>NC_136416.1:103623243-108495743 GCF_051521515.1 Lactuca serriola
TTAAAAACTAGCTAATTTTTGGTGTTATATATATATATATATATATATATATATATATATATATATATATAAATTTATAATAGTAAGATGCTATAAAAGTACAATGTTACAAATAAAAATTTTTAATTTTAATTATTTTAAATTGTAACATTATTTTTTTGAGTCACATGTGTATTTTTAAAACAAAAGTTAAAAATTGTTACATTTTCATGTCTTTTTTAGTTTTTAAATTTTTTATTTGCAACATATTTATACACTGCTATAAATAAAAAATATATATATTTTTTAATCTCGACGGTAAAGAAGAACAACATAATAACTCTACTAGAATAGAAAACAACATAAAGTAAACCATTATAATAGAAAACAACAACATAATATATTTTTTAAAAGTGGGATATTAATTTTTGTAAAAAACAAAAACAATATGGATTGTAAAAAAAACAATGCTAATTTCATAGACTAAACTCTAAATCCGAAATTATGTTTAAGCAATATCATTTCTATTGATAAAAGTTGGACTAGTAATCCATATCGAAACTATCCCGAGTTCCAAGCAGGACTCAAAGCTTTTATCGAGAAGTCCAAGTCACACTTGATAGTAATGGTAAAATCCGATGTGCATTTCAAAAATTTGTTAATCGTTACTTCAAGTACCCGATTGTAATGGAACACCATGTATTTATAAATGGTTTCAACAAGTCGTACAAAACTTGGATCTGAAGAGAATTGTTATCGAGATTATGAAAGCAATTATGATTGAATGATTGAAAAGTAAGAACACAACGAGTAAATATTAATCAGATCTTATATTGATGAAGACTGATTACAATGCTTTAAGCAAAAAGAATACTCGAGTTCAAAAGTCCTTTCTACTTCTATACTCAGTCCCTATTTATAGGAAACCTGAGTGTACAAAAAATATACTAAGTCTATTACAATACGCTTCGCATAAAATTGTGACTTAGTAAAATAACTAATATGCGAAACTAAAAGAAACAACCACTTCGACTTTTTACAATACATAAACTCTACAATCTCCCCCTTTGTAAACAGTCGAAGCTATTCAGTCCATAAGCCTTTGAACAGTTGAGTGAATTGTCTTTCGCACATCACCATACCAAGAAATCACCTTCTTAAGCTCCCTCTTATCTCCTTCGTTATTCTTCTTGCAGTTATTCATACGAACAATAAAATTCGTATATTGCGAAGAAGTATATCTTTCAACTTCCGAGACCTTGAATAAAAATTTCTTGGGCTTCCCCTTCGTATCTCTCCCTGAAAATACCATGCCAAAAGGTTTCAGGCATATTTCACCAACAACATACTTAGATAATGCTGACTGGGTCAAGGTATCTTCCCAAGGGACATTTACTTCTCTTCCCAAAGTCGTTGCAAGTTCTTCATCGGTTAATGCCAAACAATCAAAGTAGTTATCGATAAAAGTCTTGACATGTGCGAAAACGATTCTAAACACTTCAGTTTCAGATCCTTTGAGCTTGTGGTCTTCCATATGTTTCAAAATAAGAGCCACTTGGATAAGATCATTGCAGTTCATCAGAGGGAAGTCAGCTATTGTGAAGTCATATTGTTTGTTATCAGCTCGAATGACAAAATAGCGAAAATTCTGAAGCATGTCTTCAAACATCGTATCCTTCTTAATCGTCAACACCTTTTTAATCTTCATTAAGGACCATACTTCATCTGGATTCTTTCCCAATACAGCACGAAATCTGATTTTCATGTGTATGTAGTCATCAGCATTATCAAACTTCTCGCTAATCTTGTACTGAGTCGTTATGAATAACATTTCATTAATCGGAAAATCCAACTGGCATTTGTCCGAATTCGCAATGTTGTAGCTCCTCTTTGGATTTTTCTCAAATTCGTACATATCTCTCCCCACCACTTTCGACTCTATAGTTTCATAAGAATATAGCTTCGCAGGATCTCCTTTATTCATTGTGGGAGGATCACTTGCCCTTTGCCTCATTATGCTCTGAACTTGCCTCAGCCTTTCCAATTCAGCCTCTGCTTCAGCTTTCTTCTCCTCCTTCGACTTTTCATACATAATCCCTTTCCCTTTTCCCACATCATCAGTTGGAGGTTTCGCACTAGAACTTCCTTCTTTTGACCCAATAGATATTCCTTTGGCTATTGGTCTTGTGGTCATTGTTGTTGAGGAAATCGGCATAGTGAATATTGGAAGAGTAGTTTTGAGCTGAGTGGATATCACTTTACCCATAGTCTTCGCATCATCCTATTTACTTGTATTTTTCTCTCCCCCTTGCACCCCTGTGAAAGCAGGTGGGACATTCTTCGGTAGTAAAGAGGTAAAGTTCGCAATAGGAGCAAGTGCCTTCTGAATTTCTTGTTCCAAAGTATTGACTTTGAGAGACAAGAATTTAGGAGTGAGAATGTTATTTCAATATTCTCAATCATCAACCATCGCCTTTTACAGCAACAATTAGAAATTGTTTTTGACTTTCAATCTAATCAAAAATCAACATCTTGATCATAATCGATTTTAGAAATCAATGGATTTAAAGAAAATCGATTCACAAGATATAAAAATCAGAAATTACTAGTCAATTTTGAGAAACAAAGAAACGAAATCGGAAGTCAAGAACACCGATTACGACGAAAGACATGAATCATGACAATCCATTCAATCATCAACCGATTTCAAGAACTGAGATAACAAGGTTGAAGAATCAAGGGCCATCTTTCAACAGATGAATTGAATGTACAAGTGATATATGTGTATGTATAGTTAAACTGAAGAACAGGATTTTTAAGCGAATCGTTCACATATATCGGATTACTTAAATGAATAATTGGGCTCAAGGTAAACTGTTTATGAATAGTATTGGATCCACTCATTTGGTTCAAATATTCAAATCAAATTCAATAGCATTTTTGGGCTTCGAATAAATCGGATGTAAAGTAATCAGATCACGATATGGATTTAAAATCAATTATGAACAGTACCGAATTTAAAATTTTGTTTTTGGTTGGATTTGATCTTAAAAAAATTATTGGATCATCAATGGGGTTGAAACAAATTTGATCCAATGAGGAAAATCGATCAAAAATGAAAAACGTAAAATACGAATCGAAATCATGGACGTTTTGGAATCCATTTGAGAATTTGAGATACCTTTTTGACGAATCGAGTTCCGTTTTCAACGAACGAATCAAATTTGGAAGAACTTGGTTCTTTTGTCAGAATGAGAAAATCTCCAAATCGAACATTGTACCACCCACCATGCGAGATGTACAACTCGTTCTTCGTGTTCTTCGTGTTCTTCAATGATCCAAGAACATCTTCAAAAGAACCACCAACACTTTTGGGTTTTGACTTCAAATTCAATGCAACACTTGAAGATTGTTGCTTTGGAACCAAAATTTGCTTCACGGATTTTGGATTCACAACATTTGTTGATTTTTGTGAGTAAACCCGCTTGTTTTTGCGATTAATCTTCTTCTTGTTTTTCTTTCTCATCTTTTTGCATCTTGAAGACTTGACTTCATGAACAAACCCACTTTCAACAACATGAACATTTTGAGTTTGAATCAAATCTTTTGGAGTTTTATATTTGTGATTTTCTTGAACAACCGGCTTCCGATAAGGAATCATTCCTTCAAACGAATCACAAGAACACAAAATATCATCGGTTTGAACTCCAATTGAGCAAAAAACTTTTTCATCTTGAAAATCAACTTGAACTCCTTTTTCTTGAACATCAAGAACATCACATTGAACTCCATTGTCATGAACTTCAACTACCTTAAGAGCACTAAGATCATTTGGGTTTTCAACAAGAGAAACATATTTCTTATCGAACAAATATTTTTCTTCTCCAATCTTATCACTACTACGTGATATTATGGAACATGTAATATCAGCCAACCATTTGATCTCACAAAGTGGTTGAAATATCAAGCTTCCATGATCATCCTTCAATCCTCCATAAGAAACCATAGTTCCCCAATACATCTTCTTGTTTAACACCAACCCATAATATTGATCTTTATTGACTTTGTATTTGATACCTTCAACGATCACAATCCAAGAATTGTAAGGCAAATTCACCATGATCACAAAAATTTGAAGATTTCTAGAGAGAGAAAGTGATTTTGAATGGGTTTTCTAGAGAGAAATTAAAAATCACTTGAATTCTAGTGAAGAAAATCGAATTATGAATAGAATCAAAGATGAATTCGATTTCTAGAATCCAAAAACTCTCTAAAACACGAAGATCAATAAGAACATGAAGAATCACCAAATCAAAATCACCATCAAGGATCAATTCTTGATGAAATCAAGAACACCCGCTCTGATACCAATTGAAGCGAATTGTTATCGGGATTATGAAAGCAATTATGATTGAATGATTGAAAAGTAAGAACACAACGAGTAAATATTAATCAGATCTTATATTGATGAAGACTGATTACAATGCTTTAAGCAGAAAGAATACTCGAGTTCATAAGTCCTTTCTACTTCTATCCTCAGTCCCTATTTATAGGAAACCTGAGTGTACAAAATATATACTAAGTCTATTACAATACGCTTCGCATAAAACTGTGACTTAGTAAAATAACTAATATGCGAAACTAAAAGAAACAACCACTTCGACTTTTTACAATACATAGACTCTACAGGATCTATCTTGGTGAATCTTTTATTCCTCCAGTCGTCTTGCCAAGTAACGAAATGGCCAATTTAATCAACGATGTGATGTGGGAGTCAAGAGAAAATGATACAAACCTCGATGAAGGAACCTCGAATACAAGGGGAAGTGGTGTGGATGATGATTGTGCACAATTGTTAGAAGAAGTGGAAACTAAATTGTATTCTGGTTGCACCTTTTCTTCCCTTGAGTTTCTAGCAAAGTTAATGCATATCAATGTGAACAAAAAATGGACTGATAGTTCATTTGATCAACTCCTTGAGTTATTGCAATCAACATTTCACAAAGATAAAAGGTTCCCATTTAACATTGTCTAGCCAAAAAGAAACTGAAGTCTATTGGTCTGGGGTATGAGTCGATACATGTGTGCAAAAATGATTGTTTTCTCTTTTGGAAAGAACACGATTCCTAGCAAGTTTGTCTCGTTTGTAAAGAGAGCCGATGGATCGATAAAAACACCTAGAGTAAGAAAGTAGCTCATAAGGTGTTACGGTACTTTGCTGTGACCCCTAGACTACGACGTTTATATTGTCCGAGGCACACTGCCAAATATATGATTTTGCATAGTACCAGACGTTCATAAGATGGTGTGATGCGTTATCCTGTTGATGGGGAACGTTGGAAAGATTTTGATAAAAAAAATACCCCGACTTCTCGAGTGAACCCTGTAACGTATGCCAAGGTATTTCAACTGACGGTTTTAATCCATTTGGAAACATGTGTAATCCATATAGCACATGGTCGGTCATACTCACCATATGTGTAATCCACATAGCACATGGACGGTCATACATAACACATCGATGTGTTGTCGAGCATGTTCATCACCGAAGTATTTGGGATCTACCATCTTACGATGATTGTGTCCAACTTGTTTACAATGACTTTGTCCATAATGTTGACAATGGCTCACACGAAAATGTATACAATGTCGACGTACTTCAAAATATCTCTTCATTCAATGCTCCACTTTTTATCGATTTCATCATGTACTTTCAAAACATTCCTATAGTCATTGTTGATGTAGAAAGTGATGGGTTTTGAGCAAAAGAACATTCCTATGTGCACATGCGAAACCCTAAAGCTTTGGATCTAGGTTTCTCTATTGTACATGCAAATTTATCCAAAGCTTGCAAGCCCTAATCTAGCATACTATAAAAATCGAAATCTATAACTAAAACAAGTTTAGATGATTACCTTTTGATAGTTGCAAGAATCTTCAATCTTCAAGAGCTTAGTATCACAACTGTAATACCTCTAATGGCTCACAAACACCAAGGCAAGAAGATGATTGAGAAGAGAGGGAATAGAGGCACAAAATCGGCTCTTAGAACTCTAGGGTTTCTTCTGGTAGCCAAAATATGAAGCCCTAGTGGTCCTTAAATAGCTGAGCTGCTAGGGTTTCAGTCAAAACCTTAATTGGATAGCTTAGGCCCTAAGCAGCTCCAAGAACCTTCTGGAATGCTTCCACCCTAATTTCGTCCACTCCCTTAATCCACAAGATCCATAGCCCAAAATTAATTATCTTCTAATTGACAATTTCAGTCCCCTTTATTTAATTAATCTCTTTCCGCCACAAAATTAATTCTTGACCAATATTAATTAAACAATATGATTTCTCTTTTAATATATCATTCATATAATATATTAATAAACCATAATATCCTCTCTCTCTCTCTCTCTCTCTCTCTCTCTTTCCATAAATCATCTTGTCAAGTTGCTTTGGTGAAGGCAACCCAAAAGGACCATGAAACAACTGGGTCAAGTACATACCAAATATAGTTATCGGCTTAGACCAATCTAACAGTCTCCCACTTGGATAAGTCTAATAACTATAAATGCAAGTACGACTTCAGGATCCGATTAGCAATCGTAGCTCTCAAAAACCGCTGCAGAACTCTGATCTTATCAGTAAACTGTCCTTTAGATAAGGGATCGTATAGTCCTCCATTCAAGATATCGTGTGGACAATTACATGGAACATAGTCATACTTATTGTCCAACAGTTTTTTTCTCGATCTCTGATTTGTCTGACATAGAACTTAATTGAACACATGAATTCAGTCCTACCAGGCTGAACACATAAGTCAAACCAAATCATCGAGGGGACCAGATATCCCTTTTACCCTCTTAGGATAAAAGGAACAGATAAAACTCGACTTATATGAATTTGCTATTCACTCATCAAATCATACACAACAATTTGTTTTATAACGTCAAGTTACTCATGCGTTTACGCATTATCAATGCATAACCAACTCGCAAACAATAAACTATATATCTAGGTTTAAAGACTATATGATATATCGTCTTGCGATCACTCGTGATAAATTCCATGAATTAATGCAAGCAAGTGTGGGTTTAATCCAACGCTCAGATCTTATTTCATAAACACTCATGAATGTTGCCACAAACTTTTGCTATGTCTAATATACTTTATACAGTCTACAAACCAATTCATGATAGTCTTCTTTCATACCTACTTCCAAAGTATAAGCAACTATGGACTGTTCGAATAATCTTATTATTCAGGAAGTCAAAACATGCAAAGTGAAACAATATGTAAATAATTAACACAAGATAGTAACTTTACTCATAAATAATACTCCTTTATTTAATCATCAAATGTTAATTACAATTTATCTATTACACGTTTGAAAATTATCTAATCTAAACTAATATATTCCTTTAGCCCAATGCTCCTAGCATGTTGCAAGTGCTTAACCCTACTCAGTCCCTTCGTAAGGTGATCTGTTGTGTTATCTTCTGACGATACCCTCTTCACAACGAGGAGTCCCTCTTCTACCCGATGTCTAATAAAGTGATATTTCATGTCGATATGTCGGGATCTTCCATGATCCCTCGGTTCCTTGGTTAAGGCAACCACTCCTTCATTATCGGAGAAAATCTCCATAGGCTCCTTTATGGCTGGCGCAACTCCAAGGTCTCTGATGAAGTTTTTCAACCATATCGCCTCCTTTGACGCGTCGTTCGCCGCTATGTACTCTGATTCGCATGTTGAATCTGCTATGGCCTCTTGCTTGGAACATTTCCAAGTCATTGCTCCTCCATTTAGTGTATAGACCCAGCCTGACTGAGAATGGTAGTTGTCCCAGTCGGTCTGAAAACTAGAATCACCATACCCTCACACCCTTAAGTCATCACTCCCACTGAGGACTAGAAAACATTCCTTGGTCCTCCGAAGGTACTTAATAATATTCTTGACTGCGGTCCAATGTGCTCTACCAATGTTCCCTTGATATCTGCTGACCATGCTCAAAGCGAAGGCCACATCAGGGAGATTACAAGTCATAGCACACATGATCGAGCCAACTGCAGAAGCGTAAAGTACTCGACTCATCTTTGCTATCTCGACTTCGGTACTCAGGCTTTGAGTCTTACTCAACTTGGCGTTGCTTTGGATCGGTAACTCCCCTTTCTTGGAATTCTCCATACTAAAATGCTTTAGTACCTTGTCCAAGTAAGTATTCTGACTAAGTCCTATTTGCCTTTTGTTCCTGTTTCTCGCTATCCTTATTCCCAAAATATAGGCAGCCTCTCCGAGGTCCTTCATAGCAAAACACTTCCCAAGCCAGGACTTAACTTCCTGAAGGGTCGGGATGTCGTTTCCTATGAGTAGTATGTCATCGACATACAATACGAGAAAGATAACTATACTCCCACTAGCTTTGACACACATGACTCATCCTCGCTTCGCAGAAAGCCAAACTCTTTGAATTTTTCGTCGAAATAAAGATTCCATCTATGAGATGCTTGTTTCAATCCATAAATGGATTTCTCAAGCTTACACACTCTATTAGGATGCTTCGTATCAACAAAACCCTCTGGCTGACTCATGTAAACATCATCAGCCAACATCCCATTAAGGAAAGTGGTTTTGACATCCATCTGCCATATTTCATAATCATGAAACGCAACTATGGCTAGCATCACCCTAATAGACTTTATCTTCGCAACTTGTGAGAAGGTCTCATCATAGTCAACTCCGGGAGTTTGAGAAAAGCCTTTCGCAACCAATCACCCCTTATAAGTATGTACCTTCCCATCTATGTCGGTCTTCTTCTTGAAGATCCATTTACACCCGACCGTCTTACGACCTGGCACAGTGTCAACCAAAATTCCAAACTTGGTTGTCATACATGGACTGAATCTCGCTGTCCATCACCTCTTTCCATTTCGCAGACTCTGAGCCTGCCATGGCTTCCTTGTAGCTGTTAGGTTCATCAAAATTTATTAGTGTACTATCACTAAAAAACATATCACCTTCACTTGTTATATGGAAACCATACAACAAAGGCGGAACACTAACTCTACTGGAACGTGTAAGAGGTAAGGACTTGTCAATCGGTTCAACAGGAGTTTCCTCCTCAGGTTGAGTGCCAGTGTTAGAGGTTCCTCAATCGTTCGATTCTTGAAGCTCTTCAAGATCGATTTTCCTCCCACTGTCCCCTTGGCTTATGAGTTCTCGATCTCGGAAAAACCCTCTTCTCGCAACGAAGACAACATTGTCACTCGGTCTATATAAGAGATATCCAAAGGACTTTTGCAGATAGCCGATGAAAATACACCGCTCACTACGAGGTTCGAGCTTGTCACGTGTCTCTCGTCTTATGAAAGCCTCGCAACCCCAAACCTTGATATGTGCCAACGAGGGAGCTTTCCCTATCCACATCTCGTGAGGTGTTTTGGCAACCTTCTTTGTAGGCACTAAGTTAAGGATATGGGTGGCAGTCTCTAAGGCATACCCCTAGAATGAGATAGTAGCGGAGCATGAATCATCATGGAATGAACCATGTCGAGCAAGGTTTGGTTACGCCTCTCAACTACACCATTCAACTGTGGTGTCCTAGGTGGCGTCAATTGCGAAACGATTCCGCATTCCTTGAGGTAGTCGTGGAATTCAAGACTAAGGTACTCTCCACCTTGATCAGATCGAAGCATCTTGATTTTCCTATCCATTTGATTCTCCACTTCCTGCTTAAACTCTTTGAGCTTTTCAAAGGTTTCTAACTTGTGTTTGATTAAGTATATATACCCATATCTGCTATAATCATCGGTGAAAGTCACATAGAAGCGACTTGCATCTCTTGTGGTGGATCTAAAGGTCCTACACACATCGGTGTGTATCAGATCCAATAAACCCTCACCCATTTCACAAGTATCGGTGAAGGGTGACTTGGTCATCTTTCCAAGTAAACAAGACTCGCACACGTCATCGTCCCTAAGGTCGAATGACTCCAACACTCTATCCTTTTGGAGTTGGGCTATGCGTTTCTTGTTGACATGTCCTAGATGACAATGCCACAAGCATGCTTTGTCCAAACTATTGGAAGAATTGATATGCAATACATCATTTCCTAAGTTGTCTACAACCATCACAGTTTCATATATTCCATTACAAGGTAATGCTTCAAAATAGAAAACACCATTTAGAAAAGCATTAATAGAACCTTTTTCATTATCAAACGAAAATCTAAATCCTTTTCTATACAAACCATGAAAAGAAATGATGTTTCTTGCCATTTCTGGCAAACAACAACAATTATTCAACTCTAGTCCTAACCCACTACTATGCACTAAAGAGTAAACTCCAATCTTGGTGACAAACGACGATCTTATGTTCCCCATGATCAAGTTTATCTTCCGATGCTCCACAACTCTATTTCTTCTTAGGCCCTACAAATCAAAACAAATGTGAAACCACATCCTGTATCAAGTACCCAAGAAATAGCATGCGATGAGTTATTAGATTGAATAGTATAAATACATGCAAAGGACAACTAGATCTTCCCATCCTTGATATCTTGTAGATATTTCGGGCAGCTTTGTTTCCAATGCCCCTTCTCATGGCAGTAGTAGCACTTTGCATCCTTTGGGTTGGAGGTGGGTGCAGCGGGACCAGCCTTGGTTCCACTAGAAGATGTGCCATCATGGGACTTTCCCTTATGGTGGCTCTTTGAAGAAGCCTTCCTCTTCTTACCCTTCCCCTGCCCAATAGCCAAGACGGGGGCAACTATAGCAAGAGTTGATGCAACAGATTTGTCCTTGAGGTTGCTCTCAGCAGTCCTCAACAAGCCTTGAATCTTGCTCAAGCTGACCTCCTCTTTGTTTATGTGGTAGGTCATGTGAAACTGGTTGAAACACGGTGGCAAAGAGTGGAGAATGATATCAATCGCCAGCTCTTCATCGAAGTCAACATTTAACTTCAGCAGGAAGTCAACATATCTTTGCATCTTCTGCAGATGAGCAGTGACAGACTCTCTTTCCCTCATCTTGGTCGTGATCATCAAAGTGATGATCTCTTACCTCTCCTGCCTGGCACTTTGGTGGTACCTGTCCATTAAATCCTGGTGCATCTCATACGGAAAGTAGTCCTCGTAGGAATTTTGGAGTTCTACAGTCATTGTCGCGAGCATGATGCAATGTACTTTCATAGCATCTTGCTCGTGAGCCTTAAAGGCAGTGATCTCTTCGGGAGTAGTAGTGTTTACATTCACCTCCTTTAGCTCCTTGTCAAGGACATACTCCTTGTCCTCGTAGCGGGTAACCATTCGAATATTTCAGATCCAATCATTGAAATTGGTCCCATCAAAAATTACCCTCCCACACAAATTCATGAGTGAGAATGAACCGGAAGAGGTTGAGCCTGAAGCGTTGTTGTTTGAGTTCGACATCTAAAGAGGAAAAGAGACAAAGTTTGATTAGATAAGAATCCCCAATTAAACACCCAAATGAGAAATTAGGGCTAGGATCCAACAACATTATTTGCAATTTAGAAGAGGGACGCCGTAATCTAAACAACCAACAATTTGAAGGTAAGTGAATGATGATTCACTAATTTCCACCATGAATAACAAAAGAAAACTAAGTTTTAAATTCATTGAAAATTCCTAGATCTTTTGAGATTCGTTGAACTTTTCAACGAAATGTTTAAATCTCGGTATGCCCTTCAAGTTTGTGACTGGGATACCGAGGATCATAAACAAGGTGTGAATAACCAAGCAAATGTACTTGGTGCCCCCAATGTGACAATCATCTAATCAATGTGCTGGTTAGCCACACATGCTGCATTGATATATGATAAACATCGAGTCACCCTTGGCCACCTTTGCTAGAGCCAAATTAGTGTGCCGGTTAACCACACACGCTCCACTAACGTCTTGGCAAGGGTACAAAGTGTAATATCAAATTCATATTTTTCTTAAAGTAACTAAGATTGGAAATTTTATAAAAAACATTTAGTTACTTTATTAATCATTATACTTTTAATGAGGAATTAGTTGCCCTATCCTACCGGTTCGGCTAACGACCCTCCTCCAATCAAGGAAGCGGTGGGTGAGAGTGGACACCCATTAAATTGCCATTTTATAGGCAGCAACCTTATACCCCCCCTTATAGATCGGCTTCGTGAATGAGGCCTACTAATGGTAAGACTAGCATTTATCTTTGAAGGGTCCATGTTATGGTTTGGGCTAGACTTTTGGATGTATAGGTCATTTTGTGCTTTGAGTCTTGTAATAGACGTGTTTTTGTTGTGTTTACGACTAAGAGTGTGTTTACGGCCGTATACCTTTTGCGGCCGTAAACCTGTTTATATCCAAGTCAGTTTACGGTCATGTTTTCTTTTCTATATATAGGATCAGTCTATGTCTGTTGTTGGTTGTTGATGATCCATAGAGTTTACGGTCATTATCAGAGTTGTACCAGACATTTTCTGAATACAAATGTGTGCAATCTTTGATTCATTCTTCTTCTACTTAATTATCATCTTAATTGATTGTTAGATTGCTTGATCACTTGTTAAGATCCTGTTTCTAGGACCTTACTGAAGAGAATTGTTATCGAGAATTAAGAATAGAAACAATAGATTTGAATGATGAAAGATGATGAACACACGAAGTAAATATTAATCAGATCTCGTTTTATTAAGACTGATTACAAAGTAAGCTGAAGAGAAATATTGTGTTTCAATCTCGTTGCTCTACTTCAAGCCTAAGTCCCTATTTATAGGGAACATACAAAAAATATACTAAGTCTAAACATTTACGCTTCGCATTCTACACTTCGCATACAAAATTGACTTAGTAAAATAACATATAAATGAAAATCATTACAATACAAACTATTCGACTTTTACAACATACATCTACATTCTCCCCCTTTGTAAACAGTCGATACAATTCAACTTAAAAGCTTTTGAATTGCAGAATGAATCGTTCTTCGCACCTCTCCATACCAGGAGATCACCTTCTTCAAGTCCTTCTTATCACCTTCGTTATTTTTCTTGCAATTGTTCATACGTACAATGAAGTGCGTATATTGCGAAGAATTGTATCTTTCAATCTCTGAAGCTTTGAATAAGAACTTCTTCGGTTTGCCTTTAGTGTCTCTTCCCGAAAACACCATGCCAAATGGTTTAAGGCATATCTCACCCACAACATACTTCGATAGAGCTGATTGTGACAAAGTATCCTCCCAAGGAACTTTAACTTCTCTTCCTAGCACATTTGCTAACTCTTCATCAGTAAGTGCCAGACAATCGAAATAGTTGTCGATATAAGTCTTCACATGTGCGAATCCGACTTTAAACACATCTGTTTCTGAGCCTTTGAGTTTGTTTTCTTCCATGTGCTTCAGAATAAGAGCTACTTGAATGAGATCGTTGCAGTTCATCAAAGGAAAATCAGCAACAGTGAAGTCGTATTGTTTGTTGTCAGCCCTGATGACAAAATATCGAAAATTTTGAAGCATGTCTTCAAACAAAACATCCTTCTTTATCGTAAGCACCTTCTTGATCTTCATCAGGGACCAAAATTCATCAGGATTCTTCCCAAGAATAGCATGAAATCTGATTTTCATGTGAGTATAATCATCCGGATTATCAAATTTCTCACTGATCTTGTATTGAGCCGTAATGAACAACATTTCATTAATAGGGAAGTCCAGCTGACAGTGATCTGAGTTCGCAATATCGTAACTTCGTTTAGGCTTCTTTTCGAACTCATACATCTCCCTTCCTACAACTTTAGACTCTGTAGTTTCGTAAGAGTAAAGTTTCGCAAGATCTCCTTTGTTCATGGAGGGAGGATCACTTGCTCTTTGTCTCATGATGCTCTGAACTTGTCTCATTCTTTCTAATTCAGCCTCAGCATCAGCTTTTATCTCCTCCTTCGACTTTTCATATAAGATGCCTTTTCCTTTTCCTGTTACATCTTTCTGAGGTTGAGAGCTAGAACCTCCTTCGTTTCCTCCAATAACAATTCCCTTGGAAATTGTTTTTGTGGTTATTGTTGTTGAAGAAATCGGTTTTGTAGGAATTGGAAGAGTTGCAACCAGTTGAGTCGAAATGAATTTTCCCACTGTTTTGGCCTCATCTTCTTTGCTTCGACTTTTCTCTCCCCCTTGCGCCCCTGTGAAAACAGGTGGAGCACTCTTCGGAAGTAAAGAAGTGAAATCTGAAAGCGGAGCTAGGGCTTTCTGAATAGCTTGTTCTAAAGTATTAATCTTTAGAGACAAGAATTCAGGTGTAAGGATTTGCGAAGATGATGAATGCGAAACTTCTGATTTGAGCTCAGTGACTAATTTGATCAAGTGATCAAACTTCTCCATTGTAGTAGCTTTCTGATCTTCAACAACAGGAATATTGTTGAGTTTGTGGAGTTGAGACGAAATTTCCACAATTTGTTTTTGAAGATCTTCTTGTCTCGTATGCACATCTTGAAGATCCTTCGCAAGTTCAGACTTCAATTCCTGAATTTTGAAGTTGACATCCTCACGAACTTTCTTGACGTCTTGTACAAAAAGAATGTGTCGTTCTTTTGTAGCAACTTTAAGGTCTTGAACTGCAGACGTAAAATTGTTCCCTTGTGCTTTCACTCTGAGCTCATTGTTTTTATCGGACTGATCTACTTTTTCCATGAGTCTTTTCTCAGCTCCTTTAATCATGACATCCACCTCCATTGCTGAGATCGAAGACATTCTCCCAGAATCGGCTTGCGATTGGATAATAGCCTTCAACTTTTGATTCAGTATTTTAAACTGCTTTCCTGTCATCAGCATATGATCAGGAATGTCTTCTTCGTCTGAATCAAAAGCATTGTCGTCTAGAATTCCTCCAAAAGCACCTCCTTCGACTTCAGGATCAGACATTTGTTGCGAAGGTGGAGGATTTTCAGGTGATTGGGATGGAAAAAGTGTGGTGAATGGGTTCTGAAGGGCATGATCAAAAATGGAGGAACTGGTTGATAAAGTGGTAATAGGTAAGGATGTTGGTAGTGGAAATGCGACACTCGGGATAGGTGCCCCCATATCAGATACGTTGACAACCATATCCGAAATAGGTACCTCCTCAGTAACTTACTTGGTAAGAACTATTTCGAGTGGTTGGGTTTGTGAAATAATAGTGGAAATTTGCGAAGTTTGAGAAATTGGTAAAGAAACATTTACCATTGTTGTGACAAGTGGAGTTTCTGGGACAACTTCTTCATCTGATGATTCATTGCGAATCACCATCTTCCTCTTCTTGCCCAACGTGCGTTGCATGTTTTTCGCAACATCTTCAGCACGTTGGCGTTTCTTTCCAGGAGACACTGGGGCGGGAATACTGCGAATAGTAACTCCCTTACTACTCACTTCCGCTTTGCGAATTTGTTTTAAAACCCCAGACTTGGAAGGTAAAACTTCCTTCTTCGATACTTCATCTTGCACATTTGGTGAAGATGAACCCTTCGCAGGTTTCTTGCTCACCTTCTTCTTCTTCGACGGAGTAGCAACGTCGGGTAATACACCTGTCTGATCAGCTGTATCGATATTTCGCAAATATCTCACCAACACTTTGTGAGTGGGAGAAACTTTGCGAAGCATCGCATCCGGAATGCGAGCCACCCTTGTAAATATTGCTTCATCATCTTCAACCACTTTTGGAAATTGGTAAAGCGAAAATTCAGCAACTTCGACATCTGACACGATTGGAATTGCTTCTTTCTCATATACTTTCTCCAGGATCAAACTCCAGTATCTGGCACAAGATATCCCCTTCTCCGAATTCGTGTTTTCCAGACTTTTCACAAATTCCTTTCAAAGCTGTGTTGCGTAGTCGACATTGATGTCATAGTAGATACCCATTACCATGGCATACACTTCGACTCTTCCTCTATCTAAGCCGATTGACCTTCCGGTAAGACACCGTAGAAAAATGCCAAAAAGAAAATTCCAGATGCATGGTAATCCCGACTTCCGAAAGTCACTGATCTTCTCCAACTCCGGTTGATGTCCCATCTCATTGAACATGTGGATGATCTGGGAATTTATAGGTTTAACAAAGGGTGGGTTGTTTGGAATCTGCAAGAACTCCACGAACAAATTCTTGGACAGTTTGACCCTTTTGTTGTTAATGATATTGAAGGTAATCACATCCGCCGTGTGATTGTATGAAGCCGTGGAAGCAGCACAAGATAGCCATACCATCGGAACTGGGACTGATCGGAACATGGCAGTTGATAACGGTGATCGTTTCAAAGCCACGATAAGCATCTTCATGTCTTCTGGATACGCAGAAACATTGGGATCAACTTGATAATTGGTGCTTTGAATCTTCATAAGTGATTGAGAAAGGACCTCATCAGTGTTGGAATTTGTGGCTGCCATTGTTAGGTTTTGAAAGAAATTGGAAGTTTGGATCAAGATGAAAGCTTTGAAGTTTTGTGAGAATTCTTGTTTGCGTAACCGTTCACAGTGTTCTTCATCCCCCTTTTATAGGTTACTCAAAAATTGATTTGAAATTAAAGCGGGATGCATTTAATGTTATCCGATGTGGCACCTTGAATCTCAGATCATTACTGTAAAAGAGTACTATGCTGCAAAAAGTAACTGTCACATCTCCTCGAAATCCGGATAGAATACCAACCATTTTGAGTATACAGCCTGTCAAGTATCCGTTATAGAATTCGAACCAGTAAAACCCTTCGCATGGAAGCAAGGCTCTTTCACTTTTGGGATTTAAAGTGAAGTCATATGCCAGACTTGCGAAATCATCAGTCTAAGTTGGTTTTACTCAGAACCTCAAGGATTTCGTGTGTGCAATGTGTCAATGAAATAAGATAAGAATCAAGAAATTTTGGAGTGTTGTGATGTCAAAAAGTTAATTTGACATGAATGCAGAAAAACCCCAGGCAAAGGTCGCTTCGTTAATCATCAGGAGAGATAATCAACAGCTTGTGTAGTTTCCCGCGAATTACAATCGAATACTTGTAAAGAAGGTTCAAAGGGCTTCTTTTAAAAGTCATTTTGGGTTGGTTTGAAATTTCATTACATATCAGCCTTAACATAAGGTGAGAAATTGTAAATGAAATTACTTGTTTGACCAGTGTAGTCAGTGACAAGTTGGCTTGTGAAAATATTTATCATGACAAGAATTTGCGAATGAAACTTACACTGAAATCATATTCAAGAGAAAATTTGTTTTGGATCTTGTTGGGTAACAAACATTCTTGGTTGTAAATATTTGATCAAGACCACGCATGCGAATTGAATATGATTTGAAGTTTTGAAATTTTTGATACTGAAACAAAGGTTTCGTAAAAATCTGGACAAAGTTCCCCGTCAATTCCTTAAGGTGTATGATTTTTGAGTTTCACTTTCATCACAGACTCATGATGTTAGATCTTTAACACAGAGTTGTGATCTGTCTAGGTTTTGATTGGTTTGATCAAAAACCTCAAGGACAAATCTTCGGTAAAAAAAATTTTGGATTTTAAGAACAGTTTGGTTTAAAAAGATTGGTCAAGAATCGAAGTGTACCTCTGTTATATTTGGACAAAACAGAAAACTCTTAACTCATTTGAGAAGAGTAAGGTAGCTCTTGTTGATTTATGCGAATACAAGCCTTGTTGGGTAGAAATGATCATGAGATAATTTCATCAAGGCTTTCATTTCTCACACATAGAATCATTCGAGGCTTGAGGTCTACATACAGCAGCATGCTTCTAGGGACATCCTAACTAGTTTTTAAAAGAAATTTAATACCTTCCCACATAAACACAAATGTATGACCTCTTCGCATTGTAGCCCTGTATGAAATTCTCAACACACAGTTTAAAGAACAAAGAAAACAAAAATATTGTTGTGATTTTTGAATTTTTCAAAATGAAAGATCAAAACAAATAAAATCTTTTTGTATTTTTGATTTTTGAAAATTAAAGAACAAAAATAAAATCTTTTTGGATTTTTGATTTTTCAAAAATAAAGAACAAAAATAAAATCTTTTTGGATTTTTGAGTTTTCAAAAATAAAACAGTATGCGTAAACCTTTTCGTAGTGATTATGAGCTTAGATGCGAAAAACTGTGGTTGCGAAGCCATGCGAAACCTTCTGAATGAACAGTAACTTCTAAATGATTTTGACTCTTAGCTGCTGAACAAAACTTTTACTCTTGTGTTGACAAAATTGAATTCGCATTAATCATCCCCAAACCTGCTAAAATTCGAACAAATGATTTTTCATCAAGAGGTTTTGTAAAAATATCAGCAAGTTGTTCAGTTGTTTTGACAAAATGAATTTCAATATTCCCATCTTCCACATGATCTTTAATAAAATGATATCGAAGAGCAATGTGTTTTGTCTTTGAATGTTGCACTGGATTATGACAAATGCGAATTGCACTTTGTGAATCACAATACAAAGGAATCTTTTTCATGTTTATTGCATAATCACGAAGTTGACTTTGAATCCAAATAATTTGCGAAGTGCAAGCAGCCGCAGATATGTATTCTGCCTCAGCGGTTGATATAGCCACACAAGTCTGTTTCTTTGATTGCCAGCTCACTAACTTTCCATCCAATAGTTGACATCTACCAGTCGTACTTTTTCTATCCAAAGTACATCCTCCTAGATCGGAATCTGAGAAAGCTTGAATGAATAATCCTGTTTTCGCAGGATACCAAAGTCCTAAAGAAACAGTTCCCTTTAGATAGCGAAAAATATTTTTCACTGCAGTCAAATGAGGCTTTCTTGGATTAGCTTGATATCTAGCACAACAACAAAACGAAAACATAATATCAGGTCTACTTGCAGTTAAGTACAATAAAGACCCTATCATGCTACGATACAGTGTCAGATCAACAGCAGGAGCATCTAACGAAGGAGTTAGTCTTGTTCCTACTGCCATAGGTACTCTGAGCTTTATGCTATATATCATTCCAAACTTTTCAAGCAGGTTCTTCGTATATTTTTCTTGATTGATTAAGATTCCTTCTCTGTTCTGTCTTATATTTAAACCAAGAAAATTATTAATTTTTCCCATCATGCTCATTTCAAACTGACTTTTCATTAAATTTTCAAATTCAATTGACAATGTTGGATCAGTCGAACCAAAGATAATATCATCAACATAAATTTGAACAAGCATTAGATGACACCCAACTTTCTTGCGAAATAATGTGGGGTCAATTGATCCTTGTTTAAATTTAGATTGTTTCAAGAAATTTGTAAGTGTTGCGTACCAAGCCCTTGGTGCTTGTTTTAACCCATATACAGCTTTCTCAAGGACATACACATGATCAGGATACTCACTGTTTATAAATCCTGGTGGTTGTTCAACATACACTATTTCTTCGAGTTTTCCATTTAAGAATGCACATTTAACATCCATTTGGTAAACATCAAAGTCTTTGTGAGCTGCATAGGCTAAAAATATGCGAACTGCTTCAAGTCTTGCAACAGGTGCAAATGTTTCTTCATAGTCAATGCCTTCTTGTTGCGAATAACCTTTTACCACTAGTCTTGCTTTATTTCGAATAATATTGCCATATTTGTCGGTTTTGTTTTTAAAAATCCATTTTAATCCAACAATTGAAACATCAGAAAGTTTAGAAACTAATCTCCAAACTTTGTTTCATTCAGATTCAGCCAATTCAGATTGCATAGCAACAACCCAATCTGAGTGTTCCATAGCATTCTTTACAGTTTTTGGCTCTATTTTCGAAATAAAAACATTAAACATACAAAGTTCTTGGTTTGTATTCAGTACCTCATTTTTCGCACGAATTTGAGCTCTAGTCAACACACCTTCTTGTAGATTACCAATTACCTGTTCTTTTGGATGATTTCGTGTCCATTTCTCGAGTGGTGGAAAATTTGGATCAAATTCTAGTGGTGCATCTTCATACATATCTTCATTTGCAGATCCTGCAACAGAAAAATTATCATTAACTTCATGAAATTCTTCATTTGTATCAAGATTAATTGTCTCTGTTTCATCATGCTCCCCCTCAACATGATCTGTATCTTGATACTCCCCCTCAAAATGATATTCTTGTTGAGTTTGTGAATTCTCCCCCTCAACTTGATGTTCTTGTTGATTTTGCGAAGGCTCCCCCTCAACTTGATGTTCTTGTTCCCGATAAACATCTGATGTGCTTTCACAAGTTATCGTTGATTCATCAGTATGTTTTGAGGATTCTAATGTTTGATTATCAGGAGCATTATTTTCTGCATCAATGGCCCTGTCAGGAATTCCAAAAATTAAGTCATAATCAAAATCATTTATTTCAGAATTATCAATTTGAGTATTTGAATCCACAAGTATTGGTTTATTATCGAATTTACTATCAATTTGTTTAAGATAGTAATCATCAAATGTTAAATTGAAAGTTTCTTCAATTTTTCTTGTCCGTTTATTTAGCACTTTGTATGCAACTGAATTCTGCGAATATCCTAAGAAAATGCCTTCATCCGCTTTAGCTTGAAATTTGGACAAATTATCTTTGAGATTCATGATAAAGCATCTGCAACCAAAAACATGAAATAATTTTACATTAGGTTTCCGATTATTGATTATTTCATATGGAGTAACATTAAATCTTCGATGAATGTCTGATCGATTCTGAGTAAAACATGCTGTGGACACAGCTTCTGCCCAAAGATATTGAGGTAGATTCGCATATGTCAACATGGTTCTGGCAGCTTCGCATAGAGATCGATTTCTTCTTTCAACTACTCCATTTTGTTGTGGTGTATATGGTGATGAAAAATTATGCGAAATGCCTTTGCTTGTAAGAAAACTGTCAAGAGTTTGATTTTTAAACTCAGAACCATTATCACTTTTAATTTTTCGTACATTCTTCTTCAGACTAACTTCAATCTTTTTGATAAACTCAATCATCGTCTGAGCAACTTCAGATTTCAACCTGAGAAAAAACACCCACGTAAATCTAGAGAAATCATCTACAACAACTAAAATATACCGTTTTTTGTTTATTGTTGCAACAGTTGATGGTCCACATAGATTAATGTGAAGAAGTTCCAATGGATCAACTATTTTTGAATCTATCACAATCGGATGACCCTTTCGATGTTGTTTTCCTTGTTCGCAAGCTACACACAAAGAATCATTGTCAAATTTTAGTACTGGTAACCCTCGAACTAAATCTTCAGTTACAAGTTTATTTATATTTCGAAAGTTCAAGTGTGACAATCTTCTATGCCAAAGCCAACTAAGATCATTGGATGCTTTTGATAGTAAACACACAGCTGGTTTTCCCACAATCGGTTTGATATCCAGTGTAAACATATCACCATATCTTTTGGATTTGAGGAGTATTTCATTCGTCTTGACATTTGAAATGATACTTCCTTCTTCATTGAATACAACTTGATTTCCAGTACCCACAACAAGTTGTGATACACTTATCAAATTATGTTGAAGTCCTTCAACATATGCCACTCTGTTTACTGTGAAGTTTCCATTTGTGACTTTCCCATATCCTTTCACTTGACACTTGTGATTATTTCCAAATTTGACAACTCCAGCATTTTCCAAGCTTCTGTAATCTCGCAAATTTTCTTTTCTTCCAGTCATATGACGAGAGCAACCACTATCAATGTACCATTTCATATCATATTGCTCGTCACATATCACCTGCATTTATTGAAAAAATTTAGGAACCCAAGACTTTTTGGGTCCATCATTAGTAGAATGAAACAAACTTTTGGAATTTAAAAACCATGTTTTCACTTTGTTTGTAACAGAATCCATTATATCAACATCATCAGTTCTAGATATGGAAATATAGTCATTCAATAATTTTGGATTTCCATTAATTGTAATCTTATCCTTCACAACATTCGCATTTTTGATAACTGGTTTCCATTTTTGAACTGGAACTTGCGAATTATGGGATGATGCACTATCATTTGAAGAATTATTTGTGAACTTATCAAATGCATTTTTGATTTGTTCTTCTGAAAACTTCCCACTTTGATATTTCTTTCCTTTTCCTTCAAACCAATGATTAATCGTACTTACATCAGATTTTCCTTTTGTGTATGAAACTTTGGTTGGTTTTGATATTGAACGATTTGGAAAATTTGGTTGTTTTGGTGAAAATTTCTTTTTGGCTTGAGTTGAGTTCTTCAAACTTGATGAATTATTCGTGAATTTACCAACATTTTGAAACTTTTGATTATTTGCAAATTTTTGCGAATTCTCAAATTTTCGATTGTTGTCATATTTGCGAATATATGGAACCTTGTCAACAGAGTTTATTTGTTTATGAAAACTTGATGATGTTTTTGAAATTTGTTCTTTTTCATCTCTTGATTTTTCATTAGACACAACTTTCCAGAATATTGCTTTTCTTGCTTTTCTTTTTGAAACATTATTTTCTGTTAAATAGTTTCCAACCATCAATTTGAATTCATGAGAATTTAGTTTCACTTCAACCTTTGGGTTTTCAACTTTTTCAAAATTTTTTTTTGATTTTTCACCTTTAACTACCCATTTTTGTGCTGATTTTTGTTCTTGAAACACATAAGAATTTTGGGTTAAATTGTTTTCTTCTGTACTTTGATTTGCGAAAAAACCTTCAGTTGTGGACTTTTGGTTATCTTTTTCAATCATTTTATTAAACTCAGGATGAACTTTCTCAACATTTCCAGTAGTGACAAAAACTTGATTTGGAAAAATGATTTTATCAGTACATACAAAATTTGGAAATACTACAGTGTTAGTTTCCAAATAATGTGCGCCTTTATCATTTAAAATTTTGTCAAATTCTTTTGTATCTTCAAACACTTGATCAACCACAACCCTTTGAGGTATTTCTGTTGAAATTTTCTTTTCTTCTTTATTTACATCTGTGTCATCAGATTTCCAGCTTTCAACTTCCACATTATCAAACTTACAATGTTGCGAAGTTGAAGGTTTATCAATTTCATCCTCTATTATTGAATCAACTATTATTTCTTTACCTTTGATCTTAGATGTGATATTAATGATTGACAATTGAGAACAATCAACCTCTTCTTCCTCTTCTATCTCACTGATTTCACTTATATTATCAGAATTTTCATCAATATCAGCATAATTCAACTGTGAGGAAAGAGTTGAATTTTCAGTCTTCTTTATGATTTTCACTTGTTCACTCTTTGTCAAACTTTCATTGACAATGTTAACCAACTCATCAGCATTCAGAAATTCATCAATTTTTACAATACCATAAGTATATCTATCATCAGGTATTTTGTCAAATTGAGCAATTGTGTTTTCGCAATCATAAGAAACAACATCAACTTTTTCACGTTCATACTCAAGAAAAGGCAAAAGTTTCCTATGTTGTTCTTTGCTAATATCAGAAGAATGATGTAAAGCTGTTAATTTTGCATACAGTCTTTTTGCAGAATTACAATATATGTTTCTTTGTGCTAGTAATAACCTAACATCGTTAGTAAGATTATTCCTATCACAATCTATATTTTTGACTTGAAATTCCAATTTCTCCACTCTGCTCTTCTTTATTTCTAAATCTCTTCGTGTCTCACTAAGTTGCACATTTAATTTCTTAGCTTCATTACTAGCAGACACAATAACAGAATCAAAATAAGCCACAGTATCATCAAATGAAACAATTTCAGCATCATAAGCAGATAAAGGAATATTAAAAGATTCAAGAATTGTACGTACCTTGGTTGTCATGGGTGACTTGTCAGTGGATTTAGACACAAAACATCTCCCTGAAATGTTCTCTTCGCAATCCTCAAAACTTGCGAACATTGCTCCATGAGTGGGATGCCTCATTTCCTCATCATCAGATCCTGAAGACCAGATCTGATAAGTTCCACTTTCTTCTTCAGCATTTTCTCCCTTCGCAACCAATGACACTCCTTTGGTCTTAGCACGTAACTCTTCAATCTTCTCGGAGTAGTATGCTTCATCTTTAACTTTTTCTTTCTTCTCCTCTTTCTTTCGCAACATGCAGTCAGCTGCGAAATGATTCGCACCATTGCAATAATGACAATAAATTCCTGAATCACCTTTCAACTTTTTCTCTTCATTCGCATTTTTCTGTTTTTCATCAATTTTCTCCATTTTCTTCCTTTCTTATCCTCCAGTCTTTGTGACAACATTTTTCGCATCATTCATCTTTCCTTTTGGATTAAAAGGCTTTTTGAAAAACTTTTTAACTCTGTTGTTTGAATATAATGCTACAGCTTCATCATCGGAGTTCATCAAAAATCCTTCTTCATCTGAACCATCTTTTTCATCAGTTTCTGATACCTTTGAAACAAGAGCCAAAGGACCACCAATAGCTAGTTTTGATTCTTCATACATTTCTGAGACCTCACATTCATGTGTTTTCAGTTGATTGTAGAGATCATTCAATGTAGTTGTATCAAAACTTTGTTGATTCTTAATCATCATGCTCACACTTCGCCATTCCTTGCGAAGACCCATAATGAAAGTTAAATTGAATTCCATGAGAGATCTAGTGATACCATACCTATTGCAGCGAAACATAAGCTCATTCAGACGATCATAGTAACTTTCGAGAGTTTTTGCATCCTTTTGTCTGAATTCCTTCAGTTCAACCAGACATTGCTTCACAGAATTGATCTTCGTCTTTTCGCTACCTTGATACTTCTCTTTTAGAGTATTCCATATGTCTTTTGCTGTTTTACAACTACGAATGTAATTGTAAATCACAGGAGGAAGAGCACCTCTTAGTTCCCTCATGCACCTCTTTTCATTGTTCTTCATTCGTTTTCGTTGTTCTTCAACATCAGGAGATGCAGTGGATGATCCAATTTGTTGAACATTAGCAGGAGCTTGTATTGTTCCATCGATACAATTCCAAAGTTCTTCATCAATTCCATTTAAGTAATCTTCCATTCTATCAGCTCACTGATCATAGTATTCTGGAATCAACATCGGAATTTTGGTTGAGGAACCAAGCAAGTGAGAAAAAGAAGTCATTGTATTCATGTTGAAGTTCGCCATTGATGAACACAGAAAATATCTGAAAACTTGAAAACTTGATGAATTTCAGAATTCGATCAAATGAATTGATCAAAAATGACTAATCGATTACTCGACTTAACAATTCAAATACAGAATCGATTCAAATCTGAAGATCAAAAGTGATTTTCAAAACCAAAATTGCGCGGAAAATTTTGAGTAAATTTTGCAACTCAAAAAGCAAATGATTCTTATACGAAAATCAGATCTAAGCAGTTTGAATCCCTGCTCTGATACCAATTGAAGAGAATTGTTATCGAGAATTAAGAATAGAAACAATAGATTTGAATGATGAAAGATGATGAACACACGAAGTAAATATTAATCAGATCTCGTTTTATTAAGACTGATTACAAAGTAAGCTGAAGAGAAATATTGTGTTTCAATCTCGTTGCTCTACTTCAAGCCTAAGTCCCTATTTATAGGGAACTTACAAAAAATATACTAAGTCTAAACATTTACGCTTCGCATTCTACACTTCGCATACAAAATTGACTTAGTAAAATAACATATAAATGCGAATCATTACAATACAAACTATTCGACTTTTACAACATACATCTACACTTACAATTGGTATCAGAGCAAGTCCGGTGTCAAATCATATTTCAATCACGTTTTTGATCAAAGAAGCTCAGTTTTTATCATTTTTCGAGACTGGATTTGGTGTGTTCATGGAAAAAGAGGATCAAATCTGAAATAACTCCGTGTTTTCATCAAATTCTGGGCATTTACAGTCAAGTGTTTACGGCTGTAAACTCCCATTCACGACCGTAAACATGAAATATTCTTTGACCGTAAACATGCAATCTTCATTGACTGTAAATAGACAATATTCTTGGACCATAAACAGATAATCGCAATCTTCCTTTACCGTAAACTCCCCTCAACCGCAAACTCCTCAACTATAAACTCGACCGTAAACTCCGTTTACAGCCGTAAAATGCCGTTTGACACTTCTTTCAGTTTATTTTTTACTTTTATTCTCAATTAAAACATAAAAAATAAAAAAAATGGATTCTCAAAGTCAAGCACTTCATCATGAACTGGATTCCATTATAGGAACAACCACCCGTATTCCATGATTATTGTCTGCAGAAGGGTTCCCAAAATGGAAATATCGAATCGAGAAATACATCAAAATGAAACACTTCAAGGTTTGGCGAAGCATTCTCAGAGGACCAATCAGAATTAATACCACTATTGCGGGTGGACAACAGATTGACAAAGCAGTTGAACATTACACTGATGAGGATTTTGAAAAGATTGAAGAACAGGAAAGGGCTCTAGCTACTTTGACTATGGCTTTATCTCCCGATATAGCTCAAGGTTTCAGAGAATACACTTCATCCAAAGCACTATGGGAAGCTTTAATTGAGGTCTACGAGGGAAATGAAGTCATGAAAGAGAGTCGTCAGGATATGTTAAGAAAAAAGTTCAACATGTTCAATTATATCCCTGGAGAAACCCTGGAAGCTCAGTTGCATTGATTTACTACACTTACTACTAAGATGAATATAGTTGGGATCTTCTTGACTAAATTTGAGATAAATAAAAAGCTCTTCAATTCACTTCTGAAGTTGTGGGATATGAACGTGGCTGTCATCAAGAAGACAAAAGATCTCAATCATCTTAGTCTTGCAGAAACTATGTCAATCATCAAAGCTTGTGATCTTGATGATTAGCAACGATAGATTAATCATGTGAATTCCTACTCGACTGCAAATCTTGGGATTTCTTCGAACGATGCCTTGTCCTCCTTTACTTCTTCTTCAAGTCAAGCTTTTTCTGTTCAATAACCTCAGAATCAAACCTTTATTACTCCATCTGTTGCACCCTTTGTCGCCTCATCATCTATGCCTCATCCACAAAGTCATTCTTTTGTTGATCCACATGCTACTTCCTCTTCTAATGCACCAGTTATGGCTCCAGCTCCTCATTCCAAAGAAACTGATGAGAACTTAGCTCTTGCTAGTAGACTTGTCAATTGCTACAATGCTTTTGTAGCTGGATCAAATTCATCTAGAGGATGTGGAAGAAATGGATATTACTTGGCAGATAGCTATGGCAGTGTTCAGGGCAAAGCAATTTGCTAAGAAGACAAGAAAGAATAACTAGGGAATGAATGCGGATAAGAAAGTAGGGTTTAACAAGGGAAAGTTGTGTTGCTACAATTGTCACAAGCCGGGTCATTTTGTTCGTGAGTGTCCAAAGCCAGAAAGAAGAGTAAGTGGTGATCAAACAGTGGTTCCAGTGGGAAATGGTCGCGGAAATGCTGCTGCCAATAGTGAGACTGCTAATCTAGCAGTGCTTGCTCAGTCTTTTGACTGGGAGGACCAGATTCAGGCACTAAATATTTCAGGACCTGAAAACGCTCACTTGGCTCAAATCAATGATACTTCTGCAGAAGAAGCTGAAGTTGATCCTGAAGAAGAAATGATGGAGTTGCAGGTTGCCTTAATGGTATCTTCTACTTCAGAATATGAAAAAAAAAGAGGTAAGTTCATCTTCCTATTCTCAAACATACATTGATAATGTTAAAAATCTTCTTGAGCACACATAATCATTACGTAGAGAGAGAACGAGAACCTGAGATATGAAGGTTATCAACTCAGGAAAGGACAGAAACCTGTAAAGGCTGAATTAGAAGAAAAAATCAAAGACTTTAGGAGGCTTCAGTAAGATTATAGTAATAAATGTGAAAATTATGACTATGTTAAAAGACAACTTGTTGAACTAGCTGCTGAGCTTGACACATTAAAAGGCAAATTTGAAACTGCAAATTTTGATTTTAGAAAATTTTATGTGTCAAGCGAATTAGTTGCGAACATGATAGATCATTGTCTGCAATTTAAAAATAACCAGCAAAAGGGCTTAGGATACGATAAAGTACCTCCTCCTTTCAATCACACATATCAGTATCACCCTTTGACTAAAGAGGAGATTGCCAATGAACCATTCATGGTTTATGGCAGACCAGTTGGTTTTGTTTCAGGAGGCACTATTAATGTTGAAAATACCAATGTTTCTACTTCCCATGCAGATCAATCCTTAATTCATTCAAAGCAAGAAGTTGTAGGATATTTTCTACAAATAAAAATGTGTCTGAACCTACTGTCTTTGTTTCAAATGATAATTGTTTTGTTTCTGATGCTAAAATAAAAGATACATCTTGTGATGCTCCTGCATCAGATAATGTTGAGTTGAATTTTTTTGATATATTTGATGACTTGTTTGATAATCCTGATGTTCCTGATGCTCCTGATGTTTCTGTTACAAGTACACCCACTTCACAAATCACACAACCTGATTCACCCTCACTTATCGAACAATTTGATTCTTGCACATGTTCTTGTAGAAAAAGTAAGAGTGTCATTAAAGAAAATAAATAAGAAAGAGGCAGAACCAGTTCCAATAACAATAACCAGATTTGCTTCAATTGTGGTACTGCTGGTCACATCGTTGGGAATTGTTTCAATTGGGATTTTGTACACGAAGAGGAGAGAACGAGTCTAGTTGAAGGTCATTAACTAGAAATTACTCAAGAGCTCGTTCTCAAGATGATGATTGGAAGGCTAATCAAAATAAGAAAATGGCAGTTTTTCAAAAGAACAAACGAATTTTCAATAACAAAGTCACAAACAGCTTGCCAAAATCGAACAAGGCTCAGCCGAGATCAGTTTCATCAAAGAGCGGATCTGGATCTTCAACCACTTCTGGTAGAAAATCCATATGCTCAAAGAAAACTGAAAAGAAAAATGTTTCAAAACCACCAGTGATTGTTAAGAAACCTAAATAACAGTGGATGCCCAAATTAACTCCTAACCAATCATTGTCATCCTCTGAAAAAGGTTTACATGATGATTCAAAAGTAAAAGGTTTAAAAGATAAATCTTTGATTGTAAAGGGTCCACCCAGGAAAGTAATGACCTGGGTCCCCAAATCTAAATAATTCCATTCATCTTGTAGGGACAGTTGCGGAGGAATGTAGTCAGACCTTGGTATGTCGACATCGGCTGCTCCCGACATATGATAGGGGACATCTCCCAATTAACTGACATTCAGACTTTTAATTGGGGATTCGTTTCCTTTGCTGGCGGAGAAGGCGGAAAAATCACTCAGAGAGGAACTGTGACAAACGGAGTGCTGAGTTTTGAGAACGTCAACTACGCTCCCGAGTTAAAGCATAACTTGTTGAGTGTCTCTCAGATTTACGACAAGGGTTATTCAAAAAATTTTACTGATAAAAAGTGTATGATCTTAAAGCCAAGAATTGTCATCCCGGATGAGTGGATTCTTGTTAAATCAAAGCGGAATGGAAATGCATACATTATAGACATTAATAGAAATATTCCTGAGCAAGTCACCTGCCTCTTTTCAAAAGTCTCGGAACAAAATGCTATGATGTGGCATCGACGACTCGGTCATGCGTGGCCTGCCTGTCAGAGACATCATAACATTTGAAAAGTGTGTGTCATGTGCCCAAGGAAAGCATCACAGGAAACCACGTCTGCCAAAACAGATAAATTCAATCAGCCAAGTCCTCCAATTGTTGCACATGGATTTATTTGGTCTAGTCAATGTCCTAAGCATCAACAGAAATTCATACTGTCTCTTTGTGATAGATGACTTCTCGCATTTCACATGGGTTTTCTTCTTATCCAACAAAGTTGAGGTATCTGATCTTATCAAGAAATTCATCGTAATAATATATAATCAAACAAATAACCGGGTGAAGGCACTTCGAACTGATAATGGAACAAAATTCAATAATGCGGTTCTTGATCACTTTTGCGCAGAAAAGGGTATCATGCGTCAATACAGTTCAGTTCGCACGCCTCAGCAAAACGGTGTTGCTGAACGGAGGAGTCGAACACTGCAAGACGTTTCAAGGACGATGCTGTGTGACTCTAGATTACCTGTTTTCTTTTGGGCTGAGGCGATCAACACCGCCTGTTATGTTCAGAATTGTGTTTTGATCAACAAAGCCCAAATGGAGACTCCATATGAAATTCTATATGGTCACAAGCCATCTATCAGTCATTTCCGCGTATTTGGCTGCCCTTGTACCCTTCTTCACCTGGAGTCCAACCCGAAGTTTAATGCCAGAGCTGATGACTGTTATTTTGTGGGGTATGTTGCTCGTATTGCATACAGGGTCTGCAACAAAAGAACAAAGCAAATTTTAGAATCATTCGATGTGCGCTGGTTGGAGGAGAATGAAACGGATGCTAGAGTGGGTCCTGATTGGCTGTTTGACTACACATCATTGTGAAAATCGTTCAATTTGTGTTCAGATGGTTTATCTAGTTCTACTTCTAGTTCGAAGACTATACTTGAAGATGAAGATGAAGAAGTTGTTTACAGACCACGGATAGCGTCTTCTGCAATTCCTGCGGTGGAGTCATCTGTTCCAATTACTTGTCCAAAATCTCCGAGTCAACAAAATGCTCCAGATGCTGATGCTACACCTCTAACTCCTGATGAAAGAGAGTTCATGTCCAAAGATGCTTCCGTTGTTACTCAAACTTTTATGGAACTTCTCTTTCCTAAGAAAATTGCAAATGATTTTGTGGCAGATCCTAGTAATGAGATCATTTCATCCGAAGTGGATCATTCAGTAAATGATGGAGTTATTAACATTCACAATCTTCCTATTTCACTCAATGACATCAGCTAGGAGACACCTTGTCGCATTCAACGCGATCATCTGATCAATAATGTCATTGGCTAGTTAGGCGATGGTGTTAGAGCAAGAAGCCATAGTGGAGATGTTAATCAATGTCTCTATTCTTGCTTTATCTGTCAAATAGAGCCAAAGAACGTTGAAATGGATTTGAATGAGCCCAGCTGGGTAGATGCTATGCACGAAGAGTTAAATCAATTTAAAAAACTCGGGGTTTGGACGCTGGTTGAACTTCCTAAGGGAAAAAGGTCTCTTGACACACAATGGGTATACCACAATAAGCAAGATGATTCAGGAGTCATAGTGCGCAACAAGGCAAGATTGGTGGTTCGTGGGTTTAGACAGATCGAGGGTCTTGACTACATTGAGGTTTATGCTCCGGTGGCTCGCTTATATGCTTCCTATATGAACTTCACTGTTTATCAGATGGATGTCAAGACAGCCTTCTTGTATGGCAAGTTGAAGGAAGAAATCTACGTTAATCAACCCCGTGGGTTTGTTAACTCGAAGTTTCCAAATCACGTCTACAAGTTGGACAAGGCGTTGTATGGGTTACATCAAGCTCCTAGAGTGTGGTATGTAACTCTCACAAAGCACTTACTCGAACATGGATATTCTCGTGACAATATCGATCAAAATTTGTTCATCAAGCATGTGGGTAATGATCAGATTCTAGTCCAAATCTATGTTGACGACATTATGTTCGGGTCTACCAGTCCACATCTTTACACTGAGTTCGAAGGAGTGATGAAAAAGAGGTTCTAGATGAGCTCGTTAGGCGAAATGACCATGTTTTGGGGGATTCAGGTCCAACAAAGATCAACTGGAATCCTGATCCATCAAGCAAAGTATGTGGTCAATATACTTGAGAAGTTCGGGTTTCAAGACGCAAAACCTGCCTTGATGCCAATGGCTGAGAGACCCCTGCTGACTCTAGATACCGATGGCGAATCCGTACATCAAACTCACTACAGATCGACGAACGGCTCGTTGATGTATCTAACTGCAAGCCGTCCAGACATAATGTTTGCAGTTTTTCAATGTGCACGCTATCAGGCTAATCCTAAACTTTCACATCTTATTGCTATCAAAAGAATCTTTCGGTATCTCAAAGACAGCCCAAATTTTGGTCTTTAGTATCCAAAAAATTCTGAATTCGATTTATATGTATTTGCTGATAGTAATTATGGAGGCTTTGAGCTTGACATGAAATCTACATTAGGAGGGTGTCAATTCCTTGCTGACCGGCTGGTGTCTTGGCAGTCAAGAAACAACACACCGTCTCAACCTCAACAGCAGAAGCCTAATATGTTGTTGCCTCTGTTTGTTGCTCTCAAGCTATATGGATCCAACATCAGCTGTTGGATTACAGTTTGAATTATTTAGAAACCCCTATATTTTGTGATAATGAGGCTGCAATTCAGATTGCTAAAAACCCAGTCCAGCACTCGAAAACCAAGCACATTGACATCAAAATTCATTTCATCAGAGATTGTTATGAGCGTTCGCTCATTCGGCTGGAACAGGTTCCCACTGCTAATAATATGGCGGATCTATTCACAAAGCCGTTTAACAAAGCTCGATTCGTTGTGCTTGTGAGGTTTTTGAAAATGCTACGTTTTGAGCAATAATTTTTGCTTTAAGTTAGTTTAAATTTACGCATTTTAATTTCATTCTCACCCATGCACAAATTTAGGGGGAAACAAAAATTAGAAAATCAAAAATCCAAAATTTGTGTTATTTCTGTTTTATTTTTTTAGAAAATACTCCAAAAACCCTAAAACATTAGAAAATCAGAAAATTAAAAAAATATGTTGTTAATAGTTTTTGGTTGTAAGTGATGTGCTAGGAAGTGATATAATCATGTGATAACAAACAATCTAAATCTATGTAAGGTGCCAAAGTCAAGTTGTATGCGCTATATGTTCGATGCGCTGGTAGGCACGAAGGATTGTAAAACGAACTTGACTAGGATCAGATGAACTTAAGGAAGTTTAGAGACTTGACAAATCTTGACCTAGATAGTTCCATGTAGCCTGACTATACGACGCTTGGGTAGGTTTAGTAGAGAGATATACATGGAAATATGCAGATATATTAAATGATCTGTATTTAGAACTGTGGATTAACTTTTCCTCGATGTGCGGACTTTGTCCTTAATTCCGGTATTGATGGGGCGACTGGGGAATTCCGATAAATTAGGTCTGTAGAAAGTTATTTTCTTTCTTTCTTACTGTCAGTCATATGTTACTTCCTCTGTGTGATCGAAAGATCCGACGTGGACTGTAACATATGCAACTCTGTCTCTCTGCATCTTCTTCTATGCTATTCTTCCTACCTGTTAGCCATATGTTGTCTCCTTTGCGTGATTAACAATCCGACCTGGTACATAGCATATGCAACCTTCTACTTCTCAATCCCTCTAAAATCTACTTAGTCATATGTTTCACTCTCTGCGTGATTGGAAAAGATCCGACCTGAGTGAACAAGATATGCTTTCTAAATCTATTTTCTTCCTTAATAATTGTCTACTCACCTGAAGTAAGGAGTATTCAGGAAGTCCTTGATTATTGGGGTATATCAGGAAGCGGAAAACACATTCTAATACAATTAAAATTGAACACCTATAGGTTGTCTGTAGATCTCGCTGCTTAATTTAGGTGGACAACAATATTCGTGGTCATCGTCAGCTGAATGGTCTTTTAGGAAAATTATCTAAGTTCATAGGATTTAATGTCTTGTCACTTATAGTCTCTCCTAAATTTTATCACAAATCTTTCGTGTTTAAGTGGACCACAATATCGGCGATCAACCAGACATAGACATGAAGGTAGAGGTACCGATAAGCGGACTAAGGCTGTCTAATAACTTTGATCCTAGTGTTACAAAATTATTTTTAGTATCGGAATAGATGAAACAAGACTCATTTTTAATTCTCAATTTTTAATTTAATTTATTTTTAATTTTTAATCTTTTCATTTTTGATAAAAAATTTATATTTTAGTTTTATTTTAGTTTACTTTATTTTTATTTTTATTTTTATTTTATTATCCTCAAAATGTTTTATTTTTAAAAAAATTTGGGGTATCGGACTTCGTTTTATATAGTGTGGATTGCAGCCCAACTTTTCAACCGGGTATATAAGGGAGTTTACATCCGAAATCAACTCCACCCTCTCATTTTCTAAGTTCTCGGTCGTAAACTCTCCTGATTCTCTCTCTTCCTCAAAAAACAATTTGTGAAGTTTTGAGAAATTGATCCATTGAAACTGTAAGTATGCCAATTATGATCATGGATATGAGATTATCACATTAAATCGACGTGTTTTGAAGCTATAATCGAAGAAAAACCAACTGTTGGCATTTACGGTCCGACAGTTTACGGCCATGCCATTTACGGCCGTGAACTCCCTTTTGGTTAAATAAAATTATTTTTTTGTGTTTCACTTAAAAGCCAATCTAAATTGCAAACATGAGTAAAACATCAATTTTAAATATTTAAATATATTGTTTTCTCATTTGGCCTGTTTTAGTGCAGACTGAAATGGCCTAGCTCAAATTTGCTATCAGTCACAACCTGATAATCCTTCTGGCTAAACCTCCTGCTACTCATGGAGAGCTCAAGTCAATGATTCATGGGTTAAGGGAATGTTGCTTGGCCACTGCTCTTACCGTGAATCCGGTAGTCTATCAAGGAATCATCAAGGAGTTCTGGAAATCTGTTAAGTTGAAGAGATGAAATGATAGATCTATATCTGTTGAAGCTGATGTAAAAGGGTGGAAAGTTATCATAACAGAGCAATCAATCAGAGACTCCTTACAAATTGACGATCAATGTACCTTCTCTACTGAAATTGAAATTGATGAAGCTCAAGAAATTCTTGACAAGATGGGCTATGAAGGTGAATTTCCTCCCACAATAAAGAAATTACTGCCACCGTACTAGAGATTCTTGGCTCACATCTTTGTGAATTGCATATTCAGAAGACGGACTAGTGCTGATGAGATCTCATTAAGAAACACAGGAGCCATTACCGCTCTTGCTGCAGGAATCAATTTCAACTTCTCAAGGTTTATCCTAAATGAATTTGTTGCGAACATCAATGTGAAGACTAGAGACACATTCTTGATGTATCCCAGGTTTATTCAGGTGTTCGTTGATATGCAATTTCCTGAAATAGTCAAAGATGGAGAAACCCTGGATATGAAGTCTCTTGGTCCACACACTGTTAGGTTGATCAAACAAAATAGAAAAGGAAAAGTCGTTTTTCAAGGAAAGTTTGCCCTGGTGAAGTTTGGCAAGTTTGTTGAGTTGAATGAGCCATCTGAATCTCACGGGTCTTCTGACAGAGTATCTTTAGAGTGTGTATCTTCTGAACAGGTGTCTTCAGAAGATGATGTCATTATAGTTTCTGATCACGAAGATGATGAAGCTACACATGCTGCCATTGTAGCTGAAGAGCATGACCTTCACTCTATACAGGTTGAGAGTGATTTCAACAAAGAGATTGATTCCTTTGAAGATTTGGATCTTATGCGCTTTGACGAGGATGATATTCCTTGAACCTTGGAGGAAATGAAAATCTCTTGTCAAATGAAGATCTTGACACTTTCTATGACACTATCAATGTTGGACCAAGCACATTTTATGAAGCTGGTGGTCCTCAGTCCCTTCAGGATCATCTCCTCTTAGGCACTATCATGATGTTGCCTCTGAGAGACTTGCTCTACATTTGGCCCACGAACAAGGTTCAGTTCCTTCCTCCCGAGCTAAGGGAATTTTTATTGAGGAAGGCCACTCAAAAGAGGATGATCCCACCATAACTGAACTTCAAAAGGAAACCAGTGTGCTGAATCAGAAGAATATTGAGCTTGATATCTGGGTGGATGATGTTGAAGCTGAAAAGGTCCAACTTGAAATTCAGGTTGCAAATCTTAACACGGATTAAACCCTAAAAACTCAGCAAATTTCGGATATGCAAACCCATCTGGGAGCCTTGACTGCAAGTTACTTTGATCTTAAGAAGAAGCTGACAGAAGAATTTGACGACAAATTCAAGTCTTCAGTTCACAATGTCAACGCTGGCCAGTCTACTGATCAACAAGTTCAAGAACCCCCTGTTGACCCGCCCACTCAAAGAAGAACTACGATTGTCAATCGCTTTGACAAGGAACCTGCTCAAGCACCAAACGTTGTTTCACTCAAGCGTCCCAAGCTAGCAGCTTCTGACAAGAAAGAACAACTTCTTTTCAAGAAAATCTCTGATCAGAATGCTCCTGGAAATCAACCCAAAATCACTGTCACTGACTTTGAAGGAAGAAATTTGGACACAAGTATGGAGATAGGACAGGAATTGTCTCATGGGGCTTTCATGATGGGCTAAACATGTGGTTAGTGAGACGTAAAAGCAAAAATGTGTAGTACTACAAAGACTCCCATGATTTCAGTTCCTGGACTAGGTTTGATCTTTAAGAACTAGCAAGTGCTCCATTTGAAAATCCTTCTAGAGATCCAAAGGCAAATCATTTCAAGGGATTCTTGGAGGATCAAGTAAAGAAGGGATTCTCTGGTATGAAGATTGCTGAGTCATTTATTAAGAGCTTCCCTAAGGTACTGGATCCCAAGACAAATAAGCCTTTTCAGACTGTTATGTGGCCACCAACCAATCAAGTCAGGCAGATTCCGGTGCTGCAGAACTTTAATGATGGATCTCTCGCTAAAATGCATTACTGGGTCTATGATGAAACAACTGCGACTGCTATCATAAAATTCCAAGATGGTTGCTTTTGCCTATACGACAAAAGAGACCTACTTCAATTTGGCAAGTGGGATATTCATCAGTTGGCCCTTCATCAGATCAAGGTAGTTGAAGATATTTTCGAGCCTGTTGCGATAGAGTACACAACAATGGTTGCCGAGATTATTCCAAAGGAGATGTGGCAAAGGGCAATGGGAGGGACTGATGTCCTTATAATTGAAAAGGACTGAGTTACAGCTAGCCCCAAACCAAGGGGGAGATTGAAGGGTCCATGTTATGGTTTGGGCTAGGCTTTTGGATGTATAGGTCATTTTGTGCTTTGAGTATTGTAATAGAAGTGTTTTTGGTGTGTTTACGGCCATAAACCTGTTTACGGCCAAGTCAGTTTACGGTCATGTTTTCTTTTCTGTATATAGGATCAGTCTGTGTCTGTTGTTGGTTGTTGATGATCCATTGAGTTTACGGTCATTATCAGAGTTGTACCAGATGTTTTCTGAATACAAACGTGTGCAAGCTTTGATTCATTCTTCTTCTACTTAATTCTCATCTTAATTGATTTTTAGATTGTTTGATCACTGGTTAAGATCCTGTTTCTAGGACCTTACAATCTTATACATATATAATAATTATTCTTATAATATTATAATAGTATCGGGGTGAATTTTAAACTTGTAAAATTCTAGGGTTTGGAATTTAATTATTTCAAAATTATACTTTAATAAAAAATTTAAATTCCAAAACTTGAGGGCAAGTTTTGAAACATTTCAAAACTATCTAGATCAAAATTCAAATAATATAATTAAACTATTAATTGGTGATTATCTAATTTTGACCAAATCCAATTTCATGCAAGATAATTGATCAAATAATTCAAATAATTAGGTTTTATCAAATAAGGCAAAATTATCTAATTAAATGATAAATATCTTTTATTTTGACTAAGATAATCACATGGAATCAATAAAATCGGATTTTATTAATTAAAAACATTTTTGGTAATTATCCCAAGTCAAAATAAGCCAAAATCCCGAAAATCCATCTGTCTAACATCCCGACTCGCCAAGTCCCCATTTGGGCTCGTCGAGTTCATCTGACTCATCGAGTTCATCTTGGGACTCGACGAGTCTGTCAGGCAGAAGGTTGAAAAATCGATTTCAAGCAATGAAGAAACATACCATGCATCAAATACAATAGAAACCAAGCAAGGCTCTGATACCACTGATGGGTTTTGAGCAAAAGAACATTCCTATGTGCACATACAAAACCCTAAAGCTTTGGATCTAGGTTTCTCAATTGTACATGCAAATTTATCCAAAGCTTGCAAACCCTAATCTAGCATACTATAAAAATTGAAATCTATAACTAAAACAAGTTTAGTTGATTACCTTTTGATAGTAGCAAGAATCTTCAATCTTCAAGAGCTTATTATCACAATTGTAATACCTCTAATGACTCACAAACACCAAGGAAAGAAGATGATTGAGAAGAGAAAATTTAGGCACGAAATCGGCTCTTAAGAACTCTAGGGTTTCTTCCGGTAGCCGAAATATGAAGCCCTAGGGGTCCTTAAATAGCTGAGTTGCTAAGGTTTCTGTCAAAACCCTAATTGGATAGCTTAGGCCCTAAGTAGCTCCAAGAACCTTCTGGAATAGGGCCCTTGGATGATTTCAAGGTGGGCTTCCACCCAAATTTCGTCCACTCCCTTAATCCACAAGATCCATAGCCCAAAATCAATTATCTTATAATCGAAAATTCTAGTCCCCTTTATTTAATTAATCTCTTTCAACCACAAAATTAATTCTTAATTAATTCTTGACCAATAATTAAACAATATGATTTCTCTTTTAATATATCATTCATATAATATATTAATAAACCATAATATCCTCTCTCTCTCTCCATAAATCATCTTGTCAAGTTGCTATGGTGAAGGCGATCCAAAAGGACCATGCAACAATCGGGTCAAGTACATACCAAATATAGTTATGAGCTTAGACACTAATCCAACAGAAAGTGCAACTGAAGTTCCTCCGCCAACTGGTAGAGTCAATGATATTTTTGATTGCGAGACTGATTACGATGAGACCGATTCTGAATATGATACCGAAGAAGACACTGAAGGATATGAGGAAGATTCTGATTAGAATAGTTCTTATGTAATACGTGTTTGTAATATGAGCTTTATTTGGATTCCTAGTTTAAATAGAAATGTTTATTCCTATGTAAATGTTTATTTCTATGTAATATGTATTTGTAATAAAGATCTTATTTGTATATCTTATAATTTTTCAGGAAATGATGTCAATATGGCTTTTGTTTGTATATACCATGGCTGTTGTTATGGGCCATGAACATGGGGGTGCTGGAGCTGAGGACCCACTTTTCCCAAGTGGTAGAGGTGTTGGTCATCATGAGCAGTACCGTAAGTCTTATTATAAAGTTTTATTTACTATTTTTATTCAGTTATTATAAATTAAATACTGTTCCAATAAATTTTAATTATATTTGCAGTTGAGCAACGTGCATATAGGAGAGTCCGAGGCAAAGCCAAAAATATAAAGCTCGAATGAGCGCTCTTATAGAATAAGGGCAAACCAATTACCATGGATTATGATAGGGATATAACATATGATCCCGTAGGAGAGCCGAAATACATGTTTTCATGAGAAGTTGGAAAAACAATGTGGCATATGGTCCCTTTTGATAAATGGACTTGGAAAAAAGTTTCCCCTGCAACAAAGGACACTATAATACAACATTTAGGGGTAATTATTTATTTAAAAATATTTTATATGGTTAATTATGACTGGTTTTTACTTGGTTATTTTTTGTAGGCAAAGTTTGATTTCGATCAAACTAATATTTTCAGATGTACCAAGATGTGGAAGCTAATATGTTGACAGAGAGTTTTCAAGCAGCTTTGTTAAAAGGTTATCGAGACCATAAAGCTGACGTAAAAGAATATTTTTTGGCAGTCGGAGGGTATGATAATATCCCAAGAGCATTAGCCAACCCTCCAGAGGATATGTATGCTAATAACTGGAAGAAATCAGTTAAGTATTTCCAAACAGACAAACACATAATTGCTTCAGACAGGAACAAAAAAGTTCGTCAAATGCAAACAAACGTGAATCGTGGGGGGGGGGGGGTCGAGCTCGTATAGCAGTACTTGTTATAAGAAGGTAACGTATGATACACATAATTAATTATTTAAAATATAATCTAATTTTTAATGTTAAACAGAACCTTAAGAGAGTGGAAACGTTTCGCAAGGCTCATACCGATAGATAGGGATGGTGTATTTGTTACTACCGATGCGAAACAACAATATGTAAGTATTTAATTATAATTTAATCATATAATTAAGTGTTTATTTATACTTAATTGTTACTCACTTTTGTGAATTACAAAATCGGTTAGTTGAAGAGCTCTTAGAACAAACCCAAGGTGAAAGTGAGTTAACACCCATTCAAGAAAGAGCTGCTTTTGAGAAAGTATTAGGAGAGCGATGTGGCCACATCAGAGGCATCATCCGTAAACCTTTTGCTCTCCTGCTTATTTCACAGCCATCGCAATTATCACCACAACCATCACAGTTAAAACAATCTACTTTGGTTTTTAGTGGTGATTATTTGCTAAAATATTTGGTAATTAGGTTTTTGTCCAAAGTGTAAAAAATAGCAATGTACTTTGGTTTTTTGTCTTAGTTTAGAAATAGCAATCTACTTTGCATGTTGATTTAGTAATTTTGGTTTTGTGGTGATTATTTGCTAAAAGTGTTGGTAACTGGGTTTTTGTCCCAAGTGTAAGAAATAGCAATGTACATTGGTTTTTTGTCTTAGTTTAAAAATAGCAATCTACTTTGGCATCATAAAATGCATGTTGATTTGGTAATTTTGGTTTTGTGGTGATTATTTGTTAAAAGCTTTGGCAATTGGGTTTTTGTCCCAAGTGCAAGAAATAACAATGTACTTTGGTTTTTTGTCTTAGTTTAAAAATAGCAATCTAATTTGGCATCATAAAATGCATGTTGATTTGGTAATTTTGGTTTTGTGGTGATAATTTGCTAAAAGCTTTGGTAATTGGGTTTTTGTCCCAAGAGCAAGAAATAGAAATGTACTTTGGTTTTTTTGTCTTAGTTTAAAAATAACAATCTACTTTGGAATCATAAAATACATGTTGATTTGGTAATTTTGGTTTGTGGCGATTATTTGCTAAAAATTTGGTAATTGGGTTTTTGACCCAAGTGTAAGAAATAGCAACACACTTTGGCTTTTTGTCTTAATTTTAAAATAGCAATGTACTTTGATAGTTTTTGTTTATGTTTGATAATTTAACTTATAAGTTTATATATGTTGTTATTTATTATGTAGCTGGAAAATCTTCGGGCAATACTCAATGACCCGACATGTAGGGATGAGCTTTATTTGTTTTTTCAATCACAGTATAATTGAGGAAACGATGGGAACAAAGATGATGGTATGTAGGGAGGAGCTTTATTTGTATATTACACTCATTGTCACGCTTTGCTACTTGTTAGAATTATAAAACTTTTTGTCGTTTTATGTAATTATCGGCGACACTTTTACCGGCGACCAAAATCGTTGATTAAAAAAAGAAAAAAAAATGTTATTTGTTATTACCAGCAACTTCATCATTAGCGGAGACTATTCTATTTAGCGGCTACACAGGCATTAGCGGTGATTATACTCTTTAGTGGCGAAAAATTGATCATTAGCGACGTAGCAGTAGCGGCAACTTATTACTGGCGACGTGTTGCCACTATTACCATTACCGACAACATTGAGACCCTTTAGCGGCGACTTTTGTTGCCGCTAATTGTCTTTTTCCTTATAGTGAAGCCATATTCGGGTAAACCAAATTGTCGTGCTTATTACATTTTTCCCCTTCATTAACATCTGTCATCTTGATACACTTTTGACTTGTCTTCCATTGTGTAAAACACTATCTGCCAAATTTGAGAATGCTGATACTTTATGAAGGGTGTTCTCCATGACAAGGAAATGCTACGGAAGCTAATGTTATCAATATTGTTGATTTATTATAAATAAGAATACTATACCTAGCTTCATATGTATTGATTGATTATGAATGAAAGAGTATTTTTAATAAAAGAACCGCAAAGAAATTAATATGATTTATTCTATAAAATGTTATTACATGATATAACCAAAATATTTACAATCCGTACAATCTTTGTGAAGAGTAAGTACAATAAATGCTAAATTTCTGCCATAATATATAACTACATGTATAAATGGAGAATAAAGCTTCACCAATGAAAAAGTTGCTGACTATTTCTTCTTGTTGACCTTCGAACAGGAAAAATTGACATTGGAACACTATAAATGCTTGCTCCTCTTTGTGGTTTTAGCTAATCGCTACTAGTTCTTTTTCAATACATTTTTCTGTTAACAAACGAGTACAATAGTAAAACATCAACATATATGCAACTTAGATTTGATCTAAAGTTTCATTTTCTTATGACCATGTATTTGGCATTCTTGATTATAGGTTTTAATTTATGTTGTTTATACGTTGTTGTTTCCCTTTTCTTTTCCTTAACTTCGGAATTGGTTCACATTTTCTATTATTAATGTTGATTTCTCTCATAGTTTTGATGAAATATGACCAATGTGATCCTAATTAACACAAACACAAACCATACTCAATCAGATGATGATATAACATAATAATAGTCACCCATAACACATTACTGTAACTTACAATCATTAATTACTCTCTTATTTCAACCTATAAATAGAAATAAATAAATAAACGATCTCTTATATTATTTATTTCACCACGCAACTTCCAATAAAAAGCAAATCCCAATATGGTTTAGCATCTACAATGACATTTTAAGGTGCCCTCTATTTTGCAAATCCCACCCGCGCACCCTTTTTTTGTACAGTCATTATTACAAACTTGTGGATTACATGACGGCCTGTTAAAACTTTTACAACAGTAGTAATCCTTTGGATCAGTGCTCTCTCTATTATCCACAACCATTGACCCATCAACAGTCTCCAACATTGAGCTCATTAGTGGTCTCCAACATAGTGCTGCAACCAAGGCCAAAGAAATACTTTCAAATTACTTTATTGTCGTCATGCATATATGGCCTATATTGATAATTTATTATACCATAATAAAATTAATAAAATAATGTAATTCAAAACTGGAAATGAAGTAATAATGCTAGTTGCTAGTTTAATGGAGAGCCATGAGGACAATACTTTTGCATGAAAATATACACATACAAACAATAAGAAAAGATTTAGGTACTTATAGATGGAATGTGAACCATTAAAATAAAAACCCTTAGAGATTTACTACTTGGCAAGCAATCCATATGTAAAAAACTTACCAGTACAAAGAACAATGATCAAAAGAATTTGGCAAGGACTTCTTGGTTGGACCATTTTTTTTAAACTAAAAGAGATAGATTTTATTGAATTTGTGCGTATCACTCCAATAGATATGGTATGCATATATAGGTTCGGTGGATACGTAAACAAGGTAATAGATTTAATACATACCATTAATTTAAATATATATATATATATATATATATATGTGTGTGTGTGTGTGTGTGTGTGTTCATGTGTTTCCCATATCTATTGTGTGCTAGATTGCATCAATAAAATTTTAGTAAAAATTAAATTATTATTTAATCAAATAAAGATAAATATTAAATGATTGCTATAATTATATGTATATTAAATGACATCCATAATTATAATTTCTCTTTTATGGAAATTAATTAAATTTATAATTAATGTCAGCAATAATATTCTTACAAAATAAATTTGTATCTAGGTTTTCATGTATAGGTTCATATTTTGTTTCATGACCAACTCACTAAAAATACAACAAAGTTGAATGGAACATAGAAAACGAGAGTGTATTCTAGCAGAATAAAAGTTTATTCTAGCAGAATGAGAGTGTATTCTAATAAATAAAGAGTGTATTCTAAGAGAATACACTCTCGTTCTCGATTTTCCATGCAACTTTGTTGTATTTTAAGTGAGTGAGTCATAACACAAAACAATAACTCATATATGAATACCTAGATGTGAATTCATTTTGAAAGAATGTTATTGCTGACAATAATGACGAGTTTAATTAATTTCCATAAAAAAAATTATAATGATGCATATCAATTAATATACAAACAATTATGAAAATCATTTAATATCTATCATTATTTGATTAAATAATAATTTAATTTTTACTAAATTCCTATTGATATATTATAACATATAATAGATGTAAGGACCACATGAGCATAGCCCTATATATAAGGCTATGCTCATTTGTAACTAGCATCTATTATATAATTGTGTAACTGAATCTTAGTCATTTGATCAATGAAAAATAAAATAATTCTTGAAAGAATATTATTATATTTATTATTTTCTTTTAAGAATTCAAATCTCAAAATGTCTTGGGGGTAATATGCATATATTGTGCATTTTTATATAAGGAAACAAAATAATGAATTCTAGATTTTTAGGAAACAAATTTATTATTGTTATTTACATTAAAAAAATATATATTTCTTTAAGAATCATTCTGGTGAGAATATAAAATTGTAAATTGTAAATATATGAATCTATATTATATTATAAAGCATAATACTCATATTTTTAATTTTAAGAGGTATAAGTTACAAAATTTTTAATAAAAATCAATTATGCATAAATAATTCATTAATAATTGTCAAAAGTTTGCAGACTTAAATTAAGAAAAGTAATTAAAAAATTAAATGTGGAGCAAAAATGAAAAGCTTGAAATATTAAATTCGTGTGTGTGTCTATATATATATATATATATATATATATATATATATATATATATATATATATATATATATATAACATATTAAATTCATATATATAATTTAATTTACATTTTTTAAACTAGATATCGCTATTAATTACTCTACATCAAATGTATAAATATACAATATACATATAAGATATATAAATAAATATTTTATGTAAAACTAGTAATGTTTTTATTATATAATAAGTAATAATAAAATCAAATAATTATTTTACGGTAAGAAAATTATTCAGCAAAAGAGCTATTTATCATCGCCGCTTTGTGCGGGCACACATGTAATATATATATATATATATATATATATATATATATATATATATATATATATATATATATATATATATATATATATATATATATATATATATATATATATAAAGCTAGACAACAATAATAATTGTAATTCCAAATTTGTAAACATTCTTTTAACAATGTAATATTCTCATGCAAATGAAAGCATGCTAACAGCGATGAATTAACAAATTCTCACTATTCCATTACCATGCCACAAATTCCTTTTTTTTATCATATATTCCTCTTTGCATTCTAGTATATTCATTTCTTTGTTATGCTCCCATTGAAAAATACCTAGATAAAAAAATTACAATTGTCAATATATCAATCTTTGGAAATGAATGTATAATAGAAATGTAAAACCACTTACAAGTTACATTGTTGGCATATGTAAGAATAAACTACAAGATCAAATGCACAAAATTAATTTCAATAATCAAACAGCTTAAAATTTTTATTTATTGGCATATATAGATAAAATCACATGGATTTTTTTTAGAAGCAAAAACTATCCCCATTTTAATCACATGACAATCCTTCCCTCAACAAAAGCAAGAATTTTATAAACTTTTTTATAATTTTATAAACTTTTTTATTGTGATATCTATCTATTTTATAACGATCGTCATCCTTCTGTAATAATTAGAAGTACTTTATTTGTAGGGACAATTCATATATCTTTATTTTAGAACTATCCTCCTGTTACATTCACTTGATTTCCATGGAGGCTATATAGTTGATTTTAATAAAGATGGCAATTCGTGTAAGTGGAATAACAATTTTAAAAATTTGGATACGTTAAATTGATTACTTAGTTTGATTAATAGACATATTCATTCATGCTTAGGTAACATATTTTAAACCATTTTGTTAATGGTAAAACTTTGATTTGATTTAGATGCATTCATTCAATAAAACACATACACAAAAATTGCAAATGTTTATTGCAGAATTAGAATATATGAAATTTTGTTAATCATAAAATTTCCCTATGATTTAGATATATTAATTCAACAAAACACTTACACAAAAATTGTAAATAAATATTTCAAAATCAAAAAGATGAAATATGATATCATATATACAAACTTCATATCTCACGTATATAATTAAGCAACATGAAATTATAAATGTTAATAAGGTCCCACCCAAAAATCCGACCAAAAGAATATTATAACAAAAAAACATATATAATAACTTTTTATAGGTGAAGATGTTTTGAATAATTGGTATCCTGAAAATTCAATTATCTGCATAACCCAAATTCAAAAATAGAAGTCCATATTTGGGTAAACCAAATTGCCATGCTTATTAGATTTTTTCACCTTCATTAACATTTGTCATCTTGATACACGTTTGAATTGTCTTCCATTGTGTACAACACTCCAAATTTGAGAATGATGATACTTTATGAAGGGCGTTATCCATGACAAGGAAGTGCTGCTGGAAGCTAATGTTATCAATATTGTTGATTTATTATAAATAAGAATACTACACCTAGCTTCATATGTATTGATTGCTTATGAATGAAAGACTATTTTTAATAAAAAGAACCACAAAGAAATTAATATTATTTATCCTATAAAATGTTATTACATGATATAACCAAAATATTTACAATCCCTACAATCTTTGTGAAGAGCAGGTACAATAAATGCTAAATTTCTGCCATAATATATAAGTACGTGTACGAATGGAGAATAAAGCTTCATCAATGTAAAAGTCGCTGACCTTTCTTCTTTTAGACCTTCGAACAGAAAAAAAATTGGCATTGGAACACTATAGATGCTTGCTCATCTTTGTTGTTTTAGCTAATCACTACTAGTTCTTTTTCAATATATTTTTGTTGTTGACAAATGAGTACAATAGTAAATCATCAATAGATATGCAACTTCCATTTGATCTACAGTTTCATTTTTTTAATTATGACCACTTATTTGGCATTCTTGATTATATGTTTTAATTTATGTTGTTGTTTCCCTTTTTCTTTTCCTTACCTTTGGAATTGGTTCACATTTTCTATAATTAATGTTGATTTCTCTCATAGTTCTGATGAAATGTGACCAATGTGATGCTAATTAACACAAACTCAAACCGTACTCGATCAGATGATAATAGAACATAATAATACTCACCCATAACACATTACTGTAACTTACAATCATTAATTACTCTTTTATTTCACTCTATGAATAGGAAATAAATACATAAAAGATCTCTTATATTATTTATTTCACCACGCGACTTCCAATCAAAAGAAAATCCCAATATGCTTTAGCATCTACAATGACATTTTAAGGTGCCCTCTATTTTGCAAATCCCACCTGCGCAACCTTTATTTGTACAGTCATTGTTACAAACTTGTGGATTACATGACGGCCTATTAAAACTTTTACAACAGTAGTAATGCTTTGGATCAGTTCTCTCTCTATTATCCACAACCACTGACCCGTTAACGGTCTCCAACATTGAGCTCATCATTGGTATCCAACACAGTGCTGCAACCAAGGCCAAAGAAATACTTTCAAATAACTTTACTGTTGTCATGCATATATGGCCTATATTGATAAGTTGTTATACCATAGTAAATTAAATAAAATAATGTAATTCAAAACTGGAAATGAAGTAATAATTCTAGTTTAATGGAGAACCATGAGGCCATGACTTTTGCATGAAACTATACACATACAAATAATAAGAAAAGATATAGGAACTTATAGATGAATGTGAACCATTAAAATAAAAATCCTTAGAGATTTACTACTTGGCAAGGAATCCATATGTAAAAAACTTACCAGTACAAAGAACAATTATCAAGAGAATTTGGCAAGGAATTCTTGGTTGAACCATTTTTAATTTTTTTATGTAAAAGAGATGGATTGTATTGAATTTTTGCGTATCACTCCAATAGATACGGTATACATATATATATGTTCGGTGAATACTTAAACAAGGTAACAGATTTAATGCATACCATTAATTTCAAAATATATATATATATATATATATATATATATATATATATATATATATTGAACAAGGTAATAGATTTAATACATACCATTAAAATGGTTTTATGTGTCACTTTCACATTTCATAAATGTTCTTTTAATTAAAAGTAAATTTAAACCATACTATTAATTTCAAGATATATATATATATATATATATATATATATATATATATATATATATATATATTTCCTATATCTATTGTGTGCTAGATTGTACCAATAAAAATTTAGTAAAAATTAAATTATAATTTAATAAATAAAGTTAAATATTAAATGATTGTTATAATTATATGTATATTAAATGATATCCATAATTATAATTTTTCTTTTATGGAAATTAATTAAATTTATAATTAATGTCAGCAATAATATTCTTTCATAATAAGTTCGCATATAGGTTTTCATGTATAGGTTCGTATTTTGTTTCATGACCTACTCACTCAAAATACAACAAAGTTGCATGGAACATGGAGAATGATAGTGTATTCTAGCAGAATAGGAATGTATTCTAGTAAAATAAAAGTGTATTCTACGAGAATACACTCTCGTTCTCCATTTTCCATGCAACTCTGTTGCATTTTAAGTGAGTGGGTCCTAACACAAAACTATAACTCATATATGAAAACCTAGATGTGAATTCATTCTGAAAAATTGTTATTGTTGATATTAATGACTAATTTAATTAATTTCCATAAAAATTTATAATGTTGGATATCATTTAATATACATATAATTTTGGAAATCATTTAATATCTATCTTTATTTGATAAACTGATAATTTAAATTTTACTAAATTTCTATTGGTGTATTCTAACATATAATAAATGTAAGGAACACATGAACATAACCCTATATATAGGGCTATGATCATTTGTAACTAGCATCTATTGTATAACTATGTAACTAAATCCTAGACATTGGATCAATGAAAAATAAAATCATTCTCAAAAGAATATTAGTACATTATTATTATTATTTTTAAGAATTCAAATCTCAAAATGTCTTAGGAATAACTTGGACATTTTGTGTATTTTTATATAAGGAAACAAAATAATGAATTCTAGATTTTTAGGAAACAAATTTATTATTGTTATATACATTTAAAAAAATATTTCCTTAAGAATCATTCTGGTGAGAATATAAAATTGTAAATTGTAAATTTATGAATCTTATATTATATTATAAAACAAATTAGTCATATGTTGAATTTTTCAGAGGTATAAGTTACAACGTTTTTTATACAAATCAATTATACACAAATAATTCATTAATACTTGCCAAATGTTTGAAGACCTGAATGAAGGAAGGTAATTAAGAAATTTAATGTGGAGCAACAACGAAAAGTTTAAAATATATATTAAATTCGTGTGTGTGTGTGTGTCTCTCTCTCTCTCCCTCTCTCTCTCTCTCTCTCTATATATATATATATATATATATATATATATATATATATATATCTTAAACTATATTAAAAAGCATATTAGATGTATCTTGAATTTTAAAAGGTATAAATTACAAAACTTTTTATACAAATAAATTATGCCTAAATAAATCATTAATACTTAACAAAAGTTTTAAGACTTGAATTAAGTAAGACTATTAAGGAATTAAGTTTAGTGCAAAATGACCAATTTAAAATACTAAATATATGTATATAATTTAATTTACATATTTTAAACTAGACATCGCCATTAATTACTTTAAATCAAATATATAAACATATAATATAAATATAAGGTATAAGCATAAATATTTTATTTAACACAGGTAATGTTTTTATTATATAATAAGTAATAATAAAATCAAATAATTATTTTCCCGTAAGAAAATTATTCGGCAAAATAGCTATTTATCATCGCCGCTTTGTGCGGACACACATCTAGAATATATATATATATATATATATATATATATATATATATATATATATATATATATATATATATATATATATATTTTCCTTAAACTAGACACTAGTAGTAAACATAAATATTTTATTTAAAAATGGTAATTTTTTTATTAGATAATAACTAATAATAAAATCTAATAATTACTTTCCTATAAGAAATACGCGACAAACAAGTTATTATCGACGTCGCTTTGCGCAGATGTCTAGTCTTTTGAGGAATGTAAACATTCTTTGAAGAAATAATAGATATTCCGATAAAAATCAAAAGTAATTACAATTCCAAATTTGTAAACATTCTTTTAACAATGTAATATTCTCATGCGAATGAAAGAATGCTAACAATGAAGAATCAATGAATTCTCAGTATTCCATTACCATGCCACAAATTCCTTTTTTATCATATATTTCTCTTTGCATTCTAATGTATCCATTTCTACCCATGAAAAATACCTAGATAAAAAAAAACTAATTGTCAATATATCAATCTTTGGAAATGAACGTAAAATACAAATGTAAAACCACTTACAAGTTACATTGTCGGCATATGTAAGAATAAACTACAAGATCAAACGCATAAAATTAATTTCAATTATCAAATAATAATGATATTTATGTATAATTGATTTGTACAAAAAGATTTATAACTTATACCTTTTAAAATTCAAGTTATAACTAATCCTTATTCTAATCATTATCATTATCATTTCATTATCATTATCATTATCATTATATATTTATAAAGCTTTCATTTTTTCTTGAACCACATTCATTTGAAATTCCCATGCATTTTTTTCTTTCACCACATTTATTTGAAACTCCCATGACTTTTCAATTTCTTTCTAATAATTATTATAAGTTGGTTAATAAGGTTAAATAAATATCAAATATAAAGTGTAATCATATATAAACTAAATTTCAATATTAAAAAAATATATTTTTTCTACTTATAATTTTTTTTTAACTTTTAACATATTATACTTAATTTATTAGGTCTAATATGTTGTATGTAAGCTATTATCATTTTAAAGCTAAAACGTTTTATCAATTTGTATAAAATACTTAAATTGTTAATTTAAATATAACCTTACAAGATCAACTTAAATATAAAATTTATTTAAACTTAAACAACCCAAAGAATATTTTGTAAATAGTTAAAAGTGATAAATTGTAGTGTCTTTCTAATAATGATTATAAATTGGTTAATAAGGTTAAATAAGTATCAAACCTAAACTATAATAAAAAAATAAACTAAATTTCAATATTAAAATAATATTTTTATCTCTACTTATAAAGTTATGTCTTTAACTTTTAACATATTATACTTAATTTATTAGATTTAATATGTCGTTGTATGTAAACCATTATCAGTTTCAAGCAACAATTTTTAAACTGTATGGATAAAATACTTAATTTGTTAATTTAAATATAACATTACAGGATCAACTTCAATAAAAATTTTAGTTCCATTTAAAAAAACCGAAAGAATATTTTGTGAATAGTGAAAAGTGATAAATTGTAGTGTTAAATACAAAAATTAAATTGTTATATCAATTCACTAAAATATTTCCTAAAAATATTTTATAATCGTTAAAAGTTTTGAAATAAGTAGCTTAAAATAACTTACAATAACAATAGTTAAAAATAACTCTATATAAATGATTATATTGTTACCTTTAAAAAAATGTTTGATATTTTAAATAATTACACTGATAGAAATTAAAACGTTAAACAAATAAATTTTAAAAATGAATTAAGAATAACAACAACTATAAATAATATTAAACCATATACTATATTTAATTTTATTCATGAGTAACCTGCAGGTAGAGGTCATCCTAGATGTATATATTAACATATAATTCAAAATAATCAATATACTATATCAACTTAGTATACGAATTATTATATCAAATTTAACAACGACATTATTGTTATATCTAAAAAAATATATATTTGTAAAGATTTCAACTATATATATGCTTCTGCGCAACGCACAGACATTCGCCTAGTAAATGAATAAATTATTCTCCTAATGACAAATGTCATACTATTAGAACTCCTCATTAATATTATATGTCATCTATCATGTCACTTGTCAACATATTAATTATTAATTTTAAATTTTAAATTTTCCACTCTAATTACATTAAATTAATAATTAATTCTCCATTTTAAATTTTAAAATTTTGAACTTTTTCAGTCTAATTATATTAAATTAATAAAAGTAAAATAAAATTAATATAGATTATAAGGTGATATAACTTCACGTATTTATTTAAATCAACGATTATAATTTTATAAAACTAAAAAATATCTCTAAAGACATAATTTATTTAAAATAATTGATTAAAAATTTTAATTTTTTAATATGAAAATTTAATTAATTTTATAAATGTGGTTCTCATGGGTTATAAACTATGATGTTTTATAATATAGTATCACAGAGAGAGAGAGAGAGAGAGAGAGAGAGAGAGAGAGAGAGAGAGAGAGAGAGAGAGAGAAAGAAAGAGATAAAATCATTAAATATTATATGAATGTATGGCTAACTCTCTCTCTCCAACACGGTACTTGGAAGTGTTGTCTCATCCCAACGCCTTCCTCTGATTGTCTTCCTCCGCCAACGTCCTCGAATGTCCGTATGTAACATCCTCGCCGAGTAGAGTCGGGTGTGGCCACGTGGGATTAATGATCTAATCGACGAGTCCGAGACTCGATTCGCCGAATAGGCGCTAGGAGAGGAAACAATAAATCCCCGGGTTTGGGGCCTATATAAGGACACTTATAGCCTCATTTGTGGCTCCCTATCTGCTTCCCTTCCCTGAGAGAAACCCTAATCACACCCTTGAGCTTTTGAGAGACTATTGAGCCATTATTTGAGAACTTTGGTGCATTTTTGGTAGAGAGGAGGAGGATTTCAAACAAGGATCGTGAAGAGGCTGTTAGATCTGCTGATAAACATCAAGGAGCTTCTGTTTAAGGTATAAAATTCGTATCTTTTCCATTAGTATGAGTAGATCTCATGATTTGAGAGTTAGGGCTTCATTTCCATTTTATTTGCGGACTTTGAAGGCTTTGAGAATCTTTTTAGAGTTACACATTAGATCTGGACCTTGTGAGGTCCCTTGAGTCAAAAGTCCCCTGCTTTATTCATCCATGTTAGCTCCTTGAATGAGAAACTTCTTCTCAAGCATGTTCTTGGCATTTCTAGCCCTAAAGTGCCATGTATGAATGTAAAGGTCGTGGCTTTTCGTGATATTCAATCCTTGAGAGCTTAGATCTAAAGTGTAAGGGAGTTTTCTGCCTTGAAATGTAACTGGTAAAAATTGGTTAGAGTTTGGCGGTCAAACCACCGCAAACCGTTATGCAATAAAGACCAATTGCGTGAAAATTTATGCTTATAATGTATATTAAATATGTTATACTCATAATTGTTTTTAGAACATCTCAAAACCCTTATCGTTGAGATTGAATCGGATCCTATAAATCGCGAAACTTTAAACGAATTTTACCGGAGTTCTACTTATCGGATTTAATATCCGTTTGACTTTTTGGAAACCTTATAATCGAGATTATCATTCGTCATTTTCAGAAAAACTATTTGATATCCGGATTAAAAGCACATGAATAAAGAAAGTTAGAAATTATCACCTTTCTAAATATTACAAATATGACATTGTACTTTTGACACTTAAAGTCAAACATAATTGATTTTAAATTATAACAATATGACTTTAGTATCTACACCTACATATTTTACCACAACACTCAATAATACACAAATACATGTTTATACATATAGAAAATACATGTTAATACACACAATAATTTAAACAATACATTCCTTCTACATTGCTTCTAAGTATAGCTAAGAATACAGTAATGAAAAGAATTGACAAGTGATGTTTCTTCTACACTACACTTTAGCCAAGAGTACACACTACATATTATACAAAGCTTCCTGGGGTTAATGATTGAACCAAATGGATCACCTCAAACAATTGCTTTCTTTCTTTCCTTGCTGTTGAGATCGTTGGCTATGAAGAACATCACCATAAGTGGTGATTTCCGGCCATTGAAGAAGTATCAGCCCTTCCCTTCATCTCCATTGTTTCCTGCCAAGAACCACCGGTGGTGGTGGCTGTTTTCCAGCGAGACCAAGAGGGGCAGCATCCCCGTTTTCTTCCTCTTTCTATTTCCTGTCAACTAAAACAACAAAACACCCCATAATATCAGTGTTTGATTCTGCTTTCTGTCTTCCCCTCTTCTTCAATTTCAATCACAGAAAAACTCCACAGGAGGTGGAGATCTCCGAAAATCAATGAGGACAACAGCCCCTCGTATCTTCTCTTCTCTCTAGTCGAATCCACAAAAGACCAGAACATCCTACCTTTCGCTGTTTGCCTTGCCCACCGAACAGCCACCTTGACACCTGCTCCACCGCCGCCAGTCGCTACTGCTGCTGCCTTTCGTTTTCCTGCTATTAGCGATGAGAAAGAACCCTGAGGAGGTTCGCCGGAGATAGGCTACTCCTCCTCTTTGCTCGAAATATGAACCACCGAGCTACCCTCCCTTGATCGCTGTTTCGATTTCCTTTTCCTCCGCTCGACAGATGAGAGGCGCATGACTGGGCGTTTCTTTTGTTCGTCCGTTCCTCTTCCCTGATCAGAACCTTTGGTATATTTGGAGAATGAGTCAAAACAAGTCCCTATGTTTAATACTTAGAATTAAAACTAACCCTTGACCTAAATATTTTCAGGGCAAATCATATTGGACTTCTTCTTTACAAAATTGTCCTTATGCTGTTTTAAAAGATCAAAAATAGCCCCTTTTGGTTTAATTCATTGCAAAAAGAAATTCTTTTGGGTTGATATTTTACAAAACAAACCCGGAAATGTTTTAAAGTCCAAGAATGGTTACTTTGCGGCTTCTCACGACAAGCTTCATGAAGTGAGCCTAGATTGAGATCACGCATCGAATGTGAGTTTCTACGGCCCCTCTTTTACATTTTTAATTTTCGGGGAGAATACATGAGTGTCTATTTAAAGCTTTGAAGATTTTCAAGTTTTATACATAAAATAATATCATACTTTATTATTGGTTAAGATTTTATGAAAATAACAATCTAAAAGGTATAAAGCAATAATAAATTATATAAGTATTAGTAGAATGCTATAAATGATATAATTATACCTTGTTGTGATATATTAATTAATATTAAGAAAAATCACAAGATTTTAAGTATTTTGATACGAGGATATAAGTTATTCGACGAATCATAAACTATAATACTCATCGTATACACGAAAAATATTGAGAAATCATAATAAGACATTATATACATAACAATATATGTTATTCGATATAATCATGTACAAAGTAAATGCACATTTTCTTAAAAGACTATAAATGAAGATTTGACAAATATATAATAATTAATTGAAACTATACCAAAATTAAATTATTATGATCAAACTCCCAATCATAATGTGGAAACGATTACTACGTAAACGATATAATTTATCTTTATAATTATTATAAAAATATAAATCATTCAGTTGTGATCCGAAGCTCATCACATATGATAATATAATTAATTCTTGGATTTTTGGGGATTATTACCTATTAAATTATATATCATATAAATTATGCAACTTATCGAACATCGACATAAGTGAGTATTCGGCTACGCGAACGAACATCCTCCTTATTGGCTGAAGTAAGGAACTACTCAAATTATTATCGCCACAATAGTCGAACGCTACGTTAATTTCACTATTTAACTAATTTCACTAAGCTTCGAAAATCTTAATAATCTAAGATTTGCGTTAGTGACCCTAATGAACGACGAATTTTATGAGTTGAAGAACTATCATCATGGATTTTGTGGATTGTGTATCCCGTGTGTGTTTGTGGGAGGAATGTATCGAAAGGGGTGAAAGAGAGAGTTTTATGATGGTGTATTTTTCCTTTGTAAGGATCCAATCCTGGAATCGACATCTAGCTCTATAACCGTTAATCCATGAGGAATCATATACTGTAGGTCTATGTACACGGCATAGATTTATAATAAAGAACCTTGGTGTAGATCTATTTCTTATGAAAAGATTTATGTGAATGGTTATTTTCCGTCCGTGGTTGCTAGCTACACCTCGTCTGACGAGACAACAGTCGTCAAGTGTTTCTTTCTTTGTTACTATATGACTGCTTTTAAACGTTAGTAATGATCTCGATTCCTCCATTTTTATTTATGTTGTGCCTGTGTGGCTTGTTTATTGTGCCTATGTGGCTTGTGGAGGAGCGACGAATAGTGTCGGTTATAGACAAATTGTTATATTGAAGATTTTTACTCGAAGAAGTATATGTCTAGATTAAGTCAATCCTCCTAATTTGGGCCGACTGTGTAAGAGCGTTTAGGTTGTTAACTACCTCTGTCTACGTCACAATTCTCCGTAAGCAGTGACGTTTTAAAGAATAGAATCGTAAAAAGAATGGTTAATATTTGTCGTTGAAATTATACGAGTGGTAAAAATATGTGTTTATAATTTACCGATTATTGAAAAGTATTTTGGAATGAGTTTGCCCCACTGGTTAAGTGTCGATTTCCAAATTAAGTAAGATAATGCTTAATTAATAATACGACACAGATTTACAAAGTTTATAAAATTTGAAACTTATGAGTTTTATATATAAACTATACGAACATTTGTACAAAGTTTTAAGAGTAAATTTGGTTATTTTATGTTCTCACAAAATGAGATATGACTTTATTTTATATAAATTGTTTTTCAAAATTTTTATATAAAGAGCATTTCGGTCATGAGAGCCGTAAGAATTTGTTATAAGTTTGGTTTACTTATATATTTTACAAAAGGTGTATTTTTGGATTTGTGCAAATGACATTTCTAAATGAGTTTAAATATACTTTTATGACTCAATTATTTTATACTTTCGATAGAAAAATATGTGTTTATAAAAGCTGGTCAACCAGATAAATTTTATAAAACATTTTTGGGTGTAAAAATACTTTGTGTAAAAACCTGTAGAGCACACCAACACTTTTGTTGACGTATCTTAATGCATGTATTCTCAGGTTATTTATAAGGTCGGAAGTGTTTGTACAGAAGATTCTCCGATATTCTTATCATACAAATGTGAACGCCGGATTGTTAGGCGTGTGTAGCGTTTCAGCAATAACTATTGTCAATGTAATTTCCATTTCGGTAAGAATAAAAGATAATATTTGTACTGTTCAATGTATGTTCAATAACTATGAGTACTGGTTTACGTTGCACACCTCGGCGTTTCCGCCGTCGGTCGAGGGTGTGTGATGTGTGTAAACTCACTTAGTTTTAAACCTACTTTTAATTATCAAATAACACACAAAAGGCAGTGAACCTATCAATTGTGGTATAGCTAAATAAGCAGGGTATCGATCACAAGGAACGACAAATTAAATTAAAAACTAATTTTATCTAAGTTAATTAAGAAGTAGGGGTTTTCTCTAGTTTTACAAGACTAGAAACTTCCTAACTATTACTAATTTAAGACTAGAAAATAACGACTTAACTAGATTCAATAATTAGAAAGGAACTTCTGTTTAGTTCAACTTGGTTGACTCTATGGTTGATTTCAAAGTAATGGTGCAATGGATTAATTCTTTCGTTGGTTACCGATTCAAGTGATTAGATTCGTATTCACTACCCTAATCCTTAGCAAATAAACTAACTTAAACAGTGGCCAATTGTTTAATTTAATTAAATTCACTAGATTAATTATTCGGGTTAAGTTAGACTTGCAATAGTTAACTAATTTATTCTTTTAATTAACTCCTTGTTTGATGGTCATCTTACAAGCTTGCACATGAATTTACTCAATTTTCTTATTAATTCTAGTTTCATATTCATTAATCCTAGACATATAGCATAGTGATCGCATAGCATATGAGGTTAATAATCAATAGATGTTCATGCTAATCAATTATCTTCCTATTAACAGAAAATTAATTATTATTCACACACAAGGTTCTTTAGCAAGCTAAAATAACAAAAATTCACCAACTTGGAATTAATCCTACCAATCAATCAAACCATATTGTCAACTTTGTATCCCCAAACAGAAGTCTAAAGGTTTTAGCTCATAATTGAAGTAAATAACAGCAAACAAACAAAGTGAAATTGCTTAACCATAATGATAAAACAAAAGAATAAATGGAATGATGAAATTTTGCCTCAATTACTCTCCGGAATTGAATTCTAGCTCCCTTCGTTGTCTTCTAGGGTTTCTCTGGCTTCTCAATCGCAGCAAAGTACTTCTGAATCTTCCCAGAACTCCTTTTTATCGATCTGTGGAATTATCTTTAAATATACGAATCGACTCGTCGAGTCCCTCTCACATTCCCCGTATTGTGATAACTCTCTGGGATCCCGAGTCATTATCTTCTCGATTCTTCGATTGGACTCGCCGAGTAGCCGATCTGACTCGCCGAGTAGGTGCCATTTTTAATGTTTTTCTTCTTTATTTCATTCTCGATCTTCTAACTGTTTCTCCCGCTTCCTTTCGCTTCCGAGCTTCATCTTTGGACTGAAAAACATAATTTAACACTTTTAAGTACCTTTTGTCCATAATATGCAATAATTTAGCTAATAAATGAATAAAAATGTATACTTAATATGAACTAATTATGCACATATCAAAATACCCCACACTTGTCTTTTGCTTGCCCCCAAGCAAAACTGAATTTTAAACATATTAGAATCATATATAACAACTCCAATCTAAACCAGCCATTATGCCAAGACCGCAACGCATGCATTTGTGTCTAAAATTTTTCCTAAAGACCTCCCATACTCCAAATACTCACAATCCTCATAAACACTTGCCCACTCATCCCGAACTATGCTCATTTTATGCAACCCTCCGAATCCATCCGCAGAAAACCTCTTACCCTCAAGGTGTTTTTAATTGAGCAACCCAAGCATACATAATCTAGAATTACAACTTTTTGATACCACTATGGAGCTCTTTTTGAATTCATCTCTTCTTTGATATTTGCTTTTATCTCTTTGAATTCACCACCTTTATTGTTTGATTTTCGGGTATCTTCAACTTTTTGGATTTCTTGGAATTTTGATCTTTTGATCTTCACTTTAATTGCTCCAAAATTCATACAATTTCTCTTGTAATTCTCTTTTTTTTTTTTAACATGTAACTCACTTTTTTCACTCAAATCCCTACATGCTTAAGCAGGGGCGCTCAACCTCAACCTTTATTGGCTAACGATAACAATCTTCCTGGATACATTTCAAGTTTAGGCTGCTAAACATATTGCATCCCTCGGGCTGAGCAGGGTCGTGTTTTTGTCCCATGATTTCACTGGAATAAGGAAGCCACAAATGCACTAGAACGTATATAGGCTCAACTAAACATTTGGGTTTTCATGCAATCATCAACACAACTCTAACATGGAGTCCTAATTTTACTTTTACCAAAATTTTCTAATTTAGATCCTAAGTAACATTTTTGGTATGCAAAATTTTTAAAATTAGCCTAAATTAAGACTCTAAATTTTCTAATATACCAACCCCCTACCCCACACTTATTTGATGCAATGCCCTCATTGCATATTATGTATGGACAAAAACATAAAAAAAAAATAAAGAGGGAATTGGAACAAACTCCCCTGGGATAGCAGTGGATAGGTTGATCACTTCCTATTCAGCTCCAACTTCAATTGACTTTAGACATGGTATCCATGCCTTGGGTGTCTCGTCTCGTGTGGGTCACTCCAAATACGCGGAAAACAGTGTAAGATCTTCAGGAATAAATATGGAAAGAATAGATAGTCAAGTGGTACTCTAATCAGCATCAAATCAGCAGCCCCTTCGACATGAAACCAAACGACTCGCCGAGTATATACCAGACTCGTCGAGTTACTTCGGGAAAATCTTCGCATTTGTGAGAATTAAGGGCGACTCGTCGAGTCAGTTTAGTGCACTCGACGAGTTGGTTACTGAATGAAAATAATATAATTCTGCATCTTGATCCAGCTTCCAATAAACTCTCTATACTTTCTATTCACTTCTAGACTCCCTTGCCAACATCTCTAAGGACCGGACTTAATATTAACGCTCCCCTTTTCTTGACTCTCTTTCTCACTTTGATTCTATAACTCTAAACCCTTTTTGAAGCTAGCACTCCTAATTCAATTCTGAAAAATTGTCAAAACATCAAACATCAATTAAACATCAAAAGCAAGTTTTAAAAACATCAAACAAACCAAATAAAAAAAACAAACAAAAAAAATTGTTCAATAAAAATGCATAAAAAAAAATCAATCCTCCTCATCATCATCATCAAGCCCTACTCCACTTCCTCCAGCCCCACTTCGTCTTGCATTTATCACCTCTTCCCATGATGGAATATATGGAAAGTTACCACCATCTATGTGTGGAATGTTAAAGTGGTCAAAAAGTCGGATATGAGATTGGTTGCTAAAATTCAAGCTCCTCGCCATTTGGTCCTGTAGTCGCCTCATCTCCATATTGTACCAATCCATTGGTACATCTTCATTCTCAACCGGAATCACCGGTGGCTCCTCCTCAACATCCCGCTCTCTCCTTGAACGAACCCTCCTCCCCGGTGCTTCGGGACCAACAACCGGATCATTATTCGGGATGGCATAGTGGCCACCACCATAATCTTCAATAATCCTCGCTCTCCGGAAAAGAATTGGATTGAGCGGAGGTGTAGGGATCATTGTCATGAAGTTCCACGCACCGCGGTTCATCAACCCGAATGAGTTGGCCAACCGGGTGACAAACATCCCACCATTGATTCGGGAAGTTTTGCGATCCTTGACCGCACTCTCCGAGAGATATGAAGCTAGACACCAAGGAATGTTGCAAAAAACGCCGGGTGTAATGATGCTCCATAAATAGAAAACGTCAAGGTTGGAAACCTTGTCATCATCCTTTCGTTGATTGATGGTGGATGAAATGAGGCGGTGTATGAGGTGGTGTGTTGGGGATCGAATGCTCCCTTCTCGTGCCGACTTTGGAATATAGACCTTGTTACCAATAGTATTCCACCAGCCCGTACTCGTAACTCCTTCGGGAAAGACCATATGGGTTTGTGCCAAAAAGGCCCGAAAGATGGGTGTTGAGACCAAGGGCTGATCATAAACCCCTAATCGACAGGCAAGATCCACCATAGAGCATTGATGAAACTCTCCCCCAAGACAGAAACTGAAGCTGGACGGGTGATAAGCATCCACTCCCCCGGTGAAAGATACCGTGGAGAAAAACTCCAAACAAAGCTCCAAATAAACCGGCTCTTGAATACGGAAGACCCGGCTCCACCCGTCACAAACCATTGTTTCGTCTTCATGATGAAACTCCTTCACAAGATAAGGAGCTAACTCCTCCTCATAGCGAACATTCTGCAGCCAATCCCAATCTATCCGGTTGGGCACATAGACCTCTTTCTTCTTGATATCAGCCAGCTTCTTCTTCCACTTCCTCAATGTTGAAGCGGACTCGATTTGTGGGAAGTTTAGCCATGGAAAATCCCCTTGGTTGCCACTGGAACTTTGCCCCCTTCTGAACATGACTTCTGCAAAACAAATAAACATAACCCAGAAAAACACAGAATATAATTAAAAACATCTCGCATATGTTCCCCGACTCGACTCGTCGAGTCCAGGATCGACTTGACGAGTCGCGCAAACTACACGAGTCAGTCGGCGGGTCGATGAAAATTAGACCATGAAACCTGGAAATTTCGTCAAGGGTATTGTCTAGGCATACATTATTAAGGTATTAAGGCCAGAATAAGCTTTCAAAACAACATAATTCATGAAAAATCAAAACCCTAGAAATTTACTACTTTTCAAAAACGGGTTTTTTTTTCATGCAATTGCTACCATAGATGGCCTTACAATCACGTTCTTAACAGAAAACAAGAAGAAATTTATTACCTTTTGAGATTGAACTTGAGAAATTTGAAGAAAACTTGAAGAACAAAGATGAATGCTTGAGAGGAAGTTGAGAGAGAGGCGCACGACGAGTGTGTGTGAGAATAAACTGATTCTTAGGGTTAAAACCCTAGTTACCGGATGTAAAAGTAATTTTGATTTTTTTTATTGTAAATAATACCGACTCGTCGAGTCGGGGTCAGACTCGGCGAGTCTGGTTGCGAAGTCAAACTTTTTCTGAAATCCATATATACTCGTCGAGTCATGGTCAGACTCGGCGAGTCTCTTGCAAAAATTCATAATTTTCGAAATTTTGTTATTTATTTAAAATCATTTCACCCCACACTTAGCCCATGCACACTCTCAAGCAGACATGTCCGATGAATTGGAGAATTAACATTTTAAAAACGAAAGAAAAATTAAAAAAACTAAAAAGTAAAAGAAAGCAAACTCTATATAACGGGTTGCCTCCCGCCAAGCGCTTCTTTTTAAGGAGTCATTAGCTAGACTCCTTCCCGTCTACGTTTCGTCATCTTCGAGCATCGGGAATGCACGCCTAGTCCTTTGTGGTTTGTACTTGGTCTTGTAAGCGTGAATCGTCTTCTTGTAAGCCCTTTTCAATGCATCTCTTTTCTTTTTCACAGCATCACCCTCAGCGGATTGAGCTTCCCTTTTCCTCTTTCTCTTCTTTACCCCATTCTTTTTCACCTTCTCTTGCACTTGGTTCTCTTTAAATTTAATCACTTCATATTTCGTGATGGTTCGTGCTTTAGGTTTAGTACTGAATGGTTGATCATCTTCCACCCTCCTTTCCTTTGTCTCTTCATCCTTTTCTGTGCTCCACCCATCTTCAAAAGGAATCGTATCAAGACATGCTACATCGGCGTATTGAACTTTCCTTCCCTTTCCTCCTTCTGCTGTTTGTTCTTCTAAAGAATCATGAATACTATCTAAATCCAAGGTATGTGAAGAACTAGTAACAAACAGATCTAAGTCGGCCAAGTCTTTGTCAAATTCGACTGGACTCGTCGAGTCCATTAAGGTGACTCGGCGAGTCTGATCGGGTTCCATCAATTCTTGGATGTTTTCTGAGTTGACTCCTTCCAGTAGCTTTTCTAACTCTTCCAAGTCCTTATTAACATCTACATCTTCTTCAGAGTGTATCAAAAATTTGCTTGGATCTTCTTTTAGCAAACGTGCAAGCTCTTCTTGTAATATCTCATCATCCAATTGGATAATTGAGATTTCTTCATTCTTTTCTTCTTCTTGCTTGGCTTCTGGAATAGCTTTAAACATTATAGATTCATCACCCACCCTTAATGTCAATGTAGACTCACATATATCAATTAAAGCACACGCGGTGTTCAAGAATGATCTCCCCAAAATAATTGGAATTTCGGGGTCTTCTTTCATATCAACTACCACGAAGTCTACTGGAAAAATAAACTTGTCCACTTTTATTAGGAGGTCCTCACAAACGCCTTGTGGATGAATTATCGTCTTGTTCGCCAAATGGATCTTCATATTCACCGGCCTTGGTTCTGGTAAATTCAACTTCTTAAAGAATGACAAAGGCATCAAATTGATGCTTGCCCCCGAATCAGCTAATGCTCGAGTGGAAACTTCATTACCAAATTGGCACGGGATCACAATATTTCCCGGATCACCCTTCTTTTCAGGTAGCTCACTCATCAATATTTCCGCGACTTCAGCCAAATCTTTCCTAGCAGCAAAAAGGCCCTTAAGCAAGTTGAAGTACTTGGGTGTTTGGAGCATTGTTTCCACAAATGGCACATTAACTTGTAAAGCTTTAACATGCGTCATGAAGGTTCTGTATGCTTCTACTTTTTCTGCAGGCATGGCTTTGATTGGGTATGGTAGAGGAGGATTATAAGGCTTCAAAGAACTGGCAGTTTTATCATTTACGTATGGACTCGTCGAGTCCATTGGAGTGACTCGGCGAGTCGGATTGGGTTTTGCTGGATCCGATTCTTCTTCCTTTTCTACCTTCTTCTTGGAGATTTGCAGTGCTTCTGTGAATGTTTCTTCACTGCTGGAGGTTATTGCACTTACATTCTCCATTTTTGGATTGGGTTCGGTGTTACTTGGAAGTTGACCCGGTCTTCTATCATTCACTTAATGCGCAAGCTGCCCCAGCTGTTTCTCAATGTTGAGAATTGATGCTTGCTGATTCCTAAGCATGTTTCTGGTCTCGTGTATGGCAACATCGTGATCACTATGTCTTTTTTCGGACGTGGCTATGAATCTAGTGAATAACTCTTCTAAATCGGCTTTCTTTTCTACCGGTTCTTCCTTTTGGTATAGTCCCCTCTCATTCTGCTTGTATTTCTCCTCCTTTGCCTTCTTATACTCCTCGTATGGTAGCCAATCCTTCTTAGGTTTCCGCCAATTTTCATCATATCGATCACCACTTGAATAAAAGACTTGAGCTTTCTTATTTCCATTCTCATCCAAGTCACAATCCTTACAATTTTCGCATCCTACCCTAATAGCATGGATTGCTTGATCCATTTTTGTCATTCTTCGATCTAGACTATCAAGCTTAGCTATCACCGCCGCCATGCTATCATTTGCCGAGTTCACTACCCCACGACTTACTTCGTGTCTCGGATTATGGTATTCTCTAGAGTGCTTAGAGAATTCTTCAATTAATTCTTTAATTAACGGGGGCGCCTTCTTTGTGAGCGGGCCTTGAGAATCGAGCAATTGTCTTGTGGTGACGTTGACTCCATCATAGAAAATGGAGACCTCTTGTTGGCTATTAAGGTCATGGTGTGGGCAATTTCTAAGTAGGCTCTTGTATCTTTCCCAAGCTTCATAAAGGGATTCTCCGGGTTGTTGCTCGAAGTTGGCAATGGCTTTCTTTAGCTTGGCTATCTTGGAGGGCGGGCAAAAATGGTCTATGAACTCTTCTTTCATCTTGGCCCATGTGGTGACCGATCCGGGAGGAAGTGACTTTAACCAATCTTTTGCAGCTCCCTTAAATGTGACAGGAAGCATGCGAAGAAGTTGGATCTCACGTGGAACATTCGGGACGTTGAAGTAATCGGCCACATCATTCACTTCGTCCAAGTGCTTGTAAGCGTCTTCGTGATCCTTCCCGTAAAAATGAATCTCCTTGAGTTGGGCGAGAATATGGCCTTTTAGTTCGAAAGTAGCGGTCGCGGGAATTGCGGGTTGCACAAGCCCCGGCCCGGTGTCATCACGCATCCTTTTTTTCCATTTCCCCATGGGGACTTCATCAATGTTAGCCATTGTGATAGCTAACTCTTCTTCGGAATCGGTTTCGTGCTCGTAAGTATGCTCTTCTTCTTCCTCGGTCTCGTACTCGATATCTTCTTGAATTGGTTCTTCAACTGTCAACGAGGCGCTGGATGCTCCTGATTTGCTGCTCTTCTTCTTGCTGAAAACCGATTTTAAGTTTTTGAGTGGTGAGTTCTTTGAAGATGTGGTTTCTCCAACGACTTTTCCTTTGCTTCTTTTTAGTGCAGATTCCGGGTCTTCCAAAGGAGGGACCAGAGGTGTATCAGATCCTCGGGTCATGAAACAACTGTAAACAAACAAAACAAAAGAAACAGAACGCGTAAAAAGAACAAAAACGAAATAAAAAATAAAGATTGAAACAGCGATGTACTCGCCGAGTCGGCACGAGTGCACTCGGCGAGTTCAAGGCAAAAACAAAAACCTTCTAGTTATTCTAAAAAACGAATTTTTTTATAAACTAATTCTACTTACTGAATTACTTTGTAAATAACTTTGTGTAAGATAAATCCCACACAAAGGATCGATTAAACTAGAATTTAATACTAATTTTAGAACCGTTCCCCGGCGACGGCGCCAAAAACTTGATGTGTGTAAACTCACTTAGTTTTAAACCTAATTTTAATTATCAAATAACACACAAAAGGCAGTGAACCTATCAATTGTGGTATAGCTAAATAAGCAGGGTATCGATCACAAGGAACGACAAATTAAATTAAAAACTAATTTTATCTAAGTTAATTAAGAAGTAGGGGTTTTCTCTAGTTTTACAAGACTAGAAACTTACTAACTATTACTAATTTAAGACTAGAAAATAATGACTTAACTAGATTCAATAATTGGAAAGGAACTTCTGTTTAGTTCAACTTGGTTGACTCTATGGTTGATTTCAAAGTAATGGTTCAATGGATTAATTCTGTCGTTGGTTACCGATTCAAGTGATTAGATTCGTATTCACTACCCTAATCCTTAGCAAATAAACTAACTTAAACAGTGGCCAATTGTTTAATTTAATTAAATTCACTAGATTAATTATTCGGGTTAAGTTAGACTTGCAATAGTTAACTAATTTATTCTTTTAATTAACTCCTTGTTTGATGGTCATCTTACAAGCTTGCACATGAATTTACTCAATTTTCTTATTAATTCTAGTTTCATATTCATTAATCCTAGACATATAGCATAGTGATCGCATAGCATATGAGGTTAATAATCAATAGATGTTCATGCTAATCAATTATCTTCCTATTAACAGAAAATTAATTATTATTCACACACAAGGTTCTTTAGCAAGCTAAAATAACAAAAATTCACCAACTTGGAATTAATCCTACCAATCAATCAAACCATATTGTCAACTTTGTATCCCCAAACAGAAGTCTAAAGGTTTTAGCTCATAATTGAAGTAAATAACAGCAAACAAACAAAGTCAAATTGCTTAACCATAATGATAAAACAAAAGAATAAATGGAATGATGCAATTTTGCCTCAATTACTCTCCGGAATTGAATTCTAGCTCCCTTCGTTGTCTTCTAGGGTTTCTCTGGCTTCTCAATCGCAGCAAAGTACTTCTGAATCGTCCCAGAACTCCTTTTTATCGATCTGTGGAATTATCTTTAAATATACGAATCGACTCGTTGAGTCAGGTGGTGACTCGTCGAGTCCCTCTCACATTCCTCGTATTGTGATAATTCTCTGGGATCCCGAGTCATTATCTTCTCGATTCTTCGATTGGACTTGCTGAGTAGCCGATCTGACTCGCCGAGTAGGTGCCATTTTTAATGTTTTTCTTCTTTATTTCATTCTCGATCTTCTAACTGTTTCTCCCGCTTCCTTTCGCTTCCGAGCTTCATCTTTGGACTGAAAAACATAATTTAACACTTTTAAGTACCTTTTGTTCATAATATGCAATAATTTAGCTAATAAATGAATAAAAATGTATACTTAATATGAACTAGTTATGCACATATCAGTGTGACATGAAATCATCTGAATACAATTGAGTCTAAATGGAGTCGCTGAGTGGATGAGCCAACTCGACGAGTCAGTTAGGGTTTGTCCCGATGAGCTAGACCATGCGATAGCTCTACGAGTTAGGGGTTAAATCGACGAGCTAGTCTTTTAAGAGACTATTGAGGAACGTTGGGACTCGACGAGTTGCACAAGTGCACTCGGCGAGTCAGGTCAACTAGCGCTGTTGACTTGAGTTTGACATCTGTGGACTTTAAGGTTTGGTTAAATGGAACAATGAAGATCAGGGAGGGGTAAAATGGTCTTTTACCCATTCCTAAGGCTACAGTGAAAGAGAGAACAACTTTTAATGTATTTGAGTTCGAGTAGGGTATTAATTAGAGATAATTATCCTATTTGGTAGGCGGGGGCTAGATCGAGGATTCTGAGTATGAGACTTTTACTTGCTAACTACGAGGTGAGTCTTCTCATTATACTTTACCTAGAGTAGTAATTATGTGTAACTAGAGGGTCTTATGTGCTTACTTGAGTTGTGCATCTGTTTGTGTGATATATATATATATATATATATATATATATATACACGCTACGTTATGTGTTACCGAGACCGGACCGGAGGGTCCAACGAGCTGTGAGACCAGAGGGTCCTCACTGAGACCGAACCAGAGGGTCCAACGAGCCTTGGGACTGGAGGGTCCCATTGACACACATAGACCGGAGGGTCTTACAGAGTTATATTCTCGAGTGGCTAATGTGTTTTATGTGGTATTTTTGGGAACTGACTAAGCTTCGTGCTTACCGTGTTAAGTGTTATGTGTTTCAGGTACTTCCGAGGATCGCGGGAAGGCACCGGCTTGATTGTACACACACATCTGAGCTGGAGTTATATTTACTTTGGATCCTAGATTCGTGATAAATGATTTTTGAAAAATGTACTGATATTTGATACTTTAGGTTTTTGCTGAAACGTGACATGTGTTTTATTGTGTTTGGAAAAATGAAAATTTTGGTTTGAAAATTTACATCGTTACAAGTTGGTATCAGAGCCTTGGTTTGAGGGATTCGGATGCACCTTTGGGTATGTCTGGACTCAAACTGAGGATTTGAGAAAAAATTTCAAGAGAAAGAAGTTTTATAAAACAAGTAAGAGTTTCTAAGAGAAAAATGAGAAAGAGCAGTGTGTATAATAAGCTAGAGCCCAAACGGTGATTTCCCAAAATACCCTTACTTTCTATGTTATGAGATATTTATGTGATATTATGAGATATAATATGCATGCTAGAGAGTAGGCTAGGTATTTCATATTTTAGGATTAGAGTGGCCTGATTTGTGATGCCTTAGCCTAGGAGTTACTGCTACCTGTGATTTGCTTTGAGTGCGAGTATGTAGCAGAGAGGAACTTATGAGAGGTTTACTAAGAGAGTAGTATGTGTTCGGCGAGATATAGAGTACTTGCGATATGTGATCCTAGGAGGAGGACTTGGGATGAATACAGATGCGGTGTGAAAGGTAGTATTGGGCCCGTACTATTGGAAGCATCGGATCGGTGAGCAGTCCAAGTAAGAATCCTTAGGATGCTAAGGAACAAGTAGGGGGTGAGCGATCGAGTGTGAGTATACTCGAGCGAGTCTTTGATTATTTTATGTTGTGTTTCAGAGACATCATGGTGGGTACGCGCCACAACCCTAAGAACAGTGGAGTTACCGATGATGAGATTCGCATGATGATTCATGAGGAGGTGGTTACATCTATCCGAGAGGCCATTCCGGAGACGTTTGGCTATATAAAGACCACCTTGATTGAGATGTTTGATGAGCGATATGCTGCTGTTACCGAGGAGGCTGTTGTTGCAGCCACCGCAGCTGTCGTTGATGCTAGGTCGCAGGGGGTGACTCGTTGCTGTATCGGGAGTTCAGCTACACAAAGCCACTAGAGTTTGATGGGAATAAGGATCCGATTGATGTGATGAGATGGATCTATGACATCGAGGGGTGTTTCTACACTTGTTCCTGTCCGGAACATTTGAGGGTTCGGGTCGCGCTGAACCAGCTTCGCTTGGGAGCGAAGGATTGGTGGAAGTTTGTGACAGCCAGTTACACTTCTGTAGAGCTCACTATAGTGACATGGGATATGTTTACTGCGATGTTACGAGATGAGTATTTTCCCCCGGTAGAGAGGGGACGGTTGTCCCAGGAGTTCCATGAGAAGGAGATGTTCTGCCCTGAGCATGTGTCTACCGAGCAGTATTTGAGCATTCCGAGGAGGGATATTCGAGATTTCGTGGCGAACTCGACTTATCGATCATTTGCTGAGCTTCAGGAAAATGCCCAAAAGAGGGAGATTGAGCTAGAGACTCAGGCCAGGGAGGAGGCGGAGTCTCAGGGGAGGGATCAGCGACCGACATAGTTTCAGCCAACAGCCAAGGGGGCAAAGCCCGCTGATTCGAGACTTGGACGCCAGAAGGGCCGCACTTGTGGGAAGTGCAGCAAGAGTCATGAGGGGGTGTGTCGAGCAGGTGTTTGCTACAAGTGTGGCAAAGAGGGGCATATCGTGAGGGATTGACCCAAGGGGTTTGCAGTCTGTTTTCACTGCAACCAGACCGGCCATCGGAAGGCCGAGTGCCCACAACTGCTACAGGGATCAACACATAGACCTACCCCTGTTGCTTTACAAGTTACAGAGAGCCGGCCAGTGAAGTCCGAGGTATCGAGGGTTCACGGGAGAGCCTTTTAGCCGACAGCAGAGGAGGTCGGTGCAGCACCTGATGTTGTGGCCGGTATGTGTTCATTTATTTATTCTGTTCAAATTTATATTGTGCTTACATTGTGATATGTTTAGGTACTTTTCTTGTGAGTTCTGTACCTGCTTTGGTGTTATTTGATTCGGGTGCGAGTCCATCCTTCGTATCATTAGCATTTAGTCATCACATCAATATCCGACGAGAGGCGTTGAGTCGACCTCTGAGAGTTTTCATAGCCGATGAGCATGTGGTGTTTGCGACTGATGTGATCTGGGGATGTGTGCTCGAGATTTTTGGTGTTGAGTTCCCGATAGATCTGGTACCGATCGTGATGGGTGATGCTTGTGTCATTGTGGGCATGAACTGGTTGAGTCGATTCGAAGATGTGATCGACTACGAGTGTCAGTTGGTGACCATATGTGACCCTATTGGGGGAATGCTTACAGTGTATGGCGAGGGTACCCGATCTGGGTCAACATTCTGCTCGGCTGCCAGAGCGAGGCAGAGTCTACAGTAGGGTTGCAAGGGTTTTGTAGCGTATGTAATGGATACACGAGTTGCTACTGAGAGACCAAGTTCTATCGATGAGGTTCCGATAGTGAGCGAGTTTCCGAATGTTTTTCCCGCCGAGTTACCGGGTGTGCCTCGCGAGAGGCAGGTGGAGTTCCGGATTGATTTGGTTCTGAGAGTGGCGCCTATCGCCAAGGCACCTTATCGCCTTGTGCCGCTTGAGATGCAGGAGTTATCCTCACAGGTCCAAGAGCTGTTGGGGAAGGGCTTTATCCGACCGAGCAGCTCGCCGCGGGGAACACTCATCCATTTTTTCAAGAAAAAGGATGGTTCACACAGGATGTGCATTGATTATCGGGAGTTGACCAAGGTGACGGTCAAGAACCGTTATCCACTTCCGAGGATCGACGATCTATTCAATCAGTTGCAGTGTTCATCTGGGTTTGCCAAGATCGATTTGAGGTTGAGATATCATCAGATGAGAGTCCGTGAGGAGGATATTCAGAAGACGGCATGTAAGACTCGTTATGGGCATTACAAGTTCATGGTGATGCCTTTTGGACTCACCAACGCACCGGAAGCGTTCATGGATCTCATGAACCGGGTGTACAGGCCTATGTTGGATCGATCAGTGATCGTGTTCATCGACGATATTTTGGTGTATTCGAGATCCAGAGAGCAGCACGAGGAGAATTTGAGAGAGATTCTTGGAGTATTGAGATCGGAGAGGCTTTATGCCAAATTCTCCATGTGTGATTTCTAGTTACGAGAGGTCCAGTTCTTGGGACACCTCATTAATCAGAATGGGATTTTCTCTGATCCGGCCAAGATTCATGTAGTTATGAGATGGGAGGTGTCGAGATCCCCCACCGAGATCATAAGTTTTCTGGGATTGGCCGGCTATTATCGGAGATTTATTAGATATTTCTCTAAGATTGTCGTCCCCCTCACCAGATTGAACCGGAAAGGTGTAACTTTTACTTGGGGTCCCGAGCAGCATACCTCATTTGAGACTCTTCGCCAGAGATTGTGCGAAGCCCTAGTGTTGGCCCTTCCCGAGGGAGTGGAGGACTTTGTGGTTTTCTATGATGCATCCATATCCGGTTTGGGTGCATTTCTAATGCAAAGAGGGCATGTGATAGCATATGCATCGAGGCAGTTGAAGCCTCATAAGACGAGATATCCCACCCATGATCTAGAGTTGGGGGCGGTGGTGTTCGCCCTCAAGATCTGGCACCATTATTTGTACGAGGTTCGGTGTACCATATACACGGACCACAAGAGCCTGAAGTATCTCATGGACCAGCCCTACTTAAATATGCGACAAAGGAGATGGTTGGATGTGGTGAAAGACTATCACTATGAGATCCTATATCATCTGGGCAAGGCTAACGTAGTAGCCGACGCCCTGAGCCGCAGAGCAATGAGTGCCCCAATCCGAGATGTGTGTATGAGGATGACGGTGATGAATCAAGTCATAGACACTATTCGAGAGGCCCAGGTGGAGGCCATGAGACCGGAGAATCGCAAGGGGGAGCGGGTGATTGGGAAGGTGTTCGATTTCGTGACGGAAAACCGAGGGTGGATTTGGGTGCCATATGCAGGTGTAGCTTGGCGTATACTGATGGAGGAGGCACATAGATCAAGATTCTCGATCCATCCCAGGGCCACTAAGATGTATTTGGACCTGAAGAGAGATTAATGGTGGCCCTGTATGAAGAGGGATGTTGCTTGGGTAATTGAGAGGTGCTTGACCTGCTGCCGGGTCAAGGTAGAGCACCATCACCCACATGGTCCATTGCAGCCTCTGGAGATTCCCTAGTGGAAGTGGGAAAATATCTCGATGGACTTTATCACCAAGTTACCGAGGACTGTGCGTGGAGTTGATGCGATTTGGGTGATTGTGGATCAACTGACGAAGAGTGCTCACTTCCTTGCTATTAGTGAGAGCTCCTCTACAGAGAGATTGGTCGTGATCTATGTGAGAGAGGTGGTAGCTCGGCATGGAGTGCCGATCTCGATAGTGTTGGATCCAGACGTGCGTTTCACTTCCAGGTTTTGGAAGAAATTTCATGAGTAATTGGGCATGCGCTTGCATTTCAGCACTGCGTATCACCCGCAGACGGACGGGCAGAGTGAGCAGACGATTCAGAAACTTGAGGACATGCTACATGCATGTGTCATGGAGTTTAAAGGAAGTTGGGACACCTACATACCACTGGGTAAGTTTTCTTACAACAACAACCATCATTCGAGTATTGGTATGCCTCCCTTTGAGGTTCTGTATTGGAGGAGGCGTCGGACTCCCATTTGTTGGGGAGAAGTGGGACAGAGAGTGATGGGTGGCACGGAGATAGTGCTGAAAACGACCGAGCAGATTCAGTAGGTCAAGCAGAGGTTACTGACAGCACAGAGTCGCCAGAAGAGTTATATGGAGATGCGGCGATTTGAGCTAGAATTTCAGGTCGGAGATTTTGTGCTCCTGAAGGTATCTCCATGGAAAGGGGTGATCCAATTCAGGAAGCGGGGTAAGCTGGGACCCCGATACATTGGTCCTTTCAGAGTGACCGCCAGACTGGGTAGAGTAGTATACCAGTTGGAGCTACCTGTGGAGTTGAGTCAGATCCCTAACACCTTCCATGTGTCCCAGTTGAGGAAGTGTGTAGCCGATGAGACGACAGTAGTACCACTAGAAGACTTCTGGTAGATGCAAGCCTGAATTATATTGAGAGGTCGATCGTGATTTTGGATCGAAAGGTGAAGGTTCTAAGGAACAAGAAGGTGCCACTGGTTTAGGTCCAGCGCAACATTGGAGATGGTCCGATTTGACTTGGGAGTCGGAGTCGAAGATGCGGGAGCAGCATCTAGAATTATTTGCGGAGCATGACTTCGAGGGTGAAGTCTGTTTTAATAGGGGAGAATTGTAACATCCGAATTCCCATGTATATTATTCACTTATTTATTTTTTAGGTTTATTGAGCAACTCGACGAGTTGGTGCCACAACTCGCCGAGTAGAGTCGGGTGTGCCCACGTGGGATTAATGATCTACGCGATGAGTCCGAGAGTCGACTCAACGAGTAGGCGCTGGGAGAGGTGAGTCTTCTCACTATACTTTACCTAGAGTGGTAATTATGTGTGACTAGAGGGTCTTATGTGCTTGCTTGAGTTGTGCATTGGCTTGTGTGATATATATATATATATATATATATATATATATATATATATATATATATATCATGTTTTATTGTGTTTAGAAAAATGAAAATTTTGGTTTGATAATTTACATCGTTACATGGTAAATTTCTCCTGTTTTTTCATTTTCATTCTTGAACCAAGGCCGGTCCAGATGGTGGGTAACCTAGGCGACTGTCAGGCCCACGTTTCCATAGGGCCCAAAATTTATGGGCTATGTAGTGTGTGTGTGTGTGTGTATATATATATATATATATATATACATACCTAATTACCTAAATGATTTTTGTGTCTAAAGTTGATTCAAATTCAAATTATGAAACATCCCAAAAATACGGTCCAAAATTTTCGTTTTAAATCATTACCGTACACCATGAATATCAAACTTCACATCAAAACATAAGTCATGTAACTCAAAACATCATAAAGATATGCCAATGTATCAAATTATGTATCAAATATCAGAGTAAATATCCCAGGCTGGAAATTGTGGTGTGTGCTATGCGATCACCCCGAGCCCTTCCCTTTGCTAGCTGAAGTGCTTGAAACGAAACTGAAAACTATAAACACAAAGCTTAGTGAGCTCCCCCAAACTACCACATACCATACACATATATCAAATAACATATAATACAACTATCAGACACTGCCCAGCTGCATTGGGACAAACTCGAGATCGGTTTCCTGTCCAACATCAGGCTCACCTCGGCATCAAACTATGTCTGGCATCGGGCTCACGCCAGCATCGGGCTTGCCCTGCATCGGGCTTACCCCAACACATACACAACATATCATATATCATATACACATAATATTCGGGATAGCCCGCTTTAACTTCTCGAGTTCTTCCTGTCATAATAATCTAGACAACCCGCTTTAACTCGTCGAGTCCTTCCCTGGACTCGTCGAGTTCCCTTGTCTGAATGAGCCATCTTAAAGGGTTAAGCTTCTACCTTTCAAATCTATGCTCCAAACTTCATCTACATACTGGGAATACAGTCTTAAGCGTAAAATTTCCAACTTTATCCGTCCTTAGTCCTTCTTAATAGTTTTAACCCAAACCCTAACTCCTTTAAGACATAAATCTTGGTCCACAAGCCATAACACCCAAAACCAAGGCACAATATACTAGATCTAGGCTTTTATCATCTGTTAGGCATGTAAAGTTCTGAGCTTTCCTTCCATGCATGGTATTTTAGGGCTAAAAAGGCCATGTTTCTTGCATACAAGGTTGCATGGGGCTTCCATGGTCATAAAGTTTGCACCTTTATGCCATGGAACCCTTCCTAGACTCCAAATCTGAGATGTAAGTCACGTGGGACGTCCCAATCCCAAAGATCAAGGTTCTTGAAACTAAACCTTCATAAAATGGAAAAAAATAGATCTAAGAGGAGAAGGATTAAGTTAAAGAATTGATTACCAGAAAATGTGGTAAATGGAGTGTAGTTCATGGATCTACTTCTTCCCCCTTGAGGTTTCTATCTTCTTCTTCTTCCACAAGCTACAAAAGGAACAAATAACACTAAAAGTGGAAAGAAATAGCTCAAGATCACTCAAGGTGGATTATGGTTTCGAGATTGGACTGTGGATGTGATGGAGGCTGGGGCGGAGAAATGATATGATGCTTAAATAGGCTGCAAACCCTAAAGATTAGGGTTTCCTCCTGATGGACCTACTCGTCGAGTCAAGGTTTTCAACTCGTCGAGTAGAACACTTAAAGAACGCGTCCAATCTGGCATATACTCGACGAGTTAGGGCTACCAACTCGTCGAGTAGCTCTTACAAAATAAATACTTAAATAAATTAAATGCGTACCAGGAACGGGATGTTAAAATTCTCCCCCGTTTATCTTAGACTTCGTCCTAGAAGTATGTTGCGTCTGAAAACCACTCTAGGTTGTGCTCCCTCATCTCCTCCTCGGGCTCCCAAGTCCACCCCGAGCCCTTGCGGTGTTGCCACTGCACCTTCACTAGCTCGAACCTCTTGTTCCTCAGCTCCTTCGTCTTGTGATCCAATTCGCCACCGGTCTCTCATTGTAATTCAAATTGTCACCAACATGAATGTCCTCTAAGGGTACAACCGCCGTGTCATCCACTAAGCACTTCCGTAGCTGGGAAACATGGATAGTGTTGTGGATTTGGCTGAGCTCGGTGGGAAGATCCAGTCTGTACGCTACCTTACCCATCGGGGCCATGACTCCGAAGGGACCAATATACCTGGGGCCCACCTTGCCCTGTTTCTGGAGCCGTATGACACCCTTCCAGGGTGACACCTTCAGGAGGACCATATCGTCCTCCCGAAACTCCAAGTCTAAACGCCGCTTGTTGGGGTAACTCTTCTGCCAACTTTGAGTAGTCTAGAGCCTGCTTCACACCTGATGGATTCGCTCTGTGGTCTTGAGTACTACCGCCGTACTCCCCATGACCTTCTGACCGACCTCACCCGAACAAATCGGGGTTCCTACACTTCCTCCCATAGAGTATCTCAAAGGGAGGTCAGTCAATAATGGCGAGGTAACTGTTGTTATACGAAAATTCCACTAATGGAAAATACGTATCCCAACTGCCATCAGAATCCAAAACGCATGCTCGAAGCATCTCCTCGAGAGTCTGAATCGTCCTCTCGCTCTGCTCGTCCGTTTGGGGGTGGAAAGCGGTGCTGAAATGGAGACGAGTACCGATCTTGTCGTGAAACCGCTTCCAAAATCTGGAAGTAAAACGGACATCTCGGTCTGACACTACCGAGACAAGCACTCCATATTGTTTTTGGGGTTTGAGCATACTTACACTCCTATGGTGTACATGCAACCCTAAAAACCTTGGATCTATGTTTTCTCTAAAATACATGCAAATTTGATTTCCAAGGTTCACAACCTAACTAGCATGTTGTGGGGTACTTGTAATACAAAACTTAAGTAGAATAACATACCTTTCTTTTGTGGTTGATTGCTTGGAGTTTATGAGCCTAGCACCAATAGTGCGGATGCCTCAAGTGGTGTCACAAATCACCAAAACAAATTGGAAGCTCTTGAGAGAATAAGAACACTTGTAGAAATCGGCTCACTCTTATGCTCACACACACTAGTGCCAATTCTAGAACCAAGGACTTCTTTATATAGTATGGAGGATTAGGGTTAAACCCTAATACCCATGACTCTTCATTTACCTAGGATCTATGGGTTAAAAGCTCCATGGACTATCCATGGACCCCATATACTCTTAGCCCATCCTAAATAAATCTTAGGCGAATCCATATATATAAATAAGAGTCCATATTTAATTAGCTCCATTTTGATCACTAAATTAATTCTTGACCAATTCTAATTAAATAATTATGATATCATATTATTATATTATAACCAATAATATATTAATATATCATAAATATCTTATTCTCATATGTATATCCATGCAAGTTGTTAGGTGAAGTGCAACCCAAATGGACCATGCCGAGTCGGGTCAAGTTGATACCAAATATAGTTACGGACTTAGACACCTTATCCAACCGTCTCCCACTTGGATAAGTCTAATAATTATAGTTGCAAGTATAACTTCAGAAACCAACCAGCAATCATAGCTCTTTAAAACTCTGTTGAACTATGAAGCGCCATTTTATATAAGTGATCATATATTCCTTTGTTCTAAAGATATCAGCCGGACAAACACATGGAACGTGGTCTAACTTATTGTCCAACATTTGTTTCTCGATATCTGATTTGTCTGACATAGAACCAAATTTAACACATCAATTAGGTTCTGACCGGGCCCGGCACATAAGTCAAAACCAAATCATCCAGGGGCCCAAATATCGCTTCTATTGCTAGAAGGAAAAGATAAACTTCGACTCATATGCTTGTACGAACTACTTGTTAAATGATGCACAAAAGCACGTTTTATGACATCAAGTTACTGATGCGTTTTCGTACAATCAATGGATAACCAACTCATAGTCAACAACTCATATCTCTAGGTTTGAAGATATATATGATATTACCGTCTCGCGATCACTCGAGATAAATTCCATGAAGTTATACAAGCGAGCGTGGGTTTAATCCAATACTCAGGACTTATGAGCACTCATGAATGTTGTAGCAACCATTGCTATGTCTAATGCACCTTAGACAAATCTTACAAGCCAAATTCATGACAGTCTTGATTCATATCTACTTCCAACATATGACCGACCGTGGGGAGTTTGAATAAGATAATTATTCTAGAAGTCAAAACATGCAAAATTGAAACAATGGTAAACGATCAACATAGGATAGTAACACTTTACTCATAAATAAACAACAATTTTTTTTAATCATCAAATGTCAATTACATTTTACAAGTTTCAAAAATCTAATTATGAAAACTAATATCGTCCCTCAGCCCGATGCTTCTTGCATGATGCAAATGCCTAACCCTACTCAGTCCCTTCGTGAGGGGATCTGCAGGGTTCTCTTCTGACGATACCCTCTTCGCTACGAGGAGTCCTTCTTCAATCTTGTGTCTTAAGAAGTGTTATTTTCTATCAATGTGTCTAGATCTAGCGTGATCTCTTGGCTCCTTGGCTAAGGCAACCACACTATTGCTATCATAGAAAATTTCCATAGGCTCTTGTATAGCTGGCATAACTCAAAGGTCTCTAATGAAGTTCTTCAGCCATATCGCCTCCTTTGCCGCTTCCCTCGTTGCTATGTACTCTAATTCACAAGTAGAATCAGCTACTGTCTCCTGTTTGGAAATTTTCTAAGTAATTATTCCTCTATTTAGGGTAAAGACCCAGCCTGACTAAGAGCGGAAAGTATCCATGTAAGTCTGAAAACTAGCATCACTATACCCAATCACTCTCAAGTCATCACTCCCACCAAGGGTAAGGACCCAATCCTTAGTCCTTCGTAGGTACTTGAGAATATTCTTTACCGCAGTCCAGTGCGTCATGCCAGGATTTCCCTGAAATCTGCTAACCATGCTCAAAGCAAAGGCTACATCAGGGCGAGTACAAGTCATAACATACATGATCGAGCCAACAACAGAAGCATATGGAAATCGACTCATCTCAGCTATCTCAGCCTCTGTACTCGGACTCTGAGTCTTACTCAGCTTGGCATTGTGCTGGATCAGCAAGTCCCCTTTCTTGGAATTCTGCATGTTGAATCTTTTCAACACCTTATCCAAGTAGGTACTCTGAATAAGTCCAATTAGTCTCTTAATTCTGTCTCTCATTATCCTTATCCCTAGGATATAGGCAGCTTCTCCAAGATCTTTCATAGCGAAACACTTCCGAGGCCAGGACTTAACCTCCAACAAAGTTAGGATGTCATTTCTTATGAGTAGTATGTCATCCACATACAACACCAGAAAGCTAACTATACTCCCACTATCCCTAACATACTCACAGGACTCATCTTCGCTCCTCGAAAAACCAAACTCTTTGACTTTCTCGTCGAAGCAAAGATTCCATCTACGAGATGCTTATTTCAATCCATAAATGGATTTCTCAAGCTTACACACCCTATTAGGGTACTTTGCATTGAAAAACCCTCTGGCTGAGCCATGTCAACATCCTCAGCCAACTTTCCATTAAGGAAAGCGGTTTTGACATCCATTTGCCATATTTAATAATCATGAAATGCAGCTATGGCCATCAAAACTCTAATATACTTAATGTTTGCTACTGGTGAAAAGGTCTCATCATAGTCATCTCCCGGAGTTTGAGTAAAGCCCTTTGCCACCAGTCTTGCTTTGTAGGTGTGTACCTTCCCATCAATGTCAGTCTTCTTTTTGAAGATCCATATGCACCCAACTGTCTTATGACCTGTAATTATTGGGTTCATCCAAATCTATTAGTGTACCATCACTAATAAATGTATCACCTTCAGTGGTGATGTGATAACCATAATAAAATTCAGGTGTGTTCCTAACTCTAGTGGAACGCCTCGGAGGTACAGACTCGTTTATCGTCTCAACAGGAGTTTCCTCCTCAGGTTTGTCTATAGTGTTTGAGGTTTCTTCACCGCTTGACTCTTGAAGCTCTTTAAGGTCAATTTGCCTCCCACTATTTCCTTGGCTTATGAATTCTCTCTCACGAAAGACTCCCCTTCTTGATACAAAGACCACATTTTCACTAGGCCTGTAGAGGAGGTAACCAAAGGATCTTTGTGGATAGCCGATGAAAATACACCTCTCACTTTGAGGTTCAAGCTTGTCATGAGACTTGCACCTCACAAAAGCTTCGCAACCCCAAATCTTGATGTGGTCTAGATTGGGAACTTTCCCAGTCCACATCTCGTGAGGTGTTTTGGCAACCTTCTTAGTAGGCACTAGATTGAGGATATGGGCAGCAGTCTCTAAGGCATACCCCAGAATGATATTGGTAATGAAGCTCAACTCATCATGGAACGAACCATTTCCAATAAGGTCTGATTCTGCCTCTTGGCAACACCATTTAGCTGTGGTGTCCTAGGAGGTGTCAATTGTGACACTATCCCACTTTCCTTAAGATAGTCAAGGAACTCAATACTAAGATACTCTCCTCCCCGACCGGATCGGAGCATGTTAATCTTCCTCCCCAGCTGATTCTCGACTTCCTACTTAAACTCTATGAACTTTTCAAAGTTTTCTGACTTATTCTTGATTAAGTGGATATATCCATATCTGCTATAATCATCAGTAAAAGTCACATAGTACCGATTAGAATCCCTTGTGGCTGATTTGAAGGGTCCACACACATCTGTGTGTATGAGGTCCAACAAACCCTCACCCCTCTCACAAGTACCAGGGAAGGGTGACTTTGTTATTTTTCCAAATAAACAAGACTCGCAACTATCATCCGACTTTAGGTCAAATGATTCCAAAGCTCCAGCCTTCTGGAGTTGGCCTATGCGCTTCTTTTCAACATGTCCAAGGTGACAATGCCACAAGGATGCTTTATCTATGCTCATTGAAGAATCAATATGATATATATTATTTCCTAAGTAGTTTACAATCGACACTGTTTCATATACACCATCACAAGGTAATGCTTTAAAATAAAACACATCATTATAAAAAGCATCAATAACACCAATTTTATAATCAAATGAAAAGGTGAAACCTTGTTTGTACAAACTATGAAGGGAAATAACATTTCTCGCCATTTCTGATGACTAACAACATTTATTCAAATCTAAAGTTAACCCATTATTAAGCAATAAAGAATAAACTCCAATCTTGGTCACATGTGATGTTTTCCTATTGCCCATGATTAGGTTTATCTTCCCGTGCTCCACTTCTTCACTACTTCTTAGGCCCTGCAAATCAGTACAAATGTGAATACCACAACCTGTATCAAGCACCCAAGATTTAGTATGCAATGAGTTACCAAACAATATAATATAAATACCTGTATGGGGGGGGGGAGGTTAACTTTCCCATCCTTCACATCCTACAAGTACTTGGGGTAGCTTCGCTTCCGGTGCCCCTTTTCGTGGCAGTAGAAGCACTATGCTTCCTTTGGGTTTGAAAAAGGAGGAATGAGACCTTTCTTGGTCCCACTTGAAGAGGAGCCATCCAGGTACTTTCCCTTGGTACCCTTCGAAGGGGTCTTCCTTTTCTTCCCCTTTCCCTGCCCAATTGCCAGAACAGGGGCTGCTGTATGGGTAGGAGTAGAAGTAACAACTGATTTACCTTTAAGGCCACTTTCAGTGGTCCTTAAAAGTCCTTGAAGTTTGCTAAGTGTAACTTCCTCCTTGTTCATATAATAAGTCATATGAAACTGATCATATCTTGGAGGTAAGGAATGGAGAATGATATCAATCGCCAAGTCCTCAGGGAAGTCCACATTGAACTTTAGCAACCAGTCCACGAACCTTTGCATTTTTTGAAAGTGATTGGTGATGGGTTCACCATCCTTCATCCTAGACGTTATCATGGAGGAGATGATTTCATACCTCTCTTGACGCGCGCTCTGATGGTACTTATCCATTAGATCCAGGTGCATCTCATAGGGGTAGAAATCTTCATAGGATTTCTGGAGTTCAGGAGTCATGGTAGCCAATATGATGCAGGACACTTTGGTAGCATCCCTCTCATGTTCCGTGTACTCCGCAACCTCCTCAGGAGTAGCAGTGAACTCATTGATAACCTTAAGCTCCTTATCAAGGACATATTCCTTGTTCTCATAGTGGGTAATCATCCTGATGTTTCTAATCCATTCATGGAAGTTAGACCCATCAAAAGTGAGTTTCCCACATAATTTCATGAGGGTAAAGGATTCTGTAGGGTTTGAGCCAGTAGTAGTGTTGGAAGACATCTGAAAGAAAGAAGGACAAGTTTAATTAGATGAAGAATCGTTAATAAGTCACCCAAATGAAATATTAAGGCTAGGACCCCACAAACTATTTCATAACCTGGAAGAGGGATGTCATAATCCAAGCTATGAAATATTTGAAGGTAGGTAAATGACGTTTTACCAATTTACACCATTATAAACGAAATGGATTTGAAACTCCTAGATCCTTTGAGATACATTGAACTTTCAATGGAATGTTTGAATCTCGATTGTGCCCTCTCAAGTTTTTGATTGGGATGCCGAGGATCACAAACAAGGTGTGAATAACCATGCAAATTGACTTGGTACCCTTAATTTTAACACCTAATCGATGTGCCGGTTAAACACACGCGCTCCACCGATGTATGATAAAACTTAAGTCACCCTTTCCAACTCTTACTAGTCCTTGTTAGTGTGTCGGTTAACCACACACGCTCCAATAACGACTTGGTAAGGTACAAAGTGTAATTTAATGGGTTAGCACCTATTTCACATTTTCCTAAAGTAACTAAGATTGGGAATTAATAAAGGTTTAGTTACTTTATAATTTCATTATACTTTTAATGAGGATTAAGGTCCTATCTTACCCGTTCGGCTAACGACCCTCCACCAGTCAAGGAAGCGGTGGGTGAGAGTGGACACCCATTAAGCTTCCATTTTATAGGCAATAACCTTATACCCCCTTATAGATCAGCTTCGTGAATGAGGCCTACTTGCGGTAAGACTGACTTATTCTTATACATATATATAATGATTAAACTTTTATTATTATAGAAGTATAAGGGTTGAATTTTAAACTTTTAAAATTCCAAGGATCTATTTGGAACTAAAGTATTAATGTGTGAGACTTTACAAATTCCAAGACTTGAGGGCAAGTATTGAAACTATTGAAGACATTTCATTTCATAACTTATGAGTTTAAATGGTCCATAAAAAGAAGACTCTTCATTTTATGTAACCTCTTATTCTTTAATGACACTTTTAAAGAAGTGACTTTTGGTTATCCATAACTTGAGGACAAGTTATGGATTCCATCATTAGCGATTAAGATCAAGAATTACACTATAAGCAAATTACACATAATTCCTATGATCTTCTAAAACTCATAAAAACATGAACATTCATATCAAAATTTCAAGAATCATATTAACACATATAAAACATGAAAATTTGATATTAGCCACTGTAAATGGATTAGCATAAACATTACACCATCTAAAATAAGTTTTAAAACACCAAAACAGTTTAGGTTAATGTTTCTAGTTCATTTCCAGCAGCAAAAAAATTCGAAAAACTGCATTTCGGGGCTCCTACTCGTCGAGTGCAAGAACCTACTCGACGAGTAGGATGAGTTTGGTCATGGACTCGTCGAGTCCCCCCATGGAATCAGCGAGTTCATGCGTCAGAGTGCAGATTTTTCATCTTTTTCAACAAGTTTGCATCAAGTATCAAGAAAACAAGCCTAGGCTTTGATACCACTGTTGGGTTTTGAGCATACTAACACTCCTATGGTGTACATGCAACCCTAGAAACCTTGGATCTATGTTTTCTCTAAAATACATGAAAATTTGATTTCCAAGGTTCACAACCTAACTAGCATGTTGTGGGGTACTTGTAATACAAAACTAAAGTAAAATAACATACCTTTCTTTTATGGTTGATTGCTTGGAGTTTATGAGACTAGCACCACTAGTGTGGATGCGTCAAGTGGTGTCACAAATCACCAAAACAAATTGGAAGCTCTTGAGAGAATAAGAACACTTGTAGAAATCGGCTCACTCTTATGCTCACACATACTAGTGCCAATTCTAGTACCAATGACTCCTTTATATAGTATGGAGGATTAGGGTTAAACCCTAATATCATTTACCTAGGATCCATGGGTTAAAAGCTCCATGGACTATCCATGGACCCCATATACTCTTAACCCATCCTAAATAAATCTTAGCCCAATCCATATATATAAATAAGAGTCCATATTTAATTAGCTCCATTTTGATCACTAAATTAATTCAAAATTAATTCTTGATCAATACTAATTAAATAATTATGATATCATATTAATATATTATAACCAATAATATATTAATATATCATTAACATCTTATTCTCAAAAGTATATACTTACAAGTTGTTAGGTGAAGTGCAACCCAAATGGACCATGCCGGGTCGGGACAAGTTGATACCAAATATAGTTACAGACTTAGACACCTTATCCAACAGTTGTGCCACTACCTCTCGCATGTAAATCTCATCCAACTTCTCGGATGAGATGCTCTCATGGATCGGTATAAAGTGGGCGCTCTTGGTCAACCGATCCACGATGACCCAAATCGCATCGACCCCACGTGCGGTCCTGGGAAGCTTAGTGATAAAATCCATACTAATGTTCTCCAATTTCCAGATGGGGAAGTCTAATGGATGCATCTTGCTGTGAGGCCTTTGATGCTCTGCCTTGACCTTCCCGCAGGTCAGGCATCTCTCTACATACCAGGCTACATCCCGCTTCATGTAGGGCCACCAATAATCGGGTCGAAGATCTCTATACATCTTCGTCGCCCCGGGATGGATAGAGAACCTGGACTTGTGGGCCTCATCCATGAGTATCTGCCGTACTCTGCCCTAGTATGGTACCCAGACCCTCCTATGCAGGGTCAACAACCCACGACTGTCATAATCTAAGGAGGCCACTTGGCCTATAATCCGCTCGCACTTTCGGCGCTCCTCTTTCAGGACCTCGATCTGCGCCTCTTGGATCTGATCCAACAATAGAGTAATCACTGTTATCCTCAGACAGAGGTCTCAGATCAAGGCCACTACCACCTTGCGGCTCAGGGTATCAGCCACTACGTTGGCCTTGCCTGGGTGGTAAAGGATATCATAATCGTAGTCCTTTACCACATCTAACCACCGACGCTGCCTCATGTCCAAATTTGGCTGATCCATGAGGTACCTCAAACTCTTGTGATCCATGTAGATGGTACAACGGAACCCATAGAGGTAGTGTCACCAAATCTTGAGGGTGAATACTGCCGCCCCTATCTCTAAATCGTGTGTCAGATAGTTAGCCTCGTGAGGCTTCAGCTGTCTCGAGCCATAAGCTATCTCATGACCCCGCTGCATTAACACTGCTCCCACGCCTATAATTGAAGCATCACATAGACTACGAAGTCATCAACTCCCTCTGGCAAGGTCAGAATCGGTGCCTCGCATAACCGCAATCTGAGTTTTTCGAAGGCTGCTTGATGCTCAAGTCCCCAACGAAAAACCACCGAATTCTTGGTCAGTCGGGTCAACAGAACTGCAATCTTGGAGAAGTCTTGAATAAATCTCTTGTAATACCCTGCCAAACCCAGGAAACTCCGAATCTCAGTTGGAGACCTCAGAATCTCCTACTGCATCACGGCCTCTATATTTTCCGAATCGACCAGAATACCCTTCTAGTTGATGAAATGCGTAAGGAACTGCACCTCGCGCAACCAGAACTCACACTTAGAGAACTTCTCAAAAAGTCTCTCCCTCCTCAGTGTCTCCAGCACCTCTCTCAGGTGCTCCTCATGCTGCTCCTAAGTCTTGGAGTAAACCAAAATGTCATCAATGAAGACTATTATAGACCGATCCAACATCGGTCTGCACACACAGTTCATGAGGTCCATGAATGTGGCTGGAGCATTGCTGAGCCCAAACGACATCACCACAAACTCATAATGAGCATATCGAGTCCTAAAGGCGGTCTTCTGCACATCATCGTCCTTGACTCACATCTGGTGATACCCTGACTGTAAATCAATCTTCGAGAACCAAGATGCTCCCTAAAGCTGGTCAAACAAATTGTCTATCCTTGGAAGTGGGTAACAGTTCTTCACTGTTACCTTGTTCAGCTCTCGGTAGTCTATGCACATGCGATGTGACCCGTCCTTCTTCTTCACAAACAGGATCGGGGATCCCCATGGTGAACTGCTCGGCTTGATAAAACCCTTGTCTAGCAACTCTTGCAGCTGCGCAGACAACTCCTGCATCTCGGGAGGAGCCAACCGATATGGTGCCTTGGCTATCGGAGCCGCACCAGGGAACAAGTCAATCCTAAATTCAACCTGTCTCTCCGGAGGTATCCCAGGTAAATCCTCCGGGGAATACGTCAGGGTACTCTCGTACTACCGGTACATTATCAGCTGTCGCCTTACCCTTCTCCCGAGTATCCATGACATAGGCGACGTATCCTGCACAACCCTGCTAAAGGTGGCGCCTCACTCTTGCTGCAGAACATAAAACCGGTCCGCGCTGCGGCCTCTCGCCCTGGATCACTAACTCTCCCCCACTAGACGTGCGAACCCTCACTAGCTATTTTCCACAATCAATCACCACCCCATTGGGGCTCAACCAATCCATACCTACTATAACCTTATTCCCACACAGGGGAATAGGAACCAGGTCTACTGAAAACTGCTGATCGAATAGTTGTAGCGTACATCCTTTGTGAACCCTCGTAACCCTGAAGGTCCTGTCATCTACCATCTCCACACCCAGTGGACAACCCGGCTCCCCCGCAGCAACTACAAATCGCTTGCTGAGCGCGAGCGACAAAAAAGATCGGTTGACACCCGAATCAAATACTACCGAAGCTGATATACCGTTCATTAAGAACGATCCTATAAAAAAACATACAAACATAAGTAACAAACAATATCGATAAAGGGATAACAAAAAGATACATACCCATCACCACGTCAGGAGCTGCTCGTGCCTCCTCTACAGTAAGCTGAAAAGCTCTACTCTATGTTGTAGGCGCCTCAGCTCGGCCCTGATGGCCATCTGTAATCCTCAACGCGGCAGGAGAAGGTGTTGATACCTCCCCTAATGCTGCTAAACTCGGGCACTAGGTCCGCTTGTGGCTATGCAATCTCGGCCTATATGACAAGTTCGGCTGCACTTGTAGCAACCCGAACTGCCCGCCTTGCACGTTCCCTCGTGCCTCCTACAGCATTTGCCACAACATTCGTGGCTCTACTGGCTCCGAGATCTATGATCTAATACCTTGGGCTTCTTACCCAAACTCCCTGACTGACCTCCCTCTGGTTTCCTCTTCCTCTCCATCTCTAAATCCAACTCCCTCTCTCGAGCCCTAGCAATCATGTCCTCCAGTGTCTTACAGCTGGAGTGGCTCACAAACTGGCGAATATCACTCCACAATATCTCATGACATCGGGTATCCTTCATCTCCTCGTCCGCCACGTACTGCAAAACAAGAAGGGTCATGTCCCTAAACTTGGCGGCGATCTCTGCCACTATCTCTATCGTCTGCTCAAGGTCCTGAAACTCTCCGGAAAGCTGCTGCACCTATATCACAGGTGCAAACTCGGCCCTGAATCGGGTCGTAAAGTCAATCCATGTCATGGCATCAAGTGCTGCATCATCACCCATGACATGTCCAACCTCCTCTTACCAATCACGTGCCCTGTCCTTCAGGGGACAAGACGTAAGTCTAACCTTGTCCCCCCTCAGGACGTCTGCTGGTGCGGAATGTGTTGGCGACATCCGCCAACCATCTGGTGCTCGCCATGGGGTCCCAAGCCCCATGGTAGTCGGGAGCTCCACAAGCTCTGAACTACCTAAAAGTCAACGTGCACGACCCCATCATGGTTGCTACCTCAGTGCAGAAAGCACTCAATCTCTCATCCAAAAGCTCAAGAATGCCCTCCTTGATCGTGCCGAAGATCACAGGAGCCTGGTCTAGTATGCTAGGCGTCATGTCTGAGGAGATGAACTCCCTAGTCTGCTCGTCTAGCTGCTCAGCTGCAGAGCCAAAGCCAGATCCTGATCCCTCACCTGAATTGCCAACTGCTGGTCTAGGGCGTAAAACCACCATTATGAAAAACACATCATAACAAACATCAGAATACTAGCATAACTCAAGGGATCACATACACTACAAGTTCCCTGGATTCATCTAAACCTTCCATGAATCGAGTAAATATCCTCTTCTTTCAGTAGTATGGGCCCATACTACCTTCCACATCTATCTGTACTTTCCTCAAGAACTTCCTTGACTTCACCAAGTTCCTTCTACTACTAATGCTTCACACGCTACTCTTATCCTAAGATTTCCCTAGGCTAGTCACCATCCCACTCTCCGCCATTAGCTGCATAAGAAGTCCCTGTTATCTTCTGCTAAATAACTCGCAAATACTATTACATATCACTCGGACTAGATAATTCTTTGAATGAGAGATCCTACCCTACAATGGTTGTGTCACACTCCAAACCGTCAGAATAGACGGCGGAAATGTACGGGGCGGGTGACGTCATGCGTAGTATCACAACAGTTGTATCATTGCAAGCAAAGAAAACACAACCATTAAATTACAATATGATTATTTACATCTGTTTGAAAACATAGTTTGTACATAATAGTATATAACAAAAGTAAAATACGTGACTCCACAATGCTCAATCTTCTCCAAAAGTTGGCAAAAGTACCTGTCTATTGTTGCCCTGAGAATACAAGCAGTTTGAAAGAGTATCAACATAAAGCTGGTGAGTTCATAAGTATTTATTTTTGGTGAAAAATGTTTCTTTGATCCTTTGAAAAGTTATTCCCTAGAAAACACTATATTTTCTTATAGAAACTGTGTTTGAACATCCATTAGTTACTTGTTGAACAATATGTTTATAGGAAATCGAGTTATCCCGGGAAAATCCCATATTTTCCCTTAAAAGTTGATGATTGGTTATCTGTTCTAGTCTGGGGTGTACAAGTATCTACTATCCTTTTATCGTTAGACGTAGTTTTCTTGAAAAACCCTGTTTGCTCCCTGTGAGGTGTATTAGCCTTATTATATAAATAAAACTAATAAATATGTGGTGAACTAAATCCTAAGGGTATTATTAATACCCTCTAGTAATCAAATCAGTTATTCCTTTGAGGTTAGTTCACTTGTTTCGTTATTACAAAAGTAAATTATTGTTATCTAGGTTGCGAGTGTCATAACCGTACTTAGACTTGAGATGGCACGTAACGAGGCCAATATCTCTTTATGACTTTGTCACCCCTGGAATTGTCTGTCCAAATATAGCTAGCAATAAGGTGCGGGATAGTCGGTCCCATATAGATCTATACACAACAGTCACGTTCTCCCTCCAAGAGATTCTGGTTACAAGTGCTAATCCTACACCCTGATTCTGTGGGGGTGTTACCAAGGACGTGTCTCCAACTTTAGACTAACACTTTACAATTAATAATACTAAAAATCCAGTTTATGATCTGTATGAATCCTTTATAAAATAACACCTTTTACGATATGATTCACAAGTTCATTGCTTTAGTTTTGAAAACTATTTCTACGAGTGGATTTCTTAATCGTTTGGTAAAACTGTTTTTTGTGTTAAAAGCATTATGAACATAAAATAATATACTCTGAGCACAAGTTTTCTTCTACTTTTGCTTGTATTCCCCCCTGAAAACATGGAAAACTCAGAAAAAGTGTAGGGGTATGAACTCACTGTTTAACGTAGGATTTCAGTGTATGATTGGGATGAGTGCTGAGTGTCAACTGATGTTTCGTACTCAAGTGGACCCTATTAACATGTGGTACCACATACACGTATTAGATGAGTACATAACACTATTTGTTATGGAAGGAAACCACCTTAAGGACTAGGAAACACTTGAAACTAAGTGTTAGAATCACACGTGATTGAAGATGGGGTGTTTGCGGCCGTAATCAGGAGTGTACGGTCATGGGTTTACGGTCTATGGGTTTACAGTCCATGGGATTATGGTTCCATGGGTTCACGGTCCCATACGTTTATGGTCTAACGACCTTACGGTCATAGGGTTTATGGTCCATGGGTTTACGGTCATTGAAGGGTGTATGGTCTAAGGAGATACACTAGACCGTAAACACCTTTTGTTCATGGAAAAGTGATGATTTCAAGGCAAACACAAGAATCCTAACTAGATATAAGTATAAGAGGATGATACTTATGATTTGAATGCAAAGAAAGGTGTTTTTGGTCCAAAACACTAAGGTGTTCTTGAGGAGTCTTGAAGATCTAGATAAAAAGGTTTAATCCATGGATGAATCAAGAGTGAATGATGGATACAGGAAAGGATTAACACCCAAAGGAAGGAATCACTTACTTTCTTGAGGATTCCTTGAGTAAACTTGATAGTTGTAGAGAGGGAGTAGAGAGAGAAAGCCTTTGAAGTATGTAAAGTGATAAATGAAGGCCATGTGCCATATATAGGGTAGCGTTTTCAGTCAAGGGGGTGGGGTGGGGGTGTATGACTGTAAACTCGAGTTTGCGGTCGTACACTCCTCTCAAAGGGGTGTTTGACTCAGATGCTATGCTTTGACTTGGAAAAACTCGTTCTTGGACCCAAACCTCGATTGTACTGAGTTTAGAATATTTAATTAGACCCGAGATAATGCTGACAAGAGCAGAAATAAATTTTGAATTGATTTATTCTTAACGGTATGAACGGAAGAAATTTCGGGTTGTCACATCATCCCCCCGTTAGAGGGAATTTCGTCCCGAAATTTTAACATAGAATACAAATGATGGATTTGGAAAGAGATGCGGATACTTCTGCTTCATTTGATCTTCGCGCTCCCAAGTGAATTCGGGTCCCTGCTTGGCATTCCAGTGAACCTTCACTATTGGGATGCGACTTTGTTTCGTTCGTTTAATATCTCTATCCATGATTTCAACTGGTTCTTCCACTAAGTTTAGGTTCTCGTTGATTTCAATCTTATCGAGAGTGACCACAAGAGTTTCGTCGGATAAGCATTTCTTAAGATTTGAAACGTGGAAGACAGGATGAATGTTGTTAAGTTCTCGGGGTATCCGAAGTTTATAGGCTACGGGACCGATCCTAGCAAGGATCTCAAAGGGTCCTATGTATCTTGGATTTAGCTTTCCATGCTTTCCAACGCGTATCATGCCTTTCTAGGGTGAGACCTTCAATACAACACGGTCTCCGGTCTGGAACTACAAGGGTTTTTGTCGTTTATCGGCGTAGCTCTTTTGTCGGTCTCGTGAGGCTTTCAGTCGTTCACAGATTTGTATGATCTTTTTCAGTGGTTTCGCGGATGATTTCTGGGCCTGTGAGAGTGCTGTCAAGGACTTGTACCTTGGATAGTTGCGTGTCACCCACCTCAGCCCAGCACACATAGGGGATTTGCACTTGCGGCCATAGAGAGCTTCGAACCGTGTAGTCTTGATGCTGGTATGATAACTGTTGTTGTAGGAAAACTCGACCAAGGGCAAAATGGGTGTCCCACGACTTACCGAAGTCGATAACACATGCTCTCAACATGTCTCCCAAAGTTTGGATGGTTCTCTCACTCTTCCCGTCCGTCTGAGGATGGTAAGTTGTACTCATGTCCAACTTAGTTCCAAGATCTTTCTGTAGTGACTGCCAAAAGCTCGAAGTGAACCTGCTACCTTGATCGGAGATAATGGACATAGGAACACCGTGTATTCGAACTATCTATTGAATGTAGATTCGTGTGAGCCTTTCCATCTTGAAGGTTTCTTTGATTGGCAGAAAGTAAGCGTATTTTGTCAATCGGTCGACTATTACCCAGATGGTATTGCACCCACTCGGATATTTGGGTGATTTGGAGATAAAATCCATGGTAATCCTCTCCCACTTCCACTCAAGTATCTCTGGCTGCTGGAGCAGACATGAAGGCTTCTGATACTCGACCTTTACCTTGGCGCAAGTCAGGTACTTGCCCACGAAGGTAGCGATCTCTGCTTTCATGTTTGGCTACCAATACAGTTTCTTGAGATCAAGGTACATCTTGTCTGAACCTGGATGAACGGAGTATCTGGTCTTGTGAGCTTCGTTCATGACAACCTCTCTGTAACCACCGAACTTTGGGGTCCAGATCCAGTTCATGAAATAATATACTCTTTCTCCCTTGATCTCTAAGTTCTTCTCCATTCCTCTCAAGGCTTCATCCGACATGTTCTCTGGTTTTAAGGCTTCCTACTGAGCCTCTTTGATTTGTACGGATAAGTGGGAATGGATGGTCATTGTCAGTGCCTTCACCATACGACCTGAGCATTCCTTCCAGCTAAGGGCATCTGCCACCACATTGGCCTTGCCGGGATGGTAGCGTATTTTGCACTCATAATCGCTGATTAGCTCTACCCATCGTCGTTGTCTCATGTTCAACTCCTTCTGGTCGAAGATGTGCTGCAGGAATTTATGATCAGTGAAGATCGTGCACTTGGTTCCGTAGAGATAATGTCTCCATAGCTTCAATGAGAAGACTACTGCTCCCAACTCTAAGTCCTGAGTTGTGTAGTTGACTTCGTATGCTTTCAACTGTCTTGAGGCATAGGTGATAACCTTTCCCTGCTGCATGAGCACACAACCTAAACCCTGATTGGATGCATCGCAGTAAAAAACGAAGTCCTCCGTCCATTCGGGCAAAGACAGGATAGGAGCATTGCATAGGGACTGCTTTAATATCTGGAACGCAGTGTCTTGCTTTTCACTCCAATAAAAAGGTACACCTTTCTGAGTCAGAGTGGTTAGGGGTTTGGCAATTCTAAAGAAATTCTAGATAAACCTACGATAATAGCCAGCGAGACCCAAGAATTGACGGATTTTTCTGGGCGTCTTCGGTGCTGACCAGTTCTCTATCGCTTTGATTTTGGAGGGGGTCCATGTATATGCCGTCCTCGCTTACCACTTGACCTAGGAAATTTACCTTTCGAATCCAGAATTCGCACTTGGAGAATTTCGCATATAGCTTCTCCGTCCTTAGAGTTTCCAGCACCAATCTCAAGTGTTGTCTGTGATCTTCCTCGCTTCTGGAATCAACAAGTATATCGTCGATGAATACGATAACGAACTTGTCCAGGAAAGGACGACACACCCGATTCATCAGGTCCATGAATACTGTCGGTGCGTTGGTTAGACCGAAAGGCATTACTACGAACTCTTAGTGACCATACCGAGTCCGAAATGCTGTCTTAGGAACATCACTCTCGTGGACTCGCAGTTGATGGTACCCTGATCTTAGGTCTATTTTTGAGAAGTGGCTGGCTCCTTGAAATTGGTCAAAGAGATCATCGATTCGAGGAAGAGGATAACGTTTCTTAACGGTGAGTTTGTTCAGTTCGCAGTAGTCGGTGCACATCCGAAAAGATCCATCCTTCTTTTTCACAAATAAAACCGGGGCTCCCCAGGGTGAGGAACTCGATCTGATGAATCCTTTGCTGAGCAGCTCATTGAGGTGACTGGATAACTCCTGCATTTCTGCTAGCGCTAAGCAGTATGGGGACATAGCTGCGAGGGTAGCTCCGGGGATTAAGTCGATGCAGAACTCGACTTGGTGTTCAAGAGGAATTCCCGGAAGCTCTTCGGGAAAGACATCAGGAAAGTTACAAACTTCGGGGATGCTCTCAAGGTCTTTAACTTTCCGCTTCTCGTTAATGACATGGGCTAGGAATGCATGACACTCCTTTCGTAGAAGTTTCTGGGCTTTGATGCACAAGATGATGCGGAGGTTTGAACTGAGTTTATCACCATAAATCATGAGGGCTTCACCAGAGGGAAGATTGAGGCAGATAGCTTTTTCGTAGCAAAAGATATTAGCACGATTGGGGATCAACCAATCCATGCCGATGATGACATCGAAAATCTTTATGGAAACCGACATAAGATTGATGGGAAAAGAATGATCTTTCTGGGTAAGGGTACAGCCTATGAATACGTCGTTAGTGCTCTCTTTCTCACTGTTAGCCATTTCAATGGTAAATCTTTCGGTTGAAGGTTGGGGTTTATGTTTGAGAAGATGTTTGAATGTTTCTTTAGCGCTCTCTTGCTCCAAGTGAGGTGTATTAGCCTTATTACATAAATAAAACTAATAAATACGTGGTGAACTAAATCCTAAGGGTATTATTAATACCCTCTAGTAATCAAATCAGTTATTACATTGAGGTTAGTTCACTTGTTTCATTATTACAAAAGTAAATTACTGTTATCTAGGTTGCGAGTGTCATAACCGTACTTAGACTTGATATGGAAGGTAACGGGACCAATATCGTTTTATGACTTTATCACCCCTGGACTTGTTGATCCAATTGTAGCTAGCAGTAAGGTGCGGGATTGTCGGTCCCATATAGACCTCTACATAATATTCACGTTCTCCCTCCAAGAGATTTTGGTTACAAGTGCTAATCCTACACCATGATTCTATGGGGGTGTTACCAAGGACGTGTCTCCAACTTTAGACTAACAATTTACAAGTAATAATATTGAAAATCCTGTTTATGATCTTTATGAATCCTTTATAAAATAACAGATTTTACGATAGGATTCATGAGTTCATTGCTTTAGTTTTGAAAACTGTTTCTACGAGTTGATTTCTTAACTGTTTTGTAAAACTATTTTCTGTGTTAAAAGCATTCTAAACATAAAATAATTTACTTTGAGCACAAGTTTTCTTGTACTTTTGCTTGTATTCCTCCTTGAAACATGGAAGACTCGGAAAAAGCGTAGGGGTATGAACTCACTGTTTAACGTAGGATTTCAGTGTACGATTGTGATGAGTGTTGAGTGTCAACTAATGTTTCGTACTCAAGTGGACCCTATTAACATATGGTACCACATACACGTATTAGATGACGATATAACACTATTTGTTATGGAAGGAAACCACCTTAGGGACTAGGAAACACTTCAAACTAAGTGTTAGAAACACACGTGATTGAAGATGGGGAGTTTGCGGCCGTAATCAGGAGTGTACGGTCATGTGTTTACGGTCCATGGGTTTACGGTTCCATGGTTTCACGGTCCCATATGTTTACGGTCATAGGGTTTACAGTCCATGGGTTTACGGTCATTGAAGGGTGTACGGTCTAAGGAGATACACTAGACCGTAAACACATTTTCTTCATGGAAAATTGACGATTTCAAGGCAAAACACAAGAATCCTAACTAGATATAAGTATAAGAGGATGATACTTACGATTTGAAGGCAAAGAAAGGTGTTTTCAGTCCAAAACACTAAGGTGTTCTTGAGGATTCTTGAAGATCTAGATAAAAAGGTGAAACCCATGGATGAATCAAGAGTGAATCATGGATATAGGAAAGGATTAACACCCAAAGGAAGGAATCACTTACTTTCTTGAGGATTCCTTGAGCAAACTTGATAGTTGTAGAGAGAGAGAGAGAGAGTAGAGAGAGAAAGCCTTTGAAGTATGTAAAGTGACAAATGAAGGCCATGTGCCCTATATATAGGATAGAGTTTTCGGTCAATGGGGGTGGGGTGGGGGTGTACAACCGTAAACTCGATTTTGCGGTCTTACACTCCTCTCGAAGGCGTGTTTGACTCGGATGCTATGCTTTGACTTGGAAAAACTCGTTCTTGGACCCAAACTTCGATTGTACTGAGCAGAAATAAATTCCGAGTTGATTTATTTTTAACGGTATGAACGGAAGAAATTTCGGGTTGTCACAGATTGGACTCAAACAAGAGCTGCGAAATAGAGCTAGACCTAACCTTCTGAAATTATTTACCCTTTGCAATATGTAACTTAACGTATTCGTTTACTAGTGAGTAAAAGATAGCTAGAACTCCTAAACGCACAAAGCAAGGAGCATTCGAGCATTGAGTACACATAATCAAGCATATACTAATCAGGCTATCATGCTGACTAATCCGTACTAGCATGCAGTTCTCATATAGCTGATACATATATAACAGGCACATAAGGCATCCTTCCTAGATCCTTAGTCCTAATCTAACACACATTTCTCATATAACTGATAAGCATATCATATCATAAACTTGTATGGGTAATTTGGGAGACATACTTGAGCTCGGCTGATTGCATGCACCACACCCTTTTCTCCTTTTTCAAAATTCTTTTTGCTTTTTCTAAAACTCTTTTCTTTTCTCAAATATCCTTTTATAAAAATGGGTTTTCTCTTGAAATTTGCATACCACTTCCTTAGTTTGAGTTCAGACACACCCGAAAGTGTGCCTGAATCCCTAAACCAAGGCTCTGATACCAACTTGAAATATCCCAAAAATATGGTCCAAAAATTTCATTTTTAATCATTACCGAAAACCATGAATATCATACTTCACATCAAAACATAAGTCATGTAACTCGAAAGATCATAAAAATCTGTCAATGTATCAACTATTAGAGGACATATCCCAGGATAGAAACTGTGGTGTGTGCTATGTGATCACCCTAAGCCCTTCCCTTTAATAGCTGAAGTACCTGAAACCAAACTAAAATCTATAAGCATGAAGCTTAGTCAGATCCCACAAACTACCACATACCATACACATACATCAAATAACATATAATACAACTATGGGACACCGCCCAACTGCATCAGGACGAACCCAACATCGGACTCCTTCTCAACATCGGGCTCACCCCAGCATCAGACTACGTCTGGCATTGGGCTCACCTCGGCATTGAGCTTACCCCGACACATACACAACATATCATATATCATATACACATAAAATAACGTAACATATAACATATAACTAACATTCATCAGCCTTGCACTGGAACACATAACACATAACATAACATATGTCATCTAACTAACATGCATCGGGCTCGCCTCGGCATTAGGCTTGCATGGGAACACAAAACACATAACATGCATGCTTCACAAAGACAACAAGCATACATATACTCTTCTCGAGACCTCCTCGACATCAGACCAAAGTCCAAAAACATATAATCTGCATCAGGCTAACCCCGACATCGGACTGAAGTCCAACATACTCTAAATAAATAAACATGCCAACATTGGTGCCTTCGACTCATTCATACTGGAGGAAAACTAACCTCGCAAAGCTGTCTGTGAAATCTCACGGTGAGGAATATCTGATAGCTGCTCTAACGTCTCCCTGGCTATCAAAATCACAATAATACTTAGTCAAGATCTGATAATCCTCCTTACGGTAAAATGACCATTTTACCCCTGGTCAAAGTCAACGTCCTGGTCAAAGTCAAAGTCAAGGACAACTCCCAGTCAACCCAACTCGTCGAGTTATCTCCCAACTCGGCGATTCCTTGTAACGCTTAAACTCGTGGTTGACTGAGTCAACTCGTCGAGTCCCTTTATAGACTCGTCAAGTTCTTCCTGTCATAATAATCAGGACAACCCGCTTCAACTCGTCGGGTCCTTCCCTAGACTCGCCGAGTTCCCCTATCTGAATGAGCCATCCTAAAGGATTAAGCGGCTACCTTTCAGATCTATGCTCCAAACTTCATCTACATACTGGGAATACACTCTTAAGGGTAAAGTTTCCAACTTTACCTGTCCTTAGTCCTTCTTAATGGGTTTAACCCAAACCCTAACTCCTTTAAGACATAAATCTTGGTCCACAGGCCATAACACCCTAAACTAAGTCACAATATACTAGATCTAGGCTTTTATCATCTGGTGGGTACGTAAAGTTCCGTGCTTTCCTTCCATGCATGGTCTTTTAGGGCTAAAAAGGCCATGTTTCTTGCATACAAGCTTGCATGGGGCTTCCATGGTCATAAAGTTTGCACCTTTATGCCATCGAACCCTTCCTAGACTCTAGATCTGAGATATAAGTCACTTAGGATGTCCCAGTCCCAAAGATCAAGGTTCTTGAACCAAAACCTTCATAAAATGGAAACAAATAGATCTAAGAGGAGAAGGATCAAGTTAGAGACTTGATTACCAGAAAATGTGACAATTGGAGTGTATTTACTGGATCTACTTCTTCCCCCTTGAGGCTTCTATCTTCTTCTTCTTCTTCCACAAGATTCAACAGGCAAAAATAACACTCAAAATGGTAAGAAATAACTCAAGATCACTCAAGGTAGATTAGGGTTTTAAGATTGGGTTGTGGAGGTGATGGAGGCTGGGGTGGAGACCATATATGATGCTTAAATAGGGTGCAAACCCTAAAGATTAGGGTTTCCTCCTGACGGACCTACTCGTCAAGTCAAGGCTTTCGACTCGTCGAGTAGACCACTTAAAGCCCACGTCCAATCTGGCATCTGCTCGACGAGTTAGGGCTACCAACTCCCCGAGTAGCTCTTACAAAATAAATACTTAAATAAATTAAATGCATACCAGGAACGGGACGTTACAAATTAGCTCAAAAGATAAACAATTCGGTTTGCTTGTTATTGCTAATTGAACATTTCTATAGTGAAGAATAAATAATATTTTTTTGAATCTTTATAATATTTGTCTTTGAAGGGTCTTTTTTTTTTCTTTTCGCCCCGGGCCCCATATAAGTTTGGACCAATCCTGTCTTGAACAATTGTTTTGCTTGAACGATTCCGAAATCATCTTTTCGTCTTCTTTCATAAACGATTTTGAAATCTATCTTTTTCATACTTGAACGATTATGTTTTAATTAAAATTGTTTGTAGCCTTGAAATCAGTTCATCAAATATTGTCCATCGATTCTTATGGAATAAATTTATAATTTCCTAATCTTCAATTTTTTTTTGCTTCTCGTAACATATATAGTCTATTGGTTATACATAAAACTATAGGTTTCAGAGCAATTATATGTCCATGTTCCTCTATTTAGTTATGATACATGAATCGATGGATTGGTACTAAGTTTCTTTTCTTTATTTTTTTTATTTTTTTTTTAATTTTTAAATTTTTTTTCCTTTTGTATGTTGTTGCTATTGATTTAGAATTTATTTTTGAAAATATGTTTTGACTTTTAATATATAGTTTCTCAAATACTTATAAATTAATTTAATTATGAAAAAGTGGACACTGGAAAAAGGGACAAAGCTTTACAATAGCCAAAAGACAAGTATTTAGATGAATTTTTAAGAATGTAGGTTGAATGAATTTTGTATTAAAAAGTATTGTGTATATATGTTTACTAATAAAATATATAATTGAAAATTACACGCATACTGTAAAAAATAGCCTAGTGATGTCAAAGAACATAATATTGGTTTTGGAAAACATTGAGAGATAAAGCGGAAAAGTTTTTAGATAATGCAATTGATTGGGAAAGAATACATTTTTGTTTTTCTTTAAGAATGTTGTTTATTTCATTTCCACATATCTGTATTTGATTTTTTTAAGAATATTATGATATAATTGAACTTGTACCAAAATATTTTATCCTATTTTCTAAAAGAATAAGAACACACATGTGTAACAACTACACATTGATTTCTTTTATTTCTTTACTTGGGGAAATTTTGGTTTAATGGTTAAAAACATTTTCAAATCAATGCATTATTAAAGAATTAACTATAATTCTTAGAGAATGAATTCTGATTCTTCAATAACGGCTAATATTAATTATTCTTATTATCAAGAATGAAGTTTTAACTAAAACAATTGACTCTTAACTATTCTCATCATGTATAATAAGTTTTATTTAAATAAAATTCATTCTTAAACATAAAATATTGCATATTCATCAATAATAGATTATACAATATTCTCATTTTTTTCAAGAATTCAATACATAAGTAATTTCCGATATACAATATTTATTATACTATATTTTTATAGAATGCATAAACAGTAATTAACTTTTTTTTTTTATGTAAAAAAATCTCATAGTTTTACTAATCATATTAAAAGATACTGTAATTAATTTAAAACGCAAAATATATAATTTAAATTACATCCCTTAATATCCTCACTTTCTATAAACTATTGTAAACCAAATTCATTAATTTTCCATACAATTAATCAAATGTAGTTATATAGTAAATGATAGCCCATATTAATACCATATAGCTTAAGATCATAACCTTTCATTTTTTTTAAATCTAGCGGGTAGAATTTGGTCACACATTCAAATAATAATTATGATTCACATTTGATCATAATCCTATATATATATATATATATATATATATATATATATATATATATATATATGCTTAAGTTATTTTGTTTTACTAAGTATTGTGTGCTAGAATGAACAAATGTGGACCAACGGATGTAATTAATCAACGGACATAATTTGAGACTGTATGATTTTACAATGGGGTAACATGTACCATATAATCACACAATTTTCAGCAAAAGGGTATTTTGGACGATTAACTACATTTATAAAAGGAAATTTTCGGATTTTTAGGGATGATTAATTCTCCTAATTTAAAAAATCTGAATTTTTTAACTAATTCAATTTTAATTGTAACGTAATTTGTAAACATAACCGATTTTATTCTGTCAGAATACTTTTTGTTAAAATGATGCTCTTTTAGAATTTTATTCTAATAGAATATTATTGAAGAAAAACAAAATTCTTGAATCAAATGCTGAAAAATAACTACATTCTAATATATTCTTATACATCCGAACTTCAATACAAATTCAATGGCGGACATTGTAGAGGAGCTGCCATTCTCCTCCGTACAAAAGAAGAATATAATAGTTATTTGAAGTTACATTTATACATTTATATTAACAATAAGGTAACATTGATGCAAAGAACTATATTAAAAATTAAGCCTGTTCCTTAAGAGAGGCACTGAAATGTTGAATGTACAACCATGAAGAAAACATCATTTCTCGAACTAAAGACAAATGAACCGACTATACATACTGAGAACAAATTGAAGCATTACAAAAGGAGGGATCAATTCAAAGGTAATTTGAAAGAATAATATCCGATAAATTTTATCGGCTATGCACTATATGGCATTAATGGAGATTGTATCGTTTTTTGTCAATATCTTTTGATGGCTATCATGAAGGATTATTAAGTAGTGGCTACTCAAATATATAATTTCAATAAGGCTACTAAAAAGAAACAAAGTTGGTAAGGAGGCTACCCAACCCTAAGAAGACATTGGATGGGGATGAGTGGAATAGAAAGAAACAAATCCTATTAACTTACAAATACAACCGATAGAGAGATTGATGATGTCTAACAAAAGTTTGTTAAAAGAGATATGGATGTGAGGGCAAACAAGAATCAAATTCAATGGGCTTGTTGTCATCAGATCATAGGCTCTCACATAAGGTAATTAGGAGCTCTCTGACTATCAGAATTGTCCTTGACTGCTTTCCTCTCGAATGGGTATTCACAAATTCCATGTTCAATTCTCTATTTTTTTTCATCTTCCTATGAGGTATCACCAGGCCCATAATTTGTTTGTTCACTTTCATGATTCTACAACCAACAAGAGTATACATTTTAGATTCATAAACTAAAACAAAATTAATATTTTCTATTTTATTAGTAATATGGTATCATGATTAGGTTGAATTGAGAATGAAGGAATCTTTTTTCTTTGATCTTAAGGGTGTTTAGGAGTTCTTTTTAAAATGACTAATTAACTTATTGACTTTCAAAAGGAGAATAAGTTAAAAAAGTGTTTTCGTAAACAATAACTTTTTAGTGAAAAAACGACTTTTTAAAAAAATCCAGGAAATGCCAAACACGCCCTTAGACGATGAAGAACCCCTGGCATTCAAGATTAAGGTTGGAAAAGAGATTTACCATTTTTGACAAACTACACTTTCAAGAAACCTTGTCTAGCCTCTACATCCTTCCGTTGTCTATGTAATAAAAATGGAATTGCAACTTTATGTTCACCTGTTCAATAACTTTGATTGAGTAACTTATGTTTTCTAACTCTTCTTATTGATGTCATAGCTTAATACACATTAACATATCACAAAAAATAAATCAATAGTGCACTAGGAAATATGGTTATGCTTACAAGTTTAAGTATAATTTTGATACATTGGAAAAGGTTCAATGTATGACAAAACGAATGAGAAGAATCAAATTAGGCATAAAGATAAAAGTTTCTTCAATATGAAAAGATGGGAGAGTACTTTAGTATCGTGTTTTATGATCATCTTAATGTTTATGGAAAACCATATCACAACTGATTCTCTAAGTACATCTTAGTGCATTTACATGATGAAGAAGAAGAATCATGAATTGTTGAAATGGTTAAAATCAAGAAGATGAGTCATACTTCGTTCCAAAAACAAATCTTAGAGTCATAGTCCAAGATTGAGCCTTGAGTGACATTAAATTAAGAAAGGTTTAAAACACTTATCAAATGTAGAATAAAATTTATTCTACTCTTGTACATTTGAAATTGGTAAGCTGTGATGTTTTGGATAAAACAAAGACCAACTAAGGCCAATTGTGTGAAGTGTTTGTCTTGATTAGAATCTGCACTAACTCTTGAATATTTGTTTTTCAAGTAATGTTCCTAGACAAAGTGAATCATATATGTCAAGAGGTCAGTGGGAGTCTTAAAGATCTTGAAAAGTTCAAGAACTAATCAAGAATAAAACATGTTGCTCAACACTAGCACACGAATTGAGGATTGTAACCTATCGTCTTGACATATTCTTATTTTATGCCCATTCTAGTTAAAATTGACTATGCATATGAGTTCTATGAGTTCTCAATTGATTGCATAGTAACTTGGAAGACATGGTAGGCCCTTCTCCTGCCAGGTGGCAAGAAAATAAGGTTGAGCAAGTTCAGTCCATATGAGTTTGGATTTGTCACTAACCTTGTCTTGTGATTATGGTTTTGACAAATTCACATGGATAGGAACACATACACCATAAAATCTAAGTGTCATAAGGTTTCTCTCCGATTCATGAAAATGATGGTGAGGAAACGCTTTCACTAAGTAGATTTTAAGTAGATATCGATTGTGTTATTTACATTCTCAAATTCGTTAGTGGAGCGTGTGTGGTTAACCGGCACACTAACATGGACTAGTGAGAATGACAAAAGGTCTAAACAATTGATACTATGATTACGACATACCTCTTCATAGTTCTAAAATTATTTAGACACACATGTGAGCTATATAAGGAAAGGTGTATGATTTTGAGAAGCCTAGATAAAGTCTTATCAAAGAATCTCATATCAGAAATCTAAACTTTAGTAAGAAAGTCAACAAAGTGTTGATTTCTAGAAGTCCAACTGATTTATGAGTGCATGACAAAGCTAGTGGGAGCGTAAGTGTTACGCTAATAAGGATGTAATTTTTATGCTAGTGGGGGCATAATCAATTATAGGGAATGTTGCAAGTTAGCAATGTTAATTATAGAAAAACAAAGTTTCAAATCACAAGTTATAGGGTTTGAAAAGTTGTTTTGCTATAATTAAGGGAGAGAAAATTATACTTCATTTCAATTCTAAAAGCTTAGAGTGAGATTTTAATCACATTTAGTCACACACACACACACACACACACATATATATATATATATATATATGAATGTTATGTTGGAATGATTAAAAATAAGGAAATTCTATATATGGATGTGTTAATTGCGTTCTCAAAATTTGATTATGATTACGACATCTCTTTTCATAATTCGAATTTTGAGAACATGGAAAATAATATAATATTGTCGTGTTCTAAATGGCTAGGGCATTAAGAGGGAAAAAGGACTAGAACCGGTTATGACTAAAGTGGTTGAGCAACTGTTAAGGACAATCTAAGGTTCGCCAAAGATTAGTCGCTTAAGGAAAGTTGGAAATATGGTAATGGAAGGACTATATTGACATTATTATGAATAGACAGGAGTCTATTAATAATGAATTGTTGTATGGCAAATATGGAATGTTTCCATATTGGGGGGGTTGAAGAATAGATGAGAATGTTATAAATTTTTATGCAAAAAGGATGTTCAAAGGAATGTACTTTGAATTCAAGACTGCATTTCCAAATATCATTGGTCAAGTTTCTGTGAGTTTCGGTACCTAGACATTACAAAAATATCATTGCATGCTAGTTTAGAATCTAACACTTCCTAGCAGTGACAAGAATTTGGAATTCTTACACTTGTAGTAAGGATTTGGAATTGTGAAATGAGCATCATTGAAATGTTTTTCAATTGATCTATTTCACAAAGTATGGACCATAGACAAACATAGTGTGCATGCTTGGAGCATGGCATAACTATTGTTTGGACAAACATAGTGTGCATGCTTGGAGCATGGCATGACTATTCTTTCAATTCAAGTATTAAGTTGATTATTTGAAACACTAAACAATGAATAATGTGTAATCAATATGGCTCAAAATGTTTGGGACCATATAGGATTAGTATTATTCTTGTATTTCACTTTTCATGTTTTGACTTCCCGAATAACAAGGTTATTCAAACCATCCATAGTCGTTCATACTTTGGAAGTAGGTATTGGGGCAAGACTGCCATGAATGGGTCTGTAGTTTGTCTGGGACAAAGTGGCTGCAGTGTTCATGAGTACTCCTGGAATAAGATTCGACTATTGGATTCAACCCTCGCTCATCTGAATCACCTCATGGATTTTATCACGAGTGATTGTGAGACGATAATATCGTATATTCTTCAAACGGAGACATGTGAGTTGTAGTTGCGATTCAGTTGCACATTGACATATGTAAACGCACCAGTAACGTGGTTGTTATAAAACATATCGTTGTGTGTAATTTGATGAGTAAGTACAAGCAAGCATTTTGGTCGAAGTTTATCCGTTCCTTTTACCCCATGTGGATAAAAGTGATATATGTGGGCCCCTCGATGATTTAGTGATGACACCCCTAAGTGCTTGGCCAAGCCTAGAATTATTTGATTTGTTCAGTTAGTCAGTCGTCATAAATCGAAATGGAGGAATACATGATCCCTTATCTAATGGACACGTCATTTGACTAGGTCATACTTGAATAATAGTTTTAGACTTATCCAAGTGGGAGAGTGTTGGATTAGATGTCTAAGCCCATAACTATTATTGGTATGTACTCGACCCGAGAGTAGCATGGTCCACTTGGGTTGCATGACATCGAAACAATTGGATAGACAAATGAGAAAAGGTTATTTATGATTTATATTATTATATTATAAGTTCTAATATATTAATATGAAATCATATTATTAATTAGTATTGATCAAGAATTAATTTGGAATTAATTTTGTGATCAAAAGAGACTAATTAAATATATGCGGATTGATTATGTAAATCATTCATTCTTATATATGTGGGCTTGTGATCCATAGTCCTTCATGTTGGGCTTAACCCATGTGGTAACCCATGGATACTCCATGGAGGTTAAAACCTATGGATCATGAAGGAAATGGAAAATCATGCACATTAGGGTTTACATGGTGTAACCCTAAATGAGCCACACTATATAAAAGACCCCATGATTCATGAAATGGACTACTGGAAACACAAAGAGGGCAAAGTCGCTTTCATAGAGTGAACCATCTTCTCAAGTTATTCCAATTATTGGTGGTGTTGTGTGATTCCATTTGAGGTGCAACACTTGGGGCACTAAGCTCTTAAAGGTTCAAGACTTCAAGCTCCATCAAAAGGTATGACATCTAACTAGACTTTTGTAGTATAGATACTCCAGTGTATGCTAGTTAGGATGATGCTTTTGAATTTTGAATGTATGCATGCATAACAGAGAAAACATAGATCCAACGCACATAGGGTTGCATGTACACCATAGGAGTGTTAGAATGGATTAACCTCCATCTCTCCAAATCGTCCCTTGCAAACCCTAGATCCTTTGTGTGAGTTTTTAGCCTTAAAGTGTGTATGTTTGGTGCTTGTGAAGAAAGAAGGTGGAGCAAGATCATATTGGGAGTCCAAGGCAACATGGGTTCAAGAGTTTATCTTCCTCAAGCATCTCAAAGAGGTATAAAGTCTTTGTCTTGATGAGTTAGTTGATAGATCTACGGATTTTGTCCACTTTTCCCTATGCCTTGTTGCCTTGGAAAGTTGAATCTCATAAAGCTTGCAACTTTATGAATCTTGAGGCCATTTGGAGTATTTGACTCTTTGAATCTGATTTATATTTGAGTTTTGAGTTCATGCATGGGATTTTGGTTCTTTTGACCAAATTTGAACTAATAAGAGCTCAAGGCATGCATGCCTGAAAAGCACTGAGTTTTTTTGATGTGCTTGGTGTTGGAGACTCTTTTGGAGCTTTTGATCAAGTAATCTTAAGGATTGAATTAATATTGCTTAAGTCATGGGATGTTTTAGACCTTAAAGTTGAGATCTATGCACTTTGGAGGGTTCTACTGGATAAAGTTGGAAACTTTATCCATCTAGACCCTATTATGGACTAGATCCGAGTTGGAGAACCTTTAGATTTGAAGGAATTCACTAAATGTGTTATGCTGCTGAAAACCCTATTACCACGACATGGCAAGGCCATCATGACGTGGTGGCGGGGCTGGTCACGACTATTTTATTGTTTTCGACACCACGACGTGGTAAAGTGCTACCACGACATGACGTTCTGCTGAGTATTCTCTTCTTGACTTTTGACCATTTGACCCAGTTTGACCCAAGGGTTATTTTGGGTATTTTGGATTATGTTTGAGAATTGGACTTTTGATGGTTAGCTGTCGGTTAGAGATCATATTTGGAGTCGGGACCTCATCAGCTATTATTCACAATCTGAGGTAAGTATCCTCGCAGGGCTTACTAGGTCGAAGGCACCAATGCTAGCCCATGTTTATTACATAAGGATACTAGATGTCTGCGTGAATCTTGCATGCATATGCATTGGTATATATGCTAAGCGGGGCTCGATGTCGGGTGAGGCCTGATGACTGTATTGTATGTTATTATCTTTGTGATTATCGCATGTGCTAGTATGGTTATGCGTTCTTATGCTTAGGGGGCAGGTCCCGTTGTGGGAATTAGGGCGAGGCCTGTTACACTTAGTGGTCAGGGCCCATTATGCGAGTTAGGGCGAGGCCCGTTACACTCATTGGGCGGGGCCCGTTGATTGAAAAATTTGTATACCGGGCAGGGCCTATCATGTTTTTCTTATGTAAGTTATGTGGTATTTTGTGGAACTCACTAAGCTTTGTGTTTACAGTTTTCAATTTATGTTTCAGGTACTTCTAGGTCGAAAGGGAGATCACGGGATGATTGCAGAGCACACCACTCTATTATGCATTTTGTGATTCACTCTGATATTTTGTGATGTAGTGATATACTTTGCTCTATATTGATTGAATGGAAATGTTTTTGATTACCATTTTATTAAAAAAAATGAAATTTTGGGTTTTATTGTTGGGATGTTACAAGTTGGTATCAGAGCCTTAGTTTGAGGAATCCGGACATACTCTCGGGTGACTCTGAACTTAAACTGAGGATTTGGTAAAAAATTCAAATAGGGAAATGTTTTTTTTAAGAAAAGGGTTTTCTAATGCAAGAAAGGGTGTGGTGCATACAATCAACCGAGCTCAAGTAAGTTTTCCCAAAATACCCATACATGTTATCTGATATGATTTGATTGATGAATCCGTGAATCGCATGCTAGCTAGGGCAAAGGATCTGCTCATTTTTTGCATGACAGAATGCTAGGAGAGATTTCGTTGTATGCCTATTGCATGAGCTTGTAGACTTGCATGCTAGTACTGATTTGTCGGTGATAGATTGGCCTGATATGTGATGCCTTGTAGCCTAGGAAACATGGGATGCTAGATTGGGAATATGTATTGTTATTAGGGATTCATAGTGTATGCTTTAAAAATTGTATATAAATAGGATCATATAGCCCTAGAATGATTGATTTGGCCTAATTTCCTGTTCCTTCTTTGGTTGTGGCCCTAGGGTAGAGTCCTTTATTTGACAGTCTATTTGATCATGTATTGTATATAATTTGCATACATAATGCAATTGGCAACGAGAGTGGAAGTTCCAAGCATGAGTTGTAGTATGTGAGTTTGGATGTTCTTGGTTATTCAATGGATTGGAGTGCTACTGCATGAACACTGCTTACTTTGTGCTTTGTGGAACTCTTAAGTGATGTGAGTTAGCTATTAAGTGAATATGTCAAGTCAGATGTGAAAAAGGTTGGATAATCTCAGAGTGACGGCTTTGACCCTATTGCGCATGTCTCGTTTGAATCTAACCGTTATAGGGGCGAGTCTTTTACTCGAAGGATTTTCTAAGCTTTGTTGCATTTCATTTTATTCATGTGGTGGGTAATTGACATTATGGGGAGTTCTTCAGCAGCTAATAGCAGGGTGAGGTCGGAAACCTAGGAAAGGTTAGGAAGTGCTTCAGTGGGTTTAGTTGCATTTTTTAGCTAGCATTTGGAGTATCAGTTAAGAAGGTGGCTTAGGGGATTCAGGATGATTCTTAAGTAAAGTATGGGTAGGTGTGGAAGGTAGTATTGGGCCCATACTACTAAGTGCACGGGATCCATAATCGAATCAAGGAGAGTCTTGGTGACTCTAGGAAGCCTATAGGATGAGGATTCTTGGATATGTTCTGATCATTTGTATGGATGTTTTTAGAAAGGTGATGAGCACTCAGGAAGGAGGTTGGGGTTTGGATTCAGGGCCAGGTGCAGGTACTGGGTCGATCGATGAGCGCATGTGGGAGTTCATCTCGTTGGAGATTACCCTCGGTGTTTCGGAGTTGGATCCTATGATCTTTGGTTTGGTAAAGGAGGGGATTTAGGAACTATTGGAGGGTCGTCTCGGGGCTTTTTAGACCGACATTGTAGCAGGACAGTTGGGGGACCATCTGGAGCACAAATCTTATCGAGCTCTAGAATCCTTTAGGAAGGAGGATCCTATTGCTAGATCATGTCATATAGGATCGGAGGTGGGTTATGCATCATGTGTTTAGGAGGATCAATCCCATGATTGGATTGACACTGAGGTTTCGCGAGATTTACACAAGGAGTTACCCAACATCATTGGTCGTGTCACTAATAGATTGGTCGCCAGGTTCGAGGGTCGGATTTTGGTTGTTCAGGCAGTTGATGGGATGGTTGAGGTAACTCAGGAGCAGGAGATTGGTTCGGATAGGCGATTGGTGAAGAGGAAGCGGACTCATGGTCTAACTCATCGATCTGAGTAGTTGGATGTTTCCATGGCTAGTGTTAGAGACATGAGGGGCCATGATGGTTGCACAGAGGATGAAGGGGCACATGAGCGTGTGCGCGGCAAATCTAAATGCGGCATGTGCGGAAGGAAGGGATACCTCTGCCAAGAGTGCACCCTGGAGGTAGAATTGTGTCATCGTTGTCATCAGCTTGGCTAAATTAGGATGAGTTTCACACACGTAGTGATAGGGGAAGCTCAAGTTCCATCGCAGGTGCTTCGGCAGGGAGGGGATGTCAGGATTTCATCAGATGCTATAGCGGGTATATTATCTTTTACTTTCCTTTTGATTATTATCTGTATTTATATTCCTTTGAAATCCTATTGGGTATGAGTAAGTAGTATCACCAGGTTAGTTCTCTGTTTTTTCCTGGGTTATAACATCAAGAGATTTTATATGCTTGTTTTGCATGCCTAGAGTCATTAATGGGTCGTATCTTGTTGAGCGGGATTCAATTGTTTGGTTGATTGTTTCGGTTCTTTGATGGGTTCAGTTCAGCGGTATTGATCAGGAGATCTATACTCGGATCAGCATGATTAGTTCATCAATGAAGTTGGAGTTCGGGCGTGATAGCATTTGTTCAGGTAGGATTGACAGTCATCTATGGCAAGACCATTGGGTCCAATCACTACCATTTATAGGGAAGGAGCAGTGGCAAGAAGATGAAGGTAGCAACCACATTATTTTGTTCGATCATTGGAAGTGCCAGGGGAAATCTGTTATCACAAGGGTTTGATATGGTTAGAATTTAGAGATTCTGCTAAGGATAGGGAGTTGGAGAGAAGATTCGCCAGTTCTGAGCAAGGGTTGTAGTCCTTGCCACCAATATAAGGGTGCGATCATCGAGATTGGCTAGTAATGGAACGTTGGCATTTTGAAGCTCATGATGGCGACAGTTTGTATTGCAAGGTTGCGGGATGGATCGGAAATCCCTCAAATCATATAGATTGCAAGGATGCAGTTAAGCCCAAGTGAGGGAGAACCATTGGTCTAAAGGATTACACAAGGAAGGATATTCGGGTTTTGTTGCACATCTATGGTGACGCATGGCGGGTATGTGGATGGATCTGGGTCGAGGGTGGTGTTAGGGCCTCTCTTCTTATTCTTGTCTGATTAAGGCTCTGGGGTTCGAAGCATGACCTGAACACCTGATTAGCTTATAGTTTGATACGGATTCTACTCAGGATGATTTTGGGCGGTATGGTAGAGGTGTAGTAAGATCATGGGAGGTGACCATGGCGGGATAGAAGTGTTGTAAGACTATGGGGTAGTCGTAGCACTCACCAGTATATCAAACAGTTGTGGAAATGTTGAAAGTATGTGACATGATCGAGTATTCACCATATTGAGATAGATCATCATTAGGATCGTCGTTGGTATAAAGGGGATCAATTTGTGCCTTGGGCAAGGCAGGCAATATTGTTGGAGATCATTTCTCTGTTCTAAGGGAAGGACCATTGGGGTTTAAGCCGAGGTTAGGCCTGTGTAGCTCTTGATTGGGTGAGAACCGTGGGCGAGGCCTGTATGGTTATGAAAGTGCAGGTGAAACTTGGTAATGACCGGTTAGGTCAAGGGATTGGATCATGGTTTTAGTGGGATGAGTATGTGGCCACTGAGTGGCATAGAACGATGCATAGGCTACAGTAGCCTAATCAGTGGAATCTCAGGAAACTGGTGCCTAGACCAGGTGTAAGACTGGCAGTCTTAACCGTGGTTTGGGATATTTTATATCTCGGTTTAGTGAATGATTGTCGTGAATCAGAAAATTTCAGGTGAAATGCAAATGTAGATCCTTGGATCTCGGGTTATGAGTTATGTACCAAGTCAGCTTTTGGTTGAGACTCGCGTTGGGAATTGTTTTGTATATGTGCAAGGTATTTATTTTTAGCAAGATATGAATTAAGAAATCTGTATGCCAAGGGCATCAGTTGAAGGGTTAAAGGTTAAAGGATGTTTTCAGTTTTGATGGTAGAGCAGGATCTTGTGATTATGTTTTGGATTAGTTCCACCTGTGTGGGGGATCAGGAAAGTATGGGATTTTGGGATATTAGAAATGATATGTTGGTTCGACAGTTAAAGGAGAAGTGACTTGTTCAACACTGGAAGGTTTAATTCCCAGGTTACCTCTCGTTCCTTATTATGTTCATGGATCTGCTAACTTTAGGATGATTCTTTTACTCAAAGGATTATCTAATCCCTTTTACCAAGTAAAAAATTTTTGGCAGTAGCAAATGGTTAGTGATTATGTTTTCTAGTGGAAACAAAAAGGTAATCATAAGTTGGGTGGTCAATTTGGAATACAAAGTGCAGTTGAATTAGCAGTGGTTCAGTATGGGCTATCTGTCGGGCAGTCAGCAAAGTTTAAGATTTCAGATTTTGGGTAAAGTAGAAATGGTTATTCTTCATAGGTTAGTTTAAGTCCAGTAAGGATCTGTTCATCGTTAGGATTTGGGAGCCCTGCTAAGGCTGGGTTCTGTTGAAACTTTGGGAAGGTTGTTGTATGCCTGAGGTTGCTTACTCGGTCCACATCAGGGTTGTGTTTGAGTTGCTCAGGATTTCCGGCGTGCCTGGGATGGTAAGGAATGATTTAGAGGACGAAATCTAATTCAAGTATAGGAGAATTGTTACACTCGATTTCAAGTATGAAATTATTTCCGATTGTGATGGTTTCTTTTTTTGGCCACGACGTGGTGAAGCCTCACAAAGACGTGATGATAAGCTTTTGGGTCGCGAAGTTAAATGAACCACCACGACGAGGTGATTTTGGCCATCACATGGTGCCGGCTGTTGGAGAAATGTTGGAACCTGAAAGTGATCCTCTAGCAATCCTAAGTGCAATTGATAATTCCGAACTCAGCATGAGTTCCAAAGTGAAGTGTAGTCCAGAATCTGTCCGGACTTGGAGAGAAGAATATTAGGAGTTCAGTAGCGAGTCTAATGTTGCTCAAACCATAAGGGAACTCTCCGGAGGCCCTCTTACTCTTGTCAATTCTTTCGAACTAACCATCCGAATTCGTCTACTTCGGACCCTTTCAAACCCATTGCTCCATCTGTTCAACCCTCCACACCCATCTTACCCACACAAAACTACCATGTTAATGATTCTGAAGCCAAGAACACTAAACTCCGTTTCCAACAGGAGTTTTCTCTACTCTCCATGAAATATAAACATCCTTTCAATCCCTCTTACAAACCATACCAAAATCGATTCCATGCTCCTCACCAAAACAATCCTCAACCATATTCAGCTCCGAAACCTCAACCAGCTTTAGAGAATCCTCCTGCATACAAACCAAACATCACTAAGCCAAACTCCACTCCTGAACCATCTCAGAATCCTAAATCTGAGAAACCGAAAATTGTGTGTCATAAGTGTGGACATGCAAACCACTTTTCTAAAGATTTCCTGGCTGATGCTCCACTAAAACCAAAGATCAAGGATTCTGCTTACTACGTCCGAAAAGCTCAAGAGATGGATGAAAGTGAAAAAGCCTTTGTAACAACGGTATCAAGGGATGTTGAAGGATATTGGTCATCTGGAGATGATGATGATGATGATGGATTTTAGCCATAAGAACATCCTATGTGCTCATACAAACCCTAGTGCTTGGATCTAGGTTTCTCTATTGTACATGAAATTCATCCAAGACTATAAACCCTATATCTAATATATGATAATCAATATAACATATGAATTAGGGTTTAGGTCATACCTTGATTGTTATGTAGCAATAACAATCTCAAATCCTTCTTGTATTGACTTTAGAAATCTTAGAGTTACAAATGTCACTCCTCTAATGGTTCACAAACACCAAGAGCAAGAGGATGAAGAAGTGAAGAGAAGGAGGCTGCCTAAAAAGTGTGGAAACCCTAGAGAACAAGTTCACCACGTTTTTGGGGCTTAAGGGATCTTTAAATAGTGAGGCTATTAGGGTTATCTAACAAGGAAACCCTAATTTGGATGTTTAGGCCCTAAGCAACCCATGAACCCCTTTTTAATAAGCCTTGGACAATTTCTAATGGGTTTCCCCATAGAATTCGTCCAACCTTACATTATAAGGTAATCCGTAGCCCAATTGCAATTATCTTATAATTACAATTGCAGTCCCTTAAGTTTAATTAATCTCTTTTAGCCACAAACTTAGTTCTTATTAATTCTTGACTATATTAATTAAACAATATGATTTTTCCTTTAATATATTATCATCATAATATATTAATAAATCATATTTAATCCTTTCTCTCCATAATTCATCCTATCAAGTTGCTTTGGTGAAGGAAACCCAAAAGGACCATGCACCATCGGGTCAAGTACATACCAAAATAGTTATGGACTTAGACACTAATCCAACAGATGACATGGCAACTGGAAGAAATATGTGCTTGATGGCAAGACAAACTATTGAATGTGATGATGGATATTGGTCATCTGGGTCAGAAGATGAAGATTATGTTGCTGAACCTCACTACTGCTACATGGCCACCAACGATCCACCTAGTCGAAGCATCGTTCAGCAGGTAAAATCTATGATTACTAATAATATATTTGATTTGTCTCTCTGTGAACCTTATCTAACCCAGATCCAAATAGATATGAGCACCATCTATAAAGCCTATGATTCTGCCATAAAAGCCATTGAGAAGGAGTGTGAATTAAATCGTCTTAGGTTACGTTTTGAGGATAAAAAATTGAAATCGATTCTTTAGAGTGTGAGCTTGTAATGTCAAAAGATGAATGTATCATTTTAAAAGAAAAATGTGAAATCACCTATTCTAAAAGAAATGTCTTGATTTCTGATAACAAACGTATCAATGCTAAGAAAGACGCTTTGCATAATTCTATAGACATGCTTGAAGCGAACGAACGGATGAATCATAATTTTCATCATCCATGGTCTAAAGCACCTGGTCTCGGAAGCGAGTTTCTGAAACCAATTGCTTGTCCCTTGAAGGAATTGAAAATTTTGAAATTCATGGGAGAGGTTCCAGACACCAAGCATTCGGACACCCCTGTTTCTCCCTTGTCGCCTCTTCATGAGACCACGTACCACTTTGTATCCTTAATTCCTGAGTTCCAACCAATTATTGTCAAGTGTCCCGATTCCACGCCTCTTCCGCCTCTGATAAACCTGGACCTTAATCGGACCACATAATTTCATCATAGTGTTTCAAATTGCATAGATTACGTTCCTATGCATAATTATCCGAACAACTGTGTTGTTGAAGAAATCATTCCGGTGACAACTGAAATTGTTACCTCTGAGTTTGCATTGGCATCCTTAGATGACAAAGTTGAAAATTCAAGATGTGTCTCCTTTGATTCATGCAAATCGGATTCCTTAGTCATCTCAAAAACAAAATTGGTTCCTATTAATCCTAAGTTTAGTAATCCATCCACAGGACAAACTTCAAAATCCTCATTTCACCCTAAGAGAAAACCAATGCTAAATAGGAAGGATATTGTAGATCCCAAAGTAGAAGCTCGAAATCCACACAAAAAGGAAGTTAAGACTAGACAAAATTCCAGGTTCCTTGACAACTCCAAGAAGAGTGTATCTCGGAATTTCCATTCATCAACTAATAGTCAAAACTCCTTCACACCCACTGAGATCCTCAAGAGGCCTTCTGATCCTCTCAGTCATGTAGAACCCAAGAAAGTAGTCAGTACTACGCCTAAATCTCTTGTGAATGCCATGACTGTCCAAAACACTTATCCTCAGACTATTTCACTTGTTTTTATTGCTAAATCTGATGGCACAATTTTTCGATCTAATCCTTCGAAAACCAATGTGTCATCAAGCAAATCAACAACTGTTGAGAAAACAAAATCTTCAAAATCTTCAAAGAAAAATCTTTTGTGGAAAGTCAAATCTCACATTGATGAAACAATAGTTCCGAAAGTCTATGGTCCGAAGAAGAATGTTCGCAATCCTCAAGTCATTGAATATGACTACTGGATAGATGAAAAGACATTAACCTTCTATCTGTTTCCAAAGAACTCAAAAAACACCACCAGGAAACACAAAGTTGTTCCGAAGTCACAATCAAAGTCCAAAGCCCGTGCTTATGTCCCAAAGTCTAACTCGGAGCCTAAAAACTCCATCACTCACTAATTTTCAGGCACTTTGTGCTTCAGAGCAAGAAACAATATGGTATATTGATAGTGCTTGTTCCATGCACATGACGGGACATAATGACTTTCTGTGAGATCTAAAGCTTTCTCCAAACGATGGTTACGTGATATATGGCAACTACTCCAACTCTCAAATTCGTGGTTACGAAATTCTCACCAATTGAAACTTCTCTATCTCAAATGTGGCTTATGTAGCTGATCTGAAACATAAATTGATAAGTGTGGCTCAGCTCACTGATTCAAATCGACTTGTGGAATTTTGCAAGAAGTACAACTATGTAATGACTGAAGACTAGAAAGAGTGTTTAATCAAGTCACTTCGCAACAAGAACATGTACCCGTTCAACATCAACATGATTATTGGTAAACCGCAACTTTTCCTTCTCTCCAGATGTCAGTTGGTTATGGCACAAAAGGCCCGCTCATATGAATTTTCGGTACATGAATGATCTCGTATCGGTGAAATGGTGAGAGGTTTACGTCTTCTCAAATTTGAAAATGATCATTTGTATGCTACTTGTGAGTGTGGAAAGCAATCGAAGAAGGGTCATCCGGTTATCATAAAAAAAAATCCATCTCGGAACCATTGGAGCTTTTACACATCGATCTTTGTGGACTATCCACTATAGAAAGTCTTCATCATAAGAAATACATTCTTGTGATTGTTGATGACTTTACAAGGCTCACTTGGGTCTTCTTCCTAACGTTGACATCCGAAACAACCTCAGAGCTCATCAATTTTATCAAAGGAATAGAAGTTCTTATCAAACTACCGGTTAGGAGAATCCGAAGTGACAATGGCTCGGAATTCACTAATTCCACAATTGAGAAATTGCTCACCGAGAATGGAATTGACCACAACTTCTCAGCTCCTTATACTCCACAACAGAATGGTGTAGTCGAAAGACGCAATAGAACTCTTGTTGAAGCTACTCGATCCATGCTAAACTTCGTAAATCTACCACTCTACCTGTGGGCCGAAGCCGTGTCAACTGCCTGCTTCACTCAAAATCGGAGTATCATCAATCGACGACTCAACTTGACACCGTACGAAGCAATGAATGGTCGGAAGCCAACAATCTCATTTCTTCATGTTTTCGGATGTAGATGCTTCATCAAGAACAACCGAGATCACCTTACCAAGTTCCAACAAGCCGATGAAGCCATCTTCCTTGGGTACTCTTCTATATCAAAAGCTTACAGAGTTCTTAATCGGAGAACTCGTGTTCTGGAAGAAAGCTTTGATGTTACTTTCGATGACAACTTTGTTCAGAATTCTGGCCCAACCCATTTTACAACTTACATTATGGATTTTGATGCTCCACCACCAGGATGTCCGTACTTGCAAACAATTCTTGAAGTTAATTTTGAAACTCTCATTGGACCTTCTGAAACAGCCCTTGATTCGGAATCTTGAACAAGGCCAATCCCCACTCCCATTTCTCCTTCGGAACCTCCTATCTCTCAAAATGTCTCTGGTCTAATCCCAAGCCTCCCTCCATTTCCAAACCGTTACAACCTTCTCATGTTGAGGGGGAGAATGCTCATCCCTCTCTTGAATCAAATGTTGATGGCTTCGTAGATGCAACTTCTGATTTCGACGAATCTAATACTATCAACATTGAAGTAAATGAAAATTTCTTTGATTTCCCTTCTAATGATGATGTCAAACTCTCCGGTTCAGAAGTTCAGGGGGAGCATCATCCTCATATTCAAACCATTCAGGGGGAGCGACTCAATCCTACTGTTGATATCGAATCGACTGCTGCACAAGAACTCCCAAGGTTACACGTCTGGACAAAGGATCATCCTCCGAACCAAGTAATTAGAAACCCTAGTGCTGGTGTACAGACTTGTTCTGCTACTAGTATCCAAAATGAATGTCATTTCTCGGCATTTATATCCATGGTTGAACCCAAATCCATCAAGGAAGCCTTAGAGCATGCTGACTGAATTACAACCATGAAGAAGAATTGGCAGAATTTGACAGAAATAAAGTATGGACTCTCGTGCCTCCTCCTCAGAATCATTCCATTGTCGGTACGAGATGTGTATTTTTTTTGGATATAGTGTCTAAGTCCATAACTATATTTGGTATGTACTTGACCCGACCCGACATGGTCCAGTTGGGTTGCACTTCACCCGAACAATTTATGGATAATCTTTTGAGAATAGTATAAATTATGATTTATTAATATATTATAAGTTCTAATATATTATATAAAATCATATTATTTAATTAGTGTTGATCTATAATTTATCTACAATTAATTTTGAGATCAAAAGTATAACTAATTAAATATGGGCTCTTGTATTTATATAGTGTGGGCTAATGCTTATTTGGAATGGGTTAGGCTTGCATGGAAAGTCCATGGATACTCCATGGAGCTTTAACCCATGGATCTCATGGAAATGAAAAGACATGGGTATTAGGATTTATATGGATGTAACCCTGATCCACCACACTATATAAAGGAGGCTTTGGTTCTTGAAATCACACTAGTTGTGGTGAGTATACTAAGAGGGCCGATTTCAAGAAAGGTTGTGATTATTCTCTCAAGTTTCTAAGTTTGTGGTGATTTGTGACTTCCATTTGAGGCATCCACATTAATGGTGCAAGGCTCTCAAACTCCAAGCACTCAACTACAACTACAATGTAAGTAATTCTGTTGGCTTTATTTGATTCAAGTTCCCCATGCCATGCTAGATAGGATAAGAGCCTTGGAAAAAATAATTATTTGCATGTATCTTAGTCAAACATATATCCAAGGTTTCTAGGGATGCATGTACACTATAGGAGTGTTAGAATACTCAGAAAACTCGTCAGTAGTATCAAAGCCTAGGCTTGTTTACTTGATACTTGACGCAAATCGCTTGAAAATCGAATTTTTTGCTCACTGTACGTATGAACTCGCCGAGTCCATGGAGGGACTCAACGATTCCATTAAGAAATGAATGCTACTCATCGAGTCTGCTCACGCACTCAACGAGTAGAGGCTGCAGTGTCTAGTTTTTTGAGTTTTGATGTTGGAAATGGACTAGAAACATTACCCTAAACTGTTTTGGTGTTATAGAACTTGTTTTAGATGGTGTAATGTTCATGCTAATCAATTTACAATGGCTATTATAAAAAAATTACAAGTTTTATATAAGTTATTTATGATCCTTGAAATTATTGATAATCATGTTCTTGAACTTATGAGATTAGATGATCATAGGAATTGTTTGTAACCTCATTGGTAGTTTAATTCTTGATCGTTATGTGTTTTAATGGAGTCCATAACTTGCCCTCAAGTTATGGAAAACCAAAGGTCACACTTTAATTAAAAACCATTATAAGAACACATGAGTTATAAAAATGAAGAGTCTTCATTTTAATACTAAATTAACTCATAAGTTATGAGAAATGTAAAGTTTTGAAAGTTTACAAAACTTGCCCTCATGTTTTGGAACAAGTAAAGTCATAATTAAAACTTTAGTTCCAACCCTTAGAATTTTAATTATTAAAATTCAACCCTTATACTTTATAATATTATAAGTTAATAATATATATATATATATATATATATATATATATATATATATATATATATATGTGTGTGTGTGTGTGTGTGTGTGTATAAGAACAAAGTCGTCTTACCATTAGTAGGCCTCATTCACAAAGTCGGTCTATAAGGGGGTATAAGGTTGTTGCCTATAAAATGGCAACTGAATGGGTGTCCATTCTCACCCACCGCTTCCTTAATCTGTGGAGGGTCGTTAGCCGAAAAAGGTAGGACAATGACTATAATTCTCATTTAAGTATGATGAATATACTAAAGTAACTAAACCTTATTAAATTCTCAATCTTAGTTACTTTAGGAAAATGTGAATAAGGTGCTATTCCATGAAATTACATTTTGCACTTTGATTAAGTCGTTAGTGGAGCGTGTGTGGTTAACCGGTACACTAACTTGTACTTGTCAAGGTAGGAAAAGGGTGACTTAATGTTTATCGTAGTATTGATAGAGCGTGTGTGGTTAACCGTCACATCGATTGAGGGGTAATACATTAAGGGGACCAAGTAATTTGCATGGTTACTTCACACCTTGTTTCATGATCCTCGGCATCCCAATCACAAAACATGAAGGGCACACTTGAGATTGAAAACATGCCATTGAAGAAAGTTCAAGGAATCTCAAAGAATCTAGGAGTTTCTAATCCAATTAAAACCTAATTAAATATTTCGTTTTTCATGGTGGAAATTGGTGAATCGTCATTCACCTACCTTCAAATATCTTATAGCTTAGATTACGACATCCCTCTTCTAAGTTATAAAATATTGTGTTGGGTCCTAGCCTTAATATTACATTGGGGTGTTTTATTAAGGACTATCTCTATATCTAATCTAATATATTCCCTGTTATTTTCAGATGTCTTCCAATAACAGTGCTTCTGGCTCAAACCCTACTGGCTCCTTCTCTCTCATGAATCTTTGTGGCAGAGTCATCTTTGATGGATCCAACTTTACAGATTGGATCAGAAACATCAGGATGGTCACTCAGTTTGAGAACAAAGAATATGTTCTCGACAAAGATCTGAAGGTACCCGAGCAAACTGCTACTCCTAAAGAGCTTGCTGAATATGAGGTAAATGAAAGAGATGCTACAAAAGTGGCATGCATCATGATGGCCACCATGACAGCTGAGCTCCAAAAGTCCTATGAGGACTATTATCCTTTTGAGATGCACCAGGACTTGATGGACCGCTACCATCAAAGTGCTCATCAAGAGCGATATGAAATAATCTCCTCCATGATAACAACCCGAATGAAGGATGGTGAACCCATCACGGGCCACATGCAGAACATGCAAAGGTATGTGGACCGTCTACTGAAGCTGAATGTGAACTTCCCGAAGGAGTTAGCAATAGACATCATTTTGCACTCCTTACTATCATGTTATGATCAATTCCGCATGACATAACACATGAGCAAGGAAGAAGTCACCCTCAGCAAACTTCAAGGACTCTTGAAGAACGCCGAAAGTGGTCTAAAGGGTAAGTCGGTTGTTACTACTCCTACTGATACTCCAACTGCGGCCAATGTCTTGACAATCGGACATGGAAAAGGGAAGAAGAGAAAGAACCCTTCTAAGGGTACCAAGAGTAAGACCCTTGAAGGCTCCTCTTCAAGCAAAACCAAGAAAGGTTTTGTCACTCCTTCTGCTAACCCTAATGAGGCTGAATGCTTCTATTGCCATGAAAAGTCGCACTAGAAGCAAAACTGCCCAAAGTACCAGCAAGAGTTGAAGGATGGGAAAGTAAAACCCACCCATGCAGGTATATACACTATATTGTCTAATAACTCACCTCATTCTATGTCTTGAGTCCTTGATACAGGTTGTGGTATTCACATATGTTCAGATTTGCAGGGACTAAGAAGAAGTGAGAATGTGGAGCAGGGAAAGATAAACTTGATCATGGGAAACAGGAAAGCTTCAACTGTCACCAAGATAGGATTTTATTCCTTAGTGCTAAATAGTGGGTTTACATTAGATTTGAATAAATGTTATTATTCGCCAAAAATTGCAAGAAATGTTATTTCCTTTCATGCATTGATGCTTTCTTTAATAATGGTCTTTATTTTAAAGCATTACCTTGTGATGGTGTTTATGAAACTGTATCTGTTGTAGATAATCTAAGAAATAATGTATTGTGTATTAACTCTTCCACTAGCTTAGATAAATTATCTTTATGGCATTGTCGTCTTGGACATGTAAGCAAGAAACGCATAGGCCAACTCCAAAAGGATGGATTCTTGGAGTCATTTGACCTAAAGTCGGATGAGAGTTGTTAATCTTGTTTGCTTGGTAAAATGACAAACTCACCTTTTACTGGCACTTGTGCTAAGGGTGAAGGTTTGTTGGACCTCATACACACAGTTGTGTGTGGAACCTTCACAACCGCCACAAGAGATGCGGATAGCTTCTATGTGACTTTTACTGATGATTTTAGTAGATATGGATATGTCTAATTAATCGAGCATAAGCCAGAAACCTTTGAAAAATTCAAAGAGTTTAAGCAAGAAGTGGAGAATCAGTTGGGCAGGCACATTAAGATGCTTCGATCCGATCGAGATGGTGAGTATCTTAGTTCAGAGTTCCTCGACTATCTCAAGGAATGTGGGATTATCTCACAATTGACACCTCCTAGGACACCTCAGTTGAATGGTGTAGCTGAGAGGCGCAATCGGACCTTGTTGGACATGATTCGTTCCATGATGAGTCGAGCTTCACTACCAATCTCATTTTGGGGGTATGCCTTAGAGACTACCGCCTACATCCTTAATCTAGTCCCTACAAAGAAGGTTGCCAAAACACCTCACGAGATGTGGACTGGAAAAGTTCCCAATCTAGACGACATCAATATTTCGGGTTGCGAGGCTTTCGTGAGACGTGAGACTCACGGTAAGCTCGAACCCCGAAGCGATAGGTGTATTTTCATCGGCTACCCACAGAAATCCTTTGGTTACATCTTCTACAGACCCAATGATAATGTGGTCTTTCTAGTAACAAGAGGATTCTTTCTAAAGAGAGAATTCATAAGCCAAGGAGATAGTGGGAGGCAAATTGACCTTCAAGAAATTCAATAGTCAAGTGGTGAAGGAACCTCAACCTCTAGCCCTCAACCTGAGGAGGAAACTCCTATTGAGCCGACTGAAGAATCTATACCTCTGAGGTGTTCCACCAGAGTTAGGAATGCACCTGAGCATTATTATGGTTTCCATATTACTGCAGAAGGTGAAACACTTATCAGTGATAACACACTAGTAAATCTGGATGAGCCTAACAGCTACACGGAAGCCATGGCAGGCCTTGAGGCTGCTAAATGGAAAGAGGCTATGGACAACGAGATACAGTCCATGTATGACAAAAAAGTTTAGAACTTGGTTGACAATGTACCTGATCGTAAGATAGTTGGGTGCAAATGGATCTTCAAGAAGAAGACCGACATGGATGGTAATGTACACACTTACATGGCATGACTGGTTGCAAAGGGTTATTCTCAAACTCCGGGTGTTGATTATGATGAGACCTTTTCACCAGTGGCCAAGATTAAGTCTATTAGGGTTATGTTAGCCATTGCTGCATTTCATGACTATGAAATATGGCAAATGGATGTCAAAACCGCTTTCCTTAATGGAAACTTGGCTGAAGATGTTTACATGGTTCAGCCAGAGGGTTTTGTCAGTACAGAGTACCCCAATAGAGTGTGTAAGCTCGAGAAATCCATTTATGGATTGAAATAGGCACCTCGCAGATGGAATCTTTTCTTTGATGAGAAAGTCAAAGAATTTGGCTTTTCAAGGAGCGAAGATGCATCTTGTGTATATGTCAAGGCTAGTGGGAGTATAGTCAGCTTTTTGGTATTGTATGTGGATGACATACTACTCATAGGAAATGACATCCCAACTCTGTAGGAAGTAAAGTCCTGGCTTGGGAAGTGTTTCGCGATGAAGGACCTTGGAGAATCTGCCTATATCCTAGGGATAAGGATTTTGAGAAACAGGAGTAAAAGACTAATTGGACTTAATCAAAGCACCTATGTGGACAAAGTGTTGAGAAGGTTCAACATGAATAACTCCAAGAAAGGTGAGTTACCTATCCAGTGTAATTCCAGACTAAGTAAAACTCTGAGTCTGAGTACAGAGGCTAAGATAGCTGAGATTAGTCGAGTACCATATGCTTCCACTGTAGGCTCGATCATATATGATATGACTTGTACTCGTCCTGATGTTGCCTTTGCTTTGAGCATGGTCAACAGATATCAGGGGAATCCTGGCAAGTCTCACTGGACAGCGGTAAAGAATATTCTCAAGTACCTGCGAAGGACTAAGGACTGGGTCCTTACCCTTGGTGGGAGTGATGACTTGAGAGTTGTAGGGTATAGTGATACTAGCTTTCAGACTGACAGGGATAACTTCCGCTCTTAGTTGGGTTGGGTCTTTACCCTAAATGGAGGGGAAATTACTTGGAAAAGTTTCAAGCAAGATACAGTGGAAAATTCCACTTGTGAATCAGAGTATATAGCAGCAAGCGAGGCAGAAAAGGAGGCTATATGGCTAAAGAACTTCATCGGAGACCTTGGAGTTGTACCAGCTATAAAGGAACCAATGGAGATTTTCTGTGACAGCAATAGTGCGGTTGCCTTAGCCAAGGAACCAAGAGATCATGGGAGATGCAGACACATTGATAGAAAATATCACTTCATCAGACATCGAATAGAAGAAGGAATCCTCGTGGCGAAGAGGGTATCATCGAATGAGAACCCAACAGATCCCCTCACGAAGGTACTGACTCGGGTTAAGCATCTCCAGCATGCTTGGAGCATAGGGCTAAAGGATGATATTAATTTTAGTAGTTAGATAATCTTGAAATTTGTAATTGACATTTGATGATAAATAAAAGCTGTTATTTATAAGTAAAGTGATGCTATCTCTTGTCAATCGTTTACTATTATTTCTTCTTGCATGTTTTGACTTCCAGAATAATTATGTTATAGTTTATATCATATTATTCAAACTCTCCACAGTCGGTCATATGTTGGAAGTAGATATGAATCAAGACTGTCATGGGTTGGCTTGTAGAGGTCTAAGATGTTAGACAAAGCAGGGCTACAAAACTCATGAGTGCTCATAAGTTATGAGTATTGGATTCAACCCACACTCACTAGTATCACTTCATGGAATTTATCTCGAGTGATCGTGAGACGGTAATATCATAAAAGTATTCAAACCTAGAGATATGATTTGTTGCCTATGAGTTGGTTATGCAATGATTTCACGAAAACTCATTGGTAACTAGATGTTATAAACCGTGCCTTTGTGTGTAATTCGACAAGTAGTAGAGCAGACATATGAGTCGTAGTTTTTCTGTTCCTTCTAGGATTAGAAGCGACATCTGGGCCCCTCAATGATTTAGTTTTGACCTATGTACCGGGACCAGTCAGAACTAAGTTGATGTGTTCAGTTAAGTTCTATGTCAAACAAATTGGAAATCAGGCAACAAATGTTGGACCATAAGCAAGACCATGTTCCATGTATTTTTCCGGCTGATATATAGAACGGAGGATTATATGATCACCTATCTAAAATGGCGCTTCATAGTTCAACAAAGTTTAAAGAGCTATGATTGCTGATCGGTTCCTGAAGTCATACTTGCAACTATAGTTATTAGACTTGTCCAAGTGGGAGACTGTTGGATATAATGTCTAAGTCCATAACTATATTTGGTATGTACTTGACCCGACCCGACATGGTCCATTTGGGTTGCACTTCACCCAAACAGTTTATGGATAATCTTTTGAGAATAGTATAAGTTATGATTTATTAATATATGATAAGTTCTAATATATTATATAAAATCATATTATTTATTTAGTGTTGATCTATAATTAATCTACAATTAATTTTGATATCAAAAGTATAACTAATTAAATATGGGCTCTTGTATTTATATAGTGTGGGCTAATGCTTATTTGGAATGGGCTAGGCTTGCATGGAAAGTCCATGGATACTCCATGGAGCTTTAACCCATGGATCTCATGGAAATGAAAAGACATGGGTATTAGGGTTTACATGGATGTAACCCTAATCCACCACACTATATAAAGGAGGCTTTGGTTCTTGAAATCACACTAGTTGTGGTGAGTATACTAAGAGGGCCGATTTCAAGAAAGGTTGTGATTATTCTCTCAAGTTTCTAAGTTTGTGGTGATTTGTGACTTCCATTTGAGGCATCCACATTATTGGTGCTAGGCTCTCAAACTGCAAGCAATCAACTACAATTACAAGGTAAGTAATTCTACTAGCTTTATTTGATTCAAGTTCCCCATTCCATGCTAGATAGGATAAGAACCTTGGAAAAAATAATTATTTGCATGTATCTTAGGCAAACATAGATCCAAGGTTTCTAGGTTTGCATGTACACCATATGAGTGTTAGAATGCTCTGAAAACCCATCATATTTTGCAACAAGCTAGATAACGCAGGAGTTATTATTCGAAATAAAGCAACGTTGGTGGCCAAAGGATTTACTCTGATTAAAGGGCTCAACTACGATGAAACTTTGCTCCTATTACACATCTTGAAGCCATCATAATCTTTCTTGCTTATGCTGCTCACAAAGGCTTCAAAGTTTACCAAATGGATGTTAAGAGTGCCTTTCTTAATGGTGAACTTGACACTGAAGTATATCTTCAACAACCCCCTGTTTTGTTAATCTCTCCTTTCAAGACTATTGTTACAAACTCCGAAAGGCAGTCTACAGCCTCAAGCATGCTCCTCGGGCATGGTATGAAACCCTCACTAACTTTCTCAAGCGCTCCGGTATCCAAAGAGGAATTCTAGATCATACCATGTTCCGAATATCAAATGGAAAGCATCTCATGCTGGTTCAAATTTATCTTGATGACATCATTTTTGGATCTACGGATTCATCTATGGTTGCTGACTTTGCTAAACTAATGATCAATCGTTTCCAAATGAGCATGAATCGGGAGTTAAGCTTCTTTCTTGGCCTCCAAGTCAAATAGACTAACAGAGGAATCTTTATTCACTAAGAGAAGTACATTTCGAAACTCCTCATGAAATACTGAATGGACACATGTGCCTCAGCTAAGGTACCAATGGGCTTCAGACACAAGATCTTTGCCGACCCTTCAGGTGTACCAGTTGATGAAAAGAAGTACCAACGAATGATTGGATTTCTGTACAAGGTTGATTGTAATCAGAATACGTCGACTCAATTCGTATCGCATACTAATTGATATTGATCTGTTTGTATGCTTGTATTACCAAAAAGCACGTTTGCTCCAAGTTTATTTTCGTTCTTCATCTGTTGTTCATTCATCAATTGTTCATTAACCGGTTGTTCTTGATTCCCAATTTCTTTCCTTCATCTCTAATAATCATTTGTTGTTGATTGTTAATCTAAATTTAGAAATCGATTTCATATAATTGTTCTATGATAAAATTGATTTTATTCAAGCAAAAACTAAGAACTCAACAGTTGAAGAATCCATTGAAATCGAAGTGTGATTCAACATCTTTTGGTACCGATTATGGATTAGAAAGAAGAACTGGATTGAAAACTTTGATTTTGATGTTACGAAGTCGATTGAACTGAAAGTCAAAATTAAAAAGTCAAAGTTTCTGTTCTAGGATTGATTTGAATTGGAGTCGTTGTTCATTCGATTTTGAGTGAAGTCAAACGATGTTTACTGAGAATCGAATGTGAAAGTTCGATTGGTATTAATCTTGATTTCGATTTTGAATGCTCCTCACTTGGAGTCGGTACTCATGATAGATGGATGTCGACACTGTGATTTGGAAGTACATATATACGTTTCAAAAGTGAAAGCACAATTGATAATGAACTCGAGGTTGATGAATTGGGTTGGAGTCGATTAGATGAATAGGTGGCTAATGAAGGCTTGATTGAAGAAATCGATTTTGGGGTTAGATTTCTAAGGTTGGATGATCGAATTGGGTTCTTGAATGAAAGCGAAGTTGATTTTGGAGTCGATGGATTCTGTTGACGAAGTGTGACAGAGGAGGACTGGTAGATTTCATTATTAAGGATCAGTATTTCGTTAGCAAATCCTAAGCTACGCTTCGTTCATAAAGAACGAAGGTTTGGATTTTGGTGTCTTGATTTCAATGGTTGTGAGAATTGGGTAACAACTAACGAAGATTTTGGGTTACCATTTTTCGAAAATTTGGTTCACGATTTGGGAAGTACGATTGATAACGAAAATGATATGGATTTTGATTTTGATTTTGATAGTTTGGAGGCGGATTGGTCTTACTCAAAAAGCGAATTTGTTGCTGATTAACGAATAGTCGATGATTGTTGACGAAGGCAAAGAATTGGGTTGGGGAAATAACGAATCGAAGGACTTGGTGATACCCGGACTAACGAAAGTTTGTAATTTTTTGACTAACGAAAGCAAAAAACTTTCGTTAAAATGCTACATTGAAAAGTTTTCGTTAAAATGGTGTCGATGTTCGTGATTGAAACTAACGAAAATTTGGGGAAGAAATATTCGCCTCTCTATCTGTTAACGAAGTGAAGAAGAAGAAAAACCCAAATTTTCAAAATTGGTCCCTCAACTTTTAATGAAGTGGCAGAAAAGGTCCAATTTCGATGTTGGAGTAAAAATTTGTGAAGAATGGCAGAATTTCTCATTTAGCCCCTGTAGTTTCGAAAAGTTGCCAACAAATACCCAACTTCAAAATTGAGCTTATTTTATGAGAAAATGAAGATTTTACAGTTCTGGTCCCTACGGTTTGTGCGAGTTTACGCTTTATGCCCAGTTCCACAAATGGGGTAGAGTTTCTCATAATTGGTTGTTTTTGGTGCAATGGGTCCCAACAAAATTAAGAAAGTGACAATTTTTACCCGGATTTTGAAAAATCTTGCAACTTTCACCCAAAAAGTCAAAAAATTTCACGAATTTGGAAATTTTTTTGAGGCTTTTTCGTGATTGTTTTTCCGTGCAAGATTCTTGGTGATTAAGTTTTGCTACATATCAAGGGGGAGTATTGTGAAGTTTATTCTTCGAGCGCTTCTCACCCTTAATGGGTTTTATAATCAATTTTTTATTATAAAAAGGGGGAGAATGATAGGTATTCGAAGCGGGTTTTTTGGATATTCATTTGCGGATTTGAAGACCGGTGTTACATCGAGGGGGAGTTTGGTCTTGATTGCACTAGCTCGTTGGAGACTGAAGCCGGGACATCCAATCCTAAATTTGAGGGGGAGAATGTTAGGGTGCAAAGTCATGCTTGGATGTAGCTTACCCTTATTTATGTGTAAATGAGTTGTGTTTCCTATAAATAAGAAGTGAGTGACACTCATATTTAGAATGATCATTTTGGAGTGTTAGTCTAAAGAGAGAAATTTGTACAAACCCATTTGTATATCCTTTCTAGATCTAATATGAGCTTACACAGATTCACTAGATCTTTTCTTATTCCGCACATGCCATCATAATCAACACCACTACAGAAACCCTTCAAAATATTAGGGTTTAACTATTTAAATATCAAAACTATAACTTTTAAGTTCAAATTTAAACTATAAAACCTAAAGGGTGTAATTTGAAACTTTTCAAACTTACTAGGTCAAATATTTGACTCATAATAATCCTATATTATCCAAATTTAACCAAAACCATTAATTTTGGTAAGGATAATAATTCCGAACATAAAAAATCGATTATAGGCAATAAAAAACGAGTTTTGGAAATTATCCTTCACAAAATCTGCTCAAAAAATCAAAAATCCTGTCAATAGCACCCAAGAGTCGCGAGTCCGCTGATGGACTCGCCGAGTTAATGCAAATCGTCGAGTCCATTGATCGACTCACCTAGTCGGCTTCGTAGACAGTAAAAATTCGACTTTTTGATCCTTTAGCAGTTCACTTTTCCATCAATTTTAACTAGAAGAACGACCTAGGCTCTGATACCACTGGTGGATTTTAAGCATAACATCATTCCTATGGTGTTCAAGCAACCCTAATTGCTTTGATCCAGGTTTTTCTAATTTGAGCATACAACATTGAATACCAAAGCAATAAACCCTATGAACTAGCATATAATTCGAAATTGATATATGATTAGGCTTAGAAACATTACCTTGATTGTTATGTAGCAATAACAATCCCAACCCCTATTGATCTGGACTTTTGAAGGCCTAGTGCCCCAAGTGTTGCACCTCTAATGGAGTCACAAACAACATTAGCAACAAGGATGAACAAGAGAGAGAGGAGAGGCACCAAAAACATCCAAGATACTCTTAGGAATGCTTAGCCACGTTTTTAGGAGCCTTAGGGGTCCTAATATAGTTGAGGCTACTAGGGTTTTCAACTTGGAAACCCTAATCCAGTTGCTTAGTCCTTAAGAAGCCCAAAGATCCTTCTAGAAGGCCCCTTGGACGATTTCTATATGGACTCCCGTATAGAATTCGTCCATTTTTTTCTTAGGGATCTTAAGCCCAACTCTATAACCATCTTATAATTTTAGTATCAGTCCCCTTAATTTAATTAAACTCTTTTGACAACAAAATTAATTCTAAATTAATTCTTGATCAATATTAATTAAACAATATGATTTCTCTTTTAATATATTATTCACATAATATATTAATAAATCATAATTAATCCTCTTTCTCCTTAATTCATCCTATCAGTTACTATGGTGAACGCAACCCAAAAGGATCATGCTTATAATCGGGTCTTTCATACAAAATGCCAAGGGTCACCCCTAGTCTTCCTATAATACATAAACCAAATAGGCCGACATTGGTGCCTTTGACCCATAAAACAGTAAGGAGACTCACCTCGAATGCAGAAGCTCATTGATAGAAATCTCTAGCTGCTGCCCTGACGACTTCCCGGGCTATCAATACCAAAAATAACACCCAATCAGCAATTAGGTTCCAAACTATGATCCGTAATCAATACTTGGGTTAAAATGACCATCTTACCCCTGACCCAACATGAACCAAAACTAAGGCCCAAGCCAAAAAGCAAAAAGATCCATAAAAGCCCTTTAATGGCCCAATTTTCCAAATTGGGCCCAATCCCACATATGGGCCTTGCTCTAAATCCCAACACTTCCTTGTCCAATAATAAATCTCTGATGGCCCAAAGGCCCAAGCCTACTGGGCCCACTAAAGCCAAAAACCATTGGGCCCACAAAGGCCCATTACCAAAAATCTAGGCCCTACAAGACGTGGCCCAAAAGAACAAATAAAACCTTCACAAAATCCTCATCCCAACCTAACATGTCCAAAAACTCAAATCCCAAAGTCCAATCTGGCCCAAACACAAAACTCCAAGCTGGTCGCGTATGCCCGGCGTACGCTAGAGGACTAAAATCGGGGGAAAAACTCAGTAAGCGCAGCGTAATGGTGACTGACCAAAATTTTGATTTCCGACTTAATCCAATAATTAATTTGCATCCAAACCTCAAAAAAAACCTTCCTTACATGTCCTTAATGCATCAAGTCTACACCTTTATGCGTTTGCATGACTCAATGGGGCCCAACAACTAATTTTCCATTAAGACCCAACATAATCCAACCAGAACATGCATGGGCCAATTCTAAAAGTAAAGCAAGCATTTTTATGAACTTAAAACCTTAGAAATGCTAAGAGTAGCAACTCAAAGCTCCTAGAGTGGTGCCCAACCACTAGATCTCACCTATGAGGCAAAAATGGGACCAAAACTCACATGATGCTAGCTCTAAGCTTCTAATGAGCAAGGTTAGAGTTCTATACCTCCATTAAGCTAACAATAGAGTATAGAGTCGAGATCCACAAGCCTTCCCTTGAACCACCACCTTGCACTAAGCTTCCATTTCTTGAATAATCACTAAAACCCACCAAAGATACACACAATAAGCTCACACACTATTGGAGGAGGCTAGGATTCAAAATTTGGGTTTTAGAGAAATGTGGGCTAATAAAAGAGAGAGTCATGAGGTTATAATGGTGTATATATAGTGCAAAAACCCTAAAAGTAGAGTTTGGCACCATGCCCGCTACATTGGGCGTACCCAACCAGAAACACCAAGCCCAATGAGGAAACTCACCTCAGAATCTGAACAATAGCTGATGAGGTCATGACTCTGAGTCGCAGCTGTAATTGACACATAACCATCAAAAGACCAATTCTTAAACATAATCCAAAAATACCCTATTTGGTCAAACTGGGTTAAACGGTCAAAAGTCAAGAAGAGTTTACTCAATAGACCGCCAGGCCGTGGTAGCCCTTTACCACATCGTAGTGTCGAGAACGACAAAATAGTCACAACCAACTGCCACCTCGTCATAGTGGCCTTGCCACACCGTGGTAACAGGGTTTTCAGTAGCATAACGCATTCAGCCAATTCCTTCGATTCTAAAGCGTCTCCAACTTAGATATGGTCCATAATAGGGTCTAGATGGATAAAGTTTCCAAATTTATCCAATAGAATCCTCCAAAGTGCATAGATCTCAAATTTAAGGTCTAAAACATCTCATGAATTAAGCAATATTCATTCAGTGTTTAAGATTACTTGATCAAAAGCTCCAAAAGAGTCTCTAACACCAAGCCCATCATAAAAAGTCAATGTTTATCAGACATGCATGTCCAATGCATTTCTTGAACTCTTATTAGGTCAAATTAGGTTAAAAAGACAAAAATTCCATGCATGACCTTAAAACTCAAATCTAAATCAGATCCAAAGAGACAAATGCTCCAAATGGCCTGAAGATTCATAAAGTTGCAAGCTTTATAAGATTCAACTTTCCAAGGCAACAAGGCATAGAGAAAAGTCGACAAAATCCATAGATCTATCAACTAACTCATCTAGATGAAGAGTTTATAACTACTTGAGATGCTTGAGGAAGATAAACTCTTGAACCCACGTTGCTTTGGACTCCCAATATGATCTTCCACCACCTTCTTTCTTCATAAGCACCAAACACACACACACTTTAAGGCTAAAAACTCACACAAGGAATCTTGGATTTGCAAAGGACGATTTAGAGAGATGGAGTTTGATGTGAGGGAGGCTATGAGAGGTTAGGGGTAAAAAAGGGCTTCACCCCTAAACTCTAGGGTTTTCTTGAGAGAACAAATAGATCTGATGCACAGGGACAAGGTTTAAAAACTCAAACCTTGAGTGAATGCTTAAGATCAATGTATGCTTGCTAATAAATTTTCTAGTCAACCCTGGATAGACCAGTCAAGTCTATGTTAATATATTCAACAATTGATGAAGTCATTAATGAAGAATGAGACTAAAAGATCAATGTAAAGTTAATAAATGAAGAACAAGAAGAATGTTTGAAAGAGAATTGAAGTAACTTAGTAAATGTCAAGAGTGAATGAATGATTTGTCTCTTGACTTTGCATTGAAAGGTCCTTTAAATAAGAGTGATTGAAACATCGTACAAACCAATAAACATACATAGGACTAGATAAAAGGAATAATTCTTACATGCTGATTGTCCAAGTTGACAAACATACTAAATCCTATGAAATGTCTAACCATGCAAAGAGACAAAAATAATTAATTCACAAAGAGACAAAAACAACGACTCCAGATCAACATACATTCTGAACATAATGTCCATTCTGGAATGTCTTCACTACTGAACTCCTCATCTTCTTCTCTCCAAGTCCGGACAGATTTCGGACTACTCTTCACTTCGGAACTCATTCTAACTTCAGAATTATCACTTGGACTTAGGATTGCTAGAGGTTCACTTTAAGGTTCCAAAAATCTCCCCCTAAGTGAACTTAGCAATCCATTCAGTTTGTATAGCTTCATCCTTGATGAAAGTACCTGGGCCTTGAAATCTTATTCTCCTTTCTCTTGATAGCAAACTTGCAGAAGTCTTTCCATAGCACTTCCGGAAGGTCAACCGCATTATTGCGTCTGGAATAGATGTTGTATACCACATACAGCCAGTCCATGCTAAGGGTATCCGTACCGCCGTGTTTTTCGGAAAGTCCTCGAATGATAAGATGCATCAGCACAGTCGAGAGTCTGGAAATCGGCTGATTGCTTGAAGTTTTTTGCCTTGCAGTCCTGGTTGTACCCAATGTGATTCAAGAACAATGGGAAATCTTTTGGAGTAGGATCTTGATCTTTGAAACCCATAGGGTTTTCTTTTACATTGATTGCTTTGGGGGACGTCGACTTGTAGAGGGGTACGATTATGTCGCCAATGATTTTTCTTTCCAATACACTGTCTTCTTCTTTGATTCTTGTGAAAGCGCTATGGAGATGATGAAGTGGAAGAGGTGGTTTAGGGACTTTAGTGAGAGGGATGGAGATGGGATGGTTATCTATGAACTCGATCATAACTCTAATGGATCATCGTAATCCATAAGGTTTAGTGAAAACAACTGACTTGTATCCTTGAGAAGGATTCAGGCGATGTAGACGACAATGATCCCTTGGAAGATATCTTCTTTGCAATCAATTTCTTGGGAGCAGAGGCAGTTGGTGCGCCTTTCTGTGGAGAAGATTAGGAGGCCATTGTTGCAGATAGATGAGTGGTTGAAGAACACGGTGAACACTGAGAGAATTTAAAGATTTGGAGGGTTTGAGCGCGTAAAGATGTAAAAAGGGGGTTATGATGGGTATATACAGGTAACGGAAATGGGTCGGGTCAAGGATGGTAATGATGATGGTCCGAATTTGAACTGGGCTACATTAATGAAAACTGGCTTTTGCAGGTTGAGTTGACCTGGGAAGGGAAAGGTAGGGTTTTTTTAAGATTGAAATAGAAAACCCAAACTACGATTGGATGGTTGCTTTTGGAGACATGCAGTCATGGCACGAAAATCAAGGAAGATTGGATAAGGATCCTCACGAAGTAACCGTTACAGCAGAAAATGCTTCGCCTTATAAACCTTTGGTATTCAGGATGAGCGGTTTCAGACATTGTAAGATCCGGAGGATAAAGAGTTGAGCTCCAGAACATGGTCTTTTGGAAAATGGTCCGAAATGGGAGATAATCCAAAGAGAGTTTCATGTTAAAAAGAAATTCGATTCCAGAGTCAAAAATTGATTGCGATTCCGGAAAAAAAAAATTATGATTCCGGAGCAAAATTCTGAAATAATGATTTTAAAGAATTTCTAGAAGGGATTTGAAGAAGTTTCTGGAACATGATTTGTAAAACATTTCGGAGTAAGATTTGAGAAAACTTCCGGAGTGAATTTTGAAATTTATGAAGTGCAGAATGCAATACCTTTCCGGTGTGGAATTTCAGGATGCTATTATGAAGTATATTCTGAGATGAAAATTTGATCACTATGACTATGTGGAATTTAAACAACAAATAATCTGGATGAACTGTACAATCGAGACCTCCCTGGTCCCCAACTTATCCAGAATACTGAATTCTTATATGGTTGTTAAGCCAAGAGTAACCTAATAGTCACCCCATACGACTTCCAAAGAGGTCTTCGGCTATCGAAATCTACCCTAACCATATTGCCACTCCTGGCTCCATTATTCCTTTTGATCTTCCCAATCATGATGGTCCGACTACCTGTCGCCATCGAATCTAATATGAATGCTACCAGAATCACTATAGTCTTGTGTCACCCCTTGTCCCCAACGACCTACCGTTTCATGAATCTTACCACACTGTGGCCTACTCACATTTGTATGGCTGACCCGCCCTAGCCTAAATCAGCTCAAGGAATCCTTGAGTGAATCACAAATCTATTACTTTCTCATTGTCGAATAGGGACCGGTGAATTGTATGGGCCACCTTGCAGTCTTACAATACTCCCATACGAACTGACCACTAGTGAATGCCACGGGCTATGCCCGCAATCTTTCTATATAACTATACTAATGGCTAACTAACGAATGTTATAGGTCACCTCACAATCTTACAATATTTCTACCCTGCCTGCCAACTAGTGAATTCTACAGGCTACACCACTGTCTTACAACGCTTCCACACTACCTGTTATCTAGTGATTGCAACGGGCCACCCCGTAGTCTTACAACACTTCTACACTTTCTTCTAACTACTACTACGGGCCACCCCTCAGTCTTACCACATTCCCCATGCTATCTGGCCGCGGGTGATTGCTACAGTTATCCCACAGTCTTACATCACTTCCACGCTAACTCAACCGCTGACTATGGTCTTACAGCTGATTACCAATCGAACACACCCAAAGTCGAGCACCCACACATTCTAACATCCCACACTGAACTCATGTCCTAACTGGGTTCCTCAACCTGGTTCCCCATAGTCTGCTACACATCAATCAGATGTGGTCCCGAAGTCAGAAAGTTTCCCGAACTTCCAATTCACATTATCCCCCATACAAGCAGCCACTTGGGCCACCTTTTCCTTTCCTGATAGGTATACGAGCTCATCCTAATTTCACTCTTTCTTCTACACTGGGTACTTAAACGGTTCTCCCCCACGACTTTCTCATGATGGATCTTCTACTAGTGGATCCAAAGGTAAAACCGGTTCTACCCCTCCCTCCTCAGATCCAAAAGAAGAAACATGCTTTTACTGTCATGATAAGGGGTATTGGAAACGAAGTTGCCTGAAGTACTTGTAGGACATCAAGGATGGGAAGATAAAGCCCACCTTCACATGTATTTATACTATTTTGTCCAAAAATTTATCACATGCTAGTTCTTGGGTCCTTGATACAGGATGTGATTTTCACATTTGTTCTAACTTGTAGGGGCTAAAAAGATGTAAGGATATATAGCATGGGAAGAAGAACCTGGTAATGGGAAATAAGAAGTCATCACCTGTTAACAACATCGGAGTTTAATCTTTAGTGCTTAGTAGTAGGTTAGATTTAGATTTGAATGATTGTTGCTACTCGTCAGAAATGACGAGGAATATTATTTCTTTACATGGTTTGTATAGACAAGGATTTAGATATTCATGTAATAATAAAAGTGGTTCTATAAATTCTTATTATAATGGTACTTTTTAATTTTTGAGCATTTCCTTGTAATGGTGTATATGAGACTGTGAGGGTTGTAGATAACTTAGGAAATAATGTATTACATATTGATTCTTCTAATGATTTAGACAAGGAATGCTTGTGGAATTTTCGTTTTGGACATGTCAACAATAATCATATTGCCGAACACGAAAAGGATGGAGTGTTGGAGTCATTTGACCTAAGGTCAGATGACACATGTGAGTCTTGTTTGCTTGGAAAGATGAGTAAATCACCTTTCACTGGTACTTGTGAAAGATGTGAGGGATTATTGGATCTCATACACACACATGTGTGTGGGCCCTTTAGATCCACCACAAGGGATGCAAACCGCTTCTATGTGACTTTTACTGATGATTATAGCATATATGGTTATATCTACTTAATCAAGCATAAGTCAGAGACCTTTGAAAAGTTCAAAGAGTTTAAGCAAGAAGTAGAGGATCAATTGGGCGGAGTGGTGAGTATCTTAGCATCGATTTCCACAACTATCTTAAGGAATTTGGAATTGTTTCACAATTGACACCTCCTAGGACACCACCGCTCAATGGTATGGTTGAGAGGCATAATCGAACCTTATTAGACATGGTTCGTTCCAGGATGAGTCAATCTTCGATTCTGATATCGTTCTAGGGGTATGTCTTAGATACTGCCACCCATATCCTTAATCTAGTCCCGACAAAGAAGGTTGCCAAAACACCTCATGAGATGTGGACAGGGAAAGTTCCCTCTTTGGCACATATCAAGGTTTGGGTTTGTGAATCTTTCTTTATACAAAAGATTCATGACAAGCTTGAACCTCGAAGTGAGCGGTGTATTTTCATTGGCTACCCATGGAATTTCTTTGGATACTTGTTTTATAGACCTAGTGAGAACATGGTCTTTGTAGCACGAAGGGTAGTCTTTCACAAGAGAGAACTCATATGCCAAGAGGTCAGTGGGAGGACAAATGATCTTGAAGAGATTCAAGAATCAAGCGATGAAGGAACCTCTGACACTATCGCTCAACCTGAGGAAGAAACTCCTATTGAACCAATTGATGAGTCATTACATCTTAGACATTCCACTTGAGTTAGAATGCCAACTGCATTTTATGGTTTCCATATTACTCGGATGGGGATACGTTTATCAGTGATAATACACTGGTAAATTTGGATGATCCTTCTAACTACAAAGAAGCCATGGCGGGCCCTAAGTCTGCTAAATGGAAAGAGGCAATGGACAGCGAGATCATGTCCATGTATGGCAATCAAGTCTGGAACATGGTTGAAAATGTACTAGGTCATAAGACGGTTGGGTGAAAATGGATCTTCAAGAAGAAGACCAACATGTATGGAAAGGTGCACACGTTCAAGGCATGACTGGCTGCGAAGGGATTTACTCAAACCCCATGGGTTGACTATGATGAGACCGTCTCACCAGTGGCCAAGATCAAGTCTATTAGGGTTATGTTAGCCATCGTTGCATTTCATTCTTATGAAATCTAGTAGATGGATGTCAAAAACGCTTTCCTTAACGGGAAGCTGGCTCAAGATGTTTACATATGTCAGCCAGAGTGATTTGTGGATGCTAAATACCCCAATAGAGTGTGCAAGCTTGAGAATCCATTTATGGATTGAAGCAAGCATCTCGCAGATGGAATCTTTGCTTCGATGAGAAAGTTAAAAAGTTTGGTTTCTCTAGGAGTGAGGATGAGTCCTGTGTATATGTCAAAGATAGTGGGAGTATAGTTAGCTTTCTAGTATTGTATATTGATGACACACTACTCATAGGAAACGATGTTCCAACCTTGCAGGAAGTTAAGTCCTAGCTTGGAAAGTGTGTCACTATGAAGGATCTAGGAAAAGCTGCTTACATTATGGGAAGAAGGATTTTGAGAAACAGGGGTAGAAGACTAATTGGATACAATCAAAGTACTTACTTAGACAAGGTGCTGAAATGTTTTAGCATGGAGAATTCCATAAAAGGGGGTTACCTATCCAGATCAATTCCAAACTGAGTAAGACTCAGAGTCCGAGTGCCGATGCAGAGATAGCGGAAATGAATCGAGTGCCATATGCTCCCTCTGTTGGCTCGATCATGTACGCTATGACATGTGCTCATCCTTATGTGCTTCTTACTTTAAGCATGGTAAGTCGATATCAAGGGAATTTGGGTAGAGCTTGCTGGATAGCAGTTAAGAACACTTTTAAGTATCCTCAAAGGACTAAGGACTGGGTCCTTGAGCTTGGTGGCAGTGATGACTTAAGAGTCACAGGGTATAGTAATGGTAGCTTTCAGACCGATATAGATAGCTTCCTCTCTCAGTCAGGCTGGGTGTTTTCCCAAAATGGAGGAGCTGTGACTTGGAAAAGTTCCAAGAAAGAGAACGTAGCTGATTCAGCATGCGAATCAGAGTACATAGCTGCGAACGAAGCGTCGAAAGAGGCTATACGGTTGAAGAACTTCAATGGATACCTTGGAGTTGTACCAGCCATAAAGGAGCCCATGGAGATTTGATGTGATAATGAAGGAGTGGTTGCCTTAACCAAGGAACCAATGAATCATGGCAGATCCAGACATATCGACATAACATATCATTTCATTAGAGATCGTGTAGAAGAGGGACTCCTCGTGGTCAAAAGGGAATTGTCAAACGAGAATCCTACAGATCCCCTCACAAAGGGTCTGAGTAGGATTAAGCACGTTCAGCATGCAAGGAGCATTGGTCTGAAGGACAATATTAGTTTTAGTGATTAGATAGATATTTCAGAAACTTGTAACAATATAAATGAAATTAACATTTGATGATTACTTAATGGAGATTTATTTATAAGTAATTGTTTACTATCTATTGTCAATTGTTTATCTTGTGTTTAACTTTGCATGTTTTACTTCATGAATAATTGGATTATTCAAAACATCCACAGTCGATCATACTTTGGAAGTAATTAATGAAGTAAGACTGTCATGAATTGGCTTGTAGATTGTCTAAGTGTTTAGACATAGCAAATGTTTGCTGCAACGGTCATGAGTACTCTTGAAATGGGATTTGAGTATTGGATTAAACCCAAGCTCATTTGAATTACTTAATGGAATTTATCACGAGTAATTGTGAGACGATAATATTGTATAATCTTTAAACCGATATATATGATTTGTTGTTTACGAGTTAGTTATGCATTGATAATGCATAAACACATCAGTAACTTGATGTTATAAAACGTATTGTTATGTACCATTTAATGAGTAAATACTACAAGCATATAAGTCAAAGTTTATCTGTTCCTTTTATCTCCAGGGGTAAAAGCGATATCTTGGGCCCCTCGATGATTTTGTGTTGAATTATGTGTCGGGCCTGGTCAGGACTGAGTTGATGTGTTCTATTAAGTTCCTTGTCATACAAATTAGAAATCGGAAAAAAAATTGTTGGACAAAGAGAATGATTCTATTCCATGTCCTTTTCCACATGATATCATGTAGAATGGAGGATTATATGATCCCTTATCTAAGGACATGCGACTGACTAGGTCAGAGTTCGAAAGCGGCTTTTGAGAGCTACGATTATTGGTCAAATTTTGAAGTCATACTTGCAATTATAGTTGTTAGACTTATCCAACTGGGAGACTATTGGATTAGGTGTCTAAGCCCATAACTATAATTGGTATGTACTTGATTTGATAGTAGCATGGTCCTTTTGGGTTGCCTTCACACTGGCAACTAGACAAGATGTATGTTGGAGAGAGAGGCTGAGTTTATTATTTGGAATAATAAATTGGTGCATAAAATGATTTATTAATATATTATAATCATAATAATATATTAATTAGAAATCATATTATTAATTTGTATTTAATCAGAAATTAATTTGGAATTAATTTTGGGATTAAAGGAACTGATTAAAAGTGCAGGGATTGTTTTGCAATTATTTGATAGTTGTGGTTTTGGGCCATTGGATCACCCTTATTATGGAGGGCCAAAAATCCCTAGAAGGATCTAGATATTTTCGTCCAAGCCCTAAGGAAGGGGTCTATGGACTTGCTTAGGCCTTAAGCTAAGGGATTATGGTTTCCACCTCAAAACCTTAGCTAGCCTTAAGTATAAATAGAGCCCATTGGCCTCTTGAATTCGTGCATCTCCAAGAAACCCTAGAACAGACAAATTTTTGAGCAAGTGACTCCTCTCTCATCTCTCATATTCATCCTCTTGTCGTAGTGTGTTTGTGATCCATTAGAGGTAATATGCTTGTGGTACTTGTTCTCAAAAGCAAGGATCTTCAAGTTTTGGTTGTTATTAAAATAGGGTGATTATCTCTCGTATTGATACATCCATATGTATTGTACCAGACCACCAACAATAGCTTCATCCACTAGATGTATGACCAGGTGTTCCATGGAATCAAAGAAGCCAGGAGTGAATATTTTCTCCAACTTGCACATAGTTTGAATAATACTACATTTCATATCGAACAAGCCCTGCACATGCAACATTTTCGAGCATAGTACTCGAAAGTACATACATAGCTCCAATATGACCTCGTATATCTTTGTTGGAACAAACCCTCTTACGGCTAAGGGAAGCAACCGTTGCATAAACGCGTGACAGTCGTGGTTTTTGAAACCATAAAAACTGTAATCTTTGATGTTTACACAGTTCCTTATATTAGATGCATACACGTCAGGAAATTTGAGATTTTTTTAACCAAACACATACTTTTTTAACATCTTCCTTTTCCATTGTGTAATCTCCAAGCTTCTTTTGAGTCTTCCTATTGTTGTCCCTGATGGGGTTTAGTATATGCCGATCACATAGCATCTCAATATTCCATCTTTCCTTTATATTATCTTTGGACTTTGGGGGTGCCCATCAAAGCCTGGAACATATTTTCAAAAACATTCTTCTCGATATGCACCAAATCGAGGTTGTGTCGGATCAACAGGTGATGCCAATATGGAAGCTCCCAAAAAATGCTCTTCTTTACCCAGTTTCATGTAATACCAAAACCATGAGGTTTTATATAATTTGGACCATAAGAAGTAACATTGTATATATAGTGGGGAAATGTTGGATTTTCTCCCAAATATATTCTCTGGTTGGGTACGGAACATGCACTTCATGACTGTGACATCCCCATTTTCACGGCCAGAAAAGACCGATTTTGTTTATGCTTTATAAAAATCAGAGTACCTTTTTTTAATAAAAATGTTGCGGAATTTGTTCCCAGTAAAACATGATAAATACGTTATCAAAGCATTTCTGAAGAAATGTATTTTTATTCATTTTAAAACATTTGGGATGTCATCGTCAATACAGAAACATAAGCATAAACATAACTTACATTCATTATCACTAGTGATTTATATCTCCTTAATCTCTTAGTGTAATGTAACTTCATATCAACACCTGTGATATAAATAAACTGAGTGGGTCAAGTTGGGAAACCTGGTGAGTACATAGGGTTTTCAACCCACAATAATATAATTATTATGTTTAAACAATCAAGCAATCAACCCAATTACCCATCCCCATTATCTTCTTTATTCTTAAGGATCTACCCTAAGAATCAGCTATCTCTCGTTCATTCATTCCTAAGGATCATCCTAAGGAATTGGCATGAAGTCCATCGATGCCATGGTTTACACAACGGGCACTAAGTCTGCATAGTCGCCAGGGTTTAGGCATCAAGTCTGCATGATCACCAAGGTTTAGGCATCAAGTCTGCATGATCACCAAGGTTTAGGCATCAAGTCTGCATGATCACCAGGGTTTAGGCATCAAGTTTGCATGATCACCAAGGTTTAGAGTACACCGGGTGAACACATCGTTCACAACACTTACAGGTTGCAAGCCTGCTAGTGTTCCACTGGACTGTCTAGAATAGTTTGTGGTTGTCATCCATACTATGTTGGATGACGAGGCCATCGTTTGGGAAAAGGCTTCTCACATCGTCCACCGCTCACCCTCACCTCGTGGTCTATAACACCTCTCAACTCATCATTCAACTCATATTACATCTACCCATGTTTTACCCCAACATTATCGTAGATATAAAATACATATACATTTTAAATCATTTAAAACATGTATAAAATTGTTCATCCAGCATAGACAGTGTAACGCCCCATTCCCGGTATGTATTTAAATAAGTGTTTCCATTTTTGAGGAGAACTCGGCGAGTCCATTGCCCAAATCGCCGAGTAGAGACGGGATGAACACGCGTATTTAGCCGGCTACTCGGCGAGTCCATACGCTGGACTCGGCGAGTTTGCCTGTCGGGAGGAAACCCTAATTTCAGGGTTTTGGACCTATTTAAACTTCCTTATGCGCCTAACTCGTCCCTTTTCACCCCAGAGCATCTGATAGCAAAACCCTAGACGTTCTTAGTGTGTCTGTGTGTTCATTGCTTTCAAAGGCACCTTTGGAGTAAGAAGGAGAAGGTGGAAGTTGGAGAGCCCAAGAAAGAGGGAGTAGATCCGGACTGTACACTCTATTGGTCATCTTTTCTGGTATTCAATTCTATACCTTGGCTTATGAGCATATAAATCTATGTTGTCCCTAATTTGTGGGTTCCAAGCTCTAAAACACCAAATTCTCTATGATTAGGCCTTAAGGCCGGGTCATACTTTAGATCTGGACACTCATGGCATGCTAGAAGTATAAAGTTTTGGTTGTGGTTGTGTTTGAAGTCCCTATTGATCCTAGAACCCCATTAAGAGCTTATTTTGGTCATATGAACCCTTTAAAGGCATGCATGCACGTAAAGTTACCAACTTTACGTGAAAAGCATGCCCTAGAAGTTCAGATCCATGATTGGAATCAGCAGCATGGCTTAGATCGGATCTGTATGGAAAAAGGACTAAAAGAACTCGGCGAGTCCCCAGGCCGACTCGACGAGTTGCATAAAGATAGCCGTTGGCTCGGCAAGTTGGAAGAACAAATCGGCGAGTCCGATGAAGTTTGCCTTAGAACTCGACGAGTTACATGAACAACTCGGCGAGTTGGATGAGTGTTCCCAAATAAAGTGTGTCAAAGATCAATGGCTTCATTCCTTCGTAGTTACACGTAAAGTTAGCAACTTTACGTGTTCAAATGAGTTCAAGAATTCAGATCTACGAGTTGGGAACCATTGAGTGGATTCAAAAGCAGTATATGAAGTCTGCACGTTAGAACTCGGCGAGTAGTTCGTCAGACTCGGCGAGTAGTTCGTCAAACTCGGCGAGTAGTTCTTTGGACTCGGCGAGTCGAGTCGCGAGTCCTCGTCTTTCTTTGAGTCGAGTGTTCGGAGTAAATCAGTGAGTGAAAGAGGGACTTGGTGAGTAGAAATTAGAGGCAGTAAAGGAAGGACTCGGCGAGTCTGCGCCCTGACTCGGCGAGTCCGGTCAACGAGAAGTTGACTTTGACCAGGAGGTTGACTTTGACCAGGGGTAAAATAGTCATTTTACCCTCAGTACAGTTATCAGTAATTAATTGAGTGTAATTATGGAAACTGTAGCCGGGGAGATACCGGAGCAGCAGCAGACAGTTTCCAGAGCAGTTCATTTAGCAGCCAGTACACGAGGTGAGTTTCCTTCTAGTAGGAACGGGTCTACGGCCACAATGCCGACCCGATTTGTTAGCAGTAGTTCCGGGCTTCTGTCCGATGTAGCAGTTAGTGTGTTGGATGCCTTCGTGGCTCAGATAGGTTTTATGCGTTATGTGTTCCAGGCTACGGCCTGATGCAGTATGCAGTATATGTGTTTATGTTGGTTGGTATGTTTATGTGCTAGTTGATATGTGTTTATGCTATGCTATGCTCAGTTAGTTCCGGACTTCGGTCCGATGCAGTTCGTTCCGGACTTCGGTTCGATGCAGTCAGTTCCGGACTTCGGTTCGATGCAGCCACTTCCGAACTTCGGTCCGATGCAGGGGACGAGGTCCCAGTCAGTTCCGGACATCGGTCCGATACAGCTTCCGGACTTCGGTCCGATGCAGTGGGCGAGGCGCAGTATGTGATTTATATGTATTGTATGGTATGTGGTAGTTTGGGGGAGCTCACTAAGCTTCGTGCTTACAGTTTCAGTTTTGGTTTCAGGTGCTTCCGCAATATAAGGGAAGAGCTCGGGTTGATAGCATCGCACACACCACAGCTTCAACAGTTTTTCCTGGGAGTATGATTGGACATTTTCACATGTTTGATACAGTTTGATATGACACATTCCATAATGTTTTGAGAATTATGAAATACGTTTATTAGTATGGTCTTCAGTATCATGATTTTAATATTATAAAACAAAAAAAATTGGGTCGCATTTTTGGATGTTACAAGTTGGTATCAGAGCCTTGGTTTGAGGGATTCGGATACACCCTCTCGGGTGCATCTGAACTCAAACTAAGGAAAATGAAAAGGGGTTTTCAAAAGAAAAGTAATTTTGTAAGAACTTAGAAAGAAAATAGTTTTGGTAAAGAGAAAAGGGTGTGGTGCATGCGATCAGCCGAGCTCAAGTAAGTACTCCCAAATTACCCATACAAGTTTATATTACGATTAATTGTTTCAGTTTCAGTAGAACAATATGCTAGGATAGGACTAAGGATCTAGGAGGGCGCCTTATGTGCCTGCTTTGTGTGTTCCAGCTTTATGAGGATTGCATGTTAGCATCAAGTAGACAACAATAGGATAGCCTGTTTAGGTTATGCCTGATAACATGAGCTTAGCATTGTATGCTAGTACAGTTTCTCAGTACGAGGATAGAATTGCTTGAGTAGTTTCCGTGTCCGAATGCTACTTGATTTGTGCTTTGTGGGACTCTGAGTGATGGGAGTCAGCCGTTAGGTGAATACGCCACAGCACATGTGAACAGGGTTGAATAATCTCAGAGTGTTGAGTTTGGCCCTGCTGCGCAGCTCTTGTTTGAGTCTAACCATTGTGGGGACGAGTTTTGTACTCGAAGGATTATCTGAGCCTCGCCACATGTGATGGTATTCATGTAATGACTGATTGGCATCACAAGGAGGCCTTCAGCAGCTGAGGACTGGTAAGGGTTGAGTCAGATATTTCCCTAGGGCAAGCCTAGGATGAGTGTAGTAGAGATCAGCAGCAGTAGTAGTAGTCGGGTGGAGTCGAGGCAGTTCTTGAGGAAAGTACGGATAGATGTGGAAGGTAGTAGGGGCCCATACTACTGGAAGCGGAGGATCCGTACTCGAATCAAGGAAGGCCGAGATGGGACCGGAGGGTCTGTAATAGTAGAGATCCCTTGAGGTATATCAGTGTTTCTGACATTTATCGTAATGTGTTTTCAGAATGGTGGTTTTATGCTCTAGACCAGCAGGCGGCAGTTCAGGTGCCGGAGAAGGATCGGGATCAGGCTCAGGAGCCGAACAGTTGGATGAGCAGACCAGAGAGTTCTTCACTTCAGAAGTCACTCGTATCATTCTTGAGCAGGCTCCAGTGGTCTTTGGTTCGATCAAGGAGGGTATACTTGAGTTGATGGAGGAGAAGCTAGGCACCTTTCGTGCTAAGGTGGCAACCATGATGGGGTCGAGCACGCTCACTTTCAGGGAGTTCCGGGCATGTGGAGCCCCAGACTACCACGGGGCGCGAGACCCCATAGCGAGTACCAGATGGTTGGCGGACGTGGCCAACGCATTCTGCTCGAGCAGATGTCCCGAGGGGAAACAAGGTCGATTGGCGTCCTGTCTTCTGAAGGACAGGGCACGGGATTGGTGGGAAGAGGTTGGTCATGCCATCAGGAATGATGCGGCTTTGGATGCCATGACTTGGGCAGACTTTTCCACCAGATTCAGAGCTGAGTTCGCACCGGTTATTGAGGTGCAGCAGTTAGCACGTGAGTTCCAGGATTTAACCCAGACCACAGAGACAGTGGCGGAGATTACCGCCAAATTCAGGGAGAGGGTACTTCTCGTTCCTCAGTACGCAGCTGATGAGGAAATGAAGAAGGCCCGTTATCATGAGATGCTGCGGAGTGATATCCGCCAGTTTATGAGCCGGTCCAGCTGTAAAACGCTGGATGACATGATTGCTAGAGCTCGGGAGCGAGAGATTGATCTTGAGTTGGAGAGGAAGAGGAAGCCGGAGGCGGCTTCGGTTCCAGGGGGTTCGGGCAAAAGGCCCAATGTTTTTGATCATAGATCCAGGAGTCAGAAGAGCCACAATCGATGTGGCAAATGTGGGAGATTGCACGACGGGGTGTGCAAGGCAGGGAGTTCCGACTGCTTTAAGTGCGGCCGAACTGGGCATATGAGCAGAGATTGTACAACCACTACCACCGCCATTGCAGCATCAGATCTGATTTGCTTTCAGTGCAACCAGAGGGGACATAAAAAGTCCCAGTGTCCGAGTTTAGCGGCCACAGGGAAGGTGTCAGCACCTGCCCCTGCTACTTTGAGGATTACGGATGGCCGTCAGGGCCGAGCTTAGACACTAGTGGCAAAGAGTAGGGCTTTTCAGCTGATAGAAGAGGAGGCAAAGGCAACTCCTGATGTGGTGACGGGTATGTGATTCTCTTTTATCTCTGCATCTTTTTATTGTTTATTTTCTTGGGTGTATGTTTTGTATAGGGTCGTTTTCAGTGAACGGCATTTCAGCTACGGTGTTGTTTGATTCGGGGGCTACCCGTTCATTCGTCTCTCTTGCACTTAGCAAGAGGTTTAGTAGAGCTCCTGGGCAGCTAGATTGTCCACTTGAGGTCGAGATAGCCGCTGATAGGACTGTTAGGGTTGCAAGGGTACACAGAGGGTGTTCTCTGCAGTTATTCGACGAGCAGTTTCTAGTGGATTTGGTCCCTATTCCCCTGCGAGGGAATAAGGTCATCATAGGCATGGATTGGCTGAGCCCCAATGGGGCAGTGATAGATTGTAAGCTGCAATTAGTGAGGGTTCGCACTCCCAGTGGGGGAGAGTTAGTGATCCAGGGCGAGAGGCCACAGCGCGGACCATTTCTGTGTTCAGCGGTGAGAGCGAGGCGCTATTTTCAGCAGGGTTGCGCCGGTTATGTAGCTTATGTCTTGGATGCCCGGGAGAAGGGCAAGACGACAGTTGACGATGTTCCGGTGGTGTGAGATTTCCCGGATGTATTTCCAGAGGACCTACCGGGAATACCTCCTGAGAGGCAGGTCGAGTTCGGGATCGACCTAATTCCTGGTGCGGCTCTGATAGCCAGGGCACCGTACCGGTTGGCACCCCCAGAGATGCAGGAGTTGTCTACGCAGCTGCAAGAGCTGTTAGACAAAGGTTTTATCAGGCCGAGCAGTTCACCTTGGGGTGCACCGATTTTGTTTGTGAAGAAAAAGGTCGAGTCACACCGTATGTGTATAAATTATCGGGAGCTGAATAAGGTAACGGTAAAGAATCGTTACCCACTTCCGAGGATAGATGATTTGTTTGATCAGCTTCACGGGGCATCTTGGTTCTCCAAGATCGATTTATGATTCGGATATCACCAGATGCGGGTCAGAGGCGAGGATGTGCAGAAGACTGCTTTCAGGACCAGGTATGGTCATTATGAGTTTGTGGTGATGCCGTTCGGGCTCACCAACGCTCCAGCCGCGTTCATGGATCTCATGAATCGCGTATGCAGGCCGATGTTGGATCGGTCTGTGATAGTATTCATAGATGACATCTTGGTGTATTCCAAGACTCGGGGGCAGCATGAAGAACACCTGAGGGAGGTGCTAGAAGTTTTGAGGAGGGAGAGGCTTTTTGCGAAGTTCTCCAAGTGCGAGTTCTGGTTGCGCGAGGTGCAGCTCCTTGGCTACCTCGTTAACCAGAAGGGTATCTTGGTAGATCCGGCCAAGATAGAGGCCGTAATGCAGTGGGAGGTCCCGAAGTCTCCATCCAAGATTCGGAGCTTCCTAGGCCTGGCGGGGTATTACAGGAGATTCATCCAGGATTTCTCCAAGATAGCAGTACCGCTCACTCGACTGACCAAGAAGTCGGTGGCGTTTCGTTGGGGGCCTGAGCAGCAGGTAGCGTTTGAGACCCTCAGGCAGAGATTGTGCGAGGCACCGATCCTTACCCTGCCAGAGGGAGTAGAGGATTTCGTAGTCTACTGTGACACCTCGATCACAGGTATGGGAGCAGTGCTGATGCAGCGAGGTCGTGTGATAGCTTACGCCTCGAGACAGTTGAAGCCCCACGAGGCTAACTATCCTATGCATGATTTGGAGTTGGGAGCAGTGGTGTTTGCTCTCAATATTTGGAGACATTACCTCTATGGGGTCCGGTGTACCATTTACACGGATCACAAGAGTTTGAGGTACCTCATGGATCAGCCAAATCTGAACATGAGGCAGAGACGGTGGCTAGATGTATTGAAAGATTATGACTGTGGGATCCTCTATCACCCTGGGAAGGCCAAGGTAGTGGCCGACGCCCTGAGCCGCAAGGCAGTAGCGGCCCCGATCAGAGACATTTGTTTGAGGATGACGGTGATTACTCCATTATTGGAGCAAATCAAGAAGGCATATGTGGAGGGCCTCAAGGAGGAGAGGCAGAAGTGTGAGAGGATCGTGGGCCGGTTAGCTTCTTTTGACAATGATAGTAGAGGATTGTTAACCCTTCATGGGAGAGTTTGGGTACCGTACTGGGGAAGAGTACGGCAAGTGTTGATGGATGAGGCTCATAAGTCTCGGTTTTCCATCCATCCAGGGGCAACGAAGATGTATAGAGATCTTCAACCCGGCTACTAGTGGACCTGCATGAAGTGGGATGTCGCCTGGTACGTAGAAAGATGCCTGACCTGCAGGAAGGTCAAGGCAGAGCACCAAAGGCCTCACGGCAAGATGCAGCCGCTAGACATTCTAGTGTGGAAATGGGAGGATATCACCATTGATTTCTTCACTAAGCTTCCCAGGACCACGCGTGGGGTGGATTCCATATGGGTTATAGTGGATCGATTGACGAAGAGTGCTCATTTCATACCGATCTAGGAGAGTATATCGGTCGAGAAGCTAACCGATATTTACGTGAGAGAGGTGGTGGCACGGCATGGAGTGCCTGTTTCAGTGGTGTCAGACTGAGATGTTCGTTTTACCTCCAGATTCTAGAAGCGGTTTCACGAAGAGATGGGTACTCGTCTCCATTTCAGCACCGCTTTCCATCCTCAAACGGACGGGCAGAGCGAGAGGACGATTCAAACTCTCGAAGACATGCTGCGGGCATGTGTTCTAGACTTTGGTGGCAGTTGGGATACATATCTTCCATTAGCAAAAGTTTCGTATAACAACAGTTACCATGCGAGTATTGATCGACCTCCCTTCGAAATGCTCTATGGGAGGAAATGCAGGACCCCGATTTGTTGGGGCGAGGTCGGTCAGCGAGTCATTGGGAGCACCGAAGTGGTGCTCAAGACGACAGAGTTGATTCAGCAGGTTCGTAGCAGACTGCAGACTGCGCAGAGTCGGCAGAAGAGTAACGCCGATAGGAGGCGTTCAGACTTGGAGTTTCAGGTGGGCGATATGGTCCTCCTGAAGGTGTCACCCTGGAAGGGTGTTATTAGATTTCGGAAGAGGGGCAAGCTGGGCCCCCGATTCATCGGTCCTTTTAGGGTTTTGGCCCGGGTGGGTCGGGTTGCTTATCGGTTAGATCTTCTTGCAGAGCTCAGGCAGATCCACAACCCTTTCTACGTTTCTCAGTTGAGGAAGTGCTTGGTGGACCAGACAGCAGTGGTACCTTTGGAAGATATTCAGGTTGATGGCAGCCTGAATTACATTGAGAGACCGGTTGAGATTTTGGACCGGAAAACAAAGACCTTGAGGAACAAGGTGGTTCAGTTGGTGAAGGTGCAGTGGCAGCACCGAAAGGGGTCTGAGTGGACGTGGGAGGCAGAGGAAGAGATGAGGGAGCACTATCCGGAGTTGTTCCAATATTTAGCAACAGTAGACTTCGAGGACGAAGTCTGAGACAAGTGGGGGAGAGTTGTAACGCCCCATTCCCGGTATGTATTTAAATAAGTGTTTCCATTTTTGAGGAGAACTCGGCGAGTCCATTGCCCAACTCGCCGAGTAGAGACGGGATGAACACGCGTATTTAGCCGGCTACTCGGCGAGTCCATACGCTGGACTCGGCGAGTTTGCCTATCAGGAGGAAACCCTAATTTCAGGGTTTTGGACCTATTTAAACTTCCTTATGCGCCTAACTCGTCCCTTTTCACCCCAGAGCATATGATAGCAAAACCCTCGTCGTTCTTAGTGTGTGTGTGTGTGTTCATTGCTTGTAAAGGCACCTTTGGAGTAAGAAGGAGAAGGTGGAAGTTGGAGAGCCCAAGAAAGAGGGAGTAGATCCGGACTGTACACTCTATTGGTCATCTTTTCTGGTATTCAATTCTATACCTTGGCTTTTGAGCATATAGATCTATGTTGTCCCTAATTTGTGGGTTCCAAGCTCTAAAACCCCAAATTCTCTATGATTAGGCCTTAAGGCCGGGTTATACTTCAGATCTGGACACTCATGGCATGCTAGAAGTATAAAGTTTTGGTTGTGGTTGTGTTTGAAGTCCCTATTGAGCCTAGAACCCCATTAAGAGCTTATTTTGGTCATATGAAGCCTTTAAAGGCATGCATGCACGTAAAGTTACCAACTTTACGTGAAAATCATGCCCTAGAAGTTCAGATCCGTGATTGGAATCAGCTGCATGGCTAAGATCGGATATGTATGGAATAAAAGGACTGAAAGAACTCGGCGAGTTGCATGAAGATAGCCGTTGGCTCAGCGAGTTGGAAGAACAACTCGGCGAGTCCGATGAAGTTTGCCTTAGAACTCGACGAGTTGCATGAACAACTCGTCGAGTTGGATGAGTGTTCCCAAATAAAGTGTGTCAAAGATCAATGGCTTCATTCCTTCGTAGTTACACGTAAAGTTAGCAACTTTACGTGTTCAAATGAGTCCAAGAATTCAGATCTGCGAGTTGGAAACCATAGAGCGGATTCAAAAGCAGTATATGGAGTCTGCATGTTAGAACTCGGCGAGTAGTTCGTCAGACTCGGCGATTAGTTCGTCAAACTCGGCGAGTAGTTCTTTGGACTCGGCGAGTCGAGTCGCGAGTCCTCGTCTTTCTTTGAGTCGAGTGTTCGGAGTAAATCAATGAGTGAAAGAGGGACTCGGTGAGTAGAAATTAGAGTCAGTAAAGGAAGGACTCGGCGAGTCTACGCCCTGACTCGGCGAGTTTGATCAACGAGAAGTTGACTTTGACCAGGAGGTTGACTTTGACCAGGGGTAAAATAGTCATTTTACCCTCAATACAGTTATCAGTAATTAATTGAGTGTGATTATGGAAATTGTAGTCGGGGAGATACCGGAGCAGCAGCAGACAGTTTCCAGAGCAGTTCATTTAGCATCCAGTACACGAGGTGAGTTTCCTTCCAGTAGGAACGGGTCTACGGCCACAATGCCGACCTGATTAGTTAGCAGTAGTTCCGGGCTTCGGTCCGATGTAGCATTTAGTGCATTTGATGCCTTCGTGGCTCAGACAGGTTTTATGCGTTATGTGTTCCAGGCTACGGCCTGATGCAGTATGCAGTATATGTATTTATGCTGGTTGGTATGTTTATGTGCTAGTTGATATGTTTTTATGCTATGCTATGCTTAGTTAGTTCCGGACTTCGGTCCGATGCAGCCAGTTCCGGACTTCGGTCCGATGCAGGGGACGAGGTCCCAGTCAGTTCCGGACTTCGGTCTGATGCAGTGGGCGAGGCCCAGTATGTGATTTATATGTATTGTATGGTATGTGGTAGTTTGGGGGAGCTCACTAAGCTTCGTGCTTACAGTTTCAGTTTTGGTTTCAGGTACTTCCGCAATAAAAGGGAAGAGCTCGGGTTGATAGCATCGCACACACCACAACTTCAGCAGTTTTTCCTGGGAGTATAATTGGACATTTTCACATGTTTGATACAGTTTGATATGACACATTCCATTATGTTTTGAGAATTATGAAATACGTTTATTAGTATGGTCTTCAGTATCATGATTTTAATATTATAAAACAAAAAAAAATTTGGGTCGCATTTTTGGATGTTACAGACAGCAAGTATTCAGATAATATGCACATATAGCACGTAGTTTATATAAAATACTTCATATCTATGTGTAAGATGAAAGTAACCATGCACTCACTTGATAAGTTGGTGACTCGGTACTCGGACAGCGCTTCGTTTACTTTAAAATAATTTCTTTCGACGAAACCTAGTATTATTACCACTATATTTTAGTCCAATATTTACCGTGATTAATTATTAGTCTTATTATTATTATTATATAAGCATTTAAACAATACTTTCCAACCACTATGTACAGACAGGGGGCAGACATAAAACACCGGAGGGCAAGACCATTTTGGAATATAGCATTTCTGAAATCCAACAACCCTATGCGGCCCTTTAAACCAGATTCCTCGTACCGCGAGTAGTTAAAAGATTTTATAACGACACTTATATAAGTCATAATAATAGCTCAAATATTTATTATAAGTTCATAATAACAATACTAATTTTAAATATAAACTATATTTAAAATAGGGTAAGCATAACTTACTTACAATTGGATTTTAGCTAGGAGTCGGGCTCTGCAGGGGCAGAACTTTGTCGCTGAATCTTTCTAAGAAAGATTCGTGCAGCGCTTCAGCGCTCACCTTACTATACTAAAACTACAGAAAGAGAAGTCGAATCACGAGGGACCGAAATGCTCGGGGGGGATAAGAAGAGAAAGACTCTTGAATCAAGAGAATTGTGCAAGAAATATGAAAGCTAGAGGCTCTTATTTATACTAATTGAATTTTCAAAAACTACCCTCCATAATTACTTAATGACCTTATAGTTATATAAACAACTAAACACCCCTTTATATTACTATTTTAAATAGATTTAACGATATTTGTACTAAACTAATGTCGAAAGAACTCAACATTAGTCTTATAATGACCGCATCGCCGATACCTTTCTAATGATATATACATATGTATATATATATATATATATATATATATATATATATATATGTGTGTGTGTGTGTGTGTGTGTGTACGTATATATGATTTATACTTTATTTTAATGCGTAAATATGCTATTATAATTTGTAATTCATTCATACGAACTCCTTTTTTGACGTTATTTATATCCACGCCAAGGTGGAGACGTACTCTACAACTTTCGTTTAGACTCCGTCGGCTAATTTTGACTTACTTTTAAAGTTATATTTTTAACAAGTCGGGATATGATTGGTCTGTTAAAATCTCATAACTTCTTGATCCGATGTCCATTTTCATATGTCTTTTTATCATTTCGCTACTAATAATGACATCTTCGATTCTCGTTTAGGTTGTGTCAGCTAAAAACCGCTCGATCTAATACTCGAATTTCGGGTTGTACACCGCTAAGCCGAAACTTCGAAAAGTCATAACTTCCTCATACGAAGTCAGATTTGGGCGTTCTTTTTATGGACGTTCTCAGGTTAACATATTGTACGACTTTCATTTATATTACTAAGGCTAAAAGTCGCTCTATCATAAATTCACTATTTACGTCTTCTCGGTGCTGTGTCGGTTCCGTCGCGAAACTACGACGGGTCATAACTTGTTCGTTATAACTCGGATTTCGGTGCTTTTTATATGTACGGAACCCTTGAGACATATTCTACAACTTGGTTAAGATTATTTATTCTGAATAATCTTTTGTCGAAAATTCTTTTTCGACTCCTATTATCTGTAAATTGACTAGCCCGGATTTACGGGCGTTACAATTATCTCGTCCTTAGGATGATTACGTCCCGGAATCATCAACGAAACAGGACTCACATGATGACTCGATACGTTATCTCTTCATCCTAAGTAATAACCGTAACTTTGACGTTTCTTCGAATCTATATCTAACCCTAAGACTTCCAGACTGCAGGCGGTGCTTGATCTTGGACCCGCTCTCTATCTCATGTTAGACTTCCAATCATGATCTTCTTGTCGCAATCTCGATCTTTATTGGAGACTCCTTTTTAACAAACTTGTGATAAGTTTCTTCCTTCGATTATCATAATAAAATGATGGGTTATGTTCTAATGACCTCTCATCGTATGATGCATCGCTTAGACTCAGGTCTTTTAGAGTCAAATTCAAGAACATACTATACCTTCCTTCATGTTCTAACCACATCTTAAAAGGTAGCTTTCTAGCTACAAGCAACTTTTCGTGATACCTCTACTGATTGCTTTTTATTTCAATCTTCCGTCTTAAGTCAGATGCTACCTCGAACTTGATTCTCTGAACCACATAACATACTCAACGTAGTCGGACTCAAATTGATATGACCACTAGGGTCGGAATAACGATCATCTTCTTAGTCATTACCGAAACGATGGTAACGACATACATGAACAAAACGGAATCAATTACTAGCTTCTTGGTAACCTTGTGACTTTCCCCGATCCAAGCGTGAGTCATGTGCTTCCGGTAGTATATGCATCTACTACCTTTCACACCTACTCATACTCGTCCCAAGTATTGTCTCGCAGTTTTCCAAGTTACCATACAAGAAAATCACATAACAGTTTAACACACCATATAACAAAACGAAGACTTTATTATTTCTTGAAACTATTACATAGGTGTTCAATTTTACCCTAGAATATGCCTCTAATATGCTACATGATATGATTCTATCCCCTTGGTTACTTCATGACTTGATCTTCAGGTATGAATTCCTCATCCTTGGTTCCTCGCGTTGTTTTCCGCTTCGTCGAGGATCATGTGGAATGCCCTTGGCCTTGGTAGTGTGTTTGGCCTTGCTGCCTTGTTTTTCTTTGGGAAATACCTAGAAATATGCCCTTCTTTGTTACATCCATAGCACACCTTCTTGTTGGACGCACACTTGTTGGCGTAATGCCCTGTCTTTCCACATTTGTAGCAAGTCACATCCTCGCTACATTTCCCGAAGTGCTTCTTTTTACACTTCTTGCACCACTTGGCTTCACATTCTCCTCCTTCGTCAGTCTTTGAGAATTTCCTTTCTTTGTTGGATTTTGAAGATCCTTCATGCTTCCTTTTCTTGCCAACTTCAGCTCTCTCCAGACCCCTTTCCCTAATCTGGGTCTCAACATTCCTGGCTGCCCAGATGGCGGCTTTCAAAGTGGTAGTTTGCTTAACCATTGGACCGAAGTCCGTTGGTAATCCAAGGGCAAACTTATTAACCTTGGAGAGTTCAGTTGGGACGAGGTAAGGAACAAGCTTCATTTTCTCTGTAAAGCTCGCAGCGTATTCAGTAACGCTCATTATTCCCTTCTTCAGATTTTGGAACTCGTTGTTGATTTCCAGAAGATCCTGCTCAGAGCAGTATTGCATCTTTAGCTGCACCAGAAAATCCTCCCAAGACATCTTACTAGGTTCTCCCTTAGGAATTGAATCAGCTAGTAGCTTCCACCAGCTCAATACACCATATTTCAATAGAGGAACCACGAGAGCGGTCTTCTGTCTGTTGCTACACTCGCAACTCTCAAACATTGTCTCCATCTCGGAGATCCAACCCTTAACTTCCACCGACGACGGGCTTCCAAATAGTCTCGGTGGTTTGGATGCCATGAAATCCTTGTACTTGCATCCATGTCCGTCATTTCCTCCATCCTGATTGTTTTGTCTAACTATCACTGGGTTGGCTTGGCCAACCATCCCACTTTAGTTTCCTCCTTCTGACTGCCCATCATTCAGCTCGGGCTGTTCAATTGGTACCGTAAGTTCTTCTCGGTTCTGTTGAAGTAAACACCTTGTTTCCTCCATTTGGCGATCTAACATCATCTGGATCATCGCTTTCACTCCGACCATCGTTATTGGCTTAGGTGCCACTTCTTCGACAATAGGTATTTGTTGTATCATTGGAGGTTGAGAGGGTTGGTTCCTATTTCCATTTGCGTTTATGTTTCCGCTACGGGTCCTTGCCATCTTGATCTATACACCGAATAAGGTGAATCTAGATCTTTATTTAGGATAGACGTTTAAATCGTCATTATCACTCTAAAACGTTTACATGCTAGTTCTAATATCATAGTCGTACGTTTAGAATCCTAAACACATAAGGTTTCCAAATCCGGTCGGCAATAGACCATAGATCCGAATAAATAACAGCATATAAGGCACAAAGCATTTAGCACATAAAAGCATTTTAGGCATAATTCCTAAAACAAGCTAGTGCCCACACCTCACAATCATCGCTTAGCATTCTAAGTTAAGTCTAGAAATCCTACAAATTCCTAGTTCGCTTAAACTAATGCTCTGATACCAACTGTGACATCCCCATTTTCACGGCCAGAAAAGACCGATTTTGTTTATGCTTTATAAAAATCAGAGTACCTTTTTTTAATAAAAATGTTGTGGAATTTGTTCCCAATAAAACATGATAAATACGTTATCAAAGCATTTCTGAAGAAATGTATTTTTATTCATTTTAAAACAATTGCGATGTCATCGTCAATACAGAAAAGTAAGCATAAAAAGAACTTACATTCATTATCACTAGTGATATATATCTTCTTAATCTCTCAGTGTAATGTAACTTCATATCGACACCTGTGATATAAATAAACTGAGTGGGTCGGGTTGGGAAACCTGGTGAGTACATAGGGTTTTCAACCCACAATAATATAATTATTATGTTTAAACAATCAAGCAATCAACCCAATTACCCATGCCCATTATCTTCTTTATTCTTAAGGATCTACCATAAGAATCAGCTATCTTTCGTTCATTCATTCCTAAGGATCATCCTAAGGAATTGGCATGAAGTCCATCGTTGCCATGGTTTACACAACGGGCACTAAGTCTGCATAGTCGCCAGGGTTTAGGAATCAAGTCTGCATGATCACCAAGGTTTAGGCATCAAGTCTGCATGATCACCAAGGTTTAGGCATCAAGTCTGCATGATCACCAGAGTTTAGGCATCAAGTTTGCATGATCACCAAGGTTTAGAGTACACCGGGTGAACACATCATTCACAACACTTACAGGTTGCGAGGCTGCTAATGTTCCACTGGACTGTCTAGAATAGTCCGTAGTTGTCATCCATACTCTACTGGATGGCGGGGCCATCGTTTGGGAAAAGGTTTCTCACATTGTCCACCGCTCACCCTCACCTCGTGGTCTATAACACCTCTCAACTCATCATTCAACTCATATTACATCTACCCATGTTTTACCCCAACATTATCGTAGATACAAAATACATATACATTTTAAATCATTTAAAACATGTATAAAATCGTTCATCCAACATAGACAGCAAGTATTCAGATAATATGCACACATAGAACGTAGTTTATATAAAATACTTCATATCTATGTGTAAGATGAAAGTAACCATGCACTCACTTGATAAGGTGGTGACTCGGTACTCGGACAGCGCTTCGTTTACTTTAAAATAATTTCTTTCGATGAAACCTAGTATTATTACCACTAGATTTTAGTCAAATATTTACCATGACTAATTATTATTATTATTATTATTATTATTATTATTATTATTATTATTATTATTATTATTATATAAGCGTTTAAACAATACTTTCCAACCACTATGTACAGACAGGGGCCAGACATAAAACATCGGAGGGCAAGACCATTCTGCAATATAGCACTTCTGAAATCCAACAACCCTATGCGGTCCTTTAAACCAGATTCCCCTTACCGCGAGTAGTTAAAAAGATATTATAACGACACTTATATAAGTCATAAGAATAGCTCAAATATTTATTATAAATTCATAATATCAATAATAATTTTAAATATAAACTATATTTAAAATAGGGTAAGCATAACTTACTTACAATGGGATGTTAGCTAGGAGTCGGGCTCTGCAGGGACAGAACTTTGTCGCTGAATCTTTCTAAGAAAGATTCGTGCAGCGCTTCAGCGCTCACCTTACTATACTAAAACTACAGAAAGAGAAGTCGAATCACGAGGGACCGAAATGCTCGGGGGGGATAAGAAGAGAAAGACTCTTGAATCAAGAGAATTGTGCAAGTAATATGAAAGCTAGAGGCTCTTATTTATACTAATTGAATTTTCAAAAACTACCCTCCATAATTACTTAATGACCTTATAGTTATATAAACAACTAAACACCCCTTTATATTACTATTTTAAATAGATTTAACGATATTTGTACTAAACTAATGTCGAAAGAACTCAATATTAGTCTTATAATGACCGCATCATCGATACCTTTCTAATGATATATATACACATGTATATATTTGTGTACGTATATATGATTTATACTTTATTTTAATACGTAAATATGTTATTATAATTTTTAAATCGTTCAAACGAACTCCTTTTTTGACGTTATTTATATCCACACGTAGGTGGGGACGTACTCTACAATTTTCATTTAGACTCCGTCGGCTAACTTTGACTGTACTTTTAAAGTTATATTTTTAACAGGCCGGGACAAGATTGGTCCGTTAAAATCTCATAACTTCTTCATCCGATGTCCATTTTTGTATGTATTTTTATCGTTACGCTACTAATAATGAGATCTTCGATTCTCGTTTAGGTTGTGTCAGCTAAAAACCGCTCGATCTAATACTTGAACTTCGGGCTGTACACCGCTAAGCCGAAACTTTGAAAAATCATAACTTCCACATACGAAGTCAGATTTGGGCGTTCTTTTTATGGACATTCTCAGGTTAACATATTCTACGACTTTCATTTAGATTACTAAGGCTAAAATTCGCTCTATCATAAATTCACTATTTACGTCTTCCCGGTGCCGTGCTGGTGCCGTCGCGAAACTTCGACGAGTCATAACTTCTTCGTTATAACTCGGATTTCGGCGCTCTTTATATGTACGGAACCCCTGAGACATATTCTACAATTTGGTTAAGATTATTTGTTCTAAATAATCTTTTGTCGAAAGTCATTTTCGACCCCTATTATCTCTAAATTGACTAGCCCGGATCTACGGGCGTTACAATGACCCTTCACTTTCTTGCCTTTTAAAAAATTAAATGTATCATTTCGGAATATGTGTCTTTCAGGTAGATGTTTTCTGTGACAGTCAAACCAACACGGTTTTTGTCCATTTGATAGCCAAAACGATTTTGTTTGGTGCATGCAATATGGGCGATCTAAAGTACCATGCGTGCTCCATCCGAACAACGTTGCATTAGCAAAGAAGTCACTAAATGTCCATAAAAGTACAACCATCATCTGAAAATTGGTCATTCGATAGGAATCATAAGTTTCAATGCCATTTGTGAACAACATCTTCAACTCGTTGATCAAAGGTTGTAATAAAAATCCAAATTATGTCTGAGGCTCTTCTTCCCAGGAATGATCAGCGGAAGTTGTATGTACTGATGCTTAAAAGCTAAGCAAGGGGTAGGTTGTAAAAAGTGATAAAAACCGGCCAATATGAGTAGGGAGTCGTGTTTGAATTATTATGACTAAACCCATCGGTGCACAACTCGAGACGAATGTTGTGCATCTCTTTTATAAAATTAGGAAAGTTTCTGTTAAAATGACTCTTTTCTTTACCTTCATTGGGATGTATCATCTTTTCTGGATCTACTAGATGATCGGAATACCAATTTAAATGTTTGCATGTCTTCCTTGAATAGAACAACCTTTGAAGTCTCGATCGAATTGGCATGTAAGTGAAGAATAGGAACCTTCCTCCCTTTGTCTTTGTATATATTTTCGCCACACACTACACAAAGATCCAGCTCAATAAATTGACCCCTAAATAGCATGCAATGGTTTATACACACATGAATCCATTGTGAAGGCAATTTTAGTGGCTTCAACATTTTCTTTGTCTTGTAGAAGCTATTAGGAAGCCTGTCACCAGTTGGTAGAATGTCTTTAACTATCTAAATTATTCTATCAAATGGCGTGTCTGAAATATTAGATTGTGATTTCCAGTCCAATAATCTAGTGGTGGCAGAGAGTGTGGAAGATTTTGTACACCCGTCCCCTAAAGGCTCACTCGCTTGTTTCAAAATATTATAAAAATTTTAGGCTTCAAGATTTGGGTGTTGTGATGTTTGATGGTAATAAGAAGCATCGGGTTGGTGCTTGCTTTCGATAACCATCTCCTCATATCTACGATAATCATCAAAACCACTATTTATGTGTTGATCCATTTTGGGATTTGAACTTTGACCCACGTGTTGAGGTGGTATTGGGTTTGAACATTGACCAACCTCTTGTAATGAATATATTTTGCCATGTAAATACCATTGTGTATAACTATTCATGAATCCTTGGCTAATAAGATGGTTAAAAACAAATTCTCGAGAGAGGTAATAAATATTTTTGCAATTTGCACACGGACATCTAATTTTTAAAACTTCCACCCCATTCCTAATAATACGTTGGATGTTTGTTGCGTTCGAGTAAGAAAAATCCAAAAAAAAACGACATAATGTGGCCATTGGGTATTAAACAAACAATTACTATCAAGTCTCTTTGTGTACATCCATTCTCTATTAGACAACATTTCAATCTACAACTACTAATATAAAAATGTTAGAACTCTAAACTAAATGTGATAGTAATATAACATGCCATTTAATCTAACATATATAGCTAATGACGCATAACATTTTCAACAAATTGAAGTTCTCAACATTTTTTATATAACATTTAATAAATCTAACAAATTAACCAAACGTTTATCTAACATTTTCAACAAATTAACCTAACATTTATGTAACATTTTCAACAAATCTAACAAATTAACATAACATTTTAACAATTCACATTTTTACACAAATTCATATTCAACCTAACATCTGTTCCTATTTACAATCATAGATTCCAAATAAACAAAGAAGTAAAATAATTACATTTTGTTCAATTCCTGTTGATACATCAACACAAACAAACCCTAACATTTAACTTAAAACCTCACATTCAACAAAACAAATCAACATTATCAATAAATTAAGCATATAAAATTATATAAATGAAGTAATATGAAAAAAATATAGGGGTTTACCTTTGTTGGACAAGAAATCGAGTAAAGAGGGGTTCCACCGAACGGAGATATACTCCAGATATATGCGTAGATATATGCGTCTGGAGATGCGCCAGAATGATTGCCACCAAGCGGAGGAAAGAAGATTGGGAAAATGGGGAAGGATGAGGAGGCATTCAGAATGTTGGATAAGGGTGCGTTCACAGAGAGACCATTTCTTCGAATGAGTTTTTTTTTTTCTAAGTGTTTCCGTCTTTGAGCAAAAACGTGTATATTTGTTTTTCATTAAAAAATGTAACGACGAAATACCTACCGATTCCGAATGAAGGAGAATTACTGACGGATCTGTGACGACATAGTGACGGAAAAACAAAATAAAAAGTTTGGGGCAGGATTCGAACTCGAGTCACTCGTGGAAACAACCAACATACCTTCCAAACAACCAAGCATGCCACATCCAAAATTCATCCTCCACTCTTTATTTTATACACTATCGAATTTGCTTTTTTTATTATTATTATTATTATTATTATTATTATTATAATTATAATTGCTTATTATTATTATTGTTATTACTATTATTAAATTATATTATTATTATTATTATTATTATTATTATTATTATTATTATTTTTTCACTTCGTTTTATTCGCACCTCTACGATACATGATTATCTATATTTTCTCATATCTATACTAAATTATTGAAATCATTTTGTCACCAGTTATAGTGTTTAATCATCAACTCCCACCCATGAAAATCATTCCTTTGACTACTACCAACCACCATTCCAATCCTTCAACACCACCAACATGTTTGTGTATGTCTATGTATGTGTATGTGAATATGTATTTGAATGTATATGTATATGTATATGTATATGTATGTATGTATATGTATCACTACAAGAAGACTGGGCAACAGCGGCGACGACTGTCGTCGCTAAAGGATCGAGAAGTCGCCGCTAGTACCTTTAGCGGCGACACGTCACTGCAAATGTGTCACCGGTATTGCTTCGTCGCTAATAGACCTGTAGTCGCCACTAAAGGTTGGAAGCCACCGCTAATGACATGTCGCCGATAATAGTTTGTCGCCGCTAATACGAGTCCGTCGCCATAAAAGATTTCGCCGCTAAAACAGTTTTGGTTTTTTTTTATTTAACATTAAATTTATATAAAAAAGCAATATAGCATTTATAAAATCTAATAACTTTTTATAGAAATATTAATCCATACACAACCAATCCAAAATATTAATCCATACACAACCAATCCAAAATATTAATCCATACAACATTCTAAAGTATTCTTCCAAATTACAAAACATTTCATAAAATCCTAAAGTAACTACTCGTCCTCATCATTTCCTTCATTATTTGGTGGTAGCAATGATCGAAACCACTCTTCCAATGCTACAAAACAGGTCGGGTCCTTTAGTATTGTTTGCCGCATTTCCAACTACGAAGAAAACAAAATATATTACCAACATATGATAATAGCATTATAATTATACCATTCTACAAAATATCAACATATCAAACCATAACTAACACATCATTATACCATTCTACTTTCCATTATAGCATTGTATTTTCTATTATATCATTATACTTTTCAACTTAAACTGACAATTACCTGTGATTGCGGTTGTTCTTGTGTCACTGGTTGTTCCTGATCGTACATGGACACAACGGTTGGGGGTTTACGCCCAATGCCTCTAATATGTCCGCGTCGAACACCCAATATTCTTTCAAAATAGTTTTTTATATCAGTGGATGTTAGTTCGCTTGCTTCAGAAGTAGCTTGGGTTCGTTGGTTAATCTCCTGGAGTAAAGCATCCTATATTTTCAAAAAATCATAAAAATTAGATTACTAAATACGCTTGACAATATAAACAATTATATGAAAATACAAACTAACCACTTACGTATTGTTGCTCGACTGACTGCAGGGCTATAAAATACCCCTTGTCGATTGGAATTAGCCTTACGAAAAACTTCAATTCGACTGATATCCTATTTAACATTAAAAATTAGATTACTTATACTTTAAATAAATATTTAAATATATGATAACTTACTTCTTTGAAACATGCATTGCTGTATGAGCTCGACCCCCCCCCCTTCTGTTTACAACTACTTGTTTTACACGACATTCTGTGTTTGACGCCGAACGCCTTAAAAATTCTACCGTTTGAAAATGTTCGACTGTCTTCGCCCAATTTTCATGTGACATACCATGGGGGGGGGGGGTTGTTTAATGTGGTTGGGATATCTGCACGCCCCCTGATTTCCTTAAAATAAGAATGAGCATTACTTTTTCGGCCTCTATAAACTTTTGCAAGAGTCGAATCAATGCTCCGCAACAATTGAGCATGCTCTTGATCCATGTTAACCTTATCCAAATCAAATTTATTCTACAAAATACAAAAAAATTAGTTAATTAAATAACAATCACAACTAAACTTAAAATTATGTCAAAGTTACCTTTAGATGCACAGCTGTTGCGTTCCTTAAGGCGGGGGAAACATTGTCCCAACCAGATACGTTCAAAGGGACGTTATTCCACAAATACCTCCCAGTTTCATGTGTGAACCAATTACCACGCTTCCCGACAGGGTAATATGTGATCTCCCTGTCGAAATCCATATCCACAGGCTTTCCTTTGTTTGCCCGTATCAACTTTCCCAACTTGATATTTTTTGACATGCCCCTTTTTTTTTGGAAGCTCGGCTGAAAAAGTACAATTAAAAATATTAGTCACGATAACTTATTATAAAATAATAAAAATAGTTAATAAATATAAATATATCATAATAAACCTCACCATCCTGTTCGTGCTGACCACGACCAAATCCTACTGGAGGTGGTGGATCCCCGGCTCCATCACCTCCATGTCCAAGCCCCATAACATCGGCCATCATGGCCAAGAGTATCGCCCAAGTAAACCTCATATGTAGCCTGTAAATTACAAGATGTACAATATAGAAATACAATATAATTAAAAGTTAGTTACCGTGCGAAATTGTAAGATATAAAATATAGACAAACAACATAAATAAAAGTAAGACAAACAATATGAATTAAAGGTACATTTCAAATAAAGTTTCTATTACAAAAAAAACATTTGATTTTTTTAATCAGAATCTTCATCATATACTTCAATGTCTTCTTCATCAGTATCATAATCAGAATCGTCATCATCATAATCAGTCTCTTCAACGGAAACATTATCGATTCTACCCGTTAGCGGAGGTACTTCAGTCTCGTCTTCATTGTCATAATCAACATTGTTTTCAGCTACATCAACATTGTTTTGAAAGTATTGTGAGAAGTCGATAAAAATTCTAGCTCCAGATGAAGAGTTGTTTTGAACTATGTCAACATTTTCGGCCTCCACATTGTCAACATATTGGACAGAGTCACTGTAAGCATTTTGGACACGAGCAATGTCGGATGGTAGATCCCAAATATTATGATGATTAACATGCTCGACGACACAACGAGGGTTGTTGTTTTGGTTTCTTCGATGATTAACAGGCTCGCGGATGTAGAACACTTGTTTGGCTTGCGAAGCATATATGAGTTGATCATTTTGGTACACTTCTTTTTCTGTGTCGATACTTATGAAATTATCATCAGGAATATCTTCCGTATCGAACCACTTGCACCGAAATATTACAGTCGAATAATCATATGGATATTTCCCCTCCATAATCTCTTCTAACTGGCCATAATATTTCTCTCCATTCTCACCAACTGCTAGAACCCCAGAGTTTTGCGTTTTGCGTTGTGCATCACGACTAAGTACCATAAACCTAACACCGTTGACTATGCACGCGATGTAAGTATAAACATCCATTTGTGAACCCATTGAAAGGGTTGACAACTCTTTGTGGAATTCTGGAGAGTTTTCTTTTTCCATCTGATAAACCTATTAAACATATGTTGATGTGTTATGTATTCTTGATTCGTTATATTTATCAAAGATATTTGTTTATTAATTATTATTACCTTTTCAAGAAACCAGTTGGGAAATTCGGTCTTTTCGTCACTTTCAGGATGTTCAGATTTGAATTTTCTATATTGATGAATATATATATATATATATATATATATATATATATATATATATATATAATTGATGAATGGAAAAAAGTAACAATAAATAATGAAAGATAATTAAAAGTAAGAACACTTACTCGATGTATTGTTTGACTTCTTGACAACTATTCAATATAAACCATTCTATATTACGTTTCTCCTTTATATCAAGATGTTTGATTTGCGTTGCGCTCGTCGGTCGACACTTGGACTCAAACATCCAAAACTTTGTTTTTTCAATGACAACGTCTTCGTTTCTTTCAAGGCGATTGACATCTCGAAGGTACATCGAACAAAATGACAAAGCTTCTTCAGCAATATAACCTTCAGCTATACAACCTTCCGACCTCACCTTATTTCTGACATAGTTTTTTAGTTTTTTCATATACCTTTCAAACGGATACATCCATCCCATACATATCGGGCCTCCGGCAATCGCTTCATCAGGTTAATGCAAAACTAAATGAATCATAATGTTGAAAAACGTTGGAGGATAAATCAACTCTAACTTGCACAAGATTCTAATAATGTCTTCTTTTGCTTTCCTCATATCCTCCACCTTTAGTGTTCTGGAGCATATTTGATTGAAAAACGTACAAAGATCTACAATTGGGGTAGAAGTTTCTTTGTCCAATAATGCTCTAACTCCAATCGGTATCAAATGTTGCATAAGAATGTGATGGTCATGAGATTTCAACCCAATAATGTTATTATCATTATCTACCACTTTGTAACGACCCAATTTTACCAAGAAAGTTTTCATTTTTAATTAATCAAACAAATCCCATAATCCATAGATTTCCAAACCATTTGTTTTCCAATTCACAATTATTACAATTTCGTTGTACTTTTTGAAAACATCAGAGAGTCCCACACACACAAAAACAGAGGTAGAGTGCGCGCCATGTCATCACGCCTTGCCCTTGCCCTTAGGCTCTGAAGTACCTGAAACAATCAACAACCTGTAAGCGAAATGCTTATTGAGTTTCCCAGAGCATACCACACACACACAAACCACATATCATATATCCTGTTAGCTATAAAAGCTACACACATATCACGTAAGCCATGCATACATGAAACCTGTGAGAATGCCATGGGCTCCCCCACATGGTCTTTACCTAGGACTACCATGGGCTCCCCCACATGGCCTTACATCCAATTCTATGGGATACCCCACATGGTCTTCACCTAGGACTGCCATGAGCTACCCCACATGGTCTTACATCCAATGCCACAGGCTTCCCCCGGGGTCTTCATACAAAACATGCAATCACATAACAAAACACAGAATGTGTAACACATATATCATAATAACATAATGGGCCGGCCTTGGTGCCTTAGACCCATAGGTATGGTGAGAAGACTCACCTGACACGAATGTTGGACTGACACTTTGTGACCAAATATACCCCACGAGCTACGCCACTCAACTGCCTAAAAAGTGTCATACCACATCCAGTCATTTCCCAAAAGTCAATCCTGGTCAACTACAGCCAAGATCAAGTCAACAGTCCATGTTAACCCTAACTCACTGAGTACAACTAGTGACTCGTCGAGTTTCCCAGGATAACGTCTACTCGCCGAGTCATCGAGGTGACCCATCGAGTTCATATGGTCTTGATTTGATAATTTAAGGTCATTCATCGAGTTTCCTTGCTTGCCACTCGACACGTCTACGAACATCCAACAGTTGGGGGAATCTTACTCGACTCGCCGAGTTGTTCCTTCAACTCATCGAGTTCTAGGTAATCTTCATTCGGCTCACCGAGTTGTTCATCCAACTCGTCGAGTCTAAGACAATATTCATCGGGCTCGCCGAGTGTTCATCCAACTCGTCGAGTCCATGCTTGCCTTCATATGACTCGCCGAGTCGCCCCCTGCGACTCGCCGAGTCCTATCAGATCTCAAGCCATACAGACTCTTTTGAGCCATGAAATGCTTCCAAATTATAGATCTAAGCTTCTGAGGCATGCTTTCCACGTAAAGTTGCAAACTTTACGTGCATGCAAGGCTTTAAGGCCCTAAAATAGCAAATCTAAGCTTAAAATGGAGTCATACACTTGAGGGAAGGCCCATGCTAGGCTCAACTGATAACTTTATGCATCTGAAGGCCAAAAGGAGTCCAGATCTGAAGTTACAACTTTAGATATTGGCTTAAACACAAAATCCCTTTCATAGAATCCATGCACAAGAGGGTTTTGAGTGGAAATGAGCCAAGGAATAGCTTAATACCTTCGGGGGATGCTCCACAGAAGTAGATCTTGAATCCCCACGAGTCCTTCGCTTCCTCTAGCTTGTTTCCTCAAGTGTTTCCTTCACCAAATCCCTCCTTTAAGCTTAAAATCACCAAGAAACACACTCACACTCGAATTAGGGTTTTTGGGAGGTAAAGAGCTGTAAAGGGGAGGGTAGGGGAGGCTAATGCCCCTTTAAATAGGGTGCAAGGCCTCAAAATCTAGGGTTTCATCTGCCAGCATCTACTCGTCGAGTCCCATATTGAACTCGACGAGTAGGTCATTAAACTTCGCGGACAAACCCACTACTACTCAACGAGTAGGGAGGCCAACTCACCGGATAGGTTCTTAAAAATCCAAACCAAAATATCATTATTAATACCTGAGGATCAGGGTGTTACACGTTTTCTTACTGATGTTAGATCCAAACCCATCAGGAAATTTAACATCTCTTATAAATTGACAAAAGATTTTGCGGTCAGGTTTCTTGAATGAGTAGCTTGCATGTGGTCTAGTAAAATTGTTACCCTTTTTTTGCAACCATTGATTACGCCAGATATTCAGATTTTTCAAGTCCTCGCATGCATTTGATGTGTCCTTACTCTTATCATTCCTCCTAGAAGTACCCAAAAGACTATCACCCACATTTTTCTCGACATGCATCAAATCTATGTTGTGCTTCAGCTGCAGAGAAGACCAATACTCGAGCTCGAAAAATATGCTACGTTTCAACCAGTTCAACTCGAATCCTTGCCGATCCATGTTTTCCTTGAGAGTGTTAGGATGTTTACCCAGTTTACGAAGTATTAGACGACCTAGTTGCTCTTGTATGTCTTCATTAGTAAAGTGTCTCGGAGTGGGTCTTGTCTCAGGTTGCCCGTTAAATTTCAAAGTCATCCTTAATGGATCATCAGCATCTAAGAACCAACGATGACCGATATAAACAACTTTATTTACTGCACGGTATGAGAGGGTGTCTTCATTGCAAGTCGTGCATGCTCTATACCCTTGTCCGCTCCAGCCCGATAAACTACTACGAGCTGGAAAGTCATTTATTGTCCATAACAACATAGCTTTCATCGTGAAGAATGTGTTTGTCGCTGCGTCTTTATTGCCTACGCCTGATTGCCACAAAAACTTAAGCTCTTTCACTAACGGCCTAAGGAAAACATCAATGTCCTTTCTAGGCACTTTAGGGCCGGGAATCAACAAGGCCAACATGAATGATGACTCTTTCATACAAAGCCATGGTGGCAAATTTTATGTGGTGAGTACAACCGGCCACGTACTATGCGGATTACACATGTTGCCAAATGGATTAAAGCCATTAGCTGCCAGCCCTAGACGTACGTTGCGAGGTTCACTCAAGAAGTCAGGGTAATCTACATCAAATTTTTGCCAAGACTCTCCATCAACGGGATGACACGTCACACCATCTTCTGATCTCCCAGTACTATGCCATATCATATTTTTAGAAGTGTACCATGAACAATACATACGGCGTGGTCTAGGGGTCACTGGAAAGTACCGTAACACCTTATGAGCCACTTTCTTACCCTTGGTGTTTTTGTCAATCCACCGACTCTCTTTACAAACGGGACAAACTTACAATGACTTGTGGTCCTTCCAGAAGAGAAAACAATCGTTTTTTCACACATGTATTGACTCATACCCCAAACCTAACTTCTTCAGTTTCTTTTTTGCTAAATAATATGAACGGGGAACCTTGTTGTATGGTGGAAATGCCTAATGCAACAACTCAAGGGGTTGATCAAATGAACTATTAGTCCATTTGTTGTTGACCTTCATATGCATCAGCTTTGCTAAAAAATCAAGGAAAGAAAACGTACAACCAGGATATAACTTGGTTTCGACTGCCTCTAACAACTCTTCAAAATCATCATCGACACCGCTACCCCCTGTATTTGAGGTTCCTTCATTGAGGTTTGTATCATTTTCTCTCGACTCCCACATAACATAATAAATAACATCAACCATCTCGTTGCTTGGCGATACGACATCTACAACTGGAGGGATTGAAGGTTCAACGTGATATATCCATGTGTTGTATGCTTGACTGAAATCATATATACGAATATGACGTCTTATTGCTTTCGGATCCATGAAATAACGATTATCACATTTCTCACACGGACATCTGGTTTCACCTTTACAATCTAGGTGTAACATTGATCTCTCGACAAAAGAGTCGAGTCCTAGCTGGAACTCGGGAGATTGACGATGTGGATTAGTAGTCCAGCTTTTATCAATACACATGATGCAACTGAAACATAATTTAGTGTTTAAGGTTACTCTGTGGGAAACAAAAATCAAGTAGAGTATTCATAAAGTTGATGATTCAAAAAGTATCCCAACATGGGAACACTTGTTTTAAAACTACTTTAATTTGATTTTACAATTAATTTTTTTTTATTTTTTTAAAATTAATTTAATTTTATTCTATAATTAAATTAAAATTACTAGAAGTACGTTGCAATTAACAACCTAATTAATTTGATTCTAAAGGTAATTAATTTGATTTTCTAATTAAACAAAATCAAACAAATGTATATGTACATCCAATTTCAATTTCATGTCGAATTTCATTTTTAAGCCAATGTGGTATAAACAAAAATTTCAAAAACATACTCAAAATGCATAAAAACTTCCCACAAATCTGAAAAAGGATACAATATTCTAACAAAATGTATACAATCCAACAAAATGCACAAACACTTTTTTATCTCTAAGAGAAAGTATCTTGCTATTATTTTAGTTTAATTTTCTAAAAAATTAATTAATCTAAGGCTTACTTAATCTAAAATAAATCAATATTATAAAAAATATAAATAAATTTATGAAGTTTTACATTAAAACTTTGGATTCAATTAAAAAAAATATAAATATATTTATGAAATTTTAATTGAAGTTTCTTTGTTTAAGACTAGATTTTTAATTATTTTTTAGAGCAAGGGACCAAAATCGTACAAATCAGAAGTTGAGGGGCTTAAAATATATATTTTGTAATGGAATTTGGTTAATCAGGAGGTTTGATACCTCCGGATTCCTCCTTCATCGGGCGATCGTTCATGCAGAGAAGCAAGAAAAAAAATACGAATGGTTTTGTATCTGTGATCTAATAACAATTCAAGAGGCAATTTCCAACATATATATAGTATCAATTTATACCAATTCAAGAGGCAATTTTCAAAATATATATAGCATCAATTTATACCGGTCATGCACAGATAAGAAACAAGAAAAAAACTATGAATGGTCTTGTGTTTATCGGTCATATAAGAACAATTCAAGAACCATTTCCCGACATATAGCACCAATTTATCATCCAAAACAGAAAAATAATAAGAACAATTTTACCTTGAATAGGGGGAATTTCTGAATTGAACTAAGGGTTGCCGGTTTTGGGGAAATAACGGCGGTATTGTGGCTGCAGGAGGGCTAGCACCGGCTTAAATCTTTGTCCTCCACTCAATCGACTTGTGAACTCATGAAGGAAAGAAATTGCAAGTAAGAAACGAGCGAGAGAAGGAAAGAAACAGCAGGATAAAATGTTGCGGAAAAGGCAACTGGAAAGGGGTTATCTGCACGAGTATTAGCGGCGATAGGCAATAGCAGCGACGCAAGTATATTAGCGGTGAAAAAAGAGTAATAGTGGCGACTCCTTGGAGGGAAAAGTCAACGCCTTTTCTACAACCATTCGATTGAAAACAAATCGGATGGATGGGGGTAATTTGACGCAGATCGCCATTTGCGAGCATTACCGACGACACCTTTAGTGGCGACATGGGGCAATATTGGCGAAAAGTAACGCGTCAATTCCATGTTGCCGCTATTGCTCCATTTCGCCGCTAAAGGTGTCGCCGGTAATGCCAAGATTTCTTGTAGTGCATGTATGTCTATGTATGATTATGTGAGTATGTGAATGTATTAATAGACATTACGATGCTAAATAAGGAAATGCATGTGTCTATGTATGTATATATATCTATGTGTATGTGTGTGGATGTATTTATGTGTATGTGTGTATCTATGTGTATGTGTGTGGGTAAAAGTATTGATTGTAATGTTAAAGTATGAAATGAGTAACCGATCGAAAGGTGAAAATGGCTCTACAAACGTAGATATCAGGTATAAGTTGGGCAAAGTATAGATAGTCATATATAATAGATGTGTGAAAAAACACGACGTTCGATGCCCGAAATGTCGAAAATAAGGAAAATTCGTAGGTAATCTGTTGGAAATTACTGACGGAATAGCGACAGATGGTTACTTCCATCAGTAATCTGTAGGCATCGCCGCTAATACCATTATTTCTTGTAGTGATATGAACTTGATACAACATAAATAACTGGAGTAACTGTATTATCTTTGAATTTGGGTAGCTCAAATCAGACATCCTTGGAATTTACTGTTTCCTCGTCGAAATTGCGAGTATAAATGTAGAAGTTTTAACGAACTGTCTTAATTAGGTAGGACGACATTATCAAATCTGATGATTCTCCGGATCTGGAGAATCATCGTATCTAATCTTAAAGAAACGGTATCTACAGCTTCCTTTATCATGGGATCTGAGAAAGAAAGTTTCCTCATGATTAAACTCCTGATCGTGTGGATATGGGTTTCCTCGATAGGACCCATCTCCATCCCCGATCCCACTGAAGTAGAAGCCAATTCCTCCATCGATGAAACAAACTTGGAGCAGCACATCGGCATGCAGTGGAGATGGAAGCGGGTTGGATCCGTAAGGACATGAATGATAGTCTCTGGTGTATGTCGACAGCCACCGAAGATGGATTCTTTAAAGAAGTGTGAGATTGAGAAATAGGGAGGGCTTTGTAACATAGAATTTATGATGGTGATGAAAACTGGAAATTGAATTAGTGTATGAAGGTGTGGATAACGCTGGTTTGCGGTCGAAACGATTGCTTTGTTGGTGAAGGAGGTCAAGGATGGAATTGGGAGATTGGGTTGTATAAGCACCCTAGTGTTGTAGTATTCATAAATTCAATTCTTCTCCATTTGTTTGCAATGGTAGAAAAAAAAAAACAACACACTTTTTGTATTGTTGTTTGGCAATTGTGATACAATGAAGTGGGTTAAGTGGTGATTTTGTTGTTAAAACATGCTTTGTTGTAGGTCCAATTGCAGGATCCGTAAATACCAATGAAAATGGTCTTCATAGACGGTCTTATGGGAAAAGCAATTTCCGGCATAGAGGAGAGAACACAAGATGGACAAAGTATGATGATGATGAGGGTTACGTGAGTTCTTGAAAACATAATTGTTGTAGATTGGGGAATAGATGATAGGAGAGAGAGACCCACATTATAATATATAATATGTTCACATTAAACAAATAACAAATAAATGCAAAGTCAGCAAGTTTTCATGGGATGACCGCTCCAAGTCTATCAAAATGGTGTAATTGACATGCAAAAGATAACTTCAATGACTTGTTGCTCAAAAAATAAATAAATAAATAAATAAAAATAAAGAAAATTATAGTGTCATTTTCCCCTCTTTTTAAGGTACACGTATGTCCAAACTGTTAGTGTTTTTCAATGGAATATTTGTGAACTACATGTTGCATCTTTTTTTGTTCTCTTTTATTTTAAGTTAATTCTACATAGGCTTATTGAGGTAACTCTGATATCTTTGTTGATAAAAACTAGTGATTAAAAATACTCTTAAGCTTTTTTATAATTTGCAATTTTCTTTGGAAACCCACAACTCTTGATATTTACTTCATTTTATTTCATCCAGGTTCTCAATGTATGTTATATCTCAACATATACATAATCAATGGAATGATCATCATGATTGATGTTTTTCTCAGTTTTAAAGGAGATGATATTTGCAAGACTTTTCTGAATAATCAAACAAGAAATCTACAGTTATAATTATAAGGATGACATGACACTTTCTTGGAGTGGATCGATGGATCAGTCCTTATGAAAGCTATGAAGGAATCAAAGTTAGCCGTCGTTGTATTCTCTAAAAGTTTTGTGGATTCGTTGTGGTGCCACCTGCATATATTATAAAGTACAAGGATTAAAGGCTATGAGAGGGCAAATCATTATGCCCAGATTTTATGATGTGGATCTCGATGCAGTTCGAAAACAAAAAAGAAAATATCAAGAAGCATTTGCCAAACATGGTTGTAGAACCCAAAGATGCAGAGGCACCATGGCAACTTTTTTTTTTTCATTTTCATTTTTTTTGTAGTTTTGATGCTCAAGATGTGTATGTTTTTTAGAAGATGTGTAAATAGTTTTATACATAGGTTTACAACTTCTACTTGAATTTGAAATGTAGAACGGTAATATGACTCCCTTTCTCTATTTCATGGAACATGCAACAAATTAGGGTAAATTACACGAATGGTCCATGTGGTTTTGGATAGTCTGCATGTTTGGTCCCTATAAATAATTTTTAACTAGGACCGTCCCTGTGGTTTGCTTTTGTTTTGGGTTTGGTCCCTGTAAGACATGAAATGACATTTATACCCTTTTTTAATTGTTTATTATGATATTTTTAGAAAAATATTTAAATAAAAAGTATATGTGGGCTCCACCCCCACCCCTAATGCTTTATCTCTGTTTAATTTATTAGACATCCCTCTTCTAAGTTCTACTGATCTTCAATCTAACATCCTCCTCCCGCCACCATCACTTCATCAATTGTAATAGGTATCTTTTGCTGATATCATCGTTGGTGTCCTCTGTCGTGACCTCCACCCACCTGCCTTCTCTCTCCCTTTTAACAAACACATGTACCTTCCTCTTCGTCGATTATAACTCGGAAGTAGACGATATGCCAAACTTCCACTCTGCTGCCCTCATGACACCATTTAAACTTCTCATAGTATCATACCCCTCTCTTCCCCCCTCTCTCCCCACTGAAAAGAACACTAATACACCACCGGAAGAAGACAGACCAAGCAATCGTTACTCCACTATGCCATAACCGAACACAGGTGGCGGTTTACTAGAAACCCTAACTGATGTCCCTTCCAGTTTCATATCTTTGCAGTCAGAGACCTGCCTTCTCGATCTTTGGAAAACCCTAACCTTTTCACCAGCATGAGCAAAGGGCAATCAATCCGGTAATTGGATCAATCAGGTAGGAATACACTTCTGAAGTTGTAAGGGGGATTTCTTGACCGATTGTACGTATCCATGGATGTTCAGATTGTAGAGTTGCAAGTCGATGATTGAGAATCTTGCGATGTGAGATATCGAGGCAGTAGTAGGATTTCTTGCTAGTGAGGTTTTTGCATGATTTAGATAAATGTAGAATGGATGTGATGGGGGTGGCTTTGGATGTCAGGAGCGGTAGAAGGTGATGACGATTTTTCCGATGAGAATAGATAGTGTCGGGGAGTCTATAGGGAGATGCAGGGGATACAGGGGTTAGGGAGGGATAAAAGGAAGAGGTAGATTGTTTTTGTTTAATAATTTATTCCATATAATTATTATAAATTCTTTGTAGGGACAGTCCGAGTTAAAAATTCTTTGTAGGGACTAATCGTGTAGACAGCCCCAAACCATAGGGACCATTCATGTAATATAACAAATTAACTCCTTTTCTGAATGTGAGCATATGTTAATTATCCTCATGTCTCCAATGTGTATGCATGAATAAAAGTTCCTAAAAGAAATTGTTGACACAAAGTGCAAATGAAAACGTGATTAGGAGAGTGGCTTGTGTGTAAGATCGAAGTTATTCGTGATGGGAATATGGGGTAGGGGTAGGGTTAGGATAGGCCTGATAATTATGTCGTGTTCGGTTTGATGGGTTGCGGTTGGTGGGTCAAAATACACTAACCCAAACGCGAACCATTTAACTATACAAGTCACACATTAATGGGTTTAGAACATAAACCCATATACGAACCGTCAACCCGTTTATTTATACAGGTTTATAGGTTGGCGGGTCAGACTCGGATTGGCGGTTCAGATTCAGATTCGTGTTTCAGATTTGGGTTCGTGGCTTTGCCCAATTAACACTTAACAAATTACATAGATAACATAATCAAGTCAAAAAACTTAATCATATTGACATAAGAAAAGTAGGGTAAAAATTATAGTTTTATTAAACAGTTCACTTCAAGTAAATAGTTTTGTGTCCTGACTTTCCCTAGTTAACACTTACTAGATTATGTAGATAATAGGTTCTTCATGAGTGCATGGTGCATATTTGTATAATGTGTTTGTGTGAACAAAAGACTGACAGCAAATACATGAGGAAGTTCAGGGCAACAACATCAAATTGATTACACATTGGATCCTACTTAATAGAATAATACTTTATATATATATATATATATATATATATATATATATATATATATATCATAAACGGGTTGATAGGTCAACCCATATTTTTTTTGGCAAACCCATTATTAAATAGGTTGGCAGGTTGAAAAACTCAACCCAACCCTATTTATCTTTGTGGCGGTTTCTTGTCGGGTCACGGGTTGTGTCGAGAAATGCCAGGCCTAGGTTAAGACTATTTTTCCCTCTTCTGCTTATAGTGAATCTGATAAGGAATATGAAATAGATGTAGCAACTAGAATGAATAATCTAAAGAAGATGATGAAATAAGCAAATGACATAAACGAATAGATGAAGGTAAAATAAAAGATGAATTGTAATGGAAGATATGAATGGAAATGATGAAGATTACTAACTGATTCTCTCAATCAACCAAATGATTGCCTCTTTTGCTTATAGTGAATCTAATAAAGATTGTGAAATAGATGTAGCAACTAGAATGAATAACCTATAGAGGATGATGAAATAAGCAAACATATAAACGAATAGATGGAGATACAATAAAAGATGAATTGTAATGGAAGATATGAATGGAAATGATGAAGATTACTAGGTGATTCTCTCAATCAATCAAATGATTGCCTGGGGATTCCCTTTCTTTCAAAGCAACAATGCTCATGAGCTAACACAAATCCTAACAAATATCTTCACACCCCTAACACAAATATTTTGCCTTATTTATTACCCTCACACTATAACTGACTCTAGCCATTTTCCAATATTACCCTTTCCACCATTCTAAACGGAACATGTAACAATTTTCTTTTAACTTCTTTTATAACCGGTGCATTAGTACTTGGTGCATTAGCACTCGTATCGAATCTCTAACAAGTTTGATGATTGCTGCTTTGTTGAAGGCATTTAAGAGAAGCAACCAGGTATGGTTTGGAAAGATTGCTAGAAAAACTCGTTTCTTATGTTTTGAAATGAAAAAAAATGAAAGAAAACAAAGTTGAAGATGGAAGATGCTTGATAATATAGAGGTTCTATGATAGAAATTTGTTAATTGTTCTTGATGATGCCACCCACACGCATGAGCTAAATCACATAATTGGTTTGGTGAAGGAACATGAACAACAATCACAACTGAACATAAGCATTGATTAAATGTTGAATCCTCACAAAGTAGATGTGATATATATATATATATATATATATATATATATATATAGAGAGAGAGAGAGAGAGAGGTTCATTTCAGACCACCTATATTTTGTGAGACATGGGGACCAAATCTTAGCCTTTGATCAAAATTGATCTTGTGTCTCATAAGAAAAACATATTAACACTAATTAATCTAACTGATTAGTTAATTAGGGGTAGATTAGTCACTAGGTTAAATTCAGATCTAATATATTGTTAGCGTCATCTTCACGTCATCAAGAAATCATCTACTTCGATTCTTCTACCAAGATATTTGTTGGATCAACATTCAGTGTTCTTCATTTCAATCAGGTTGATCTTCTATCTCTAATCTTATATTCTTTCAACCGGTAATCGATTTGAGTTTGACATTGATCGAACAATCCTAAATCATAGCTTTTAAAGACGTAATTTTTTTTGTTTTTCGAGTTCATGTTCTTCATTCTTCTTCATTCTGCAGTTGATAATCTTAGTGACTTTGTTCAATCATGTTCTACATTCTTCTACATCTACAATTTTTGTGATTTACGAGTTCATCTGCTTCGATTCATCTACGAAGACATTGATCGTAACAGAGAAGTCGCCCCTTTTGTTAGCTGATGATTTCTCAATCGCAACCAAGTTTTACCAATCCTTCATAGAAAGTTGCCCCTTCTTATAATGGAATCGTAACTAAAAGTATGATATTCAACAACTTCAAGCTTCAATTTAATTTTAGATCAATGATTTTTAGCCATTCATCAACATTGGTAATCAATCATCAACTGATATCGATTTCCATCTGATTGATGCTTCAAGTTTTACTCTCAAATTAGGTGTTTTATCAATTTAACTTCATCTTAAATCTATTATCATTTCAGGTATTTGATTTCAGTCATTGATTATCAATTTTAAGCTTTTGGTTTTTTCTGTGCATTCGAGCACATATTAAATGAAGATAAGCAAGCAAAAACAATGTATCTTCGAGTTATTTTGTGCTCATTCTATAAAATCAATGAGGTATGTACAAATCTATTATTATTCTTAAGCCAATTCTCTTACATTATACATGCACTCTACCTGTTTGATGAAAGCCCTGAATGAATAAAGAGTTTGATGTAGAGTCTAATAGATCACTCCTTCGTTCCCACCCTTAAACTTTGTTACTATTTAATTATATTGACCCCAAATTCTAAGATGATTTTTCTTAACTTAGTATGACTGGTGTACTTATTCTTTTTTTTCAGTGATTGAAGGATATACAACTGTCATCGATGCAAATGTTCAGTGCAAATTTTAGAAGAAGCATATCATCCATATCTTACCACCATTAATTAATGATGAGATCTTCAAGAAGCATATTGACATGTTGGTTTCAATGGTGCTTGGTCCATAAAGAGTTAAAGTGGCTTAGAAGTTGATGGATGATGAGGACTTGATTCATCTTTAGAATCGAAATCTGTAATGAGGATGTTGGTTTAATTTACTCCATGCACTCTCTTTATTTCTTTCTTAATGAATTTGTTCTTTACATTTGTACAACTTTTAACATTGTTATTGCAGTATATATATATATATATATATATATATATATATATATATATATATATCCTAATACCCATTAAACCCCTTTCACAGTGTAAAGTGTTACATACAATTATGAAATTAGCTAAAACTTTCATGTTTTCTATCATTACAACTTTTTAGGTAAGTCTTGAATAGAACTGTAGAGAATGTGGCTCGATAATAGTTTCCTGGAGAGTCTCATTCTATGTAGTGGGATATTGTAAATTTGCTTATATTTTTTTTGGTTTGGTTTCAAATGATGTATTTGAGGTAATTGAATAAAACGATAACACTATATTCTATGTTTTTACTTTTACATTGGTATTTACAAATAAATTGTGCATTATTTTAAGTTTCTTACATATATATTGTTATCTTCTGGTTCGATATTTGATGTTCATATAATCATTTAGTGCTACATTCTATTTAGAATGTTCTACATATACAAACAGCCTATAGCATTATTATATAAGAATATTAAGTTGTAACTTAAATATAGACAACCTAATTAAATTATTCTGTTAGAATGTTATGTATATTCAGCATATTGAATATAATATTAGAATCTTATGTAATATAAGTTCATTTTAAATGTTATAACACAATTTAGAATATTACACTTTAATATCAGAATATTCCATATAATTTCATAATATTAGAATATTTTACATATAACTTAGATTATCCTAGAACATTATGCATATTATTCTACATGAACAGACAAAGTACAAAATTATTCTATTAGAATATTCTATATATACGCATTAATTACGTCTTATTAACAGTACATACAAATTTAAACGAAATCATAATACTCAGAATAATCAACTTAAAACAAATTATCTTTTGCAAATCAGAGTATTCTAATTATAATATTATACTTCTATTCATGTTAGTACTCAACCTATAACATTATTCTACAAGAATATTCTATATGTACATTGAACATGTATATTGTTCTTTTAGAATATTCTACTTCTATACATGTTAGTATCCAACCTATAACAGTATTCTTTATGAATATAACTTATTAAACGATATCATAATAATTAGAATAATTAAATTAAAAATAAATCATAATAAGTATAATATCAAGTAATTAAATGAAACCAGAATATTCATAATAATCAACTTAAAACAAATCAACTTTTACAAATTAGAATATTCTAATTTTAATATTATAGTTCTATACATGTTACCACTCAAACTATAACATTATTTTGTAAAAATATTCTATATGTACATACAACATATTTTATTCTTTCAGAATATTCTAATTTTATACATGTTAGGAGTTAGTCTATAATATTATTATGTAGGAACAATCTATATGTATAGACAAAATATATATTATTTATTTTAGAACAATATACATGTACATTAGGACTAATCATATTTCCAACCATTCCATTAAGTAGTTATCATATTACCAAACATAGAATTAAACAGTAATCATATAATCAACCATACCAACTGATTTACAAAACATTAAGTAATCATTAATTTCTAATTTTTTCAAAAAAAATAACTAAAGAAAATGCTTTCATGTTACATAACCACTTTTCCAAACTTTCAAATTTACAACAATTCTATTTTTCACTCGTTTCCAGTGCATCTTTTGTTTCAATTCTTTATTTCATCAACCTACATCAACAAAATAAAAATTATTCACTTGGTCGCCATCTTCAGCTTTAAACCATTTCCATGTTCCTTGTTTCTGTGTTTCTTTAACTCCAACCTGCTAGTTTTTCATTTTCTAGCTTATTGGTACTTGAAAACATAGTGCCTGAAAATAATTCATTGAACTTCTTTGTCATACTTTTTTTCTATTGTGATTTGGAAACATAGATACATAATTAGAAATAATTTCTTCCATATTCTATTTTCTAACTAAAACTATTTTGAACACATTTTCAAACGTTTTTCATATTCCTGAAAAGTAAATATAACTTAGAATATCAAATGAAATTAGAATACGCAGAAAAAATAATCATTTATGAAGTAACGTATAATTTATCATATCAAAATACATAGACTATCAAGAATGAACCATAAGCATGTCACATTATAATACATAGAATTACGAAAAATAGCAACATACTTTAACTTTGATACGAATATAGACAATATAGTATAAGTATATTCTGTTTTTCTAACTAATTAATTTTATTATATTGTATATGAAATTTATGATAAAGTTCAAACTGTTGCAACATTCTAAAGCATGTAAAACTAGAATACCTATAATTTCCTAGAATATCATCTATGAACCATAAGCATGTCATATCAAAATACAATTTATCTTATCAGAATACATAGATTATCAAGAATGAACCATACACATGTAATATCAGAATACATAGAGTTATGTAAAATAGCAACATACTTTAACTTTGATACTAATATAGACAATGTTTTATAACTATATTTGGTTTTTTAACAAATAAATTTTATTATATATTATACGAAATCTAAAATAAAGTTCAAATTGTTGCAACATTCCAAAACATGTAAAATCATAATACCTAGAATTTCCTAGAATATAATCTATGAACAATAAGCATGTCATATCATAATGCCTAGAATTACAGAAAACAACAACACGATTTACTATTGCTATTAATATAAACATGGTACTTTACTTTTTACCCATTATAACAATGTAATTTTATTGATTAACCAATATAATAAATATATAGAACCTCTATAAAATGATCACATGTGTTACATTAATGTTAACACAAACATTCCATAAGATTGACGTTATAAACTATAAACTTGTATTATATACTATAAAAAATGATAAACAATTAGACTTCAATGTGTAAAAAATCCTATATCATCTAAATAAAATAAAAAAAAAATCAAGTTAGTACATATGGTTTATCTTATCAGAATACCTAGCATATCAATTATGAAACCATAAGATTGTTATATCATAATACTTAAAATTACGTAAAATAGTAACATACTTTACTCTTGCTACTAATATAGACATTGTACTTTACCTTTTAGCCATTATGGCAACAGACTTTCATTTATTAACCAATATAACCAATATGTAACTTGAATCTTTATAAAATGATCACATGTGTTCAATTACATATTATTATTATTAGTACAAATATTAGTTGAATTCTCCACATGTGATTTATCCAAGGTTAACTAGGTACTCACATTCAGTATGAGAATGACATGAGGAATGCACAAAATGATGATGATCAAAGTTGTTATAATGGAATTTCTCCATTCCCTTGTTTCTTCAAATATTTCCATCTTGAGATTACGTATGGTATGTGTATAAAGCTTTGCAAAATACATACAACACAATATTTCAAGATTTTTGTTATCCATAAAACCTATGTTCCTAAGTGAATATTCCACCAACCCTTTTTGTAGTAATCAATTCTATTGCTACACTAAAAAATTTCATGAATTAGAACAAATATATTAATACTAGTATTATTTCAACAACAAAAATTAAACTTTAATACATATACTATGTTTTTACAAGTGATTCAAACTTAATCCATGGATTCATAAAAAACAGAATTGTATAAAAAACAAACTAAAAGACATATTAGTTTTATCTTACCAGATTGTGTTGAACGATCCGTTTTTGATAATCCTAATCAGAATCGGTAGCTTCATAATCATAATCAAAATCCAAAATCTAACCCGAAAGGGATTAATTTGATTTTTTTGAATCAGATGAAGATTTTTAATTCAGTTTCATAGGGCTTTTCTCGAGAGATTTGGGAAGGTGATTTTTATCGGAAACAAATGTATTCTCGATCGAGCTTAGGTATATACGAGCTTAGGGTTTTCTCTAGAGATTGGGGTTTTATCGAGAGATTTGGGAAACAAAATGTATTCTTGAACAACATTTGGATCGGAAATCACTTCAGATCGACGAAACCACGATGTATTATGGAAGATTTGTCGAACAAAACGGAATCGGGAGGGATGTTTTTAGCATTTTGTCGTGAAGAGTTCTTGGGGAGGAAGATGAATTTCAAGTAGAATGAGAATAAGGAGCTGGAATCAGAAGATCAACTTAGATTTATGATTAATCTAAAACAAATTTTCTTTTTTGAACCAACCATTTGCCTGTTGAAGTTTCCACTTCATTACTTCTACCCGCTTTCATCATTTTTATTTTTGATTTTGTCATTCTTGTTATAATATTAGCTGCATGAAAATAATTAATGTTAGTACAAACAGTTGCATAATATTAGAATTATAAACAATAAAGTCCATTATTGAGCTTAAAAGTGTAGCAGTTTAAAAGTATTTTCTTCATTCTTTAATTGATCATCATTTTTCCTTCATATGTTATATGTTCTGTTTAGAAAAATAAAAAATCTAATCATAATACTTATACCAGGGAAGTGTCACCTAATTTCATCTTTCAACAAGGTACCAGTCAAACGATTCTAAAAATCTCTCAAACCAGCCATTTTTGAAACAGTGGTAAAATCTTCAATACTTTGAAATGCATTTGCACAAGGTCCTTACTCCTACTAGTTTGATTACTACCGATTTTGCAGATTAATTTAATGTTATTTTCTACATTTTCGCTTGCTTCTTGAAGGTATGGTATATCTTGCATCTTATTTCATTTCGTTTCACCTATTTCACTTTATGATCCTAATAATGGGTATTTGCCTAACCCTAATCACTAATAGTATGTAGATTTGGAGAATGGAGCAACAATAGAAGATCAATTCTCGAAGCAACATCCTTGTTATCAAACGAGAACAATGATATATAATGATAATTAACAGAACTATTGAAAATACCTGGAATTTCTTGAGAAGTTTTGGTAGTAATGTCATTTAGATGATCTGATGGTGTAGATTCTGAAGCACATGTAGATGTATCCATTTTCTTTGATAGAAATCTTCGATAAGAATCAAAGTAAGTAAGTTTAGGGTTTTATCGAGGGATTAAAGTGCAGAACTCCACAAATGAAATCGATCCAAAGAGAAATCGAAGATGACGAGTTCAAAATCACAAGAAGTTAGTGTTCTAGTTGATTATCGAGGGTTTTCGTGTAATGTGACATCCCTAATTTCACGGCCAGAAAAGACCGATTTGTTTATGCTTTGTTTTATAAATCAGAGTAATCGTTTAAAGAAAACGGTTGCGGAATTTGTTCCCAAAACAAAATGTGTTAAGAATTTATCAAAGCATTTCTTTAAAGAAATGTATTGTCATTAAATAACAAAATCTCGGGATGTCATGTTCCGATACAGACCAAAAGCATAAATAGTATAAAACTGACTGGGTCAGGCTTGGGAGCCTGGTGAGCATATATGGTTTTCAACCCATAATAATATAATTATTATATTCAATCATCAAACAATCAACCCAATTACCCATCCCCATTATCTTCGTTTATTCTTAAGTACCTTCCCTAAGGAATTATCCTAAGGGTCATCTCCTACATCGTATTTGATGGGTTTTAGCCATAAGAACTTTCATATGTGCGCATGCAAAACCCTAATGCTCGGATCTAGGCTTTCTAATTAAACATGATTTGAATCCAAGAATTCTAATAACTATTTAGGCTAAATAACAACATTGAAATAGATCTAGAATCATACCTTTTGTATTCCTTGTTGACCTTGTTGTCTCGGAGCTTCTAGAGTCACAAATGTCACTCCTCTAATGGCTTACAAACACCAAAGCAAGAAGGATGATTTAAGAGAGAGGAGAGGGGAGGAATTTCGACCAGAGGTTCCTTACTTTTGGTCAAGTATCGAATTCCCCATGCCATAGGGTCTATTTATACTTGTAGACTCCTTAAGGATTACAGATAAGTCCCTATCAGATAATCTTCTCTTAAGGCTATCCAAATCCATTCCTAAGATAAGCCTTTGGACGATTTTAGTTATCCTATATCTTATAGAATTCGTCCATAGCATATCCAAATGGATTTACAGTCTAAAGTTTAACTATCAAACAATTGACAGTTTATACCCCTTTATTTAATTAATCTCTTTAAGTCACCAAATTAATTCTAATTAATTTTATGACTTATATTAATCAAATAACAATATATTATTCATTATATTATTCCCATAATATATTAATAATATTTATTCTCTCTTATTAAATCATCCTATCAAGTTGCTATGGTGAAGGCAACCCAAAAGGACTATGCACAACCGGATCAAATACTTGCCTAATATAGTTACAGCCTTAGACACTATTCCAACAGTCTCCCACTTGGATAAGTCTAGTAACTATACAAGTACAATTCGATTTGCAATCGTAGCTCTCAAAGACGCTGTCAAACTCTGATCTAATCAATCTTGTCCTTTAGATAAGGGAACGTACAGTCCTCTGTTAGATATCATGCTGACAATCCTATGGAATGGTTAGTCAAGCATTTAGGTTTCTCAATCTCTGATTTATTTGACATAGAACTTAATCGAACACATCAATTCTGTTCTGACCGGGCCCGGCACATAAGTCAAATCAAATCATCGAGCGGCCGAGATATCGCTTTTACCTTCTTAGATAAAAGTTATAGATAAACTTCGACTTATATGCATTTACTTATTCATTAACCAACTATACACAACAATGCGTTTTATAACACCGAGTTACTGATGCGTTTTCGCATTATCAATGTACAACTAATTAACAAATAACAAACCATATATCTAGGTTTTAAGACTATATGATATTATCGTCTTGCGATCACCCTTTTATATCTTATTCCATAAGGTGATTCCAGCAAGGGCGGGTTTGTTCCAATGCTCAAAACTAGTTCATAAGCACTCATGAACGTTGTAGCAACCCTTTGCTATGTCTAACACCATTTAGACAATCTACACACCAATTCATGACAATCTTTATTCATATTTACTTCTAACATATGAACGATTGTGGACAATTTGAACAATTCTATTATTCCTAATAATTTCAATTATTCTGGAAGTCAAAACATGCAAAGTGAAACAATAGTTAAACAATTAACATAAGACAGTAACATTACTTATAAATAAAACTCCTTTATTTAATCATCAAATGTTAATTACATTTATCTATTACACGTTTCTAATACTATCTAATCTATACTAATATCATCCTTTAGCCCAATACTCCTAGCATGCTGTAAGTGCTTAACCCTACTCAGTCCCTTCGTAAGCGGATCTGTTGGGTTATCTTCTGATGATATCCTCTTCACTACGAGTTGTCCTTCTTCTACACGATGTCTAATGAAGTGATATTTTCTGTCGATATGTCTTGATCTACCATGATCCCTCGGTTCCTTGGTCAAGGCAACCGCGCCTTCGTTATCACAGAAAATCTCCATGGGCTCCTTTATGGCAGGTACGACTCCAAGATCACCGATGAAGTTCTTTAGCCATATTTCCTCCTTCGACGCTTCGCTCGCTGCAATGTACTCTGATTCGCACGTTGAATCAGCTACGGTTTCCTGCTTGGAACTCTTCCATGTCACTGCTCCTCCAATTAGGGTAAAGACCCAGCCCGACTGCGAACGGTAATTGTCCTTGTCGGTCTGAAAACTGGCGTCACTATACCCTCGCACCTTCAAGTCATCACTCCCTCCGAGGACTAAGAACCATTCCTTCGTCCTCCGAAGGTACTTAAGGATATTCTTCACCGCAATCCAATGTGCTTTGCCAGGATTCCCTTGATATCTGCTAACCATGCTCAAAGCGAAGGCTACATCAGGGCGAGTACAAGTCATAGCGTACATGATTGAGCCAACTGCGGAAGCGTATGGTACTCGGCTCATTTCTGCTATCTCAGCTTCGGTACTCGGACTTTAAGTCTTACTCAACTTGGCATTGCTTTGTATCCGTAATTCTCCCTTCTTTGAGTTTTCCATACTAAAATGTTTTAGTACCTTCTCTAAGTAAGTGTTCTGACTAAGTCCAATTAGTCTCTTACTTCTTTATCTCACTATCCTTATTCCCAAAATGTAAGAAGCTTCTCCGAGGTCCTTCATAGCGAAGCACTTCCCGAGCCAGGACTTAACTTCCTGCAGAGTCGGGATGTCGTTTCCTATGAGTAATATGTCATCGACATATAGAACGAGGAAGCTTAATATACTCCCACTGGCTTTGACATATACACAAGACTCGTCTTCGCTTCGTACAAATCCAAACTCTTTGACTTTCTCATCGAAGCAAAGATTCCATCTGCGAGATGCTTGCTTAAGTCCATAAATGGACTTCTCAAGCTTACACACTCTATTCGGATGCTTCGGATCCACAAACCCCTCGGGCTGAGCCATGTAAACATCCTCCGCCAACTTCCCGTTAAGGAAAGCGGTCTTGACATCCATTTGCCAAATCTCATAATCATGAAATGCGGCAATAGCTAGCATCACTCTAATAGATTTAATCTTCGCAACTGGTGAGAATGTCTCATCATAGTCAACTCCAGGAGTTTGAGTAAAGCCCTTCGCAACCAATCGCGCTTTATATGTGTGCACGTTTCCATCCACGACGGTCTTCTTCTTGAAGATCCATTTGCACCCAACGGTCTTACGTCCGGGCACATAATCAACCAAATTCCAAACTTGGTTATCATACATGGATTGGATCTCGCTATCCATTGCCTCTTTCCATTTCGCAGACTCCGGGCCTGCCATGGCTTCCTTATAGCTATTAGGTTCATCAAGATTTATTAGTGTACCATCACTAATATACGTGTCCCCTTCGGTAGTAATATGAAAACCATAAAACTGGGGTAGAACTCTAACTCTATCGGAACGTCTAAGAGGTAAGGATTCGTCAATCGGTTCAACCGGAGTTTCCTCCTCGGGTTGAGTGCCAGCGGTAGAGGTTCCTTCATCTATCGACTCTTGAATCTCTTCAAGCTTGATTTGCCTCCCACTGTCTCCTTGGCTTATGAGTTCTCGCTCTCGGAAAACTCCTCTCCTCGCAACGAAGACCACATTGTCCTTCGGTCTATAGAAGAGATATCCAAAGGATGTCTGCGGGTAGCCGATGAAAATACATCGCTCACTTTGAGGTTCAAGCTTGTCGTGAGTATCTCGTCTTACGAAAGCCTCGCAACCCCAAACCTTGATATGTGCCAACGAGGGAGCCTTCCTTGTCCACATCTCGTGAGGTGTTTTGGCAACCTTCTTAGTAGGGACTCGGTTAAGGATATGGGCGGCAGTCTCTAAGGCATACCCCCAAAAAGAGATAGGTAGTGAAGCACGACTCATCATAGAGCGAACCATATCCAATAAGGTTCGATTACGCCTTTCTGCTACACCATTCAACTGCGGTGTCCTAGGAGGCGTCAATTGCGAAACTATTCCACACTCCTTGAGATAATCGTGGAATTCAAGACTTAGGTACTCTCCTCCTCGATCGGATCGAATCATCTTGATTTTCCTGCCCAATTGATTCTCCACTTCATTCTTGAACTCTTTGAACTTTTCAAAGGTTTCTGACTTTTGCTTGATTAAGTAGATATACCCATATCTACTATAGTCATCGGTAAAAGTCACGTAGAAGCGGTTTCCATCCTTCGTGGTTGATCTAAACGGTCCACATACATCGGTATGTATTAGGTCCAATAGACCTTCACCTCTTTCACATGTACTTGTGAAGGGTGATTTAGTCATCTTTCCAAGTAAACAAGATTCGCATATGTCATCTTCCCTAAGGTCGAATGATTCCAACACTCCATCCTTTTGGAGTTGGGCTATGCGTTTCTTGTTGACATGTCCAAGACGACAATGCCACAAGGATGCTTTATCCATACTAGTGGAAGAATCAATATTCAAAACATCATTTCCTAAGTTATCAACAATCATAACAGTTTCATATATTCCATTACATGGTATAGCTTCAAAGTAAAAGACACCATTTAGATAAGCCAAAATAGAACCATTCTCATTATTAAAAGAAAATCTAAATCCTTGTCTATATAAACCATGAAATGAAATGATGTTTCTTGCCATTTCTGGCGAATAGCAACAATTGTTCAAATCTAAAACCAAACTATTCCTAAGCACTAAAGAATATACTCCAATCTTGGTTACAGGCGACGATCTTCTGTTCCCCATGATTAGATTGATCCTTCCTTGCTCCACATCCCTACTTCTTCTTAGTCCCTGCACATTAGAACAAATGTGGTAACCACAACCGGTATCAAGGACCCAAGAAATAGCATGATTAGAATCGTTAGATTTGATTGTGTATATACCTGCGAAAGATGGCTTGATCTTTCCTTCTTTGATTGCTTGCAGGTACTCTGGGCAACTTCTCTTCCAATGTCCTATTTTGTGGCAGTGGTGGCACTCTGCCTCCTTCGGGTTAGGACAGGGCTTGGCGGGATCAACTTTGGTCCCACTAGAAGAGGCACCATCTCGGGCCTTCACCTTGCGATGGTTCTTCGATGAAGCTTTCCTCTTCTTTCCCTTTCCTTGACCAATAGCCAAGACAGGAGCAACAGGTGGATTGGGAGTCGGTGCAGCAGACTTGTCTTTGAAGTTGCTCTCAGCAACCCTCAAGAGACCTTGGAGCTTGCTTAGGGTGACCTCCTCTTTGTTCATGTGGTAGGTCATCCTAAACTGGTTGTACATCGGAGGCAAAGAGTGAAGCACCATGTCGATCGCCAAGTCTTCCCCGAAGTCAACATTTAACTTGCGAAGGCGGTCGACATACCTTTGCATCTTTTGCAAGTGCACGGTAAGAGATTCTCCATGACCCATCTTCGCGGAAATCATGTTAGTGAAAATCTCATACCGCTCTTGTCTCGCGTTTTGGTGGTACCTTTCCAATAAGTCTTGGTGCATCTCGTACGGGTACATGTCCTCGTAGGACTTTTGGAATTCGGAGTTCATGGTAGCAATCATGATGCAATGTACCTTCGTTGCATCTCGCTCATGAGTTTCAAAGGCGGTGATTTCGGCTGGAGTAGCGATTTCGGTGTAGATTTTCTCGAGCTTCTCATCAAGGACATACTCCTTGTCCTCATAGCGAGCAATGGTGCAAATGTATCTTATCCATTCGCTAAAGTTCGTTCCATCGAAAGTGACCTTTTGGCAAAGGCTCATCAATGTGAAAGAACTAGCAGCAGCGTTGTTTGCATTCGACATCTATAATTAGAAAAGGACAAAGATAGATTAGAATATGAATCCCTAATTATCACCCAATAAGAAAAATTAGGGCTAGGATCTAACAATGACATTTACATATTAGAAAAGGGATGCCGTAATCTAACATGCAAATAAATTGAAGGTAAGTGAATGACGATTCACTAATTCTCCATCACAAAAACCTAAACTATTAGTCCTAAGTGTTTTTGAGAATTCCTAGGTTCGGATGAGATTCATTGAAACTATTCAATGGCATGTTTAAATCTCGATATGCCCCTCTAGTTTGTGACTGGGATGCCGAGGATCACAAAGCGGGTGTGAATTACCATGCAAATTCACATGGTGCCTTCATTGTAACGATCACCTATTCGATGTGCCGGTAAACCACACACGCTCCATCGAACTATGATATACAATGAATCACCCTTTGCCACCTTCGCTTAGAACCAATTAGTGTGCCGGTAAACCACACACGCTCCACTAACTTCTTAGCAAGGTGCAAAGTGTAATTTCATGGGATTGCATCAATTCACTTTTCCTAAAGTAACTAAGATTGGGAAATTTTAAAATATGTGTAGTTACTTTATATTTCTTATTATACTTTTAATGAGAGGATGAGGTTGCCCTATCCTACCCGTTCGGCTAACGACCCTCCACCAATCAAGCAAGCGGTGGGTGTGAGTGTACACCCATTAAGCGCCATTTTATAGGCCGCAACCTTATACCCACCTTATAGATTGGCTTCGTGAATGAGGCCTACTAACGGTAAGACTAGCATTTAGTTATACATATATATATATATATATATATATATTATACTAGTAATATCATATTAGTATAGGGTTGTATTTTAAACCTTTTAAAATCTAGGGTTTTGAAATTTAAGTTGTCTAAATTAAAACTTTTAATCATAAATATAAATTTCAAAACTTGAGGGCAAGTTTTAAACATTTAAAACATGGAGGATCAAATAACAAATAATTCCAATTAACAATTAATGTCCTAATTATCTATATTTGATTTATTCAAGATTTCTTTTAAGATAATTATCAAAATAATCAAAATAATTAATTAATTATCATATAAGGAAATCAAATATTTTATTATATGATAAATATCTTTAATTAGATCAAGATTGCAGTTATATTTATCAGAAAAACGAATTAACATTGATCTAATTAGTTTATGGAAAGTTTAGATAAGATAATTACAAAGAAATCCTGAATCTGTCCATTCTTGACGCCTGGACTCGCCGAGTGCACAAGGGGACTCGCCGAGTCCACCTTGGAACTCGCCGAGTCCATGACTCAGAAACCTAAAAATCGAATTTTGCAGGTTTGTTTCAGTTAATCAAGCAACAATTTAAAGAAAACCAAGCTAGGCTCTGATACCACTGATGGGTTTTAGCCATAAGAACTTTTCTATGTGCGTATGCAAAACCCTAATGCTCGGATCTAGGCTTTCTAATTAAACATGCTTTGAATCCAAGACTTCTAATAACTATTTAGGCTAAATAACAACATTGAAACAGATCTAGAATCATACCTTTTGTATTCCTTGTTGACCTTGTTGTCTCGGAGCTTCTAGAGTCACAAATGTCACTCCTCTAATGGCTTACAAACACCAAAGCAAGAAGGATGATTTAAGAGAGAGGAGAGGGGAGGAATTTCGACCAGAGGTTCCTTACTTTTGGTCAAGTATCGAATTCCCCATGCCATAGGGTCTATTTATACTTGTAGACTCCTCAAGGATTACAGATAAGTCCCTATCAGATAATCTTCTCTTAAGGCTATCCAAATCCATTCCTAAGATAAGCCTTTGGACGATTTTAGTTATCCTATATCTTATAGAATTCGTCCATAGCATATCCAAATGGATTTACAGTCTAAAGTTTAACTATCAAACAATTGACAGTTTATACCCCTTTATTTAATTAATCTCTTTAAGTCACCAAATTAATTCTAATTAATTCTATGACTTATATTAATCAAATAACAATATATTATTCATTATATTATTCCCATAATATATTAATAATATTTATTCTCTCTTATTAAATCATCCTATCAAGTTGCTATGGTGAAGGCAACCCAAAAGGACTATGCACAACCGGATCAAATACTTGCCTAATATGGTTACAGCCTTAGACACTATTCCAACAGTATTTACCTCTCATCTTCTTACATCGCATTTCCTTTATATATATTCGTTCCTAAAGCATGAATACGGAGTCACAACATCGCCTGGACTCATAACTCATAGTAAGGGTTAGGCTATCATCGCATGAATACGTAGTCACAACATCGCATGGACTCGTAATTCATTGTAAGGGTTAGAGTATCATCGCATGAATACGTAGTTACAACATCGCCTGGACTCGTAATTCATCACCTACAGGTTATGACCTTCTGGTGTTTCCACGGGGTTATCTAGAATAGTTCGTGGTCGCCATCTATACTCTGGTAGATGACGACATCGCCGGTCAAGGTTATGGTAACTCCTCTCATCTCACATCACCTATTTATCATCACCTATCTATCATCACCTAATTATCATCACCTATTTCTCATCACCTAATTATCATCACACATCATCTAATTTATCTACTCATGTTCTACACAACATATTTGTAGATATAAAATACATATACAGATTAACTCATTTAACACCTATATAAAACATCCATTCCACACTCATCTTAAATAAACAACAATATATAAACACATAGCACGTATTTCATAGCAAATACTTAATATATATATATATATATATATATGTGTGTGTGTGTGTGTGTGTGTGTGTTAGAAGAAAGTGATCACATACTCACCCAAAACATATACTTAATACATTCATACAATACTTGTATTAAAATCGTGTTATGAAATGGACTATACACTCACTTGATCAGAAGATGATCGGACAGCACTACGGCTCTTCAAATAGTATTCTTCGGCGCAACCGGGATATCTTTACACACTGGGTTTCTTGCGGGCAAAGCTTCGGCTCGGAAACTCTTTTATTCTCGGGATCTTCGGGCTTCGGGACTTGCTTCAGGTCTCAGGGTTGATACCGGGGCTTCAAGGGTACTTCTTTGCACGTAAATCGAGGTAATATGGGTGAGGGATGAGAGAATGAGCAACCAAACTCGGCTGGCCCTTCTAATCTATTTATAGGGCAAAATTGGCCCGTGCCATGTCGTGGCACATTTTTCCATGTCGTGGGCTTGGTCGTCACTGCATGCGTCATCGCAAGTTGCATCTGGTGTACTCTCGGAGGTGTCAGAAGACTGGCCACGTCGTGGTACTGCTTGCCACGTCGTGGTATCTGACAATTTTGGGGTTTTGCGCCCCGAACTTCAGAAATTCATAACTTTCGCATACGAACACCGTTTTAGACGTTCTTTATAACGAAGCAAAGGTGAGATTATGCTCTACAACTCTCGTTTAGACTCCATTGGCTAATTTTGAATTTATTTTTAATATATTATAATTATATTACTTATATATTATTTTTAGTAGGTTGGGACAGGAAAACTCCGTTATAAACTCATAACTCCTTCGTCTGACGTCCGTTTTCGTCCGTCTTTCCGTCGTTGCACTACTATCGATGAGATCTTCTATTATCATTTAGATTGTTTTGGATAAATATCGCTCTAACGTAAATTCACTATTTACGTCGCGCTGTGTCGTGCCGGTTCTGTCGCGAAACTTCGACAGGTCATAACTTCTTCGTTATAACTCGGATTTCGAAGTTCCTTTTCGGAAACCTCATAACATAAACTACATCTTAGTTATGATTACTCCTTCTAAATAATATTTCCCAAAAAAAGTCATTTTTAATGCTTATCGTCTCTAAATTTACTAGCCCTGATCTACGGACGTTACAATTATCTCCCCATTAGGATGCTTACGTCCCGGAATCATCAACGAAATAGGATTCGTATACTAACTCCATAAGTTATCTCTCCATCCTAAGTAATAACCTTGATGCTCAATCCTACATCTGCTCTTCGTACTATGTTGGACTTTCAATCATTACCTTCGAGTTACGAAATAAATCCCTTTTGAGGACTCCATCTTCTTAGGATAAGTACATTCCCTTATCTATTGTAACAGACCGATGGGTCTTGTCCCGATGACCTCTCATCGTAGTCGGACTCAATTTGATATGACAACTAGGGTCGGAATAACAATCATCACAATAGTCAGTACCAAAATAATGGTAACAACATACTTGAATAAAATGGAATCAATTACTAGTTTCTTGGTAACCTTGCGACTTTCCCTGATCCAAGCGTGAGTCATGTGACAACCCGAAATTTCCATTATGTACAAACTATATCACTTCAATAGAAGTTATAGCAGTCACAGTTAATTTTCAGACTTTTTAGTGTAAGTTTGAGTACTTCAGGGTTTACACTTCAGGAAATATCAGGAGAGTGGGTGCACTAGGGTTCTGTGCAACACTGTTATTCCAACACTCCATTATATTAGAGATCATTTCGGGAATAAAAATATTTTCTGCCAAAAATATCTTAGGACTATAAATAGAATTCTGAACCAAATTCATTCATTATTCGCATTTCCAACTAGAGAAAAGCCATTTTCTCTCTCACGGATCTTCGGGTTTTTATACCAAAACATGAGTACCTCTTTCTAGTAGTGTTAGAAAGCTTAATATGTAGTTATAACATGATTTAGAAGGCTAAATCACTAGATTTAGGAGTTTACTCCCCAAGGTGTTCTTGGGCGGTAAACTCCCGAAACGAAGCCTAGACTGTCCCCCGTGATATACAACTGCATTGGACTTGTATAGGAGTGTGTTAGGGACGTGAAATCAAGCAAGAACCACCCAAGTTTGGGAGTTCACGGCCCAAGAGTTTCTTAGGCCGTAAACTCCAAATTCAAGCTCCAAATGGTGCTTTTAAGGCACCTAAAGCCCTGGACTTTTACCTAGACTTGTTCCCAATAAATCAAGGGCCTTAAACACATGAGAATCACCTTGCAAAGTGATTTTACAGCCATGACATGGTTCATGGGCCGTAAACTCATTAAAGGGGCACCAAAGTGTGCCTAATGCCTTCATATGCTTTAGGTAAAAGTCTAGAACCTATCCTTCATATGCAAGAGACTTGAAAACAACAAAAACACCATTCCAAGGGAGTTTACGGCCGTAAACTCCAAAGGAAATGGCCTTGGGGCCGTAAACTCCTCTAGGGAGTGTTTCTAGACCTTAAACCCTTCCAAGAATTTAACCACCAAGTTGGAATAATTCTAGGAATCATTTGGAACTTCAAAACACACAATACACCCATGGTTGGGAGTTTACGGCCGTAAACTCAAGAGTTTACAACCGTAAACTCCATGTGTATTGGTATATGAGGAGTAAACTCATATATGGGGTCCTTTGGAACCCTAAACACAAGTGCCTTGTCCCACAATAGCTTAGATGCAATCCTTAGGACTTAAAACACTTATATAAAGTGTTTATTATGTCTAGGATGTCTTAACTTTATCAATTAGTAATTTGAGACTAATTGAGTGCATATATGTGTGATTATATGTTCATTAGGATCGTAGTGTGTGTACAAGTCCTCACTTGACACCTAGCAATCCTACACCGTCCAGTTCATACGAACCACCAACTACAGGTGTGTTCATACCCCTTAATCAATGTTTTAAATGATTTTAAATGCTTAAATGGGGGGAATACAAGTAGAAAACAGTATGTTATTAAATCAATCTTATGTATTTTATAACTGTGTTTTCACTCGGTAGATTTCACATATTTCAAAAGATGTTACATGAAATGGTTTTCTATCTTAAAATACCTTGATAACAAAAGTATTAGTTTTGAAATGTTTATTAAAATGACATCAAGTCATTCTTAATTATTGTTCAAAACTCCTAGATATCTTGCAAAACCATTATTTTTACCTTCTTGAACGAAACTACACTTATACGCATATGTTCTTATATATGTATTAATGTTATAGTTTCCATCCTTCGTTCAGTTTCCCACACCCTGGTGTATCGAGGGTGCATAAATCTACTTGAACAACCAATTACTTTCCAGTTAATTATCATAGGGATAGTTAGAAGAAACAAACATTTATTCCTATTACAAAGAATCACACGAGAGTCAGTTCATTCATGAGTCTATACCAATACCTTACATGATACATGAGTACACTTACTTAGGATTACATGATACATGAATATGTTTACATATACTTACCTGTTACATGAACACACTTACATGAATACCATACAGGAACACTGTTACTTAGGTGCATTATCCTGTATTTACTTACCTGGATACTTGTACATAGAACTACGAGGATGATTTATTAGTATTTACTGTGTAAATTATCTTTCCTATCCCAGTTCAATGGGATAATTCGGCGGTACTTACCATTCCGAACCCCACTGATTAGCACCAGTGGTCGATGAATGTCTGCGGATGTTTAAGGCTGTTACTTATTTAGTAGTCAGTAACGGGACTAACCATCCCTCTGTCCAACTGTTGCAACAGTGGATGAGATGTGAATCTTCGGAGGATCATTCGATATTAGGATATCGATGTCGAGACTAACCCTCCCTCCACCCTGCTGCCGCTACAGAGGATGAGGGGACACTCTTCGGATGTCCATAGGGTCTATCTTTCGCTTCGGCAATGTCGTGTTTGTCCTGGTAACCCAAGATAATAACACTTACATGATTATATTTTTCTTGTTTACTTTATTTTGTGATACTTTCACATAAACGAGGAGTTAGACTAAGTACTCTAGTATTAGTCAATAGAAAGGAAAAGCTATCATATTACTTACAAAACATTCGGGTCTTGGTAGAAGACTATATAGTCATAACAAAACATTCGGGTCTTGGTAGAAGACTACATAGTCATAACAAAACATTCAGGTCTTGGTAGAATACTACATAGTCATAACAAAACATTCGGGTCTTGGTAGAAGACTACATAGTCATAACAAAACATTCGGGTCTTAGTAGAAGACTACATAGTCATAACAAAACATTCGGGTCTTGGTAGAAGACTACATAGTCATAACAAAACATTCGGGTCTTGGTAGAAGACTACATAGTCATAACAAAACATTCGGGTCTTGGTAGAAGACTACATAGTCATAACAAAACATTCGGGTCTTGGTAGAAGACTACATAGTCATAACAAAACATTCGGGTCTTGGTAGAAGACTACATAGTCATAACAAAACATTCGGGTCTTGGTAGAAGACTACATAGTCATAACAAAACATTCGGGTCTTGGTAGAAGACTACACTTCATACTTATAGAAAATAAGGGATTTTCTAGGGTTTTTCATACTTACATCAACATTTTCATTTAAAGGTTTACATGGCCTTCATAATAGATTTTCATAAGCAAGACAATGACACTTAATTACTTATGAATTCACCAGCTTTAAAGCTGATACTCTTTCAAAATAACTTGTATTCTCAGGTCAACAGTAGACAGGTACGATGGCTAGGTTTTGTGAAGACGGAGCAGACAAGTCTCGTCTTTTATTTTGATTGTATATTTTATGTGTCTTACTACAATGAAAGAACACACATGTATTAAAACTCTACTTGTAATGCAATGGATGATGTTGTTGCTTGTTTATTATATTACACTGTTGTGATACTGTACATGACGTCCTCCACCCCTGAAAGTTTCCGCCGTTCGTGGTTTTGGGGTGTGACAGATTGGTATCAGAGCTTTGTTTATAGTGAATATAGTATATCAACCCATAAAAGATACACTAACTATAAATACATCGGGATTAAAACACTCTGTCTAAGAGTTATACTTTTAAATAATAAAATATTTAACAAAGTATACGTGCCTGCATTCATACTAAAATCAGTGTCACAATGACAAGAACAAAAGTATTACGATTGTTGAATATCACAAATAAGCCTGGGGATATATGGTCAGTCTTAGGAATGACATAGCCTGATCAACTATGCTGGTCCGAGGAGTGATTAGCATATGCCCAAGAATGGTTGTGATATGGCGACAAGTCTAAAAACTTACCAACACAACCATAAAGAAATACCATAGGGGTATTTGGTCTTACTGTAATTATCTTAGTCAGTTTGTCTATTTTAGCTATTTCTTATATCCCTTTTCTCGCGTAGATTAAAATGGCTGGATTTCACCATGGCGATCCGTACTTCCCAAACCAGGGCAATGCTGGTTGGTTAGAGGCAGAACTAGAAGATGATCACCCAATCCCTTTGGATGATCACCATGCTGAGGGTTTTTCCGATAGTTCTGACTCAGAGCCTGAAGTCAACAACCTACCCCCAGCTGCTCAAAACCCAAACCTGAACCCCCGTCCCGTGTTTCAAGGACCCACGCCTCTGTGGGCCACTAACTTGGCTAGATGGAGCCAAGAACAAGGTCAGCCCATTCCCTACAATGGAGACCGAAGTTTCTACAACCTCACTGAAGGAAGTTCTGCCGACAGGGTCCTACCCATCATGGTTCGTAGAATTTCCAGAAACACGATACTGGGTCAGGCAACTACTAACCGGGTCGTGGAGATTGAAGCCAACTCTGGCGTTAACACTTTCCACATTCGCCAACTAGAGTCTGCTCATGAAAGGAATTTGGTCCGCAATGCAAATCTGCAGAGGGAACTTGCTGAAACTCAAGCTGAAGTTAGGGAACTTCGAGCTCAGCAAGTGAGAGCTGACAGGCGTATGAGGGACATGGAACGTCTACTGTCGGGATCGAGAACTCATGCTAGCAGTTCTCGTCGCCGATAGAATCTCGTCGACTCATCTTTTGGATATAACCTAGTTTATGTAAAACTTTGGTCTAATTTCCTATCTGTATAAATCTTAGACCTGTTAGGTCTTGATCTAGTCTTAATTCTGTCAAAATTTTCCATCTTGGTTGATGTAAAGCCTACTTCTAGGCCATTTTTCTCGAACTTGTTACATCTATAATTCCAGTATTATTGACAGATATCTAATCATAGGGAAATTATTATCCAAATACTGTTATCTTCATTTAGTCATACTATTCCTTCTGTTGTTGGGCTATGGGGAGTTAGTCCATGAGACACATTCATTAATCATTTATTCTTATCCATGTCGTCATCTTTTAATCGTGTAGTTAAAGATGCCGCCACGCAGAAGTACAAGACGTAACCCAAACAACGAAGCACCGATACCACCTCCACCACCACCTGAACCTCTTCAACCACCTAATCCTTTCGATGCCAACATGTTCCAGGCAGCTTTTACAGTGGCGGTTGCAGCTGCTGTGTCAGCAATCAATGCTCCTATCCCTAGTGGATCGGGATTAGGTGCACCTCCCTCCAACCACGGCGAAAGCCATGGACACCCTTGGGGATGCACCTACAAGGACTTCACGAACACCAAACCCCGCAGCTTCAATGGAACTGGGGGTGTTATGGTGTTGAGACAATGGATTGAAAAGATGGAATCCGTCTTTGAAATCTGTGCTTGCCAGGAAGGCAACAAGGTCAAGTTTGCAGCTTGTACCTTCTCTGACAGAGCACTAACATGGTGGAACAGCCATGTTAACTATCTGACTTTGGTGGTGGCGTATTCCATCAGCTGGGAAAAATTGAAGGACATGTTGATGAAAGAATACTGCCCTCGAGGTGAAGTACAAAAACTCGAGCAGGAATTCTGGGGTCTACAAATGGTTGGATCCGACATCACGACCTACACAAATAGGTTCTGTGATCTGGCAAACTTATGCCTGACATGGTTGCTCTCCAGAGCAAAAAGATAGAGATATATATTTGGGGACTGTCGCCCCAGATCCAGTCAAGTGTGATAGCTTCCAGGCCTATTACTTTCGATAGCGCCAAAGAGCTAGCACAATCTCTCATAGACCACAGGAAACCTCAAAACCCATCAATCCCTATACCTGTACCACAAAAGTCAACCCCGACCACAACAGGAAGGGGTGGAATAAGAGGAAAAGAGGGGCTTCGAAAGGATCCTCCAAGAAACAACAACTTATGGCGATCAATGCTGCCATAGTTACTCCCATTCTCCCTGCGAACCCCTTACCAGCAAAAGCATATGTTGGAACTCTCCCGAAGTGCACCAAGTGCAACTTCCACCACCACAGACCTTGCAAGGAGATGTAGTGCTCTAACTACAACAGGAAGGGACACACAGTCCGTTTCTGCAAGACTCCAACAGCTCAAGCCGCCCAGGTTCCTAACGCCGGTATGGGCCAAGCTTGCTACGGTTGTGGCGAAGTGGGCCACTACAAGAGGAACTGCCCTAAAGCAGGAATGGCTGGCGAAGTAGGAAGAGTTATGGCCCTAGGCCACGAGGAAGCAGTAGCTGATCCCACGATAGTTACTGGTACGTTCCTCCTCGATAACTCATATGCTTGCATACTTTTCGACAGTGGAGCAGAGAGAAGTTTCGTAAGTCACAAATTTTCACACCTGCTTAAACAAGAACCATGTGCATTAGATAATTCATTCACGGTAGAAATGGTTAACGGGAAAACAGAGAGTACAAACTGCATATATGTAGGTTGTACCTTAACATTAGATAGCCATACTTTCAAGATAGATCTCATGCGAGTCCCAATTAAATGTTTCGACGTTATCATCGGAATGGATTGGTTGATTCTTCTTCGTGGCGACATTATGTGCTTCGAAAAAAAAAAGCAGTTCGTCTTAACCTCCCTAACAACGAAACCTTAATTATCTACAGCGACAAACCTAGTACAAGCCTTCGCATCATTTCGTGCATTCAAGCTCAGAAGTGCTTGCGAAAGGAGTACCATGCATTCCTCGCACATGTCGTTGATACAAGTCAAGAAACGAAAAACATTCAGAACATCCCTGAAGTACGCGACTTCCCCGACATATTCCCAGAAGAACTTCCCGGTTTACCACCGCAACGCCAACTCGAGTTCAGAATCGACTTAGTGCCAGGGGCTACCCCCGTAGCCAAATCTCCTTATCGTCTGGCACCGGCCGAAATGCAGGAACTTTCCAGTCAACTTAACGAACTTCTCAAGAAGGGATTCATTCGACCAAGCTTCTCACCATGGGGAGCACCGGTCTTGTTCGTCAAGAAGAAGGATGGATCGTTTCGCATGTTTATCGACTATAGAGAACTCAACAAACTTACAATTAAAAATCGTTATCCCTTACCCCGTATTGACGATTTGTTTGATCAACTTCAAGGAGCCAATTACTTCTCGAAGATAGATCTACGATTCGGATATCACCAACTACGAGTGTTAAAGGAGGATGTTCCCAAGACAGCCTTCCGAACTCGTTATGGGCACTACGAGTTTGTAGTGATGTCGTTCGGATTAACTAACGCGCCCGCAGTATTCATGGATCTGATGAATAGGGTGTGTCGTCCTTACTTGGATCAGTTCGTCATCGTCTTCATTGATGACATACTCATCTACTCTCGAAGTAAGGAGGAACATAGCCAACATCTCCGTAAAATCTTAGAAACATTACGGTCGGAGAAGCTCTACGCGAAGTTCTCCAAGTGCAAATTTTGGATTCGGCGAGTCGAATTTTTGGGCCATGTTGTTAGCGAAGAAGGTATACACGTGGACCCTTCCAAAATTAAGGCCATCGAGAACTGGTCAGCACCAAAGACACCTACTGAAATTCGTCAATTTCTAGGTCTAGCTGGCTACTATCGCCGGTTCATTCAGAACTTCTCCCGCATAGCAAAACCTCTTACAAAACTGACCCAGAAGGGTGTAGCCTTTGACTGGGAAGAGAAACAAGAAAGAGCGTTCCAAACGCTCAAACGAGACTTGTGCACCGCACCAATACTGTCCCTCCCCGAAGGGATAGAAGACTTCGTGGTCTATTGCGGCACATCAAACCAAGGGCTCGGATGTGTTTTGATGCAGCGAGGTAAATTCATAGCCTATGCCTCGAGACAACTGAAGACACATGAGGTTAACTACACAACCCACGATCTTGAACTAGGGGCAGTTATGTTTGCTCTGAAGATCTGGCGACATTACATGTACGGTACAAAAAGCACGATCTTTATAGACCATAAGAGTCTACAACACATTTTCGGCCAGAAAGAGCTCAACATGAGACAACGACGGTGGGTCGAGCTACTCAGTAATTACGAGTGCGAAATTCGTTATCATCCGGGTAAAGCCAATGTAGTAGCCGACGCCCTAAGTCGGAAAGAACATACTGGTCGTAGAGTCAAATCTTTGACTCTAACGATCCATTCACACTTGTCCACGCAAATAAAGGAGGCTCAGCTCGACGCTTTGAAACCTGAAAACGTGGCTGGTGAATCCCCCAGAGGGATGGATAAGAACTTGGAAGTCAAGGGTGGCGGAGCCTGGTACCTCATGGATCGGATCTGGGCACCGAAACACGGTGGCATCAGAGACTTGGTCATGATGGAAGCTCACAACACTCGTTATTCCGTCCACCCGGGTTCAGATAAGATGTATCTGGATCTTAAAAAGTTATATTGGTGGCCTAACATGAAAGCAGATATTGCTACCTTCGTGAGTAAATGCCTTACTTGCGCAAAGGTCAAGGTCGAATACCAGAAACCCTCCAGTCTCCTACAGCAACCGGAGATACCAACATGGAAGTGGGAGCGGATCACTATGGACTTCATAACCAAGTTGCCCAAGACAACGGGTGGCCTTGATTCCATATGGGTCATCGTCGATAGACTGACCAAGTCTGCACACTTCCTACCGATCAAAGAAACAGACAAGATGAAGAAACTTACCAGAACTTACATTAGGGAGATTGTAAGTCTGCATGGTGTTCCTTTATCTATCATCTCGGACCGAGATAGTAGATTCACTTCGAGGTTCTGGCAGTCATTACAAAGTTCCCTGGGAATTAGGCTGGACATGAGTACAGCCTACCATTCGCAGACCGACGGGCAAAGTGAGAGAACTATCCAAACCTTAGAAGATATGTTGCGTGCTTGCGTGATTGACTTTGGAAAAGCTTGGGATACCCATTTACCCGTTGTTGAATTTTCCTACAACAACAGTTATCATACGAGCATAAATGCAGCTCCATTCGAGGCCCTCTATAGCCGAAAGTGCAGATCCCCTCTGTGCTGGGCTGAAGTGGGTGATACCCAGTTAGCTAAGGGACGAGTTCCCGAAAGCACTCTCACGGGTCCGGAGATAATTCGGGAAACGACAGAGAAGATCGTTCAAATTCATGAACAATTGAAAGCCTCTAGAGACCGACAGAAAAGCTACGCCGACCAGCGTAGGAAACCATTGGAGTTCCAGGTGGGCGACCGAGTCCTACTGAAGGTCTCACCCTGGAAGGGCTTGATACGCTTTGGAAAGCGTGGGAAGCTCAACCCAAGATACATAGGGCCTTTCGAGATTCTCGCGAGAATCGGCCCTGTAGCTTACAAACTCAATCTACCACACGAACTCAGTAACGTACATCCTACCTTCCACGTCTCGAACATGAAAAAGTGTCTGTCCGACGAGACTCTTGTTATTCCACTCGACGAGATTGAGATCAACGAGAGCCTCAACTTCATGGAGGAACCAGTAGAGATCATGGACCGAGAGGTCAAGCAAACAAAGCAGAGCCGTATCCCGATAGTGAAGGTGCGCTGGAACGCAAAGCGTGGATCGGAATTCACTTGGGAACGTAAGGATCAGATGAAACTGAAACACCCTCACCTTTTCGCTTAGTTATTTGTAACTTCTTAATTTCTTAAATTCTAATTTCGGGACAAAATTCCTTCTAACGGGGGGATGATGTGACAACCCGAAATTTCCATTATGTACAAACTATATCACTTCAATAGAAGTTATAGCAGTCACAGTTAATTTTCAGACTTTTTAGTGTAATTTGAGTAATTCAGGGTTTACACTTCAGGAAATATCAGGAGAGTGGCTGCACTAGGGTTCTATGAAACACTGTTATTCAGACACTCCATTATATTAGAGATCATTTCGGGAATAAAAATATTTTCTGCCAAAAATATCTCAGGACTATAAATAGAATTCTGAACCAAATTCATTCATTATTCGCATTTCCAACTAGAGAAAAACCATTTTCTCTCTCACGGATCTTCGGGTTTTTATACCAAAACGTGAGTACCTCTTTCTAGTAGTGTTAGAAAGCTTAATATGTAGTTATAACATGATTTAGAAGGCTAAATCACTAGATTTAGGAGTTTACTCCCCAAGGTGTTCTTGGGCGGTAAACTCCCGAAACGAAGCCTAGACTGTCCCCCGTGATATACAACTGCCTTGGACTTGTATAGGAGTGTGTTAGGGACATGAAATCAAGCAAGAACCACCCAAGTTTGGGAGTTCACGGCCCAAGAGTTTCTTAGGCCGTAAACTCCAAATTCAAGCTCCAAATGGTGCTTTTAAGGCACCTAAAGCCCTGGACTTTTACCTAGACTTGTTCCCAATAAATCAAGGGCCTTAAACACATAAGAATCACCTTGCAAAGTGAGTTTACGGCCATGACATGGTTCATGGGCCGTAAACTCATTAAAGGGGCACCAAAGTGTGCCTAATGCCTTCATATGCTTTAGGTAAAAGTCTAGAACCTATCCTTCATATGCAAGAGACTTGAAAACAACAAAAACACCATTCCAAGGGAGTTTACGGCCGTAAACTCCAAAGGAAATGGCCTTGGGGCCGTAAACTCCTCTAGGGAGTGTTTCTAGACCTTAAACCCTTCCAAGAATTTAACCACCAAGTTGGAATAATTCTAGGAATCATTTGGAACTTCAAAACACACAATACACCCATGGTTGGGAGTTTACGGCTGTAAACTCAAGAGTTTACAACCGTAAACTCCATGTGTATTGGTATATGAGGAGTAAACTCATATATGGGGTCCTTTGGAACCCTAAACACAAGTGCCTTGTCCCACAATAGCTTAGATGCAATCCTTAGGACTTAAAACACTTATATAAAGTGTTTATTATGTCTAGGATGTCTTAACTTTATCAATTAGTAATTTGAGACTAATTGAGTGCATATATGTGTGATTATATGTTCATTAGGATCGTAGTGTGTGTACAAGTCCTCACTTGACACCTAGCAATCCTACACCGTCCAGTTCATACGAACCACCAACTACAGGTGAGTTCATACCCCTTAATCAATGTTTTAAATGATTTTAAATGCTTAAATGGGGGGAATACAAGTAGAAAACAGTATGTTATTAAATCAATCTTATGTATTTTATAACTGTGTTTTCACTCGGTAGATTTCACATATTTCAAAAGATGTTACATGAAATGGTTTTCTATCTTAAAATACCTTGATAACAAAAGTATTAGTTTTGAAATGTTTATTAAAATTACATCAAGTCATTCTTAATTATTGTTCAAAACTCCTAGATATCTTGCAAAACCATTATTTTTACCTTCTTGAACGAAACTACACTTATACGCATATGTTCTTATATATGTATTGATGTTATAGTTTCCATCCTTCGTTCAGTTTCCCACACCCTGGTGTATCGAGGGTGCATAAATCTACTTGAACAACCAATTACTTTCCAGTTAATTATCATAGGGATAGTTAGAAGAAACAAACATTTATTCCTATTACAAAGAATCACACGAGAGTCAGTTCATTCATGAGTCTATACCAATACCTTACATGATACATGAGTACACTTACTTAGGATTACATGATACATGAATATGTTTACATATACTTACCTGTTACATGAACACACTTACATGAATACCATACAGGAACACTGTTACTTAGGTGCATTATCCTGTATTTACTTACCTGGATACTTGTACATAGAACTACGAGGATGATTTATTAGTATTTACTGTGTAAATTATCTTTCCTATCCCAGTTCAATGGGATAATTCGGCGGGACTTACCATTCCGAACCCCACTGATTAGCACCAGTGGTCGATGAATGTCTGCGGATGTTTAAGGTTGTTACTTATTTAGTAGTCAGTAACGGGACTAACCATCCCTCTGTCCAACTGTTGCAACAGTGGATGAGATGTGAATCTTCGGAGGATCATTCGATATTAGGATATCGATGTCGAGACTAACCCTCCCTCCACCCTGCTGCCGCTACAGAGGATGAGGGGACACTCTTCGGATGTCCATAGGGTCTATCTTTCGCTTCGGCGATGTCGTGTTTGTCCTGGTAACCCAAGATAATAACACTTACATGATTATATTTTTCCTGTTTACTTTATTTTGTGATACTTTCACATAAACGAGGAGTTAGACTAAGTACTCTAGTATTAGTCAATAGAAAGGAAAAGCTATCATATTACTTACAAAACATTCGGGTCTTGGTAGAAGACTATATAGTCATAACAAAACATTCAGGTCTTGGTAGAATACTACATAGTCATAACAAAACATTCGGGTCTTGGTAGAAGACTACATAGTCATAACAAAACATTCGGGTCTTAGTAGAAGACTACATAGTCATAACAAAACATTCGGGTCTTGGTAGAAGACTACATAGTCATAACAAAACATTCGGGTCTTGGTAGAAGACTACATAGTCATAACAAAACATTCGGGTCTTAGTAGAAGACTACACTTCATACTTATAGAAAATAAGGGATTTTCTAGGGTTTTTCATACTTACATCAACATTTTCATTTAAAGGTTTACATGGCCTTCATAATAGATTTTCATAAGCAAGACAATGACACTTAATTACTTATGAATTCACCAGCTTTAAAGCTGATACTCTCTTTCAAAATAACTTGTATTCTCAGGTCAACAATAGACAGGTACGATGGCCCGGTTTTGAGAAGATGGAGCAGACAAGTCTCGTCTTTTATTTTGATTGTATATTTTTGGTGTCTTGCTACAATGAAAGAACACACATGTATTAAAACTCTACTTGTAATGCAATGGATGATGTTGTTGCTTGTTTATTATATTACACTGTTGTGATACTGTATATGACGTCCTCCACCCCTGAACGTTTCCATCGTTCGTGGTTTTGGGGTGTGACAAGTCATGTGCTTCCAGTAGTATAGATCTCTACTACTATTCACACCTACTCACACTCGTCCCAAGTATTGTCCCTCAGTCAACCAAGTCACCATACGAAATCACACAATCACATCAGATAACAAAACCAGTGTTTATATTAAATCTTGAAACGATTACACAAAAGTTCAAGTTCACCCTATACTATGCCTCTAATAGGCTACATAATAAGTTACTATTCGCACTTCTACTTCATAACTTGATCCTTGGATATAAAATTCTCATCCTTGATTCGCTTCGTCGAGGATCATGTGGAATGCCCTTGGTTGTGGCGGTACGTTTTTCTTTGCAGCTTTGTCCTTCTTTGGGCAATTCTTCGAAATATGACCACCGTCTCCACATTCATAACACTTCCTATTGTCGAACTTACAATCTCTGGAATAGTGACCGGTCCTACCACACTTATAGCAGGTCACTTCTCCATCACATCTTCCGAAGTGCTTCTTCTTGCACTTTTCACACCACTTGGTTTCATCTCTTCCTCCTTCTAACTTCTTCAAAATAGACTTCGATAATTTTCTCTTTTCGTCGGATCTTGGGGATCCCTCAAACTTTCTTCTCTCACCAACTTCAACCTTGTTGGCGGTTCTTCCCATTATCATGTCCTCAACAGACTTGGCAACCCAGATAGCTGCCTCCAGAGTAGGTGCCTGGCGTACTGGCACTGCGTACTCCCATGGAAGTCCCTTTGCGTATCGGTCTACCTTTGCCAGCTCATCTGGGACGATGCGCAAAGCAAATTCCATTTTGTCTGTAAATGCATTGGTGTATTCATCAACTGACATGCTGCCTTTTGTCAATGTCAGAAATTTGTTCTCTAGTTCTAGCAGATTTTGGGCCGAGCAGAACTTGCGCTTGAATTGCACCAAGAACTCTACCCAAGTCAGTTGCAGTGCCTCATTAGGGTTTAGGATCATTCCCAGAGTGTTCCACCATCGAACAACTCCACCCCTGAACTGACGTACTGCAAAAGTGGTCTGCAACTTGCCTCTGCAACCACACATCATGAAGGCTAGCTCCATCTCTGAGATCCAATCCATGAATCCAATCGGATCTTCCTTTCCAGTGAAGGTCGATGGTTTGCTAGTCAATAAATCTTTGTACTTGCATCCAAGGCCATCATTCCCTCCATCATGTTTATTCTGGCTAACAATTGGTGGGTTGGCTTGACCAACAGTCCCACTGAAGTTACCTCCTTCCGACGGCCCTCCATTCACTTCGGGCTCTTCAACTTGAATTGAAAGTTCTTCACGATCTTGTTGAAGCAGCCTTCTAGTTTCTTCAATCTGGCGATCCAACATCGTTTGAATCATCAATATTACACCAGCCATCGTCATCGGCTCAGGTGCAGCAGCTACAATAGGTATTTGCTCGATTACAGGTGGCCGATTCTTGTTTTCGTTCGCGTTTCCAACTCCGCTTCTTGTCCTTGCCATTCTTGATCTATACACTGAATGAGGTTAATTTAGATCCTCATCCATGATAGATAATTAAACCATCCTTATCAATCTGAAAAGTTTACATGCTAGTTCTAATACCGTCGTCATACGTTTAGAATCCTAAACACATAAGGTTTCCAGATCCGGTCGGCAACAGACCATAGATCCGGAAAAATAACATCATATATGGCAAACATATAACATTTAGCACATAAAAGCATTTTAGGAATCTTTCCTAAAATATACTAGTGCTTTTGTCTAAAATATGGTAGGCAATCATCTCACAATCATCGCTTAGCATTCTAAGTTTAAGTCTAGAAATTCTACAAATTCCTAGTTCGCTTAAACTAATGCTCTGATACCAACTGTGACATCCCCAATTTCACAGCCAGAAAAGACCGATTTGTTTATGCTTTGTTTTATAAATCATAGTAATCGTTTAAAGAAAACGGTTGCGGAATTTGTTCCCAAAACAAAATGTGATAAGAATTTATCAGAGCATTTCTTTAAAGAAATGTATTTTCATTAAATAACAAAATCTCGGGATGTCATGTTCCGATACAGACCAAAAGCATAAATAGTATAAAATAGACCTTACAACAGTTATTTATAACTACTGATCTATAATCCAAAACCTCTCGTCAAGTCCACCAACCTATACTCTTGTGCAATTACCTGTAATGAAAAGAAAACTGAGTTGGTCAGGCTTGGGAGCCTGGTGAGCATATAGGGTTTTCAACCCACAATAATATAATTATTATATTCAATCATATAACAATCAACCCAATTACCAATCCCTATTATCTTCGTTTATTCTTAAGTACCTTCCCTAAGGAATTATCCTAAGGGTCATCTCCTACATCGTATTTACCTCTCATCTTCATACATCACATTTCCTTTATATATTCGTTCCTAAAGCATGAATACGCAGTCACAACATCGCCTGGACTCGTAACTCATAGTAATGGTTAGGCTATCATCGCATGAATACGTAGTCACAACATCGCCTGGACTCGTAATTCATTGTAAGGGTTAGAGTATCATCGCATGAATACGTAGTTACAACATCGCCTGAACTCGTAATTCATCACCTACAGGTTATGAGCATGCTGGTGTTTCCACGGGGTTATCCAGAATAGTCCGTGGTCGCCATCTATACTCTGGTAGATGACTACATCGCCAAATTGCCACATTTCCGGTCAAGGTTATGGTATCTCCTCTCATCTCACATCACCTATTTATCATCACCTATTTATGATCACCTAATTATCATCACCTATTTCTCATCACCTAATTATCATCACACATCATCTAATTTATCTACTCATGTTCTACACAACATATTTGTAGATATAAAATACATATACAGATTAACTCATTTAACACCTATATAAAACATCCATTCCACACTCATCTTAAATAAACAACAATATATAAACACATAGCACGTATTTCATAGCAAATACTTAATATATATATATATATATATATATATATATATATATATATATATATATATATATGTTAGAAGAAAGTGATCACATACTCACCCAAAACATATACTTAATACATTCATACAATACTTGTATTAAAATCGTGTCATGAAATGGACTATACACTCACTTGATCAGAAGATGATCGGACAACACTACGGCTCTTCAAATAGTATTCTTCGGTGCAACCGGGATATCTTCACACAACGGGTTTCTCGCGGGCAGAGCTTCGGCTCAGAAACTCTTTTCTTCTCGGGATCTTTGGGCTTCGGGACTTTCTTCGGGTCTCGGGGTTGATACCGGGGCTTCGGGGATACTTCTTTGCATGTAAATCAAGGTAATATGGGTGAGGGATGAGAGAATAAGCAACCAAACTCAGCTGGCCCTTCAAATCTATTTATAGGGAAAATTTGGCCCTTGCCACGTCGTGGCACCTTTTTCCACGTCGTGGGCTTGGTCGTCACTGCATGCGTCATCGCAAGTTGCATCTGGGGGACTCCAGGAGGTGTCAAAAGACTGGCCATGTCATGGCACTACTTGCCACGTCGTGGTATCTTATAGTTTTGGGGTTTAGCTTCCCGAACTTCAGAAATTCAAAACTTTTGCATATGAACTCCGTTTTCGACGTTCTTTATATCGACGCGAAGGTGAGATTATGTTCTACAACTCTCGTTTAGACTCCATTGGCTAATTTTGAATTTATTTTTAATATATGATAATTATATTACTTATATATTATTTTTAGTAGGCCAGGACAGGAAAACTCTGTTATAAACTCATAACTCCTTCGTCTGACGTCCGTTTTCGTCCGTCTTTCCGTCGTTGCACTACTATCGATGAGATCTTCAATTTTCATTTAGAATGTTTTGGATAAATATCGCTCTAACGTAAATTCACTATTTACGTCGTGTTGTGTCATGCCGGTTCTGTCGCGAAACTTTCAACAGGTCATAACTTCTTCGTTATAACTCGGATTTCGACGTTCTTTATATATTTGGAAACCTCGTAACATAAACTACATCTTAGTTAAGATTACTCCTTCTAAATAATCTTTCCCAAAAAATTCATTTTTGACGCTTATCGTCTCTAAATTGACTAGCCCTGATCTACGGGTGTTACATGTAACAATCAGAAAATGAATTTCAGGGAGCAGAACAATGATTGAGATTTGGATCAAATGGGTTGTAGTGTTCATATCTAGGGTTTTTAGGAAGAATATCGGGTGTTTTTTTCTGCTGAACGAAAATGAATGCAAAATTCCATTTCTGCCCCTCCATGTCTTGATCTAATCCCAAAGTTCCATTAATTTACAAAAATGGCACCGCCTATTTTATGGTTTAATCTAAATTAATATAAGCCTTTGATTATTCAAGATGAGTGGTCAAGATTTGGTCTCCTTGTCTCACAAAATCTAGTGGTCTCACATGAACCTAACCCTATATATATTCTCTTCTTACATGAGATGAGGCTATAGCGCTCGTTTGAAAGCATGAACCTCAAGAATCTTGACCTATACAGATTGATTGGGGAGGTGATCTTACAAGGTCATTGCCTATTAACTTTCCACAAGATTTTTTTTTCTTTCTAGTTTTTATTGATCTTCTAATTAACGGATGATAATAAAGTAAGTTATAAGTAGCTATATGGATAGGAGCACATGGTTATGTCACCAGTTAATGGTGTCAGTCATTAAGCAACTTGGTTGTCATAGACAATTGACAATTATATATGGAAAACCCATTATTGGTTCCATAAAGAACAATTGTTTGGAACAAATCTCATGCATGAATTATAAAGTTCACATCATACATCCTGTATAATTAAGCAACATGAAATTATATACACTACATAGCCCAAAAATTTTATAACAGTCCATATTTGGGTAAACCAAATAGTGTGCTTATTACATTTTTTCCCCATAATTAATTTTATCATCTTTATACACTTTTGACTTGTATGTCATTGTGTACAAAAATATCTGCCAAATTTGAGAATGATGATTCTTTATGAAGGGTGTTCTCCAAGACATAGAAATGCTACTGAAGCTAATGTTATCAATATTGTTGATTTATTGTAACTAAGAATGCTACACCTAGCTTCATATGTATTGATTGATTATGAACGAAAGAGTGTTTTTTTATCAAAAGAGCTGCAAAGAATCATGATTTATCCTATAACATGTTATTACCTGATATAGTCGAAAGTAAAAAGCATGGACTATAATGCAAAATTTATGCCATAATATATTTAGGGCTGGTCCGTTGATTCTGAAGGCCCTATAGGAAACATCAAAATGGTCCCCTATATATATATATATATATATATATATATATATATATATATAATGAAAACTAGTTCCATAAGAAAAACTAAGTACTAAAGGTGAAGGGGCAAAACTAAAACTTATGAAAACAAATAACCTAACTTTTAAAATGAAGGAAAAGAACAGTTGAACCCTCATCACAAACTCGTTACGTAGGTCAACATGCACGCTAGTCAAGTGTTTAAGCCATCTGAACTACATAAATTATGCCTACATTTTGTATAAAATAATATATATTAAGATATTAAATATACATATAATTTGGTTAAAATCGAGCCCTAATTTTCTCAGGACCTGTGCGGCTGCACACTTTGCAAACCCTTAGGGTCGGCCATTGTCTGCAAAATGAGAAAAAGTTAAAGTTGTTGATCATAGATGTTTTCTCCTCTTTGTTATCTTAGCTACTCGCTATTAGTTTTTTTTCAATCTATTTTTGTATTACCAAACGAGTAGAATAGTAAAACATCAAACATATATACAACTTACATTTGATCTAAAGTTTTCATTTTTTATGACCACATATTTGGCATCCTTGATTATAAATTTTAATTTCTTTTATTTGTATGTTGATGTTTCCCTTTTTCTTTTTATTACCTTTCGAATTGGCTCAAATTTTCTATAATTAATGTTAATTTCTCTCATAGTTTCGACAAAATATGACCAATGTAATGCTATAACTAACACAAATCGTACTCAATCACATGATGATAGAGCATAATAGACACCTATAACAGATTATTGTAACTTAAAATCATTAAAATTACTCCTTAATTTCACTCTACAAGTAGGAAATAAAGAAATAAAAGATATCTTATATTATCTATTTCAACATGCAATCCAATCAAAATAAAATCCTAATATGCTTTAGCATCTACAATGACATTTTAAGGTGCCCTCTACTTTGCAAATCCCGCCCATGCACCCTTTATTTGTACAGTCATTGTTACAAACTTCTGGATTACAATGTGGGCTTTTAAAACTTTTACAACAGTAGTAATCCTTTGGATCTATGATTTCACTAATATCTACAGCCATTGGCCCATCAGCGATCTCCAATGTCGAGCTTATCAGTGGTCTCCAACACAATGCTGCAACCAAGGCCAAATAAATACTTTCAAATTACTATAGTCATGCATTTATGGAATATATATATAATTGATAAGTGGATACACCATAGTAAATTTAATAAAATAGTGAAATTCAAAACTGGAAATGAAGTAATAATGCTAGCTTAATGGAGAGCCATGAGGACAGGAAACTTTTGCATGAAACTATGCAAATAAAAAACAATGAGAAAGGATTTAAGAACTTATAGATGGAATGTGAACCAATAAAAACCATTAGAGATTTACTACTTGGCAAGGAATCCATATGTAAAAAACCAACCAGTAAAAAGAACAATGATCAAGAGAATTTGGCAAGGACTTCTTGGTTGAACCATTTTTAATTTTTCTTAAGTAAAAGAGATAGCTTGTATTGAATTTGTGTGTATCAAACCCAGAGATATGGTATACATAAATAGGTTCGGTGAATAGTTAAACAAGGTAATACATTTAAACAACTAAAACAGTTTTAGGTGCCATTTTCATATTCAAAAATGATCTTTTAATTACAAGTTAAAACATACCATTAATTTCAAGACGTTTATTAAGAACGTAACCCAAAAAAACATTCTCCTTCAAATAGTTTACCATAGTCAGTTAATATATATATATATATATATATATATATATATATATATATATATATATATATATAAGGGGAACAAAGACATTTGGTGGGGCCGAAACCAAATTTTCACACAAAAACCATATAAAGATGTTTATGCATTATGTTTCATGTTAATGTATACTATATAACAAAATTAACTAATATATAACATATAGGAAAATAAAATAATAATTGTCAAATAGATATTATCAAACAATTAGTTATTTTTATAAAAGTAAATGCTATAAACACAAAATAAAATTAAAAATAAACAATTAATAGAGTTCCTTCATAGGTTTATGAATTAAAAAACTTATGCTTTAATAATTAACCAATATACTTAATACAAATCAATAAAGTGTATATTTATTCTTTTAGAATATATTGATTAACAAAGATAAATATGTTTATAAGTTAATCAAACTAATTTCATAGATCAACACTAGTAAAGAAGATATGTAATAAAATTATTGTAAATAAATTAATATCAAATAACAAATATAGCTATATCATAAATTTTATGACATCGTCACAGTAACATTACATTTACCCATACGAGAGAAAGCATAGCCAATTTGTATGTTTACCTTATTTACACCGGGATGAGAGAGAGAGAGAGAGAGAGTATGTTCATATTACTCTTTGGCTTGAACATTTGTTTCAAAGAAAGACATGGTCTTCGTTGATTTATTGTGGAGATTAGCGATGGCAAGACAAGCATAACAAGTCTGTGAGGGCTAGACACGATGTGGTGAGGGGGAGATATCGAGATACAACAAAGGTGCAACAACAATGATAGTAAATCGATGACTTTGTTTTCCGGTGACCGGTGATGATCACGTTAAGATCCTCCTGAATTTCTTAATCTTTTGATTTCTTTTCTACCTCCATAACGTTATTTTGTATATTGTTCTATGTTACTCCTTTATCCCATTTTTAGTTAGTGACAAGTTATATTACCCTGTATCAGGAATATTTCCCTTCGATTTAGCCATGATCTTTTGATCATTTGTTTCTTCACATTTTTATCTTTTTATTATCTTTTTACCAAGAGGCCAATAGTAAAGGATACTTATATAATTTTATTTAAAGAAAAATCAACTTGTTCAAGACTAGTTATTAGGCAAAAAAACGCAAGGGCCATGGCCCCCTAGGCCCCTTAAGGGTTCCGCCCCTATATATATATATATATATATATATATATATATATATATATATATATATATATATATATATATATATAAGGAGTGGTTCAAATGTAAACCACAAAAGATTATGTAAGTCCCTAATTTGCCTGTGTATCATTCAGATCCGTTTGATTGTGCGGAATCCCAATTAAACGGATGATGTCAGATAAAATAGTAGAGAAGGAGAAGAAGAATAAAATGAATCTTGTTTTATTTGATGATTAGAATGTAGATCCAAATACAAGATTCACACACACTCGTTTCTCTCTTGCTAGGCCGTAAACTCTCTTCTGTTCATCAATCCGTTCCTCACACCCTAACACCTATATTTATACAAGGGAATATGGGCTTGGTGAACATGGGCCGTAAATGGGTTTACGGTCGTAAACCTGTTTACGGCCGTAAACACAGCCGTAAACATGTATACGGCCGTAAACATTAAGTTGTTTACGGTCCAAAACACAAAAATACATTTTTCTAAAAAAGTAAAGTTTAAACCATATTTTTAACCCAACAATCTCCCCCTTGGTTTATAGCTTTCTTTTCTTAAATGACCCAACAAGCTCCCTCTAAAAAGTAGCTGGCTTTTCTTGTTAATCTTCACGGGGAGATTGGCGTCAGCATTTATCTTCAAATTCTTCACAACTTCAATATGTACTTATTAATCTTCAATGAATGACTTCGTATTGAGCGGGTGGGCTTTTCTTCAGAATTTGGCTTTGAATGCACGTCGGGTGAGGACGCTTGATGTACTGATTCCTGAAAGATAGAGCTTTCAGCTTGAGAATCATCAGAGAGAACATCAGAGAGAACAACTCTTCTGGATCACTTTAGCAGGTACAACGATAGCAACAGACTGATTGAAGAGACTTCAATGCAATCTGTCACATAATCTTCAATTTCTGCTTCACCTTGCTTCCGAGGTTGAAAGATTGAATGTTGAAAGAATAATATTCATTTCTTGCTCCTTCGAATGAGAATTCTTCGATGCTCACGGACGAAGCCTTGGCTCAGAAATCTTCGACACAAACTCCATGAGTTTCATCTTCACCTGAATTCACTTTTCAAAGACAAAACAAAACTAAAAGAAAACTTAAAGCAGAAACAAAACAGAAATAACACTATTTTTGGATTTTTAATTTTCTGATTTTTCTTTGATTTTTGAATTTTTCTGATTTTTTTTTCAATTCTCCCCCTAATATTTAAATTAGAAGAAACTATGAACAAGTTTAACAAAAATAAAATGATATCTAACTTTAAGAGTGATTTGGGATCAAAGTTTTTAGACAGCCTTTATCCGCTTATCAGTACCTCTCCCTTCATGAATAGATCTGGTGAATCGTTGGTATTGTGACCCACTTAAACACGAGAGATTGTGACAAAATTAGGACATACTATAAGTGACAAGACAATGTGATTCTAAGTTCCTAGATAATATTCCTTAAGGACCATTCAGCTGACGACGACCAAAAATATTGTTGTCCACCTAAATTGAGCAACGAGATCTACAGACAACCTGTATGTGTTCAATTTTAATTGTACTAGAACGTGTTTCGCACTTCCTGACATGCTCCAGCGATCAAGGACTTCCAGAATACTCCTTACACCGGGTGAGCAGACAATTATTAAGAGAGAATATAGATTTAGAATCCATATATTATACATCCAGGTCGGATCTCTTCCAATCACGCAAAGGATTAAACATATGACTAACTAAAGTTTTTAGAGGGATTGAGAAGAAGAATGATGTATATACTGTGTACCAGGTCGGATTATAAGTCACGCAAAGGAGAAAGTATATGACTAACAGATGGAAAGAATTGCATAGATAGAAGATGCAGAGAAATAGAGTTGCATATGTTACAGTCCAGGTCAGATCTCCCGATCACGCAGAGGAGGCAACATATGACTAACAAACGGAAAGAAAGAAAATAACCTTCTACAGACCCTATTTATCGGAATTCCTCGGTCACCCCATCCAACTGGAATTAAGACAGAATCTGCACATCGAGGAAAAGTGAATCCACAGTTCTAGATACGGTTTATTTAGTGTGACCAGTAGATTCTCATGTATATCCCCCTGCTCAACGAGCATCGTATTGTCAGGTTAAATGGATCTATCTAGGTCAAGATTTTTCAAGTCTCTAGATTCCTTAAGTTCATCTATTCCTAGTCAAGTCCATTTTGAATCTTTCGTGCCTACCAGTGCATCGAAAATAGAGCCTAGACAATTCAGATTCAGTCCCTTACACAAATTCAGATTGCCTGTTATCACATGATTATATCACTTCCCAAAACATCTCCTGCAAGCACATTCCATTAACACCATATTTTGATTTTCTGATTTTCTAATGTTTTGGATTTTTAAATTAAAATTTTCTAATTTTTGTTTTGTTTTTATTTCTCCCCCTAAATTTGTGCATAGGAGCGAAACGAAAGTAAATGTGCAAATTTAAACTATCCTAAAACAAAAATTAGTCTTTAAAGTGAATCAGCTTAAGAAAAACTCAGGAGTATAGAGAATAAGACGCAAACCGTAATTCACCGATTGAATCTGCATCCAGAAGGTCTGAGAACAACACGTATAATCTCAGAACAGATCCGAAAATTCTTCATGTCGTTAAGCACAAACCCCATGTGATCCCTTCTTTCCTTTCCCGCAAAGGACACATACTCTCGAACAAAGTTCTGAATGTTGTACAGTTGAGAGATGCCTCCTATCATGTGCCTGGAACAGCCACTACCAACAAACCGAAGTCTGATGATATGCCTCCATAGCTGCTCCAACACAGAGCGGGATCAATTGGTCTTTAGAACCCAGTCCATTTTGAAATTGGTTCGACCTTTGTTATCAACGCACGATACTCTCTCCCATGACATATCCTGCTTATCACAAAAAGAAGATGTAGAAACGTTAGAAGCATTAGGAGATTTGGGAGAGTGAACCTTCGGAACCCATCTATATTCGGGTTTAACCCATTTCTTGTTCGATCCAATGGGTGCCTCGGCACTTGATTTGGAACTTGAAGCTGGCTGCCAAGATGGCTTTGACCTAACCGGTCTTGGCTTCACAGGAGCATCTCTTGAACTAGACTTCTGGGTCAGCATTCCCTTATTGTTCTTGGGAGTTGGATGCTTGGCCTTGGGAGTTGAATTCTTGGCCTTCATGGCATTCCATTCGGCATTGTCTGAACGTGACCTTGAGGGGTTTCTTTTGAAAAATCTCCCTCTTGGCACGTTTTGCCATCCTTGTGCGTAGTGGGGAACGTACGCGCGATTAGGACAATTTCTGGCAATGTGTCTAGGTGTTCCACAGTGAAAACAAGTCCTTTTCTTCACTGTGAAGTTATTTCTTCCTGTCCCCGGTAGCGTATACATGCCTTGTCTCTTGCTTTTCCCACACGCACACTTGCAACAAGCATTCTGTTGCGCTGGAATTGGAGGCCTGTATTTCTCAACAACAAGTTTGTTAGGAGTAACAGAATTTGAAGCAACAAATTCTAAGTTCAAGGAGATGTTGGTTTGTTTAGTAGTGCTCTCCTTGTTCTCATCTTTTACTACTTTACCTGCACATGAAGTAGAAACATTAGTATTTTCAACATTAATAACTCCTCCTGACACAAATCCAGCTCGTTTTCCATATTGAATATGTGCCTCCCTGGCAATTTCTTCCCGAGTCATAGGGATGGATGTGTAGTTATGATTGAAAGGTGGAGGAACACTATCATACCCTAGACCCCTGTTTTGATTATCTTTAAATTTTAATTGGGTTTCAAATAAGGACTCGACTGTCTGACTTGACGTAGTATAATTTTTGAAACTAACGTCTGTTTTTCCACACTTAATTTTCAAAGCGTCAAGTTCTTCGGTTACATCATCAAGTTGTCTCTTAATATAGTCATAATTTTCACACTTGTTGCTATACTCTTCCTGAAGTTTCCTAAAGTCCTTGGTTTTTGCTTCTAATTCAGCCTTCAGGGGTTTCTGTCCTTTCCTGAGTTGATATCCTTCATATCTCAGGTCCTCAATTTCCCTTTTTAATAAATCAATTTGTTCCCGAAGAAATTTAACCGTAGTTTCACAAGTTGGAGTACATGTAACTTCAGTGACCGGAATGTTTTCAGAACTCATTGTTTTTCTACACTTCAAAGCGTTAAGTTCTTCAATTACATCAGCAAGTCTAAGATGATTGAGATCTTTTGTCTTCTTGATGATAGCCACGTTCATATCCCACGATTTCGGAAGTGAATTCAGTAGCTTTTTGTTTATCTCAAACGTAGACAAGAAGATCCCAGTTATATTCATCTCAGTAGTAAGTGTAGTAAATCGCTGCAACTGAGTTTCGAGAGTTTCTCCACGGATATAATTGAAAATGTTGAAATTTTGTCTTAACATATCCTGACGACTCTCTTTCATGTTTTCAACTCCCTCGTAGACCTTAAAATCAATTAAAAAGTACAACTAGAAGCCAAAATCAAACTTAAAGTCAAACCCTTTGATTATAAACCTCAAAAGTCAACCTTAAAGTCAAATTTAAAAATTAAACTCAAAAGTCAAACTTGGAAAGTCAAACTTAAAAGTCAAACCGAAAAGCCAAATTTGAAAATTTAAAAGTTAAACAAAAAAGTCAAACTTTAAAGTCAAAGGTCAAACTTGAAAGTCAAAGTCAAAATTTTTTAAATTAAAAATCAAAAATAAAAGTCAAAAATAAATTTTTTTAATTATATTATTATTATTATTATTATTATTATTTTTAATTTTATTTTTAATTTTGGATGAAAAAGGAATTTAAAATTAAAAAAGAATTGAATTTTGGGTTAAAAGTGTCAAAATAGGAGAACTTGCTGCGAGAAAGACAGGTTATAGTTTAAATTTCGAAGGAAAGGAACAAGGATTCGGCTAGTTGAGTTGGATAAGGTGCTGATATGTTGAGCTGGAGGTCGCGGGTTCGATCCCCAACACCTCCAAAGCGCGTCTTATTTTTGATGCGAGGCGAGAAGCTATGCGAGGACGAGGCTGCTGAGCGAGGCCGTAAATCGAACCGGCTGAAAATTCCGAGGCCACAAACCGAGGTCGTGAACCTCGAGCCGCAAACTCCGAACCTTCAACCTCGGGCCGCAAACTCTTCGGAAACCCTAGCTGTTGTCCGCCACCCCCTCGCTGATTACGACCAAAAACACCGATTTTTCGACTTTGAAGCTCCAAAACTCGATCAAAAACCCGTTTTTATGAAAATCCAAAGAACAAACCCCCCCCCCCCCCTTATTTTTCAGAGATCTATCCAAAAAACGCAAGAATATTTCGAAAAGAAGATCAAATAATGCACCAAATTTGACAAAATTGACTGATACAACCAAACTCTGATACCAATTGTAAGTCCCTAATTTGTCTGTGTATCAATCAGATCCGTTTGATGGTGCGGAATCCCAATCAAACGGATGATGTCAGATAAAATAGAAGAGAAGGAGAAGAAGAATAATATGAATCTTGTTTTATTTGATGATTAGAATGTAGATCCAAATACAAGATTCACACACACTTGTTTCTCTCTTGCTAGGCCGTAAACTCTCTTATGTTCATCAATCTGTTCCTCACACCCTAACACCTATATTTATAGAAGGGAATATGGGCTTGGTGAACATGGGCCGTAAATGGGTTTATGGTCGTAAACCTGTTTACGGCCGTAAACACAGCCGTAAACACCAAGTTGTTTACGGTCCAAGACACAAAAATACATTTTTCTAGAAAAATAAAGTATAAACAATATTTTTGACCCAACAAATTAAGAACCGTAAGAACCCCATTTTATGAGTAAATATGTACACAATACTTATTAAACATGTTAAAATCCGGATTTTTTTTAGTTTTTGTTTAAAAAGGGTAAAATTGTAATTTTTACATTCTAATATTTTAATTCATACATGGATTCATATTTTAACAAAAAAATTATACAAAATACAAAATTTAATACAATTCATTCATAGTTTAGTGTACAAAATTCACAATTTAATACAATCATAATATCACTAATTTTCTAATTTAGGAAAGTCAAACCCAAACTCTACCACAACCACCAACTACCACATATCAGCACCATCCATCTATGTCATCGTCGTAACCATCATTCATTTCAAACCAAATTAGTATTTAAAATCATACATTGTTAGCTTAATATTATATTCACAGTTTAATAAACATATTAATTCACTAATTTAGAGTTTAATGCAACAATTATAAAAAATTAATACATTCTTACATATTTACTTCACAAAAAAAGTACTCACAAGAAAATTAATACAAATATTTATATTTTAACATAAAATACATAAAAAAAAGTCACAATTTAATACAATCAATTCACAGCTTAATATAGTCAACACACAAAATTAACAGCTTAATATATTAAATTCATAGTTTAATACACAAAAACTATATATTCACATCCATGATCTATACTTATTAGTTATATTTATACCTTCAGATATGTGGGCTAGTTTTTCTTTCAAATTTTAATTTATATAATATTCACAATTTAAATTTTACGTATTATTCAAACTTAGAGAAAATAAAATCTATATAATGCTTCTTTCATCTTATATTTTAGAAGCAAAAATAAAATCCGTAAAAAAAATTAAGACTTTAATATACTCATTTCACAACTTAATACATTTAATTCAAAATTTAATACACAAATTCAGAGTAAAATAAAATATATTTACATGTTAAAAATGGCATCCGATGATGTTTGGAGTTGAAGGTTATATTAGATTATAGTTCACACACACATCACAATTCACAACTTAAAAAACCTAAATTCACATTATTTGAGAAAACGCTAATATAATAAAAACACGTTTAAATTCACATTAAAACTTATAAAAATTCAAACATATACTTCTTAACGCTTATAAAATAATTATTTAATCACAACTAAAACTTATGAAAAAAAATCATACATTCACAAATTAATACTTACAAAAAAGCATGTATTTACAACTTAATACTTATAAAAAAAATCATGCATTCATACCTTAAATTTTTTTTCTAATTGAAACAATTAGATATGTATAAAATCCATGCATTAACAACTTCATAAATATAAAAAAACGCTTATTCACAGCTTAAGAAGCTAGTTCAGAAACTTATTCATATTATTCGATGTTTAAAAACATACATTAAGCATCTCATCAAACACCTTCAATGAATCTTATATCCAGATCTGAGATTATTTGCTTGCTTCAGTTCCATGAGCATTGATGGTACGCAGCAACAACGGTGGTGCGACGTCGGTTGTTGTAGATTTAGAGTCGCATCCACGGTGGTAACATCAGATCTGGATGTCAGATCTGTTGGCGGTGATTTCCATCAAAACTATTGTTCCAGCGAAGCAAATTGGAGAAGTTTTCTTGTATTCCATCAGACCTGGATCTCGAAGATGTGGAGATGACCTAGATCTGGACTTTAGAGCAGACTGTGATGTTTTTTGGTGATCCAACGAAGCACAATAGCTGATGTTAGGTGGTGGTCGGTGGTGATAAGGACGACTATCAGATCTAACCAAATTGCGCCAGATCTGATATGTTTTGTGTTTTATAGAGAGAAAGTGAAGCTGAAACAACTTCTTACTTCAGATCTGAAACAAAATGGTGATCGACAGTAATGGAGCAAGGTGGTGGTTATCACCGCTTGCCGGAGCTGATAATATGGAGGAGAAAATCGAAGATATGAAGTCGAAAATAGTAGAAAGCGGTGGCAGTCAAGGGTGGTGGCTCGTGGCTAACTGGTGGTAATGTTTGTGTGCTCTTCAAGTTTTAGATGAGAGAGAAAATAACTATGTAAGAATGTATGTAGTATGTGTAGATCTGGTTATGAAATGGGGTTCTTACGGTTCTTAATTTTTAGTGGTTCTCGTTTAAACCTTTACCTATATATATATATATATATATATATATATATATATATATATATATATATATATATATATATATATATATATAATACTATATTCTAAAACATATTGTTTATATCTTGAATTATAAGAGGTATAAGATACAAAACTTTTTGTACAAATCAATTATGCATAACAAAATCATAAATATTTGCCAAAATTTTGAAGAGTTAAATTAAGGAATGTTATCAAAAAATTAATTTGGAACAAAATGACAATTTTAAAATATTAAATTTATCTATATAAATCAGTTTATATTTCTTAAACTAGACATCGATAATAATTCATTTACGTTAAATATATAAACAAACAATATAAATATAAGTTCTAAACATAAAGAGTTTAATTAAAAGTGGTAGTTTTTTTATTACATAACAAAAAATAATAAAATCTAATAATTATTTTCCCGTAAAAAAATTATTTGTCAAAAGAGTTGTTTACCGTCCGTGCTTTTTGTGGGTGCACATCTAGTGTGTGTGTGTGTGTGTGTGTTATTCTTATATAATAAACTATTCTTTCAGATGGAAATATTATAAAAAAGGTAAACAAGGTCAAAGCTATGATCAACTCATATGTCTGTTTGCTTCAACATCATAAACATAAGGAAAAGTCAGTTTGCTTCAACATCAAATCTATGATCAGGATAGATGTTTGCTTCAACATCATAAACATAGATTGAATCATCAATACTTCCAGCTACAAGTTCTTTGCCATCAAAGAATGGTGTCTCTGAATTTCTGAAAAAAATAAAAAATTACAAAAACCCAACTCAAAAAACTTAATCAAAGATCAATAAAGTTCATGTAAACTTACCAGCATCTCCTCATTAACCGGTGATTTCATCACTAACCATGAATACAATCTAAGACTATCATATTTCTCTTTGGCATTTCATCAAACACTTTAAGGGCGCTCCCTAAATCACCACATTTTCTATGAATCATGAATGAAAAAAAACCAATTCAGAACCATCAACATCAAATGAGTTACACAGGAGGGTATACCTCCTGTGTTCAGTTTCCATACGATCGAAGAAATAAAAAGCATAAATGGTTATGTGGCTTCGGTTTTGATTGAACTGATAATATTTGAGAAATATAATTACATACCTATGACTGGTGAGTATAAATCACTGTATTCTAGGATCGGTCCATGGATTTGGAATGAGAGAGATAAAGATAACAGCTGTGAAATAAGATCGAATAAAGCCCAAATCTTGTTGAAGGTCCTTGCAGGCGGTGGTGCAGATAAGTACATGGAAGAAGGAGGGTGCGAGACGAGAGGATACGTCAATTGTAGAAGAAGAAGCAGAATCGGCGATGGTGATTGTGATGATGCCGATGATGAATGTGTTCGGCCCTAAACATAACTAGGTCAAATATATTAACTTCATTTCCTTAATTGAATGAACTCAATTAAATGATTTCCTTAATTAAAAGTACCAAAAGTCCAAAATACTCTTTAATAATTTATTTAATTATTTATTATTTCTTGAATTCTCATTGGTGCATTTAGGCACACAATAGTTGCTAAAAACATTTGAACATATCTCTCTCTCTCTCTCTCTCTCTATATATATATATATATATATATATATATACTAGTAGTAGACCCGCGCAATGCGGTGGCGACGATTTGTTTCATTTTAAAAAGTATTTTATAGGTGACGATTGCTTTCCTTTTGGCATGCGTCAAAACGTTACGTTTCTTTTGGCCATTATTATTTTTAGGGGTGAGCATGGTGCGGTTTGGTGCGGTTTTAGGGTTAAACGGAACCACAAACCGCAATGTGCGGTTTTTGCATTTTTGAAACCGTTGGGTGTGGTTTTTCATTGGTTCGATTTTGCGGTTTTCAAATGCGGTTTCAGTTTGTATCGGTTCGGAGTCGGTTTTAAACCGAGTGAAACATATGGTTCGGCTTTTTATGTTCACCGGTGCATTTTTTAATCATCATATTCACATAAAGATTTATAATTGTATGCCCTGGTTTACAAACCACGCTTTTATGTTTTTAACGTTGATTACTTGATCATTTCATTTCCAACTCATAATCCCACTTGATTATTTCATCTGCAACCCATAATCCCACTTGATTATTTCATTTACAACCCGTAATTCCAAACTCATTCAATTTGCACCTGTAAGCATGCAAGTTGTATCCCACATACTCTTTATACATAGGCACTAAGTTACAAACACAAAATAAGAAACTCACAAAGTATAACTATTATTATGATAAAGTAAAAATAAATAACTAAGGTATATTCCTACCAAACATGTTTTTAGCAGCAACAAAAAGAACAAATATAAATTCACTTCTCTAAGTAATATATATTTATGTAATCATAAACGATCCACCAAATGTTATGTATAATTGTATATAACAAAAAATTATGATTTATTTTATTGTTTATATAGTAAAATTTATTTGTATTTTAAATAATATTTATAATTGTATATAATATAAATTACCGAATTATTTTATTGTTTATACACCTGCGGTGTGGTTCGGTTTTTGTGGACCGGTTTCTAGATAAAAACTGCACCGCACCAATAAATTCGGTTTTCGTGAAAATAAAATCCTCACCATCGGGTTTTGCATCGGTTTCGGTTTTTCGGATGCGGTTTATTGTGGTTTGATCGGTTTTTCTTTGACCAGTTTGCTTTTTGCTCACCCCTAGTTATTTTGGCTTAAAGGTATAAGTTTGTTGTTTGTTGTTTGTTTAGTTTTAAATGAAAGTATTTAGTTGCCGTTTATTTTCCTTTGCGTGGATAGTTTTGTGACAACAATTAGATTCCTTTCGACGTGTTTCAAATAGTTTTCTTTCAATCACCGACTGTACATTGCTATTTTTGGTGAAAGCTATTTTTGGTGAAAAATATATGTACGTTACTACTTTGGTTAAAAAGCATGTGTTGCTATTTTTTGTCAAAATAAAATGTTGTTTAGAGACAATAAGGATCTGATAACAACCAGTGACAACAAAAAATTACACGACTCGCTAAATTAGCAATATTGGTCAAAGTGATGGCTAATTTATTTAATAGCTTATATATTCTTAAAATACAGAAATCCTTTTTTGTATTTTATTTTTTGTTTTACGAGTAATCCTTTTATTTACTTATGAGAGTTGGTTATAATATTTAAGAAAACAAATCTCAAAAAAATTAAAAAAATATCATAATTAAAGAAATAGATGAAAGCGTTGGATTTTATATAACACGATCAAAAAGTATTCGGGGGAATTATCGAAAAATAAACATGTATTAATAAAGTTTTGTCAATATCTTTTAAATATAAATTGTTTTAATATTAAAATTTAATTTGTCATTAATTATAATTTAAACCTATTAAACAATATTTATATTATACAACGAAAAAATGTTCATATTTTTTTTTTGTGTTTTTTAGATGTTGATAGCTCTTTACATAAGCATCTACATATCGTGTATAAAGTTAATATCATCATGTTTTTTTTTCTTTTCTAACATAAAATGATAAAATAAAATGTTATATTATAGATTTAATTAATTTCTTTTTTGTAGATTTAGTATTGAACGGTAATGGTTACATCAATTGATGGTGTTGTATTTATAGTTATTTACAAAAAATCTTTTTATGTATTTTTCATTAATATTTTACGATAATCTATTATTTGTAGTGTTGTATCACACCTACTTATAAAGCTAGCATTTTTCCTTGAACCTCGTGTATTTGAAACCCCCATAAAAATTTGCAAACATCTCATGCATTTGAAACCTCCTATTTTATTCAATACCACTCAAAAGTCTCTTAATAATGATTAAAAATTCAAAGGTTTTATAATTTATATAATATATTTAATAAACAATTAATGGATACTCTACTATAAAAAGGTCATTCTTTTTTAGTAGACACACAGGTACAAATCACATACAATATTCACAAAGAAAATAAGTTTAAAATTTTTTGTGTTGGTTTGAGAGTTTTGAACAATTTTTCAAGCCATGTTATTATGTTGAAGTTTTTAATTTGTAAGTTTGTTATATACTAATTTTTTTTTTATATATTTTTCTTGGTTTAAGTATTCTTTTAATAATATCATTGTATGTTGTGGTTGAAATTTAATGTAAATTAGATTAGATTCATGTTATCGATCATATGTTATGGATGGAGATATATATAATATTTAATTAATTATTGTATACATGTTTGTATATTCATGTTGCTTCAAAATAATAATTAATTAAAAATCATGGATATGTCATATTATCCATATTATCCATGTAAGCCTTTTTTAATATACAAATTTTCTATCTTATCACTTTATATTTTAGTATATGTTTAACACTTTAATTATAATAATAAGTGTTTTTTAAAAGTTTTTTCACTTATTAATAATAACAAATGGTTTTAAAATTAATAAGCAATAATTATAAATAATAAAATCAAATTACATGGATATGTCATATTATCCATGCAAGTCTCTTTTGAAATGCAATTTGTCTATCTTATCACTTTATTATTTAGTGTTTGTTTCACATTTTAATAATAATATTAAGTATTTCTTAAAAGTCTATTATTAATAATAAGTGGTTTAAAATTAATGAACAACAATTTTAAATGACAATAACATCAAATTATAAATTACATTTAGCTATAAATAAATTGTATTTTAAATGAATATCATTATTGAAATTAGAAAATGATCGCATAAGTAAAAATACAATTAATCAATAATAATAATTGTTAAAGATAATACTAAATAGAAAATTATATTTAATTTTGTTAATGAGGAATGTGGGTTGACATCAATGAAAAATATTATATATATATATATATATATATATATATATATATATATATATATATATATATATATATTAGTGTAAAAATATTATCTCAAAGTTAATGTCAATATCATAACCATTTTAAACATATATATATTTTTTTAAATTTTAACAATATATTTTTAATCTTCGCCGCGTAACGCGCGGGAATTCGTCTAGTTATATTATAAAATTAAAAGATTTTATTTGTAAAAGAACTATATTCTTTATAAGATAAGATATAGCCCAATGTATAGTAGGTGTTGTAGCTTAAATATTTAGACACAAGATATCTTTATCTTGTCATTTGGTTAGATTATGGAAACTTATCTTGTCATAAATTTTTGTTTTCTTTTGGGACATAAGTTACCAAACATCTTCCAAACTAAGTAGGAAATGCTTAATGTATCAAATAGATTATTTTTATTTTTAGAAGACTAATTAATTTCAAAATGATTCTGTAACATTTTAATATGTAAGTTTTCTAACTTAACTTCTAAGAACATTCAATTCTTTGTTTTTATTTTTAGAAGTCTAATTTGAACTTTGAATGATTAGTCAAAAGAAGACGCCTATTTTTGGACTAATCTTTACCCTCTCCCATCTTTGTACTCTGCATAAACTCAAATTTTCTGTTTTTATTAACAAAAATATAGCTACCTTATATGTTACCCACAAAATATCCAAGTCCCAATAAACATTTTCAAATCGAAAACCTCACACACAAAAGTAAAGTATATAATCTATTTTCAAAGCTTAAATCTTCCATACAAATATTTAAGTAAATGAACTCTTTTTCATGTCATAATTAACGTTTAAGACCTATAACCACTCTCACAAAAAGTAAGCTAAATAAGAAATCTTATGTATACATTACAGAAACCAAATCCAACAAAGGAACCGCAAACAAACAGAAGGGGGTGATGGCGGGCAGATTTGTTTTATCTAAAAGTGAAGAAACTCCACTTAAATCATCATCAAAAATAAAATAAACAACAATAAATGTTACTCTATACATTAAAGAACAGAAGAAAGGCTTTTATTTTTGCATCTAAACAATACTTCATCTACATCCATGTTCGTTTATGAATCTATTTTCGTATGAGAATTTTCGAGAACAAAAGAACAACAAAAGAAAAAAAATAAATACAACAAAATTGAAAATGGTTTTGATTTCTGCCTTTGTTACTTCGTGTGTATATATGTAAGCAGGGCAATAAGAGATCTAGATCTTTCTTCAAGAGTGTCAGGGATGTAAAGAGGACAAAAAAACATTGGTGAGACCAGTCATCGGCTATGGTACATGTGGCTGAGTATGGCAGTAATGGGTATTGACAGAAGGGGTGGCGCACTTCGTCTTGGAAGAGAAAGAAGCAGCATTTGCTGATGGTCATAGCGGAATATTGTGGTAGGATGTTATTGTATTTAGGTTTTTCAGAGAAGACAAAGTAAAATAGAGGGTTACCTTAAAACTGAGAGAGACCGGTCACTTTAAATAATGTTTTTTCAACGAAAAAGTGTAACTGATAATCTGCAAATCTGCAATTGTGTTTCTTCAAGCATTATTGTTGGTACGTTAGAATTTATAAATTATACTTACAAAACAGAAGCTTTTGATTGGTTTAATCCTACATACTTGGATCACCGATTTTTAATCCCCACCCTTCAAGTTTGATCTAAAGGTCTACAATCAACCTCCGTGTTTTTTAAGATATTAGTCTTAAAAATAGAGGGCCCACAAACATGTATGTATTATAAGGTATATATATATATATATATATATATATATATATATATATATATATTGGTTTAATCCTACATACTTGGATCACCGATTTTTAATCCCCACCCTTCAAGTTTGATCTAAAGGTCTACAATCAACCTCCGTGTTTTTTAAGATATTAGTCTTAAAAATAAAGGGCCCACTAACATATATGTATTATAAGGTATATATATATATATATATATATATATATATATATATATATATATATATATATATATATATATATATATGGGCGGAACCCTTAAGGGGCCTAGGGGGACCATGGCCCCTGCATTTTTTTTTTGCCTAATAACTAGTCTTGAACAAGTTGATTTTTCTTTAAATAAAATTATATACGTATCCTTTACTATATGGGCGGAACCCTTAAGGGGCCTAGGGAGACCAACTTTTTTTTATTGAAATATTCTATTATTCTAGTCATCATAAAAATACAATATATATATATATATATATATATATATATATATATATATATATATATATATATATATAATATTCTAAAATTATATGCTTTTAAAATATTTCATTGTAAAATGTGTTAAAAATATTTTAGAATATCAAAATATTACATATGTTATATTTTTTTGAATAACAGAATATTAGATATTTCATTAGAAAAAAAGTGGTCTCACGGTCTCATACAATTAGATCCGTCTCAAATGAACTTATATATATATATATATATATATATATATATATATATATATATATATATATATATATATATATATATATATATATATATAGGGTTAGGTTCATTTGAGACGAGTCTAATTTGGTGTGACAACTAGCAAATATGGGTTAAGAAAAGTCTAAATTGTAACCATGTGCAAATGAATTCACTATGTAACCCTGTTGCTATAAAGCTTTGAAAACCAAAAAGGACACCATATGTATAAGTGTTGATATATATATATATATATATATATATATATATATATATATAAGTATATATGCTTACTTGGAAAGCCATACATGTATTGAACCTTTGAAAACTCAACAAGGTGGAAACTATCATAAATTACAAAGTGCTTTAGGGTTTTTGGCCTAGAAACCCCAAAAACCGAAAACCCAAATTAGGGAAATGGTGTGGACCGAAATCACCCTTTGTGGGTGATTCAAAACCGAAATCTCCTACCTAGGATACCCTAGGCTGAAAACACTCTAGATCAAACATGTTAGACCAAAATCTCCCATGTCTTGGTAATCTCAAAGGTGAATTCGGTTGTAATAAAGAGAACAATGACATTTTGATAGAATAACTTAGCCTTACTCCACTTTACCCAGCAAACAACTATCCAACACATTCCCTTATCTTTCAAATAAGCATCCAACACTTGAGATTATTCCCTAAATAAACACGAGCACCCTCCATTCCATTTTTCCATTTAAACCATGGCCAGAAGGCCTAATTCCATTCACCATCACTTTCTTTAACTATCCTTCCCTTCTTTCATCTTCATAAAATTTCTCTCAAGAACAAGAGCTAAAATTCTCCAAGATCATCATCATCAAGCGGTCCTTAGAGTCTTCATAAGCATTTCGAAAACCACTAGTGTATCTACACATTATTAAGTTAAATTCATCATTTTAACACATTATTATGTGTTAACATTCATAGGATAATCACATCTCCAAAGAAGCTCATCTACTTCATTCAAAGAACCAGGCTCGAAATCTTCATCTCAACCCTTCAAACTATCCACTAAAAATCCACTCAATGTGAGTTCATACCCCCTCTTTTTTGATATTTTTATGTTTTTAGGGGGGGGGAGTCCAAATTGGTTTATTACATGAACACTTGCTTGTTACTTCTTAAAAGTTTAAGTATAAACCTTTATTTGTTCAAGTTATGAATATCACTATTTTTATACAATATTTGTGATATATTAGTTTTGGATATGCAAAGTCAACAAGAACATAACCCATTATGTGATACAAATATCATAAGGAAAAGTATGATTTGGAAAACTACAAAGTTTTTGGAAACTTTCACTAAAAGATAGCTTTTCCAACAAAAATGGTTACAATATAGTTATTTACTATTTTGGTGGGTTACAACCCAAAGATATCATGTTTTCATTAAATATTTTGAAACTAGACAAGATTACAACTTTATATTTACATAAAAGATTATATAAATAGTCTAAACAAACATACAAGACAACCTATAATTGGTATAGTTTGGTAGTCACAAAACCACACTTTCATTTTTAGTAGAACCATATAATTATTCAATGGTATATATGAACTGTAATGGAAGATATGAATGGAAATGATGAAGATTACTAAGTGATTCTCTCAATCAATCAAATGATTGCTTCTTTTGCTTATAGTGAATCTAATAAAGTGTGACAACCCGAAATTTATTCCGTCATTTTTAACCCCTCCTTCCGTTAATAAGCCTAGTTTTATTAAACTGTTTGTTAACCTTTTGGATTGATTAATTAATTTGGGACTTTTATAATGACTTAGTAAGAGTTGAAACAAATTAGAAACGCCCTCATTAATCCCTTGAAAAGTTTTAGTTTCAACCAAGTCAAAATACGACCATTTAGTCGGGTGCGACCAAAAGCCCCATTTAACGTCAGTATCGGGTAGATTTCCACCGAGCCACAAACTCAACCCCTATATAAGAGGGAGTGGACTCCATTCACACCCTTTTCACTCTCTCTTTCTACAACTTGCTTTCGATCCAAAAACGCCCATTTCGAGCCCCAAACTAGTAAGTAATCTATCCTAACTTGTGGTATAGCTTAGTTAACATGCAAATTCGTGTTTAAGACATCAAATAGGGGAAATTACATGTGTTTACGATCCAAGAACACTCTTGGACCGTGAACACCCATAAATGGAGTTTTGAAGCCCCAAAACCACTCTAAACTACCCCTTGGGCTTAGATATGACTTGTAGACTTACACCTTAGAGATTAGAACACCAAAACCTTGCATTTTGGAAAGTAAACATGAGTTTATGGCCCAAGAACACTCTTGGACCGTAAACCCCTCTTCATAGGCCGTGAACACCCTATAAGGTGTTAGAATTGCCCTTAAACACCTCCTATGGCCTGGGAAAATGTCGAGAATCAACCACAATTGAAGTAGGGGATTTAAACATTAAGTAACTATGAACATAGGATTTTACGGCTGTAAACCCCCCCAAGAATTGGTCCATGGGTCGTAAAATCCCCTATATAGGCCAAATGGTGCCCTAACTCCCCTATATGGCTTGGAAAAATGCATAGAACTTTATTCACTACCATTTAAGACCTTAATACACCAAAGGAATGAGCATATAGGAGCTTATGGCCGTAAACTCCTTGTTTAGGGCCATAAACTCCTCAAATGGTCCATTTAGAGCCTTAAACCCCTTCATATGCCTTATATTCGGACCTAGCCTAATTCTATGAGTGATATAAGACCTTGAAGCATCCTAGAACACACAACCCATGAGTTTACGGGCATAAACTCATGGGGATATGGTCTTAGGGCCGTAAACTCTATAAAGAGTTTACTCTTGAAGAGTAAACTCCCTACCTAGGCCATACATACCCTTAGATACTACCCAGGACACCCCTAGCACTTAAACAAAGTGTTTTCCGCACTTTAGGATGCGTATACGTGTTTAATTAGTATTATATTTACTAATTGTGTGTAAACATATGTCATCATATGTTAATAGGTCACTAAGTGTGTTCAAGTCTTACTTGACACCGAGCACCCAACCGGCACTTTCGTTCGATCCACTTACAACAGGTGAGTTCATACCCCTTAATGAACCTTTTAAAATATTTTTACATGCTTTTATGGGGGGAATACAAGTTAAAACATGCTAGTTATCATATCAATCATATGTGATTAATAACCCGCATGCACAAGGATTTATCACACTTTCAGTTGTTTTACCAAGTATAACACTATAGATGGTTTTCCAAAACGTCTTTACTTGTTTAAATCTTTTATCAAAATGTCTCTCGTGCTGTATGTTTTACTTCTAAACCAGCTACAATAGTGTTTTAAACAAATGTTTTCTTTACTTACATTGTTTTATCAAGTTATATTCTAAACATGTTTATGAACGGTTCTCAAACTTGTTTTACAAACTGACTTTAAGTCGTAAATTTCTTATGTGTAAAGGTTTTCCAAAGGTTTCATCAAATTTTTCTTCTATGCTTTTACTTCGTTAAATGCATGCCTGTATTTGTATAGGTATATAAATAATGTTTAAAAGACTTTGGAAGGCTAGTTCGCCATATTTCCTTTTCCTCGTTGTGATGTGGTCCGGTGGGTATCGGATATCCATATGAAGGTCGTTTAAACATTAGTTATATATCATGTATACATATATGGACATAAAAGCTCTCTCTCTCTCTCTCTGTCTCTCTCTCTCTCTCTTTGTCTCTCTCTCGCTTTCAACCATTACATCGCCTTGAGTAGTAAAGGCCTCCCTCTATTATTCATGTTCCTGAAACCCTAGTAACTATTATAGGAATAGTTAGGAGACTCTATCTCTCTCTATCTCTGACTCTATCTCTATCTCTCTATCCCACTCTCCCTTACTTTAGAATGTGACACACTATTTCCCTCTACGGCGCTTCATTGCGCCAACGCCGTGTAACCAGAGTCTCCGGGAAGGAGAGCGAACATCATGTGTATAGATCTATACGGGACTGACACTCCCACACCCTGAATACTAGCTACAATCTGCGTCGGTAAGGCCCATGGGTGACATAAAGCCACTACTACTACTGCCACTCCCTCTACGCGTGACCTGGAGGGTCATCGGATACTCTATCGTCGATCAGCATGGTTACATACGAGTTCACATTCACCCTTTGTTTTAGACGTTGCTAGCTGTATCGTTCCTTTGATACTGTCTGGGGTCTGTTTTTCCTTTGTTTTAGACTTTGCTAGTTGTATCGTTCATTTGATACTGTCTGGGGTCTGTGTTCTTTGTTTTAGACCTTGCTAGCCGTATCGATCATTTGATACCGTCTGGGGTCTGTGTTTCTTTTGTTAGACTGGGCCAGGCGTATCATTCATTTGATACTCTCCTGGAGTCTATGATTTCTTTTGCCTTAGTCATCAGTATTTTCTGCTGAGGCATATGTTATTTTCCCCTAGTATTCTACTAGTGATATTCTCCTACTCTCTTTAAAGTCAAATATCGTATTTTGGTAATGATAGTGTTTAAGGGAAAAATACTCTTTACAACATAACTCTGTCGAGTCTTGGTAGAAGACTGCTTTTGTTTAGAAAATATAGGATTTTCTGGAAAGGACGCTAATACACTGTAGATTCTAAACTACTACTTTTTATAAAGTTATTTTGAATAAAATACATACTTACACAAATGACACTAAATACTTATGAACTCACCAGCATTTATAAAAATGTTGATACTCGCTTTCAAAATAACTTATATTCTCAGGTCAGCAATAGACAGGTACATCTCAGGAGCTTTTGTTGAAGACATTTTAGTACCGAGCTGCAACTATATTAGTTTCTGTATTACTTTGATGTTTTTATGCAATGTAACCTATGTAAAATTATTACTATTAATGCAATGGTTGTTGTACTTTGATTAGTATACTACATATGTTGTGATACTTGACATGACGTCATCCACCCCAGAACGTTTCCGCCGTTCTGGTTTTGGGTGTGACAGATTGGTATCAGAGCATTGTTTATAGTGAGCTAAGTATATCAATTCATAAAAGATATACAACTTATAAATACATAGGGATAAAACACTCTTACCAAGAATTATACTTTAAAATATAACCATATTTTACCAAAGTATAAGAACGTCCAGAATCTAAACACTCGAACACAAGTATCACAAGAAGAACAAGAATAAAAGTCTTCGGATGTTGAGCATTACCGTCAAACCTGGGCAGTTATGTAATCGTAAGCTGGAATAAATGTAACCTGATCAACTACATTTATTTGAGATGTGATGAACGTGTGCTTGGGAGTGATAGTGGTGTTGCAACGAGTCTGAAACTTACCAACTAGGAATGCTAGAGCCAAACATAAAGTTTAAAATACTATGGGAGTATTTTGGAATACTAAAAGACTCACATTAATCCCAGAATCATATTCAGAAGTTAAGAATCAAACAAGAAATTTAAAATACCATAGGGGTATTTTAGGAACCATAGATAACCTTGTGTGAAGAACTAAAAGATCCTTATTGATATACCTACAATTACAGAGGGTATACTCCCAAGGTTATATATAATAAGGATCCCATATACTAAGAATTTGTGGTTTCGCTCTACTTCCTTTTCCTCGTTGGGATGTGGATATAGATTATTATCACATATTCGAAGGCCTATCGGATCTAAGCTATATATGATTTGTGTACCCTATGTAATTGTAGCAGGACTTGATATGGATCACCCAGTGAAATGTTAATAATCTCTTAGGATTCTTTAGACATTTCCATTCTCGCACGAACCCTGTAGAAAAACCTATCCACTTCAGTACTCGGCATAAGAGTTGATTCAGACCCCGAAGAGGTTCATTGAGAAGATTTCCAGTTCGGAAATAAATGAACTAGGTCGAGACTATTGAAATCACCAAGTGCCTATACCTTTTTAGGGACATGGTGGGAAATTCGCCTAAACTTCCGAGATTTCCAGTCATCCATCATGAAGTGATGACACCCAGAGTCGGAATCGGAAGTAAGACGGAGTAGAAATTCAATATGTCTATAGGAGAAGAGAACCCTAGGTAACTACCCGAAGGAAACCAACGCTGGTCCCAGTCAAAGATACGAGGTAGAAAGAGGGAGCCAGTACATGGAACCCGAGAAGTGTCTTTTCCTCGTGTTCGTCACGCTAATACACCCATAAAATAATACAATTTAGTGAGTTAGTGATTACACTACTCACGCTATGTGTTAGGTAAATCGCCTTTTCCCGTTGCAAGTAATACGATCAGAGCGGATCCCCACACCTCTATTGAGAGTGTTTAGCCATAAGTCTTCATGAGCCTTTCTTCCTGCGGTCTTCGTTCTGAACTGTTCTCAGATCTTTCCAAGCCGGAGAGTGAACCTTTCCCAGTATAAAGGTAAGTTAGTAGGAATGACTCCCATCTTATGGCTTTTTCGATACTCATACTCCTACCTTGAATACCTGGACTACATCATAGGGATGTAGGTCGACACTCAGACAACCAATATCCGAGGCACGGGAAAATTTTATGCCTAATATAGTAAGGATAGATATGTCCATGGTTAACCATCGTCTCTCATCAGCTTGCGTTCCTCTCCGTGTAGGAAAACCATGCCTCCGAAGAAGCGTAACCAATCCACTGGCAAGAAACCTACTCTCCTATTCGATGAAGATACGTTTCAAGCTGCAGTCTCGGCAGCAGTAGCAGCTGTCATGGCTCATCTGAATGCTAACAACGCCAATGTTAGCAAGAGCCCTATCGGAATTCCCGACACTAGCAATGGACAGCAGCAACCAACGCCTGCATACCCAACCACCCAAGAGCCTCAGCCAACTCCACTAAAGATAAAGCTCAAGAACGAGGAAGGAAGTACCTCGGCTCAAGGACCTTTCGAAGGGCAACGAGCTGAGACCGACAATACCCCTGCCAACCCTTCCATCCCTACACCTACAAGACCATACTCAGGAAACCTTCCCCACCGCAGCAAGTGTAGCTACCATCATCATGGTATATATCGAGAACTATGTTGTACTAGGTGCAACATGAAGGGGCATACCGCCCGTGTATGTAGAACCCCGGTTGAGTTCATTACATCAACCACCAATGTGGCGATCAATCCAGTTTGCCGTCTATGTGGTGAGATTGGACACTTCAAGAAAGATTGTCCAACAGAAAGAAAAGACAAGGACACAGGAGGATTCTAACTCTAACGCTTGGGGAGAAGCATCAAGGAACCCGGTAGATTTTTGGTACGTCTCTCAATCTCAGATAACTAACTGAAAACATTAAAAGGCTAATTCTAAATGTAATTACTTCCCCGTTAAGGCGAAAGTCGCAGCACGGTTATAAAATTTAAAATTTCATCAGGTAAAACTATAATGGCTAGATATATACGTTACGACCATGTATAATTGAGATGGATAGACCTAGAGTGAGTGAATGTTGCCTCATTTCCTGTTCCTCGTTTGGTTGTGGATTTAGGGCGGGGTCGCTCAGTCAACATTCCTCCCCACCTTAATTATACATGAGTAGTATATGTTAGGCGATTATAGAAAGGCCTCGTGAGAATCCATTCATGAAAGGTACCCTATTCAGAAACACTCAGGACCCTCTATAGTTCCGCGTTGACTCTATCGACCCAAGTATCCGCGACAGTGATACACGGGACGAAACCCGAGGCGCCTAGAACTTGTGTGCCCATTCAACACATGACCTATCAATCCTCATTCTATGTCATATCGATGTATGCCAACTTCGACGCCTCTATCAATCATGGTTCGACTTAGTGCAACCATGTGTTACTCCCTAGTGCTGTGTAAAAAGAACTTTCACCGTAGCCATTTCGGCAAATAAAGGTTCTTCCGAACCTAAACATAATAAAAATAATTAAGACTAATGCGATCCGTCAGTCGTCACTCTTATTTCAAACCTTCCGAAGTACCCAGGAGAAGGGTACCACGCGCTGTTAACCAACCCTTCTTAGACAGATAGAAACCGAAGCGAAAGACACTGCAGGTATTCCAGAAGACGATAACCACCCGAAGCCTACTCCGTAGATCTCACAGAAAGACCCTTTGCACCTCGCAATTAGGTTCGTGAATCAAGAGGATAGAACTCATGGGACTGACCACTATAACTGAGTATATGCATAAGGGTGGTATATAATTGAGATCAAAAAGATTTAATATGTGTGCTTCCTCCCTACTCCCTGTTCCTCATTGGGTTGTGGGTCTGGGGTGGAGTCGCACAACTGAACATCCTGCCAACCTCAATTATATACGGCTGGCATACACCAAGTATTAGTGGTTAATCAAAGTATGAGCTCTACCACGAACCTCATAGTAAAACCCTTCATCTTATTCCATAAAATAGGAGCTAGATTCAAGAGAAACACTGGGGGTTGAGCTACTACAATGACCACAAATCCGAAATTGTTGTCATCCCGGTTAAGCCAACATAGTAGCTAACACCCTCAGTTGGTAAAGAAATTTGAGTTGTAAGAGTCAATGACATTGACTACGACCATCCATTCACGCTTAATTACCCGAATTAAGCATCTCAGCGGATATCCTGGAACCCTGGAAGCTACGATAAGTTAAACTCCGAGAAGAGTGGATGAGGAGATTAAAGTTCTGAGTGATGGAACCCTATACTCACTAGATTTGCCCTAGATCGAGAAAACTCAGAACCTTCGGAAGAGTAGTTACAGAAGATGCTCGCACTACTCAGGCACTTCGTCCACCCCGTTACCGATGAGTAGTGCCTAGGACACTCCGCCTCCCCCCTCACGTGGAAGAAGTCACCATCGCCCTGTAGACGATAGACTGCATTCTCCACAGTGAACACTAGAATGCCAAGAACCATAGGATAACCTCCGCAGCCAAGAATACTTGATTTAAGTGCGAAAGTAGGTTGTGTTAAGCCTTATAACCCAGATCCCGAAGAGATTATAGACTTGACACCGGTCTAGGTGTTAGTCGATGGGTTATGCAAGAGCATGCGCTTTCTGCAACTGAAATAAACCAACGCCTTAGAGAATAGGGCATGTCTTAGAGATTCACTAGACTAATAGGTGTTACAAGAATACTTTCTCACTCAGAAATAGTAGAACCGCCTCCCGAGATAGTCCAACACTTCAGAAAAAAAATCTCTAAGGATTGAGTTAGCCCTGAGCAGAGCCTGCTATTCATGAAACAGCAAGGCAAGTAAGAGCATGATCATTTCCCGTTAAGGATCATTTTGTGAAGGCGCTAACTAGACGATAATGTAAAGTTTAAAAACTTTCTAAGCACTCGTCTGGTGACACCCTATCTCCCTGACCCTGAGGGTTTCTGTTAGAAATATCTCAAGAATCAGAAGTGCAGGTTCATTTTGCACAAGATTGAGATAGCCACCCTTCAGCAAACAGATACCCGTAGTCATGCAATCCATCCAATGATCCAGAAAACCTCTGAATGCCAATCAACATGGAACACAAATCCAAGGGCAACCTGAGCTTTCTAAGAACCAACCAGAAGGACTACACTCCCAGTATGAGAGAGAACGTTTGGAACTTCGGAATGGCGATCACGCCAGTGATGATCTCGCCATAGAAGTACACTATGTTCTAAGTACTGAAAAGCTCTACCCTTTCGAGAGCTTAGGACCATCCGAGATTCTTTACAAAGATTGGTCCAACCCTCGTCGGACCACTACAACTTTCGGAAATTCCACAAGTTTCACCCCAAATCAATCCACTTCTTAGACTTGATAAGTGTTGGCCCAAAATCACTTTTTGTATCCCACTCATCTTGATAGAAACCATTGGGAACCCTAACTTCGTAGAAAAACCAGTAGGAATCGCTAACTGCACGAGACAGAATCCGCATCCCGTAAGTGAAGGTTTGTTAGAATGACAAGCAAAGGCCAGAGTTCACTTGGGAGTGCGAGGACCAACTGAATAGGAAGTGCCCTCATACCTCTACCCGATTGTTCATGATCACTTCCTTGCCTAAACCTGAATTTCGGGACGAAATTCCCTCTAACGGGGGGATGATGTGACAACCCGAAATTTATTCCGTCGTTTTTAACCCCTCCTTCCGTTAATAAGCCTCGTTTTATTAAACTGTCTGTTAACCTTTTGGATTGGTTAATTAATTTGGGACTTTTATAATGACTTAGTAAGAGTTGAAACAAACTAGAAACGCCCTCATTAATCCCTTGAAAAGTTTTAGTTTCAACTAAGTCAGAATACGACCATTTAATCGGGTGCGACCAAAAGCCCCGTTTAACGTCAGTATCGGGTAGATTTCCACTGAGCCACAAGCTCAACCCCTATATAAGGGGGGGTGGACTCCATTGACACCCTTTTCACTCTCTCTCTCTCTACAACTTGCTTTCGATCCAAAAACGCCCATTTCGAGCCCCAAACTAGTAAGTAATCTATCCTAACTTGTGGTATAGCTTAGTTAACATGCAAATTCGTGTTTAAGACATCAAATAGGGGCAATTACATGTGTTTACGATCCAAGAACACTCTTGGACCGTGAACACCCATAAATGGAGTTTTGAAGCCCCAAAACCACTCTAAACTACCCCTTGGGCTTAGATATGACTTGTAGACTTACACCTTAGAGATTAGAACACCAAAACCTTGCATTTTGGAAAGTAAACATGAGTTTATGGCCCAAGAACACTCTTGGACCGTAAACCCCTCTTCATAGGCCGTGAACACCCTATAAGGTGTTAGAATTGCCCTTAAACACCTCCTATGGCCTGGGAAAATGTCGAGAATCAACCACAATTGAAGTAGGGGATTTAAACATTAAGTAACTATGAACATAGGATTTTACGGCCGTAAACCCCCCCAAGAATTGGTCCATGGGTCGTAAAATCCCCTATATAGGCCAAATGGTGCCCTAACTCCCCTATATGGCTTGGAAAAATGCATAGAACTTTATTCTCTACCATTTAAGACCTTAATACACCAAAGGAATGAGCATATAGGAGCTTATGGCCGTAAACTCCTTGTTTAGGGCCGTAAACTCCTCAAATGGTCCATTTAGAGCCTTAAACCCCTTCATATGCCTTATATTCGGACCTAGCCTAATTCTATGAGTGATATAAGACCTTGAAGCATCCTAGAACACACAACCCATGAGTTTACGGGCATAAACTCATGGGGATATGGTCTTAGGGCCGTAAACTCTATAAAGAGTTTACTCTTGAAGAGTAAACTCCCTACCTAGGCCATACATACCCTTAGATTCTACCCGGGACACCCCTAGCACTTAAGCAAAGTGTTTTCCGCACTTTAGGATGCGTATACGTGTTTAATTATTATTATATTTACTAATTGTGTGTAAACATATGTCATCATATTTTAATAGGTCACTAAGTGTGTTCAAGTCTTACTTGACACCGAGCACCCAACCGGCACTTTCGTTTGATCCACTTACAACAGGTGAGTTCATACCCCTTAATGAACCTTTTAAAATGTTTTTACATGCTTTTATGGGGGGGAATACAAGTTAAAACATTCTAGTTATCATATCAATCATATGTGATTAATAACCCGCATGCACAAGGATTTATCACACTTTCAGCTGTTTTACCAAGTATAACACTATAGATGGTTTTCCAAAACGTCTTTACTTGTTTAAATCTTTTCTCAAAATGTCTCTCGTGCTATATGTTTTACTTCTAAACCAGTTATAGCAGTGTTTTAAACAAAGGTTTTCTATACTTATATTGTTTTATCAAGTTATATTTTAAACGTGTTTATGAACGGTTTTCAAACTTGTTTTACAAACTGACTTTAAGTCGTAAATTTCTTATGTGTAAAGGTTTTCCAAAGTTTTCATCAAAGTTTTCTTCTATGATTTTACTTCGTTAAATGCATGCATGTATTTGTATAGGTATATAAATAATGTTTAAAAGACTTAGGAAGGCTAGTTCGCCATATTTCCTTTTCCTCGTTGGGATGTGGTCTGGTGGGTATCGGATATATGTCCGAAGGTCGTTTAAACATTAGTTATATATCATGTACACATATATGGACATAAAAGCTCTCTCTCTCTCTCTCTCTCGCTCTCAACCATTACATCGCCTTGAGTAGTAAAGGCCTCCCTCTATTATTCATGTTCCTGAAACCCTAGTAACTATTATAGAAATTGTAACAATGTAAATTTTTCAAACAAAATTTTCATTTCCTAAAAACATGTTTTCATCCGAAACAAGTCATAAAGATCCAATGTATCATATCATAATACAAATCATATAAATCCCCAAATCATAAATCCTCCATCAGTGTGTATAGATCACGCCGGCGCCTTCCCACGGTCCTCGCTAGTACCTAAAACACATAACACAAGGACTTCCCAAAATACTACTTACACATATACGCCTTTCCAGGCCATGACCTTCCGGTCCATGTGTCTCAGGGGACTTCCGTCCCGACCCGATAAACCTTCCGGTCTTACCCGCGTCGACCTTCCGGTCCATATCACAATGCCTTCCGGCCCATAACATAATTGCCTTCCGGCCCATAACATAATGCCTTCCGGCCCACATCAAACATAGCATACATAGCACATATAAACGGCTAACTTAATCACATACAATGCATACAACTCATAACATACCCAACCTTCCGGTCACACATAGGTACCTTTCTAGGTATAGTATAGTGAGAAGACTCACCTCGCAGGAAGTCTAGAATATCACGTGCTCGATATCTCCGAATCCCGAAACGAAGACCCAACCCCGCCTAGTCATAACGAAATATCATTCTAATTAATATAAACTTTCGAGGCCAGGCTACACCCTTATCATTATCCCACAGAGGGGTAAAAGACCATTTTACCCTTCCTTGACTCATGTTGACCAAACCCTAAAAGTCAACGAAAGTCAACTGACCACAGTACGCGGGGCGTACATCGATGAGTCACAGCCGGGGGTCGCAACCCCTTACGCTGCGCGTACTGGGAGTTACGCCCAGCGTAAATCCCATATTCAACCATGCCACATTTCTTGTCTTAAATGGTTAAGACACTCCTTCAACTTCTAGATCTGGCTCTCATTAAGCCTCCTAATCCATAAAGTCGGAACCTTTAAGCCTTAGCATAGCTGTAAAGGCTCCTACACTCCTCAATGTCAGCAATCCATCGCATCGCAACGATCGGGTCCTGCGTCCCATCAAACTCGGGTGGCTTCGTGTTGCTGAACTCTCGGAACAGCAACGAGTCACCTCCCTGAGGCCTGGCAGCAGCCACAGCTTCCGTAGCTATAGTGGCTGCGGCCTCAGTCACCGCGGCGTACCGCTCATCAAAAGTCTCCAATAGCGTGGTCTTGATAGACCCAAACATCTCCGGAATCTCGGCCCGGATTGCCGCAACAACCTCATCGTGGATCATCTGACGAAGCTCCTCGTCACTCACACCGCTCATCTCAGGTCTGTGGCGTGTCCCAACCATGATGCCTCTGAAACATAAAAATATTAGAGACCCAATCGAGCATACTCGCACTCGATAACGCAACCCTACTCGACCTCCGATACCCAAAGGTTTCTTACTTGGACTGCCCACTGATCCGGTGTCTTCAGTAGTACGGGCCTTATACTACTGACTACACCGCATCAGCGTTCACCCCAAGTCCTCCTTCTTGGACCCCGGATCACGAGTACTCTATTCTTGCTATGCACTGGTTACCCACTCGCTCTCAAAGCATCTCATAGTAGCATATTTCCCCTAGACTAAGGCATCACAAATCAGGCCACTCTAGCCCTAATATGAACACCTAGTCTACTCTAGCATGCATAACATATCGCAACATATCTCATAACACATATTGTAAGGGTATTTGGGGATTTTACCGTTCGGGCGCTGGCTGACCGTACACACTGCTTCGTCCTTGGTTGTCACAAAATCTCTTATAAAATTGTATGCTTTTATTTTTTGAAAATTTTTCTCAAATCCTCAGTTTGAGTTCAGTTACGCCCGAAGGTGCACCCGAATCCCTCAAACCAAGGCTCTGATACCAACTTGTAACAACGCAAATTTTTCAAACAAAATTTTCATTTCTTAAAAACATGTTTTCATCTGAAACTAGTCATAAAGATCCAACGTATCATATCATAATACAAATCATATAAATCCCCAGATCATAAATCCTCCATCAGTGTGTACAGATCACACCGGCGCCTTCCCATGGTCCTCGCTAGTACCTGAAACACATAACACAACGACTGTAAGCATAAATGCTTAGTGAGTTCCCCAAAATACTACTTACACACATACGCCTTTCCAGGCCATGACCTTCCGGTCCATGTGTCTCAGGGGACTTCCGTCCCGACCCGATAAACCTTCTGGTCTTACCCGCGTCGACCTTCCGGTCCACATCACAATGCCTTCTAGCCCATAACATAATTGCCTTCCGGCCCATAACATAATGCCTTCCAGCCCACATCAAACATAGCATACATAGCACATATAAACGGCTAACTTAATCACATACAATGCATACAACTCATAACATACCCAACCTTCTGGTCACGCATAGGTACCTTTCCAGGTGTAGTATAGTGAGAAGACTCACCTCGCAGGAAGTCTAGAATCTCACGTGCTCGTTATCTCCGAATCTCGAAACGAAGACCCAACCCCGCCTAATCATAACGAAATATCATTCTAATTAATATAAAATTTCGAGGCCAGGCTACACCCTTATCATTATCCCACAGAGGGGTAAAAGACCAATTTACCCTTCCTTGACTCATGTTGACCAAACCCTAAAAGTCAACGAAAGTCAACTGACCACAGTACGCGGGGCGTACCAGCTTCTGTACGCGGGGCGTACATCGATGAGTCACAGCCAGGGATCGCAACCCCTTACGCTGCGTGTACTGGGAGTTACGCCCAACGTAAATCCCAGATTCAGCCATGCCACATTTCTTGTCTTAAATGGTTAAGACACTCCTTCAACTTCTAGATCTGGCTCTCATTAAGCCTCCTAATCCATAAAGTCGGAACCTTTAAGCCTTGGCATGGCTGTAAAGGCTCCTACACTCTCTAATACCTTCCTTTACAACTCCAAAGATCTAGATCTCATGCATGGCTAAATATATACGTTCAAGATCACATTTTTATGAACCTACAACTCAAATGGACCTGGAATATGGTAGATCTAAGCCAATGGAGACTACTTGCTCATAAAGTCTCCATCTTTGGGACTAAAATCCTAGAAATTGGTCCATGAAGCATACCATAAGAACTACAAGGCAAGATCTGAACTTTTTACCTCAGGAAGAAGCTCCAACCTTTGTTATCCTCGGATCTACACTTGTCCACCATCTTCTAGCCTCCACAATGGACTTCTCTTTCCTTTTGCTACCTTGAAATGACACCTCAAAGCTTAGAACACTCACAAACAAGCTATGAACGAAGGAACAACTCTCTTAGGGTTTCTTTCTGAAGGATGGTGGCTGAGGAACCAAGCCATCTCATTCCTTTTATAGCCAACAACTCAAATTAGGGTTTTGGGTCTGGACCGGTTACACCCAGTGTAACCTTAGGTACGCCCAGCGTACCCAGGTGACAACGTGTTCAATTTAAGCGCGCGAGTACGCGCAGCGTACTCGCCCCAACAGAAAAGGGCCAACATGACATATATGAAGAGATGAAGGGCTAAAAGGTTATACCTAAATTCCGGGCTGTAACAGAAATAGTTAGGAGACTCTATCTCTCACTCTATCTCTCTCTATCCCTCTCTCTCTTACTTTAGAATTTGACACACTATTTCCCTCTACGGCGCTTCATTGCGCCAACGCCGTGTAACCAGAGTCTCCGGGAAGGAGAGTGAACATCATGTGTATAGATCTATACGGGACTGACACTCCCACACCCTGAATACTAGCTACAGTCCGCGCCGGTAAGGCCCATGGGTGACATAAAGCCACTACTACTATGGCCACTACCTCTACGCGTGACCTGGAGGGTCATCGGATACTCTTTCGTCGATCAGCATGGTTACATACGAGTTCACATTCACCTTTTTTTTTAGACCTTGCTAGCTGTATCGTTCCTTTGATACTGTCTGGGGTTTGTTTTTCCTTTGTTTTAGACCTTGCTAGCTGTATCGTTCATTTGATACTGTCTGGGGTCTGTGTTCTTTGTTTTAGACCTTGCTAGCCGTATCGATCATTTGATACCGTCTGGGGTCTGTGTTTCTTTTGTTAGACTGGGCCAGGCGTATCATTCATTTGATACTCTCCTGGAGTCTATGATTTCTTTTGCCTTAGTCAGCAGTATTTTCTGCTGAGGCATATGTTATTTTCCCCTAGTATTCTACTAGTGATATTCTCCTACTCTCTTTAAAGTCAAATACCGTATTTTGGTAATGATAGTGTTTAAGGGAAAATTACTCTTTACAACATAACTCTGTCGATTCATGGTAGAAGACTGCTTTTGTTTAGAAAATATAGGATTTTCTGGAAAGGACGCTAATACACTGTAGATTCTAAACTACTACTTTTTATAAAGTTATTTTGAATAAAATACATACTTACACAAATGACACTAAATACTTATGAATCACCAGCATTTATAAAAATGGTAATAATCGCTTTCAAAATAACTTGTATTCTCAGGTCAGCAATAGACATGTACATCTCAGGAGCTTTTGTTGAAGACAATTTAGTACCGAGTTGCAACTATATTAGTTTCTGTATTACTTTGATGTTTCTATGCAATGTAACCTATGTAAAATTATTACTATTAATGCAATGGTTGTTGTACTTTGATTACTATATTGCATATGTTGTGACACTTGACATGACGTCATCCACCCCAGAACGTTTCCGCCGTTCCGGTTTTGGGGTGTGACATAAAGATTGTGAAATAGATGTAGCAACTAGAATGAATAATCTAAAGAGGATGATGAAATAAGGAAACATATAAACGAATAGATGGAGATACAATAAAAGATGAATTGTAATGGAAGATATGAATGGAAATGATGAAGATTACTAGGTGATTCTCTCAATCAATCAAATGATTTCCTGAGGATTCCCCTCTCTTTCTAAGCAACAATGCTCATGAGCCAACACAAATCCTAACAAATATCTTCACACCCCTAACACAAATATTTTGCCTTATTTATCACCCTCACACCATAACTGAATCTAGCCACTTTCCAGTATTAACCTTTCCACCATTTCTAAATGGAACATGTAACAATTTTTGTTTATCTTCTTTTATATGTATTAGTACCTGGTGCCTTAGCACTTGTATCGAATGTCTAACAAGTTTGATGGTTGCTACTTTGTTGAAGGCATTTAAGAGAAGCAAGCAGGTATGGTTTGGAAAGATTGCTAGAAAAACTCGTTTCTTATGTTTTGAAATGAAAGCAAACAAATTTGAAGACGGAAGATGCTTGATAATATAGAGGTTCTATCATAGAAATTTGTTGCTTGTTCTTGATGATGCCACCCACACGCATGAGTTTAATCACATAATTGGTTTGGTGAAGGAACATGAACAACAATCACAACTGGAGATAATCATTGATTAAATATTGAATCCTCACAAAATAGATGTGATATATATATATATATATATATATATATATATATATATATATATATATATATATATATTCTCTTCTTACATGAGATGAGGCTATAGCGCTCGTTTGAAAGCATGAACCTCAAGAATCCTGACCTATATAGATTGATTGGGGAGTTGATCTTACAAGGTCATTGCCTATTAACTTTCCACAAGAAAACTTTTTTTTTCTTTCTAGTTTTTATTGATCTTCTAATTAACAGATGATAAGACGGTAAGTTATAAGTAGTTATATGGATAGGAGCACATGGTTATGTCACCAGTTAATGGTGTCAGTCATTAAGCAACTTGGTTGTCATAGGCAATTAACAATTATATATGGAAAACCCATTTTTGGTTCCAACAAGTTCAATTGTTAGGAACAAATGTCATGCATGAATTATAAAGTTCAAATCATACATCCTGTATAGTTAAGCAACTTGAAATTTAAATTTATATAGACTACATAGCCCAAAAATTTTATAGCAGTCCATATCTGGGTAACCGAATAGCGTACTTATTACATTTTATCCCCTTAATTAATTTTTCCATCTTTATACACTTTTGACCTGTCTATCATTGTGTACAACAATATCTTCCAAATTTGAGAATGATAATTCTTTAAGAAGGGTGTTCTCCAAGACATAGAAATGCTATTGAAGCTAATGTTATCAATATTGTTGATTTATTACAACTAAGAATGCTACACCTAGCTTCATATGCATTGATTGATTAGGAAATAAAGAGTGTTTTTTTATCAAAAGAGCTGCAAAGAAATATGATTTATCCTGTAACATGTTATTACCTGATATAACTGAAAGTAAAGAGCAAGGACTATAAATGATAAATTTCTGCCATAATATATTTAGGGTTGGTCCGTTGATACTGAAGGCCTTGTAGGAAACATAAAAATGGTCTACTATGTATATATATAATGAAAACTACTTCCATAAGAAAAACTAAGTACTAAAGGTGAAGGGGCAAAACTAAAACTTATGAAAAAAAATAACCTAACTTTTAAAATGAAGGAAAAGAAGAGTCGAACCCTCATCACAACCTCGTTACGTAGGTCAACATGCACGCTAGTCAAGTGTTTAAGCCATATGAACTACATAAATTATGCCTACATTTTGTATAAAATAATATATATTAAGATATTATATATATATATATATATATATATAATTTGGTTAAAATCGGGCCTTATTTTTCTCAGGACATGTGCGGCTGCACACTTTGCACACCCTTAGGGCCGGCCATTATCTGCAAAATGAGAAAAGTTAAAGTTGCTGATCATAGATGCTTTCTCCTCTTTGTTGTCTTAGCTACTCGCTATTATTTTTTTTCAATCTATTTTGCTGTTAACAAACGAGTAGAATAGTAAAACATAAAACAAATATACAACTTACATTTGATCTAAAGTTTTCATTTTTTTATGACCACATATTTGGCATCCTTGATTATAAATTTTAATTTCTTTTATTTGTATGTTGATGTTTCCCTTTTTCTTTTCATTACCTTTGGAATTGGCTCAAATTTTCTATAATTAATGTTAATTTCTCTCATAGTTTCGACAAAATACGACCAATGTGATGCTAAAACTAACACAAACCGTACTCAATCAGATGATGATAGAGCATAATAGAAACCCATAACATATTATTGTAACTTAAAATCATTAAAATTACTCCTTAATTTCACTCTACAAGTAGGAAATAAATAAATAAAAGATCTCTTATATTATCTATTTCAGCATGCAATCCAATCAAAATAAAATCCCAATATGCTTTAGCATCTACAATGACATTTTAAGGTGCCCTCTACTTTGCAAATCCCGCCCACGCACCCTTTATTTGTACAGTCATTATTACAAACTTCTGGATAACAATGCGGACTTTTAAAAATTTTACACCAGTAGTAATCCTTTGGATCTGTGATTTCTCTAATATTTACAGCCATTGGCCCATCAGCGATTTCCAATGTCGAGCTTATCAGTGGTCTCCAACACAATGCTGCAACCAAGGCCGAATAAATACTTTCAAATTACTATAGTCATGCATATATGGAATATATATAATTGATAAGTGGATACACCATAGTAAATTTAATAAATAGTGTAATTCAAAACTGGAAATGAAGTAATAATGCTAGCTTAATGGAGAGCGATGAGGACATGAAACTTTTGCATGAAACTATGCAAATAAAAAAAATGAGAAAGGATTTAAGAACTTATAGATGGAATGTGAACCAATAAAAACCATTAGAGATTTACTACTTGGCAAGAAATCCATATGTAAAAAACCAACCAGTAAAAAGAACAATGATCAAGAGAATTTGGCAAGGACTTCTTGGTTGAACCATTTTTAATTTTTCTTAAGTAAAAGAGATAGCTTGTATTGAATTTTTGTGTATCACTCCGAGAGATATGGTATACATAAATAGGTTCGGTGAATAGTTAAACAAGGTAATAGATTTAATACAACTAAAACGGTTTTAGGTGCCAGTTTCACATTCATAAATGATCTTTTAATTACAAGTTAAAACATACCATTAATTTCAAGACGTTTATTAAGAACATAACCCAGAAAAACATTCTCCTTCAAAAAGTTTACCATAGTCAGTTAATATATATATATATATATACACACACACACACACATATAAAAGGGGAACACACACATTTAGAGGGGCCGAAACCAAATTTTCAAGCAAAAGCCATATAAAGATGTTTAAGGATTACGTTTCATGTTAATGTATACCATATAACAAAATTAACTAATATATAACATATAGGAAAATAAAATAATAATTGTCAAATAGATATTATCAAACAAGTAGTTATTTTTATAAAAGTAAATCCTATAAACACAAAATAAAATTAAAAATAAACAATTAATAGAGTTCCTTCATAGGTTTATGAATTAAAAAACTTATGCTTTAATAATTAACCAATATACTTAATACAAATCAATAAAGTGTATATTTATTCTTTTAGAATATATTGATTAACAAAGATAAATATGTTTATAAGTTAATCAAACTAATTTCATAGATCAACACTAGTAAAGAAGATATGTAATAAAATTATTGTAAATAAATTAATATCAAATAGCAAATATAATTATATCATAAAGTTTATGACATCGTCACAGTAACATTACCTTTACCCATACGAGAGAAAGCATAGCCAATTTGTATGTTTACCTTATTTAGACCAACATGAGAGAGAGTACGTTCAAATTACTCTTTGGCTTGAACATTTATTTCAAAGAAGACATGGTCTTCGTCGATTTATTATGGCGATTGGCGATGGCAAGACAAGCATAACAAGTCTGCGAGGGCTAGACACGATGTGGTGAGGGGGAGATATCGAGATACAGCAAAGGCGCAACAACAATGATAGTAAACCGATGACTTTGTTTTCCAGCGACCGGTGATGATCATGTTAAGACCATCCCATATTTTGTAATCTTTTGATTACTTTTCTACCTACTTAATTTTATTTTGTATATTGTTCTACTCATTTATCCCATTTTTAGTTAATGATAAGTTATATGACCCTGTGTTAGGAATATTTCCCTTCTATTTAGCCATGATCTTTTGATCATTTTTGTCTTCACATTTTTATCTTTTTATTATCTTTTTAGCAAGGGGCCAATAGTAAAGGATACGTATATAATTTTATTTAAAGAAAAATCAACTTGTTCAAGACTAGTTATTAGGCAAAAAAAATGCAGGGGCCATGGCCCCCTAGGCCCCTTAAGGGTTCCGCCCATATATATATATATATATATATATATATATATATATATATATATATATATATATATATATATATATATATATATATATATATATATAAGGAGTGGTTCAAATGAAAACCACAAAAGATTAAGAACCGTAAGAACCGCATTTTATAAGTAAATATGTACACAATAGTTATTAAACATGTTAAAATCCAGATTTTTTTAGTTTTTATTTAAAAAGGGTAAAATTGTAATTTTTACAGTCTAATATTTTAATTCATACATCGATTCATACTTTAACAAAAAAATTATACAAAATACAAAATTTAATACAATACATTCGTAGTTTAGTGTACAAAATTCACAATTTAATACAATCATAATATCACTAATTTTCTAATTTAGGAAAGCCAAATCCAAACTCTACCACCACCACCAACTACCACATATCAGCACCATCCATCTATGTCATCGTCGTAATCATCATTCATTTCAAACCAAATCAGTATTTAAAATCATACATTGTTAGCTGAATATTATATTCACAGTTTAATAAACATATTAATTCACTAATTTAGAGTTTAATGCAACAATTATAAAAAATTAATACATTCTTACATATTTACTTCACAAAAAAAGTACTCACAAGAAAATTAATACAAATATTTATATTTAAAAAAAATACATAAAAAAAGTCACAATTTAATACAATCAATTCACAGCTTAATACAGTCAACACACAAAATTAACAGCTTAATATATTAAATTCATAGTTTAATACACAAAAACTATATATTCACATCCATGATCTGTACTTATTAGTTATATTTATACCTTCAGATATGTAGGCTAGTTTTTCTTTCAAATTTTAATTTATATAATATTCACAATTTAAATTTTACGTATTATTCAAAATTAGAGAAAATAAAATCTATATAATGCTTCTTTCATCTTATATTTTAGAAGCAAAAATAAAATCCGTAAAAAAATTAATACTTTAATATACTCATTTCACAACTTAATACATTTAATTCAAAATTTAATACACAAATTCAGAGTCAAATAAAATATATTTACATGTTAAAAATGGCATCCGATGATGTTTGGAGTTGAAGGTTATATTAGATTATAGTTCACACACACATCACAATTCACAACTTACAAAACCTAAATTCACATTATTTGAGAAAACGCTAATATAATAAAAACACGTTTAAATTCACATTAAAACTTATAAAAATTCAAACATATACTTCTTAAAGATTATAAAATAATTATTTAATCACAACTAAAACTTATGAAAAAAATCATACATTCACAAATTAATGCTTACAAAAAATCATGTATTTACAACTTAATACTTATAAAAAAATCATGTATTCATACCTTAATTATTTTTTTCTAATCGAAACAATTAGATATGTATAAAATCCATGCATTAACAACTTAATAAATATAAAAAACGCTTATTCACAGCTTAAGAAGCTTGTTCAGAAACTTATTCATATTATTCGATGTTTAAAAACATACATTAAGCATCTCATCAAACACCTTTAATGAATCTTATATCCAGATCTGAGATTGTTCGCTTGCTTCAGTTCCATGAGCATTGATGGTACGCAGCAACAATGGTGGTGCGACGTCGGTTGTTGTAGATTTGCAGTCACATCCACGGTGGTAACATCAGATCTGGATGTCAGATCTGTTGGCGGTCATTTCCATCAGAACTATTGTTCCAACGAAGCAAATTGGAGAAGTTTTATTGTATTCCATCAGACCTGGATGTCGAAGATCTGGAGACGAACTAGATCTGGACTAGAGCAGACTGTGATGTTTTTTGGTGATCCAACTAAGCACAATAGCTGATGTTAGGTGGTGGTCGGTGGTGATAAGGTCGACTATCAGATCTAACCAAATTGCGCCAGATCTGATATGTTTTGTGTTTTATAGAGAGAAAGTGAAGCTGAAACAACTTCTTACTTCAGATCTGAAACAAAATGGTGATCGACAGTAATGGAGCAAGGTGGTGGTTATCACCGCTTGCCGGAGCTGATAATATGGAGGAGAAAATCGAAGATATGAAGTCGAAAATAGTAGATCTGAAGACGAAAATTGTAGATCTGAAGAGAGAAATCACAGATCTGAAGCTAAAATTGTAGATCTGAATAGGAAAATCGTATATCTAAAGCTGAAGTTGTAGATCTAGAGCCAACTGGAACTTGTGGATCTGATGGTGGTGGTTTGTAGGTGGTAGGAGGCGGCGACGGTTCGCCGGCGGTAGAAAGCGGTGGCAGTCAAGGGTGGTGGCTCGTGGCTAACTGGTGGTAATGTTTGTGTGCTCTTCAAGTTTTAGATGAGAGAGAAAATAACTATGTAAGAATGTATGTAGTATGTGTAGATCTGGTTATGAAATGGGGTTCTTACGGTTCTTAATTTTTAGTGGTTTTCTTTTAAACCTTTACCTATATATATAATACTATATTCTAAAACATATCGTTTATATCTTGAATTATAAGAGGTATAAGATACAAAACTTTTTGTATAAATCAATTATGCATAACAAAATCATAAATATTTGCCAAATTTTGAAGAGTTAAATTAAGGAAAGTTATCAAAAAATTAATTTGGAACAAAATGACAATTTTAAAATATTAAATTCATCTATATAAATCAGTTTATATTTCTTAAACTAGACATCGATAATAATTCATTTACGTTAAATTTATAAACAAACAATATAAATATAAGTTCTAAACATAAACAGTTTAATTAAAAGTGGTAGTTTTTTTTATTACATAATAAAAAATAATAAAATCTAATAATTATTTTCCCGTAAAAAAATTATTTGTCAAAATAGTTGTTTACCGTCCGTGCTTTTTGTGGGTGCACATCTAGTGTGTGTGTGTGTTATTATATATATATATATATATATATACACACACACACACACTAGTAGTAGACCCGCGTAATGCGGTGGCGACGATTTGTTTCATTTTATAAAGTATTTTATAGGCGGCGATTGCTTTCCTTTTGGCATGCGTCAAAACGTTACGTTTCTCTTGGCCATTGTTATTTTTAGGGGTGAGCATGGTGCGGTTTGGTGCGGTTTTAGGGTCAAACTGAACCACAAACCGCAATGTGCGGTTTTTGCATTTTTGAAACCGTTGGGTGCGGTTTTTCATTGGTTCGGTTTTGCGGTTTTCAAATGCGGTTTCAGTTTGTATCGGTACGGAGTCGGTTTTAAACCGAGTGAAACATATGGTTCGGCTTTTTATGTTCACCGGTGCGTTTTTTAATCATCATATTCACATAAAGATTTATAATTGTATGCCCTAGTTTACAAACCACGCTTTTATGTTTTTAACGTTGATTACTTGATCATTTCATTTCCAACTCATAATCCCATTTGATTATTTCATCTGCAACCCATAATCCCACTTGATTATTTCATTTACAACCCGTAATTCCAAACTCATTCAATTTACACCTGTAAGCATGCAAGTTGTATCCCACATACTCTTTATACATAGGCACTAAGTTACAAACACAAAATAAGAAACTCACAAAGTATAACTATTATTATGATAAAGTAAAAATAAATAACTAAGGTATATTCTTACCAAACATGTTTTTAGCAGCAACAAAAAGAACAAATATAAAGTCACTTCTCTAAGTAATATATATTTATGTAATCATAAACGATCCACCAAATGTTATGTATAATTGTATATAATAAAAATTTATGATTTATTTTATTGTTTATATAGTAAACTTTATTTGTTTTTTAAATAATATGTATAATTGTATATAATATAAATTACCGATTTATTTTATTGTTTATACACTTGCGGTGTGGTTCGGTTTTGGTGGACCGGTTTCTAGATAAAAACCGCACCGCACCAATAAATTCGGTTTTCGTGAAAATAAAATCCTCACCATCGGGTTTTGCATCGGTTTCGATTTTTCGGATGCAGTTTATTGTGGTTTGATCGGTTTTTCTTTGACCAGTTCGCTTCTTGCTCACCCCTAGTTATTTTGGCTTAAAGGTATAAGTTTGTTGTTTGTTGTTTGTTTAGTTTTAAGTGTAAGTATTTAGTTGGTGTTTATTTTCCTTTGCGTGGATAGTTTTGTGACAACAATTAGATTCCTTTCGACGTGTTTCAAATAGTTTTCTTTCGATCACCGACTGTACATTGCTATTTTTGGTGAAAAATATATGTACGTTACTACTTTGGTTAAAAAGCATGTGTTGCTATTTTTTGTCAAAATAAAATGTTGTTTACAGACAATAAGAATCTGATAACAACCAGTGACAACAAAAAATTACACGACTCGCTAAATTAGCAATATTGGTCAAAGTGATGGCTAATTTATTTAATAGCTTATATATTCTTAAAATACAGAAATCCTTTTTTGTATTTTATTTTTTGTTTACGAGTAATCCTTTTATTTACTTATGAGAATGGGTTATAATATTTAAGAAAACAAATCTCAAAAAAATTTTAAAAATATCATAATTAAAGAAGTAGATGAAAGCGTTGGATTTTATATAACACGATCAAAAAGTATTCGGGGGAATTATCGAAAAATAAACATGTACTAATAAAGTTTTGTCAATATCTTTTAAATATAAATTGTTTTAATATTAAAATTTAATTTGTCATTAACTAAAATTTAAACCTATTAAACAATATTTATATTATACAACGAAAAAAATGTTCATATTTTTTGTGTTTTTTAGATGTTGATAGCTCTTTACATAAGCATCTACATATCGTGTATAAAGTTAATATCATCATTTTTTTTTTCTTTTCTAACATAAAATGATAAAATAAAATGTTATATTATAGATTTAATTAATTTCTTTTTTGTAGATTTAGTATTGAACGGTAATGGTTACATCAATTGATGGTGTTGTATTTATAGTTATTTACAAAAAATCTTTTTATGTATTTTTCATTGATATTTTACGATATTTGTAGTGTTGTATCATATATACTTATAAAATAGCATTTTTTCCTTGAACCTCATGCATTTGAAACCCCCATAAAAATTTGCAAACATCTCATGCATTTGAAACCTCCTATTTTATTGAATATCACTCAAAAGTCTCTTAATAATGATTAAAAATTCAAAGGTTTTATAATTTATATAATATATTTAATAAACAATTAATGGATACTCTACTATAAAAAGGTCATTCTTTTTTAGTAGACACACAAATACAAATCACATACAATATTCACAAAGAAAATAAGTATAAAATTTTTTGTGTTGGTTTGAGAGCTTTGAACAATTTTTCAAGCCATGTTATTATGTTGAAGTTTTTAATTTGTAAGTTTGTTATATACTAATTTTTTTTTAATATTTTTCTTGGTTAAAGTATTCTTTTAAGAATATCATTGTATGTTGTGGTTGAAATTTTAATGTAAATTAGATTAGATTCATCTTATCGATCATATGTTATGGATGGTGATATATATAATATTTAATTAATTATTGTATACATGTTTGTATGTTCATGTTGCTTCAAAAAAATAATTAATTAAAAATCATGGATATGTCATATTATCCATATTATCCATGTAAGCCTTTTTTAAAATGCAAATTGTCTATCTTATCACTTTTTATTTTAGTATATGTTTAACACTTTAATTATAATAATAATTGTTATTTAAAAGTTTCTTTCACTTATTAACAATAACAAATGGTTTTAAAATTAATAAGCAATAATTATAAATAATAAAATCAAATTACATGGATATGTCATATTATCTATGTAAGTCTCTTTTGAAAAGCAATTTGTCTATCTTATCACTTTATTATTTAGTGTATGTTTCACATTTTAATAATAATATTAAGTGTTTCTTAAAAGTCTATTATTAATAATAAGTGGTTTAAAATTAATGAACAACAATTTTAAATGACAATAACATCAAATTATAAATTACATTTAGCTATAAATAAATTGTATTTTAAATGAACATCATTATTGAAATTAGAAAATGATCGCATAAGTAAAAATATAATTAATCAATAATAATAATTGTTAAAGATAATACTAAATAGAAAATTATATTTAATTCTGTTAATGAGGAATGTGGGTTGATGTCAATGAATATTTTTGTTCAAAATAATAGAGATTATATATATATATATATATATATATATATATATATATATATATATATATTAGTGTAAAAATATTATCTCAAAGTTAATGTCAATATCATAACTATTTTAAACATATATTTTTTTTTAATATTTTAACAATATATTTTTAATCTTCGCCGCGCAACGCGCGGGAATTCATCTAGATATATTATAAAATTAAAAGATTTTATTTGTAAAAGAACTATATTCTTTATAAGATAAGATATAGCCCAATGTATAGTAGGTGTTGTGGCTTAAATATTTAGACACAAGATATCTTTATCTTGTCATTTGGTTAGATTATGGAAACTTATCTTGTCATGAATTTTTGTTTTCTTTTGGGACATAAGTTACCAAACATCTTCCAAACTAAGTAGGAAATGCTTAATGTATCAGAAAGATTATTTGTATTTTTAGAAGGATAATTAATTTCAAAATGATTTTGTAACATTTTAATATGTAAGTTTTCTAACTTAACTTCTAAGAACATTCAATTCTTTGTTTTTATTTTTAGAAGTCTAATTTGAACTTTGAATGATTAGTCAAAAGAGAACACCTATTTTTGGACTTGTCTTTACATTGCTCAGTACTAATCTTTACCCTCTCCCATTTTTGTACTCAGCATAAACTCAAATTTTCTGTTTTTATTAACAAAAATATAGCTACCTTATATGTTACCCACAAAATATCCAAGTCCTAATAAACATTTTCAAATCTAAAACCTCACACACAAAAAAGTAAAGTATATAATCTATTTTCAAAGCTGAAATCTTCCATACAAATATTTAAGTAAATGAACTCTTTTTCATGTCATAATTAACGTTTAGGACCTACAACCACTCTCACAAAAAATAAGCTAAATAAGAAATCTTATGTATACATTAAAGAAACCAAATCCAACAAAGGAACCGCAAACAAACAGAAGGAGGTGATGGCAGGCAGATTTGTTTTATCTAAAAGTGAAGAAACTCCACTTAAATCATCATCGAAACCGAAATAAACAACAATAAATGTTACTCTATACATTAAAGAACAAAAGAAAGGTTTTTATGTTTGCATCTAAACATACTTCATCTACATCCATGTTCTTTTATGAATCTATTTTCGTATGAGAATTTTCGAGAACAAAAGAACAACAAAAGAAAAAAATAAATACAACAAAATTGAAAATGGTTTTGATTTCTGCCTTTGTTACTTCGTGTGTATATATGTAAGCAGGGCAATAAGAGATCTAGATCTTTCTTCAAGAGTGTCAGGGATGTAAAGAGGACAAAAAAACATTGGTGAGACCAGTCATCGGCGATGGTACATGTGGCTGAGTATGGCAGTAATTGGTATTGACAGAAGGGGTGGCACACTTTGTCTTGGAAGAGAAAGAAGAGACATTTGTTGATGGTCATAGCGGAATATTGTGGTAGGATGTTATTGTATTTAGGTTTTTTAGAAAAGGCAAAGTAAAATAGAGGGTTACCTTAAAACCGAGAGAGACCGGTCACTTTAAATAATGTTTTTTCAAAGAAAAAGTGTAAATGATAATGTGGAAATCTGCAATTGTGTTTCTTCAAGTATTATTGTTGGTACATCAGACTTTATAAATTATACTTACAAAATAGAAGCTTTTGATTGGTTTAATCCTACATACTTGGATCACCAATTTTTAATCCCCACCCTTCAAGTTTAATCTAAAGGTCTACAATCAACCCCCTTGTTTTTTAAGATATTAGTCTTAAAAATAGAGGGCCCACAAACATGTATGTATTATAAGGTATATATATATATATATATATATATATATATATATATATATATATATATATATATATATATATATACTAGTTGTGAGACCCGTATGTTATACGGGTTGGATAAAAAAAAAATATGAAGGTTTAAACAAAAGTTTATTTAAATTTGAATTTACAAAGAAACATATTAAATACTATATGAGTTGTAATATTGTAATTTATTGATTATTTTTAATTAAGACAATTATTAATTAAGGTGTAAATATAATATGTTAATTAAGAAAGATAAAAAAATGAGAAAATGACAAATGAAAAAAACATTTATTCAAAAATACCACAAAATGACAAGTGTCAAAACTCACGAAAGATTGACATGTGGCAAAAAACCTTTATTTATTAAGGAGGATATATATATATATATATATATATATATATATATATATATATATATATATATATATATATATATATATATATATATATATATATAAACGTTTATTTGAGACGGGCATAATTTTGTGAGACTGCGAGACCAACTTTTTTTAGTGAAATATTCTATTATTCTAGTCATCATAAAATATATATATATATATATATATATATATATATATATATATATATATATATATATATATATATATATATATATATATATATATATATATACTAGCCGTTTACCCACGCCAATGTGTAAATAATTTATTTCAAAAATTATTTTTTGATGGCGATTAGTTATTTTGAAATAACATGACAGACACATATAACATCTGACGTGGGCAGAGCATTTTGTGCGGAGATAGATTGGGTGGGTGAGTATGTGTAATTCATTTTGTCAAATAGTCCATTTTGGCAAATATAATACTAAAAAAATGTTATACTCCAAAAACAAAACATGACAAATACATAAAACATGCAATTTACATTAAAAAATTATTTTTATATGTTGCTAGCTTTTATTATAAACTTAAGTAAACTATATTATTTTAAGAGATAAAGGCATTTCAAAAAATAGTTATAACAAACAAACATAATTGGAAATTTCGTAAACTGGCTAGGACAATAAAATAAAATAAGTTGATTGAATTGGATAACAACAAACTTTTTTTTTTACTGGTTTTGCCCCTAGTTATTTTATTCATTTGCAATAGACTATTAAATTTAACTTTTTGTGACAAAACAGAATATGAATAATATTTCTTTTAAGAAAAGTAATAGCCACAATTTAACATAAAAAAATAATCAAAGCCCTAGTATATGAGTGACATTTTAGCTAATGGTAATACCAAAAATAATTAATTTTAAGTTTTTTTTCATTTAATGCCATTGACTCGTTTGTTCAACGATAAAGTTAGATTTAGATAAGTTGGATGCTCTCCGTACGATCCTTGTTATGTTCCATAGAAACTCCGAAAATTCCACATATTATTAAGTAAGCAATGGCAACACCATCAAATTAACAATTACACATTTTCGTTTTTTTTTTCAATATAATGCACGATTCATCTCTTATTTTATTTTAAACTAATAAATAAAAAATGAAGCTAATTTTCGTTAAAAGAAAGGAAAAGGCTCAATTTCATATAATATTTTAAATTATAGTTTACATAAAAAAATAAAGGTAATGTATTGTTGGGGATTTCACCTCCTACCTCAAGTGTCCTGCTTAGATCGTAAAGTATAAACAATTGCACACTAATGGTTTCCAGATCTCCTAAGCACTTGATTATTAATAACAAAATAATTAATAATAATGTACCAATATTGGATAAACTATGAATCAGATTAATATTAACAAACTGCCAGAGTTTTCCTCCAAGTGGTCATTCATCATTAAAAAACCGATACCAAACAAAATAAAAATAAACTACTACATTTATTAAAAAATTTAGATCAGTGTCCATACCTTACTGTTATCGGCAAATAAAAATATAACCACAATGCCTTTTACATGTAATAATAAAATATAACTACTTTGCAATTATGGATAAAAAGGTTGATTACTATTTTGGTTAAATAAAATTAAATATGTTGCTATCATGGGTAAAAAAAAATATAAGTACAATGGTATTAAAGGTAAATGATGATAGACATTGTCTGTAATAGCAATGAACTCATTTCTTCACAACCCACTCAAATTTTGTATGGCAACCTGTAACAAACACGAAAAAGAAATATTATAAATCATGAACCTACCTGGGCTTATAGATAAAAGCAATATTATTGTTCAAAATCACAAAATGAAAAGAAAGAAATTACCAATTTATATATCACTTTAGTCAATAAACATAAATGCATACCCGACCAACAATATTCTATCTCTGTTACATAAAAGTTGGATGCGTTTGTCTTTTTCCCATCACATATTCTAACAACAAAACCCCAAAGTTATATACACGATTTCACATTTGTCTATGATGCTTTGCAATTACTTTGTTTCACATATTCAAAAGCTCAAAAATGTTAATGACATCATTTGTTTATATCATAACATCCTACTTTAAGTCAAAACCAAGAACTTATGTTCAACCATTACCATCTGAAATGCGCATCAAATCTAATGCAATAAAAACAGAAAAAACACAATCAATAGATACATACCTCAATTCCCAATATGTTTTACATCAATGGACTTTGTATTGGTACAAATGGTATAGATTACTCAATTGAGTTCTTGGACAAATGACAATTCTACCCTTTTTTGGATGACTAACTTGAGTTCCTGGATAATAAAAGCTCATTGATAACCATAAAAATTATAATAAATTTTTATTCTCTAGTTTTTTTGAAGAAATTTATTCTCTAACCTTCATCAATGAAATGGATTTCTTCAAAATCAAAAGGCAAAGGGAACAAAATGAGTTCTTCATATCAAGAAAATCATCAGAAAAGGTAATAACAAAGTAGTTGCTATTAGTTGGTAGAAAACTAAACAAATCAACATTCTTCTTTTCTTACTTGTGAATATTTAAACAAAAAATGTCACAATCCTTTCTTAGGCCTGTTGTAGGCATTATCAAACAATAACTATCAACATGAAACATAACTTCTACTTATTGACAAATATAAAAGTAATTTAATTTAGTGAAATTATCAAGGGGTATGAAAAATCATGAGACAGAACAGTAGAAAAAGGGACATACATTTTTTTCGTGTAAGATGCACGTTCATCCGTAACCTGGAAACCTCATTAAGGAGGAATTAGCATAAAAACCCTTGTGATCTAGCCCCTCTTAATCTGTCATGACATTTGGAGGTAGGAGTCTACATAGTTCAAGAAGATATCTTTCAGTCATAAATACGAACCTGGGAAACAAAAAAAAATGATTATGGAGAGAGAGCCGACAATTGAGGACTCCCTCACGCAGATGTCATAACAAAAAAAAAAAAGAGAAAAATCACAGATGAGAGATAGATGATGGAGAGATAGTTGATGGTGAGATGAAGATCTTTGATTGAATCCGACACCTAGGTAAACTCATCTCATTCCATTGTCGCTTACATATCAAACTTCTCTCCATTAATAAGAAAATGGAGATTGAGAGAAAGATAGAGAATGAAAGATCTGAAAAAAGGATAGAAAAAAGAAGAAAACACGAAATTTGTCGAGTGACAAACCCATAAAAATAAAGCCCCAAATCGGATTTCTATTGTAATCAGCTTTGGATCTTCAAAATTTGAAATATATATATATATATATATATATATATATATATATATATATATATATAATATTCTAAAATTATATGCTTTTAAAATATTTCAGTGTAAAATGTGTTAAAAATATTTTAGAATATCAAAATATTAAATATGTTATATTTTTTTTGAATAACAAAATATTAGATATTTCATTAGAAAAAAGTGGTCTCATGATCTCATATATATATATATATATATATATATATATATATATATATATATATATATATAGTTAGGTTCATTTGAGACAAGTCTAATTTTGTGTGACAACTAGCAAATATAGGTTAAGAAAAGTCTAAATTGTAACCATGTGCAAATGAATTCACTATGTAACCCTGTTGCTATAAAGCTTTGAAAACCAAAAAGGACACCATATGTATAAGTGTTGATATATATATATATATATATATATATATATATATATATATATATATATATATATATATATATATAAGTATATATGCTTACTTGGAAAGCCATACATGTATGGAACCTTCGAAAAGTCAACAAGGTGGAAACTATCATAAATTACAAAGTGCTTTATGGTTTTTGGCCTAGAAACCCCAAAAACCGAAAACCCAAATTAGGGAAATGGTGTGGACCGAAATCACCCTTTGTGGGTGATTCAAAACCGAAATCTCCTACCTAGGATACCCTAGGCCGAAAACACTCTAGAGCAAACATGTTAGACCGAAATCTCCCATGTCTTGGTAATCTCAAAGGTGAATTCGGTTGTAATAAAGAGAACAATGAAATTTTGATAGAATAACTTAGCCTTACTCCACTTTACCCAACAAACAACTATCCAACACATTCCCTTATCTTTCAAATAACCATCCAACACTTGAGATTATTCCCTAAATAAACACGAGCACCCTCCATTCCATTTTTCCATTTAAACCATGGCCAGAAGGCCTAACTCCATTCACCATCACTTTCTTTAACTATCCTTCCCTTCTTTCCTCTTCATAAAATTTCTCTCAAGAACAAGAGCTAAAATTCTCCAAGATTATCATCATCAAGCGGTCCTTAGAGTCTTCATAAGGCTTTTCGTAAACCACTAGTGTATCTACACATTATTAAGTTAAATTCATCATTTTTACACATTATTATGTGCTAACATTCTTAGGATAATCACATCTCCAAATAAGCTCATCTACTTCATTCAAAGAACCAGGCTCGAAATCTTCATCTCAACCCTTCAAACTATCCACTAAAAATCCACTCAATGTGAGTTCATACCCCCTCTTTTTTGATATTTTTATGTTTTTAGGGGGGGGGGGGAGTCCAAATTGGTTTATTACATGAACACTTGCTTGTTACTTCTTAAAAGTTTAAGTATAAACCTTTATTTGTTCAAGTTATGAATATCACTATTTTTATACAATATTTGTGATATATTAGTTTTGGATATGCAAAGTCAACAAGAACATAACCCATTATGTGCTACAAATATCATAAGGAAAAGTATGATTTGGAAAGCTACAAAGTTTTTGGAAACTTTCACTAAAAGATAGCTTTTCCAGCAAAAATGGTTACAATATAGTTATTTACTATTTTGATGGGTTACAACCCAAAGATATCATGTTTTGATTAAATATTTTGAAACTAGACAAGATTACAACTTTATATTTACATAAAAGATTATATAAATAGTTTAACGAACATACAAGTCAACCTATAATTGGTATAGTTTGGTAGTCACAAAACCACACTTTCATTTTAGAAGAACCATATAATTATTTAATGGTATATATGAATTGTAATGGAAAATATGAATGGAAATGATGAAGATTACTAAGTGATTCTCTCAATCAATCAAATGATTGCCTCTTTTGCTTATAGTGAATCTAATAAAGATTGTGAAATAGATGTAGCAACTAGAATGAATAATCTAAAGAGGATGATGGAATAAGGAAACATATAAACGAATAGATGGAGATACAATAAAAGATGACTTGTAATGGAAGATATGAATGGAAATGATGAATATTACTAGGTGATTCTCTCAATCAATCAAATGATTGCCTGGGGATTCCCCTCTATTTCTAAGCAACAATGCTCATGAGCCAACACAAATCCTAACAAATATCTCACACCCCTAACACAAATATTCTGCCTTATTAATTACCCTCACACCATAACTGAATCTAGCCACTTTCCAGTATTAACCTTTCCACCATTCTAAATGGAACATGTAACAATTTTTGTTTATCTTCTTTTATAAGTATTAGTACCCGGTGCATTAGCACTCGTATCGAATCTCTAACAAGTTTGATGGTTGCTTCTTTGTTGAAGGCATTTAAGAGAAGCAAGCAGGTATGGTTTGGAAAGATTACTAGAAAAACTCGTTTCTTATGTTTTGAAATGAAAGCAAACAAAGTTGAAGATGGAAGATGCTTGATAATATAAAGGTTCTATCATAGAAATTTGTTGCTTGTTCTTGATGATGCCACCCACACGCATGAGCTAAATCACATAATTGGTTTGGTGAAGGAACATGAACAACAATCACAACTGGAGATAATCATTGATTAAATATTGAATCCTCACAAAATAGATGTGATATATATATATATATATATATATATATATATATATATATATATATATATATATATATATATATATATATATATATTCTTTTCTTACATGAGATGAGGCTATAACACTCGTTTGAAAGCATGAACCTCAAGAATCCTGACCTATATAGATTGATTGGGGAGTTGATCTTACAAGGTCATTGCCTATTAACTTTCCACAAGAAACCTTTTTTTCTTTCTAGTTTTTATTGATCTTCTAATTAACAGATGATAAGAAGGTAAGTTATAAGTAGTTATATGGATAGGAGCACATGGTTATCTCACCAGTAAATGGTGTCAGTCATTAAGCAACTTGGTTGTCATAGGCAATTAACAATTATATATGGAAAACCCATTTTTTGTTCCAAAAAGTTCAATTGTTAGGAACAAATGTCATGCATGAATTATAAAGTTCAAATCATACATCCTGTATAATTAAGCAACGTGAAATTATAATTTCTATACACTACATAGCCCAAAAATTTTATAGCAGTCCATATTTGGGTAACCGAATAGCATGCTTATTACATTTTTTCCCCATAATTAATTTTTCCATCTTTATACACTTTTGACCTGTCTGTCATTGTGGACAACAATATCTGCCAAATTTGAGAATGATAATTCTTTAAGAAGGGTGTTCTCCAGGACATAGAAATGCTATTGAAACTCATGTTATCAATATTGTTGATTTATTACAACTAAGAATGCTACACCTAGCTTCATATGTATTGATTGATTATGAATGAAAGAGTGTTTTTTTATCAAAAGAGCTGCAAAGAAATATGATTTATCCTATAACATGTTATTACCTGATATAGCTGAAAGTAAAGAGTAAGGACTATAAATGCTAAATTTATGCCATAATATATTTAGGGTTGGTCTGTTGATACTGAAGGCCTTGTAGGAAACATAAAAATGGTCTACTATGAATATATATAATGAAAACTATTTCCATAAGAAAAACTAAGTACTAAAGGTGAAGGGGCAAAACTAAAACTTATCAAAAAAAAATAACCTAACTTTTAAAATGAAGGAAAAGAAGAGTCGAACCCTCATCACAACCTCGTTACGTAGGTCAACATGCACAATAGTCAAGTGTTTAAGCCATATGAACTACATAAATTATGCCTATATTTTGTATAAAATAATATATATTAAGATAATATATATATATATATATATATATATATATATAATTTGGTTAAAATCGGGCCTTATTTTTCTCAGGACATGTGCAGCTGCACACTTTGCACACACTTTGGGCCGGCCATTATCTGCAAAATGAGAAAAGTTAAAGTTGCTGATCATAGATGCTTTCTCCTCTTTGTTGTCTTAGCTACTCGCTATTTTTTTTCAATATATTTTGTCGTTAACAAACGAGTAGAATAGTAAAACATCAAACAAATATACAACTTACATTTGATCTAAAGTTTTCATTTTTTATGACCACATATTTGGCATCCTTGATTATAAATTTTAATTTTTTTATTTGTATGTTGATGTTTCCCTTTTTCTTTTCATTACCTTTGGAATTGGCTCAAATTTTCTATAATTAATGTTAATTTCTCTCATAGTTTCGACAAAATACAACCAATGTGATGCTAAAACTAACACAAACTGTACTCAATCAGATGATGATAGAGCATAATAGACACCCATAACATATTATTGTAACTTAAAATAATTAAAATTACTCCTTAATTTCACTCTACAAGTAGGAAATAAATAAATAAAAGATCTCTTATGTTATCTATTTCAGCATGCAATCCAATCAAAATAAAATCCCAATATGCTTTAGCATCTACAATGACATTTTAAGGTGCCCTCTACTTTGCAAATCCCGCCCACGCACCCTTTATTTGTACAATCATTGTTACAAACTTCTGGATTACAATGTGGGCTTTTAAAACTTTTACAACAGTAGTAATCCTTTGGATCTGTGATTTTTGTAATATCTACAGCCATTGGCCCATCAGCGATCTCCAATGTCGAGCTTATCAGTGGTCTCCAACACAATGCTGCAACCAAGGCCAAATAAATACTTTCAAATTACTATAGTCATGCATATATGGCATATATATAATTGATAAGTGGATACACCATAGTAAATTTAATAAAATAGTGTAATTCAAAACTAGAAATGAAGTAATAATGCTAGCTTAATGGAGAACCATGAGGACATGAAACTTTTGCATGAAACTATGCAAGTAAAAAACAATGAGAAATGATTTAAGAACTTATAGATGGAATGTGAACCAATAAAAACCATTAGAGATTTACTACTTGTCAATGAATCCATATGTAAAAAACCAACCAGTAAAAAGAACAATGATCAAGAGAATTTGGCAAGGACTTCTTGTTTGAACCATTTTTAATTTTTCTTAAGTAAAAGAGATAGCTTGTATTGAATTTGTGTGTATCACCCCCAGAGATATGGTATACATAAATAGGTTCGGTGAATAGTTAAACAAGGTAATACATTTAATACAACTAAAACGGTTTTAGGTGCCAGTTTCACATTCATAAATGATCTTTTAATTACAAGTTAAAACATACCATTAATTTCAAGACGTTTATTAAAACGTAACCCAAAAAAAATTCTCCTTCAAATAGTTTACCATAGTCAGTTAATATATATATATATATATATATATATATATATATATATATATATATATATATAAGGGGAACACAAACATTTAGAGGGGCCGAAACCAAATTTCAAACAAAAACCATATAAAAATGTTTAAGGATTATTTTTCATGTTAATGTATACTATATAACAAAATTAACTAATATATAACATATAGAAAAATAAAATAATAATTATCAAATAGATATTATCAAACAATTAGTTATTTTTACAAAAGTAAATGTTAAAAACACAAAATAAAATTAAAAATATACAATTAATAGAGTTCCTTCATAGGTTTATGAATTAAAAAAACTTATGCTTTAATAATTAACCAAAATACTTAATACAAATCAATAAAGTGTATATTTATTCTTTTAGAATATATTGATTAACAAAGATAAATATGTTTATAAGTTAATCAAACTAATTTCATAGATCAACACTAGTAAAGAAGATATGTAATAAAATTATTGTAAATAAATTAATATCAAATAACAAATATAGCTATATCATAAAGTTTATGACATCGTCACAGTAACATTACCTTTACCCATACGAGAGAAAGCATAGCCAATTTGTATGTTTACCTTATTTACAACAAAATGAGAGAGAGTATGTTCATATTACTCTTTGGCTTGAACATTTGTTTCAAAGAAGACATGGTCTTCGTCGATTTATTATGGCGATTGGCGATGGCAAGACACGATGTGGTGAGGGGGAGATATTGAGATACAACAAAGGCGCAACAACAATGATAGTAAACCGATGACTTTGTTTACCAGCGACCGGTGATGATCACGTTAAGATCATCCCAGATTTCGTAATCTTTTGATTTCTTTTCTACCTACTTCACTTTATTTTGTATATTGTTCTATGTTACTCCTTTATCCAATTTTTAGTTAATGATAAGTTATATTACCCTGTTTTAGGAATATTTCCCTTCTATTTAGCCATGATCTTTTGATCATTTGTGTTTTCACATTTTTATCTTTTTGTTATCTTTTTACCAAGGGGCCAATAGTAAAGGATACGTATATAATTTTATTTAAAGAAAAATCAACTTGTTCAAGACTAGTTATTAGGCAAAAAAATGAAGGGGCCATGGCCCCCCTAGGCCCCTTATGGGTTCCATATATATATATATATATATATATATATATATATATATATATATATATATATATATATATATATATATATATATATATAAGGAGTGGTTCAAATGAAAACTACAAAAGATTAAGAACCGTAAGAACCCCATTTTATAAGTAAATATGTACACAATAGTTGTTAAACATGTTAAAATCCAGATTTATTTAGTTTTTATTTAAGAACGGTAAAATTGTAATTTTTACAGTCTAATATTTTAATTCATACATCGATTCATACTTTAACAAAAAAATTATACAAAATACAAAATTTAATACAATCCATTCATAGCTTAGTGTACAAAAATCACAATTTAATACAATCATAATATCACTAATTTTCTAATTTAGGAAAGTCAAACCCAAACACTACCACTACCACCAACTACCACATATCAACATCATCCATCCATGTCAACGTCGTAACCATCATTTATTTCAAACCAAATCAGTATTTAAAATCATACATTGTTAATACGAATATTTATATTTTGACATAAAATTCATAAAAAAAGTCACAATTTAATACAATCAATTCACAGCTTAATACAGTCCATACACAAAATTAACAAATTAATATATTAAATTCATAGTTTAATATAGAAAAACTATATATTCACATCCATGATCTGTACTTATTAGTTATACTTATTAGTTATATTTATACCTTCAGATATGTGGGCTAGTTTTTCTTTCAAATTTTAATTTATATAATATTCACTATTTCAATTTTACATGTTATTCAAAATTAGAGAAACTAAAATCTATATAATACTTCTTTTATCTTATATTTTAGAAGCAAAAATAAAATCTGTAAAAAATTATAGTTTAACATACTCATTTCACAACTTAATACATTTAATTCAAAATTTAATACACAAATTCAGAGTCTAATAAAATATATTTACACGTTAAAAATTACATCTGATGATGTTTGGAGTTGAAGGTTATATTAGATTATAGTTCACACACACATCACAATTCACAACTTAAAAAACCTAAATTCACATTATTTGAGAAAACGCTAATATAATAAAAACACGTTTAGATTCACATTAAAACTTATAAAAATTCAAACATATACTTCTTGAAGCTTCGAAAATAATTATTTAATCACAACTAAAACTTATAAAAAGATATCATACATTCACAAGTTAATACTTACAAAAAATCTTGTATTTACAACTTAATAGTTATATAAAAAATTATGCATTCATACCTTAAATTTTATTCTAATTGAAACATTAGATATTTATAAAATCCATGCATTAACAACTTAATAAATATAAAAAAACGCTTATTCACAGCTTAAGAAGCTAGTTTAGAAACTTATTCATGGTATTCGATGTTTAAAAACATACATTGTTTTTGGTGAATGATTTCATCAAACACATTCAATGAATCTTATATCTGAGATTGTTCCCTTGCTTCAGATCCATGAGCACTAATGGTAGGCAACAACAACGGTGGTGCGACGTCGGTTGTTGTAGATTTGGAGTCACATCGACGGTGGTAACGTAATATCTGGATGTCATATCTATTGGCGGTGATTTCCTTTAGAACTATTGTTCCAGCGAAGCAAATCGGAGAAGTTTTCTTGTATTCCATCAGACCTGGATGTCGAAGATATGGAGACGAACTACATCTGGACTTCAGAGAAAAGTGTGATGTTTTTTGGTGTTCCAACGAAGCACAATAGCTGATGTTAGGTGGTGGTCGGTGGTGATAAGGTCGACTATCAGATCTAACCAAATTGCACAAGATCTGATATGTTTTGTGTTTTAGAGAGACAATGTGAAGCTGAAACAACTTCTTGACTTCAGATCTGAAACAAAATGGTGATCGAAAGTAATGGAGGAAGGTGTTGGTTATTCCCGCTTGCCGGAGCTCATAATCTGGAAGAGAAAATCGAAGATATGAAGTCGAAAATAGTAGATCCGAAGACAAAAATTGTAGATCTGAAGAGAGAAATCACAGATTTGAAGCTGAAATTGTAGATCTGAATAGGAAAATCATATATCTGAATAAGAAATTGTAGATCTAGAGCCAACCGGAACTTGTGGATCTGATGGTGGTGGTTTGTAGGCAGTAGGAGACGGCAGCGGTTCGCCGGCGGTGGCAGTCAAGGGTGGTGGCTCGTGGCTAACTGGTGGTAATGTTTGTGTGTTCTTCAAGTTTTAGATGAGAGAAAATAACCATGTAAGAATGTATGTAGTGTGTGTAGATCTTGTTATAAAATGGGGTTCTCATATTTCTTAAATTTTAGTGGTTCTCATTTAAACTTTTACCTATATATATAACACTATATTATAAAACATATTATTTATATCTTGAATTATAAGAGGTATTAGATACAAAATTTTTGTATCAACTAGACATCGATAATAATTAATTTACGTTAAATGTATCGATAATAATTAATTACGTTAAATGTATCAACAAACAATATCAATATAAGTTCTAAACATAAATAGTTTAATTAAAAGTGGTAGATATTTTAGTACATAATAAAAATAATAAAATCTAATAATTATTTTCTCGTAAGAAAACTATATGTCAAAAGAGTTGTTTACCATCTATGCTTTTTGTGGGAGCACATCTAGTGTGTGTGTGTGTTATTATATATATATATATATATATATATATATATATATATAGGTAAGAGTTTATTTGAGACGGACATAATTTTGTGAGACTGTGAGACCAATTTTTTCTAGTGAAATATTCTATTATTCTAGTCATCGTAAAAATATAATATATATAATATTCTAAAATCATATGCTTTTAGAATATTTCAATGTAAAATGTGTTAAAAATATTTTAGAATATCAGAATATTACATATGTTATATTTTTTTTGAATAACAGAATATTAGATATTTCATTAGAAAAAAGTGGTCTCACGGTCTTACAAAATTAGATCCGTCTCAAATGAATATATATATATATATATATATATATATATATATATATATATATATATATATATATATATATATATATATATATATGGTGATGTTCATTTGAGACGGTTCTAATTTTGTGTGACAACAAGCAAATATGGGTTAAGAAAAGTCTAAATTGTAACCATGTGCAAATGAATTCACTATGTAACCCTGTTGCTATAAAGCTTTGAAAACCAAAAAGGACACCATATGTATAAGTGTTGATATATATATATATATATATATATATATATATATATATATATATATATATATATATATAAGTATGTATGCATTCTTGGAACACTATAAATGTATGGAACCTTCGAAAAGTCAACAATGTGGAAACTATCATAAATTATAAAGTGCTTTAGGGTTTTTGGCCTAGAAACCCCAAAAACCAAAAACCCAAATTAGGGAAATGGTGTGGACCGAAATCACCCTTTGTGGGTGATTCAAACCGAAATCTCCTACCTAGGATACGCTAGGCTGAAAACACTCTAGAGCAAACATGTTAGACCGAAATAACCCATGTCTTGGTAATCTCAAAGGTGAATTTAGCTGTAATAAAGAGAACAATGACATTTTGATAGAATAACTCAGCCTTACTCCATTTTACCCAGCAAACAACTATGCAACACATTCCCTTATCTTTCAACTAACCATGCAACACTTGAGATTATTCCCCAAATAAACATGAGCACCCTCCATTCCATTCTTCCATTTAAACCACGGCCAGACGGCCTAATTCCATTCACCATCACTTTCTTTAACTATCCTTCCCTTCTTTCATCTTCATAAAATTTCTCTCAAGAACAAGAGCTAAAATTCTCCAAGATCATCATCATCAAGTGGTCCTTAGAGACTCCGTAACCATTTCGTAAACCACTAGTGTATTTACACATTATTAAAGTTAAATTCATCATTTTTACACATTATTATATGTTAACACTCTTAGGATAATCACATCTCCAAAGAAGCTCATGTACTTCATTCAAAGATCTAGGCTCGAAATCTTCATATCAACCCTTCAAACTATCCACCAAAAATCCACTCAATGTGAGTTCATACCCCCTCTTTTTCGAGATTTTTATGTTTTTAGGGGGGGGGGTCTAAATTGGTTTATTACATAAACACTTGCTTGTTACTTATTAAAAGTTTAAGTATAAACCTTTATTTGTTCAAGTTATGAATATCACTATTTTTTATACAATATTTGTTATATATTAGTTTTGGATATGCAATGTCAACAAGAACATAACCCATTATGTGCTACAAATATCATAAGGAAAAGTATGATTTGGAAAACTACAAAGTTTTTGGAAACTTTCACTAAAAGATAGCTTTTCCAGCAAAAATGGTTACAATATAGTTCTTTACTATTTTGGTGGGTTACAACCCAAATATATCATGTTTTGATTACATATTTTGACACTAGACAAGATTACAAGTTTATATTTATACAAAAGATTATATAAATAGTCTAAACAAACATACACGACAAACTATAATTGGTACAATTTGGTAGTCACAAAACCAAACTTTCATTTTAGAAGAACCATATAATTATTCAATGGTATATATGAATTGTAATGGAAGATATGAATGGAAATGATGAAGATTACTAAGTGATTCTCCCAATCAATCAAATGATTGCCTCTTTTGCTTATAGTGAATCTAATAAAGATTGTGAAATAGATGTAGCAACTAGAATGAATAATCTAAAGAGGATGATGGAATAAGGAAACATATAAACGAATAGATGGAGATACAATAAAAGATGACTTTTAATGGAAGATATGAATGGAAATGATGAAGATTACTAGGTGATTCTCTCAATCAATCAAATGATTGCCTGGGGATTCCCCTCTCTTTCTAAGCAACAATGCTCATGAGCCAACACAAATCCTAACAAATATCTTCACACCCCTAACACAAATATTATGCCTTATTTATTACCCTTACACCATAACTGACTCTAGCCACTATCCAATATTACCCTTTCCACCATTCAAAACGGAACATGTAACAATTTTTTCTTATCTTCTTTTATAACTGGTGCATTAGTACCTGGTGCATTAGCACTCGTAACGAATCTCTATCAAGTTTGATGGTTCTTGCTTTGTTGAAGGCATTTAAGAGAAGCAAGCAAATATAGTTTGGAAAGATTGCTAGAAAAACTCGTTTCTTATGTTTTGAAATGAATTAAAACAAAGTTGAAGATGGAAGATGCTTGATAATATAGAGGTTCTATCATAGAAATTTGTTGCTCGTTCTTGATGATGCCACCCACACGCATGAGCTAAACCATATAATTGGTTTGGTGAAGGAACATGAACAACAATCACAACTGGAGATAATCATTGATTAAATATTGAATCCTCACAAAATAGATGTGATATATATATATATATGTATATATATATATACATACATATATATATATATATATATATATATATATATATATATATATATATATATATATATATATATATTCTCTTCTTACATGAGATGAGGCTATAGCGCTCGTTTGAAAGCATGAACCTCAAGAATCCTGACCTATATAGATTGATTGGGGAGTTGATCTTACAAGGTCATTGCCTATTAACTTTCCACAAGAAAACTTTTTTTTTCTTTCTAGTTTTTATTGATCTTCTAATTAACAAATGATAAGAAGGTAAGTTATAAGTAGTTATATGGATAGGAGCACATGGTTATGTCACCAGTTAATGGTGTTAGTCATTAAGCAACTTGGTTGTCATTGGCAATTAACAATTATATATGGAAAACCCATTTTTGGTTCCAAAAAGTTCTATTGTTAGGAACAAATGCCATGAATGAATTATAAAGTTCAAATCATACATCCTGTATAATTAAGCAACATGAAATTATAATTTGTATACACTACATAGCCCAAAATTTTTATAGCAGTCCATATCTGGGTAAACTGAATAGCGTTCTTATTACATTTTTTCCTCATAATTAATTTTTCCATCTTTATACACTTTTGACTTGTCGGTCATTGTGTACAACAATATCTGCCAAATTTGAGAATGATAATTCTTTAAGAAGGGTGTTCTCCAAGACATAGAAATGTTATTGAAGCTAATGTTAATAATATTGTTAATTTATTATAACTTAAAATGCTACACCTAGCTTCATATGTATTGATTGATTATGAATGAATGAGTGTTTTTTTATTTTTATCAAAAGAGCTGCAAAGAAATATGATTTATCCTATAACATGTTATTACCTGATATAGCTGAAAGTAAAGAGCAAGGACTAGAAATGCAAAATTTATGCCATAATATATTTAGGGCTGGTCCGTTGATTCTGAAGGCCCTGTATTAAACAATAGAATGGTCCACTATATGTATATATATATATATATATATATATATATATATGTATATATATATATATATATATATATATATATATATATATATATATATATATATATATATATATAATGAAAACTAGTTCCATAAGAAAAACTAAGTACTAAAGGTGAAGGGGCAAAACTGAAACTTGTGAAAACAAGTAAGCTAACTTTTAAAATGAAGGAAAAGAAGAGTCGAAACCTCATCACAGCCTCATTACGTAGGTCAACATGCACGCTAGTCAACTGTTTAAGCCATCTGAACTACATCAATTATGCCTACATTTTGTATAAAATAATATATATTAAGATATTAAAAATACATACAAATTGGTTAAAATCGAGCCCTATTTTTCTCAGGACCTATGCGGCTTCACACTTTGCACACCCTTAGGGTCGGCCATTGTCTGCAAAATGAGAAAAGTTAAAGTTGCTAATCATAGATGCTTTCTCCTCTTTGTTGTCTTAGCTACTCGCTATTAGTTTTTTTTTTTTCAATCTCTTTTGCTGTTAACAAACAAGTAGAATAGTAAAACATCAAACAGATATACAACTTACATTTGATCTAAAGTTTTTATTTTTTTTATGACCACATATTTGGCATCCTTGATTATAAATTTTAATTTCTATTATTAGTATGTTGATGTTTCCCTTTTTCTTTTCCTTACCTTTGGAACTGGCTCAAATTTTATATAATTAATGTTAATTTCTCTCATAGTTTTGACAAAATACGACCAAATTATATATATATATATATATATATATATATATATATATATATATATATATATATATATATAAGGAGTGGTTCAAAAAAAACCACAAAATATTAAGAACCGTAAGAACCCATTTTATATGTAAATATGTACACAATACTTATTAAACATTTTGAAATCCAAATTTTTTTATTTTTGGTTTGAAAAAGGTAAAACTGTAATTTTTACAGTCTAATATTTTAATTCATACATCGATTCATATTTTAACAAAAAAAAATTATACAAAATACAAAATTTAATGCCATCCATTCATAGTTTAGTGTACAAAGTTCACAATTTAATACAATCATAGCCTCGCTAATTTACTAATTTAGGAAAGTCAAACCCAAACTCCACCACCACCACCAACTACCACATATCAGCATCATCCATCTATGTCAACGTCGTAACTATCATTCATTTCAAACCAAATTTGTATTTAAAATCATACATTTTTAGCTTAATATTTTATTTGAAGTTAGTAAACATATTGATTTACTAATTTAGAGTTTAATGCAACAATTATAAAAAACTAATACATTCTTACATATTGACTTCACAAAAAAATACTCACAAGAAAATTAATACAAATATTTATATTTTAACACAAAATTGATAAAAAAAAATGACAATTTAATACAATAAATTCACAGCTTAATACAGTCAATACACAAAATTAACAGCTTAACATATTAAATTCATAGTTTAATACACAAAAAATATATATTCACGTCCATGATTTGTATTTAGTAGTTATATTTATACCTTCAGATATGAGGGGTAGTTTTTCTTTCAAATTTTAATTTATATAATACTCACAATTTAAATTTTACATGTTATTCAAAATTAGAGAAAATAAAATTTATACAATGCTTCTTTCATCTTATATTTTAGAAGCAAAAATAAAATTCGTAAAAAAAATTAACAGTTTAATATACTCATTTCACATCTTAACACATTTAATTCACAATTTAATACACGAATTCAGAGTCTAATAAAATATATTTACAGGTTAAAGATTACATTTGATGATGTTTGGAGCTTGAAGGTTATATTAGATTATAGTTCACACTCTCATCACAATTCACAACTTAAAAAACCTAGATTCACATGATTTGAGAAAACGCTAATGTAATAAAAACACGTTTAAATTCACATTAAAACTTATAAAAATTCAAACATATACTGCTTAAAACTTATAAAAAAATTATTTAATCACAACTAAAACATATGAAAAAAATCATACATTCACAAATTAATACTTACAAAAAATCATGTATTTACAACTTAATACTTATAAAAAAAAATCATGGATTCATACCTTCAATTTTTTTCTAATTAAAACAATTAGATATGTATAAAATCAATGCATTAACAACTTAATAAATATAAAAAAAATGTTTATTCACAGCTTAAGAAGCTAGTTCAGAAACTTATTCATATTATTTGATGTTTAAAAACATACATTGTTTTTGGTGATGCATTTCATCAAACACCTTCAATGAATCTTATATCCAGACCTAAGGTTGTTCCCTTGCTTCATATCCATGAGCACTGATGGTAGGCAGCAACAACAGTGGTGCGACATCGGTTGTTGTAGATTTGGAGTCACATCGACGATGGTAACATCAGATCTGGATGTAAGATCTGTTGGCGGTGATTTCCATCAGAACTATTGTTCCAGCGAAGCAAATTGGAGAAGTTTTCTTGTATTCCGTCAGACCTGGATGTCGAAGATCTGGAGACGAACTACATCTGGACTTCAGAGCAAAGTGTGATGTTTTTTTGGTGTTCCAACGAAGCACAATAGCTGATGTTAGGTGGTGGTCGGTGGTGATAAGGTTGACTATCAGATCTAACCAAATTGCACCAGATCTGATATGTTTTGTGTTTTAGAGAGACAAATTGAAGCTGAAACAACTTCTTGACTTCAGATCTGAATCAAAATGGTGATCGACAGTAATGGAGGAAGGTGGTGGTTATCACCGCTTGCCAGAGCTCATAATCTGGAGGAGAAAATCGAAGATATGAAGTCGAAAATAGTAGATCTGAAGACGAAAATTGTAGATCTTAAGAGAGAAATCACATATCTGAAGCTGAAATTGTAGACCTGAATAGGAAAATCGTATATCTGAAGCTGAAATTGTAGATCTAGAGCCAACTGGAACTTGTGGATCTGATGGTGGTGGTTTGTAGGCGGTAGGAGGCGGCGGCGATTCGCTGGCGGTAGAAGGCGGTAGCAGTCAAGGGTGATTGCTTATGGCTAAGTGGTGGTAATGTTTGTGTGTTCTTCAAGTTTTAGATGAGAGAGAAAATAACCATGTAAAAATGTATGTAGTGTGTGTAGATCTGGTTATAAAATGGGGTTCCTACGGTTCTTAATTTTTAGTGGTTCTCATTTAAACCTTTACTTATATATATAATATTATATTATAAAACATATTATTTATATCTTGAATTATAAGAGGTATAAGATACAAAACTTTTTGTACAAATCAATTATGCATAACAAATCACAAATATTTGCCCAAATTCTGAAGAGTTGAATTAAGGAAAGTTATCAAAAAATTAATTTGGAACAAAATGACAATTTTAAAATATTAAATTCATCTATATAAATCATTTTATATTTCTTAAACTAGACATCGACAATAATTAATTTACGTTAAATGTATAAACAAACAATATAAATATAAGTTCTAAGCATAAATAGTTTAATTAAAAGTGGTAGTTTTTTTATTACATAATAAAAAATAATAAAATCTAATAATTATTTTCCTATAAGTAAATTATTTGTCAAAAGAATTGTTTACCGTCCGTGCTTTTTGTGGGTGCACATTTAGTGTGTGTGTGTTATTATATATATATATATATATATATATATATATATATATATATATGTATAAGAGTTTATTTGAGACGGACATAATTTTGTGAGACTGTGATACCAATTTTTTCTAGTGAAATATTCTATTATTCTAGTCATCGTAAAAATATAATATATATAATACTCTAAAATTATATGCTTTTAGAATATTTCAATGTAAAATGTGTTAAAAATATTTTAGAATATCAGAATATTACATATGTTATATTTTTTTTAATAACAAAATATTAGATATTTCATTAAAAAAAGTGGTCTCACGGTCTCACAAAATAGTGCACCGGTACTATCACTACCAAAGGGGACAGAGGACTTCGTAGTTTACTGCGATACATCGCATAAGGGTTTAGGCTGTGTACTCATGCAGCATGGGAAGGTGATAGCTTATGCATCCCGACAACTAAAGACACATGAGGTGAATTATACCACTCATGATCTCGAATTAGGAGCTGTGGTTTTTGCCTTGAAGATTTGGAGGCACTACCTTTAAAGTGCACCATTTTCACTGACCACAAGAGTCTCCAACACATTTTAAATAAAAAGGAGTTAATCATGAGGCAACGAAGATGGGTTGAGCTACTAAATGATTATGAGTGCGAAATCAAATATTACCCAGGCAAGGCTACCGTGGTAGCTGATGCCTTGATTCGAAAAGAATACTCAAATCGTCGTGTGAAGACTCTTTCAACAACCATTCAATCCCATCTTTCCTCGCAAATCAAAGCAACCCAGCTCGATGCCATGAAGACGGAAAACAAAACAAGCGAAGCTTTACGTGGAATGGAAAAGAATTTCGAAGTCAAGGAGGACGGAGCACATTATTTCATGAACCAAATTTGGATCCCTCAAAAGTCAAGTGGTGACGAAACTTCAAACCCTAGCACTCAACCTGAGGAGGAAACTCCTGTTGAGCCAATTGACAAGTCTGTACCTCTGAGGCGTTCCATGCGAGTTAGGAATGCACCTGAGCATTACTATGGATTCCATATTACTGCGGAAGGTGATACACTTATCAGTGATGAGACACTGATAGGTCTGGATGAACCTAATAGTTACGCGAAAGCCATGGCAGGCCCTGAGTCAGCCAAGTGGAAAGAGACAATGGACAGCGAGATACAATCCATGTATGACATTCAAGTTTGGAACTTGTTTGACAATGTACCAGGTCGTAAGACAGTTGGGTACAAGTGGATCTTCAAGAAGAAGACCGACATGGATGGTAATGTACACACTTATAAGGCACGATTGGTTGCAAAGGGCTTCTCACAAACTCCGGGAGTTGATTATGATGAGACCTTTTCTCCGGTAGCCAATATTAAGTCTATTAGGGTTATGTTAGCCATAGCTGCAATTCATGACTATGAAATATGGCAAATGGATGTCAAAACCGCTTTTCCTTAATGGAAAGTTGGCTGAGGATGTTTACATGAGTCAGCCAGAGGGTTTTGTCAATACAGAGTACCCTGATAGAGTGTGTAAGCTTGAGAAATCCATTTATGGATTAAAGCAAGCACCTCGCAGATGGAATCTTTGCTTTGATGAGAAAGTCAAAGAGTTTGGCTTTTCTAGGAGTGAAGATGAATCTTGTGTATATGTCAAGGCTAGTGGGAGTATAGTTAGCTTTTTGGTATTGTATGCGGATGACATACTACTCATAGGAAATGACATCCCAACTCTATAGGAAGTTAAGTCCTGGCTTGGGAAGTGTTTCTCTCTGAAGGACCTAGGAGAAGTTGCCTATATTCTAGGGATAAGGATCTTGAGAGATCAGAGTAAAAGACTAATTGGACTTAGTCAGAGTACCTACTTGGATAAGGTGTTGAAGAGGTTCAACATGCAGGACGCCAAGAAAGGAGAGTTACCCATCTAGAGTAACACCATATTGAGTAAGACACAAAGCCCGAGTACTGAGGTTGAGATAGCAGAAATGAGTCGAGTACCTTATGCTTCGGTTGTAGGATCGATCATGTATGTTATGACGTGTACTCAACCTGATGTAGCCTTTGCTTTAAGCATGGTTAGCAGATATCAGGGGAACCCTGGCAAGGCACACTGGACTGCGGTAAAGAATATCCTCAAGTACCTACGGAGGACTAAGGACTGGGTCCTTACCCTCGGTGGGAGTGATGACTTGAGAGTTGTAGGGTATAGTGATGCTAGCTTTCAGACTGATAGGGATAATTTCCGCTCTCAGTCAGGCTGGGTCTTTACCTTAAACGGAGGAGCAATTTCTTGGAAGAGTTCCAATCAAGAAACAGTGGCTGATTCAACTTGCAAATCAGAGTATATAGCAGCAAGCGAGGCAGCGAAGGAGGCGATATGGATGAAGAACTTCATTGGAGACCTTGGAGTTGTGCCAGCTATAAAGGATCCAATGGAAATTTTCTATGATAGTGAAAGTGCAATTGCCTTAGCCAAGGAACCAAGGGATCACGGGAGATCTAGACACATAGACATAAAATACCATTTCATCAGTCATCGAATAGAAGGACTCCTCGTGGCAAAGAGGGTATCATCAGATGAGAATCCAACAGATCCCCTCACGAAGGGACTGACTCGGTTTAAGCATCTCCAACATGCTCGGAGCATAGGGCTGAAGGATGATATTCGTTTTAGTAGTTAGATAATTTTGAAATTTGTAAAGTGTAATTGACATTTGATGATGAATAAAAGTTGTGTTTTTTTTTTATGAGTAAAGTGTTGATATCTCTTGTCAATCGTTTACTATATTTCTTTTGCATGTTTTGACTTCCAGAATAATTATGTTTGGTATATCATATTTTTCGAATCTCCACAGTCGGTCATATGTTAGAAGTATGTATGAATCAAGACTGTCATGAGATGATTGCAGAGGTCTAAGTTGTTGGACATGGCTACAAAACTCATGAGTGTTCATACGTTCTGAGCATTGGACTCAACCCACGCTCACTGATATCACTTCATGGAATTTATCTCAAGTGATTATCAGATGGTAACATCATATAAGTCTTCAAACCTAGAGATATGATTTGTTGCCTATGAGTTGGTTATGCATTGATTGTACGAAAACGCATTGGTAACTCGATGTTATAAAACGTGCTTTTGTGTATAATTCAACAAGTAGTAGAGCAAACATATGAGTCGAAGTTTTTCTGTTCCTTCTTGGATTAAAAGCTGATATCTGGGCCCCTCGATGATTTTGTTTTGACCTATGTACCGAGCCCGATCAGAACCGAATTGATGTGTTCAATTTAGTTCTATGTCAAACAAATCGGAAATCAAGAAACAAACAGGTGGACAATAAGTAAGACATTGTTCCATGTATTTGTCCGGCTGATATCCAGAACAGAGGGTTATATGATCACTTATCTTAAATGGCGTATCATCATCTTTTCAGTTCCGAGAGACCTTGAAAGAGCTACGATTACTGATCGGTTCCTGAAGTCATACTTGCAGTTATGGTTATTAGACTTATCCAAGTGGGAGACTGTTGGATAAGGTGTCTAAGTCCATAACTATTTCTGGTATGTACTTGACCCGACCCGACATGGTCCATTTGGGTTGCATGGCATCATGCATTTGGATAGACTAAATAAGAGAAATAACACTTGTGGTTTATTAATATATTATAAGTACTAATATATTAATAGTATTATTTAATTAGTATTGATCAAGAATTAATTTGGAGTTAATTGAGTGATCAAAAGATGACTAATTAAATATATGGGTTGATTATGTAAATCATCCATAACTTGTATAGTGGGCTAAAAGGCTCCATGGGTTATCAAGTTTGGTTAAACCCATAGGATGCTCCATGGGAGTTACAAACCCATGGGTCATGGAAATGAAGAGTCATGACACATTAGGGTTTAGATGGTGTAACCCTAGATGTGTCACATTATATAAGGAACATGTTATCTACCAAAACCGGCTACACTAAGGAAATAAGAGGGCTAGGCTGGTTTTACAAGTGTGTGCATTCTCTCAAAAGTCATTCCAAAAGCATTTGGTGTTGTGTGAAGCAGTTGAGGCATCACACTTGGGGTGCTAGGCTCACAAGGTTTCAAGGAATCAAAAGCATCAACAAGGTATGTAATTCTATCTTACATTTAAGTTAAAAAGTTCCCCATGTATGCTAGATAGGATTAAGAACCTTGGAAATCATATTTTGCATGTATTTTAGACAAACATAGATCCAAGGTTTTCTAGGGTTGCATGTACACTTAGGGGTGTTAGAATTCTCAAAACCCATCAGTATGTTAGATTATACTTGTTGTCTCTATGATATTTGAATGTGTCTGGTAGGGAGTAAGTGTGGGCGAGGTCCTGTATCTCATCACTAGCTGAGTATGGATGGGGTTCCAGTAACACCCATAAAATTTACACCAAATTTAAACTTTTAATACTAACAAAAGAGTCAAATAGTAATTGTTTTACAAAACATTTCCAATTCATTTATCATCAGAGTGTCCCAAATAGATAATGAGGATGACGAGCGGTACGGTCACACCTTCGCCTTCCCTCGCTCTCCTGAAGTACCTAAAACAATAAACTGAAAACTGTAAGCCCGAGGGCTTAGTGAGCTACCCCCAACATACCAATACCACACTGGCAGAAACCATAGCCATAACGATCAATCAAACAATATACATATTGGGCCATCGGCCGGACTCGTCCGCCCTACTAGGCCTACAGTCTATCTGAATCTATCCCGAGCCTTCGACATGACTGGTCCGCCGCGTGGACCTACAGTCTCCCCGGACCGCTCAGAGGGTGTGTTGGCCTTCAGCACAAAGTAGGACCACCTCAACCCAACCAACAAGCAACTAACCGTGTACGCATACTATCATATACTGGCATGTACACATAGCAAACATATTCATCGACCATCAATCATAGAGTTTCACTCATAGCTAGAGTATCGACCTAACAAGTCACTAACATACCAATCCTCACAAATCATAAAAGCATAACATACTATCTATCCTGATTCCGATCAATAGATAAGAATCTTATGCAGCATACCATAACTACCGATCTCTAGTATAACAACCATCCTAAACAGGATAAATTCTAGCAAAGCAATAACATAACACTCATCCTGAACCAGGATGAAATCTAACATGGCAATAACAAAGCAACCATCCTAACCCAAGATGTAAATCATAAAGGGCCGGCCTTGGTGCCATAGAACCTATTGATATAGTGAGGATAACTCACCTCGCAGATGTCGATAGAAATGCAAACTTCAACTATCGGATCACTTGACACCGGCTCCACCACCTATAACCATAGCATAATATACTCATAAGTTGTTACTCTTATGACACACCCCATAATCACTTATTAATTCCTGATTAAGGTCAGAGTCCTCAGTCAAGGTCAACAATCCATGTTGACCTCAACTCGCCGAGTGCACTCGACCACTCTCCGAGTCCATGGAGCACATTCCAACTCGCCGAGTCATCAGAGTGACTCGTCGAGTTCCTTCGAATCCTGATAAATCCTTAAGGTCCACCCGTCGATTTTCCTCCTTGCAACTCGATGGGTACACACGCATGCCTAATCAAAGGAAAAACCATCCGATTCGCCGAGTTGTTCTTCAACTCGTCGAGTTTTATGGTGATCTTCATCGGATTCGCCGAGTTGTTCATCCAACTCGCCGAGTTTAATGACCATCTTCATGTGACTCGCCGAGTCATCCTTGCGACTCACCGAGTCCATCGAGTCCTCTCTCCATACAGACTTGTTTTGAGCCATGCAACGGTTCCAAATCACAGATCCAAGCTTCTAGGGCATACTTACCACGTAAAGTTGCAAACTTTACGTACATGCATGGTCATAAAGGCTTCAAATGTCTATTTAAAGTTCTTAATGGAGTTTCTAGTCCAAGAGGGACTTCATCTACAACCAATACAACAACTTTATAACTCTAGTACCCAAGGAGGGTCCAGATCTGAAGTTACAACTTCAGATCTAGCCTATAGCTCAACATCCCAACTTGAAAATCCATAAAAAGCCGTAGAACTCAATAAGAGGAAAGAAAAGGAAGTAAGAATGGCACTTTGATACCTTCAAAAGATGCTAGCTGAGGCAAAACCCGTTCCCCCCTCCTTTCTTGCTTTAATTTCCTTTACACTCTTAACTCCCTTCCTCCAAAATCCTCTCTTCCAAGCTTCAAAACCACTCCAAGGCACACACACACGAATTAGGGTTTATAAGGGCTCTCAAAGACTGTAAGGAAGCCCAAAGGAGGCTGAGGCTCCTTTAAATAGGGGTGCAAACCCCGGGATTTAGGGTTTCATCTGCCAGCTCCTACTTGCCGAGTCCCAATAGTGGACTCGCCGAGTAGGTCACTAAACACGCGTTCTTACCCCACTGCTACTCGACGAGTAGGTCGACCAACTCGTCGAGTAGAGCTTTTATCCAGAAATTCTTAATAAATAAATACCTGAGGATCAGGGCGTTACAATTCTCCCCCACTTGAACTAGACTTCGTCCTCGAAGTCCGCTGAAGAAAACAATGTCGGGTAATGCTCGCGCATTTCCACTTCCAGCTCCCACGTCGACTCGGATCCCCTCCGATGCTCCCATTGCACCTTTACTAAAGGTATTTCCTTGTTCCGCAAAATCGTCTTCTTCTTTTCCAAGATAGCTACAGGCCTCTCCACATAGTTCAGGTGCTCATCGACTTGAATGTCATCTAACGATACTACTGCCTCCTGGTCCATGATGCACTTTCGCAATTGCGAAACATGAAATGTGCTGTGGATCCGGCTAAGTTCCTCCAGAAGCTCTAGCCTATAAGCCACCTTGCCAACGCTGGCAACAATCCTGAACGACCCAATGAACCGGGGACCCAATTTTCCCCTCTTCCTGAAATGGATCACACCCTTCCAGGGTGAGACCTTCAGGAGAACCATGTCACCCACCTGAAATTCCAACTCAGATCGGCGTCGATCGGCATAACTCTTCTGTCGACTCTGAGCGGTCTGCAGCCGCTGTCTAATCTACTATATCATCTCGGTAGTTTACAAAACTACCTCTGTCCGACCCATCACCCTGTGCCCAACCTCGCCCCAATAAACTGGGGTCCTACACTTCCGCCCATACAACAGCTCGAAAGGCGGGGCACCAATACTGGAATGATAGTTGTTGTTGTAGGCGAACTCCACAAGCGGTAGGTGGAAATCCCAACTCCCACTGAAATCGATGACGCACGCCCTCAACATATCTTCGAGGGTCTGAATGGTCCGCTCACTCTGCCCATTAGTCTGCGGATGGAACACTATACTGAAATGCAGTCTCGTACCTAGTTCCTCGTGGAACTTCTGCCAAAAACATGAAGTAAATCGGACATCCTGATCGGAAACTATGGAAACCGGAACCCCATGGCGAGAGACAATCTCGTGGACGTATAGGTCAGCCAACTTCTCCGCCGACGAACTCTCTCGAATAGCTAGAAAATGGGCACTCTTGGTCAATCGATCCACGATGACCCATATAGCATCCCCTTTGCTGTCTTTGGCAACTTTGTGACGAAATACATCGTAATCCGTTCCCATTTCCACATGGGTATTACAAGGGACTGCAACTTATCATGCGGCCTCTGGTGCTTCGGCCTTGACCATTCTGCAGGTCAAGCACCTCTCAACGTACCAAGCGATATCTCGCTTCATGCCAGGCCACCAATAACTCAAACTCAAATCTCGGTACATCTTGGTAGCCCCTGGGTGAATAGAAAAACGAGACTTATGAGCCTCCTCCATCACTGTCTGTCTAACTCCTCCGGTCATCGGAACCCAAATGCGACCATATCGGGTCAGTAGCCTGCGGCTATCCTGAACAAACCGGGCGCTTTCGCCCTTAATCCTTTCCAATTTCCTGTTCTCTAGTTTCATACCCTCGATTTGAGCATCTCTGACCAAACCCACCAACGGGGAATCCACCGCTATCCTCATACATCTGGCTGGGGTAGAAGACCCAGCTGACTTGCGGCATAGGGCATCCGCGACCACATTCGCTTTACCAGGATGGTAAAGGATCTCACAATCATAGTCATTGACTACATCCAGCCACCTGCGCTGCCTCATATTCAGGTTTGGCTGATCCATAATGTGCCTCAAACTCTTGTGATCCGTGTATATGGTACAACGGACCCAGTACAGATAGTGACTCCAAATCTTGAGAGCGAAGACCACCGCTCCCAAATCAAGATCTTGTGTGGGGTATCTCGTCTCATGCGGCTTCAATTGTCGTGATGCATAAGCTATCACCCACCCCCTCTGCATGAGGACTGCCCCTAAGCCTACGATGGATGCATCACAATATACCACGAAATCCTCCACTCCCTCGGGGAGTGTCAACACTGGCGCCTCGCATAACCGCTGCCGGAGGGTCTCAAATGCCCTCTGCTGCTCCGGGCCCCACCGGAAGTCCACTCCCTTTCTCGTTAGATGAGTGAGGGGTACAGCAACCTTGGAGAAATCACGAATGAATCTCCGATCATACCCTGCTAAGACCATAAAATCCCTGATGTCTGAGGGAGATCTCGGAGTCTCCCACTGCATAACTGCCTCCACCTTGGCCGGATCGACCAAAATCCCATCCTGGTTAACGAGATGTCCAAGGAACTGAACCTATCGCAACCAGAACTCACACTTCGAGAACTTGGCATAAAGTCGTTCTCATCACAGCACCTCCAACAGCTCCTTGAGGTGCTCCTCATGCTGCTCTCGGGTCTTGGAATACACCAAGATATCATGTATAAACACAATGACCGAGCGATCGAGCATCGGTCTGCAGACTCGGTTCATCAGATCCATGAACACTGTTGGTGCGTTGGTGAGTCCAAACGGCATCACCACGAACTCGTAATGACCATAACGAGTCCGGAATGCGGTCTTCTCCACATCTTCCTCCCTCACCCAGACCTGGTGGTAACCTGATCTCAAATCAATCTTGGAAAACCAAGATGCACCCTGTAGCTGGTCGAAGAGATCATCTATCCTCGGGAGTGGATAACGGTTCTTTACCGTTAACTTATTCAACTCCCTATAGTCAATGCACATCCTGTGCGAACCATCCTTCTTCCTGACGAAGAGGATCGGTGCTCCCCAGGGTGAGCTACTCGGATGAATAAACTACTTTCCTAGCAGTTCCTGCAACTGAGATGACAGCTCCTGCATCTCTGGCGGTGCCAAACGATATGACGCCTTGGCGATAGGGGCCGCACCTGGCACTAGATCAATCCTAAACTCACCCTGCCTCACCGGAGGTACTCCGGGTAACTCCTCCGGAAATACATCAGAAACTCTTTAACCACAGGGACCTCTGATACAGAGAGCTACTCTCTAACTCGCGTATCTACCACATATGCCAAACAATTGGCACACCCGTGCTGAATATACTGTCGAGCCCTGGCCGCCGAACAGAACCCTGATCCCGACCTGGTGTGCTCACCATATACCACCAGTTCTCTCCCACTTGGGGTTCGAACCACCACCCACTGACCCTCACCGTCGATCATGGCGCCAAAACTGCTAAGCCAATCCATTCCCACAATCACGCATACATCCCCCATGGGAATAGGTATAAAATCTATTGGGAAAGACACTCCGAAAATCTCCAACTTGCATCCTCGGTAGACCGAAGAAGCAGAAATCCCGTGCTCGTTGGCGATCGAAACTCGCAACGGGCACTCAAGATCATCTATCAGCACACTGAACCCTCTAGAGAAGGTCTGAGATACGAACGAACAACTCGCCCCCGAGTCAAATAAAACCAAAGCAGGCAAGGAATTTACTAAAAACGTACCTGATCATAGGTACAACCAATAAGCATAGCACAAATACAATAACTAATATAGAGAATAGAATCATACCAGCAACCACATCCGGTGCTGCCTTGGCCTCCTCGGCCGTAAGCTGGAAGGCGCGATCCTGAGCCTTCGGAGGCTCCATCTTGACTGGCCTCCCATCTCTAATCCTCACAGTAGCTGGCGCGGAACCCTGCGCCTGCTTGGCGGTGAGCTGCGGACAGTTGGTCTTCACATGACCAACCTGGTGACAATGGAAACAAATCCTCATATCTGCTGGAGGGGCGGACTGATGACAGTCCCTGGCATAGTGCCCCTCCTTGCCACAATTGTGGCACCCCCTCCTGCCCGACAAACCCCTGAATGAGCCTTGCCACACTTTCCACAAGTGCGGCTCTAATGACCCCCGAACCGTGTATCAGCGGTTTTAGACCGCTTAGGCGCCGACTGAGACTGTGTCGGTGCCTGACGCTGCTCCTTCAGCTGCAGCTCTATCTCCAACTCAAGCCGCCACGCGACTTCCTGTAGGTCCAGGAGGGTATCACATCGCTGAGTAGACACGAACTGTCGAATATCCGTCTTGAGCATACTCAGATAACGAGTCATCTGAGACTGCTCTGAAGCAAACTCCGGGAAAAACATAGCCCTCTTCGTGAACATACGGGTAATCTTCATCACAGACTCTCCATCCTGTCTCAAGGTCAAATACTCCTGAGTAAGCCGCTCCCGTTCCACGCGCGGAACGTAGCGGGTGCGAAAAATATCCCAGAACTGCTCCTAGGTAATAGCAGCCCTCTGATCATCAGTATACAACCCAGTAGTCAGCCTCCACCAGTCCTTCGCCCCAAGCCTCAGCAGGTTCAGGGCACACCTGACCTTCTGGTCAGCAAGACACGAACACGTGAAGAAACATCCCTCCACGTCAGATAACCACCTCATAGCCCGAATAGCATCCTGTGTACCATCAAATGTCAGGGGCTTCGTATTGTCGAAGTCTCGGTACTAGAAAGCCCTGCTGGCTCCTCCTCCTCCAACCCCTGTAGCTATTACAGCCGAAGTGGCTGCAGCGGTAGCAGTCTCTGCTAGAGCGGCATACCGCTCATCAAAATACCCGACCATTGCGGTCTTAATCGACCCAAACATCTCTGGCAGTTGCGCTCGGAACGCAACAGCAATCTCATCGTGCATGATCTCCCGAATTCGGGCATCCAACTCCTCAGTCCCTATCTGAACCACAGGCTCAGGTGCCACTGGCACCTCCAATCCTCCGTCTCCCGACCCTGATCCTGATCCCGATCCTGATCCGGATCCCGAAGCAACACGTCTCGTCACCACCATACTTCAAACAAACTTAATGTCTCAGACAGATCATATAATGACGGAAGACCAATTACCCTCAAACCCTAGGGGTTGTGACTTCCTTGATACGCGTATGGGTCCTGTGCTTTCAGTAGTATGGGCCCCTACTACCTTCCACATCTACCCATATTTGTGTCAAGTATCACCACAATGCCCTAAACTGTATTTAACATTATCTGCGCTCAACCATCACTAACAGGGGACATCGCCTAACTAGTAACTGATCCCGCAGCTCCGCACCACTCACATATCCATGAAACTTCCATCATCCCCTGCAGCGCTAGTGTACACTGGCTGCACATAGTGCTGGACCCGATAGACTTTCGAATATCCGATCCTACACTAAGGTCGAATCGGACATTCTCAGGCTATAAGATCTTGACTATCCACAGCCGTGGTGCATACACTAAACATCTACAGTTATGATGTCAATCCCATATACAAGAAACCCTAGGCTAATAGGTATCATACAATCAGGCCAATCTATCATGTGATTCCTGAAAATACCTAGCCTAGCACTAGCATGCTGTTCTAATCATATCAGAATATCAAATAACTGTATGGTATTTTGGGGCTTACTTACAGGCTCCGGCTGATCGTATCTTCTGCATCCTCCTTCCTTTATTTTGAAAACCATTTTTAAAACTTATTTCCCAAAAATCTCCTGGGTTTGAGACTGGATTCACACGAGTGTTCCTCCAATTCTCTCAAACCAAGGCTCTGATACCAACTTGTAACACCCATAAAATTTATGCCAAATTTAAACTTTTAATACTAACAAAAGATTCAAATAGTAATTGTTTTTACAAACCATTTCCAATTCATTTATCATCAGAGTATCCCAAAATAGATCATGAGGATGAGGAGCGGTACGGTCACGCCTTCGCCTTCCCTCGCTCTCCTGAAGTACCTGAAACAATAAACTAAAAACTGTAAGCCCGAGGGCTTAGTGAGCTACCCCTAAAATACCAATACCACACTGCCAGAAACCATAGCCATAACGATCAATCAAACAACATACATATTGGGCCATCGGCCGGACTGGTCCGCCCTACTGAGCCTACAGTCTATTTGAATCTATCCCGAGCCTTCAGCATGACTACTCTGCTGCGTGGGCCTACAGTCTCCCCGGACCGCTCAGAGGGTGTGTTGGCCTTCATCACAAAGCAGGACCGCCTCAACCTAACCAACAAGCAACTAACCATGTACGCAGACTATCATATACTGGCATGTACACATAGCAAACATATTCATCGACCATCAATCATAGAGTTTCACTCATAGCTAGAGTATCGACCTAACAGGTCACTAACATACCAATCCTCACGGATCATAAAAGCATAACATACTCTCTATCCTGATTCCGATCTAATAGATCAGAATCTTATGCAACATACCATAACTACTGATCTCTAGTATAACAACCATCCTAAATAGGATAAATTCTCGCAAAGCAATAACATAACACTCATCCTGAACCAGGATGAAATCTAACATGGTAATAAGAAAGCAACCATCCTAACCTAGGATGTAAATCATAAAGGGCCGGCCTTGGTGCCGTAGACCCTATCGATATAGTGAGGATAACTCACCTCGCAGATGTCGATAGAAATGCAAACTCCAACTATCGGATCACTTGACACCGGCTCCACCACCTATAACCATAGCACAATATACTCATAAGTTCTTACTCTTATGAGACACCCCATAATCACTTAGTAATTCTTGATCAAGGTCAGAGTCCTCAGTCAAGGTCAACAGTCCATGTTGACCTCAACTCGCCGAGTGCACTCGACCACTCGCCAAGTCCATGGAGCACATTCCAACTCCCTGACTCATCGGAGTGACTCGTTGAGTTCCTTTGAATCCTAATAAATCCTTAAGGGCCACCCGTCGAGTTTCCTCCTTGCAACTCGAAGGGTACACACGCATGCCTAATCAAAGGAAAAACCATCCGACTCGCCGAGTTGTTCTTCAACTCGTCGAGTTTTATGGTGATCTTCATCGGACTCGCCGAGTTGTTCATCCAACTCGCCGAGTTTAATGACCATCTTCATGTGACTCGCCGAGTCATCCTTGCGACTCGCAGAGTCCATGCAGTCCTCTCTCCATACAGACTTGTTTTGAGCCATGCAGCAACTCCAAATCACAGATCCAAGCTTCTAGGGCATACTTACCACATAAAGTTGCAAACTTTACGTACATGCATGGTCATAAAGGCTCCAAATGTCTATTTTAAGTTCTTAATGGAGCTTCTAGTCCAAGAGGGACTTCATCTACAACCAATACAACAAATTTATGACTCTAGTACCCAAGGAGGGTCCAGATCTGAAGTTACAACTTCATATCTAGCCTATAGCTCAACATCCCAACTTGAAAATCCATAAAAAGCCCTAGAACTCAACAAGAGGAATGAAAAGGAAATAAGAATGGCACTTTGATACCTTCAAAAGATGCTAGCTGAGGCAAAACCCGTTTCCCCCTCCTTTCTTGCTTCAATTTCCTTTGCACTCTTAACTCCCTTCCTCCAAAATCCGCTCTTCCAAGCTTCAAAACCACTCCAAGGAACACACACACGAATTAGGGTTTATAAGGGCTCTCAAAGACTGTAAGGAAGCCCAAAGAAGGCTGACGCTCCTTTAAATAGGGGTGCAAACCCCGAGATTTAGGGTTTCATCTGCCAGCTCCTACTCGCCGAGTCCCAATAGTGGACTCACCGAGTAGGTCACTAAACACACGTTCTTACCCCGCTGCTACTCGACGAGTAGGTCGACCAACTCGTCGAGTAGAGCTTTTATCCAGAAATTCTTACTAAATAAATACCTGAGGATCGGGGCATTATAGTTCCATATCTCAACATTAGCAGAGTAGGGGCGAGGCCCGTGATAGGAAGGGAGTAAGTGTGGGTGGGGGCCCGTATCTCACTATTAACAGGAGTATGGACGGGTTTCCACAACTTCAATAGTAGGACACGGGCGAGGCCCTAGTTAGCCGAGGCCTTAGATTAGGGAACAGTTAGAGAGTGTTTATTTATTAGTATGCTATTTGATTGTATGTATGTGTGTAGTGGGCGAGGCCCGGAGGCAGGCAGGTCCTAAGAGAGACATATCTGTATACCGAGCGGGGCTCGATGCTAGGTCGGACTTGATGCCAGGCGGGGCCTGATGCCGAGCGGGGCCCGATGCAGCGGGCGGGGGCCTAGTACGTGGTTATGTGTTCATGGTTATGCGTATATGGTATGTGGTAGGTTGGGGAACTCACTAAGCTCCATGCTTACGGTTTTCAGTTTTGGTTTCAGGTACTTCCGGTATGGGAGGGAAGAGCTCGGGGTGATCGCATGGCACACACACCAAAGGAGTTTTAGCCTGGAATGTTTACTCTGATAAAACGAACAAGTGTTTTGAAATGATAATATGTTGTGTTATATAATCCTTTGGTTATGGTTGAAATGACTTAATACTTATGGTTTTATTAATGTTTTAAAAAGAAATTTTTGGTCATGATTTTTGGGATGTTACACACTGACCGTTTCCTGAAAAGCATGCCAAAATGAGGGTCAACTGTAAAAATAGTTGGTGAGTTCACAGGTTTATAAAAGTACATCATTTCAGTTAGAAAATATAGATTTGTTCAACAAAAGTTCCAACTCAAAATTAGTGTTGAATGTCAAAGCACTTCGTTCACAAATAAAGGCTAATGACCGTTCCTGCCGCATTCCATCACGTCCATGGTTCCTATGATGTTAGTTTATGGAAATATGCACTCGTATTTCTCAGCAAGTGGGGATGTCTACCCTAAATAGCATTATCCATAAGACTGTCAGCTCGAAATACGAGTTAATAGATTGCAGTTCGGTTCTCGGGGACTTAACATACAAAGTTTATAACATAGAGTTCATATCAAAAAGTCCATAGCATAAAGTTCATATCACAAGTTCAATAAGCAACCTCGTTCCAAGTTTAATGATTTCATAAAACATATCTTGATAAGTTCATAAAACAAAGTTCAACAAGTTCACAAATCATTGCTTAGAAAGTTAATAAATAGTACAAATAGTTCATAAAATTGTAGCATGTTTTCCACCCCAAAACATGAAAAAGTAAAAAGGGGGCTATCAATACTCACTAGGGGAGTTTGTGGTTTGAGCTTCATGGTTTGGTGTTGTAGAGATCGATTTCTAATAGTGCCCTACAAAACAAATGTATATGTATGTGTGTCACACCCCGTTAAAGTGAAAACCCGAAGGGTGACAGGCTAAGGTCTCATAACAAAAGGTAAATAGGATTACCAACCATCATCATTGAGCATTTTAGGTTTACATCATATTCAAAACAATATTAAATTTTAGTTCCATACTACATAGTCTAGTACTTAATAAGAGCAATAAACATAAATCATTGTGGCGTCTTAAATTGGCTCACTGACAGTTTCCTAAAAAGCATGCAAAAACGAGGGTCAACTATAAAATAGTTTGTGAGTTCATAGGTTTATAAACATACATCATTTTAGTAAGAAAATATAGATTTGTTCAACAAAAGTTCAAACTCAAAATGAGTGTTGAATGCTAAAGAACTCTGTTCACAACCAAGCCTAACAACCGCTATTGCCCCATTCCATCATGTCCATGGTTACTATGATGTCAGTTCACGGAAATATGAACTCGCGGTTGTCGGCAAGTGGGTACTGTTTACCCTAAATAGCGCAATCCATAACACCGTCAGCTCGAAATACGAGTTAACAGATTGTAATTCGGTTCTCGGGGACTTAACATACAAAGTTTATAACATAGAGTTCATATCAAAATTCATAGCATAAAGTTCATAGCACAAGTTCATTAAACAACATCGTTCCAAGTTCAATGAGTTCATAAAATATAGCTTAGTAAGTTCATAAAACAAAGCTCAACAAGTTCACAAAACATTGTTTAGCAGGTACATAAAATAGTACTGATTGTTCATAGAACAATAGCATGATTTCCACCCCAAAACATGAAAACAGTAAAAAGGGGGCTATGAATACTCACTAAGGGAGCTTGCGGTTCGAGCTTCACGGTTCGGTGTTGTAGAGATCGATTTCTACTAGTGCCCTATGGAACAAATAGTTGCTAGTATGATACAATTCACTAAACCATTGTCTAAGAACTACCTATCCAGCTAGTGGTGTCGCAAAGTGCCCAAACTTTGTTCGGTTCATTATTGGTAACATTGAATTCACGGTGCCTTCTATTCAAAAATCCATAAAGGCATGAAAATGAACTCAAATTTTGTAAAACTTTATATTCTAGTTCTAACAGAGGGTATTAGCGTCCATAAATTTTATAGAAAATTTTGAAGGACATTTGTTATTTATTTTCAATTTAAGTCTAAATAATAGGAAAAATTAAAAATAAATAGCAAAATTTCCAAATTTAATTTTTTCAGACTCTCCTAATATTAACATGGTTGGTAAAATTATTGGTTCATGCCCTTGAGTCCTATGACCTGGTTTTGTAAATTCATGCTCTAATTTAACGAAAAAACTGAATAAAATAACAAAAAGTGACCAAATTGTATAAAAACTTATATGGGATCCCTATTTTGTGAATACATTAGGTCTACAATTTTTCAAAATTTTATCTCACCTATAATTGATTATTTTGAATTTATGGCCATTAAATTCTTATTTTTGTAGAAAAATAAGGATTTTTTTAAGCACTCGGGGTTTCACGTAACATCCCTTAAAATCATGAGGTTTCATAAAGCAAATTGGTTCAGAATTAATTCAGAGCTAAATAGGGGTATTCAATCCCAACAAGTTTTTAAATGAAGCACTAACTAGTGCATAAGTTCCAAACGTAGCTGGAAGTTAGAAAATTTGTGTCGAAACTTCTATTAGGTTTTTTGAGTTCATGAAATTTTAGCTCTTCTGAGATATATGTGTCAGCGTTCTAAAATATTTTTCTCTAAATTTATTGTGGGATTTAAGGTATTTGATCATGTAATGCAAAACTAATGATCACGGAAAAAGTGATGTTTGCGCAACTGTTTATAAAAAATGCAAAAAAATCAAATTCGTAATGTTTTATAGTTAGGCCACTTGGATTCGAAATATAACTCAGGGAACAAGTCCCAAAAAAAATAATATCGTGATTTGGTTGAATAATGAGTGAGATATCGCTGTTCAAAGCCAGACAAATTTTTCTGACAAAAAGCATGTTATCTTTGGTTGATTAAAGAGCCCCTTTTGGTCATATGTTCACAAGAACAACATGCAAATTCTTTTTGGTATTAAATAAAGGATAACATACTATAGTCTACAGAGAAACAAGTTACACTACTTGTTCCGAGGGATCTATTAAGTCGCGATCAAGCTCAACTTGTTGCATCCAAAGCCAAGTTATGTGCAAGCATGGAAATGACACGGTTCTAGATAAGTCCTAAACTAAGTTTTGACGGATGTCACAGTCTCCCCCAGTTGTGGGAATCTCGTCCTAAAATTCAACTTGCGGTACCACTAGTTCATACGTATAAAATAGTTGAGGGCGTTTGTTCTTCATGATGTCCTCCCGTTCGCATGTAAACATAGGTTCGTGCTTAGAATTCCAAAGAACTTTCACAATCAGTATTCTTCTTTGTCTAAGTTGATTAACTTCCCAGTTGATGATTTCTATGGGTTCACCCACAAATTTTAGTCGATTATTAATTTGGAGGTCCTCGAGAGGTATGTGTAGGGATTCATTTGCCAAGTACGTTTTAAGGTTCGACACATTGAATGTGTCATGTATCGCACTTAGTTCTTCTAGTATCTTGAGCTTATATGTCACTGGACTAATCATTACAATAATCTCAAAGGTTCCTACATAGCGAGGACTTAATTTTCCTCTTTTTCCAAAGCGTACAACTCCTTTCCATAGGGATACTTTTAAAAATACCTCGTTTCGCACTTGAAATTCCTAGGGTTTCTTACGCTCCTCAGCAAAGCTCTTCTAATGATCACAAGCACCTTCTAGTATATCATGTATTATCATGATTTTATTGGTGGTTTCTTGAACTATATTTAGCCTCATTAGTTTCTATCGCTAATTTCCATCCAAAAAAGTGGTGGTCCACACTTAAGGTTGTATAGTGCTTTGTAGGGGATCACATTTAACACTGGCGTGATAGTTGATGCTATAGGAAAATTCACTAATCGTAAATGGGTGTTCCAACTACCTCCTAAACTGATCATATGGGCTCAGAGTATGTTTTCCAAAGTACGGATAGTTCATTCACTTTCCCATCCGTCTGAGGATGATAAGTAGTACTTATGTTTAATCGTGTAACGAGGCTTTTTGAAGTGACTACCATATTTGTGACACAAGGAGACTCTATATCCAAAATAATGGAAATAGGTACTCCATTACGTACTCCTCATCTACATAAATCCGGGCAAGATTTTCCAATCGGTAATCTTCTAGAATGGGATGGAAGTGTGCATATCATGCCCATAGATCCACTTCTACCCAAATCGGATTGTGCCTTTTAGCAGTCCTTGTCAATCTCCAATAAAATAAATTGTAGCTACCACCTGGTGGTTTGAATACCTTATATATCACAAGAGGATCGAAAACATCTGGACCATCAACGATGTGGAGTGCTAAAACTATTAAAGGTGAAGGATGTGCATACATCCTTTCCAGTGTGGAGACAGCCCACAATTTGATATGAGCATTTTCCAAAATGCATGACACATCCTCTATTGCAAAAAAGGTGCACTTGATTTGTTGTCCATGGAACATGAATGTGAAAGGTTAACTCTATGATGATTCATGTGAATAAGCACAACTTAATTACATCAAGACTAGCATCTGTTGACATTGGTTGAGAAGATGTAGTCCTGTAATTGCTACTATTATCATTTACTTGTTAGCTTGCCCAATATCGGGGCAATAGTTAGCAGCTCCATTAGGTAGGATAGTTAATTTTTTTTGAAAGCATTCACGACTAGATCCTTGATAAGGACATGTATAGATAAAGTGCCAAGGGAAATATCTAAGTCGGGGAGAAGATGTTAATTGAATAATGCAAAGGACATTTCATGTTCAAACTCCAAAGCTAACAAGAGCTTCTGATGTCAGTGCCAAAAATGTCTACAAATAAGAGTAGGGAAGAAGTGATTGCTGGCAAAGATTCTAATGATGATACTCTTATTTACTATATTCATAAATCAATATAATCCTAATTAATAGGACATGGGGTGTTGCTTCCTTCTAGTCATTTCATAAGTTCTATATAGAATCCCAAGAACTACAACAGGATATTTTGAGTAGCACACAATATGAGTTGTGGTATTGTTTTCATTAGGGATGTGGTCCCTTAAGCAACCTTTGATATAAATTTAGAATTGGTGGAAAGTCAAGTTCTTTCCATACTTAAAGGGAATCTCGATAGGGGTAGGCCAACTCAACAGCGAGGGTTAACAACCTATTTATGGTGGTTAGCCATGTAAAGCAACATAAAGAAACTTAGTGGTTTCTAGAGATCATTAACATGATACGCTTTATATGGAGGAAAATTCTAGTTCTGAAGTATGTGCTGATGACGAAGTTGATCATAATGGCTAGAGTAAGAATACTTTACTACGTAGTGAGAATCCATCATAATTGGTTGATAAGGATGCATGAACATCAATGGAAGTAAACACTCAAAGTTTGACAAGAGAGATGCTAGAAACTTCGTAAGGAAATTAATTAAGTTGTTATGAAAAGTGAAAAGTGAAGGTTTCAAAATAACCCACGATTTGATATTATGTTTTTCTTATCACAAAGAAAATTGCATTGGGGGAAAGAAATAACAGTCTTGGGTCAAGAAGTTAAGTGTATAATGTCCAAAAATTCATGTTCATCGTTCAAAATTTAAACTTGACTTATAAAAATACTCAGAAAATAGATAACATACACTTCACGTGTCAATTAAAAATAGTTAAGAGTATAATGGTATTAATTTGATGAAAAAAAAATATCACATTTTTTAAAAAAATTTAGTTTTGGAAACTTTCATGATTTATAATATGAAAAGTGGCATAAAAGACTGAAATAAGAGATGTTTTGAAATTGTCATCCTGTTAATGTAATATAAACATACTATGACCGAAAGTTTCTGAAATGACATGCCAAACTCGAGAAATCATATTTAGGCAAAGTGGAATACTTAAATGAGACAATTGTCGAAAATGTCAAAGATGAGTATTATTCCTTTATTGAGTATACATGAATATTGAAATGGATATCCAAGAATAAATTCAGAGATATAATTTTGGATAGTGAGTCTATACTAGTAGTTCCTGAAGTCTCATTCATATCAATAGGAGGAATTAGGTGATTCACTCGAGTTGGCAAAGCTTCCAGTGAGGTATACTTCCTTTGCAAGCTACTCATTGTCTTTACCTCATGTTGAGCATCTTCGCTCTGAGATATGTTGAAGGCACTTGTGGTTAGTAAAGATAGTGCATTTGGTTTCATATAAGTATTGTCTCCATATTTTAAGGGAGGATACTAATGTTCCTAACTCTAGGTCGTGTGTGGTATAGTTCTACTTAGGCATCATCAATTGCCTCAAAGTGTATGCAATAATCTTTTCCTTCTACATCAATATGCAATCCAGGGATTGGTGCGACGTGTCACAATATTTTGTGACATTGTCCATGCCCTTTAGTAAAATCTGGGCCGATGTGTTACACAACTTGAGTTCTACCAATTTGAATACATCTTCTTATTGTTTTTACCAAATGACCTTTCTAACTTTTTAGGTCACTACATTTAGTGGTTGGGCGATCTTAGAGAACTACAAGGAATTTTATAGTTGGTCGAACTAATCGTTGATTCGGGGAAGAGAGTAGCAGTGTTTGATCGTCAACTTATTCAGTATAATCGATGTACATTTGATCGATCCATCTTTCCCTTTAATGTATAGTGCCAGTGCACCCCATCATGAAGAATTTGGACGAAAGAAGCCTTTTTCGAGGGGTTTCTGGAGTTGACCAGATAGCTCTTGTATTTCGGAAGGGTGATAAGAGGTATGAAGCTTTAGTTATAGGTTTCACCCCATAAATTAGGTCAATTCTGAACTCGGCCTGTCTAGGCACAAAAAGTCTAGATAAATTCTCTGGAATTATTTTTGGGTCGATGGTGAGATATCAAACATGTTGCTTTTTGGTTGTACATATTGGGTATTAACAGGTTGGAAAAATAGTTCTCTAGATTGGTTGAGGAGAAGGACCTAAGGATTCTGCAAATATTAGGAATGGGCATAGAGATAAATATAGTTGATGGTATTCTAAAACTCGCTCGAAAGAAGTATGTTTTTTTTCTAAGAAATTCTTATGGATAGGAGCAAGCCCAGACATACTCATTTGAGAAGTCACTTAAGACTTTCAAAGAATCATTCTCTAAAGAGAGAGACTAAACTAGAAGGAATGGCCACGACCTTTTTCTAATTATTAGTTGGCATCATAATGTATACAGAAATATGCACTAGACCAAACATTCCCCGTACATTGGTAGTAGCGAGTCACTTTATGTATAATCTAAGGAGACAACATTGGGATGGTGTCAATTTGTTGCCATGGTATATGAAGGGTATTTCTAAGTTTGCTTAGAAAAATAGATCATAGTGGCCACACATGCTCCAAATGTGGTCGTATAGGTGTCAAGTGGGATTAAGATATATCCCCAAAATGGGATAAGAAGACTATGCCATGGTGGTACATTCCATCATGAAGAAGTTATCTATAACGATGTCTATCCCCAAAATGGGATAAGAAGACTATGCCATGGTGGTACCTTCCATCATGAAGTAGTTCTCTATAACGATGTCTGAGAGGTAATATCTCCTCCAGATCTCGAATGATGTTATAATGGGTTGATTTCCCTCCACATTACATGTAACAATTGACAAATCGGGTCAACTATTGACGATCAGTTACCGTAAGTATTGCTATAATCTAGACCAAATGTACGATACGATAATGTTTATTAAATAAGTTTAAATGGTATTACGATTAATTGCTCAAAATTTATATATTATTAACCGAAAGGTTTATGATTTTCATCCGAGTCCATTTTAAACGTTAATTTACAATAGGGAATTAGTGGCATGTGTTGAGAGAAAAACTTTGAGACACACTTGAACAAAATGGTTAGAACAAGTATATAGCGGAATAGTTAATCTCGAAGGATATGTTAGCTCATCAATAATATTAATAGTTAGAGGTTAGTGAGTTAGATGCGGAAAGTAAAGTAATGTAAATGACAGCAATTGTTATATCAAGAATACACGTAAGTTGAGTCATAACTTGGAATGCATTCAAATTAATGTTAGTAAGTGAGATCAAACTTAGTGAAGAAGTCACAAGGGCTTGCTCTGAAGAGAGGTTATGATCAGATATGATAGTAATAAGTGAGAGAGGAGAGAATTTCTGAGATAAGTAGTAAAGATACTTGAAGATGCATATTTGATTCAGAACAAGTGAGCTCTATTTATAGAGACTCAAACATTACAAAAGATAACTTCTAGAAGTAGCCATGCAAGGCATACCGGAAAATAGAAAGCGTAAAGAAAAGACAAAATAGACTAAGTACAAAAGCTTGTTGTCTTCTAACTTCGGATGACTGCGGTAGAGGCTTTCATTGCGGTAGCGAGTTGGCTACGGTTCCAGGAAAGTTCAAGAGGGTCACTTTCAGTGTTCTAACAATTTCCCCCTAAGTGACCTCTTTAACTTTTATCACTTATCAAGACGAAGATGCTTGATTAGGATCCACCAAAACTTCCTGACACTTTCTAACCAAGTGATCCTCCTTAGAATTTCAAACTTTACTTCCGGAGTGGTATATTTTGACTTTTCAACTGCGGTTCGATAGATGTCAAGCTGCTTCTTTGTTAGACGATGAATAGCAGAGGTAGGGATGAAATATTTGACATTATCAGTTTTTCTTTTGAAGATGACACCAAGTTCAAGGAAGTTGGATGCACCTAAGGGTCTTTCTTCAAAGCCTACGGAGGGAATCGGTGTTGGATCAAGTGGAGGTAATTCATGTTTCTTCGCAATGGTGGGATAGATATCTGCATCGATTTTAGCAAAATCGCATACAATATCCATCAAAAAATTGTTGACTCTATCAAGTGCAATTTGCATCTTCGGATACTTCTCAGCCTTGCCCTGGAACACTCTTGCAATGAGGAAAATCTCCTCCAGATTCATGCAAGGAAAATCAGCTTGTTTCCGGAAAAACTATGCCTTCATAAATTTTCTGACTTTGTAGTTCACCACTGTGGATGGTCGATCATGTGACCATATGTGCTCAAAGGAAGAGGCATGTTTTGCATAGAATTGAGAAAGTCTCTCAAATTCCATAGGCAATCGTTTGGCATCTGGAAGGCTTTGATCAAATGGCTCAAACATAGTGAAGTATTTGGAATTGGGTAAGATGGGGATATCCCAGTAACCATCAGTAGGAGGCTCAGCATATGTAAGATGAGGAACGTAATCTTCATCTAGCAATCTTCGGTGAGGATTAACCCAAGAATTGATAAGAGTTTCATTCATGACTGTGTCAAATCCGCATAGCCTCCAGATCTGTTCACCAAGTTTGGTTGCCCTCCAGTCTTTCTTCCTTTGGGTGGTGGTGGGAGAATCTGTTGAGCTTGGAGATGACATATGTTCCTTAAGATGTTTGAAGTGTGGGGGAGTTTCAGGTTTCTCCAAAATGTGAGGCGCAGTGTGAGATGATGGTTGCGGTGAGGGAACTTTGCCAGTGATGATGGGGAGGGGGGGTTGATGTGGTGAAATTGATTGCTGAGATTGATGATCGTGATCTGATTGATGAGATTGATGGGCTTGATCTTTTTCACTTCCCCCTCTTGAGGAAGTCCAAACCGGAGCTTCCTCAAGCCATGTCCGAAGGCCATCAATTTTGGACAAGGCCTCCTGAAATTGAGCCTTGATAGCGTCTGTGAGTTGTTGATTGGTTGGACAGGAGGATTTGAATAGGAGGCGATGAATCTCCTTAGTGAGTTGAAGGATTTCAAGGCCATGAAAGTTGGTTGTTAAGGATCGTTGAAGGCGGTTGATTGTAGAGTGAAGAACCGAGATGGTAGACTCATAAGCGATATGAGTATCATCTATTATCTTTTGAGACTGAGAGGCTTGATCTTTGATAGCGGTTTGAAGATAAATTTTGATTTTCATGAAGTCTTTGTGGTATGCTTTGCGATTGTTGTCGAGGGACCAGATTCCCATTTCGACTTTTAAAGATATGCGCTCCGCAGCCAGTCGTTCTCTTGCTTCTAGTCTTTCAATCCTTTCTATCAACGATTATGGTCCAGGAACATCCTCTGGTTGCGGTTGAGTTGGTTTGACCACAGCCAGGATTTGATCGACTTTTGCCTGGAGAGATAGAAACTCTTTTCTTGTGACCGCATTCTTCTTCTTCTTCTTCTTGGGCTTTGCGGTGGAGTGGTGAGAACCACTTGATTCTTCACCTTCATCGAACATCATTAAATCATCGTCAGAAGGAGAGGGTTTGTTTACCTCTTGTACCTCGTCATCATCAAGACCGAAGGTAGGAGCTGAGCTGATTGCGATCTCAGGACCTTCGTCTTGTGACGTTTCAAGAACCGTAGTGGGAGGAACTTGGGAGGTACGTTGGGCCGCAGTTGCTGCTTGAGCTTTAAGGAGTGAATCGGCCATCTGAGACATCCAGTCTTGAAAATGAAGAATCCCTACTACAGTATAAGCATTGTTAACTGTACCAGCCCAATACTTAGCAATCATCTGAATTTCTTGTTCCTTCTGCTGTTGTTGTTTGATTTGTTGATCCTTTCGGGCTTGGAATGCCCTTCGAAAGGCAACATATTTCTTGATTTCGGCATCAGTAGTTGGTTGATACCAACTCCATGAATCACTTGAATCGTCTCCGTCAATTCTTTGAGTGCGCACCAAGGTGTCCCTTGGGTTCACGGATCCTTGCACATGTGTGCTCACTGTACCTAAACCACCTGTAAATGATGGAAGCAGAGTAGGATTTCCGGAGCTTCCTTGGTCTCTGTGACCCGTGGTCACGTTTGGCCTCAACTCCGTTCTGGCATGAGCGAAAGAAGTTCCATGCGGATGGTCAGGTGTCTGAAGTGTTTGGGATATGTTCAAGAGGATGGAGTCTAACTCCTCGAGAGAAAAGAAATACAGTCGGGAAGCCCTGGAGACCTTAGGGCGGTGTCCAGATTTATCTGCTTGAGATATAACTGGGGGGCTGTCTCCACGTTCGGATGATGATGATGATGAAACAAGCTCACATGATGAGCTTGAGTGATATTCGATGGTGGCATTGAATGGAGCTGCGGCAATCCCAAGGACTACCTTAGCCTGTGGAGAGGCTGAGGTATCAGTCTGGTCACGCATTTGGCTAGAGGTATTGATGGTTTTTCTTTTCTTGAGGATCGATATTGGTTGTCTATCTTCTTCAGAATCACTGCTCGATACAGTGGTTGGTTTGGTTTTGCATTTCTTGGTGGGTGCGGTTGGTTTAGGAGCATCCTTATGTGGTGTTCTTTGTTTCTTTTTGGATGCCAACTTCTTTCTTCTTTGAGAAAGATTAGATAGAGTAGTGGCAGAGGGGACTGCGGTACCCTCAGGGATAATGGCTGCGGATGGAAGAGGCAGGGTAGAAGGGTATGGGGTAATACCCTCCGTAGCCTCAATATGGTCTGAGACATCAGCAGTCTTAGGACCAAGAGTAGAGAGAATATGGGTGGGAAGCCTGCGGATTGGTCCAAAAAGATTTTGATCGGATGAAGGATTGTACCTTTTGAGATCTTTTGTAGCAAAAAGATTGGTGTCGTTGCCCATGGGGATGTCCGCATCAGCATGAAGATCCAGGATGCACAGTGACCAGAACCTAGAAAAGGTGAGTTCTGTTGAGTTTTCCTTGCGGTGTTCCTTAGGGATGTATTGAAGTAAGTCATCCCATAGGATTTGCCCGTAATTCACACCATGCCCTATGAATATGCTCCAAACCAACTCAAGGAGCTTAAGCCCCATATTATCGGTTCCTCCGGTTCTGCCGGATAGGCTTCGAATGATGAAGTGGCACACATATTGCCACACTGCGGGCAGTTGATTTTTCTTGAATTCGCCGATACCCTTGATTCTTTTCTGGTATCCCATTTGGTATAGAGAAGCAGTGATATCCGCCATCGATGGAGAGAAGAACTTGATCGACGGATGAACCAGTAGATTGATGGACCTTAGAAACTTCTCCTTGGTCAGAATGACCAATGCGTCATTCACAAGATTGAGATGCACTTCCTGAGGGTTTTGGAGTGGTCGATATGAAGAGAATGCACATTTGAAAAAGGTGTAAATTGGTACGATTTCTGTAAATGCATCAAAAGGTCCAAACAGAGGGTGATTCTTGAGGAACTTGATCATGATCTTGATGGGAGCATTGTAAGAAGGATGATCTTCAAATACAGCTCTGAAATTGCTGGAGGCGATTGACGGAGAGTCTGAACCTGTTGGATTTGCAGAACCTGAAGCCTTGAATTGCTTCTTGGATGCACCGAATTTCACCATTGTGAGAAAAAGTTCTTGAGAGTTAAGGAGGTTTTAGAAGGTTGAGAGAGACAATCGATATTCAGAAAGCGTAAAGGATTAATGGGGAAGAAGATGGATTTATAAAGGGGGGTGAAAAAGGTATTACCCTAGGTAAAAGGTAAGGAGAGGATAAAACGACAATTGGGGGTTTTTGGGGGGAATTGATGAATTGTGGATTGAATCTCAGCCACAGATGTTAAAAACGGGTTGAAAAAGATTTTGGGACATTTCCAAAAAGGGTTTGCATTTAATGTAAAGACAGACGCATGTTTATACGTCAGGTAATTGTGGGGGTGAAGGGAGAGGAAGTGGTAACGGATGGGACGTGTTTGAGAGATGGGACGTGTTTGGGAGAGGAAAGGACAAATTAAGGATGAGTTGGATGGAAATACGTTCTTTTTGTCATCATCCTTAAAATAGGTCTGATAAAAGTATTTTTTTTGAAAGAGAAGATGACAGTTTCAGTGAGAATGTTTTATTTTATTTAATGAAGGATCATTAAATAGCACACAAAGTTGTTTTTCTTTTAAGTTAAAAATAGCAGTTGAGAAATTATCATGAAGATTACGGATGAAAACTTCATTGCGGTTGGAGATGTCATTTCGGATGAACAAAGGAAAGACTGCAGTGAGGAACTGAGAGGAAAACACTTTGAACAAAAATTAGTAACAACAGACCATTAGGACCCCTGAGAGATATGTATGACATATGGTTGCGGTACCTAGACTGCGGTACCAAAACTATCTATCATATGTGATTCTCAGTTAGAACCGCAACGAAGACCATGGATGGTCTGCAGTAGCTAACAATTCAAAAAGAATTGTGGGTCTGGATTCATCATTCCCAACATTTGTAGGAATACATTGAGTTTTGTAGAGTCAAGTGCTTTTGTAAAAACATCAGCAATCTCTTCATGAGTAGGAACAAAGATGAGTTCAATATTACCTTTCAGAATATGATCTTTGATGAAATGATACCATAACTCAATATGTTTTGTCCTGGAGTGTTGAATAGGATTATGGGAGATCGCTATGGCACTTTCAGAGTCACAGTAAATTGGTATCTGTAGCATTTTGTACCCGTAGTCTAGCAATTGTGTGTTCATCCAAAGGACTTGGGAACAGCAGCTGGCGGCGGCCACGTATTCTACTTCTACAGTAGATAAAGGTACACAACTTTGTTTTCTCGAGGACCAGCTGACAAGTCTTCCTCCTAAAAATTGACATCCACCAGATGTACTTTTTCGATCAAGTTTGCTTCCGGCATGATCTGTATCAGTAAATGCTTGAAGACTGAAGTCATTGCCTACAGGGTACCATAGACCCAGAGATTTGCTTCCTTTTAGGTACCGAAGAATTTGTTTGGCTGTGGTCATGTCTGACACTTTTGGATCAGCCTAGTACCTAGCACACACACCAGTTGCAAAGACAATGTCAGGTCTGCTTGTGGTGAGGTACATTAGCGAACCAATGATACCTCTATAAGTCTTGTGATCCACAGATTCACCAGAGGGATCAACAGAGATCTTATATCTGAAGGCCATAGGGACCTTAGTAGAAGAACAGTTGTCCATAGAGTATTTCTTCAGAAGTTCAGTGGTGTATTTCTCTTGATGAATGAATATTCCTTGCTGAATTTGTTTGACTTGGGGACCTAGAAAGAAGTTAATCTCTCTATTCATACTCATTTGAAATTTGTTTTTCATGAGCTTAGCAAATTCATCCACCATTCCTTGATCAGATGACCCGAAGATGATATCATCCACATATATTTGTACGAGCATAAGGTGAGTCCCATTTGCTTTTCTAAATAGTGTGGGATCAATCACTCCTCTTTTGTATCCTGAAAAGACTAAGAATTTAGAAATAGTTTCATACCAAGCTCTAGGGGCTTGTTTCAGACAGTAGACAACTTTCTGAAGCTTCTAGCAGTGATCAGGGAACTCGATATTCTCAAATCTGGGAGGTTGTTGAAGATAAAATTCTTTTAATTCTCCATTAAGAATAGCGCTCTTAACGTCCATTTGGTGCACTTTGATGTTTTTATGATAGGCATATGCTAAGAATATTCTGATTGCTTCCATTCTAGCTACCGGAGCGTATGTCTCATCGTAGTCAACACCTTCCAGTTGGCTATAACCTTTAGCAACTAGCCTTGCCTTTTTTCTGATGACTGCACCAGATTCATCTAGCTTGTTCTTGAAAACCCATCTTGTACCAACAATAGTATGACCTTGTGGGATGGGAACAAGTTGCCATACTTTGTTTCTTTCAAATTCTTCCAGTTCTTCTTGCATTGCAGAAATCCAATCTGGTTCCAATAAGGCTTCTTTGATAGATCGAGGATCGACTGCGGACATAAATGTTACAAAGTGACAATGATCAGATAAATCTTTGGCAGATCGAGTTTGTATACTTGCGGACGGATTGCCAATAATTTGACCTGGTGGGTGATCCTTCGTCCATACATGTAGGCGAGGCATCAGATGATCAGCAGCTGCGGTAGAGGGAATGTTTTCAATATCAGAGGTTGCTTCGGATGGGGAACGAAGTTCCCCCTGGATTTGAGAACACCCTGCTGAGTCATCCTGACTAGTTGGAGTAAGAGAGACATTTTCTTTGATAGGTTCCCCCTAGATTGCTGAAGGGAGAGTGACAATTCTTGGGTCGGTTTGAGTATCAATATTCTCTATGAGTTCATCATCCGAATCCGAAGATACATTTGATGGAAATGCTTCTCTGCGGGCAGGAACTTGAACAACATCAAGTACTGGAACATCGATGGTTGCGGCTAGATCTGGAGTAGAGCTTTCCCCCTCAATCGGAGAGGTGGAAATATTAAGAGATACTGCTTCGGATGGAGATGGTCCAGAAATGTCAACATGTTGTTGTTGAGCTGCGGGAGACACAAGAACTTCTGATAGTTTTGTCGTTTCAACAGGTTCGAAGAGATCATCATAATTGACTTCTACTAGATTTAAAGGACCAGAAGAGGCAGGAATGTCACATTCCATGATTGTGGTGGTTTCAGTGGATGAAGGGGCATCGTGGATGTGAGAATCATCGAATTTCACATCGAAGCTTTCAATGATCAGCCTTGTACGTCTGATAAGCACTCGATAAGCAACCTTGTTAGTGGAATAACCAAGGAAGATGCCTTCATCAGACTTAGGTGCAAACATATTAAGCTGATCTCTGTTGTTGATCACGAAACATCTACACCCAAAGATATGAAAGAAACGAACATTCGGCTTGCAGTTCTTAAGACCTTCGTATGGTGTTTTGTTGAGATGTTTGCACACAATACTTCGGTTTTGGACAAAGCATGCAGTTGCTACAGCTTCAGCCCAGAAGTAGAGAGGAAGATGGGCGAAGTTAAGCATGGATCTGGCTGCTTCTACTAATGTGCGGTTTCTTCGTTTGACGACACCATTTTGTTGCGGAGTGTAGGGTGCTGAGAAGTTGTGAGAAATGCCCTTGGACACAAGGAAACTGTTGAGAAGATGATTAGTGAACTTGGTTCCATTATCACCGCGGATGCGTCTAACTGGAAGCTTGATTTGAAGTTCTATTTCTTTGATGAAGTTTATGAGAATCTACGGTGTTTCTGATTTGAGTTTGAGAAAGAAGACCCATGTGAAGCGAGTGAAATCATCAACAACAACCAGTATGTATTTCTTGTGATGGAGGTTGGCTACTGTTGAAGGACCGCAGAGATCTATGTGTAATAATTCTGAAGGTTCTGAAATCGATGAATCCATTATCAGAGGGTGACTTGCATTGACTTGTTTTCCACATTCACAAGCTAGACAGAGAGTATCGTTGCTGAATTTGAGAATAGGGACACCGCGGAAAAGTTCTCCAGTGACTAGATTGTTGATGTATCTGAAGTTGAGATGAGCTAGCTTGCGATGCCATAGCCAGCTGACTTCGGATACAGCTCCAGAGGATACATTGTGCCTTCGGAGCGAGACTTAATTAAGCAAGTGCTTCGGTCACCCGTCATTATGTAACAAAATTGATCATCAAATTCCACTCGATGACCTGCTTTATATAGTTGGCCAACACTGATGAGATTGTGTTTAAGACTTTCTACATAAGCAACCTTCTTAATGGAAAAGTTCCCCGTGGTGAGAACACCGTAGCCTCGTATGATGCCATTTTCATTGTTTCCAAAGTGACATTTCCACCATTGCATATAGGCCTGAAATCCTGAAGGTATTCTAACCTTCCGGTCATGTGCAAGGAGCAGGCACTGTTGATCAACCATTCTTCTTCTTGATCCTCCTTGCACAACGCCTACAAAAGTTAAGTGGTTAATTTGGGCACCCAAGTGAGTTTGGAGCCCGTGGTCACATACGATGTGTTAATCGATGCATGATGCGAGGTGGCAGGGACAGGTTTTAAGTCAACTTTCAAACGTAGTCCTAGTTGTTTGAAGATCTTTGGAGTTTTGCGAGATTGTGAGTAATTATTAGGATTGACACTGAAATTTTGGGTGTTGGAAATTCTTTGAATTCTTTTACATTGACATTGACAAGAGAACTTTTTGTCATTTTTTCTAACATTTGACATGTTCTGAGTTTTTGAAGAAAAAGTATGTTTTTGTCCATTACTAGGATTGTAAGATTTGACATTTTTGTTTGTGTGTTTTGAAAAGGTGTTTTGTGCAGGTTTAGCAGGTGTGAAGGCACGTGCAGAGCTTTTGTGATGTGATTTCTTAAACGTTTGAGATGACCTTTTGGGTGCCGGAGTTGGTAAAATTCCTTTCCATTTTTGGGACTTTGACACTGAAAAGGTTGGAATAGGTAAGATACCTTTCCATTTTGGATCATTGATAGAATAGATTTGAAATCCATTTGAACGAAAAGACTTATCCTCATGTATGGATATTTTTTGAGTATTGTCAGAAACAGTGAACCCCTTTCTGTTTGTTATCTTGGAAACAATTTTCTTGAAGTGATAATTTGAAAAAGTAAGTTTCTCAGGACTTTTTGATTTAGGACATTTCACAGATTTCTTGACTTTTGAGCAAATTTCTCGTTGCTTGCCACGAGAGAGAAATTCTTCTTTAAAAACTCTTTTTGCTTCGGTCTTAGGAGAACTGCAGTCAGTGATATTTAATTGCGGTTTCCTAGAATCTTTATAAGATTTTAAAAAATAGTGACTCGTTTCATCTGAACTTGAGAAGTTGGGACTTTGAGAACATTGACCAAATTCAAAGTTTTCAATTGGTAATTCATGATTAATTGGCTCAATGGTCACATAACTCTTGACTTCGATCAATGGGGTAGTGCTTTGGACTACCGCAGAGTATGTCTTGGTGAATACTTATTTGGGACAACTGATATTAGGTAATGAGACAGATTGCGGTATGTGACTGCATTCAGAGACATTGCGGTCAGACTGTAAGCATGGGAAGTCTAAAGAGACTTTAGGACTTTCAATAACAATTTCCTCATCAACTACGGATGATGTCTGAGAATCTGTGTTGTTGACATGAGTAGAAGATTCAGGGAGAATTTCTTCTATAACACAATTATTACTCAGATCATGGAGTTTTCCAAAGTAGGTTTGGATATCCTCAGGAAATGTTTTGTTATTGACTGGAAATAAGAAGTTGCGGTCTGGTGGGACATAGGGACGTTCCGGTGTGAACCGAGGTGATGAGTCTGTTGCGGTTAGGTAACCATTGGACCAACCCCAGTTAAAAGTGTTATCAACATTCCCATTATTAACAAGATTCTCAATGGCCTCAGTTTCACTAAACAGCTTTTCAATTAAAAGATTTAAACATACAATTTCATTTTGTGCTAGATCTCTTTGATTTAAGGCTATTTCTAATTGAGTTTCACTAAGCATTCTAGCATCTTTTTCTAACACTAAATCCTTCTCTAACATTGCCATTTTGAGTCTGTTATTGTCCAAACATCTTCTAACATGGAACATCTCCTACGAAGCGATGTTCTTCTCATCTAGGGCTTTATTGTAGTCTATAAGGACGGCAACACAAGTGTCATTGAGTGTGTCTATGAAAGGTTGACAATCATGCATGTTTGAATTTAAAGTTCGAATCATGAGTTTTACCTGTTCCACAATGCTGAGAGTTCCATCTTTAGGCATATAGCAATGGTTCCTTTTTAGATTGGTTGAGCCATCTTCATCAGTAGTTGCTACCATACAGATCTTGCCTTTTCCTTTGCTAAGGACTTCTTCATCTTCATCTCCTGATGACCACACTTGATGATTCCTTTTCACTTGAGCAACGTAGGCCTTTCTCTTTTCTTTATCTTCCAGTTCTTGAGCCATTCGAAGATACGAGGCTCTATCTTTTACTACATTTGCCTTGCAATCTTTGGAAAAATGATTTTCCTTATTGCATTTGTGACATATGATGACATCATTCTTGTCTTCTATAGAGGTACCGGAGTCAGTTGATTGGGACTGCGGTGGTACTTCTTTTGACTGAGTCTGCTGAGACTGCGGTGGAGGGAGAGGGTTTTTGGTGGAATAGAAGTGATTGTTCTGAAAGTTACGGTTGAAAGATGGTCGATTGAATTGTTGGTTTTTGCGAAATGAAGGTGGTAAGCGATTGAATTTCTGACTGATAAGAGCAATGGCATTCTGAAATTCTTCTTCGTTGTCATATTCTGAGTCAGCTTCATATGACTGCGGTGGAGAGTCATATGAGGTGGGATAGGTTTGAGTGTGAGATGATTGGGCTACGAATGCGAGTGGTCCTCCGAAGTCTGAGCAGTCCTTGAGTACAGTGGACTCTTGATCTTGCAATTCTCCATAAAGCTTATAGAGAGAGATAAGGAGTGAATCTTCCTGTCACCTTGTACAATCATTTTGGCTGTTGTCCAGTGTCTTCCTAAGCCATTAAGAAACTGCAGATTTGTTTCATGATTGCTGCGGATGGTACCCGCATTGGACAGTTTTGTGACAATCAAGTTGAACCTTTTAAATGAATCTTCCAAACTTTCACCGGAGTGGGCTTTGAAATTATTGAATTCGTTGAGTGCTGTAGTGAGCTTCTTTCTTGATCTTGCTCTGAACCTTCATACAAGTTTTTGAGAACATCCCAAATCACCTTTGCTGATTTGCAATTTATGATGATGTCAAAGTTGTCATGAGCAACTCCACAAGAGATTTTATAAAAGGCAATAGCATCACTTTCCATTTTGTCTAGATCATCTTCTGTGGGACGATTCAAAGCTGGTTGACCTCCTCCAAGTCTTGCTGTGGCTCCATCAGTTTGAACAAGGGTAAGGACTGGAACGTGGGGTCCTTCTTCTACAGATCTCCAGACATCTCTACCAAGTCGTCTGAGATATCTCTCCATCCTTTGAGACCAGTAGTGATACTCATTTGCAACCAGTATTGGAGCTCGATTGGAACCACCAACATTGTTGGAAACATTCAGTGATAATGATTGTGCCATTTGAAAAATTTTTGTTTAGAGATGAGCTTTAGTGGTATAGAGGGCTCTTTGAAAAAACAGAGTTCCGATTTTCAAAAAGCAACCACTCTGGCTCTGATACCAATTGTTGAGAGAAAAACTTTGAGACACACTTGAACAAAATGGTTAGAACAAGTATATAGCGGAATAGTTAATCTCGAAGGATCTGTTAGCTCAACAATAATACTAATAGTTAGAGGTTAGTGAGTTAGATGCGGAAAGTAAAGTAATGTAAATGACAGCAATTGTTATATCAAGAATACATGTAAGTTAATTCATAACTTGGAATGCATTCAAACCAATGTTAGTAAGTGAGATCAAACTTAGTGGAGAAGTCACAAGGACTTGCTCCGAAGAGAGGTTATGATCAGATACGATAGTAAAAAGTGAGAGAGGAGAGAATTTCTGAGATAAGTAGTAAAGATACTTGAAGATGCGTATTTGATTCAGAACAAGCGAGCTCTATTTATAGAGACTCAAACATTACAAAAGATAACTTGTAGAAGTAGCCATGCAAGGCATACTGGAAAATAGAAAGCATAAAGAAAAGAGAAAATAGACTAAGTACAAAAGCTTGTTGTCTTCTGACTTCAGATGACTGCGGTAGAGGATTTCATTGCGGTAGCGAGTTGGCTGCGGTTCCAGGAAAGTTCAAGAGGGTCACTTTCAGTGTCCTAACAGCATGAAAACCATAAAATTGTACCTGGTTGAGCGTGAAACCTTAAAATTTTGACTTTAACATGGTTTCTACTATTCGTAATTCATGTCGAAAATGGTGTGGAAATCGAATTCGATGGTTGCGAATCTTAACGATAAGATAGTTCAATATTTTGAAAATCATGTACATTAGATACATATGTGTGAAACGTGTATTTTTCAAACAATATAATATGTAGTGGCTAAAGTTCTTATAAAATCCATATTACATATAACAAATAGACAATTATGTTAAACAAAATGTGTGTATGTTAAGTAATTAAAAGCCCATAAAAACACTATATATATATATATATATATATATATATATATATATATATATATATATATATATCATTCTAAATACACATATAAATACACATATGTATATGACTAAGGGGGTGTTTGGATAGAGAAAAAATAGGCTGTTTATTGCTTAATCCCACCGCAATAAACAAATTGAAGTGTTTGGATAAAAGTCTTTAAAAATCAGCTTATTGCGGTAGGAATAAGCAAAATAAGTTGATTTTAATAAGCAAGCGGGGGAATGCTTATTACTTATTGTTTATCGGTCATTTTACTCATATAAGTTGTTTTGTTTTCCAAACACTTAAAATGCTTATTGCTTACTGCTTATTCTCACCGCAATAAGTTAATCCAAACACATTTTAAAAAAGTGCTTATTCCCACCGCAATAAGCAATAAGCTAATAAGCTAAAAACTATTTATCCAAACACCCCCTAAGGAAACTATTAATACATATGAAGACTAATAGAAATTCAATAAAATACATAACTAGATACATATATGTTACCAATTTTCTCTATAACCAAAACACCTACATGTACAAATAATAGCCAATAATATGCAATTCAATCTACACAAGATCATTCCCAAAACTTGTTGTACACAAATTTATCATCAAAATCAACTGAAAATCTGAACTAGAACATTACACGTGACTATATCAATGAAAGTAAACACACACCCTCTCACGCATGGGCAATTTAGTGTTGTACCTCCACAATCCTTTAGAGATTTCCAAGTACTTACAATGTCTCAAGAACTTCTAAATATCTGGTTTTGATCACATGGGAAAGTCACACAGTCATTCAAAAACTCACTCCTCTCCCTTCTTTCTGTTACGATGCCTAACCAAGAACACCTCCACTAGAGGTGGTTTTCTTGTGGTTTCTCAGTGATCTAAGGAGCAGCAGCTCCTCCTCCAGTGAAAGAAGATCAAACCCAAACACCCTTCTTTTCATTCAATTTTTTTCTCGCTATCAAGAAGTAGAACAACCCCAAGGAGAGGTTGTTTTCGAGTGAGTGAACAAGAGGCAACTGCATCTTCTACTTCACGTGTCTTCTCATTGCTTCCATTCTCTGTCAAGAATCAAACCCAAAACCCACCAAGACTCCACTGATTTTCTGTCAAAACAAAAAGGAGAGAAGAGGAATACATGTGATTATCTAGCCAACAACAACCCCAAACATCTGCCCTTCTTCCCATCGATTGGACCAATCGGCGTTACAGCCACTTCTTCCTCCCTCTTCTGCTGTTAATTAGCATCTAAAAACAGCCCTTGATCGGAATTAATAGTTGCTGCTCTCTTTGTCGGTTTACAGTTTCGTCGAAGGCTCCTTCTATCGAAAAGGCCGTCGGCAAACCAAGGAGTTGCCGCCATCGCTTCTAACCCTTCTCCGATTGTCGAGCAAAACCACGAAGCCTCCACGTATAGTGCCTTCGGCCAGTTTCCCTCCCACCTTCGTGTTTACTGCCGCCAGCAAAAAGGATAAGACCCCAACGAGATCGGCAGAGATCGATGCCTCCTCCCCTCCTCGCGATCCGCTTACCACGACCAGCACCCATCGATTTTAGCCCTTGTTCTTCTCAGCTTTCGTCCGTTCATTCCATTTCTCTCGACCAGACAAAGACCAAGAGACGTAGGTGTTGTTTGTTTTGGAAGTGATTAAATGTCTTTTGTCTTTTTCCATGTTTGCGGAAGAAGACGTGCATTTGAGAAATGTTTATCCGCCAAAAGAAAAAGTGCTTAAAAAGTATTTTTGTAGAAAAACAAATGAGGCATTAGACTATCCTCATTCATAACCCAATCCAACCCAACTATATATTAAAAAAATATTATTTTTCTTATTAAAATATACAATTTAGTCATACCAAAGTTTTATCCCTCGTTACTATCCAACACAACCCATATTTCATCTAAAAATAAATATATAAAAATATATCAATATTAATCTCATTTTGTAGAGAAAAATAAATTTTGGATTTTGGTATATTTTATTTTATTTTTTAATAAAGACGAAATATATTTATTTCAAATATACTTTTAGTTTATAAAAGTTAATATAATCCCCCCTTGAGTAGTTGACACCTAGACAATGAAAAAGGTAAAAAGATGGTGAGCTAAGTTCGTGGGCATGAGCGGATCGTGTGGGGTTTTCTCATTTTTCATTTTATTTTTAATCTTTTTATTGGTGAGCTATAGTTTTGGCTCACCAATGGGAGTAGTCTTATGACCCTAAATCCCTCTTTTGTGTTAATATTACCCAAAATCAACCCCCTTGATTTTAGTAACCGGTCGAATTATCGCCTATGTGTGTTAAATTACCAAATCAACCCGTGTTTAAGTTATTGACCAAATCAACGCTTCATTGGTTTTACAAAAATCTAAAATAGCCATTTTGATTTAAATCATTTCAAAAATAAACCCTTAGTTTTACTTGTTACAAAATAATCCTGAAAGCATTTCAAAGTTCCAAAATTGTCGAATTGCAGTTTCTCATATCAAACTTCACGAAAATGGACGACAAATCGAGCACACGCTTCAAGGGTGAGTTTCTACGGCCCCTCTTTTACTGGTTTAGTATTTTGGGGGAGAATATATGCATGTCTATTAAAGTTTGATGATTTTCAAGTTTATATACAAAATAACATCATACTTTGTATTGGTCAAACGTTTATGAAATAACAATCTAAAAATGTGATAAATCACTAGTAAATCTATTAAGTTAAAGTAGATTGTTATAAGTTGATGTAATTATACTTTATGTGAAATATGAATATAATTATTTAAAAAAATCACAAGATTATAAGTAGATTGCTATAATTACACAAGTGGATATTATGAGTCACAAAAATGATGACTTTACATGTATAAGATAAAGTATCTCATGGAAGCACGGAACGATATGATAATGACCAAAAATATTATCTGTGTATAAAATGAAAGTATATTGCCATAATTGATGGAAGATTAAATTCATGAAATTATATAATTATTAGTTAAAATTATAAGATTTAACTTTTAATATATATATATATATATATATATATATATATATATATATATATATATATATATATATAAGGTTATGTAAAAATAAATTGAGAAGTTATTAATATATTTGCGTGTTAATTATAACAATATAACTTCATTATATTAGTTATTTATTCTTATCGCAATAAATAACATTATCGACTTCAGGACTTAAGGGTCGTTATTTATGAAATAAATACTTGTCGAATATTTATTTAAAGACTTTATCTTTATTCCAAATTAAATGTATTAAAAATATTCTCACATAATTTATATAAAATATGGGGAATGTAGATTTATGGTCGATCTAAACTTGGATAAATTCAATAATTAGCTATTATGCTAACCCGACATCGAAACCGTATCTAGTATGATGAATTCTTGAAATTATAAGAATTTCAGTTATCGTTTTCCTAAATGGTGAATAATTTTACATATCTAGTGAATTTAGAATGGAAGATTGAGGTTTATCATACCTATTTCATATATGTTTATCATACCTATTTCATATAGGTTTATCATACCTACTCCATATAGGTTTATCATACATATTCCATACAGGTTTATCATACCTACTCCATATAGGTTCATCATACCTATTCCATATAGGTTTATCATACCTATTTCCGAATACTAGATCCAATACGATTGAGTTTCCGTTATAAACTACTCCTGGTTTCACGAAAGCTAATATCTCAATACTTAGTAGAAACCATCCAATTCATAACCGTTAATCTCAAGGGATCGACTAACGTCGGGTGTAAGTGTCATATTATTGATCTTATACGGTACGACCGCCTGCCTGGAGTTGCTAGCTACAACTGCGTCTGACGAGATGGATTTTGACGCTCACGTTAGCATTATTGAACATTACCATGTGTTATAATGGGGTGAATGATTTTAGCATGCCCTATTATAGTGTCACAAGTTCGGTTATGATTTCATTATAAAATCCCAGTTTTGTTTTGCTACCGTATAGAATCGATATTGGATTTATACGGGGTTTATGTTCACTTATTCTAGTTGAAAGAGAACTGTATTTAGTGGGATAGCTTGTGACTCAAAGCGATAAGTGTCAATACAAAAAATTAAGTTATATAACACTTAATTAATATCATGACACAACTCGATAAGATTTATTAACTTACATAAAATAAGTTATTTATATAAACCATTTGTTTTTATAAGAAAACGTAATATTTACGTGGGAGGAGTTTGCCCCACTGGTTAAGTGTCGGTTTTCAAATTAAGTTAGATAATACTTAACTATTGCCATGACAGGATTTTACAAAGTTCATAAATTCAAGATTTATGAGTTTTTCATATAAATGATACAAATTCTTGTATAACATTTCAAGAGTAAAGTTGGTTATTTTATGTTCTCACAAAGGGTAACATTTCCTATTTTTATATAATTGGATATTCAAAATCTTTATATAAAATGCATTTTTATATAAGTCTGAATTACTTATATGTATTTTCCAACTTTTGTACATTTGGATTTGAACAAATGGTATTTACGAATGAGTCATAACACATTGTTATAACTCAATTATTTTATACTTTTAATAGAAAAGTAAATATTTATAAAAGCTTGTCAACCGGCTAAATTTTATCAAACACTTTTGGGTATAAAAATACTCTGTGTCAAAACCTGTAGAACTCACTAACAAATTTTGTTGATGTCTTTTAATACACATATTCTCAAGTTATTTAGCAGGTTGGAAGTGTTCCCTCAGAAGACTCTCCGTTAGTTATATTATATCGTTGTAAACACCGGATTGTTAGGCATGTGTCACGATTTAGTAATAGTCATTGTCAATGTAATTTCTATTTCGGTTATAATAGAAGATTACATTTGTACTGTTCAATGTATGTTTAATAACTGTGCTTACTGATTTACGTCGCGCACCTCGGCGTTTCCGCCGGTGGCCGAGGTGTGACATTACAGCCTTTGAACTGAAACAATGTTGGAAGGGATCTGACCTTAGGGGTTGTGGTAAGAGCTCAAGGAATAAGAGATGTGCTTGCATTTCATTTGAAAATATTTTAAATTTAACTCCTGAAGCTCACAAGGCATTTTCATCTTATGCATTACGTTATATTCCACGTATCTTAAGGGGTTTCTATATTTATAAGATTCTTATTGTTATGATAGCAACACACTACAAGACAATTGGAGTTACATCCTTACAGCATCCTAGGGTGACTAGTGATATAACTTGTCCTGTCGGTAAGGTTTGCGGTGTAAGACGATGCAGATGTCTACCTAAGGATTCGATGACACAACTGAATAGTGCGTAGGTCTCCTGAGTAGGTTACTGAATACTAACCTCCTCTCTGGATTTCGATCCCATAGAGGGGTCCTTTTTACGTCTCAATACTGGATGGGTTAACTAATGGGCGTCTGATAATGTATCACGATTATTTGGCCGATCCGGGAGAGGGAAATGTAGAGTTCTACCTAACTAAACTATACGAAAGGAATCCTAGCATTTAAAAGCACTTTAGTAGCCTAATATAACTTGATGGCTATGTACACCTAAGGTTTAATATTTTTATTTAGAGTTTAAGCAGATCCTAGGTTGTTCACGTTGGATTAGTGTCTAAGTCCATAATTATAATTGGTATGTACTTGACCCGACTCGGCATGGTGCATTTGGGTTGCATGGCATTGTAATGTTTGGATAGACCATTTGTGAGGAGAGGACATTTGTGACATATTAATATATTATAAGTTCTAATAAATTAATATGAAATCATGTTATTTAATTAGTATTGATCAAGAATTAATTTGGACTTAATTTAGTGATCAAAAAGAGACTAATTAAATATATGGGGATTAATTGTGTAAATCATTCATTCTTATATATGTGGGCTTATGATCCATGATTCCTTATGTTGGGTTTAACCCATGTGGTGATCCATGGATACTCCAAGGAGGTTAAAACCCATGGAGCATAAGGAATGGGTAAAGTCATGGGTTACATGTTGTAACCCTAATGTGCACACTATATAAGGACCCCTTTAGCTCAAGAAATTGGCACTAGTGATACATATATGAGGGCTAGCCGATTTGACCATGAGTGTATTCTTCTCATGGTTATTCCACGTGTCGGTGATGTTGTGTGAACCATTTGAGGTGTCACACTTGGGGCACTAGGCTCTCGAGCTTCATAGAGTCAAGCTACATCAAGAGGTATGTATTCTAACTTGTTATATTACCTAAGTATCAAAAGATTGTATGCTAGATAGGGTAATGCCTTGGAACATTCATATTTTCATGTATAATTGAGAAAACATAGATCCAAGGTATTTAGGGTTGCATGTACACTTAGGAGTGTTAGAATGCTCAAAACCCAACAGTGGTATCAGAGCCTATGCTTGTTTTCTTGTTTTCTTGTTATACTTGCAAAATTGGCAGAAAAATCGAAGTTTGTTGCTGTCTGCTCAGCAGACTCGCCAAGTCCATGAAAGGACTCGACGAGTCCAAGGCTAAATTCATTCAACTCGCCGAGTTGGTTCATGCACTGGACGATTTGGACCCCCAAACAGCATATATTCGACTGTTTTGGCTGGAATTGGACTAGGAACATTACCCTAAGCTGTTTTTCAACTTATAAACCTGTTTTTGGTGTGGTAATGTTCATGCTAATCCAATTTTAAACATAATTATCAATAGGTTCATGTTTTGTATTAGTTTAATGGTTAGGGTAATTACATGAAAAAGTTTGATTGAATTATGTTGTTCTTATGAGTTACTTAGGTTAATAGTAAAGTTATGTGAAATTGTTGTTTTCAATCCAAATTAATCTAAGAGTTGGTTCTAAAATGTGTTTTTGTAACTTGTCCTCAAGTTATATGAAAAGTCACATTTAAGATTCATAAAACTCATAAATATTTCCATAGGTTATGAATAAAGGAAAATTCAATTCTTTTAATAGTTTGAAGTCTTCCATAACTTGTCCTCAAGTTATGGAACTTGAAGAGTTTTTTTACTTAAAACTTCTTTAAACACATAAGTTATGGAATTGAATAGTTTTGAATAGTTTCAAAAACCTACCCTCAAGTTTTGGAATTTGTAAAGTTTTCCCTTATGAATACTTTAATTCCAAGCTAAGCCCTTAGAATTTTAAAAGTTAAAATTTAACCCATATACTTTATAGTATTTTAAGTTTATATATATATATATATATATATATATATATATATATATATGTATAAGAGCAAGTCAGTATTACCGTTAGTAGGCCTCATTCATGAAGTCGGTCTGTAAGTGGGGTATAAGGTTACTACCCATAAAATGGCAGTTTAATGGGTGTCCACTCTCACCCACCGCTTCCTTGACTGGTGGAGGTTCGTTAGCCGAACGGGTAGGACAAGGACTAGAATCGTCCCTTCATTAAAAGTATTAATGATAAATACTAAGTAACTAAACTTTTATAAATTCCCCATCTTAGTTACTTAGGAAAATGTGAATTTGGTGCTAACCCATGAAATTACACTTTGCACTTTGCTTAAGTCGGTTAGTGGAGGGTGTGTGGGTAACCGGCACACTAGCTGGATTTAACAAGGTAGGCAAAGGGTAACTTAATGTTTATCATAGTATCGGTGGAGCGTGTGTGGTTAAGTGACACATTGATTGATAGGTAAATTATTAAGGGTACCAAGTATATTTGCATGGTTATTCACACCTTGTTTTGTGGTCCTCGGCATCGCAGTCACAAAATTTGAGAGGGCACAATCGAGATTGAAACATGCCATTGAACAGTTCAATAAATCTCAAAAGATCTAGGGGTTTCAAATCCAAGTAAAACCTAATAAAATTATTTCGTTTTCATGGTGGAAATTGGTGAATCGTCATTCGCTTACCTTCAAATATTTTATAGCTTGGTTTACGGCATCCCTCTTCCAAGTTATAAAAGTATTGTGTTGGGTCCTATCCTTAAGTATTTCATATTGGGTGTTATATTAAGGACTTTAAATCAACTATCTTGAATATCTCACAAAAGATGTCTAGTTCAAACATCTATGGTCTTCCCAAATCTCTTGGAACTTCACTTCCTCCACCTCCTCCAATTATTCTCCCTAACCCACAAGTTCAACGTCACTCTATCCCTATTGGAAAGCAAGGTCTATGTGTGATCGCATCTTGGAGATAAAGTCACATATTGACAAGTCGGGAGATTTGGGTGTCAAAGTCTTAAGAAAGTTGGATGTTCAATCACTTTCTAAGTCACATAGTGAGTTACCTTTGAGACTACTATGAAACCGACTATGACATGACCCTTAATGATCTTATCTATTTGCTTGGTGCTGCTGAATCAGCATTGATTTGGAGCTTTGGTAAAGCAAATTTGATTAGTAGATCAACTTCCCAAACTACCATGGACATTGACAATGGTAACATTGGATATCTAGAAAAAGCCTTCTCTTCCCAAGGAAAGGGATTGACCATAGTCAACTCGGTTGACCAAGTGGTAAAGAGAACGGCAAGTCTGCGATAGTCCCATGTAGAGTCCATATGTTTCTCTTGTCAAAGGAAGGGGAATTGATTACGAGGCTGCCTATTTACCTGAAAGATCATCAGGTTCATCAAGTCAAGAACTTTGACTCTACTTCAGGTAAAGTCCACTATCTGACTCTGTTAAGTTTCTATTCTAAGATTCTTATTACATGATGTGACTGGGTCACATGTTTATGTTTGAATAATCAAAGAAAACTGAAGAAACTTAAAGGAAGCATATGTTGATTCTGATCGCGAAGATGGATTTCGATCGCGTGGTTCAGTGATAAGAATTTTGAGTTGTTGCTTAGGAGTTATGATATATTCCTTAAGAATAGGTAACAACAAGTTTTTCATATGCTTTTGCACTGTAAGGATAAGTGTTTCCGCAGAGCTTTAAAATAAAAGGAAAAACTATTGATTTCGTTTATCCTAAGTATCCTTACAATGGCATTTGTGAAAAATTGTTGCTTATATGATTCCATGGATAACAATAATGGAAATATGAATTTGATTCTTTCAGTTGTGGTAGTGTCTAAATTTACCACATAAGGAAAGATTCTCATCACCCAAGTTTTTAGTTGGATAGAAACTTGGAATCATACAAGTTGTATAGTATGATGAATGAGAATTTTCATCTTTGGAAAACTAAGACTAATTTTTGTTCACATGTATATGTGAGTCAAGTGAAGGACTAAGGGATCGAGTACACATTCTTGTGCACTGGTCAATTCCACCACAAAAGACCGATAAGATCATTCATCATGATTTACTAAGGTTTAGTAAATAAGGTTATACTTACAAGTTTAACTATAATTCTGAAACATTGGAAAAGTTTCGATGCATGGCAGAACGAATGAGAAGAATCAAATTAGGCAGAAGGATAAAAGTTTCTCAAATTTGAAAAGATGGGAGAGTACTTTAGTATCATGATTTGTGATCATCTTAATGATTAAAAAACCATATCACAATTGGTCTTCTAAGGACATCTAAGAAGAGGAGTCATGAATTGTTGAAATGGTTAAATCAAGAAGATTAGTCATACTTCGTTCCAAAACAAGTCTTAGAGTCATACTCCAAGATTGTAACTTGAGTGACACATCTTAAAGAAGGTTTATAACACTTGTCAAATGTAAGAGTAAAATGTTTTCTACTCTTGTACATTTGAAATTGGTAAGTTGTGATGTTTTGGATAAAACAAAGACCAACTAAGGCCAATTGTGTGAAGTGTTTGTCTTGATAAAGAATCCGCACTATCTCTTGAATATTTTTCAAGATAGTCTTATATGTGAAGAGGACAGTGGGAGTCTTAAAGATCCTGAACGAATTTCAAGATCTAATCAAGAATAAAAACATGTAATTTGACACTAGCACACGACGTGAGGTTTATAACCTATCGTGTTGACATATTTCTATTTTTGTGCTCATTCCAGTTAAAGTTGGCTTTGCATATGAGTTATGTGAGTTCTCAATTGGTTGCATAACAACTTGGAAGCAATGGCGGGCCCTTGTGCTGCCAGGTGGCAAGAAGTTAAGACTACACAAGCTCAATCCATAAGAGTTTGGATTTGTCACCAACCTTGTCTTGTGATTATGGTTTTGACAAATTCACATAGATAGGAGAAATACACCATAAAATCCAAGTGTCATAAGGTTTCTCTCCGATTCATGAAAATGATGGTGATGAAACGCCTTCACTAAGTAGATTTTAAGGAGATAGCAAATGTTACATTTGCATTCATAAAGTCGTTATTGGAGCGTGTGTGGTTAACCGGCACACTAACATGGACTTGTGAGGAATGGTAAAGGTCTAAACAATTTAGACTATGATTACGGCATCCCTTTTCATAGTTCTAAGATTGTTTAGACACACATGTGTGCTATCTAAGGAAAGGTGTATGATTTTGATTAAGTTTTTTTTATCAAAGCATCTCATATTAGAAGTTAGAACTTTGGTAAGAAAATCAATAAAGTATTGATTTCTAGAAGTCCAGTTGATTTCTAAGTACATGTCAAAGCTAGTGGGAGCATAAGTGTTATGCTAATAATCATCATGTTAGTGGGTGCATGATAATTATGATAAGGGTTGCAATTTAGCAATGTTAATTATAGAAAACAAAAGGTTTCAATTGGGAAAAAGTTGTTTTGCTATAACTAAGGGAGAGGAAATTATACTTCATCTCAAACCTATAAGCTCAGATCGTGAGATTTTAATCAAATTTAGTCAAGTATATATATGAATGTTATGTTGGAATGGCTCAACATAAGGAAATTCTATATATGGGTACATTATTTGCGTTCTCAAATTCGATTATGATTGCGGCATCCCTTTTCATAATCAGAATTATGAGAACTTGGAAAATAGAAATATTGTAGCAAAAGGAATGGTCTAGTATCATGTCTTTATGTGAGACATAATGAATCGTGTCCCATATGCTTAGGATATAGGATCGATTGCATGTGCTATAATATTCATCCTTTCTAAAATTTTCCAAATGCCTGGGGCATTAAGAAGGGAAAAGGTCTAGAATTGGATATGACTAAAATCATTAAGCAATTGTCATGGACAATCTAAGGTTTACCAAAGATTGGTTGCTCAGGGACAGTTGGAAGTATAATGTTAATTTTGGAAGGACCATATTAACAAATTCTAAAAAGAGGCAACTCTTGTTCAGAAGTGATAGTTAAAATGGGAATATGGAAATGTTTCCATAGGTGGAAGTTATTTAATTTGAGTAAGATTAGTAAAACTTAATGCAAGAAGGATGTTTCCATGGATTTGATCTCCATTGGAATACTCTGTAATGTCCGTTGACAAGTATTTGTGACTTTGTGCATAATCATTACAAGAGGACCAATGTATATAAGTTTAGAATCTAACAGATATAGGTAAATGGCAGGATTTGGAATTCTTGCATTTACGGTAAGGATTTGGGACTGTGAAATGAGAATCATTGGAATTATGTTCAATTGATCTATTTCCCAAAGTAAAGATCATAGACAAACTTAGTATGCATACTTGGTGTATGGAATAACTAATGTTTAGACAGACATAGTGTGCATACTTGGTGTTTGGCATGACTAGTGTTTAGAAAACATAGTATACGTGCTTGGAGCATGGGAAAGCTATTGTTTCAATTAAAGTATAAAGTTGATAGTTTTAAGTAGAATGCAATGAATGATGGGTAATCAATATGGTGATAAATAAAATGCGTTTTATTTATATTCATAAGTTCTGAGACCATATTGGATTCGATTATTCTTGTCTTTCACTTTGCATGTTTTGACTTCCAAAATAACTAGGTCGTTCTTCCTGAATGACTAAGCTATTCAAACTATCCACAGTCGGTCATATTTTGGAAGTATATATGAATCAAGATTGTCATGAAGTTGGATTGTAGATGTCCAAGTTATGGGACATAGCAAGTGGTGCTACAACATTCATGAGTACTCATAAGTTTTGAGTATTGGATTCAACCCACACTCATTGGAATCACTTCAAGGATTTTATCACGAGTGATCATGAGACGATAATATCTTATATTCTTCAAACCTATAGATATGAGTTGTTACTATGAGTTGGTTATACATTGATTGCACGAAAACGCATTGGTTACTCGATGTTATAAAATGTGCCTTTGTGTATGATTTAAAAAGTAGTAGAACAAGTCATATGAGTCAAAGTTTATCCATTCCTTTTACCTTCAGGATAAAAGTGATATCTATGGGCCCCTCGATGATTTAGTGATGACACCCCGAAGTGCTTGGCCAAACCAGCAGTAATGTGATTTGTTCAATTAGTTGGTCGTCATAAATCGGAAATTGGGAAACAACAAATGGAAAGAGAGAATGATTTATAATCCATGTCTCAATCCATATTATATCTAGAATGAAGGAATATATGATCCCTTATCTAATGGACAAGTCATTGAAAAAGGTCAGAGTTCATCGACAAGGTCAGAGTTCGACAGCGGCTTTTGAGAGCTACGATTGCTAGTTGGTTTTTGATGTCATACGCAATAATAGTTTTAGACTTGTCCAAGTGGGAGACTGTTTGATTAGTGTCTAAGTCGATAACTATAATTGGTATGTACTTGACCCAACTCAGCATGGTCCATTTGGGTTGCATGGCATCGGAACATTTAGATAGACCGTTTGTGAGGAGAGGAAATTTGTGACATATTAATATATTATAAGTTCAAATATATTAATATGAAATCATGTTATTTAATTAGTATTGATCAAGAATTAATTTGGACTTAATTTAGTGATAAAAAAAAGACTAATTAAATATATGGGGATTGATTGTGTAAATCATTCATTCATCTATATGTGGGCTGCTGATCCATGATTCCTTATGTTGGGTTTAACCCATGTGGTGATCCACAGATATTCCATGGAGGTTAAAACCCATGGACCATAAGGAATGGGTAAAGTCATGGGTTACATGGTGTAACCCTAATGTGCACACTATATAAGGACCCCTTTAGCTCAAGAAATTGGCGCCAGTGATACATATATGAACGCTAGCCGATTTGAGCATGAATGTCTTCTTCTCATCGTTATTCCATGTTTTGGTGATGTTGTGTGAACCATTTGAGGTGTCACACTTGGGGCACTAGGCTCTTGATCTTCATGGAGTCAAGCTACATCAAGAGGTATGTATTCTAACTTGTTATATTACCCAAGTATCAAAAGATTGTATGCTAGATAGGGTAATACCTTGAAATATTCATATTTGCATGTATAATAGAGAAAACATAGATCCAATGTATTTAGGGTTGCATGTACACTTAGGAGTGTTAGAATCCTCAAAAGCTAACAGTTCATACTACTTATTATAACCAATTCTGGTCTTGCACTTTCTCTTCCTTAATTATACATAGGTGATCATGCTATGTCTAATTAAGGTCCAGTAGTGCACTACCTGATTTAGTTATATTAGATGGCATGATTATTAACTCGTTGGTTATAGTTTAGGCTTTCCTAAGGGAAAGGGAAAACTAGTATTCGCTATAACCTTCGGCTCTGATACCAAATCTGTCACACCCCGTTAAAGCGGAAAAACAAAGGGTGATAGACTAAGGTGTCATAACAAAAGGTAAATAGGATTACCAACCATAATCATTGAGAATTTTAGGTTTACATCATATTCAAAACAATATTACATTTTAGTTCCATACTACATACTTAACAAAGGCAATAAACATAATTCATTGTGGCGTCTTAAATTGGCTCACTGACCGTTTCCTGAAAAGCATGCAAAAACGAGGGTCAACTACAAAATAGTTGGTGAGTTCACATGTTTATAAACGTACATCATTTCAGTAAGAAAATATAGATTTGTTCAACAAAAGTTCAAACTCAAAATGAATGTTGAATGCCAAAGCACTTTGTTCACAACCAAGCCTAACAACTGCTATTGCCCTATTCCATCATGTTCATGGTTCCCATGATGCCAATTCACGGAAATATGCACTCGCATTTCTCAACAAGTGGGGTTTGTCTACCCTAAATAGTGTTATCCATAAGACTGTCAACTCAAAATACGAGTTAATAGATTGTAGTTCGGTTCTCGGGGACTTAACATACAAAGTTTATAACATAGAGTTCATATCAAAAGTCAGCAGCATAAAGTTCATAGCATAAGTTCATTAAACAACATCGTTCCAAGTTCAATGAGTTCATAAAACATAGCTCAATAAGTTCATAAAGTTCAGCAAGTTCACAAAACATGGTTCAGCAAGCTCATAAAACAGTAAGGATAGTTCATAAAAAATAACATGCTTTTCACCCCAAAACATGAAAACTGTAAAAAGGGGGCTAGGAATAATCACCAGGGGGAGTTTGCGGTTTGAGCGTCATGGTTCGGTGTTGAAGAGATCGATTTCTACTAGTGCCCTACGGAACAAATAGTTTCTAGTGAGATACAATTCACTAAACCATTGTCTAAGAACTAGCTATTTAACTAGTGGTGTCGCAAAGTGCCCTAACTTTGTTCGGTTCATTATTAGTAACAATGAATTCATGGTGCCTTGTGTTCAAAAATCCATAAAGGCATGAAAATGAATCCAAAAATTGTAAAAATTTATATTCTAGTTCTAACAGAGGGTATTAGTGTCCAAAAATTTTATAGAAAATTTTGAAAATCATTTGTTATTTATTTTCAATTTATGTCTAAATAATTGGAAAATAGCAAACAATTGAAAAAATTCCCAAATTAATTTTTATAGGCTTTCCTAATGTTACCAAAGTTGGTAAAAATATTGGTTCATGCCCTTGAGTCCTATGACCCGGTTTTGTAAATCCGTGCTCTAATTCAATGAAAAATCTGACTAAAAACAAAATAGCGACCAAAATGTATAAAAATTTATATAGGATCCTTATTTTGTGAATACATTAGTTCTACAGTTTTTTAGATTTTTATCTCACATGTAAACAATTATTTTGAATTTTTTGCCATTAAATTCTTATTTTTGTAGAAAAATCAAGATTTTGTTTAAGCACTTGGGGTTTCACAGAGAATCCCATAAAATCATGAGGTTTCATAAAGAAAATTGGTTCAGAATTAATTCAGAGCTAAATGGGGTATTCAATCCGAACAAATTTTGAAATGTAGCACTAACTAGTGCATAAGTTCCAAATGTAGCTGGAAGTTCGAGAATTTGTGTAGAAACTTCTATAAGATTTTAGTTCATGAAATTTTAGCTCTTCTAAGATAAATTTGTCAACTTGCTAAAATATTTTTCTCCAGATTTATTGTGGGGTTTAAGGCCTTTGATCATGTAATGCAAAACTAGTGATCACAGAAAAAGTGGTGTTTGTGCAACTATTTTATAAAAAACGCCAAAAATCAAATTTTTAATGATTTACATTAAGGCCACTTGGATTCGAAAGATAACTTAGGGAACTAGTCCCCAGAAAAATAATATCATGATTTGGTTGAGTAATGAGTGATATATGGCTTTTCAAATCCAAACAAATGTTTCTGACAGAATGCATGTTATCTTTGGTTGATTAAAGTGCTCCTTTGGGTCATATGTTCACAAGAACAACATGCATATTCTTTTTGGTATAAAATGAAGGATAACATACTATAGTTTACATAGAAACAAGAAACTTTGGTGGGCATTGATCCAAATCATATATTTAGGATTATCCAAGACCCATAAAATGGGTGTTTCGTTCTTGTTATAAAGAACTCCTTGGAACCGAATCTAGCACTTGGAATTAATATACACACAAGATGTAATAAAAATGGTTTTTTTCATGTGAAAACACAAAAAGTTAAGAAGAAGAAGGTGTAGAACTTGGTTTTGAAATCATATGAGCATGCATGCTTCTTTTCACTCTTAGCATATGTTTGATCCCAAATTTTCACCATTTCTTTTAAATGTAATGTGTTATGGTTAGAATCTATAAATACCAAGAGTGAAGCAAGGATTTCTAGCCATTAGAGGGCATAGAATCCAAAAATCAAAGAAGAACATGAAGAGGAAGAAGTAAAGTTGTAAAATCATAAGGATATGTTATGTTTCTCACCTTGATTTCGATTTTTGGTGAAGAAAGAACTCCTCAAGGTCTTCAAGAGTCCAAAAATAGAGAAGAATATGGGTGATTTTTAAGATGTTCAAGAGATTTTAGGGATAGGAGAGGTTCCTTGGAGAATGAGAAATAATTTGGGTGATTTTAAAGAGAAGAAAGAGCAAAAATGAGCTTCTATCTCTATGAATAGGCTATCTCTCTCGCCATCTCTTTGGGGATATTCTGCATTAAAATCATCCACAAAACTCCAGTAATGTGAGTTAACTTATGAAAATTGAAAAGGAAAAGACTTTCCCACAGAATATGTCTCTAAGATCGGTTTTTCTCTCACATTGACATGCAAAATCTGACCTCAGGATTTTGCATAAAGAAGCAATAATGAGTGAGAGAGAGAGAGGGAGGGAGAGAGAGGATGAGTATAGAAGGGTTGGTATGGATGAACTTTTGGGGAGAATAAAGGCTTTATGAGGCTTCTTGATGGTTGTAACATTTTTAAATATTGCCTCTTTGCCATTTTTATAAAATGGTCTTTAGTTTTTATAAAAAATCTAGGTATTTTTGCAATCTTCTTACAGTTTATTTCTTGGTTTTTATTTTGGTATTTTGTTTTTTAGAATAAGTTCTTAAACTTGTATTATCTTGAATTAAGTTATCAAAATTATAACTTATGATTTGATTTTTATAAAATCAAATTTTTATATTTCAAATAAATGAAATAAAGGTTCATAACATATGAATGTTGGATTAGACAATCCTTGGATTATACTTTTGGCCCATAATTCAAATTATGATATTTTGATATTATTTCCAACTTGTATTTAAATCAAATCATGATTTAATTAAATTTAGTTTGATAAGTACTTAAACTAGTTAAACACGCCATATGCTCCGATTAATAAATTAGGGTATTTAACTTACCCTTGAGCCGTGATCTATTGAACATGGTTTTGTGTTTAATTTTGAGATTAAACTTTGGCACTTTACAACCAATTTGGAGGACTCACATATCAACGTGACTGCTTATTACAAACAAAGTTACACTACTTGTTCCGAGGGATCTATTAAGTCGCAATCTAACTTAACTTGTTACTTCCAAAACCAAGTTATGTGCATGCATGGAAATGACAAGGTTCTAGATGAGTCCTAACATGAGTTTTGACGGATGTCACAGTCTCCCCCAGTTGTGGGAATCTCGTCCCGAAATTCTACTTGCAGTACCACTAGTTCATACGTAGAAAATAGTTGAGGACATTTGTTCTTCATGAAGTCCTCCCATTTGCATGTAATCTCAGGCCTGTAACTAACTTTCATAATCAGTATTCTGCTTTGTTTAAGTTGATTGACTTTCTGGTTGATGATTTCTATAGGTTCACCCATGAATTTTAGTTGACTATTAATTTGGAGGTCCTCGCGAGGTATGTGTATGGACTCCTTTGCCAAGCACGTTTTGAGGTTCGACACATTTAATGTGTCATGTATCGCACTCAGTTCTTCTGGTATCTTGAGCCTATATTTCACTGGACTAATCATTTCAATAATCTCAAAGGGTCCTACATAGCGAGGACTTAATTTTCCTCTTTTTCCAAAGCGTACAACTCCTTTCCATAGGGATACTTTTAAGAGTACCTCGTCTCGCACTTGAAACTCCAAGGGTTTCTTACGCTCCTCAGCAAAGCTCTGCTAACGATGACAAGCGCCTTCCAGTCTATCATGTATTTGTTGGATTAATGTCTAAGTCCATAACTATATTTGGTATGTACTTGACCCGACCCGGCATGGTCCATTTGGGTTGCACTTCACCGACACAATTTATATGGATAGTCTTTTGAGAATAGTATATTTGTGATTTATATTAATATATTGTAAGTTCTAATATATTAATATGGAATCATATTATTTAATTAGTATTGATCAAGACTTAATTTAGAATTAATTAAGTGATAAAAATGAACTAATTAAATATGGACTCTTATATATATGGAATGGGCCAAGTTCATTTAGGTTGGGCTAAGCTTTCATGGATAGTCCATGGAGTGTTTAACCCATGGATCATATGAAATGAAAGGTCATGGGTTTAACCCTAGTTTCCATACTATATAAAGATGTCCATGGTTGGTGAAATTGGCACTAGTGTGGTACACTAAGAAGGGCTAGCCGATTTCACTAGAGAGAACCAAGTATCTATTGGAATAGTGTCTAAGGCTGCAACTATATTAGGCAAGTATTTGACCCGATTGTGCATGGTCCTTTTGGGTTGCCTTCACCATAGCAACTTGATAGGATGATTTATTATGAGAGAATAAATATTATTGATATATTATGAGAATAATATAAGGAATAATAATATTGTTATTTGATTAATATAAGTCATAAATTAATTTGTATTAATTTGGTGACTTAAAGAGATTAATTAAATAAGAGGGTATAAACTGTCAATTGTTTGATAGTTACACTTTAGACTGTAAATCCTTAAGGGATAGGGATTGGATGGATTCTAGAGCTTGGGATAGCTCAAAATCGTCCAAGGCTTATCTATGGTAAGGATTTGGATTGCTTTAAGGAAAGGATTATCCAACTAGGGTTTAAGGTGAAACCCTTAAGGAGTCTACAAGTATAAATAGACCCCATGGCTAAGGGAAATCGGCATCTCTTCTCAAGTAAGAAAACCCTGGCCGATTTTCTCCTACCTCCTCTCTCTCAAATCATCTTATTTGCTATTTGGTGTTTGTAAGCCATTAGAGGAGTGACAATTGTGACTCTAGAGCTCCAAGATAACAAGATCAAAACAAGAGATTCAAAGGTAAACTTCTAGATCTGATTTTGTATTGTTCTTATACCTAATTAGTTGTTAGAAGTTTTGGATTCAAAAGCATGTTTAATTAGAAAGCCTAGATCCAAGCATTAGGGTTTTGCATGCGCACATAGGAAAGTTCTTATGGCTAAAACCCATTAGTGGTATCAGAGCCTAGATTGGTTTCTATAAAATTGTTGCTTGTTTGTTTGAATCTTGTTTGCAAATTTCGAATTTTGTGTTTCTGAGTCATGAACTCGACGAGTCCCATGGTGGACTCGACGAGTTGGCCTGACTCGATGAGTCCAGTTGGGAACTCGACGAGTTCAAGCGTCACGAAGGCCAGATTTGGAATTATTTGATAATTATCTTATGGAAACTTACCTTAATCATATTAGATCAACCCTAATCCGATTTTCTGCTATATATGACTATAATCTTGATCTAATTAAGGATATTTATCAACTAATAAAATATTAAATTTCCTTATATGATAATTAATTAATTATTTTGATTAATTTGGTAATTATCTTGGAAGAAATCATCAAATAAATCAAATATGGATAATTATGGAATTAATTGTTAATTAAAATTATTTGTTATTTGATCCTCCATGTTTTAAATGTTTAAAACTTTTCCTCAAGTTTTGAAATTTATGTTTTGTGATTAAAAGTTTTAATTTAGACAATTTAAATTTCAAACCCTAGATTTTTAAAAGTTTAAAATACAACCCTATACTAATATAATATTACAAGATTAATATATATATATGTATGTATAACTAAAATGCTAGTCTTACCGTTAGTAGGCCTCATTCAAAAGCCGATCTATAAGGTGGGTATAAGGTTGCAGACTATAAAATGGCGCTTAATGGGTGTACACTCACACCCACCGCTTGCTTGATCGGTGGAGGGTCGTTAGCCGAACAGGTAGGATAGGGCAACCTCATCCTCTCATTAAAAGTATAATATGAAATACGAAGTAACTACACATATTTTTTAAAATTTCCCAATCTTAGTTACTTTAGGAAAAGTGAATTGATGCAATCCCATGAAATTACACTTTGCACCCTTGCTAAGAAGTTAGTGGAGCGTGTGTGGTTTACCGGCACACTAATTGGTTCTAAGCAAAGGTAGCAAAGGGTGATTCATTGTTTATCATAGTTCGATGGAGCGTGTGTGGTTTACCGGCACATCGAATAGGTGATCGTTACAATGAAGGCACCATGTGAATTTGCATGGTAATTCACACCCGCTTTGTGATCCTCGGTATCCCAGTCACAAACAAGAGGGGCATATCGAGATTTAAACATGCCATTGAATAGTTTCAATGAATCTCATCCGAACCTAGGAATTCTCAATACATTTAGGACTTAAAGTTATGTTTTTATGGTGGAGAATTAGTGAATCGTCATTCACTTACCTTCATATTATTTGCATGTTAGATTACGACATCCCTTTTCTAATATGTAAATATTGTTGTTGGATCCTAGCCCTAATTTTTCTTATTGGGTGATAATTAGGGATTCATATTCTAACCTATCTTTGTCCTTTCTATTTGTAGATGTCGAACACAAACAACGCTGCTGCAAGTTCTTTCACATTGATGAGCCTTTGTAAAAAGGTCACTTTCGATGGAGGATAAGGAGTATGTCCTCGATGAGAAGCTCGAGAAAATCAACCCTGAAATCGCTACTCCGGCTGAAATGACCGCTTTTGAAACTCATGAGCGTGATGCAACGAAGGTACATTGTATCATGATAGCCACCATGAACTCCGAATTCCAAAAGTCCTATGAGGACATGTACCAGTACGAGATGCATCAAGACTTATTGGAGAGATACCACCAAAACGCGAGACAAGAGCGTTATGAGATTTTCACTAACATGATTTCCGCTAAGATGGGTCATGGAGAGTCTCTTACCGTGCACCTGCAAAAGATGAAAAGGTATGTCGACTGCCTTCGCAAGTTAAATGCTGACTTTGGGCAAGACTTGGTGATCGACATGGTGCTTCACTCTTTGCCTCCGAGCTACAATTAATTTAGGATGACCTACCACATGAACAAAGAGGAGGTCACCCTAAGCAAACTCCAAGGTCTCTTGAGGGTTGCTGAGAGCAACTTCAAGGACAAGTCTGTTGCACCAACTCCCAATCTGCCCGCTGCTCCTGTCTTGGCTATTGGATAAGGAAAGGGAAAGAAGAGGAAGGCTTCGTCTAAGAACTATCGCAAGGTTAAAGCCCGGGATGGTGCCTCTTCTAGTGGGACCAAATTTGATCCTGCTAAGCCCTGCCCTAACCCAAAGGAGGCAGAGTGCCACCACTTCCACAAGATAGGACATTGGAAGAGAAGCTACCCAGAGTACCTGTAAGCCATCAAGGAAGGAAAGATCAAGCCGTCTTTCGCAGGTATATACACAATTAAATCTAACGATTCTAATCATGCTATTTCTTGGGTTCTTGATACCGGTTGTGGTTACCACATTTGCTCTAATGTGCAGGGACTAAGAAGAAGTAGGGATGTGGAGCAAGGAAGGATCAATCTAATCATGGGGAACAGAAGATCGTCGCCTGTGACCAAGATTGGAGTGTATTCTTTAGTGCTTAGGAATAGTTTATGTTTAGATTTGAACAATTGTTGCTATTCGCCAAAAATGGCTAGAAACATCATTTCATTTCATGGTTTGTTTAGACAAGGTTTTAGATTTTCTTTTAATAATGAGAATGGTTCTATTTTAGCTTATCTAAATGGTGTCTTTTATTTTGAATCTATACCATGTAATGGAATATATGAAACTGTTATGATTGTTGATAACTTAGGAAATGATGTTTTGAACATAGATTCTTCCAATAGTATGGATAGAGCATCCTTGTGGCATTGTCGTCTTGGATATGTCAACAAGAAACGCATAGCCCAAATCCAAAAGGATGGAGTGTTGGAGTCATTCGACCTTAGGGAAGATGACACGTGCGAGTCTTGTTTACTTGGAAAGATGATTAAGTCACCCTTCACGAGTACGTGTGAAAGGGGTGAGGGTCTATTGGACCTAATACATACCGATGTATGTGGACCGTTTAGATCAACCACGAAGGATGGAAACCGCTTCTACGTGACTTTTACCGATGACTATAGTAGATATGGGTATATCTACTTAATCAAGCAAAAGTCAGAAACTTTTGAAAAGTTCAAAGAGTTCAAGAACGAAGTGGAGAATCAATTGGGCAGGAAAATCAAGATGCTTCGATTCGATCGAGGAGGAGAGTACCTAAGTCTTGAATTCCACGATTATCTCAAGGAGTGTGGAATAGTTTCACAATTGACGCCACTTAGGACACCACAATTGAATGGTGTGGCAGAAAGGCGTAATCGAACCTTATTGGATATGGTTCGCTCTATGATGAGTCGTGCTTCACTACCGATCTCTTTTTGGGGATATGCCTTAGAGACTGCCGCCCATATCCTTAACCGAGTCCCTACTAAGAACGTTGCCAAAACACCTCACGAGATGTGGACAGGAAAAGCTCCCTCGTTAGCACATATCAAGGTCTGGGGTTGCGAGGCTTTCGTAAGACGAGATACTCACGACAAGCTCGAACCTCGTAGTGAGCGATGTATTTTCATTGGCTACCCGCATAAATCCTTTGGATATCTCTTCTATAGACCGAAGGACAATGTTGTCTTCGTTGCGAGGAGAGGAGTTTTCCGAGAGCGAGAGCTCATAAGCCAAGGAGACAGTGGGAGGCAAATCGAGCTTGAATACATTCAAGAGTCGATAGATGTAGGAACCTCTACCGCTGGCACTCAACCCGAGGAGGAAACTCCGGTTGAACCGATTGACGAGTCCTTACCTTTTAGACGTTCCAATAGAGTTAGAGTTAAACCCCAGTTTTATGGTTTTCATATTACTACCGAAGGGGATATGCATATTATTGATGGTACACTAATAAATCTTGATGAACCTAATAGCTATAAGGAAGCCATGGCAGGCCCGGAGTCTGTAAAATGGAAAGAGGCAATGGATAGCGAGATCCAATCCATGTACGATAACCAAGTTTGGAATTTGGTTGATAATGTGCCCGGACGTAAGACCGTTGGGTGCAAATGGATCTTCAAGAAGAAGACCGACGTGGATGGAAACGTACACACATATAAAGCGCGATTGGTCGCGAAGGGCTTTACTCAAACTCCCGGAGTTGACTATGACGAGACCTTCTCGCCAGTTGTGAAGATCAAATCTATTAGAGTGATGCTAGCAATTGCCCGCATTTCATGATTATGAGATTTGGCAAATGGATGTCAAGACCGCTTTCCTTAATGGGAAGTTGGCTGAGGATGTTTACATGGCTTAGCCAGAGGGGTTTGTGGATACGAAGCATCCGAATAGAGTGTGTAAGCTTGAGAAGTCCATTTATGGACTTAAGCAAGCGTCTCGCAGATGGAATCTTTGCTTCGATGAGAAAGTCAAAGAGTTTGGATTTGTACGAAGCGAAGATGAATCGTGTGTATATGTCAAAGCCAGTGGGAGTATAGTAAGCTTCCTCGTTCTATATGTCGATGAAATATTGCTCATAGGAAACAACATCCCGACTCTGTAGGAGGTTAAGTCCTGGCTCGGGAAGTGCTTCACTATGAAGGACCTCGGAGAGGCTTCTTACATTTTGGGAATAAGGATAGTGAGAGAAAGAAGTAACAGACTAATAGGACTTAGTCAGAACACTTACTTAGAGAAGGTACTAAAACGTTTTAGTATGGAAAACTCAAAGAAGGGAGAATTATCGATACAAAGTAATGCCAAGTTGAGTAAGACTCAAAGTCCGAGTACCGAAGCTGAAATAGCATAAATGAGCCGAGTACCATACGCTTCCGCAGTTCGCTCAATCATGTACGCTATGACTTGTACTCGCCCTGATGTAGCCTTTGCTTTGAGCATGGTTAGCAGATATCAAGGAAATCCTGGCAGAGCCCATTAGATTGCGGTGAAGAATATCCTTAAGTACCTTCGGAGGACGAAGGAATGGTTCTTAATCCTCGGAGGGAGTGATGACTTGAAGGTGCGAGGGTATAGTGACGCCAGTTTTCAGACCGACAAGGACAACTACCGTTCGTAGTCGGGCTGGGTCTTTACCCTGAATGGAGGAGCAGTGACTTGGAAGAGTTCCAAGCAAGAAATTGAAGGTGATTCAACGTGCGAATCAGAGTACATTGTAGTGATCGAAGCGTCGAAGGAGGCAATATGGCTGAAGAACTTCATCGGTGATCTTGGAGTTGTACCTGCCATAAAGGAGCCCATGGAGATTTTCTGTGATAATGAAGGAGCGGTTTCCTTGACCAAGGAACCGAGGGATCATGGTAGATCTAGACATATCGGCAGAAAATACCACTTTATTAGACATCGTGTAGAAGAAGGACAACTCGTAGTGAAGAGGATATCATCAGAAGATAACCCAGCAGATCCGCTTACGAAGGGACTGAGTAGGGTTAAGCACTTGCAGCATGCTAGGAGTATTGGGCTGAAGGATGATATTAGCATAGATTAGATAGTAGTAGAAACGTGTAATAGATAAATAATTAACATTTGATGATTAAATAAAGGAGTTTTATTTATGAGTAATGTTACTGTCTTATGTTAATTGTTTAACTATTGTTTCATTTTGCATGTTTTGACTTCCAGAATAGTTGAGTTTATTAAGAATAATCGAATTATTCAAATTGTCCACAATCGTTCATATGTTGGAAGTAGATATGAATGAAGATTGTCGTGAATTGGTTCGTAGATTGTCTAAATGGTATTAGACATAGCAAAGGGTTGTTGCGACATTCATGAGTGCTTATGAACTGGTTTTGAGCATTGGAACAAACCCGCGCTTGCTGGAATCACCTTATGGAATATGATATAAAAGGGTGATCGCAAGACGATAATATCATATAGTCTTAAAACCTAGATATATGGTTTGTTATTTGTTAATTGGTTGTACATTGATAATGCGAAAACGCATCAGTAACTCGGTGTTATAAAACGCATTGTTGTGTATAGTTGATTAATGAATAAGTAAATGCATATAAGTCGAAGTTTATCTGTAACTTTTATCCTAAGAAGGTAAAAGCGATATCTCGGCCGCTCGATGATTTGATTTGACTTATGTGTCGGGCCCGGTCAGAACTGAATTGATGTGTTCGATTAAGTTCTATGTCAAATAAATCAGAGATTGAGAAACCTAAATGCTTGACTAATCATTCCATAGAAATTGTCAGCATGATATCTAACAGAGGACTGTACGATCCCTTATCTAAAGGACAAGATTGATTAGATCAGAGTTTGACAGCGTCTTTGAGAGCTACGATTGCAAATCGGATTGTACTTGTGCATATAGTTACTAGACTTATCCAAGTGGGAGACTGTTGGAATAGTGTCTAAGGCTGCAACTATATTAGGCAAGTATTTGACCCGATTGTGCATGGTCCTTTTGGGTTGCCTTCACCATAGCAACTTGATAGGATGATTTATTCTGAGAGAATAAATATTATTGATATATTATGAGAATAATATAAGGAATAATAATATTGTTATTTGATTAATATAAGTCATAAATTAATTTGTATTAATTTGGTGACTTAAAGAGATTAATTAAATAAGAGGGTATAAACTGTCAATTGTTTGATAGTTACACTTTAGACTGTAAATCCTTAAGGGATAGGGATTGGACGGATTCTAGAGCTTGGGATAGCTCAAAATCGTCCAAGGCTTATCTATGGTAAGGATTTGGATTTCTTTAAGGAAAGGATTATCCAACTAGGGTTTAAGGTGAAACCCTTAAGGAGTCTACAAGTATAAATAGACCCCATGGCTAAGGGAAATCGGCATCTCTTCTCAAGTAAGAAAACCCTGGCCGATTTTCTCCTACCTCCTCTCTCTCAAATCATCTTCTTTGCTATTTGGTGTTTATAAGCCATTAGAGGAGTGACAATTGTGACTCTAGAGCTCCAAGATAACAAGATCAAAACAAGAGATTCAAAGGTAAACTTCTAGATCTGATTTTGTATTGTTCTTATACCTAATTAGTTGTTAGAAGTCTTGGATTCAAAAACATGTTTAATTAGAAAGCCTAGATCCAAGCATTAGGGTTTTGCATGCGCACATAGGAAAGTTCTTATGGCTAAAACCCATCAGTATCCATATTCTCTAAAGTCTTCCAAGGTGTTTTTGGTAATTTATGATTCCACTTGAGGCTTCCACACTATTGGGGCTAAGCTCTTAAAGCTTAAAGACATCAAGCTACATCAAAAGGTATGTCATCTAACTAGAACTTTGTAGTATAAGAACTTCATAATATTCTAGTTAGGATTAAAGCCTTGGAAAGTTCTTATTTGAATGTATAATAGAGAAAACATAGATCCAAGGTTTATAGGGTTGCATGTACACCGTAGGAGTGTTAGAATGCTCAAAACCCAACAGTGGTATCAGAGCCTAGGCTTGTTTTCTTGTTATACTTACAAAAGTAGCTGAAAAAACAAGTTTTGATACTGTCTGCCCAGCAGACTCGCCGAGTCCAAGGCAAAATGCATCCAACTCGTCGAGTTGGTTCGTGCACTTGACGAGTTGGACCCACAGACAGCATAAATTCGACTTTTTTGGCTAGAATTGGACTAAGAACATTACCCTAAGATGTTTTTGGACTTATAAACTTGTTTTTGATGTGGTAATGTTCATGCTAATCCAATTTCAAAGAGATAATTGTCAATAGATTCATGTTTTGTATTAGTTTAAGGTTTAGACTAATTACATGAAAAAGTTTGATTTGAATTATCTTGTTCTGATGAGTTGCTTAGATTAATAGAAAAGTTGAGTGAAATAGTTGTTTTCAATCCAAATTAATCTAAGAGTTGATTCTAAAATGTGTTTTTGTAACTTGTCCTCAAGTTATATGAAAAGTCACATTTAAGTTTCATAAAACTCATAAAAGTTGGAAAAGGTTACAAAATGAAGAGTCTAGTTCTAATTAAATTGTTTTATGACTCCATAACTTGTCCTCAAGTTATGGAGAACCAAGAGTCTCTTCATTAATTAATAAATAAAAAAAGGTGTAACCTTAATTAATTCCATAAGTTATAAAATAAAGAAAAGTTAATTCTTTTATTAGTTTAAAGTCTTCCATAACTTATCCTCTAGTTATGGAACTTGAAGAGTTTTTGGATTAAAACTACTTTAAACACATAAGTTATGGAATTAATTAATTTTGAATAGTTTCAAAACTTGCCCTCAAGTTTTGGAATTTGAAAAGTTTTCACTTATAAATACTTTAATTCCAAGTTAGCCCCAAGTTTTGGAATTTGAAAAGTTTTCACTTATGAATACTTTAATTCCAAGTTAGCCCTTAGAATTTTAAAAGTTAAAATTCAACCCTTATACTTTATAATATTATAAGTTAATAATATATATATGTATAAGAGTAAAGTTAGTCTTACCGCTAGTACACCTCATTCACGAAGTCGGTCTATAAGGTGGGTATAAGGTTGTTGCCTATAAAATGGCAACTTAATGGGTGTCCACTCTCACCCACCGCTTGCTTGACTGGTGGAGGGTCGTTAGCCGAACGGGTTTGACAGGACTATAATTCTCCCTTCATTAAAAGTATTAATGATAAATACTAAGTAACTAAACTCTTAATAATACCCAATCTTAGTTACTTAGGAAAATGTGAATAAGGTGCTAATCCATGAAATTACACTTTGCGCCTTGTTTAAGTCGGTTAGTGGAGCGTGTGTGGTTAACTGGCACACTAACTCGTATTTAACAAGGTAGGCAAAGGGTAACTTAATGTTTATCATAGTATCGATGGAGCGTGTGTGGTTAACCGGCACATCGATTGAGGGGTAAACACTTAAGGGTACCTAGTAATTTGCATGGTTACTTCACACCTTGTTTTGTGATCCTCGGCATCCCAGTCACAAAACCTGAAGGGCACACTCGAGATTGAAACATGCCATTGAACAGTTCAATGAATCTCAAAGATCTAGGAATTTCAAATCCAATTAAAACCTAATTAATTATTTTGTTTTCATGGTGGAAATTAGTGAATCGTCATTCACCTACCTTCAAATATTCTATAGCTTGGATTACGGCATCCCTCTTCCAAGTTATAAAATAGTTTGTTGGGTCCTAGCCTTAATATTTCATATTGGGTGTTATATTAAGGAATTTAAATCAACTATCTTGAGTATCTCCCAAGAGATGTCAAGTTCAGACATCTATGATCTTCCCAAATATCTTGGAACTTCTCTTCCTCCACCTCCTCCAATTATTCTCCCTAACCCACAAGTTCAAAGTCACTCAAGCCCTATTGGCAAGGCAAGGTCTAGGTGTGATCACATCTTGGAGATGAAGTCACATGCTGACAAGCCGGGAGAGTTGGGTGTCAAAGTCTTGAGAAAGTTAGTGGTTCAATCACTTTCTAAGTCACATAGTGAGTTCCTTTGGGACTCCTATGAAATAGACTATGACAAGACCCTTAATGATCTTATCTATTTGCTTGGTGCTGCTAAATCAGAAATGATTTAGTGTACTAGTAAAGCAAATTTGATTAGGAGATCAACTTCCCAAAAACTTTATGGACAAGGACAATAGTGACACAGGAAATTCAGAAATGCATTCTCTTCCCAATGGAAAGGGATTGGCCATAGTCAACTTGGTTGACCAAATGGTAAAGAGAAAGGCTAAGTCTGAAATAGTCCCATGTACTATTACCTAAGGGTCCATATATTTCTATTGCCAAAGGAAGGGGCTTTGGTTATGAAGCTGCCAAACTTACCTAAGGATGGTAAAGTCAATAAGTTTGACTTTATTTTAGGTAAATTCCATTGTCTAACTCTATTAAGTTCCTACTTGAGATTCTTATTACATGATGTGGCTGGGTCATATGTTGATGTTTTAAGAATCAAAGAAAAGTAAAGAAAATTAAAGGAAGTATATGTTGATTCTGATCGCGAAGATGGATCGCATGGTTCGGTGATCAGAATTTTGAGCATGTGCTTAAGAGTTATGATAGATTGCTTAGGAATAGATAACAACAAGTTTTCATGTACATTTGCATTGTAAGGATTAGTTTTCCCACAAAGTTTTAAAATAAAAGAAAAGTTTTTATTTTTGTTTATTTTAAAATATCCTTACAATGGCATTTGTAGAAAAAGGAAAAGATGTTGCTTATATGATTCCATTGATAGCAATATTGGAAATATGAATTTGATTCTTTCATTTGTGGTAGTGTCTAAATTTACCAAATAAGGAAAGATTCTCATCACCCAAGTTTCAGTTGGATAGAAACTTGGAATCATGCAAGTTGGATAGTATGATGAATGAGAACTTTCGAGCATTGGAAAATTAAGACTAACTACTTGTTCACATGGATGTGTGAGTCAAGATAAGGACTAAGGGATCAAGTACATTTTCTTATGCACTTGTCAAAGTCCACCACAAAAGATGGATAAGACTATTCATCATGATTTACTAAGTTTTAGTAAATATGATTATACTTACAAGCTTAAGTATAATTCTGAAACATTGGAAGATTTTCAATGTATGACAGAACGAATAAGAAGAATCAAATTAGGCAGAAGGATAAAAGTTTCTCAAATATGAAAAGATGGGAGAGTACTTTAGTATCATGTTTTAAGATCATCTTAACGATTTTGAGACCTTATCACAATTCATCCTCTAAGTACATTCTGATAGTTAAGAAGAGGAGTTATGAATTGTTGAAGTGGTTAAATCAAGAAGATGATTCACACTTCATTCCAAAACAATTCATAAAGTTATACTCTAAGATTGTAACTTGAGTGACATGTCTTAAAGAAGGTTTAAAAACACTTGTCAAATGTAAGAGTAAAAGTTTTCTACTCTTGTACATTTGAAATTGGTAAGTTGTGATGTTTTGGATAAAACAAAGACCAACTAAGGCTAATTGTGTTAAGTGTTTGTCTTGATTAGAATCCACACACTATCTCTTGAATATTTGGCAAGAAAGTCTTATAGGTCAAGGAGACAGTGGGAGTCTAAAAGATCCTAAAAGGTTCAAGAAGTAATCAAGAACAAAAACCTCTATTTCATCACTAGCACAGAACTTGAGGTTTATAACCTATCATGTTGACATATTCTATGCCCATTCCAGTTAAAGTTGGCTTTGCATATGAGTTCTTAGAGTTCTCAATTGGTTGCAAAACAACTTTGAAGCAATGGAAGGCCCTTGAGCTGCCAGGTGGCAAGAAATTAAGATTGAGTTCAATCCATATGAGTTTGGATTTGTCATTATCCTTGTCCTGTGATTATGGTTTTGACAAATTCACATGGATAGGAACACTTACACCATAAAATCTAAGCGACATAAGGTTTCTCTTCGATTCATGAAAATGATGGTAAGGAAACTCTTTCACTAAGTAGATTTTAAGTAGATAGCAATTGTGATATTTGCAGTTCTCAAAGTCGTTAGTGGAGCGTGCGTGGTTAACCGGCACACTAACATTGACTTATGAGAAATGGCAAAAGGTCTAAACAATTTAGACTATGATTACGGCATCCCTTTTCATATTTCTGAAATTGTTTAGACACACTTGTGAGCTATCTAAGAGAGGTGTATGATTTTGATAAAGTCTTATCAAGGCAATCTAGTATCAGAAATCTGAACTTTGGTAAGAAAGTCAATAAAGTATTAATTTCTAGAAGTCCAGTTGATTTCTGGGTACATGTCAAAGCTAGTGGGAGCATAAGTGTTATGCTATTAATCATCATGTTAGTGGGAGCATGATAATTATGATAAAGGTTGCAAGTTAGCAATGTTAATTATAGAAAACAAAAAGGTTTCAATTGGGAAAAAGTTGTTTTGCTATAATTAAGGGAGAGGAAATTATACTTCATCTCAAATCTAAAAGCTTAGATTGAGGTTTTAATCGTATTTAGTCAAGAATATATATATATATATATATATATATATATATATATATATATATATGAATTTCATGTTGGAATGGCTCAACATAAGGAAATTCTATATATGGGTTCATTATTTGCGTTCTAAAATTCGATTATGATTACGGCATCCCTTTTCATAATCTGAATTATGAGAACTTGGCAAATAAAAATGGAAATATTATAGCAAAAGACTGGTTTAGTCTTTATGTGAGACATCATGGATCGTGTCCTATATGCTTCAGATATAGGATCGATTACATGTGCTATATTCATTCTTTCTAAACTTTTCCAAATTCCTGGGGCATTAAGAAGGGAAAAAGGTGTAGAAATTGATATGACTAAAATGATTAAGCAATTGTCGAGGAAAATCTAAGGTTTACCAAAGATTGGTTGCTCAAGGACAATTGGAAGTATAGTGATAATTCTGGAAGGACCATATTGACATAATCTATAAGGAGGCAACTCTTGTTCAGAAGTGATAGTCAAAATGGAATCTGGAGATGTTTCAAAGTTAGAAATTATTTATCTGTGTAAGATTAGATAACTTAATGCAAGAAGGATGTTTCCAAGGAGTTGATCTCCTTTGGAATAATCTGTAATAATTTTTTCCAAGTCTTTGTGAATTTGTGCATAATCATTACAAGAGGATCAATGCATATAAGTTTAGAATCTAACAGATTTCAGTAAATGGCATGAATTTGGAATTCTTGCATTTGCAGTAAGGATTTGGGACTGTGAAAGATGATCATTGGAGTTATGTTCAATTGATCTATTTCACAAAGTAAAGATCATAGACAAACATAATGTGCATACTTGGTGAGTGGCATGACTAGTGTTTAGAAAACATAGTGTACATGCTTGGAGCATGGGACAACTATTGTTTTAAATTCAAGAATAAAGTTGATAGCTGAAACAGTATACAATGAATAATGTGTAATCATATGGTGATAAATAAAAGGTGTTTTATATATATTCATAAGTTCTGAGACCATATTGGATTCAATTATTCTTGTGTTTCATTTTGCATGTTTTGACTTCCAGAATAAACTAGGTTATTCTTCCGGAATGACTAAGTTATTCAAACCATCCACAGTCGGTCATATGTTGGAAGTAGATATGAATTAAGACTGTCATGCGTTAGCTTGTAGAGGTCTAAGATGTTGGACAAAGGGCTACAACACTCATGAGTGCTCATAAGTTCTGAGTATTGGATTCAACCCGCGCTCATTGGAATCACTTCATGGATTTTATCACGAGTGATCATGAGACGATAATATCTTATATTCTTCAAACCTAGAGATATAAGTTGTTACTATGAGTTGGTTGTACATTGATTGCCCGAAAACGCATTCGGTAACTCAGTGTTATAAAACGTGCCTTTGTGTATGATTCAACAAGTAGTAGAACAAGCCATATGAGTCGAAGTTTATCCATTCCTTTTACCTTCAAGATAAAAGTGATATATGTGGGCCCCTCGATGACTTAATGATGACACATGTGAGTGCTTGGCCAAGCCAGGACTGATTTGATTTGTTCAATCAGTTAGTCGTCATGAATCGGAAATCGGGAAACAACAAATGGAAAGAGAGAATGATTATAATCCATGTCTCAGTCCATATGATATCTAGAATGGAGGAATATATGATCCCTTATCTAATGGACAAGTTCGTTGACAAGATCAGAGTTCGACAGCGGCTTTAATAGCTACGATTGCCAGTTAGGTTTTGAAGTCATACTCAATAATAGGTTTAGACTTATCCAAGTGGGAGAATGTTGGATTAATGTCTAAGTCCATAACTATATTTGGTATGTACTTGACCCGACCCGGCATGGTCCATTTGGGTTGCACTTCACCGACATAATTTATATGGATAGTCTTTTGAGAATAGTATATTTATGATTTATATTAATATATTATAAGTTCTAATATATTAATATGGAATCATATTATTTAATTAGTATTGATCAAGACTTAATTTAGAATTAATTAAGTGATCAAAATGAACTAATTAAATATGGACTCTTATATATATGGAATGGGCCAAGTTCATTTAGGTTGGGCTAAGCTTTCATGGATAGTCCATGGAGTGTTTAACCCATGGATCATATGAAATGAAAGGTCATGGGTTTAACCCTAGTTTCCATACTATATAAAGATGTCCATGGTTGGTGAAATTGGCACTAGTGTGGTGCACTAAGAAGGGCTAGCCGATTTCACTAGAGAGAACCAAGTATCAATATTCTTTAAAGTCTTCCAAGGTGTTTTTGGTGATTTGTGATTCCACTTGAGGCTTCCACACTATTGGGGCTAAGCTCTTAAAGCTTGAAGACATCAAGCTACATCAAAAGGTATGTCATCTAACTAGAACTTTGTAGTATAAGAACTTCATAATATTCTAGTTAGGATTAAAGCCTTGGAAAGTTCTTATTTGCATGTATAATAGAGAAAACATAGATCCAAGGTTTATAGGGTTGCATGTACACCATAGGAGTGTTAGAATGCTCAAAACCCAACAGTGGTATCAGAGCCTAGGCTTGTTTTCTTGTTATACTTGCAAAAGTAGCTGAAAAAACGAGTTTTGATGCTGTCTGCCCAGCAGACTCGCCGAGTCCATGAATCGACTCGCGGAGTCCAAGGAAAAATGCATCCAACTCGTCGAGTTGGTTCGTGCACTTGACGAGTTGGACCCCCAGTACCATGACAATAGTTAGTATCTCCATTAGTGAAAGTGTAACCATTACAATGTTAAACAATGAAATGAGTATTGGATCCTGAAGGTGCACACAACTTTATGAACGATATTAATAGCTATAAGTTGGTGAATGTATATATAATAATGTATAATAGAGGTGTGAAGAAAGAATTGGAAAAAACAATGTTCGGTGTCCAAAAATACGAAAATAAGAAAAATATGTAGGTAATTACCTACGTTTTTTCATTTTTTGGTTGTTTCCTGCTTCCCTCTATCTCGTTTCCTTGATTCACTTTCTCTCTTCTTCATTTTGCAGTCGATGAAGCTTACTTCTCTGGAAATTCCTTCTTTCCGCCGCCGCTGACAATGGTGTAAGTAGAGTTCACCCTTTATAGCTCCGGTCATCTTTCGTCGCCATCACCATATCCCTCTATCGCCATCACCGATTCATCGTCGCTATCATCTGCTTTCCATCGCCATCGTCATCACTGTTTCAAGTAAGTTTTTTTGGTTTAATTCCACATAGTTTTCGGTTTGGGATAGGATTCATTTTGACTTAGGCTTTGTTTTGATTTAGGGTTTATTTTAATTTTGGGTTCGATTTGATAATATAAATCAGCGTATCATCGATTTTCGGTTTTTTAAACTTTCTTCTTGATTATTGGTTGTAGAATGTGATTATGTTTGAGCAGGAGCTAAGCAATTGGTACAATAGAGTGAGGCTAGGATGTGATGAGGGTTTAAGTGTAACACCGTAAATTTTCAAACAAAAATTTTCATTTAAAAACCCAATTATCTCATTTCAAAACCACAAATTCCACAAACATCAAGTTATCAAATCACATGTTCCAAAACTGTTTATAACACGAATCCAGGATCCTCCAAAAACATATATCCAACTCAAGTGTGTGTACAATCAAGCCGGTGCCTTCCCATGATCCTGAGAGGTACTTGAAACACATAACACATAACACGGTAAGCACGAAGCTTAGTGATTTCCTCAAAATACGGCACACATAACATTAGCCACTCGAGGCTAACTCAATATGAACCTCCGATCAATGTGTCTCATAGGAGACTCTCCGGTCCCACAACTCAGTTGGACCCTCCGTTCCTAACTCAACAAGCTCATAATAACAATACTCAGCATAAATCACAAAGACATAATTTAGGATATATCAAAATACTCAATATAAGACATAAGACCCTCCGGTCAGACATAGATACCACTCATGGTAAGTATACTGAGAAGACTCACCTCGTAATCAAGTAAGTAATAATCTCACACAGGAATCTCAAACTAGCCTCCTCCTAACACATAAGATAATAATCTCTAATCAACACTTAAATCACGACTCGGAATAAACTAGGTAAATCTCTCTCTCTCTCTCTCTCTCTCAAACTCATGGAGTGGGTAAAAGACCATTTTACCCCTCCATGGTCCCCATACTCCCTGTCTTCACTAAACCCTAAAGTCAAAAAAAGTCAACACTCGAGTCAATTGTCTATATTGACCCGACTCGCTGAGTGCATCTATGTTACTCGTTGAGTCCCCCTTCTTCCTTCAGAACCTCGCGAAAACCCAACTCAACTCATCGAGTTGTCCTGTCAACTCGTCGAGTTACCCATGTCCAGACTCATCGGGGAAAACCCTAGCCGACTCGTCGAGTCATCTCGCTGACTCGGTGAGTCCCTTCAGTCTGAATTCTCATTCAGACGTTTCAAGGCAGATCTACTACTCCGCACTCTAGATCTAGGCTCCCAAGGCTCGAATGTCACATAAAGCTTCGATCATTAAGTTCATGCATGGCATATTTTGCTCCAAAATGCCAATGCAACTCTAACAAGGGTGTTTAAGTACAAATAATCTTATATGGCTGAATAAAGTTGGGACCTTTGGACTCGATGGACCTCACAAGGTCTAGATGTGAAGTCTAGACCTCCTGATAGACTCAATGCACTCAATTTCCTAATAAAAGGTGGTAAAAGCCCTAATCTTCCATAATCACGAGATCTAACCCATAAGATGAGAAAGGTGTAGGCTTTTTACCTTCCACAGAAGCTCTTAGTTGATATAACACTAGATCCAACAGTTCCTCCTGGTTCCTTGCTGGATAATCTCCTCTTCTCCTCAAAAGATTCACTAGAATACTCAAAGATTAGCTCTATAACTCTCTTAGCTCACTACACACGAGTAGGGTTTCACTCAGGGGTGTTGGGCAGTTGGTGAGGCGGAAATGAGGACATAAGTTCTCTTAAATAGGCCCCAGCCCTGGGTATTTAGGGTTTCACCTCACATCGCCTACTCGGCGAGTCAGCTCTCTAACTCGTCGATTCGGTCATTAAACCCACGTGACCAAATCAGACTCTACTCGACGAGTTAGGCTCATAACTCGTTGAATCACTCATGAAACCTTACATAATAAATAATTAAAAGAAATACCCGGGAGTCGGGATGTTACAATTCTCCTCCACTAGAATCAGACTTCGCCCTCGAAGTCAGGCTCTGGAAACAACTCTGGATATTGCTCGTGCATCTCGGACTCCGGCTCCAAAGAACACTCGGATCCCCTTCGATGCTGCCACTAGACCTGAACCAGGGGCACCTCTTTGTTTCTCAAAACCTTCACCTTCCAATCCAAAATCGCAATCGGTCTCTCGATATAATTTATGCTGGCATCCACCTGAATGTCCTCTAAGGGTACCAGTGCCATCTCATCGGCTACACACTTCCTCAACTGAGACATGTGGAAGGTGCTATGAATCTGGCTCAACTCTGTTGGTAGCTCTAACCGATAGGTCACTCTACCTACTATGGCAATCACTCTAACAGGACTAATGTATCGGGGCCCCAACTTGCCCCGTTTCCTGAATCGGATCACCCCTTTCCATGGGGATACCTTCAGGAGGACAAAATCTCCAACCTGGATCTCTAGCTCGGATAGTCGCCAATCCGCGTAACTCTTTGGCGACTCTGGGCTGTCAGTAACCTCTGTCTGACCTGCTGAATCTTCTCGGTCATCTTTAGCACTATCTCAGTGCCACCCATCACTCGCTGTCCTACCTCTCCCCAGCAAATGGGAGTCTGACACCTCCTCCCATATAGAAGCTCAAAGGGAGGCATACCAATACTCGAATGATGGTTGTTGTTGTAAGAAAACTCAACCAAGGGCAAATAAGTTTCCCAACTTCCCTTGAAGTCCATAACACATGCACGTAGCATGTCCTCAAGCTTTTGTATTGTCCGCTCGCTCTGCCCATCTGTCTGCGGATGGTACGCAGTACTGAAATGCAATCGGGTACCCAATTCCTCATGAAATTTCTTCCAGAACCTGGAAGTAAAGCGCACGTCTCGGTTTGACACTATCGAGGTTGGAACTCCATGCCGAGCTACCACCTCTCTCACATAAATCTCGGTCAGTCTCTTTGCGGAAGAGCTCTCACTGATAGCGAGGAAGTGAGCACTCTTCGTCCGTCGGTCCACAATCACCCAAATCACGTCAACTCCACGCGCAGTTCTCGGCAACTTGGTGATAAAGTCCATAGAAATTTGTTCCCACTTCCACTAAGGATCTCTAAAGGCTGCAAAGGACCATGTGGACGTTGGTGCTCTGCCTTAACCCGGCAATAGGTCAAGCACCTCTCTACAACCCATTCCACGTCCCTTTTCATACAGGGCCACCAATAATCTCTCTTTAGGTCCAAATACATCTTAGTGGCCCCTGGGTGGATCGAGAATCTCGATTTATGTGCTTCTTCCAACAATACACGTCGAGACCCACCTGTATAGGGAACCCAAATCCGCCCATGGAAATTCATAAGCCCACGACTTTCCATCACAAACTCAGAAACTTGCCTAATCACACGCTCTCTCTTGCGGTTCTCCGGTATCATAGCCTCCACCTGAGACTCTCGGATGGCATCTAAGACTGGAGTCATCACTGTCATCCTCATACACACATCTCGGATCAGAGCGCTCTCGGCTCTGCGACTCAAGGCATCGCCTACCACATTAGCCTTTCTTGGGTGATATAAGATCTAACAGTCATAGTCCTTTACTACATCCAACCATCTCCTCTATCTCATATTCAGTTTGGGCTGATCCATCAGGTACTTCAGGCTCTTATGGTCCATGTATATGGTACACCGGACACCATAAAGATAGTAGCACCAAATCTTGAAGGTAAACACCACCGCCCCAACTCCAAATCATGGGTGGGATACCTCGTTTCGTGAGGCTTCAGCAGCCTCGACGCATATGCTATCACGTGACTCCTCTACATCAACACTACACCCATCCCTGAAATAGACGCATCGCAATAGACCACGTAGTCCTCCACTCCCTTCGAAAGGGGTAACACCTGAGCTTCGCACAACCTCTGGTGAAGAGTCTCAAATGATGCATGTTGATCGGGTCCCCAAACAAAAGTAACACCCTTCTGAGTCAATATGGTGAGAGGGACTGCAATCTTGGAGAAATCCTAGATAAATCTCCGACAGTAACTAGCCAATCCCAGAAAGCTCCTGATCTTGGATGGGATCTCGGCACCTCCCATTGGATAATTGCCTTAATCTTGGCCAGATCGACCAATATCCTATTCTGATTAATGAGGTGTCCCTAGAACTGGACCTCTCGTAACCAGAAATCACACTTGGAGAATTTGGCATAAGCTTATCCGACCTCAAAACCCCAAGAACCTCTCGCAGATGCTCCTCATGTTGGTCTTTGGACCTCGAATAGACCAAGATTTCGTCGATTAACATGATCACTGACCGATCCAACATCGACCTACACACTCAGTTTATGAGATCCATGAATGTTGTCGGTGCATTGATGAGCCCGAAAGGCATCACCACAAACTCGTAATGCCCATAACGAGTTCTAAGGGTCGTCATCTGAATATCCTCCTTGCATACTCTTATCTAATGATATCCAGATCTCAAATCAATCTTGGAAAACCAAGATGCCCCCTTTAACTGATCGAATAAGTAATCGATCCTCGGAAGTGGATAACGGTTCTTGACCGTTAGCTTGTTCAACTCCTGGAAATCTATACACATCCGATGTGAACCATCCTTTTTCTTGACAAAAATGATCGGCGCTCCTCACGACAAGCTACTCGGTCTGATAAATCCCTTCCCTAGCAGCTCCTAGAGCTATAAGGATAACTCCTGCATCTCTGGTGGTGCAAGGCGATAAGGTTCCTTGGCAATATGCGTCGCGCCCAGAAGTAAATCAATCCGGAACTCCACCCGCCTCTCGGGAGATACACCTAGTTACTCCTTGGTGAATACATCTGGGAACTCGCACACTATCGGGACCTCGGAGATAGAACCCAGCCTCATTGAAACAGCTCGCGCATCCATCACGTACGCCAAGAAGCCCATACAACCCTGCTGTAAACTCTGCCTCGCCTTGGCAGCAGAGCAGAAGGATGACTCAGATCTGGTATCCTTGCCATACACTGTAAGCACTCCCCCACTGGGGTCTCGTATAGTCACCAACTAACGCTCGCAGACGATCACTGCTCCAAAACGACTCAATCAATCCATGCCCACGATGACACAGACATCACATATCACAATCGGTACCAGATCAATCGGAAACTCGAGACCAAAAATCTCCAGCACACATCCTCGAAATAGATCAGTAGCAAAAACCGCATGCTCGTTAGCTATAGAAACCCTCAGAGGTCGACTCAACGCCGCACGTCAAATACTGATGTGACGACTAACAACTAAAGACACAAAGGATCGACTCGCACCCGAGTCAAATAACACCAAAGCAGGTACAGAACTCACAAGAAATGTACCTAAATACAGCACAGAATAAGCACAATAAATCTCAAAATAAATAAATAAGGAAATACGTACTAGCCACGACATCAGGTGTTGCGCGGACCTCCTCTGCTGTCAGCTGAAAAGCTCTCTCACGAGCCCTCGGGACTTCGGCCTTCACCAGCATACTATCAATAGCACGTAAAGCAGCATGTGCAGATCCATGTGCTGATACCTAAAGAAGCTGTGGGCACTCAGCCTTTCGATGGTCGGTCTGGTTGTAGTGGAAGCAAACTGCAATCCCCTTGGTGCAATCCTTCGCCATATGCCCCTTTTTGCCACATTTGTTGCAAATCCCCGCTCGGCATGAACCCTTGTGACTCTTGTCGCACTTTACACAAGTGCGGGCCTTCTGGCCCCCAGTCCTCATATCAGTGGGCTTAGCCCGCTTTGCTGCTGGTTACAACTGCGCCGGCCTCCGGTCTCTCCCCTGAGACTCCTCCTCCTCCCTGGCCGGAGTCTCCAGCTCCATCTCCCTCCTCCTGGCATTTAACTGAAGCTTGGCAAATGTCCGATAAGATGATTTTTCCATGAACTCTCGAATATCCCTCCTCATAATTCTCAAATACCGGCTCATGCGTGCCTGCTCAGTCAATACATGCTCAGGGTAGAAGAATGCCCTATCGTGAAACATTCGTGTAATCTCAGTCATCGTCTATGTCTTCTGCTTGAGAGACAGAAACTCATGGGCCAACCGTTCCCTCTCCACCGTGGGAACATTCTCATCTCAGAACATCAAAGTAAACCTCTCCCAAGTCACTATAGTATGCTCTGCAGGAGTAAAACTGGCTGTCACAAACTTCCACCAGTCCTTCGCTCCCAAGTGAACTTGGTTCATTGAGAACCGAACCCTCAAATGCTCTGGGTAAGAGCATGTGTAAAAACATCCCTCAATATCATAGATCCACCTTATAGCAGCAATCGGATCCTGTGTCCCATAAACTCTGTTGGCTTCATGTTGTTGAACTCCCAATACAGCAACGAGTCACCTCCCTGTCGTCTGGCAGCAGCGACAGTTGCGGTGGCTGTAGCAGTAGCCGCCTCAATAACATCAGCATATCGCTCATCAAATGTCTCGATTAGGGTGGTCTTAATAGACCAAAACATCTCAGGAATCGCCTCTTGAATGGTTGCGGCCACCTCATCATGAATCATCTTACGAATCTCATCATCGCTAGTCCCACTGCTCTCGGGGTTGTGGCGTGTACCCACCATGATTTCTCTGAAACACAACACAAAAATCATCAGAGACTCGCTCGATCATACTCACACTCGACCACTCATCCTTAATTGTTCCTTAGCATCCTAAGGATTCTTACTTGGGTTACATACCGATCTGGTGCTTTTAGTAGTACGGGCCCAATACTATCTTCCAAACCTAACCTGTAGCCACCCCAAGTCCTCTTCCTAGGATTCTAATTAATAAGTACTCTATCTCTCACAAATATCAGACTACTCTCTCAGTAGGCTACTCGTATGATCATCTAAGTATCTCTTCTAGATTAACCCTCAACTCAGAATTCAGCACATACTCAGGGCAACTAACAGACAACACTGATCAATAACATCTCCTAGGCTAAGGCATCACAAATCAGGCAACTCTAGCCCTAGAATATGAAAAACCTATACTATTCTCTAGCATGCATTTCTAATATCTCATAAATATCTCATAACACAAATAAATAAGGGTATTTTAGGGAATCACCGTTTGGGCTCTACCTGATTGTACACACTACTCCAACTCGTTTTCTCTTAAAATCTTTTTAGAAAAATCATTTCTTTTGAAAAAAAGTTCTAAAATCCTCAGTTTGAGTCCAAACACACCTAGAGGTGCATCTGAATCCCTCAAACCAAGGCTTTGATACCAACTTGTAACACCATAAATTTTCAAACAAAAATTTTCATTTAAAAACCCAATTATCTCATTTCAAAACCACAAATTCCACAAACATCAAGTTATCAAAACAAATGTTCCAAAACTATTTATAACATGAATCTAGGATCCTCCAAAAACAGATCTCCAACTCAAGTGTGTGTACAATCAAGTCGGTGCCTTCCCGCGATCCTGAGAGGTACCTGAAACACATAACACATAACACAGTAAGCACGAAGCTTAGTAAGTTCCCCAAAATACCACACACATCACATTAGCCACTCGAGGCTAACTCAATACGACCCTTCGGTCAATGTGTCTCAGAGGATACCCTCCAGTCCCACAACTCGAGTGCACCTTCCGGCCCTAACTCAACAAGCTCATAATAATAATACTCAACATAAATCACAAAGACATAATGCAGGATATATCAAAATACTCAATATAAGACACAAGACCCTCCAGTCACACATAGATACCACTCATGGTAAGTAAACTGAGAAGACCCACCTCGTAATCAAGTAAGTAATAATCTCGCACACGAATCTCGAAGTAGCCTCCTCCTAACACATAAGATAATAATCTCTAATCAACACTTAAATCACGACTCGAAATAAACTAGGTAAATCTCTATCTCAAACTCATGGAGTGGGTAAAAGACCATTTTACCCCTCCACGGTCCCCATACTCACTTTCTTGACCAAACCCTAAACTCAACAATAGTCAACACACGAGGCAACTGTCTATGCTGACCCGACTCGCCGAGTACATCTATGTGACTCGTCGAGTCCCCTTTGTTCCTTCAAAACCTCGCGAAAACCCAGCTCAACTCGTCGAGTTGTCACGTCAACTCGTCTAGTTACCCATGTCCAGACTCATCGGGGAAAACCGTAGCTGACTCGTCGAGTCAGCTCGTTGACTTGGCGAGTCCCTTCAGTCTGAATTCTCATTTAGACGTTTCAAGGCAGATCTACTACTCCGCACTCTAGATCTAGGCTCCCAAGGCTCGAATGTCACGTAAAGCTTCGATCATTAAGTTCATGCATGGCATATTTTGCTCCAAAATGCCAATGCAACTCTAACAAGGGTGTTTAAGTACAAATACTCTTATATGGCTGAATAAAGCTGGGACCATTGGACTCTATGGACCTCACAAGCTCCAGATGTGAAGTCTAGACCTTCCGATAGACTCAATGCACTCAATGTCCGAATAAAAAGTGGTAAAAGCTCTAATCTTCCATAATCACAAGATCTAACCCATAAGATGAGAAAGGTGTAGGGTTTTTACCTTCCACAGAAGCTCTTGGTTGATATAGCACTAGATCCAACAGTTCCTCCTGGTTCCATGCTGGATAATCTCCTCTTCTCCTCAAAAGATTCACTAGAATACTCAAAGATTAGCTCTATAACTCTCTTAGCTCACTACACACGTTTAGTGTTTCACTCAGGGGTGTTGGGCAGCTGGTGAGGTGGAAATGAGGACATAAGTTCTCTTAAGTAGGCCCCAACCCCGGGGATTTAGGGTTTCACCTCACAGCGCCTACTCGGCGAGTCAGCTCTCTAACTCATCTAGTCGGTCATTAAACCAACGTGACCAAATCAGACTCTACTTGACGAGTTAGGATCATAACTCGTCGAGTCACTCATAAAACCCCAAATAATAAACAAATAAAAGAAATACCTAGGAGTTGGGATGTTAAGAGATCGAAAAATTGATGAACATCAATTGTTTTCAAACATACGTTATAATCAGTGTAAGAGTTCTATTTCTAAACAAACGATTGAAACCTTAATTCGGAAAAGTAGTTTCACACATCTGTGAAATTTTTAAAAGAAGCTTATTGTATGTACTTTGATTTAGTTCACTAGGCTGTAAGGTTAGCCTAATCTTCTTCATTAATTAATTACTCTCTTTTAATATTTTAATACATAATTTTTTTGTTTTAATTGTTGTCATTGGTTTGCTTCACAATGTTGACAATACAACTCGCCCCTCTTATGAATTGGCAATGACATGTACCATATGATGATGACCTCATCATGCATATCATTCACATGTTATAGAAAATAAAAATAATAATAGTTATAAAAAAAACCATCATCCACCAATAATAACATAAATTTTTTGTTAGTATGAATATAATGCGATATCAATTTTACAATAAAACGAGCGTAAAAGTTTTGCCTTTTTTTGGACATGCTTTCTTTGGGTGTTTCTAGAATATTTCAACAATAAAACCTTTTTTTGATATAATAAATGTAGTACGGTTAATTAATTAATTAATGTGGGATTTATATGTAAATTTATTCAAAAGTAAATCAAATACATCATCATGGATTAAACTGATAATAAACAAAAGTATGTTGTTATTATGGTTAAAAGTTAGGTAGTTTGTTAATAATATTGATTAAATCGATAATAAACAAAAGTACAATGCTATTATGGTTTAAAAGTTAGGTAGTTCGTTGAAAATATTTATTAAATTGATAATAAAAAATACATTGCTATTATGGTTTAAAAGTTAAATTGATATCACACAAAACTACAATTCAATTATGGATATAAAGTTAAGTGTATTGTTATAATTATAAAAAAAATGCATTGTTATAATAAACTAAATTACATTGCTATTATTGGTTAAGTATTGAATTGTGTTACCATTTTGTAGGTTGATAGGTTGCGTGCGCAAGTTTCTACCATGGAACAACAACAAGTGGAAATGTTTATGAGGATGATGAATATGTCTGGAAATCAACCCCGTGGTCCCCAATAATCCACCTAATGACAATTGATAAGTATTTTGATACAACTTGATTGTTTGTTTGTTTTGTTAGTGCTTAGTTTGTATGGTATTTGGAACAATGGAATGTGTCAAAGTTGCTACTCAGGACATTTTTTGGTGTATTTTGTATGGTATTTGCAACAATTGGAATTGAATATCATATTTGACGAAAAAAATGGAAACTTTTAATTTTTTTTTTTTGATAAAATGAAATCAGTGACGGAAAAACGATGAAAATTCTTCGCTAAATAGGTCCGTAGGTATTCTGTAGGAAAAATGTCAATTTTACTCAAACTTGAATTATGTCGTTAATTCGTAGGAAATCCATAGCTAAATAGTTATGTAGCTGTTATGTAGGAAAAACGTCAATTTTGGTCAAACTCAACTCACGCTGGTAATCTGTAAAACGCATAGGTAATCTATAAAAATTCTGTAGCCATGTCTTTCCATGGCTATTCTGTAGGAAAATAGTCAATTTTAGTCAAACTTCTCACCCGTCGGCAATCCTTAGGCATTCCGTAGAAATTATTTTCCATACCTAATCATTAGGTATTATACCTACGGAAAAGGTTGTAGCTAGTCTGTAGTGAATCCGTAGGTATAAATTTCCCACGGGAGTTTATGTTACAAACCATTTTCCGTAGCAAATTCGTAGGTGTCGTCATATACCAATAAAATACCTACGGATTGTGTCGTAGGTATTGCCCCATTTTTCAAGTAGTGAAATAAGTATACTTGCTCTAGAAAAAACAAGCAAGGGCAAAATAGTCTTTTATGATATTATTCATGTCGTAGTTAAGTGTTCCTTAGGATTGAATAGAGGGAAAGGAAGTCAGTTAGAGCATGGAGAAATATGTAATGTCTCTTCAAAGAGCTCCTCCTCTCGAATGTGGAAATCATTCAATCAAGTTCTAATCCAACCATTTTAACCCGTACTTCTTTTTTGTTTAATTTTTTCTTGTTGGTATCAGATTTTAATAGCAATGACCTTATTATTAGATATAGAAAATTAGAATGAACTTGATATAAAAAAAATTATATAGCAATAAACTTACTAGTTACAAAGAATAGAAAAAAAATTCAAATAACAGGCCTAAATATCAATGATCATATTGTCCATAACAATAAATTCAAATAGAATGCATAAATAGAAATGAACTTATTATCAAACAATGCCCATGTCTAATGTTAATGACAATGAACTTGATATCAATTACAAAAATATCAATGAACTTACTATAAAAAAATACCAATGAGCTTATTATCAAACAATCTACGTACGAAGTTAATAGCAATAAACTTCTTATCGGTTACAAAAAATATAAATAAATAAATAAATAGCAAAAACTTACCAATATAATTTCTTTCCATCCTTTTAGTCAATTAGTTTCTTCGGTGGTTCTGGTTCATGACTGACATCTATAAACATTTCGAGTTGTAACATGATTAGGGTAGATTCCACTTGTTTTAGCCAAAAATGGAAATTGAAAGACATGAGATCGGTCGGGAAGTGGGTAGCAGCAATTAGTTGAATGGTTGGAGTTTGAGTAACCATTGTTGAGTGTTTGAAGAGTGATTTTTAAAGCTTATTGTGAGTGGGAGGGATCGAGAAATGCTCAGAGGAGCCTTTATTGCTCTGAAACCATATAAAGGTATTCAAGAAGGTAATATGATTGTATTGTCCAATGAAACTTTAGAGGCTTTTATATATGTATTACAGATGATTAAGGAGCTATTACAAGAAAGTATTGGGAGTAATTTAACAGCTATTGACTATACAAATATAGACCACATTTTGTGACCTTGGATACATTTATAATAAGGTCTTTTGGTAAAAATTGAAGTAGCTTTTATGATATTACGTTATCTATATTCATATATTATGCTTTGCACTATCTTAACACTCACATGGTATACATGATAATGGAAAATCCAAGAAAATAGTTTTTAATCTGATAAAATCCATTTGGGTGTATGGCAAGCATACATTGGGTTGTATATATACAATTCTCAATGGATTGGACTTATTTAGTTATTTTTTAGTTCGGGATCATGATCTCTTATATATATATATATATATATATATATATATATATATATATATATATATATATATATAAACTGGCTATATTAAACTATTTGAAGGAGAGAATTTCTTTTAGGTTACATTCTTAATAAACATCTTGAAATAAATGCTATGTTTTAAATTTACTTGTAATTAAAAGAAAATTTATGAAATGTGAAACTGGCTCCTAAAACCGTTTTAGTTGTATTAAATGTATCACCTTGTTTAACTATTCACTGAACCTATATAGATAGATACCCATCTCCTGGAGTGATACACACAAATTCAATACAATCTATCTCTTTTACTTGAAAAAAAAATGGTTCAACCAAGAAGTCCATGCCAAATTCTCTTGATCACTATTCTCTGTACCGGTTAGTTTTTACATATGGATTCCTTGCCAAATAAATCCTTAGGTGTTTTTTCTTATTTTAATGGTTCACATTCCATCTATAAGTTTCTAAATCCTTTCTTATTGTTTTTTATGTGCATAATTTCATGCAAAAGTTTCCCTGTCCTCATGGCTCCCCAGTAAACTAACATTATTACTTCATTTCCAGTTTTTAATTACACTATTTTATTAAATTTATTATGTATATCAACATATCAATATAGTCCATATATGCATGACTATAGTAATTTGAAAGTATTTCTTTGGCCCTGGTTGCAGCACTGTGTTGGAGACCAATGATAAGCTCTACATTGGAGATCGCTAATGGGCCAATAGCTGTAGATATTAGCGAAATCACCGATCCAAAGGATTAATACTGTTGTAAAAGTTTTAAAAGCCCGCATTGTAATCCAGAAGTTTGTAACAATGATTGTACAAATAAAGGGTGGGTGGGTGGGATTTGCAAAATAGAGGGCACCTTAAAATGTCATTGTAGATGCTAAAGAATATTGGGATTTTCTTTTGATCAGATGTTGCATGCTGAAATAAATAATATAAGAGATCTTTTATTTATTTATTTCCTATTTATAGAGTAAAATTAAGGAGTAATTTAACGACTTTAAGTTACAATAATGTGTTATGGGTGTCTATTATGCTCTATCATCATCTGATTGAGTATGGTTTGTGCTAGCTTTAGCATCACATTTGTCACATTTCGTCGAAACTATAAGAGAAATTAACATTAATTATAGAAAATGTAAGCCAATTCCAAAGGTTAGGAAAAGAAAAAGGGAAACATCAACATATAAACAATATAAATTAAAACTTATAATCAAGGATGCCAAATATGTGGTCATAAAATAATGAAAACTTTAGATCAAATGAAAGTTGTATATTTTTTGATGTTTTACTATTCTACTCATTTGCTAAAAGCAAAATAGATCGAAAAAGAACTAGTAGCTCTAATCAAATAACACAAAACAAAGTGGAATAACTTTCCAATTTTATTGAGAAAATATAACTTAAAACTCAATATTGTTGTCTGCATAGTCCATGTCTCGGTATATATATATATATATATATATATATATATATATATATATCATACATACTTATAAAGCTAGCATTTTTTCTAGAATATCATGCATTTGAAACCCCTGTTTTTTAACTTTCTCAAACCACATTCATTTGAAACCCCTTTTTTTAACTAATGCAACTCAAAAGTTTTCTTAATTATGATTTAACACTCAAAAGTTTTATAACTTATATTATGTTTAATTAGCATTTAGTGAAAAGTTTACTACAAAAAGGTCAATCTTTTGTGTCTTATGTGTTATATAAAATCTTACATGTAAGAAGGATGTCATAACATCAATGTTTTGCTTGGAATATCTTTCAACCAAATCAAATGAAGCTTTTCTATTCTTTCTTTATATTCAGTTTCTCATTTAATCGTTATATGTGATTTGTATGTATTACTCAATCTTGAATGTGACTCTCCAAACATCAATGTTTTGCTTGGAATATCTTTTTGATTCTTCTTTTTCAAGAAAAATATTTTGATTGCAGGTTAGTGAAGAATTGTCATCAAGTTTCTATGGTTGAATGGTGTTAAATGAAGAAAGAAGATTCAGAAAACGGATATAGGTTTTTTCTCTTTTGAGCAAAGTTGATGAGTATTAGTTTTTTCTTTTGATTTAAATGTATGTTTATGTAACATCTTTATTTATATATTCAACCACCTACTGCTCTTATTTATTTGATGTAGTTTTTCTATTCTAATTATGTTTATTTTCTATTATTTTTTTGTTGGGTTATCCTATACAACATATTTAAAAGATAACATAATTTTTAACATTTGATATGTAATTTCCGATTTTGATTTCTGATATCTTTTTATCTATTAGAAATTAATTGTCATCGTACAATGAGTGAGATGGCAAACGGGCAACAAGTTGTGCCGCTAAGCCTTTTTGAATGGTAAAGCTAATTCTTTTAAAGACTACATCCGAAGATCTAGGGGATATAACATTACTATGCATGATTCGTTATACTCTTTTAAGAAGCTCTACCGCATCCGGTGCGAGGAAACCAAACGTATCAAATGCAAATGGTATGAACATGTGTTGATTTTCCAGGCACGATCTCTCATGTTTGGTGATAATAATAATAATTTATCCATATCACTACGACAAGAATTACATATGACATTTACGAAAATATATATATCATATGTGATTTGTTTAACATGTATATGCACCTATGTATGTTATAAATTTATAATTAAATATCTTTATGTTTAATAATTGAAGGGATTAAAATGATGCATCAAAACCAATTATTTAGACGAATATAATAATAATAATAATAATAATAATAATAATAATAATAATAATAATAATAATAATAAATACACATTTCCAAATGCAGCATTCATTTGAAACTCACACTACAACTCAAAAGTTTTCTAATTTATGTATATTTATTAGTTACAACTCAAGAGTTTTTAACTTGTTATTATTAATTAGTAATCACTAATAACTTTTTATTTTCCTTTCTTTTATAAGGTTGTAAAGTTTTGCTCATTAAAAACATTAATGTATTTGAAGAGATTTGTGATTTAAATATGAAGATTTAATATAAATGTTATAATAGATGTTTTAGTGTTTTTATGTTATTAAAAGTTATAGTGTTTATTTTTCATATTTTTTATTATTCGTTGTATATATATCTATTTTTATGTTTTTAAAAGTTGCAGTTCATATTTTTGTTCATACATTTTGTTACCCTTTATATTATCATTCATTTTATATATAATTTACACAATTTTAAACAGTTTATAAAATTATCAAATAGTTGTATATATCACAATGACTTAAAAATTAAACTATAATGTTTAATAAAACTAATATGATAACTATATGTTTGCTTTACTACTAACATTTTGTTTCAAAGTAGAAATATTAAATAATAATTTGGTAAAAGTTATTATTTTAACTATATAATTATATTCTCGCGCAATGCGCGGGGATTCGCCTAGTATGTGTGTGTGTGTGTGTGTGTGTATATATATATATATATATATATATTCCTAGACTACCAAGTTGTAGAATAATATTAGGAACCTTAAACCAACTTGCTTAAGCCCCAGGTTTACTTGGACTCCAAGTCCTACTTGACTTAGGATTCCAACAATTACCCCCGAATCTCTAAGTCCTTCTAGAGACTTCTTTAATCCCGATCAAGCTCTACATTTCCTTGAACTTGGTTCGAGCTGGCAATTTTGTAAGAATATTCGCTCTTTGTTCTTCACTGGGAATGTATTCCACCTCCACTTGGTTGTTTTCAACACAATTACGAATGAAGTGAAACATCATGTGAATGTGTTTACTCCTTCCATGAAAGACGAGATTCTTCGTTAGTTTGATAGAGGACTTGTTATCAACTCTAAGAACCATTTTCTCTTGCGCTTTATTCATGATTTCTACGAGCAAATTATGAAGCCATATTGCTTGACATGCGGTCACCGTGGCTGCCATGAACTCCGCCTTGCAAGATGATAAAGCAACGATATCTTTCTTTTGCGAATACCATGATATCAGAAATGACCCATAGTAGAAAATGTGACCGGTTGTGCTTCTTCCTTCATCTGGGTCAACATTATGACCACCATCACTATAACCAATAAGTCGTTACTTGACTCTGTGTCCCGTTGTTCCCCGTAAGTACCTTAGGATATGTTTGATTCCACCGCCATATGATTCTCTTGGACTTTTCATGTATCGGCTAAGAAGTCCAACCACATATGCCATATTGGGTCTTGTTTGTAATAGACATCTAAGGCATCCCACCACCTTTCGATATTTTGTTGGGTCGATTTCGGGTTCATCTTCGACCTTTAACAATTTATTTCCTGGTTCGATTGGAATGTGGGTCGGATTGCAATCATGTAAACCAACTTCTTTTAGAATGCGTTGAGCATATACTTCTTGGTTTATAGTAATCCCCAATTCCTCTTGCTTAACTTTAATGCCAAGGTAATAAGTCAATCTTCCAAGATCCGACATCTCAAAGTTCTTGGACATCTCTAATTTGAACCTCTTGATGATGCTCAAATTTGTACCTCTGACAAATAATTCATCAACATAAATTGCTAAAATTAGCAAGTTAGATCCTTCACTTTTCCGGTACACCGATGGTTCTTTCATGCACTTTTTAAATTTCATACTCTTCAAAATCCCATCAAGCTTTATGTTCCATGCTCGAGGTGCTTGTCTTACACCATAAAGTGCTTTCGTAAGGCGATATACTTTAGGCTCGTTGCCTTTCTTTATATAACATTCCGGTTGCGATACGTAAACAATTTATTTCGGTTCTCCATATAAGAATGTCATTTTAACATCTAAGCGGTGAAGCTCCCACCCATGAATAGCGGCTAAGGTTATAAGAAAATGAATGGTTTCAATTCGAGCTACCGGAGCAAATACTTCTTGAAAATCAATACCAGGTTTTTGTACGTAACCTTTAGCAACCAACCTTGCCTTGTATTTATTAATGGTGTCGTCTGCATTTTTCTTCAATTTGAACACCCACTTGAGTCCAACTGGCTTCACCCCCATAGGCTTGTTCACGAGAGTCCAAGTATTATTCTTGTTTATCGAATTAATTTCCGCATCCATGGCTTTGACCCATTCTGGTTCTTTCTTCGCTTCTTCAACCGATATCGGCTCGTCAGTGATTGTTAGAAGTTCTTCGAGATTATAAAGATCAACCTCATAATCTTGAAATCGTCTTGGAGGTACTCTTGTTCTCGAGGGCCTTTGGTTTGCAGCTTCTTGTTGAACATTATTATTAACCAGACTTGGTTGTTCATTATCTTGTACTTCCGCTTCGTATCTAATCTCATGATCCAATTCAATCGGTTCCATTGGGTCATTGTTTACATCATTTCCTTGGTTGTTGTTCGACTCGTCTTCTGGGTAGTCTCATGGTATTATGAATGAGCCCGGTTCTTCATTGTTGGTTCCTGCTTCTTTAATCCAATCCCACCGTTCGGTTTCATAAAAATAATGTCTCGAATCAAGATTATTTTTTGTGTTATCGGGTTAAATAACCGATAATCTTTCGTACCCAGTTCGGAACCAACATGCACTAGTGGTCTTGATCTTGCATCCAACTTTTTAGATTAACCGGTTCAACTTTTGCATGTGCTATACACCTAAATATACGAACATTTTCTAAATTCGGTTTTCTTTTTTACAACTTTTTGTAAGGAGTTGTATCACTAGTGTAAACACGATTGATTAGATTTGTAGAGTGATTTACCGCTTCTCCCTGTAAGTAGTTTGGAACATGCATTGCCTTCATTATACTTCATGTCATGTCCATAAGTGTTCGGTTTCTTCGTTCCACAATTCTGTTTTGTTGTGGAGAGTATGGGGCGGTAAGGTGGCGTTTGACTCTGTTTTGATCACAAAAAGAATTAAACTCGAGAGAAGTAAACTCACCTCCTCAATCACTTCTAAAAACTTTCAAAGGCTTTCTAATTTCATTCTCACTAAAGCTTTGAATTTTTTGAAGTGTATAAACGCCTCACTCTTTTCTTCATGAGATAAATCCACATAAATCGTGAAAAATCATCAATTAGTGTGAAAACATATCGATTTTGACCCTTGGTTGCCGGCGTGATCGGACCGCATAAATCACCATGAACTAATTCCAATGATTGTTTAGCTTTGTATGTTGTCATAGTCGAGAATGACTTTCTTGTTTGCTTTCCCACCAAGCAAGATTCATACAATTGATTCTCATGATCTAATTGGGGTAATCCTTTAACTATACCCTTCTTTGACATCTTTTTCATTGACTCAAAATTGATGTGCCCAATTTTTGCATGTCATCGCCACGTGTCTTCACTTAGTCTCGAATGAAGACAAATAGGAACTCCAATTTGTAATTTCATTTTATAAAGGCGTTTTGGAGTTCTTTGTACTTTCATTAATAAGCAATTATCGGCATCATGTATGGTCAAGTAGTTGTATTTCATTCGAATATCACACCCGACTTCGGTTGTTTGTCCGAGATTAATAATATTGTTCTTGAGATTCGGTATGTAGTAAATATTCGTCATAAGCCTTTGTTAACCCCTCTTGCCTTATATAAGTATAGCATCTTTTCCCTTTGTTTTTACACACGAATTATCTCCGAATTTAACCCTCCCGGTTATGCCTTCATCAAGTTCGGAGAAAAATGGCCGGTTTCCCGTCATGTGATTACTCGCCTCATTATCCAAATACCACACATCATTATCTTGTGAGTCGTATCGAGACGGTATCACTTTTTCTTTGTTTAAAAATACGATCTTGTGTAAATATAATGTCTCTTCGGTATCATCATATTCGGCAAAATTACTTTCTTGTAATTTTTTTAATACGGTCCAGACATTGAGACGTGAAGTGGCCCGGTTTATCACACTGATAAATAATTTTGGACCGGTCCTTCTTGTTTTTATTTTTATTTGGGTCATAATTGTTATTGGGCTGGTTATGGGACCGATTAGATTTGTTATTGGGTTTTTGTCCTTAGGCTGATTTGTTTTTGGTCAACCCGTGTGACCCATTCGCTTGATTTAACCCGGATGACCCATTCGATCCTCTCCACTTTCCCTTTGTTCCTGATGGCTTACCCCCACCAGACGATGAACCACCTCCTCCAGACGTCGATTTCACAAATAGCACCTTCGATTGATCATTCCCATCGACATCCTCTTCCCTTATTCTTTCCTCGTAAGCCTTTAATCGACCGACTACATCTTCGAATCCTATAGATTTCAAGTTAAGTACCTGTTCCAAAGAGGAGAATATGTGTATGAACTTCGATCGAGGCAAGGTTTTGAGAAACTTCTTTACTAAATTTGTTTCGTCAATGACCTCTCCTAAAGCGGTTGATTTTGAAGTAATCCCTGACAACTTTCCAGCATATGCATCAATTGAATCCGACTCTGACATCTTAAGTCGATCGAATTCAGCGATTAAGGTTTGCAACCTTGCTTCCTTGACCCGTCCAGCTCCAACGTGACGAGCTTTAATCGCATCCCAGAGTTCCTTTGAGGATTCAACATCTCCAATTTGAATGATTAGAGATTCTGGAATTTCCTGATATGTCAAACTAATTGCAAGGTAATCTTTTTCCTTATTGAAAACCCAAATGATCTTCGTGCTCTTAAGTTTGTTAAAGTTCAAGACAATGGAGTTCAATGTGATGTTCTTGATGTTCTTGAAGTTCATGATAAGAAGATTCAAGTTGATTCTCATGAAGATGAAAAAGTTTTTTGCTCAATTAGATTTCAAACCGATGATATTTCGTGTTCTTGTGATTCGTTTGAAGGAATGATTCCTTATCGGAAGCCGGTGGTCCAAGAAATTCACAAGTATCAAACTCCAAAAGATTTGATTCAAACTCACAAAATTGAAGTTGTGGAAAGTGAGTTTGTTCATGAAATCAAGTCTTTAAAATGCAAAAAGATGAGAAAGAAAAAGAAGAAGATTAAAAGGAAGAACAGGCGGGTTTATTCACAAAATTGTCAACTGTTGTTGTGAATCCGAAATCCATGAAGCAAATTTGGGTTCCAAAGCAACAATCTCCAAATGTTGCATTGAATTTGAAGTCAAAACCCAAAAGTGTTGGTGGTTCTTTTTAGACCTGGCAATTTCAGACACGAAGACACGAATCTGTGAGAGACACGATACGACACAAATACACGACACAAATATATCTTAAAAATTGAGATAAATCTTATTTCTCATCATGTAATCGTATCGTGTCAAATTTGTGGCTGACACGGTTTCATGACACGAATACACGAATTGTCAGGTCTAGTTCTTTTGAAAATATTCTTGGATCGTTGAAGAACACGAAGAATGAGTTGTACATCAAGCATAATGGGTGGTAAAATGTTCAAATTGTAGATTTTTTCTCGTCCAACAAAAGAACCAAGATCTTCTAAATTTTATTCGTTCGTTGAAAATGGAACTCAATTCGTCAAAAAAGTATCTCAAATTCTCAAATGGATTCCAAAACGTTCATGAATTCGATCCGTGCGTTTACGTTTTTCAATTTTGATCGTTTTGTTTCGTTGGATCTATTTTGTTCCAAACCCTATTGTCCAACATAATTTTTTTTCGATCAAGCCCAAAACTGAATCAAAATTCATTGTGATCCATTTTTTCTAAGCCCACAGATTTGATTTTGTTACTGTTCATGAATCTGAAGCCACCCAATTTCAAATGTTAAGTTCATGTCCAATTTATTTTGAGCCCAATCATCTATTCGAAACTGTTCATGGACCTGATTCATTATATTGTTTGTTCTCGTTGTTCGAAGTCTCGCTTTTTCCATTCTTCTTCAAAATTGTAGATGTGTCATTCTCATATCTTAAAATTGAAATTCAACCTGAATTTCGATTGATTTTTTGAAGACGAACGTGTTTGATTGTTTACTTGGAAATCGAACGTGTGATTGTTTGAAATCGAATGCATGAATTGAAGGAATCAGAATAGAATATTGATTGTAAAGAATATCGATCGATGTGAACTAATTTCGAAATCAAATTTGAGATTTTGTAGTCAAGAATTTTAGTGTATGATATCATAATCGAGTTCGATTGTTTGTAGTTATGTGATTTTGTTTTGGAAAGTCAATTGACGACGAATCGTTTTGGGTTTGGGGGGTCGATAGTCAAAGTCTGAGTCAATTGAAGTCATAATAGAGTTCGATTATTGAAGAATTGCTTGAAATCAAAATTTGATTGAAGATGTGTAGCATCAATTTCGACTGATGTTTGTTTGAGTTGAAAGTAATATTAAAGTCAAAGAATCAGATTTCGAAAGCAGATGACGACTGATGTTTGTCTTGGAGTTGAACGTCCTTACCTGGAGTCAAAATCGTGTTCCAATGGTCAATGAGGTCTGTTAATGTAAGATTTAGGTGCTATTTGTTTTTTTGAAGTCAAAATGTCTGCAGTCTGTGGACCACATCTGCAAGCCTCTGCGGCAGAAGAGGTGGACAAAATGTCTGCAGTCTGCAATAAGAAGACTGTTTGTTTTTAACGTTTGCGGGATGTTAAAATAAATTGATTTTTTAAACTTAATTTCATGTCATAAACATTAAAAATACATTTTTAACAAAAAAAAAAAAGAAAAAAAAACTGCACGGTGGCCCATTTTTTTTTTGGTTTAGGTTAAAATGAGGTCTGGAGACCTTTGAAGACAGTGGCCCATGTCTGCGCCAGGAAGACCTCGCGCAGACGTTTTCTGATCTGCGCACTTCCAAAAAACAAACAGCCCCTTAGACGCGATCGATGTTAAGAAATCATCAATGTTGGTATGTTGATTCTACAGTCGAATGGGCTTGATTTTTGAAAAGCGGAAGCTTGGAATCGATAGTCGAAGACTGAGTCGATTTTGATTTCGAATGGGTGATATTCGAGTACTGATTTTGGGTTCGCATATTGTGAATTTGATTTTGGTTGTTGATTTTGGGTCATTGATAATCGAATTGTAAGGATTTGTTGATGAATGGTTGAACTGTTGTTGTTGATGAATTTTGAATGTAAAACGAAGGCTGAGCGGTCAAAATCAAAAGCTTTTGTTGGGTCGTTTGATGAACAGATAGTCAATGCATTTGATTTCGATAGTTAGGGAACACACTCAAATGTTCATTCATTGCTTGAAGATGTATTCGACAGTCGAAGTTATGATTTTGATGTCGATGATTTTCGGAACCCTTGTAATAGGGAAGTGACGATTAAGAGATTGAATGGTGTTGTGGATTTCGTTACCTGGTTAACGAATTGGAGAAGAAACCATCCAAGTTTTGAAATTGGTCCTTAAACTTTAGAAAATTTGACAGTTTACACCCACATTCGACATAAGGATCTAATTTCGACAGTTTGAAGACAAGAGGCAGAATTTCGAAAGTAGTCCCTGAAGTTTCGAAAGTTTGGTAGCTTATACCCAACTTCGTAAATGGGGTTATAAAGCTGAGAATTGAAGAATGTTCATTTCTAATCCCTGCAGTTTTTGCGAATTTACACTTTCTACCCAGTTTCTCAAATGGGGGAGAATCGCATATTTGGTTGTTTTTGGCACAACGGGTCCCTGTAGAATTCAGAAAGTGACATTTTTTACCCGGATTTTGGAAAATCAAGCAAATTTGACCCAAAAAGTCAAAAAAAATTTCACAAATTGGAAATTTTTTGTGTTTTTTTTGTGATTGTTTTTCCGTGCAAGATTTTTGTTGATTCATTTTTGGTACACGCTAAAGGGGAGTATTGTAATGTTCATTCCTCGGGCGCTTCTCACCCTTAATGGGTTTTATAATCATTTTTTTATTATAAAAAGGGGGAGAATGATGGGTATTCGAAGCGAGTTTTCCGGGTATTCATTTGCGGATTTGAAGACCTGTGTTACTTCGAGGGGGGTTGTTCTTGATCGTGCTAGCTCATTAGAGATTGAACCCGGGACATCCAATCCTAACTTTGAGGGGGATAATGTTAGTTGCAAATTCACGCTTGGATGTATTTCTGCTTTACCCTTATTGATGTGTAAGTGAGTTGTCTTTCCTATAAATAGGAAGTGAGTGACACTCACATTTAGCAATGATCATTTTTGGAGTGTTAGAGTAAAGAGAAAATTTTTTACAAACCCATTTGTATATTCTTTCTAGATTTAGTATAAGCTTACAAAGAATTATTTACTCCTTGTGTTCTTGAGTTTGTATGATGATTCACTAGATCTTTTCTTATTCTGCACGTGCCATCATAATCAACACCACTACAATTGGTATCAGAGCGGGTCTTCGAAGATCAACACGATTTTTTGAAGAACGGTTCTCAATTTGGCTAAATTCGTCACAACTGGAGCATTTATGGTGAGTCTCTCTTTATGATCTCTCTTAATATTAATGATCCATGCGTTGCGTTCTTGATTTTAGAACATTTTCATTCATTGGATCAAGTTTTTTTACCCCAATTGTTATGATCCAATACATTTCTTTCAATTGATCGTGTCCAAAACCTAAAATTGTAATCATTTACTTTCATTAGATTGAATTCAAAAAGCCCAATCAAAAGTTTTAATCCATTTCATTCATTCAAATCCAAATGTATCGATTTGGTTACTGTTCATTGATTCGTGCCCAACTAATCACATTAAATTTGTTACTATTCATGATCCATTTTAGCGAGCCCAATGGTTTGTACAATCCATTGATTTCCAGCCGACACTTAATCCTTGATTAGATATCATTCCCCATACATATTTCAACCTGTACAAGATGTTCGCATCATTTTTTTATGATTTTTGTATTTCATCTCGTCGATTCTAACAATCGATTCTTATTGATTGATAATTTGAAACTGTGAATCGATTTCATATGATTGGTCTAAGATGAAATCGGTTTTATTCATGTCAAGACTTAGTAATCAGAAATTGATTCTTTGATCTTGTAAATCATGGTCAAGAACACTTGAAGGTGATGAAGAATAGTTGAAAAACACTTTTTGATCTGAAAATTGACATTAGATTCATCAATTTTATGTTTATTGATGTTAGACTTCGAAAAGTCAATTTCAGAAAAAGTCAAACTCGACTTCTATTGGTTGATTCGTTGAATTGGAAGTTGAAATTGTTTGATACAAGTTGAACATGGGATATGAATGTCGAAATCATGATTGATTTGGGGTTCAATTTTGAAAAGTGTTTGGAATTGAATTTTGATGTCGAACGGTCCAAGGCTTGAGAATGATGGGTTGAAATTTGTGGTCAACAGGAAGTTTTTGAGTAATTGATGTTGAAATCATTTTTGATTTGTATTGCTCAGCTTGATGTTGAACGAATCATGGCCAGTTCGTTGTTGAAAAAGTGAATTCACTTTTGGGGTCATAGTTGTCTTTTTGTTTGGTGGTCAAAACTGAGATCGATGACCTGATAACGAATGGAAATCAAAGGGGATAGCAAAGTTTTGGACTTGGAATGTTGGATTGGGAGGGTATCAATAACGAATGTTTGGAGTCGATTGCTCGGTTTACTTGGTTTCACAGTCGAACTTGATAATTTTGGGAATAAACTGAGAATAACGAAATCAGATATTCGTTTCTTGGATTTCGAAGATTCTATGAGTTGAGGGTTGGTGTTGGTTTGTTAACGAAATAGATTCAAAAGTATCAAAAATTTCGATGGTTGAGTGGAGTTGAGAATTGATGTCGCGAAGGTCGAGTATTGGCAAGCCGTCGACTGTTGAAAATTTGGGTTGGGGAAATAATGAATCGAAGGATTTGGTGATACCGAGACTAACGAAAGTTTGTAATTTTCGACATTTCAAGCAAAAAGTTTCGTTAAAATGGTGTTGTGGATTTCGTGATTGAAACTAACGAATGGGAAGGAAGAAAAACTATGTTGTCTCCGTAACGAATTGGGGAAGAAAGCATAAAAGTTTAGAAAATGGCCCTTGAAGTTTCGAATGTTTGTCAATATTTAATGCGTTTCGAAATCAGGAGGTAATTTCGAATGTTGGGGCAATTTTTCAAAAGTTTGATGAAATAAAGCAGAAATTTCGAATTTGGTCCCTATTGTTTCAAAAGTTTGACAGATTACACCCACTTTCGAAAGTTAAGATAATTTTCGACATTTTGGGAGAAAAGGCTGAAATTTTGAAAGCAGTCCCTGAAGTTTCAAAATTTTGGCAGACTACACCCAAATTCGAAAATGGGCTGATTTTTTTTTTTTTTTGAGAAATTGAAGATTATGCATTTCAAGCCCCTGCAGTTAACGCGAATTGACGCTTTCTACCGAGTTTCACAAATGGGGGAGAGTTTCGCATTTTTGGCTGTTTTGGGCGCACCGGGTCACTGCAGAATTTTGAAATTGACAATTTCTACCCATTTTTGAGAAATTTTGTCAAAGGCAGTCCGTGAATGAAGCTAAAAATTGAAGATTTTTTGGATTTTCCGGATTAAAATACAAAGTTTATGCTACATGTTAAGGGGGCGTTTTGGCAAGAAAAATTCCGAATAGAGCACGTTCTCTTTCCTTTTTTTGTTTTATAATCAAATTTCAATTATAAAAATGGGGAGAAATTTATATGGAAATTCAAAAGTTGAATTTTTCATATTACGTGGACTTGAAGACCGAAGTGACCTCGAGTTTTTGAAGTTTATGAAATGATTTGATTAGGGATTCAGAAATGATTTCAGTTGATGATGGGTTTGGAATTATTGAATGCATCTCTTAAACACCGACATCACCGTGTTCATCGTGTCTTCTTTAATTTCGCATGCCAAACCAATGCTCATAATTCACATCACATACGGTGTAACGCCTGTGTTTCTGGGCTCATCATTAATGTTGATATAATAGTCTAGGTTAACCTTTGTAAACCGTTTTGAAATAATAGAAGTGCATTATTTGAGTATTATGTGTTTTGTGCTTAATTGCGTGTCTTAATTTAATTAAGAATAAAAATAAGCATCAAAATTAAATGTTAGATAAAGCCAATATCTATGGATAATGTTGTAGTAGTTGAAATGAGGTTTCCAAATATATAAATAATGCCGAAATCCGAGTTATAAAGAAGAAGTTATGATCTGTCGAAGTATCGTGACAGAACCGGCACGACGATGAATGACGTAAAAAGTGAATTTACGTTAGAGCGATATTTAGCCCTAGTGATCTAAACGAATTTTTTAGAGTTCGTTAAACCGAGAGTGTGCATAAAAAGAACGCCCAAATCTGACTTCTTATGAGGAAGTTATGATTTTGCGAAGTTTCGACTTAGCGGTGTGCAGCCCGAATACTCGAATATGATATCGAGTGATTGTTAACCGAAACAATCTAAATGAGAATCGAAGATCTCATCAATAGTATTCCAACGCCAAAAAGACAGACGAAAACGGAGTTTAGATGAAGGAGTTATGAATTTCAAACAGAGTTTTCCTGTCCCGGCCTACTAAAAATAATATATAAGTAATATATTTATAATATATTAAAAATAAAGTCAAAATTAGCCAACGGAGTCTAAACGAGAGTTGTAGAGCATAATCTCACCTACGCGTCGATATAAAGAACGTAGAAAATGGAGTTCGTATTGGAAAGTTATGAATTTCTGAAGTTCGGGGCGCGAAACCCCAAAACTGTCAGATACCACGACGTGGCAAGTCTCCTGACACCTCCTGGAGTCCCCCAGACGCAACTTGCGATGACGCATGCAATGAAGACCAAGCCCACGATGTGGAAAAGGTGCCACGACGTGGCAAGGGCAAAATTTGCCCTATAAATAGATTTGAAGGGCCAACCGATTATGATTGCTCCATATCTTCTCTCTCACTCCCGATACTCTCTCTAAGCCCTATTTTAACCCCCCGATGCCCCGGTGTTCATCCCGAGACCCGAAGTGAGTCCCTAAGCCCGAAGATCCCGAGAAGAAGAGAGTTTCCGAGCCAAAGCTCTGCCTACGAGAAGCCCGGTGTGTGAAGATCTTCTAGTTTCACCGAAGAAGTACTACTCTTAGAGTCGTAGTGTTGTCCGATCATCTTCTGATCAAGTGAGTGTGTAGTTACTTTCTTCTAACGCATAATTCCGAAGTATTTTATACGAAATACATGTTATGTGTATATTTTGTTGTTATATGTGTGAATGTATATTCACTTTCTTCTATCTCATAGATATGATTTATTCTCTATGAAATACGTGTTACGTGTATGTGTCTCATTTGTTGTTTGAAATATGTATTGAATGAGAATGCTATACAGGTTTTAAACTATGTATAAACATATATATTTTTATCTACTAATATTTTGGGTAGAACATGGGTAGATAGTTGATGTGTGATAAACGCATAGTCATTTATGACGCCGAGATATTGTGCAAGAAGAAGATAGTCAAAGTAAACCTGCCTGGGAAAGAGTCATTTATGGTGTATGGAGATAAACGCAAAGTAAATTCTGGAATCATTTCATTGATGAAAGCCAGAAAGTGTTTGGCCAAAGGATGTACATCGTATCTAGCATTCGTGATCGATGCTAAGAAGGAGAAAAAGGAGATGCGAAGCATTCCTATCGTGTGTGATTATCCGTATCTAGCATTCGTGATCTAGTGCTCCCTTGGTCCCTTAAGCGAGTTAGGTTCTGGATCTGGACCCTTGGAGGTCCAGAGTGTCCCTTTGTCCAAGCTTTTTATGAATCCATGGAGGTTTTGGTTTGGGATCTTTGTGCTTGAGGTTAAAACACCATTTATGAATCATTAGGTGTGATATGAGCGCCAAGACATGAACTTTACGTGATAAATAAGCTTGGAAGGACTGGATCTATGAGTTAGTGGAACAGATCTAACCTCAGAAGGTCGTTTGGGGTTGTGCATGGAATGCACTCGCCGAGTCCATTGGCAGACTCGACGAGTTGGTGCGGGTTGTTCAGTGATTTCGAACCAGGGGTTGAGTAACCGAGTTGGGTGAGTGACTCGTTGAGTCGGAAGGGACTCAGAGGAATCGGGTCCCCGTAGAGACTCGGCGAGTCCACGCCAGACTCGGCGAGTTGGGTTGACCGTTGACCATTGACCAGAGTTGACCGGTGTTGACTTGATAGGGTTAGTCAACCCTAGTTGGGAAAGTGTTAATTAGAGATGTATTGTGTTATAGGATGACTATAGCTCGGGAGATCGAGCACTAGTGATTTCAGGGATTTACGAGTTACCGAGATATGCGAGGTGAGTCTTCTCACTATACTTTACCTTGAATAGGTAACCAGAGTTATAGAGTATTTGTATGCTATATATGTTATGTGTTGTACTGCATTATTTCTATGTGATTTATGCTGTGCATGTTTATAGAGTTAGAACCGGAAGGTTCACAGAGTTAGAACCAGAGGGTTCACAGAGTAGGGTCCACGGACCCACAGAGTTATAGCCTTGAGTGGCTAATATGTGCTATGTGTGGTATTTTGGGGAACTCACTAAGCTTTGTGCTTACAGTGTTTGGTGTTGTTTGTTTCAGGTACTAGTTAGGATCGCGGGAAGGCGCCGGCCTGATCAGTACACACACGGGATTTTTATGTTATGAGATCTTGGGATTTTATATGCTATGAATTTGAGTTTCAAACAATGATGTTTTTATGAAAATTGAACGAATTGTGTTTTGTATAAAATGCAAAAAATTGTTTTGAAATTTACGGTGTTACAATTGATGACCCGTTCGATCAACTACAAGGTTCGAGCTATTTCTCAAAGATCGATCTTAGGGCAGGATATCATCAGCTGAAAGTAAGAGAGCAGGATATAGAGAAGACTGCATTCAGAACATGATATGGATACTACGAGTTTTTGGTTATGTCGTTTGGACTAACCAATGCTCCAGCAACATTCATGGATTTAATGAACAGGGTTTGTAATCCGTTCCTAGATAAATCTGTGATAGTGCTCATAGATGACATTCTGATTTATTCGAAAAGTCAAGAGGAGCATGGCAGACACTTGCGAGAAGTGTTAGAAGTCTTAAAGAAGGAGAAGTTGTATGGTAAGTTCTCCAAATGTGATTTTTGGATTCGAGAAGTCTAATTCTTGGGTCACGTGGTCAACCAAGAAGGGATAATGGTTGATCCAACAAAAATTGAAGCTGTGATGAAGTGGGAACAACCGAAAAGTCCCATGGAGATCCGAAGCTTTTCGGGATTAACCGGATATTACCGAAGGTTTATCCAAGCCTTTTCTTCGATTACTAGCCCATTAACAGCTTTGACCCACAAAGGAGCTACTTATGCTTGGAGTGATAAGCATAAAGAAGCATTCGAGAAGCTAAAGAAGAAGCTATGTGAGGCACCAATTCTTTCTCTACCCGATGGAGTTGAAGACTTCGCTGTTTATAGCGATGCGTCTGGGGTTGGATTGAGTTGTGTTTTGACCCAAAGGGAAAAGATGATTGCATATGTGTCTCGACAATTGAAAGAGCATGAAAATAACTACCTGACTCGTGACTTGGAGTTGGCGGCGGTAGTTTTCGCTCTGAAGATATGGAGGCATTACCTCTATGGCACAAAGTGCAAACTTTTCACTGATCATAAGAGTCTCCAATATCCCTTTAATCAGAAGGAATTGAATATGAGGCAACGACGTTGACTAGAATTACTTAAGGACTACGACTGTGAGATACTTTACCACCCCGGTAAAGCTAATGTTGTTGCTGATGCTCTCAGTCGGAAAGTCAATATTGAAAGGAAAAGGCCAAGAGCGTTGAGAATTGAACTTGTCTCAACAATTGTGGAAAGTATAAAGAAAGCTCAAGAGGAAGCTTCTGAGAAGAATGACTGAAAGGAAGAACGTTTGGGCAAAACGTTGGTGTTCGGTGTAAACAGTCATGGACTGAAGGTGTTCCAAGATCGTATTTGGATACCTAAGACAGGAGGAGTCAGAGATCTTTTGATGGAAGAAGCTCACAAGACCATGTACTCGATTCATCCTGGTAGCACTAAAATGTATAGGGACCTGAAACCCTACTACTGGTTGCCCACGATGAAGCTTGATGTTGCAAAGTATGTGGCCAAGTGTGTGACTTGTGCGAGAGTCAAGACACAACATCAGAAACCGTACGGGAGTTTAGAACCTTTACATGTTCCTATGGGTAAATAGGAAGACATTGCTATGGATTTTGTCACTAAACTGCCCAGAACAAAAAGTGGTCACGACATGATTTGGGTGGTTGTTGATCGATTCACTAAGAGTGCGCATTTCATAGCAGCCAAGGAGAAATGGTCTATGGATAAGCTTGTGAATTCTTACGTGAAGGAAACTGTAAGGCTTCACGATGTCCCGTTAATGATTGTGTCAGATCGTGACAGCCGTTTCACCTCACGATTTTGGAAAAGTCTACAAGAGGAATTGGGTACCAAGTTGTGTTTAAGTACATCTTCCATCCACGGACTGATGGTCAAAGCGAACGAACAATACAAACACTTTAAGATATGCTGAGAGCATGTACCCTGGAATTCCAAGGTAATTGGGATGAACATTTACCTTTGGTAGAATTTTCCTACAATAATAGTTTCCACTCGAGCATAAAGATGGCACCTTATCAAGCTTTGTATGGACAGAAGTGTCGTACGCCGTCTTGTTGGCTTGAGGCTGAGGAAAAGCAGTTTATGGACCGGAGATAGTCCATCAAACTACTGAAAAGTTGAAAATCATTAGGGAGAGAATGTTAGCAGCTCAGGATCGTCAAAAGAGCTATGCTGACAACAAGCAAAGACCGATGACTTTTGAAGTTGGAGATTCGGTTTTGCTTAAAGTATCGCCGTGGAAGGGACTTATAAGATTTGGTAAAAGGGGAAAATTAAGTCCAAGGTTTATTGGACCGTTTAAAGCTCTTCAGAGGATTGGGAACCAAGCCTACAAGCTCGAATTACCCGAAGAACTGAATGGAATTCATAACACTTTTCATGTATGTTACTTGAGGAAATTCACGGGAGAAGTTCCCGACATGATTCCACTTTCGGAGTTGAGAATCGATGAGAACAAAAGGTTGATTGAAGAACCAGAGGCAATCCTTGACCGAAAGACTAAGAAGTTGTGACGCAAGATGGTCGAGTTAGTGCTTGTCCGATGGAAACACACGAATGGGCCAAATCTCACCTGGGAGACGGAGAGTGACATGATGAGTCGCTATCCGCATTTGTTTGTTGATGTGTGATTCCGGGGACAGAATCATTCTAAGGTGGAGAGAATTGTAACGCCTGTGTTTCTGGGCTCGTCATTAATGTTGATATAATATTCTAGGTTAACCTTTGTAACCCGTTTTGAAATAATAGAAGTGTATTATTTGAGTATTATGTGTTTTGTGCTTAATTGTGTGTCTTAATTTAATTAAGAATAAAAATAAGTGTCAAAATGAAAGGTTAGATAAAGCCGATATCTATGGATAATGTTGTAGTAGTTGAAATGAGGTTTCCGGATATATAAATAATGCCGAAATCCGAGTTATAACGAAGAAGTTATGATCTGTCGAAGTTTCGCGACAGAACCAGCACGACGCTAAATGACATAAAAAGTGAATTTACGTTAGAGCGATATTTAGCCCTAGTGATCTAAACAAATTTTGTAGAGTTCGTTAAACCGAGAGCGTGCATAAAAAGAACGCCCAAATCTGACTTCGTATGAGGAAGTTATGATTTTCCGAAGTTTCGACTTAGCGGTGTGCAGCCCGAATACTCGAATATGAGATCGAGTGATTGTTAACCGAAACAATCTAAATGAGAGTCGAAGATCTCATCAATAGTAGTCCAACGCCAAAAATACAGACGAAAACGGAGTTCAGATGAAGGACTTATGAATTTCGAACAGAGTTTTCCTGTCCCGGCCTACTAAAAATAATATATAAGTAATATATTTATAATATATTAAAAATAAAGTCAAAATTAGCCAACGGAGTCTAAATGAGAGTTGTAGAGCATAATCTCACCTACGTGTCGATATAAAGAACGTTGAAAACGGAGTTCGTATGCGAAAGTTATGAATTTCTGAAGTTCGGGGAGCGAAACCCCAAAACTGTCAGATACCACAACGTGGCAAGTCTCCTGACACCTCCTGGAGTCCCCCAGACGCAACTTGCGATGACGCATGCAGTGACGACCAAGCCCACGACGTGGAAAAGGTGCCACGACGTGGCAAGGGAAAAATTTGCCCTATAAATAGATTTGAAGGGCCAGCCGATTATGGTTGCTCCATATCTTCTCTCTCACTCCTGGTACTCTCTCTAAGCCCTATTTTAACCCCTCCACCCCCCCCCCCCCCCCGAGGCCCCGGTGTTCATCCCGAGACCCGAAGCGAGTCCCGAATCCCGAAGATCCCGAGAATAAAAGAGTTTTCGAGTCGAAGCTCTGCCTACGAGAAGCCCGGTGTGTGAAGATCTTCTAGTTTCACCGAAGAAGTACTACTCTTAGAGTCGTAGTATTGTCCGATCATCTTCTGATCAAGTGAGTGTGTAGTTACTTTCTTCTAATGCATAATTCTGAAGTATTATATACGAAATACATGTTATGTGTATATTTTGTTGTTATATGTGTGAATGTATATTCACTTTCTTCTATCTCATAGATATGATTTATTCTCTATGAAATGCGTGTTACGTGTATGTGTCTCATCTGTTGTTTGAAAATGTATTGAATGAGAATGCTATACAGGTTTTAAACTATGTATAAAAATATATTTTTTTATCTACTTATATGTTGGGTAGAACATGGGTAGGTAGTTGATGTGTGATAAACAAATAAGAGGCCTCGATGTTGTTGTTGTTGATCTAGTTATTCAGCGGAGTATGGATAATGACCACAGACTATTTCTAGACAGCCCTGTGGAACGCTAGCATATTCATAACCTATAGGTGTTGTGAACGATGTGTTCACCGATGTACTCTATCCCCCTCATGGTTGCCTTTAGGACATCTACTGTTGAGGAAACCCCATTGCAGTAATGTTCGTCCCGATGAAAATCCTAGATTAGGTCCCTTGAGATAGATGTTGTTTTAGGGACGTAAAGTGAGGATAACGGGAATGGGTAATCGGGTTATTGTTGGTTGGTGAAATTAAATATAATTATTTATTGTGGGTTGAAAACCCTATATGCTCACCAGGCTCCCAAGCCTGACCCACTTAGTTTTGTTGTATTACAGGTAGTGGCGCGAGGGCATAAGTTGGATGACTTATCAAGATCTTTTGATATTAGACCAGTTGTTATATGTAACTGTTGTATGGTCTATCTTTTGTTGTTTATGTTTTTGGTCTGTTTATCCGAACATGACATCTCGAATATTGTTATATAATGAAAATGCATCTCTTGATGAAATGCTTTGATAAACTTTATTTTATCATATTTTGTTTTGGGAACAAATTCCGCAACTCTTTTAAATCAATGGATTTACTCTGAAATTATTTTAAAAGCATAAATTAAAACGGTCTTTTCTGGCCGTGATTTTGGAGATGTCACATACGGTGTAATTGGTTGAATTGAGCATGGGACATTGAACTGAAGTGACTCTGATTTCCTTATCCCTCATTGGAGCACTTCCTGAAGACCCTTCATCTCCTGCCATGTCGACCACTATGTTCAACAGGTAAGTTTCCCTTTTTATTGAATTCAATGCAAAGCCCTGATACCAATTCTAATCAAATAACAGAAAACAAAGTGGAATAACTCTCCAATTTAATTGAGAAAATATAACTCAAAACTCAATATTGTTTTCTGCGTAGTCCATGTCTCGGTCTATATATATATATATATATATATATATATATATATATATATATATATATATATATTCCTAGACTACCAACTTGAAGAATAAGATTAGGAAACTTAAACCAACTTGCTTAACCCCACCCCTGTCTCTCTCTCTCTCTCTCCAGATCTTCTAGTTTCCATCTCTATGTTTCACTGTTGTTCCCAATAGCCACCCCTCAAAGCTCTCCATCTCCAATAATAATGAAGAAAAACCAGGAAACGATCTCAATGCCAACGATGACACTCACATTGTATCTCTTTTTTTCTGGCCATACTAACACAACGATCCGAACGAGCTATTGGGTTAAATCGCCTCCTCCATCTCTCTCTCTCTCTCTCTCTTTCTCTCTCTCTTTCTCTCTCTCTCTCTCTCTCTCTCTCTCTCTCTCTCTCTCTCTCTCTCCGACGAGCCTCGTCTTTATCTATCTTTCTCAGCCTTCGTCTATCTCCATATTTCTCCCTCGCACCTGAAGTCCAACGCAGACCAATGATTTGGCGAATTAGGGAAACCCCAATCGATTTGGCGGCGACGTTCTATAGAAGACGAAGGGCAGCGACGAGTTAGGTTTTTCAGATCCGACGAGTTAGAATTTCCAGACCAACGATTTAGGGCCGCTATCTTCCCCATAAAACCCTAGCTCCAAAATCTTCATCGGCAACCCGAGCCCCGATATGTTGAACGATGACCCTAGCTTTGATTTCAGGTTTGATAGCTTGATTTCATATGTGGTTTTGACCAATGATTTCAGGTACGATTATGCTTGTAGATACACTCCTAACATTCGATAGTTTTTAGCTCCATATGCTTGTCCGCATAACGTCTCCAAAGCACTCGCCATTCCTAACTGGATCGATCCCACATGAAAAGATTTAGAAGCAAAGAAACAAATAGAAAGTACTCAAATATTTCGAAAAAGGGTAAAAATCTTTGGGTGTTTAATTACCAAAAGGCCGAAGTCGAAGCCGACGATGACACTGGTGCCAATGGAGATGGCGGCGAGCTCACGATCGCCGAGATGGTCGACGAAGGCTTGGGTGATCATAAACATGGAGTAGGAGGCTATGCGGCTGAAAATGGCGGGGCCGACTATGTGCCATAGCTTTTTGGATTCAATCAAGAACCGGTGTCGGAATGAGAGATCGAGGTCTTGGTCTGGAGATTGTACCCTTTCATGTATCTGACAACGAAAGAGAGAAGCCTGGCTGCTTCCTTTGATCGATTTGGAGAGAGAGAGAGAGAGAGAGAGAGAGAGAGATGGAGAGGGACCCCTTCCATATTAAATATTATTTATTTATTTATTTAAAAAAAAGTAATTAAAAACCTCATAAATAGTCCCTATGTAGTGAAATGACAAAAATGCCCCTGACTTAACGGCTAAATGGTAACGGAGTTAGCCGGAAGGACCAAATGTTAAAAGTTTTGAAACCACAGGGACGATCCGTGAGGTTTTTTGAACTTAGAAACTAAACTTGATATTTTCAAAAACCACAAGGACCATTTTTGAAGTTTTGTCTAAATTGAACCCACCCCATTCACCAAACCCTTTCTCCCTTTCTTTCTTTTGCTATTAAAAAAAAAAGCCGCATCGCCGGCATCTTTAAGTTCCCATCATTCCTCTTCCCAACACCGGGGATCTTCTCAACTCCCCCTCCGGTGACCAACTGACAGATCAACTCTCCTACTCGTATTCACGGCTCCATCTACCGCAATCGCCACCTCTCTCTCTCTCTCACCGGCGATCTTCCGATCTCACCAGCCCCACCTCCTCCGCCTCTTGAAGATTATCTTATCAATGTAAAGTTTTTTGATCTTATTTCTTGCATCGAATTTATGGTTTTGAGTTATTAGGGATATGGATCCAATTAGTTAATATATCTATATAATGAAAATTCCATTCGTGTTTATGAAAAAAAAAAAGGTTTTATTATTTGAATGGTATTCCATTTGAATCTTGGAGTCCACTATTAATTTTTTGCACCCCAGTTATATTGCTCTTGAAATTCTTTTGATAGAAACTTCTTCATTATGCTTTCCTAATTTGGGTGCTTCCAGATCTGTTTAACTTTATTGGGTTCTTTCCCTAATTTTATTGGAAGTGGATATACAGATATTTTTTGAGGTCGAGTATAGAGTATTTACATAAGAGTACTTGTGGGTTCTTTTTGGTTGACCTTTTAAAACACAACTGTGTCCAAGACTCGTGTTTTATGCCATTTCAATGCAAATCTTGTGAATTACACCTGTCTTGTTTTCTTCTGTTTTATCATAAAGTTACACATGTTTCTTGAAGCATCTCTGCTAGCTTTATTGAAAATATCATTTGATTTCGATAAATATCAATGGGAAAGCAACTCTGGTAGCTTTATTAAAAATTTCAACGATACCTTTTTATTTTTGAGCTTCTCTTTTAAATTGCAAATTTCTTTGGAAGCTCATAGCTCTTGATATTTACTTCATTTCATTTCATCCAGGTGCTCTACTTATGGTCTATCTAAACAAATGCACCCATCAATGTCATCTTCATCGTTATCTTCTTTTTTGGCTCCGGTATTTTCTTGTGAATCGTGGAATCGTGATGTTTTTCTCAGTTTTAGAAGAAATGATACTCGCAAGACTTTTGTGGATCATTTCTACGCAGCTCTTGTACAACAAGGAATCTACACTTACGAGGATGAAAAGACATTTCCTTAAGGTGAACTGATCGGTCTATCCCTTATGAAGGCTATTCCGTGGAATCACCGATTGTCGTCATCGTATTCTCTAAAAACTATGTAGATTCATAGTGGTATCCGGATGAACTTGCATATATTATGAAGTGCAAGGATACAAGTGGGCAGATTGTTATCCCCATCTTTTAAATTGTCATCCCAATATTTTATGATGCGGATCTTATATACTAACGAAATCAAAAAGAAAATACAAAAGAAAATACAGAGAAACATTTGTCAAACATGAGTTAGAGAACAAAAACAAAGTTGAAACTTGGAGAAAAGCACTTGTGGATGCAAGTAACCTCTCTGCATGAGAACTCAAGTATGTGCCAACGAGTGATTTTCTTCTTGTTTTTGCACTTTTATGCTTAGGATTGTGTGTTTTACAAAATATATATATATATATATATATATATATATATATATATATATATATATATATATATTGTGAACACTTTATTTTATAAAACATGAAACAAATTACCTCCATTTGTCAATGTGAGCATATGTTTATTATCCTTGTATATCCAATATGTAGGCATGGATCAAAGTGCATCAAAGAAATTGATATAATTTCAACTTACAACCGTAAATTAACACCCGAGTGGAATAGAAGCTCGCAACAACATTTGAAATAAAAGTTATTAATGGTGTACGTATGATTGATGGTTGATGTATTTTCATATAGTGAAATATCTAGCAAGTTTGGGTGTTGCTGCATTGTTGAAGGAATTTTAGACGACTCAAGCATGTATCATTTAGAAAAGTTGTAAGAAAAAAAAGCCTTTAAACATTTCGAAACGAAAATAAATGAAAGTAAACAGAGTTAAAGCAGGATGATGCTTAATAATTAATAGGTTTCACTACATAATTGAATTGTGTTGCTTGTTCTTAATGATGTGGATCATATTAAACATCACATAATTGGTTTGATGAATGAAGCCGAATAATAACCAAAACTAGAGATAATCATTTCTTAAATGCTTACAAAGTAGACGTGATATACACTATTAATTAGTTTATTAGATGAGGAGGCTATTGAGCTCTTTTGCAAGGGAATTATTAGTTGCTTTCAAAAATATGTTGTTTCTTAATGCAGGTGAACTCCCATCAGCATTTAAAAATACATTCTATGGATGCCACAAAGGAACTTGACATAATTGAAGCAATAATAATATGTTGCAACATGCAATAGGGATGATCCATCACAATGTTTTCCTCAAATTGTTGCAACATAACTTTGTTGTATTACATAACTTTGTTATATTGCAAACATGAAGACCCTTTGTTGTATTACATAACTTTGGGAGGGTTATTTAGTCATTCTTGTTGTTTATCTAAAAAGTGGATGATGAATTGTCGACCTGATTTAGAAAGTATATTATAAGTAGTTATATGAATGGAAGTACATGTGTATGCCACTCTAGTTATTGGTGTCTTGAACTACTTGGTTGTAGTTTTATATAACTAGCTTTAGGATTAAAACCATAACATGTATTGTATAAATGATTTTTCGTGTTCTCTTAACATGATTTTGGATTTTTTTTGTTGGAAAAGGTTATGTTGACTAGAACAAATTTGATGCATCATGTATGAACCATACACTTCACTTCACATGTGTGCATCATTAGATATAGAAAAACCAATTACCAAGTTAGTTTGTCATAATCAGCTTTTGGTGTAAAGTTGCAAACTGGATTTTGGAAACAGGCTTTTCCAAACTCGGTATTTTTTGAATTGTTTTAAAAAATCATACAAAATATTAATTTTCGACAACTATTTAACCTTCATGAAATACTTATTTGTAGTATATTTGATTATGAATACAGACAAGAAAAATAGGTCATGAAATACAAATATAGAAAAATATCAATCATTTATTTTGCTTTTACAAAGATACTATATTTATTGTCGCCTATTTGTTTTGTTTACTAGATGAATATTCGCACATGAATATAGTTAAATAGTCAAAATTATAACAAATATATTTCGTTAAAAATGAGTCATTGTCATTAACTTTGAAATAATTTTTTTTCTAAACTAAATTGAAATGTTGTTGTAAAACATTATCATTATTTTGAATAATGTGATAACATAGACAACTTAATGTTTAAACATTATAGTAATTAATGATCAAAGATGACGATGAATAATAAAATCTATGTATTTTTTACCTTATAATATAATTCTACAAGGCGACCTTTGCGTTGCGCGAATATATAATTATTTAATTAAAATAATAAATTTTAACAAATTATGATTTAATATTTATATATAAAAAACAATATCATTAGCAAAACAAAACCTTTAGTTAACTATTGGTTTTATTAACAGTTATTAACTGTCATATTTTTATATCATTGGTTATTTCTACTATCAATTGATACTTTTATAGATCATTTTAAGTTTTGTGAACTGTATATCAAATGTATGTTGATTTCTATATATAACAAATAAAAAATTAGTATGAAAAAATATATATTACAATTTTTGATGATTTTTTAAACCATTTTAAGTTGTGTAAATTGTATATAAAACATATGTTGATTTCTTTATATAATGAATAACAAATAGTATAAAAATAATATAATGTTTAATAATATAAAAATACTACATCTATTATCACATTTATATCAAACACACATTATTTAACATTTATAAATCATACAAAAAGAATATATAGAAATCAACATACGTTGATATATATATATATATATATATATATATATATATATATATATATATATATATATATAAACACTATTATCCCAAAAAAAAATCATGTTACAATAACCATTTATGCGGTTGTCACACCCCGACCGACAACGAAAAACAACAGGGTTGCGACGTTATACAATTGGATTACATTCAACCACATATATCGAATACTTAATATATTTGAATCAATATTTTACAAACCTTTAAGTTTTGGAATTGAAATTACATCTTCATAATTTAAACACACAATGGTAAACAAGTCAAGTTTATTCCCAAAAGAAAGGAACTATAATTTCCTTAGAACCGATGTCCTACCTCAAGCTTCTTAGTTACTTGAGAATACACATTTTTAAAATACGTTAACAAAAATTGTTGGTAAGTTCCACAAGTTTTGACTCCGTGAGTTTTATAAAAAGAAATCTTTATAAAACGTGGAATGTTTAACAAAATAAGTTGTGCAAAACATGGTCAACAATATTACCGATATGCTTCGTGTGAGACCCGATACTTGAAATCCGATACGAGTATCCATGTTAAAATACTTAAGATAAAAGTAAATGTTAACATATTTTTGTGAAGCAAAATATTAGGTGCTTATATAAATAAACATTACTAATCAGTTTAACAATCTACAAATAATATTTATACTACATACAACTTCATCCTAGTTTGTATTAATATTTTTGTATCTGGGATCTTGTAATAATTCCCAGTTGTTTGTGTTCGAAAACTTTTGGTTGTAACGCTTATAATGTGAAACTACGAAAGTTTTAATAGGATAACAATCGTATGTGTCCCCATACGAGTTTAAACAGCACGTCGGCTGTAAGTGCCTTTACATGAGTTTAAACAGCACGTCGGATAAGTGTCCATAACAAATGTTTAGACAATACTCTGATTGTAAGTGACCATATCAATGTTTAGACAATACTCCGACTTTAAGTGAACATACAATGTTTAGACAATACTCTTGTACGTGACCATAACAAATGTTTATATAGCACCCCGACTGTGAGCGACAAAAACCAACATGTTTCAAATCATTTTATGCCATAAGGCTTTCAACATGATCATATTAGAAACACTTGTTATCATTAACACTTTTGGGATCCTAAAGTGTGTGAATTAAACAATATCATAAGTTGTGTTTTTCTTATCTACTACAAATCTTTGTGTATATATTTGAGAGACCAAATAGTAAGGTTAATCAAAAGGGCAATTTTGTCCATGTTTTTAGAAAAATGATAGAAAAATCATCGTAAGTCGGAATTAGGATCCGTAAACTCTTAGAGCTTATAAAATGAGTTTACTTTGTCCATAATTTTTACCTTAACCTTAAGTGGTTCCTAACCAAAATGTTCATTTTTACAGACTGGTCTGAAAATGTTCTGAAATGATAGTCAGTTTTGTAAAAATTGTCATAAATTGTAGAAAAATCATATGAACGTGTGCGAGTAGTACGTGAAAAGGTATACACCTGAAATATTTGAATATTGTACAGTTTTGAAATCCATAAGGTTTAAGAAGGGAAAAAGTCCTTAAACAGACCACAACTTTTCTATAAAAAACTGAAATTTAAGCTTAGATATGTTTACTGATATAACTTGTATTTTAGTTAACTAAGCATTTAAATCATTCAACTAGAATTTGTTTAGTGTGTATTCTCCCCTAAAACTTGGAAAACATAGGGGGCCGAGAAAACTCACTTTTTGTTACGTAAAGTTATTCGATTTGAGAACGGTTCGTGCGGTTTCCGGTTCCACTTAAGTGCGCGATTTGAGTATTCTTTTGCATGTCTTAACACATAAAGACATATATTTACTTCTAAGTTAGACTTTTATAATGTCTTAAATCACCTAAAATCAGTGAACTTTATGATAAAAGAAAGAATAGAAATAAGAATATACCTAGCTTTTACTTGGATCAAAAGTATGTTGCCAAAAGGGTGTGGAAAACACAAGCTTTTTAAGAGATGAAAGGCAACTTTCTCTGGGGTTTTAAGTGTTTGAAAGTAGCTACATATGGTCTACTTTGGATCTCGAAAATGGGCAGTAAGATGGAAGATATTTGGGTGTTGGTTTGATGCTCGAAAACAGCCACTGTTTTGGCTATGTTGCTGTTATGAAATTTTCTCAGTAAGAAGGTAAGAATGGTGTAGTTTAGCCGCTATTTTGAGTCCATAATTTAGAGTAGTATAACAACTCACTTCCAAGGGTATTTGGTGGTGAAAATATCAAGCAAAAGGAAGGTGTAGATGGGTGAAATGGTGGCTGAAACACCAAGGGACAACAAACCCTTTAAGGTTCACGGTTTTGAAGAGTTGGAAGGAAGTTTGTGTGGCTGAAAATGGGATGAAGATTGAGAGTTTTCCCTGGAGTATTGGCTAGAGAATGAAAGAAGAATGAGAGAGAAAGAGAGAGAGAGAGAGAGAGAGAGATTTGTAGGGAAAGAAAGAAGAAGATAAGATGAAATCAATTAGGCCAGATTGTGATGGGATGGGAAAATGATGAGATATGATCTTGTCTAGCCATTTGGTTAGTTAGTTACTTAGAGATAGGATTTAGTTAACTAACTAGTTACTAGTTAGGTGATCTAGTTTTGGAGAGGGAAAAGGTGATTCTCGAAAATCATAAGAAGAATTAAGTACTCTTAGCAAAATGACTTTAAGTGATTAAACACTTACTAGTTAACTTGGCTGTAACACCCAAAGTTTGGAAAGCCAAGAAAAGAAAGAAAACCCCAATTTTAAGGGGAGACTCGGCGAGTCCAAGGAAGGACTCCGCGAGTCCGAGCGGGATCCGGGTTGAGGTGTAAGCGACCAACTCGGCGAGTCGGCCAAGGTGACTCGGCGAGTCTGGTCTGAGCAAGGAAAACCCTAAATCCGGGACTTGGAGCTTATTTAAACGTCTCATTCTCTCCCCTAGGGTTCCTTTACTGCTTCTCTACCACAAAACACAAAACCCTAGCCGCCATAATCGTTTTGGAGCAAGATTTACCCTTAGTGAAGCTTTTGAAGCTTGGAGAAGGAAGAAAGGCCTTGGAGGTACAAGAAGGGACTGTAGATCCGGGATTGAGAAGACATTTCAGACCAATTGGAGGTAATAAGTTGTTGCCTGGACTCCCTTTTGCATCTAGATCTATTCTTATGTGTGAGTTTTGGTCATTTTGGTATGATATGTAACCATTTCAAGTTAGAGGTCCAGATCTGAGGTTGCTACCTCAGATCCATGTTTGTTTTGGTCTAGAATCCCCTAAAGTATCAGCCCTTGGTATGTTGAAGATGTATGTTTGCCATAAACCCTAGTTTAATGTGTTTTGAGCCTAGATCTCTTAATCTACACGTAAAGTTTGCCACTTTACATAGGGGATAGGCCTTAGAAGTATGGATCTATAAGTTGGAAGCCCTGTTTGGCTCGAAAAGTCAGTGCATGGATTAAGGACTGAATAGACTCGGCGAGTCCTTCGAGTGGACTCGGCAAGTAGCTTGAAGATGAGGAGGAACTCGACGAGTGGGATGAACCGCTCGTCGAGTCGGATGAAGTTAGGCATGAACTCGGCGAGTCGGAAGAACAACTCGACGAGTTGGTTGAAGATTGTCTTGGACTCGGCGAGTCTATTCTTGGACTCGGCGAGTCAGGTCGTGAAACCCCAAACCCTTCGAGTTCAAACTCGAATCAGTGAGTCGGGTGGAGACTCAGCGAGTTGGACAGGTCAGGACTCGGGAATAGTTGACTCGGCGAGTCAAGTCGCGAATAGAAAGACCTTGAGCATTTGAACTCGGCGAGTTATTAGGTGGACTCGGCGAGTAGGGTTGACCTGGAAGGTTGACTTTGACCAGGATTTTGACCTTGACTAGAATTGACCTAGTTGACCTTTGGAGGTTAGTTGGACTAAGTGTTATGTGGTCATGGGTAGCCCGAGGAGCTAGTGGAGCAGCAGTTCGGAGTCAGAGGTCAAGTAGCAGTCAGAAGGATTAGCAGCATCAGTTCAGTAGACTCAGGTGAGTTTCCTTTCAGTAGGAACGGGTCTACGGCCACAATGTCGGCCCGTTTAATTAGCAGTAGTCACGGACTTTGGTCTGATGCAGTAGCTAGAGTGCTTGATGTCTTTGTGATTCAAGCATATTTGTGTTATGTGTTCCGGACTCTGTTCCGATGCAGTATGCAGTATATGTGATTATAATAGTTGTTATGTTTTATGCTATGCCATGATCAGCCAGTTCCGGACTTCGGTCCGATGCAGTCAGTTTCGGACTTCGGTCCGATGCAGTTAGTTCCAGACTCTGGTCCGATGCAGGGGACAAGGTCCCAGTCAGTTCCGGACTTCGGTCTGATGCAGCTAGTTCCAGACTTCGGTCTGATGCAGTGGGCAAGGCGCAGTATGTGCTTTATATATGTATTGTATGGTATGTGGTAGTTTGGGGGAGCTCACTAAGCTTCGTGCTTACAGTTTCAGTTTTGGTTTCAGGTACTCAGTTTCTAAAGGAGGAGCTCGGGAAGATTGCAGTGCACACACCGTGTTCAGTTAGCTTGGGAATGTTTGACTCTGATAATGATATTATGTTAAATTAATACTCGAGAAATTATGTTATGACTTATGATACAGTTTTTATAAATATGATTTTAGTAATGTTTTTAAAGAAATTTTTGGGTCGTATTTTTGGGTCGTTACAAGTTGGTATCAGAGCCTTGGTTTGAGGGATTCGGGCGCACTCCCGAGTGTGTCTGAACTCAAACTAAGGAAGTAGTATAAAGTTTTCAAGAGGAAAAACCATGCTTACAAAAGAATTTTGAGAAAAGAAAACAATTTTAGAAAAAGTATAAAGAAAAGAGTTTTAGAAAAAGCAAAAAGAGTTTTTGGAAGAGAAAAGGGTGTGGTGCATGCAATCAGCCGAGCTCAAGTAAGTACTTCCAAATTACCCATACAAGTTATTTGTTCAGTTTCAGTTTCAGTAGAACAACATGCTAGTATAAGACTAAGGATCTAGGGATGATGCCTTATGTGCCTGTTATTTGTGCTTTTGAGCTGCATAGTAGTGCTGAGTAGACAGTAATAGGATAACCTGTTTAGGTTATGCCTAATTTATGAGTTCGTGTTGCATGCTAGTTCAGATTCCTGCTATGTGGATATGATTGCTTGAGTATGTTATGGTTAGATTTTCCCATGTTCGAATGTTGCTTGCTTTGTGCATTGTGGGATTATGAGTGGTGGGAGTTAGCCATTAGGTGGATACGACAAGTCACATGCGATCAGGGTTGAATAATCTCAGAGTGCTGGATTTGGTCCTATTGCGCAGCTCTCGTTTGAGTCCAACCGTTGTGGGGACGAGTCTTTTACTTGAAGGATTATCTGAGCCTTGTCACATGTGATGGTATCCAGGTGATGGCTAATTGGCATCACAAGGAGACCTTCAGCAGCTGAGGACTGTTTTGAGTGGAGTCAGAGATTTCCCTAGGGCAAGCCTAGGATAAGAGTAGCAGAGATCAGTGGCAGTAGAGTGACTTGGTGGAGTTGAGGTAACTCTTGAGGAAAGTACGGATAGATGTGGAAGGTAGTATGGGCCCGTACTACTGAAAGCAGAGGATCCGTACTCGATTCAGGAGGGGCCAAGGCAAAAACCAGGAAACTAGTAGAGTGTGTGAGAGATCCCTCAGCAGTAGTGTATAAATTGATCAAGAATTGTTATATTTTCAGCATGGTGACATTGCGCGAGCTATCAGTTAGCAGTTCAGGCGTTGAGGAGGGATCTGGCTCGGGCTTTAGAGCCGGGCAGCTTGATGATCAGATGAGGGATTTCATTTACGCAGAGATCACGCGCAACATCATTGATCAGACTCCAGTGATTTTCGGTTCGGTTAGAGAGGCCATTGTGGAGCTCATGGATAGTCATCTTGAGGCCTTTAAGGCCGGGATAGTTTCAGGACAGATTGGGGCTCGTCTTGGTCCCAATTCTTATGGAGAGCAGGGATCCAACAGGAGAGGAGATCCCATTTCTAGTTTTTCCATCAGGGGACAGGAGTGAGTGGGGCATCCTGTCTCCAAGAGAGACCTTTGCATGATTGGATAGTTGAGGAGGTTACGTGAGCCATTCGCGAGGATTTGCCCGACATGGTTGTGAGGATCATTGATAGATTGATAGCGAGGCTCCAGGATCAGACAGCTGTTGTTCGGTCGACGGGCATTGCCGATGGGGTAACGCAGGAGCAAGAGTCGGGCAGGGAGTCGGAAAGGAAGAGGAAAATGGATGAGACTCAGATAGCCATGGGTTCGGGTAAGAGGCTCAAGGGTTCGGATTTGAGGACGAGGAACTATCAGAGCCGCAGTCGATGCGGGAAGTGTGGAAGGACGCACATGGGTGTGTGCAGGCGTAGAAGTGGTGGCGATGCTGGATGTTTCAAGTGCGGACAGATTGGTCATTTCAGCAGAGACTGTGTTGTTACCATCGCCCAGGGACTTGATCCGTTATGTTTTCATTGCAGTTAGAGGGGCCACAAGAAGGCCCACTGCCCGAGTTTGTATACAGCAGGGCAGGTGCCAGCTCCTCCCCTTGGGACTTCGAGTGCCGCAAACGGTCGTCAAGGCCGGGCAAGGGCGCCTACGGATCGGAGCCGAGTTTTCCGATAGATTTCAGCAGGGATTCGAGCAGCGCTGGGTGTTGGAGGTATGTACCTTTTACCTTCCCGTCAATTATTATTCAAGATGTTATTGTTATGTTGCTGCAGCGATATTTATAAACGTATGTATTGGGGTATCATATTACCTGCTTGTGACTGAGTGATATGCCATCTGCATACCTTGGAATTAGAATGGTGAATTGGATGTCGTTCCCTCTAGATCAGGTTACTTCAGATGCGGTGTTTGTAGCATGTGTGTGTAAGATTCAGTAAAGTCTTACTGCCTGCGGAAGGCGTTAGTCGGATAATGATCAGTTATATTTTCAGTAGTGATAATCCAGAGTTTTTAAGTGGAGTAGCTAGCGGTCAGTAAGGAAGTGGGTTGAGGATGTGCACTCCAAACACAGGTTCTCAGGATGTAGTCCCTAAAGCAAATACAATTAAGGATCGAAGGGTGCTCATTCAGATAGCAAGAAGGGTGAGGATCTGGTGAGAGTTAGTTGGAGCACTGGCAAGGGTAAACGTCGGCGGACAGCATATCACCCTTTTAATGGAAGGAAGGTTGGAAATCCTTTTGACCAGTGAGCAATAAGGAGCTAGCCAAATCCAAGTGGGGGAGAACCCTCCGAGTACACAAGGATAAGAGCCACGTAGACCCAGAATAAGTGCACGGCCTCTGAGAAGAAATGATGGTAGCACAGTGATTGATGGATTGAGAAGTTCAGAATTGGAAGTTTGAGGACCTTTCTAGCGGTTAGTTCATGAAATCGAGATGGTTAGAATTTGGTTGGGAATCCAGGATTGGAGGACCACCGTAGGGCTCAAGTGAGTCGGAATGAGGATCCTGAGAACGGTTAGCAAGAGATGCCTTCGTATTAGTAGCCAGTGGCAGAGATAACATGCAGGATTGAGTAGATTCAGGAGTTGGGAGTTTGGAAACTTCCCAACAATAGCTTCTTGTATCCGGATTAGTAGACGGTTGGTTTGGGAACCAAGCTAAAGAGTTCCTCGACGAAACGCTAAGTATATCAAGGATATAAGATGTCGAGGATGATGCAGTATTCAAATACTGAGGGCTGGTTTTGAGAAATCAGGATGAGGAATCACTAGCGGGACTAAGGATAGTCAGGATGTCTTCGAAATAGTAGTAGAGTGATGTAAGTCTGCGGGGGTAGCCGTAGCATTCACTAGCAGTCAGATAGTAGTAGAGTGATGTAAGTCTGCGGGGGTAGCCGTAGCATTCATTAGCAGTCAGATAGTAGTAGAGTGTTATAAGTCTGCGGGGGTAGCCGTAGCATTCACTAGCAGTCAGATAGTAGTAGTAGTAGTGATTGTAAGTCTGCAGGGGTAGCCGTAGCATTCACTAGCAGCCAGATAGTATTAGAGAGTTGTAAGTCCGCGAGCGTAGCCGCAGCCTTTGTCAGATTGGTAGGCAGGATGAGCGTGTTGTTGGACGCGGGAAAGCAGTAATTCCCACCCGTTCGGGTGCAACAGTGAGGATATGGGAATCCACGGGTTAGATTTCGGATTTCCCAAATGGTTTAGTTATGGCTAAGTCAGCAAATTGGCTAAAGATCGTCACATCAGTTATGAGATCAGAGTAGCAGTAGACCGTTGGGGTTCGGATACGTTAAGGGCTACCGTTAGTCTGGGGGCCATAATGTTATTAGTCGTGGAATTGTTGACGTCAGGAGGTGACGTAAGGACCTGATCGGTGGATCGGGAGGTTGTTAGAGCCACAGTGACAGGATAACTAGTGGAAACTAGTTCCAGAGAAAGATTTCGTTCAGAAGTCATGGGAGCGACTAAGTAAGGAGTCCTTTGACTCCACAGTTGAGTTGGAACTCAGTGTTTCAGGCAGTTCAGTGTTTCAGGCAGTTTAGTGTTCCAGGCGGTTCAGTGTTTCAGTTAGTTCCAGTATTTTAGGCAGTATTAATTTTGCGTCGGACTGCAAGTTCAGCCTTATTAGTTGGACCTGGGTGGTCTCAGTTCATCCGGAAGCCAGATTTGGAATAGCAGAAGTTTCAGTCAGTTGTTCGTGGGGTGCTCGACACCAAATGGTAGTAGAAAGAATGCCCAGTGGATAATGGCGACGATGACCTGTACTGGGAGTAGCAGGAGTAATAGATTTGGTGGAGACAGGGTCTTTACATTGAAGGAAGAGGTAGGTAGTTATGGAGCATCGCCTTGGGAAGACAAGGAAATCGTGCAAGGAAAGAAGGGGTGAACCCCTTCGGGGTCAGTGTAGTGTTGGAGAGTATCAGAAAGATTGTTGGTTGAGTGAGTTGCATTTCCAGGATGTTCAGGGTCAGGATGGACCCGAGATTATTATCTGTAAGGATTGGCAGCTGGTGCTAGAATGAGCGGTGGGGTATTGGAGGCAAATCGCAGTCGGTGGATCGTAGCAAACTTCGAGGACGAAGTTTAGTTTAAGTAGGGGAGAGTTGTAACACCCAAAGTTTGGAAAGCCAAGAAAAGAAAGAAAACCCCAATTTTAAGGGGAGACTCGGCGAGTCCAAGGAAGGACTCCGCGAGTCCGAGCGGGATCCGGGTTGAGGTGTAAGCGACCAACTCGGCGAGTCGGCCAAGGTGACTCGGCGAGTCTGGTCTGAGCAAGGAAAACCCTAAATCCGGGACTTGGAGCTTATTTAAACGTCTCATTCTCTCCCCTAGGGTTCCTTTACTGCTTCTCTACCACAAAACACTAAACCCTAGCCGCCATAATCGTTTTGGAGCAAGATTTACCCTTAGTGAAGCTTTTGAAGCTTGGAGAAGGAAGAAAGGCCTTGGAGGTGCAAGAAGGGACTGTAGATCTGGGATTGAGAAGACATTTCAGACCAATTGGAGGTAATAAGCTGTTGCCTGGACTCCCTTTTGCATCTAGATCTATTCTTATGTGTGAGTTTTGGTCATTTTGGTATGATATGTAACCATTTCAAGTTAGAGGTCCAGATCTGAGGTTGCTACCTCAGATCCATGTTTGTTTTGGTCTAGAATCCCCTAAAGTATCAGTCCTTGGTATGTTGAAGATGTATGTTTGCCATAAACCCTAGTTTAATGTGTTTTGAGCCTAGATCTCTTAATCTACACGTAAAGTTTGCCACTTTACATAGGGGATAGGCCTTAGAAGTATGGATCTATAAGTTGGAAGCCCTGTTTGGCTCGAAAAGTCAGTGCATGGATTAAGGACTGAATAGACTCGGCGAGTCCTTCGAGTGGACTCGGCGAGTAGCTTGAAGATGAGGAGGAACTCGACGAGTGGGATGAACCGCTCGTCGAGTCGGATGAAGTTAGGCATGAACTCGGAGAGTCGGAAGAACAACTCGACGAGTTGGTTGAAGATTGTCTTGGACTCGGCGAGTCTATTCTTGGACTCGGCGAGTCAGGTCGTGAAACCCCAAACCCTGTGAGTTCAAACTCGAATCAGTGAGTCGGGTGGAGACTCAGCGAGTTGGACAGGTCAGGACTCGGGAATAGTTGACTCGGCGAGTCAAGTCGCGAATAGAAAGACCTTGAGCATTTGAACTCGGCGAGTTATTAGGTGGACTCGGCGAGTAGGGTTGACCTGGAAGGTTGACTTTGACCAGGATTTTGACCTTGACTAGAATTGACCTAGTTGACCTTTGGAGGTCAGTTGGACTAAGTGTTATGTGGTCATGGGTAGCCCGAGGAGCTAGTGGAGCAGCAGTTCGGAGTCAGAGGTCGAGTAGCAGTCAGAAGGATTAGCAACATCAGTTCAGCAGACTCAGGTGAGTTTCCTTTCAGTAGGAACGGGTCTACGGCCACAATGCCAGCCCGTTTAATTAGCAGTAGTCCCGGACTTTGGTCTGATGCAGTAGCTAGAGTGCTTGATGTCTTTGTGATTCAAGCATATTTGTGTTATGTGTTCCAGACTCTGTTCCGATGCAGTATGCAGTATATGTGATTATAATAGTTGTTATGTTTTATGCTATGCCATGATCAGCCAGTTCCGGACTTCAGTCCGATGCAGTCAGTTCCGGACTTCGGTCGGATGCAGTTAGTTCCGGACTCTGGTCCGATGCAGGGGACAAGGTCCCAGTCAGTTCCGGACTTCGGTCCAATGTAGCTAGTTCCAGACTTCGGTCTGATGCAGTGGGCAAGGCGCAGTATGTGCTTTATATATGTATTGTATGGTATGTGGTAGTTTGGGGGAGCTCACTAAGCTTCGTGCTTACAGTTTCAGTTTTGGTTTCAGGTACTCAGTTTCCAAAGGAGGAGCTCGGGAAGATTGCAGTGCACACACCGTGTTCAGTTAGCCTGGGAATGTTTGACTCTGATAATGATATTATGTTAAATTAATACTCGAGAAATTATGTTATGACTTATGATACAGTTTTTATAAATATGATTTTAGTAATGTTTTTAAAGAAATTTTTGGGTCGTTACATTGGCACTTCTCTCAACCATTTCTCTTATCTTAGTTGATTTTGACACAATATTCCTTACATGAAATCCCTTTAAGTCATGACCCATAACTCGTTATCCACTAGAGAATAATACATATGTACAAATACATGTGTATTTTTGGTATAAAATAACAATGTAGTTTTTGTGTATTTGAACTTAAATGTTTATATTTTATTCTTTTTATTCAAAACACTTAGATACATTCTAATTATGCCTTATAATAATTCATTTTATATTTTTATTAATTAAATATAAAATTTATTGACCTAGGTTTAATTTTGTGACATTTAACGGATTAACAATGTCGTTAAACAGGTTTCGTCACTTTGGTTTGTATATTTGTCAAATTTCGATCCTTCAAAACTATTAAGCACAAGTTTTATATAGAATTTAACTTACTCATCAACTGGATACATGTTGATACGATAATTAAATTTGTTGCGTTCAAATGATGTTATACGCTAATTTTCACAAATTGAGTGGCTGTAGACAAGTATGTGGTCAAAAAAGACCAAAAGATATTGTCGTCAAACGGTGTGGAAAAGATCATCCATTGTAGCTTGAAAGGTTGATGGTTTGTTTGAAAGGCCAAATGACATTATGAGAAATTTATAGTGTTCGTCCACTGTATAGAATGCGGTCTTGTGGGTGTCGTTTGTGGCCACTCAAATTTGGTGATAGCCAGAGCGAAGATCGATTTTTTAGAAATACGGAGGCACCATGAAGCTCGTCAAGTAATTCGTCAACAATAGGTATGGGAAATTGGTATTTGATTGTGAAGCCATACGCTTGGTTGAGTGAGGTGGGGTGGTGGAGGGACAACTCGTTTTGGATATTCGAACAGAGACCTAATAGAAAACAATTGGGGAGTGCTTCATTATCAAGGCCATTCACAAAGTTGCTTAATTTCTCAATTTCGGTTTGGTAAGTGGTGATTGTGGTGATTTGGTGAAGTTTAAAGAGGGTTGCCTAATAATTCTTGTAAGTAGAAGGGCCGAATCGGAGCTCTAAAGCTCTTGAAAAATTGTCCCATGTGCTAAGCAATTTGTTGGTAGCAAGATGTTTATACCAACATAAAGCATCTTTAGTGAAGTAGAAGACTCATAGAGCCAATCGTCGGACAAGTGAGATTGCATAATATTCAAAGTAATTGTTGGCCTAGTCCAAAGGTTTAGTGCCATCAAAATCGGGGAAGGAAATTTTGGGTGGTCGGGGGTGGTTATCAGTGGTAAAAGGTTTGGATTCGGTTTTGAAAAAATTGTAGGAAAATTATGGTTTTGATTTGGGTTTGGTGAAGTTGGCGATGAGATTATTGATATGTACATATTGTGCAGTGAGTTGTTTCATGATGATATCCCGCTAGGCGTGGGATGTGGTTTGTGTAGAGAGTATCGATATTTGTAGCGGAGGAAGTGATGTGTTTGGTGACATTTTCTACTAGAGCTGCCATAGAAGCTTCAATGGAGGGGGGATCGGTTTGTGGGGTTGTGTGTGAGGACCACATGGGGGAAAGTAAGTATGGTTTGGAAGGCATGATTGAGAAAGAATGAATGAAGCACCAAATGGTAAAGGCCAATCAGAGGAGATCAATCTCCCAAGTAGTTTGGAGAAGAAGATATGTAAATTGATATAATTTTTTGTACGTTTAATTCCACCAAAGAGATTACAATTTAGAGAAGCACTAGCTTTTCTTATTGACTCTTGTCTTAGAAGGTGTGAACCAAGAACAAGTCTACTAATGCAAAATGGAAAACATGCTTTGACTTCAATCTTGATAATAGGCTGGTAGCTTCCTATTCCTAGTGGGCCGATTGTATGGGCTGCCTTCTTGTGGGCTGGTTGTAGTGGGCTCCGGGTCTGTATCACCTTATGGTTGGATTAGTAACACGTATTTATTAGAAGTCCTGAAAAAGGAGAAGCTATATGCAAAGTTCTCCAAGTGTGAATTTTGGATTCAAGAAGTCCAATTTTTAGGTCATGTGGTTAACCAAGAAGGGATAATGGTCGACCCAGCAAAGATTGAAGCTGTAATGAAGTGGGAACAACCAAAAAGTCCTACGGAGATTCGAAGCTTTTTAGGATTAGCTGGATATTACCGAAGGTTTATCCAAGGCTTTTCTTCGATTGCTACTCCATTAACAGCTTTGACCCACAAAGGAGCCACTTATTCTTGGAATGAGAAGCATAAGGAAGCCTTTGAGAAGTTGAAGAAGAGATTGTGTGAAGCACCGATTCTTTCATTGCCCGAAGGAGTTGATGACTTTGCAGTTTATAGCGATGCATCCGGAGTTGGGTTAGGTTGTGTTCTGACCCAAAGGGATAAAGTGATCGCGTATGCATCGAGGCAATTGAAGGAGCATGAAAAGAACTACCCCACTCACGATTTGGAGTTGGCAGCGGTAGTATTTGCCTCGAAGATATGGAGGCATTATCTTTATGGCACCAAGTGTAAACTTTTCACTGATCATAAGAGTCTCCAATATCTCTTTAATCAGAAGGAATTGAACATGAGGCAACGACGTTGGCTAGAGTTACTCAAGGACTACGACTGTGAGATACTTTACCACCCTGGTAAAGCAAATGTTGTTGCCGATGCTCTCAGTCGGAAGGTAAACCTTGAAAAGAAAAGGCCAAGAGCATTGAGAATTGAAGTTGTCTCGACAATTGTGGAAAGTATAAAGAAAGCTCAAGAGGAAGCTTTAGAGAAAAATGACCGAAAGGAAGAACGTTTAGGCAAAACGTTAGTGTTCGGTACAAACAACCAAGGGTTGAAGGTATTTCAAGATAGAATTTGGGTACCTAAGACGGGCGGAATAAGAGATCTTCTGATGGAAGAAGCTCACAAGACCATGTACTCAATTCATCCTGGCAGTACGAAAATGTATAGGGATCTAAAACCCTATTATTGGTGGCCGACGATGAAGCTCGATGTTGCTAAGTATGTGGCCGAGTGTGTAACTTGTGCTAGGGTTAAGGCACAACATCAGAAACCATATGGGAGTTTAGAACCTTTACCCGTACCCATGGGTAAATGGGAAGACGTCACCATGGATTTTGTAACTAAACTGCCCAGAACAAGGAACGGTCACGACATGATTTGGGTGGTCGTTGATCGCTTCACTAAGAGTGCGCATTTCATAGCGGCCAAAGAGAAATGGTCTATGGATAAACTTGCGAATTCTTACGTGAAGGAAATTGTGAGGCTTCACGGTGTTCCGTTAACGATTGTGTCCGATCGTGACAGCCGTTTTACCTCAAGGTTTTGGAGGAGTCTACAAGAGGAATTGGGTACCAAGTTGTGTTTGAGTACAGCTTACCATCCGCAAACCGATGGTCAGAGCGAGCGAACGATTCAAACATTGGAGGATATGCTGAGAGCATGTACCCTAGAATTCCAAGGTAACTGGGATGAACACTTACCTTTAGTAGAATTCTCCTATAATAATAGTTTCCACTCAAGCATTAAGATGGCACCTTATCACGCTTTGTATGGGGAGAAGTGTCGAACGCCATCATGTTGGCTGGAAGCTGGGGAAAAGCAGTTTATGGGACCTGAAATAGTCCATGAGACTGCTGAAAAGTTGAAAGTGATAAGGGAAAGGATGTTAGCTGCTCAAGATCGACAAAAGAGTTATGCTGACAAGAAAAGACGACCGATATCCTTCGATGTTGGAGATTCGGTTTTACTTAAAGTCTCGCCGTGGAAGGGACTTATAAGATTTGGGAAACGAGGGAAGTTGAGTCCAAGGTTTATTGGACCATTTAAAGTTCTTCAGAGGATCGGGAATCAAGCTTACAAGCTAGAGTTACCGGAAGAACTAGAGGGTATTCATAACACCTTTCATGTGTGTTATTTGAGAAAATTCACAGGAGATGTGCCCGACATAATTCCGATTTCTGAGTTAAGGTTGGATGAAAACAAGAGGTTGATCGAAGAACCTGAGGCAATCGTTGACCGTAAGACTATGAAGTTACGACGCAAGATGGTCGATTTAGTGCTTGTGCGCTGGAAACATACGAATGGACCAAATCTCACTTGGGAAACGGAGAGTGACATGATGAGTCGCTACCCGCAGTTGTTTGGTGATATGTGATTCCGGGGACGGAATCATCCTAAGAGGGAGAGAATTGTAACACTCGTGTTTCTAGCCTAGGCATTTATATTGAGTTGATAGTCTAGGTTAACCGATGTAACTCATTTTGAAGAAATGAAAAGGAGTTATGTGAATATTATGTGAATTATGTGTTTTATGCTTAAGTATTAGGGTTTAATTAATTAAGAATAAAAATAAGCATCAAAATTAAAGTGTGAGATAAGCCCGATATCTTTACATAAAGTTGTAGTGGTCGAAACAAGGATTTCGGGGATATAAAGAATACCAAAATCCGAGTTATAACGAAGAAGTTATGACCTGTCGAAGTTTCGCGACAAAACCGGCACGGTGCTGAATGTCGTAAAAAGTGAGTTTTTGATAAACTAATTTTTAGCCTTAGTAATCTAAACGAAAGTTGTAGTATTCGTTAAACCGAGAAGTTCGATAAAAAGAACGCCCAAATCTGACTTCGTATGAGGAAGTTATGATTTTTCGAAGTTTCAGCGTAGCAGTAGACAGCTAAAAACTCGAATTTTAGATCGAGCGATTTTTAGCCGACACAACCTAAATGAGAATTGAAGGTCTCGTCATTAGGAGCACAACGGTAAAAAGTCTGACGAAAACAGACGTCGGATGAAGAAGTTATGAATTTTTAACGGATTTCCTGTCCCGGTCTGTTAAAAATAATAATATAAAAATTAAAGTCAAAATTAGCCGACGAAATCTAAACGGAAGTTGTAGATCGTAATTTTAGCTACGCGTGCATATAAAGAACGTCAAAAACGGAGCTCGTATGCGAAAGTTATGGATTTTAGAAGTTTTGGCACGAAAACCGAGAAATTTCGCATAGTCACAATTGCCACGTCACCCTCGCTTAGAAAGTGACATGTGTCCTGCTGAGTCACCTGACTGCTGAGTCATTAGGCTGCTGAGTCATGTGAGCCACGTGTCCTCTTCTGATTCGACCGAGGAGGAGGCCCAATCCGAAGCAGCCAGCTCCCCAGCCGAAGCTTCGCCCAGCTGCCGCGTGTGTCCGAGCCTCGCATAGCCTAGCTCCGAGCCTCGCAGGTGCTCCAGCAAGCCGCGGTCCACTTAGAAGCCGACAGCGAGCCCTCGCATGTGCGAGCCAGGTGCGAGCCATGCGAGCCATGTGCGAGACCTCCCTGCGAAGCCTCTTAGCCGTCGGATCAGGAGACTTCTCAGCCGTTGGATCAAACTTCGGACCCTATAAATAGAAGGGTACCTGCGAGGGTTTCCGGTTACTTTTGGAATTTAGCCATTTTTAGCCCCTCTCTCCATATTTTCTTCATCTTAACATCCCGCAAAGCCCCGGTATCAATTGTAAAGCCCGGAATACCCCACGAAGTGCCCGAGAAGCCCGAAAAATTTATCTTTTCGGTTTCGAAGTCCGACTTTTGCAGAGCCCGGTTTCTCAATAAAACTCCCGGTTTTATTAGAAACGATCGTTTTAGGAAACGAATTGCTGCCCGATTTTCACCAAAATAAGTGAGTGTGTAGTTACTTTCAATTTACACATAGATATGAAGTATTTACCTTGAAATACGTGTTATGTGTAAATATGCTAATTGTTTATTCGAGGTGACTGTTGAATTGATGTTTTATACAAGTTTTAAACTGTATATGCTTTTTATCTACAAAATATGTTGGGTAGAACATGGGTAGATGAAATAGTTGATGTGAGTTAAAATGGTGAGAGGCCTCGATGTCGATGTTGTGTTGTTGTTGTAGCCATCTAGCGAAGTATAGATGACGACCACGGACTTTCTAGATAGTCCAGTGGAACACTAGCAGGTTCGCAACTTGTAGGTGTTGATGAATTAAATGTTCATTGGCGTACTTCATCCCCCTCATGGTTGCCTTAAGGACATGTATGGCTGAGGAAACTCCTTAGCAGTAGTGTCCATCCCGATGATAATCCTTAGGCTAGGTCCCCTGTGATAGGTGTTTAGGGACGTAAAGTGAGGACAACGGGAATGGGTAATCAGGGTTATTGTTGATTGGTGAACTTAATAAGTATATTATTATTGTGGGTTGAAAACCCTATATGCTCACCAGGCTCCCAAGCCTGACCCACTCAGTTTTATGATTACAGGTAGTGGACCCCGAGCATAGTCGGAGGACAACGAGAGATTTTTGGATTATAGGCCAGTAGTTGTAAATAACTGTTGAAAGGCTTATAATGTCTTGTTTATGCTTTTGGATCTGTATCGGAACATGACATCCCGAGGTTTTGATATATATATGGAAAACATATACCTTCTTAATGAAGGGTTTTGATAAACTTTTATCATATTTTGTTTGGGGACCAATTCCGCAACATCTTTTAAAAAGATTTCTCTGATTTTATTTTAAAAAGCATAAATTAAATCGGTCTTTTCTGGCCGAGAAATATGGGGATGTCACAGTTGGTATCCGTGTGAACGTAAGGTTGAAAATGCTAATTAGCTTTAGTTTAATACTCTATAGACCTAAAGATGGTCATAGCCCACTTTGAGTTGCCGCTAATCGACCTTTGGAGGGTTTGAGAGGATATCTAAATATAATGAATATATTCATATTAATTATCTATCGAAATATGTTTTTTTTTTTTTTTTTTTTTTTTTTGTTTCATGTTTAATTTGAATTGTCAACTAAATTAAAATGTTATTTTATCCTATTTATTGACCCAATAATTCGCTAGATTGTCTATCAGAGAAAGACTCAGGATTTCCAAATCTTGGAAAGGCAACCAACAGCCGTTCCTTTTTCCATCAGTGGGTCCCCCAAATGACTTGATAATAATTAATAGATAAAAATATCGGCTTTTGTTATTGGAAAATAAATGGTAATTGTTTAAGGTTTCTAATTTTTGTTATAAATAACTTATTTAAATATGCATAATCACAAATTCAAGACAACTAGGATTAAAATATCGAATATCATTATCAAAAGAAATGAAAGGAAAAGAAATTAAAATATCCAAGAGGTAAAGTAGAAGTCAAAATACCCAACACTTGTAAGCTCCTGCCTCCATGTGTTTGTCTCCTCCTCCATTCTTGGCGGAATCTTCAAGATTTCTTGATAGTGAGACACAGAAGAACCCTTTTTTCTTCACAATCTTATCTCTTTGTGTGATCAAGAAATAATATCTGCTTCATCTAAGGAAACTAGAAAGAGAGAGAGTAAATGGGCATTCTAAATGACGATGCAGTTTTGATTAAAGAAGCAGAAAAAGCAGGAGACAAAACTCTAATCACTGTAAATTGTCCAGACAAAACAGGTCTTGGCTGTGATTTGTGTCGAATCATTCTCCTCTTTGGCCTCAGTATCGCTAAAGGAGGTATATCTTTTTACCCTTTATATCGCATTTCTTTTTACCCTTTATATCGCATTTCGAATAAACTTTACTTTATTTTTAGGCATATATTCATATTTCTGTGATCTTGGTTGTCAATTAAAGTGAAAAAAAATCCCGTTATTAACTTTATTATTTATTAATTAGAGCTTTTGTCGGTCTTTCATGTTCGATCTCAAATCTATATTTTGATAATTATTTTATAATATAAATAAAATCTTTTTTTTTTTTTTTGATAGATGCATCAACAGATGGGAAATGGTGTTATTTGGTTTTCTGGGTGGTGGGAAAGCCGACAACCAGGTGGTATTTATTAAGAGAGAGGCTACGTGAAGTATGTCCACCGTGCACCCTGCCAATGGCGGAGATCTACTACTTCCGGCCGGAGTTTCAGCAGCCGAAGCCACCAAAAGTTTTCCTTTTGAAGTTCTGGTGTACCTTTGATCGGAAAGGCCTCTTACATGGTATAATTTCCCTCTTTCATCATAACGAAAATTGTAGAATGTAAATAATGAATATGTGGTTATTTAGATAAATATTATTTTGACTAGAACTAATAATCTTTATTTACTCCATAATTTTACAAAGATAGATACACCTATAGATAGCCATGCAACCAAATGGCTTAACCTTTCTAACCATTGCAACTCTTCATAAATAAGTGACACATTCTTCAAGAATGATTGTTAAATTATTAACTAACCAAACTACAAGAATTAACTCTCGTAACTACCAACCCATAATAACACAATAACTACCTTTTGAAATTACCAAACTAACCTTATGTCTTGCTTACGTTTCAACATGTGTTGTGTACTTAAAAAAAACCGTGTCGTTTACAGAATGTCACTCAAAGTGCTTACAATGGCATATGAGTTTTAAAGTGTTTCGTATTCTTTAAAGGGCTAAATGCAAAACATAATAATGTATTTTCATTGATTTGTTTATGTCAGCGCCTTACTTTCATTTCTTGTTATTATAGCATTGCACTTTGAAAAATATACCCAATTATAGCAATGTCATTTGAATATTCTTTAAAGAGTGATACAAGATTCCTTTCCAACTTTTGAGGTTGTTTTCACATTCAATAGAATTTACAAAGATATGGTCAAGATTGTGTGCAATTTTTTTAATACAACTAGGTTCCTTAAAAAGCTGGAGAAATATAGCTTACTTTGACTAAGAAGATTAATTGTTTATGTGGGAGTCGGCATTATCTTGAATATATTATCAATAGCATGACAAAATTGTTTCAATATATTATATGTGTCGAAAGGGACTTGAAACTATTGACCCGACAATAACCATTTTATGGCATCTTTAATTCTTTATCCACCAACTATCAAAAACAGGTAACCTAAAAAATTGTATTCTTAATTTCGTCATTCTTTTAAAAAAATGAATAACAAGTCTCTTACAATAAATTTCTCTAATCTGACTTAGCAATGACTCTGTTGATATTATATATTTTAATCTCATTGAATTTTTTTTTCTTAATTTCTTTTATAGATGTAACAAAGGTCCTTTGTGAGCTAGAGCTTTCGGTTAAGAGAGTAAAAGTATTTACAGCGCCAGATGGGACAGTAATGGACCTTCTTTTTGTCACAGATACAAGGTACATCTGTCATTTTGACCTCAAAAGTCAAAGTATATATATGGACACGAGTTTTTTACATTACAATAAAAATGTTACGTATTTGGTTTATCTTTTACTTAATGACCTTTGTTATCCTCAATGAGTAGGGAACTTCTTCATACAAAAAAGCGACAAGAGGAAACAAAGAGTCAATTGAACGCAATGTTAGGAGATAACATAATAAGTTTTGAGATCGAATTGGCTGGTCATGAAGTCACAGCTAACCCTCAAGGATCAGCATTTCTTCCACCTGCAATCACAGATGACATGGATAATGCACTCATCTCTAAACGTGTATCCGTAAAATTCGACAACGAGCTTAGTCCTTCGCACACTCTCATGCAAATACTTTGCCAAGATCATAAAGGCTTGATCTATGACATCATGCGTACCTTAAAAGACTACAACATTCAGGTACTAATTTATGCCAGACTGGTTGTCGTGTACCTGATTTACATCTCACATGATGCCTTTGTAGGCAGACCTGGCAATCTGTGTCTGCGTGTTGTGTATACGTGTCAATTGTCATACACGAATTTACATGACATGAATTTGGCAAAAACAAACACGACATGAATTGTAAAACGTGTCTTGGGTATAAAACACGAACACGACACGTAATTAATCTGTGTGACACAACACAAATAGACACGTTTTTAACCGTGTTACATGAAAACACAGATAAACACAAATTTAATTCGTGTCTATACGTGTTTATATGTGTCGCGTGTCAACACGAATTAAATTTGTGTCTATACGTGTTTAAACATGTTTAAACAGATAAATTTGTGTTCGACACGCATAAGACACGAAACATGAATTTTAAAATTCGTGTCGACACGAATAGACATGAAACACGAATTTTCTAAAACCCATACATGGAAAACTCGTGTTGTGTATCAAATTGTCAGGTCTACTCACAGGGTGGTGTGGGCCAGCTGAAGGGTTGTTGGAAGAATAATCTTTTTTGAACAAATATTTTATGAAATGAATTGATGATTTTTTATAATGTGATAGGTTTCATATGGGCGATTTTCGGCGAAAGCGAAAGATTATGAAGTGGACTTGTTTATAATGCAAGGAGATGGAAAGAAGATAATGGACCCCGAGAAGCAAAAGGTGATTTGTTCGCGTCTTAGAATGGAACTTGTTCGCCCTCTTCGAGTGGAAGTGATGAGTCGTGGTCCGGATACCGAGTTGTTGGTGGCTAACCCGGTCGAGTTAGCCGGAAAAGGGCGGCCACTTGTGTTTTATGACATCACACTTGCAATAACAAGTCTCAGTATACGAATCTTCTCGGTAGGTACAAAAGACGAAAATGCCCTTGTCATCCTCAAAAATAGTCTTGTGTTAACAACTGATTTTATTTCTTCATAGGTTGAGATTGCAAGGCACAGAATTCATGATCGAGAATGGGAAGTCTATAGGGTACTTCTAGATGAAGGTGACGTGGCTTTGGTGCCAAGGAGCACGATCAAAGAGTGTGTTGTCAAAAACTTGATGGGATGGGAATGATAGTGGAAATAGAATCGTTGTACATTAGAAATTTGTCATGAATCCAAGGGTATTATTAGTATAATAGATAAGTTGTATATATAGTACAAGTTAGCAATGCAATCGAGTGTAGAATATAAATATGTAAGGGGGTATGAGTCATGACCCCGATCGTATATACACAGTATACCATCCTGTACAATGTGCAGCTTAATGTGTACATATTTTGGCTTATAAATCATCTTAATGTGGTTGGTTGCTTTTGCTTTGTGTTTTAGTGAGAATTAGTCGATAAATCAAATTACATTGATGCAATTTTGCAAATAGGGTTATAATAGATTAGGCCCAATTTTATGAAACGTGTGAAAATTGATTAGGACGCTTTGTCTTGAATTTCTTGGTTAAATTCCTTCCTGTAATTGAATATGAATAGTCATTCATCTTTTCCGATTGTCATAAACCTTCTGCTAGATTTTGAACGTAACTATTTAGCTTAGGAATTAGGTTAAATTGAACCTTCTTCTTCTTCTTCTTCTTCTTCTTCTTCTTCTTCATGTTTAATAATCACACCATAGCTTGTCGTGCATCCATGGAAAACCTAACTCATCATTTTTTTTACGTAGGTGTGGAATACTAACAGTTAGAAATTGAGTATGTTGATGCTGATACTTTGGAGAAGCTTGAAAAACAAGGGGTTGATTGTCAACCTAAAGCTTCTACCATTCGCATTATCCAGGTATTTATTTGTTAAATATTTCCATTATTGGTAAATAAAGTTGCCCTTATAAATAATGTTTAATAATGTTGGATTATGGTTACACAATTATGATAGTGATAGTTTTCTGTCACAGGATAAGTTTCTTCAAAAAGTTCATTTTTCTAGACATGGAATTCCGCTTCCAAAGTTCGTACAGGTTTTGGATTATTAAAGACTATTTTATTAATCTTTATCTGAAAAGAAAAAAGATAATTTATATTTTTTAGTGGGATAGATAGAAGATGAAGAAAGTGCTAATTAAAAAAGCAGGTGAACAATTTGGTTATCCTCTAATGGTAAAAAGTAGAAGGTTGGCTTATGATGGAAGGGGTAATGCTGTTGCTAAAAGTGAACAAGTGTTAACTTCTGCTATAAATGGTACCTTTTTATATTTTTATAATCTTTTTGGTGTTATAATAAGATTTAGCCTTGAAAAAATTCTAATATATTTTTATCATATGTCACATTGTTAAGTCTCCTGCTAATGGGTCATGGAAGATTATGAAAGTTGGAATTGATATTGCTTCAAAGGTTGTTGCTTCATTGGAAGGTGCTGGTGTGTTTGCATTTGAGTTGTTTCTAACAGAAGATGACCAGGTTATTAATTCTTTATTCTTTTTTTTTCATTTTTATTTTTAGGTAAAATTATTGAAAATGCTAAATTATAATGTAATGTTTGAATGAATACAGATTTTATTAAATGAAGTTGCTCCTAGACCTCATAAGAGTGGACACCATACAATTGAATCTTGTTACACTTCACAATATGAGCAACATTTGAGGGCAGTTGTTGGTCTTCCTTTTGGTGATCCATCAATGAAGGCGCCAGCTGGCATCATGTATAACATTTTAGGTGAAGATGAGGTATAAGTTTTATTAAATTTTTCAATAGATGAATATTAATTTTAGAAAAGTGTATTTAATATTGTATAGGGAGAAGGAGGGGTGGGGGGTGGGGGGGGGCATCTGTTCATTGGTATGATAAACCAGGTAGGTATTTATTTTATTTAATATAAATTATAATCAGCCACTTACTAAATATTACATTTTTGGTCCCTGAGTGCAGCTGAATTTTTCTTTTTTTTTTTTCGTTATTTGAGGTTTTGGGTCTCTGTTCCAAGTAAAATGACTATATTGTTGGGATCAAAATTGCAAATATCAGCTATAATCAGGGACCAAAAGTGTTACAAGAACCTCGAATTTTGGGACCAAAACTGCAAAAATCTGCTATACTTGGGGACTAGAAATGTAATTTACTTTGTATATTATTAATCATAGAATAATTAAGATTTTTGGTCTCTGAGTATAGCTGATTTATACGATTTTGGTTCTCATTTGAGATTCTTGTAAATTATTGGTCCTTGTTCAAAAGCAAAATGACTAAATTTTGGACCCAAAAATCGTCATTTTCTTAGAATAAGGACTAAAAAATGTTACAAAACCCTCAAACAAGGACTAAAATTGCAAATAGTTTCAGGTATGTAATTTACTCTTTGTGATTATTATAGATATGCGAAAGCAAAGGAAGATGGGACACATAACGGTTGTGGGCCCATGAATGGGAATTGTGGAAGAACGGTTGAAATCATTTGTAATGTTGACCGATGTGAATGGGACAAAACGTATAGCGAAAAATGTGGAATTTTGTGTATGTAAAAAGACGTAAATACCCTCTCTCCTTATAATGTTTGATGCGGTGGCTCCACGTGTCGGAATCATAATGGGTTCTGATTCAGATCTTCCGGTGATGAAAGAAGCTGCCAAAGTTTTGAATGATTTTGATGTGTAGATGCCAAGAGGAGTTCCTATTGCAATCAACAATGCCAACAAAGTAAAATTTTGACGTGGGCATAATTGTCATTTTACAAAATGGCACAATTCCAACTAGACGCAAGAGATGCTGTATTGGAAAAAACCCAGAAGCTAGAAAAACTGAGTTGGGAAGATTACTTGAAAGCTTGAGCTATTTTCCTACTATAATAGATTTCAAAATTTTAAATTTAGGAATAATTTAACCTATTAACCTCAATCCATAAGGTGGTCATATGGGGGTTATTTTGGTCATTAAATTTGCACTCCATGTCCAATGTATGGTTGATTAATTTTGTTTGTGTTATTCCTTTTTAGGGCAAGTTGTAGGAAATAGCAACACACTTTACTTTTTTTTTTCTTTTTTTTTTTTTTTTTTTTTTTTAAATCAAACTAGGAAATATACTTATAATTTCTTACTCAAAATAGCAGTGTAGTTGTATTTCTTTATCAATAATAAAAAATATGTGATATTTTAAGTATTATGCCAATATTGAAATTGGAATCTAAGTATGTAAGCACATTACTATTTCGAAGAAAAAGTTTATTGCTTATATTGTTATTGTTAACTTAAATTAAGTGTTTAAGTTAATTAATTTGGTTAGTATTGAGCACTGATAAATAGCTATTTTGATTGTCTTGTGTAATTAAGAAATCTATTTTATAAACTGTTTAATATTGAAAAAAATAAAAAATTATTGGTAATTTACGTCCTTTTTTTTTAAGTGAAAAGTTAAATTAATGACAAAAATAAATAGAACTTGAGGGGTATAATAAATTTTCTCATTTATGTACTTTATAAAAGTGTTCATAAATTGGGATAATGTATACCAAGGTTATTCAAGTATACAAAAAGCGGTATCAGTTCGCGAAATAATAACAAAAATTTGAAAGTAATGTACAAATTATAATTTGGTTTGTAATAATGAAATAAAATCTCAAATCATTTTTCATATTATATGTATTTATGAGTTATAGTTTTAAGTTTAACATTATGTGATACGAAAAACACTAGGAACTTAATACTATAAAATCATAGCTCTAGTTTTAGCCTAAAAATGATGGATTTGTTTGATAAAACAGAATCGTTTAGTACTCGATAATTTCAACGTCTTCATGGTTAACAAAATGTAAGGTTTCTAAACAATTTACAGACTTTAGATTCGAGACTCTGTCAAACTGTCAAACACTCAAATGTGATCCATAAGTTGAGATTTTTACAACACCGAGTAAAACTAAACAAAAGAGAGAAAAAAGTTACAAACTTTTCTTGACGATATCCTTTGTAATCATTTGTAAGGTTTAATAAAAAAAGGTCAATATATTATAAGACCCGATCCAATTCCAGTTAGTTTAGTGATTTAACATGCTGATCAAGCATTAATAATTAACGTTTATGAGAACATCTTAAATGATTGTTGCAGAGAAAGTTATAGTAGACTCAAATACGAACACGCGAATATAACGATCGTTAAAATTTAAGATCATATGTAGAAGTTACGACGTTCAGAACACAAGACCTAAGTCAAACCATAAGACCTAAACAACCAACAAGTCGAGGCTGCGGTGGCCATAAATAACAACAACCTTGAACACCTTGTTAATTATTGTCCCACATAGGATGATGTGAGAAAAATCTAAAGAAACCGGTTATAAGTATCGAATGTGTACAAAACAACAAAGACTTATTTTACAACAAAAAAATTATTAAGGACTAAATGTGCACAAAAATATTAAGAACAAATATGTACAAAATAGGAAATATATTATCCTATTCAGTCAATTTTTCTGGCTTACCTGATGTAACCGGTCATTATGACTAAATGTGTCCAGTTTAACAAGTTGAATGGGTAAATGTGGACGAAAAAAAACTTAATGAACAAATATGTACAAATTAAAAAATATATTACCCTATAAAGTCATTATCCATTCTAAAAAAAACACAAAAATAGGGGCATTTTTGTAGTTTCCTACGTACTTAACAAATGATAATTGGGGGAGTTAGAGGGTGTTTGACATAGCTTTTAAAGTCACTTTTAGTTTTTCTCTTTTTTTAAAAGTCAGAAAGATGTTTGGTAAAATGAAAATGACTTTTGTAATCAACTTTTTCAATAGAGAAAATCTTGTCTTTTTAAAAAGTCACGTAAACGTGATTTTTCCAACTTTTCAACCACTTAAAACATTAAATTACCTTTATACCTCCAATTTTTGACTTTTTTTCCCCTCAAAAGCCAATCCAAACACATTTTAAAAAACAATTTTCGTAAAAAGTTCTTTTACAAAAGGACTTTTGCCCCACAAAAGCTAAGCCAAACACATCCTTAGTCTTAGGGACCATACATAAGGCTTTTTGAAAACTAGAAAGACGAGCTATGAGAAAAAATTCAAAAACGGACTAAAACTGCAAATGAATGTAAACCAAGAACCAAAAGTGTAATTTACTCTTTTACAAAATAAAGTCACGTACCTTCTTTTTACTGAATTTGAGATTAACTCTATTCCAAAATATGAGGGGGCGTTAGGTGCAATCTTCAACGAGGGAAAAGTAAGTGAGAGAAGAGTGGAAGCAAGAAAACAAAGAGATGTGTGGTGAGCAATTCTTCCCTAAACACGTGGATGGCTTCAACTGTCGTATATTGCTTGCTCTCTGTTTCGTAGTCTTCAATGGAAGAGGAAGATACCTTCGAATCTTCTCGTTTTCATTTCTGATCCTCTTTCGATTCAACTCTCTCCTTCAATACCATTCAAATATCAGATACCTATCTCTCTATGTACATATATACACGCAAACTTGATTGTTTGTAGAAAAAGAAAGAGAGAAATAAAGAAAACGATGAGCGCTTTGAATTCCCATTTCGTGCTTGTTGATCTCAACACGTCATGGCAATCAATTAACCAAATTCCAGCATCAACTTTTGCTTACCTTCAAACCTCCAAAATCCCAAGTTCCTTCTCAGCGGCATTTCGTCGAACACGTGGTGGTACTGGTAGGATCTCCTCCACGAGGTCATCATCGGTGCCACCCATTCGATCGCCGGAAGTACGCAAACCGAGAGATCGGTCATCTCTTGGAAATGGGTTTTTATCCCCTTCCTCGAATCCAACTTCGACATCTCAATCCCAAGTCGGATCGGAGCTCGATCTGTTTCTTGAATTGGTGCCCTTAAGGATGAGGAATAAGCTGTTTGAACATTCGGAGATTGGGAATATGATCGAGGTTGTGATGGATTTGGGTAGACAACCCCTTGCTAGATTCCCATCAGGAGATTGGGTTATCTCCGATGAGCCTGTCAATCTTGAAGATCTACGTCATGCAATTTCAAAGGTTAATTAACTAAATTACAAAAAGAACTCTTATTTAGTTATGCACACACTTAAGATAATTGATTTGAAGTTTAAAATAAACAAGTTAACTTTTTTTTTGTCCTATATAGAAAGATAACCAACTAAGATCCTATTGTATTATTAAATTAAGGTTGTTAATATATATTTTATATATCTTGTTTCTTTCCTTATAATAGATTGGTGAATTTTCGGATGACAACCGATCTGGCATTGATCATTCTTTACACCGAATAAGTGCAATTCGCAACCGCAAAAGGCAAATAATCGGTCTCACGTGTCGTGTGGGTCGAGCCGTTTCCGGTAGTGCAGAAATTATTCGCGATTTGATTGAAGGAGGCGGTTCCATTTTGGTTATAGGACCTCCCGGGGTTGGCAAAACAACCCTAATCAGGTATACCCTGTGTTCTCAGTCTCAGCAGCTGCAGTGTGAGAGTTTCAGTTCCAATGTGGATATATACTTTATGTCAGCCACCCAGTGGGCCACTGTCTACCTGATTTACATCTCATATGATACGCTTTGGGCAGTGTGGGCCAGGTAAAGGGTGTTGTTATTTAATTAAATATTATCTTATTTGATTTTATGTATGTAGAGAAATTGCTAGAATGTTGGCGGATGAGCGAAAGAAACGTGTGGTGATAATAGATACTTCAAATGAGATTGGAGGAGATGGTGATGTTCCTCATTCGGGTATAGGGCGTGCAAGAAGGATGCAAGTTCCAAATGTTAATATGCAACACAATGTGTGTGTTTTTCTTTTTTCTTTTTTGTTAAACTTCATCTTTTGATTTACTTTTAATTAATTAATGTGTAGGTAATTTGATTGATGCAACAATATTGTTGAATGTTTGAATAGGTGATGATTGAAGCAGTTGAAAATCACATGCCTCAAACTATTATAATTGATGAGATTGGAACAGAGCTTGAGGCTATGGCAGCAAGTACAATTGCTCAAAGAGGAGTTCAGCTTGTTGCAACTGCACATGGAGTAACGATAGAAAGCATAATCAAAAACCCTTCTCTTCAAATCCTTGTTGGTGACATTGAGGTCTTTTTATATTTTACTTCCTTCATATATTTAGTGTTTCTGATTCACTTAATTCAAAAAGAATATCTTAAATTTACAAATTTGACCTCGTAGAGTGTGACTCTTGGTGATGATGAAGCAAGGAAACGGAAAGTGCAAAAGACTATACTCGAGAGGAAAGGGCCTCCAACATTTTCATGTGCTGTTGAAATGATCTCTAGAACAGAGTGTTGTGTTCATCATCGATTGGATGCCACTGTAGATGCCATACTTGCAGGTGCTTTATACCTCTTCAATCTTTTATGTCTAACAATCCAAAGGAAAAATAGAACTTTGAGATTTGATCATACGATGTCGTTATTGAAAACAGGTAGACCTCCTTTGTATGAAATCCGTCGTATGGCGGATGAATCTGAAAGATCTAAAGATGTCTCCGATCTCCCTAAAGAAGCAACAATGGTGGAGATATCATACAAGGAAGATGTATTAGATGCGGAAGACGAACATCTTTCACCTGATTTTGAAAAATCGAGGCGCTATGAAGATAAAAAGATACGTAAACAGGAAAATTCACGTATTTCAACGCCAAAATTGAACAAATCAGATAACACCGATCGTGTTTTTGAAGACATTAAGGATGACGTCGAGTCTGATGGGGAAGAACAAGATCGTGCTTCCAATATCAGAAAACTTAACAGTAAACCACAAAGCAGGACAAAAACAAAGACCCCGGTTTATGTTTATACGTATAAGGTAACCTATTTTGCGTTTAATTTGTAGAGGAACTAATATGATATATGATTATTTTTGCTTAAAAGGTTTTATTTTTGAATGTGCCCTAGATATTGGAAGCTGACTTACAACAAGTAGCAATGGTAATGGGGCTTACAGAAGAGATTGATGTAACTGATGATATAAGTAATGCGGATGCTATTTTAGCATCAAGTTATGAAATGAAGGAGAATCCATGGATACGCAGTGTAGCAAAATTTCACCAGTTACCCGTGTTTGTTATCAAGGTGTTTATTTTGTTATGATTTTGGTTTGAGTACAAATAGAATATATATGGATTATTTAATTGTGTTATTTAGTAAAGTTTTGTTGAATCACAGTCAACTACCATGGCTCAAATGGTGAAAGCAATTCGAATGATTCTCGGGAGGGATTTATTTGGTGCAAAACTGAAACAACTGAAAAAAAACTCGGTGGATATTGAAATTGAAGATGATGTTCCAAGAAGAAAACCATCATTAGAGGAGATTGATGCCTTAGAGGTATTTTTGTTCCATTGTTATGCAATTTTTTAAGGCAATTTAATCCTTTGTTATGTTAGTATTGATAATATATATTGATTGTATTGATTATAGGAAGTTCGACTTGCTATAGAGTATATTGTGATTCCAAGTGGAGAACCTGTAGAGCTTCTACCTCGATGCTCAGAGATAATAGCTCAACAACTTGAGCTTGTAAAAAGTTATCAATTGGCTGTAGAAAACTCGGGCACTGACCTCAATCCAAGGCTGCAGATTCTTCCACAAAAGTTAAACAAGAAATCAGGGAAAAACTCCAAAACTAGTGCAGGCTTCATTGCACCTACGGGTGGTGTTGCGGGTACAAGTGTTGCTAGGCTGCCACTTTTGCCTGAATAGTGCATGCAACAAAATAGTGTCTCTAATTATATGACTTGTTTCACCAAATCATGTATAGTCATTTAAATTATGACTAAGTGTGGTGGTGGGGCCAGCTTAGGGGTTGTTGACACTTAAATTGTTTGTGTGGCTCGTAATTGGCCCCGTGTTTGTATATTATTGTTAATGTATACGATTATGATGTTGATTTGTTATTATAAATGTACAAAATTTACACATTATCTAATGCCTCTTTTTTCGACATATGGTTTTTTAGGGTTACGTTGTGCTTTATGACTTTCCACTCCACCAACAATAAATGTACAAGATTTACACATTACCTAATGCCTCTCGACATATGGTTTTTTAGGGTTACGTTATGCTTTATGACTTTCCGCTCCACCAACAAAGTCGTAAAACCATGTATTGATAGATATTACAACTGTTTGAATCAAGAGATATTAACAAAACTAATCCCTATAACGAGCTAATTAACAAAAATAACCTTTTTATTTCGGAATTTGGAAAATAATAATTTTCTCCGAATGTCGCATTGCGGACTAGTGATGTCCGTTCCGGAGGTGGTGGTGGTTGGTGAGATGGGACGTAAAATTATTCTAGAATCTGACATCGTAGATTCCAGAGTAAAGTCCAAAATGGACAGGTACTCTAGAGTGATGTTCCGAAGTTACTTGTAATCGGGTTTTAGAGTACATCGTAACATGTGTAATTCTAAGCGATATAATGCTAGATATGTCTATTTACTATCATTGCCCTTCACTACAAACATAACTTGACATCGTATATTCCATTCCAGAGTATAGTCCAGAATGTACTCAAGAGTGATGTTTTGAAGTTACATGTAATCGGTTTTTTAGAGTACTTGTTGAATGAAGGGCAATGATAGTAAATAGACATATTTTGCATTATATTGCTCAGAATTACACATGTTACGATGTAGATTTTAGCAATGACATCAACTTTTTTGGGTTGGTTAAGTTGATTCTTTAAAGTCTAGGTTACATACTAATCATTTTCCTTTGTCTTTCTAATGCCCTAGATAAAATTTAGTTGTTCGTCAGGTATTTTCTTAATATTGTAACTAGTATGCGTCCTAACACATTGAAATTGTTACTTGTTAACCATGTTCAGAAAAATAGTGTTAATTGATTCGCCGGAGAAAATCATTGTGTGACAACGGTTTTTTTTCGGAAGTAATCAAATATGTAATTTATTTCCTGTGACACTGAATCAACTTCCTTGTTACGATGGATTGTAATCGAGGGTGATCTTATATATAATGCTAAGGATGTTGATGATGGTCCAACATCTGACAGTGATGAATCCGCAATTGATCTGGAAAAATTGATGATGCAAACTTACTTCCACACAGATAACTGATTCCAGTAATTTTCAGAAATTGTTGATGTAGCACCTGGTTCTTAGTATGTATTTTTATTTAAGTGTTTTGCATTTTTGGCCTGGGAATCGGCGAGATGAAGGACCAACTTGTCGAGTAGGAGCGGGTTTGGACACGGGATTTAAGTATTGGACTCGTCGAGTCGGGTCCCAGACTCGACGAGTAGGCTCTGACTGGACAAAAACCCTAATCTGAGGGTTTGCACCCTATTTAATCATCTCTTTCAGCCACCACTCGTCCCTATTGCTCCCAGAAACCCTCCATAGCAAACCCTAAGTGTTTTGGTGCAAGATCTAAGGCTTTTGTGGTGATTTTGGTAGTTTTGTTCACAAAGAAGAAGGAAGAGCATAGAAGGATCAAGAGGAGACTGAAGGATTCGAGTTTGGTACATCATTTTCAGTCTTTGAAAGGTATAAAGTCTATACCTTGCTTGTTCAATTGTTTGATCCCTTTTCGGGGAAAGATTTAGGGCTTTTTAAGCCATATGAGGTGGCCAACCATGATTGCAAACATGGTCGGGGGTCAAGACCTCGGATCTAAGTCTTGGGAGGAGTCACAAGGCAGATTTGGGTTGTTTTTGCACTCAAGGAAGGTCCCATGCAACATAAGAGCCATTTTAGAGCCTTTTAGGCTCAAAAGTCCCATGTATGCACGTAAAGTTCGTAACTTTACGTGCTAGATCGAGCTTAGGGGCTTGGATCTATCATTTGGTCAAAGGTTGTACATCAGAAATCGAGGAAATAGGACGTGGACGTTATCGACTCGGCGAGTCCGTTCTTGGGACTCGACGAGTCCAAGGCATAAATTCCCATATCTGTTGAGGGTCAAAAGAACTCAGTTGGGTGTTAGAAGGGTTGTAGAAGGTCCGAAGGAGTGACCCAACGTATTGGACTTAGCCTTAGACCTAGAGTTCATGGGACTCGACGAGTGCTAGAACAGACTCGGCGAGTCCAAGGCAATCTCCCAACACATGAAGACGAACTCGACGAGTTGTTCATACAACTCAGCGAGTCAAGGACAAGACTTGTTCATCAGATGAAGGTGAACTCGACGAGTTGTTCATACAACTCGGCGAGTCGGATGAAGGTTTATTTGATGTTCATATAGAGGAGGAACTCGTCGAGTCGTTTCCAAACTCGACGAGTAGAGTCGTAGATACGGAGGGTAAAGGGTTAGGGACTCGACCAGTTGACGGCCCAACTCGGCGAGTCGGGTCAACTGGAAGTTGACTTTGACTTGGACTTGGTTAGGGGCAAAATAGTCATTTTACCCCAAGAGTAGATACCAGTTTTTTGACTGGGTGTTTGTGGAAATTATAGTCGAAGGATTTCTGGAGCAGGAGCAACAGTAGCAGACAGAGGTTTCCCGCACAGATTATCAGCAGCTACTCGTACGAGGTGAGTTACCTTCCAGTAGAGGTGGGTCTAAGGCACCAATGTCGGCCCACCAGTAGGAGTTGTATATTAGATGATTGTCTTTGTGATATTCATCTAGGTTTGCTACTACCTAATATGTTATGAGCTAGTATGATATGATATTAGATGCTAGTAGCAGTAGGGGAGATAGTCCCCAAGGTTACCGGTCGATAGGGCCAAAAGGGGGTGGTCATACCCAGTCATACTAGATAGAATATGGTTATGTGTTACATGTTATGTGGTAGTAGTAGAGGGGTGAAATAGTCCCCAGCATCCGGCCGAGAGGACCGAAGGGGGGCCAGCACCCAGGTATGCTAGGCAGTATCCGGTCGAGAGGACCGCTAGGGAGGCCAGCACCCAAATATGTTGGGCAGTATCCGGTCGAGAGGACCGAAGGGGAGGCCATCACCCAGGTATGCTAGGCAGCATCCGGTCAAGAGGACTGAAGGGGTAGGTCGGGCACCTTGATATGCCTGACAATATGTGTATGTTATGTGATTGTATGGTATGCGGTACGATGGGGGAACTCACTAAGCTTCATGCTTACAGTTTACAGTTTTGGTTTCAGGTACCTCTTCAGCGAAGGTGAAGGAGCTGGCGCGGTAGTGGCACATCATACACACACTCATTGTTTTTCGCACTATGGATATTCTGGGATTGTACTCTGACGTGTTACTATTTTTATGACTTGGGTTTTTAGATATGATACATTGTTTTATGAGATGATGTGATTTCACACACTACTAGAAAAACAGCCTTTTACGACGCGCAAACCACGACACTCACTAATTTAGGTTACACAAACGAGAGTGACATTAAAAAAGTGTCATCTCTTCAGAAAATTTAAGGATTTAGGTCACACATTATTGCGTGCCCTTAAATTAGTGTCATAAGAAAAAAAAAAAACACGGAGGGCGTTGTATCTTAAATGGGCGTCCTCTATAGGTGTCACTTTATAATTTTTATGAACGTGCGTACCTTAGTTACAAGCAGGAAAAGAAAAGCCAAAAAATTAGAAAAGCCCGCTACCCTTTTTGCCCTAAGCGTTTTGACGCATCTTTCATTCTCCTCTCACTGTTGTGCGCGCAACTTCTCAATCATAGATCCAAGGTTACGATTTCATCTCCATCTCTCGACTTCATCATCTCAATCAAGAAAAAAGGCTTCTAATTTCCATTCATCTGCTTCATCTCTGCTGTGATTTCACCTGCTTCATCTCAGTAGTTTCTCCATTTATCTCTTCTATTTCAGCTTTTCTCAAATTAGGGCTTGCTATTACCAGTCGTAATCTTCCTGATCATCTTCAACTTCTTGTTTAACAGTTTTCATCAATGGCGGATTACCAAATTCGTTGCTATTCGATTCACAATCATCTTTGACCATTTGACTACCCGACCCATTTTTGGAGTCTTCAGAATGGCTACACGTTGTAATGGAGTTGCAACTTGAAGCACCATTAGGAACCACCATTGATTCAGAATAATACTCGCTCATGGTTCGATAGTTTGGCAGATTGAGACGGGCACAAGGACCATACATGACTTGGGCAACTTCATCAGCTAGGGCAGCTTCAACTGCTGACCCGAAAGTTCCAAGCCATAATCGACTAACTCTATTGGGTTCTCGAATCTCAGCTACCCATTTACCCCATGTTCGTTGTTTTACAACTCGAGTTCTCAGGTCCTCCTTTACCTTTCATGCAACCTTTCTTTGATCCTTTTGCAGGAACTTTACGTGTTGGTTTAGCTTTTTCATCTAATTTATCGATCTTCTTGTTGTATTCCTTCCATTTCGCTAGAGTTCTACTACCCATTTTGGGCCTTCGTGTCTAGTTCGTGATGTTTAGGAATTTGGACTTATTCCATTGAGGGTAGCAATTTGGGGGCCATTAATCCTTCTTGATTTGGAAAAAGACAAGTTTGATGAACATGATGATGTGGGAATAGAGTGGCTTGGTAGCACTTTTGATATACTAAGTACAAATGGTGTTGATACTTCACTAAGTTATCTTTGTAGACGTGAATACACCATCGAATGTAATTGGAAGGTTTGTGTTTTCAAATCTTTCTAATTTTTGAATTCTATCTTAAATTCAACCTCATGGAGTGGTGTGTTTGTAGGTTTTTTTGTGACAATTACTTGGATGGAGGGTATCATGTACCTTTTGCACATAAAGATCTTGCATTAGGTCTTAAGCTAGATTCCTATTCCACCACAGTATGTATGTTTCACTTGACACACATTTTAATTAAAATGTTTGAGTATTAGTTAAATATATATCTCTAAATCTTGTGAATTGTAGGTATATGAGAAAGTAAGCATCTAGAGATGTGATGGAGATGAAGTGAAGGGTGAGGAAGACTTTGATAGACTTGGATCAAAATCTCTATATGCTTTCATTTATCCAAACTTCATGGTGAATAGGCAAGTTTATTGACTTTATCTTGTTTCTTTTTTTTCAACCATGGATGCTCTTTTTTTAACCTCTTTTTGTGTTCAGGTATGGGCCTTGGATGGACACAAATCTGGTTCTTCCATTGGGACCCAGGGGATGCAAAGTGATTTTTGATTATTTCCTTGATGCATCTCTTAAGGTAAATTTGAAATCAAACTGTTTCTCACATAGATAGGGTATATAATAGCTTCTATTGTGTAGGATGATGAAGCTTTTGTAACAGGGAGTTTAAAAGATAGTGAACAAGTTCAGGTACGTAGATATTGTATGTACCTTTTGGTCATCATTTAGGTATCGGATGACTAGAGTTTTTTTTATATGATTGTAGATGGAAGATGTCACGCTCTGTGAATCAGTCCAAAAAGGTTTGGAATCACCAGCTTATGGTAGTGGTAGATACGTGCCTATGGTAGAGAAGGCGCATCATTTTCACTGCCTCTTACACCAAGATCTCATCAACTGATATTATGCATTTTAAAAAAAATCTTTAATCTTATAATTTTGATTCACATTCTGTTATGGCATGTAGTTTCTATATTAGTTGTGATATATCAACTATGTGGATCGAATTAAGTAGTTCAAAAGCCTATGTTTTTTAGTGCAATATGAATAAATGAACAAGTGGAAAATTTTATATATACAAGAATCATCCCAATATGTACAAAAGTGCATCCAATTACAAAATGGCAAAAACATCAAACACCGAACATGAACCTGAAAAAAAAAACTCTACAAAGCTTCAAATTCTAAATACATACTACGGGGTCATTGAATACAGTTGTAGCCTCCGCCTCCCTCAGTATGTCCGAGTATATAACATTGCAGGAGAAGCAAGATTCACAACCTTCTCCTCCTCTAACATCTAAAACATGCAGACAATTCACCCCCGACTGGTGTCCAAATTCGCCCCGTATCAAAGTCCGGATACATGTTGCTGATTGTGACATCCCCAAAATCACGGCCAGAAAAGACCAATTTAATTTATGCTTTTAAAATAATTTCAGAGTAATCCTTTGATTAAAAGAGTTGCGAAATTTGTTCCTAAAACAAAATATGATAAAATAAGATTTACCAAAGCATTTCTTAAAGAAATGTATTTTCATTACATAATAAAACTCGGGATGTCATGTTCCGATAAACAGACCAAAAGCATAAACATTACAAAATAGACCTTACAACAGTTATATATAACAACAGGTCTATAATCCAAAAATAATCTTGACAAGTCATCCAACTTATGCTCTGGCGCCACTACCTGTAATACAAAGAAAACTGAGTGGGTCAGGTTTGGGAGCCTGGTGAGCATATAGGGTTTTCAACCCACAATAAATAATTATATTAATTCATCAACCAACAAAAACCCAATTACCCATTCCCGTTATCCTCACTTTACGTCCCTAAACACTTTTCTCAAGGGACCTAATCTAAGAATATTTCATCGGGCGACAATGATGGGTTTTGGTCCTAAGAACATCCTATGTGCTCATACAAACCCTAATGCTTGGATCTAGGTTTCTCTATTGTACATGCAAGTTATCCAAGACTATAAACCCTAATTCTAGCATTCAAGTAATCATATTAACATGAGAATAGGTTTAAGACGTTACCTTGATTGTTATGTAGCAATAACAATCCCAAATCTCCTTGTATTGACTTTAGAAAGCTTAGAGTCACAATTGTCACTCCTCTAATGGTTCACAAACACCATAAGCAAGAGGATGAAGAGGAGAGAGGATGGAGGCTACGCAAAAACGTCTACAAACCCTAGAGGAGTCTTAGCCCCGTTTTTGGTCCTTAAGGGGTCTATTTATAGTGAGGCTATTAGAGTTATCTAACAAGGAAACCCTAATTTGGATGCTTAAGCCCTAAGCAACCCATGGACCCTTTCCTTAAGGCCTTGGATGATTTCATATGGGCTTCCCCCATAGAATTCGTCCACCTTTTAATAAATTGCAATCCATGGCCCAAATTGCAATTATCTTATAAATACAATTCCAGTCCCTTAATTTTAATTAATCTCTTTTAGTCACAAAACTAATTACCAATTAATTATTGACTAATATTAATTAAACAATATGATTTCTCCTTTAATATATTATTCTCATAATATATTAATAAATCATATTTAATCCTTTCTCTTCATAATTCATCCTATCAAGTTGCTTTGGTGAAGGCAACCCAAAAGGACCATGCACCATCGGGTCAAGTACATACCAAAATAGTTTTGGAATTAGACACTAATCCAACAGACAACACATGCTTCGGGGGTTTCCCAACAATAACGCCTACAACTGGTGAGCCTGCTAGCGTTCCACACGACTGTCTAGATCCTGATCTACAATCGTAGCTTTCCAAAGCCGCTGTCAACTCTGATCCTATCATATACGCGTGTCCTTAGATAAGGGATCATATATTCCTCCATTCTAGATATCATATGAGATATGATTTCAAATCATTCTCTTTGTACTATATCTCGATTCTCGATTTATGACGACTGACTAATTGAACAAATAAAATTAGCCCTAACCCAGCCGAGCATTTACGTTTGTCATCACTAAATCATCGAGGGGCCCAAAGATATCGCTTTTATCCTACTTTGGATAAAAGGAACGGATAAACTTTGATACAATGCTTGCTTGCACTCACTCACAGAATCACACACAACAATATGTTTTATAACACCAAGTTACTAGTGCGTTTACATATTATCAATGTGCAACCGATTTGCAAGATACAACTCACACATCTCGGTTTCAAGAATATAAGATGTTATCGTCTCACCAAATCACTCGTGATACAATTCATGGAATGATCCAAGTGAGCGTGGGTTTAATCCAATGCTTAAATTCATATTCATAAGCACTCATGAACGTTGCAGCAAACATTTGCTTATGTCTAATAATCTTTTAGACAATCCACACACCAATTCACGACAGTCTTCATTCATATCTACTTCCAACATATGAACGACTGTGGCCCGTTCGAATAATTTGACTGTTCTTAACCAATTAAATTATTCAGGAAGTCAAAACATGCAAAGTGAAACACAAACATAATACTAATCCCATATGGCCTCAACCCTTTGAGCATAAATAAAACACCTTTTATTTATCACTATATCGATTACTCATTATTTGTTGTTTCGGTTAATCAACTTCTTACTTGAATTACAACACTTGTCCCATGCTCCTAGCATGCACACAATGTTTACCTATGGTTCTTACTTTGTAAAATAGATCACATTGAACACATTTCCAACCATACTCATTTCACAACTCCAAATCCTTTTTCATAGTGAGAAAATATCACATTCTTGTTACTTATAAAATATGCTAGATTCTAACATTCTATGCAATGATCCTTTCGTAATGTCACTGCACCAAAGCCACAAAGACTATTGCCAATGATATTACAAAGTCCTCTATCAGACATTGTTACAAGACAATTCCTTATATATGATGTCTCTCACTCAAAGTACATTCCTTTGAACATCCTTTTGCATAAAAGTTTCTAATCTAGACATAGATTTTCAATATTCAATTCCCAATATTGACACGCTTCCATATTTTCCATATGACAACTCATTCTTAATAGAATCTTATCTATTCGTAATGATGTCGATATGGTCCATCTAATATGGAAACATTTCCATAATTTCCATACGACAACTCATTCTTAATAGAATCTTTTTCTATTCATAATGATGTCGATATGGTCCATCCAATACCATGCTTCCAACTACTCACAAGCGACCAATCCTCGTCAAACTTTGGATTGTCCTTTGATAGTTGTTTAATTATTTTAGTCAAAACCAATTCTAGTCCCTTTTCCCTCTAGATGCGCTCGACATTTGGAAAATTTTAGAATGGTCAAACATTAAAGCATTTGCAATCGATCCTATACCCAAAGCGTATAGGATACGACGCATAATGTTTTATTAGCTATGTTCTCAAAATTCGAATTATGAAGAGGAATGCCGTAATCATAATCGAAATAATAAGAACACACTATGTACCTTTGACTAAATTTATTAACATTTCTCAACCTAATCCTTTAGATTTGAAATGAAGCATAATATTCTCTCCCTTAATTATAGCAAAACAACTTTACAACCCTTACGACTTTGCAAGGTATAACTCTTGTTTTCTATAATTAATATTGCCAACTTGCAATACTTTCCATAATAATCATACAATCATAACTTTTATGCTCCCACTATCATGATGATTACTATAAAACATAACACTTATGCTCCCACTAGCTTCGACATGTATTCATAAACATCTTAACTTTCAGAAAAACAATACCTATTGAATTTCTTAAGTCCATGTTTCTAATACTTAATGCTTTGATAATCTTTTATCAAGGTTTCTTGAACTTATACACCTTTGCCTTAGATAGTTCATATGCGTGTCTAAACAATTAAGACTAATTGACAAACCTCACAATTCAAATTATGGAAAGGGATACCGTAACCATAATCGAATTCGAGAATGCAATTTTACAATCACTATCTTCTTAAAATCTTTCTTAGTGAAAGCATTTCCTCACAATCATTTTCATGAAGGAGGAAATCTTATGACACTTAGATTTAAACGGTGTATTTGTTCCTATCCATGTGAATTTGTCAAAACCAAAGTTTACGACAAATTCAAACTCATATGGATCGAACTTTCTTAATCTTGATTTCTTGCCTTATGGTAGCACAGCTGCCCACCATGTCTTCCAAGTAGTTAAGCAGCTCACCCTTTCCTATCAATGTACCTTTCATTGATTAAGGTGCCTTGCCTTTTATGCGTTCAAAATGAGAACTCATAGGACTCACATGCATAATTAACTCAATTGGAACGGCACATAAACAAAATAATGTCAACACGATATGTTGTAAACCTCAACTCGTGTGCTAGTGATGATTGATAAGGTTTATTTGATTTGTTCTTGAAACCTTTCAAGACCATTAAGACTCCCACTGACTCCTTGACAGATAAGATTCTCTTGTCAAAACATTTCTTGACAAACAAATATTCAAGAGTTAGTGTAGCTTTTATCAAAACTCTTCATAAATTGGTCCTAGTTGGTCTTTGTCTTATCCAAGACATCACAACTTTCCACATTTGATGAATGTTACAAACCATCTTAATACTTTTCACTCAATGTCACAATCTTAACCTTAAGACTTGTTGGAACGAAGTATGATTGACTTCTTGATTTAACCATTTCTTCAATCCTTGATTCCTCTTCTTAGACATACAATTGTACCAAGACTCTCTTAGAGGATTAATTGAGATATGGTTCTTAATCATTAAGACCCATCATAAAGCATAAAAGCTACTCTCCGTTCTTCTTAGAATGGAGAAACTTTTATCTTTCTGCCTACTTGATTCTTCTTATTCGTTCTGCTATTGATTTAAACCATTTCAATCAATTCATAATTACACTTAATCTTGTAAGTATAATCATATTTACTAAACCTTTAGTAAATCATGACGAATATCATTGTTACTCTTATGGTGGACTTGATTAACACGCAACTTTGTGTGCTCGATCTCCTAGTCCTTCACTTGACACTTTGTCAATGAATTAGTATAATTTCCAAATATGAAATTTCTCATTCATCGTGCAACCAAGTTGCATGATTCCAAGTTTCTGTCGAATTGAAACTTGGGCGATGAGAAACTCTCCCTATTTGGTAAATTCTCGACTTTCCATAAATAACATAATAAGAACCAAATCCATTATTGTTAATAATAGAAACATTTTAACATCAATTTTTCATACACGCCATTGTAAGGATAATATAAATAATATAAAAATCAAAATTTATTTTATTGCGGAAAAAATTGTCCTTACAATGCAACTCATTGAAAAACTTATGCTAATACATCTTTCTTAGCAATCTAATTCTAACTCTAAGTAGTAGCTCAAGAATCTAATCTTCGAGAAATGTGATCGAAATCCATTCCTTCACGGTTAGATTCTGCTCACTTCTTCCCTTAAGCTTCCTTTCTTTTCTTCGATCCTACAAAACATCAATTGTAATCTTATCACATTATGTATTAAGAATTTAGAATAGAAGCTTAAAAGAGTTAGTTAATGGATTTTACCTATATTAGAGCCATACATTTCGACTCTCCCATCTCTTAGATCTCTTAGGTAAATGGGGCAGCTTCGTCTCCAATGCCCTTTCTCTTGGCAATAAAAGCAAATTGACTCTTTTGGAACATGGCATGGAACTTGTTTAGACATTGCCTTTCTCTTATGATCAAACCTTTCGATCATAGCATGTCTTTTGTTGCCATCGTCTATATCCATAGAGGTCTTGAAGGCAGATTCACCAATCAACTCTGCTTTTCTATTGCGCCAAATCATTGCTGATTCAGCAGCAATAAGCATATATGTGAGATCTATGAGGGCCACATCGCGGTTCATCATATAGTACTCTCTTACGAACTCACTATATGAGTTAGGAAGTGACTGAAGAACCCAATCAACAGCCATTTCCTCACAAACAACGGATCCCAACATTCTTAACCTATCAATGTGTGACTTCATCCCTAGGACGTGTGCACACACCGGCTTTCCTTCTTTATGTTTACTTGCCAAAAGGGCTTGAGTGATCTTGAACTTTTCAAGCCTTCGAACTTGTGGGTTAGGGAGAATAATTGGAGAAGGAGGAGGAAGTGAAGTATGATCTCTTGTTCCTCGATCGAATCGTGGAATATCATCTTCATGTGGAATGCTTGTTCCACGGGATTTGAGAAGACCATAGTTGTCGAACTTTGACATCTACAAAACGGGAGAAAACGAATTCAAGTTAGTTTATTGATTGAGTCCTTAGTAAATCACCCAAATGAGATACTAAGGCTAGGACCCAACACAATATTCTACAACTCGGGAGAGGGATGCCGTAACCCTAATTGCAGAACATTTGAAGGTAAGTGAATGACGATTCACTAATTTCCACCACGAAAAAAATTTAAGTTTTAAATCTATGAAAACTCCTAGATCCTTTGAGATTCATTGAACATTTCAATGACATGTTTAAATCTCGATATGCCCCTCTAGTTTGTGACTGGGATGCCGAGGATCACAAAGCGGGTGTGAATAACCATGCAAACTTACATGGTGCCCTCACATGTTACAGTCACCTATTCGATGTGCCGGTAAACCACACACGCTCCACCGAAATATGACAAACATTGAGTCACCCTTTGCTACCTTTGCTTAGAACCATTTAGTGTGCCGGTAAACCACACACGCTCCACTAACGTCTTCGCAAGGGCACAAAGTGTAATTTCATGGAATTGCATCAATTCATTTTTGCCTAAGTAACTAAGATTGGGAATTTGAAAAACATTTAGTTACTTTAGTAATTCATTATACTTATAATGGAAGGTTTCGTCCTATCCTACCCGTTCGGCTAACGACCCTCCACTAGTCAAGAGTGCGGTGGGTAAGAGTGGATACCCATTCAATCGCCATTTTATAGGCAATTTCCTTAAACACCCCTTATAGACCAGCTTCGTGAATGAGGCCTACTAACGGTAAGACTGACTTTTACTCATACATATATATATAATGTTAGACTTTTAATGTTATATATAGTATAGTGTATATTTTACACTTTTAAAATACTAGGTGGTCAAATTTAATAATTATACCTTTAATTCAATTAAATTGTAAACCAAAACTTTTATGGATTTATTAAACCTCTTTTAATTATACACCTTAATTAATTAATAAAACCATAAGGGTCTGATTTGAACTTTTTCAAAACAATACTAGGGTTTTAGAATTTAACATTCCTAATTAAACTTTTAATCAACTTTTAAATTCCAAAACTTGAGGGCAAGTTTTGAAACATTTCAAAACATTAGGGTTTAGAATTTAAATATACATCAAAATTAAACAATTAATCAAAATTTAAATTCCAAAACTTGAGGGCAAGTTTTGAAACCTTTTTTTTCAAAACATTAGGGTTTCAACTATTTAAATTTCAAAACAACAAAACTTTTGAGGTCAAATTTAAACTATAAAACCTAAAGGGGACAATGTGAAACTTTTCATAACACAAGGATCAAATAACAAATAATCTTAATTAACAATTAATCACATAATTATCCATATTTGATTTATTTAATGATTTCTTGCAAAACAATTTACCAATTTAATCAAAATAATTAATCAATTATCACATGAGGAAACAAATATTTTATTAATAGATAAATATCTTCAATTAGATCAAGAATATAGTCAAATATATCATAAAATCGGATTTATATTGATCTAATATGATAAGGCAACTATCCTTAAGCAAAAACAGCAAGAAATCCTGGTTTTCCCTCTCACTGACCAACCGACTCGTCGAGTCAGGCATGGACTCGTCGAGCTCAGCATGAACTCGGCGAGTTCATCTAAAAAACTCGGCGAGTTCAGCCCCCAGAAACACAAAAATCGATTTTTTTTTCAATATACAAAGCATCAACACAATAGAAACCAATCTAGGCTCTGATACCACTGATGGGTTTTGGTCCTAAGAACATCCTATGTGCTCATACAAACCCTAATGCTTGGATCTAGGTTTCTCTATTGTACATGCAAGTTATCCAAGACTATAAACCCTAATTCTAGCATTCAAGTAATCATATTAACATGAGAATAGGTTTAAGATGTTACCTTGATTGTTATGTAGCAATAACAATTCCAAATCTCCTTGTATTGACTTTAGAAAGCTTAGAGTCACAATTGTCACTCCTCTAATGGTTCACAAACACCATAAGCAAGAGGATGAAGAGGAGAGAGGATGGAGGCTGCCCAAAAACGTCTACAAACCCTAGAGGAGTCTTAGCCCCGTTTTTGGTCCTTAAGGGGTCTATTTATAGTGAGGCTATTAGAGTTATCTAACAAGGAAACCCTAATTTGGATGCTTAAGCCCTAAGCAACCCATGGAGCCCTTTCCTTAAGGCCTTGGATGATTTCATATGGGCTTCCCCCATATAATTCGTCCACCTTATAATAAAAGGCAATCCATGGCCCAAATTGCAATTATCTTATAATTACAATTCCAGTCCCTTAAGTTTAATTAATCTCTTTTAGTCACAAAACTAATTACCAATTAATTATTGACTAGTATTAATTAAACAATATGATTTCTCCTTTAATATATTATTCTCATAATATATTAATAAATCATATTTAATCCTTTCTCTTCATAATTCATCCTATCAAGTTGCTTTGGTGAAGGCAACCCAAAAGGACCATGCACCATCAGGTCAAGTACATACCAAAATAGTTATGGACTTAGACACTAATCCAACAGACAACACATGCTTCGGGGGTTTCCCAACAATAACGCCTACATGTGGTGAGCCTGCTAGCGTTCCACATGACTGTCTAGAAAAGTCTGTGGTCGTCATCTAAACTCCGCTAGATGTCTGAATCAAAAACAACAACATCGAGACCTCTCTTCATTTTAACACTCATCAACTATCTACCCATGCTTTACCCAACACTTTTGTAGATAAAAATACATATACAGTTTAAAATTTGTATAAAACATTTATTCAACACTTATTTCAAATAAACAAATAATGTATAAACACATAACACGTATTTCAAAAAAAATACTTCATATTTATGTGTTAGAGGAAAGTAACCACACACTCACACGTATAAACAACAATATATATATATATATATATATATATATACACACACACACATAGCACATATTTTATAAAATACTTTATATCTATGTGTAAGATGAAAGTGACTATACACTCACTTGATCAGAAGATGATCGGACAACACTACGGCTTGTAAAAGTAGTATTCTTCGGTAGATCTGGAGGATCTTCACAAAAATCGGCTTCTTGCGGGTAGGGCTTCAGCTCGGGAATCTCACTTATTAGGATCCTCGGAGCTTCAGAGCTTGCTTCGGGGCTCGGGAATGATACCGGGGCTTCGGGATATTTCTTGCACGCAAAACGATGCAAAAATGAGAGAGAAAGAAGAGTTTGAACAAAATAAATCGGCAGCCCTCGACATCTATTTATAGGGTGCTGAAACCTCGATTACGCTGGGCGTAAATCCAGGTACGTTGGGCGTACTAAGCCTTACGCTGGGCGTACGCTTCGGATAAGCTTTGGTATGCGTGCCACGATCTTCAAACATTCATAACTTTCGCATACGAGCTCCGTTTTCGACGTTCTTTATATCCACACGTAGGTGAGATTATGCTCTACAACTTTCATTTAGACTCCGTCGGCTAAATTTGACTTCATTTTTATTATATTATTTTTAGTAGGCCGGGATAGGAAAACTCCGTTATAAATTCATAACTTCTTCACCCGACGTCCGTTTTCGTCTGTCTTTTTACTGTTGCACTACCATTTACGAGATCTTTGATTCTCGTTTAGATTGTTTCGGCTAAAAACCGCTCGATCTCAAAACGAGTATTCGGGCTGCATACTGCTAAGTCGAAACTTCGGAAAAATCATAACTTCCTCATGCGAAATCAGATTTGGACGATATTTTATGCACGCTCTCAGTTTAACGAACTCTAAAACATTCGTTTAGATCACTAAGGCTAAATATCACTTTATTTCAAATTCACATTTTACGTCATTCAGCGTCGTGCCGGTTTTGTCGCGAAACTTCAACATGTCATAACTTCTTCGTTATAACTCGGATTTCGGCGTTCTTTATATCTCCATAATCCTTTTTTCGACCACTACATCTTTATGTAAAGATATCGGGCTTATCTCACACTTAAATTTTGACGCTTATTTTATTCTTAATTCATTAAATTATAATAATTAAGAAAATAAACACATAATTCACATAATACTCAAATATTTCATCATTAATACTTCAAAAAGAGTTACAAGGGTTAACCTAGACTATTACATCAATGATAATGCCTAGCCTGGAAACGCGGGCGTTACACTGATGCATCTAGCTTTGTTCAGCCGGGAAGCATGATTGACAGGTATATTTACTTGTCTACATATAAAGGATTTAAAGTCTAATGTTTACTAAGTTTGTTAGATATTGTTTGTTATACTGTAGAGAAGAATTACAAAGAGGAAATCCAACACTATTAATGTTCTTTATACCTTCTTTTCTACAGGGGCGAATTTGACTTAAACAATTTTAAAGATGGTAAAGCAGCAAAAAAGGAACAACTCCTGAAAAGGGCTCAAGCTGAATCTGAAGGAAAGTCAGTTGAAGCCAAGAAGCCGATAGTTGTCACATATGGTCTTAATCATATCACTTATCTTATCGAGCAGGCTTTTCATTTCCACCATTTAAATATACAATCTTTATAATCTTTCTGAAACAAAAAGCTTATGTTACTTATTTTCACTACTTATTAATGATTTATTTATTTATAAAAACATATAACTTTTTTTAATAAATAAATAAACCATAATTTTATTCAGGTTGTTGTAAGGATGCTAAAAGAGGAAGGAATCCGATCTTTCTACAAAGGACTTGTACCTTCTCTCATTAGAATAGCCCCTTATGTTGAAGCAACTTTTGCGTGTTTGACTTGTGAGCTTCCTATTATATAATTGGATTATTTTGTGTAGGTATTATTACTTGTGATGGTGTTGCTGGATTATATAGAGGTTTTGTGCCAAATGCATTAAAAACGTTACCAAACAGCAGGTTTAATTTTAACTTTTTGTGCCCTTAAAATTTAAATACTTGTCTATTTCCTTCTTTTTTTTATTAAGTTTTGTCTAGATATTAGAAGAAAAAAAGATATGAAGGGAAAAAAGCTGAGGGTGGTGGGATAATGGGGTCAAAATCACAGGCTAAAACCAAAGCAAAAGAGAGGGTTCTTGCTAAGGAGGCTGCTCAGAGATTGGCATAAATACCCTTCATTATCTTGGAAGCTTTGTGTTTAACACCTCTTAAGTTATATGTTTTCAAAGGTGAGATACATGAGTTTGATTTTGTTATGCACTTATTTTTTTATGCTCTTAGTTTTGGTTCTTATAATGATAGGATATAAAGGAAGTATCTGACACATTAGTGAGAAGATGATAAGAACAACACGGTTTGTATTGATAATGCAATGCTCTCTGTTTTCATCTTATTATACATTTATATGTTTATAGTTGGTATACTGATTTATATTTCTTATGTTTTTATTGATTGTGGTAGCTTACATTAGCACATCCATCAAAACTTAAAAGGTGGAGTAAAATTACTTCTCAATAAGGAAAACAAACAGAGAGTTGATGAGTACATATATACTAAGATGATGTAGGAAACTGGTGGTCAACAATCTATGTAAGTTTCTTGATTTGTAACATCTTGTATTCAAGAAATAGCAGTGTACTTTCCATAAAAAAATTATAAATTATATTCTTTGAAAAATCTGCTAGATTGGTAGGTTTAAAAGTAGAATGTCCTAATAAGAATTAATTTTAAAAGTAGAATGAAAATGACAAGTGATTTTGTGTTGTGTTTACAGGGTTGATGAAAGCGAATAGCTCTGGAGTTAGAAGAGGAAAAGAAAGCTCAAGCTGAAAGAGATAAGATGCTGTAAATGCAAGTGTTGCATTATTCATTTCAATTGTTTGTATAAAACACATAGTAGATTAGATGAATGCAAATTCATATATTGTAAGAAATAGAATTGTATGACATTAAATTTTATGCAATGGATTGTATTTTTTGTATATGGTATTTTATTTATATTATGAAACATTAAATGCAAATTTAATTTAAAATCTAATAAATATATAAATATTTTTTTAAGCATTTAAATTTACGATACGCAAAAATGTGTGTCATCTTCATTTATGACATGGCCTTTCTTGACAGGGGTTTTAATGATACGCATTGCATGTCGTAAATGCGCGTCGTCTATAGACGATGCACAAAAGCGTGTCATCTCTCGTTATGACAGCGCCTTTCTTGATGCGCATTTGCGCGTCGTCTGAGCGTTTTACGACACGCATTGCGCGTCGTAAAAGGCTGTTTTTCTAGTAGTGATAGTATTTTCTTAAGAATATTTTTATGAGTCAGTTAATTAAATGAAATTTTTGGACTTGAAAATTGGGTCGTTATAGTTGATGATGAAATTGAATTTGATGAAGAGGAAATTGATCCCTGGAAAGCCAGTAAGGATAATTACACATTATTTTTTCTGATTATGAAGAAACAAAACTACTTTGTTAGAGTCAAGCCCAGTGATTTGATGAGCCAAAGTGTTATCAACCCGCTACAATTTAGTGAAGATGTTGGCATCAATGCATATCTATGCTAACTGCCTTAGTGTGAAGGTTTGAAGAGTTGCATTGTCACTAAGGAAACTTATGCATCAAGTATATGACCCTTGAAGCTTTGTGATAAGGACCGTATCTATTTGAAGTGAAGATGGAGTTTATGTTCCTTTAAGATTTTTAATAAGGACCATATCTATTTCAAGTGAAGATAAGAGTTTCCATGTTTACAGAAGACTCCCTAATCTTTAGGGATTGCATTGACGACCATACCTAGTATTTATGTAATCCTAGATTTTTAATTATCAAGACTTTTATAATCATTTTAAGAATAGATTTCTAAATGAAACTTATTCTTGAGAGTATGTTTTAATCAGAATTTGTTTATGATTAATTCTCATGTGTATGAAACTGTTTCATTGATAAAAGAATCATTTTCTAGTAGTCCTTCATGTTCTTTATATATTATAGGTTATTGGTTGTGTAGTTAAGGAACAAAAACCAGTATCAAGCAATTTACCTTAAATTGATCTACGTTTGCAATCGTCCATGGATTTTTCTTCATCAAACTCCAACAACTTTCAATCAAACTCCATCAACACGTGTCTATAATTCAACGATAAGAACTTCACCACGTGGTTAAGATAAAAACACATGGTTCTAGAAACTATGGACTATCATATACTTGAAATCATCATTAAAGGGCCATATATTCCGATGAGCAAGATTACAGAAGAATGAGTTCCATCTATAACTATCAAATCTCATATGAACTCATGGACTTAAGATGAAAAGAGAAAGGTGAATCTGTATGTAAATACAATAGCAACAATCTCTAATGCTTTGTTATACGATGTGTATCATATGGTTGAAAATTGCAACTTAACCAAAGAGACGATCATGCATGAGGTGGTTTATGATGGATCTGAAGAAGTTAAGGTTAATCAATAAAATAGCCTTAATCGGAGGTATGAATATTTTTGCATTTTATAAGAACGGATATTTAACTCATACATTTAACATATTTAATTGCTTGGTGATTGATATGAGAAAATTCAATATCAAGAAAACTAAATATATTCTAGTATTAAAAGTTTTTTGATTCACTTGGTGAAAGATGGGAACATCATGTTGATGTTCTCAAGAACAACGAGTATTCAAACCACTGATCTCCAAAGTATGTTCAGAAATCTAAGGACTTATAACATCTGAATCCCGAGGTACTTTATATTTTGAAAATTTTGGCATTTTATAGGATCGCCACGACGTGGTGGGGAGGCACCACGACGTGAAAAGTCAAGGTCATCTCGCGTACTTCATTTAAGCCGCCACGACATGGCAGTATACGCCATGACGTGGAAGTTGGCAAATGTGAAACCCTATTTTTCGGGTTTTGCTCTTTATTTAATGGAATTAGGAGGTTAGGGTTTGCTCACTTACAGCCTCCATTAGCTCCCATCAGACTTTTAAAACCCTAAATATCTCTCTCTCTCTCTCTCTCTATATATATATATATATATATATATATATATATATATATATTATTTTAAGCCTTTTTTGGTGTTCTTGAAGCCTTGGAAGGAAGAAAGAAGAAGAAGCGAGCTAAGATTTAGGAAGCTAGTCCTCATCCTTTGTGTTAGCAATCTTTTGGACCTTTGTAAGTGTCCAAGACTCAATTTTTATCAAAATAGATTGCTAGATCTTATGTTTTGTCCCTTAATCTTCATGTTTTGTGAGTTGGAATGACGTGATCTCATAAAGCTTGCAACTTTATGAATCTATGGGACTTTTGGGTTTGATTATTTGTTTGGATTTGGTTTCTTGATGGGGTTTGAGCCATGCATGAGATTTCCTTAGAAAAAACCCTTATTTTGACTCATTATGTCTTCAAGACATGCATTGGACATGCATGTCTATAAAGCACCAGCTTTTATGTTGGGTTAAGTGTTAGAATCTGTTATGGAGTAAATGAGATATGAACTATTTGTGATAAGTGATTAATGGGGAAAGTCATGCCATATTTAGCTCCTTTTGAATCTAGGGTTTGAGGTATTGACCTTGTGGATGGTCTTATTGGGTAAAGTTGGAAACTTTATCCTTCTAGACTTTGTTTCAGACCAGATCTAAAATTTGGAGCCTTTGGGATCGAAGAAAACAACTTAATTCACTAAGCTGTTGAAAACCCAATGCCCACGGCGTGGCTCAGGTTGCCAAGACGTGGCGGTGGGGAAAATCGCGATTGGATGTTACTAGAGGGCTATGACGTGGCCATATGTGGCCACGACGTGGCGACTAACTAAAGTCAACATTGACCATTGATTATGACTATTGACCTTTGACTTGAGTTGATTTTTGGATAAACACTTATTTTAAAGGAAGATCTCAAGGTTTATTTGGTTTGACTGATTAGGTGGTGCATAGCAACGGTACTCTGTCAGTGAGAGTAGTATCAATAGAGCATTTTCTATGAGGTTAGTCTTCTCATCACACTAATGGGTCGAAGGCACCAATGTCGATCCACTGATTTGTATATGTAGGATATATGTGACTATGTGAATCTTACTAATATGATTGTTTGATATATGCATGGAGCCAATCTGGGCTTAGAGCTCGGGGTTGATACAGACTCGACACAACAACATGCTATTTATGTGTATGATGTATGTGGTATTTTGGGGAAGCTCACTAAGCTTTGGGCTTAAAATTATGTTTATGGTTTTAGAGACTTCCAGTATGAAAGAGAAAAACCTGAGCATGATGCCACAACATTCTTGAGTAAATTACACGAATGGTCCCTATGATTTAGAGTAATTTGCGTGTTTGGTCCATAACTTATTTTTTTAACTCGGAAGGTCCCTACTGTTTGTTTTTGTTACACGTTTGGTCCCTATCATACCTAAAAAAATTATTTTTCCCTTGATTTTTAAAATATATAAATAAACAAACCCCAACACCAACCCCCTCATCTTACCTTACCCATCCCACTATTTTTTCCTATTTAAATAATAGTCTTTTTAGGTACGACAGGGGCCAATCGCGTAACAAAAATAAACAGTAGGGACCAAGCGCATAACAAAAACAAACAATAGGGACTTTCCGAGTTAAAAAAATAAGTTAGGGACCAAACACGCAAATTACCCCAAACCATAGGGACCATTCGTGTAATTTACTTAACATTCTTCCCCCCATGTTTTCGTAATTATGATTTCTTTTACTTTGAAGTTTTGGATAGTTTGTATCACGGATGTTTTCGTGATATATGATGTATGAGAATGAATTTGAAAATGAAAATTTTGTCATTGTTTTTAGGACGTAACGGGAGTTATGAGCAATTAAAATCTTAAAGGTGAGAAAACATTATAGACACCAAGGAGGGTCAAAAATCTTATTTTGTTGCTTTTTTGTCAAGGAACAAGAAACCATTGATGAACCATTAAATAAAGAAGAAGCCTAATTTGAAATAGACGATAAAGGATTTCAAAATTCTCCGAGTTAGCTTCCCATGTTGCCCTAATTATAAAGCATTACAATAGCTTCAAGAATTCCACAAAATTTAGGTATGGACAAAAAAGGTTTGAAACCGACACATAGATTATTGAAGCTGATGCAACTCCTCAAGCTAATAAGAAAACAATCATCTTCAACTGAAAAAAGCTTCAAGTGTAGAGAACCATGGCACTTTCCTAAAGATTATAAAACTAGAAGAACTTACAAGAAGGAAGATTCATATGAGGCTAAATACAAAAGACTTCTTGCATCTTTGAAAAGGCACATAGGGTCAAAGGGTATCTAGTTGAAGAAGAAAACTTGGAAGATGAGAATACTGATAACTGCACCTGATGATGATATTGATAACTGTACCTGTATGTATAGGTCAATAATAGAATCGTCTCCCATGATCGAACGATGTCCATGAGGTGCCTACCATAACAAAAATTCCATAGTAGATCATCATCTTCTTTGTCGTGGGTTTGAAATAACGGTTAGGGTGGAAAAGACGACAATTAATAGTTGAAATGAAAATATCTGACTGGAAAATTGGTCCGTCAACTAGAAAAGACGAAAATACCCTCATGTGAGGGGCACATACTAAAGAAAACAAATAACATTTTTAACATATATTATAATTAGAGATTAAATCTACAATTAAACTCTTAAATACGAGACATTTGTGTAATTTAAAACTCTTTTGAACCTCTATAAAAAACGGTTCACACTTGATGGACCATTTTTGTAGTTTTTTATTATCTAAAAGCAAACAAAGTTAACAACAACACAATAAACAACATAAAGAATAAAATATTTTTAATAAATCAAAATCAAGAAATTTATAAATAATTAAAAGCTATCAAAAATATCTTGAATTTGTTCATATATATGAATAACAAATCTATGATTGATTAAAAAAAATCTTTAACAATAAAAAGATTTTCCAAAAAACAGAAAAAATATTAGTAAATTACTCTTTATTTATATACCAAATTGAAATGGCAAATACTAATTTTGACATTTTATTGGTGAAACAAGATTCTAAAATCCCATATAAATCATGATATTTCTGGGTTTTTATCTAGATTAGGTTTAATAAGCCCGTGTTCATCCCAGATTTCAGACAAGAAGGAAGATCGTAGGAAACAATACCAATCATGAGATCATACTTTTGCTTCCTTGTCAATTCTTGATTCCTTATAAAGCGGACGGATTTTCTTCCAACTTTCTGCTCTAAAAGACTTCAAACGACCCAAAATTTGTACCAAAGTTCAGATGATTTGCTACTAAAAAAGCCAAGTGAGATTATCCGAGCTCAATGATGGTGGATTGGTGGTGTGAAGACCTAATTTTACAGTCTGCAGACGCTTTCAGTTTCCCGATCTCTCGCTCTCTGGATCTCAATCAACAAGGTACGATCTATCAATGTTTGTAATTTCATGTTCTGTTCTTTCTATGAAACAACGCAGATTCTTCAACGACTTACACTTCTCCTCTTTTGTTTGCTCGGAAATGTATTAGGTTTAAGTTGCTGATGGAATGCTCTCTATGGATATATCTGTATCTGTATATGTAGAACCGTAGAAGTAGAGTAACACAAATTAAGGAAAAAAGCTACGAAACTTTCGATTTTGGGGATTAGGTTTTGGATATATCATCACTATGTTTAAGATTATTAAAGGGAAGAAGAAAGGTTCGAAACAAGAAGCCATTGAACCACCTCCAGGACCTAACCCTTCATCTGATGTAACTGTAAACCACGCTTCTCGTTCAGCTATGGTCATCGACCAACAGCCTATCGTCAGGCCACCGCTAACCACCCTTTCCACATCTCCACCACAACCTGGCGTCGTTGAAATCTTACCTATGTTGAAAGATGTCCCTGTAGCAGATCGACATGTTCTGTTTCTCAAAAAGCTTCAGATCTGTTCATACATTTTCGATTTCACAGACACATTGAAGAACACTATGGAGAAGGAGATCAAAAAGCAGAACCTTTTAGAGCTCGTGGAGTTAGTCCAATCAGGTTCAAGCAAGATGAATGAAATCATGCAAGGTGAGATGATCAAGATGATATCTTTAAACATCTTCAGGTGTTTACCTCCTCAAGCACACGAAAACACAGGAACTGAAAACCTCGACCCTGAAGAAGATGACATGTTCTTAGATCCCTCATGGCCACATCTACAAGTTGTCTATGAATTGCTTCTGAGATACGTTGTGTCATCTGATACAGACACTAAAGTAGCAAAAAGATATCTGAATCATTCATTCGTATTAAACTTACTTGATTTGTTTGATACAGAAGATCCAAGAGAACGTGAGTATTTGAAAACTATACTTCATAGGGTATATGGGAAATTCATGGTGCATCGACCTTTTATAAGGAAAGCAATAAATAATATCTTTTATAGGTTTATATTTGAAACAGAAAGGCATCCAGGAATTAGTGAATTGTTGGAGATTCTTGGAAGTATAATAAATGGTTTTGCTGTTCCTATGAAGGAAGAACATAAGTTGTTTCTTTCAAGGGCTCTTATTCCACTTCATAAGCCGAAATCTGTTAATTTATATCATCAACAGTTATCATACTGTGTAACACAGTTTGTTGAAAAGGATTATAAGTTGGCTGATATTGTTATTAAAGGGTTATTGAAGTATTGGCCTGTTACTAATTGTGGAAAAGAAATTTTGTTTCTTGGAGAATTGGAAGAAGTTTTGGATGCTACTCAACCTGTTGAATTTCAACGTGTTATGCTTCCTTTGTTTAGAAGAATTGGAAGATGCATTAATAGCACTCATTTTCAGGTTTGTGTTCATCTTTTCTATTACACCTTTAAAATTCAGTTAATGCCTCTGTTTCTTGATTGAAGCAATAGTTTAATTTGAGTTAACTCAACTAATTATGAACATAATGAAAATTAAGATGGTATATTCTTTAGGTTTAATAGTGTCTGATGTTAAATTTTAAAAGTTGGAATAAACATAATGAAAATTTTATTTTTATGTATCTTTCTTATGGTGTCATCTATGTTAAATTTGCTAGTAATTATATTTATTATCATGATGTTTTTAAGAAGGATTATTGCATAATTCTGTTTGTTTTGGTTTTCGTGTAGGAATTGAACGGATTTTCATATGAATTTTTTAAATTATATGAACATACAGTATATACTTTTAAGGGTTTTATGCAGAAAAGTCCAATTATTTTGATAAAGTCTTAATTTTTTTTTGAACATAAAAGTCCTGATTATTTAATTTTACATGATAATCTGTCATTTCTTGTTAAAATAAAAATAAATACTTTTTCGTTAATTTGGGGAAAATATTAAATAATCAAGACTTTTTTGTTAAAAAATAAAAATAAAAAAACTTTATCAAAATTTTTCCAAAATAAAGAGACTTTTCTGCATAAAACCCATACTTATAACTTAATGTGATAACTAATTAATTTTAGAGTAAATTACACGATTAGTCCCTATGGTTTGGGGATTTACATGTTTGGTCCCTAATTTATTTTTTTAACTCGAAAGGTCCATACAATTTGTTTTTGTTACGCGATTGGTCCCTGTCTTACCTAAAAAGACTATTTTCCCCTTGCTTTTTTAATTTATTTAAATAAGGTGGGGTAGGTAAGTTAAGGTAAGGTGAGGTTGGGGGTGTGTTTATTTAAATAAATTAAAAAATCAAGGGCAAAATAGTCTTTTTAGGTAAGTCAGGGATCAAACGCGCAACAAAAACAAACAGTAAGGACCTTCCGAATTAAAAAAATTAGATAGGGACCAAACGTGCGAAATACCCCAAACTATAGGGACCATTTGTGTAATTTTAATCTTAATTTTATATCTACAAAATTGAAAGTTCACACATAATAAAAGCTCAACAACACCCAAATAAGATTATTATAATATGAAATATACTTTATAGTTAATTTTTGAAAATAACATTGTCATTGATAAAGTTTTCAAAAAAATCATGAATAAAAATGTATTTCATTTCATTCCATATTGGAATGTTAAAAAATAAAAACCACCCTCTCTCGCTTAGGAAAGACAATTAACAAAATGGAAGGAATGGAATGGCCGATTCCATTCCGTTGTGTGATGAGTTCTGATTCCATTCCGACTTATTTTGTAGGTAGCGGAACGCGCCCTTTTTTTATGGAACAACGAACGCGTAGTGACATTAATCGCACAAAATCGACACATGATTTTGCCCATAATATTTGAATCGTTAGAGAAGAACATACAAGGTCATTGGAATCAGTCAATCAATGAGTTGACCACAAATGTCAGAAGAATGTTCATTGAAATGGACCCCGACCTCTTTGAAGAATGTCAAACTCGCTACATGGATAAAGAAGCCATGGTCAACGAAAAAGTCAAACAACGTGAGTTGACTTGGAAGAAACTCGAGTCAATCGCCTCATAATTTTCATGTATTTTTTTTTTTAAATTTTTTTATCGTTGTTTTTCTCTTTAGTGTGCTTACCGGTTCTTAAATTCATAATATACTTTAATAACGGAATTTTAAAGATATTAAAATTAATTTTGCATTATTTTAATTTGGTTTATTTAGCGTGTGACGTGTGTTATGCGCTTTTTTAGGGCAAATTGTCGTTTATTTTTACCCATACTTTATTTGTTATATATTGTTATTATCTTTAAAGAAATGTAAATATATTGCTATTAATAGTAAGAAACTATAAGTATGTTATTACTCTATACAAATTATATAAATGATTTTTAATTAGTAATTACGTATTGATATTATTGGTTACAAAAGTAAGTTACATAGTTATTATGGGTAAAAAATACAAGTACATTGCTAATACATGTAACAAATAAAATACATTGCATATATTGGTAAAATGAGTAAAGTAAGTTTCTATTCTTTGAGTAATTCCATTATTTTTTGGAATTATTTTGAATTTAGAGATACAATCATCAAAATTGATTTGGGGTGTTATTTATAATGATAGCGATTGATTACCTTCAAAATCTGTAAAAAGATGTCAACAAAAAAAGTGATGTGGCTTTTGTTTTGACAAGGCATACAACTGTGCCCCAAACACTCGACAAGGCATGTGGATTTTTTTTTTTTAAATCTCTCACTTTGTTCTTTATCTACCAACTTTGTTATCCAAAATTGTTCAATCATGGATTATTAGTATGTTTTCATGGGATTTGACATTTCAATGTAAAGTTGAAAATAAAGTTTTAATAATCTATAATTTAAAACTGAAGATAGTTAAATTAATCGGGGGATAATGTAAGAGAAACTACGAAAAATTGTTATAAGTTACAAATATGATGACTTGTAAGTGTAGATTATTACACCCCATGTACACGATTCATCATTTTTTTTGTAGATCAAACATCCTTAAAGTGATTTTTTTTTTCGGCAAATGGTCTTTGAAACCCTAATTTCAGCATGCCATTTTAAGCCTTTCAAGATCCAAAGTGCTTTTTGATTTTACTGTTACCACAATGTTAATGGGGAAAACTGTGTTTCATATGGTATTGATTCAATAGATAAATTATGTTAGTGGTCCTGTTGATGGTATTCCAAACATAATATTGACCACAAAGCAGCTTGAAGTTTCTTGTATGGCGATATGGAGATGGTTGCTAATGTCACAATAGGGTGAATAACTATTTCACCTGTTCAAAAAACACCAATGAATTAAAGAATTGTTATTAGAAGGTAAGCAACTATTACTTTTGTTAAAAAAAACATAGTTATCTTCGATATCATGTTTTACCGGTTGATTGGTCATGGGTATGACCACATGGTTGTTACAATACTCATGTGAAATGATTTTATGTTCTAAATTATTACCATAAACTCTCACACACCTAACTACTTCCATGTAGACATATTATCATGCAATCTTGTATTAATACCCCTTCTTTGAGATGACCTTGACCCGAAGGATCAAATGTGGGATGGGGCTACCTTCTCGTTGGATCAACCACTCTATATGAGCATGATTATGCCTTTTTAATATAACTATGTCCAACAAAGTAGCATGTTCACTCATAGAAGTATGGAGGTGAAAGCAAGGAAGGGAAATGGAAGATGTTAAAGGGCCATTGTGTTTTTTTAGTAGGGAAACATAAATATGGGATGAATACAAGCAATTAAAGGAAGTTGGAGTGTGTATCAACTTTTCCGACCTTAGTTATGATATGATAGAGACCATAATACTTAGTTACAAGCTTTTGATTGATCCCAAATCCTGCTACGTAGTGCCTATAGAGCCGAAGCTTAAGATAAACCCATTCACCTATCGAAAATGCTCATTCTAACAAATGTTTTTCCTCAAACTGCTTCATTCTATTTTGGGTCTTTGATAAGTTGTGCTTCAACACAAAACTGATGTTTTTTTTTTTGACTTGTTAAACTTTATCTACTACATCAACTTTTCTTTCCCCGGGTAAGAAAGGTAATTGAAGAGGAGGTGGTATCCATAAATGTAACAACCCGAAATTTCATATCACTTATTATAATCCAATTTGATCAACCAAAAGTCGTTTCCAATTTCGTTTCCGATTTCACCATTTTAATTAAGTCATTAACTTGTACGTATCTAAAATGACTTAATGGGTATCTTAATACATTTAGAAATCATTTTAACACCCCACTTTAGTAATCGGAATATTTCTAGAATTTACCATATCGGGTTACGGCAACCTAACCGGGTATGACCAAAAGCCTCGCCTAACGCCGGTATCGGGTAGAATTCCACCGTGTCCAAAACTTAGACACTATATAAAGTGTTTTAAAACTCCATTTGAAGCCTTTGGCCATTTTCTCATAAAACTCTCCCAACCTCTCTCCTCATCCATAATCAAAGGTCCAAAAACAAAGATTTAAGGCTTTAAATCAAAGAGGTATCATCCCTAACTTGTTATCCAACCTCTTTAGCCTTCAAATTTATGTTTAAATTAAGTTTTGGGACCAAGAACATGAGTTTACGGCCAAGGATCAAGCTTGGGCCGTAAACTCCTCAAAATGGGGTTTTTAAGCCAAATTTACCCTTCCAAATCATAGTTGGGACTTAGATATGACCTTGAGGCTTGCAAATCTAGACTTGGAACATCTAAAACATGAATTATTTGGGACAAAAGAGAGTTTACGGCCAAGGCTCCTTCTTGGGCCGTAAACTCCTTTAAAAGGGGGATTTAGTGCCTTTAAACATGTCCAAATGCCTTGAAACTCAACCAATGGCCTTGTGGTAAATCCTAGAACCATCTAAAAATGGTTTGGAGACCTTAAACACATCCAATACCCTACATAAGTGAGTTTACGGCCATAGAAACTCTCCTGGGCCGTAAACTCCTATAAGTGTGTCAAATGATGCCTTAAACCACCCCAAAGGCTTGGATAAATTCCTAGAATCACATGTGATTGTTCTTAGCATCAAAAACTAATCTTTTCTTAACCATAATAGAGTTTACGGCCAGAGGGTATATGTCTGGGCCGTAAACTCATATAAAGTTGTCAAATGAAGCCACAAGTTGATACCAAGCCTTAGAAAATTAGTTAGAATCACATGTGATTATCCTTTGTAGCTTAAATCAAAATTTCTTGGCCATGGGTGAGTTTACGGCCGTAAACTCTAAGGTTGTGGCCGTAAACTCCCTTCCAAGTGGTATTAACTCATGTAATCCATTCCAAGGCATTTTAGAAATCCATTCCAGCAATCCCCATGTCCAATCAAGCCATTAAACACCCAAATTCACACCAACATGAGTTTACGGCCGTAAACTCATGTATGGGTGTTTTTTGTGGTTGTAAACTCATTTAAATGTTTACTCTTGGAGAGTAAACTCAAGTCCCAAGTCCCTAGTGCCAATACATGTCCGTAGATGTCACCCGGGTCACTCCAAACGCTCGTTTTGAGGTGTTTAATCTCATCGGAGTGTAATGTTCTATTTGATTAGTGAATGTATCCCTAATTAAATATATATGGACATTATTTTATTTTACATAGGGACATTTCAAGTGAACAATCCCCGAACCAACGTCTAGTATCCAAAACAGACGCAATTCCGAGTCCGGTGAGTTCATACCCCTACCCAATTTCACTGTTTTCAGGGGGGGAACACAAGCAAAGTACAAGGGTTTTCTTGTACTCAAAACTTATTTTTATGTGTGTGTTTCACATTTCATATGCTTTGATACTGATATACACAACTGATAACCAGTAGAACGTGCAGATCACATAAACATTTATTTGTGAAATGGGTTTTATAAACTGTTATATTTTATATATTTCACAAATGGTTTTTCCACATTTTTATCAGTTAAAAGCATGACATTAGAATACATGAACAATATAATTTATACACTGTATTTTCCTCGGTAACATTCCACATAGATACGCGAATGGAGGATTATCATATTATTACTAGTAAGTTTGTTATTCCTGTATGATTGGAGACACGTCCTCGGTGAACACTCCACAGAGATACGCGAGTGGAGGACTACACCCGTAACCAGAATCTCTGGGATTTAGAGAGCGTGACTTGAGTGTATAGATCTATACGGGGCTGACTACTCCACACCTGGCTGCTAGCTACAGCCGAACCGAAATGGTTCAAGGGTGAAGAAAGTCATAAGTATGTGGACTACTTATTGCCACAGGTTTAGTCCATCATATGGTTATGGAACTCGCAATTAGGATAACAGAGATTTACTTATAGTAATAATGAACCACTTATTACATTTTACAGATAAACAGGTTTTGGTTTACATCTTTTACATCTTTTACATAAGGTAACCAACATTCAGGAAAGTATGGGACTTTCCTGGGGGGAAAAACAGTGAACATAACACGAATACATCTTTTACAATGATAACCAACATTCAGGAAGGTATGGGATCTTCCTGGGAAACCTTGTACATAACCAGGTATAACAGAATACATCTTTCACATCGAAAACTAACATACAGGAAAGCATGGGGCATTCCTGGGTAATATATACATAACCAGAAAAGTGTAACAATCTGAATAACATTACATCTTTTACAATAACTGACATTCAGGAAAGTATGGGACTTTCCTGGGAATACACTGGTACGTAAACAAAATAGTTTAACGAATTGGGTAACCAAACTATACTTTACTTTTGTGAAACAACAACCAACTTTTAAGAAAATGTGGGATTTTCTTGGTGTATAACCTTTTCAGAAACAGAAAGGAAACATGTACATTTTCACAAAACGAAACTACTTATGAACTCACCAGCGTTATGCTGATTTTCAAACCGCTTGTGTTCTCAGGTCAGCGATAGTACAGGTACCCGAAGACTTACTCAATCCAGGACGGTGTGCGTGCAAAGCTCGTTCGTTTTGTTTATATATATACTATGTATCACATCTGTATAAAATGTGTCTTTTGGAACAAATTGTAAAACTTTTAATATGTAATGTAATGTTTGTTTCACTTTACTTACTATGTACATTGGATTTGATACTCAACGTGAAGTCAACCCCGAGAATGTTTTCCGCCTTCGGTTTTCGGGGTGTGACAGATTGGTATCAGAGCCCTTGTTTATAGTGAATAAAGTATACCAAACCTTACATGGTATAAAACTATAAACACTAAAGGGCCTAAGTACTCTGAAATAAAAGTATCTTCAGACTATAAGTATTTTCAAAAGTATATAAGTATACCGAATCGTCGAGATCCGTAACTATAGGTAGAACCAAACATAAGTAATTGGGTGTTGTGTACTACGGTTAAACCTGGGCAGTTATGTAGTCGTGTCTAGGGTCAATATAGCCTGGCCAACTATATTCACTCGAGACACGGCCAACATGTGCTTGGGAGTGACTGTGGTATGCGGCATGCCTAAAACTTACCCTAATATCCCAAACATCGAACCATTGTCATAATCAATTCATGAAATACTATGGGAGTATTTCTCGATCCCAATCCCCTGTAGAAATCCTTATTCGAGTAGCTATCTTTGATTATTCTTAGCAATAAATTATCTGTTTCGATAACTCTTTCCTGTTTTATCGCTTAATCGGAATAAATATCTGTCATATCTCTCGATTCAATTCAGAGGACTTATCATCCTCTCTTTCTTGATCATTATTAGATCAAGATGCCTCCCAGAAAGAGACCCGGCTCAAACCCTCTGCCACCACCTCCTCCTGAAATTGATCCTGTGTTATTTCAGACAGCTGTTACCGCCGCGGTGGCAGCTGCCATGTCCCAATTGAACACCGGTGGTTCCGATGGTTCAGGAGGTGGTACTCAAGATCAAGAAGGCAATCAGGGACATCGAAGTTCCTATAAGGACTTCATGAATGCAAAACCAACATACTTTGATGGCACTGGAGGTGTCATTTCCTTATCCCGATGGTTCGAGAAAATTGAATCCATTTTCGAAATCTGTGCCTGTGCTGAGTCCGATAAGGTCAAATTTGCAGCCTGTACCTTCAATAATAAAGCCTTGACTTGGTGGAATAGCTGAGTCAAATCCTTAACCCTACCCGTAGCCAATGCCATGGGCTGGAACGCCATGAAAGAACTCCTCCTTGCCGAATACTGTCCCCGTGGTGAAATGCAGAAGCTAGAGCACGAGCTCTGGAACCTGAAGATGAAAGGTTCCGATATTGCCGCATACACTTCCCGATTCGATGATCTTGCCCTTCTCTATCCTGGTTTAGTCACTCCTGAAAGCAAAAAGATCGAGAGGTTTATTTGGGGGTTAACCAATCCAACAAAGGGTCACGTCTTAGCTGCTCGCCCAGACACATATGATAGTGCTAAGACTTTAGCCCAGGCCATAATTGACCACAGTGATGGTGTCGAGGAAGCCACCACTGCCCCTGAGTCGGCTAAAAGCAGTGGAGAGAAAAGAAAATTCTGGAAGAAGAAGAAGGGTCAATCTTCTCAAGGGTCCTCCAAAAGACAGCAAACAGTAGCAGTCCATGCTGCTACTACTCCTGTTGCAGCTATTTCTGTTGCAGGATCCACAGCTCCAACTCCTACCAACCGGTATGTTGGTAATATCCCTCTCTGTGAAAAGTGCAAGTATCACCACAACCCTGGTCCCTGTCGAGAACTATCATGTACCAACTGTGGTAAGAAGGGGCATACGGTCCGATTCTGCAAAGCTCCGGCTCAATCGGCCAATCAATCCTCTGGAACAGGCGTCGGTCAAGCCTGTTACAACTGTGGTGAAGCTGGGCATTTTAAAAGAAACTGCCCCAAAAAGTCTACTGTTGATAACACCGGAAGGGTCCTCGCTATGGGACGGGAGGAAGCGGTTGCTGATCCATTGTTGTCTCGGGTACGTTCCTTCTCGACAACTCATATGCTAATATTCTTTTCGATTCGGGTGCTAAGAGAAGCTTTATTAGTCATGCATTCAAACATAACCTAAAACATAATTCCCAACCTTTAACTGAAATATTTACCGTCGAGATGGAAAACGGAGAGAAGGAAAGTGATAGTGAGGTGTTCGTAGGTTGTACCCTTACTCTAAATGACCATTCGTTTCCTATCGATCTTATGCCGGTATCCATAAAGAGCTTTGATGTCATCATTGGCATGGATTGGTTGAGTCCCAATCATGCAGATATCCTTTGTTTCGAAAAAGCCATCCGCCTCAACCTTCCTTCGGGTCAAACTCTAGTAATCTATGGTGATAAACTCAGTTCCAACCTTCGTATCATTTCCTGCATCAAAGCTCAGAAACTCCTGTGAAAGGAGTGTATTGCATTCTTGGCCCATGTAATCTATGAGAAACAGAAAGTTAAAGACCTCGCGAGCATCCCCGAAGTCTGTAACTTTCCTGATGTGTTTCCCGAAGAGCTTCCAGGAATCCCTCCCGAGCGTCAGGTCGAGTTTCGTATTGACCTAATTCCTGGAGCTACTCCCGTAGCGAAGTCTCCGTATCGCTTAGATCCAGCAGAGATGCAGGAGTTATCCAGTCAACTCAACGAGTTGCTTAGTAAAGGATTCATTAGACCGAGTTCCTTGCCCTGGGGAGCTCCGATTCTATTTGTCAAGAAGAAAGATGGATCCTTTCGTATGTGCATCGATTATCGTGAACTGAACAAGTTGACTGTCAAAAATCGATATCCTCTTCCGCGAATAGATGACCTCTTCGATCAACTTCAGGGAGCCAGTTACTTCTCCAAGATAGACCTTCGATCAGGGTACCATCAGCTACGAGTTCATGAAGGTGATGTGTCCAAAATAGCTTTCAGGACTCGATATGGACACTACGAGTTTGTAGTGATGCCCTTTGGTCTAACCAATGAACCGGCAGTGTTCATGGACTTGATGAACCGGGTGTGTCATCCTTATCTGGATAAGTTTGTCATTGTGTTCATTGATGACATACTCGTCTATTCCCGAAGCGAAGAAGACCACAAACAACACTTGAGGTTAGTGTTGGAGACTTTGCGATCGGAGAAGTTGTACGCGAAATTTTCCAAATGCGAGTTCTGGATTCGGAAGGTAACCTTCCTCGGTCATGTGGTAAGCGAGGAGGGTATTCACGTAGATCCTTCCAAGATAAAGGCGATAGAGAATTGGTCAGCACCGAAGACATCCACAGAAATCCGGCAATTTTTGGGTCTCGCTGGCTATTATCGAAGATTCATCCAAAACTTTTCCAATATCGCCAAACCTTTAACCACTCTAACACAGAAAGGTGTACCCTTTTGTTGGGGTGATAAACAAGAAACCGCATTTCAGACACTGAAGAGAGCCTTGTGCAGCGTGCCTGTTCTGTCCCTACCCGAAGGGACAGAGGACTTTGTTGTCTACTGTGATGCGTCTAATCAAGGCCTAGGATGTGTGCTTATGCAAAGAGGAAAAGTAATTGCCTATGCTTCTAGACAATTGAAAGCACACGAGGTCAACTATACCACACATGACTTGGAACTAGGAGCCGTAGTCTTTGCATTGAAGATTTGGAGACATTATCTCTACGGAACTAAGTGCACGATCTTCATTGATCACAAGAGCCTGCAGCATATCTTTGATTAGAAAGACTTAAACATGAGGCAACGGCGATGGGTAGAATTACTCAGTGATTATGAGTGTGAAATCCGCTACCATCCCGGCAAGGCCAATGTGGTAGCAGATGCCCTTAGCCGAAAGGAGAATGCAGGCCGCAAGGTGAAGAACCAGACGATGACCATCCATTCCAATTTACCCATGCAAATCCGAGAAGCTCAGTTAGAAGCTCTCAAACCCGAGAACATATCGACCGAAGCTTTGAGAGGAATGGAAAAGAAACTTGAGATCGGAGGTGACAGAGTCCATTGTTTCATGGATCGGATCTGGATCCCCAAGTTCGGAGGATTCAGGGAGATAGGCATGGAGGAAGCACACAGAACCAGATACTCTGTTCACCCGGGCTCTGACAAGATGTACTTAGATCTCAAGAAACAATATTGGTGGCCAACCATGAAGGCTGAGATAGCTACGTTTGTGGGCAAGTGTCTGACTTGCACCAAGGTAAAAGTTGAGCACCAGAAACCCTCAGGTCTGCTCCAGCAACCTGAGATACCTGAATGGAAATGGGAGATGATCACCATGGATTTCATCACCAAACTACCCAAGTGCTCGAGTGGGTATGATACCATTTGGGTGATTGTCGATCGTTTGACAAAGTCAGCTCACTTCGTTCCAATCAAGGAATCATACAAGATGGAAAGACTCGCGCGGATTTATATCCAGGAGATAGTCCGACTGCACGGTGTACCTGTATCCATTATCTCTGATCGAGATAGCAGGTTTACCTCACAATTTTGGCAGTCTCTTCAGAAAGCTCTTGGAACCAAATTAGATATGAGCACGGCGTATCATCCTCAAACAGATGGACAGAGTGAGAGAACAATCTAAACTCTAGAAGACATGCTTAGGTCATGTGTCATTGACTTTGGAAATTCGTGGGACACACATCTACCTTTGATCGAATTCTCGTACAACAACAGTTACCACACCAGCATTAGGGCTGCTCCGTTCGAAGCCCTATACGGTCGTAAGTGCAAATCCCCTCTGTGCTGGGCCGAGGTGGGAGATACACAGTTAGCCAGGAGTCGAGTCCCCGACAGTGCTCTCACTGGTCCTGAAATCATCCACGAAACAACCGAAAAGATCATTCAAATCCGTAACCGACTTAAAGCCTCACGAGATCGCCAAAAGAGTTACGTTGATAACCGTCGGAAACCACTAGAATTCCAGGTTGGAGACCGTGTCCTGTTAAAAGTCTCGCCCTGGAAAGGCACTGTACGCTTTGGTAAACATGGAAAACTTAATCCAAGGTACATTGGACCCTTCGAGATCCTCTCCAGGATCGGTCCAGTTGCCTATAAACTTCGTTTGCCTCACGAACTTAGTAACATTCATCCTGTCTTCCATGTTTCAAATCTCAAAAAGTTCCTATCTGATGAAACCTTAGCGATTCCCATAGACGAGATCGAGATCCAAGAAAACCTCAACTTTGTGGAGGAACCGATCGAAATCATGGATCGAGAAGTCAAACGTACAAAGCTAAGTCGCATCCCGTTAGTGAAGGTTCGCTGGAATGCCAAGCGGGGACCGGAATTCACTTGGGAATGGGAAGATTCAATGAAAGAGAAGTATCCACAACTCTTTCCAAATCCATGATTTGTATCTTGTCTTAAATTTCGGGACGAAATTTCCTCTAACGGGGGGATAATGTAACAACCCAAAATTTCATAACACTTATTATAATCCAATTTGATCAACCAAAAGTCGTTTCCAATTTCGTTTCCGATTTCACCATTTTAATTAAGTCATTAACTTGTACGTATTTAAAATGACTTAATGGGTATCTTAATACATTTAGAAATCATTTTAACACCCCACTTTAGTAATCGGAATATTTCTAGAATTTACCATATCGGGTTACGGCAACCTAACCGGGTATGACCAAAAGCCTCGCCTAACGCCGATATCGGGTAGAATTCCACCGTGTCCAAAACTTAGACACTATATAAAGTGTTTTAAAACTCCATTTGAAGCCTTTGGCCATTTTCTCATAAAACTCTCCCAACCTCTCTCCTCATCCATAATCAAAGGTCCAAAAACAAAGATTTAAGGCTTCAAATCAAAGAGGTATCATCCCTAACTTGTTATCCAACCTCTTTAGCCTTCAAATTTATGTTTAAATTAAGTTTTGGGACCAAGAACATTAGTTTACGGCCAAGGATCAAGCTTGGGACGTAAACTCCGCATCTAAAACATGTCCAAATGCCTTGAAACTCAACCAATGGCCTTGTGGTAAATCCTAGAACCATCTAAAAATGGTTTGGAGACCTTAAACACATCCAATACGCTACATAAGTGAGCTTACGGACATAGAAACTCTCCTGGGCCGTAAACTCCTATAAGTGTGTCAAATGATGCCTTAAACCACCCCAAAGGCTTGGATAAATTCGTAGAATCACATGTGATTGTTCTTAGCATCAAAAACTAATCTTTTCTTAACCATAATAGAGTTACGGCCAGAGGGTATATGTCTGGGCCGTAAACTCATAAAAAGTTGTCAAATGAAGCCACAAGTTGATACCAAGCCTTAGAAAATTAGTTAGAATCACATGTGATTATCCTTTGTAGCTTAAATCAAAATTTCTTGGCCATGGGTGAGTTTACGGCCGTAAACTCCAAGGTTGTGGCCATAAACTCCCTTCCAAGTGGTATTAACTCATGTAATCCATTCCAAGTTATTTTAGAAATCCATTCCAGCAATCCCCATGTCCAATCAAGCCATTAAACACCCAAATTCACACCAACATGAGTTTACGGCCGTAAACTCATGTATGGGTGTGTTTTGTGGTTGTAAACTCATTTAAATGTTTACTCTTGGAGATTAAACTCAAGTCCCAAGTCCCTAGTGCCAATACATGTCCGTAGATGTCACCCGGGTCACTCCAAACGCTCGTTTTGAGGTGTTTAATCTCGTCGGAGTGTAATGTTCTATTTGATTAGTGAATGTATCCCTAATTAAATATATATGGACATTATTTTATTTTACATAGGGACATTTCAAGTGAACAATCCCCGAACCAACGTCTAGTATCCAAAACAGACGCAATTCCGAGTCCGGTGAGTTCATACCCCTACCCAATTTCACTGTTTTTCACTGTTTTCAGGGGGGAACACAAACAAAGTACAAGGGTTTTCTTGTACTCAAAACTTATTTTTATGTGTGTGTTTCACATTTCATATGCTTTGATACTGATATACATAACTGATAACCAGTAGAACGTGCAGATCACATAAACATTTATTTGTGAAATGGGTTTTATAAACTGTTATGTTTTATATATTTCACAAATGGTTTTTCCACATTTTTATCAGTTAAAAGCATGACATTAGAATACATGAACAATATAATTTGTACACTGTATTTTCCTCGGTAACATTCCACATAGATACGCGAATGGAGGATTATCATATTATTACTAGTAAGTTTGTTATTCCTGTATGATTGGAGACACGTCCTCGGTGAACACTCCACAGAGATACGCGAGTGGAGGACTACACCTGTAACAAGAATCTCTGGGATTTAGAGAGCGTGACTTGAGTGTATAGATCTATACGGGGCTGACTACTCCACACCTGGCTGCTAGCTACAGCCGAACCGAAATGGTTCAAGGGTGACGAAAGTCATAAGTATGTGGACTACTTATTGCCACATGTTTAGTCCATCGTATGGTTATGGAACTCGCAATTAGGATAACAGAGATTTACTTATAGTAATAATGAACCACTTATTACATTTTACAGATAAACATGTTTTGGTTTACATCTTTTACATAAGGTAACCAACATTCAGGAAAGTATGGGACTTTCCTGGGGGGAAAAACAATGAACATAACACGAATACATCTTTTACAATGATAACCAACATTCAGGAAGGTATGGGATCTTCCTGGGAAACCTTGTACATAACCAGGTATAACAGAATACATCTTTCACATCGAAAACTAACATACAGGAAAGCATGGGGCAGTCCTGGGTAATATATACATAACCAGAAAAGTGTAACAATCTGAATAACATTACATCTTTTACAATAACTGACATTCAGGAAAGTATGGGACTTTCCTGGGAATACACTGGTACATAAACAGAATAGTTTAACGAATTGGGTAACCAAACTATACTTTACTTTTGTGAAACAACAACCAACTTTTAAGAAAATGTGGGATTTTCTTGGTGTATAACCTTTTCAGAAACAGAAAGGAAACATGTACATTTTCACAAAACGAAACTACTTATGAACTCACCAGCGTTATGCTGATTTTCAAACCGCTTGTGTTCTCAGGTCAGCAGTACAGGTACCCGAAGACTTACTCAATCCAGGATGGTGTGCGTGCAAAGCTCGTTCGTTTTGTTTATATCTATACTATGTATCACATCTGTATAAACGGTGTCTTTTGAAACAAATTGTAAAACTTTTAATATGTAATGTAATGTTTGTTTCACTTTACTTACTATGTACATTGGATTTGATACTCAACGTGAAGTCAACCCCGAGAATGTTTTCCGCCTTCGGTTTTCGGGGTGTGACAATAAACAATCTCATAAAAAGTGGTTTTGGCAGTTGTGTGATATTTAGTATTATACCATCCACAAGGGGTTACCATTTTATATCATTATATGGGTATGAAAAAAATATACCTCTAATATAGCTTTCTAAGCATCTATTGATAATTTCATATTAACCAGCTGATTGAGGATGGTTATTATTTTAAAGGATTTTGATCATTGCCATGTATTCCTAGTATTAGAGGTGGAAATTCTCTATAATGATAAGGGAAAGTTGGGTGTGTAAAAGCATGTTCCTTACACTAGTGTATAAAGTAGAGAAATCGGTTATTTGTGAGTTTGTACCCCCAAATACAGACATTGGATATATATATATATATATATAGAGAGAGAGAGATAATACATTATCATTTCTCTTATCTATAATATATTATCATTTCATTCTTAACTATTAACTATTATTCATATTCTACATTTGCAAATCATCCATGGGATTCTAAAATTGGTATCATAGTTGTGCTTATTTTTCTATAATGAATAATCCTCATTGACTATTTATCTTGAAGATTTTCAAGTTCTATAAAAAAAGATCCTCATATTTGCATCTGAATTCTTTTGATGAGATTTTACTGATTTTTGGGTTGATTTAAACCAAAAATAAGATTATGTTGCTTATGTTCATCAACTCTTACTGTTCGTCAACTCAAACTGCTATTCATATGAGCACATCAAGATTTTTTTTATCTTCCTGAAGAAGAAAAAGAAGATGATGCCTTTATTTTAGGTTAATTTTATCATTTGTAGTCCATACATGTATATTGTTAAGAATCAAGTGCCACTTTTCAAGAAATAAAAAGTGATCTGATGCCACTTTCCAAGTTTTGATACCACTTGCAATCGAATAAACGAGAAAGCGTGTTGAAAACAGAAAACCATAAAAGACACCATATTTAATGTTTCTAAATATGCTCTATGAGGGCATATCATGCTCAATGGGGGAATCGTTCGTAAGTACATTCACTAGTAATGCATCCTTAGACCTCCTTAAACATCATAACACATCATCACAATAATAAAGTGAGAACCATCCAGCCAAGGGGCACCTTGAACCACAGGGGAAACATCATGAAAAATAAGGGCACATCATGCCCCTCAGTGACACATCCTGCTCCTTATGGGCACATCATCATTCAAGAATCACATCAACAACACATCATGAGCACATCGAGACTAGTAACAATATGAAATACTTCAAACCGTGCCCATAGTTCATTTGGAAATGCCTAAGGTGTACTTGGTGACCTTAGGGGCACATCCTATTATCCAAGGGCATTATATGCTAAGACTCCTCCATGATGCTCCATAATGCTTCCAAATGCTCCAACTTTGATTTCTAAATGCTCAAGTCACATTTTAGCAATCCCCAACTGACTTGGGTATTATCCAAGCTACAGAAATCGAAAACTTACTCTCTCTTGATACTTTTCCCTAAGGGAATTAACACATGTAGAATTTTAACCAAGTCCAATAAAAGATTGAAGTTATCTATAGGAAACGACCTAATCAACATGTATGGTAAATTCTCCTTGGTATCAATCATTTTGAATGAAAAAACTATCACATAACACAATATGGTTCTACACCTTTAAACCAAGGCTTTGAACGAGACCATAAACTATTGATCTTCTTTTCATCGCATCACCTCTATGATCCGAGTCTATAGATCCAACCAAGTCTCTATGTCATGTGTTAGCACCATACAACAAACAAACATTAGGCATCCCCATCATGTATCACATTGTCCATTTGAATGCTTCCTAATGAGATTTTATCGAATTACACCAAATCTCCAAAGGTATACTAACAAGTTTGGATCAATCAAAATAGAATGACTGCAAAACTTTCTCAATGTAGTGAGAAATGTATAATTGTACTGCTCTCTTTCCTTATAAATCTCCATCACTGATATCTTATTTTCAACTTCCATGTCCCTTTTCACAAACTCATTCTTCATAAGCGCCTTCAAGTCATCATTCTTAGCATCAACATCATAAGACTCTTATTCTCTAGGTTGTTCATAGGATTCCTCATGTTTATGTTGTTCCTTGCCACCTTGTTTGTAACGTCCCAAAACTCATAACCATTTTTTATTTTTATAGTAAATAAACCATCAACCAAACATGTTTGTCAAACGATAAAATATTTAGAGTAAACCAAGTAACATCCCAAAAGTACATCAAAGTCAATAAGCGGTACAATCATGGTGTGTGCTATGCGATCATCCCGAGCTCTTCCCCTTCGATTCGGAAGTACCTGAAACATAAACTAAAAACCGGAAGCACAAAGCTTAGTGAGTTTCCCAAAATACCACATACCATACACACGATGGGCCTTGCCCTACAATCATCGGGCCTCGCCCGGAACAGATCTGTCAGTAACATGTGATGGGCCCTGCCCAACATATTCATTAGCACTCGCCTGGCATCAGGCCCCGCCCTGTATTCATACAAACACATATAATCTATGCAAGAGTAACATAATCCAATGGGCCGACATTGTTGTCTTTGACCTGCTAAACGCTGCAAGGAGAATCACCTCAGTCTGCTGTCAGTCAAATAGATCATTGAGCTACCGAACCGGAGAATCCCATGCTAACCAGTTAAATAAAACCCCAATCAAGAATTGGACCATAAAACATAACTGGGAATCTAGTTCATTTATCCAACACGCAAAGTAAAAGACCATTTTACCCTTCCCTCACATGGCCTAATAACCGAGGCCCAAACTTAGTGGCACTAAGGTAGCGTTTGGTAGGCGGGACTGGACGGGACATCACAGAATAATGTCTTTTGAACTGTTGTTTGGCATACATGGAACTGGGACAAAATCAGTTATTGACCAAGTCAACTGGAACTAAATCACTCCAATTTAGTCCCATCAAAAATGGTAGGACACAGGAGAACAGAAAAAAGAGGACTAACATACCCTTCTCTCTGGTAACAATTGTTCAATATCCTCCTTTCATCATCCCTGTAAAACTCCGATTACCTCCACCCCTCACAAAACACTGCACCGAATTTTCTCAAAGTGATGTTTCGTGACCAACACCTTGATTCGAACATTACAATCATTTAAAAAAACCATAGATACTCAGATGCAAAGCCTGTAATGATTTGAAAATATTTAATTTTCGTCTTCTTTAATTTTCGCCTGACATCATTTAGCACCGCCTTCACCATCGGAGATCTAGCTGAAAAGAGGTTGAGACCATCGGGTGGGTGCTTTGCACCAGAGATGTAAGTCTAGCCAAAAAGATTTATAAGTTATTGATGACATGCTCTATGCAACCACTTTCACGACTTAACCATTGTAGATCTTGCCAGAGATGACGTAAGACTTCCATTTGGGTGGATTTTCACTGGAGATGAAGTAAGACTTTCATATGAGCTTCTTTTTGCTAGAGATGGACGCATGGTAGAAAAATCTTAGAAAATCATTGATGACATGCTATCAATTGAAATTACACATAAAATAAACTATTGTTCTTGAGAAGGTAGGCCCCTACATCTTGAAGCAATACAAATGTTGATGGCAGTCTTGGTTTCTATATGTCCACGTGCCAAACGGTACCTAAAAGCCTAATAATGGCTTAATTCCTAAAGGACACCTAAATCCCAATATGGTCCCAAATTCAAAGGCCCAAAGCCTAACAATGACCCAAAGTTAGGGAGGCTAGTGGCCCAACAAAGCCCAAAACCCCAATAGTCAAAATATGGACCAAACCACAAAAGCCCATGACCGGGCCTAATACGCTACGCGTACTAGAAGTACGCCTGACATACTGGGTGGCTTGCCTGATCGGGGACTCGAATGCATATGCTTGCATACACACCCATTAAGCACTTAATGCTTACAACCAGACACCCAAACTTCAGATCCAAGCCTTGAGGAACGTCTTAATCCATAAAGTTACTAACTTGGAGCCTTTGCATGGCTCAAAAGAACTCAAACCCTAGATTTAGCATCCTACTTTCACCAAATGGTCATAAACACATGCATGGTTGATACTCAACCATCAAGATGTTAAATTTATGGACTAGGGACCTCAGAAACATCAAGAGAAGCAAGTCCTAACTTCTGGAGTGGAAGAATCCCACTAGATCTCATTCATGGGACTTAAAAGTGAACAAAATTGCATAATAACTAGATCTAAGCATACAATTAGAAAGTTCCAAGCTTTATGCCTTAATGAAGCTGGAAATGATGAGTAGAATCTGGATCTACAAGCTCTCCCTTGATCAAAGCTCCTTATTTAAGTATATTCTTCCTTAAGGTTCACTAACACACATTAAAACACACACAAAGAGGTCAAATATTCTTTAGATGGGTTAGGGTTTCGAAATGAGGCTCAAAGGGTAATGGAGACTGGGAAATGAGAGAATCATGGGTCATATTGTTGCTTAAATAGGGTCTAAACCCTAAAAATTAAGGTTTGTCCCTGGACAAAGTACGCCTGCTATACTCACTCCCCTCTAAAAATTTCAATGTACACCCATTGGGACCAAATTTTCAAATTAATTTAATATCAAGGGTCAAAAATGTGAAATACCTTGAAACTGTGTGTTACAATTCTTCCCCACTTGAATTAGATTTCGTCCTCGAAGTCTGCTACCGCAAGTAACTCTGGGTAATCCCTCATCTCATCCTCAGGATCCCACGTCCATTCAGAACCCTTTCGGTGCTGCCACTGCACCTTCACTAGATCCACTACCTTGTGTTATAGAGTCTTTGTTCTCCTGTGAAGGATCACCATCGGTCTCTCTATATAATTTAAGTGATCATCCACTTAAATGTCCTCCAATGAAACCACTACGGAATCATCAACCAAACATTTCCGCAGATGAAAGACATGAAAACTGTTATGAATCTGACTGAGCTCCTCTTCAAGATCCAAACGATATCCCACCTTGCCCAACCGGGCTAAAACCCTGAAAGGACCAATATACTTGGGGGCCTAGCTTGCCCCGCTTCCTGAATCGAATGACACATTTCCAAGGTGACACCTTCAGGAGTACCATGTCTCCAACCTGAAACTCCAAGTCTGATCGGCATTTGTCTGCATAAACCTTCTGTCGACTATGTGTTGTCTAAAGTCTATCGCAAACCTGCTAAATCAATCCCATCATCTTGAGTACCACCTCGGTACTCCCCATGAACTGCTGACCGACCTGACCCCAACATATCGGGGTCCTGCACTTTCTCCCATAGAGCGTCTTAAAAGGAGGTCAATTAATGTTGGCGTGGTAACTGTTGTTATACAAAAATTCCGCCAAAGGAAGATACGTATCCCAACTACCGCCAAAATCCAGTACACATGCTTGCAGCATGTTCTCTAATGTATGGATAGTGCGCTCACTCTGACCATCAATCTGTGGGTGGAAAGTCGTGCTGAAGTATAGACGAGTACCCAACTCCTAATGGAACCTCTTCCAGAACCTGGAAGTAAACCGAACATCACTATCACAGAAACCGACAGCCTATGCCGTGCCGCCACCTCCCAAATGTAGATATTGGTTAGTTTCTCCACCGAAATACTCTCCTGGATCGGAATGAAATGCGTGCTCTTGGTCTATCGATCCACAATGACCCATATCAAATCCACTCTGTGCGCCATTCAAGGCAATTTGGTGATAAAATCCATCGTAATCTCTTCTCATTTCCACACGGGAATACCCAACGCCTCTATTTTCCATGGGGTCGCTGATGCCCGGACTTGGCTTTCCTAGCACCTATCCACATACCAGGCCATATCCCGCTTCATGCATGGCCACCGGTAGTCAAGTTGGAGATCTCTATACATTTTTATTGCTCCAGGATGAATAGAGAATCTCGACTTGTGCGCCTCTTCCATAAAAAACTGACGCGCACCACCTCATTATAGAACCCCTACCCTCCAATGAAGGGTCAATAACCCCCGGCGATAAAAATCAAAGGAAGCCACCTGACCCACTATACGCTCACCTTTCTGGTGCTCTTCCTTCATAGCCTTAACCCGAGCCACTTGAATATGCTCTAAGAGTGTGCTAATCACTGTCATCCTCAAACACACATCCCTGATCAGAGAAGTGACCGTCTTATGGATGACAGCATGGGCCACCACGTTGGCCTTCCCTGAGTGATAAAGGACATTACAATCATAATCGTTCACCATATCTAACTATCTACACTATCTCATATTCGGATTCGAATGATCCATCAAATACCTTAGGCTCTTGTGATCCGTGTAGATAGTATAGCAGACCCCGTAGAGGTAATCTTGCTAAATCTTGAGGGCGAACACCATAGCTCCCAACTCCAAATTATGTGTAGGGTAATTCACCTCATGAGGCTTCAGTTGCCTCGAAGCGTAAGCAATCACATGACCCACTACATCAAAACTGCACCCAAACTCATGATCGATGCATCACAATATACCACAAAGTCTTCAACACCCTCTGAAGCCGCACATAATATTTGTCTTAGAGTCTTAAAAGTTGCATGATGCTCAGGCCCCCAACGAAAAGTGACAGTCTTCTTCGTCAATCTGGTTAAAGGAACCGCTATCTGAGAGAAATCCTGAATGAGTCTATGATAGTAACCTACCAATCCAAGGAAACTTCGAATCTCAGATGGAGACCTTGGAACCTCCCACCTCACCACCACCTCAATGTTGGCCAGATCGACCAGAATGCGATTCTGGTTGGCAAGGTGTCCCAAAAAATGCACCTCGTGCAACCAAAACTCACACTTGGAGAACTTCACATATAATCCCTCCACCCTCAAAGTCTACAATACCTCTTTTAGACTCTCCTCATGCTACACCATGGTCTTGGAGTAGACAAAGATATCATCAATAAAGACAATCACAAACCAATCCAACTCCCCTGGGGCCCCTACGAATCGATTGCTGAGAGCGAGCGACACAAAAGATCGGGTGGCCCCCAAATCAAACACTACCAAAGCCGATATAACGTTCACTAAGAACGATCTTGTCACCACATTTGGAGCTGCTCGGGCCTCCTCTACTTTCAACTGAAAGGCCCTCCTCTTTGCCACAGGTGTCACACCCCCAAATCAGAACAACGGAAACATTCAGGGGTGGAGGACTTCATGTCAAGTATCACAACAATGCATAATAGTAATCAAAGTACAACAACAACCATTGTATTACAAAGTTATAAGTTTTACAATTGTGTTCAAAATATAATGTATATGAACTCAAAAGTACAAGTTTAAAAGACACGAGTTTATAAATCTCCGTCTTCTCAAAAAGTTGTGGCTGTACCTGCATCACTGTTTCCCTGAGAATACAAGTAGATTTTTGGAAAAGTGTCAACAATTAAGTTAGTGAGTTCATGAGTATGTTTGTAACTGAAATCTGTTTTCTTGTGTATTGATAAAGTGAACATGATTTTCCCAGGAAATCCTATATTTTCTGCTATGTTATGCTGTAAGCGATGTATAATAATTTTTGTAACAACAACTTGTAAAATGTAGTTTAGTTCTCATAAAACCATGAAAAGTATGTTTTCTCTGAACTAAAATAGTATAACATGTTTATACTTGTAAGATATTGTATTATAGTTTTATAATTTAATAAAACTATGTGAAGCGTCACTTATTCATACAATAATCATTATATTCAATATCAAGTTGTGAGTTATCATAACCATGCTTGATGAATTAGGATCGCCTAAAACACGATGTTCTTCAGGCGTCGAAATATGATACGGCAATTGTCATCCCAGACCTGCCGGCCTAGCTGTTGCATGCAGCTTAGATGCGGGATTGTCAGTCCCGTATAGATCTATACACAATTGTCACGCTCTCACACAAGGAGACTCTGGTTATAATTTTTAGGACTTTTGTTTTATACTTAAATAAGTACTTGAAGCATGTCTCACAAGTGTTATTGATGATTACATGTAGAATAAAAAATTACTTTGTAATAATTATACTTGAAAGTAAGTTTCATAAACTATATAAAATATAATTTTATATGTTTGTTTCTTAGTAAAGTATTCTGTTTGTTTTCTAATAATGTTCTCTGCTTGTTTTCCATCATGTATTCTATTTGTATTCTGTTATGTACTATGTTGATTTTTCCTGTTATGTATTTTGAAACTTGAAAACAAATGAATGAGTCCTCTAAACTATACCTATTATAGTTTAGCTGTTTGTTTTACTGAAGGAATCTGTAATACTATTATTCCATGAAATTCTCTGTTTGTACCCATGTATTATCAAATAGTTTGTAAACCATTTTATATTTATATGAATGTAATGTTTATATAATTGTGATTAATTAGACCTTTGATTAAATAACTTTACCCCAAGCCCACAACCAAACAAGGAACAGGAAATGGCGTTAAATTACATATTCTGAATCTTTTGAATCCAAATTATATAATTTACACATATATAAATATGTAAATTTATCAATTATAACAATTTAAAAGTACTAAAAACATTTGAAAACTTTTATGATATCGACACAATTTTATTGTGTTTCACTTGTATTTCCCCCCCTAAAAACTATAAAAACTATGTAAACACGGGGGTATGAACTCACTTGATAGATGGTGATTCGGGCAGAGTTTCGTTTCCTAAAAGAGAGTTTTCTTGACGTAACTTGAGAGTTTTTGATGAAAAGCCGGCTTCACTCGGGCATAGTTTCAGCTTAAAATTGAGATCTTCGGGACTTTGGGGTTTGCGTCAGATGGTAAGGAGGTACCCGGGACTTCGGAGGGTTTAGAAAGGCTTGAGGGAGTGTTTGAGTGGAGAGAGGATTTGAAAATTCCAAACAAAACTAGGAGACCTCGCATCCTATTTATAGGAGGGTTCTGGCCTTGTTACGCTGGGCGTACTACTAAAAACCACAGTATGCTGGGCGTACGCCTTGTACGCGGGGCGTACTAGTTTGAGCCTTATCTGATCTTCGGACTTGGTGAACCTACGAGGCACACGTCGAGGCTAGTCCCATTACGCTGGGTGTAAACTTTTCGTACGCTGGTCGTAGTAGCCACCTGGCTTTGGACGTGTCGCTTTGGGCGATATGTGTGTCGCTTGCAAAGAAAGAGGCTACATGGACAATCCAAAACCTTACTTCTGAGTATGTTGGGCGTACTCAATTATGCTGGGCGTACTCGCATTTCTTCAACTTCAAAAATTCGTAACTTTCACATACGAGCTCCGTTTTTGACGTTCTTTATATCCACGCATAGGTGAGATCATGCTCTACCACTTTCGTTTAGGTTCCGTTGGCTAAATTTGAATTTATTTTTAAAGTTATATTTTTAACAGGCCGGGACAGGAAAAGTCTGTTAAAAATTCATAACTTCTTCATTCGACGTCCGTTTTTGTCTGTCTTTTTACCGTTGGATATCTTTTGATAAGATCTCAAATTCTCGTTTAGATTGTTTTAGCCAAATGTTAATCAAACTAAATTTCGAGTTTCGGGCTGTGTACTACTATGTCGAAACTTAGAAAAATCATAACTTTTTCATACAAAGTCAGATTTAGACGTTCTTTTTATGGTCACTCTCGGTTTAACGTATACTATAACTTTCATTTAGTTGGTTAAGGCTAAAAATTATTTTATTGAAAATTTACTTTTTACGTTAAACAGTGTTTTGTCGGTTTTATCATGGATTTTTGATAGGTCATAACTTTTTCGTAATAACTCTGTGTTCTATATATTTTTGGAATCCTTGACACGATTTCTACCACTATAGTCATCCCAAACAAGTTTATTTAACCTTTCATTTTTGAGGGTCGGTATGTAAACGCACATAGTATACAAAATTTCTCTTAATTATTAATATATACTTGTTACATAAAGTCGAAATAACAGGTTGTTACAACAACCGCCTCTCCCTGGCCTTGACGGTCGTCGGGAATCCTCAACGTCGCAAGAGCGGGTGTTGCCACCTGCCTTACTACTACTAAACTAGTGCACTAGGACCGCTTGTGTCCCCTCTAATTGCACTGAAAGCAAATCAGGCCTTATACTATCGTGGTCGTGGTAGTAACTGTGCAATCTCTTCTCATATATCCAGTTTGGCCACACTTAAAGTAGCCTGAACTCCCTGCCTTGCACATCCCCTCATGTAACTTACCACATTTGCCACAATGGCTGTGGCCCTGCTGGCTCATAGGTCTGTAATCTGACACCTTGGGCTTTTTGCCCGCACTCCCTGACTGAACCCCTCTGGTTTCTTCTTCCTCTCCATATCTAAATCCAACTCTCTCTCTCTCTCTCTCTCTCTCTCTCTCTCTTTCTCTCTCTCTCTCTCTCTCTCTCTCTCTCCCTAGCAATCATATCTTCCAGCGTCTTGCAGTTGGATCAGCTCACAAACTGGCGGATATCACTCCGCAACATCTCATGATATTGAGCCTTCTTCATCTTCTCGTCCGCCACATACTGCGGAATGAGAAGGGCCCTCTCCCTGAACATAGCGGTGATATCTGTCACCGTCTCAGTCGTCTGCTGGAGATCCTGGAACTACCTAGCAAGCTGTTGCACCTCTTTCATAGGTGTAAACTCAGCTCTGAACCTAGCCAAGAAATCGCTCCAGGTCATAGTGTCAAGGGCAACATTACCCATAATGTGCCCAACCTCCACCCACCAGTTGCGTGCTCTGTCCTTCAGAAGACAGGACGCAAGTCAGACCTTGTTCCACTCGGGACATCTGCTGGTGAGGAATATGTTGGCGACATTAGCCAACCATATGGTGCTCGTAATGGGGTCCCGAGCCCCATGGTAATAGGGAGCTCCACAAGATCTGAACTCCCTGAATATCAGTTTGCATGACCCCATCGTGGCCGGCACCTCGGTGCGGAAAGCACTCAGTCTCTCATCCAAAATCTCCAAAATACCCTCCTTGATCGTGCTGAAGATCACAAAAGTATGATCCAGAATACTGCGCGTGATCTCAGTTGAGATGAACTCCCTCATCTGGTCATCTAGCTGCCCGGCTCCAGAACTTAAGCCTGATCCCTCTTCGGTGTCGGAACTGCCGACTGGTCTAGTGCGTAATACCACCATTTTGAAAAACACATCATAAAAAACATCTGAATACTCATCATATCTCGAGGGATCACATATGCTACAATTTCCCTGGATTCATCTCAACCTTCCTTGATTCGAGTACGGATCCTCTGCTTTCAGTAGTACGGACCCATACTGTTGGATTAGTGTCTAAGCTCGTAACTATATTTGGTATGTACTTGACCGGGTTGTGCATGGTCCTTTTGGGTTGCCTTCACCAAAGCAACTTGATAGGATGATTTATGAAGTGAAAGATTAATTATGATTTACTAATATATTATATGTATAATATATTAAAGGAGAAATCATATTGTTTAATTAATATTAGTCAAGAATTGATTGAGAATTAGTTTTGTGACCAAAAGACATTAATTAAATAAAGGGGACTAGAACTGTCAATTGTGTGATAGTTGAATATTGGGCTAATGGACTCCATAGAAGTTGGAGTGGACGAAATCCATGGGGAAACCCATGAGAAATTGTCCAAGGCTTCTAAGGAGGGAGTCAATGGGCTGCTTAGAGCCTAAGCAATCAGATTAGGGTTTCCCAGTTCAAAACCCTAATAGCCTCACAATATAAGGAACCCCTAAGGCCCCAAAAACATGGTGAACTGATCCCCAAGGGTTCTTGGCTGGTTTTTGGTGCTCCTTCCCTTCTCTTCAAAGTCATTCTCTTGCTCTTGGTGTTTGTGACCATTAGAGGTGTTACACATGTGATACTAAGCTTCTTGAAGATCAAAGAACTCTTGTAACCATTGTAAGGTAAGATCTAAACCCTAATTCATATGTTAATTCGTTTATTGTATGCTAGATCTTGGGTTTATGAGCTTTGGATGATTATTGCATGTTCATTAGACAAACTAGATCCAAAAGCTTTAGGGTTTGCATGTACACCATATGATTGATGTAGTGCTCAAAACCCAACAGTGGTATTAGAGTCTAGGCTGTTTGTTTGATGTATTTGATGTTTTACATGATTATTCAAAGCTGGAAATCGAAAAATCTCGGATCTGGAGGCTGGACTCGCCGAGTTCACTGGCAACTCGATGAGTCCAAGGTTGGCTCGACGAGTCGGAGTATTAGATGTCGGATTTTTCCGGTTTTTGACTTGTTTTGCTATGTGATAATTACCAAAAACGTTTTCTATTAATAAAATCCGAATTTATCAATATTTTGTGATTATCCTTACCAAAATAGAATATAATTGTCAAAAATAAGATAATTACTTGTTTTATAAGATAAATATTAATTATTTGTAATTTTGTTTTGAATTATCTTGTTAGAAATTGAATTAGGTCAAATTTAGATAATTACCAATTATTTGATTAATATAATTATTTGTAATTTGATCTAGATAGTTTTGAAAAGTTTCAAAACTTGCCCTCAAGTTTTGGAATTAAAATTTTTTTGATTAAATGTTTAATTTTGAAATATTTAAATTCTAAACCCTAATATTTTGAAATAGTTCAAAACTTGCCCTCAAGTTTTGGAATTTAAAATTTTGATTAAGAGTTTAAATTTTGAAATATTAAATTCTAAAACCCTAAGTTTTGATAAGTTCAAATTACACCCTTATGGTTTTATTAAATTAATTAAGTGTATAATTAAAAGAAAGTTAATAAATTCATAGTGATATGGTTTACATTTAATAAAATTAAAAGTATAATTTTATTAAATTAGACCACCTAGTATTTTAAAAGTGTAAAATACACGCTTATACTATATGTAAAGTTAAAAGTCTAATATTATATATGTATGATTAAAAATGCTAGTTTTACCGTTAGTAAGCCTCATTCACGAAACTGATCTATAAGGGGGGTATAATGTTATGACCTATAAAGTGGCCGTTTAATGGGTGTCCACTCTCACCCACTGCTTCCTTGATTGGTGGAGGTTCGTTAGCCGAACGGATAGGATAGGGAAAACCATTTCCATTAAAAGTATAATGAATTATAAAGTAACTAAATATTTTTACAAAATTCCCAATCTTAGTTACTTTAGGCAAAAGTGAAATTGATGCAATTTCATGAAATTACACTTTGTATCCTTGCTAAGACGTTAGTAAAGCGCGTGTGGTTAACCGGCACACTAAATGGGCTCTAAGCAAAGGTGGCAAATGGTGACTCGATGTTTGTCATAGATCGATGGAGCGTGTGTGCATAACCGACACGTCGATTAGGTGTCTGCAACATTGGGGGCACCATGTATATTTGCATGGTTATTCACACCCTATTTTGTGATCCTCGGCATCCCAGTCACAAAACGAGGGGCATATCGAGATTTAAACATGCCATTGAAAAGTTCAATGAATCTCAAAAGATCTAGGATTTTTCAATACATTTAAAACTTAATCTCTTTTTTGTTTTTCATGGTGGAAAATTAGTGAATCGTCATTCACTTACCTTCAAATATTCTGTGACCGGATTACGGCATCCCTCTTCCATGTTGTAGACTATTGTGTTGGGTCCTAGCCTTAATATCTCATTTGGGTGTTTTATTATGGACTCAATCAACTGACTTGAATTTTCTCCCATTTTGTAGATGTCTGATTCTAACTATGGTCTTCCCAAATCCCTTGGAACAAGTTTTCCACATGAAGATGATATTCCACGATTCGATCGAGGAACAAGAGATCATGTTTCACTTCCTCCACCTCCTCTTATTATTCTCCCTGACCCACAAGTTCAAAGGTTTGAAAATTTCAAGCTCACTCAAGCCCTTTTGGCAAGTAAACACGAAGAAGGAAAGTCGGTGTATGCACATGTCTTAGTGATGAAGCTGCACATTGACAGGTTAAGAATGTTGGGAGTCGTTGTTTGTGAGAAGCTGGCTGTTGACTGGGTTCTTCAATCGCTTCCTGACTCATATAGTGAGCTCGTAAAAGAGTACTATATGATAAACCACGACGTGACCCTCATCGATCTCACCTATTTGCTTGCTGCTGCTGAATCAACATTGATTTGGCACACTAGAGAAGCAAAGTTGATTGGTAGATCTGCCTTCCAAACCTCCATGGACATAGGCAATGGCAACGAAAGGCATGCCATGGTCGAAAAGTTTGATGCTATGAGAAAGGCAATGTCTGAATGTAGTTCCGTGTGCTATTCCAAAAGAGTCAATATGCTTTTATTGCCAAGATAAGGGGCATCGGAGATGAAGCTGCCCTATCTACCTGAGAGATCTAAGAGATGGGAGAGTATAGACGTATGGCTCTACTTCAGGTAAAATCCATTAACTAATTCTATAAGTTCCTATTTTTGATTCTAAATACATGAAGTGATAAGATTACATTTGGTGTGTTGTAGGATTGAAGAAAAGAGAGGAAGCTTAAAGGAAGAAGTGAGCTGAGTCTGATCGCGAAGAAATGGATTTTGATGGCATGATTCGATGATCTGATTTTTTTGGAACTGCTACTTTTAGAGTTATGATAGATTGCTTAGGAATATGTAATGTTTTCATTTGAATTGCATTGTAAAGATAAGTTTTTCCACACCTTTTATAAATAAAACAAATTTTGTTTTTGTCTTATTTATTTATTTCCTTGCAATGACATGTATGAAAAATTGACGTTTGTGTATTTCTAGGTTTAGCAATGTTGAAATGAATCTGATTCTTAGTTATGTTATTTGTGGTAATGTTGAGAATTTAACAAATAAGGAAAGATTCTTATCACCCGAGTTTCAATTGGACAGAAACTTGGAATCATACAACTTGTATTATATGATGAATGAGAACCTTCATATTTGGAAATTAAGACTAATTCCTTGACAAAGAGTCAAGTGAAGGACTAGGAGAACTGGTACACAATGTTGTGCACTAGTCAAGTCCACCACAAAGAACAATAAGATTATTCGTCATGATTTACTAAAAGTCTAGTAAATATGGTTATGCTTACAAGCTTAAGTGTGATTCTGAATCATTGAAAAGTTTCAATGTGTGGCAGAACGAATAAGAAGAATCAATTAGGTAGAAAGATAAAAGTTTCTCCAAAATAAGAAGGGAGAGTACTTTTGTATCGTATTTTATGATCACTTTGTTGATTATAAACCCATATCACAATTAATCCTCTAAGGACATCTTAGTGCACTAGTATGGCTAAGAAGAGGAAACAGAAATTGTTGAAATGGTTACATCAAATAGATGGGTCATACTTCGTTCCAAAATCAAGTCTTAGAGTCATACTCCAAGATTGTGAATTGAGTGACACATCTTAAGAAGTTCTAACGCACTTATCAAATGTGAAGTAGAAAAATTGTCTTTCTTACTCTTGCACGTTTGAAATTGTTAAATTGTGATGTCTTAGATATGACAAAGAGCAACTAATACCATATGTGTGTAGTGTTTATCTTGATAAGAATCTGCACTAACTCTTGAATATTTGTTTGTCAAGAAATGTTTTCTTGGCAAGAGAATCTTATATGTCAAGAGGTCAGTGGGAGTCTAAATGATCTTGAAATTTTTCAAGAACTAATCAAGAGTAAACCTATTATTAAACACTAGCACACGACTTGAGGTTTGTAACCTATCGTGTTGACATATTCTTGTTTAGACACACATGTGAGTTATCTAAGGAAAGGTGTATAAGTTTGAGATGCTCAAATTAAGACTTATCAAAGCATATCATATTAGGAAAATGAACTTTGAAAGTCAATAAGTATTGTTTTCTAAGAAGTTTAGCTGATTTCTGAATACGTGTCAAAGCTAGTGGGAGCATAAATGCTATGCTGGAATGGATATAATCATCATGTAAGTGGGAGCATGATTATTATTTTAAGTGTTGCTGTAACACCCATAAAATTCGAGAAAATTTAAAACTTTTTAAATCATTTGAAACCATTCAATTATTACGGTTTGTTTTCAAAATAGTTTGTACATTAGAGTTCCCAGAAATCATAATCGTCAATCGAGGAAGTGTACGGTCACGCCTTCGCCTACCCGCAACCATCCACTGAACCTGAAACAATAAACTGAAACTGTAAGACCGAAAGCTTAGTGAGATACCCCTAAAATACCAATACACATACAGTCCACAACAATATCAACAATATCATAACATAACAAACTGAATAGCATGCAATGGGTCCACAACTTTACAGACTGGATTACCCCTGACCTTGGGCCCACAATGTGAGTCTGGATTGCCTTCCGGGCCCACAACTCATATCTGGATCGCCACCGAGCCCACAATACAAGTATGGCATGCCCTACCCGACCCTTAGCTCGTATCTGGAATGCTCCCGAGTCCTCTGTATGAGTCTGACATGCCTTGTCCGACCCTCAACTCATATCTGGAATACTCTAGGGTTTGTTGGCTACCACACGAAGTAGTACAACCTCAATCCATCCCACATAACATGTCGACATATAAGATAACTAATGCACATACATATAATCATACAATATCACATGTAATCCTACAGATCTACTCAACTAGCATATCAACTGGCATACATCACTAACTCAAACCCAACAACATATCAATAACTACTAGGGTATCAAATCCTATGGGCCGGCCTTGGTGCGTTAGACCCCTTAGTATAGTGAGGATAACTTACCTTGCAATGCTGGACTGAACCACGAGATCACGCTCCCGAAACACTGCCCCAAACTCCAACACTTAGAACCATCAATGATCCAATTCATAAATATCTGCGTACCCATTATCCTCAAAAGTCAAAATGGTTAACCCTTGGTCAAAGTCAAAGTCAATTATCAAGGTCAACAGTCCATGTTGACCTCAACTCCTCGAGTACCCTCAGCTACTCGCCGAGTTCCTGGCATAACTTGCCAACTCGACGAGTCATTATGCCACTCGTCGAGCCCAAGGCAATCTTCATCAGACTCGCCGAGTTGTTCATCCAACCCGTCGAGTTCATGACCATCTACATATGACTCGCATAGTCTACCATGCGATTTCTCGAGTCCCTTCAGTCCTTTATCCATACAGATGCTTTTAAGCCATGCTAAGGCTCCATACTGCAGATCCAAGTTCCCAAGGCATGCGTATCACGTAAACTTGCAAACTTTATGTGCATGCAAGGCTCTAATGACTCAAAATGCCAAAACCAAGCTTGAAATGGGGTTTTACACTTAAAGAGGGGTTCATGCTTTTCAATGCTGATAGCTTTATGGACTTACAAATCAAAGAGAGTTCAGATCTGAAGTTACAACTTTAGATCTGAGATCATACCCAAGAATAACTTCATAACCAAGCCAAGAAGTCCTAACTTCATCCAAAGAGATCTAGAAAGGAATGAGGCTAAGATCAAGAATTGATACCTCAAATGAAGCTAGCCGAGATAGACTTGTTGAATCAAAAAAGTGATCCTCTTAAACATCAGCTACCGCAGCCTCAAAGCATCTGCAGTCAAGCAGTCTCTTCAACAGTATTCATCCGAAGTCTTCAGTACCGCAGTCTCCATTTAGTTTACTTTGTCTTTATTGTAAAACACTCTAATGTCCAGTATGCCTTGCATCGCTACTCTTAGAGTTGTAAACTTGTTTTCTTTATGAGTCTCTATAAATAGAACTCATTTCTCGTGTAATCAGTATGAAGAGAATCTCTCATCTAATTCTAATACATATCTCAAAAGTTCTCATCTTACTTACTCAATCTTCTTACTCTCATAATCAATCACCATCTCTCTTCGGAGCAAGTCACTTGTGACTTAATCACTAAGTTTGATATCACTTACTAACTTGGTTTGAATGTATTCCTCGTTATGAATCAGCTTAAGTGTATACTTGAAATAACAATTGTTGTCATTTACATTCCTTTACTTTTCCGCAACTAACTCACTAACCTCTAACTCTTAACATTATTGTTGAGCTAACAGATCCTTCGAGATTAACTATTCCGCTATATACTTGTTCTAATGTTTGTTCAAGTGTGTCTCAAAGTTTTTCTCTCAACAATTGGTATCAGAGCCATAATGGTTGCTTTTTGAAAATCGGAACTCTGATTTTTCGAAGAGCTTTCTATACCACTGAAGCTCATTTCTAAAACACAAAAAAAATCTTCAAAAATGGCACAATCGTTATCACTGAATGTCTCCAACAATGTTGGTGGTTCTAATCGAGCCCCAATACTGGTTGCGAATGAATATCATCACTGGTCACAAAGGATGGAAAGATATCTCAGAAGACTTGGTAGAGGTGTTTGGCGATCTATAGAAGGACCACATGTCCCAGTCCTTACACCAGTCCAAACTGATGGAGCCACAGCAAGGCTAGGAGGAGGTCAACCAGCTTTGAACCGTCCCACCAAAGATGATCTCGAGAAGATGGAAAATGATTCTATTGCCTTTTATGAAATCTCTTGTGGAGTTGCTCCTGACAACTTCGACATTATCATAACCTGCAAATCAAAAAAAGTGATTTGTGAGGTTCTCAAAAACCTATATGAAGGTTTAGAGCAAGCTCAAGACAAGAAGCTCACGACGGCACTCAATGAGTTCAACAACTTCAAAGCTCACACCGGTGAAAATTTGGAAGACTCCTTTAAGAGATTCAACTTGATTGTCACAAAACTATCCAATGCAAGCACCATCCGTAGCAATCATGAAACAAATCTACAGTTCCTTAATGGCTTGGGAAGACATTGGACAACAACCAAAATGATTGTTCAAGGAGATAGGAAAATTCACTCTTTGTCTCTCTATAAGCTTTATGGAGAATTGCAAGCTCAAGAGTCCATTGTACTCAAGGACTATTCAGATTTCGGAGGTCCACTTGCTCTTGTAGCACAATCACCTCACACTCAAACATATCCCACCTCGTATGACTCACCACCGCAGTCATATGAAGCTGACTCTGAATATGACAATGAAGAAGAGTTTCAGAATGCCATCGCCCTTATCAGTCAAAAATTCAATCGCTTACCACCTTCATTTCGTAAAAACCAACAGTACAACCGACCACCTTTTAACCGCAACTTTCAAAACAATCACTTTCGTTCCACTAATAATTCTCTCCCTCCACCGCATCCTCAGCAAACATGGTCTAAAGACGTACCACCGCAGTCTCAATCAACTGACTCCGGTACTTCTTTAGAAGACAAAAGTGACATTGTTATATGTCACAAGTGCAACAAAGAAAACCATTTTGCCAAGGATTGCAACGTAAACGTAGTGAAAGACAGAGCTTTCTATCTCAGAATGGCTCAAGAACTGGAGGACAAAGAAAAGGGAAAAGCCTACGTTGCTCAAGTGAAAAGGAATCATCAAGTGTGGTCATCAGGAGATGAAGATGAAGACGATCACATTAAAGGAAAAGGCAAGATATGTATGGTAGCAACTGCTGATGAAGATGGATCAACCAAGCTAAAGAAGAACCATTGCTATATGGCGAAAGATGGAACTCTCAGCATTGTGGAACATGTAAAACTTATGATTCAAACTTTAAATTATAACATGCATGACTGTCAACCTTTCATAGACACACTCAATGACACATGTGTTGCCATCCTTACAGACTACAATAAAGACTTAGATGAGAAGAACATCACATCGCAGGAGATGTTCCATGTTAGAGGAAGTTTGGACAATAAGAGACTCAAAATGGCAATGTTAGAGAAAGACTTGATGCTAGAAGGAGATGCTAGAATGTTAAGTGAAACACAACTAGAGATAGCTTTAAATCAAAGAGATTTAGCACAGAGTGAAATTGTACGCTTAAATCTTTTAATTGAAAAGCTTTTTAATGAAAGTGAAGCTATTGAGAATCTAGTTAATAGTGGGAATGTTGATAACACTTTCAATTGGGGTTGGTCCAATGGGTACCCAACCGTAACGGACTCCTCACCTCGGTTCACACCGGAACGTCCCTACGTCCCTCCAGACCACAACTTTTTGTTCCCAGTCAATGACAAAACATTTCCTGGGATATCCAAGCTCACTTTGGTAAACTCCATGATCTGAGTAACAACTGTGTTATCGAGGAAATTCTCCCTGAATTTTCTAATCATGTTGATAACATAATTCATTCTGATTCTCAGACATCATCTGTAGTTGATGAGGAAATTGTTGTAGAAAGTCTTGAAGTCACACTGGACTTCCTATCTCTGCAGTCTGACCGCAGTGTTCCTAACCGCAGTCATGAACTGTAATCTGTCCCATTACCTAGTATCAAATGTCCCACTAAAGTGTCCACCAAGACTTACTCTGCGGTTGTTCAAAGCACTACACCGCAGACCATAGTCAAAAGTTCTGTGACTATTGAACCAATTAATCATGAATTATCAATCGAAAATTTTGAATTTGGTCAATGTTCTCAAAGTCTTGACTTCTCCAGTTTGGATGAATCAAGTCCCTGTTTTTCAAAATATCCAAAAGATTTAAGGAAACCGCAATTAAATGTCACTGACTGCGGTCCTCCTAAGACTGAAGCAAAAAGAGCTTTTAAAGAAGAATTTCGTTCCCGTGGAAAGCAACGGGAAAATCATTCAAAACAAAAGCAATTTGTTAAATGTCCCAAGTCAAAGAGTCCAGAAAAACTTGTTTTCTCTAATTATCACTTCAAATCAACTGTTTCCAAGATAACAAAAAGGAAGGAGTTCACTGTTTCTAACACTGCTCAGCTGACACTAAGGATAAGTCTTTTCGATCAAATGGTTTTCAGGTCTATTCATTAGATAATCCAAAATGGAAAGGTATTCTACCTACTCCGACCCTTCCAAAGTTACTTTCAAAAACTCAAAAATGGAAAGGAATTTTGCCAACTCCGGCACTCAAAAGGTCACCTCAAGAGTTTAAGAAATCACCTCACAAAAGGCCTGCATGTGTCTACACACCTGCAAGACCTGCAAAAAACACCTTTTCAAAACACACAAACAAAATGGTCAAATCTTACAATCCTCAGACTGGACAAAAGCATATTTTTTCTTCAAAACCACAGACCAAGCCAAATGTCAGGATAAATGATAAAAAGTTCACATGCTAATGTTAGTGTCAAAAGATCTTCTCTCATGACAAATCTCATCGTTCTCAAAAGACTCGTAACTATCCACAATCTCACAAAACTCCAAAAAATCTTAAACACCCAAGACTAGGCTTGAAAGTTGACTTAAAACCTGTCCCTACAACCTCACATCATGCATCAATTAAAACATCGTATGTGACTCTGGGCTCCAAACTCGCTTGGGTGCCCAAATTAACCACTTAAATTATGTAGGCTTTGTGCAAGGAGGATCAAGAAGAAGAATGGTTGATCGACAGTGCCTGCTCCTTGCATATGACCGGAAGGTTAGAATACCTTTGGGATTTCAGGCCTATAAGCAATGGTGGAAATGTTACATTCGGCAACAATGTGAATGGAATCATTCGAGGTTACGGTGTACTCACTACGGGGAACTTCTCAATACAGAAGGTTGCTTATGTAAAAATCCTTAAACACAATCTCATCAGTGTTGGCCAACTATGTAAGGTAGGCCATCAAGTGGAGTTTGATGATAAATTATGTTACATCATGACGAGTGATAGAAGCACCTGCTTAATCAGGTCACGATCCGAAGGCACCATGTATCCTCTGGATGTCTCTCTCATCATTGGAAAACCGCAACTGTGCTTTCTCTCTAAAGCTGTATCCGAAGTTAGCTGGTTATGGCACTGCAAGCTCGCTCATCTTAACTTCAAATACATCAACACCTTGATCATTGAAGAACTGGTCAGAGGACTACCCATTCTCAAGTTCAGCAATGACACTCTATGTCCTACTTGTGAATGTGGTAAGCAGTCAAAAGCAAGTCACCCTATAGTGATTGACTCTTCTATATCTGAACCACTTGAACTACTCCACATTGATCTCTGCGGTCCATCAACTGTAGCCAATCTCCATCATAAAAATATATACTGGTTATAGTTGATGATTTCACTCGCTTCACTTGGGTATTCTTCCTCAGACTCAAATCCAAAACACCGCAGATTCTAATAAACTTCATCAAAGAAATAGAACTCCAGATCAAGCTTCCTGTAAGACGCATCCACAGTGATAATGGCATTGAATTCACTAATCATCCTCTCAACAACTTCTTGGTGTCAGAAGGTATCTCTCATAACTTTTCAACTCTGTATACACCTCAACAAAATGGTGTAGTAGAGCGAAGGAACCGAACTCTTGTCGAAGCAGCCAGATCCATGCTCAACTTCGCACATCTTCCTCTTTACTTTCGGGCTGAAGCTGTAGCAACAACATGCTTCGTTCAGAACCGAAGCATTGTGTGCAAATGCGTCAACAAGACACCGTATGAGAGCCTCAACAACCGAAATCCAAATGTTCGTTTCTTTCACATCTTTGGATGTAGATGTTTTGTGATCAACAACAGAGATCAACTCAACAAATTTGCACCAAAGTCTGATGAAGGCATCTTTCTTGGTTACTCCACAAATAAGGTTGCTTATCGGGTTCTCATCAGATGAACAAGGCTAATCATTGAAAGTTTCGAGGTGAAGTTCGATGACTCTTACATCCGCAACACTCCTCCATCTACTGAAACCACTGCCATCATGGAAAGTAACATTCCTGCTTCTTCAGGTCCTTTAAACCTGGTTGAAGTCAATTATGATGATCTTTTCGACCCTGTTGAAACGGCAAAACTATCCGAAGTTGTTGTATCACCAACTGCTCAACAACAACACGCTGTTGTTTCTGGTCCATCTCTATCCGAAGTAGCATCTCTCAATACTTTCACCTCTCTGGTTGAGGGGAAAAGCTCTACTCCGGTTCAAACAACAAACATTGAGGTTTCAGTACTTGATGATGCTCAAGCTCCCATTCTCAGAAAATCATTACCATCAAACATATCTTCGGATTCGGATGATGAAATCACAGAGAATATTGACACTCGAACTGACTCAAGGATCATTACTCTCCCATCAGCAGTCCAGCGGGAACCTTCTTAGGTTCCAGAGGAACTCCCTTCAGCAATCCAGGGGGAACCTCTCCAAACTACTCAAGAAAATTTCATTCTCGCTCAATCAAGCCAAGATGATTCCGTAGGCTGTTCTCAAATCCAGGGGGAACTACCTTCCTCATCCGAAGCAACCTCTGATATTGAAAACATTCCTTCTACCGCAGCTGCTGATCATCTGATGTCTCGTCTACATGTATGGACGAAAGATCACTTACCAGGTCAAATTATTGGCAACCCATCCGCAGGTATCCAAACTCGATCTGCCAAGGATTTATCTGATCATTGTCACAATGCAGCATTTATGTCCGCAGTCGAGCCTCGATCTATCAAAGAAGCATTATTGGAACCAGATTGGATTTCTGCAATGCAAGAAGAACTGGAAGAATTTGAAAGAAACAAAGTGTGGAAACTTGTTCCCATTCCACAAGGCCATACTATTGTTGGTACAAGATGGGTATTCAAGAACAAGTTAGATGAATCTAGTGCGGTTATCAGAAATAAGGCAAGACTAGTTGCTAAGGGCTATAGTTAACTGGAAGGCGTTGACTTCGATGAAACATATGCTCCGGTGGCTAGAATGGAAGCAATCTGAATCTTCTTAGCATAAGCTTCCCACAAAAACATCAAGGTACACCAAATAGACGTTAAGAGCACTTTTCTCAATGGGGAATTGAAAGAAGAGGTTTATCTTCAACAACCTCCCGACTTTGAAAATATCGAGTTCCCTGAGCAGTACTATAAGCTTCAAAAAGCAGTCTACGATCTGAAGCAAGCCCCTAGAGCTTGGTATGGGACTCTTTCTGAATTCCTAATCTCTTCAGACTACAAAAGAAGAGTGATTGATCCCATATTATTTAGAAAAGCAAACGGTATTCACCTTATGCTTGTACAAATATACGTGGATGATATCATCTTCGGATCGACTGATCAAGGAATGGTGGATGAATTTGCTAAGCTTATGACAAACAAATTTCAAAAGAGCATGAATAGAGAGATTAATTTCTTTCTAGGTCAAACAAATTCAGCAAGGGATATTCATTCATCAAGAGAAATACACCACTAAACTTTTGAAGAAATACTCTATGGACAACTGCTCCTCGGCTAAGGTTCCTATGGCCTTCGGATATAAGATCTCTGCTGATCCTTCTGGCGAATCTGTGGATCACAAGACTTATAGGCTCTCTAATGTATCTCACCGCAAGCCGACCGGACATCGTCTTTGCAACTGGTGTATGTGCAAGGTATCAGGCTGACCCAAAAGTGTCTCATATGACCACAGCCAAACAAATTCTCCGGTACCTAAAAGGAAGCAAATCTCTTGTTCTATGGTACCCCGCAGGTAATGACTTCAGTCTTCAAGCGTTTACCGATGTGGATCATGCCGGATGCAAACTTGATCGAAAAAGTACATCTGGTGGATGTCAATTTTTAGGAGGTAGACTTGTCAGCTGGTCCTTAAGAAAACAAAGTTGTGTTTCATTATCTACCGCATAAGCTGAATATGTGGCAGCAACTAGCTGTTGTTGTTGGAATAGTGTCTAAGGATGCAACTGTATTTGGCAAGTATTTGACCCGGTTGTACATGGTCCTTTTGGGTTGCCTTCACGATAACAACTTGACAGGATGATTTGTAATGAGAAACGAAATATTATTAATATATTATGAGAATAATATAAGGAATAATAATATTGTTATAAGTCATAAATTAATTATGAATTAATTTGGTGACTTAAAGAGATTAATTGAATAAAGGGGCATAAACTGTCAATTGTGTGATAGTTGTACTTTGGGCTATAATCCCTTATGGATAAGGGGTGGACAATTTTGGGGTTTGGAAGGACCTAGAAATCGTCCAAGGCTTGTCATTAGGGATATTGGATTGCTTAGGGCCTAAGTTATCCAATTAGGGTTTTAAGGGTGAAACCCTAGAAGGCTCACTAGTATAAATAGACCCATGGGGTCAAGGAAATTGGCACTCTTGCAATAGAAGAAACCCTGGATGATTTCTTGCCCTCTTCCCTCTCTCTCAAATCATTCTCTTGCTAAGTTGGTGTTTGTAAGCCATTAGAGGAGTGACACTTGTGACTCTAAGCTCCAAGGACAAGAAGATTCAAGAAAGTAATTCAAGGTAATCTTTCAGATCTGATTTCTTAGTTCATTATATTAGATCTATCAATTAAAGTCTTGGAATTATTGCATGTTCAATTAGAGAAACCTAGATCCAAGCATTAGGGTTTGTATGTGCACATAGGAATGTTCTTATGGCTCAAACCCATAGTGGTATCAGAGCCTTGATTGGTTTCTATTGAATTGATGCATTGATTGCTTGATTGTTAATTGCAAAATTCGATTTTTGTCTTCTGCCTGATGAACTCGGCGAGTCCCATAGTGGTACTCGGCGAGTAGGCCTCAACTCGGCGAGTCCATTGTGGTACTCGGCGAGTTCGAGCGTCAGAAGGAGCTAGTTTCGGGATTTCTTGCTGTTTATCTTATGGAAACTTGCCTTTATCTTAATGGGTCAATATAAATCCGATTTTTATATATATTTGACTATTTGAGTATATCCTTGACCTAATTTAAGATATTTGCCAATTAATTGAATAATAATTTCCTTATGTGATAATTGATTAATTATTTTAATTAAATTGGTAAATTGTTGTGCAAGAAACCTTTTAATAAATCAAATATTGATAATTATGGAATTAAATGATTAATTTGAATTATTTGTTATTTGATCCTTTATGTTTTGAAAAGTTCAAAACTTGTCCTCAAGTTTTGAAATTTAAGTTTGTAATTAAAAGTTTAATTTAGACAAATTAAATTTCAAACCCTAGAATTTTACAAATTTAAAATTCAACCCTATACTCTATATATGATTACAAGCTTAATATATACATATGATTCTATTTAGAATGAGTTGTCATATGGCAACTATGAAAATGTTTCCATATTGGGAGTTGGACGTTAAGAATTTATGTCTAGATTAGAAACTTTTATGCAAGAAGGATGTTCAAAGGAATGTACTTTGAATGTGAGACTTCACATCTATGGGATTATCTTATAACAATCTCCAATAGAGTACTTTGTAATTTCATTGGCAAACTCTTGGTGACTTTGGTGTTGTGACATTACGAAAGGACCGTTGCATAAAGTGTTAAAATCTAACATATTCTAGTAGTGGCGAGAATTTTGTATTCTTACACTACTGATTAGGATTAGGAATTGTGAAATGAGCATCATTGGAAATGTGTTCATTTGATCTATTTCATAAAGTAAAGACCATAGGTAAACATAGTGTGCATGCTTGGTGCATGGGACAACTGTTGTTATAATTCAAGTAAGAAGTTGATTACCCGAAACAACAAATAATGAGTAATCAATATGGTGATTAAATAAAATGTTTTATTTATACTCAAAAGTTTGGGGCCATATAGGATTAGTATTATTCTTGTGTTTCACTTTGCATGTTTTGACTTCCCGAATAATAAGATTATTCAAACCCTCCACAGTCGCTCATACTTTGGAAGTAGGTATGAAAGAAGACTGTCATGAATCTAACTGTAGATTGTCTAAAGCGTTTTAGACATAGCAAAAGTTTGTTGCAGGGTTCATGAGTGCTCCCATAAGATTAGAGTATTGGATTAAACTCACACTCACTTGGATCGCTTCATGGATTTTATCACGAGTGATTGATGAGACGATAATATCTTATATTCTTGAAACCAAGATGTGTGAGTTGTATTCTGCAAGTGGGTTGGACATTGATAATATGTAAACGCACCAGTAACTTGTTGTTATAAAACATATTGTTGTGTGTGATTTGATGAGTAGGTACAAGCGAGCATTTGAGTCGAAGTTTATCCGTTCCTTTTACCCAACGTAGGATAAAAGTGATATCTGTGGGCCCCTCGATGATTTAATGATGACACCCTAAGCGCTTGGCCAAGCCGTGACTAAGTTGATGTGTTTAATTGTAGTTTGTTGTTAGTCGTCATAAATCGGAAATCGGTAAACAACACATAGGCTGAGAGAATGATTATAATCCATGTCTCATGTCTATACGATATCTAGAATGGAGGAATATATGATCCCTTATCTAAAGGACAAGTTGCTGATAAGATCTGAGTTCGACAGCGTCTTTGAGAAGCTACGATTGTTGATCGGATTGTACTTACATTATAGTTACTAGACTTATCCAAGTGTGAGACTGTTGGATTAGTGTCTAAGACCGTAACTATATTTGGTATGTACTTGACCCGGTTGTGCATGGTCCTTTTGGGTTGCCTTCACCAAAGCAACTTGATAGGATGATTTATGAAGTGAAAGATTAATTATGATTTATTAATATATTATATGAATAATATATTAAATGAGAAATCATATTGTTTAATTAATATTAGTCAAGAATAGATTAATAATTAGTTTTGTGACTAAAAAACATTAATTAAATAAAGGGGACTAGAACTGTCAATTGTGTGATAGTTGAATATTGGGCTAATGGACTCCATAGAAGTTGGAGTAGACGAAATCCATGAGGAAACCCATGAGAAGTTGTCCAAGGCTTCTAAGGAGGGAGTCAATGGGTTGCTTAGAGCCTAAGCAGTCAGATTAGGGTTTCCTAGTTCAAAGCCCTAATAGCCTCACTATATAAGGAACCCCTAAGGCTCCAAAAACATGGTGAACTGATCCCCAAGGGTTCTTGGCCGGTTTTTGGTGCTCCTTCCCTTCTCTTCAAAGTCATTCTCTTGCTCTTGGTGTTTGTGAGCCATTAGAGGTGTTACACTTGTGACACTAAGCTTCTTGAAGATCAAAGAACTCTTGTAACCATTATAAGGTAAGATCTAAACCCTAATTCATATGTTAATTCATTTATTGTATGCTAGATCTAGGGTTTATGAGCTTTGGATGATTATTGCATGTGCATTAGACAAACTAGATCCAAAAGCTTTACGGTTTGCATGTACGCCATAGGATTGATGTAGTGCTCAAATCCTATCACATACTACCTTCCACATCTATCCATACTTTCCTCAAGAACTGCCTTGACTTCACCAAATCCCTTCTACTACTACTGCTTCACGCGCTAATCTTGTCCTAGGCTTGCCCTAGGGTAACTACCATCCTACTCTCTACCATCAGCTATATAAGAAGTCCCTACTGTCACCCCCTAACTAGCTCACAAATACCATTACATATCACTAAGACTGGATAATTCTTCGAATGAGAGATCCTACCCTACAACGGTTGGACTCAAACAAGAGCTACGAAATAGAGCTAAACCTAACATTCTTAAATTATTTTGTCCTTGCGATATGTAACTTAAGATATTCGTTTAGTAGTTAGTAAAAGAAAACCATAACTCCTAAAAGCACAAAGCAAGCAACATTCGAGCATTGAGTAAACATAATCAAACATATCCTAATCAGGCCATCATATCTCTGACTAATCTGTACTAGCATGCAGTTCATAAGCTCATACACATATAACAGGCACATAAGGCATCCTTCCTAGATCCTTAGCCCTAATCTAACATGCAGTTCTCATAACATATCATAACATAAACTTGTATGGGTAATTTTGGAGTACTTACTTGAGCTCGGTTGATTGGATGCACCACACCATTTTCTCTTTTCAAAGTTATTTTCTCTTTTCTTTTTCTCAAAGTTCTTTTTACAAAAATGATTTTCTTTTGAAAATTTTCATACCAAGTCCTCAGTTTGAGTTCAGACACACCCGAGAGTGTGCCCGAATCCCTCAAACGAAGGCTTTGATACCAACTTTAAATATTCCAAAAATGTAGTCCAAAATTTTCGTTTTAGAATATAAATAAAAAACATAATTGTCATTCACCATATAAAATCATAAGTCATGTATCTCATGTAACGACCCAAAAATCAAGGGTAAAAATTTCATTTTTAAATGTAGCTAAAGCATTGATACCATTCATTTCAAACATTTCAAATTATTATTAAGTAAAATATTTATCAGAATTTATCCCAAAATCATTCATTGCAGAAATCATAGGTGTGTGCACTGCGATCAATCCAAACCCTTCTTTTCCAAATCGATGATACCTAAAACCATAAACAAAATTGTAAGCACGAAGCTTAGTGAGTTCCCCAGAGCATACCCCACACAATCCAAATAACCATATAATCCATATAAGCTATAACAACTACATAAACCGTAACAATCGCATAAGCATGCATATACACATATGAAGATGCCATGGAAACCCTCCAAGGTCTTATTCACATACTCACGTAAATCATATCAACTACACCAGCCATGCATATAAACATATAGGGAAGCCCAGGAAACCCTCCAAGGTCTTACACTAGGTGCCCTGGAAACCTACCAGGGTCTTAGCCCACTGCCATGGGAACCCCCACATGGTCTTCACTAACTACCAATCAAACCTTACATACCAACATATAATCTAATCATACAAACACATAAGGATGCCCTGGAAACCCTCCAGGGTCTTACACCGGGTGCCATGGGAACCCCCACATGGCCTTAGCCCAATGCCATGGGAAACCCCACATGGTTTTAACTAAGGATGCCATGGAAACCCTCCAAGGTCTTACACCCTAGTGCCTCGGGAACCCCCCGAGGTCTATTCCTAGGATGCCATGGAAACCCTCCAAGGTCTTACACCTAAGTTCCCTGGGAACCCCCCGAGGTCTTCCATGCAAGTATCACAAAGACCACTAGCATATCACGTACCACATAATCAATTAGCATACCACATAATCACTAGCATACTCCCTATCACATAACGAGCTAACATGCCACATAATACAACTTCAACTAGTGTATCACATATCATAAATGGGCCGGCATTGGTGCCTTCGACCCAATGGTATGGTGAGGAAACTCACCTGGCACTGCTGAAGTCTCGCGGATGAACTTCCAGCTGCTGGTTGACAGATTATCGCACTACCAACATCAAATAATACCCAATTAATAATTAGGTTCCAATGCATAACCACAACTCCATACTTGGGGTAAAAGACTACTTTACCCTAACTCAACTTTATTTAGTCCAAGGCCCAATCCAAAGGCCCAAAAGTCAAACCATGGACAAAAACCCAACATATGGCCCAAATTTCCAAATTGGGCCCAACCTTTACATGGTCTCATTCAAAGGCCCAACCATTTAGTCCAATCTAACAATTGGTATTTCCAATGGCCCAATATCTCATAACCATATAGGCCCAAAATATGGCCCATCTATGGCCCAATTTTCGAAATTGGGCCCAAACCCTTACATGGGCCTTGCCTTAGTCCCATTAAGTTATTTTAGCCCAAATGCTTATTCTTGGATGGCCCATTATTATTCCAATCATCAAAGCCCAATACAAAGGCCCAACTTAAGGCCTAAGTGAAGTTAGAGTTCACATAAAATGATGATTAGGGTTAAGTGTCCCTATTTAACCCCTTAAGAACTTGATCTATAAGTCCCACATGGTCTTAGGTTAATTTGCAATGATTATTAGTTAATATTTTAAGTTCATTAAATAATCCCGATGCGGTCTCGATAAATCCCAAATTAGGGTTTCATGACATTAGGGTTTTCCAAACCCTAGCTAGGGTTTCCAACCCATCTTAGCCCAATAGGCCCAATAGCTAGGTCCTTTGATCAATTAGGGTTCATTAGGCCCATTAGGGATTCATTGGGCCTATTAGGGTTTTAAGCATCCCAACTGAATCAAACACGACAAGGCAAAGCATACCGCCACCCGACACGACGGTTGGTGGCGGCAGCCACCACCTCACGGTGGTGGTTAGGGATTCTTTTCATTATTCAATTTCTAATTACATTTTACAATGCTTAAACCCAAAAAATAAACACACACTATTGAGAAACACACACACACACAGCCACCCTAGTGGTGGTTGGCGGTGGTATGTGGTTGCAGCCACCACCTCAAGGTGGTGGTGGTGGCGCTCCAACAAAATTCGGCCAAACACTATATGCAACATAGTACATCAATACCCTACACACCTAAACCCATGGTGGAACACGCACACAGCCACCTTCCATGGTGGCTGGTGGCGATGAAGGTGGCAGCCATGGTTGTTCTTCGCGGTTGTCGGCCATCAAACACACACACGGTATGTACAGCAACGAAAAACACACACCTTCGTCTTTTGCTCATAAAGGAAACCCACACCCACCTGTGGTGGGTGGCGATGGCGGTTAGCGAGACATCCGACAGAAGCACTAGCTAATGGGGACAATGGTATAATCGGTGGCAGCAACAACGACCCTGACTGCGGCAGTGGCTTCTCGGTGGCTTAGAACGTCCCATATACACATGCGGTTGCTTGGAGCTACGATGGCAGAACGAAGGGAAGAAGTGGAAGGATGAGGCAGGAAGCATTTTCTGGTAGTCCTCGTTGTCGCCGGCAGCTGTGGATGCGTCTTCGACAGAAAAGGGAGCTGCGACGCCGGAGATCAGAGGAAGAAGGGGGCAATGACGGCTGGAGGGACATGGGTGGAGAGGGTGGTGACAGATAGAGCATACTAGGGTTAGGGTTAATGTTATATACTCCTTCCATACAAACTATGCCCCATATTAACAACAATAGTCCCTCCGTTCTAAAATCATTTCGAGATAAATCCCTTATTTACCCTTTTAACCCTGCCTCCTGAAACCTTTTACAAATCGAGTCCAAAATGTTCCCAGTCAGTCCCTGCCTCCATAACTCCTTACATAATAAGTCCCAATAATACCAAACACCCCCTGACTTCTAAAATCCTTTGCGGAACAAGTCCCAAAATTACACTTTAACTCCCCGAATAATCCAAATTATAACACTCGACTCCCCAAAACTAACAATCCACTAAATACTATGGATTTATTGCGACTATTCGTTCATCAAATTTTATCTATTTATTTATTAAATAAAAAGAATGTTACATCTCAAAAATATCATAAACAAATGTCCATATATCAAAATCATGTATCAATCATTAGAGTAAATCATCCCAGGCTAAAAACTATGGTGTGTGCCATGCAGTCATCCCGAGCTCTTCCCCTTGCTAGCAGAAGTACCTGAAATCAAAATTGAAAACTATATGCATGAAGCTTAGTGAGTCTCCCTAAACTACCACATACCATACACATAATCACATAATAGCATACATTGGGCCTTGCCCACTATATCGGGCCTCGCCCGACATCGAATGAATCCGGCATCGGGCCTCGCCCGATATCAAACCGAAGTCTGGTATACATATAGCATATCAACAAACATATAACATAAACACATAATATAAACATATAAGCTAAACCTTCCTCATGCTTGCCCCGACATTCGACTGAAGCCCAGAATATATAACATATAACATATAAGCTAAACATTCCTTAGGCTTTCCCCGGCATCAGACCGAAGCCCAGATGTAACACCCCAAGTTCAGAAGTGCAAGTTCAGGGTGCTTGGTGTAATTAAGGAGGATCGAATCGGCGAGTCCATGGATGGATGTTAAGTGGCCAACTCGACGAGTCGGCTGCTGGACTCGGCGAGTTGGTGCTGAAGGGAGAAAAACCTTAATCCGGGGTTTGTGCCATATATAAAGCACATTATAGCCACCCTCAGCCTCTTTACCTTCCCTTTTAGTTCCAGAAAACCCTAAATCATGAGAGGCTCCATTGTTGAGAGGATTAAATCTTCGAAGGAGAAAGTTGTGTAGAGAAGTTGGAGGACATCGAGGATAGCATCAAGAGGGCTTGTGGATCTGAAGTCTACATCAGTTTAGACTCATCATTGGGGTAAGAAGCCTCTTCCTTAAGCCTTTTTCCTTATTGTCATCCATAGTGAGTGTTTTGGGGATTCTTTAGCTTGGTTTGGATCCATTTCGGCTTTAGAGGTTAGATCTGAAGTTGCAACTTCAGATCTAGGTTGTATTGGAGTTATAAGGGCAGAAAGCATTAGTCCTTGAGTTGTTAGTGAAGCCCTTTGTCCTAAAAGTCTAGCCCTAGGTCATTTTGGGCTCATAGCTCCTGGAGTTCACGTAAAGTTTGCCACTTTACGTGAGGAATGGCTTGTAGAAGGGTAGATCTAGGGATTGGAGCCCCTACATGGCTTGGAAAGCCTCTGTATGGAATGAGAACTGAAGAGACTCGGCGAGTTCCATGGGTGAACTCGGCGAGTTGGATGAAGGTGTGCATGGACTCGACGAGTTGGAAGAACAACTTGATGAGTTTGTTGAATATTGCTTTGGACTCAGCGAGTCTGTTCTTAGACTCGATGAGTCTGGTCGAGGAGTCCTAACCTTTTCTGGTTGAGCGGTGAATCGGCGAGTCGAGGGATGACTCGGTGAGTTGAGCGTGAAGGGACTCAGAATTGTGGGACTCGGCAAGTCGACGGGAAGACTCGGCGAGTAGGGCACACAGAAAGGTGGAATTTGACCGAGGACCTTGACTTTGACCAAGAGTTGACCAGTTGACTTCCAAGGGTATTTTGGTAATTATTGGTATTTTTGTTGAGTTCAGTCTTGTGGTATTGATCAGTGGTGGAGTTCGTGTCTGAGGTTGGAGCAGCATGATCTTGTCTCTTCAGTCAGCAGTTGCGAGGTGAGTTATCCTCACTATATCCACAGGGTCTAAGGCACCAAGGCCGGCCCTTTATCGGATGGAAGTCCTGGTAGTTGTTATGTTATTGCTTTGCTATATGTTGCATCCTGGTAGTTAGGATGGTATATGTTAGAGACCTGGTTAGGGTCGAAATCCTGGTATATAGGATGATGCTATGTTAGTGATCGGTTAGGTCGGTATCCTGGTTAGAGTGTGCTATGTATGTGATCTGCTAGATCAGTTGATTAGTGATGAATTGCTATATGATTATATGTTTATGTGCACATGGTTGATTGACGGGGGTTGGGTTGAGGTGGGTCTTGCTTTATGTTATAGGCCAACATACCCAGGGCGGACCGAATATCCTGAAGGCCCAGCGAGCGGTCCGGATAGGCTGAAGGCCCCACGAGGGCGGACCAGACGTGCCGAGGCTCAGAAAGTGGACCAGGCTGACTGAAGGCCCGGTGTGGGTGGACCAGTTATACTGTAGACTCAGAGAGTGGACCAGGTGGGTTGAAGGCCCGATGCGGGCGGACCAACCACACTGCAGACTCAATATATATGGCTAGACTCGGAGGGTGGACTAGGTGGACTGAAGGCCTGGTACGACGGACCAGTTGCACAGTAGACCCGAAGTGCATGGTTGTTCTGTTTATGATATGATATGTTATGTGTATGGTATATGTGGTTAGTATTTTGGGGGTAACTCACTAAGCTTTCGGGCTTACAGTTTTTAGTGTATTGTTTTAGGTACTTCAGGAGATCGTGGCAAGGTGAAGGCGTGATCGTACCGCTCCTCATGTTTTATGTGTTTATGATGTGGTTCAGGGAAACACTCTGATAATAAATGAATTGAAAACCTTTTTGTAATGAATTAATGAATATGGGTTGTTTATGAAAAGTTTAAATTGGTTGAAAATTTTTGGGTGTTACACCAGAACATATAAACTTACACATGCAAGAATCACGAATACAACAAGCATACAAACATTCCTCGGGCTTGCCCCAACATCGGAACGAAGTTCGGAAACATACAATCTACATCGGGCTAACCCTGACCTCGGATCGAAGTCCGGCATACGCTAACATACATAAATGGGCAGGCATTGGTGCATTCGACATGTTCATACTGTAGAAAAACTCACCCATAAAGTTGGCTACTAAACCTCTGGGTAAGGAATCTCTATCGACTGCTTCCGCGACTCCCATCTAACATTAACACAACAATACTTAATCAATATCCAAAATCTTTCTTAGGGTAACATGACTACTTTACTCCTGATCAAATTCAACATTCTGGGTTGATTCAACTCGTCGAGTTGACCCATCAACTCGTTGAGTTCTATAAATCAGAAGTCCTGAAATCGCGACCCGACTCGTCGAGTCATCCCCCCCAAATCGCCGAGTTCCCTGACTACTCATAGTCGCGATTAAGAAAGTCAACTCGTCGAGTCATCCTCAGACTCGCCGAGTTCTACCATATTCAGAATCGGGACAACTCGCCTCAACTCATCGAGTTTCTCTATGAACTCGACGAGTTCCTCTGTCTGATTGGGCCATCTTAACGGATTAAGCTTCTACACTTCAGATCTAAGCTCCTTGTTTCTCATACACACTCCAAACGTCCTTTTAAGGGTAAAGTTTCCAACTTTACCCGTTAATACCTCTACTTCATGGATTTAGCTCAAACCCTAACCCTTTAGGACCTAGATCTTGGTCCACAAGCCATCCATACTCCAAACTAAGGCATATTCACTGAGATCCAAACTCTAAGCGCTCCATGAACATGTAAAGTTCCTAACTTCCTTCCCATGCATGGCCTTTTGAAGCTTAAAAGGCTGAAATAACAACTTATAGTTTGCATGGGGCATCCATGGCCATAAAGTTTGCACCTTTATGCCATGTAAGCCCTTCAAGATCATAGATCTGAAGGTTTACACATTTGGGACGTCCATGTCTCGAAGATCATGATTCTTGGACCAGAAACCCCCATAAAATGATAACAAGGAGATCTAGCAAGCTATTAAGCAAGTTTGAGACTTGCTTACCAGAAAATAAAGAGGATAAGATGTTGTTTCTGGATCTACTAGATTCCTTCTGAATCCCCAAGCTCCTCATTCTTCAACAAGCTTCAAAACACACAATATTCACTCAAAAAAACCCACAAGCTTATACAATGCACTAGGTTTTCGTGGATTAGGGTTTGGGACTTGGAGGCTGGAAATGAGGCCAACAAGTGGGGATTAAGATGCTTAAATAGGATGCAAAACCCCACAATTAGGGTTTTACTCTGACAGACCTACTGGCTGAGTTGAGGCTCTCAACTCGTCGAGTAGATTGCTTAAAACCCGCGTCCCTTTCTAGTCCCTACTCCACGAGTTTGGGCTACCAACTCGTCGAGTTGCTTTACAAAAATGAAAGAATTAATATTTAAATGCGTACCAGGAACCAGCATTACACAAGCCTTTTAGAGTTTAAATTAGGTCTTTTATGTATCTTTAGTTATATGAGGTTTAACCTCACTATTTATCAATGAAACATTCTATTATCTAACATGATATCAGAGCTCTAGGTTAAAAACTCTACTGCTGACCACAACCCGCAGCCGCTGCTGTCCACCTCCGACGACATTCTCTCATAATCATCGGAGGTGCCTTCATTATGCTCTATATCCCCCCTTCTCTCTCTCTCTCTCTCTATATATATATATATATATATATATATATATATATATATATATATATATATATCTCCTAAATAAAAAACAGTTGTTGACATCAAACCAGAGCTCTTTCATTGATTTCTTCTATTGCCTCGTCTACTTCTCCTCAGATGACCCATGAGTCTTCTACCTCCACCTTGGCTGACCACTTCTTCAAATCTCTTTTCTGATTTAGCACCTTTTGATGCTGTTGTTGCCTCCCTCGTATGATACTTCTCATTTGTGCAGCCTCTGATCTGCAGTCTTCTCTTTCTCTATCAACATTGTAGTCGCCGATCTCGCTGGAATTGGCTCCGTCTGTCGCAACTTGGGCCCTCTTTCTTTCTCGTTGCGTTTCTCTAGACTCCTCTGCCGACAGGTGCATGATCGTCGCCGCAGTTGATCCTCTCTTCTTATACAAAGGAACCACCACTGGCCGCCACTTTTTCTCTCTCCTTCTCCAACGAGCAGTTGTTGTTAGTCGTCATCGTTAGAGCTCTGCCACCGTCAGTGGCAATCAAACCAAAAACATGTACAAAGTCGACCACAATCCAACCAAGAACGCTATATGCGTACAAGGTCTGTCACAGTCCGTGAATCAACAATCACATTTGACAAAAATTCCCCATCCCCATAGCAGCATCACATTTGACCACCGATCCACTATTAATCGCTTGCAAAGGGAGAGAGAGAGAGAAGCCAAGGGTCTGTTTCTTATTTGCAAACGGATAGAGAGAAGCCAAGGGCCTGTTTCTTATTTTCTTCTTACTTCTTAAATGGAAACCTCTAATCTTTGAATAATCTCTTTTGGCTTTTTCCTTTGGTCGGTATAAAGATATTATTGATTGTGTAGGAGTGAGTCAATTAACGAAGATTATCGATTATTATGAATCAACAAAAATACAAAGTTATTCTTGTTTTATATTCAAAAGTTAACTGCTATTAACCCTAAATTGACGTCAACCATATTTTATTTTCGGTAAAGGTAGGTGTAACTAGAATAAAAAAGATTAAGGATACAAGTGTAAAGGTTGGATTCATTAATAATTAAATAGCGTTAATCATTTAATATCTAATTAATTTTTGTTATTTTCATATGCGCGCATATATAATGATCAAATTATGAATTTCTTTTTTCCTTTCTTCTTTTTACCCATTTATACCGAATCCCCCAAATTTGCACTATAGTAAAACCAATGATAATAATGTAAATAAGCCATCACCATTCATGGTAATGGTAAATAAACCTATAAAAACTAGTAAAATCAAAAAGATATTGGTGGGTGGTTGTGATTGTGTTGTCGCGCCGCTACCAAATATCATCCCGAAGTAGTCATCGTCATCATGGCCGCCGTTCTCACCATTATTCCTGCTTTCACCGCCGGTAGTGATGGGACCATCACCATATGACACAGTTCCAACGTCATCCCTACATGACACAGAGTTATTAAAAATATAATAAAATGGTACTTTCGTTAAAAAGAACATATATAAAAAAATAGCATATGAAAACTATATGCTATATTGGTATGTAGCAAAGAATATATGTATAAAAGGTTAATATATAACTTATTTTGGCATAATTGTTATCTTTTTAGTATTTGACATATACAATGTTTAATCGCTCGTGTCCAATGTGAAACACAATATGATGTTCTTTTTTTATTGTAGCCTTTAAGATGATGCCATTGGGGACCCGTAAAGCAAAGGGTATATATCCCTTTTCGATGGAAAAAAGACACTAGATAGTAGATACCATTTTTGTTTAACTTCCAACACATTCTTTTAATGTTACCTTCCGAAGATGGAAACAGGGACATTTTGGACATTATAATAGTGGGTTGTTTAATTATTTTTTAAAATATGATACAATAATACGAATAAAAAAGGCCATAACAACTTAATGATATTAATAAAATTTTGTTTTATATAACAATAATCATATAATCAAATAGAATACTCGAATAGGCCAAAAGTGGGTGAAAATAATCAAAATAGAATTATTCTCCTAACCACTAGCTAGGCAAAGGCAATTGATACTTTGTGGTGGTAGGGGACATTTTGAATTGAAATTACCATAATGACCATGTGAACTGAAAATAGAATTCCTGTGGTTTTTAAATGCAATTAATAGAGTTCCTGTGGTTTTTAAAGGCAACTAATATTGTGTGGTGGTAACAGAAAATAGAGTTCCTACGGTTTTTAAAATATCAAAAACGTAAGTTGCACTATAACTTTGAAAATAGTTAATATGGTTGTATTTATAGTTTAAAAACGTTGCATAATTGGTCTTTTCGGCTAACTCCGTTAGAAATCAATATTTGAGTTTAGAAAAATGACAAAAATACCCTTTAAGTTAAGAAAATTTATCAAAAAAAAAAAATATGTTTCATAAACCATAAAAGATATATACCTCATACCCCCGAAGACACCCGCATTCATAGTGAGTTGGTCTACAAGGAAAGCAGACTTAGGGTCGGTACTAGTCGCTTTAGCATACATAGTGCTGAAGGCATCGCCTGAGGGCACAAAAAACGCACCATTCTCCATCAAGTCACCATCTGTCCTCCAGTTCCACCCCACCCACTTCTTTTCGCTTGCTTCCACTCGTTTTGTAACCTATGATATCCATTTTGTATAAAAACAAACATATGTTAGTTTACATCAACAAAATCCTTACATTTTATAATAATTGATTTACTATTTAATTTTCAAAACCCTAAATATTGAAGCTAAACCATAACATGACTATCTAAGATGAGAACCACAAACAAGTTTCGTTTTCTACTGTCTCGATACAACACTATTCTTTTAAATGACATTTTTGGGTAGCATATTTATTTATTGGATAGTATATTTGTAGAAATTGATGATCATATGATTCTTAGTAGTTGCTATATACCAGTTTCAGTTTCAATATGGATTGATCTTTTATACGGTGATTCTTTCATAGTCATAATATAAATGATTTACATCTCAGATAATATTTTTTTGACAAACTTAATATTTTAGTGACTTGTTAATTACCCCACGACCAAGCTTCCCCAAAATAGAAGTACACCACAAGTCAAATGTAGGATTTGGTTGATCTTTAAATACATAACTTCTTTTGCCTTGCTTGTTAACATAAATTTGAACCCTTGATTCTTTTCTTTTGCTTGCAACACCAAGTCTACACTTGCCAAAAATGGAAACTATGACACGTTTTATGGCTAATGTTTCTAGAAATAGGAAAACAACATTCTGACATGGACCTTAAGAACACGAATTTAATGCAAGTCTACGTGAGATAGTTGATAAGTGTCTCCAAAAAGGCAAAAACATTCATCTAACGTTTTTTTTTACCAAGTAAAAAAAACCTATTAATAATTCTAACATTTTATTAACTTAAAAAGAAAAACAGCACAAAACAAGTATATAATTTTTGACACATGATGATTGGTGAAAATTGAGTTGTAAAATTACCTCTTTTGCGTTAGGATCCGGTGGCGCAATATAGCGGTTACCCTGACTATTGATCGTAGGATTCGCACTTCCACCAATGGCGTACATCTTCCATTCGGTGAAATCATTGTTCACCACATGAAAATATCCATGTCGACATCTTGGCATTCTTTGTATCAACCCTTTCCCAAAATGATTAAACGCAAATGTAACCTATAAATAGAAAAAAAAACACACACACAAACACCAAGAACACACACTACATTAATCAAGATTAAAGATCATTGAACCTGACATGAACGTAAACATGAAATTAAAGTATTTAAATTATGTCACCTGCATCCCTTTATCCGGCAAGTATGCATCGTCGTGACCCATGAGCATAACTTCGTTATGATGAGTGAAATAACTGTTTGAAATAGTAATGGCGGTGGACCCAAGAATTGCATCAATCAAGCCGTCTGTACAATGAGAAAGAGAACAGTGATCGATCCATATGTTTCTTGAACCGGAAATTGAAATCCCGTCGCCGTCGGATAATCCTCTCCGGCCGACATGCGTTGGACTTGACCTTATGTCGGCGTTCCCGGAGGGTTTACAGTCGAAGACGCGTATATTGTGGATGATGACGTTGGTGACGTACTGGAGGGTGATACAACCGCCGCCGGTGATTGCGACGTTGACGCCACGGCCGTCGATGGTTTTGTAGCTGTTGAAGATGAGTTCGTGTTTGAGTTTGATGAGCATGCTGGATGCAAAGATGATCCATAGGGGTTCGGATAGTAAGACGCCGTATCGGAGGGTTCCCGGAGTTGGGTTGATGACGTCGTTGTCGGAGGAGTCGGTGACGATGTAATATTGGCCGCCTTTTCCGCCTAATGCAAACCGGCCGAACCCAATGCCGCAGTCGGCTAGGCGTTGCCGGTCGTTTCCCCAGTTCGGATCGCACTTCCAGCAATCGTCGATTGGGTTTCCGGTGAGACAGCCGCCGCCGATGTCCAGCATTTCTCTTCTATATATCGATACATTTACTCTCCTATGTCGAGGAAAACAAAAAAGAATCAAACTTTAGATCAGAAAGAGATAGAAAATTTTCGTTAAATTTTAATCAAACTTAAAGTAAGATTAACAGGGAAGAAGGTGTGAATTTCTCAAGACTTCCATTGACGTTTCTTGAAAAGGAAAGACACCCAGAAGATTAAACGTCGTAACGAACAAAATCCATATGGGAATTTGTGCAAATCAAGCTCCAATTCAACAACTCATAAAGTAAAGATAAAAAAGATTGCTTTTTTAAGTGCAAATGAAAATATTGATAATATTTCCACTTTCCCCCGACTGCCATTAACGTTTCTTGAAAACGAAAGATACCCACAACACTAAATGATGTAATGAGCAAATCCCAGATGGGAATTCCATTGAATTTTCTGTCCGAAGCTCAAACTGAAGAAATAAAGTCTTGTTTTTGTCTAAAAATGGAGAAAATGAAATCCGGTTGGGATTTGCAGGTTTTTTTTTTATTTTTTTATTTACCTCTGTACTTCTTGAACAACAGCTTCAGGATTAGGGTGTTGATAAGGAAGTGTGAGGTTAAGAGTGGCCCTGATGATAGATAAGAGAGAAGTTAAAAGGCAAAACAATAGAATGTTGGTGTTGGGAAGATGCATTTTGTGAAATTAATGGGATGGAAGAAGGGTTTAAACTCTTAATGTTTGAAACATAAGAGTAGGCTTCAACCACAATCTTCCTCTGTTTTAGAGGGAAAGAAGGTGCAAATCATGAAAAAATAAGATTCTTTCATTCATATGATAAAATAATAATGATGATGTGATTGAAATTTTGTATTTGAATAATTGCAATTTGGTGGTTAAGTGAAATGGGTTAGGGGGCGGAAATTGGTTATTGAATAATTGAAGGGGAAGTAAAGAGAGGGGCGTTTCGCAAGTTTTTGTTTTCCTCAATAACTTTACATTCCAATCTTGTTTATAAATCATTCTATTTACAAATAAACAAGAAACCCAACCAGATAATTCCATATATCCACTTACAAAAATAAGAGATAAAAAGAAAAGAAATTTATGAGGGAAAAAAGGGGCAAAAAAGTTGTCTTTTGGGTGATCAATGGAATTTTTGGAATTTGGGATGGGATGCGGGGGTTGTGGTCTTGTAGATATGCCAGAGAGTTGATGTTCAAGTTATTTGTATTATTAGGGTTTTCTCCTTTTCTATTTTGAATATATATGCATTATGTGTTTAAATATCTTCATGGTGGCTGATATGTAGGGTTGCTTGTTAGCTAGCTTGATTAGATCTCAATTGTTTGAAGTTTGAACAATATAGAAACTATATAATTTATAGATATGTTTGATTAAAAATATAATAGTCTTCATTTATATTCCTTAATAAATGAAGGTTTTTTTAATATAAATCTTTTATTAGTTTTGACACTTGTCATTTTGTGGTATTTTTGAAATAAATATTATCTACTTATCAATTTTTGATTTGTTTTAATTTTTAAAATTAAAGTCATATACTTATATATGTAAAGTATTAAATATCATATATATGATATTAAATTACAATAAATACGTTTTATTCTTTTCTTATTTTACAAGTGATACATTAAAAAATATTTTCTATTTATACTTTAATTTAATGTTTAATCTTTTTTTTAAATCAACATGTGTAATACACGGATATCACACCTAGTTTATAACTGATAACAAGAAATTATAGCTTTTATTTGGAGTCGGAAGTTATAAATTTTTTATAAAAATGCTAAACAAAAGTAATATAAAATTTTAAAAAGTATAAAATTATATAAAAGGATATATGAATAATAGATACATGGTTTATTAAAGTCAACCTACTAATTTTATTATCATACATGTTATTTCATATTTGAAATAGCTTTTACTTTTTTTGTTGCATATTGAAAAGCTTTAAACTTGCATTTCTAAACAATTTTTTTCTTTTAGTTATATGTGTTTTGTTAAAAACCTAAAAGCTCAACCATTTTTAATTTGGTCAAGAAGTTTGGCATTTAACTATAAGCTAGATTATAATCTGCATTAAACACGGGGAACACATAAAAAACATACAAATGTCTATAGATATCACATAATAATTAATTTTTCTATGGCTATTGGTATTATTGAAATGTGTAGAAGATACATTGAAATCGATAAATATCTACAATCATTGAAGGACCTCTTTGTAGACAATATTTATTGTTTTATTAGTTGAACGACCTTCTGCATCATATATGAGTACCTTAAAACATTTTTTACTTGTGACACGTGAAACAGCTACGTATAATTGACCATGAGTGAAAACGGGTCTACACAAGTATAATCCAACATTTGATAATGACTGTCCTTGACTTTTTTTAATGGTCATAGCGAAACAAACAACTATAGGAAATTGCCTTCGCTGAAAGCGGGATAATTTTTTTTTTATCAGACAGGGTTAACTTCATACAAGGTATATAAGTAGTCTCATTGAAAAATCTGCTAGATATGATTTGGGCTTCAATGACGTGTCTTCCAAGCCTTACGATCTGTAATATAGTACCATTGCATAATCCTTTGGTTTGATCGATATTACGAAGTAACATGACTGGAACATCTTTTTTTAGTATAAGTTTGGGAATTCCGGAAGCCTTAAAACCATTCAAGACATCTGGAGAGTATAACGATCCCTCAATAAAAATCTTGTACCTCAGTTTCACATAAAGAATCTGAACTCATATACGTTTTCCCTTCATCTTTCATCAATTCTAACATGTAGTCGTTGATAGCACCGACTTCTTCATTTGTAGGGACCAAAATAGCTTTATCTTGAAAATACGATGGATCATCAAGATGGTTCTGAAAGGATAAATAAATGGTGGATACAATTGAATGAATATGGTCACACGTAGAGGGAACGATAACATCTTCTGGAAATTCAACTTCAACTTCACCATCATTATGGCCACCAATAGTACCTTCACCAATTTTAAGAATCCATTCAGCAATTGATTTTGTCTCTTTGAAATCATTATTAGCACTGCCGACCTGAAGCATCATGTTTACATTCAAACGTAAAACTATACATTCACGCCATAATCTTGATGAATGTAATGATGCCTAAACAATATTTGAACGATTTCCTCTTTGTATTACTGGAAGAATACGTCGATAGTCGCCTCCAAATACAATGGTCTTGCCTTCAAACGGTTTATTCTCGTCCGATGAAAGGATAATGTCTCTAAGTGTCCTATCAACTGCTTCGAAACAATAACAGTGCATCATCGAGACTTCATCACATATGATAAGTTTAGCTTTATTCAACACTTCAGCTACATCGTTACCTGGCATAATAGAACAAAACGAATCCTCATTCAAGTTTATTGGTATATGATATCTTGAATGGGTTGTCCTACCACCAGAGAGCAAGAGTGCTGCAATTCCACTTAAAGCAATGTTGATAACAATTCCACCTTTAGATCTAATAGCAGCAGACAATGTCTTCCAAACAAATATTTTTCTCGTTCCTCCATAACCATACAGGAAAAAGGCACCACCTTTTTTGTTGTTAACAACATTGATAATTGTACCATAAACCTTTTTTGGCTCGACATTCAACTTGGAATGCATTTGTTGATGTTCGACTTAAAGACTAGACAAATCATAATTAAGCACATCTTGAATTAACATATTGCAAAAATCTTGAATTTATTTGTGATCAGGTAATGGCATATTGGGTATTTACTTAAGACTCAGTACATAACTCAATAAAAATTTCTCAATGTATGACAACGTAAGGTGGAAAATTGCTTTCGGTTTTAGCTTTAAGCATGAAAATAAGAAAATTATGAAGTTGTTTATTTGTAGTAACAATTAATTTTAGAACGTTTTTTTTGTGTAAATGAGTTAGATTATTTGAAAATATACCTCTTACGCCGATTTCTTGTTCACGAATGTGAACCACATCATCAGAAAGATAATTATAGGTCTCTTTAAAAACATGATGAGGTCGGATAGACTGTCTGATGTAATCAACATAACAAATAGAGACCTGCAGAATGAAGCAGTGGCACAATGATGTGTTTTTTGTATAGAAAATATGTACTCTATGATCGTCCAATAAACCAAGAGCATAGCAAACATCTTTGTAAGATTCATAAACGGTCCCGTTAACTGTCCTAAAACATGTCATAAATAACATTAAAATCATATTATTTTTAAAACAGAGGAAAAACAAATAAACATATATAATAATTATAATTCGTATATTATATAAATTATTTAAATGATATAATATAAATGTATATAAAAAATGATGTATGAATAGTTTATGTGACTTAAACTTGATTTATATAAACTTCAATGTTGCATTATATTTAATGCAATTTGTTTAGCGATATTATGTATTAAAACATATAACATATATTTCATATAAAAGAAACAATTTATACATAATTAAATATACATATGAATAAAAATTGAATTTTTATACCTGTTGTCCAAAGAGACCGTTTTTCACGACATTGTTTCCATTGTTGCGTCTTCTGTAAACCGGATAACCATCGTCGTCAATATACGTATAATCTTTATAGTCTTTCGGAAATCCTTTAGAACATTAACGTTTTTTCATACATGACATAACTGGAAATTCATTGTCGTATGGTCCATGTATCGTGTTGTCACAAACAATTTGATACAATTTTTGGTTAAGTTCCTTGTGTCACACCCCGAACCAGACGACGGAAACGTCCGAGGGCTCGTGTGACTTAAATTGAATATCATCACAATGAATATACATGAAACATAACATAAACTTCACCATGCATTAATATATTACAAATGACATTGTTCACATCAAGTACAATATCTAAATATTACATATTCATATCATAAATTGTTTGAAAGTTTTCAAAAGCATAACACCCTAACATACTTGGTACTACTCCTCAGCTTACTTGTTACCTAAAAATACAAGTTATTTTGAAAAACGTCAACATATGGAATGTTGGTAAGTTCATAAGTGTAGATGTAAAATTGTAAAAGTCGAATATAGTGTTTTGTATAGTTTCGCATTTTATGTTATTTTACTAAGTCATCTTTATGCGAAGTGAAATGTCTAGACTTAGTATATTTTTTGTACACTCATGTTCCCTATAAATAGGGACTAAGGTTAGAAGTAGAGAGGGACTTTCGTAACAGATATCTCTTTTCTGCTTATTTTGTAATAAGTCTTTATCAGTATGAGATCTGATTAATATTTACTCTTCGTGTTCTAAATCTTCAATTACTCAAATCAAACTTTACTTTCTCAAATCTCGATAACAATTCTCATCAATTGGTATCAGAGTAGGATTCAAACTGCTTCGATCTGATTTTCGTGTTAGAATCATTTGCTTTTTGAGTTGCAACTTTACTCAAAATTTTCCGCGCATTTTGGTTTTGAAAATCACATTTGATCTTCAGATTTGAATTGATTCTGTCTTTGAATTGTTAATTCGAGTAATCGATTAGTGTTTTGTGATCAATTCAATTGATCAAATTCTCTATTTCATCAAGTTTTTCAAGCTTTCTGAAAATTTATGTGTTCATCAATGGCGAACTTCAACATGAATACAATGACTTCCTTCTCTCACTTGCTTGGTTCTTCAACCAAAATTCCGATGTTAATTCCAGAATACTATGATCAGTGGGCTGATAGAATGGAAGATTACTTAAATGGAATTGATGAAGAACTTTGGAATTGTATCGATGGAACAATGCAAGCTCCTGCTAATGTTCAACCAATTGGACCATCTACTGCATCTGCTGAAGTTGCTGATCAACAAAAACGGCTGAAGAATAATGAAAAGAGGTGCATGAGGGAACTAAGAGGTGCTCTACCTCCTGTGGTTTACAATTACATCCGTAGTTGTAAAACAGCCAAGGAGATCTGGAACACTCTAAAAGAGAAGTATCAAGGTAGCGAAAAGACGAAGATCAACTCTGTGAAACAATGTCTAGTTGAACTGAAGGAATTCAGACAAAAGGATGCAGAAACTCTTGAAAACTACTATGATCGTCTGAATGAGCTTATGTTTCGTTGCAATAGGTATGGAATCACTAGGTCTCTCATGGAGTTCAATTTAACTTTCATTTTGGGTCTTCGCAAGGAATGGCGAAGTGTGAGCATGATGATTAAGAATCAACAGAGTTTTGATACAACTAAATTGAATGATCTCTACAATCAACTGAAAACACATGAATGTGAGGTTTCAGAAATGTATGAAGAATCAAAACAGAGTATTGGAGGTCCTTTGGCTCTTGTTTCAAAGGTATCAGAAACTAATGTTAATGAAAAAGATGGTTCAGATGAAGAAGGATTTTTAATGAACTCTGATGATGAAGCTGTGGCATTCTATTCAAACAATAGAGTTAAGAAGTTTTTCAAAAAGCCTTTTAATCCAAAAGGAAAGGCTAGTGATGTGAAGAATGCAATCATAAAAACTGGAGGGGAGGAGAGGAAGAGATTGGAGAAAGCTGATGAGAAACAAAAAGATGTGAAAGAAGAAAAGAAGCTGAAAGGTGATTCAGGAATTTACTGTCACTACTGCAACGGTGTGAATCACTTCGCAGCCGATTGCATGCTGCGAAAGAAAGAAGAGAAGAAGGAAAAAGTTAAAGATGAAGCATACTACTCTGAAAAGATTGAAGAGATACGTGCTAAGACCAAAGGAGTGTCTTTGGTTGCGAAGGGTGAATTTGCTGATGAAGAGAGTGGAACGTATCAGATCTGGTCTTCAGGATCTGATGACGAGGAAATGAGGCATCCCACACATGGAGCAATGTTCGCAAGTTTTGAAGATTGCGAAGAGGACATTTCAGGGAGATGCTTCGTATCTACATCCACGGACAAATCACCCATGACAACCAAGGTACGCGCAATACTTGAATCTTTTAATATTCCTTTATCTGCTTATGATGCTGAAATTGTTTCATTTGATGATATTGTGGCTTATTTTGATTATGTTATTGTGTCTGCTAGTACTGAAGCTCAAAAATTAAATTTGCAACTAGGTGAGACACGGAGAGAATTAGAAATAAAGAGGAGCAGAGTAGAAAAACTTGAAATGCAGATCAAAAATATAGATTGTGATAGGAATAATCTTACAAATGATGTTAGGTTGTTACTAGCACAAAGGAACATATATTGTAATTCTGCCAAACGATTGTATGCAAAATTAACTGCTTTACATCATTCTTCTGACATTAGCAAAGAACAACATAGGAAACTTTTACCTTTTCTTGAGTATGAACGTGAAAAAGTTGATGTTGTTTCTTATGATTGCGAAAGTACAATTGCTCAAATTGACAAAATACCTGATGATAGATATCCATACGGTATTGTAAAAATTGATGAATTTCTGAATGCTGATGAGTTGGTTAACATTGTCAATGAAAGTTTGACAAAGAGTGAACAAGTGAAAATCTTAAAGAAAACAGAAAATTCAACTCTTGCCTCACAATTCAATTATGCTGATATTGATGAAAATTCAGATAATGTGAGTGAAATCAATGAGATAGAAGAGGAAGAAGAGGTTGATTGTTCTCAATTGTCAATCATTAATATCACATCTAAGATCAAAGGTAAAGAAATAATAGTTGATTCGATAGTAGAGGATGAAATTGATAAACCTTCAACTTCACAACATTGTAAGTTTGATAATGTGGAAGTTGAAAGCTGGAAATCTGATGATACTGATGAGAACAAAGAAGAAAAGAAAGATTCAAATGAAACACCTCAACGAGTTGTGGTTGATCAAGTGTTTGAGAATACAAAAGAATTTGACAAAATTTTAAATGACAAAGGCGCACATTATTTGGAAACCAACACTGTGGTATATCCAAATTTTGTATGCACTGATAAAACTATTTTTCCAAATCAAGTTTTTGTCACTACTGGAAATGCTGAGAAAGTTCATCCTGAATTCAACAAAATGATTGAAAAAGATAATCTAAAGTCAACCACAAAAGGTTTTTTCGCAAATCAAAACACAGAAGCAAACAATTTAACTCAAAATTCTTATGTGTTTCAAAAACAAAAATCATTACAAAAATGGGTGGTTAAAGGTGAAAAACCAAACAAAATTTTTGAAAAAGTTGAAAAATCAAAGGCTGAAGTGAAATTAAATTCTCATGAATTCAAATTGATGGTTGGAAATTATTCAACAGAAAATAATGTTTCAAAAAGAAAAGCAAGAAAAGCAATTTTCTGGCAAGTTGTGTCTAATGACAAACCAAGAGCTGAAAAAGAACAAATTTCAAAAACAACATCATCAAAATTTCAAAGCAAAAATAAACAAACAGATTCAAGTTTTCATAAACCAATAAATTCTGTTGACAAAATTCCTTATGTTCGCAAATATGACAACAATCGAAAATTTGAGAATTCGCAAAGATTTGTAAATAATCAAAAGTTTCAAAATGTTGGCAAATTTACGAATACTTCATCAAGTTTGAAAAATTCAACTCAAGCAAAAGTGCAATTTTCACCAAAACAACCAAATTTTCCAAATCCTTCAGTCTCAAAACCGACCAAAGTTTCATATACAAAAGGAAAATCTGATGTAAGTACGATCAATCGTTGGTTTGAAGGGAAAGGAAGAAAATATCAAAGTGGGAAGTTTTCAGAGCAACAAATCAAGAATGCATTTGATAAGTTCGCAAATAACTCTTCCACTGCTAGTTCAACATCTCATAATTTGCAAGTTCCGGTTCAAAAATGGAAACCAGTTATCAAAAATGCGAATGTTGTGAAGGATAAGATTACAATCAATGGAAATCCAAAACTATTGAATGACTATATCTCAATATCTAGATCTGATGATGTTGATATAATGGATTCTGTCACAAACAAAGTGAAAACATGGTTTTTAAATTCCAAGAATTTGTTTAATTCTACTAATGATGGACCCGACAAGTCTTGGGTTCCTAAATTCTTTCAATAAATGCAGGTGATGTGTGACGAGCAATATGATACGAAAGGGTATATTGATAGTGGTTGCTCTCGTCATATGACTAGATGAAAGGAAAACTTGCGAGATTATAGAAGCTTGGAAAATGCTGGAGTAGTCAAATTTGGAAATAATCACAAGTGTCAAGTGAAAGACTATGGGAAAGTCACAAATGGAAAATTCACTGTGAATAGAGTTGCTTATGTTGAAGGACTTCAACATAATTTGATAAGCGTGTCACAACTTGCTGTTGGTACTGGAAATCAAGTTGTATTTAATGAAGAAGGAAGTATCATTTCAAATGTGAAGTCAAATGAAATACTTCTCAAATCCAAAAGATATGGTGATATGTTTACACTGGACATCAAACCAATTGTGGGAAAACCTGTTGTGTGTTTACTATCAAAAGCATCTAATGATCTCAGCTGGCTTTGGCATAGAAGATTGTCACACTTGAACTTTCGAAATATTAATAAACTTGTCACTGAAGATTTAGTTCGAGGGTTACCAGTACTAAAATTTGACAATGATTCTTTATGTGCAGCTTGCGAACAAGGAAAACAACATCGAAAAGGTCATCCGATTGTAACAGATTCAAAAATCGTAGAACCATTGGAACTTCTTCACATTGACTTATGTGGACCGTCGACTGTTGCAACAATCAATAAAAAGCAGTATATTTTAGTTGTTGTAGATGATTTCTCTTGATTCACATGGGTGTTTTTTCTCAGGTTGAAATCTAAAGTTGCTCAGACGATGATTGATTTTATCAAAAAGATTGAACTTAGTCTGAAGAAGAATGTACGAAAAAATAAAAGTGATAATGGTTCTGAGTTTAAAAATCAAACTCTTGATATTTTTCTCACAAGCAAAGGAATTTTGCATAATTTCTCATCACCATATATTCGACAACAAAATGGTGTTGTTGAAAGAAGAAATCGATCTCTATGCGAAGCAGCCAGGACCATGTTAATATATGCGAATGTACCTCAATATCTTTGGGCAGAAGCAGTGTCCACTGCATGTTTTACTCAGAATCGATCATTCATTCATCGAAGATTCAATGTTACTCCATATGAAATAATCAATAATCAGAAACCTAATGTAAAATTCTTTCATGTTTTTGGTTGCAGGTGCTTTATCATGAATCTCAAAGATAATTTGTCCAAGTTCCAAGCTAAAGCTGATGAAGGCATATTCTTAGGATATTCACAGAATTCAGTTGCATACAGAGTGCTTAATAAAAGAACAAGAAAAGTTGAAGAAACTTTCAATTTAACGTTTGATGATTACTATCTTAAACAAATGGATAGTAAATTTGAAAATAAATCAATACTTGTGGATTCAAATACTCAAATTGATAATTCTAAAATCAATGATTTTGATTATGACTTAATTTTCGGAATTCCTGACAGGGCAATTGATGCAGAAAATAATGCTCCTGATAATCAAACATCATAATCCTCAAAACATACTGATGATTCGACAATAACTACAACATCAATAACTTGTTAAAGTATGCCTGATATTCGTATGGAGGAGGAACATACGAGTAGTCATGAAAATAGTCAGCCAACTTTCGAGGGGGAGAATGAAATTAGGAATCATCAAGTTGAGGGGGAGCATTCACAGAATCAACAGTAACATCATTTTGAGCGGGAGCATCAAGATAAAGATCATGTTGAGGGGGAGCATGATGAAACAGAGAAAATTAATCTTGACAAAAATGATGAGTTTCATGAACTAAATGATAACTTTTCTGTTACAGGATTTGAAAATGAAGATATGTATGAAGATGCACCATTAGAATTTGATCCTAATTTTCCACGACTTGAGAAATGGACAAGAAATCATCCAAAAGAACAGGTAATTGGTAATCCACAATACGGTGTGTTGACTAGAGCTCAAATTCGTGCGAAAAATAAGGTACTGAATGCGAACCAAGAACTATGTATGTTTAATGTTTTTATTTCGAAAATAGAGCCAAAGACAGTAAAGGATGCTATGGAACACTCAGATTGGGTTGTTGCTATGCAATCTGAACTGGCTGAATTTGAACGAAACAAGGTTTGGAGATTAGTTTCTAAACCTTCTGATGTTTCAATTGTCGGATTAAAATGGATTTTTAAAAACAAAATCGACAAAGATGGCAATATTATTCGAAATAAAGCTTGACTAGTGGTTAAAGGTTATTCGCAACAAGAAGGGATAGACTATGAAGAAACATTTGCACCTGTTGCAAGACTTGAAGCAGTTCACATATTTTTAGCCTATGCAGCTCACAAAGACTTTGATGTTTATCAAATGGATGTTAAATGTGCATTCTTAAATGGAGAACTAGAAGAAACAATGTATGTTGAACAACCACCAGGATTTATAAGCAATGAAAATCCTAATCATGTTTACATCCTAGATAAGGCTGTATATGGATTAAAACAAGCACCAAGAGCCTGGTACGCAACACTTACAAATTTCTTGAAACAATCTAAATTTAAACAAGGATCAGTTGACCCCACATTATTTCGCAAGAAAGTTGGGTGTCATCTAATGCTTGTTCAAATTTATGTTGATGATATTATCTTTGGCTCAACTGATCCAACATTGTCAATTGAATTTCAAAATCTAATGAAAAGTCAGTTTGAAATGAGCATGATGGGAAAAAATAATAATTTTCTTGGCTTAAACATAAGACAGAACAGGGATGGAATCTTAATCAATCAAGAAAAATATACGAAGAATTTGCTTGAAAAGTTTGGAATGTCTAATAGCACGAAACTCAGAGTACCAATGGCAGTAGGAACAAGAGTAACTCCTTCGTTAGATGCTCCTGCTGTTGATTGAACACTTTATCGAAGCATGATAGGGTCTTTATTGTACTTAACTGCAAGTAGACCTGATATTATGTTTTCGGTTTGCAATTGTGCTAGATATCAAGCTAATCCTAGAGAACCTCATTTGACTGCAGTGAAAAATATTTTTCGCTATCTTAAGGGAACAGTTTCTTTAGGACTTTGGTATCCTACGAAAAAGGGGTTTTTCATTCAAGCTTTTTCAGATTCTGGTCTAGGAGGATGTACTTTGGATAGGAAAAGTACGAGTGGTGGATGTCAACTATTGGATGGGAAGTTGGTGAGTTGGCAATCAAAGAAACAAACTTGTGTGGCAATATCAACCGCTGAGGCAGAATACATTGTTGCTGCTGCTTGCACTTCGCAAATTATTTGGATTCAGAGTCAACTTCGTGACTATACAATAAACATGAAAAAGATTCCTTTGTATTGTGATTCGCAAAGTGCAATTCGCATTTGTCATAATCCAGTACAACATTCAAAGACAAAACACATTGCTCTTCGATATCATTTCATCAAAGATCATGTGGAAGATGGGAATATTGAAATTCATTTTGTTAAAACAACCGACCAACTTGCTGATATTTTTACAAAACCACTTGATGAAAAATCATCTGTTAGAATTTTAGCAAGTTTGGGGATGATTAATGCGAATTTCATTTCAAACACTCATGCCTAAAAGTCTGGTTCAGCAGTTATGAGTCAAATTTGTTCAGAGGTTATTGTTCATTCAGAGGCTTCGCATGGCTTCGGATCCACATATTTTCGCATCTGCGATCATAACAACTAAGGTAAGCTTTACGATTAATTTTGAATTTTTGTTAACTTTTGAAGAATCTAAAATCCAAAAAGATTTTATTTTGTTATGTTCTTAATTTTGAAAAATTAAAAATCCAAAAAGATTTTATTTTGTTATGTTTTTAATTTTAAAAAATTCAAAAATCACAAAAATATTTTTGTTTTCTTTGTTCTTTAACCTTTGTGTGCTGAGAATTTAGTATAGGGCTAAAATGCGAAGATGTCATACTTATGTGTTTCTACGGGAAGGTATTAAATTTCTGTAAAAAAAAAAAAAAACTAGTTAGGATGTCCCTAGAAGCATGCTGCTATATGTAGACCAAAAGCCTCAACAAGACTCTATGTGTGAAAAGAAAGCCTTAAGAAATTATCACATGAAAATTTCTTCCCAAAAAGGCTTATATTCGCATAAGTCAACAGAGCTACCTTACTCTTCTCAAATGAGTTAAGAGTTTTCTGTTTTGTCCATTATAACAAAGGTACACTTCAATTCTTATCCCATCTTTTTATACCAAACAATTCTTACACTCCAAATTTTTGAAGAGATTTGTCCTTGAGGTCTTTGATAAAACCAATCAAAACCTAGACAAATCACAAGTCTGTGTTTATGATCTAACATCATGAGTCCGTGATGGAAGTGAAACCCAAAAATCATAAACCTTAAGGAATTGACGGGGAACTTTGTTCCAGATTTTTACGAAACCTTTGTTTCAGTATCAAAAATTTCGAAACTTTAAATCATATTCAATTCGCATGTGTGGTCTTGATCAAATATTCAAAACCAACAATGTTTGTTACCCAACAAGATCCAGAACAAATTTTCTATTGAATATGATTTCTGTGTAAGTTTCATTCGCAAATCCTAGTCATGATAAATATTTTCACAAGCCAACTTGTCACTGACTACACTGGTCAAACAAGTAATTTCATTTACAATTTCTCACCTTATGTTAAGGCTGATATGTAATGAAATTTAAAACCAACCCAAATGTCTTTCAAAAGAAGCCCTTCAATACTTCTCTACAAGTATTCGATTGTAATTCACGGGAAACTACACAAGCTGTTGATTATCTCTCTTGATGATTAACGAAGCAACCTTTGCCTGGGGTTTCACTGCATTCATGTCAAATTAAATTTTTTGACATTACAAAATTCCAAATTTTTTGTTTCTCATCTTATTCTTTTGACACAATGCACACACAAAATCCTTGAGGTTATGAGTAAAACCAACTCAGACTGATGATTTCGCAAATTTGGCATATGACTTCACTTTATATCCCAAAAGTGAAAGAGCCTTGACTCCATGCGAAGGGTTTTAAACGGTTCAGATTCTATAACGGGAAACTTGACAGGCTGTGTACTCAAAATGGTTGGTATTCTATCCAGTTTTCAAGGAGATGTGACAGTTACTTTTTGAAGCATGGTTATCTTTTGCAGTCATGATCCGATTTTCAAGGTGCCACATCGGATAACATTAAATGCATCCCGCTTTAATTTCAAATCAATTTGAGTAGCCTATAAAAGGGGGATCAAGAACACTATATACGGTTACGCAAACAGAACTCTCACAAACCTCCAAAGTTTCAACCTTGATCAAACTTCATCTTTTTCAAACCCTAAAAATGGCAGCCACTCAATCCAACACTGATGAAGTTCTTTCTCAATCCCTGATGAAAATCCAAAGCACAAACTATCAAGTTGATCCAAATGTATCTTCTTATCCTGAAGGCTTGAAGATGCTTATCGTTGCCCTGAAATGATCACCTCTGTCAACTGCCATGTTTAGTTCCTTCTCTGTTCCGATGACATGGTTATCCTTGGCAGCTTCAACGGCATCATACAATCATACAGCGGATGTGATAACATTCAACTTAATCAACAACAAACGGGTCAAACTGTCCAAGAAGATGTTTGTTGAATTCTTGCAGATTCCAAACAACCCTCCATTTGTCAAACCTGTTAACTCTCAAATCTTTTCACATGTTCAACGAGATGGGTCATCAACCAGAGCTTGAGAAGATCAGTGAGACAGTGACTTTCGAAAGTCTTGGTTGTCGTGCATCTGGAATTTCTTATTTGGAATTTTTCTTAGATGCCTAACAGGAAGATCAGTTGGAATGGATAGAGGACGAATGGAAGTATATGCCATGGTTATGGGCATATACTATGATATAAACGTTGATTATGCAACCCAATTATGGAAGGAATTTGTTAAAAGTCTTGAAAACACAAATTCGGAAAAGGGGATCTCGTGTGCAAGATATTGGAGCTTGATTTTGGAGAAGGTCTATGAAAAAGAAGCAATTCCAGTAATGGAGGATATTGAAGTTGCAGAATTTTCTTTGTATCAGTTTCCAAAGGCAGTAGAAGATGATGAAGCAATCTTTACTCATGTGGCTCGCATTCCAGATGCGATGCTTTGCAAGGTATTTTAAACTCACAAAGTCTTGGTGAGATATTTGCGAACAATTGATCAATCAGAGCAGACTGGAGTATTATTGGATGTTGCTGCTCCGTCAAAGAAGAAGAAGCTCATAAAGAAGGATGCGAAGGGTTCATCTTCACAACAAGTTCAAGATGAAGATATTCAGATTGAAGAAACTTCATCGAAATCAAAGAAAGAAATAATACCTTCTAAGTCTGGGGTATTGAAGAAAATTCGCAAAACTGAGGTGAGTAGTAAAGGCGTTACTATTCGCAGTATTCCAGCTCCGGTTTCTCCAGGGAAAAAAAGACAAAGAGCTGAAGATGTTGCTAAAAACATGCAACGTACTTTTATCAAAAGAAGAAAGATGGTGATTCGCAATGAATCATCTGATGAAGAAATAGTACAAGAAACTCCACCAGTAACATCTACGGTAAATGTTTCATTACCTATCATCCATACTTCGCAAATCTCTACCACCTTACCACTCACCAAACCACTCGAAATAGTCACTACCAAATCAGTTTCTGAGGAGGTACCTATTTCTGATACGGTTGTCAACGTATCTGATACGGGGGCACCTATCCTGAGTGTTGAAACCACAATCCCAATTTCCTTACCTATTTCATTACCAATTGTTTCAATTCCAGTTACAACTTTATCCACCACTTCATCAATTTTTGATCATGATCTTCAAAACCCATTTACAACCCTTTTTCCATCTCAATCACCCGAAAATCCTCAACCTTCGCAACCTTTATCTGATAATGAAGCTGAAGGAGGTGCCTTTGGAGGGATAATTGAAGATATTCATTATGATTCAGAGGAGGAGGATATTCCTGATCATATGCTTATGACAGGAAAACAATTTAAAATCCTGAATCAGAAGTTGAATGCTATTATTCAGTCGCAAGCTGATTCCGGCAGGATGTCTTCTATTTCAGCTATGGAGGTTGATGCAATGATCAAAGGTGCTGAGAAGCGTATTATGGAGAAGGTTGATCAATCCGAAAAGAATAATGAGCTTCGCATTCAAGCACAAGGGAGCAATTTTTCTTCAGTGGTCAAGGATTTGAAAGTTGATGCAAAAGAACGTCATGTTCTTTTTGTACAAGATGTGAAGAAAGTTCGGGAGGATGTCAAGTATAAGCTTCAAGAGTTGAAATCTGAAATTGCGAAGGAGCTTCAGGATATTCATACTCAAAATGCTGAAGTTCAAAAGCAGATTGCGGAGGTTTCTTCAAGAGTACAAATGTTTGTTGATGTTCCTATTCTTGAAGCCCATAACGAAGAAACAAAGGAGAAGCTTGATCAGCTAACCAAGTTGGTGTCTGAGCTTAAAATGGTGGTTTCGCAATCTTCAACTACACAAATTCTCACTCCTGAGTTCTTGTCTCTAAAGATTAATACTTTAGAACAAGCAATTCAGAAAGCTCTTGCTCCACTTGCCAATTTTACTTCTTTACTACCAAAGGGTGCCCCACCTGCTTTCACAGGGGTGCAAGGGGGAGAGAAAAGCTTAAGTAAAGAAGAGGATGCGAAGACAGTTGGGAAAGTTATATCTACTCAGCTTATAAATACTCTTCCCATACTTACGAAGCCAATTTCCTCAACCACAGTAACCACAAAAACGATTGCCAAAGGAATCGTTATTAGAGAAAAAGAAGGAGGTTCAAGTTCAAAACCTCAAACAGATATGGTGGGAAAAGGAAAAGGGATTTTATATGAAAAATCAAAGGAGGAGAAGAAAGCTGAGGCAGAAGCAGAGTTGGAAAGGATGAGGCAAGTACAAAGCATCATGAGGCAGAGGGCAAGTGATCCTCCCACGATGAACAAAGGAGATCCTGCGAAGCTTTACTCTTACGAAACTATAGAGTCAAAAGTTGTCGGAAGGGAAATGTACGAATTCGAGAAGAAGCCAAAAAGAAGTTATGATATTGCGAATTCAGACAATTGTCAGCTGGATTTTCCAATCAATGAAATGCTATTCATCACTGCTCAGTACAAGATTAGTGAGAAGTTTGATAATCCTGATGATTATACACACATGAAAATCAGATTTCATGCTGTCTTGGGGAAGAATCCAGATGAAGTTTGGTCTTTAATGAAGATCAAAAAGGTGCTGACAATCAAGAACAATGTATTGTTTGAAGACATGCTTCAAAATTTTCGTTATTTTGTTATCCGAGCAGACAGCAAGCAGTATGACTTCACGGTAGCTGATTTTCCTTTGATGAACTGCAATGATTTAATTCAAGTGGCTCTAATTTTGAAGCATATGGAAGAAAATAATCTCAGAGACTCTGAGACTGAAGTGTTCAAGATAGGTTTCGCACATGTGAAGACATACATTGACAACTACTTCGATTGTCTGGCCCTTACAGATGAAGAACTGGCTAATATGTTGGGAAGAGAAGTGAACGTTCCTTGGGAAGAAACTTTATCTCAATCAGCATTATCGAAATATGTTGTTGGGGAAATATGCCTGAAACCGTTCAGCATGGTGTTTTCTGGAAGAGATACAAAAGGGAAACCTAAGAAGTTCTTGTTTAAAGTCTCAGAGATTGAAAGATATAATTCTTCACAATATACGCACTTTATTGTTCGTATGAACAATTGCAAGAAGAACAATGAAGGAGAAAAGAAAGATCTCAAGAAGGTGATCTCTTGGTATGGTGAAGTGCGAAAGACAATCCACTCAGCTGTTCAAAAGCTTATGGGATGAATAGCTTCGACCGTTTACAAAGGGGGAGAATGTAGATGTAAAATTGTAAAAGTCAAATATAGTGTTTTGTATAGTTTCGCATTTTATGTTATTTTACTAAGTCATCTTTATGCGAAGTGAAATGTCTAGACTTAGTATATTTTTTGTACACTCATATTCCCTATAAATAGGGACTGAGGTTAGAAGTAGAGAGGGACTTTCGTAACAGGTATCTCTTTTCTGCTTATTTTGTAATCAGTCTTTATCAATATGAGATCTGATTAATATTTACTCTTCGTGTTCTAAATCTTCAATTACTCAAATCAAACTTTACTTTCTCAAATCTCGATAACAATTCTCATCAATAAGCAGAGTTGTTTTGAAAATGTTTGTATAGTTTATAAAACCCAGAAAATCCGATATTTTCTGAAAAGACAATTGTTTATACCAAAGTGTGAAGATCCATAGTTTTGTACATGAGTGATTTCAAAGTGTGTATAAATGAGAAGTTTTGCATGATAGTTATTGAAAAGTACGAGCGAATGGTGTTGATGTCCTCGAAAAACCTGATGTTTTCCGATAACATAATATAATATAATTGTTTCGAATTGTTATGCCATTACAACGAATGATTATGATTTTCCTTGATTACACAGATAGTATTGGATTTATTTATGTGAGTCGTTATAACCATGCATGATAATGACTAGTTTGTATGTCTTAACCTTCTAACGAACGTCAGAATTGATCTTAAGATTTTATCACCCTAGACTGGCCGAGTCTAACTGTAGCGAACAGCTGAGGTGTGGGGGAGTCACCCCCGTATAGATCTATACACAAATTTTCGCTCTCCCTCTAGGAGACTTTGATTATAACTACAGACTACAAACGACCCATAAAGGTACCGCCCGTTATTACTCACTAAAACCAAATTGAATTTGATTACCATTGATTAACGACCTGTATTTGTCTACTGAATTGAAGGTAAGCCTAACAAACGAGGAGAAGAGGATTACAAGGTCCTGCTAATTCCGTGTATTATTTAATGCTGTTGGGTATACGAAGGACATGTTGGCCCATTTCGCATTGATTTATTTGGACCTTACTAGCAATGCTAATGGGCCACTGAGGCCCAATAACACTTGAAAGCCATTGAGGGTCCCTTAAGCATGTAATTGGGTCACAGGAGGCCCAATAAACATTTATTTTTATCGTTGGGCTCAAAAGTTATGTTAATGGGTCACGAAGGACCAATAAGCATGATTCGAGACTTTCAAGCACAAAGATTTGAATATTTACTTGTTTTAGGTATAGTATAATTGTTGGAAAGTTTGATTTAACGATTTTTAATTTCGTATCGGCACGAGGCCGGTCGGTTGTTTATAACGATATTTGGAATTATACGTATATTCATCTTTCTATTTTCATGAGTTGTAGTTTGGTATTTTTGACTCAAACATCTTAATAATAAAATAATTGGTTCAAAATATTGATTTGACCTTTTCAGCCCTTCTTTAATAAAAATGACAATTTTAGTCCCTTATTTAAAAAAAGACCTTTTAGACCCTTAAACCATTTTCTTGACATTTTTGACCCATAGACTTGTTTAAGTGATGTTTTTAGTTCAAAATTTACTCTTTGGCAGTTTCAGCCCCTCCAGTAAAGATTTTTTTCAGTTAAAGTCCAAACTTTTTGCAACTTTTACAATTTTGGCCCAAAATCCAAAAAGTTTACATTTTTTATCCTTGTTTGGAAAAAAAATCATTTTAACCCCTGAATTAGTTTTGTTTACCCTTTTACTCCCTGTTTTGATAAGTTTACCATTTCAATCTCTTGAAAATCATATTTTTCGCAATTTTTGGCTCTATGGGCCGAAAAGCCCAAAAATTGGCCCATTAAGCTACAAATTACATTTCTAGCCCTTTAAAGAGTATGATATTCATAAAAACATATATTTTTACTGTTTTGACTCTTTTAGTCCTGAAGAAAACCGTGAATGACAACTTTCAACTCAACTTTTGTTTATTTGACAAATTAAGCCCAAAAATGAGTTTTATGTTGCATTATGTTTATTATCACCTTAGAGGGTAATTGTTATTGACTTGTTTAGTGTAATATATCTTAGATCATGTTTATCTTCCTCCTAGAGCCATAGATCTCGAGATTTCTTTCCTTTTTGTTACATATTTACCACATAAACACATGAAATCACACATAACATACACATATACATAGATCTACACATTTTTACTTGTATTCTCCCCCATAAAACTTGTGAAAACCGTAAAGACAGGGGTATGAACTTACCTTTGCTTGTTGTTTTTGATTTGAAGAAGAAAAGGAAGAGTGTGTTGCTATTTTTCAGCCCTAGCAAGCTTTCTTGGGTTGATTTCAAACTTAAGAAGCTTCTAAGGAGTAGATCACGAAAATTGTGTGAGTTAGGAAGAAGTTTTGATGAAATAAAGAGACTAGGTTATGGATCTACATAATACCTTACCAATTATGATGATCCTTATGGAATAACCTCCTTGTATTGCCCTAAATCTCGAAAAAAATTTATGAAGAAGAGGAGATATGATGGTGTTCTTGAGAGAAAACTTAAGTGATTTGTGTATGGGCGTTCTTTCTTTTGGGCCGAGAATTAAGAAGAGAAGGAGAAGAGAGAGGTGAAGGGATGGTGCATGGAGACATGTGAGGTTTTGCATGGAGATCCATAATGTAATAAGGAGGTGGCTAACCCTCCTTATCTCTTTGATTTTCATTTTTTTGCACTTGGGCCGAGAATAGGTAGAAGAAAGAATAGTTTGGGCCTTTCTGTTCGTGAGTCCATATTATGGGCCCATTTTGATGATCTTCGACCCAATGGGTCCTTAAGAGGTTTTACGGCCCAATTAGGTTAATTAGATTTGTTATGGACTAATAAGGGTATTTTATTTCATTCTGGGCCCATGATGGCCCAAAAGTTAAAAATAAATGAAAATGGGTCCAATTAGAGCCCATTTAAGAGTTCAAAGCCCAAAATAGTCAAATTGTAAGCTTATTGTTCCATTAGGTCCAATAAGAAAATCCTAGTCCAAAATGGACTTAAACCGGGATTTTTAGGGTTTCCAACTTTTGTTGACTATTTGAATGCTTGTATAAGGTATTTGATGGAATTTTGTTATCATTGAATAAACACCATACATGTTTTCCAGTTTTAGCTACAATGTCGTTCTTTGTTAAGTGTTTACAACGTATCAGAATTCCTAGTTGTGACATCATCCCCCCGTTAGAGGGATTTTCGTCTCGAAATTCTTTTTAAAGCTAGATTCGAGAATGCGAGAATAGTTGGGGGTACTTCTGCTTCATCTGGTCTTCGCGTTCCCATATGAATTCTGGTCCACGTTTCGCGTTCCACCGAACTTTCACAATCGGAATGCGACTTTGCTTAGTACGCTTCACTTCCGTGTCCATGATTTCTACTGGTTCTTCGATGAACAGGAGATTCTTGTTGATTTCAATGTATTCTAATGGAATGTCGAGAGTTTCGTCGGATAAGCACTTCTTTAAATTGGAAACATGGATCACGGGGTGTACACTACTGAGCTCAACGGGTAGCTACAGTCTATAAGCCACTGGACCGACTCGGGCAAGAATCTCGAAGGGTCCAATGTATCGTGGGTTTAGTTTTCCCTGTTTCCCAAAACGAATCACCCCTTTCCAGGGGGAAACTTTTAACAACACTCGATCCCCGACTTGAAATTCCAAGGGCTTTCGTCGTTTATCAGCATAGCTTTTCTGACTGTCTCATGATGCTTGTAGTCGGGCTCTGATCTAGTGACATCCCCTTTTTCACGGCCAAAAAAGACCGATTTGTTTATGCTTTATTTTTAAAATAAGAGTAATCGTTTAAAGAAAACAGTTGCGGAATTTGTTCCCAAAAAAAATGTGATAAGAATTTATCAAAGCATTTCTTTAAAGAAATGTATTTTCATTAAATAACAAAATCTTGGGATGTCATGTTCCGATATAGACCAAAAGCATAAACAGTATAAAATAGACCTCACAACAGTTATTTATAACTACTAATGTATAATCCAAAATATCTCGTCAAATCCACCAACTTATACTCTTGTGCCATTACCTGTAATGCAAAGAAAACTAAGTGGGTCAGGCTTGGGAGCCTGTTGAGTGTATAGGGTTTTCAACCCACAATAATATTATATTTAATCATCAAACAATCAACCCAATTACTCATCCCCATTATCTTCGTTTAATCTTCCCAAAAGATATTATCCTAAGGGTCATCTCCTATATCATGTTTACCTCTCATCTCCTTACATCTTATTTCCATATATGTTTGTTCCAAAGAACTTTTCCTAACGATCATCGCCTACATCGCATAGACAATACTAATTCAGGGATCACTCCCTCAATATGTGTCTAGTAAGGGTTAGGGTATCATCGCATGATTACGCAGCCACAACATCGCCTGGACTCATAAATCATAATAAGGTTTAGACTATCATTGCATGAATACGCAGCCACAACATCGTCTGGACTCGTAATTCATAATAAGGGTTAGACTATCAGCGCATGAATACGCAGCCACAACATCGCCTGGACTCGTAATTCATCACCTATCAATCATCGCCTAATTATCATCACCATTATATCCTCACCTATCTCTTATCACATTATTTCAACACACATCAACTATTTCATCTACCCATGTTCTACCTAACATATTTGTAGATATAAATTACATATATAGTTTAAATCATTTAACATGCGTATAAAAACATCAATTCCAAGCCCATCTCAAATAGACAAATAATATATACCACATAGCACGTATTTCAAAGCTAATACTTTATATTTATGTGTTAGAAGAAAGTAACCACACACTCACTTGATCAGAAGATGATCGGACAACACTACGACTTGTAGAAGTAGTATTCTTCGGTAGATCTGGAAGATCTTCACAAAAATTGGCTTCTTGGGGGCAGAGTTTCGACTCAGGAATTGCACCTCTCGGGATCCTCAGGGCTTCGGAACTTGTTTCGTGGCTCGGGAATGATATCGGGGCTTCGTAATATTTCTTGCACGAAAATCGAGGCAAAACGGGAGAGAGAAGAGAATTTGAGCAAAAGAATCGGTTGCCCTCGACTTCCTTTTATAGGGGATGGAAACCTAGCTTACGTTGGGCGTAATCTTGGTTACGCTAGGCGTACTTCGACGTCATGGCATGCGTAATGCTCGAGAGACGTTATTGCATGCGTAGCTGAGGTGGTTCCGAGTACGCTGGGCGTACTCCAAAATTACGTTGGACGTACTCGATTAAGCAGACTTCAAACTTGCGTAACTTTCACATACGAGCTTTGTTTTTGACGTTCTTTATATCCACGTGTAGGTGAAACTATGCTCTACAACTTTCGTTTAGACTCCGTCGGCTGATTTCGACTTTATTTTTATTATATTATTTTTAGTAGGCCAGGACAGGAAAACTCCATTATAAATTTATAACTTCTTCATCAACGTCCATTTTCGTCTGTATTTTCACCGTTGGACTACTATCGACGAGATATTCGATTCTCGTTTAGATTGTTTCGGCTAAAAACCGCTCGATCTCAAATTGAGTATTTAAGCTGCATATCGCTAAGCTGAAACTTCGGAAAATCATAACTTCTTCATACGAAGTCAGATTTGGGCGTTCTTTTTATGCACGCTCTCGATTTAACGAACTCTACAACTTTCGTTTAGATCACTAAGGCTAAAAAGCACTTTATCATAAATTCACTTTTCACGTCACACAGCGTTGTGTCGATTCTGTCGCGAAACTTCGATAGGTCATAACTTCTTCGTTATAACTCTGATTTCAACGTTCTTTATATGTACGGAATCCTTATAACATATACAACAACTTAGTTAGGATTATTCAATATAAGTAATCTTCTATCGAAAAGACATTTTTGAAGCTTATCGTCTCTAAATTGACTAGCCCTAATCTACGTGCGTTACAATTATCTCCCCCTTAGGATGATAACATCCCAGAATCATCAACGAAATAGGACTTGAATAATGATTCCACACGTTATTTCTTCATTTTAGGTAATAACCGTAACTTCTATGTTTCCTTGAAAGAGTATTTAATTCAATGGCTTTCTTGACTGCAGATGATGCCCAAATCTTGCATCTACTTTTCGTACTATGTTGTACTTTCAATCATAACTTCCGAGTTACCAAATAAGTCCTTATTGTGGACTCCTTCTTCTTATATGATAAATACTTTCCTTTATCTATTGTCAAAGAGCGATGGGTCGTGTCCCGATGACCTCTCATCGTAGTCGGACTCAATTTGATATGACCACTAGGGTCGGAATAACAACCATCTTACTAGTCATTACCGAAACAATGGTAATGACATACTTGAATAAAACGGAATCAATTACTAGCTTCTTGGTAACCTTGCGACTTTCCCTGATCCAAGTGCGTGTCCTGTGCTTCCGGTAGTATAGATCTCTACTACCATTCACACCTACTCATACTCGTCTCAAGTGTTGTCTCGCAGTCAACAAAGTCACCATCTATAAATCATATAATCAATCAGCACATCAGATAACAGAATCAGGGTTTATATTAGTTCTTGAAATTATTACACAAAAGTTCAAGTTCACCCTATACTATGCCTCTAATAGGCTACATCATAAGTTACTATTCACACTGCTACTTCATAACTTGATCCTTGGATATAAAATCCTCATCCTTGATTCGCTTCATCGAGGATCATGTGGAATGCCCTTGGCTGTGGCGGTACGTTTTTCTTTGTAGCTTTGTCCTTCTTTGGGCAGTTCTTCGAAATATGACCACCATCTCCACATTCGTCACACTTCCTATTGTCGAACGAACAATCTCTGGAATAGTGATCGGTCCTACCACACTTATAGCAGGTCACTTCCCCATCGCATCTTCCGAAGTGCTTCTTCTTGCACTTTTCACACCACTTGGTTTCATCTCTTCCTTTCGATTTTGAGAGTTTGGTTTCTTTGTCGATCATTGAAGATCCCTCATGTTTCCTTTTCCCTCCAACTTCAGCTCTCTCTAGACCCTTTTCTTTTATTTGGGTCTCAACATTTTTGGCTGCCAAGATGGCGGCTTTCAGAATGGTTGCTTGCTTGACTATCGAACCAAATTCCGCTGGTAATCCATTGGCAAACTTGTTGACCCTGGAAAGTTCAGTTAGAATTAGGTATGGAATAAGCTTTATCTTCTCCGTAAAGCTTGTAGCGTATTCAGTAACGCTCAATTTCCCCTTCTTCAGATTCTGTAACTCATTGCTGATTTCCAGAAGATCCTGCTCAGAGCAGTATTACATTTTTAGTTGCTCCACGAACTCTTCCCAAGACATCTTGCTAGCTTCCCCCTTGGGCATCGAACCGGCCAGTAACTTCCACCAGCTCAGTACTCCAAATTTTAACAGAGGAATTGCAAGATCAGTCTTCTATCTGTTGCTACATTCGCAACTTTCAAACATTGTTTCCATCTCGGAGATCCAGTCCATGACTTGCACAGATGTCGGGATCCCAGAAAGACACGGTGGTTTGGATGCCATGAAATCCTTGTACTTGCATCCACGTCCGACATTTCCTCCATCCTGGTTGTTTCGTCGAACTATTGGTGGGTTGGCTTGACCAACGGTCCCACTGTAGTTCCCTCCTTCCAAATGCCCTCCATTTACTTCGGGCTCTTCCACTTGAATTGACAGTTCTTCACGATTCTGTCGAAGCAACCACCTGGTCTCCTCCATTTGACGATCCAACATCGCCAGCATCATTGCTTGTACACCAGCCATCGTCATTGGCTCAGGTGTTGCAGCTACAACGGGTATTTGCTGAATCACCGGTGGTTGATTCCTGTTCTCATTTGTGTTTCCAACTCCGCTTCTAGTTCTTGCCATTCTTGATCTATACATGGAATAAGGTGAATTTAGATCCTTATTCATGATAGATTTATATATCATCCTTATCACTCCGAAACGTTTACATGCTAGTTCTAATATCGTAGTCGTACGCTTAGAAGCCTAAACACATAACGTTTCCAAACCCAGTCGGAATCAGACCATAGATCCGAACAAACAATATCATATATGGCAACATATAACGTTTAGCACATAAAAGAATTTTTTTTAGGCAACTCTCCTAAAATAAAATAGTGCTCGTGTCTAAAATATGGTAGACACTCATCTCACAATCATCGCTAAGTATTCTAAGTTTAAGTCTAGAAATCCTACAAATTCCTAGTTCTCTTAAACTAATGCTCTGATACCAACCGTGACATCCCCTTTTTCACGGCCAGAAAATACCAATTTGTTTATGTTTTGTTTTTTAAATCAAAGTAATTGTTTAAAGAAAACAGTTGCGGAATTTGTTCGCAAAACAAAATGTGATAAGAATTTATCAAAGCATCTCTTTAAGGAAATGTATTTTCATTAAATAACAAGATCTTGGGATGTCATGTTCCGATACAGACCAAAAGCATAAACAGTATAAAATAGACTTTACAACAGTTATTTATAACTACTGATCTATAATCCAAAATCTCTCGTCAAGTCCACCAACTTATACCCTTGTGCCATTACCTGTAATGCAAAGAAAACTAAGTGGGTCACGCTTGGGATCCTGGTGAGCGTATAGGTTTTCAACTCATAATAATATTATATTTAATCATCAAAAAATCAAACAAATTACCAATCCCCATTATCTTCATTTAATCTTCCCAAAAGATATTATCCTAAGGGTTATCTCCTATATCATGTTTACCTCTCATCTCCTTACATCTTATTTCCTTATATGTTTGTTCCTAAGAACTTTTCCTAAGTATCATCGCCTACATCGCATACACAATACTAATTCGGGGATCACTCCCTCAATATGTGTCTAGTAAGGGTTAGGGTATCATCACATGATTACAAAGCCACAACATCGCCTGGACTCGTAAATCATAATAAGGGTTAGACTATCATCGCATGAATACGCAGCCACAACATCGCCTGGACTCGTAATTCATAATAAAGGTTAGACTATCATCACCTGAATACGCAGCCACAACATCGCCTGGACTCGTAATTCGTCACCTATCTATCATCACCATTATATCCTCACCTATCTATTATCACATTATTTCAACACACATCAACTATTTCATCTACCCATGTTCTACCTAATATATTTGTAGATATAAATTACATATATAGTTTAAATCATTTAACACGCGTATAAAAACATCAATTCCAAGCCCATCTCAAATAGACGAATAGTATATAACACATAGCACGTATTTCATAGCTAATACTTTATATTTATGTGTTAGAAGAAAGTAACAACACACTCACTTGATCAGAAGATGATCGGACAACACTATGGCTTGTAGAAATAGTATTCTTCGGTAGATCTGGAAGATCTTTACAAAAATTGGCTTCTTGTGGGCAGAGCTTCGGCTCGGGAATTGCACCTCTCAGGATCCTCGGGGCTTCGGAACTTGTTTTGGGGCTCGGGAATGATATCGGGGCTTCGGAATATTTCTTGCACGAAAATCGAGGCAAAACAGGAGAGAGAGAGAGAGAGAGAAGTGAATTTGAGCAAAAGAATCGGCTGCCCTCGACTTCCTTTTATAGGGGATGGAAACCTAAATTACGTTGGGCGTAATCTTGGTTACGCTAGGCGTACTTCGACGTCATGGAATGCGTATGGCTCGAGATACGTCATTTCATGCGTAGCTGAGGCGGTTCCGAGTACGCTGGGCGTACTCCAAAATTACGTTGGACGTACTCGATTAAGCAGACTTCAAATTTGCGTAACTTTCGCATACGAGCTTTGTTTTTGACATTCTTTATATCCACGTGTAGGTGAGACTATGCTCTACAACTTTCGTTTAGACTCCGTCGGCTGATTTCGACTTTATTTTTATTATATTATTTTTAGTAGGCCGGGACAGGAAAACTCATTTATAAATTTATAACTTCTTCATCCGACGTCCGTTTTCGTCTGTCTTTTCACCGTTGGACTACTATCGACGAGATATTCGATTCTCGTTTAGATTGTTTCGGCTAACAGCCGCTCGATCTCAAATTGAGTATTCGAGCTGCATACTCTCCTAAAATAAAATAGTGCTCGTGTCTAAAATATGGTAGACACTCATCTCACAATCATCGCTAAGCATTCTAAGTTTAAGTCTAGAAATCCTACAAATTCCTAGTTCGCTTAAACTAATGCTCTGATACCAACCATGACATCCCCTTTTTCACGGCCAGAAAATACCGATTTGTTGATGTTTTGTTTTTTAAATCAAAGTAATTGTTTAAAGAAAACAGTTGCGGAATTTGTTCACAAAACAAAATGTGATAAGAATTTATCAAAGCATTTCTTTAAGGAAATGTATTTTCATTAAATAACAAGATCTTGGGATATCATGTTCCGATACAGACCAAAAGCATAAATAGTATAAAATAGACCTTACAATAGTTATTTATAACTACTGATATATAATCCAAAATCTCTCGTCAAGTCCACCAACTTATATCCTTGTGCCATTACCTGTAATGCAAAGAAAACTAAGTGGGACACGCTTGGGAGCCTGGTGAGCGTATAGGTTTTCAACCCACAATAATATTATATTTAATCATCAAACAATCAAACAAATTACCAATCCCCATTATCTTCATTTAATCTTCCCAAAAGATATTATCCTAAGGGTTATCTCCTATATCATGTTTACCTCTCATCTCCTTACATCTTATTTCCTTATATGTTTGTTCCTAAGAACTTTTCCTAACGATCATCGCCTACATCACTTATACAATACTAATTCGGGGATCACTCCCTCAATATGTGTCTAGTAAGGGTTAGGGTATCATCGCATGATTAGACAGCCAAAACATTGCCTAGACTCGTAAATAATAATAAGGTTAGACTATCATCGCATGAATACGCAGCCACAATATCGCCTGGACTCGTAATTCATAATAAGGGTTAGACTATCATCGCATGAATACGCAGCCAAAACATCGTCTGGACTCGTAATTCGTCACCTATCTATCATCACCATTATATCCTCACCTATCTCTTATCACATTATTTCAACACACATCAACTATTTCATCTACCCATGTTCTACCCAACATATTTGTAGATATAAATTACATATACAGTTTAAATCATTTAACACGCGTATAAAAACATCAATTCCAAGCCCATCTCAAATAGACAAATAGTATATAACACATAGCACATATTTCATAGCTAATACTTTATATTTATGTGTTAGAAGAAAGTAACAACACACTCACTTGATCAGAAGATGATCGGACAGCACTATGGCTTGTAGAAATAGTATTCTTCGGTAGATCTGGAAGATCTTCACAAAAATTGGCTTCTTGTGGGCAGAGCTTCAGCTCGGGAATTTCACCTCTCGGGATCCTCGGGGCGTCGGAACTTGTTTCGGGGCTCGGGAATGATATCGGGGCTTCAGAATATTTCTTGCACGAAAATCGAGGCAAAACAGGAGAGAGAGAGAGAAGAGAATTTGAGCAAAAGAATCGGTTGCCCTCGACTTCCTTTTATAGGGGATGGAAACCAAGATTAAGTTGGGCGTAATATTGGTTACGCTAGGCGTACTTCGACATCATGGAATGCGTAGGCTTGAGTGACGTCATTTCATGCGTAGCTGAGGCGGTTCCGAGTACGTTGGGCGTACTCCAAAATTACGTTGGGCGTACTCGATTAAGCAGACTTCAAACTTGTGTAACTTTCGCATACGAGCTCCGTTTTTGACGTTCTTTATATCCACATGTAGGTGAGACTATGCTCTACAACTTTCGTTTAGACTCAGTCGGCTGATTTCGACTTTATTTTTAGTATATTATTTTTAGTAGACCGGGACAGGAAAACTCCGTTATAAATTTATAACTTCTTCATCCGACGTCCGTTTTCATCTGTCTTTTCACCGTTGGACTACTATCGACGAGATATTTGATTCTCATTTAGATTGTTGCGGCTAAAAGCCGCTCGATCTCAAATTGAGTATGCGAGCTGCATACTGCTAAGTTGAAACTTCGGAAAATCATAACTTCTTCATACGAAGTCAGATTTGGGCGTTCTTTTTATGCACGCTCTCGGTTTAACGAACTCTACAAATTTCATTTAGACCACTAAGGCTAAAAAGTACTTTATCATAAATTCACTTTTTACGTCACATAGCGTTGTGTCGGTTCTGTCGCGAAACTTCGACAAGTCATAACATCTTCGTTATAACTCTGATTTCAACATTCTTTATATGTACGGAATCCTTATAACATATACAAAAAATTAGTTAAGATTACTCAATCTAAATAATCTTCTATCAAAAAGTCATTTTTTGACGCTTATCGTCTCTAAATTAACTAGCCCTGATATACGGGCGTTACAGATCTGAATTCGAGTTAATTTGAAGATGCTATGTCTGGTGTCGTTAATGCATTGCCTGGTGTCTGTCCTCTTGCTAGCTGAGTGTCACCTACCTCATCCCAACACAACGACGATCTACATTTACACCCATACAATGCCTCGAATGGGGCAACTTTGATACTTGATTGATAACTGTTGTTGTACGAGAATTCGATCAAAGGCAAGTGGGTATCCCACGACCTTCCAAAGTCTATCACACAGGCACGAAGCATATCTTCAAGCGTTTGAATGGTTCGCTCGCTTTAACCATCCGTTTATGGGTGGTAGGCAGTGCTCATGTCCAGTTGTGTTCCCATAGCTTTCTGAAGCGATTGCCAAAAGCGTGAAGTAAACCTACTATCTCTATCTGAGATGATAGATAGTGGCACTCCGTGGAGTCTCACGATTTCCTTGATATAGGTCCTTGTCAATCGTTCCATCTTTTATGACTCTTTTATTGGCAAGATATGAGCGGATTTTGTCAACCTGTCAACTATTACCCATATAGTATCCAAACCATCAGTTGTCTTGGGTAGTTTGGTCACAAAGTCCATAGTAATCCTTTCCCATTTCCAATCGAAAATTACTGGTTGTTGTAGTAATCCCGAGGGATTTTGATATTCCACCTTTACTTTAGCACACGTGAGGCACTTGTTAACGTAAGTGGCAATTTCTGCCTTCATGTTAAGCCACCAATAATGTTGTTTGATATCCAAGTACATTTTATCTGAACCCGGATGGATGGATTATCGTGTCTTACGGGCTTCATTCATGACTACTTCTCTGAATCCCCCAATTTTAGGGATCCAAATGCGGTTCATGAAATAATATGTTCCGTCCTCCTTCACTTCGAAATTCTTTTCCATTCCACGTAACGCTTCGCTTGTTTTGTTTTCTGCCTTCATGGCATTGAACTGGGTAGCTCTGATTTGCGAGGTCAGGTGGGATTGAATGGTTATGGAGAGAGTCTTCACACGACGATTTGAGTATTCTTTCCGAATGAAGGCATCAGCTACCACGTTAGCCTTACCTGGGTGGTACTTGATTTCGCACTCATAGTCGTTTAGCAGTTCAACCCATCTTCGTTGCCTCATGTTCAACTCTTTTTGATTTAAAATGTGTTGGAGACTCTTGTGGTCCGTGAAAATGGTGCACTTGGTACCATAAAGGTAGTGCCTCCAAATTTTGAAGGCGAAAACCACAGCTCCCAATTCGAGATCATGGGTTGTGTAATTCACCTCATGTGTCTTTAGTTGTCGGGACGCATAAGCTATCACCTTCCCACGTTGCATAAGCACACCGCCTAAACCTTGATTTGACGCATCGCAGTAGACTACGAAGTACTCTGTTCCCTCAGGTAGTGATAGTACCGGTGCACTGCAGAGTGCTTGCTTTAGAGTTTGGAATGCAGCTTCTTGCTTATCCTTCCATTCAAAGGGTACACCCTTTTGCGTAAGCAAGGTAAGTGGCTTGGCTGTTTTGCAGAAGTTCTGAAGGAACCTCCTGTAATAGCCTGGGAGAACTAAAAATTGACGAATTTCTGTGGGTGTCGTTGGGATCGCCCATCCTTCAATGGCTTCGACCTTAGAAAGATCCACATGTATCCCTTATTGACTAACAACATGACCCAAAAAGTTCACACTACGGAGCCAGAACTCACACTTAGAGAGTTTTGCATATAGCTTTTCGGTTCTTAGGGTTTCTAAGATTTGCCGAAGATGTCGGCCATGCTCCTCTTCTCTTCGAGAATAGACTAGAATATCGTCGATAAAAACAATGACAAAATTATCGAGGAATGGTCGGCAGATTCGATTCATTAGGTCCATGAATGCGGCAGGGGCATTCGTTAGACCGAAGGGCATTACGACAAATTCATAATGTCCATAACAAGTTCGGAAAGCGCTTTTGGGGATATCTCTTCCCGGACTTTGAGTTGAAGGTATCCGGATCGCAGATCTATCTTAGATAAGTAGCTTGCTCCTTGGAGTTGGTCCAATAGATCGTCGATTTGCGGAAGTGGATTGTAACGACGTGAAAGTCTAAAACAAAATTTTCATTTTAAAAATGCATACTTTTCATAACACTTGTAAAACAATATCATTTGTTCAATTTTCAAAACATAACTCCATATTTGAATAATTAATAATCCAGGATCCTCAAAAAATAACTCTTCCTCTGGTGTGTACAATCAAGTCGGTGCCGTCCCGCTAACCTGAAAACCTGAAACACATAACACTGTAAGCACGAAGGTTAGTGAGTTCCCCAAAATACCACATATAACACATATTAGCCACTCGAGGCTATAACTCTGTGGACCCTCCGGTCCTAACTCTGTGGGCCCTCTGGCCCTAAATCTATGGACCCTCCAGTCCGGTCTGCTTAAGCCTTCCGGCCTCATAAAATGTTGGACCCTTCAGTCCGGTCTAAAAACTCCGCATAGAATAAATCACAAAGACATAATGTATAGCATGTCACATACAACAGGATAACATAATACTCAATGTAAGCACAGAAGACCTTCCGGTCACACATAACTACCACTCAAGGTAAAGTATTGTGAGAAGACTCACCTCGGATGAAGAACAGCTCCTATAAACATTGTTGCTATTTACCGGCCTCTAACTCTTCAAATGGTACTCTAGCCCCCAAAAAGCTCAGATCCAAAGCCTGTTCTTCAACTTCACTCCCTTCCATGATCCTTTTTAACTCCCAAAATCCCAGAAGAACACAAACAAGCTCATCATGGCCACACACAAGCTCAAGAACGGATATTAGGGTTTGAGAGGGTTTATTAACTGAGGAAGGTGGCCAGAAATGAGACCATCTCTTTCTTTATATAGGGACACTTCACTTATTTAGGGTTTCCTTCTATGCCTAGTATGCCCACTGCGTACCCCCTTGGTACGCCCAGCGTACTAGGTGGCTCTTGCTTAAGGAACACGCGCATCTATACACTAAGCATACGCATACGTACGCCCAGCGTACTTCGCTGCCAAAATTATCAACTTTAGGGACTTATATTGACAACTTTCCAAACTTCCATAGCATCTTCGAATTGACTCGAATTCCAAAAATCCTCATACCTACAGAAAGGTAATGATATGTCCTACGTTTCTAGTAACTCGCCTCAACCGAGACCTCTTAGCCCCCTACTCGTGGCCCATGAAACTTAATCATGGGTAATCCGAAACCGGATGTTACATGGATAACAATTTTTGATAGTGAGATTATTTAGTCCTTTGTAGTCAATACACATCCTAAAGGAACCGTCTTTCTTTTTAACGAAGAGAACCGGAGCTCCCCAGGGTGAGAAACTGGGTCGGATGAATCCTTTGTCCAAAAGTTTGCTGAGTTGGCTGGACAAATCTTGCATCTCCCGCAGGAGCCAATCTGTAGGGCGATTTGGCGATGGGTGTAGCTCCAGGAACGAGATCAATTCGGAACTCGACTTGTCTTTTTGGGGGTATCCCCGGAAGATCTTCGGGAAAGACATCCGGAAACTCGCAAGCCACTGGGATGTCTCGAATATTGACCTCTTCTTTGGACTTATCCAGAATATGAGCCAGAAACGTCAAGTCCTTCTTTCGTAGATACTTCTATGCCTTGATGCACGAGATAAGTTGAAGGTTCGTGTTGGGTTTGTCTCCGTATATAATTAGGGTTTCACGATTTGGGAGGTGAAGGCGAACGGCCTTCTTGTGACACATAATTTCTGCATGGTGGGGGCTTAACCAGTCCATGCCGATAATCACATCAAAACTCCTAATGGAAACAAGCATTAAGTTTATTTGAAAGACGTGTTGGTTCAAGGTTAGGGTACATCCGATGTAGATTTCCCCAGTGGATTCTGTTTTCCCATTATCCATTTCCACCGTAAAGGTTTCATTGAGCTTCTGGGGTTGTTGTTTTAACAAGTGTTTGAACCTATTATTCACAAAGCTTCATTCTGCCCCGGTATCAAATAGGATGCATGCATAAGTGTGGTTTAGGAGAAACGTACCGATGACAACAGCGGGATTCTGAACCGCTTCTCCCTGACCCATGGTCAACACTCTTCCTGTTCCTCCATTCCCAAGGTTGTTGTTGTTGTTTCCTTGCTGCTGGTTCTGGGGAGGATAGGTCCTGCAATATTTTGCCGTGTGACGCTTTTGTAACGCCCGGGTTTCAGGACTAAGCATTTTTGTCAATGTAATAGTCTAGGTCAACTCTTGTAACTCTTTTTGAAGTAATAAAGATGAAATATTTGAGTATTATGTGAATTATGTGTGTTTATGTGGTTATTATTTAATTATAAATGTATAATTAATAAAAAATAAAAATAAGCGTCAAAATTAAAGTATGAGATAATCTCGATATCTCTACATAAAGTTGTAGAATATGTCTCAAGGTTTCCGTACATATAAAGAACGTCGAAATCCGAGTTATAACGAAGAAGTTACGGCCCGTCGAAGTTTTACGGCAAAACCGGCACGACACCGGGGAGCGTAAATAGTGAATTTACGGTAGAATGAGATTTAGCCTTAGCAATCTAAACAAAAGTTGTAGAATATGTTAAACTAAGAACGTCAATAAAAAGAACGCCCAAATCTGACTTCGTATGAGGAAGTTATGATTTTTCTAAGATTCGGCTTAGCAGTGCACGACCCGAAACTCGAATTTTAGTTCGAGCGGTTTTTGGCTTATGCGACCTAAATGAGAGTTAAAGATCTCATTAATAGGAACCCAACGGTAAAAATATGGACGAAAACGGAGTTCGTATGAAGGAGTTACGAATTCTTCGCGGTCATTTAACAATCTAAACGCCTCTTACTGTTAAATTTGAGATCGGTCGAGAATTAGCCGACGGAGTCTAAATGAAAGTTGTAGATCTTGATTTTACCTACGCGTGGAAAAAAAGAACGTCGAAAACGGAGCTCGTATGCGAAAGTTACGGGGTTTAGAAGTTGGCAAAGTGCTGCTGCAAAAGGGTGACGTGGCTGAATATGGGCCAAGGCTTTCTCCCCATGGAAAGCCATCAGATGATGACACGTGACACTGACTCGGCGAGTCAGTGAACTGACTCGGCGAGTCCGTCAGGATTTCACCCTATAAATAGAAGTGCCGGGTTCTCTCATTTCTCACACCTTTCCCCACTTCTTTCTCTCTCTCTACACTCTCTCTCTAAGCCTCCTTAAGCCCCCTAAAGCCTAGGTAAACCCCCTAGCACCCGAAGGAAGCCCCGAGGCTCCCGGAGTCCCGAGAAAAGAGCCTTTCGGCTCGGGAACGCTGCTCCAGCGAAGCCCGGTTTTCGAGAAAACCCGCTGTAAATGAGCTACGCCTAACCTATCTTTAGTTTAGCTTACGTTTTAATATAGTAATGTTATTAGGACCTTATAATAAGTACTTGGGCTATTATTATGGGTTATATAAGTATCGTTTAATGCTTATATAATAATAATAGCTAGACTATTAATTAATCGCAGTTATCGTTAGACTAAACCCTACTGGTATTGGTACTAGGTTTTATCGAAGGAATATCGTTTTGAGAGTATCGAAGCGCTGTCCGAGTGCTGAGTCACCACCTTTCAGGTGAGTGCATAGTTACTTTCAACTTACACATAGATATGAAGTATTTTATATAAATTACGTGCTATGTGTGCATATTATCTTAATACTTGCTATCTATGCCGGATGAACATTGTTATACATGTTTTCAATGATTTAAACTGTATATGTATTTTATATCTACGAAAATGTTGGGGTAAAACATGGGTAGATGTAATAGGTGATGTGTGATAAAATGATGAGAGGTCTCGATGTTGATGTTGTTGTTTCTGTCATCTAGCGGAGTATGGATGACGACCACGGACTCTTCTAGACAGTCCAGTGGAACACTAGCAGGCTCGCAACCTGTAGGTGTTTGTGAACGATGTGTTCACCGGTGTACTCCATCCCCCACATGGTTGCCTTTAGGACATTTATTGCTGAGGAATCCCCTTAGCAGTAGTGTCCGTCCCGATGATGATCCTTAGGTTAGGTCCCTTATGATAGGTGTTTAGGGACGTAAAGTGAGGATAACGGGAACGGGTAATCGGGTTATTGTTGATTGATGAAATTAATAAACTTATTTATTGTGGGTTGAAAACCCTATGTGCTCACCAGGCTCCCAAGCCTGACCCACTCAGTTTTATGTATTACAGGTAGTGGCGCATGAGCATAGGTGTGATGTTTTGGACGAGGGATTACGGATATAGGCCTGTAGATATGAAATAATGTAGTAAGGCTTATATTGTACTGTTTATGCTTTTGATCTGTACGAACATGACATCCCGAGTCTTTTAATGAAATACGTTTCTATGGAAATGCTTTTGATAAATCTTTATCATATTTTTGTTTTGGGACAAATTCCGCAACACTTTCATTTAAAATGTAACTCTGATTTTTAAACAAAGCATAAACAAACCGGTCTTTTCTGGCCGTGATTTTGGGGATGTCACAGCTTTCGATTGCAACTGGTACAATGCGTCTCCCTGCATTCACCATTATGATGGAGACTGCACTTGTTGCACTTTGGGAGATTCCCGGAATACTGCCTAGGGGCACTAGGAGTAGCTGAGACTGGAGCATGTGGTGTGGAGGGAACTTGGGTGGTTGCAGCATTGACTGTCACTGTTTGTTGTTTCTTTGACGACTCTGAGCCTTATCGTCCCTTTCTCTTGTTATTATTTCCTTTCTTGTTGTCACTTTCCTTCTTGCCTTCAGTTTCCCCTGGCTTCTCGCCCTTCTTGTTGTTGTGGTCGTACAGTTTCTAAGACAACCTCTTAGCACTGCCGAAGGTTTTAGGATTTGCAGCCATCACATTTCCTTGAATTGGGGAGGTTAATCCCCAGACGAATCGTTTGATTTTCTTTCCCTCTGAAGTAATCATGCCAGGGCACAACAGTGACAGTTCGCTAAACCTTGATATGTATACATCAATGTCGGAGTTTCCGACGGTGATATTCCATAACTCTTGCTCCATTTTCTGGATTTCGCCTCGCGGGCAGTACTCGGCCATCAACATTTCTTTCAACTTTGCCCATGGTATGGCGTTAGCTACGGGAAGAGTCATGGCTTCTACGTGTCCATTCCACCAGGTGAGAGCTTGGTCAATGAATGTGCATGCAGAAAACTTCACTTTCATCTCCTTGGGGCATTCGCATATCTCAAATACCGATTCCACCTTCTCGATCCATCTTTTTAGGGTTATCATTCTGCCCGTGCCATTAAAGGTTCGTGGCTTGGCGTTGGTGAAATCTTTGTAAGAGAATGTCTTGGTAAGTCCTTGATTTATCCCGTTGTTCGAACTTCCAGCCCCTTGTCTATTGCCTCCACCATTGTTCCCTTGGTGGATTTGCACCATGGCTGCGGTGACCGCAGTAGATACAGCTGCTTGAAATGAAGCTGAGTTGATTTTTGGTGGGGTTGGCCCGGGGTTTCCGCGGGTTGGTCGTTGTGGCATCTTTCTGTCATGGAACGGAAAGATGTTGAGTGCCTAAGATTTTTGTGAGTTTGTGGTCCTATAAACTAGGTGTAGTGCATGTACTTAAGTTGTTTCACATGTTAACATACAAGAATGGATACACAACACATAACAGATAACAACATCACAATAGAACACATATATTTTTCACTAATAATATCCGTACTTTGATACATGAAAATTTGCTCAAAACAGCATACATAAATGGTGCAAGTTCGGCAGCGTAACGACTCTATGAGTAGTGTAATCACTTAAACATAGAGTCGATGGTACATAGCATAGATCATAGTACTAGTAGGGTAAGGCTGGTCCTAACACTCTAAGGAGCGCCCGACGACGACAACGAGGTCATATACCGAAGTGTTGTGCTAACAACTGGGCCATCTCAGTCATTTCTCCAATGACTTCATCTCTTTCCTGTTCAGCCTGCACCGCTCGTGCTTCCATGGCGAATAGATGTTGCCGCAGAGCGGCAATCTCAGCTTCCGGAGAGAGATTCTCTCTTGCGGGATTTCCTGGTGGGGCGGGGTGCTCCTGCTGCATCTCGCTAGTAGGTGATGTGGAGGAATCCTCGTCTGTGTCTTGTTCTTCCTCCATGTCGTCATCGATCCCATCAAACTCGTAGTCTGTGTCCGTGTACTCGTCAGTATATGAATAAACTATTATTACTCCTAAGATGTTTTAATGATTGTATAAATTGATTTGATGTTATCTTCTTGCTAATAAAGGGGTATTTTTTAAGTTTACCGACCATCACGATTTCCTCAGGGCATGTGATAGTTGTACTTCGGAGGAAATGTAGTTGATCAGGCTACATTCACCCCTTAATACAACTATGAACAGTCCCAACTTAACCGAGATGCCAGTATCATCTTATTTGATTTGGTATTACATTCTTTTTCCTATTTCATACAAGTAGAGGTGTTTTATCGTTGTGTTTTATTTGTTTTGTTCAGAGTTGTTTTAGTCCCTCTTTGGTTTATAGTTGCATATCAATGTGTGGTTAGATATGTCAGTTCACTATAAACAGTGCTCCGATACCAACATGTCACACCCCCGAACCAGACGGTAGAAACGTCCGAGGGCTTGCGTGACTTAAATTGAATATCATCACAATGAATATACATGAAACATAACATAAACATCGCCATGCATTAATACATTACAACTGACATTGTTCACATCAAGTACATTGTCTAAATATTACATATTCATATCATAAATTGTTTGAAAGTTTTCAAAAGCATAACACCCTAACATACTTGGTACTACTCCTCAGCTTACCTGTTACCTGAGAATACAAGTTATTTTGAAAAACATCAACATATGGAATGTTGGTAAGTTCATAAGCAGGGTTGTTTTGAAAATATTTGTATAGTTTATAAAACCCAGAAAACTGATATTTTCTGAAAAGACAATTGTTTATACCAAAGTGTGAAGATCCATAGTTTTGTACATGAGTGATTTCAAAGTGTGTATAAATGAGAAGTTTTGCATGATAGTTATTGAAAAGTACGAGCAAATGGTGTTGATCTCCTCGACAAACCCGATGTTTTCCGATAACATAATATAATATAATTGTTTCGAATTGTTATGACATTAAAACGAATGATTATGATTTTCCTTGATTACTCGGATAGTATTGGATTTATTTATGTGAGGCGTTATAACCATGCATGATAATGACTAGTTCGTCTGTCTTGGCCTTCTAATGAGCGCCGAAATTGATCTTAAGATTTTGTCACCCTAGACTGGCCGAGTCTAACTGTAGCAAATATTTGAGGTGTGGGGGAGTCACCCCCTTATAGATCTATACACAAACTCTCTCTCTCTCTCTCTCTCTCTCTCTCTCTCTCTCTTTCTCCAGGAAACTTTGATTATAACTACAGATTACAAATGACCTACAAAGGTACTCCCCGTTATTACTCACTAAATCCAAATTGAATTTGATTACCATTGATTAACGACCTGTATTTGTTTACTGAAATGCAGGTAAGTCTAACAAACTAGGAGAAGAGGATTACAAGGTCCTGCAAATTCCGTGTATTATTTAAGATTGTTGGGTACACGAAGGACACGTTGGCCCATTTCGCAATGATTTATTTGGACCTTACTAGCAATGCTAATGGGCCACTGAGGCCCAATAGCACTTGCAAGCCATTGAGGGTCCCTTAAGCATGTAATTGGGTCACAGGAGGCCCAATAAACATTTATTTTTATCGTTGGGCTCAAAAGTTATGTTAATGGGTCACGAAGGACCAATAAGCATGATTCGAGACTTTCAAGCACAAAGATTTGAATATTTACTTGTTTTAGGTATAGTATAATTGTTGGAAAGTTTGATTTAACGATTTTTAATTCCATATCGGCACGAGGCCGGTTGGTTGTTTATAACGATATTTGGAATTATACGTATATTCATCTTTCTATTTTCATGAGTTGTAGTTTGGTATTTTTGACTCAAAAATCTTAATAATAAAATAATTTGTTCAAAATATTGGTTTGACCTTTTCAGCCCTTCTTTAATAAAAATGACAATTTTAGTCCCTTATTTAAAAAAAAGACCTTTTAGACCCTTAAACCATTTTCTTGACATTTTTGACCCACAGACTTGTTTAAGTGATGTTTTTAGTTCAAAATTTACTCTTTGGCAGTTTCAGCCCCTCCAGTAATGAGTTTTTCAGTTAAAGTCCAAACTTTTTGCAACTTTTACAATTTTGGCCCAAAATCCAAAAAGTTTACATTTTTTATCCTTGTTTGGAAAAAAATCATTTTAACCCCTGAATTAGTTTTGTTTACCCTTTTATTCCATGTTTTGATAAGTTTACCATTTCAATCTCTTGAAAATCATATTTTTCGCAATTTTTGGCTCTATGGGCCGAAAAGCCCAAAAATTGGCCCATTAAGCTACAAATTACATTTCTAGCCCTTTAAAGAGTATGATATTCATAAAAACATTTATTTTTACTGTTTTGACTCTTTTAGTCCTTAAGAAAACCGTGAATGACAACTTTCAACTAAACTTTTGTTTATTTGACAAATTAAGCCCAAAAATGAGTTTTATGTTGCATTATGTTTATTATCACCTTAGAGGGTAATTTTTATTGACTTGTTTAGTGTAATATATCTTAGATCATGTTTATCTTCCTCCTAGAGCCATAGATCTCGAGATTTCTTTCTTTTTTGTTACATATTTACCACATAAACACATGAAATCACACATAACATACACATATACATAGATCTACACATTTTTACTTGTATTCTCCCCCATAAAACTTGTGAAAAACGTAAAGACAGGGGTATGAACTCACCTTTGCTTGTTTTTTTTTATTTAAAGAAGAAAAGGAAGAGTGTGTTGCTATTTTTCGGCCCTAGAAAGCTTTCTTGGGTTGATTTCAAACTTAAGAAGCTTCTAAGGAGTAGATCACGAAAATTGTGTGAGTTAGGAAGAAGTTTTGATGAAATAAAGATACTAGGTTATGGATCTACATAATACCTTACCAATTATGATGATCCTTATGGAATAACCTCCTTGTATTGCCCTAAATCTCGAAAAAAATTTATGAAGAAGAGGAGATATGATGGTGTTCTTGAGAGAAAACTTAAGTGATTTGTGTGTGAGCGTTCTTTCTTTTGGGCCGAGAATTAAGAAGAGAAGGAGAAGAGAGAGGTAAAGGGATGGTGCATGGAGACATGTGAGGTTTTGCATGGAGATCCATAATGTAATAAGGAGGTGGCTAACCCTCCTTATCTCTTTGATTTTCATTTTTTTTGCACTTGGGCCGAGAAAATGGAGAAGAAAGAATAGTTTGGGCCTTTGTGTTCTTGAGTCCATATTATGGGCCCATTTTGATGATCTTTGGCCCAATGGGCCCTTAAGAGCTTTTACAGCCCAATTAGGTTAATTAGATTTGTTATGGCCCAATAAGGGTATTTTATTTGATTCTAGGCCCATTATGGCCCAAAATGTTAAAATAAATGAAAGTGGGTCCAATTAGAGCCCATTTAAGAGTTCTAAGCCCAAAATAGTCAAATTGGAAGCTTATTGGTCCATTAGGCCCAATAAGAAAATCTTAGTCCAAAATGGACTTAAACCGGGATTTTTAGGGTTTCCAAGTTTTGTTGACTATTTGAATGTTTGTATATGGTATTTGATGGAATTTTGTTGTCATTGAATAAACACCATACATGTTTTCTAGTTTTAGCTGCAATGTCATTCTTTGTTAAGTATTTACAACGTATCAGAATTCCTAGTTGTGACACCTTGTCTGGCAATTGAGCACATATAACACGATCTATGTCTTCGAGATTTGGAAGTTTAGATTTTTTTCTAAGAAGAGGCATATGTGACAATGTGGAAAACCTTTTTTTTGAAACTCGATGGTATATATAATTGTATGAGGCAATTAAGTTATTTGGTTAACACATAATATTATAAAATCATAAAAAAGATAATGAATAATGACATTTTAGATTTATACCTCCATTGACTTTAGTCGACTGATTAGTGAATCATGTTTTATTTTGAATATTCGTGTCAAAATATTGGGCTTGTCTTTTGGTTTAAGATTCTTAGATTCAACAAATCTAATTACTTTTGGCCATTTAGGATTACATGTAAGGGTTAAAAAAGATATGGATAACCACACCAGTTAACCAAATTCATTGCATCAAGTAATTTTGTTGCATGTAACGGCTTCACTAGTAAAGGAAGATGGAATAATGATATGGTTTTCCATCATAGAAGCATCTTCAATTCCGTCTTGAGTGGCCTTGGCCAAGTTGCCATAAGGAGCCATGCGTAATGTTGGTTGGTTAAACTGTATATAATTAAGGTGGTTGTTTTCAATAATTGTATAGGAATCAACTAGAAATTGTTGGAAGAGTTTTCTGGAACGTAATATCAAGGATATTTCATTAGCACTCTGTTGTATACGGTAAGCAAAAAACTCTTACATGGTCAGCTTTATTAGTCCTTTGGAGTCTGATTCTTCTACACCGCGATGTGATATATCCAGTCAAAATCCATCCTCGGCATAAGAGAACAACAAAGGATATTAAAGTGAAAGATACTGAGGATGAAACTCATTAATACTTTGAAGATGCCGACTCTGTGCTTCCAAAACAACATCTCGTTAATCGGAACCATCAATGCCACCTATAATGAGTGCAACCACCTCACTTGTGGTAGGAAGATTATACTGCCTACCATCCTTTTCTCTTGTCCCAATCAATTTAACCCGAATACGCTCTGTTGGATATGATCCAAATCGATCATGTGCCATTCTAAATTGCTTAACTAATGGATTAATAAAATCCAATAAACCCATCAACTCATGAACAGCCAAGAACTCGAGTGAAAAATGATTTGCCATTGAATTAGGAGATGTTGACTTTATCTTTTTTGAACTACATTAAGAAGGGTAAAAAATCATGGATACAATTATTATGCAATATAATACAATATATATATATATATATATATATATATATATATATATATATATACACACGATAGAAGCTATTTACATACTCGTATGCATTAAATATGTTGTCGAATTCATGATTTGTATTATATATGTACAGCTGATAAAATTTTGGTAATTCACCATCCTCGGATAGTAAGCTGCTTGCAATATGATAATTGTGTCCATGCATTCGATAAACATAAGGACCACCTCCAGAGTTAATGGCATGATCATTCTTACCATCTATAGATGTAAACGCAAACATCATATTATATCAACGAATACTTTGTATAAAGTTTTGACTTTTTTCAGTAACACCACTATATAAATCCATCAACAGCTGAGGAGGGTGAGTAAGAGTGGGTAATTCTATTTTTCCATTCTAACAAAAAATGGAATAATAGGTTTTCTTTAAATCCTTATTTCCTCGAATTGCTTCTTTCATCCAAACCTTAGCTTTACATACCGAACAAACATATACTGCATCACTAGAATCCAAATAATCTCTAAAGAAACAAAAAGGCTCATCAATGTAGATATACTATATGCCTAAAACAAAAAAGGGTAAAGAAAATTTTAAAGTATTTTTTTAATCGGATAACCAAAATCATAAATTTTAATTATAAAGAAACAATACATTTTCTTATTCCAAAATATTTAGTTTGATTATCACCCGCTACATCATTTTGAGCAATTGAAGTATATGTCACAAATGTTTGTTTGTTTTTTTAGAATGATTAATAGTAATGCTTGAATGCTCTATATAATCTTCATTCAAATAAAAAAAAAAGGAATATCCTTTGTATTGAACGATTTGCGTTTCCCTCTTGTAGATTTGATTGTGTTATTTTCTTGACATGTAGCACATTTGTTGGAAACAACTGAATCATTAGATAAGCTCAATGAATGTTTTGGAAATGTTTGTGGACTAATTTTGAAAGCTGAGAAAAGGTATAAAGTGAAATATAATGAACGTAAATGTTTGATCAAATAAAAAATAATATTATTAATTAATAATGAAAGAATATGAAATCTATGACCATAGTTCAGATGGGTCTTGCGTGCATTTAAAGTTGTTGAATTTTGATGTTTTTGGTCATTTGAAGTTGGCAAGGTACTTCAACCGTTTACAACTGTTCATTGGTTGTTTTAAAAGTTAACAACTATTGAAATTATAAATGTTTTTATATGATTTACATTGTGGAGTTAACATATTATAAAAGTAATCATGAAATACTTACCCTGGCTGGTGATTTGTGAGAGTGGCGACCTTGATGAAATAAATGAATGATGCACATTTGGGTGTATAAGGTTACGAGAGGATGAGGTTGAAAGTGATTCAGTAACTTTCCGATTAACTTGACAATTAGACGGTATAAAGAAATTATTTTTTGGACGAAAAAAAATTGTATTGTAAATGACAAGCAAAATATCAATATGTAATATTAAACTACATATATTGAAAGTAAATTTATCATCAATTAACGAAAAAGACATAATAAATAGTAATATAAGAATAGGAAAACTATTACCAAAGTGTGATGCGTCCTAATAGCCTTGAAACTTATGGCATTTTGATTTGTTCAGTCACCATTTACAACTGTTAGCTAGTTGTCATACCAATTAAAAAAATTATAGTTGTTATATGATTTTCAATGGCAGGGTTAAAATAACATAAAAATTAATTCTTAAAAATTTACCGTGATTTTTTATTTGTGAAAACGGCGACCTTGATGAAATTATTGTAGGTTGCACATTCGAGTGTATGATGTTATGAGGTGATGACTTTGAAGGTAATTCCGTACATTTTCGAGTAACTGGACAATTATATGATACGTAGAAGTTGTTTTCTTAAAAAAATTGATTATGATAAAGTTGGAGGAATATATAAATAAAATTATTACGATAGAATTATATAATGATAATATTTAAATTAAAAGTTTACCGTTTGTGATGTCCGACAGTGGTATGCATGGGGATGCTTTTGATTTGGTTCTTCTATTGTTCGAAGTCATATACGTTGGATTTTGTAAGACGTAAGATGAACTATGTTTAAACCATTATTTCCACCATCTTTTTAATTGTTTTAGTATTTTCTTAGTTGATAATGTATAAAAATTACTTCTTTATTAGTCAATTTGAATTACATTTGTACTTTACGGTTATAAAGCATAAAATTGATACTTATACAACACTCTTATGTATTTTACTATTTTGATCTTGTTACTCCATTACTGTTTTGCAGCATAACCAAAACCATGAACTTGTATTATGAAAGGGTTGTTTGGTTTTAGCTAAATGGAGGGTAAAATGGTAAAAACCTGAAAGAATACTTTGCGGTTTTCTCATTCTTTCTTAGTTCTAAACAAAAAAAAACATCAATTTTACTATGGTGATCAACTGAATACTATTAGATTATCACAGAAAAATAGGATGGTATTATCTAAAAAGTAATTTTACATTAATTATTCATCTGTTACTTGTCTTTTACTAAATCCAAATCAAAATTTTATGAGAGATTATGTTGTAAATACTTATAAAACTCTAATAATGAAAACAATAACTCAAACAAAAATCTAATCTAGTGATTAACATATGGAATAGAAACAGGAAGAACATGAAGAAGATGAATCACAGAAGTGAGAAAGGTGGGTTATCTTATGCGAATATATATGTAGTATTTATGTTGTAAATCATATGCAAATAATCTAAAAGGTTCAAAATATACAGATTATTAGTTGGTAGGTTATATATTTAAGTTGATTACAGATTATTAGATGGATAATGTTATTTATAATTAATTCGATACACCAAATCCAGGTAATTTGGTTATATTTAAATTATTTCCATCATTATCCTTTTTAATTAGAAACATATTTCCCCTGTTTATGGTAAGTTGATCATTTTGATATCTATTCCTTTATTATTATCGTTATATACATTATTCTCTTTTTTTACTAATGTTAGATTATTTTTCCTTTAAAGAACGAAAAACCAAGTTAAAGTGTTAAAAAATAACTTGTCAATTTTAAGAAATATGAATAATAAAATAAGTCACTTTGGTTCAGAAAAAGAGAATCTAGCTGCTACATCTTGCAAACAGACATTTATATTATACCATAACCTTTTAAATTTATAAAATTTTGTTAGATACACAATTTTGCAAGTTCTTTGTTAGATCTTTGTGATTTGAGGGATATATTTTTAAATTTATCAAACTGATCAAATTTAATGACTAAAAAGCCATTCTTTGAAAAGACAACATATAAAATTAACTTAATATTATGTTTCATTATACTTCAGTTGTACATCCAAAAACACAGTTGTAGTGTAGAATGCACACATCCAAAAGTTAAATCTGGATTTTGATTCTAATCATTTGGTATTAGTTAGATTAACATTGGTCAAAAAGTACATTGATATTGTTCAGAAGTTAAAATAAACTGAAAAAACTTATTAGGGATATAATGATAAAAATAACAACCTGATCAAATCAAATATCTAAAATGAAAATATTTAAACAGAAAAACATATACATAAGTTAATATTACCATTCATTCAGCTTCATTTCAACATCTAAAAGACAATTCTAGTGTTAGATTGCATACATCCAAAAGATAGCCCATAGCATGGACTTAAAAGCAAAAGAAGATTTACATATGAAAAAAAAGGAAAGATAGATTAACTAAGGGTGCTAATGAATAAGACTTATGGGTAGTCCCCAGGGAGGTTCTTCATTAGGTCCTTGTAGTGCTTGATCCTTTTTTGGTAGCCCTTGAGAATGGATGATAGGTTGTTCCCGATAGAGAGGTCTTGAGAAATCCCCTTTGTGAGGGTATTCTCTATAATGAGGAAGTTGCGGTAGTGTGGACGGCTTTCCAGGGCAGATTCAAGGTCGAACATCATCCTTGTCCCCTCGTTGATCTTGCTTTGAAGTACTTGAATGATTTCAATGACTTTGCAGAAGTAGATGATTAGTGTCTAGAACATGGATTCAGATTCTTGGCTTTTCATGGTGGGAGTGTTTTAGGAGTAGATGGTTGCTTGTGTGTTTATCAAATGAGTGGAAAGATGTTTGATAGGGTAACGACTGGGATTGGTAGTAGTGACAATTTACTAATGCATTTAAGCCATTGACCTCTGAATTTAGATTGATATTGGTTTAAATGTTAGAGATTGATTGCTTTCATTAGTCCATTCAATTTCCATTTAGATGTTTATTTTTTTTTTGTCAAAAATGAATATTCAGTAACTTGGAAACAAGATCATGGACGATCTTTTAAAGTTCCTAAACCACTCATTATATTCTTAACTAGGCGAATGTCGCGCGTTGCACAGAACCACCTATATAGTTGAAGTATTTACAAATATATGTTTTTTTAAATATAACAATAATGTTGTTGTTAAATTTGATATAATAATTCTTATACTAAATTGATATAATATATTGCTTAATTTGAATTATATGATAATATATACATCTACTATAACTATATCATCTCAATCGTTTGAATAACTTCTACCCGCGAGTTATACATGAATAAAATTAAATATAATATATAGTTTAATGTTATTTATAGTTGTTATTGTTAATTAACTTGTTAAAATTTATTTTCTTAATATTTTAATTCTATCATTATAATTATTTAAAACATCAAACACTGGTTTTTAATTTTAAAGGTAACAATATAACAATTTATATAGAGTTATTTTCAACTATTGTTATTGTAAGTTATTTTAAGCTACTTATATGAAAACTTTTAATGATTATAAAAATATCTTTAGGAAATATTTTAGTTAAATTGAGATTACAACTTAGTTTTTACATTTATCACTATTAACTATTTACAAAATATTATTTGGTTTTTTAAGTGGAACTGAAATTTATGTTTAAGTTGACAATATAATGTTATATTTAAATTAACAATTTAAGTATTTTGTCCAAACTGTTCAAAAGTTGTAGCTTTAAACTAATAATGGTTTACATACAACAACATTTTGAATCTAATAAATTAAATATAATATGTTAAAAGTTAAAGACATAACTTTATAAATAGAAGTAAATATATTATTTTAAAATTAAAATTTAGTTTATTTATGATTACACTTTAGGTAAGATATTTATTTAACATTATTAACCAACTTATAATCATTATTAGAAAGACACTACAATTTATCACTTTTAACTATTTACAAAATATTTTTTGGGTTGTTTAAGTTAAACTAAAATTTATATTGAAGTTGACCATGTAATGGTTGACATCCAACAATATATTAAAACTAATAAATTAAGTACAATATGTTAAAAGTTAAAAATAACATAAATTTATAAGTAGAAGTAAGATGTTATTTTAATATTGAAATTTAGTTTATACATGATTACACTTTATGTTTGATATTTATTTAACATTATTAACCAACTTATAATTATTAGTGAGAATTTCATATATGCCCTTAATAAACGTCTAAATATCGTATTTACCCAAGCTAAACTGTAAATATCATATTTTTCTTTCTTAACCTTTTAAAATATCGGATTCGCCCGAAATCTTTTTTTTTAATAGTTTTTAATATTTAATAATAACTCTTTATATTTTAAAATCATCAAAATTGAAAATAAAAACAAAATTGATGATTTTGCCCTTAACTCCTGAAATCGTAGGAAATCTTCACTGTTTTATGCTCTTCTCTTCTTCCCCCAGGACCGTCACTGTTCAAACTCGCTGTCTTCCCTTTTGCCTCTCGCCGCATTCCTTATTTTGGTCATTATTTCATTCCATATTTTCCCTTCTTTTTGGCAACATAATCAAACATAAGAAAAGTATTACCCCAGGGGAAACTGATATGAGCGTGATTATGGAGGCAAATAAGGAATGTGGTGAGAGACAAAATGGAAGACGACGAGACTGAACAACGACGATCGTGGGGAAGAAGAGCATTCCTTATTTTGTTAATATTTAATAATAACTCTTTATATTTTAAAATCATCAAAATTGAAAATAAAAACAAAATTGATGATTTTGCCCTTAACTCCTGAAATCGTAGGAAATCTTCACTGTTTTATGCTCTTCTCTTCTTCCCCCAGGACCGTCACTGTTCAAACTCGCTGTCTTCCCTTTTGCCTCTCGCCGCATTCCTTATTTTGGTCATTATTTCATTCCATATTTTCCCTTCTTTTTGGCAACATAATCAAACATAAGAAAAGTATTACCCCAGGGGAAACTGATATGAGCGTGATTATGGAGGCAAATAAGGAATGTGGTGAGAGACAAAATGGAAGACGACGAGACTGAACAACGACGATCGTGGGGAAGAAGGGCAAAACATAGACTATGAAGATTTCCTACGTTTTAGGAATAAAGGGCAAAACCGTCCATTTTGTTTTTTTTCTCAATTTTAAAGATTTTAAAATATAAAAAAGGATTATTAAATATTATAAGATATTAAAAAAATATGTTTGGGCAAATCCGATATTTAAAGAGATTAAGAAGGGAAAATATGATATTTAAAGTTTAGCTTGGGCAAATACGATATTTAGACGTTTAACAAGGGCGTATACGAAATTCTCCGTAATACGTTAATATGTACTTCTTATCAAAAGTTTTTGTCAATGAAATATTAAACTATTATCAATTTTTCTTAATATTTTTTTATAAATTATAATTCATAAAGAAAAAGTTGTTTTTTAGATAATTTTATAGAGTTGACTAATATTTAAGTTATATTTTTTAAAATGTCTCGCCTCTTAAAAACCAAATTGTAAAAACCCGATCCAACCGAATTGTAATTTTGTTGGATCGGATCAGATTTGAATTTAGTTTGAATTATTCGGATTCATATTATGAAAATCGAATTCTATTTGGATTTACTTGATCGGATCGGATCAAACCGATACATCCAAACGAACACCCCTAGGAACCTGCATTCTCAAGATCCTACGCAGGACAGATATTGGCCTACCAAACAACTATTGCAACACTGACCTTCACATCTGAGATCACTTATTCCATCTCGTGCAAGTACTCCTCCTCCTTCTCAGCTTTCTCCTTGCGGAGCAGTTCCACTCTCCTCAACAGATCCTCATTGGTTGCTTTCAACATCCTTTCCTGTCCCTGAAGGGTTTGTACTGCCCTCTCCACTCAAACCCTTAGATCGACGGAAACATGATCAGAGACCTAAAGCAAAGACATAGTAAGTCAACAAAAGGTAGGATAAAAGATATAACCAGAATGAAACTGATACTTACGGATTGGAAGAAAGAGACCAATTTCTGGAGCGCTTCCTCAGCTCCAAGGCTCTCCAAAGATAGACCTGCTGACTCGAAAATTTTCCTTTTATGGGATCCTAGGGTCTTCACTGTCAAGTCAATAGCAGATTTCTTGGAAGGAAGAGAGGATGGGCTCTTCTCCTTCTTCACCGTCAGCTGATCCTTCGACATGGTTGTGTCAAGATCAACGAGTGTGAAGCGAGCACTGGAACGAATGACTTTGGATCATATATAAATATATAAGAGAAGACTATTAAAAACCTTCATCACAAGCAAAAAGAATCGAGGATCCGTACCTGTCGACATAAGGTCAGTGGCAGAAGAGCTTTTTTGTAGAATGGAGTGATCAAATCGGAAAGATCTCTCAGCTTCAGACTATGCCAAAAACCTCACGATCTTCCCTTCAAATTCCTCAGCAACAGGGACGAGACCCTCAAATTTGAAAGCTGCAAAAAAGCAAACAAAATAATAAGATGTGAATTCCAGGATCCTTATATCAATATAAAAGAATCCTACCCTTCTTAACCCAAACATCTGGTAAGAGATCTCCATTAGGAACAGAGTCGCGTCTCAAGAAAAGGTACTTTCCTTTCCAGGCTCCATCATTCTGTTTGGTTTTCAGGACCAGAGGAGTTCTGTAGGTTTTGAATTTGAGGAGAAAGCGAGAATTCCCGAAGGTTGTGAGATCATATACGCAGGCCAGTTCAAGAAGACCTATATCAAGGCCTTTTGACTGATTTATTTGGTCAATCCAATATAGGATCCTCCAAACAATGGGCATGGCCTGGATATACGAGATCCCAGTCACTCTGAAGAACTCAGAGATAGTCCTGGGGAAAGGGTATTTCAAACCCAAGGAAAATGGGTACTCAGGAAAGCACACCCAGGTGGGTGAAACAAATTCAGGTTGAATGAGAGTGTCGAAGGGCCTGAAAACAACTTTGGAAGGGAAGGCTCCATTGAGTCCCAAAGACTCAATATCATCGTCACCAAAGGAACACGTCTCCTCGTAGGAGAGGATCCCTTGATCGATGAAGTCATCGTCGGAGAGGGCTAAGATATTTTTAAGAGAAACGACAATTTTTCTAACCATAATAGAAGAAGTGAAAGCATAAAACTAGTTACCTTCTAATTAATCGTCGGTACTCGAAAAGTAGCACAGGTAAAGAAAGGAAAAACGAGACGAGTAAAGAATGAAGGAACTGATCACATCTATTTTTACTAAGGATTTGAGGCTGATTTGACTATTAATGGCTAGTTATCCACCCATTGGATATCAAAATTACCTACCCATTGAGGGTTAATTCTGAAAATTACTTTTCTCTCTCCTTTTATCTCATTAATTGAAGTTATTCCTTTAATATTTTCATGATTAACTCTTACATTTTCAGGAATAACTTGGGGGAAATTGTTAGGGCCAATATTCTCAAATCATTCAGGATCCTCAAACCTTATCAGATATTCAGGATCCTCAACTATCTTAGGATCCCGACTATTGTCGTTATTATTATTTATTAACATTTATAACGGTTGTATTTCTTTCATAACTAACACGTGTGCAAAAATAGTCAATAAAAGACTTATTCTCAACAGAGTTTCGTCTCAACTATGCTAAAGACCCGGAATACCAAGTCAACTAACGTTCGCAAAGCTGGTCATAGAATATCCCGGGAATATCGGACATTTTGTTAGCTAGTTTAGACTATAAATTGGCACTTATATCTCGCACACAACACACACTACTGACTCCTAGCTTTCTCTATGAATTTTTTTACTGGTTCTTACTAGAATACTCTCTGTAATCATCATTTTACACTAATAAAATCATCAAGGCAGGTGATCGTTGTCACATCCCAAGGTTTTGTGTCGAAGATCCTAGCAAGGGTCAAGGGCTTTCCTTGTAAACCATTGTGTCATTCTCTTTATCTTTTCCTATTGCACAACTCGAACATCACAACCTCACATTCAATTTTGTTGATTGATACTTGTGTAATTTTTAACCAAAACAAGAGGTATTAGATAAGTTATATTTCTTGTTCCTGGAAGGATGAATACGAGGTATCAGACAAGTTATAGTTCTTATTCTCGTAAGGAAAGACATAATAGGAATGTGGTTGGTACCAACAATATATGTTAGGAACTTATGTGTTGTCTGAATATTCGGTGAATGTATTTTTTATTTGAAGGTATATGATTAATATAATGGGTGAAGAATGTGTATGCTCAATAAAATTTATGCTTACCTGTTATTTATGAACCTTTTTCAGGACCCCTCCGAGGTAGATAGGAGGAAAGAAATCGGTGTGAGTATGACGACTTTTTTGCATTCTTGTGGGTTTTTAGTTTTCTATTATTTTGACAATTTGGATATGTAATCTGGGATTATGACTTCTGCATTTTGATTATGAAACATTTTTAGTAAAATGTGATATTATGCTTTGAAAGTTTCAATGGATGATATCAAGAATGTTTTCTTTTGCTAATGATTTATAATATGATTAAAGGTTAAAAGTTATAATTATAAATATATTCTAAACAATAAGATGTTGTAGTAGCTTGATATCATGTATGAACTCTAATATGTTTAGAGTACCAAATGGTTACTCAAAAAGCTTTATGTTTACATGTTGTTTATTAACCTTTTTTAGGACCCTCCGTGGTAGACTGAGGAAAGAAACCTAAATGATTGTGATGAGATTTTGCACTCTCATGGATTTTTAGGTTTCTATTACTATGAAATTTTGGATATGTAATATGAGATTATGACTTAAGAATTTTGATTATGAAACACTTTTAGTAAATTGTGATATTATGGTTTGATAGTTTCAATGGACAATATCATGAATGTTTTCTTTTACAAATGATTTTTATTATGATTAAAGGTTGAAAGTTATGATTTTAAATATATTATAAAAAAGAAAATAAGATGTTACAATACCTTTATATCATCTATGAACTCTAATATGTTTAGAGTACCAAATGGTTAATGCCCTGTTTTGATAATGAAAGTACACAGAAGTTTAAGTTTACATGTAGATTATGATTTGGCCTTGGTTCTAATGGATAAGAATAACAAAACAGAAAATATAAACTTGTCTTATTTCACTATAATAACTATATAGAGTTATTATGTTGATGGGTTTTGAGCATAACAAACAAAAACGTATGTGTGCATGCAATCCTAATTTCTTGATCTATGTTTTATTTAATTGAACATACAACTTTTGAACATCAAATGGAAAAACCTAGGAAGCATATACTAATTTTGGAATTAATAACTACGGTTAGAATACATAACTTTATTTTTATTGAAGAATAACAAGAACCCTTGTGTTGTTGTAGCTTAGAGAGAAAGCACCATAAATGTTGTGCCTCTAGTAGATTACACCCAACACTAGCAAGAGGACGAGAGAGGACAGAGAAGAATGAGAGAAAGGAATTTCGGCTATTCCTCTTGGGTTTCAAGTGGCCAAATTCCTAAGGGGTAAGGGTCTACTTATAGTCCAACAAGGATGCCCTAGATAACCTTAATTTGAATATATTATTAATATTTCAAATTGGTAATTATCCAGCTCCTTATATATCTACATGGGATAATCTAGAAAGCCTAGATTATCCATATGAACTGTCCACCTCCTTCCATAGGAAGGTTCTGGAATCTCTTGCTCAACTATTGAACAATTACACTTTAGACCCTATAGTTTTAATTAACTTTTTTAATCCCAAAATTAATTCCAATTAATTTTTATTAAATATTTCTATTTATAATTAATATATTATTCTCATAATATATAAGCAAATTATTTATTTCAATTTATTATTCAAATAATAAATTCAACCTCTCTCTCTAAAAATCATATTGTCTAGTTGCTAGTTTTGAGGGCACCCCAAAAGGACTATGCTACCATCAATTCAAGTATATACCAATTATGGTTATGGGCTTAGACACCTAATCCAAATGTCTCCCACTTAGATAAGTCTGATAACTATATTTGCCAGTATCACTTCTAAAACGATTAGTAAATTGTAGCTCTCAAAGCCGCTGTCAAACTCGAACCTAGTCAGTTACATGTCCTAAGATAAGTGATCATATAATCCTCCGTTCTGCAAGATCTCATGTGGAAAAACGACATGGAATAGAATCAATCTCATTGTCCAATACTTTGTTTCCCGATTTCCGATTTGTAATGACAAAGAACTTTAAATCGAACACATCAATTAAGTCCTGGTCGGGCCCAAGACTATAAGTCAACACCAAATCATCGAGGGGCCTAAGATATCGCTTTTCCCATTAGGTAAAAAGGAATATATAAAATTTGACTTATATGATTGTGCTATTTACTCGCCAAATCATGCACAACAATACGTTTTATAACATCAAGTTACTGATGCGTTTACATATCATCAATGCACAATTGATTTGTAAACCACGAATCCTATATCTTCGTTTAAAGATTATAAGATATTATCATCTCAGAATTAGTCGTGATAAATTCCATGAAGTAATTCTCTGAGCTCGGGTTAACCCAATACGTAAATCTCCATTTCAAAGTACTCATGAATATTGTAGCAAAACCATTTCTATGTCTAAAACTCTTTAGACAATCTACAATCCAATTCATGACAATCTTGATTCATTACTTACTTCCAAAAGTATGATCGACTGTGGATTGAATAATCTAATTATCTGGGAAGTAAAACATGCAAAATGAAACACAATAATAAACAATTGACAAAAGATAGTAAACAATACTCATAAATAATTCTCCATTACATAATCACCCAAAGTCAATTACATCTACTTGTTTAAAGTTTCTAAATACCTTTCTATCTACTAAAACTAATATCATCTTTCAGACCAATGCTCCTTGCATGTTGAACGTGCTTAATCCTACTCAGACCCTTTCTAAGGGGATCTGCAAGATTCTCTTCTGATGATACCCTCTTCACGACGAAGTGTGCTTCTTCAACTCTATGTCGGATAATATGGTATTTTCTGTCGATATGTCTTGATCTGGCATGATCTCTCGGTTCCTTTGTTAAGGCAACCACTCCTTCATTATCACATAAAATCTCCATTGGCTCCTTTATGGCTGGCATAACTCCAAGGTCTCCGATGAAGTTCTTCAACCATATATCCTCCTTCGATGCTTCGCTTGTTGCTATGTACTCTGATTCACAGGTAGAATCAGCCACCGTCTCCTATTTGGAACTTTTCCAAGTTACCACTCCTTCATTTAAGGTAAACACCCAGCTAGATTGAGAACATAAGTTGTCTCTATCTATCTGAAAGCTGGCGTCACTATACCCAGTTACTCTTAAGTTATCACTGCCACCAAGCACAAGGACCCAGTCCTTACTTCTTTATAGAAACTTAAGAATATTCTTGACCGCTATCCACTGAGCTTTACCCATATTTCCCTGATATCAATTAACCATGCTCAAAGCCAAAGCCACGGCCGAGCGAGTACATATCATAGCATACATGATCGATCCAATGGTGGAAGCATATGGAACTCGACCCATTTCTGCTATCTCTGCATCAGTATTCGGACTCTGATTCTTACTTAGTTTAGTATTACTCTTAATAGGCAGTTATGATTTCTTGGAATTCTCCATGCTAAAACGTTTTAACACTTTATCCAAATACATACTTTGACAGTTTGACTAAGTCTAATTAGTCTTTTGCTCCTATGTCTCAAAATCCTTTTCCCTAGAATATACGCAGCCTCTCCTAGATCCTTCATAGCGAAATACTTTCCAAGCCAAGAGTTAATGTCTTGAAAAGTTGGAATGTCGTTCCCTATAAGGAGTATGTCATCAACATACAATACCAATAAGGTTACTATACTCCCACTAGATTTGACATATACACAAGACTCATCTTCACTTCTAGAGAATCCAAACTCTTTGACTTTTTCATCAAAGCAAAGATTTCATATGCGAGAAGCTTCTTTCAATCCATAGATTGATTTCTCAAGCTTACACACTCTATTGGGATACTTTGCATCCATAAAACCCTTTGGCTGACTCATGTAAACATCCTCATCCAACTTCCCATTAAGGAAGGTAGTTTTGACATCCATCTCCCAAATTTCATAGTCATGAAACACAAATATGGCTAGCATTACCCTAATATATTTAATCTTAGCTAGTGGTGAGAAGGTCTCATCATAGTTAACCCCTGGGGTTTGAGTAAAGCCTTTCTGAACTACTCGAGCTTTAAAAGTGTGTACCTTTCCATCCATGTCGATGTTCTTCTTGAACATCCATTGGAACCCAAATGTCATATGACCGGGTACATTGTCAACTAAATTCCAAACTTGGTTGTCATGCATGGGCTTGATCTCGCTGTCCATTGCCTATTTCAAATTGGAAGACATAGGTCCCACCATTGCTTCCTTGTAGCTAGAAGATTCATCCAAATTTACCAGTGTACTATCACTGATAAATGTATCACCATTTGTAGTAATATATGGAAACCATAAAATTCAGGTGGCATTCTAACTCCACTGGAACGCCTAAGAGGTAACGACTCGTCAATTAGTTCAATTGGAATTTCTTCCTCAGGTTGAGCCCTAGCATTTTCAGAGGTTCATTCATCGTTAGACTCTTAAATTTCTTCAAGATCAATTGTACTCCCACTATCCTGTTTGCATATGAGCTCTCTCTCTCGTCAAAGACTCCCCATCGTGTTATGAATACCACGTTGTCACTAGGTCTATAGAACAAATATCCAAATGACTTTTGTTGGTAACCGATCAAAAAGACATCTCTCACTTCGAGGTTCAAGCTTGTCGTGATTCTCTCGTCTAACGAAATCTTCACAACCCCAAACCTTGATATGTGCTAATGAGGGAAACTTCCTTGTCCATATCTCGTGAGGTGTTTTGGCAACCTTCTTAGTTGGGACAAGATTGAGAATGTGGGCGTAAGTCTCTAAGGCATACCCCCAGAATAAGACTAGAAGTGAAGCTCGACTCATCATGGAATGAACCATGTCTAACAAGGTTCAATTATGCCTCTCATCCACGCCATTAAGTTGTGGTGTCCTAGGAGGTGTCAATTGTGAAACTATTATGCATTCCTTGAGGTAGTCGTGGAACTCGATACTAAGATACTCACCGCCTCTATCGGATCTAAGCATCTTGATCTTCCTGCCCAATTGATTCTAAACTTCTTGTTTGCACTCTTTGAACTTTTCAAAGGTTTCTGATATATTTATCAGAAAAGTGACATAGAATCAATTTGCATCCCTTGTGATGGATCTGAAAGGCCCACACACATCTATATGTATTGTTGGGTTTTAAGTACTATAACACTCCTATGGTGCAAATACAACCCTAAAGCTTTGGATCTAAGTTTCTCTAGTTATACATGCAATTTCAATTTTATCAAAAACATATACCCTAGCTAGCATGCAATTGTAGTTATAAAACATAAAAAAGCTAGTTAGATGAATACCTCTGTTATGTAGCTTGTAGAACTTGGCCTTTCAAGAGCTTAGAACCTCAAGTGTGATGCCTCAAATGGTTCACAAAACACCACCATCAAGTGGAGGATAATGAGAGAGAGGTTATGAAGCTCCAAATTCGGCTAGGGTTTCAACTATGATCACAAGCGCCGATTTTGGGAGTCTAGGGGTTACTTTTATAGTGTGGAATTCCTAGAGTCTAACTTGTAAACCCTAATTCACTTCCTTGGGCCTTTAATCCAATAAACCATATGATAATCCCTTTGGACTAACTCTTCATGGATTCCCACATAGAATTAGTCCATCCTAATCAATATGGATCATTAGCCCAAAACTACAAGTATTACTAATTGACTTAATCAGTCCCCATTAATTTAATCAGTCTCTTTTGATCACTAAATTAATTCCAAATTAATTCTTGATCAATACCATTTAAATAATATGATTTCTCAATTAACATATTATACTTATAATATATTAATAAATCACAAATAACCTCTTTCTCAAATATCCATCCTATAAAATTCTTCTGGTGAATGCAACCCAAAATGGACCATGCTACTATCAGGTCAAGTACATACCAATTATAGTTATGGGCTTGGACACCAAATCCAACATGTGTGAGATCCAACAATCCCTGACCTCTTTCACACCAACCAGTGAAAGGTGATTTCGTCATCTTTCCAAGTAAACAATATTCGCATGTATCATTTAACCTTAAGTCAAATGATTCCAACACTCCATCATTTTGGAGTTGGGCGATGCGTTTGTTGTTAACATGTCCAAGATGACAATGCCACAGGCATGCTTTGTCTATACCATTAGACGAATCAATTTGAAGAGCACTATTTCCTAAATTGTCTACAATCATCACAGGTTCATACACACCATCACAAGGTAAAGCTTCAAAATAAAATACACCATTTTTAAAAGCAGAAATAGATTCAATCTCATTATCAAAAGAATATCTAAAACCTTGTTTAAATAAAGCATGAAATGAAATGATGTTTCGTGTCATCTCTGACAAGTAGCAACAATTTATCAAATCTAAACCTATCCCATTACTAAGCACTAATTTATAAACTCCAATCTTGGTAACAGGCGAAGATCGCCTATTGCCATGATAAAGTTCATTCTTCCATGCTCCACATCCTCACTTCTTCTTAGCCCCTACAAATCAGAACAAATGTGGAAACCACATCATGTATCAAGGACCCAAGAATGAGAATATGATAAGTTATGAGATAAGATAGTCTAAATACCTGTCGAGGTTGGCTTCACTTTTCCATCCTTTATATCTTGCAAGTACTTTGGGCAGCTTCATTTCCAATGCCCTTTCTGTTGGCAGTAAAAGAAGGTAGCCACTTTGGGATCGGAGGCAGGGGGAGCGTCAGAACGGGCCTTTCCTTTGGGTCCATTTCTTGATGAACCGGCTTAAGACTTTCCCTTCTATTTCTGCTTTGGAGGACCTTTCCTCTTCTTCCCTTTTCCTTGACCAATGGCCTAGACTGGATCAGCAGAAGGGGTGGAGGCAAAACTTTTTCCCTTCATTCCTGCTTCATCAGTTCACAGTAGGTTCTAAAGTTGAGCCAATATGGTCTCTTGGTTGCTCAGATGACGAGTCAAGATAAACTGATCGTAACAACTAGGCAATCAGTGCAAAACTATGTCAATAGCCAATTCCTCATTAAAGTTCACATTGATCTTTAGCAAGCGTTCCACGTATCATTGCATTTTGTACACGTGGCTACTGACGGACTCTCCATCTTTCATCTTTCTAGTGATAAGGGAGTTTACTACCTCATACTTCTCTTGACGAGCTCGTTTATGGTACTTTTCCATCAAGTCCTTGCTCGTCTCGTATGGCTAGTAATCCTCGTAGAACCTTTGTAGCTCAGGAATCATAGTCGCCACCATGATGCAAGCAGATTTTGTTGCATCGTTACAGTGCTTCCTATACTCAGCTAGTTCTGCAGCAATAGCTTTGGTTTCATCAATCTCAAGAAGTTCCTTTTCGAGCACATACTCCTTGTCCTCGAAACGTAGAGCCATTTTGATTGTGTATCCAATCGTTATAATTGGTGCCATCAAAAGCAACCCTCGAGCAAATGTTCAACAATGAGAAGTTGTTGTTCAAGGAGGAACAAGAAGCATCGTTTGGAGTAGACATCTATAAAAGAAAGATAGTTTTGGTAATTAGATAGGAGTAATCCTCAATATAACACCCAAATGAAATATTAAGGCTAGGATCCAACTAGATAATCCACAACTTAGAAGAGGGGTGTTGTAATCTAATTGTGAATCAAATAAAGGTAGGTAAATGACGATTTACCAATTTCACCACAAAAAACGAAATTTGAACGAATTAGGTTTTTAATGAAATTCCTAGATCTTTTGAGACTCATTGAACTATTCAATGGCATGTTTAATCTCGATTATGCTCTTCCATTTGTGACTAGGATACTCTCGATGTCATTAATCATCTTATTTTAATGTGACAGTTAGCCACACATGCTCCATTAATCAATGATAATTTATGAGACACCCATTGCCACCCTTTATTAGTTCCTATTAGTGTGCTGGTTAACCACACACACCCCACTAACGACTTTTAAAGTGCAATGTGCAATTCCATGGGTTAGCATACAAATTCACATTGTTCCTCAAGTAACTAATATTGAGAATATTATAAAAGAATTTAGTTACTCTATGTTGGGACCAGGATCCTTACTATATCCATGATCCTCAAATATCCAGGATCCTCAGCAATATCAGGATCCCGTTTAATTATCGTTATTATTTTTATCAATATTTATAACAATCATATTTTGTCTATAACTAACACGTGTGCAGAAGTAGTCAAGGGAAGAGAAATTCTCAACGAAGAATAATCTCAACCATGCTAAAGACCCAAAATACTTGGTCAAATAACGTTCGTGAAGCTGGTCATAGAGGATCCCGAGAATATCGAACATCTTGTTGGCTAAATTAGACTATAAATTGACACTTGTAATCTGCACACGACACACTATTCTTTAGTTTAAACTTACTCTACGAAATTCTATACTTATTCTTACTAAGAACTCACTGTAATCTTCAATTTTATATCAATAAAATTATCAAGGCAGGTGATCAATATCACCTCTTAAGGTTTTATGCCGGATATCCTAGTAAGGATCAAGGGCTTTCCTTGCAAACAATTATGTCACATTCTTTTACCACTTGCTTTTACACAATCTGAACATCACAACCTCTCATTCAATTTGGTTGATTAGTACTTGTATAATTTTTTACCAAAACAATTTGGCGCCCACCGTGGGGCTGTGGTGTTTAAAATCCTCGAAAAAATCATGTCTACACAACCAATACTCTCTTTGTCCTCTGCTCCTTCCATTCCAACCAAAAACTTACCACCCCCTCCGAGTGGACCCCCCAGTCAGAGGAAAACGCCTGACACTTCCAAGAAAAGTACCCCCACAATCGCTAATCTAGGAAGATTGGGATCCTAGGGGCTCCAGGATCTGACTGCCTTAGTCACTATTGCAGAACTTTATGCTATGATGAGGAAAATGATGCAACAGGTGACCCAACAGCAGGAGGAGAATAAAGCACTACTCAAAGAAGTGGAGAGGATGAAGGCGGAATTTTAGAAATCCTAGGAAACTACACCTACAGTTGTGCAACCAAGGATCCCAAACTTCAATAATACAGGATCATCAGAAGGACACAATTCCTACCACTATGGCTTCACCCTGGGGGGCAACCATGGACAACTGAGCGTCCATGATCAATGATCTCAATGAGCCTTTCAACACTCCTAGAAACCTTGACTCTAGTAACTTCTTAAAAAGCAATACGATTAATACTAACTACACTAATGTTAATGCAGGAATAAACCCGAACATGGTTAGGGAACTTCAACAATTAAGACAAATGATCTCCAGTGTACCTGGAGTTGTCCAACCAATACCAAAAGCATCCCCTACAAGCCACAGGATCTCGAGATTTGCTCCTGTGATAGCCGATACCGAAGTTCCTAAGCACTTCCAAACTCCCAGCATGAAGCTATACGGTGGGACTACAGATCCCGAAGAGCATATAGCCTAATACAGAGAAAGGATGGAGATCATTCCCATACTAGGGCACTTGAAGGAAGCTTACCTATGCAAAAGCTTTGGTTCGACTCTTATAGGATTGGCCCTCAAATGGCTACTAAATGTTCCCCTATACTCTATTACTTCATTTGAACACTTAGTCAATATCTTTAATAGCCAATTTTCTTGCAGCAGAACCTTCGAGAAGATCACTAGTGATCTCTACCAGGTGGTTCAGGATCCTATGGAACAACTTAGGGACTTTGTTAACAGGTTTGACAGGGAAGATCTGAGCATCCCCAGCATTGGCATGGCTACCGTTGTGGAAGCATTTAAAATGGTATTAAGAAAGGATTCAACCCTCTATGAAGACCTTATAATAACCCCATGCAAAAGATTGGATGAAGTCAGGTGTCGTGCATTGAGGTTCATAAGGCTCGAAGAGGATAGTCTTGAGAGAAAAACTTGAGTCACACTTGAACAAACGTTAGAACTAGTGATAATGTGGAATAAAGTTTAACTCAAAGGATCATTAAAGCTCAACAATAATAATAAGTTAGAGTTAGAAGGTTAGAAAGTTAGATGTGGAAATATAAGGAAATATAAAAGACAACAAGTATTATATCAAATATACACTTAAGTTGATTCTTAACAAGGAATGCAATCAGAAAAAGTTAGTAAGTGAGATCAAACTTAGTGATTAAGTCTAGAAAGACTTGCTCTGAAGAGAGATTTCATAAAGTTAGGAATAAATTTAAGCGATAAGTAAGAAGAGAGGAAGATGAGTAATGAGATTCAATATGCGTAAGAGAAGTATTTCATTGACAAGAAGAGAACTCTATTTATAGAGTCTCGAAGATTATATACAGTCTAATCTATTAAGAGTTGCCACACATGGAACACTGGATAAAAGAAAGTACTTATAGAAAAACAGATATTAGACTAAGACTAAGAGATGACGAATTCAGTTGCTGATCTTGATTGCGGTGTGGAGATTGATTGCGGTTGCTGAAAGCTGCTTCGGATCTCTTTTAAGTTTAAGTGGGTCACTTTTATGTTTCAACAATTTCCCCTAAGTGACCTCCTCAACTTTTATATCAAGTGTTGAGCTTAAGGAACTTGATGAGAATCCACCAGAACTTCCTCACTTCCTTAAGCCACACGATTCTCCTTGAGATTTCAAACTTCACTTCAGCAGTTGTGTTTTGATCTGTTGAATGCAGTCTGAGTGATCTCCAATTTCTTCCAGGTCATGCGGTTCATGGCAGTCATTGGTATGAAATACTTTGTTTCATCATTTTTGCATTTGAAAATGACTCCAAGATTTGGGAAGTTGGTTGCTCCAAGGGATCTTTCTTGAAAGCCTTCAGTCAGGACTGGAGCTGGTTCAAGAGGAGGAAGGTTGAACTTCTGAGAAATTGCCTGTGGATGTCCACATCAATTCTTGCAAAGTCACACCTAGTCTCTTTCAAAAAGGTACATGCCCTTTCATACGCAATCTGCATCTTTGGGTGTTTTTCAGTCTTATTCTGAAATACCTTTGCAATCAGGAAGACTTCTACCAAGTTCATGCAAGGGAAATCAGCATGGGTTCGGATATAGTCTGAGTTTCTTTTAGTGAGAGTATACTGAATAAATTCAGCCTTCATGAATTTTTGACGTTTGTAGTTTTTTACTGCGGTGGGCCTATCATTCGACTAGATTTTCTCAATAGAAGACCTATGCTTGGCATTAAATGTGTTGAGTCTCTCAACTCTAAAGGCAACCTTTTTTCATCGGGAAGACTATGGTCAAAGGATTCAAATACTATGAAGTATTTTGCATTTGGAGAGATGGGGATGTCCCAATAACCGTCATGAGGAGGTTCTGCGTATGTGAGGTACGACTTGTAATCGTCATCCAGTAATCTTTTGTGCGTATTGACCCAAGAATTGATGAGGGATTCATCAATTGTGATATCAAATCCATTTTCCCTCTAGATCAACTCAGCGAATTTAGTTGATCTCCAGTCAGCTTTCTTCTGCTTGGTTGCGGGAGAGTTAACTGAGTGTTCTGATGACATGTAAGAAGCTAAGTTCTTGAAGTGAGGGGGAGTCTCGGGTCGTGCAGGAGAAGGATGGGGTTCTTGAATTGGCGTTTGTTGCGGTGGTGACTGATGACTTGGACTTCTTTAGGGAGAGGGAACAGGTGTTTTCTTCTAAGGAGATGGCTGCGGTGACGGTTGAGGAGTAGGAAGTTTTCCTTGGTGCGGATGAGAATGCTGATGAGACATTTGATCTGATTTATGGTCTTCACATCCCCCACTTGAGGAAGGAGCAGTCGGTACTTCCTCAAGCCATTACCTAAGACCATCAATTTTTCCGCAGACTTTGTCAAATTGAGCCTTTAGTGCGTCAGCATGTTGTTGGTTGATTGGGATTGCGGGGTTAAAGAGTAATCGGTGAATTTCCTTGGTGAGGCGCAAGATTTCGGGACCATGAAAGTTGGAGGATAGTGACCTGCGGAGGTTGTTGATAGTGGTCTACAAAATTGAGATGGCATATTCATACGCGTTGTGCGTTTTGTCAACAACTGTCTGGGATTGAGCAGATTTATCTGAAATTATGGTCTGAAGATCAGATTTGATGGAGGATACTTCAAAGATAAGTTTTTTCAGCAGTGGAGATGAAGTGTTGATGATCAGCCTTGCGGTTGTTATCCAAGGTTCGGATGCCCATTTCTACTTTGAGAGAGATGTGTTCTGCAACATGACGCTCTCTGGCTTCCAGTCTTTCGATGCGGTCGATGAGTGACTGCGGGCCAGGCGAGTCCTCAGACTACGGTTGGGAAGATTTATAGCAGCAAGAATCTGATCCACTTTATCTTGTAGAGACAAGAATTCTTTTCTGGAAACCACTTGCTTCCTTTTCTTCTTCTTCTCCTTGGGTTAGAAGTGGAATGTTGAGAACCGCTGGATTCTTCTTCTTCATCGAAAATCATTATTGGATCATCTGAGGGCTCTGGCTGATTGACTTCATTCATGTCGAAGTCATCAAAGCCAAAGGTTGGTGCAGAACTGACTTCGATTGCGGTTCCTTCCTCTTGAGAGTTATCAGCAATAGTTGTTGGAGGGGGACTGGATGAACCTGTACCATTGGGATTGGACTGAGCTTTGTGGATGGTCTCGGCCATTTCATCCATCCAGTTCTGAACCTTGAGAATTGTAGCCACTATGTTGGCATTGTTTATGGCGTCGGCCCAGTATTTGGCTACAATTTGTATCTCCTGCTCATTTTGTTGAAGTTGTTTAGTTTGTTGATGTTTTCTTGCTTGAAATGCCCTTCAAAAAGCGGCATACTTTTGGACTTTTGATTCTGTAACTAGATTGTAATGCCTCCAGGAATCATTAGATTCATCACCGTCAAATCCTTGAACACGCAACGAGGTGACCCTCGGGTTCATAGATCCTTACACATTTGTGCTAACTGTGCCAAAACCACCTGAAAAAGATGTAAGCAGAGTAGGATTTCCGGAGCGTCCTTGGTCTCCTTGACCCAAGCTTAAGTTTAGCCTCGGCTCCGTTCTGGCATGGGCTGAAGAATCGCCCTGCGGTTGGGTAGGTGTATTGAGTGTTTGGATTACAGAGTCTAGAATGGAGCGCAACTCCGGTTCTTGAAAGAAGTGAAGTTTGAAAGCCCTGGAGACCTTAGGGTGAGAAGAAACAATTAGATCCTCTTGGGATCTAGTTGGGGGTGAGTCTCCACGTTGAAATGAATCATGCACACTTGTTGTGTTCGAGTAGCTGGATTGGGTAGTAGCGAATGGGTTTGTGGGTACCCCACGGACTACCAGAGCCTTTTGAGAGGCTAAGGTATCAGTCCGGTCACGCATTTGGCCAGTGGATTTGGTTTTCCTTTTCTTGATAATAGCGATTGGAGCAGAGTCTAGATCAGAATCATCAGAAGATTGATCTGATTCATCATCTGATGAAACAACCTGTTGGAGTTTACACTTCTTAGAGGGTTCTGCTTCCTTGGGAGCTTTGAATTTCTTGCGTGCTTTATGTTTCTTGGGAGTTTCACCCATGGCATGAGTTCTTCCCTTGTTGCGCGAGCCTTGCTTGGATGAGGCTAACTTCTTTTACCTTTGAGCTAAGGGAATATGAGATAATGTAGTAGAGAATGGAGTTGCGGATTGCTCTGGTTGAGTGGGTGCGGTAGAGGCTAAAATGTTCTGACTTGGGAGAGTCGGGGTAGAAAGGTATGGGTCAATCCCTTCCGTAGCCTCAATATGATATGTGACTATTTGAGTCTCAAGTCCAACCGTAGTCAAGATATGAATGGGTAAACGTCTGATTGGTCCAAAGATAGATTGATCTTTAGAAGGAGCGTACCTTTTGAGATCACGTGTGAAAAAGAAGTTTATGTCGTTGCCCATGCTGATCTTGGCGTCTAGATGAAGATCTGAAATGCACAGTGCCCAAAACCTTGCAAAGGTCAGCTCGGTTGGATTTTCCTTTGGAGTATCCTTAGGAATGTACTGGAGAAAATCATCACATAGGATTTGACCGTATTTTACATCATGCCCTGTGAAGATACTCCATATAATCACGAATAGCTTGATCCCCATGTTATCCGTGCCTCCGGTTCTTCCAGACAGACCGCGGATCACAAAATGGCATACAAACTGCCATACCGCAGGGAGCTGGTTCTTCTTGAATTCTCCGATGCCTTTGATCTGCTTCAGGTATCCCATTTGATACAGCGTGGAGGTGATGTCTGTGATACTTGGTGAGAAGAACTTGGTCGAGGGATGCACCAGGAGGTTGATTGCAGTAAGAAACTTGTCTTTGGTCAAGATGACCAAAGAATCATCCACCAAGTTCAGATGAACTTCTTGTATATTATCAATAGGTCGATAGGATGAGAATGCACATTTGAACAATGTGGATATGGGAACCACATTATTGAATGCATCGAATGGTCCAAAGAGTGGATGATTGGAGATGAACTTAATCATAATACGAATCGAGTCATTGTAAGAAGGATGATCATCGAAGATTGCCCTAAAGTTGCTAGATGCAATCGAAGGTGATGCTTTTGATGGTTTCTTTGAGAGTCCTGATTTCACCATTTTAAAAAGGTTGAAGAACTTGCAGGAAAACTTGAAGTGCAAGAGGGAAGAAGGAAGTTGTTCGTCTTTGAGAGATCAGAAAGCGTAAAGCTTTCTTGGAGAGAAAAAGAGGGTTTTTATAGTGGCGGATTTCAAATAGTTATTGTTTTTACCCTAAGGAAAAAGTGGTTAAGGATTAAAAAACCTTTGAGTTTTTTTATTAAGGAAATCATTATCAGCCACAAAAATATTTAATGAAATTTTTTTTGTTAGTTTAAAAAAAAGGCATTTAATGAAATGTTAGGCCCAATACCCCATGTCTGAAGAACGTGTGGTGAGGGGAGACAATCCGTTGTATAAAGGTGGAATTTGTAACAGATTTGACATTTTGGGGGTAAGAGGAAAAGATTTCCTAAAAAGATTTCTTTTATTGGAAACTGTTTTATTTTGGCATCACACCTAAAATAGGTATGACAAAATGTTTATTTGAAAAGCAGAACTGAAACGATCATATGCTACAAAACGAATATTTTGAGAATGTTTTTCTTATTTAATGAAGAATCATTAAATAGCACACAATGTTTCAAGAATTTATGTAGTAGATGAGAGTTCCATCATTGAGATTGCAGTTTGAGTCTTCATTGCGGATTAATACTTCATGGCGGATTAAGACTTCATTGCGGATTAAGACTTCATAGCGGATGACTGGTTAGATGACTACGGTAGAGGAAACTAAGAAGAACACTTGAACAAAATCAAAAATAACAATCAATAAAGGACCCTTGAAATATAGGTATGATATATGGTTATGGTATACATATAGTATATTGCGGTACATAAAATGTATTGCAGTACACAAGATACACTGAAACTATATAAGATAGATATATTTAGTTAGGACCGCAATGGCGACCATGAGTGGCCTACGATACCTATCAATTCAAGAAGAGTTGCGGATCTGGATTCATCATTCCTAAAATTTGTAAGAAACTGTTGAGTTTTGTAAAGTCAAGTGCCTTTGTGAACACATCAACAATCTCTTCGTGAGTATGAACAAAAATTAGTTCAATATTACCTTTTAGGATGTGATCTTTAATGAAGTGGTACTGTAGTTCAATATGCTTAGTCTTAGAGTGGTGAATAGGATTATGAGAAATTGCTATGGCACTCTCTGAGTCATAGTAAATTGGTATCCACAACATCCTATATCCGTAGTCCATAAGTTACGTTTTCATCCATAAGACTTGTGAGCAACAACTGACAGCTGCCACATATTCAACTTCTGCAGTAGACGGTGAGACACAACTCTGTTTCCTTGATGATCAGCTGAGGAGTCTTCAACCAAGAAATTGACATCCATCGGAAGTGCTTTTTCTGTCCAATTAACATCTAGCATGATCCGCATCAGTAAATGCTTGTAGGCTGAAATCGTTTCATGTGGGATAACAAAGGCCTAAATACTTGCTGCCCTTTAAGTATATGAGAATCTGCTTGGCTGCGATCATATGAGATACTTTCGGATCAGCTTGGTATCTTGCGCATACTCCTGTTGCAAAGACAATGTCTGGTCGGCTTGCAGTGAGGTACATCAGTGAGCTAATTATTCCTCTATAAGTTTTGTGATCCACTGATTCTCCGGAAGGATCAACAGAAATCTTAAATCCGAAGGCCATTAGGACCTTGGCGGAGGAACAGTTGTCCATTGAGTATTTCTTCAGTAGTTCAGTGGTGTATTTCTCCAGATGGATGAATATCCCTTGAGGGACTTGTTTCACTTGAAGTCCTAGAAAGAAAGTAATCTCTCTATTCATGCTCATTTGGAGCTTGTTGGTCATGAGCTTTGCAAATTCATCCACCATCCCCTGATCCGTTGATCCGAAGATGATATCATCCACATATATTTGTACAAGCATAAGGTGATTACCATTTTCATTTCTAAATAAAGTGGGATCAATCACTCCTCTTTTGTATCCAGACGAGACAAGAAATTCAGAGAGAGTCTCGTACCATGCTCTTGGAGCTTGCTTTAGACCGTAGACCGCTTTCTCAAGCTTATAACAGTGGTCTGGAAATTCAATACTTTCAAAGTCAGGAGGTTGCTGAAGATAAACCTCTTCTTTCAATTCACCGTTGAGAAAAGCACTCTTCACATCCATTTGATGAACTTAAATGTTCTTGTGAGCTGCGTATTCTAAGAAAATACAGATGGCTTCCATTCGTGCAACAGGGGCATATGTTTCATCATAGTCAATACCTTCAAGTTGATTATACCCCTTGGCGACTAATCTTGCTTTGTTTCTTACTACGACACCAGATTCATCCAATTTGTTCTTATACACCCATCTGGTACCAACAATAGTGTGACCTTTTGGCTTCGGAATGAGTTGCCACACTTTGTTTATTTTAAACTCTTCTAGTTCTTCTTGCATTTCTATAATCCAATCGGGTTCCATTAACGCTTCTTTGATGGTTCGAGGCTCGACTGAAGACATAAATGCAGCAAAGTGACAGTGATTAGATAAGTCTTGTGAGGATCGAGTTTGGATGCTTGCTGATGGGTTTCCGATGATTTGACCTGGTGGGTGATCCTTCATCCATACGTCTAGACGGGGTTGAAGATGGTCAGCAGCTACGGTGGAAGGGATGTCTTCAATATTTGAAGATTTTGTGGTTGGGGACGGCATTTCCCCGTGGACTTGTGAGCAGCCCGCTAAATTGTATTGATTTGGGAAAGTGGGAATAGAGTTTCCTTGATCAAATGATTGAGGTTCCCATGGATTGCATACGGAAGTTCCTCTTGATCCTGAGAAGGTTCTCCCTGGATTATTGGAAGCATGATAACCCTTGCGTCAGTTCTTGTATCAATGTTTTCTATATTTTCGTCATTTGAGTCAGAAGAAACATTTGAGGGAAGAGATCTTCTGCAGATAGAAACTGGAGCTACATCATCAAGTACTGGAACCTCGATGGTTGTTACTTGATCCGGAGTGGAGTTTTCTCCCTCAACCGGCAAGGTAGAAGTATTGAGTGATATTTCACCAGATAGAGATAGACCAGATACATAGGAATGCTGTTGTTGAGGTTTCGGGGACATAAGAACTTCGGATAATTGAGCGATCTGTACAGGGTCAAAGAGATCATCATAGTTTACTTCAACTATGTTTAATGGACCCGAAGAGGCACGAATATCACTTTCCAGGATTGCTTTGGTTTCGGTTGATGGAGCGAAGTTGCGGACGTAAAAATCATCGAATTTGACATCGAAGCTTTCAATTATTAGTCTTGTTCGTCTAATGAGAACTCTATAAGATACTTTGTTTGTTGAGTAGCAGAGGAAGATGTCTTCATCAAACTTCGGTGCGAACTTGTTAAGATGATCTCTGTTGTTGATCACGAAACATCTACACCCAAAGATGTGGAAGAATCGGACATTCGGTTTGTGGTTATTAAGGCCCTCATACGGAGTTTTACTGAGACGCTTGCAAACAATGCTTCAGTTTTGAACAAAGCATGCTGTGGCCACTGCTTAGGCCCAGAAGTAGAGAGGAAGGCATGCAAAGTTAAGCATAGATCTGGCTGCTTCTACCAGAGTTCGGTTTCTTCGCTCTATTACTCCATTCTGATGTGCTGTGTAGGGAGCTGAGAAGTTGTGACTAATACCCTTTGAAACCAAGAAAATGTTTAAGATGTGATTGGTAAATTCGGTTCCATTATCACTTCGGATGCGGCATACTAGTAATTTGATTTGCAGTTCAATTTCTTTGATAAAATTGATCAGTATCTGCGGAGTTTCGGAATTGACTCTCAAGAAGAAGACCCAAGTGAAATGTGTGAAGTCATCAACTATAACCAATATATATTTTTTGTGATGAAGACTGGCTATAGTAGATGGACCGTAGAGATCAATGTGCCGGAGTTCCAGTGGTTTAGAAATTGAAGAATCAATCACCATTGGGTGACTTGACTTGGATTGTTTGCCACATTCACATGCAGGACAAAGTGTATCATTGCTGAATTTGAGAATTGGAGACCTCGGACGATTTCTCCGGTGACCAGATTGTTGATGTATCTGAAATTAAGATGAGCTAGCTTGCGGTGCCATAGCCGGCTGACTTCAGATACTGCTTTGGATAGAAATCAAATTGCAGTTTTCCAAAGATCAAAGAAACGTCCATAGGATACATGGTTCCTTCAGACTTGGATTTGATCAAACAGGTGCTTCTATCACTTGTGATTATGTAGCAGTACTCATTGTCAAATTCAACTATGTGGCCTGCTTTACAAAGTTGGCCTACACTGATGAGATTGTGTTTAAGGGTTTATATGTAAGCAACCTTTTGAATAGAGAAGTTTCCCATAGTAAGAACACCATAACCTCGGATTATCCCATTTGCGTTGTTACCGAAGGTGACATTTCCACCATTGCTGATTGGCCTGAAGTCCCGAAGGTATTCTAACCTTCCGGTCATGTGCAAGGAGCAGGCACTATAAATTAACCATTCCTCTTCTTGTTCCTCCTTTCACAATGCTTGAGAATTACACGGTTAGTTTAGGCATCCAAACAAGTTTGCAGCCCGGGGCTACAAATGATTTTTTTTATGGACGCATAAGCCGAGGTTGCAGGGACATGTTTAGTGTCAACTTTGAGTCCTAGACCTGGGAACTTGTGAGTTTTAGGAGATTTTGAAAAGTTATGAGATCTATGATTGATATGAGATTTTGAAAAGTTATGTGATCTATGATTGATATGAGATTTCTGAAAAGTATGTGAGTCTTGAAAAGTATAGGTTCTTCGGAAACTTTGAAAAATACGAGGTTGGGATTGAGAAATCCCCTTTTGATTAAAATCAGATGAGCGTCTTTTAGCACTTGCCCTGACGTTGTTTTTGGTCAGCGGTCTGAAGGATGTGGGATTATGTTTAGGACTAGTCTGATGATGAGATCTGACATTTGTGCCTTTATTTTTTGAGTCAGAGTGCCTTGCACGTGATTGTTTCCTAGGATGTGTCATAGCAAGAGACTGATGAGAATTGAAATTGGTTGGTGTGGGTAAGATTCCTTTCCTTTTTGGGTTGCCAAAGGAATAGATTATAAAACCATTGCTTCGAAATGACTTGGCTTGCTTTTGGCTTGTGTTAGATTTTTTTGAAAAAGTTTGAGGAACTTTACATTCCTTTTTGGTTGTTTTTCTGACAGTTGAGATATTAGAAAGATAATTTGAAAAGACTGGTTTTTCTGGTTTCTTGGAATTTGAGACAACGACTTGTTTTTTCGAAAAACATTTCTTCCTTTTGTTACAAAACCATAGTTCCCTTTTGAAAGCCATTTTTGCTAAAGTTTTTTGGTGTACCGCAGTCGTTGAGATTCAGCTGCGGTCTCTTTGAATCCTTTGATTGTTTTTGAAAACGAGGACTAGACTCATCTAAGCTGGATGATTTAGGATTCTGGGAACATTGGCCGTATTCAAAGTTTTCTATAGGAAGTTCGTGATAAGTTGGCTGAAGGGATACTGAGCTTTTGACTGGGAACTGTGGTAAGGATGATTGAACTACCGTAGAGTAAGATTGTGTTATGGGACGCTTTGTGAGGGACTGTTGGTCAGAATGCGGTGTAGGACTGTAGTGGGAAAGACTGCGATCTGAAGGAAGTGAAGGAAATTTTGTGAAATCTACAGGATTTTCTATGAGAATTTCCTCATCACAAACAGATGACACTTGAGAGATGGGACAAACTGTTTCAATGACAGGTTTTTGATCACAGGTGTGATCTGAGGATTTAGGATGACTTTCCTCAATGACACAATTATTTCTGAGGTCATGAAGACGACCGAACTGCGCTTTGATGTCCTGAGGGAAGGTTTTACTATTGACAGGATAAAGGAACTCTCGGTCAGGAGGGACATAGGGACGATCCTTGTTAAACCGAGGCGATGCGTCCTCTATGGTATTGTACCCATTGGACCAATCCCAATTATAGGTGTTATCTATGGTTCCATTGTTCACAAGAGTTTCAATAGCTTCACTTTCATTGAACAATTTTTCTATTAAAATATTTAAACGTACAATTTCATTCTGAGCTAAATCTCTTTGGTTCAAAGCTATTTCTAATTGTGTTTCACTTTACATTCTTGCATGTTTCTCTAATTCTAAGTCATTTTCTAACATGGCTACTTTGAGTCTTTTGTTATCCAGTCATCCTCTTACGTGAAACATCTATTAGGACGCTATGTTCTTCTCATCTAGAGCTTTGTTTTAGTCTGTAAGGACGGCAGCACATGTGTCATTAAGATTGTCTATGAATGGTTAACAGTCATGCATGCTATAATTTAGAGTTTGGATCATTAGCTTTACCTATTAGAAGATGCTTAGAGTCCCATCCTTTGCCATGTAGCAATAGTTCTTTTCTAGGTTTGTAGACCCATCATAATTTGTAGTTGCCAACATGCAAATCTTGCCTTTACCTTTGACGTTGTTGACATTTTCATCTTCATCTCCTGATGACCAAACTTGATGGTCCCTCTTTACATGGGCTATGTATGCCCTTGCTTTTTTCTTTTATTCCAGTTCTTGAGCCATTCTAAGGTAGAATGCTCTATCTTTCAGTATGTTAGTTTTGCAGTCTTTTGCGAAATGATTCTCCTTGTTGCACTTGTGATAGATTACAACATCATTTTTATCTTCTGATGAGGTACCGGAGTCAGTTGGATTGATGGGCTTCGGTGCCTCTTTGGGTTGAGTGGTCTGAGGTTGTGGTGGAGGGTGAGGATTTTTGGGGTATTGAGAGTGATTATTGAAGTTGCGGTTGAATGGACATTTTTTAAACTATTGATTCTTACGAAAAGAAACAAGTGGTAGCCGGTTGAACTGTTGGCTAACAAGGGCTATTGCATTCTGAAATTCTTCTTCGTCATCATACTCTAAGTCAGCTTCGTATGACTGCGGAGGATTGTCATATGAGGGAGAGTAAGATTGAGTATGTGGAGCTTGTACTATAAGAGCCAGTGGTCCTCTGAAGTCAGCACATTCTTTAAGTACAATGGATTCTTGAGCTTGCAGTTCACCATAGAGCTTATAGAGAGATAACGAGTGGATCGTTCTATCTCCTTGGACTTTCATCTTTGCAGTCGTCCAGTGTCTCCCCAAACCGTTGAGAAACTAAAGATTTGTCTCATGGTTGCTTCAGACCGTGCCAGCATTAGATAATTTAGTAACAATCAGGTTGAACCTTTTGAAGGAGTCTTCTAAACTATCCCCAGTATGAGCTTTGAAATTGTTGAACTCATTGAGTGCGGTTGTGAGCTTCTTATATTAAGCGTGTTATGTGCCCTCTTATAAGTTTTTTAGAACATCCCAGATCTATTTTTCTGATTTGCAGTTTATGATAATGTCGAAGTTGTCAGGAGCAACTACACAAGAGATTTCGTAAAAAGCAACAACATCAGTTTCCATTTTATCTAGATCGTCTTTGGTGGGACGATTCATCGTTGGTTGACCTCCTCCTAGTCTGGCAGTGGCACCGTCGGTTTGAACGGGTGTAAGAAAAGGGACATGTGGCCCTTCTTCTACAGATCTCCATACATCTCTTCCAAGTCTCCTTAAGTATCTTTCCATCCTCTGAGACCAGTGATGATATTCGTTTGCCACTAGTATTGGGGCTCTATTAGATCACCAACACTGTTGGAAACATTGAGAGATAATGCTTGTGCCACATTTCCTTGTTTTGAAAAAAAATTATTTTTTTTAGAAATGAGCTTCAGTGGTATAGAAGGCCTTCTAAAATTCAGAGTTTTGCTTCAAAAAGCAACCACTTTGGCTCTGATACCAATTGTTGAGAGTAAAACTTGAGTCACACTTGAAAAAACTTTAGAACAAGTGATAATGCAGAATAAAGTTTAACTCAAAGGATCATTAAAGCTCAACAAAAATAATAAGTTAGAGTTAGAAGGTTAGAAAGTTAGATGCGGAAATATTAGGAAATATAAAAGACAACAAATATTATATCAAGTATACACTTAAGTTGATTCTTAACAAGGAATGCAATCAGACCAAGTTAGTAAGTGAGATCAAACATAGTGATTAAGTCTAGAAAGACTTGCTCCGAAGAGAGATTTCATAACGTTAGGAATAAATTTAAGTGATAAGTAAGAAGAGAGGAAAATGAGTAATAAGATTCAAGATGTGTAAGAGAAGTATTTCATTTACAAGAAGAGAACTCTATTTATAGAGTCTAGAAGATTACATACAATCTAATCTGTTAAGAGTTGCCACGCAGGGCACACTGGATAAAAGAAAGTACTTATAGAAAAACAGATATTAGACTAAGACTAAGAGCTGATGACTTCAGTTGCTGATCTTGATTGCGGTGTGGAGATTGACTGTGGTTGTTGAAAGCTACTTCAGATCTCTTTTAAGTTTAAGAGGGTCACTTTTATATTTTAATAGATAGAGAGATCGAGAAGAGCAGCAACCCTTTAGATCAGTATGAGAACCCTAACAGGAAGGCCGGATTTTCGACTCAAAGATCCTACAAATCGCAGCCCTATTCCAAACCGGATCATCACAAGGTTAATGCCCTTGAAGATGGAGGAGAAGAAGAAGAGCTTCCTAAAATCACTAACTATTGTTTTTATGTGGATGTTTCAAGTGTAATTCATGCTATGTAGGATCTTGGAGACAAAGCAAGATGGTCAAAGAGAGATAACAAGTCCACTTCTTAGAAAGACAAGTCAAAATGGTGTGCTTACCATGAAGACTTTGGCGACATGACGGAGGACTGCATAGCTCTACGAAAAGAAATCATCTACCTCCTTAGCAAAGGACACCTCAAAGAGATCCTTGGGAGAAAAAGAGAAAATTTTAAGGAAAACAACCAGGATGATCACAGGATCCCAGAGAAGCCAGGATCTCCACCCTCTGACGCTAAGATAATTAATGTTATCTTAGCAAGATCTAACATTTGTGGTACCTCTTGTTCTCAGGATAAAAGACACGCCAAGTTCTTCAAAACAGAAAACGAGGATAGACCACAAAAGAATACCATGGTTAGTAGTGAAAAAGAAATTACATTTGACGAGACTGACATGGAAGGAATTCAGGATCCTCATCATGACGGACTCGTGATAAAACTGTACATGGCCAACCATTTCGTCAGAAGGATACTCGTTGACGGAGGATCCTCAGTCAATATCCTACTCCTAGATGCGCTGAAAAGAATGAACATCCCATAATTAGAGATAGTCAGAAGATCCTCAGTCCTCAAAGGATTTAGCGGGGAAACAAAACACACAGTTGGAGAAATAAAGCTACCAATATACATAGAAGGGGTAAACTCCACACAAAATTTTTGTGTTATTGACACCATGTCTTCTTATAATGTGATACTAGGTAGAAGATGGATCCACGTGATGAAAGTGGTTCCATTAACATACCATCAGTGTGTGAAGATGCCCACTCCATGGGGGACAATGAAGATCTTGGGAGACCAACAAGAATTGAAAGAATGCTACAAAACCTCTATGAAATCTACAACCAAACCCTAACAAGCATAGCAATTAAGGTAGGGGCACGGCGTGTTCTAGAGACAAAGGAACAAGACATAAAGGAAGTGCCCATGGGCATCAAGGATCCTGAGCAGATCGAGCAGGATCTACTGAATTTCTTAAGAACCAGAAGATATACATTCGCATGGTAACACAAAGATATGACAAGTATAGACAAGAGTATTATTACTCATAAACTTAATATTGACCCTTCTTTTAGACCAATACACCAAAAAAGAAGGAAATTTTCACCCGAAAGGAATGAAATCATCCAAGAGGAAGTAGAGAAGCTCCTCAAAACTGGAATGATCAAGGAAGTGAAATTCCCAAGATGGCTAGCTAAGATGGTTGTTGTACAAGAGAAAAAAGGAAAATGGAGAGTGTGTGTAGATTACACGGATCTCAACAAGGCTTTCCCGAAGGATCATTTCCCTCTACCACATATATATTGATAATATGATAGATGTGACGGCTGACCATGAACTCCTGATCTTCATGGATGCTTCAGCAGGATTCCAAAGAATTCAAATGGAACCACCAAACCAAGAAGATATTGTATTTATAACACCAACATGTATATATTCTAACACATCAATGCCTTTTGGTCTTAAAAATGTAGGTGCGACATATCAAAGATTGGTGAATCGGATGTTCAAAGATAAACTGGGGGACACCATGGAAGTTTATATTGACGACATGGTAGTTAAGTCGATGTAAGCCGAAGATCACCTTAGAGACCTCAAGGAAGCGTTTGACATCCTAGACGAGTACAATATGATGCTGAACCCACTCAAATGTCACTTTGGAATGAAGTCAGGCAAGTTCCTTGGATATATGGTAACTAAAAGAGGGATAGAAGCAAGCCCAAAACAAATAAAAGAAATCATGGAACTAAGATCCCCATCTTCAACAAACGACATCCATAGGCTAACCGGAAGAGTAGCAACACTCAACAGGTTCATTTCAAGATCCTTAGAAAGGTGCAAGCCCTTTTACGATATCTTGAAAAAGAACAAGAAATTTGAGTGGAAGGAGGAACAAGAGAAAGCCTTCTAGGAACTCAAAAAATATCTAAGCTCTGCTCCACTACTAGTGAAACCTATAGATGGAGAACCACTTATCCTCTACCTCTCAGTATCCTCAAACACAGTAAGTGTCGTAATGGACAAGGATCTTAACGAGGAGCAACATCCTATCTAATACGTAAGTAAAAGTCTCTTGGATCCTGAAACCAGGTACTCTCATCTCGAAAAATTAATTATTGCCTTAGTAACTGCTTCGACCAAATTAAGACACTACTTTGAAACACACACTATACATGTAAAAAACTAACTATCCTATAAAGAATGTCATGAGAAAACCCGAAATGTCAGGAAGGATGGCAAAATGATCGATGGAATTAAGCACATTTGACATCAGATACGAACCAAGATCCGCCATAAAATCACAATCACTAGTAGACTTTGTGGCTGACTTTAGTGATGATCTACAAAACGAAGTTGACATAGAAGCCAAGAAACTCCTAGAAGATAAACACCTGGGAAGATAGACACTATTCATAGATGGAGCTTCAAATCAGAAAGGAACAAGCCTTGGGATCATACTAAAGTCGCCACAGGGGGGGCATCATACCCCAGTCAGTTAGTTGTGAATTCAACACTACCAACAACGAAGAAGAATACGAAGCACTCATCATGGGACTACAATCGGCTAAGGATCTTCAAATCAAGAATCTGTTGGATTAGTGTCTAAGTCCATAACTATAATTGGTATGACTTGACCCGACCCGACATGGTCTATTTGGGTTGCACTTCACCGGAACAATTTGTATGGATAAACTTATGAGAAAAAGGATATTTATGATTTATTAATATATTATAAGTTATAATATATTAATATGAAATCATATTATTTTATTAGTATTGATCAAGAATTAATTTGGAATTAATTTAGTGATCAAAAGAGGCTAATTAAATATGGACTCTTGTATATATATATATATATATATATATATATATATATGTGTGTGTGTGTGTGTGTGTGTGTGTGGAATGGGCCAAGGTTTATTTAGGATGGGCTAAAAGTGTATGGAAGTCCATGGATAGTCCAAGGAGCTTTTAACCTATGGATCCTATGTAAATGAAAGGTCATGGGTATTAGGGTTTACATGGATGTAACCCTAATCCTCCATAATATATAAAGGGGTCCTTGGCTCACAAAATGTGGACTAGTGTGTGTGAAAATGAATAGGTGGCCGATTTTAATGAGCTCCATATTCTCTCAAGTTCTTCCAAGTTGTTGATGGTGATTTGTGATTCCACTTGAGGCTTCCACACTATTGGGGCTAAGCTCTTAAGGCTAGATACATCAAGACTTCAATCTCCACTATAAGGTATGTTATCCTAACTAGATTCTTGTGTGGTATATGTCAATTGTATGCTAGTTATAGGTTTAATACCATGGAAACACCATTGCATGTATAATTATTGAAAACATAGATCCAAGGTATTTAGGGTTGCATGAACACCTTAGGAGTGTTAGAATGCTCAAAACCCAATAGTGGTATCAGAGCCTAGGCTTGTTTTCAATTATACTTGATGCTACTTGTTGTTTAAAGTTGAAAAAATCAAGTTTTCTACGTTCTGGGTGATGAACTCGCCGAATCCACTGATAGACTCGACGAGTCCATGTACAAAATGTGCTACTCGACGAGTCATGTTCATGGACTCGCCGAATTGGCTGGGCAGAGTGCAGAAAAATGTTTTTTTGGCCCCAAATGGATAGGATCATTATTCCTAACTGTTTTGAATCATATATATATATATATATATATATATATATATATATATATATATATATATATATATATATATATAAGATATGATAATGATCATGCTAATCCATTTGAAAGGTGATTGTCAAAATTTCATGTTTTCTATTAGTTTATATGATTAAGTCTAATTGCATGGAATTTGTTTGACTTGAATTACCTAGTTCATATGAGTTTAATCTAGAACTTGTAACATTCTTGGTTGAATTGTTGTTTTTGATGATTTTAATGGACTCCATAACTTGTCCTCAAGTTATGGAATTCCAAAGGGTTTTCTTTTAAATGGATCATTAAAAGTCATAATTTATAGAACTTGAAGAATCTCTTTTCCATAAATTGTTTTATGATCTCCATAACTTGTCATCAAGTTATGGATTTTCAAGAGTCTTGCCATTAAAGAAACATTAAACTCATATGTTATGAATATGAAAGGTTTTGAATAGTTTCAAATTTTGCCCTCAGGTTTTGGAATTTGTAAAGTCTCACACACATTAATGCGTTAATTCCAAACCCTAGAGTATTAAAAGTTAAATTTCAAACTTTATGGACTTCATTAAATTAATTAAAGTGTTTAATTAAAAGAGTTAATAGTTTCATAATGACATGGTTTAAGTTTAATTAAATTAAGACTGTAGTTTAATTAATAAGATTAAACCACCAAGTATTTTAAATGTGTAAAATACACCCTTATACTATTATAATATTAAAAGTTAATACTTATATATATGTATAAGAACAAAGTCAGTCTTATCGTTAGTAGACCTCATTCATGAAGCCTGTCTATAAGGGGGTATAAGGTTACTTCCTATAAAATGGTAGTTTAATGGGTGTCCACTCTCACCCACCGCTTCCTTGACTGGTGGAGGTTCGTTAGCCGAACGTGTAGAAAAGGACTATAATTCTCCCTTCATTAAAAGTATAATGATAAATACTAAATAAATAAACACTTATAAATTCTCAAACTTAGTTACTTAGGAAAATGTGAATTTGATGCTAACCCATGAAATTACACTTTGCACCCTTGTTAAGTCGTTAGTGGAGCGTGTGTGGTTAACCGGCACACTAACATGGGACTAACAATGTGTGGAAAAGGGTGACTTAAGTTTTATCATAGATTGGTGGAGCGCGTGTGGTTTACCAACACATCGATTGGGTGATAAAATTAAGGGTAACAAGTCAATCTTCATGGTTATTCACAACTTGTTTGCGACCCTCGGCATCCCAGTCACAAACATGAGAGGGCACAATCGAGATTTAAACATGCCATTGAAAGTTCAATGAATCTCAAAAGATCTAGGAGTTTCAATACAATTAAAACTTAATAATTTATTTTGTTTTTCATGGTGGAAATTGGTAAATTGTCATTTACCTACCTTCAAATATTTTGTAGCTTGGATTACGGCATCCCTCTTCCAAGTTATAAAATATTTTGTTGGGTCCTAGCCGTAATATTTCATATTGAGTGTTGTGTTAAGGACTTAAATCAACTGAAACTTGAATTTCTCCCTCATAGATGTCTAGGTTCAGAAAACTATGGTCTTCCTCATCCTTTTGGATAGAGATTTCCTAAAGAAGATGATATCCCAAATGGAAATCAAGGTGCAAGATCAATCCCTTTGTTGTGCATTAACAGGACTAGACATCATACTTCACCTCCTCCAATAATTCTCTCTGACCCACAAGTACAAGGCCACTCAATCCCTATTTGGCAAGAAAAGTTTATATGTGCTTACATCTTGGAGATTAAGTCACATATTGGCAAGCCGGGAGAGTTGGGTGTCAAAGTCTTGAGGAAGTTTACTGTTAACTGGGTTCTTTAATCACTTCCCAAGTCATATAGTGAGTTCTTTAAGGACTGCTATGTGACAGACCATGACATGACCCTTAATGATCTTACATATTTGCTCGATGCTACTAAATCAACAATAATTTGAAGCAATGGTAAAGCAAATTTGATTGGAATATCTACTTCCCATGCTCCCATGGACATTGGTAATGGTAACATTAAAAGTCCAGAAAGACTTTCTCTTCCCAATGGAAAGGGATCGGCCATGGTCAAGTCATTAGACCTAATGGTAAAGAGAAAGTCTAATTATGTGATAGTCTCGTGCACCATTTCCAAAGAGTCCATATGTTTCTATTGCCAAGAGAAGGGACATTGGTTGCGAAGCTGCCCATTTTACCTGAAAGATCATAAGGATGGTAAAGTCAAAAAGGTTTGACTCTACTTCAGGTAAAGTCCATTATCTAACTCTTTTAAGTTCTTATTTGGAGATTCCTAATACATCATGTAATGTAATTACATTTTGATGTTTTGGAGAATCAAAGGAAGCTTAAAAGAAGAGTATGTTGATTCTGATCGTGAAGAGATGGATTTCAATCGCATGGTTCGGTGATCAGAATTTTCAGCTGCTGCTTAAAGAGTTATGATAGATTGCTTAGGAATAGATAACAACATGTTTTTCATATGTATTTGCATTGAAAGGATAAGTTTTTTTCCGCAAGTTGTAAAATAAAAGAAAAGTTTTGATTTTATTTATTTTAAGTATCCTTACAATGGCATTTGTGAAAAAAAAAACTTCGTTTATATGATTTCGTTGATAGCAATATTGGAAAATGGATTTGATTCTTTCATTTGTGGTAGTGTCATAATTTACCAAATAAGGAAAGATTCTCATCACCAAAGTTTCAATTGGATAGAAACTTGGAATCATGCAACTTATATTGTATGATGAATGAGAACTTTCATCTTTTGTAAATTAAGACTAATTGCTTGTTCACATGTACATGTGAGTCAAGTGAAGGACTAAAGGATCGGGTACATTAGGTTGTGCGTTGGTCAGGTCCACCACAAAGGCTAATAAGCTTATTGATTATGATTTACTAAATTCTAGTAAATATGGTTATGCTTAAAAGTTTAAGTGTAATTCTGAAACATTGGAAAGGTTTCAATGTTTGGCAGAGTGAATAAGAAGAATCAAATTAGGCAGAAAGATAAAAGTTTATCCAATCTGAAGAGATGGGAGAGTACTTGAGTATCTTGTTTTATGATTATCTTAGTGATTATAAAACCATATCACAATTGATCCTCTAAAGACACCTTAGTGCATTTGTTTGGCTAAGGAGAGGAATCATGAATTGTTGAAATGGTTAAATCAAAAGATAAATCATATTGCGTTCCAAAACAAGTCTTAGAGTCATACTCTAAGATTGTAACTTGAGTGATATAATTTTAAGAAAGGTTTATAACACTTATAAAATGTAGAGTAACATGTTTCTTATTCTTGTACATTTGAAATTGGTAAGTTGTGATGTTTTGGATAAAACAGAGACCAACTAAGACCAATTGTGAGAAGTGTTTATCTTGATAAAATCCACACTAACTCTTGAATATTTTTTTGTCAAGGAATGGTTCTTGACTAGAGAATCTTATATGCCAAGAGGACAGTGGGAGTCTTAAAGATCTTGGAAAAGTTTCAAGAACTAATCAAGAATAAAACCTATTGTTTAATCGCTAGCTCACAACTTGAGGTTTGTAACCCACTGTGTTGACATATTTCTGTTTATGTGCCCATTCCAGTTTAAGTTTACTATGCTTGTGAGTTCTATATGTTCTCAATTGTTTGCATAACAACCTGGAAGCAATGGTAGGCCCTTGTGCTGCCATGTGGCAAGAAAACGAGATTGGGTAAGTTCAGTCCATATGAGTTTGGATTTGTCACTAACCTTGTCTTGTGATTATGGTTATGACAAATTCACATGGATAGGAACACAAACACCATAAAATCTAAGTGTCATAAGGTTTCTCTCCGATTCATGAAAATGATGGTGAGAAAACTCTTTCACTAATTAGATTTTAAGTAGATAGCAATTGTGATATTTGCATTCTCAAAGCCGTTAATGGAGCACGTGTGGTTAACCGGTACACTAAGATGGACTTGTGAGAATGGAAAAAGGTCTAAACATTATGATTACGGCACCCCTCTTCATAATTGTTTAGACACACATGTGAGCTATCTAAGGAAAGGTGTATGATTTTGATAAAGTCTTATTAAAGCATCTCGAATCAGAAAACTGAACTTTGGTAAGAAAGTCAATAAAGTATTGATTTCTAGAAGTCCAACTGATTTATGGGTACATGTCAAAGTTAGTGGGAGCATAAAGTGTTATGCTAGTTAAATTATAATTATCATGCTAGTGGGAGCATGATTATTATGTTACGTGTTGCAGGTTATCAATGTTAATTATAGAAAACAAAAGTTTCAATTCGCTTTGAAAAGTTGTTTTGCTATAATTAAGGGAGAGGATTGTAAACTTCATTCCAATTCTACAAGCTTAGATTGAGATTTTAATCAACTTTAGTCAAAGATATATATTAATATTATGTTGGAATGGTTCAACATAAAGAAATTCTATATATGTTGCGTTCTCAAAATTTGATTATGATTACGACATCCCTCTTCATAGTTCGAATTGTGAGAACGTGGAAAATAAAAAATATTAGCATGAATCGTGTCTCATATGCTTCGGGTATAGGATCGATTACATCCATTCTAAACTTTCCAAATGCTTATGGAGTTAAGAGGGAAAAAAGGAATAGAACCGGATATGACTAAAATGATTAAACAATTGTCGAGGACAATCTGAGGTTTACCAAAGATTGGTTGCTCGTGGACAATTGGAAGTATAATGTAAACTTTGGAAAGGACCATATTGACATATTTTGAAAGAGGCAAATCTTGTTCAGAAGTGATGGTAAAAACGGAAATGTGGAATTGTTTCCATAGGTGGAAGTTATTCTATGAATCTGTATAAGATTAGAAAACTTAATGCAAAGAAGGATGTTCAAAGGAATGTACTTTGAATATGAGACTTCGTTTCCATGGAATTGATCTCCATTGGAATACTTTGTAATGTCTGTTGCCAAGTCTTTGTGAATTTTGTGCACAGTCATTACAAGAGAATCATTGCATCTAAGTTTACAATCTAACATATTACAATAAATGGCAAGATTTTGGTATTCTTACATTTACAAAAGGGATTGGGATTGTGAAATGAGCATCACTGGAGTCGTGTTCAATTAATCTATTTCACAAAATAAAGGACCATAGGTAAACATAGTGTGCATGCTTGGAGCATAGCATGACTATTGTTTTAGTTCAGGTATTAAGTTGATAAATCGAAACATTATATAATGAATAATGAGTAATCAATATGGTGCTTAGATAAAAGGGTTTTTATTTACACTCAAAGTGTTGGGGCCATATAGGATTAGTATTATTCTTGTGGTTCACTTTGCATGTTTTGACTTCCCGAATAACTAGGTTATTCAAACCGTCCACAGTCAATCATACTTTAGAAGTAGGTATTGAGGCAAGACTGTCATGAATGGGTATGTAGTTTGTCTATGTGGCTAGACTTAGTTGCAGTGTTCATGAGCGCTCCTCGAATAAGATTCGAGTATTGGATTAAACTCATGCTCATTTGAATCACTTCATGGATCTAATCACGAGTGAATCATGAGACGATAATATCTTATATTCTTCAAACCTAGAGATATGAGTTGTTGACTATGAGTTGGTTATACATTGATTGTACGAAAATGCATCAGTAACTTGATGTTATAAAACGTGCCTTTGTGTATGATTCAACAAGTAGTTAGTACAAGCATATGAGTTGAAGTTTATCCATTCCTTTTACCTCATAGGGATAAAAGCGATATCTGTGGACCCCTCGATGATTTGGTGATGACACCCCTAAGTGCTTGGCCAAGCCTGGACTGATTTGATTTGTTCAATTAATCAGTTGTCATAAATCAGAAATCGGGAAACAAAAAATGGACATGAAGAATGATTATAATCCATATCTCAGTCCATATGATATCTAGAATGGAGGAATATATGATCACTTATCTAATGGATGCATCATTTGATTTGTTCAGAGTTCGACAGCGGCTTTAAGAGCTACGATTGCTAGTCGGGTTATGAAGTCGTACTTGCAATAATAGTTATTAGACTTATCCAAGTGGGAGACTGTTGGATTACTGTCTAAGTCCATAACTATAATTGGTATGACTTGACCCCCCGCCATAGTCCATTTGGGTTGCACTTCACCAGAACAATTTGTATGGATAAACTTATGAGAAAAGGATATTTACGATTTATTAATATATTATAAGTCATAATATATTAATATGAAATCATATTATTTAATTAGTATTGATCAAGAAGAATTAATTTAGTGATAAAAAAAAGGCTAATTAAATATGGACTCTTATATATATATATATATATATATATATATATATATATATATATATATATATATATATATATATATATGGAATGGGCCAAGGTATATTTAGGACGGGTTAAAAGTGTATGGTAGTCCATGGATAGTCCATGGAGCTTTTTGATGGGTTTTGAGCATTCTAACACTTCCTAAGTGTACATGCAACCCTAATAAACCTTGGATCTATGTTTGTCTAAGATACATGCAAATAATTATTTTTCCAAGGCTTATATCCTAACTAGCATGGCATGGGGAACTTGAATCAAATAAAGCTAGTAGAAACACTTACCTTGTAGTTGTAGTTGATTCCTTGGAGTTTTAGAGCCTAGCACCAATAATGTGGATGCCTCAAATGAAAGTCACAAATCACCACAAACTTGGAACTTTGAGAGAATAGTCACACTTCTCTTGAAATCGGCCCTCACCTCAACATGTGTCAACTAGTATCATTTCAAGAACCAAGACCTCCTTTATATAGTGTGGTGGATTAGGGTTACATCCATGTAAACCCTAATACCCATGTCTCTTCATTTCCATGAGATCCATGGGTTAAAGATCCATGGAGTATCCATGGACTTCTCGATCCAAGCCTAGCCCATTCCAAATAAGCATAAGCCCACACTATATAAATATAGAAGCCCATATTTAATTAGTAATATCTTTGATCACTAAATTAATCCTAGATTAATTATAGATCACTACTAATTAAATAATATGATCTTATATTAATATATTAGAACTTATAATATATTAATAAATCATAACTTGTACTATTCTCAAATATTATCCCTAAATTGTTCGGGTGAAGTGCAACCCAAATGGACCATGCCGGGTCGGGTCAAGTACATACCAAATATAGTTATGGGCTTAGACACTATATCCAACAGTCTCCCACTTGGATAAGTCTAGTAACTATATTTGCAAGTATAACTTCAGGAACCGATCCGCAATCGTAGCTCTTTAAACTCTGTTGAACTAGAACGCACCATTTAGATAAGTGATCATATAATCCTCTGTTCTAGATATCAGTCGGACAAACACATGGAACATTGTCTTGCTTATTGTCCAGCATTTGTTTCCCGATTTCCGATTTGTTTGACATAGAACTCAACTGAACACATCAATTTAGTTCTGACCGGGCCCGGTACATAGGTCAAAACAAAATCATCGAGGGGCCCAGATATCAGCTTCTAATCCAAGAAGGAACAGATAAACTTCGACTCATATGTTTGTTCTACCAATCATTGAATTACACACAAATGCACGTTTTATAACATCGAGTTACCAATGCGTTTACGTACAATCAATGCATAACCAACTTGTAAGTAACAAATCATATCTCTAGGTTTGAAGACTTATATGATATTACCGTCTCACGATCACTCGAGATAAAATTCCATGAAGTGATTCCAGTAAGCGTGGGTTGAGTCCAATGCTCAGAACTTATGAGCACTCATGATTGTTGTAGCCATGTCCAACACCTTAGACCTCTGCAACCAATCATGACAGTCTTGATTCATACCTACTTCCGACATATGACCGACTGTGGAGGTTTGAATAATATGATATACCAAACATAATTATTCTGGAAGTCAAAACATGCAAAAGAAATATAGTAAAAGATCGACAAGAGATAGCAACACTTTACTCATAAATAAAACAGCTTTTATTCATCATCAAATGTCAATTACACTTTACAAATTTCTGGGTTATCTAACTACTAAAACTTATATCATCCTTCAGCCCTATGCTCCGAGCATGCTGGAGATGCTTAACCCTACTCAGTCCCTTCATGAGGGGATCTGTCGGGTTCTCATCCGATGATACCCTCTTCGCCATGAGGAGTCGTTCTTCAGTTCGATGTCTGATAAAATGGTATTTTCTGTCGATGTGTCTGGATCTCCCGTGATCCCTTGGTTCCTTGGCTAAGGCAACCGCACTATTGTTGTCACAGAAAATCTCCATTGGCTCTTTTATAGCTGGAACAACTCCAAGGTCTCCGATGAAGTTCTTTAGCCATATCGCCTCCTTTGCTGCCTCGCTTGCTGCTATATACTCTGATTCACAAGTGGAATCAGACATTGTCTCCTGCTTGGAACTCTTCCAAGAAATTGCTCCTCCGTTTAGGGTAAAGACCCAGCCTGACTGAGAGCGGAAATTATCCCTATCAGTCTGGAAACTAGCATCACTATACCCTACAACTCTCAAGTTATCACTCCCACCGAAGGTAAGGACCCAGTCCTTAGTCCTTCGCAGATACTTGAGGATATTCTTTACCGCGGTCCAGTGTTCCTTTCCAGGGTTCGCCTGATACCTGCTAACCATGCTCAAAGCAAAGGCTACATCAGGTCGAGTACACGTCATAGCATACATGATCGATCCTACAGCTGAAGCATAAGGAAATCGACTCATTTCTGCTATCTCAGCCTCAGTACTAGGGCTTTGTGTCTTACTCAATCTAGCGTTACACTGAATGGGTAACTCACCTTTCTTGGAGTTATGCATGTTGAATCTTTTCAACACTTTGTCCAAGTAGGTACTTTGACTAAGTCCAATTAGTCTTTTACTCCTGTTTCTCAAAATCTTTATCCCTAGGATATAGGCAGCTTCACCAAGGTCCTTCATAGCGAAACACTTCCCAAGCCAGGACTTTACTTCCTGCAGGGTTGGGATGTCATTTCCTATGAGTAGTATGTCATCCATATACAGTACCAAAAAACTGACTATGCTCCCACTAGCCTTGATATAGACGCAAGATTCATCTTCACTCCTCGAAAAGCCAAATTCCTTGACTTTCTCATCAAAGCAAAGATTCCACCTGCGAGGTGCCTGTTTCAATCCATAAATGGATTTCTCGAGTTTACACACTCTATTAGGGTACTCGTTGCTGACAAAACCCTCTGGCTGACTCATGTAAACATCTTCAGCCAACTTTCCATTAAGGAAAGCGGTTTTGACATCCATTTGCCATATTTCATAGTCATGAAATGCAGCTATGGCTAACAGAACCCGAATAGACTTAATCTTCGCTACTGGAGAAAAGGTCTCATCATAGTCCACTCCAGGAATTTGAGAGAAGCCCTTTGCAACCAGTCTCGCCTTATAAGTGTGTACTTTACCATCCATGTCGGTCTTCTTCTTGAAGACCGACTTGCACCCTACAGTCTTACGACCAGGTACATTCTCAACCAAGTTCCAAACTTGATTGTCATACATGGATTGTATCTCGCTATCCATGGCCTCTTTCCATTTAGCAGCCTCAGGGCCTGCCATGGCTTCCATGTAGCTGTTAGGTTCATCCAGACCTACTAGTGTCTCATCACTAATAAGTGTCTCACCTTCCGCAGTAATATGGAAACCATAGTAATGCTTAGGTGCATTCCTAACTCTCGTGGAACGCCTCAAAGGTACAGGCTCATCAACTGGCTCAACAGGAGTTTCCTCCTCAAGTTGAGGGCTAGTGTTTGAAGTTCCTTCACCGCTTGATTCTTGAATTTCTTCAAGATCAATTTGCCTCCCACTGTCTCCTTGGCTTATAAATTCTCTCTCTCGAAAGACTCCTCTTCTTGCTACAAAGACCACATTGTCACTAGGTCTGTAGAAGAGGTAACCAAAGGATTGCTGTGGGTAGCCGATGAAAATACACCTCTCGCTTCGAGGTTCGAGCTTATCATGAGTCTCGCGTCTCACGAAAGCCTCACAACCCCAAATCTTGATGTGGTCTAGCTTAGGTACTTTGCCAGTCCACATCTCGTGAGGAGTTTTGGCAACTTTCTTTGTAGGGACAAGATTAAGAATATGGGCGGCAGTCTCTAAGGCATACCCCCAGAATGAGATTGGTAGCGTAGCTCGACTCATCATGGAACGAACCATATCCAACAAGGTTCGATTACGCCTCTCAGCCACACCATTCAACTGTTGTGTCCTGGGAGGTGTCAATTGTGAGACAATCCCACATTCCCTAAGATAGTCGAGGAACTCTGAACTAAGATACTCACCTCCTCGATCGGATCGAAGCATCTTAATGTTCCTGCCCAATTGATTCTCGACTTCCTGTTTAAATTCCTTAAACCTCTCGAAAGTCTCTGACTTATGCTTGATTAAGTAGACATCTCCATATCTACTGTAATCATCAGTAAATGTCAAATAATAACGATTAGCATCCCTTGTGGTATGTTTGAATGGTCCACACACATCCGTGTGTATAAGGTCCAACAAACCTTCACCCCTCTCACACGAGCCTGTGAAGGGTGACTTTGTCATTTTTCCAAGTAAGCATGATTCGCAACTATCATCTGACTTTAGGTCAAACGACTCCAAGACTCCATCCTTTTGGAGTTGGCCTATGCGTTTCTTGCTTATATGTCAAAGACGACAATGCCATAATGATGCTTTATCCAAGTTATTATTATTAGTAGAATCAATACACAAAACATTATTTCCCAAGTTATCTACAACAGATACAGCTTCATACACACCATCACAAGGTAATGCTTTAAAATAAAAAACATTATTATAGAAAACATCTATAGAACCAACTTCATTATTAAATGAAAAGGTAAACCCTTGTTTGTACAAAGCATGAAAGGAAATAATATTTCTTGCCATTCCTGGCGAATAACAACATTTATTCAAATCTAAATTAAACGCACTACTTAGCGATAAAGTATAAACTCCAATCTTGGTAACAGGTAAAGCTTTCCAATTCCCCATGATCAGGTTTATTCTTCCTTGCTCCACATTCTCACTTCTTCTTAGTCCCTGCAAGTCACAACAAATATGAATACCACAACCGGTATCAAGGACCCAAGACTTAGAATGGGGTGAGTTATTAGAAATGATAGTGTAAGTACCTGCATGGTTGGGTTTGACTTTCCCATCCTTCACATCCTGCTGGTACTTTGGGCAGTTCCGCTTCCAATGAGATTTTCCATGACAATAGAAGCATTCAGCCTCTTTTGGGTCAAAAGAAGGAGTGACGAAACCTTTCTTGGTTCCACTTGAAGAAGAGCCATCAAGGGTCCGAGCCTTGGTACCCTTCGAGGATCTCTTTCTCTTCCTCCATCGATTTTTCCCAATTGCCAAAACCGGAGTTGAGTTTGGAGTAGGAGTGATAGCAATCGACTTCCCCTTAAGACCTGATTCTGCGGTCTTGAGAAGTCCCTGAAGTTTGCTGAGTGTGACCTCTTCCTTATTCATGTGATATGTCATGCGGAATTGATCATAGCACGATGGTAAGGAGTGCAAAATGATATCTATTGCAAGATCCTTAGGGAAGTTCACATTAAGCTTCAGCAAACGATCCACATACCTTTGCATTTTCTGCATGTGGCTCGTGACGGATTCCCCGTCCTTCATCATGGTTGTTATCATGGAGCAGATGATTTCATACCTCTCTTGTCTTGCACTTTGATGGTATCTTTCCATCAAATCTTGGTGCATTTCATAAGGGTAGAAATCCTCATAATACTTTTGGAGTTCCGCTGTCATCGTGGCCATCATGATGCAAGCCACTTTCGTAGCATCCCTTTCATGTGCCCGAAATTCAGCGATCTCCTGAGGAGTTGCAGTGGTCTCATCAATCTCCTTAAGCTCCTTGTCAAGGACATATTCTTTGTCCTCGTAGCGGGTAATCATCCTGATGTTTCTGATCCACTCATTGAATTTGGATCCATCAAAGGTGACTTTCCCACACAAGTTCATAAGGGTAAAGGAGCCATTAGGATTAGAGCCAAAAGCAGCATTGTTTGAAGACATCTAAAAAGAAGAGAACAAGATTAGTTTAGATATAAGAGAGTCCTTAATAAAACACCCAAATGTAATATTAAGGCTAGCATCCAATCACAATATAATATAACTTAGAAGAGGTATGCCGTAATCTAAGCTATACCATATTTGAAAGGTAGGTGAATGACGATTCACCAATTTCCACCACGAAAACCGAAATATTTAAGTATTAGGCTTTGATTGGTTCTTAGAAATTCCTTGATTCTTTGAGATTCAATGAACTTTTCAAAGGCATGTTTCAATCTCGAATGTGCCCTCCAGGTTTTGTGACTGGGATGCCGAGGATCACAAAACGAGGTGTGAAGTAACCATGCAAATCACTTGGTACCCTTTAAAGTTTATCACTCAATCGATGTGTCGGTAAACCACACACGCTCCATCGATACTATAATAAATCTTTAAGTCACCCTTTACCTACCTTGTTAAGTCCAAGTTAGTGTGCCGGTTAACCACACACGCTCCACCAACGACTCAATTAAAGTGTAAAGTGTAATTTCATGGATTAGCACCTTATTCACATTTTTCCTAAAGTAACTAAGATTGGGAATTTAATAAAACATTTAGTTACTTTATAATATTCATCATACTTTAAATGAGAATTTATAAGTCCTTGTCTTACCCGTTCGGCTAACGACCCTCCACCAGTCAAGCAAGCGGTGGGTGAGAGTGGACACCCATTAAGTCACCATTTTATAGGCAACAACCTTATACCCACCTTATAGACCGGCTTCGTGAATGAGGCGTACTAGCGGTAAGACGACTTTGTTCTTATACATATATATATATATATATATATATATATATATATATATATAATTATTAAATCATAATAATATAAGTATAAGGGTTGAATTTTAACTTTTAAAATTCTAAGGGTTGGAACTAAAGTTTTAACTTAACTTTACTTGTTCCAAAACTTGAGGGCAAGTTTTGTAAACTTTCAAAACCTTTCATTTCTTGTAACTTATGAGTTTAATAGAGTAATAAAATGAGGACTTTTCATTTTTCTAACTCTTGTGTTCTTTTAATGGTTTTTAATCCAAGAGACTTTTGGTTTTCCATAACTTGAGGACAAGTTATGGACTCCATTAAAACACATTATGATCAAGAATTAAACTACCACCTAGGTTACAAATAATTCCTATGATCATCTAAACTTCATAAGAACAAGAACATGAATATGAACACTTTCAAGAATCAAAATCACACTTAATCTTTGTAATTTTGATAACTAGTTGTTGTAAATGAATTAGCAAAAACATTACACCAGCTAAAACAAGTTTTCAAGTACCAAAACAGTTTAGGGTAATGTTTCCAATCCATTTCCAGCAACTAAAGTCGAAAATCTGCACTCTGTCGACCCTACTCGCCGAGTGCATGAACCTACTCGCCGAGTAGGTTGAAGATACAAGTGAACTCGACGAGTCCCCCCATGGACTCGCCGAGTCCATTCGTCAGACAACAAGTTTTTCGACTTTTTCCAACTTTTAATCACAAGTATCAAACAAACAGACCTAGTCTCTGATACCACTGATGGGTTTTGAGCATTTTAACACTTCCTAAGTGTACATGCAACCCTAATAAACCTTGGATCTATTTTTGTCTAAGATACATGCAAATAATTATTTTTCCAAGGCTTATATCCTAACTAGCATGGCATGGGGAACTTGAATCAAATAAAGCTAGTAGAAACACTTACCTTGTAGTTGTAGTTGATTCCTTGGAGTTTTAGAGCCTAGCACCAATAATGTGGATGCCTCAAATGAAAGTCACAAATCACCATAAACTTGGAACTTTGAGAGAATAGTCACACTTCTCTTGAAATCGGCCCTCACCTCAACATGTGTCAACTAGTGTTCACTAGCTAGATTTCAAGAGCCAAAGTCTCCTTTATATAGTGTGGTGGATTAGGGTTACATCCATGTAAACCCTAATACCCATGTCTCTTCATTTCCATGAGATCCATGGGTTAAAGCTCCATGGAGTATCCATGGACTTCTCGATCCAAGCCTAGCCCATTCCAAATAAGCATAAGCCCACACTATATAAATATAGAAGCCCATATTTAATTAGTCATATCTTTGATCACTAAATTAATCCTAGATTAATTATAGATCACTACTAATTAAATAATATGATCTTATATTAATATATTAGAACTTATAATATATTAATAAATCATAACTTGTACTATTCTCAAATAGTATCCCTAAATTGTTCGGGTGAAGTGCAACCCAAATGGACCATGCCGGGTCGGGTCAAGTACATACCAAATATAGTTATGGGCTTAGACACTATATCCAACACTTTTAACCCATGGATCCTATGTAAATGAAAGGTCATGGGTATTAGGTTTACATGGATGTAACCCTAATCCTCCGTAATATATAAAGGGGTCCTTGGCTCACAAAATGTGGACTAGTGTGTGTGTGAAAAAGAAGAGGTGGCTAATTTTAGTGAGCTCTATATTCTCTCAAGTTCTTCCAAGTTGTTGATGGTGATTTGTGATTCCACTTGAGGCTTCCACACTATTGGGGCTAAGCTCTTAAGGCCAGATACATCAAGACTTCAATCTCCACTATAAGGTATGTTATCCTAACTAGATTCTTGTGTGGTATATGTCAATTGTATGCTAGTCATAGGTTTAATACCTTGGAAACACCATTGCATGTATAATTAGTGAAAACATAGATCCAAGGTATTTAGGGTTGCATGAACACCTTAGGAGTGTTAGAATGCTTAGAAACCAACAAAATCTTCAGGTATTTGTTGACTCTTTATTACTTACCAATTGCTACAATGGATCTTATGCAGTGAAAGGTGAACATTAGCATTATACCTAGAGATCCTCAAAAAATTAGCTTCTGATATCGAAAACTTTATCCTAACCTAAGTTTCCAGAGAGGAAAACACAGAAGCAAATGCACTAGCCAATTTAGGATCCCAAGCGTCCGAAAAGCATAATAACCCCAACCATAGAAACCCTCTCCGACAAGTCAGAAGATCCCAAGCGTCCGACAAGCATAGCATCTATTGAATATCATGACATAGGATCCTTCCTCAAAGAGATCCTGACGAACAGGATCCTCAAAGAAGACCACAATCATAGACCCAACCCATTATGAAATATCTCAAAAATGGCACAATCCCAACAGGAGAAAAAAGTGAAAGAGCATTCAGAATGAGAGTCTCAAGATTCGTGCTAATCCATGGTAAACTTTACAAAAATCTATGGCAGGTCCATACCTAAGGTGCTTGGAAGATCCTAAAGCTGCAAAAGTCTTAAAGGATATACACTAGGGAGATTATGGAAATCACACCGGGGGCAGATCCTTATACTCCAAAATACTAAGAACAGGATACTACTGGACAACCATGAAGAAAGACTGCTTTCTACATGCTCAAAAATGTGATGCTTGCCAAAGACACAACAACATCCTGCACCAACCATCAGAACATCTACATCAAATTATCTACCTATTGTCATTTATGAAATTAGGGATGGATATTGTAGGAAAATTGTTAGTATCTTCAGGAGGAAAAGTCTTCATGTTGGTGATGACTGATTACTTCTCCAAATGGATCAAAGCTGAAGATTTCCTCCAGGTAAGAGACAAAGAAGTAGTCTCATTTATTAAACGTAATATCTTGACTAGGTCCGGGATCCCAACTCAGATCATATGCGACAATGGATCCCAATTTATTAGCAAAAGAACAAGAGATTTTCGCACAATCTAGGGTATCAAAATGATAATGTCCACTCCTGTTCATACCCAAGCTAATGGTCAAGTGGAGTCCAACAACAAAATCATAGTTAAAGATTTCAAGAAAAGGTTGGACAAAAAGAAGGGAAGATGGGCATAAGAACTCCCTTTCATCTTATGTGTAGGTAGAACCACTTCCAAGGTGGCCACGGGTCAAACCACCTATTCCTTAGTTTTTGGGACAGAAGCAGTAATCCCTACTGATGTAGTGATCCCAACGGCAAGATACTTGCTGCAAGATCAAGTGAATAATGACGGGATCCTAGCACAGGATCTTGACACTATTGACGAGCTTAGGGATCTTGCCAAAATATGCATTGCTGCTCACCAACAAAAAATCACCAAGGCTTACAATCAGAATATAAGGGTCAGAAGGTTTCAAATAGGAGACTTGGTATTAAGGAAAACATTCCAAAACACCAAGGATCCTAGTGCAGGAAAATTGGCTCCCAAATGGGAAGGACCATATCTTATACATGCTGAAGCAGGAAAAGGAGCATACTAGCTAGCAACACTCGAAGGTGACGTTCTGCCAAGATCCTGGAATGCCATACACCTTAAAGCGTACTACATGTAAGTAGGATCAAATAATCCCCACAACAAAACCAAGGTACACATGTCCTTTACGTTAAAATTTTTATTATTATTGATTTCTCGATCATATTACTAACTTAAGCATTCGGAGGGGCGTTAGCTAGACTAACTCCCACCATTAGCTAACTCTTGCTATGTAGAATGACATACAGTTAAGGATCCTCAAGAGTGGACATCCTGAAACACAGGGATCCTCATATTCGGAGATCCTGCAATGACTGGATCCTCAAGTTTGAATACCCCGAAGCACAAGGATCTTGACACACAAAGATACCAATACTTGGTAAACCCCATTATATTCAACAATACAATCCCTAAACTATCATGTACACAAGCTAGAGACTGATCATCTCTCCTATGCCTAAGGGTACTTAATCCCCTCTCAGGTTTAAAGAGTTAATTACCTCTTTCACACGAACTAAGTTTTATAAACCTCACTTGGACACATGTTATCTAACTGTGGGATACAGATAAGGGGATCATTTCATGATTCAGTGGCTTAGCAACCCTCTTATCTTTGAACACAAGTTGAGATCAATATGGTTTATAAGATTTTCATGTTATCCAGAAATCAGGATCCTACCCCAGTGATTACTTAAGGCTTATAACATTTTCATGTTATTGGGATCTTACCCCAATAACTACGTAAGACTTATAACATTTTCATGTTATCAAAGATTGGGATTTTGCCCCAAAAATTACACAAGACCTATACCGGCTTCATGTTGTCACATGTTGGGAATGTTCCCCAGAAAATTCAGTCAGATTGTAACGTTTCATGTTACCTACCCAATGAATTATATCTCAAGTAGGGATCCTCCCCAGAATATAACATTGACGTGTTATCTATTTTGTCTATGTCTATAATCCAAACAGGATTATCCTAAGGAGAAATTTCACTTACAATAACCAAGATCTTTATTTTTTAGGATCTCTAACAATAAGGATCCTCGCCTTTAAGGATCCTCATCGACCCTCCTTAGTAAGAGACCTCATTCCTAACAGTGAACCAAAGTTCTCTCCTAAGTTGGAATTTATCCTCAGTAATTCCACAATTCAAAGACTCATGAAGATTAAAGAGAAACTTGAAGACAATTAGGTTCCATCTTTCTTTAACTTTGAAGTTTTAAAATTTCTAGGATCCTAAACCGATCACTGACATATAAACTCTCGTCACTTCGGAGTAATTCGCCATTCTGATATCTTCACGGAAGTCTCGAAAGCATACGAGTTGTGAGTTAATCACCAAACTTCTAAGAGAAACTTTTAGATCACTTAAAAAATCAGTTATTATTATTTTTTAACTAATCATTATCATTTCAGTTTATTTTCAAGATCTTAACCATGCAAAGACCTTGGTATTGTATTATGCAAGAAACGGAGAAAGACGAAAAGAAAATCAACCATTATATTCAAAAACAAAAAGGCCTACAACCTTACAAAAGTCTTGCATCAAAAGATTATACTAACTTAATCACCTAAAAGGCCTAGACCTTATCATGGTCATCATCGGCCTTCTTCTCTTCCCCCGCCCCACCCCCCTCCCCCGGGTCAGCCGCAGCACAGGATCCTGAACGGCAGTAGCAGGCTTTCCATTTATTTTGGCTAATGCCTCGCGCCAACCAACCATTTCCCAGGATGCTGTATTTTAAGATCCTCAGCCAGACGGATCTTGGCCTTCCAAACGGCCACCGCAGCACTGACCTTTGCATCAGAGATCACCTCCTCCATATCGCATACAGGCTCATCCTCTCTCTCAGCCTTTTCCCTTGTAAGCAGCTCCACCCTTCTCAAAAGATCCTCTTTGGTCGTCTTCCACATCTTCTCCTATCCCCGAAGGTCTTGTTTAGCCCTCTCCGCCGAGATCCTTAGATCAACGGAAACATCATCAGAGACCTGTGATGAAAATATGGTAAGTCGGAAAAAAACAAGATGAAAAATGGAGCAAAAATGAAATCAACACTTACAGCCTGAGAGAAAGAGACCAGTTTTGGAGCACTTCCTTAGCTCCAAGGCTCTCCAGAGAAAAACCTGTAGATTCAATAGTTTTCCTCTTCCAGGATCCCAGAGTTATCACTATCAAATCCACGGTCGACCTCTTAGGAGGAAGAGAGGAAAAACTATTCTCCTTCTTCACTACAAGTTGATCTCCTGACATAGCCATATCAATATCAGCAAGAGTAAATCGAGCACTGGAGTGAGTGACCTTGGATCCTGTATACAACAAAGGATTATTAAAGATCCTCATTACAAATAGGAAAAAATTAAGGATCTTTACCCCGTCGACATGAGGTCTGTAGAGGATGAGCTTTCCTGCGGGACGCCTTGATCGAATCAGAAGGATCTCTCGACTTCAAATAAGGCCAAGAACTTCTCTTTTGAATCCTCAGCAACGGGAACAAGTTCCTCGATCTTGAAGGCTGCACAGAAATAAACAAAATAAGAGTAAGATTTTAGGATCACAAGAAAATCATTGAAATCCTTGATGGGTTTTGAGCATTCTAACACTCCTATGGTGTACATGCAACCCTAGAAACCTTGGATCTATGTTTTCTCTATTATACATGCAAATATGATTTTTCCAAGGTTCTCATCCTAACTAACATACCATGGGGTACTTGTAATATAAAACTTAGTAGGATGACATACCTTTTTCTTGTGGTTGATTCCTTGGAGCTTCAAGAGCCTAGCACCAATAATGTGAATGCCTCAATTGGAATCACAAATCACCAAAACACCTTGGAAAACTTGAGAGAATAGTAATCACACTAGAAATCGGCCCACTCTTGTTCACTCACACACTAGTACCAATTTCAAGTGCCAAGGACCTCTTTATATAGTATAGTGGATTAGGGTTACATTCATGTAAACCCTAATACCCATGACCTTTCATTTCCATAGGATCCATGGGTTAACAATAATAGTTATGGGCTTAGACATCTACTCTCGGGTCGAGTACATACCAATAATAGTTATGGGCTTAGACATCTAATCCAAAAGTCTCCCACTTGGATAAGTATAAAACTATTATTCAAGTATGACTCCAAGATCCCGACTATTAATCGTAGCTCTTAAAGCCGCTGCCGAACTCTGACCTAGTCAAATGACGTGTCCATTAGATAAGGGATCATATATTCCTCCATTATAGATATCATATGGACTAAGACATGGATTATAATCATTCTCTCTGTCCATTTGTTGTTTTCCGATTTCCGATTTATGACAACTGACTAATTGAACAAATAAAATCAGTCCAAGCTTGGCCAAGCACTTAGGGGTGTCATCACTAAATCATCGAGGGGTCCACAAATATCGCTTTTATCCCTCCAAGGGTAAAAGGAATGGATAAACTTCGACCCAAATGTTGTCTTATACTTACTCATCAAATTACACACAACGATATGTTTTATAACAACCAAGTTATTGGTTGCGTTTACATATGTCAATGTGCAACTGACGCACAACTACAACTCATACATCTCCGTTTGAAGAATATAAGATATTATCGTCCCATGATCACTTGTGATAAAATACATGAAGTGGCTCAAATGATTGTGGGTTTAATCCAATACTCGAATCTCATTATAGGAGCACTCATGAATGTTGCAAAAACTTTTGCTATGTCTAAACACTTTAGACATCTACAAGCCCAATTCATGACAGTCTTGATTCATACCTACTTCCAAAGTATGATTGATTGTGGAGAGTTTGAATAACCTTGTTATTCGGGAAGTCAAAACATGCAAAGTGAAACACAAGAGCAATCGAATCCAATATGGTCTCAAAACTTATGAATATAAATAAAAAAACCTTTTATTTAATCACCATATTGATTGCACATTATTCATTATATAATGTTTCAAATAATCAATTTAATACTTGAACTGAAACAATAGTCTTGCCATGCTCCTAGCATGTACACTGTGTTTGTCCAAACAATAGTTATGTCATATTCCAAGTATGCACACAATGTTTATCTATGATCCTTACTTTGTGAAATAGACCAATTGAACATGATTCCAATTATGTTCATTTCACAATCCCAAATCATTACCGCAAATGTAAGAATACAAGATTCTTTGCCATTTACTAAAATATGTTAGATTCTAAACTTATATTCATTAATTCTCTTGTAATGACTATGCACAAAAGTCACAAAGACTTGGCAACAGACATTTACAAAGTATTCAAATGGAGAGCAATTCCATGGAAACAAAGTCTCAAATTCAAAGTACATTCCTTTGAACATCCTTCTAGCATTAAGTTTTCTAATCTTACACAGATTTACTGAATACCTTCCACCTATGGAAAAATTTCCACATTCCCATTTTGACTATCACTTCTGAACAAGAGTGGCCTCCTTCCAGAATATGTCAATATGGTCCTTCCAAAATTAACACTTATACTTCCAATTGTCCATGAGCAACCAATCTTTGGAAAACCTCAGATTGTCCTCGACAATTGTTTAATCATTTTAGTCATATCTAGTTCAAGTACTTTTTCCCCCTTAATGCCCTAGGCATTTGGAAAAATTTAGAACAGATGAATATTACAACACATGTAATCGATCCTATATCCAAATCATATGCGACACGATTCATGATGTATCACATAAAGACATGATACTAGACCAATTTTTGCTATAATATTTCTATTTCTATTTGCCATGTTCTCATAATTCAGATTATGAAAAGGGATGTCGTAATCATAATCGAATTTTAGAACGCTAATAATGTAATTATGACAAAATTTGATTAAAAACTCACAATCTAATCTTTTAGAATTGGAATGAAGTATAATTTCCTATCCCTTAATTATAGCGAACAACTTTTCAACCTCCGCAACTTCACGAATTGAAACCCATTTGTTTACTATAATTAACATTGCTAACTTGCAACACTAAACATAATAATCATGCTCCCACTAACATGATAATTATTATCATAACACTTATGCTCCCACTAGCTTTGACATGTATTCAGAAATCAGTTGGACTTCTAGAAATCAATACTTTACTAACTTTCTTACCAAAGTTCAGATTTTTGATGCGAGATGTTTTGATAAGACTTTAACAAAATCATACACCTTTTCTTAGACAGCTTACATGTGTGTCTAAACAATTTTAGAACTATGAAAAGGGATGTCGTAATCATAGTCTCAATTGTTTAGACCTTTGCTATTCCTCACAAGTCCATGTTAGTGTGCCGGTTAACCACACACACTCCACTAACGAATTTGAGAATGCAAATATCACAATTTCTATCTACTTAAAATCTATTTAGCGAAAGCGTTTCCTCACCATCATTGAGAGAAACCTAATGACACTTAGATTTTATGGTGTATGTGTTCCTATCCATGTGAATTTGTCAAAACCATAATCACAAGACAAGGTTAGTGACAAATTCATATGGACCGAACTTGTTCAATCTTAATTTCTTGCCACCTGGCAGCACAAGGGCCTACCTTGTCTTCCAAGTTGTTATGCAAGCAACCGAGAACTCATAGAACTCACATGCATTGTCAACTTTAACCGGAATGGGCATAGAAACAAGAATTATGTCAGCACCTCAAGTCGTGTGCTAGTGATAAACTACAGGTTTTATTCTTGATAGGAAAGAGTGATCTGCTTAACTACTTGGAAGACATGGTGGGTAGCTGTGCTACCATAAGGCAAGAAATCAAGATTAAGAAAGTTCGGTCCATATGAGTTTGAATTTGTCGTAAACTTTAGTTTTGACAAATTCACATGGATAGGAACACATACACCGTTTGAATCTAAGTGTCATAAGATTTCCTCCTTCATGAAAATGATTGTGAGGAAATGCTTTCACTAAGAAAGATTTTAAGAAGATAGTGATTGTAAAATTGCATTCTCGAATTCGATTATGGTTATGGTATCCCTTTCCATAATTTGAATTGTGAGGTTTGGCAATTGTTTACACACACATATGAACTATCTAAGGCAAAGGTGTATAAGTTCAAGAAGCCTTGATAAAATATTATCAAAGCATTAAGTATTAGAAACATGGACTTAAGAAATTCAATAAGCATTGTTTTTCTGAAAGTTAAGATGTTTATGAATACATGTCGAAGCTAGTGGGAGCATAAATGTTATGTTTTATAATAATCATCATGATATTGGGAGCATAAAAGTTATGATTGTATGATTATTAAGGATAGTATTGCAAGGTTAGCAATATTAATTATAGAAAACAAGAGTCATACTTTGCAAAGTCGCAATAGTTGAAGAGTTGTTTTGCTATAATTAAGGGAGAGAATATTATGCTTCATTTCAAATCTAAAGGTTTAGGTTGAGAAATGTTAATAAATTTAGTCAAGGGTACATAGTGTGTTCTTAAAATTTCGATTATGATTACGGCATTCCTCTTCACAATTCGAATTTTGAGAACATAGCAAATAAAACATTATGCGTCGTGTCCCATACGCTTCGGGTATAGGATCGATTGCAAATGCTTTAATGTTTGACCATTCTAAAATTTTCCAAATGTCTAGCGCATTTAGAGTGAAAAAGGACTAGAATCGGTTTTGACTAAAATAATTAAACAACTATCAAAGGACAATCCAAAGTTCGACGAGGATTGGTTGCTTGTGAGTAGTTGGAAGCATGGTACTAGATGGACCATATCGACATCATTACGAATAGATAAGATTCTATTAAGAATGAGTTGTCATATGGAAAATATGGAAGCGTGTCCATATTGGGAATTGAATATTGAAATAACTATGTCTAGATTAGAAACTTTTATGCAAAAGGATGTTCAAAGGAATGTACTTTGAGTGAGAGGCATCATATCTATGGAATTGTCTTGTAACAATCTCCAATAGAGAACTTTGTAATAACATTCGCAATAGTCTTTGTGACTTTGGTGCAGTGACATTACAAAAGGATCATTGCATAGAATGTTACAATCTAGCATATTCTATAAGTAGCAAGAATTTGATATTCTTTCACTTATGAAAAAGATTTGGAGTTGTGAAATGAGAATGATTGGAAATGTGTTCAATGTGATCTATTTCACAAAGTAAGAACCATAGGTAAACATTGTGTGCATGCTAGGAGCATGGGACAAGTGTTGTAATTCAAGTAAGAAGTTGATTACCCAAAACAACAAATAATGAGTAATCGATATGGTGATAAATAAAAGGAGTTTTATTTATACTCAAAGGTTTGAGGCCATATGGGATTAGTATTATTCTTGTGTTTCACATTTGCATGTTTTGACTTCCAGAATAATTGAATTTATTAAGAATAATCGAATTATTCGAACGGGCCACAGTCGTTCATATGTTGGAAGTGGATATGAATGAAGATTGTCGTGAATTGGTGTGTGGATTGTCTAAAGAGAATTAGACATAAGCAAATGTTTGCTGCAACGTTCATGAGTGCTTATGAATATGAATTTGAGCATTGGATTAAACCCACGCTCACTTGGATCACTCTATGAATTGTATCACGAGTGATTGGTGAGACGATAACATCTTATATTCTTGAAACCGAGATGTGTGAGTTGTATCTTGCGAATCGGTTTCACATTGATAATATGTAAACGCACTAGTAACTTGGTGTTACAAAACATATTGTTGCGTGTGATTCGGTGCGTGAGTGCAAGCAAGCATTGTATCAAAGTTTATCCATTCCTTTTATTCAAAGTAGGATAAAAGCGATATCTTTGGGCCCCTCGATGATTTAGTGATGACAAACGTAAATGCTCGGCCAGGCTAGGGCTAATTTGATTTGTCTAATTAGTCAGTCGTCATAAATCGGAATCGAGATATAGTACAAAGAGAATGATTTGAAATCATATCTCATATGATATCAAGAATGGAGGAATATATGATCCCTTATCTAAGCACACACGTATCTGATAGGATCAGAGTTGACAGCGGCTTTGGAAAGCTACGATTGCAGATCAGGATCTGAAGTCATACGGAGAATAGTTGTTAGACTTATCCAAGTGGGAGACTGTTGGATTAGTGTCTAAGTCCATAACTATTTTGGTATGTACTTGACCCGATGGTGCATGGTCCTTTTGGGTTGCCTTCACCAAAGCAACTTAATAGGATGAATTATGGAGAGAAATGATTAAATATGATTTATTAATATATTATGGGAATAATATATTAAAGGAGAAATCATATTGTTTAATTAATATTAGTCAATAATTAATTGGTAATTAGTTTTGTGACTAAAAGAGATTAATTAAACTTAAGGGACTGGAATTGTAATTATAAGATAATTGCAATTTGGGCCATGGATTGCCTTTTATTATAAGGTGGACGAATTCTATGGGGGAAGCCCATATGAAATCGTTCAAGGCCTTATGGAAAGGGCTCCATGGGTTGCTTAGGGCTTAAGCATCCAAATTAGGGTTTCCTTGTTAGATAACCCTAATAGCCTCACTATATATAGAACCCTTAAGGCTCAAAAACGTGGGGGAACTTCTTTTCTAGGGTTAGAACACGGTTTTGACAGCCTCCATCCTCTCTCCTCTTCATCCTCTTGCTTATGGTGTTTGTGAGCCATTAGAGGAGTGACACTTGTGACTCTAAGCCTTCCAAAGTCAATTCAAGGAGGAATTGGGATTGTTATTACTACATAACAATCAAGATAATATCGTAAACCTAATTATATGTTAATATTGATTTCCATATGCTAGAATTAGGGTTTATAGTCTTGGATTCAAAGCATGTACAATAGAGAAACCTAGATCCAAGCATTAGGGTTTGTATGAGCACATAGGATGTCTTATGACCAAAACCCATCAGTGGTATCAGAGCCTAGCTTGGTTTCAATTGTATTGATGCATTGTATAACTAAAAAATTCGATTTTTGGTGTTCTGCTTGATGGACTCGGCGAGTCCCACTGTGGACTCGGCGAGTTGGCCCTACTCGGCGAGTTCCAGAGGGTGACTCGGCAAGTCGGTGCGTCAGACAGAGGTATATTCGGGATTTCTTGCTGTTTTTGCTTATGGATGGTTACCTTATCATGTTAGATCAATATCAATCCGATTATATGATATATTTGACTATATTTTTGATCTAATTGAAGATATTTATCAATTAATAAGATAATTGTTTCCTTATAAGATAATTGATTAATTATTTTGAGTAAATTGATAAATTGTTTTGCAAGAAATCATTAAATAAATCAAATATGGATAATTATGTAATTAATGTTAATTTAGATTATTTGTTATTTGATCCTTGTTGTTATGAAAAGTTTCATATTTTTCCCTTTAGGTTTTATAGTTTAAATTTGAACCCAAAAGTTTTGTTGTTTTGAAATTTAAATAGTTAAAACCCTAATGTTTTGAAAAAGGTTTCAAAACTTGCCCTCAAGTTTTGGAATTTAAATTTTGATTAAATGGTTTAATTTTGATGTATATTTAAATTCTAAACCCTAATGTGTTGAAATGTTTCAAAACTTGCCCTCAAGTTTTGGAATTTAAAAGTTGCTTAAAAGTTTAATTAGGAATGTTAAATTCTAAAACTCTAGTATAGTTTTGAAAAAGTTCAAATCACACCCTTATGGTTTTATTAATTAATTAAGGTGAATAATTAAAAGAGGTTTAATAAATCCATAAAAGTTTAGGTTTACAATTTAATTGAATTAAAAGTATAATTGTTAAATTTAACCACCTAATATTTTAAAAGTGTAAAACACACCCTATACTATATATAACATTAAAAGTCTATCATTATATATATATATATATATATATATATATATATATATATATATATATATATATATGAGTAAAATTCAGTCTTACCGTTAGTAGGCCTCATTCACGAAGCTGGTCTATGAGGGGTGTTTAAGGAAATTGCCTATAAAATGGCGATTGAATGGGTATCCACTCTTACCCACCGCACTCGACTAGTGGAGGGTCGTTAGCCGAACGGGTAGGATAGGACGAAACCTTCCATTATAAGTATAATTAAGTATAAAAGTAACTAAATGTTTTCATAAAATTCCCAATCTTAGTTACTTAGGCAAAAGTGAATTGATGAAATTCCATGAAATTACACTTTGTGCCATTGCGAAGACGTTAGTGGAGCGTGTGTGGTTTACCGACACACTAAATGGTTCTAAGCAAAGGTAGCAAAGGGTGACTCAATGTTTGTCATAGTTCGGTGGAGCGTGTGTGGTTTACCGGCACATCGAATAGGTGACTGTAACATGTGAGGGCACCATGTAAGTTTGCATGGTTATTCACACCCGCTTTGTGATCCTCGGCATCCCAGTCACAAACAAGAGGGGCATATCGAGATTTAAACATGCCATTGAAAGTTCAATGAATCTCAAAGGATCTAGGAGTTTTCATAGATTTAAAACTTAATTTTCCTTTTCGTTTTTCATGGTGGAAATTAGTGAATCGTCGTTCAATTACCTTCAAATATTCTACAATTAGGGTTACGGCATCCCTCTCCCGAGTTGTAGAATATTGTGTTGGGTCCTAGCCTTAGTATCTCATTTGGGTGATTTACTAAGGACTCAATCAATCAACTAACTTGAATTCGTTTTCTCCCGTTTTGTAGATGTCAGAGTTCGACAACTATAGTTTTCCCAAATCCCGTGGAACAAGCCTTACACATGAAGATGATATTCCACGATTCGATCGAGGAACAAGAGATCATGCTTCACTTCCTCCTCCTCCTCCTCAAATTATTATCCCTAACCCACAAGTTCAAAGGCTTGAAAAGTTCAAGATCACTCAAGCCCTTTTAGCATGTAAACATAAAGAAGGAAATTCGGTGTGTGCACACGTCCTAGGGATGAAGTCACACATTGATAGGTTAAGAATGTTGGGATCCGTTGTCTGTGAGGAAATGGCTGTTGATTGGGTTCTTCAATCACTTCCTAACTCATATAGTGAGTTCGTAAGAGAGTACTATATGATGAACTACAACGTGAACCTTATAGATCTCACCTATATGCTTGTTGCTGCTGAATCAGCAATGGTTTGGCGCAATAGAAAAGCAAAGTTGATTGGTGAATCTGCCTTTAAGATCTCTATGGATATAGACAATGGCAACGAAAGACATGCTATGATCGAAAAGTTTGATCATAAGAGAAAGGCAATGTCTGAAGTAGTTCCATGTCATGTTCCAAAAGAGTCAATTTGCTTTTATTGCCAAGAGAAAAGGGCGTTGGAGACGAAGCTGCCCCATTTACCTAAGAGATCTAAGAGATGGGAGAGTCGAAACGTATGGCTCTAATATAGGTAAAATCCATTGACTAACTCTTTTAAGCTTCTATCCTAGATTCTTAATACATAATGTGATAAGATTACAATTGGTGTTATGTAGGATCGAAGAAAAGAAAGGGAGCTTAAAGGAAGAAGTGAGTAGAATCTAACCATGAAGGAATGGATTTCGATCGCATTTCTCGAAGATTAGATTCTTAAGCTACCACTTAGAGTTAGAGCCAGATTGCTAAGAAAGATGTATTAGCATAAGTTTTCAATGAATTGCATTGTAAGGACAAATTTTTCCGCAATAAAATAAATTTTGATTTTAAATTTTATTTATTTATCCTTGCAATGGCGTGTATGAAAATTGATGTTAAAATGTTTCTATTGTTAGCAAAATGGAGTTGATTCTTAATTATGTTATTTATGGAAAGTCGATAGTTTACCAAATAGGGAGAGTTTTCTCATCGCCCAAGTTTCAATTGGACATAAACTTGGAATCATGCAACTTGGTTGCACGATGAATGAGAAGTTTCATATTTGGACTAATTCATTGACAAAGTGTCAAGTGAAGGACTTGGAGATCGAATACACAAAGTTGCGTAAAAGTCCACCATAAGAGTAACAAAATATTCGTCATGATTTACTAAAAGTTTAGTAAAAATGATTCTACTTATAAGATTAACTGTAATTCTGAATTGATTGAAAGGTTTAAATCAATAGCAGAACGAATAAGAAGAATCAAGTAGGCAGAAAGATAAAAAATTTCTCCATTCTAAGAAGAAGGGAGAGTACCTTTTATGCTTTATGATAGGTCTTAATGATTAAGAACCATATCTCAATTGATCCTCTAAGTGAGTCTTAGTACAATTGTATGTTTAGGAAGAGGAATCAAGGATTGAAGAAATGGTTAAATCAATAAGTCAATTATACTTCGTTCCAAAACAAGTCTTACAGTTAAGATTGCGACATTGAGTGAAAAGTACTAAGAAAGGTTTATAACATTCATCAAATGTGGAAAGTTGTGATGTCTTGGATAAGACAAAGACCAACTAGGATCAATTTATGAAGTGTTTTGATAAAAGCTACACTAACTCTTGAATATTTGTTTGTCAAGAAATGTTTTGACAAGAGAATCTTATATGTCAAGGAGTCAGTGGGAGTCTTAATGGTCTTGAAAGGTTTCAAGAACAAATCAAATAAACCTTATTGATCATCACTAGCACACGAGTTGAGGTTTACAACCCATCGTGTTGACATTATTTTGAATCTGTGCCAATCCAATCGAGTTAATTATGCATGTGAGTTCTATGAGTTCTCATTTTGAACGCATAAAAGGCAAAGCACCTTAATCAATGAAAGGTACATTGATAGGAAAGAGTGATCTGCTTAACTACTTGGAAGACATGGTGGGTAGCTGTGCTACCATAAGGCAAGAAATCAAGATTAAGAAAGTTCGGTCCATATGAGTTTGAATTTGTCGTAAACTTTAGTTTTGACAAATTCACATGGATAGGAACACATACACCGTTTGAATCTAAGTGTCATAAGATTTCCTCCTTCATGAAAATGATTGTGAGGAAATGCTTTCACTAAGAAAGATTTTAAGAAGATAGTGATTGTAAAATTGCATTCTCGAATTCGATTATGGTTATGGTATCCCTTTCCATAATTTGAATTGTGAGGTTTGGCAATTGTTTACACACACATATGAACTATCTAAGGCAAAGGTGTATAAGTTCAAGAAGCCTTGATAAAATATTATCAAAGCATTAAGTATTAGAAACATGGACTTAAGAAATTCAATAAGCATTGTTTTTCTGAAAGTTAAGATGTTTATGAATACATGTCGAAGCTAGTGGGAGCATAAATGTTATGTTTTATAATAATCATCATGATATTGGGAGCATAAAAGTTATGATTGTATGATTATTAAGGATAGTATTGCAAGGTTAGCAATATTAATTATAGAAAACAAGAGTCATACTTTGCAAAGTCGCAATAGTTGAAGAGTTGTTTTGCTATAATTAAGGGAGAGAATATTATGCTTCATTTCAAATCTAAAGGTTTAGGTTGAGAAATGTTAATAAATTTAGTCAAGGGTACATAGTGTGTTCTTAAAATTTCGATTATGATTACGGCATTCCTCTTCACAATTCGAATTTTGAGAACATAGCAAATAAAACATTATGCGTCGTGTCCCATACGCTTCGGGTATAGGATCGATTGCAAATGCTTTAATGTTTGACCATTCTAAAATTTTCCAAATGTCTAGCGCATTTAGAGTGAAAAAGGACTAGAATCGGTTTTGACTAAAATAATTAAACAACTATCAAAGGACAATCCAAAGTTCGACGAGGATTGGTTGCTTGTGAGTAGTTGGAAGCATGGTACTAGATGGACCATATCGACATCATTACGAATAGATAAGATTCTATTAAGAATGAGTTGTCATATGGAAAATATGGAAGCGTGTCCATATTGGGAATTGAATATTGAAATAACTATGTCTAGATTAGAAACTTTTATGCAAAAGGATGTTCAAAGGAATGTACTTTGAGTGAGAGGCATCATATCTATGGAATTGTCTTGTAACAATCTCCAATAGAGAACTTTGTAATAACATTCGCAATAGTCTTTGTGACTTTGGTGCAGTGACATTACAAAAGGATCATTGCATAGAATGTTACAATCTAGCATATTCTATAAGTAGCAAGAATTTGATATTCTTTCACTTATGAAAAAGATTTGGAGTTGTGAAATGAGAATGATTGGAAATGTGTTCAATGTGATCTATTTCACAAAGTAAGAACCATAGGTAAACATTGTGTGCATGCTAGGAGCATGGGACAAGTGTTGTAATTCAAGTAAGAAGTTGATTACCCGAAACAACAAATAATGAGTAATCGATATGGTGATAAATAAAAGGAGTTTTATTTATACTCAAAGGTTTGAGGCCATATGGGATTAGTATTATTCTTGTGTTTCACATTTGCATGTTTTGACTTCCAGAATAATTGAATTTATTAAGAATAATCGAATTATTCGAACGGGCCACAGTCGTTCATATGTTGGAAGTGGATATGAATGAAGATTGTCGTGAATTGGTGTGTGGATTGTCTAAAGAGAATTAGACATAAGCAAATGTTTGCTGCAACGTTCATGAGTGCTTATGAATATGAATTTGAGCATTGGATTAAACCCACGCTCACTTGGATCACTCTATGAATTGTATCACGAGTGATTGGTGAGACGATAACATCTTATATTCTTGAAACCGAGATGTGTGAGTTGTATCTTGCGAATCGGTTTCACATTGATAATATGTAAACGCACTAGTAACTTGGTGTTACAAAACATATTGTTGCGTGTGATTCGGTGCGTGAGTGCAAGCAAGCATTGTATCAAAGTTTATCCATTCCTTTTATTCAAAGTAGGATAAAAGCGATATCTTTGGGCCCCTCGATGATTTAGTGATGACAAACGTAAATGCTCGGCCAGGCTAGGGCTAATTTGATTTGTTTAATTAGTCATTCGTCATAAATCGGAATCGAGATATAGTACAAAGAGAATGATTTGAAATCATATCTCATATGATATCAAGAATGGAGGAATATATGATCCCTTATCTAAGCACACACGTATGTGATAGGATCAGAGTTGACAGCGGCTTTGGAAAGCTACGATTGCAGATCAGGATCTGAAGTCATACGGAGAATAGTTGTTAGACTTATCCAAGTGGGAGACTGTTGGATTAGTGTCTAAGTCCATAACTATTTTGGTATGTACTTGACCCGATGGTGCATGGTCCTTTTGGGTTGCCTTCACCAAAGCAACTTAATAGGATGAATTATGGAGAGAAATGATTAAATATGATTTATTAATATATTATGGGAATAATATATTAAAGGAGAAATCATATTGTTTAATTAATATTAGTCAATAATTAATTGGTAATTAGTTTTGTGACTAAAAGAGATTAATTAAACTTAAGGGACTGGAATTGTAATTATAAGATAATTGCAATTTGGGCCATGGATTGCCTTTTATTATAAGGTGGACGAATTCTATGGGGGAAGCCCATATGAAATCGTTCAAGGCCTTATGGAAAGGGCTCCATGGGTTGCTTAGGGCTTAAGCATCCAAATTAGGGTTTCCTTGTTAGATAACCCTAATAGCCTCACTATATATAGAACCCTTAAGGCTCAAAAACGTGGGGGAACTTCTTTTCTAGGGTTAGAACACGGTTTTGACAGCCTCCATCCTCTCTCCTCTTCATCCTCTTGCTTATGGTGTTTGTGAGCCATTAGAGGAGTGACACTTGTGACTCTAAGCCTTCCAAAGTCAATTCAAGGAGGAATTGGGATTGTTATTACTACATAACAATCAAGATAATATCGTAAACCTAATTATATGTTAATATTGATTTCCATATGCTAGAATTAGGGTTTATAGTCTTGGATTCAAAGCATGTACAATAGAGAAACCTAGATCCAAGCATTAGGGTTTGTATGAGCACATAGGATGTCTTATGACCAAAACCCATCAGTGGTATCAGAGCCTAGCTTGGTTTCAATTGTATTGATGCATTGTATAACTAAAAAATTCGATTTTTGGTGTTCTGCTTGATGGACTCGGCGAGTCCCACTGTGGACTCGGCGAGTTGGCCCTACTCGGCGAGTTCCAGAGGGTGACTCGGCAAGTCGGTGCGTCAGACAGAGGTATATTCGGGATTTCTTGCTGTTTTTGCTTATGGATGGTTACCTTATCATGTTAGATCAATATCAATCCGATTATATGATATATTTGACTATATTTTTGATCTAATTGAAGATATTTATCAATTAATAAGATAATTGTTTCCTTATAAGATAATTGATTAATTATTTTGAGTAAATTGATAAATTGTTTTGCAAGAAATCATTAAATAAATCAAATATGGATAATTATGTAATTAATGTTAATTTAGATTATTTGTTATTTGATCCTTGTTGTTATGAAAAGTTTCATATTTTTCCCTTTAGGTTTTATAGTTTAAATTTGAACCCAAAAGTTTTGTTGTTTTGAAATTTAAATAGTTAAAACCCTAATGTTTTGAAAAAGGTTTCAAAACTTGCCCTCAAGTTTTGGAATTTAAATTTTGATTAAATGGTTTAATTTTGATGTATATTTAAATTCTAAACCCTAATGTGTTGAAATGTTTCAAAACTTGCCCTCAAGTTTTGGAATTTAAAAGTTGCTTAAAAGTTTAATTAGGAATGTTAAATTCTAAAACTCTAGTATAGTTTTGAAAAAGTTCAAATCACACCCTTATGGTTTTATTAATTAATTAAGGTGAATAATTAAAAGAGGTTTAATAAATCCATAAAAGTTTAGGTTTACAATTTAATTGAATTAAAAGTATAATTGTTAAATTTAACCACCTAATATTTTAAAAGTGTAAAACACACCCTATACTATATATAACATTAAAAGTCTATCATTATATATATATATATATATATATATATATATATATATGTATGAGTAAAATTCAGTCTTACCGTTAGTAGGCCTCATTCACGAAGCTGGTCTATGAGGGGTGTTTAAGGAAATTGCCTATAAAATGGCGATTGAATGGGTATCCACTCTTACCCACCGCACTCGACTAGTGGAGGGTCGTTAGCCGAACGGGTAGGATAGGACGAAACCTTCCATTATAAGTATAATTAAGTATAAAAGTAACTAAATGTTTTCATAAAATTCCCAATCTTAGTTACTTAGGCAAAAGTGAATTGATGCAATTCCATGAAATTACACTTTGTGCCATTGCGAAGACGTTAGTGGAGCGTGTGTGGTTTACCGACACACTAAATGGTTCTAAGCAAAGGTAGCAAAGGGTGACTCAATGTTTGTCATAGTTCGGTGGAGCGTGTGTGGTTTACCGGCACATCGAATAGGTGACTGTAACATGTGAGGGCACCATGTAAGTTTGCATGGTTATTCACACCCGCTTTGTGATCCTCGGCATCCCAGTCACAAACAAGAGGGGCATATCGAGATTTAAACATGCCATTGAAAGTTCAATGAATCTCAAAGGATCTAGGAGTTTTCATAGATTTAAAACTTAATTTTCCTTTTCGTTTTTCATGGTGGAAATTAGTGAATCGTCGTTCACTTACCTTCAAATATTCTGCAATTAGGGTTACGGCATCCCTCTCCCGAGTTGTAGAATATTGTGTTGGGTCCTAGCCTTAGTATCTCATTTGGGTGATTTACTAAGGACTCAATCAATCAACTAACTTGAATTCGTTTTCTCCCGTTTTGTAGATGTCAGAGTTCGACAACTATAGTTTTCCCAAATCCCGTGGAACAAGCCTTACACATGAAGATGATATTCCACGATTCGATCGAGGAACAAGAGATCATGCTTCACTTCCTCCTCCTCCTCCTCAAATTATTATCCCTAACCCACAAGTTCAAAGGCTTGAAAAGTTCAAGATCACTCAAGCCCTTTTAGCATGTAAACATAAAGAAGGAAATTCGGTGTGTGCACACGTCCTAGGGATGAAGTCACACATTGATAGGTTAAGAATGTTGGGATCCGTTGTCTGTGAGGAAATGGCTGTTGATTGGGTTCTTCAATCACTTCCTAACTCATATAGTGAGTTCGTAAGAGAGTACTATATGATGAACTACAACGTGAACCTTATAGATCTCACCTATATGCTTGTTGCTGCTGAATCAGCAATGGTTTGGCGCAATAGAAAAGCAAAGTTGATTGGTGAATCTGCCTTTAAGATCTCTATGGATATAGACAATGGCAACGAAAGACATGCTATGATCGAAAAGTTTGATCATAAGAGAAAGGCAATGTCTGAAGTAGTTCCATGTCATGTTCCAAAAGAGTCAATTTGCTTTTATTGCCAAGAGAAAAGGGCGTTGGAGACGAAGCTGCCCCATTTACCTAAGAGATCTAAGAGATGGGAGAGTCGAAACGTATGGCTCTAATATAGGTAAAATCCATTGACTAACTCTTTTAAGCTTCTATCCTAGATTCTTAATACATAATGTGATAAGATTACAATTCGTGTTATGTAGGATCGAAGAAAAGAAAGGGAGCTTAAAGGAAGAAGTGAGTAGAATCTAACCATGAAGGAATGGATTTCGATCGCATTTCTCGAAGATTAGATTCTTAAGCTACCACTTAGAGTTAGAGCCAGATTGCTAAGAAAGATGTATTAGCATAAGTTTTCAATGAATTGCATTGTAAGGACAAATTTTTCCGCAATAAAATAAATTTTGATTTTAAATTTTATTTATTTATCCTTGCAATGGCGTGTATGAAAATTGATGTTAAAATGTTTCTATTGTTAGCAAAATGGAGTTGATTCTTAATTATGTTATTTATGGAAAGTCGATAGTTTACCAAATAGGGAGAGTTTTCTCATCGCCCAAGTTTCAATTGGACATAAACTTGGAATCATGCAACTTGGTTGCACGATGAATGAGAAGTTTCATATTTGGACTAATTCATTGACAAAGTGTCAAGTGAAGGACTTGGAGATCGAATACACAAAGTTGCGTAAAAGTCCACCATAAGAGTAACAAAATATTCGTCATGATTTACTAAAAGTTTAGTAAAAATGATTCTACTTATAAGATTAACTGTAATTCTGAATTGATTGAAAGGTTTAAATCAATAGCAGAACGAATAAGAAGAATCAAGTAGGCAGAAAGATAAAAAATTTCTCCATTCTAAGAAGAAGGGAGAGTACCTTTTATGCTTTATGATAGGTCTTAATGATTAAGAACCATATCTCAATTGATCCTCTAAGTGAGTCTTAGTACAATTGTATGTTTAGGAAGAGGAATCAAGGATTGAAGAAATGGTTAAATCAATAAGTCAATTATACTTCGTTCCAAAACAAGTCTTACAGTTAAGATTGCGACATTGAGTGAAAAGTACTAAGAAAGGTTTATAACATTCATCAAATGTGGAAAGTTGTGATGTCTTGGATAAGACAAAGACCAACTAGGATCAATTTATGAAGTGTTTTGATAAAAGCTACACTAACTCTTGAATATTTGTTTGTCAAGAAATGTTTTGACAAGAGAATCTTATATGTCAAGGAGTCAGTGGGAGTCTTAATGGTCTTGAAAGGTTTCAAGAACAAATCAAATAAACCTTATTGATCATCACTAGCACACGAGTTGAGGTTTACAACCCATCGTGTTGACATTATTTTGAATCTGTGCCAATCCAATCGAGTTAATTATGCATGTGAGTTCTATGAGTTCTCATTTTGAACGCATAAAAGGCAAAGCACCTTAATCAATGAAAGGTACATTGATAGGAAAGAGTGATCTGCTTAACTACTTGGAAGACATGGTGGGTAGCTGTGCTACCATAAGGCAAGAAATCAAGATTAAGAAAGTTCGGTCCATATGAGTTTGAATTTGTCGTAAACTTTAGTTTTGACAAATTCACATGGATAGGAACACATACACCGTTTGAATCTAAGTGTCATAAGATTTCCTCCTTCATGAAAATGATTGTGAGGAAATGCTTTCACTAAGAAAGATTTTAAGAAGATAGTGATTGTAAAATTGCATTCTCGAATTCGATTATGGTTATGGTATCCCTTTCCATAATTTGAATTGTGAGGTTTGGCAATTGTTTACACACACATATGAACTATCTAAGGCAAAGGTGTATAAGTTCAAGAAGCCTTGATAAAATATTATCAAAGCATTAAGTATTAGAAACATGGACTTAAGAAATTCAATAAGCATTGTTTTTCTGAAAGTTAAGATGTTTATGAATACATGTCGAAGCTAGTGGGAGCATAAATGTTATGTTTTATAATAATCATCATGATATTGGGAGCATAAAAGTTATGATTGTATGATTATTAAGGATAGTATTGCAAGGTTAGCAATATTAATTATAGAAAACAAGAGTCATACTTTGCAAAGTCGCAATAGTTGAAGAGTTGTTTTGCTATAATTAAGGGAGAGAATATTATGCTTCATTTCAAATCTAAAGGTTTAGGTTGAGAAATGTTAATAAATTTAGTCAAGGGTACATAGTGTGTTCTTAAAATTTCGATTATGATTACGGCATTCCTCTTCACAATTCGAATTTTGAGAACATAGCAAATAAAACATTATGCGTCGTGTCCCATACGCTTCGGGTATAGGATCGATTGCAAATGCTTTAATGTTTGACCATTCTAAAATTTTCCAAATGTCTAGCGCATTTAGAGTGAAAAAGGACTAGAATCGGTTTTGACTAAAATAATTAAACAACTATCAAAGGACAATCCAAAGTTCGACGAGGATTGGTTGCTTGTGAGTAGTTGGAAGCATGGTACTAGATGGACCATATCGACATCATTACGAATAGATAAGATTCTATTAAGAATGAGTTGTCATATGGAAAATATGGAAGCGTGTCCATATTGGGAATTGAATATTGAAATAACTATGTCTAGATTAGAAACTTTTATGCAAAAGGATGTTCAAAGGAATGTACTTTGAGTGAGAGGCATCATATCTATGGAATTGTCTTGTAACAATCTCCAATAGAGAACTTTGTAATAACATTCGCAATAGTCTTTGTGACTTTGGTGCAGTGACATTACAAAAGGATCATTGCATAGAATGTTACAATCTAGCATATTCTATAAGTAGCAAGAATTTGATATTCTTTCACTTATGAAAAAGATTTGGAGTTGTGAAATGAGAATGATTGGAAATGTGTTCAATGTGATCTATTTCACAAAGTAAGAACCATAGGTAAACATTGTGTACATGCTAGGAGCATGGGACAAGTGTTGTAATTCAAGTAAGAAGTTGATTACCCGAAACAACAAATAATGAGTAATCGATATGGTGATAAATAAAAGGAGTTTTATTTATACTCAAAGGTTTGAGGCCATATGGGATTAGTATTATTCTTGTGTTTCACATTTGCATGTTTTGACTTCCAGAATAATTGAATTTATTAAGAATAATCGAATTATTCGAACGGGCCACAGTCGTTCATATGTTGGAAGTGGATATGAATGAAGATTGTCGTGAATTGGTGTGTGGATTGTCTAAAGAGAATTAGACATAAGCAAATGTTTGCTGCAACGTTCATGAGTGCTTATGAATATGAATTTGAGCATTGGATTAAACCCACGCTCACTTGGATCACTCTATGAATTGTATCACGAGTGATTGGTGAGACGATAACATCTTATATTCTTGAAACCGAGATGTGTGAGTTGTATCTTGCGAATCGGTTTCACATTGATAATATGTAAACGCACTAGTAACTTGGTGTTACAAAACATATTGTTGCGTGTGATTCGGTGCGTGAGTGCAAGCAAGCATTGTATCAAAGTTTATCCATTCCTTTTATTCAAAGTAGGATAAAAGCGATATCTTTGGGCCCCTCGATGATTTAGTGATGACAAACGTAAATGCTCGGCCAGGCTAGGGCTAATTTGATTTGTCTAATTAGTCAGTCGTCATAAATCGGAATCGAGATATAGTACAAAGAGAATGATTTGAAATCATATCTCATATGATATCAAGAATGGAGGAATATATGATTTGGAAAGCTACGATTGCAGATCAGGATCTGAAGTCATACGGAGAATAGTTGTTAGACTTATCCAAGTGGGAGACTGTTGGATTAGTGTCTAAGTCCATAACTATTTTGGTATGTACTTGACCCGATGGTGCATGGTCCTTTTGGGTTGCCTTCACCAAAGCAACTTGATAGGATGAATTATGGAGAGAAAGGATTAAATATGATTTATTAATATATTATGGGAATAATATATTAAAGGAGAAATCATATTGTTTAATTAATATTAGTCAATAATCAATTGGTAATTAGTTTTGTGACTAAAAGAGATTAATTAAACTTAAGGGACTGGAATTGTAATTATAAGATAATTGCAATTTGGGCCATGGATTGCCTTTTATTATAAGGTGGACGAATTCTATGGGGGAAGCCCATATGAAATCGTCCAAGGCCTTATGGAAAGGGCTCCATGGGTTGCTTAGGGCTTAAGCATCCAAATTAGGGTTTCCTTGTTAGATAACCCTAATAGCCTCACTATATATAGAACCCATAAGGCTCAAAAACGTGGGGGAACTTCTTTTCTAGGGTTAGAACACGGTTTTGGCAGCCTCCATCCTCTCTCCTCTTCATCCACTTGCTTATGGTGTTTGTGAGCCATTAGAGGAGTGACACTTGTGACTCTAAGCCTTCCAAAGTCAATTCAAGGAGGAATTGGGATTGTTATTACTACATAACAATCAAGGTAATATCATAAACCTAATTATATGTTAATATTGATTTCCATATGCTAGAATTAGGGTTTATAGTCTTGGATTCAAAGCATGTACAATAGAGAAACCTAGATCCAAGCATTAGGGTTTGTATGAGCACATAGGATGTCTTATGACCAAAACCCATCAAATACAACTTGCATGATTCCAAGTTTCTGTCAAATTGAGACTTGGGTGATGAGAATCTTTCCTTATTTGGTAAATTTAGACACTACCACAAATGAAAGAATCAAATCCATATTTTTAATATTTCCAGAAACATACAAACATCAATTTTTCATAAATGCCATTGCAAGGAGATATAAAATAAAACAAAATTTTATTTATTTATAAAATGCGGAAGAAAAAAAACTTTTTCCTTACAATGCAACTGTAAATGAAAACTATGCTATTACATATTTCCTAGCAATCTATCATAACTCCTAAGCAGCAACTCAAAATTCCGATCTTCGAACCATGCGATTGAAATCCATCTTCGCGATCAGATTCAACATACTCTTCCTTTAAGTTTCCTTCCCTTTGCTTGATCCTGCCAAACATCAAAATGCAACCTAGTCACATCATCTATTAAGAATCAACAATTAGAAACTTAACAGAGTTAGATATTGTACTTACCTGAAGAAGAGTCAAACTTTTTGATTTTTCCTTTTCTTAGATCTTTCAGATAGTCAGGGCAGGTTCGCAACCAATTCCCCTTCTCTTGAAAATAAAAGCATATAGACTCTTTGGCAATGGTACACGGGACTATCACAGACTTAGTCTTTCCTTTTACCTTTTGGTCAAACTTCCTTGATGCTTCGACACCCAACACTCTCAGTCTGTCGATATGTGACTTCATCTCCAAGAAGTGAGAACACACAAGCCTTCCATCTTCATGTTTCATTACAAGTAGAGCTTGAGTGACCTTGAATTTTTCAAGTCTTTGAGCTTGTGGGCCAGGGAGAATAATTGGAGGAGGTGGAGGAAGAGAAGTATGATTTCCACGATCCAATCGCATGACATCATCTTCATTAGGAAAACTTGTTCCAAGAGATTTGGGAAGACCATTGTCGTCTGAACCAGACATCTAAAATTGGAGAAATTCAAGTTAGTTGATTTAAGTCCTTAATAAAAAACCCAATATGACATATTAAGGCTAGGACCCAACACAATATTTTATAACTTGGAAGAGGGGTGTCGTAATCCAAGCTACAAAATATTTGAAGGTAGGCGAATGATGATTCACCAATTTCCACCATGAAAAACGAAATAGGTATTAGGTTTTAATTGGATTGAAACTCCTAGATCTTATGATATTCATTGAACTTTTCAATGGCATGTTTAAATCTCGATTTTGCCCTCTCAAGTTTGTGACTAGGATGTCGAGGATCATAAACAAGGTGTGAATAACCATGAAAATTAACTTGGTACCCTTAATTTTATCACCTAATCGATGTGTCGGTTACCCACACGCGCTCCACCGATCTATGATAAATATTAAATCACCTTTTCCACTCTTACTAGTCCATGTTAGTGTGCCGGTTACCCACACACGCTCCACCAACGACTTGGTAAGGTACCAAGTGTAATTTCATGGGTTAGCACCATCTTCACATTTTCCTAAAGTAACTAAGATTGGGAATTTATAAAAGGTTTAGTTACTTTATATTTATCATTATACTTATAATGAGAATTATAGTCCTTGTCCTACCCATTCGGCTAACGACCCTCCACCAATCAAAGAAGCGGTGGGTGAGAGTGGACACCCATTAAGACGCCATTTTATAGGCAACAACCTTATACCCACCTTATAGACCAGCTTCGTGAATGAGGCCTACTAACGGTAAGACTGACTTGCTCTTATACATATATATTATTAACTTATAATACAATAAAGTATAAGGGTTGAATTTTAACTTTTAAAACTCTAGGGTTTGGAATTAAAGTGTGTGTGAGACTTTACAAATTCAAAACCTTGAGGTCAAGTTTTGAAACTATTCAAAAACTTTTCATTTCTATAACTTATGAGTTTTAATGGTTTTAAAGAAAAGACTTTTGGAGTTCCATAACTTGAGGACAAGTTATGGAGTCCATTAATTGGCATTTAGATCAAGAATTACACTAACAAACAATTTGCAAATAATTCCTATGATCTACTAAAACTCATAAGTATGAACATTCATACAAGAATTTCAAGAATCATATAAACATATATAAAACTTGAAAATTTGATAATAACCATTGAAAATGGATTAGCATAATCATTACCACACCAAAAACAACTTTTATAAGTCCAAAACAGTTTAGGGTAATGATTCTAGTCTATTTCCAGCAGCAAAACTCGAAAATCTGCACACAGGGCCTCCTACTCGCCGAGTGCAAGAGCCTACTCGACAAGTAGGATGAGTTTACACTTGGACTCGTCGAGTCCCCCATGGACTCGGCGATTCCACTGAACAGTGAACAGTTTTTCGACTTTTTAAATCATTTTACATCAAGTATAATGAAAACAAGCCTAGGCTCTGATACCACTGAAGGGTTTTTAGCATTCTAACACTCCTATGGTATACATGAAACCCTAGAAACCTTGGATCTATGTTTTCTCTATTATACATGCAAATATGATTTTTCCAAGGTTCTCATCCTAACTAACATACCATGGGGTACTTGTAATATAAAACTTAGTGGGATGACATACCTTTTTCTTGTGGTTGATTCCTTAGAGTTTTAAGAGCCTAGCACCAATAATGTGGATGCCTCAAGTGGAATCTCAAATCACCAAAACACCTTGGAAAACTTGAGAGAATAGTAATCACACTAGAAATCAGCCCACTCTTGTTCACTCACACACTAGTGCCAATTTCAAGTGCCAAGGACCTCTTTATATAGTATAGTGGATTAGGGTTACATTCATGTAAACCCTAATACCCATGACCTTTCATTTCCATAGGATCCATGGGTTAAAAACTCCATGGACTATCCATGCAAGATTAGCTCATCCTAAGTGAACTAGGCCCATTCTATATCTATAGAAGAGTCCATATTTAATTAGTTCCTTTTAATCACTAAATTAACTCTAAATTAGTTCTTGATCAATACTAATTAAATAATATGATTTCATATTAATAACTAATAATATATTAATAAACCATAATTATAATATTCTCAAAAGATTATCCATACAAACTTTTTTGGTGAAGTGCAACCCAAATGGACCATGCTACTCTCGGGTCGAGTACATAGCAATAATAGTTATGGGATTAGACATCTAATCCAACAATCCTACCCTTCTTAACCCAATCTGTGGGCAAGAGGTCCCCGTTGGGAAAGAAGTCGCGCCTCACAAAAAGGTATCTCCTTTTCCAAGCCCCATCATTATGCTTGGTTTTCAAGATTAGAGAAGATCTGATGGTTTTGACCTTAAGAAGGAAACAAGAATTCCCAAGGGTGGTTAGATCGGATATACAGGCCAACTCAGAAAGGCCTATGCCAAGACCCTTTGATTGATTTATCTGGTAGACCCAATAGAGGATCCTCCAGATAATTGGCATGGCTTGGATATACGAAATCCCAGTCACCTTAAAAAAAATTGGAGAAAATCCCGGGGAAAGGATATCTCAAGCCTAAGGAGAAACGATACTCAGGAAAGCACACCCAAGTGGGAGAGATGAAATCAGGCTGAATCAGAGGGTCAAAGGGCCTGAAAATAGCACTAGGAGGAAAAGCCCCATTAGTATTAGAGACTCAATGTCGTCATCGCCGAAAGAGCAGGACTCCTCATAAGAGAGGATCCCCTGGTCAATAAAATCATCGTCCGGAAGGGTCCAAATGCTCTTACGAGAGACAACCATTTTTCAACCCATGGTAGAGATATTAAAGGCCTGAAAGATAATTTACCTTCTAAATCGCAATATGGCACAAGAAAAGCAAAGAGGAACGGATAGGAAAATATGAAACTGATCCCTCATATTTATACCGGGCCGTTGAATATGATTTGACTGCTAACGGCTAGTAAAGTATCCATTGGAATTTAAATCACCTAGCCATTATGGGTTAAAACTGAAAATTACTATTCCCCCTTCTCTTATCTGTTTACTCTAAGTTATTCCTTTAATATATACGGAATTAACCCATATATTTTTAGGAATAACTTGGGGGCAATTGTTGGGACCAAGATCCTTACTATATCTAGGATCCTCAAATATCCAGGATCCTCATCAATATCAGGATCCCGGTTAATTACCGTTATTATTTTTCTCAATATTTATAACGGTCATATTTTGTCTATAACTAACATGTGTGCAGAAGTAGTCAAGGGAAGAGCAATTCTTAACGAAGAATCATCTCAACTATGCTAAAGACCCGGAATACTTGGCAAATAACGTTCGTGAAGCAGGTCATAGAGGATCCCGGCAATATCGGACATCTTGTTGGCTAAATTAGACTATAAATTGACACTAGTAATCTGCACACGACACACTGTTCTTTAATTTAAGCTTACTCTACGAAATTCTCCACATATTCTTAGCAAGAACTCACTATAATATTCATTTTTATATCAATAAAATCATCAAGGCAGATGATCATTATAACCTTCCAAGATTTTATGCCGGAGATCCTACTAAGGATCAAGGGCTTATACATATAGTAAATTTTAAACATTTAATTTTACATATAGTATAAGGTGTATTTATAACATTTCAAAATACTAGGTTTAATTACTAAATTTTGAAAATTAAAACCTTTAATTTAAATTTATAATAAAATCATCAGATTTAATAATTATCCATTAATTAAACATTTAATTAATTTATTAAATCAATTTGAGGATTATCCAATTAAATTAATCAAGATAATTTAACCCGAATCCTCTCCCCCTAATTTTTGAAAATCATGGGAGGGATAAAGCAAATTTTATAATTATCCACTTAATCAAATAAACAAATAATTACAAGAAATAAGAAAATCCCTATCAAAACCCTAATTTTCGAAAAATACATATCTTTGGGAGGAAGGAAAGGATTTCAATCCTTGCTATTTTCGAAAGCTAAAGGGTTAAGGAAACCCTAATCTCGAAAATTGTAGGGCAAAGGAAAAGGGTTAAAACCCTTTCCTAATTTTCGAAACCTAGGGCTTAGAAACCCTAGAATCGAAAATCCCTAAGTCCAAAAGGGTTTAATTGCCGTAAACCCTAATTGATCCAATTCAAACAATTGTAATCCATTCAATAGAAAGCAAGCCAATGCTTTGATACCACTGATGGGTTTTGAGCATAACAAACAAAAACCTATGTGTGCATGCAACCCTAATTTCTTGATCTATCTTTTCTCTAATTGAACATACAACTTTTGAACAACAAATAGAAACCCTAGGAAGCATATACTAATTTCAAAATTAATAACTTGGGTTTGAATACATACCTTTATTGTTATTGAAGAATAACAAGAACCCTTGTGTTGTTGTAGCTTAGAGAGAAAGCACCACAAATTTCATGCCTCTAGTTGATCACACCTAACATAGCAAGAGGATGAGAGAGGAGAGAGGAGTAGGAGAGTTAGGAATTCTGACTATTCCTCTAGGGTTTCAAGTGGCCGAAATTCCTAAGGGGTAAGGGTTTATATATAGTCCAACAAGGATGCCCTGGATAACCTAATCTAAAGATAATATTACTATTTCAAATTGATAATTATCAAGCTCCTTATTTATCCACATGGGTTAATCAAGAAAGCCTATATTATCCATATCAAAATCATCCACCTCCTTCCCAAAGAAGGTTCTGGAACCTCTTGCTTAACTATTGAACAATTACACTTTAGACCTTACAGTTTTAATTAATTCTTTTAATCCCGATATTCATTCCAATTAATTTTTGATTAAATATTAATTAGATATTGCTATTTCTAATTAATATATTATTCTCATACTATATTAAAAAATTATTTATTTCAATTTATTAACCATATAATAAATTCAACCTCTCTCTCCAAAAATCATCCTATCTAGTTGCTAGTTTTGAGGGCAACCCAAAAGGACTGTGCTACCATCAATTCAAGTATATACCAATTATAGTTATGGGCTTAGACACCTAATACAACAAGGTACACGTCTTACATGAATAATGTTATGCTAATGTGTAATGTTTTCACGAGTGTGAATATTTCCTCCTCTCTCATGGAGCTAATGTAGGGTAGAGTCGTGTGATTCCCTGCACGGATGACTACGTCTCTTGTTTCTCTATTCTTTATTCTTTAGTTCTTTCTTCCTCTCTTTTTGACATGAATGAAACTCAGACACCACCACCCCCTCCCCTTAAGCTGACATGGTGTGTAACATCTAGTTTCAAGATGTTTCTGGTTTTCAGTTAGCGGACCGTAATTTGATCATATAAAGGTCGTGGGCTTCATGGGAATAGATTTTAGACCCTATTCGATGTTAATAATGTTGGTTAAGTGATTTAATCCCTTGAATTGTGCTTTGGAGCCAAATGGTAAAATGGGAAAAGTGATATTTCAAACTTCTTGCATGAATTAATGAATTTATTTTGATATGTTTTAAGTCAAAAGTAATTAGACAGAACTATGGGGTTTGTCAATAGCTTCACGTGCATATAAAGATTATTGAAAATAGAGTTGAAACGAAGAAGTTATGATTATTTAAAGCTGGAATGGAATTGGAAAAAAAGCCCCCTCACCACGGCGTAGCGTGGTGAGGATTTCACAACAGAGTGGTGATCTATGCAGCCTAAACCCATTAAATTAGGGTTTGGTTCATATTTAAAGGCTTAAACCCTTGTTTTAGGTCATTTTGCAGCCTCCATTGCATCAAGAACCCCTCTTTCTATCAAACCCTATCCTCCCATCATAAATCAAGCTCCTCATCTCTCATCTCATCCATATTCTTGAGTTTTTATGGCTTTTGGGTGTTACGTTTTTCAAAGAATTGGTTTTGAAGCTTTCAAAATGAAGAGATTAGTCTTCATCTACCTTTTTGACCATTGAAAGTTGCAAAGACCCTTGCTTTATTGTGTTTCATCATTATATTTATGAGTAATTGGTGTTTTGGTCCATTTTAATGAGATTTAGTCCCCGTGTGACTTGTTCCATTGTGTTTGAAGAACTGCATGACCTTTGGTTCATGTTTATGGTTCAGATTTAGTGATTTGGTGGAGTAAAGAGTGTGTGAAAGAACTCTCCTTACTCTGTGAATGAAGAAAATGGTTTTTTGGACATTTCTTAACTTGGGGTTTTAGATCTTGCAAGTTTGTCGAATTATTATGGATAAAGTTGGAAACTTTATCCATCTAAACATCATGTTGATTCAGATCTGAAAGTTGGAGGCATGTACTTAATAGATTAATTCGGGAAAGATGCATTCTTGGACACTTTGATACTTAAAGTTTAGATCTTGGCTGTTTGGATCATCCTAAAGGATAAAATTGGAATCAGTATCCATTATGAAGCTATTAAGTACTATATCTGATATTATACGGCTTGATATGTATGGATTAAGTTCTTAATGAAGAAAAGTCTTTCTGACCAAAATCACGGTGTAGCCAAGGAATGCCTATGGTGTGGTGGAGCCTTGCAACGCGTTTGTTTTGTCTGGATGTGGCCACAACGCGGTTAAGATCTCGCCACAGTGCGATGACCGTTGACCGTTGACTTTTGGCCCAATTTGACTTTTGATCAAACTTTGGTAGAATCGAGTATTTAGCTAAGGAATAGTCTTGGTTTAGCATTAGGTAGCTTGGATTAGCTATTTTGTTGCTGAGGTAGCTGTTGAGTAGTTTAGGAAAGTCTTATCATTATACTTTGTAGGATGCTAGTTGTCTGTGTGACTCTTGCATGGAAGACCATGAAGGGTCATGGAAATTGTATGAAAGACCATGGTGGGATCACAACATGAAAAATTGCAGCAAGACTATAGCAACGAAAGTAATGGTAAGACTATAATGGGATCATAGCATTCACATGGGTTGAAATATACCCCTAGGAGGGGGCCCATTATTCAGGACGTGGTCGAATATTCAGGGTGGTGCCTATTTTTATGTATGGTATGTAGTATCTTAAAAAACCCACTAAGCTTTGTGCTTACGATTTTAAGTTTAAGTGTTGCAGGTCTTTTTGGCAGTTCGGCAAGAGCACGGTGTGATTGCATCGCATCTATTTATGTTTTCGAAATAATTGAATATTTAGTTTTATGAATGAATGATATCGTTTCCTTTGATTTTAAAAATGAAGAAAAAAGTGTTGAAATTTGGGACATTACATGGTGTGAACATGGTATAAGATGTAGGTGTGGTGTCACCTTATGACAAAATCATGTGTGCTACACCTTCGATTATTTCCTAGTTGTGCCACTAATACCAAATAACCTTATATAACATAAAAAGTTCATTATCAAAATTAATTACATATATTTAATATTTTTATAGTAGTTAATATTTGACAAAATTTTCAACTTAGATCGGAATATTATCAATATGAAAATACAAATTTTATCTTAATATAATAATAAAATTATTGTCTTTATTTCAAAAAGATTATAAAAGGATATTCAACTACAAATTGTTTAAGCTAGATGTAGGAGAAAGGTGACGATGATAAGAAGTGGATTCCATGGGATCAACATCGGAAAAGGAAAAGGTACCATAAAATAGAAATATAAAAACAAACTGAGGTTTGAAATTTAGGGCACCATGACAATGTCATTTTGTTCTAATTCTAGGTAAATTATATTATTAATTAATTAAAAATTACTTTAAAACATATATTTGTTATCAAGTTATATATATATTCCAAAATTGATTTAAAGGCGGAAGCTTCTAGAGGCCTAGGGGACCGGCCAAGCCTTCCTATTCTCGGATTTATAATCGATAAAACTATAAAAATGGTCCCTGTGATTTTTTATTTTATGTCGCTAAAGTCCAAATATTTGAAAAGTTGTAGATTTGATCATTTTCAAAAAGTTTTGTTATGGTTTTTGCTCCTTTTTCGTTAATTTTAACAATTTGGTCGTTAATTTTTTTTAAATGATAATTTTATTCTTATTGACAATTTCTACGACCAAACTACAATGACCATTTTGCATATCTTCATTTTAATTTTATTGAATTATTATAAATTAATAAATATTATTTTTAATATATAATATTTATATATTAATAAATATTATTTTACTAGATTATTAATTTCCTTAATTAATTAATCAATTTCTTTGCTATCAAATTTTTTTAATTGGATTATTATATATTAATAAATATTATTTTTAATATATAATATTTTTATATTAAAAAATATTATTTTATTGGATTATTAAATTCTTTTTGTTAAATATTCTAATTCCTTTTTTGGATTAATTTTTTTATGAGATTATTATTTTTAATTTATTATTTTCTTTTTATAATAAATATTATTTTATTGTATTATTAACTTATTTTTAATGTTAAATATTAGTACTTTTTAATTTTATTTATTTCCACCATAAAGTTGTTGGAATATGCAAAAACGTCGTCTCTCATCATCGTAAATCGTCGGGGTCACCGACAAACACCTTTATCAAAGATCTGACATCAGCCATACTAACTTTTTCCACTCAACGCCGCCAATAGCCACCTGCGATAACCTCTTCTCAATCCGCCAAAATCTTCCATATCACACACAATGCGCAACAAACCCCTATAAACATTAAAAGTGGTGGTAGTGTTGCAGCAGGTGACTATCGTCATCGTTAGGTGGAAAAGGTTCTTGTGGTTTCCGTTCAACCTCCGATGAAGGTGTTTGTTGGTGATCCCGATTATTTTCGATGATGAGAGGCGGTGCTTATGCGTATTCTGGCAACTTTATGGTGGAACTAATAAAATTAAAAAGAATTAATAATATACATTAAAAATAAATTAATAATCAAATAAAATAATATTTATTATATGATAAAAACAATAAATTAAAAGTAATAACATTATAAAAAAGAATTAATAAAAAAAGAATTAATCTAAAAAAAAGTAAAAAAATAACCAAAAGAAATTAATAATCCAATAATGTAATATTTAATAATTTATTAGAATATAAATATTATATGTTAAAAATAATATTTAGTAATATATAATAGTATATTAAAAAAATTAACTAAAAATATTAATAATCAAATAAAATAATATTTATTAATATATAAATATTACATATTAAAAATAATATTTATAAAACTTCTAATAAAATAGTATTTATTTATATGTATAAATATTTTATATTAAAAATAATATTTGATAATATATAATAACTCAATCAAATTATAAAGAAGATATGTAGAAATGGTCATTGTAGTTTGGTTATATAAATAGTCTATAAGGGTAAAATTGTCATTTTTAAAAGTTAACAGTCAAGCTGTTAAAGTTAATGGAAGAATAACCAAAACCACAACAAAACTTGTTGAAAAAGATCAATTTTGCAACTTTTCAAAGCTTTGGACCTTAGCAATATAAAATGAAAAACCATAGGGACCATTTTTGTAATTTTATGTTTTTCAACTATTAATACTATATATATATATATATATATATATATATATATATATATATATATATATATATACCCTTAAGAGTATATTAGCTTAGGTATCCGTACTCATGATAATACGTCGCTTTGTTTGATATATTTATTATAATGTTTTTAAACTTCAACCCCTAACTTGATTTACTTTCAAGATTTTTGAAATTTTACTATTATCTTCCTCTTACATCACATCTTTTTGCCAAGTACCTACTAGGCTACATATATTATAGTTGAAAATGAAAATTATGTAAGAGTAAGATAAATGTGAAATTTATAAAAAATGTAAATCAAGTTGGAAGTTGAATTATAAGAACATTGGACAATTACAATATATATATATATATATATATATATATATATATGATACAAAACGATGTAATATTGTAAGTTTGAGTACCTAAGCTTATATACCCTTAAGGGTATATTCATTTTCCTCATATACATACATACATATATATATATATATATATATATATATATATATATATATATATATATATATATATATATTCGGTTTTATTACATTGCCCCCACCCCTCCTTTTTTGTGCTTAATTATACATATGGTAAGTTAATCATTAGATTTATTAGGAGAGGTAAATGTATTAAAATACAGAACCAACTTATATAAATATTCAGATAACCAATATCTTAATCTATTATCTCATTGAACTATATACTTTTTAAAACCCCAACAAAAGATACTGGTTTACATTCTCATTTTTTCGTCTATTCGTTAACCTCCACCATTAACCACCAACAAACTGACATAGTTGCTACCGTTAGACCATCTCTACACCCTAGTTATTAAATTGGTTTCATATTTTGGTTCTATTTTTCTATGATGTCTCTTTGTTTTTACAAGTCTTGTAGGTTTAATTTTTTACTTTCTGTAGAATTAGAAATCAGTACATTCTTCTTATTGCTAAATTGATATTCGTCCATATAGATATTGAGATATTGACGCTACTGCTCTACTCTCCAGTCTTTTTCAGATAGGTATGTAGTTTTTTTCCGACTCTCTTTTCAAGTTCGATGGTTATTGTCTTAGGACATCCATAGTTCACTAAACTTTTTAGAGTTCTATGGAAGGTCATATCACTACTACATCAACCTTTTATTTTTTATTCAACTTTACTTGTTAATATTCACACTCCATTAAACCCTACAAAGTTTAATGAATTTTCACATCATCATCATCATTATATTTTTAAATATTATTATAAATTTTAAAATAAAAGATATAATAGTTAAAAAAAAGAGTAAATTACACGAATAGTCCCTATGGTTTAAGGTAATTTGCGTGTTTTAACTTATTTTTTAACTCATATGGTCCCTACTATTTGTTTTTATTACGCGTTTGGTCCATGTCTTACCTAAAAAGACTATTTTGCCCTTGATTTTTTTGATTTATTTAAATAAACACACCCCCACTCCTACCCCCATCGGCTTACCTTACCTACTCCACAATTTTCCCTATTTAAATAGTAGTCTTTTTAAGTAAGATAGGGACTGAAAGCGCAACAAAAACAAACAATAAGGACCAAGCGCGTAAAAAAAACGAAAAGTATGGACCATCCGAGTTAAAAAAACAAGTTAGGGACCAAGAACGCAAATTACCCCAAACCATAGGGACCATTCATGTAATTTACTCTTAAAAAAATAAAATAACTAAAATTACGAAACATAAAATATTTAATACCTTAAATACATTAATTAAAAAACATGAAACCTAAAAATACGTTAATAAAAAACACGATACCTACAAATTATATTTTATCTTGACCTCATAACAATGGTTCATTCAAATTTCTTGTCCCTCCTCCGACATGGTACTCGGATCTAGGAAAAAGGTTGACATTTTCATTGGGTTTATTGATTTGGAAAAATACAACACCTAAAAATATCATACATTAAATAATATAATACCTATGGTTAATTTTATTTGTGGTTAATTAAATAAAAAAAATACAAAAATCAAATATAAATTGATAGGAATATATGATTATATATATATATATATATATATATATATATATATATATATATATATATATATTTGGTTTTGACATTTAATTGAAAATGAAAAAGATTAATTTCATTGAACCACTCAATGATCATACAATTTTTCCATTCAACTCTCATCTATATCATCACCCACACTTCATTCATTTTTTATTCAGTCATAGTAATCATATATTCAACTCCTATTAAGCCCCATTGTTGATGCCTTTATAGACAATAATGTATTTTATAGTCTGAGTGGTCTCTTTATCTATCGACTACCATAGAAAACAAAAGCAATAAAAGCTATTGACATCATATAAACTAATATACATGACAAAATTACATAAATAACCCTCTTTATTCTTTCTATTATAACCAGAGAAGACATAAAAATCCACCTGACATCACAAATTCACAATTACTTTGATTTGTACATTGACAAAAATAACACCATATGGCTTAACAATAATAAAAAATTATTATTTAGTTTGTTTAACATGGTACAAAAAAAATTCTAGGTCAATTATATTTAGAAAATATTTACTAATTAATTGTTAAATTGCAAGTTTATTATGTTATTTAAGCTAGTAATTAGTTGTCTGCCATTTCTCAAATTATACCTTTTTATTTTTATTTATTAATAATAGTAAATTTTGTTATTTAGTGAACATTAACATGAAGAAACAATCTACTATTTATGAGTTTTTAAAAAGAAAAAAAATCTTGTTACTGATAATCAATCCAAAAAAAATCATCTTGAACTTAATGAAATTAATGTTGATATAATAAAACGAGATCCAGGTTTACGTATTTAAATCTATGATTATCCAATTAATCAGCGAGATGTTGTTCGATAAGCTTATATGAATTTTGGTCCCATCCAAAAAAATACTTTCTGAATATCCAAAATCTAGACCAGAAACTCAGAAATGTAGCTTTCAAGTGTCTTAGTTTAAATCTTATCCTTGGCTTGAATATTCAGTGACTTCAGATGTTGTGTTTTACTTCACATGTGTTCTTTTCATCAAACCTTATGGATATGGATATTATGGCCATTGAGCATTTACTATAGATGGATTTAAAAATTGGAAGAAAGTTTGAGGGAAAACATGTACTTTTTGTGTCATATGGGTATCGAGTGCACATCTTTTAACAGGGTCGCAAAAACAAAACATGGGTAATTTGTTAAATGAGGTGCAAGATATACGAAATATGTTTGAAAAATTTATTGATATAGAGCTTAAGATCAACAAACTGAGATTAAGGCTATTATTATTTTTAGTTTGTTGGTATGCCTTTCAAGCAATTGCATTAAGAGGCCATAATGAAAGCCTAGATTCCATCAACAAAAGAATTTTTCTTGAAATGTTGGAGGCAACTGGAACTTTTAAAATAGATATGAAACAAATATTTCACAATACTCCTAAACATGCATTATACACATTCACCATAAATTTATAAGGAGGTTTTAAACTGTATATCATGTAGGGTGAAACTGATGATCTGTGAGGAGATTTAAGGTGAGAAATTTAGTTTAATTATTGATGAAGCATGTGATGAATCTAACAAAGAACAAATGTCCATTGTTTTGAAATTTGTAAATAAAGATAGACTTGTTATGGAGCCTTTTTTGGTCTAGTTCATGTACCTGACACAACATCACAAACTCCTAAGAAAGAAATCCATTATGTATTATCACATTACAATCTTGATTTCAAGTCAATTCGTGAGCAAGGGTATGGTGGTGAAAACAATATGCATGGTCATTTCAAAGGGTTGTAAGCATTGATTTTTTATAATTGTCCATATGCATATTATCCCCATTGTTTTTCTCATCGATTGCAATTATCATTAATGACAGCTTCACAAGGAGTTATTGCATTAAGAAAGTTTTTTATTGAGTTATATTTTGTTATCAAGATGTTTACTCTGATTTTTAACGTTTTACTTAAAATTATTGAGGAGGGGACTAATTTAATCAAATGAGAATTAGATTTAATATATGAGACTATTACTACATTTGTGTTCATGTTTATTTTTCATCTCGAGAAAGAAATAATGGAGATCACTAATTTACTTTGTCAAACTCTACAAATAGAAACTCAAGATATTTGTAATGCATTGAGGCTAGTTGCATCCACTAAAATGTTGTTACAAAAAATAAAATATGAATTATGGGGTGATTTTATCTCTGTTGTCCAGTCATTTTGTGAGCTACGCAACATTGAGATCCCAGATTCATCTTCCTTTTATTTTAGTAGAAGGGCTCGAGCTCGTAATGAGCATGGCGATCATACACTTGAACATCCTTACTGTGTGCATATATTTTGCAAAACAATTATTTGTCATTAATGGAGTTAGATCATAAATTCAATGATAGTTCTATGAAGTTGTTTCAACTTTCAGCAACTTTAGATCCTTAAAACGCTCATGAGCCTTTTCGAAGTGATGATGTATGTCAATTAGCATAGAAGTTTTATCCCAGAGATTTTTAATGACCGTGGGAAATTACTTTTAAAGTTGCAACTTCAACCTTACAAAGTTGATGTCGTTCAACATGCAATTTATAAACAATTGATATCTATTTCAGAATTGTGTCACTGGTTGATAAAGACTAGAAGAGTAACAAATTTTAGTCTTATATATCGAGTAGCTAGTTTCATACTTACTCTCCCAAATTCAATTGTTACAATAGAGAAGTCATTTTCAACAATGAGTCTTATTAAAACAAGATTATAGAATAAAATGGAAGACATACTTTTGAACGACTCAATGGTTTTCTAATTCGAAAGGAAACTTGCCGAAAAGATTAGTTTAGAGACAATTGGGCGAGACTTTAAAGACGCAAAAGATCGAAACCATATCAAACTTGATATATAATTTTTTTTTTGATGTTTTGATTTCGCCCCTAGTTCTACTACTCATGCCCCTCCATGGTTTCTACTTTCTATTATAACACACATGATAAGTATTGTTTTTGTTTTTTGTTTTTTTCTTTTGGGTTTTTTTTTTTTGGTTTCTAATATAATACACATGATAGTTTTTGATTAATAACATGGTTTCTAAGAGTAATAATAAACTCAAAAGATAACACACATGATATTTTTTGTTTTACTTTTTGAATACTTCACCTTTTCTAATACCTCTGAACTTGTTAGGGCTCATATAAAAATATTTCTATATGGACCTTCATTTCAGCCCATAAAAGTGTCACCCATAGAAAAATTGATGATAATTGATACTTTTATGATAATAAACCTTGAAACGTATATCATATCATTCTATTTTTGTTTCTTCGGTTTTCATAAAATTTATATCTACGAGTAAAAGCAATCAAAGTTGATGAGATTGTGTTAAATCATTAAAAAAATGTGTAAAATACAAAATAGTTACAAAATTAGATAAACTTATATTCGCGCTTGTAAGGTGTTACTATAATAGGGTGTCGTAATATTTTTGCCTACGAAAATTTGGTGTCACATAGGCGCCACATAAGCTTTTATCGTTTTTACCACAATTTGCCTAGCACTCTTATGTATTTTCCTAATGCACAAAAATACAAGCTTGTAATGCACGCTCCATTCCCCTCCGCTATTAATCTCAACTACACAAATAGAGAAAGAAATCGGTGAAAGTATACTGCCGGCAAAAAAAAATGGTGTGGGGCGGTGTTTACCGCCAAAGCCAAGTATGGACACCACCGGTAAGAAGATTACCACACCTTACAGCCTAAGAGATAATTTCTGTAACATCGTGTTTTGAGGTACTTTCGCTTTTGACCATTATATTGAGATTTATTACATTTTGGTCCTTAAAATGTAAGATTTGTGGGAGAGAGGGGCTAATATTTCCATTTTTGGATTTGTTGGGCGGAGCCACGTACGCTGGGCGTACGGGGTGAAGTCCCAAACCCTAATATTTAGGGTTTGGACCCTCTTTATTCTTTATTAACTCTCAAACCTGGTTCATTCCATCAGCCTCCTGTTGGATTAGGTGTCTAAGCCCATAACTATAATTGGTATGTATTTGACCCGAGAGTAGCATGGTCGATTTGGGTTGCATATCACTAGGACAATTTGATAGGATGGATTTTTGAGAAGAGATTATTTATGATTTATTAATATATTATAAGTCTAATATATTAATATGAAATCATATTATTTAATTAGTATTGATCAAGAATTAATTTGGAATTAATTTAGTGATCAAAAGAGACTAATTAAATGTAATGGGATTGATTTGGTAAATCAATCATTCTTATGGTGTGGGCTTATGGTTATTTAGGATGGGCTAAACTAATATGGTAGTCCATGGAGTTTTTAACCCATGAATCCTAAGTAAGATGAAAAATCATTCACATTAGGGTTTACATGGATGTAACCCTAATCCTAGCCACACTATATAAGAAGCCCCTTAGCAATCGTGCACTAGATGTTCTACGAGTTTATGAGCCGATTTGAGTGTAAGAATATTCTCTCAAAAGTCACCCTTTGTCCAAAGGTGTGTTGTGAATCCATATGAGGTGCAACACTTTGGGCACTAAGTTCTTAAGGCCAAACACAACAAGTTCTACAAGCCACAACCAAGGGGTAACTCCATAACTCAATTTTATGGTGTTTATATCATTTTGTATGATAGTTGTAGGCTTAATGATTTGGAAACAATATTGCATGTATAGTTAGAGAAAACATAGATCCAAAGTATTTAGGGTTGTATGGGCACCATAGGATGTTGTAGTATTCTAAAACCTAACAGTGGTATCAGAGCCTAGGATTGTTTTCCATTATACTTGATGTTTTATTGGTTTTCAAAGCGAAAAAAATCAAATTTTCTGCCTTCTGCTTAGTGAACTCGCCGAGTCCCCTCATAAAATGGCTAACTCGACGACTCCAGTTCATGTACTCACCGAGTTGGTGCTCCAGTGGGCAGATTTTCGATTTTTGGTCAGAAATTGGATTAGGATCATTACCCCAAACTATTTTTTGAACCATGAAATGTGTTTTTCCATAAGGTAATGATCATGCTTGTCCAATTAAAAGATAATTGTCATAGTTTCAAGATTTGTAGTAGTTTATATGATAGAATAATGTCTTGTAAATAGTTGATGTGAATTATCTTGACTTATAAATTTAATCTAGATCATAAAAATTATTTGATTATTGTGTTAATTGAAATATTTGATCTATATGCCTTTTATGAATTCCATAACTTGTCCTCAAGTTATGGAAAATGAATAGTTTTTCATAAATGTTTTTTATGAACTCCATAACTTGTCCTCAAGTTATGGAATTTCAAGAGTCTCATTTTAAAAGTCATCTTAAATGGTTTTAAGGTCTTCCATAGCTTGTCCTCAAGTTATAGAACTTGAAAAGTTTTTTCATAAAACCTCATTAAACTTATGACCAATCATATATAGAATTTTTTATTTTGTCATAAAAAATTCTATTAGGACCCATTTTAACAAATGTATTAAGGAACTCCAAATTTTGAAAAGATGAATAAACAGGTTTATATATAAAAAAAAAAGGCTATAAATATTCTGAAAGAGGCTATACTGACTAAAAAAATGCATCTTTACTAAATTCATGCCAATCTATCGAATTATTTGAATTTTGATGTAAAAGATTTATAGACGGGTTTAACCATTTAGATAATATATCAACGTCTTGATTGAAAGGAATTCCTAAGAATCCAACGAACAAAGTAAATAGAATCAATATAAGTATTGGGAATAACATAGTATTATCTGATTCATAAGGATACGAATACGTCTTGGTATTGCCAAAATGTGGAATAGAAAGAAAGGGTTGTATCATATTTCTTACATTCTCATCAATTTTATATACTTTATTATTTGAAAAAAAAGAAGGACGTGGATTCTTCTTCATTTTTAATAAAGTTACCAAACTAAAGTTTTTGTTACTTATTTTCGAACCTTCTTTACCCCCATAGAGATATTGAATAGAAGGGGGTATTCCTTTTTCCACTATAATTTTGAAAATGAACGTTTAAATGTCCTTCAAAAGTAAGTAAATAGATCCGACACATATAAAATGCGGTTAATCCCGCCGTATACCAAGCTATTATTCCAAAATAAGGTGAATACAACCAACTATCATTAAGAATTTCATCTTTGGACCAAAAACAAGCAAGGGTGGAATACCGCAAAGAGAAAGTGTACCTAATAAAAAAGAATTTTTAGTAATTGGTAGATGTTTTGTTAAACCTCCCATAAGCACCATATTCTGACTTTTTTTGGACAATATCTTTGACAAGTTTCAAAACTTGCCCTCAAGTTTTGGAATTTATAAAGTTTCACTTTTTAGTTCCAAACCCTAGAGTTTTAAAAGTTATAATTCTACCCTTATACTTTATATTATTATAAGTTTAATAATTATATATATGTATAATACAAGTCGGTCTTACCGTTAGTAGGCCTCATTCACGAAGCCGGTCTATAAGGGGGTATAAGGTTACTGCCTATAAAATGACAGTTTAATGGGTGTCCACTATCACCTACCGCTTCCTTGACTGGTGGAGGTTCGTTAGCCGAACGGATAGGATAGGACACTAATTCTCATTATAAGTATAATTATAATTATAAAGTAACTAAACTTTTATTAAATTCTCAATCTTAGTTACTTTAGGACAAATGTGAACATGGTGCTATCCCATGAAGTTTCAATTTGCACCTTGTTAAGTCGTTAGTGGAGCGTTTGTGGTTAACCGGCACACTAATATGGGACTGACAGTGTGTGGCAAAGGGTAGCTTGATGTTAATCATAGATCAATGGAGCGTGTGTGGTTAACCGACACATTGATTAGGTGGTTGTAACATTAAGTGTACCAAGCTAATTTGCATGGTTATTCACACCTTGTTTGTGATCCTCGACATCCCAGTCACAAACTTGAAGGGCACAATCAAGATTTAAACATGCCATTGAAAATTTCAATGAATCTCAAAGGATCTAGGAATTTCAATGCATTTAAAACGTAATAATCAATTTCGTTTTTCATGGTGGAAATTGGTAAATCGTCATTTACCTACCTTCAAATATTTTACAATTAGATTATGACATCCCTCTTCTGAATTGTAAAATATTGTGCTGGGTCCTAGCCTTAATATTTCATTTGGGCGTTATATTAAGGACTTAAATCAACTAACTTGAATTTCTCACATTGTAGAGTCTAGTTCACACAACTATGGTCTTCCCAAATCTTTTGGAATAAGCTTTCCTTTTGAAGATGATGTTCCATGATTGGAAGTGGAAATCATACTTCACTTCCTCCACCTCCTCCAATAATTCTCCTTAACCCACAAGTTCAAAGATTTGAAGAATTCAAGGTCACTCAAGCCCTACTTGCAATGAGGCATCAAGAGGAAAGGTCTGTGTGTACTCATATCTTGGAGACGAAGTTACATATTGATAGGCTAAGAGTATTGGGTGTTGTTGTCTCAAGGAAGTTGGCTTTCAACTGGGTTCTTCAATCACTTGCTGAGTCATATAGTGAGTTCATTAAGGACTACTATCTGACAGACCACGACATGACCCATATTGATCTTACCTATTTTCTTGTTGCTGCTGAATCAGCAATGATTTGGCGCACTGGAAAAGCAAATTTGATTGGAGGATCTACTTCTCAAACTTCCATGGACATTGACAATGGTAACATTGGTAGTCCAAAAAAGATTTCTCCTCCCAATCGAAAGGGATCAACCATAGTCAACCCGGTTGACCAAATAGTAAAGAGAAAGGCTAAGTCTGTGATTGTCTCATGTGCCAATGCAAAAGAAGCCATTTGTTTCAACTACCATTTGAAGCGACATTAGAAGCAAAGCTGACCTGACTACCTGAAAGAACTGAAAGAAGGTAGAATCAAAAAGTTTGACTCTGCTTCAGGTAAGTCTACTATCTAACTATATTAAGTTCCTAATTGTTGATTCTTAATACATGATGTGACAAGATTGCATTTTGATATTTTGTAGGATCATGCAAAAGGAAGCTTAAAGGAAGAGTATGTTGAATCTGGTCACGAAGATGGATTTCAATCGCATGGTTCGATGATCAGATTTTTGAGTTGTTGCTTAAAGAGTTATGATAGATTGCTTAGAAATATGTAGTAACATTGTTTTTCATTTGTAATTGCATTGTAAGGAAAAGTTTTTCCGCATTTTATAAATAAAATATTGTTTATTTTTATATTATATCTCCTTACAATGGCATTTCTGAAAATTGTTGTTTATATTTTTCCATTGATAGCAATATTGGAAAATGGATTTGATTCTTTCGTTTGTGGTAGAGTCAAAATTTACCAAATAAGGAAAGATTTTCATCACCCAAGTTTCAATTGTATAGAAACTTGGAATCATGCAACTTGTATTGTGTGATGAATGAGAACCTTCATCTTTGGGAAATTAAGACTAATTCCTTGTTCACATGTATGTGTGACTCAAGTGAAGGACTAGGCGATCGGGTACACTTAGTTGTGCGCTGTTCAGGTCCACCACAAGGAGCGATAAGACTATTCATCATGATTTAATAAAGTTTAGTAAATATGGTTAGGCTTACAAGATTAAGTATAATTCTGAATCGTTGAAAAAGTTTCAATGTGTAGCAGAATGAATAAGAAGAATCAAATGAGGAAGAAATATAAAAAGTTTCTCCAATCTGAAAGGATGGGAGAGTACTTTAGTATCGATTTTGATCATCTTAATGATTATGAAATACCATGTCAGAATTGATCCTCTAAGGACACCTTAGTGCACTTGTATGGCTAAGAAGAGGAATCATGAATTGTTGAAATGGTTAAATCAGAAGGTGAATCATACTTCGTTCCAAGAACAAGTCTTAGAGTCATACTACAAGATTGTAACTTGAGTGACATAATCTTAAGAAAGGTTTATAACACGTGTCAAATGTAGAGTAAAATGTTTTCTACTCATGTACATTTGAAATTGGTAAGTTGTGATGTTTTGGATCAAACAAAGACCAACTAAGACCAATGGTGTGAAGTGTTTGTCTTGATAAGAAATCGCACTAACTCTTGAATTTTTTTTTTCAAGTGATGTCTCTTGAAAAAGAGAAACTTATATGTCAAGAGGTCAGTGGGAGTCTTAAAGATCTTGAAAAGTTTCAAGAACTAATCAAGAGTAAACCTCTTGTTAATCACTAGTACGTGACTTGAGGTTTGTAACTTATCATGTTGAAATATTCTTGTTTCTAAGCCCATTCCAGTTAAAGTTGACTATACATGTGAGTTCTATGAGTTCTCAGTTGTTTGCATAACAACTTGGAAGCAATGGTATGCACTTGTGCTGCCAGGTGTCAAGAAATTAAGATTTAACAAGTTCAGTCCATATGAGTTTGGATTTGTCACTAACCTTGTCTTGTGATTATGGTTATGACAAATTCACATGGATAGGAACACATACACCATAAAAATATAAGTGTCATAAGGTTTCCCTCTAATTCATGAAAACGACTGTGAGGAAACGATTTCACTAAGTAGATTTTAAGGAGATAGCAATTGTGATATTTGCATTCTCAAATTCAATTATGATTACGGCATACCTCTTCATAGTTTGAATTATGAGAAATGGCAAAAGGTCTAAACATTTGAGACTTATTATTGTAAGTTCTAAAATTGTTTAGACACACATGTGAGCTATCTAAGGAAAGGTGTATGAGTTTGAGAAGCCTAGATGAAGTCTTATCGAAGCATATCGTATCAGAAATCTGAACTTTGGTTAGAAAGTCAATAAGTATTGATTTCTAGAAGTCCAGTTGATTTATGGGTACATGTCAAAGCTAGTAGGAACATAAGTGTTATGCTTGTAAGATAATAATTATTATGCTAGTGGGAGCATAATTATTATTGTAAGTGTTGCAAGTTTGCAATGTTAATTATAGAAAACGAAAGTTTCAAATCGCAAAGTTGCAGGGTTTGAAAAGTTGTTTTGATATAATTAAGGGAGAGGAATTCATACTTCATTTCAAAATCTAAAAGCTTAGATTGAGTTTTTAATCAAGTTTAGTCAAAAATATATGCGAATGTTATGTTGAAAAGATTCGACATAAGGAAATTCTATATATGGAAATATTATAACAAGAGACTAGTAAAGTATCACGTCCTTATGTGAGACATTATGGATCGTATCACATATGCTTCGGGTATAGGGTCGATTGCATATGCTATAATATTTATGTGTTCTAAATTTTCCGAATGCCTAGGGCATTAAGAGGGAAAATGGCCCAGAACTGGATATGACTAAAATGGTTAAGCAATTGTCGAGGACAATCTGAGGTTTACCAAAGATTGGTTGCTTATGGACAGTTGGAAGTATAGTGTAAATTTTGGAAGGACCATGTTGGCATACTCTGAGAAGAGGTAACTCTTGTTCAGAATTGATAGTCAAAATGGGAATATGGAAATGTTTCCATAATTGAAAGTTATTCTTTAAATCTGTGTAAGATTAGAAAACTTAATGCAAGAAGGATGTTCAAAGGAATGTACTTTTAATTTGAGACTTCGTTCCCATGGAATTTCTCTCCATTGGAATACTTTGTAATGTCTGTTTCCATGGAATTCGATATTCTTACATTTACAATAAGGATTTAGAATTATGAAATGAGCATCATTGAAACGTTGTCAATTGATGTATTTCACAAAGTAAGGATCATAGATAGACATAGTGTGCATGCTTGTAGCATGGGACAACTATTGTTTTAATTCAAGTACTAAGTTAATTATACGAAACATTATACAATGAATAATGAGTAATCAATATGGCATATAAAAGTTTTAGGGCCATATAGGATTAATATTACTCTTGTGTTTCACTTTGCATGTTTTGACTTCTCGAATAACTAGGTTATTCAAACCATCTACAGTTGATCATACTTTGGAAGTAGGTATTGAGGCAAGACTGTCATGAATGGATCTGTAGTTTGTCTAGGTATTTTAGACATAGCTGCAGTGTTCATGAGTACTCCTGAAATAAGATTCAAGTATTGGATTCAACCCACGCTCATCTGAATCACTTCATGGATTTTATCACGAGTGATTGTGAGACGACAATATCTTATATTCTTGAAACGGAGACATGTGAGTTGTAGTTGCTAGTCGGTTGCACATTGACATATATAAACGCCCCAGTAACTTGGTGTTATAAAACATATTGTTGTGTGTGATTTGATGAGTAAGTACAAGCAAGCATTTGAGTTGAAGTTTATCCATTCCTTTTACGCTTAAGGGGATAAAAGCGATATATGTGGGCCCCTCGATGATTTAGTGATGACAAACCTAAGTGCTTGGCCAAGCCTATACTGGTTTGATTTGTTCAATTAGTCGGTCGTCATAAATCGGAAATCAAGAAACAAAAGATGGACAGAGAGAAAGATTATAAGTCCATAACTATTTTGGTATGTACTTGACCCGATGGTGCATGGTCCTTTTGGGTTCTTTTCACCAAAGCAACTTGATAGGATGAATTATGGAGAGAGGGAGAGAGAGATGATTAATTATGATTTATTAATATATTATGAGAATAATATATTAAAGGAGAAATCATATTGTTTAACTAATATTAGTCAGTAATTAATTAAGAATTAATTTTGTGGCTAAAAGATATGAATTAAATAAAGGGGACTGGAACTGTCAATTGTGTGATAGTTGAATATTTGGCTAATGAACTCCATAGTAGAGGAGTGGACGATTTCTATGGGGAAACCCATTAGAAATCGTTCAAGGCCTCTAAGGAGGGAGTCCATGAGCTGCTTAGGGCCTAAGCAGTCAAATTAGGGTTTCCTTGTTAGATAACCCTAATAGCCTCACTATTTTAAGGACCCCTAGGGCACCAAAAACGTTTCTAACTGATTCCTTAGGGTTTCTAGACGTTTTTGGGTCCCTCTCCTCTTCTCCTTCTTCATCCTCTTGCTCTTGGTGTTTGTGAGCCATTAGAGGTGTGACACTTGTGAGACTCAGCTTTCTGAAGCCAATTACAAGGAGGAATTGAGATTGTTATTCCTACATAACAATCAAAGGTAATTGCTAAACCCCTAGTTCGGTTCATAGTATGATAGATCTAGGGTTTATGGCTTTGGATGATTATTGCATGTTTATTAGACAAACAAGATCCAAAGCTTTAGGGTTTGCATGTACACCATAGGAATGATGTAGTGCCCAAAACCCATCAGTGGTATCAAAGCCTATGGTTGTTTGTTGATGAATTTGATGCATATTTGATCGTTTATTACCTGAAAATCAAATTTTTTGCTCTCTGCCCGAATGGCTCGGCGAGTTAGTGGATGAACTCGGCGATTCAGGTCGACTCGACGAGTCCAGTCCTTGACTCGGCGAGTCCCGGGGTCAGACAGAGGGAAAATCGGGATTTTGTGGGATAATTACCAAAACGATTTTTATTGATAAGATTCAGATTTTTATGATATTGGGTGATTATCCTTGCCAAAATAGTAGATAATTGTCAATTAATCAAATACTTGTTGCCTAATAAGATAATGTTTAATTATTTAAGTTATTTGGTGAATTATCTTGCAAGTAATTGGACTAGGTCAAAATTAGATAACCATAATTAATTGTTAATTGCCTTATTTGAATTGTTGATCTAGAATATTATTGACAATGTTTTGAAAAGTTTCAAAACTTGCCCTCAAGTTTTGGAATTTAAATTTTTGATTAAAAGTTTAGTTTTGAAATATTTAAATTCTAAACCCTAATGTTTTGAAATGTTTCAAGACTTGCCCTCAAGTTTTGGAATTTTAAATTGTTTGATTAAAAGTTTAATTTTTGAAAATTTTAAATTCTAAAACCCTAATTTTTTAAAAAGCTCAAATTGCACCCTTATGGTTTTATTAAATTAATTAAGTGTATAATTAAAAGAGAGTTAATTAAACCATATTGATATGGTTTACATTTAATTAAATTAAAATATAATTTATTAAATTAGACCACCTAGTATTTTAAAAGTGTAAAATACACCCTTATACTATATATAACATTAAAGGTCTAATATTATATATGTATAACTTAAACTGCTAGTCTTACCGTTAGTAGGCCTCATTCACGAAACCGATCTATAAGGGGGGGTATAAGGTTATGGCCTATAAAATGGCCATTTAATGAGTGTCCACTCTCACCCACCGCTTCCTTGATTGGTGGAGGGTCGTTAGCCGAACGGTTAGGATAGGGCAAACCCTTTCCATTAAAAGTATAATGAAGTATAAAGTAACTAAATGTTTTTACAAAATTCTCAATCTTAGTTACTTTAGGCAAAAAGTGAATTTGATGCAATTCCATAAAATTACACTTTGTACCCTTGCGAAGACATTAGTCGAGCATGTGGAAATTTAAAACCTAATCTTTTTTCCGTTTTTCATGGTGGAAATTTAGTGAATCGTCATTCACTTACCTTCAAATGTTCTGAAATTTGGGTTACGACATCCCTCTCCCAAGTTGTAGAGTATTGTGTTGGGTCCAACCCTTAATATCTCATTTGGGTGATTTATTAAGGACTCAATCAATCAGCTAACTTGATTTTTCTCCTGTTTTGTAGATGTCTGAATCTAACCATGGTCTTCCTGAATCCTATGGAAAAGGTTTTCCTGCTCAAAGTGAAAGTTTGTGACACAATGAAGGTGAAAGATCGATCCCTGTATTGTGGACTAGCTTGGTTTCACTTCCTCCACCTCCTCCTGTTGTTCTTCCAAATCCACAAGATCGAAGAATTGAAAAGTTCAAAATCACTCAAGCCCTGTTGGCAATGAAACATGAGGATGGAAAATATGTGTGTGCTCACGTCCTAGGGATGAAGTCACACATCGATAGGTTGACAATGTTGGGTGCTTCTTTTCCAAAGAAGTTGGCTGTAGACTGGGTTCTTCAGTCACTCCCTAAATCATATGATAAGTTCATAAGAGAGTATTATATGATGGATCTTGACGCGACCCTCATTGACCTAACTTAAATGCTTATTGTTGTTGAATCAGAAATGATTTGGCAAAGTAATGGAGCATATTTGTCTGGTAATTCAACCAACCATACTTCCATGGTCGCTCTAGAAGAAGCCACCTATTTCTGCTGCCAAAAGAAGGGGCGTTGGATATGAAGCTGCCCAGAGGACCTGAAGAATCTAAGAGATGGGAGAGTTAAGAAGCATAACTCCGATTGACGAGATTCAAAATGTTCTGAAAACTAGACAAAATTTTGGACGACTTTCATGTTTTGAGAAAATGCTGATTCCAAACGGACTCGACGAGTTGGTCAGAAGTTTCGCGATTCTTGACTTTGCCTTGCCGTACACGGGATTTTAAGTGATGGACTCGGTGAGTAGGTCACTGGACTCGCCGAGTAGCCCTTGTTTTCAGAAAATATATAGAAACGCTTCTCATTCGAACCCTAACGAATGAGGGAAGTTTAGGACGATTTTTGGAGGCCAGAAGGGTTCTTAGAAGCTGTGGTTTTCGAGATTTCAACCTAGATATCAAATTGGAAGAAGATCAAAGGCAATAACACACTAATTTTATCTTAATCTTTTGCATAAACCATGTTTCAATCATTAGATTATGTTTTTAGTTTGTTATTTGCTGTAGATATGAGCTAAAAACTCATAACTTCTGTTTAGGATAGATGATTTTGTGATTATGGTTTGATTTAATGGTAGGATTGATTTAATATTGGTGATTTTGTTGATTTTAGCTTGTTAAAGAACCTTATGTGTGAATGATAACTATTTTTCTGTTAATAGGAAGATAATTAAGCTGCATGAACATCTCTTAATTGTTTACCTCATATGATTTATGTGAACAATTTGTTATATGACTAGGATTAGCGAATGTGAAACTAGATTTAATAAGAAAAATAGGTAAATTCATGTGTGAGCTTGTGTGATGACCATCAACAAGAGGTTAATTAAAGGACCAAATTAGTTAACCATTACACGTCTAAATTAACCCGAATAAATAACCTAGTGAATTGAATTAAATTAGACAGCTGGCCACTGTTTGAGTTAGTTTGTTCTCTAAGGATTAATGCAGCGAAGGTCAATCTATCACTTGAATCGGTAGCCAATAGAAGAATTAATCCATTGCACTATTACCATAATATCAACCATAGGTCAATTGAGTTGAACTAAACAGAAGTTCCCTTCGTTATTGAATTTAGTTGAATCTTTGCTTATCTGGTTTTTAGTTAAGTAGTCTTAGTATTAGTTGGTAAGTTTCTAGTCTTGCAAAACTAGAGAAACCCCCTTTCTATTACTTGTTTTATTTAGATATTATTAGCATTTATTTTTATTGTTTACCGTTCCCTATGTTCGATACCCTACTTACCTGAACTAAACTGCTAATCGATAGGTACACTGCCTTTCGTGTGTTCGTCTTTGTGCTTAAGTTAGTAGGATTAAAACTAGTTGGTTTTACACACATCAAGTTTTTGGCGCCATTGTTGGGGAACGGTTCTAAATAGTTAATTTAGTTGCTAATTGTTATCATTTGTTTTATTTTATAGGTTGATTAATTTTTTTTATTTAGTTTAATTTTTATTTTTATTTTTATTTATTATGTATTTTCCAAATCTCGATGCTCTTGATGCTTTTCTTGAGGAAGTAGTACAGGAAATTGAGCAAGAAGATGAGAAGTATGACTCAAATGAAGATTTGAAGAAATTTGGAAGATGGTTAGATAACATCTTGCTCAAGACACAAGGGACATCTAAGTCACAAGAGCTAGAAGATGAGGAGTATGACTTAGATGATGATTTGAAGGAATTTGGAAGATGGTTAGATAGCATCTTGTCTAACAATCAAGGACAATTTGAGTCACAAGAGCTAAAGTTACAAGATGAAGAATTTAATCCAGAAAGATATTTGGAGGAGCTGGAAATGTTGTTAGCAGAGAGGTCGGACGAAGAACAAGAACAAGCTGAATTGCAGGAACCAAGTTGTGGTTTGACCATTACCACGACATGGTCCCCTGTTATTCCGGTTTGTGTTTTGAAGCATGGGGTGACGATTCCAACTTTGGAGAAAGTTCTGAAGCGCGATCCATTTCTGATTAGTACCCGACCGGTCCCAACCCTTATCAGAATTCTTGGGTTTTATGTATTCAAGCTAGTTTGGCCAATTTTAGAAGAAAAGAGCCAAATTTTACAAATTGGTCCAAAGAAAATATTTAATGCAACGGATGGATTGGCATCGAATCTATTAGAAGTTTATTAAGTTAGGATTCCATCTAAAGACTCGCACAAAAAGAAGCGCTTGCGGGAGGCAACCCGTCATTAGAGTTTGCTTTTCTTTTTCTTTCTAAACTTCTAGTTATTAGGGTAATTTAGTAATTTAATTTTGATGTTTGTTTTCCTTTTTCTATTACTTGTGTTTTGTTTTGATCTTTTCAATTTGAAGCTTAGGATTGAATGTGAGGGTCTAGAGTTAAGGCTGACGAAGCGAGAAATCGAGTCTAGGCGAGAGAGGAAACGAAGTTTTGAGTCAAGCAATGAGTCCAATTGATAGAAGGGTTATAGAGTGTTTATTCCCTGAAGAAAAATGAGGGAAATTATTAGTTTATATAACCCCCATACATCAGAAACGGAATTGGGCAGAATAAAATTTTTGTCACACATCGGTCTACTCGCCGAGTGCATCTTATGGACTCGCCAAGTCCATGTGAAAATTTACGATTCTTCTGCCATTTACGCTTCAACTCGGCGACTCTACATACTTACTCGACGAGTCGCTCATTCTTCTTACTTTTGAGCTGAAGATTTGATGACATTTGATATGGGCATTGGTTCTATTCTTTAAAGATCATTTTCCGAGCATTTCCAAGAGTTTTCTCCTTATATTTGGAGCTTTTATAAAGACTGTGCCACACGAGATTTTGACACCCAATACATGGATGAGTTGTTCCCATATCTAAAGTCAATTGAAGATGGAGCTTAAAGATGAAATATCAACTGAGCACTACTATCCCAGGGTAGTTTGTTCCAATTTTCTCTTTATTTTATTATTCTTTATCATGCATTATATTCAATGGGGACATTGCATAAATTAAGTGTGGGGTAGGGGGTTGGTTAAATTAGTTAAAATTTTAGTTAAATTTCGAAAATCTTGTAGGAGGGTGGTTAAATTAGTTAAAATTTTAGTTAAATCTCGAAAATCTTGAAATTTTAGTTAATTTTGAAAATTTTGCATTAAAATTGCTAGGGCTAATTTAGAAAATTTTGGTAAAGCAATTAGGGTTCATGCTAGTATTGTGTTTGATGATTCCTTGAGGACTTAAATGTTTAGTTGAGCCTATATACGTTATAGTGCATTTGTGGCCCCCTTTATTCTAGTGAAATCATGGGACAAAAACAAAACCTCGCTTAGTTTGAGGATCGCAATATGTTTAGCATCGTGTACCAGAAATGTATCCAGGAAAATATTTATCTTTAGCCAATAAAGGTTGAAGTTTAGTGTCCTTGCTTAAGCATGTAGGTTTTGAGTGAAAAAAAAGTGAGTTACATGTAAAATAAAAAAAGAGAGAGAATTACAAGAAAAGTTGTAAGAATTTTGGAGCAGTTACAGTAAAGATCAAAAGATCAAAATTCCGAAGATTCAAAAAGTTGAAGATACCAAGAATCAAACAAAGAAGGTGGTGAATTCAAAGAAATCAAAGACAAATTATCAAAGAAGTGAAGAATTCCAAAAAGAGCTCCATAGTGGTATCAAAAAAAGCTGTAATTTTTTCTAGATTATGTATGCTTGGGTTGCTTGACCAAAAATACCTTGAGGTTAGGAAGTTTTCTATGGATGGATTCAGAGGGATGCATAAAATGAGTGTTGTTCAAAAGAAGTGGGCGAGTGTTTATCAGGATTGTGAGTATTTAGAGTATGCGGGGTTCCTTAGGAAAACTTTTAGACACAAATGCATGCGTTGCGGTCTTCACATAATGGATGGGTTCGATTGGGATTGTCTTATATGCTATTAGTGTGCTAAAATTCAGTTCTGCTTGGGGGCAAGCAAAGGTCAAGTGTGGGGTATTTTGATATGGGCATATTTAGTTATAAAGTTCATGCATTATCTTAATACTTTATGTTGTTGTTGTCTCATTTAATGAACAAAAGGTGCTTAATTAGTTTAGAATTTCATTTTTCAGCAACAATGACATGCTCGGGTGGAAAATGAAGCGAAATTGGCGATTGGACGCTTGGATCTTGGATTTTGAAGAAAGAAGGATGTTGTTGGACAGCTTGACCCCTCGTCATTGTTTTGGCCATATCTCATGAACCGTAAATCCGATTGATGAGATTCAACATGTTCTAAAAACTAGACAAAATTCCGGAAGACTTTCATGTTTTGAGAAAATGCTGATTTCAAACGGACTCGATGAGTAGGCCATCAACTCGACGAGTTGGTCAGAAGTTTCGCGATTCTCGACTTTGCCTTGCCGTACACGAGATTTTAAGTGATGGACTCGGCGAGTAGGTCACTGGACTCGCCGAGTAGCCCCTGTTTTCAGGAAATATATATAGAAACGCTTCTCATTCGAACCCTAACGAATGGGGGAAGTTTAGGACGATTTTTGGAGGCCAGAAGGGTTCTTAGAAGCTGTGGTTTTCGAGATTTCAACCTAGATATCAAATTGGAAGAAGATCAAAGGCAATAACACACTACTATTATCTTAATATTTTGCATAAACCATGTTTCAATCATTAGATTATGTTTTTAGTTTGTTATTTGATGTAGATATGAGCTAAAAACTCATTACTTCTGTTTAGGATAGATGATTTTGTGATTATGGTTTGATTTTATGGTAGGATTGATTTAATATTGGTGATTTTGTTGATTTTAGCTTGTTAAAGAACCTTATGTGTGAATGATAACTATTTTTCTGTTAATAGGAAGATAATTAAGCTGCATGAACATCTCTTAATTGTTTACCTCATATGATTTATGTGAACATTTTATTATATGACTAGGATTAGCGAATGTGAAACCAGATTTAATAAGAAAAATAGGTAAATTCATGTGTGAGCTTGTGTGATGACCATTAACAAGAGGTTAACAAAAGGACCAAATTAGTTAACCATTGCACGTCTAAATTAACCCGAATAAATAACCTAGTTAATTGAATTAAATTAGACAACTAGCCACTGTTTGAGTTAGTTTGTTCTCTAAGGATTAGTGCAGTGAACGTGAATCTAATCACTTGAATCGGTAGCCAATAGAAGAATTAATTCATTGCACTATTACCATAATATCAAGCATAGGATCAACTGAGTTGAACTAAACAGAAGTTCCCTTTGTTATTGAATTTAGTTGAATCTTTGCTTATCTAGTTTTTAGTTAAGTAGTCTAAGTATTAGGTTGTAAGTTTCTAGTCTTGCAAAACTAGAGAAACCCCCTTTCTATTACTTGTTTTATTTAGATATTATTAGAATTTCTTTTAATTTTTTTTCGTTCCCTATGTTCGATACCCTACTTACCTGAACTAAACTGCTAATCGATAGGTACACTGCCTTTTGTGTGTTCGTCTTTGTGTTTAAGTTAGTAGGATTAAAACTAGTTGGTTTCACACACATCAGGAAACGCTTTCACTAAGAGAGATTTTAAGGAGATAACGATTATGTAAATTGCATTCTCAAAATTCGACTACGATTACGGCATCCCTCTTCATAGTTTGAATTGTGAGATTTGGCAATTAGTCTGAACATTTGGGACTTAGTAAAATAAGTTTTGAATTAGTTTAGACACACATGTGATCTGTGTAAGGAAAGGTGTGTGATTTTGAGAAGCTTAGATAAAGGCTTGTCGAAGTATATTGTATTAGAAACAATGAACTTTGGAAGTCAATAAGTATTGTTTTCTAGAAGTTTAGTTGGTTCCTAAATATGTTTCAAAGCTAGTGGGAGCATAAATGTTATGCTGGAATGGATATAATCATCATGTTAGTGGGAGCATGATTATTATTTAAGTATTGAAAGTTGGAAATACTAATTATAGAAAAACAAAAGTTTCACTTTGCAAAAATGCAAGGGGTAGAAAAGTTGTTTTTTCTATAATTAAGGGAAAGAATGTTATACTTCGTTTCCAATATAAAAGCTTAGATCAAGAAATTTTAATTGTGTTTAGTCAAGGGTATATTTATTGTTTGCATTCTCAAAGTTTGACTATGATTACGACATCCCTCTTCATAGTTCGAATTTTGAGAACACGGCAAATAGAAAGATTATGACGATATTATAGTAAGAAACTAGTAAAGTGTCATGTTTTTATTATGAATTGCATCCCATACGCTTCGGGTATAGGATCGATTGCATATGCTGTAATATTCGACAATTCTAAAATTTCCAAAAGCTTACGGCATTTAGAGGGAAAAAGGAAATAGAACCGGTTTTTGACTAAAAGAATTAAACAACTGCCAAGGACAATCTAAGGTTTGCCAAGGATTGGTCGCTTATGGACAGTTGAAAGTATAGTCATGGATGGACCATAGTGACATTATTATGAATAGATAAGATTCTATTTAGAATGAGTTGTCATATGGAAAATATGGAAATGTTTCCATATTGGGAGTTGGATATTGAGAATAAATATCTAGATTATAAACTTTTATGCAAGAAGGATGTTCAAAGGAATGTACTTTGAATATGAGACTTCATGACTATGGAATTGTCTTGTAAAAAAATCCAATAGAGCACTTTGTGATTTCGTTGGCAAAGTCTTGGTGACTTTGACGCCGTGACATTACGAAAGGACTGTTGCATAAAATGTTAGAATCTAACATATTCTAGTAGTGGCGAGAATTTTGTATTCTTACACTAATGGATTAAGAATTGTGAAATGAGTGTGATTGAAAATGTTATTCAATTGTACTATTTGACAAAGTAAGGACCATAGGTCAACATAGTGTGCATGCTAAGAGCATGGGATAATTGTAGTTATAATTCAAGTAAGAAGTTGATTACCCGGAACAACAAATGATGAGTAATCAATATGGTGATTAAATCAAATGTTTTATTTATACTCAAAGGTTTGAGGCCATATAGGATTAGTATTATTCTTGTGTTTCACTTTGCATGTTTTGACTTCCCAAATAATAAGATTATTCAAACCCTCCATATTCGCTCATTCTTTGGAAGTAGGATTGAAAGAAGACTATCATGAATCTGACTATAGATTGTCTAAAGTGTTTTAGACATAGAAAAAGTTTGTTGTAGGGTTCATGAGTGTTGCTATAAGATTAAAGTATTGGAATAAACCCACGCTCACTTGGATCGCTTCATGGATTTTTATCACGAGTGATTGGTGAGACGATAATATCTTATATTCTTGAAATCGAGATGTGTAAGTTGTATCTTGCGAGTCGGTTACACATTGATAATATGTAAACGCACCAGTAACTTTGTGTTATAAAACGTATTGTTGTGTGTAATTCGATGAGTGAGTACGAGTAGCAAGGAAGTCACAACCCTTAGGGTTTTTTGGGGAAGGTTCGTATGGTATGATATGCGTTTTATCTGGTATCTCTTTGGTTTATTTTCAGTATGGTGGTTACGAGGCGATTTGAGTCATGATCCGAATCAAGAACCGGAGCAGGTGGGCAGGATTGATTGACGATCGGGTTAGGGAGATAATTCATGAGGAGGTTATTCCTATTGTCCGGGGGAAGATACTGGAGTTTTTTGGGTCTGTCAAGACTGCCATGATGGAGTTCTTTAATGACCGATACGTTGCACTTTCAGAGGCTGTTGCTGCTGCAGCCACCACAGTTGTCGCTATGGCATGGATTGGTGTTGGGTGAGCTTTCTAGTACCGGGACCTTAACAATAAAAAGCCCCCGGTGTTTGACGGGGTTCAGGATCCGTTCATTTCCATGAGGTGGCTATCAGATGTTGAGGGATGTTTCTTTACTTGCTCTTAAACAATTGACTAGAAGGTCACGTGCGCTTTGAACCTTCTTCGGTCTGGAGCAAAGGATTGATGGAGACTGGTTACTAGTTTGTACACCCCAGAGTAGCGAGCTGCAATATCATGGGAGCATTTCTATGAGATGTTATGCTCGAGATATGTTCCATTGGTGGAGCGTGAGAGGTTGGCTAAGGAGTATTTGGATCTGAGGCAGGGGACCGATTTGGTGACACAGATCACCAAGATGTTTACAGAGAGAACTATGTTTTTCCCTGAGTTTGCTACTTCTTAGAAAGCTCAGATGACCCAATACTTGAGCATGCTCAAGATGGACATCCGTCAGTTTGTGTCTACTCAGCACTATGGTTCACTCCTTGATTTGCAAGAGGTCGTGAGGTGGCGTGAGATTCAGATGGAGTTCCAGACAAGTGAGTAGAGGCAGGCCCCTATTCAGTCGTAGTCTGTGGCGAAGCAGCTTAATGCCACTGATGTGAGATATGGGAGTCAGAGGGGTTGCACTTGTGGTAAGTGCGACAAGGTTCATGTGGGTCATTTTTTATTTACTTTTGGATTCCACAAATGTGGCAAGGAGGGGCACTATGTGAGGGATTATCGCCATCCGACCCCAATTTCGAGTACCAGGATTTGCTACCATTGTGATCTGGTTGGCTATGTGAAGGTCAACTGTCCATTTCTCGCCGCCAAGCCGACGTAGGCCCCAACGCCAACCACTCTAAGGATCACCGATAGGCACCAGGGGAGGACGGAGCCCCCCGAGGGCTCGGGACCATGATTTTTAGCGTACTGTCGAGGATGCTAGAGCAGCGCCAGACATCATGACTGGTATGTTTCTATTTATTGTTATGTCAATTCTTTTATGGTATGCTTATATTTATGTTTCAAATAGGTACACTCTTAGTGAATTTCTTGCATGTCCTTGTGTTATTTGACTCGAGGGTGATTCAGTCCTTCCTATCTTGATCTTTTAGTAGGGATTTTGGTATGCCCTTTGCGAGTTGGAGTGTCTATTGCGGGTTTCTATCCCCAACGAACACATGGTTTCTACATCCAGAGTGTATCAGGGTTGTGTATTGGTGATTTTCAGGGTGCCTTACCCGATTGATTTGATCCTTATCCCCATGGGGGATGTGTGCATGATAGCAGGGATAGATTGGATGAGCAGGTTTGGTGCTATGATCAATTGCGAGGGCTAACAAGTGATAGTTCAAACCCCAAGTGGGGGAGAACTGGTTATCTATGGAGAGGGTACCATGGTTAGTTTAGGGTTTTGTTCGGCAGCCAGGGCTCGGCAGTATATTCAACATGGGTGTGCGAGTTATCTTTCCTATGTTGTTGATACTCAGGTGGGGGAGCAGGTGTCGGTTTCAGACATGGCATTTGTCAAGGAGTTTGCTGATGTGAGAAACGTGCCCATGTTGTGTACGCTGGGCGTACGTGGTCGAGACTCAAACCCTAAATTTTAGGGTTTGGACCTTATTTAAGCATCATGAACTCCTAAGACCTATTTCCCTCATAATCCTCCATTTCCTACTTCGTCCCTTTTAAAGCCTAATCCCCATTGGTGGTGTTCTGAGCTCATTTTTGGTATTGGTGTCCACTTTTGAAGGAAGGAAGCCATTGGAAGCAAATAAGGAACTTCAAGCTTGGTAGATCTGATTTCTTCATTCTGTGAGCAACCTCCAAAAGGTAATAAGCTCTGAACATGTTGCTTATTCTTTAGATCTTGTTAGATGTGATGTTTTGTGCTTATTATCCCCATAATCTTAGTCCATTTGGGTATACGTGTTGTCCTTTTGAATGTTTTAGAGTGTCTAAAGTGATAAAAATGGGATCTTGGCCCTTCGTTCCCTACCATGCAAAGTATATGATGTCTAAATGGGTTAAGAAGTTAGGGTTTTAATATTTGGCCACTTAATAGCCATGTAAGGTCATAAAGTTGGAAACTTTATGATTTAGAGCACTATTTGGGATTAGATATGGGCTTTGGACGAAAGGACTTAAGAGAATAAGCACTTAATAAAGGATTGCACCTCAGCCTCGTATGTTGGGCGTACTTCTGAGTATGTTGCACATTCTCCCTTAAGTCCCCGTATATGGATAGTGTGTAGGTCGTGCATGCATGCTAAGTATGTTGGCCGTACTCAGCCTGAGTTAACTTAGCTAACATTTTGACCTTTGAATTTGACCATGACTTTAACTAAGTTTGAACTAGGGTATTTTGGGTATTTTGAGATGTAGTCTGATATTTGGTCATTATTTGTTGTAAAGGTTACTGGTAGAGTTGGTATTCGGAGCAGTGTGTCAATTCAGCTATTTCGTTAGTCTGTGAGGTGAGTTTTCCTCACTGTAGTTGTGGGTCGAAGGCACCAATGCCGGACCACTAGGTTATGTATCCTAGTATATAGGATGTCTTTATTTTGTAGTGATCTGTTAGATCTATATTCTGGTATATAGGATGTTGTTATGTTGTAGTGATCTGTTAGATATGTATCATGGTATATAGGTTGATGCTATGTCGTAGTGATATGTATATCTGGATGTTTGTTTGTTGATTGGTTATATGTTTATCTATTGTATATGTTGACATATTACATTTTTGGGTTTAGTATTTACTGTTATGTGTAGGAGCCAACAGACCGGGGTAATCCAACCCGATGGTTGTGGACCCGAGGGTATACTAGTGCGATGACTGATTAGACCCATTGCATTTTGGCATTCCAATTTAATGACTGATTGGGCCGAAGCATTCTAGTCCGATGACTGATTGAGTCGGGGTAATCTAGCCTGATGACTGTGGACCAGAGGGTATTCTAGTTTGATGACTAATTGGACCCAGCATGCATGATTGTATATGTTATGTTGTGTAGTGGTATTTTGGAGGGACTCACTAAGCTTTGTGCTTACAGTTTGGTTTCATGGTTTCTGGTACATCGGATGATCGGGGTAAGGCAAAGACTTAGTCATGTACATCCTTCAATTTTTATGAGATTTGATTTTGGGATACTTTGATTTGTGCCTTTGACACTTTGGAAACTATGTTTGTAAACATATACGGTTTTTGGTTGTTTTTATAAAAATGAAAATTTTACCTTGATTTTTGGGATGTTACAAGTTGGTATCAGAGCCCTGGTTTGAGTGAATTAGATGAGCATTCGTGTGAATCCAATCTCAAGCTAAGGAACTATAAAATTTTTCAAAATTGTTTTCAAAAAAGATTATTTTCAAAATTGATTTTGAAATTGTTTTCATGGGTAACCAAAGGAGGATGAGATTGTTGGATTAGTGTCTAAGTCCATAACTATAATTGGTATGTACTTGACCTGACTCGGCATGCTCCATTTGGGTTGCATGGCATCGGAGATTTGGATAGACCATTTGTGAGAAGAGGACATATGTGACATATTAATATATTATAAGCTCTAATATATTAATATGAAATCATGTTATTTAATTAGTATTGATCTAGAATAAATTTGGACTTAATTTAGTGATCAAAAGAGACTAATTAAATATATGGGGATTGATTATGTAAATCATTCATTCTTATATATGTGGGCTTATGATCCAAGATTCCTTATGTTGGGTTTAACCCATGTTGTGATCCATGGATACTCCATGGAGGTTAAAACCCATGGAGCATAAGGAATGGCTAAATTCATGAGTTACATGGTGTAACCCTAATAGCCACACTATATAAAGACCCCATTGGTTCGTAAAATTGGCACTAGTGTATACACAAGAGGGCAAGCCGATTTCTAGAGTTCATGTGTCTTCTTCTCATGGTTATTCCATTTGTTGGTGATGTTGTGTCAACCATTTGAGGTGTCACACTTGGGGCACTAGGCTCTCGAGCTTCATGGAGTCAAGCTACATCAACAAGGTATGTATTCTATCCGTTTTATTACCCAAGTATCAAAAGATTGTATGCTAGTTAGGGTAATACCTTGGAACATTCATATTTGCATGTATAATAGAGAAAACATAGATCCAAGGTATTTAGGGTTGCATGTACACCATAGGAGTGTTAGAATACTCATAACCTAACAATGGTATACTTGCAAAATCTGCTTAAAAATCGAAGTTTTTTTGCGGTCTGGACAACGGACTCGGCGAGTCCATCAGGTGACTCGACGAGTCCATGCCTTAAAAGTGTTCAAAATGATCCAACTTGCCGAGTTGGTTCATGCACTCAACGAGTTGGACCCCCAGACAGCATATCTTCGACTGTTTTGGCTGGAAATGGACTAGGAACATTACCCTAAGCTATTTTTCAACTTATAAACCTATTTTGATGTGGTAATGTTCATGCTAATCCAATTTCAAAGATAATTGTCAATAGATTCATGTTTTGTATTAGTTTAAGGTCTAGGTAATTACATGAAAAAGTTTAATTTGAATTATCTTGTTCTTATGAGTTGCTTAGATTAATAGAAAAGTTATGTGAAATTGTTGTTTTCAATCCAAATTAATCTAAGACTTGGTTCTAAAATGTGTTTTTTGTAACTTGTCCTCAAGTTATATGAAAAGTCACATTTAAGATTCATAAAACTCATAAATATTTCCATAGGTTATGAATAAAGAAAAGTCACATTCTGTTAATAGTTTAAAGTCTTCCATAACTTGTCCTCAAGTTATGGAACTTGAAGAGTTTTTTGAATAAAACTACTTTAAACACATAAGTTATGGAAATTGAATAGTTTTGAATAGTTTCAAAACTTACCCTCAAGTTTTGGAATTTGAAAGTTTTCCCTTATGAATACTTTAATTCCAAGTTAAGACCTTAGAATTTTAAAAGTTAAAATTCAACCCTTATACTTTATAATATTATAAGTTAATAATATTTACATATATATATATATATATATATATATATATATATATATATATAAGAGCAAGTCTTCTTACCATTAGTAGGCCTCATTCACAAAGCCGGTCTATAAGGGGGGGTATAAGGTTACTGCCTATAAAATGGCAGTTTAATGGGTGTCCACTCTCACCCACCACTTCCTTGATTGGTGGAGGGTCGTTAGCCGAACGCGTAGGACAAGGACTATAATTCTCCCTTCATTAAAAGTATTAATGATAAATATAAAGTAACTAAAATGTTTTTATAATTCCCAATCTTATTTACTTTAGGAAAATCTGAATAAGGTGCCATGAAATTACACTTTGCACTTTGTTTAAGTCAGTTGGTGGAGCGTGTGTGGTTAACCGACACACTAGCTTGACTTAACAAGGTAGGCAAAGGGTAACTTAATATTTATCATAGTATCGGTGGAGCACGTGTGGTTAACCGGCACATCGATTAAGGGGTAAGTATTAAGGGTACCAAGTAATTTGCATGGTTACTTCACACCTTGTTTTGTGATCCTCGACATCCCAGTTACAAAACCTGAAGGGCACACTTGAGATTGAAACATGCCATTGAAAATTCAATGAATCTCAAAAGATCTAGGAGTTTCAAATCCAAGTAAAACCTAATTAATTTATTTCGTTTTCATGGTGGAAATTGGTGAATCGTCATTCACCTACCTTCAAATATTCTATAGCTTGGATTACGGCATCCCTCTTCCAAGTTATAAAATATTGTGTTGGGTCCTAGCCTTAATATTTCATATTGGGTGTTATATTAAGGACTTTAGGTCAACTATCTTGAATATCTCCCAAAATATGTCTAGTTCATACATCTATGATCTTCCCAAATCTCTTGGAACTTCACTTCCTCCACCTCCCCAATTATTCTCCCTAACCCACATGTTCAAGGTCACTCTAGCCCTATTGGCAAGCAAGGTCTATGTGTGATCGCATCTTGGAAATGAAGTCACATATTGACAAGTCGGGAGAGTTGGGTGTCAAAGTATTAATGAAGTTGGATGTTCAATCGCTTTCTAAGTCACATAGTGAGTTACCTCTAGGACTACTATGAAATAGACTATGAGATGACCCTTAATGATCTTATCTATTTGCTTGGTGCTGCTGAATCAGAAATGATTTGGAGATTTGGTAAAGCGAATTTGATTAGTAGATCAACTTCCCAAACTACCATGGACATTGACAATGGTAACATTGGATATCTAGAAAGTCCTTCTATTCCCACGGAAAGGGATTGACCATAGTCAACTCGGTTGACCAAATGGTAGAGAGAAAGGCAAGTCTGCGATAGTCCCATGTACCATTCCCAAAGAGTCCTTATGTTTCTCTTGCCAGATGAAGTGCCATTGATTATGAAGCTGCCTATTTACCTGAAAGATCATAAGGTTGAACAAGTCAAGAAGTTTGACTCTACTTTAGGTAAAGCCAACTATCTAACTTCGTTAAGTTTCTATTCTAAGATTCTTATTACATGATGCGACTGGGTCACATGTTGATGTTTGAAGAATCAAAGGAAAAGTGAAGGAAACTTAAAGAAAGAGTATGTGGAATCTGATCGCGAAGATGGATTTCTATCGCTTGTTTGAAGATCGGATTCTTGAGCTACACTTAGGAGTTATGATAGATTGCTAGGAAACATGTAATAGCATAGTTTTCATTTAAAGTTGCATTGTAAGGAAAAGTTTTTTCCGCATTTTATAAATAAATAAAAGTTTGTTTTACTTTATTTAATATCTCCTTGCAATGGCATTTATGGAAACTTGATGGTTGTATGTTTCTAACAATAATGGAAATATGAATTTAATTTTTTCATTTGTGATAGTGTCTAAATTTACCAAATAAGGAAAGATTCTCATCACCCAAGGTTTCAGTTGGATAGAAACTTAGAAATCATACAAGTTGTACAGTATGATGAATGAGAACTTTCAGCTTTGTAAAATTAAGACTAGTTCCTTGTTCACATTTATATGTGAGTCGAGTGAAGGACTAAGGGATCGAGTACACATTCTTGTGCACCGATCAAGTCCACCACAAAAGATCGATAAGACTATTCGTAATGATTTACTAAAGTTTAGTAAATATGGTTATACTTAGCAGTTTAAGTATAATTCTTATACATTGGAAAAAATTTCGATGTATGGCAGAATGAATGAGAAGAATCAAATTAGGCAGAAGGATAAAAGTTTCTCAAATCTGAAAAGATGGGAGAGTACTTTATTATCATGTTATATGATCATCTTAATGATTAAGAGACCTTATCACAATTCATCCTCTAAGTGCATTCTGATAGCTAAGTAGAGGAGCTATGAATTGCTAAAGTGGGCAAATCAAGAAGATGATTCATACCTCGTTCCAAAAACAATTCTTAGAATTATACTCCAAGATTGTAACTTGGGTGACATATCTTAAAGGAAGGTTTCTTAACACTAGTCAAATGTAAGAGTAAAAGTATCCTACTCTTGTACATTTGAACTTGGTAAGGTGTGATGTTTTGGATAAAAAAAGACCAACTAAGACCAATTGTGTGAAGTGTTTGTCTTGATAAAGAATCCAAACTATCTCTTGAATATTTGGCAAGATAGTCTTATATGTCAAGAGGACAGTGGGAGTCTTAAAGATCATGAAAAGAATTTCAAGATCTAATCAAGAATAAAAAAATTTGTAGTTTAACACTAGCACACAACGTGATGTTTATAACCTATCGTGTGGACATATTTCTATTTATGTGCCCATTCCAAGTAAAGTTGGCTTTGCATATGAGTTCTTAGAGTTCTCAATTGGTTGCATAACAACTTGGAAGCAATGGTAGGCCCTTGAGATGCCAGGTGGCTAGAAATTCAGATTGAGTTCACTCCATATGAGTTTGGATTTGTCATTATCCTTGTCTTGTGACTATGGTTTTGAAAATTCACGTGGATAAGAACACATACACCATAAAATCTAAAGGTCATAAGGTTTCTCTCCGATTCATGAAAATGATGGTGAGGAAACACTTTCACCAAGTAGATTTGAAGCAGATGGCAAAGGGTCTAAACAATTGAGACTATGATTACGACATCCCTTTTTCATAGTTCTGAAATTTTTTAGACACACATGCTTGCTACCTAAGATAAGGTGTATGATTTTGATAAAGTTTTTATCAAAGCATCTGGTATCAGAAGTCTGAACTTTGGTAAGAAAGTCAATAAATGATTGATTTCTAGAAGTCCAACTGATTTCTGAGTACATGTCAAAGCTAGTGGGAGCTTAAGGATTATGCTAATAATCATCATGTTAGTGGGAGCATGACAATTATGATAAAGGTTGCAAGTTAAGCAATGATAATTATAGTAAACAAAAGTTTCAATTCATGGAGTTGCAGGGGTTGAAAAGTTGTTTTGCTATAATTAAGGGAGAGGAAATTCTACTGCATTTCAATTCTAAAAGCTTAGATTGAGGTTTTAATCATCTTTAGTCAAGGATATATATGAATTTTGTGTTGGAATGGCTCAACATAAGGAAATTCTATATATGGGTCTATTATTTGCGTTCTAAAATTCGATTATGATTACGGCATCCCTTTTCATAATCTAAACTATGAGAACTTGGAAAATAGAAATATTGTAGCAAAAGGACTGGTCTAGTATCATGTCTTTACGTGAGACATCATGAATCGTGTCCCATATGCTTCGGATATAGGGTCGATTGCATGTGCTATAATATTCATCCTTTCTAAAATTTTCCAACTGCTCAGGCCATTAAGAAGGGAAAAGGTCTAGAATTGGATATGGCTAAAAGGATTAAGCCATTGTCGAGGACAATCTAAGGTTTACCAAAGATTGGTTGCTTAGGGACAGTTGGAAGTATAATGTTAATTTTGGAAGGACCATATTGACATATTCTAAAAAGAGGCAACTCTTGTTCAGAAGTGATAGTCAAAATGGGAATATGGGAAGGTGGAAGTTGTTCAATAAATATGTGAAAGATTAGGAAACTTAATGCAAGAAGGATGTTTCCAAGGAGTTGATCTCCTTTGGAATGCTCTGTAATGTTTGTTGTCAAGTATTTGTGACTTTATGCATAATCATTAAAAGAGGATCGAGGATCAATGCATATAAGTTTAGAATCTAACAGATTTAGGTAAATGGCAGGAATTTGGAATTCTTAAATTTGCAGTAAGGAATTGGGAGTGTGAAATGAGAATCATTGGAATTATGTTCAATCGATCTATTTTACAAAGTAAAGATCATAGACAAACTTAGTATGTATACTTGGTGTATGGCATGACTAGTGTTTAGAAAACATAGTGTACATACTTGGAGCAAGGGGCAACTATTGTTTTAATTCAAGTATAAAGTTAATAGTTTGAAACAGTATGCAATAAATGATTGGTAATCAATATGGTGATAAATAAAAGATGTTTTATTTATATTCATAAGTTCTGAGACCATATTGGATTCGATTATTCTTGTGTTTCACTTTGCATGTTTTGACTTTCAGAATAACTAGTTCATTCTTCCTATATGACTAAGTTATCCAAACCATCCACAGTCGGTCATATGTTGGAAGTAGATATGAATCAAGACTGTCATGGGTTGGCTTGTAGAGGTCTAAGATGTTGGACAAAGTGGTACCACAACACTCATGAGTGCTCATAAGTTCTGAGTATTGGATTCAACCAATGCTCATTGGAATCACTTCATGGATTTTATCATGAGTGATCATGAGATGATAATATCTTATATTCTTCAAACCTAGAGATATGAGTTGTTATTATGAGTTGGTTATACATTGATTGCACGAAAACGCATTGGTACCTTGATGTTATAAAACGTGCCTTTGTGTATGATTCAACAAGTAGTAGAACAATCCATATGAGTCGAAGTTTATCCATTCCTTTTACCTTCGGGATAAAAGTGATCTCTGTGGGCCCCTCGATGATTTAATGATGACACATGTGAGTGCTTGGCCAAGCCTGGACTGATTTGATCTATTCAATCAGTCAGTCGTCATAAATCGGAAATAGGGAAACAAAAATGGACAGAGAGAGTGATTTTAATCCATGTATCAGTCCATATGATATCTAGAATGGAGGAATATATGATCCCTTATATAATGGACAAGTCATTGACAAAGGTCAGAGTTCATCGACAAGGTCAGAGTTCGACAACAGCTTTTGAGAGCTACGATTGCCAGTTAGGTTTTAAAGTTATACTCAATAACAGTTTTAGACTTATCCAAGTGGGAGACTATTGGATTAGTGTCTAAGTCCATAACTATAAGTGTATGTACTTGACCTGACTCGATATGGTCCATTTGGGTTGCGTAGCATCGAAACATTTGAATAGACCATTTGTTAGAAGAGGACATATGTGACATGAAGAATTACCGCTACATACGTAACTTCCTGATCACAACCATACTGGAAATTCCAAGGCTCCATCCTTGCATCCCTTCCGAACTCTTCTGGTTCTACACTACCGGAAATCCTTCTGCAACCTCAACAGACACCCAACCCGGATGTGTTCCCATACCATTGGTACCATCCCAGTACTTACTACCAATAGCTGAAGTACTGTCGATAATCCACTTACTCCGCTTCCTCCTCTTTTGGAGTACCCATGCTCCTTCCGGAGCTACATGCCTTTCCTTTCCAGGAAATCCACTCAACAACCCTTACTACACCTGCACGTGCCACTGAGCTAAACTTCACTCTACATTATCCATGTAGAGCAACTGTTATTCTCGAACTTCCATAAACTCTGATTCTGCTTGCAAGGGCTCTCGGGTCCATGCAATGCCTTCCACTAACATGATCAATACTTGGGGCCAGACCATATCAATTATCATCCCATGGTGACGCCCTTTCTCACTCTCCTCGAACCGATCCACTAACACATACAGAGTCTTCAGCATGGCTGAACCGCCTTACCAGGCCTTCAGCCTATCTGGACCACTCTCGGAACCTTCAGCATGTCTGGACCGCCCTCCTAGGCCTTCAGCATGTCTGGACCGTTCCCCGAGCCTTTGGCCTGACTGGTACGCCCACAAGCCTTCAATCTGTTCGGACCGCTCGAAACTGTCTTACGTCACCCTGAACCATTCCTTCTGGAAATCTCTCCCGTACATACTGTTCTAGCCCACTTGGGGTTCCGAACTCTAATTCCATTCCTTATACTCGAATCCCGGCCTATCCCTAGGCCCAAACATGGTATGTATCCCTCCCCCTCGTCTTCCACTTACTCATGCCAGCCCATACTCTTGGCTGACTGGAACACGGCAGAATCCCAAACAGCTAATCAACCTCAAATACTTGCCGATCCTCCTGAGAATTTTCCAATTCTCCCCACTTAGAGCACTGACTACCAACCACCGGTGACCCAACCGGCATCACTTACTCAACAAATTCTCCTATACTTGAACTGGTTCTAAACAAGCAACCTCCACAAAACCACGTTCCGGCATCGCGCATCTCGAACTCTAAGGGAGTTCGACTCCCCGCTGAACACTTCTCAAAACACAAATGCTATACCCGAAAACAAGACCATACAACCAAATTCTGACCATCAATTCCTTGGATGCTAACTGATTCCAATCCCCTAACTACCGACCCATAAATAATACCATAAACCCGAAAGAGCGAATGAATACAACACCATGAATTAAGCGAACAAGACTAGGAGATATAATACTCCATAACAACCATAAGATAACAAGATATCAAGAAGGAAACTTACCCGTAGCTGAATTCGACTCTGCCCTGACCTCCTCTGCTATAAGCTGAAAAGCATGCCCCTGCGCCCTCGGGGGCTTTGCTCCACCCTTACCTCCACCCGTAATCCTCAAAGTGGCCGGTGTTGGAGCCTGCCCCGGTCCTGCAGTAAGCTGTGGACAGTTGGCTCTCATGTGACCAACCTGATGGCACTGATAACAAATCCTCATATCCTGAACTGGGGCTGACTGACAGCAATCCCTCGGATAATTCCCCTCTCTCCCGCACTTGCGGCACGCATCACCGGACCTACAAACTCCGGTATGACCCTTCCCGCACTTCCCATAAGTGTGGATGCTCTGATCTCCCAACCTAGAATCAACGGTCATGGACCGGTTCGGCGCTGGCTGCGACTGCGTCGGGGCCTGCCTCTGCTCTCTCAACTACAACTCAATCTCCAACTCACGCCACCGAGCAACCTCCTGCAACTCCAGCAAGGTCTCGCACCTCTGCGTAGACACAAACTTCCTGATATCCCTCTTGAGCATACTCAGATATCGGGACATCTGAGCCTGCTCCGAAGCAAACTCCGTGCAAAACATCACCCTCTCAGTGAACATCCTGGTGATCTCAGTCACCGACTCTGAATCCTGCTTCAGCTCCAGGAACTCCTGAGCCAACCTCTCTCTCTCTCAACTCGTGGAACATAGCGAGTGCTGAACATCTCCCGAAACTGATCCCAAGAAACCACAGCCCGCTGCGCATCCGAATATGACCCTGTAGTCAACCACCACCAATCCTTCGCTCTGAGCCTCAACAGGTTCAGAGCACACCTCACCCTCTGATCAGCAGGGCATGAACATGTGAAGAAACATCCCTCCACATCTGACAACCATGCATAGCAATAATCGGATCCTGAACTCCATCAAAAGTAGGGGGCTTCGTATTATCAAAATCCCGATACTGAATATCTCTACTGGCTCCTCCCCCTGCTGCTGCTACAGCCGCTATAGACGCCGTGGCAGCCATCTCTGTAAGAGCTGCATAACGCTCATCAAAATACTCGACCATGGCGGTCTTGATCGACCCAAAAAGTTCCGGCAACTCGGCCCGGAACATAGCAGCAACCTCATCATGCAGAATCTCACAAATCCTAGCATCCAACTCGTTTGTGCTCATCTGACCGATAACCTCGGGTGGTGCTGATCCACCCTGACTGCCCCCTTCTGCTCCCGATCCTGACCCAGATCCACTCCCAGCATACCTCGTAACCACCATACTGAAATTACTGCAAAACATCAGATGCTTCGCACTAACCTGGGAACCAACTCCCAACTCAGCCCTAGGGGTTGTGACTTCCTTAATACGCGTATGGGTCCTGTGTTTTCAGTAGTACGGGCCCATACTACCTTCCACACCTACCCATATTTATATCAAGTATCACCACAACACCCTAGTGATGAACATGCATAACAAGCACTCAACCCTCACTCCTAGAGGAACACTGGAAATCTTATACATAAAGAAACCCTAGGCTAGCAGGCATCACAATCAGGCAACTCTATCATGCACTTTCTGAAGATCCGTAGCCTAACACTAGCATGTTGTACTAATATATCTCATAACAAATAACTTGTATGGTATTTTGGGGTTACTTACTGGCTCCGGCTGATCATACATCCGCGTCCTCCTTTACTCGTTTTTTTAAAACCATTTTAAATTCTCTTTTGAAAACTCTCCTTGATTTAAGACTGGATTCACACGAATGTTCCTCCAATTCACTCAAACCAAGGATCTGATACCAACTTATAACGCTCTAAATATTTCAACCAATTTAAACTTTTCAAAAACAACCCAATTTCATTAAGTTATTACAAAAAGGTTTTCATTACATTTATTATCAAAGTATTCCCCGAACCATATCATAAAACATAAACATGAGGAGCGATACGATCACGCCTTTGCCTTGCCACAGTCTCCTGAAGTACCTAAAACGTTAAACCACAACTGTATGCCTGAAAGCTTAGTGAGATACCCCCAAAATACCAACCACATATACCAAACATATCATAACAGAACAGAACAGAACAACCATGCACCTCAGATCTAGTGTGTGACTGGTCCGCCGCACCGGGCCTACAGTCCACCTGGTCCACCCCCCGAGTCTAACCATATACATCGAGTCTGCAGTGTGGTTGGTCCGCCCGCACCGGGCCTTCAACCCACCTGGTCCACTCTCTGAGTCTACAGTATGACTGGTCCGCCCGCACCGGGACTTCAGTCAGCCTGGTCCACTCTCTGAGCCTCGGCACGTCTGGTCCACCCTCGTGGGGCCAACAGCCTATCCAGACTGCTCGTTGGGCCTTCGGAATATCTGGTCCGCCCTTGGTATGTTGGCCTATAGCACAAAGCAGGACCCGCCTCAACCCAACCCCAGTCAACCAACCATGTGCACATAACCAAATAATCATATAACAATTAATCGCTAATCAACCGATCTAGCAGATCACATACAGAGCATACTCTAACCATGATACCGACCTAACCGGTCACTATCATAGCATCATCCTATATTCCAGGATTCCGACCTTAACCAGGTCTCTAACATATACCATCCTAACTACCAGGATGCAAACGTATAACGAAGCAATAACATAACAACTACCCGGATTTCCATCCGATAAAGGGCCGGCCTTGGTGCCGTAGACCCTGTCGATATAGTGAGGATAACTCACCTCGTAACTGCTGACTAAAAAGATAAGATCATGCTGCTCCAACCTCCGACACGAACTCCACCACTGATCAATACCAAAAGACTGAACTCAATAAATTCCAATAATTACCAAAATACCCCTGGAAGTCAACTGAACAACTCTTGGTCAAAGTCAAAGTCCTTAGTCAAAGTCAACATTCCTGACTGACTCTACTCGCCGAGTCAACCCACTGACTCGTCGAGTCCCTATACTCAGAAACTCCCAATCCACGACTCAACTCGCCGAGTCGCCCCAAGACTCACCGAGTCCAACAAACTCTGATTCCTTTCTCGCTCAACTCACTGAGTCGTCCCTCGACTCACCGATTCACAGCTCAACCAAAAAGGTTTGGACTTCACGACCAGACTCGTCGAGTCCAAGAACAGACTCGCCGAGTCCAAGGCAACATTCAACATACTCTCCAAGTTGTTCTTCCAACTCGTCTAGTCCCTGCCTATCTTCATCCAACTTGTCGAGTCCGCCCATGCGACTCGCCGAGTATCTCCAGCTCTCAACTCATGCAGTGGCTTTCTAAGCCATGTTGGGGCTCAAATCCATAGATCTGTCCTTCTTCAAGCCATCCCTCACATAAAGTTGCAAACTTTACTTGATATCAAGGAGATATATACTCAAAACACACTAGGGCTTTGGTTTTAGACAAAAGGGGCTTCACCAATCATCCAAGGGCTGAAACTTTATGCACTTAGGACTCAAAAGATGTTTAGATCTAAAGTTTCAGCTTCAGATCTAGCTTCTTTAACATTTCCCTTAACCAAGGAAAACCCTAGCCTCCACATATGAATGATTCTAGAAGAAAAGGTCAAGGTACAACTTATTACCTCACAAATGTGTCCCAAACTGGAGTGGGTTTTGGATCCACACGAAATCCTTGATGGTTGCCTCTTGCTCTTCAAGTCTCCTCCACCAAATTTACTTCTCAAAGTTTCAAACACTCTCCAAGCTTTCACTCACGGCTATTTGGGTTTCTGGGACTCAAAGGGAATGTAGAGAGGCTGAAGAGAGGGTATTATGTTCTTTATATATGGCACAAACTCCGGATTAGGGTTTTTCTCATTCCAGCACCAACTCGCCGAGTTGGTCACTTAACTCGTGACCAGAATCGCGACTCGACTCGCCGAGTCGACCTTCCTCATTTACACTAAGAACCCTGAACTTGCACTTCTGAACTCGGGGTGTTACATTGGAACATTCATATTTGCATGTATAATAGAGAAACCATAAATCCAAGGTATTTAGTGTTGCATGTACACCATAGGAGTGTTAGAATGCTCATAACCCAACAGAGATGTGAATGATCAGCCGAAGCAAGAAAGTGTACCCTAGGATTCCCACACTGTTATTTACTTATGATGATTATGATAGAACTGCATGTTATTAGTAGGCTTGGGATCTTCAGGGAGTGCATAATAGAATTGCATGTTGTATGGTGCATGATAGCCTAGGAGAATTTCATGTATGCTAGATGAAATTGACAGCATTACTGTAGTTGCTTAGTGTGCGCGTTATAGTTGTACATAACTAAGATTTATAGCCTAAGAATGTTTGATTTAGCCTTATTTCGTGTTCTTGTCTGATAAAGGGCTTGGGGTAGAATCAAGTATTCGACAGTCTATGAGATCCAGCGTTATGTATGATTAGCATGCACGAGTGGCAGCAGGGTCGGTGGAAGTTTCATGAGTGAGTAGGCCAACGTGAGGAATGATTAGCCACTCTTGAGAGAGTAGATGCAGGATGTATGTGTATCCTTGATGCTTGAGCATAGTTGTCTTGAATTTACATGTTAGGATCTGCTTGATTTTATGGTGTCTTAGTGCCAGTCGGTTTCACTGCTCGAATATTCATTTCTTTGTGCTTTGTTGGACTCATATTGATGCGAGTTAACTGTTAAATGAATATGTTAAGTTACACGTTGCAAAGTTTAAATAATATTAGAATGATTGATTCGACCCTATTGCGCAGCTCTTGTTTGAGTCTAACCGATGTAGGGTTGGGTCTTTTAGTCAAAAAATTATTTAAGTTTTGATAGATGTAATTGTATTCATGAAGTAGTTAACTGACATTAATAGGAGTTTTTCAGCAGCTGATGGCAAGATGAGGTGGGGATCCTAGGAGAGCCTAGGAAGTGCTTTAGTGCAGGAGCTATGATGTTTAGCAGGTATTGGGAGTATTATTATGAGTAGGTGACTTGGAAGATTTAGGATGATTCTTGAGGAAAGTATTGATAGGCGTGGAAGTTATTATTCGGCTCGTACTGTTGGAAGCACATGATCCATACTCGAATCGAGAAGGATTTCAGAGATTCTAAGGAGCCAGGTGAGGGTAGATAACATGGTTTAATACCATGATTTGTGGCAGTATTTTGGTATTTGTCAATCTTTTGGTTATGGTTGTTCCGTCTGAGGATGGATCTGGTGATTATTAGTGCCATAGTGGTCGTGTCAGTTTGAGATTGAATGGTGCACACCTAGGTAAGTTAGTTGATTTTGAGGTCTCAATGGCCTTGTTCGATGGTAGTGCCAGTTGAGTCGTGAGAGTTAAGAAAGAAGTGATTGTTACGATCGGCTCAAGGATTGCAGTTAGAGGCTGAGTGATTGGAAAATGGATTGAAATGTCACTATCTTCGGCAGAGGCTATGTTCTTCCATCATTCTGTGTTCGGAGGAAATAGGGAACGGCCATGTGATTTCAAAGTGGGGATATAGACCCATCATGGGGCTAGTTAGTTGCGGTTTTTGGCGGCGGTATGGCAGTGTGGGAATGTACAAGAGGATTGTTGTGGTATGGATGCCTTGAGATGAGACCGAGGGTCTGATTTCTTTGGATATAAACAGGTCAAGTGCAAGCTGTTGGTTTCAGGTGACTAGGAAACTGAATCGGGGACGACAACTTTTATTGTCTCTGATATGTCCTGACTATGAGGATAATGCCTTTTGTGTTTACGAATGACTCTTGTGATGATCTGATAGTTGGGGATTTACAGGCGAGGAGTATGGTAGTCATTTTTTTCTAGATATAGAGTTGGTGTTATGAATGAATTGTCAGAATTATTGTTGTGTATCTGCATAGGATTGTTGATATTAGATGCAGTCATGATTGGGGAGTTCTCGAGGTCTCCATATGAGATTCAGAATTTCTCTGGGTATTGCTTGGTCCTTATCTGGAAGATCATCTTGTGTTATGTTATACGTTCCAAGGGTCAGGGATACTACATCTGGTTGAGCCAATTTCAAATATGGTTTGGTTACAACACCAGTTAGTGGTAGTTCGAACCCTAAGTGGGGGAGAACTGGATATTCTGTTTGGAGAGTCATCGATCTATTCGAGCTATGGTTTTAGAAAAATGGTTCAAAGGATTTGTGGCTTGGGTATGAGAAACTTTGGTTCAGGATTGGGTCAAAACGGGGGTGCAGAGCAAGTTACCATCAGAGGTATGCTTTTGGGAATCAAGAGTCGTCTTCATGACAAGAAGTTGTTGGTCGAAGGGCTCGTTATAGCCAATGTTTTCTTTCGGAAATGTCGAAGAATAGGTCAAGATGCGTTTGGGTCACTCCAGTTGAGTATCAATAGTTGTGGGATTGGTTAGCTTATTGCATGGATTGCTATTTATAGTCTAGTTTGGGCAGTTGCTGATAAGCCAACCAGTTTTAGATTTTGGTATGTTTAGACCTTCATGGGTTTTTTTCCAGTAGTGTTTTGGATAGATGGGTTAGTTGGAAATGCACTCTCGATCGTTCATAGCAGAGGTCCTTCTGAAGCTTAGAGTTGTATCAATTGGAGGTTAGCAGATACGTCAGCTTATCATCAAAGACTGTACATGGTACATTTTGGCTCTTGGGTATAGGTATTAGAATTGTTGCTCATAGCAGGCTCAGGCTCGACAGATGTCCTTGATTATTGGAAGTTCGGATGTTGGGGTAGTGCTATTTAGTCTTTAAAGGTGTGGTATATTTGTTTCATGCATTCATGAGGATGCTTCCGTTAGAGGTTGAAGTTTGTCATTCTAGATAGATCTGTAGGCACCACATCCTTTGGGTACGGTTGTGTGGAAAAAGAAATGCACTGGATCTAAGGTTGGTTGTGCGTTCCCTTGGGGTGTATGTAGGTTGAGTATGATAACATGAAAGTACTTGGCTCGAGTTATTGGCATGGTTCTTAATTGGTTTGTATCCTTTTGAATTGGAACAAGAGTACAACCGCCTATCCCATTCTGGTTGTGTGGGACCATATTTTCTTCTGATTTCACATTGGTAGCAACTTGTACTGTGAAAGGAATTATGTGTGATAGAAGAGTATGTTTGTGTTGGGTTCTGTTAGCATTGAGGGGGATGTTGTTTGGGTTCCTACAAGATGGTGGATTGATTGTTGGGTATCTTTATGCCCTGTGGTTCTAGGCGTGAGTCTCCAGGCCAGTGATAGGATGGAGGAAAGATTGGTATAGTACCGTTAGAAGGTGTCACAATGTATCGTGAACTAGTGGTTGTATGATTCATATGGTTGGGACCCGATAGTCCTTCGATTGAGACTCTTAGGTCTCGGATCATTAGTTTTCTTGGCATGTTTGGGTGTTAGTGCATTGTGAGAGTCAGGAGACTCAGTGACCAGTCGGCTTGGATCATGTGGGGAGTTAAAGGTCATTGGGAGTAATAGTTGTACATCAAAAGTCTATTGCAGAGTGACTGCATTATGAACTCTGTTGTCTTGCGGGTTGTTTATCAGAAGTCTGGTTACCAATGTTGGGTATCGGTTATGGAATCTTAAGTCATGAAGTTCATCGTGAATGTCTCGAGTGATTTTTCAGGTGGAGGTACATCTGAGCTGATAAGGGATTTGGATGCAACGTGAAATTCTTGGATGGACCATCATTGTGCTCATGGGAGAAGTGGTTTGATGATTACTTGTCAGGAAGTCAAGTGTGTATTTAAGGTTTTGGGCATAATTTTTGGATCTGGGATTGTGCGAAATTCACGATCGGCATGTTTTAAGTATTCTTTCTGCATATTTTGGGTGGTGTTCCTAGTTAGGGACTAGGGATAGGTTCGACGAATGAATGATCATCGGTCTTAGAGTTTGAGTTCTGAAGTTTAGAACTTATGTGTTCCCGATTTTGGGCAGAATATTGATAGAGTTGGTTTGTGATTGTAATTTTGAGAATCCCCGACTGTGTGGTTCTCACTGGAAGTTGGAACTTATAGTTAAGGAGAGAAAGATAGTCATTATCATTGAGTACTCTGAAGTTATTGGGTTGTTGCTGGCAGTTGTGGGTTTCCGAGGGGTCTCTCTAGTTTCTTTATAAGATGCCTTGATTTCGAAGTAGTTAAAGGGAGTTTGTGGAATATGTTGTTAATGTATGTGTTTCACTACAATGGTTATTTAGCTGAAACTCGTGTTGGGAGCCACCTTGTTTTCGAGTGGAGGGCTTAGTAGTAGTGAATAGTCAGACAATGTATTGGATTTCCAAATTTCGGGCAGATTAGTAATGACTCTTCTTTAATGGTTAAAGGTAGTGGGTCAAGGATTCATTATTGGTCAGTGTATGTAAGTTCTTCTAAGGCTTGGTTATCATTGTAGTATAGGAAGGAAGTCGCCTGTAGGAGTCGACTACTTGTCTAGAGCACGTGTTGTCGATCGTTCGAAGGTGTAAAGAGAATGCAGCGGATGATGTTAAGTACTTCAATGACATGATCCAGTGGTACATCAGGTTTAGGCAGACGATTCTGGCTCTTATCTCTCGTCTGTTTAACACCGTGAAGAAGAAGGTACCTGCCTCCGCTGCTGGCCCAAGTAACAAGTGAAGATCTCGCTCCAATTGACGCAAAGGGGGAGATTGTTGGGTTGACGATTCGTTCAAGGGTTGCGTCTTTGGGCTCGGCTATATGTCTATTTATTTTGTACTCCGGTTTGGGCCTGTCCAACCGAGAGCCCATTATGTTTATTATATAAGTATATGCTTGCATGCATATTAGGTTAACGATTGATCTAGAGCATAACGATAGTATTTACAGTTTTCTTTGATCGTTCTTGTAAACCTACCAATCCTCTACAGTTGATGTTCTTAATCGAGCTCTTCTGAGGATTTTGTTTTAATCATTCGACACGATTGATTCACTCTTGACTTGTTCTTATTTTCGTGTTCTTGTTGTTTTATATTTACTTACCTGTTTAAGATCTAATCGATCTTTATAGATTAAAGTTTTAATCTCATCAATTGGTATCAGAGCAGGAGGCTGTGTAATCGATACACATCTTTTCTGTGAAAAGATTTCAATTAGGGTTTTTCCGCAACTACCGATATTTATTGAGCCGTCATCTCATTATTGACGTATCTTGATATTTATTGTTTTGCCCTAATCTGCTTTATTACAAGTCTGATCTTTGAACAGGTTTTTCGATCATAATGGATGAGTCGCAATCAAATCCTATCAATATTTCCAACAGCATCGGTTCAACCACGAAGATTCCAATCCTATATACCCATGACTATGAAGTCTGGGCGCATCACTTCGAAGACTACGTGATAGGATCTGAGGATAATGGATACCTCATATGGGAAGCTATCATTAATGGACCTTTTTCTCATTCTGCAACGTCAAGGATTATCAAAACTCAAAAGGAGTACAATGATCTGCTAAAGGATGTTAAAGATATTGCACAAGATGAAAAATTCCAGTGCAATATCAAGGCGTTAAGATTGATAAGATTCGCCCTTCAGTCCGACACCTTCAGGTTGGTCAGCTCATGCACGACGGCAAAGGAAGTTTGGGATAGACTTCGCGAACTGTACTCTATAGACGAGGATCTTGAACATTCTATCCAAACTTTGCTCTTATCTGAGTTTGGAGAATTCAGGCAAGGAGCAGAAGAAACAGTGACCCAGACGTTCGATCGCTTTAATCATCTTCTCAGCAGGATGATCAAACATGACATCGAAAGGAAGCTTATCGAGCAGAAGGTTACATTCTTAAATGGTCTGAGGTCTGAATAGAGAGCAGTGGTGTCTACAGTCAAAGCCCATGAGCAGTTTAAATCATATTCTTTGGCGAAACTGGTGGGTATTCTCAAGTCCCAGGAGAAGATTGTACTGCAGGAGAAGAACGTTGTTTCAAGCCTTGGTTCGCTGGCCCTCCTGTCAAAAAGTAAAGCTGTGATGGAGGATGAAGACCTTAACTTGGAGGAGTATGACCTCACGTCTGAGGATTATGCTATGATGGTGTCTAACCCCAAGAGGTTCATAAAGAAGAGATTCCCCAGCAATAAAAACCGAAACTGGCAGGGGAGTTATAGTTCAGAAAAAGTTAACAATGAACCGAAGGTTGAAGAGCCCAAGAAGGAACCGAAGGTGGATGGTGATTCTGGAGTAAGCTGTTACTACTGTGGTGGGAAAAACCACTATGCTAAAGATTGTGTCCTTAAAAAGATGGCTGAAAAGGATGATGAAAAGGATGAGGAAGTTGTGCTGCAGAAAAGGCTCGATGAGATGAGAAAGAAGAAGTCTACCGCTAACCCTTCCATGAATGCTCTTATTGTGCAGGGTTCGGTTGCTGATGACGAGTTCGGTAGCGTGGAAGTTTGGTCTACCGACTCAGAAGACGATGAAGTGAGGAAGCCTACTCATGGAAAGGCTTATGTGGAAAAGGAGGAGAGCAGTGGAGGAAGATGCTTCATGGTATCTGATGTATCTCAGATGAGGGGATACAACACTGATGGTGGAAGCAATGAACCGAAGGGGCAGGTGGACATGTGCTTTACGGCCAAACCACTCAGCCAGCAGTTCAATGAGCTTGATGAACTGATAAAGAAGGTACAATCGGTTTTCATTTCATTTAAAGTACCACAATCCTCATATGAGAAAGAACTAAAAAATGTTAATACAAGAATTTCTCATCTAGATAGTAGCTTAACTCAAACTCGAGTCACCAATTCTAACCTAACTGATCAATTAAGCAGGGTGTCTTCGAAGAGTGAGGAGCGGCGCATGTGGATCGAGTTGAAGGAGTCTGAATTAGTTAAAATTAAAGACGAAAACATTTATTTACAAAGAGACAATTTAAAGTTGTTAAAATAGCGGAATGTTTTTTGTTTAATTGCAAAACGTCTTTATTCTAATATTACTCAGCTTCACTTGGACTGTGAAATAGGCCAAAAGATCCATCGCATGATTTTGCCCTTCCTTGAGTTTAAGGAGGATGAAATTGATGCCGAAGCTTATAACTGTGAGAGTGTGATATCATCTGACGTTGTCAATCCGACCTATATGTATGGACTGGACAAAATTGAGTCCTTCATTAAATCCAAGGACCACAAGGACATGCTTAAAAATCTTTTGGATGAAAATGATAGACTTAAACTGAGAACCGAAACCATACAAAAATTTGACTCTTTAAACGCCAACGTAAGCTCAGAAAACAAAATTGATGTTGAAAATGCATCTGAGCTTAACGAGGACGACAACATGAGTGAAATTTCTATAGAGGACACGGTTGACTACTCAGAATTTGTAAAAAGCGAACCTGAAAACCACAAGAATCTAATTTCTGAAAATTCAGTGGAGTTCGCTCGATTGTCCCAACAAAAGTCCCCGATCTTAGCAGAGAAAGCAGTCGTGTATCAAAAGGTCAGGACCACTCCAAATCAAGTATACAAGGTCACTGGAGTAACCGAACATCAGACGGCTGAACTCACAGCTATTGTAAACGAAGACAATGTTGATGGCTGTGATGAGTACTTCTGGTCAGCTCCAATAGATAATGCAAACGAAACGGTAGGCTTATCAGAAAGAACCTCTTGGATGAGTAAAGGTAGATACATACCTGAACCCTTGAACAAGCCAGATAATTTCGATGAACCAAGCACCAGTGGTACGAAAGACATTCCTGAGGAGAATGAAAGTTCGGCAAAAGAAGACGTTCCCTCTACTTCCTCAGTTCAAAGTGAAACTCCTACAGTTCAAAATGAACCAGCCAAGGAGAAACCGAAAATGAAAGCTAATATTCATCATCAACCGAAGCAGATGAGGAATAAGAAACGTGAAAGGAACCAAAGATACAGGAAGAATCTCTCTGAAAGGAGGCAATTCTGGCAATCCCAGAATGCATACTTCTCACATCAAGACAAGAATCTGAAGTATGAAAACAATCCTGTCGGAAAGCCTGAGAGCCACAACAACCGAAAGCAAAGGTTCGGTTCTGAGAATGACTTCAACCGAAAGCAAAGGTTCGGTTCAAAGAACGATTCCAACCGAAAGCAAAGGTTCGGTTCTGAAGTCAAAAGAGATCAAAACTCTAAGGTCAGTCCCTCCAATGATCAAAAGCAAAAGGGTCACCTAGAGTCTCCAGCCAAGAAGTCCTCTCAATCGAAACCCACTCCTTCTAGTTCATCTAATTCTTCTACTTCCACCAATTCATCTCCATTTTGCTCTAAAGCTCATTCTGTTCATTCTCAAAAATCTCATTCATCGGCTGAACAAAAGGGCAAACAGAAGGTTTCTACATCCACACCAGAGTCTAAACCGAACGCACTCAATCCTAATAAAATAAAAGTTTTTACCATTAAAAAGAAAGATGAAACAACACTTATAAAACGAACATATCTTGTTGACATCTCTCTTACTATTCCTGTTCCCATGAAAAGCTCACGTGGACCCAAGAAACTTTGGGTTCCTAAATCTGCTTAATTTTTGCAGGTTATAAGTGACAAGCAGTTTGACGAAGAATGGTACATCGATAGTGGCTGCTCACGTCACATGACAGGGAGGAAAGAGGAGCTCAGGGAATACAGATCTCTTACAAATGGTGGCAATGTCAAGTTTGGAAACAATTCTTTCGGCACCATAAAGGGATACGGAATGATAACTAATGGTGATTTCACTATAAGGAAGGTGGCTTATGTGGAAGGACTCAAACACAACCTCATCAATGTATCTCAGCTTGTTGAAGGTACAGGTCTCAAAGTCTCATTCGATGATGAAGGTTCTTAAATTATTGAGAAAAAGACAAAGAAAGTAATTCTCAAGTCGGAGCGAAAGGGTGAAATGTTTCCTCTAAACCTTAAACCCATCAAAGGAAACCCAGCTATATGCTTGTTATCAAAAGCTCAATCTGACGAAAGCTGGTTGTGGCACCGAAGACTCTCTCATCTCAACTTTAAAGATATCAACCGACTTGTCACTGGAGGTCATGTTAGGGGTCTTCCATTGCTCAAGTTCGATAGAGATCATTTGTGTGCTGCATGCGAAATGGGGAAGCAGAGTCGTCAAAGTCATCCATCTGTAATTAACACAAAAGTTGTTGAACCACTCGAATTACTTCATATTGATTTGTGTGGTCCTTCATCTATCGAAAGCATCGGTGGTAGCAAGTATATTCTTGTTATTGTTGATGACTTTTCACGATTTACATGGGTGTTCTTTCTAAAGCTCAAATCTGAAGCGACTCATAAGCTGAAAATGTTTATCAAGCAAATTGAAGTACAGCTCAAGAAGGTCGTTCGCAACATCAGGAGCGACAATGGTCTGGAATTCAAGAACAGGGAATTTGAAGAATTTCTAGCAGAAAAGGGAATAAGTCACAACTTCTCAGCTCCCTACACACCTCAACAGAACGGAATTGTCGAAAGACGAAACCGATCTTTGTGTGAAGCTACCCGAACTATGCTAAGTTTCGCTTCCTTACCTCTTTATTTTTGGGCTGATGCTATTTCTGCTGCTTGTTTTACACAGAACAGGTCTTATCTCAACAAACGATTCACGCTCACACCATACGAGATTTTAAACAACAGAAAGCCCAATGTGAAATTTTTCCATGTGTTCGGCTCACGGTGTTTCATCTTTAACTCTAAAGAACACCGCAACAAGTTCGATGTCTAAGCCGACGAGGGAATCTTTCTGGGCTACTCTCTCACATCCAAAGCATACAGAGTCCTAAACAAGCGTTCGATAAAAATTAAAGAGACATATTACGTGACCTTTGACGATAGCTACGTCAAAAAGCTACAAGCCAAAGAAGACACCGCTGGGGAAATCTTTCCTCAAACTGGCCAAGTCACAGTCTCGATCGCTAATCTATACGAGAAATTTCTGGAGCTCTTTGACGAACCAGAGACAGCTTCTCTCTCAGAAGTAGGTGCAGCAGACAACAAGGTAGACCACATGAAGCAAATTGTCGAAGAAGCTGCCAGGAGAATGAATGAAGGAGGATCGACTTCTGATGAACCTCCATCCAACGATGCTTCAGTCGAGGGGGAGCCAAGCTCACAAGTCGAGGGGGAGCCAAGCTCACAAGTCGAGGGGGAGCCAAGCTCACATGTTGAGGGGGAGCCAAGCTCTACAACTGCAACCGAAAGTGCTTCTCCAACCGAAAGTGCTTCTCCAACCGAAGGTTCATCAACGCCTGCAAGTCCAGCATCACAAGAAACCTCTGAACCTCAAGTTTCTCAAAGCTCATCAATCGAGGGGGAGCATGATGATATGATGCTTGACTACGATAGCCAGTCCGAGCCAGAAGAAATGATCAATGCTGAACTAGACCCAACCTTTGATCCAAATTATCCTCCTCTTACCAAATGGACCAGAGATCATCCTATCTCTCAAGTGGTTGGTGATGTCTCTGAAAAGGTTCTGACCCGATCACAACTGAAGGCAAAACAGACATCCTTATTTTCAAAGGTTGAGTTTTGTATGTTTAACTCATTCGTATCAAAAGTTGAACCGAAGACAGTTAACACTGCCCTTGATCACTCTGATTGGGTTCAAGCAATGCAAGACGAACTGAACGAATTTGAAAGGAACAAAGTCTGGCGCCTCATTCCATCTCCTCCAGATGCTTCGGTTGTTGGTCTCAAATGGGTCTTTAGGAACAAATTGGACAAGGAAGGGAATGTTATAAGGAACAAAGCTCGTCTGGTAGTAAAGGGATACTGTCAGGAGGAAGGGATTGATTATGAAGAGACTTTCGCTCCTGTAGCTAGGCTGGAATCTGTAAGAATATTTCTTGCTTATGCTGCCCACAAAAACTTTGAAGTTTTCCAAATGGACGTCAAGTGTGCATTTCTTAATGGAGAACTCGAAGAAACCGTGTATGTGGAGCAACCTCCTGGGTTCGTGAACGAAAAGTATCCAAACCATTGCTATATTCTGGATAAAGCTGTGTATGGCCTTAAACAAGCTCCGAGAGCCTGGTATGAAACGCTAACTAAATTCTTAAAGATGTCTAAATTCAAACAAGGTTCGGTTGACCCAACCTTCTTTCGCAAAAAGGAAGGTAACCACCTTATGATAGTTCAAATTTATGTCGATGACATTATCTTTGGCTCTACGAATCCCAGCTTAACAGCTGAATTCAGAAAGTTGATGGAGACTAAATTTGAAATGAGCTCAATGGGTCCTATTAACTTTTTCCTTGGTTTAAATATTAGACAGGGACCTGAAGGCATCTTTATCAATCAGGAAGCTTACACAAAGACTCTCCTAGCAAAATTCGGTATGATGGGAGACTCCAAAGTCAAAGTCCCAATGGCATTCGGCACCAAGCTAACTCCATCCCTAGACAAACCGGCTGTTGATATCACGCTCTATCGTCAAATGATAGGCTCACTAATGTATCTTACTGCTAGCAGGCCTGACATCATGTTTTCTGTGTGTTATTGTGCTCGATTTCAGGCAAACCCACGCGAACCTCACATGCTTGCAGTGAAGAACATTTTACGCTATCTCAAGCGAACCACCTCCTTAGGTCTATGGTATCCTTCCAACTCAGGCTTCTTCGTTCAAGCCTATTCAAATGCTGACCTTGGAGGATGTGGACTCGACAGAAAAAGCACCATTGGTGGCTGTCAATTCCTTGACGGGAAGTTGGTCAGCTGGCAATCCAAGAAACAAACGTGCGTGTCGTTGTCTACTGCCGAAGCGGAATACATAGCCGCTGCATCCTGCACCTCACAAGTGATTTGGATCCAGAGTCAACTTCGAGACTATGGACTCAATATGAAGAAGATCCCACTATATTGTGACTCTGAAAGTGCAATTAGGATCTGTCATAACCCAGTGCAACACTCTAAAACCAAACACATAGCACTGAGGTATCACTTCATCAAAGATCACGTGGAAGATGGAAACGTCGAAGTTCACTTCGTAAGAACCACTGATCAACTGGCTGACTTCTTTACCAAAGCTCTTCCTGAAGCATCATTCAACAGAATACTGCAAGGGCTAGGTATGATGGAATCATAGTCAGTACCTCACACTACCTCTCAACCTCAAACGTAAGAAGCGAAATTGACCGAACGCTCAGGTTCGGTTAAATAATCTAACTCGCTCATCACCACAAAGGTAGTTTTCTTGATTGTATATTTCTTGTACAAAGTTGTTTATCTTATTGTTAAAAGAATTTTCTGATTGAATGTCTAAATTCCTTGGTTTCTTAAAATTTTCCAAAACCGAAACCTACCGAAGGTTCGGGTTCGGTTTCTTAAAATTTTCTAAAACCGAAACCTACCAAAGGTTCGGGTTCGGTTTCTTAAAATTTTCCAAAACCGAAACCTACCGAAGGTTCGGGTTCGGTTTTTCAAAATTTTCTGGAACCGTAACCAACCGAACGCTCGGGTTCGGTTTTTCAAAATTTTCTGGAACCGAAACCAACCGAACGCTCGGGTTCGGTTTTTCAAAATTTTCTGGAACCGACACCAACCGAACGCTCGGGTTCGGTTTTTCAAAATTTTCTGGAACCGAAACCAACCGAACGCTCGGGTTCGGTTTTTCAAAATTTTTCCCAACCGAAACCAATCGAACGTTCGGGTTCGGTTTTTCAAAATTTTTTTCCAAAGTTTTTTTTTACTCTTTCTTAGTCTTATTTTTTTTCTTACATATTTTTTTATTATTTTTCATTTTTTTTAATATATCCAAAAAAAAAAAAAAAAAAAAAAAAAAAAAAAAACCTCCAAAAATATTTTTCTCTTTTATTTTTTTTGTGTGTTCGCTCGTTTAAGGGTGTATAATTGTTGGATTCCTTAAGTGTCCCTAGAAGCATGTTGCTGTATGTGTCCCAAGCCTCATAAGATTTTGAATAATAGCCTTCATGACCTGGTATAAACAAACCTTGTCTTCCCAATAAGGCTACCACATTTATTCTAATCGTGAGCTACCTCACTCTCTTCTCACATGAGTTAAGAGTTTTCTGCTTGGTCCTTCTTTTCGCAGCAGAGGTACTTTAATTTCTTACACCATCTCCATTACATTTCTCCATTACATTCGTTTCATCAACGTAACCCTTGAGACTCTCAGAAATTCCCACTGAGGTTTATGGTTACACAACATCTGTGTTTATGATCTTAGTTTCGTGTCACTACGAGCTGAGTGAAACCCAAAATTCAACACCAAATCTGAATTGACGGTGATCAATTAATTTGCTCAAGTTTTCACCAAAGAATTGACGGATGTACCTTCATGAAATCTCAAATTTTATTTTGTGTGATTCCTATGAAATTGTTAAACACCATAACATTTCTTCCCTTGGGATCCAGTTTTTATTTTTTTTGAGATTTTATATTTTCCAAGCCAACTTAATATTAATTCCCACCTACTTGTTCAACAGACTACACCGGTCTCACAAGTACTTTATTCACTTTCTCTCTTATTTCAAGATTAGAATTGTTGAATCAAAGCGAAAGCCACCCTTAAGTAGCCTAATTAAAAGAAGCCTTTCAACATTTATTAATAAGTGTTTGATCGTTATTCAACGGGAATCCACATTAACACTTTAAGGTCTCTCTTGACCTTGAAGGAAGAGATTCGTGCCCGGGATCATCAGTTTCGTGTCATTATTGACATCACAGTAAATCCTAAAAAGAGTTGCTTTATTTCTTTTCTTTTTACACTCTTAGCACGAAAATCTTTGATTTTCCAAAAATCCGTTACTAATTAATTTCAGGCTGATTTATTGCATTGGTGATTAATTATTAAGACGTGGTCAACAATCATCCACGTGGGCCATTTATTCAAATGATGCGATTCAAAAAGATAAGACGAAGGGTTGCTGACTCAGGCGGGAAATAAAAGGATTGAATTTCAACCGGTGGTAAAAAAGGGGCGCGTGTGAATTTGAAACGTCCACTCTTTTACTGACAAAGTGGACGCGTGTGCGAAATCCAAGCGACATCCCTCTGGCACTTAAAGGCGCGTGAGGATTTGAAACGGTTTTCTTCTGAAACGGCGCTTGTTGGGCGGCGTGATCCTAGGAATCTGACACTCTCTCTCCTACGTGATCATCGCATGCCTTAACTGTCACGCATAGAAGATTTGAACAGATTTTTCTCTCTCCTTACAATCACTATAAAAGGCAGTCTCCACTCCCATTTACCTCTTTACTGCCTCCGAAATTTCAAGAGAACAAAAACTCCCAAAAGCTTTCCTGTTCATCATCTTCTTCAATCTTCAACAATGGCAGAATCATCCTCAGTCCATGCTACCTCACAAATCCTTCCTATTCGTCCACAACAATGCCTGGTGATCGACCTAAACCCTCTGGCGTATGACTCTTACATGTCGCCCATCATCGAGTGCCTGAAGTACTCCCAAATCGCTCCAGCTCTCTCCAGGATTGAGTCTGTGCCAATGGTGGTTCTCTCGCAGGTGTACGCGACTGCCTATTACGACAAAGCAGTCGAGCGGGTCTTCTTCGAGGTTGCTGATCACAAGACCTCTATTTCTCGACAGCGTTTTGGTACTTTGCTTGGTTTGGCTGCTGACCCATCGAGAATTAATCCGGAGACGATTCCGATTGGGCATCTTTACAACATGTTCTATAACATGGGGTACACGGAGGCGCTCGTCTCCGTCGCAAAGTTCAAGAAGTCCTGCTTGCCGCCGCAGTGGAACGGCATGTTCACAGTTCTCTTCAAGGGCTTGTCTGAACGGAGCTCAGGATCTGATGGTGCTAGTCGACTGTTCTTGTCGATTATGTACGCAGTTTACAACGGCGTCAACCTCGACTTTGGGTTGGTCCTCTGGCAACAGCTCATCCAGAGCCTTTCTTCTTCATCACGACATTCTGAGGTGTCGTTTGCCCGGTTCTGGATTCTTATCACCAAATGGGCGATGGATAAGCTGGATATACCTACTCCTGCTGGTGCGGTGATGTCTTCGGTCGGTACTTTTCATACCACCAAGATAATCGTTTCTGTTGCATCCAGGTTCTCTTTCATTGGCTCTATTCCGGAGACAATGTATGGCGACGTCCCATCCGACAGCAGGATCATCCGGACGATCAAAGAGTTCAAGGCATCTGGTCCTAGGGAACTTACACCGGAAATGCTAAAGTTCATCCATGATGCTGACAAACCGGTGCCCAGGGGCAAAAAGGCGGACAAAGGGAAGCAAGCAACCAAAGCTCCTAAGGGTCCTTCTCCCAAGAAGAGGAAACAGACAAAAGCTGCACAGTCCCCACAGCCGAAGAGGAGGAAGACTCAACCGAAGCGCAAGCTTGTTATTCCCTCTTCTTCGAGTGACTCTGAAGGCGAGAGTTCGGACTCGGACGGCTCTCAAAGAGGCGAAACCCCTCCAAGAGGCAACACCCCACCCCGATCTCCTACCCCAGATATGGAAATCCATAACTCACCCATTCCTTCACCCACTCAAACCATTCCTACTTCCATTCCCACCATAAACCCCACTACCACTATTCCTCCAACCTCTTTCCCTATACCACCACCCATTTTCACAACTGCAACCGAAACACCACCTGTAACCGAAACCCCACCCGTAACCAAACCACCTCAAACCGAAACCCATACAACCGAACCTACCCACACTCAACCACCACCCGAAACTACCCCACCCCACACTCAACCTGAATCCACAAAACCCACAACACCCCCAGCTTCACCACCCCAACCATCTCCAGATCATGCCTCTGATGGAGATAACCCGTTCCTTGGCGGTGATAACATGACCTTCGATTCGGTCTATTTTAGTCCGTTTCAGGTTCAGAGTGATGAAGAGGATGATGCTCCAGTGACAAAGAAGCATCTTAAGGAGCTCAACGAGAAGGTTGACTTACTTCTCGCCTCATCTTCCAACCAACAGTCCTCTCTATCTGAAGCTGCACTTCAGAAGATTGTTGATGCCTTCTCCAGGGCTCAGCATGATTCGGTAGCCTCAGCCACTGCCGCCATAGACGCCTCTACCAAAGCCTGTGAGGCTGCGACCGCAAAAGTCGATAAACTATTCTCAGACGCCTCTTCTCTGTTGAAGTCATTACAGGAGAGTGTGGATTCTACCAAGACAACTTTGGAACCGATTGTTCAGCAATTGCCAAAGTTCGTCTCAACGGAGTTGACCTCGTTCGCCAACCTTCGCCAATCAATATGCGACGACAACTCGGCCCTTCGTGCCTCCATTGATGAGCGCCTCGCTAAGCTTCAGGAGGATCTCGCAGCTGAAAATTCATTGATGGACGTTCTGGCAAGCAAAACCACCGCCCTCAAGGTCAAGAGCACTCAGCTATCATACTCTCAACAACAGCTTGAAGCTCTTCGATCCGAAAGGGAGGTCATCAAGACATGTGTTTCGGATGTACACGCTGCCTTATCAAACATCCTAGAAGCACACGATCCAATTCTAAACCATTCGGTGAGGCGAACCCTTGCTGAAAAGCTTTCTCCTGCCATGGACCTTCTCAGCAAAATCGAAGGCTTACCTAGTTTCGTGTCCAATCCGAAACAAGGGGGATAAGAGAAGAAGACTGGATCGAAACCACCTCCTTCCTCCAAAGCTACTCACACAACCGAACCACCTCCGACTGGTCAAGCTTCGGGTTCGGGTGTGAAAGACAAAGGGAAAAACATAGCTGAGGAAGAAGATGAAGATGAAGACAAAGAAACTATTGCGGACATGTTGAAACGAAAGAACAGTCGCAATGTTGATGAAGATGTTAATCGTGTGGCGCGAGAGGCTGAAGAAGCCGAACGCAAGCAGAAGGAAGCCAACGATTTACTCGAGAGCAGGAAGACTCTCTTCCCTGCCTGGACTCGGGAGCGAATGATCAAAGAGGCCATAGACACTCCCAGCATCTTATGGCTCGAGCCGGTGATTTCGTTCGACTGCAATAATTCTGTCGATTCGCAGTTCGACATGCCGTTGACTCGAAAGGCGTTTATCTTCCACGCCTTCTCAAATATTTATGAAGTCCCTCATCCGAACCCTGAGGTTGATAGGGAGCTCATCGACTTCTATCTGAAGGCTGCTCGTCCTCAGTATCTAACTTGGAGCGCCCAGAAGATAGTGAACGTTCGGGTACTGAAGCCTTACACCGAAGGTAGATTCATTAATGTTCGGTTCAAGGTGATTCGAGGATCTGCAAGAACTGCACATCATATCTCCCTGGCAGATCTACCGAACTTAAATCCTCATGATTGGATTGTTTTGCATAACATCCTCTTGACAAATGAAGCTGAATATGGTCCGATCATAGACCATCTCAAGAGGATGATTGTCTGTTATATCATGGAGGTAGCCCTTATGGATCAGGAGGTAGCCACTGTCTTCAAGAAGAAACCGAAGATAGCTCCTGTGGGATCGGCCAGTGATCTCAATCAGATGAAAATGGGCAAGATCGACCCGAGACGCAATTCGGTTATGTTCACTAGAGCAGAAGGACAGAAATGTCTCTTTGCTTTAGCTGACAAACATCTTTACACCACTACTTGTCTAGAGCACGTGTTGTCGATCGTTCGAAGGTGTAAAGAGAATGCAGCGGATGATGTTAAGTACTTCAATGACATGATCCAGTGGTACATCAGGTTTAGGCAGACGATTCTGGCTCTTATCTCTCGTCTGTTTAACACCGTGAAGAAGAAGGTACCTGCCTCCGCTGCTGGCCCAAGTAACAAGTGAAGATCTCGCTCCAATTGACGCAAAGGGGGAGATTGTTGGGTTGACGATTCGTTCAAGGGTTGCGTCTTTGGGCTCGGCTATATGTCTATTTATTTTGTACTCCGGTTTGGGCCTGTCCAACCGAGAGCCCATTATGTTTATTATATAAGTATATGCTTGCATGCATATTAGGTTAACGATTGATCTAGAGCATAACGATAGTATTTACAGTTTTCTTTGATCGTTCTTGTAAACCTACCAATCCTCTACAGTTGATGTTCTTAATCGAGCTCTTCTGAGGATTTTGTTTTAATCATTCGACATGATTGATTCACTCTTGACTTGTTCTTATTTTCGTGTTCTTGTTGTTTTATATTTACTTACCTGTTTAAGATCTAATCGATCTTTATAGATTAAAGTTTTAATCTCATCAGAATGTATGTTTCGCCGCAAACTAAATGCATCGTTGATTCCCCCTGTGAGTGATTATAACCGTGCTAAAGACATAGATGGTCTGTTACGACGTTCTTCAGGCGTCGGAATGTTATGACATTTGTCATCCTAGATCTACCGGTCTAGCTGTTGCAAGCAGTTTAGGTGCGGGATTGTCAGTCCTGTATAGATCTATACACAAGTATCACGCTCTCTTACAGGATATTCTGGTTATAATACAAGAATTTTGTAGGTACTCTAGTAGGTACGGTGAAGACTTTGTCTCATAAAATTTATTCAATGTGTTTACGTATAGTGTAATGAAAACCCTTTTTGTAAGTGGAAATATTATATCTCCATAGTAATTACATAGTGTAAAATAGTTATACCTTTAAATAATTATTTGTTCGCCCCAAAATGGTAAAATAGTGTTAATGCCCCATAAACTATACTCATTATAGTTTATCATAAATATTTTATTGTAATAAAAACCTTTATATGTATGATTATCACTTTTTCCATGATAATAAAATAGTATAAAATAATCATATGTCTTTATATAATTATCCACTTTGCTCAACATGTTACAATAGTGTTAATGATCCATAAACTATACTTATATAGTTTGTTATAATATTTGATTTTTGTACCTATATATATATATATATATATATATATATATATATATATATATATATATAGAGAGAGAGAGAGAGAGAGGCTAGCATGCTTAGATATTCATAAATAACAAGTATTTTACATCTAGCACAAATAAGTGAGTCCTTAGTATGAAAATGTCCATTTTTCTAGTTTTTGACTTTTAACGTTACAAACGACAAATAGTGAAATGTAGTTACGTAAAACTTATTTTTACCTTTTTGTGATTTTTAGATCAAGTTAACTTTATATGTTTTAAACAACATATTTTTGGTCAAAACCCACAAAAATTGTACCATAACCTAGTTATGATCATTTTTGTTAGAAAACCCACTTTTGCATAAAACGATAGATTTTTAAGTTTTCTTTTTGTAAAACTATATCCTTGGTATTTTTAAGTAGTTTCAAGCAAATATGTTCCAAATAACATATTTTGGTTTATATCCCACAAAAATTGTGTAATGGCTTGGTTATAACCATTTTTGCTAGAAAAGTCATCTTTTGTTCATAAAAATCCTATTTTTTATAGTTTTGTGTTTATGACTTTTTCTTGAGAAAAATATAACAACTTTATACTTGTTTTTCATAGTTTTGTATTTTAAACAAAATTTTGAATCTAAATGTTCATAAAGCTTGGTAATAACATAATTTCATGTAGTTAGCACTTTTACACTTCATGTAAGAAAATATGCATAACAACTTGTATATTTTCACGAGTTTACTTGTATTTTACTTGTATCCCCCCCCCCCCCCCCCCGGCTAAAACTTAGAAATCTAAAAAATGAAGGGGTATGAACTCACATTATGTGTATTTTCTTGATGAATGCAAGGTTGTAGATGGAAAGTTCAAGTCAAGAACACTTTGAAGATTTGAAGATCCTATGAATAGTAACACATGATAATGTGTGTAAATGGATTGAAACTAGCATATATGTGTGTAGAATCACTAGGAGATGAAGGAAGTACTTACCAAAAATTCAAGAACAACTTGGAGGTTTTTTTTGCTAGAGAGAATGAGAGCTTTTCTTGGAGAGAAAGATGAAAAATGATGAAGATGATGGAAGAAATGAGGCCTTTTGCCCAAGAATAAGAGAGGGAGGAGGAAAGAGGTTGGGTGGGGTGGGTAGGGTGAGTTATGAGGGTGTGCATGGGTAAGGGCGAAGTGTAAGGTTTTGTGGGGAAAAGGTGAGACAACTTTGTCTCCCATGACTTTTTATTAAAAACAAAGTCAACTCTTTTTATTTTTATAAAAATGTTGGCATTTTTATAAAAGCGTGATATTTTTATAAAAATGGTGGTGTTTTTATAAAGTAAATATGGTATAAAGGATGTATAAAATATTTAATTTGAATTATAAAAATTCAAATTATTATAACAAGCATTATTATCAAAATAATAATACGTTATATGAAAGTCAGGTTGAATTTCCAATTTCGGTTCGTTAAAAATTTGTGTTTAGCCGGGTATAAACTTTGTCGTATTTGGTGATGGATTCACCAAAAGTTTATGTTGGTAGCCTTTGTTATGAATTTTCCACATAGTGCGATGTTTATGAACTCCACTATATTGTGTTATGAGTATTATTTATTCCCAAATAATAAATAGTTGGATTATCCAGTTGTTACGTTACCAACCCTAAATTTACAGTTGTTACAAGAAGGAACTCTAAGCATGGTATATTTGAGTTCTTCACTTCTTTAGAAACCTCCAGGAGGTAAAAAGCTCTGAACTTGTTGGTTATTTCTTTATATCATGTTAGATGTGAAGTTTTGTGCTTATTATCCCCATAATCTTGGTTCATTTGGGTATGAGCTACTCTATACCAAATGAGTTGTCCTTTTGGACGTTTTTAGAGTGTCTAAAATGATAAAAATGGGATATTGGCCCTTCTTTTCCTACCATGCAAAGGATATGATATCTAAATGGGTTAAGAAGTTGGGGTTTTAAGACTTGGGAACTTAATATCCATGCAAGGTCATAAGCTGGAAACTTTATGATTTAGAACACTATTTGGGATGAGATTTGGGTTTTGGACGAAAGGACTTAAGAGAATAAGCACTTAATAGAAGGATTGCACCTCATCCGAGTATGTTGGGCGTACTTCTGAGTATGCAACGCGTATTCCCTTAATTCCTTGTATCTAGATAGTGCATATGTCATGCGTACATGTTGAGTATGTTGGGCGTACTCAGCCTAAGTTGACTCGGTTGACTTTTTGACCTTTGACTCTGACCATATTTTGACCAAGTTTGACCTAGGCGTATTTTGGGTATTTTGATCATTTTGAGATGTAGCATGAGATTTGGTCATTGTTTATTGTAAAGGTGGCCGGTTGTAACACCCTATTTCGAACCATTTCTTAATTCAGGGTCGTGACCCAAAGACCAGTTATCTTATGGCTTCTAGCCTTGGGGAAAGAGAGATGTAGACCCCTTTGGATGTGGGTAATGTACATTAGGTTATACAAGAGTTCAGTTGGTGCTTTGGAGGACAAGAGTATAACTGTAAAGTGATAGTTCGAGCCTTTTATGAATTTTGGATTTAGGTTCAATAAGTTTTAAGGAAAGGGGGACTTGATTGGGTTTTAGAGCTTCTCAACACCTTTCCATGGATATAAAGATCGTCGAAATTGGAGTTTAAATGAAGAAGTTATGACTGTTTGAAGTTAGGGCAGTTTTGGGTTGAGCCATGTATGTTGGGCATACTCAACGTGTATGTTGGACGTACTAGGGCATCCCTAGTATGATGGGCATAAATTGAGTACGTTGGGCGTACACAATCACTGCCCAAACCCTATTTTCGTGGTTTGAACCCTATTTAAGCTCCTTAACTCCCCCAATTTTTTTCCATTCTCAGCCTCCACCTCTCCAACACCCTCTCTTGAAACCCTAACCCTAGTTTAAGCATTGTGAGCAAACAGAAGTTGTTTTTATGTGCTTTGGAGTGTTCTTAGTGCACCTTGGAGAATAAGGAACTCATTTTATAAGTGTTGGTTGTATTGGAGCTTGTAGATATAGACTTTTGTTCACCTTGATCTTTCTTCTAGAGGTATAAAGCTTGAATCTTGATGATACATTTGTTAGATCTAGCTAGTTTTGGGGTGTTATGAGCTTTTTGTCACTTTAGTGCATAAAGTTTAGATCTTGAAAGTTTGTTACCTTGTTATGGATCAGGTTGGAAACTTTATCCATCTAAACATCATATTGATTCAGATCTAAAGCTTGAGACTTGGACTTAATGGATTAAGTTGCAAAAGATGTATCTTGAGTAAATTACACGAATGGTCCCTATGGTTTAGGGTAATTTGCACATTTGGTCCCTAACTTATTTGTTTAACTTGGAAGTTCCCTACTGTTTGTTTTTGTTATGCGTTTGGTCCCTGTCTTACCTAATAATACTATTTTTCCCTTGATTTTTTTAATTTATTTAAATAAACACACCTCCAACCTCACTCCCTCACCTTACCGTACCTACCTCATAATTTTTCTCTATTTAAATAATAGTATTTTTAGGTAAAATAAGGACCAAATGTGTAACAAAAACAAACAGTAAGGACCAAACGTGTAACAAAAACAAATAATAGGGATCTTCCGAGTTAAAAAAAAATAAGCTAGGGACCAAGAGCGCAAATTACCCCAAACCATAGGGACCATTCGTGTAAAGTTCAAAAACAAAAGATGTATCGCCGAAGCTTTGAGACCAAGAGCCCACTCCAGCACTGGGGACTTGGTTGACTGACATGAGTTTCCTTCCTAATATTCGTGGGTCAAAGGCACCAATGTCGGACCACTAGTTTATGATGTAGTAGGATGATTGTCTTCGTGACAATTGTCAGTTATGATATTATGTGGTAGCGGTAGGGGTAAAATAGACCCGATACCAGTTGAAACAGACCGAATGGGATTGCAAGAACCTAGATATTCTTGACTATATTTGATTGAAATAGACCGAATGGGATTAAAAACACCCATATATGCTTGACTGTATCCGGTTGAAATAGACCGAAGGGGATTGCAAGAACCCAAATATGCTTGAATGTATCCGATTGAAAAAGACCAAAGGGGATTGCAAGCACCCAGATATGCTTGCCTATTATGTATGTATGGTATGTCATATTTTAGGGGAGCTCACTAAGCTTTGTGCTTACAGTTTTCAATTTATGTTTCAGGTGTTTCCAGTCCAAAAGGGGAGGGTCCGGCTTGATCGCACCGCATCTGCCTATGTTTTCCACATTATGTGATTTTGGGGTTTGTACTCTGATATTATTTCATTATGGTACACTTTTGGTTGTTTTGGAATGGTTACTGGATGCTTTAAAATGAATTAAAAATGAAATTTTTACCTTCTAGTTTTTGGGATGTTACACCGGTAGAGTTGGTATTCGGAGTGATGTGCTGATTCAGCTATTTCGTCAGTCTGTGAGGTGAGTTTTCCTCATTGTACTTGTGGGTCGAAGGCACCAATGTCGACCCACTAGGTTATGTTTACTGGTATATAGGATGTTGTTACGCTTTAGTGATCTATTAGATTTCTATATTTACAGACCACAAAAGTCTACAACACATATTCGACCAGAAGGAGCTCAACATGAGACAACGACGGTGGGTCGAGCTACTCAGTGATTATGAATGCGAAATTCGTTATCATCCGGGTAAAGCCAATGTAGTAGCTGACACCTTAAGTCGGAAAGAATATTCTGGTCGTAGAGTCAAATCATTGACTATGACTATCCATTCACACTTGTCCACACAAATTAAGGCGGCTCATCTCGACGCTTTGAAGCCTGAAAATGTGGCGGGTGAATCCCTGAGAGGGATGGATAAGAACTTGGAGGTTAAGGGTGGCGAAGTTTATTATTTCATGGACCGGATCTGGACCCCGAAACTCGGTGGTTTCAGATACTTGGTCATGAACGAGGCGCACAACACTCGTTATTCCGTGCACCCGGGTTCAGATAAGATATATCTGGATCTTAAAAAGTTATACAGGTGGCCTAACATGAAAGCAGAGATTGCTACCTTCGTGAGTAAATGCCTTACTTGCACAAAGGTCAAGGTCGAATACCAGAAACCTTCCGGTTTACTACAACAGCCTGAGATACCGGAATGGAAGTGGGAGCGGATCACTATGGATTTCATAACCAAGTTGCCCAAGACAACGGGTGGACTTGATACCATATGGGTCATCGTCGACCGATTGACCAAGTTTGCACACTTCCTGCCTATCAAGGAAACAGACAAGATGGAAAAACTTACAAGAACTTACATTAGAGAGATTGTACGACTGCATGGTGTTCCCTTATCCATTATCTCGGACAGAGATAATAGATTCACTTTGAGGTTCTGGCAGTCATTACAAAGTTCCTTAGGAACTAGGCTGGACATGAGTACAGCCTACCATCCACAGACCTATGGACAAAGTGAGAGAACCATCCAAACCTTGGAATATATGTTGCGAGCCTGTGTGATCAACTTTGGGAAAGCATGGGATACTCATTTACCCCTTTTTGAATTTTCCTACAACAACAGTTATCACACGAGCATTAAGGCTACTCTATTCGAGGCCCTTTATGGCCGAAAGTGCAGATCCCCTCTGTGCTGGGCTGAGGTGGGTGATACCCAGTTAGCTAAAGGACAAGTTCCTGACAGCACTCTCAAAGGTCCGGAGATCATACAGGAAACGACAGAGAAGATCATTCAGATTCGTGAACGATTGAAAGCCTCTAGAGACCGACAGAAAAGCTACGCTGATAAACAAAGGAAACCGTTGGAATTCCAGGTAGGCGACCACGTTTTATTGAAGGTCTCACCCTGGAAGGGCTTGATACGCATCGGAAAGCGTGGAAAGCTAAATCCAAGGTACATAGGGCCTTTCGAGATTCTCGAAAGAATCGGCCCTGTAGCTTACAAAATTTTCCCATTTTGGTTGATGTAAGGCCTCCTTCTGTTGGCCGTTTTTCCCGAACTTGTTACATCTGTAATTCCAGTAATATAGACAGGTACCTAATCTCATGGGAATTATTATCCAAATGTGATCATCTATTAGTTCTAGATCTACATTCAATCGTACTGTTGGGCTATGAAGAGTTAGTCCATGAGTCATTCTCATCAATTCTTCCATTAAATTCTTAACAATGTTTTCGTCTTCGTAAACTTATAGATCAAAGATGCCGCCTCGCAGAAATCCAAGGCAAACCCTAATAACGAAACACCGATACCACCACCTCAACCACCTACTCCTCAGTTCGACACGACATCCCTAAATGCTGTTGTAGCTGTAGTTGTGGCTATAGCCATGGCTCAATATCATTCATCCGGTTCCACTGGAGGAGGAACCCCTGTCCTGTCTACTCATGGTGAAATCCCTGTGCGCTTGAAAGAGTGCTCCTACAAGGACTTCACCAACTTCAAGCCATTATCCTTCAAAGGGACTGGCGGAGTCATTGCCCTCTCGCACTGGTTCGAGAAAACCGAATCGGTTTTCGAAATCTGCTCCCGTCCGGAGGAGAGTAAGGTCAAGTTTGCTGCTTGCACCTTTGAAACAAAATCCCTAACATGGTGGAATAGCCATGTTAAGTCACTATCTCTCATAGTGGCTAATTCTATGGGTTGGGAAACTTTGAAAGACCTCATGATTGAGGAGTACTGCCCTAGGGGCGAGATCCAGAAGCTAGAGGAAGAACTGTGGAGCCTAACCATGAAGGGCTCCAACGTAGTCGCCTACACCACCAGATTTTGTGAACTGGTGGCCCTCTGTCCCAACATGGTTCATACAAAGGGAAAGAAAATTGAGAGGTGTATATGGGGGCTGATGCCACCATACCAGGGAAATGTATTGGCGTCATACCCCACTACATTTGATAGTGCCAAACGATTGGCACAACGGCTCATAGACCATAGGGTTCGTACCCCGGCCGCAACAACAACCCTGGCCATCTCAGAACCTTCCAAAACCGCTGACCCCAAGCGGAAGTTCTAGGAGGACAAAAAGAAGGTGAAGGCTGCCAAGAGACAGCAGCTCGTGGCAATTCATGCTGCGATAGCACCTGCCGTTGCTGCTTCGGTAAAGCAGTATGCTGGAATTTTGCCCAAGTGCAACAAATGAAACTTCCATCACGTTGGTGCCTGCCGGGAAATGCAGTGTTTGAACTACAACGGGAAGGGGCACACTGCCCATTTCTGTAAAGCTCCGGCAAAGCCAGTCAACCGAGTCCCCGGTGCTGGAGTGGGACAAACTTGCTATGGATGTGGCGAGGTAGGTCACTTCAAAAGGAACTGCCCGAAGGCAGGGTTTGCCAGTGGAGCGGCAAGAGTTCTGGCCATAGGCCATGAGGGAGCGGTTGCCGACCCCACAGTGGTCACTGTTACGTTCCTCCTCGATAACTCTTATGCATGCATTCTATTTGATAGTGGAGCGGAGAGGAGTTTTGTGAACCAAAAATTTGCTCATTTACTTAAGGAAAAATCACGAGCACTTAATGAACCGTTCACTGTAGAAATGGCTAATGGAAAGACAGATAGCACTAGCAATACTTTCATAGGGTGTATCCTAACTTTAGATAGCCATTCATTTTCGATTGATCTCATGCCGGTCTCAATTAAAAGTTTCGACGTCATTATCGGCATGGATTGGTTGAGTTTACATCGTGTCGATATCATGTGTTATGAAAAGGTTGTTCGCCTTAATCTGCTATCTGGCGAAACCCTAGTAGTTTATGGCGACAAACCCGGCACGAACCTTCGTATAATCTTGAGCATTCGAGCTCAGAAATTCTTGCGAAAGGAATGTCGAGCATTCCTTGCTCATGTGGTCGATATGAGCCAAGAAACGAAGGGCATTCAGAACATTCCAGTAGTACGCGACTTTCCCGACATCTTTCCAGAAGAACCCCCAGGATTACCTCCGCAACGTCAAGTCGAGTTCTGAATCGACATAGTTCCAGGGGCTACCCCCGTAGCCAAATCGTCCTATCGTCTAGCACCCGCAAAGATGCAAGAACCATCCTGTCAACTTAAAGAACTGCTCAGTAAGGGCTTTATAAGACCAAGCTTCTAACCCTGGGGAGCTCCAGTCTTGTTCGTCAAGAAGAAAGACGGATCGTTTTGTATGTCCATCGACTACAGGGAGCTCAACAAACTGACCGTCAAAAAACGTTATCTGTTGCCTCGTATCGACGATTTATTTGACCAACTTCAAGGGGCGAACTTCTTTTCGAAAATCAACTTGAGATCCGGACATCACCAACTACGAGTGCTAGGGGAGGATGTTCCAAAGACAGCCTTCCTAACTCGTTATGGGCACTACGAATTCGTAGTGATGCCGTTCGGATTAACAAACGCGCCCGTTGTATTCATGGACTTAATGAATAAGGTGTGATGTCCTTACTTGGATCATTTCGTCATCGTTTTCATCGATGACATACCTATCTACTCTCGTAGTAAGGAAGAGCATAGTCAACATCTGCATCAAGTCATAGAAACATTACGTTCGGAGAAGCTCTACGCGAAGTTCTCGAAATGCGAATTTTGGATCCGACGAGTCGAATTCTTAGGGCACGTGGTTAGCGAAGAGGGAATACACGTGGACCCTTCCAAAATCAAAGCCATTGAGAACTGGTCAGCACTGAAGACGCCTACAGAAATTCGTCAATTTCGAGGCCTCGCTGGCTAATATCATAGGTTCATTCAGAACTTCTCCCGAATTGTGAAACCTCTTACAACACTGACCCAGAAGGGCGTGGCCTTTGACTGGGAAGAGAAGCAGGGAAGAGCGTTTCAAACGCTCAAACGAGCCTTGTGCACATCACCAATACTATCCCTCCCCAAACGAATAGAAGACTTCGTTGTCTATTGCGATGCGTCGAATCAAGGACTCAAATGTGTTATGATGCAGCGAGGTAAGGTCATCGCCTATGCCTCGAGACAGCTGAAGACATGAGGTCAACTACACGACCCACAATCTTGAACTGGGAGCAGTTCTGTTTGCTCTGAATATCTGGAGACATTACCTATACGGTACGAAAAGCACTATCTTTACAGACCACAAAAGCCTACAACACATATTCGACCAGAAGGAGCTCAACATGAGACAACAACGGTGGGTCGAGCTACTCAGTGATTACGAATGCGAAATTCGTTATCATCCGAGTAAAGCCAATGTAGTAGCTGACACCCTAAGTCGGAAAGAATATTCTGGTAGTAGAGTCAAATCATTGACTATGACTATCCATTCACACTTGTCCACACAAATTAAGGCGGCTCAGCTCGACGCTTTGAAGCCTGAAAATGTGGCGGGTGAATCCCTGAGAGGGATGGATAAGAACTTGGAGGTTAAGGGTGGCGAAGTTTATTATTTCATGGACCGGATCTGGACCCCGAAACTCGGTGGTTTCAGAGACTTAGTCATGAACGAGGCGCACAACACTCGTTATTCCGTGCACCTGGGTTCAGATAAGATGTATCTAGATCTTAAAAAGTTATATTGGTGGCCTAACATGAAAGCAGAGATTGCTACCTTCGTGAGTAAATGCCTTACTTGCGCAAAGGTCAAGGTCGAATACCAGAAACCTTCCGGTCTACTACAACAGCCTGAGATACCGGAATGGAAGTGGGAGTGGATCACTATGGATTTCATAACCAAGTTGCCCAAGACAACGGGTGGAATTGATACCATATGGGTCATCGTCGGCCGATTGACCAAGTCTGCACACTTCCTGCCTATCAAGGAAATAGACAAGATGGAGAAACTTACATTAGAGAGATTGTACGACTGCACGGTGTTCCCTTATCCATTATCTCGGACAGAGATAGTAGATTCACTTCGAGGTTCTGGCAGTCATTACAAAGTTCCTTAGGAACTAGGCTGGACATGAGTACAACCTACCAGCCACAGACCGATGGACAAAGTGAGAGAACTATCCAAACCTTGGAAGATATGTTGCGAGCCTGTGTGATCGACTTTGGGAAAGCATGGGATACTCATTTACCCCTTGTCAAATTTTCCTACAACAACAGTTATCACATCAGCATTAAGGCTGCTCTATTTGAGGCCCTCTATGGTCGAAAGTGCAGATCCCCTCTGTGTTGGGCTGAGGTGGGTGATACCCAGTTAGCTAAAGGACGAGTTCCTGACAGCACTCTTACAGGTCCGGAGATCATACGGGAAACGACAGAGAAGATCGTTCAGATTCGTGAACGATTGAAAGTCTCTAGAGACCAACAAAAAAGCTACGCTGATAAACGAAGGAAACCGTTGGAATTCCAAGTGGGCGACCGTGTTCTATTGAAGGTCTCACCCTGGAAGGGCTTGATACGCATTGTAAAGCGTGGAAAGCTAAATCCAAGGTACATAGGGCCTTTCGAGATTCTCGCAAGAATCGGCCCTGTAGCTTACAAACTTAACTTACCTCCCGAACTCAGTAACGTACATTCTACCTTCCACGTCTCGAACTTGAAAAAGTGTTTGTCCGAAGAGACTCTTGTTATCCCACTCGACGAGATCGAGATCAATGAGAGCCTCAACTTCGTGGAAGAACCAGTAGAGATCATGGACCGAGAGGTCAATCAAACGAAGCAAAGTCGTATCGCGATAGTGAAGGTTCGCTGGAACGCCAAACGAGGACCTGAATTCACTTGGGAGCGAGAGGATCAGATGACACTGAAATATCCTCGTCTTTTTACTTAGTTATTTGTAACTACTTATTTGCTTAAACTCTAATTTCGGGACGAAATTCCGTCTAAGGAGGGGATGATGTGACAACCCGAGATTTCTATTATGTACAACATTTCCATTCAATAGAAGTTAGAATAGTTTCTGGAATCTTTCAAGCTTTTTGGAATAAGTTTGAGTATTTCAGGATTAACAACTTTGGAGATATCAGGAGAGAGGATTCCCTAAGGTTTATTGTGCAACAATAAAGTCCCGACACATCAAAAGTTTAGATTTTACGGCCTAAACAAGGAGTTTACGGCCGTAAACCCTAAAGGGAAGTGGTATAAAAGTGACACTTAGTTATTTTTACCATTTTTCCAACTTTCAAGATCCAAATCTCAAACTCTCTCAAGTATCATCCAAAGAATTATTCAAGATCTTCATCTAGTAAGTGTTTCTAGCCCTTTCAAGTTAGTATATCACTTAATCTAGTGATTTAACACACTTTTATCCATGAAATCTTTCCAAAAGGTTGATTCTTCAAGTTTCACCAAGAACACACACTAGTGTTCTTGAACTTTTGGACCTTTTTCAAGCTTCTATATTGTAAGTACTTCTATCCTAGAGTATGTTAAGGCTTGATACACTCCTTTACATCAAGAAAACACCATTGAAACCCAAGATCAAAGGTGTTTATGGTCCAAGAACACCTTGGACCGTAAACCCTAATTTAGGGGCCAAAGTGACCCTAGTCCCTTCACAAGCTTTGGAAACTAGTCTATACTCATTCCTTAATATGTTTAGGACTTGAAAACATCAAAATACCATTTTCCATAAGGGTTTACGGTAGTAAACCCAAAAAAGAAATGGTCTTAGGGTCGTAAACTCCTCAAAGGAGGGAAATGGTGCCCTAATCTCTTCCAAAGGCTTAACCATCAAGTAGAAATGCTTCTAAAGGACTTTTAGGGCTTCAAAACAAATCATGGTCAAAGGAGTATGAGTTTACGACTGTAAACTCAATGAGTGATGGTCACAAAACCGTAAACTCATTTAAGGGGATTTCCTTGAACCCTAAACTCAATAGCAATGTCCTACAACACTTAGATGCAATCCTTGGGACTTATAACACTTACATAAGGTGTTTAGCATGTCCTAGGATGTCTTAAATTTGTTAATTTGTTGTTTAAAGGCTAATTGGATACATATATGTGGTATTATATGTTAACTAGGATCCTTGTGTGTGCTCAAGTCTTCACTTGACACCTAGCAATCTTGTTTCATCGGTTCATCCATACCACTCACTACAGGTGAGTTCATACCCCTTAAATTGACCTTTTAATGTTTTTTAATGCTTTTATGGGGGGGGGGGAATACAAGTTGAATAATTATAGTTATTATATCAATCATATGTGATTAATAACTACCAAACAAGTGGTTTTCTTACTTTTCAAACTGTGTTATCAAACTGTTTTGCTTCAAACTATTTTACAAACTCTTCTGTTGTAAAATACTTTTACTTAAAATCTTTTTATACTTTTATATTGTCAAATGCATGCCTATGGATGTATAGTTATATAAGTAATGTTTAAAGGACTTAGGAAGGCTTGCTCGCTTTATCTCCTTTTCCTCGTTGGGATGTAGCTTTAGGGCATCGGTTATCCGTCCAAAGGTCGTCTAAATACTAGTTATATATTATGTATACATATATAGACATAAATGTTCTATTAGTCAATTCAATACCCTTGGGTAGCAAGTGTATACGTTCATGTTCATACATACATGTCATATTACTAGTAAACTACGATAGGCGTAGTTTAGGAAGTTACTAATACTATTACTAGAACGAAGAATCATACAATGAGTCAGTTCATTCATGAGTCAATACTTGCTAGATAGAGAGAGAGCACACAATACAGCTAGTACACACAGTACATTACTATACATGCTAGATAGAGAGAGAACACACATTACAGCTAGTACACGTAGAACATTACAGTACATACATGCTAGACTGAGAAAGAACACACAATACAGCTAGCACATTCATTACATATACATTCATGCAGTTATGTGAGCCATTAAACGGGGCATGACACTACCTACCATGACCGTTTTTGTATCCATAATCTCCTTAATTGGGGAGCATATGAGTTTGCGTATAGATCTATACTGGATTGACTATCCTACACCTTGTTGCTCGCTACAGTGGGACTTGCAAGTCTACAGGTGCCAAATTTCATTTCTTACGGCGTCTTACATCGTCGTTTTACTAGAGTCGGTAGCAGGATACAGGCTGATCACATGTTACTTTAAATCCAATTGGTTTAAGGTAGTTAGTACAACAGTAGTTACTTATTACAATACTACAATACTATAATATTTTCCCATTACATTCACTTCGTGAATATTCACACGATGCACGGTAATGTAAAAACTATATTTTTGGTTAATGATAGTCGGATTTGGGAAAATACACACTCTTACAAGAGACACGCATGAATACTAGATGCCTTGGTAGAAGACTACTTTTAGTAGGAAACATAGGATTTTATAGGAGAGTTCAAACATCTTACAAAACATTTTACAAATACTTTCATACAAATATAGACACTAATATACTTATGATCTCACCAGCTTTAAAGCTGATACTCGCTTTCAAAATAACTTGTATTCTCAGGTCACCAATAGACAGGTACAGTTCTAGGTTTTGAGAAGATGGAGTTCGTTCAAGACTCGTCTTTTATTTTGATATGTATTTTTGGTGTCTATATAACTTGACAGAACACACTTGTATAAAATTTTATTATTAATGCAATGGATGATGTAGTTGCTTGTTTACTACTATTCATTGTCGTATACTGTACATGACGTCCTCCGCCCCAGAACGTTTCCGCCGTTCATGGTTTTGGGGTGTGACATAGTGATATGTCGATCTGCTTGTTTTTCTATTGACTAGTTATATTTTTATCTGTTGTATATGTCGCAATAGTATGGTTTTGGGTTGAAACTTTACTGCTATGTGCATGAGCTAACAGATCTGGGGTAATCCAACCTATTGGTTGTGGACCCAAGGGTATACTAGTGCGATGACTGATTGAACCCGTTGCATTTTGGCATTCCAGTTCGATCACTACTTGAGCTAGGACATTCCAATCCGATGATTGATCAGGTCGGGGTAATCCAGCCCGATGGTTGTGGACCCGAGGGTATTCTAGTCCCATGACTGATTGGACCCGTTGCATTTTGACATTCCATTTTGATGACTGATTGGGCCAGGACATTCCAATATGATGACTGATTGGGTCAGAGGTAATTCAGCCTGATGGCTGTAGACCCAAGGGTATTCTAGTCCGATGACTGATTGGACCCATTACATTTTGACATTCCAATTCAATGACCGATTGAGCCAGTACATTCCAATCAGATGACTGATTGGGCCAAGGGTAATCCAACCCGATGGCTGTGGACCCGAGGGTATTACAGTCTGACGACTGATTGGACCCGACATGGATGATTGTATATGTTATGTTGTGGGTGGTATTTTAGGGGAACTCACTAAGCTTTGTGTTTATAGTTTGTTTTCATGGTTTCAGGTACATCAGATTATCGGGGCAAGGTTTCAGGTATATGTCAAAATGGTATAGTTTTTGGTTGAGGCTTTAGTGTTATGTGTATGAGCTAACAGACTAATGGTAATCCAGCCTGATGGCTACGAACCCGAGGGTATACCAGTGTGATGACTGATTGGACCTGTTGCATTTTGACATTCCAGTTCAATGATTGATTGGGCCACAAAATTCTAATCTAATGACTAATTGTGTCGAGGGTAATCCAGCCCGATGGCTGTGGACCCGAGGGTATTCCAGTCTGATGACTAATTGGACCCTTTGCATTTTGATATTCCAGTTCGATGACTAAATGGGCCAGGATATTCCAATCTGATGACTGATTGGGTCGGGGGTAATCCAGCCCAATGACTGTAGACCCGAGGGTATTCCAGTTCGATGAATGATTAGACCCTACATGCATGATTGTATATGTAATGTTGTATGGTGGTATTTTGGGGGAACTCATTAAGCTTTGTGCTTACAGTTTGGTTTCATGGTTTCAGGTACATTAGATGATCGGGGCAAGGCAAAGAATTGATCGAGCACATCCTTTAGTTTTTATGAGATTTGGTTTTGGGATACTCTGATTTGTGAATTTAACACTTTGGAAACTATGCTTGTAAACATATATGGTTTTTGTTTGTTTTTATAAAAATGAAAATTTTACCTTGATTTTTGGGATATTACATACATAGGTTGTGTCACACCCCCGAACCAGACGGCGGAATCGTCCGAGGGCTTGTGCGTGACTTCATCCTTGTAGTATCATCACATAGTATATGATTGAAACATAACATCACCATCATCATCACACATCTAATATAAAAAGATACATTGTTTACATCGAGTATTGTGTTTAAATATTAGATGCCAAAATAATATAAGTATGATGAAACAAAATATAACAACACACCATTAGTTTGTTCAGCTCAACTTGCTTCAATGGTTTCTTGAGAATACATGTTAATTTAAAAATGGTTAACATAAAAGTGTTGGTGAGTCCATAAGCATGATTGAGAAAATGGTTTGTACAACTTTGTAATCATAAGAAAATCTTGTATTTTCATAAAATAGTTTAGTATGTTTGTGTACGATCTTGTATTAATGCATGTGTGTTTTTGTTTAATAGAATGCCAAAAGTGAATGAAGAGAATGTAAAGAGAATGTACAGAGAATGTCCCCAGACAACCCTATGTTGCCTGTAAAAGAGAATGTTGGTAAGTCAACCCCCAAGGTCGAGTACTAGCACGAGTATGTTCCCGAGTAATCCAAAGAGAAAAGAGAATGGTTTCCCGTAAATTTATAACGTTAATTCCTCTAAGTGAGTCGTTATAACCATACTAAATAATGACAATTTCGCCTGTCTTGGCATTGTTGAATACCGACGGAAAATAGAATAAGGTTTTTGTCACCCTAGACTGGTTTAGTCTAACTGTAGCGAACAGCTCAGTCTAACTGTAGCGAACAGCTCAGGTGTGGGTGTCATCCCCGTATAGATCTATACAAAAACACCCGCTCTCCCTCCAAGAGACTCTGGTTATAACTACAGACTACGATCGTACATTCAATAGGTGTCAACCGACACGTCTTACTAGATCCTTAATCAAATTTACACGAAGAGAAACATATAAAACTCATTCTAGGCCCAATAAACCATGCAAGTGAGCAACTATTGCCCACTAAACATGTAAGTCATTTTCAGGCCCAAAAAAATGAGATTGTATAACATGAGCCCAAAATATATATAAAAGGACAACTAAGGCTCATTTCACATATAAGGTATTTACAGGCCCAAATAGTATGCAAATAGTATCAAAGGTTCGTCGAGCATGTTAATGGGTCAATGAGGTCCAATAAACATATAAAGAGTATTCAGGACCTATCAAGCATACAAATGGGTCACTAAGGCCCAATAACCTGAGAATGGTAAAAATTATCCCGTTTGTTATAATTTTGCTAGTATTAGCTCACTTATTTACTAAAATGGCATAAAAGGCGCACTTTTTAGAAAAATGACATTCTTGGCCCATTAAGCCAAAAATTTACAATTAATGACCAATTTTAGTAAAATTAACATTTTAGGCCCCTTTTTGGACAAAACTTGTATTCAAGGCTAGTTTTTTGTAAAAATAACATTTTTAACTCACTTTTATCAAAATATCATTTTAGCTTGATTTTTATAAAAATATACATATTCGGCCCATTATAGAAAAATTTATCTTTTTGGCCCAAATTATTATATTTTTGCAACTTTAACCCTTCTTATAAAAAATTTACATTTTTGGCACAACTTTCTTGAAAATGACATTTAATCCCACAAAAGATTAAAATTTACAATTTTTGGGCCCAAAACCGTGAAAAGCCCAATTAAGGCCCATTTATGAAAATGTTTACATTTTTAGTCCTTGTAAGGTCTCAAATGTCGAGATTAGCCTTATTTAGAAAAAATTCCATTTTGAACACCTTACTAGCCGTGAGTTACATAAATAGCCCATTCTTTTGTCATTTTGTCGATTTTAATCCCTTTTATGAAGTTTTTCCTAACTTTAAGTAACTTATATGTATTTTAAACCCTTTTCTTGTATGATAAGTTGAAATAAGTGTTATGTTATACCAATATCATCATCTTTTAGTAGATCTTAAAGTTCATGAACCTAACAACACATAAACACATACGTAACTAAAGAAAACACACAGACTCATGCATACACACATAGATCTACACAAACAACTTGCATTCTCCCCCAAAACAAAGTAAAAATCAAAAACAAGGGTATGAACTCACTTTTCTTTGAAGTTTTGGTTTTTGGTTAGGAAATGAGGAGATCTCGTCCCTAGATGTGCTCTTGAGATGCTTTTCGAACTAAGGAGGTTCTAGGAAACATGATTCACGAAAAACATGTGTGTAAGAGGAGTGATTTAGTTTAAAATGAAGTATATGCACTTTAGTTTGTATGATCTTACCACAGTGTGAAGCTTGAAGTGATCCTCTTGAAAATACTCCTAACACTCACAATTTTCTTAAGAGAAGAAGAGTGGAGGAGTGTTGAAGGTTGAGAGAATAAGTGTTGAATTTGAAATAGTGAGTGAGGATGGAGAGGGAGAGAGGCCAGGAATTAGAGAGAGATAAGGGTGGGAAAGGGTTGACTTAAGAAGAGGGTGATTTGATACTTGCTTGGATACATGCACTCTTGCATGGATATCCACTAGATATTGATGAGGTGTCCACTCCATTTCTTCCCCATTTGTTTTGCTTTTTTTGTTTGTAGGCCGAGAGTGGGGTAAGGAAAAGAAGAGAGGAAAACTTTGGGCCATATTAACTCATGTTTGACATTATGAGGCCAAGGATTAGAATTTTCGGCCAATTGGACCCTTATGAGGGTTCACGGCCTAATCAAGCCTAAAAATATAGTTTACGGCCCACTAGGGCTTACGAAACCATGTAGGGCCCATCATGGCCCATTAGAGATAAGATGAATCAATCTAGGCCCACATGACCCAAAATACTTTAATTTCATGGATGTGGGTCCAATTAGAGCCCAAATTGGGTTTCTTGGCCCAAAATAGTCAAATTGAAAGTTTATTGATCCATTAGGCCCAATAAGAGGATCCTAGTCCATAATAAACTTGAACTGGGATTTTTAGGGTTTTCCACCCATAGTTGAATATATGGAATGTATTGTATTAGGTTTTGAACTTCACTCAGGAGTTTAGATAAAATTTGGATGGTTTCATTTTAGCATATAACACGATATTCACTTAGAGCAAAAATCTTGCAATAGCTAATGTTTACATGAAAATAGAATCTCCTAGCTAAAAATGCTAGTTGTGACATCATCCCCCCGTTAGTGGGAATTTCGTCCCGAAATTCTTTCGAAATGTAGGATTATCAATGAGTGAATAAGTGAGGATACTTCTGCTTTATCTGGTGTTCGCGTTCCCATGTGAATTTCAGTCCATACTTGGCGTTCCATCGAACCTTCACAATCAGAATGCGGCTCTGTTTCATACGTTTCACTTCCTTATCCATTATCTCGACTGGTTCTTCGACGAATAGAAGATTCTTGTTTATTTTGATCTCTTCTAGAGGAATGAAAAGAGTTTCATCTGATAAGCGCCTTTTCAAATTCGAGACGTGGAACACGGGGTGCACGTTGCTGAGCTCCAAAGCTGTAGCTTCTAAGCTACCGGACCAATTCGGGCAAGAATATCGAATGGTCCGATGTATTGTGGGTTTAGTTTTCCCCGTCTCCCAAAACGGATCATCCCTTTCCAGGGAGAGACCTTTAATAGTACTCGATCTCTGACTTGGAATTCCATAGGTTTTTGTCGTTTGTCAGTGTAACTCTTTTGTCGGTCACGCGATGCTTGGAGTCGGGCTTTGATTTGGATTATCTTCTCTATAGTTTCTCGAATGATTTTTGGTCCTATAAGGGTGTTGTCCTGTGATTTCCTTTTTGCCAGCTGGGTGTCACCCACCTCAACCTAGCAGAGAGGCGATCTATATTTACGACCATATAAGGCCTCAAAAGGAGCAACCTTTATGCTTGTGTGATAGTTGTTGTTGTACGAGAATTCAATTAGGGGCAAGTGGTTATCCCATGACTTGTCTAAATCAATCACCCAGGCTTGGAGCATGTCTTCGAGTGTCTGGATGGTCTGTTCGCTTTGGCCATCGGTTTGAGGGAGGTAAGCAGTGCTCATGTCTAGTTGTGTACCTATATCCTTCTGGAGGGACTGCCAAAATCATGAGGTAAATCTACTATCCCGATCCGAGATTATAGATACCAGCACTCTATGGAGTCTCACGATCTCTTTGATATAGATTCGTGTTAATCTTTCCATTGTATGATTCTTTTATTGGCAGGAAATGAGCGGATTTAGTTAACCTATCGACAATCACCCAAATAGCATCCAATCCATCTGCCGTTTTAGGTAATTTGGTTATGAAGTCCATAGCAATCCTTTCCTATTTCCACTTGGGTATTACTAGTTGTTGTAATAGTCCCAAAGGCTTTTGGTACTCCACTTTCACCTTGGCACAAGTGAGACACTTGCCCACATAAGTGGCGATTTCTGCCTTTATATTCGGCCACCAATAATGTTGCTTAGTGTCCAGGTACATCTTATTCGAACCTGGATGGATGGAATATCGCATTTTATGGGCTCCGTTCATGATCATTTCTCTAAATCCCCCAAGTTTAGGGACCCAATTTCTATTCATGAAGTAGTAAGTTCCATCCTCCTTGGCTTCAAAGTTCTTATCCATCCCACACAGTGTTTCATTCGTGACATTTTTCGGTTTCAATGCATCTATTTGGGCTTCCTTGATCTGCGAGGTTAAGTGGGATTGGATAGTTATCGATAGGGTTTTCACCCGGCGGCCTGAGTATTCTTTTCTGCTCAGGGCATCGGCTACCACGATAGCCTTTCCTGGGTGGTACTTGATCTCGCATTTGTAGTCATTTAGCAGCTCAACCCACCTTCGCTGCCTCATGTTTAGTTCCTTTTGGTTTAGAATGTGATGGAGGCTTTTGTGATCGGTGAAGATGGTGCACTTTGTACCATAGAGGTAGTGCCTCCAAATTTTTAGAGCGAAGACCACAGCTACCAGCTCGAGATCATGAGTGGTGTGATTTACTTCATGCGTCTTCAATTGTTTGGATGCGTAAGCTATCACCTTTCCACGCTGCATGAGGACACAGCCTAACCCTTTATTTGAAGCATCGCAGTAGACTACGAAATCTTCGGTTCCCTCCGGTAAGGATAACACTGGTGCACTACAGAGGGCTCGTTTCAAGGTTTGGAAGGCGGCTTCTTGCTTTTTCCGTCCACTTGAAAGACACACCCTTTTATGTCAAGGAGTGAGGGGTTTGGCTATCTTGGAAAAATTCTGAATAAACCTTCGGTAGTAGCTTGTAAGACCCAAGAATTGTCGGATTTTTGTTGGCGTTCTCGGTATCGCCCAACCTTCAATGGCCTTTAGCTTGGAAGGTTCTACGTGAATCCATTCCTTGTTGACTACGTGACCCACAAAGTTTACATTGCGGATCCATAACTCACATTTGGAGAGCTTCGCATATAATCTTTCAGCTCTTAGGATTTCTAAGATCTGACGGAGGTATTGACCATGCTCTTCTTTGCTTCGAGAATATATAAGAATATCATTGATGAAGACGATCACGAAATTATCAAGGAATGGGCGGCAGACTCGATTCATGAGGTCCATAAATGCAGCGGGGGCATTTTTTAGACCGAAGGGAATCACAACAAATTCGTAATGATCGTATCGATTTCCAAAGGCATTTTTGGAATGTCCTCTTCTCGGACTCGAAGTTGATGATAACTGGATCTTAGGTCTATTTTGGAAAAGTAACTAACTCCTTGAAGCTGGTCAGATATATCATCAATCCAAGGAAGTGGGTATCGGTTTTTGACAGTGAGCTTGTTTAATTCCCTATAATCGATGCACATTCTGAAAGATCCGTCCTTTTTCTTGACAAACAAGACCGGAGCTCCTCAGGGTGAGAAGGTTGGTCGGATGAATCCTTTGTTTAACAACTCACTTAGTTGGCTGGATAACTCCTGCATTTCGGCAGGAGCTAACCTATAAGGTGATTTGGCAATTCATGTGGCTCCTGGTATTAGGTCGATTCGAAATTCGACCTGTCTTTATGGGGGTATTCCCGGAAGGTATTCTGGAAATACATCCGGGAAGTCACATGCCACTAGAATGTCTTTAATTTTTACTTCTTCTTTGGTTTTATCCACAACATGAGCGAGGAATGCATATTTTTTCTTGTGCAGACACTTTTGTGCTTTGATGCACGAGATAAGACGGAGATTGGCACCAGGTTTGTCACCATAGATTATTAGAATTTCGTGATTGGGGAGATGAAGGCGAACGACCTTCTCGCGACACATAATATCAGCATGATGGGGGCTTAACCAATCCATGCTGATTATCACATCAAAATTCCTAATATTTACTGGCATCAAATCTATTTGGAATGAATGATTATTTAGTGTTAATGTGCATCCTACATAAACATCTTTGTTTGTTTTGGTTTTCCCATTAGCCATTTCCACCGTGAAGACTTCGTTGAGCTTCTGGGGTTGTTGATTTAGTAAGTGTTTGAACTCATTGCTAACGAAGCTTTGCTCGACTCCGCTATCAAATAAAATGCATGCATAAGTGTTGTTAAGTAGAAACGTACCAGTAACAACCATTGGGTCCTGAACTGCTTCACCTTGACCCAATGTCAATACCCTCCTTGATGTTCCTGCCCTTTGGTTTTTGGCTTTGGGGCAATCGTTCTTGAAATGACCAGTTTCTCCACACCCATAACAAGTGTAACCGGCCCCAACATTGTTATTGTTGTTGCGATTGTTGTTGTTGTTGTTGTTGTTGTTGTTGTTGTTTGACTGATGGTTCTGTTGAGGCTGAGTTCTATAGTATCTTGCGGTATGACCCCTTCGATTTCAACTCGTGCAATGCATCTCCCTGGATTCTCCATGATGGTGAAAATTGCATTTGCTACACTTGGGTAGGGTCCCTGAGTATTTTTTTGGGAGCAGTTGATGTAGATGAGACTGGAGCATGTGGTGTTGAGGTGGCTTGAGCAGTAGTAGCGTGGACTGCTACTGTTTGTTGCTTCTTTGATGACTCTGAGTTTTTCGCCCTTTATCTTGTTATTCCTGCCTTTCTTGTTATCACTTTCCTTTTTAACTTCAACTTCTCATGCTTTGACACCCTTCTTGTTTCCATGGTCGTATAACTTATTGGCTAGCCTTTTAGCATTGTCATACGTTCCAGGGTTTGCTGTGATTACATTTCCTTGAATTGGGGAGGTCAATCCCCGAATTAATCTTTCAATCTTTTTCCCTTCAGAGGTGATAATTCCTGGACACAAGAGTGACAACTCACCAAACCTTGAGATGTATGCATCAATGTCAGAGTTTTGGATTGTGAGATTCCACAGTTCTTGCTACAATTTCTGGATTTCTCTCCTTGGACAGTACCCGACCATCAACATTTCCTTGAGCTCCTCCCATGGCATAGCATTTGCCACACGAAGTGTCATGGCCTCCACATGACCATTCCACCAAGAGAAAGCTTGATCAACGAATGTGCAGACCGCAAACTTCATCTTGCACTCCTCGGGACATCAAAGATCTCGAATACCGATTCCACTTTTTCTAAACACCTTTTCAGAGTTATCATGCCTCCTGTCCCGTTGAAGGTTTGAGGCTTAGCGTTTGCGAAGTCCTTGTAGGTACATGTTCTGGTAGTTCCTTGGTTCATCTCGTGGTTTGAGCTTCCGGTCCCTTACCCATTACCTCCACCATTGTTTCCGTTGTGGATATGAGCCAGTTCTGCTGTAACTGCGGCTGAAACTGTTGCTTGAAATGCAACTGAGTTTATTTCTGGTGGAGGCGGTGGTGGTGGAGTTGCGTTGTGGTTTCCGCATGTTTTTCTTCGAGGCATCTTTCTGTCATGGAACGGAAAGATGTTGAGTACCCAGTGTATTTTAGTTTCACGATTTCATGATTATAGAATGGTGTCGGTGATTGGGTTGTATAAGCAAGTGAGTGCATACAATCAACATGTAATAATAGTAATAGAACACATAACAGATAACAACATCATGAGAAAATATATAGCCGTTTTCATTGATGATAATCTTTTGAGTACATGAAAATTTGCCTACATAAGGCATACAATACATGAAGTGAAATAAAATCCGACAGAGTAACGACTCCATGAGTAGTGTAATCACTTAATCATGTAGTCGATAGTAGATAGAGTAGTGCATAAAGGAAAATCATAACGGTAGTAAGTGAATGGGTACTAGTTGCGACGAGAAGGGTCTGGTGGTGTTGACGTCGATGTAGATGCACCCTGTAGTCTGGCTAGGTGGTGCTCGGCGGCCCGAAGCCGGGCTTCCAATGCGGTCCGGCGCGCCTGGTAGTCCTTGACTACCTCATGCGTCATCCTCTCCGCGTTCTCAACCGCGGCCTCATGGCAACCATTTGGCCAGCGGTTGCCTGCGCCTGCTCTCCAATATCGCATGTCCTCCTTACTATCACAAGAAAGGCTCAGTCGCAGGTCCACCGTGACTCAAGTCGTAGTAGTCCCGGTTCATACCAAATGGGGGTCGCACCCCTTGCTGGCAGCTCCATCTCTAGATGTTGTGCGCCCATGGGGGTGTAGGACCATTGGGGCCCATGCTGTATGGGGGCACCTTGGCCATGTATGGCGGATTGATGACTTCGGACCCCATGTCCGAGTCATCTGCATTGTTGCCATCAGCCTCCTCCTCGTCTGAGTCAGCTACCGGTTCTGTCGGTCCTCCTATAGGCTATTCCTCGGGCTCTTCCTCTGGCTCTAGCCATCCACCATTCCCCTGGTTGGGGAAATAGGGATCTCCATGATGGTGAAATTCGGCCATAGTGTCTGCACGAGCGGTGAGAAACATGTAAAGAGAATAGGTGTAAATAGCTTCTTCCAAAATACTCCTATAGTATTTTAATTGTTTATGTTTGAGTTCCCTGAAGGTTTTGGATACGAGGTAAGTTCTAGATCCATTTCCCAACATGATCACTCCCGAAGACATGTTGGTCGTATTTTGAACAAATATAGTTGATCATGCTATATTTATCCCCATTACGACTACATAACTTTCCGGGTTTAATCACGGTGTTCAATTTCCTCCAGAGACTTTTAGTGTTATAATTTTAATGCATGCTTAGGTATTATCTTATTCAGAGTGTTTTAGTCTCATTGTATTTATAGTTGCATATCCTGTATGATTAGATATGCCAGATCACTATAAACAATGCTCTGATACCAATCTGTCACACCCCCGAACCAGACGGCGTAATCGTCCGGGGGTTTGTGCGTGACTTCGTCCTTGTAGTATCATCACATAGTATATAATTGAAACATAACATCATCATCATCATCATCATCATCACCATCATCATCGCACATGTAATATAGCAACATACATTGTTTACATCGAGTATTGTGTTTAAATATTACATGCCAAAATAATATAAGTATGATGAAACAAAATATAACAACACATCCATTAGTTGGTTCAGCTCAACTTGCTTCAATGGTTTCCTGAGAATACAAGTTAATTTAAAAATGGTCAACATAAAAATGTTGGTGAGTCCATAAGCATATTTGAGAAAATGGTTTGTACAACTTTGTACTCACAAGAAAATCCTATTTTTTCTTAAAATAGTTTAGTATATTTGTGTCCGATCTTGTCTTATTGCATGTGTGTTTTTGTTTAATAGAATGCCAAAAGTGAATGAAGAGAATGTCCCCAGACAACCCTATGTTGCCTGTAAAAGAGAATGCTGGTAAGTCAACCCCCGAGGCCGAGTACCGGCGCGGGTATGTTCCCGAGTAATCCAAAGAGAAAAGAGAATGGTCTCCCGTAAATTTATAATGTTAATTCCTCTAAGTGAGTCGTTATAACCATACTAAATAATGACAATTTCGCCTATCTTGGCGTTGTTGAATGCCAACAGAAAATAGAATAAGGTTTTTGTCACCCTAGACTAGTGTAGTCTAACTGTAGCGAACAGCTCAGGTGTGGGGTGTCATCCCCGTATAGATCTATACACAAACCCCTGCTCTCCTTCCAAGAGACTCTGGTTATAACTACAGGCTATGATCGTACACTCAATAGGTGTCAACCGACACGTCTCACTAGATCCTTAATCGAATTTATGCGAAGAGAAACATATAAAACTCATTCCAGGCCCAATGAACCATGTAAGTGAGCAACTATTGCCCACTAAACATGTAAGTCATTTTCAGGCCCGAAAAGAATGAGATTATATTACATGGGCCCAAAATATATGTAAAAGGACAACTAAGACCCATTTCGCATGTAAGGTATTTACAGGCCCAAATAGTACGCAAATAGTATCAAGGTCTGTCGAGCATGTTAATGGGTGAGGCCCAATAAACATATAACGAGTATTCAGGACGTATCAAGCATATAAATGGGCCACTAAGGCCCAATAGCCTGAAAATGGTAAAAATTAGCCCGTTTGTTATTATTTTGCTAGAATTAGTTCAATTATTTACTAAAATGGCATAAAAGGCCCACTTTTTGGAAAAATGACATTCTTGGCCCATTAAGCCAAAAATTTATACTTAAGGCCAAATTTTTGTAAAATTAACATTTTAGGCCCCTTTTTGGACAACACTTGTATTCAAGGCTAGTTTTTTGTAAAAATAACATTTTAACTCACTTTTTTCAAAATATCATTTTTAGCTTGATTTTTATAAAAATATACATATTTGGCCCATTATAGAAAATTTTATCTTTTTGGCCCAAATTATTATATTTTCGCAACTTTAACCCTTCTTATCAAAAATTTATATTTTTGGCACAACTTTCTTGAAAATGACATTTAAGCCCACAAAAGATTAAAATTACAATTTTTGGGCCCAAAACAGTGAAAATCCCAATTAAGGCCCATTTATGAAAATGTTTACATTTTTATTCCTTTTAAGGTCTCAAATGCGAGATTAGCCTTATTTAGCAAAAAATTCCATTTGAACCCCTTACTAGTCGTGAGTTACATAAATAGCCCATTCTTTTGTCATTTTGTCGATTTTAGTCCCTTTTATGAAGTTTTTCCTGACTTTAAGTAACTTATATGTATTTTAAACCCTTTTCTTGTATGATAAGCTGAAATAAGTGTTATGTTATTGATATGTGCATATTTAGTTATATATTTAGTTTAGATTTTCATTATTTGTTAGTTAATTATTTACATATTACAGACAAAAAGGTACTTAATAGTGTTTAAATTGTATTTTCAGTCCAAAAGATATGCTCAGAAGCAAAAGGAAGAAGGAGAAGCAGTTGGAAGTTCGGGAGTTGAAACAAAGAAGAAAAATGCCAAAAACAAGAAGGACTCGACGAGTCAAAGCCTAACTCGACGAGTCAGATCGAAGATTCGCGGAGCTCTAGAAGTCATTGTCGTACACGGATTTTTAATGAGGGACTCGACGAGTTGGGACCTTGACTCAACGAGTCACCCGTGTTTCCAGAAAATATAAATAGGGACTTTGAGATCGAGATGGGGACTTCTCTGGAACCCTAGGAGGCTCAGATTGCGATTGAAGGTGCTGCTAGACCGGGAGAAGCTGAGGATTCAACCCTAAGTTCGATTTTGAAGAGGATTAAGGCAAATTCTAGTTTATTCTTAGTTAAGCTTTTGATTGAATCATGATTGAACTAATTAAATTTTTTTTTGAATTTGTTTTTACTGCTATTATGAACTAAAACCCTTATCTTCTGTTTAGGGTAGATGATTTTGTGAATATGGATTGATTTTATGGTTAGGATTAATTTTAATTGCTGATATTGTTTTGTTAAGCTTGTTAAAGAACCTCATATGTTAATAATAACTATTTTCTTTTAATAAATCAGTAATTAAGTTGTATGAACATCTCTTAGTTATTAATTTCATATGATTTATGTGACCACATAGTTATATGTCTAGGAATAACGAATGTGAAACTAGAATCAATTAGAAAATAGGTAAGTTAATACGTGAGCTTGTGTGATACACCATCAACAAGAGGTTAATTGAACCACCAATTTAATTAACCATTACAAGTCTTACTTAACCCAAATTAATTAACTAGGGAACTTATTAATTTAGACAACTGGCCACTGCTTGAATTAATCTGTTTTCTAAGGATTATCAATAACGAACGTGAACCTAATCATCTCAATCGGTAGCCAATGAAAAGTTAATCCGATACATTTACCATAAAGTCAACCATAGGATCAAATGATTCGAACCTAAACAGAAGTCCTCTTTATCATTCAATTTAGTTGAAATTTAGTTGTTTAGCTTTTAGTTGTTTAGTTAAGTGTTAGTTAAGTTTCTAGTCTTGTAAAACTAGAGAAAACCTTACTTTTTATTACTTGTTCTTAGATAATATTAGTAATTAGTATAATTTCTATTCCCTGAGTTCGATACCCTACTTATTCAACTATACCACAATTGATAGGTCCACTGCGTTTGTGTGTCTAATTCATAATTAAAGAGTAGGATAAAACTTAGTTTGTTTATTAAATTTTCGCCAATATCATCATCTTTTAGTAGATCTTCAAGTTCATGAAGCTTACAACATATAAACACATATGTAACTAAAGAAAACACACAAACTCATGCATAAACACATAGATCTACACAAACAACTTGTATTCTCCCCCAAAACAAAGTAAAAATCAAAAATAGGGGGTATAAACTCACTTTTCTTTGAAGTTTTCGGTTTTTGGTTAGGAAATGAGGAGATCTCGGCCCTAGATGTGTTCTTGAGATGCTTTGCAAACTTAGGAGGTTCTAGGAAACATGATTCACAAAAAACATGTGTGTAAGAGGAGTGATTTAGTTTAAAATGAGGTATATCCACTTGAGTTTGTATGATCTTACCACAATGTAAAGCTTGAAGTCATCCTCTTGAAAATACTCCTAATACTCACAATTTTCTTGAGAAAAGAAGAGTGGAAGAGTGTTGAAGGTTGAGAGAATAAGTGTTGAATTTGAAATGGTGAGTGAGGTTGGAGAGGGAGAGAGGCCGAGAATTAGAGAGATATAAGGGAGGGAAAGGGTTGACTTAAAAAGAGGGTGATTTGATACTTGCTTGGATACATGCACTCTTGCATGGATATCCACTAGATATTGATGAGGTGTCCACTCCATTTCTTCCCCATTTGTTTTGCTTTTTTTTTTGTTTGTAGGCCGAGAATGGGGAAAGGAAAAGAAGAGAGGAAAACTTTGGGCCATATTAGCTCATGTTTGACATTATGTGGCCCAAGATGAGAATTTTCGGCCAATTGGACCCTTACGAGGGTTCACAGCCTAATGAAGCCCAAAAATATAGTTTACGGACCATTAGGGCTTATGAAACCATGTACGGCCCATCATGGCCCATTAGAGATAAGATGAATCATTCTAGGCCCACATGACCCAAAATACTTTAGTTTCATGGATGTGGGTCCAATTAGAGCCCAAATTGGGTTTCTTGGCCCAAAATAGTCAAATTGAAAGTTTATTGGTCCATTAGGCCCAATAAGAGCATCCTAGTCCATAAAACTTAAACCGGGATTTTTAGGGTTTTCGACCCATAGTTGAATATATGGAATGTATTGTATTAGGTTTTGAACTTCACTCAGGAGTTTGGCTTCAATTTGGATGGTTTCATTTTAGCATATAGCATGATATTCACTTAGAGAAGAAAATCTTGCAATAGCTAATGTTTACATGAAAATAGAATCTTCTAGCTAAAAATGCTAGTTGTGACAGGTTGACACCCTCGCCTGTGGTTACTAGCTACAACCTCCGTCTGACTAGTCGAAAAGGGCGATAACTTCTTATTCTTTTCCCTATTTACGACGTTGATGAGACTTACAACACAACCCCTTTGAAGTGCTTCGCAGAGGTTGATTCAAGTCACATAGCTCGGTTATAAACTTGATATAGCCCCAAAATTCACTATAAAAAGTAATTGCATAAGATTGAAATATGATTTATACGTTGCAAAATATTAGTACGAGTTGAAATATGATTGTATGTAGTATAAAGTTATATACTTAGATCATCGACTAAGTGTCAATGTATTATTTAAGTAAAATAAACACTTAATAATATATAACACAAAATTATGTTGATGTTAAACTTATGTTTGTAAGTTAACCTATATCCATACTTGTACGAGATTAAAAGTACAATTACACCTAAGTCAGGTCAACACTTTTCATTATTATTTTATGCTTTGAGTTATAAAAGTAAAGTTTTTATATAATCTAATAGCAACGCACTTTTATATAAAATTTCACTTTTAACAATATACAAAGAGTCAAAACTTGTGGAACTCACCAACAATTTTTTTTGACATATTTTAAAACACATGTATTCTTAGGAACTTAGAAACTGGAAGTTTATGGCATGCATTTCATGGAATATACTTCCTTTCTTTCCTGTTCTCCTATATGTTATTTTAAGTTATGTTTTGCTGAACCTATTTATGTATTATCGTGTTTTCATGGATCCTAATGATGTAAATTTTGAACCCAAATTAATGGAAGTATGTAATAATGTTTAAGGTTTTGTATTATTCACTATGTGTACGTTAACTGTGATCCAACGTTGGCGTCTGTGACAACCCCAATTTCACTGTAAAAAAAGACCAATTTGTTTATGCTTATTTAAAAATCAGAGTATCCTTTTGAAGAATAATATTGCGAAATTTGTTCCAAAAATATGATAAAGATATTATCAAAGCATTTCCGAAGAAATGTGTTTTAATTATATTAAAAATGTTGAGATGTCATCGTCAATACAGTACATAAGCATAAACAAAAATAACATAGGCCTTACAAACATCTATTGTTCTACTGGCCTATAATCCATAAATCTCTCATCTGATCATCACACCGGTTCTGTTGTGTCACTATCTGTAAAACAAGAAACTGAGTGGTTCATACTTAGGAGCCTAGTGAGCACATAGGGTTTTCAACCCACAATAATTAAATTCTTTATTTTCATCAAATCATTCAAACTGATTACCCGTCCTATTATCCTCACTTTCTATCCGTAAAGCATCTAATTAAAGGGACCTATCATAAGGATTATCTTCGGGATAAACAATAATGCTTAGGGGATTCATCAACAATATATATCGGTAAGGCAACCATGAGGGGGATGGAGTACACCTGGTGAACACGTACTTCAAAAACACCTACATGTTGTGAGCCTGTCAGCGTTCCACTGGACTGTCTAGAATAGCCTGTGGTCGTTATCTATACTCATTTAGACGACTAGATCATCTTTAAAATCAAGGCCTCTCATCATTTATTTCATCTTTCATCACTATATCATCTTTCATCTACCCGTATTTACCCAACATAATTATATGTATAAAATAGATATACAGTTTAAATCAAGTATAACAAGTATAAATCGTTCATCCAACATAGATATCAGGAACATAGATAATATGCACATATAACATTTAATTTATATTAAATACTTCATACCTATGTGTAAGATGAAAGTAACTATGCACTCACTTGTTAAAGTGACGACTCAAAATTCGGGTAGCGCTTTGCTTCTAATAACTATCTTTTCCTTTGACGTAACCTAGTGTCATTATCACTAAGTCTTAGTATAATATTTATTGCGACTAATTATTAGTGTATATTCATCATTAACTCAAAGTCTACTTCGAGATCTATCAAGTAAGGAACAACAAGGTAGGATTATATCGGACATAGGGTTCCATTTGGTATACAAAATATACTGTTTGGAAATCCCACTTTAAACACCTCACTAAATCCAGCCTAGACAACATCCCCGTAAGTAGATCAATCAGCATAACGACCTGGAACCACTAATAAATCTTGTTTATAGGTTCATAATAATGATAATGAACTTAAACATACGTTATACTTAAAGTACAGTAAGCATAACTCAACTTACAAATGGTTTAGCGAGAACCTGGACTCTGCGCGGGCATAACTTTTAAGCTGAAAGCTCTACTTCTTGGGGCTTTCTGGCACTCCGAGGCTTCGCTACTAATACCTAGGAAGTTCTAGAGGAAAGTATGGGGGCTTTGAGGGGGGGGGGGGGGGTTGGGCAAGAGTTGGATAGAAAGGTGTGAGGATTTGAGTGACAATCGACTTCTATTTATAGGTTAGAAGAGCCCCGTATGCGGGGCGCACTCAATCTCTACGCGGGGCGTACGCAAGCTACATGTCGCGATCAGGTGGCAAGCTGCGGGGAAGAAGGTGTGGTCTTAGATCATATCACGTGTTGATTTCTGGTTAATCCGAAAATTAATTATCCTATAAAATCCATAAATTTTGCATACGAGCTCCGTTTTTGACGTTCTTTATATCCACGCGTAGCTATCGACGTGATATACAACTTTCTTTTAGACTCCGCCAGCTAATTTGACTTTATTTTTAAAGTTATATTTTAACAGACTTAGACAGTTAAAGTCTATAAAAAATTCATAACTTTGTCATCCGACGTCCATTTTCGACTGTCTTTATATTGTTGAGCTCCTATTAATGAGATATTCAATTCACATTCAGATTGTTTCAGCTAAAAATCGACCGATCTAAAATTCGGTTTTCGGGCTGTATACTGCTACACTGAATCTTAGAAAAATCATAACTCCGTCTAACGAAGTCAGATTTGGACGTTCTCTATATGGACACTCTCGGTTTAACCTCTACTACGACTTTTGTTTAGATCGCTAAGGCCAAAATGTATTTCGTCAAGAATTTACTTTTTACAATACGCGGAGTCGTGCCGGTTTAATCGCAAAACTTCGATGGGTCTTAACTTCTTCGTTATAAGTCGGATTTCAACGTTCCTTATATCTCCAGAATCTTTGTTATGACTATTTCAAATTTCTTCAAATATATTGGGTTTAATTATTATTTTATTTTAGATGCGTATTTTATTCATATTTTAGTATATCGTTATAAGCACATATATTGCACATAAATCACATAATACCCAAATAATTCTTTTTAATTACATAAAATATGTTAAAATTGTTGACCCTAACTATTACATCATAATAATAATGCTTAGCCAAAAACGCGGATGTTACAGCGTCACAACCCCGACGTTTCCGCCATTGACAGGGGTGACAAGAAGTGATTTGGAATGCTTAATCCGAAGTGGGTATTTTTGATGGTTTTTTTTTTTTTTTTTACTAAAATGGCATATTTTTGGGATTACTTTTGATAGCTCGGGTTGATTATTACCTTTGGAACTTTTTCTATATTGTTACATATCCTAGAGCCCATCATTGCTTAATGACCACGGAAGATTGGAGTTTTTGGATTTCGTCATCATTGCTTCTTATTATGATGTCACGGATGGACTTCTTATTTGCTAGATGCTTTTTGAGATTTTAGATCAATTCCGAACTTTGAGGGGAAGAATGTTTGATGAAAAGTTTTTCATGGAGGATGTCAAAGAGAAGACTTAGAAGACCCATATTAACATGTGGGTTTTATGCGTTTGAGAGAGAGAGAGAGAGAGAGAGAGAGAGAGAGAGACTTGTACTTACACCTCTATATATAGTGAATGTCATATCATTTGTAGAATGTGTTTGAGAGATGTAGTCATAAAGAATAGTGATTGGAGTTATTTATGTGGACTAGATCTAGATCCCTTTTTGTAACTCATCAACATGATCAAATATATCTCTTAACCACTCATACCATTGTGTCGAATATGTTCTAATCATTTCTGCATGTCAAATCCGGGTTTTCATGTCCCAACACATATCTAACCATTTTAGTGAAATAATAGTTCTAAACATCTATAAAAAGTATTATAACAAGAATATCTTAATGGATTAAGAGGTTATTCACAAAATCAACATATTAACCCACTTATTCACTTAAAGCTCATTAGAAAAGGTTTATGGGTTTGGTTTTCAAAGCAAACCCATTAAGTGCTTTATACTAAATAAATTGGCTGAAAAACACAATAACATTCAACCACTATGAAGTAGTGGTCACATGGTGGTGCAATGGTGATCATAGGAAGCACAAGACACTTACACCAAAGCTTAAATCCATAAAAGAAGAAGAATGCATTTATAGAACACTTAGCCAAGGATCTTGAAGCAATCTTGACTTCACCACCAACCAATAGTACCATGGGGATGATGTGGTGATTTTATGATAACCACTACTGCCGACGGTGGTGGTGGTGGTGTGAAGTGGTTGAAGTAGAAAAAGAAGACATAACCGACAAAGGAAGAAGATGTACCCACTTATGGAGATTCTAAGCAACAACACAACAACAAACCACCCTTCCCTTTCATTCTCCTTCTCTATCTTTCTCCCACGATGGTATGGTGGCGGCGGAACTCTGGCAACAAGAGGTAGCAGTTGATGTTGGCTTTAAGAAACTCCGACGGTAGTAACTTCGGCTGGTGGAAGTGTGCATTTGCTTGAAAGACTACTTGAATGATATGGAACAGATAAATTATTAGAGTTGAACAAGAAATATATAAACAATGAATGATTAATAAACAACTATCATGAATAATCAAATCAACTATGCTGCTGACAACATAAATGTTATGTTTCATGTTTTTATGCTTGAATATGTACATACTTGTTTCATATGAAAATGTTTATAGCTTAACGGTATCTGATATTGCCCTCCCTCCTAAAGGTTGATGGTTCAAGTCCTGTCGTGAACATATGTGGATTAAGTAGTTTATGAGTATATTAGATTTTCTATTTAAAAAAAACATATTTAGTTCACGTTATTTGTATTTCAAAAAATCAAAAAATTTATAAAAATGGTTCAGTCTTTTTGTTTTCTTTTTAAAAACGATGTTGCCCAATCCAATCCCATCCGAGTTGTATAGGTTCGGATACTTTTTTTTTTTTTTTTTTTTGGGTTTGAACCGGTTTGAATCCAATCCATTTTCTCCTTAAAACGGTTTTGACCATATTAACTTAAACCGAATCGGTTTTCGATAAAAAAAAAAAAAAAACCGGCTGTTAGCCCATTAGGCCCAATGATCGTCCATTCAAATTTAGGCTCGCAGATTCAAAATTAGGCTCGGGTTCTGCTTCGATTTCTAGCACCTGCTCTCTTCTACTGTTCTACAGTACATCTAGTTGATTGTATGTGTGTGTGTGTGCGAGAGAAATAGAGAGACCGTGTGAAGTGTAAGTGTGTGTGAGGGAGGGACTTGAAGCCTGAAGGTTGATGTTACGGATTAGGGTTTTCAGTGTTCAAGATCATGGAAGGTGGCTTCGTGCTTGAGGGTATGTGCTAGCTCATTTGGCTCTATTTCTTCATCAATCTGACTATTTTCATTTGTAAAGAAAAAGATTTTATGCCCTTGCAAAATCGAACATTTGATTTTTACGAAATGCGATCTCAAACCCCATGTTTCCATTTGAGATTCCAGGGTTTTCTTCGTGAAATTCAACGGCCAATACTGATTTCCAGTGCGAACTAGGGTTTCATTTTTTTGAATTATTAGTCCTTCCTTTTAAACTCGCCAATATTCCTCAATTTTCAAAAATTTCAAGATATTATCACAAGTTTACAGATATAAAATTACGAAAAATTTTCTTGCGTTTTCCCATTATTTAGTGACGCATTTAAGATAACGCCAGCTCTAATAGCTACATCGAATTCCGGGTTTTTGTTTACAATTTAGACTTCGATTGTTTGTCTGAACTAGTTAAATAAATTTCCATAAGTAGTGAAAAGATCAATATTGCTCGTATTAGATGACAAAAGCTAAGATATTACATAGAGTCTCCCCCAAAAGATGCACATGTTTGGAGTTAGTGCTATTCTGAAGTTCTAGTTTTTTGTGTACCCTTCTACTTAGATTCTTTTCTTAATATTCTGCTCATTTTATTGTAAACCTTCATGATAAACTAGATAAGCCTAAAGTAGAGAAAATGGCCAAGGATTCTACTGGAGCTTCAGGGAGGAAAATGCTTGCTGACATAAGCAACATTCAACAGAAACATAGCACTTTGACCCAAGATAAAAAGTCTCTTCCAAATTCAGCTATTGTGAAAGAAAAATTTATAGAACAGCTCCAAAAGGTACTCACCTTTGCTATTCTGGCACTTCTCAAACATAAAAAGATGAATGTCACCTTGGTTTTATGGTTTCTCTCATGTTTAAATGTTGCTTACATGATTCTATGTTAATATAATCCAGGAAAATGCAGCACTTAAGAAACACTTAGCAGAAAAAAGGTATCCTTCATTCCTTCTCACATTAGTGACTTTATAAAAGGGTAAAATCCACTCTTATCCATGGTTATATAACATGAAGCCTCATTTATGGTTGTAGAGTTCATTCAGTTATGAAAATTACTAAACTAACCTTTACAGACTCTAACATGGATACATAACTTTCCTTAATATTGTTGCAGTAGAATTATTGATCTCAGTGGAACTGAATTACACAAACTGAGGGTTACTTTACAAAAGATGCAACAACAGAATTTACAGCTTGCTCAGTCAAATAGTCAACTGCTAGCGGTTTGTTTGACTTTTTCATTGTCGTTAACCTTTTCAATTTTCCATTATTTTCAATTAAGTAACATATTTCATTAACTTTTGCAGGAAGTAAATTCTGGGAAAGATAGGGTAAGTAAATCTCATTCTTCATACAGTTATATGGTAAATAGGTTCTTTATGATTAATTGATTATATTGAAATTTGAAAACCCTTTTTTGTTTTTTTAGCTAAAAGACATGCAACATCAACTTGGATGCAAAAATGGTGTTCTTATAGCAAAACAAATGGAGTTAGAGGTTAGTTTCTTGATCTTTCTTCATCAGCAAACATAACATGCTTAGTGTCAACAACCTAATGCTGATTTTTTTTATATCAGGGAAAAAGGAAAACCAAAACATGTCAAACAAATGATGTTAAGGTTAGTTTTTAATTCTCCTGAGTCACTTTATAAAGGCCTCATGGGTTAAAACTTAAAATTACTTAAATATTTGTGTATTCACTTGTAGAAGATGAAAGTATCTGAGAATGAGGAGAAAGGAGTCTGTAATATAGATAAAGAAGAGCAGTGTAATAAAAGCAGAAGGCAGAAATCCAAAAGTGAGTTTAATTTGTTTTGTTTTTATTAATATATTTCATCATGATGTGTATATCAATTTCTAAAAATTAATTTATTCTTGTTCATATTTGATTTTAGGTTTAGGTTCTTCTGTTAGAAATGGACAAGATAAGGGTGTGGGTGACAATGGAAGGTTTGTGCACAAATTCCTTTTTTGTATTTCTTCTTAATACAAAATTTATTTAGCTTCTATTAGCAATTACATATGTAGAATTCAAAAATAAAATGCTATATTTGGGTAGATTTCTCAAAATACAATGCCTTAATAAGATAAAAAGTGAAAGTACAATGCTATAAATAGTAATAGAAAGAAAGAAAAGTAGTGTTTGAAAAATCTACCCAAATAGGTCATTTAAATAAAAGGTTTAATTTCAAAAAAGACCTCATACTTTGATTAAACCTCAATTCTTTTTCCTGAAAAAAAACTTTGTATTTTTTCATTTTTTCCGATCTGGTCCTTTTAGTCATTTTTCTCCAAAAAAATTGTAAAACATGAGGGTTTTTTCGAGAAAAACTAAAAAAGTTGGGGGGTTTATTTGGAAGCATTTAGAAGGTTGAGGGTTTTTTTGGAAAAAAAAATTTCATAGATGAGGCTTTTTCCGAAAAAAATGAAAAAATACAAGGTTTTTTTCAGTCAAAGGTTTAATCTGGAAAAAACACAAAGTATAAGGTATTTTTTGAAATTAACCCTAAATACGAAAGTTTATTTGTAAAATTCCAAAAGTAGAATGCTATAATTGGTTAAATTTCTCAATCTTAAGTAGGAGGCAATCTGCAAGGTTTATTAAGAGGGAAGAAGCAAAAGCAACAGAAGACTTATTTGATACAGACAATGTGGATCTTAAAGAGGAGGAAGACAGAATGCAAGAGGATAATAATAATAATAATAATAATAATAATAATAATAATAATGATTCAAATTGTGTGGTTTTTGTTAAGAAAGAAGAAGAAGAAGAAGAAGAAGAAAGAAGAAGAAGAAGATCTTCTATTAGTTCAAGGCCTTCACGTGAAGCAGTTAAAAAGATTCAGTCTTACAAGGAAATGAGCATTAATGTTAAAATGCGTAGGACTGAATGACTGAATACATTCAGATGTATGTTCATGTTGTTATATCTACTACACTCTTACTTTTGCTTATTAAATGCCTTTCTAGATTTTTTTTTTTTGAGGACAATGTGAAATAGCTTTGATTTGTGGTTGCTTAAAGTTTGTTTTTGGTTTGAATCTGGTTTAGTGGTTGTAAAAAGCAATTAAAATAGCAATTGAATACATGGGTCTTATTGAAGTCAAAATATGCATGTGCACAAATTGGAATTTTCATTCGATTAGACAAAAGTTAGATTGGTTTGATATCATTTTTGCTGACTAATAATGTTGTGATTTTAATTAAATTCACGTTGTTGATTTGAAGTGGGACAATATTTAAGATGTATTTCTATGGGTTGGAACAATATTTTTCTATCTTTAACAAAAAAAAAAAAAACATGAATTATGTTTCTTGGCTATTTGGATGTATCATTTAAGGAGTGGAAGGCCTCCTCCAAATCTATTATGGATAATAATTTGAACAAGTGGTTGATAAATTCATGGTTTTGAAAACCATAGTGGACCGATTAATTCGAAAAAAATGGGTTTTTAGTGTTTATTCAAGAAAAAAAAGTTAAATATGAAGACTAAATATTTGGAATTTCAATTTATAAGAAAAATGAAAAAAGTATTGAATTATTGATTATTGAAGTGTTTATTTAGTTTTTAAATTTAAATAAATAATTTAAATAATAAACAAAGGAAATAATTGAGTTTTAATTTAGAAATTTTGAAATTAGAAAGAAAATTATATTAATGAAATTTGTTATATAGTTATTACAGTTATTATATTTAAATAATATGTGAAATTTAATAAAATGAAAAGATAACCATAAAATGGCATGTGGAAAAAATTTAATTTAAAATAACCATAAAGTAATACATGACAAAATGAATGATAATATAACATGTGGAAAAAAAGATTTTTATTATTATTATTATTATTATTATTATTTCGAGTTTGCTAACAAAGTACCAACATTTTGTTCTTTTTTTTTTGAATCAAGCTAATTGAATAAACCAATAAAAAAGAGAGCTTGTATGAAATGCGTTTCAATTTTTTTTTTCTATGAATTTTGCATTCTTTAGTTTTAAAGTTAGTTATGATGTAATAAATATGTCATCTAGTTTTTTGAACCAAAACATTGGATAAAACCAAATGAGCGAACTTATATTTGAGAAACGATATTATACATGTTATTGTTAAAATTCGATAGCTAAAATGTTAAAGCTAGTTTTGATGAATTGGTTGGTTTTAGATTTTTTTTTGTCCATCTCTATCAAAATAGATGTTTAAAATTCTTTGCATGCTCAAAATCTCTAGTTTTCACAAGACCATAGGATTAAAAATTATACTTTACCCCAATTTATAATAGCTAAAATATTTAGAAATTTAAGTGAATAAACAATTAATTAAAATGTAGTGGAAACCGTTAAAAGCTTTATAGAAGATTTGGTTATTTGAATATTGGATGTAAAGTCCTTCCCAACCCCACAAATATTCTAGTCTTGACATTTTCTTTCATTTTATTGTTTTTAGTTGAAAGGTCCAATAACAATTAGTCATCTATGCAAAACAACAAATGCTATGTTGTCTAGCAATCACAGCTGTACATGGTTTTGTGCGTGTGTATTCATTTCTGATGATTTTGACTTATTTAATTTGTGTAGAAAAAAGAAACGATAAAGAATTATATTACTTTTATGGTTTTATATTTTCCTAAATTCGATATTCATTGTTGACAAGCTCATAATCATATTTAATTAGATTGTATATCTCATCGCAATATTTACTAATTGATTATTTATTTAGTTAATATTATTAAAAATCATATAATCTATATATATGAAACTTTTTACGTTGGATAAATGATTTAAATACATTTTATATTTATTTTGTTATTTGTGTATAGTTGCATTTTCTTTTTATCCACAGTCAGCTGCCTTTTACTTTCTGCATAAATATGTAAGCTATCATTGAGTCCTAAACTTTTAGCCACCTCACGCTTAAGAATTATAAGCAATACAATATGATGCCCATTCACATATGTATCATTTTATAAATGATTTCAAAAACCAAATCTTATAAAGTAATTAAAATGGTCATTTTGTCCGACCATAAATCAATGTTTTAAAAATCGGTTTGACTAGGACCTGGAAATGATAACGATTTAATAACGACCATTTTTCTTTTGTCAATTTCTAGAATTGATCGAACTGGAAGGTTTTTCAAAAACTGAGTTGAACAAACCTGTAGAACCAATAAAACCCATTTGAACCAGTTTATTGGACTTGAATAGTTAGATTGAATTTAGCTCGTTAAAAACAATTCATTTCCAAAACAAATTGAATAGTTTGATCGATCAAGTTATCCAGAGTGTACACAAATCAAAGGCCGATGACGCACACTACTACTGGACATGAATTGAATAGCTTGATCGATACTTCTAAACTATTATGTCTAGGACTTTATAATATAGATAATTATGATAAGGATTTTTATTTATGGATGGCAAATTCTTGGTTTTATGTAAATATGTTATGCAGGAAAATTTAAAATACATAAAAGTTATGGAACTAGTTGAACCAACGGTCAAATTGGTTAAACTGAAAACCAGTTTCAAATAAAAAACCAGTTTTTAAAACGTTATAAAGTAAAAATAAAATCTCAAATATAAGATTTTATTAAGTTCATATAATTCATATGTTTAGACAAACTAGACTTTTATAACTTGTATTATTATGAATAATGACAAAATTATGTGGAACAAATATAGTTAAATTACATGCAAAAACTTGAACATACGAAGAAATCGAACAATATCAGATTGAGATGTAAGAGTAGAGTTTTTTCAGGTAGAAATAATTTTTTGGGAAGAGAAATTAAATATTCTCTTACTTTTTATTCATAATTTTCTTCCTACCTATTTAAAATGATGACAAGTGTACAAATTTAACATCTCATTCAAATTTAAATTAAATTAAATGACACTTGTCATCATTTAAAATAGGTAGGAAGATATTAGGCATAAAAAGTAGAAGAATATTTAATTTCTCTTTTGAAAATATCTCCCGACTTCACCCGAGCCCGGTGGATATTAGATGAATTCATTCTTAGAGGGTCAAAGTCATGATTTATCAATTTTTCAACATATTTTTTGTTTTTTTAAAAGTTTTGGACCTTTTCGTAATTTCTTACTTTATCCATGGCTAGAGTTTTACTATTTAAGGATTTATTGGTTGTTTCTCTAACAACAAAATTTTGATCATTAATAAAAAAGAAATTATCAGAAAAGTCTATATTTTCGAAAAAGTTTCACTTTATCCCCAGAAAAAAATTGAACATGAAAGTCCAGATTATTTCATTTTTGCTCAAGTTAACAAAAAATCCATTTTTTAATAGGAAATGATATATTATCATGTAGAATCAAATAATCAGGACTTTCTAACAAAAAATCTATTTTTTAATAGGAAATGATATATTATCGTGTAGAATCAAATAATCGGGACTTTCTGTTTAATTTTTTTTGAAACTAAAGTGAAATTTTTCCGAAAATATTGGAACCTTTTCTGACAATTTTCCTTGATAAAATCGAGGTTTCCTCAAAAGTGTGTCAGTTTTCGGTGTTCTACGGAATAAACGATTTTTAAGTATTGTCTTTTCTATTTGTCCACACGTTACATCACAAAATTCATTTTTAGAAAAACTAGACAAAACAATTCGATTATATTATCGTTTATGTATAATGATTTATTATATATATTTAATAATTTATGTTAATTTTTATATATATTTAGTGATTTATGTTTTTTTTGACTTTATATACATATGACTATTAAACCTAATAGTTATATGTATACAAAATAAAAAACATAAACGACTAAATATATAAAAAAACATAAATTACACTAAATATGTATCCGATCTTAAACTATATTAGATTTTAAAGTATTATCCTATTTTTTATTTTCATAGTACAAGTTTCTTGTTTATGGAATTAAATCTTACTAAAAAACCGGATAGAAAAGAATCTATAATAATAGAAAGTATGTCCCATGGGAAGGCCAAGATCTTCCACCTCATGAAGGTCACCATCACATCCATTCTGTGAAACAGCAAGAACCGCGTTGATGCACGAAACAAAACAATAATTAATAATTACTTATAAAACTATAATAACTATTTAAAAGTAGCAATCTGAGTACCATATATTTTGTTGTTTAAAAAATATAGACAAAATCATTTCAAATGTTTCTTGTCACATCATCTTTTGGCTCCTCGTATGCATAAAACCATAATCAAGATTATTATAACGAATGTTAGGGACTGTATGGGAAGCTATAATATTTGTCTATCATAGATTATAAATGGTTTTTCAGCCATCCATCATTCCTTAAAATGATATTTAGATGGCATACATCTGACATATATTTACAATTCTTATTTATTTATTAATTTAATTTTAAATTCTTTTATTAAAATGTTATTTATCCACCGAGGAAACATTAATCGCAAGAAGTAAAGATCGGTTATAGTTGATGACTCTATCCGATTCACATGAGTGTTCTTTCGTTGAGACTATAATTGAAATAATTTATTTCATTAGGGCTATTGGATGTACTAGCCCTCCACTCAACAACGAGGTGACATGGCCTCGTGATGTTGCGGTTAACACAACACCGTATGTTGAACACCAATACGGTGAAGACGCCTGTAGAAGAGGAAAACCCCATCTCTCTCTCTTTCTCTCTCTCTATAAATGAGAATTGAAGATCTCATTAATAGGATCTTAACGATATAAAGACAGTAAAAAATGGATGTCGGGTGAAAAAGTTATGAATTCTCTCTCTCTCCAACGCTAGCCTAATGATCAATTTTACCTTTTTACTTTCCTTTTTTTTTTTCTTCCTTTTCTTCCTTTTTAATTTGTACCACTATAAATATTACATCTTTTGCTCCTTATTTCACATAATTTTCTACTATTTTCTATCATTATTCAAACATTTATTTATAAAAATGAAGCCAAACAACTCTCCCACGAATCTTATCCCAAGATTCGGTTGAAACAAATCGCATGGAAATGGTTCAAATTATGAAAAATACTACGAGTAGACTTATTTTATATTGTTATTTATTTAATTGTCATTTTTATATATTTAATGTTATTTATTATTGAATTTAATGAAATATTTTTGTTTTATTATATTAAAATTTTATATAATTAAAAATTTATAGTTTTATATATTTCATTATAAAAAGAAAAATAAAGTGGAGGGGAGTGATAGATGATTATTTCCTATCAATAAGAAAATTGAGGAGAAGATGTGAGAAAATAACATGACGATGAGTTGACAGAAAAAAAAAATGAAAGGATGTGATAACATACACTCTTTGGCCTTAAGGATTGTGAGTTGAGGGTAAAGAAGTCCCTTACAGGAATTTAGAGTGATAATTGGGAAAAAAATATTCAATAATAACACTTTTTGATGAACATTTGTTTTCCAAGGGCATTTAACTCCATAATAAAACAATGTGGTTGGGAGATCGAAACAAAACATCATATGAAGTTGTTAGACCGATGCTCAAATTTTCCAACTTGCCATAGTATTTTTGGACATAAGCTATTTCTATAACATGTTTAACACAAAACCACTTTACAATGAACAACTACATACTTAAATGTTACACCGAATGAAGCAAAGAATAAATGTAAACCTAAGTTGGAACTTATTTTTGGTTGAAGGTGCTTCATAATGAACAAGGACCGTTAATTTTAACCCAAAGCGGGTGAGTAAAACTTCAATGAACAAGAACCATTTATGCAAATTTTAACCAAAAGTCAATGAAGAAAACTTCAATGCAATTACTTACAATGTTCAAAACAAAAGATCTAGAGTTATTGTAAAAATTTCAATATCATGTTTGAGGATAAGTATGTTTGAAAGTTAAATATAGAACATTTTTCTTCAAAAAACAATACAAAAATAATATGCAATCAAAGATGTGTGACATTGGTGTTAGTAATGACCAAATTGGTGATATGGAAAACTGTGTAACATCCGGATTCCCAGATATCTTATTTTATGCATTTATATTGAGTTTTGGAGAAGGACTCGGCGAGTAGGCGCTCAGACTCGCCGAGTAGGATCGCGCATGGTCGGACTGATTTAATGGCGGACTCGACGACTCCATGCGTGGGCTCGGCGAGTCCATGCTATTTAATGAAACCATAATTCTCCGGGGCCTGAGCCCTATTTAAGGACCTTTTAGCCACCATTTGCGGCTATCAGACCTCTGAGAAACCCTAGAGAGCAGAGAGAAGGCTTGTAGTGCAATAGGAGGGCTATTTCATCATTCTAAGTGTGTTTTTGCAAGAAAGAAGGAAGGAGGCCAAACAAGGAAGGTTGAGGAGCTCAGATCTATCATCCCTTCATCAGAGGAGGCTACTAGAGGTACTAATATGTGCTCAAACTCGTGTATTTGGTGTTCTAGTTAAATCTAGGGTTTTCTTGTGCATTCTTTGGATTGGATTCGAAGTATGTGAGGTCCCAAGGTGGAGTTCTTCTTAGATCTGGACCTTAAGAGGTCCAGAGAGTCCCATTCACATTGCTTTTTTGCTACTCCATTAGAGATATGGCCCTAGGTTGCCATTTTAGGGGTTATTTAGCCCAAAGAAGCTTTTTGGTCATTGCATGAGTGTAAAGGTCAGACCTTTACGTGACTATAGTGGTTGGTAAGGCCAGATCTATGGATTGGAGGAACAGATCTGACCTCAGGAGGTCATTTGAGTTTGAGCATGACATTAACTCGCCGAGTCCAAGAACAGACTCAGCGAGTAGGATAGTTTTCCCCCATGAATCACACAGTTGGTGAGTCGCTGAGTTGAGGAAGTGACTCGGTGAGTCATTGGGGATTTTGAGGACTTGAGTTCATGACTGAACTCGCCGAGTCACAGTTGTGCACTCGGCGAGTCTGGTAAAAGGGTTGACCGTTGACTTTTGTTGACTTTTAGGGTATGGTCAACAATTGGACTTGTGAACTGTTTGAAGGGTAAAATGGTCTTTTAGCCTTCTTAGAGGACGTGTGAGGATTTATTCTAGCCTAGAGAGCCGTTATTAATTGAGATGATCGTTTATGTGTTTAGGCAGAGGCTAGATCAGTGTTACACGAGCGAGATATTACCGAGACATCCGAGGTGAGTCTTCTCACTATACTTTACCTTGAGTGGTAATTAGAGTTATGTGACAGAGTTATTGTATGCTATTTATGTGATGTGTTGCACTGCATTATTTCTATGTGATTTATGCTGTGTGTATATCAGAGTATATCAGAGTTAGAACCGGAAGGTTCACAGAGCTAGGACTAGAGGGTCCACAAAGTTAGGGCCTAAGGGCCCGCAGAGTTATAGCCTCGAGTGGCTAGTATGTGTTATGTGTGGTATTTTAGGGAACTCACTAAGCTTCGTGCTTATAGTGTTTTGTGTTATGTGTTTCAGGTACTAGTGAGGATCGCGGGAAGGCGCCGACATGATCAATACACACACACACGCGCGGAGTTTTATTGATATGTTATGATCTTGGGATTTTGACTTATGTGGAATATAAGAACAATGTGTTTTATAATATTGTGAATTGAATTGTTTTTAAAATGTGAAAATTTGTTTGAAATTTTACGGCGTTACAAACTGTTTGAGATGTGTTGTTGGTGAATTTCCATTCACCTGTCTTGGTGCTCCGACTGGATCTGGTATGAGTTGAAAATCAAATTAGACGCCCTTAATTGGGAAATTTAACAATAAACTCTCAAATTGGAAAGCTATAAATCTTTCTTTTAGGGGTAGAATCATTCTTTGCAAGACGGTTCAAGGCCCTAAGTGGTGTTATTAACCGTCTTGAGAGCATAAGATATAAGTTTTTTTTGGGGTGGTAGTTCTGATAGCAAAAAGATTTCTTGTGTGTCTTGGAAGAAAGTGATCAAATTATTATATAATTGATTTCTAGGAATCGGGAGCCTTAAAAAGTTCAACTATGCCTTGCTTACGAAATGGTGGTAGCATTTCAAGAATGAAAATAGAGGAATTTTCCGCGACGCCATTATTTCTTTACATGGTTCGGACGGTGGCGTGGGGCGAACCAAGGATGTTGCTAGAAGAGGAAGGACTTGAGGTGTTATCAGTTATCTTTACATGTACCTGACACAATATCAGGTAGACCTTAATGACTTATTTGTTTTAAAGGGAAACATATAGAAATGAACTGAAGATGAGAATGGATGTTATACTGTGGCATCGTGCATAAAATTATTGGATGACAAATTTTGATTCACAATCTGGACACTACTCCTTGAAATAGAATATTTCCTAGTAAAGTGAACATCTTTCTTTGTAGATCTCTTCTTGATAGATTGCCTACTTGATTTAATCTTGAGAAGACCGGGTTATCTATCGATTTCACTTCATGTCCTCTTTTCAATATCATGTTTGAGACTGTGTCTCATCCTCTTCTGGATTGTTTTATCGTATGAGAGGCTCTTTTGGTTTTTCTATGCATCTCTACACTAGATTTAGGCAACCGAAGCATTCAAAATATAATCCTAAGTGTACATGTATCTGAGATCAAGGTTTTACTATTATGGAATCATACTTTTAAAGTTATGAATTTGAACTATCAAAAGGGAGAGGATTACTAACCTTTCAAGTATAATTGTATATACTTGTTTTCAACTTGAAGATCTCGACCTCCTTGCAATCACTTGGAAGGATTAGAACCTAAAGTAGAATTCCTCTAATGGCTTACACACAAAAGACTAAAACCCTAGAATATTTAGGAGAGAGGAGAGAGAACTTAGAGAAATCGGTTCTCTAAGAGTATGGAGAATTAGGAACAAAAATTATGAACGCCAAAGGGTCTATCTACAGTTGAGGTAACTTGCAGATAAAACTAATTTGAATCAATTAAATAATCAGACTAGATTCAAATCTTTTCCATATCAGCTATTAGGATCGATTCTAGAACCCTTCTAGAGCTCCAAAACCGTCCACCCCCATAAAAGGGTTCCATAATGTTCCTCTTGTTCAACTTTTGTACAATTAACATTCAGTCCCTACACCTTTAATCAACTCCTCATTAATTCTAATTAATTCCAAATTAATTCTAAATTAATTTTAACAAGTTTCTAATATATATATATATATATATATATATATATATATATATATATATAAACTATTTATCTCACACTCTTAAATCTTTTCTAACTAATTTAGCTATTGAGGGCAACCAAAAAGAAATTTGTTATTATTTTTAATTTTATACCAATTTAGTTATGACATTGGACACATATTTCTAACAGTTTTCCACTTGGAAAATTCATCAACTACTATTGTTCAAATAATATTTGAATAACCAATAAAGCTCCATAACAACTGTTGAACTTCGATCTTATCAAATATCAACTCTTAGATAAGTGATCATTTATTCCTCTATTTCTACAAGATATCATTGTGAACCGAGTCATGTATTATGAATCAACCTAATAGTTCAACACTATGTTTCTCAATTTCCAGTTTATGATGATCAAATCAGACTACTAATTGAACACATCAATTTAGTTCGGAACCGACCATACACATAAGATATCAACATGAAATCATCAAGGGGCCCAATGATATCTCATATCATGTTAAAGGAGAAGGAACAAATAAAATTTGACTACACAAATTTTTTTCTACTTGTCAAATCATGCATGAACTCACTCGTTATAACTACTAGTTACAGATAGCGTTAGAGCAATACCAAAACATAACCAACTCGTATACAAAGAAATCAATTTCTCTCAACTTTATGAATAAAATATATTATCATCTCATAATTACTTGTGATTGAATCCATGGAGTGGGTTGTTCCAATACTTAAATCTCTATTTTAGGTACTCATGAGTGTTCACACAATCTCCATTGTATGTCCAATCTATGGACAATCCACCAATCTCATGACAGTCTTAATTCCTATACTCACTCCCAAGAGTATGAATGACTATGAAGTTTTGAATAAATTAATATTCAAGAAGTGGGTTCTAAACATGTAAAAGGATTGCACAACACTAAACTAATCAAAATGACCGATTTCCATCGTATACTAAGATATCTACTTAATAATCGCTAATCACATTAACATTTTATATTTATTAAGTTTTCATAAATAAAAAAAACTTATTTTAATTGGGCTCTAGTCAAATCGCTTGCAAATTAAATTCCTCATGATCAAGTTTCACTATCAGTCTTACTGTCAGACTTGTTGACTTAGCGAATGGATCAACAAGACTTTCTTTCGATATGATTCTATTGACTATGATCTATTTACATTCAAACAAATATCGAATGTAATGGTACTTACTAAGTACACGCCATGTGAGCTTGTGTGACTTTGGGATCCATACTCGAAGTAAGTCCACCCTTTCAATCACAATAATCTTTTATAAGGATCATTAATGATTGAATTTCAACAAAGACGTCACACATGCATCTCTTTTAGTCACATAACTTCCTTTGCATTCTAAATGATTTCAATATACTGTAGGTTTATTCTCAAATCCACTATAGTGTATTACTTAGTACTCTTCCAAGCAGATACTTCACCATTCAGTAAAAGACACGAATTATGACTGCAAACATAATTGTCTTTATTAGTGTGAAACATAACATCAATGGAACTTTAACAATGAAATATTTCATACTATGATCAAGTCGTTTGTCCTCCTAGGACACTAAGGAACATTCTTGATCTTGATTCATTGATTCCTGCCAAGTTGATCTGATTTGAGCCGTCATGCTCGATGCATAAGAGTCATCATACCTGGTATGTTTCATGGAATACATGATTGATCCCATAAGCATGTGGGACACAAATCATTTTTTCTAGCTCAATACTAGAACTAGGACATTAGCTCAATGTCACACCACATATTATGAACTATTTCAAGTTTCCTCGAGACTTCAGGTACTTTGACTTATCCTAATGAATTACCTAGATCTATCTCTATAAATCAACACATGCAATATGTGTATTGTTTCTCCTAGTAACATTGTAACATACATAACTCATATTTGTTTCTCGAAATTCAAACTCCTTGAAATTTCTCATTGAAACAAAGATTCTGGTTGCTTCCACTGTTATTAACAACACACACACACACACATATATATATATATACACATACATACATACATACATACATACATACATACATACATAAACACTTTGGTTTGACTATGTGTCAGTTCCCATCCATATTTGTTATATTCTTGAAGATCCACTAACAATTATGATTTTAAGGTCAAGTGTTTGAATAGCCAAAATTTCAAAGATTAATAAACTTAATCTCTCTCTGTCCATGTCCTTCTTCCATTTTACAACCTTATAGGTTCTGCCATGACTTCTGATAGCTGGAATACTCTGTTTATTGTCTGCCAATTACTTAATCTATACAACTAGGTATATGGCATCCCTTATCCAGTGTATAGGGAAGAGTTGTAGGCATGTTGGTTTCCTCAATATCTCTTTCAATCTTAAATTGAATGATAGGACCAACTTTATGTTCTTTGTTGGTTGACTGTTAAATCTTATCAATACCAGTGTAACTCCCACTAACTCTTTTGGATATCATCTCATTCTATTAGAAAATTGCACTTCGATTAACAAATATTTTGTTCTCAGAAGATTTTAAAAAATTACCCAAAAGTTTTGTTAGGATGTCCAACGACACAACTCATCTCTAATCTAAGTCCTAGATTGTCGAGCACCCTCACGGTGAACGTAAACCTCATAATCGTAGACTTCGAAATGTACTTACTGAGGGATGGACCCTTACTCTACATTTCAGAGAGTGCTTCATAACCTTCTAAGTTGGTACAAGACTAAGGACTATTGTAACACTATTCATGGTACAATCTATGTGTTGGGTTTTTATTCAAAAATTGTTTCATAAACACAAACATAACAACGAAAGAGTTTGATTTTGAACAAAATAAACTAGTTTACCCACCAAGGATCATTTTTCAAGAGCTTAGAAAGAATAAACATAACCAAATAATAAGAAAAAGATTACAACTTTTGAAGTCTTTTGTTCCTTTTGGCAATTAGAAAGTTGATGAAGATGTCAACAAGCTCCAAAGTAGAAGCTCTCTAGAGATATCCACCAACAATTTGCCAACCTGATAAGATGATAGTCTTCTTGTAATAACAGTACTCTTAAGCCTTTAAGAAAAAAACAAATCTTTTTTTTCTAAAGGAGAGTTCAAGTAAAGTATCAAACACTCTTTTTTAACCACTTAATAAAAAAGAAAGAATATTGAGAGGAAGAGAGTAAAATTTTGTGGTTTTCCTTATTAGAATCATCTAATGAAAGCTTTTATTAAGGCTTTTAACCAAATCTTTATCTCATGGTTCTTAACACTTTAAGCAACATGCCTCTAAAGCCTATATCTTAATACTACTCTCAAGACATGCTTATAAAGCATGTCCCCATGAATATTATAATCAAAATACCATATGCTCCTACATAATGAAAAGCTCATGTGTTTTTTTAATAAAGAAAAAGAGAAGATTTTATAAAAATCTTCAAGTCTTTTATAAGATATAAAACCTTAATCTTTTAGCTAAAAGACAAAAGTCTTTATAGTCGAAAAAGATATACATGACATAATAAATCATACCTTATGATATATTATGATATATTTTGATACTTAACATTGAAAAATTAATATTTACATGAAATAAAAAATTTCCAATTAATTACAAGAGTTATCTTTATTTATCAAGAATCAATTTCTTATAAATGATATATTTGCATTTAGTTGTTGTTAGTGCGACCCTTTATTATCATACTCTTGAGCATATAGATCTTTCAATATCCCACTTGCACAAGTCTCATTATCGATTGATATAGATAGTGGTGAACGTCTAGAAACATTTCAGTACCCTTAGTAATATATGACTTTGTGCCACTCTATCAACATCCAATTCCAAAAAGCTCAAAGCTTCAATTGAATTATAAGGTAAGTTTATCAGTTATCCCTTAGTTATAGACATCCTATTAATCATGAGAATTGGATCGCAATCAATATCATTTGGTGTTCAACTTTGGGTAATGCGTGTTAGATGTCTAAATCTTAACACATAAGATGAACAAATCCCATCTTGACTACATAAGCCTCTTGTATAGTTCACACCATACCTGAAAAGGGCTTTTATAACTGCCCGGTTAAGGATCAACATTTGACCATATCTAAGCACAACACTCCCTACACTTAAGTCCCACTATGTATCTCAGGTGTTAAGGATACATAAATAATACCTTTTAATCAGGTATCAGTTATAACTACGATCTATGAGTTGATCTTGATACATACCCGTTCAATACTAGTTCTCTGACAAGTACCTACAAAACTTGGTTACAACCACTTACATACTTGCATCTGGTGAGAGTCAACCAATCCAAGTCACATTAGTCTTTGTTTATAATTGCTCCCATAATTATAATTGACTTTGAACTTTTTGAATAATAAGATTATTCATGAATTAAACATTTTAAAATAGAACACAACAAGTATTCATGTAATGATCATATTCCACTATAACAAAATAATATAATAGTTGTTGTCTTATGTTCCAATATCTAAATACTAAATTCAAATCAAAATCCCATTTCTAGAATAATGAAGTCCTATAGTTGAAGTGTGATCATTCATATTTAGCTTCAAAGGAAATACTTTATTAATGGATCTGACTAAATTTAATTTGTGTGAATTCTATGAATACTATCGTCTCCATATCTGACTTTACGTTTAGTATATTTAGAATATGATTGGTGTTATTTCATGATATATATTCTCTTAGATTGATTAAGTATACTCTCGAAGTCACAAAGATTTCTATGTGATCCTTGAATGACACAAATCAACGTAGTTTTTCAATGAACTCATTTATCCAATCATACTTGATTTCAACTTATGAAGTAGCAATGTATTCTTATTTAGTAGATTGTGCAATTATGTTTTGCTTGGATCTCATTTCTACAAAACTTACTCTCCATTCCATAAATAAGTCATAATCTAATTATAATTCATAATTTTATATATATATATATATATATATATATATATATATATATATATATGTTTTGAAGTTAGTATCTTATTTAGCTCTTAACATAAAGATCTTCTAAACTGATTATCTCATAAACATTCTCTTAGTTCTTCTTAAGTACTCTTAGTATGTTCTTATATTCATCCAGTGACTTAACCATGTATAACATACACCCAATCATAATCATACACCCAATCTTGTGCATAATATAACATAAATGATGGATTCATTTTCCAAGCAAATAGAATATAAATCATTTCATCTAGCTCAAACCTATGTGCTAGGTCCTTTTGAGACAGACTCAAAAATGATGTCATGTGACAATGCCAAGAATCCTCCAAAGGAATCTTGTATCTTGATCTATTTCAATATATTATTAATTCGTGCAAAAGAATTTAAAACTTTTAACACTCATATTTATCTATATTTATAGATTTTACATTCCAAGAATGTATCTTATCATTCCTAAGTCTTTCGTTTTAGAAATATTTTTCAATTCAAGGTGAAACGACCATGTATTGTCAGAATGTTATTTCTAATGATTAAGTATGTCTCATTCATACAAGGTTAGGAATATCACTATGCTCCCACCAGTTTTTAGTAAACACAAATGTCATCTTTAGTTTGATATAAAAGTACACCTTGTATTTATATATTAAATGATGATTCCAGCCTTGAGATGTTTGTTTTATATCCACAAGTGGGTCTTAAGCATTACACATTTTTTTTAGGATAACATGAATTAAGAAAACCTCTGGACTAAGCTATATAAAAGTCTTCTAGTAGATGTCTATTAAGAAAAACGGTATTTCTTGAAATCTATTTGCTATATCTCAAATTAAGAATATGAAGTTACAGTAAATTTATAAACCTCCCTACAAAAGTTGAGGATTGAGTCAGAAAAATCACCTAAGTTGTAGACTAAACAAGTTCAAATTTCCGTAATCGCTTTCAATCTCGAAACCCATGCAAAAAGCCAAGTAATGCGTATGATCACGAATTCCTGCAAAAAATGACAAAAGCCTTCCAGAAAAGTGACATGTTATCAAAGAAAGTAAACATAAACCTAAAAATAAAAGCAAAAACATATAACGAATAATCAAATACACTAAATTAATTGAAAATTGTTCCCTGACAATGGAACCAGAAACTTGATGTTTCAGATCTTTTGCAGAATTTTTGCCCTTCAGATGTCTTTAGTATTTCAACAATTTGGATTGAGTGTGGTTTTGTCATGAGAGAAATTTCACAAGAGGCATTGCATCACATAAGTGTGGGGTCGCTTACCCACATGAAAGAGGGATAAAGGATTTTATTAAAGTCTGCTACTAGAGGGAATAACATATATGAGAGACAAGATGAGTGTTTGGCCGACACAACTCGAGTTCAATTTTTTAGTTATGAAAAAACTCTATTGTTCATCTTCCATGCCGTGTCATGTGCACACCACGACATAGCGAAATCTCTTGCGCGAAGAAACTTCCTGCAAAACATTTCCCAGATAGTACACATTGATCTATTATACGAAGTCTTCACTGATCGTCTAGCACGTAAAGTCCCATTATGAGAAGAAAAAGGAATCAATTCTAGTTTCTAGTATTCAACAAATTTTGGAGCAACTTTTAGTAGCCCCCATTCGTTTCGATCTCGCCACTACTACTCCATGGGAGTCTGTTCCTTTTTCTCCCTTTTTATTTTTATGGTCTTTAATTGTTTATGCATGCAATGAGGACATTGCATGAATTAAGTGTAGGGTAGTGGGTCGAAATTTAAAAAGAATATTTTAAGATTAATTAACATTGCTAGATTGAAAATTAAAAAATAGATAATAAAGACTTGTAAAAATAGTCTAATTTTGAAAAAAAAATCTAGCTACATTAAAAAAAAGTTATATTGTTGTGTTGAAACCTAGGTTGCTAGTGTTGCGTGGGACGATTCGATGCGAGCTTTGATGCTTAATTGAGCAACTGAAGATATTTGGTACTTATAATGTTTAAATTCTATTTTGTAGCTAAAAAGATATTATTGAAGAAAAAGGACCAAAAGTGATGAATATTGGAACTTGGAAGGACTGAAGCTTAAACGGGAGCTTAACGAAGCTTAAAAAGGAAGAAAAATCAAGCAAAGACACCCCCCATGACATGACAACATATCACTAAGCCGTGTTTGTAAGAAAATTTGCGATGTTTGTGCAAAGACAAAGCTCATTTCGCGAGATTTATAGCTCACGACGTGAGCTTGATCATTCTAGAAGATTTATACGCAGAATGTAGTTTCCTTGTCATACACAGATTTATACTGTCTAACGACATGAGACCCTAATTCTCATGATGTGAGAGACAATATAAGGAAGTTAAAAACACTCCTTTGCACATTCGAGTTTGAGAGGTTGGATCTGAATTTATGGAGAGAGAGTCGAAATCAGAAGCCAAAGAAGAGAGAAAATCAACATTTTGGAAGAGAGAACGTTTGAAGATTTGTAGATCACACATCACACTCCGTTTGCATTAATTCAATCATGTCGAATTCTTATGATTTTGTGTTTTTACCTTCTGCTATGAATAGCTAATTTAGTAGACATTCGTTTAGTTAGATGAAACCTAAAACTATGAGTTTGTTTTTTTTATTTTGTGGATTATATGAATTTGGTTTATGCATGTGTTTGATTATCATTACATAGCATGTTAAATTTTGTATCTATGTTGCTTTGATTCAAGTTCGGTGTAGTTTATTGACAATTTGAATTACATGAACTTGTTTACCTAGTAGTTTATTGTAACATCATGTTTCCTGCCATTTTTGGGTTGTAGGCCATAAGTCAATTGTGTAAGGCTTTGGGCCTTAAGGAGTAAAAGTTTAGTCCTTGTGGAAGGAGGTAATGTTGGCTAAGAGATTTTACCATTTAAATGTGTTTCGGGCCAAAGGGTAGAAAGGGAAAAGTCATAGGCCGGGTTCTGGTAGGATATGGATTTTTTTCTCAAGAAGTTTTTAGTCCAATATATTTAGATAATATTGTATCACCCTTCAATACCTTTCCATGAATATAAAGAATGTCAAAAACGGAGTTGGAACGAAGAAGTTATGGTCATTTGAAGTCAGGACGATTTTTGGGTCAGCCATGTCCGCTGGGCGTACTGAGTATGCTGTGCGTATGTGATCAGTGCCTAAACCCTATTTTCGTGGTTTGAGCCTTATTTAAGCTACTTAACTTCCCAAAACCCACTCCATTCTTAGCCTCCACCTCTCCAACACCCGCTATTGAAACCCTAACCCTAGATTGAGCTTTGTGAGCAAAAAGAAGGTGTTTAAGTGCTTTAGAGTGTTCTTGGTACACCTTGGAGAAGAAGGAACTTAGGGAAGAAGTGTTGGTTGCATTGGAGCTTGTAGATCCAAACTTTGTTCACCTTGATCTTTCTTTTAGAGGTATAAAGTTTGAATATTGATGACGATATAGTTAGATCTAGCTAGTTTTCGTTGTTATGAGTTTTTGGTCACTTTAAATGCATAAAGTTTAGATCTCAAAAGTTTGTGACCTTGTTATGGATAAAGTTGGAAGCTTTATCCATCCAAACATTATTTTGATTCAGATATGAAGATTAGAGACTTGGACTTAATGAATTAAATTGAAAATATGCACTTTTTGGGTCCCTTTGAAACTTAAAGACAAAATCTTGTTTGTTGGGACCATTCTAATGGATAAAGTTGGAAACTTTATCCATTTTGGAGCTATTATGAACCATAAAAATATGATCTTGAGTATTGTATGTAACCCATGCATGTGTTAGATGGTCTTAATGGGTTAAGCACATAAGGTTGATAAGTTTATTAAACTTTTGATCGATTAGATCTTATAACAGGCGAATCAAGAAAGTAATGACAGTAAGATAAAAAGACAAGAATGGATCTGAAAGAGTCGAATGATTCAATTAACTCAATCCTCAGCAGAGCTCGATGAAGAACTTCCGCTGTAGAGGATATTAGGGTTACAAAAGATAAGAACTGTGAACGATATGAAAAACTCTATCAAATCTCATGTTCAAGAATGCATGCAAGCATCTATAAATAATAAACCCTACAAAATAACTCACGGATGGACATGACCACACCAGATACTAAACTGGACTAGCTAACGAGCCCAAGACGCAACACTAACTGGACCTAACAATCTCCCCCTTTGCGTCAATTGGAGCGAGACTATCACTTCTTCTTGCTGGGTCCAGCTGCCGGAACCTTCTTAGTAGTATCAAACAGGCGAGGGATAAGAGCGAGGATTGTCTGTCTGAAGCGAATGTACCACTGAATCATATCATCAAAGTACTTCTTGTCATCTGCCGAATTCTGCTTGCAACGATGAATGATTCCTAAGACATGTTCCAGGCATGCAGTGCTGTAGAGATGTTTATCTGCCAGAGCGAACAGGCATTTTTGGCCTTCGTTTCTGGTAAACATAACAAAATTTCTTTTCGGGTCTATCTTCCCCATCTGCATCATATTCAAATCACTTGCTGAGCCAACAGGAGAAATAGTGGGCTTTTTCTTGAAGACACTAGCGATCTCTTGATCCATCTTGGAAACTTCCATTATGTAGCAAAAAAGCATCCTCTTGAAGTGGTCAATGATTGGACCATATTCTGCTTCATTTGTGAGAAGGATGTTGTGCAAGATTATCCAATCATGTGGATTCAAGTTGGGAAGATCAGCTAGCGAAATGGCATGTTCGGTCTTGGCAGAACCTCTCAGCACCTTGAAGCGAATGTTCGTGAAGTTCCCTTCCCGATACGGCTTGAGGACCCGAACGTTGATAATCTTCTGAGCGCTCCAGGTTTGATACTGTGGTTGAGCAGCTCTCAGATAGAACTCGACAAGATCCCTGTCAACCTTTGGATGAGGATGAGGGATATCGGAAATGTTGTCAAAGGCATGGAAGATGAAGGCCTTTCGGGTCAGTGGCATGTCGAACTGAGAGTCGATAGAGTTGATGTGATCCAGTGAAATCACCGGTTCAAGCCACAAGATGCTTGGGGTTTCAATCGCTTCTTTCAGCAACTTCTCAAGAGTCCATGGAGGAAAAAGGGTTTTCCTACTCTCAAGAAGGTCGTGAGCCTCTTTCATCTTTCTTTCAGCTTCCTCAGCCTCTCTAGCAACCCGAGCGCTCATATCAGCATCCTTATCTCGACCTTGCTTCTTTAAGAGATCTGCAATAGTCTCTTTATCATCACCACTCTCTTCAGCAATTTTCTTCCCCTTGTCTTTGACACTCGAACCTGAGGCTTGGCCTGTTGGAGGAGGTTCAGTTGTTTTTGTTACTGTAGAAGTAGGATGCGGTTGAGATACATTCTCTCCCCCTTGTTTCGGAATGGACACGAACTCAAGGAGCCCTTCAATTTTGCTCAGGAGAGAAAGGGCAGGAGCAAGATTTTCCGCAAGAGTACGCCTCACTGAATAGTTTAATATTGGATCATGTGCTTCAAGGATGTTGGAAACGGCGGCGTGGACATCCGAAACACATGAAGACACAATCTCTCGTTCAGATCGAAGAGAATCAATCTCCTTTTGAGAACTGGAGAGTTGATGATTCTTGATCTTGAGAGCAATGGTCTTTCGAGCGAGAGCGTCCATGAGGGAGTTCTCGGCAGCTAGATCTTCTTGTAGCTTAGTGAGGCGCTCCTCAATAGTCGCCTTAAACGTTGAGTTGTCCTCAGTGAGAGATTGACGAAGAGTGGTGAAGGACTGCAGTTCTGAGGCAACTGAGGTAGCCAACTTGTTGACAACAGGGTCAGGCTTCGTTTTATTGGCATCGGCAGTTTCCTGTAAAGACTGCAAAAGAGAAGAAGCATCAGTAAATATTTTTTCGACTTTTTCGGTCGCTGCAGCACAAGCCTTGGTGGAGGCATCAATAGCGGCAGTGGCTGAGCTGAGGGAGGCTTCATGAGCTTTAGAGAAAGCATCAACAATCTTCTGAATAGCAGCTTCAGAAATGGTAGACTGTAATGAAGAAGAGGAGGAAGCAATGAGCGAATCAATCTTCTCGTGAAGCTCCTTGAGATGCCTTTTGGTGACAGGAGCATCGTCGTCATCGTCACTTTGCACCTGATACGGACTGTAATAGACCGAATCAAATGTCATGTCCTCCCCACCAAGAAAAGGTTCTTCATTGTCTGCGGAGGGAGCAGGAGATGAGGGTGGAGGGGATGGTGGAGGCTTGGTTGTGGAAGTAGGTTCAGGTTTTGATGTGTGTTCGGTAGTGGGATTGGGTTCGGGTGCTTTAGTAGGAGCCCCCGTATCAGATACGTTGGTTCTTACCTCAATGGTTGTTGTGGTAGCTTCAGTGAAAATGGGAGGGGGAACTGGGATAGAGGTAGGAGGTATTTGAGTGGTGGAGGTTATGGGGGGAATGAAAATAGGAATGGTGATTGGTGGAGAAGAGACAGTTGAACTGGAAAAAGGTACTTCTGGGGTAGGCGATCGTGGAGTTGTGTTACCGCGGGGAGACTCGTCGGAGTCTGAATTTTCTTCCTCAGATTCGCTTGAGGAGGAAGCAAGTATCAGCTTTCGCCTAGGTTGGGTTTTCCTCTTCTTCAATGGAGGAGATTGAGCAGCCTTGGTGGGTTTTCATTTCTTCGGAGAAGGGCCTTTTGCTCCCTTGCCAACTTGCTTGTCTTTGCCCTTTTCATTTTTCTTTCCCCTTGGAGCGGGCTTATCAGCTTCGTGGATGGATTTGATCATCTCAGGAGTGAGCTCTCTAGGACCAGAGTAACGAAACTCCTTGTAAGTTTGGATGATACGACTTTCGGCAGGAACGTCTCCAAACATCGACTCAGGGATGGAGCCAATAAACTGAAATTTTGATGCATCAGAGACTATTATCTTCGTGGTATGGAAAGTACCTATTGAAGATAGTGGAGAATCAGCAACAATGGGGACGTGATACTTGTCCATCACCCATTTTGTGACTAGAGTCCAGAAGTGAGCGTAGGAAATCTCCGAGTGTCGAGATGTGGAGGCAAGAATCTGAATCAGCTGCTGCCATAACACCGACCCATAGTCGAGGTTGATACCGTTGTATACCCCATAAAGAATCGTGATGAACAGACGACTCGCCCCGTCTGAACCGGCACTGCGTTCCGATAACCCCTTGAATAACACGATAAATAACCCATTCCATTGAGGAGGCAAGCACGATTTCTTGAACTTGGTGACCGTCGTCAGAACCTCTGTGTACCCCATGTTGTAGAACATGGAAAACAAGTGACCCATTGGAATGGATTCAGGGTTAACCCTAGATGAATCAGGTTCAAACCCTAAAAGCGAAGAAAATCGCTGCTTAGAGATGGATGCCTTGTGATCAAGAATGTCGAAGAAAATTCTATCGACAGACTTATCATAATGAGTAGTGGCAAAGATTTGGGATAAACAATCCATTGGAACAGTTTCAGCTTTGGTGAGAGCGGGAGCAAGCGGCGAGTATTTGAGGCATTCGATGATCGGGAACATGAAGGCATCATAAACATGTGGAGTAAGATCGATGATCAGACTCTGTTGAGGACGAATCGGCAGGATGTGGGAAGTGGCATGAACAGAAGATGAATCCGCCATTGAAGTGAAGAAGTTGGGAGAGATGATGAATAGTAGAATACTCAAAGCGTTTCTTGCTCTCTGAATTTTGGGTGCAGTAAAGAGGTAAATAATGGTCGAAGTTACCTTTTATACTGTGGCGAAAGGAGAGAGAAGAATCCGTTCCCAAATCTTCGAAGGAAATATGAAGGGTTTTTCGGAGGTGATTGATGCGTGACAGTTGGTAGCCCCGATGATTACGCATGAGAGAGAAGAACTGTCCCGATTCACGCGCCTTCCCATCAGACGCCGTTTTAAAAAAAACGGTTCCACTTCGCACGCCTGTCATTCAAGCGCCGTTTGAAAATCAAAGCGATTGGACTCCCGCCTGAGTCAGCATCTTATCCCTTTAGAGGGAACACCATCTTAAAGCAAAATGACCACGTGTGATAATGTGAGCCACACCTCTTTCAAAAAAAATTGCCTTATAAGTAATGAAACCAGAATTATGGAAAATCAAAAAGATTTTCGTGCTTAGTGTGTAAAAGAAAAAGAAATAAAGCAACACATATGTGGGAAATTGTGATGTCAATAAAGACACAAAACAATAGATCCCGGGCACGAATCGCTTCCTTCAAAGTCAAGAGAGACCTTAAAGTGTTTGTTTGGTTTCCCGTTGAATAACGATCAGACACTTATTGAGAAGTGTTGAAAGGCTTCTTTTAATTAGGCTAATTTGGATGGCTTTCGCTTCAGTTTAGAATTCCTAATCTTGGCATAAGACAGAAATCTACCGAAGTACTTGTGAGACCAATGTAGTCTGGTTAACAAGTAGGTTTGAAAAGAATCTAAGTGGCATCATGAAAATATTTTATGTGAAATCTCAAAGAAAAATAAAACTGGATTCCAAGGGAAGAAATTTTATGGGATTTAACAATTTCATAGGAATCACACAAAAAGAAATTAGAGATTTCATGTTACATCCCCATGGATAAGTTCGTCAATTCGTTAGTGAAAGCTAGAACAAAGTTGATTGTTCATCGTCAATGCATAGTAGGTATTGAATTGTGGATTTCATTTAGCACGTAGTGGCACGAAGCTAAGATCATGAATACATACATTATGTAACCATAAACCTCAGTGGTAATTTTTGAGAGTCTCAAGGGTTACGTTTATGAAGTGAATGAGATGGAGAAAAGTAGTGTAGATGGTGTAAAGAAACCAAAGTACCTCTGCTATTAAAATAAGGACCAAGCAGAAAACTCTTATCTCATGTGAGAAGAGAGTAAGGTAGCTCATGATTAGAATAAATATAAAAGCCTAATTGGGAAGACAAGGTTTGTATATACCAAGTCAGTAAGGCTATTATTCAGAATCGGGTGAGGCTTTGGACACATACTACAACATGCTTCTAGGGACACTTAACTAATGAAAGAATTTCCACACAAATAGCCACATAAAAATATGAGATAAAAATTATCGTACAAATAAAAATAAAAATAAAAAAATATTTTTGGAGTTTTTTTTTTTTTTAAAAATTTTTAAATTAAGAAAAAGATTTTGGAATTTTTGATTTAAAGAGAGAGAAAAAAAAAATGAGACAAAAAAAATGTGGAGCCGAACCCGAGCGTTCGGTCTATTTCGGTTGAAAAAATAAATAAATTTGAAAAAGAAAAGAACTTTGAAAATAAGAGAACTTTGAAAATAAGAAAAACTTTGAAAATAAGAGAGATGAAATTTGAAAAAGATACAAAAGGTTTATAGCCAAAGAAACTACCGTTGAGTGATAAGCGAAGATAAGAGAATAGGACCGAACCCGAGCGTTCGGTTCATTTCGGCACACACGTGAACCGAACCCGAACGTTCGGTTCATTTCGCTTCCAACTTTTAGTTTTGAGAAGTAGTTTTTGGTACTGACTCCGATTCCATCATTCCTAGCCCTTGTAAAATTTTATTAAAACTCGCTTCAGGAAGAGCTTTGGTGAAGACATCGGCCAGTTGATCAGTGGTTCGAACAAAGTGAATTTCGACGTTTCCATCTTCCACATGATCCTTTATAAAGTGATACCTCAGTGCTATATGCTTGGTCTTGGAGTGTTGCACTGGGTTATGACAGATCCTAATTACACTTTCTGAATCGCAATAAAGTGGGATCTTTTTCATATTGAGTCCATAATCACGGAGCTGGCTTTGGATCCAAATCACTTGAGATGTACAGGAGGCAGCTGCAATGTACTCTGCTTCGGCTGTAGACAGAGAAACACATGTCTGTTTCTTTGATTGCCAGCTAACCAACTTCCCGTCTAGGAATTGGCAGCCTCCAGTGGTGCTTTTCCTGTCTAAACCACATCCTCCAAGGTCTACATCTGAGTAGGCTTGAACGAAGAAACCTGAGTTTGATGGATACCATAGACCGAGGGAGGTGGTTCGTTTCAGATACCGGAGTATGTTTTTCACTGCAAGCATATGTGGTTCACGAGGATTCGCCTGAAACCTAGCACAATAACACACAGAGAACATTATATCAGGCCTGCTAGCAGTGAGGTACATTAAGGACCCAATCATCTGGCGGTATAACGTTATATCGACTGTCGGTTTTTCCAAGGATGGTGTGAGCTTGGTGCCAAACGCCATTGGAACTTTAACCTTTGAGTCTCCCATCATGCCAAATTTAGCAAGAAGAGTCTTGGTGTATGCTTCCTGGTTGATAAAGATGCCTTCGGGTCCCTGTCTAATATTTAAACCAAGGAAAAAGTTAATCGGACCCATTGAGCTCATTTCAAATTTAGTCTCCATCAGCTTTCTGAATTCAGCTGTTAAGCTAGGATTCGTTGAGCCAAAGATGATATCATCGACATAGATTTGAACTATCATAAGGTGGTTACCTTCCTTCTTACGAAAGAAGGTTGGGTCAACCGAACCTTGTTTGAATTTTGACATCTTTAAGAACTTAGTTAGCATTTCTTACCATGCTCTAGGTGCTTGTTTCAGACCATAAACTGCTTTGTCCATAATATAATAGTGATTTGGGTACTTTTCATTGACAAAACCTGGAGGTTGCTCCACGTAAACCGTTTCTTCAAGTTCTCCATTCAGAAAGGCGCATTTTACGTCCAGTTGGTAGACCTCGAAGTTCTTGTGTGCATCATAGGCCAGAAATATTCGAACAGATTCCAGCCTAGCTACCGGAGCAAAAGTTTCTTCGTAATCAATTCCTTCTTCCTGGCAGTATCCTTTTACCACGAGACGAGCTTTATTTCGAATTACATTACCTTCCTTGTCCATTTTGTTTTTGAATACCCATTTGAGACCAACGACTGAGGCATCTTTAGGAGTTGGAATAAGGCGCCATACTTTGTTTCTTTCAAACTCATTGAGTTCATCTTGCATAGCTTGTACCCAATCGGAATGATCAAGAGCTGTGTTAACAGTCTTAGGCTTAATTCTGGATACGAAAGAATTATACATGCAGAACTCTACTTTGGAGAATAGAGATGATTGCTTTGCCTTCAGTTGAGATCGGGTCAAGACCTTTACAGAGACATTACCCACTATCTGAGATACAAGATGATCTCTGGTCCATTTAATAAGAGGAGGATAATTTGGATCATAAGATGGATCCAATTCAGCGTTGACCATTTCTTCCATTTCAGATTGACTGTCGTCATCATAAAACATGTCAGAATTCTCCCCCTCGACTGATGAATCTCTTTGGTATTCAGGTTGGTTCATACCTTCGAGTGCAACAGAACTCTCAGGTGTGGCTGGACTTTCTGGTGCTACAGGACTTTCGGGTGTAGCAGAGCTTTCGGGTGCTACAGGACTTTCGGGTGTAGCAGGAATAGAATTCTCCCCCTGAAAGTGTGAGTTCGGTTGATTTGAATGAAATGGATTCTCCCCCTCGACTGAAGTACCTTGCTGAGGAGGTTCATTTGGAACTTGTTCTCCTTCACCCATTTGTTTGGCTACATCTTCGACGATTTGCTTTAGATGGTCGATTTTGTTGTCTGCAGCTTTGGCTTCCGAGAGAGTAGCTTTCTCAGGTTCATCGAATAATTCCACAAACTGATCAAACAAATTAGCAATGGTGGCCGTGACCTGACCTGTTTGAGAGAAAATCTCTCCAATTGCTTCTTCAGTAGCCTTTAGCTTCTTGACGTAGTTATCATCGAAATTCATATAATATGTTTCTTCGATCTTCCTAGAACGCTTATTTAAGACCCGGTATGCTTTTGAAGTAAGAGAATATCCCAGAAAAATTCCTTCATCAGCTTTAACGTCAAACTTGTTACGATGTTCTTTGGAGTTGAAGATGAAACATCGTGAGCCGAACACATGGAAGAACTTTACGTTCTGTGACAACCCGAAATTTCCATTCTGTACAAACTATATCACTTCAATAGAAGTTATAGCAGTCACAGTTAATTTTTAGACTTTTTCGCGTAAGTTTGAGTAATTAAGGGTTTACACTTCAGGAAATATCAGGAGAGTGGGTGCACTAGGGTTTTGTGCAACACTGTTATTCCAACACTCTATTGTATTAGAGATCATTACAGGAATAAAAATATTTTCTGCCAAAAATATCTCAGGACTATAAATAGAATTCTGAACCAAATTCATTCATTATTCGCATTTCCAACTAGAGAAAAGCCATTTTCTCTCTCACGGATCTTCGGGTTTTTATCCCGAATCATGAGTACCTCTTTCTAGTAGTGTTAGAAAGCTTTATATGTCTTAATAACATGATTTAGAAGGCTAAATCACTAGATTTAGGAGTTTACTCCCCAAGGTGTTCTTGGGCGGTAAACTCCCGAAACAAAGCCGAGACCGACCCTTGTGTTATGCTACTGCCTTAGACTCATTTATATGTGTATTAGGGACATGAAATCAAGCAAGAATCACCCAAGTTTGGGAGTTTACGGCCCAAGAGTATCTTAGGCCGTGAACTCCAAATTCAAGCTCAAAATGGTGCTTTTAAGGCACCTAAAGCCTTGGACTTTTACCTAGATTTGTTCCCAATAAATCAAGGGCCTTAAACACATAAAAAGAACCTTGCAAAGTGAGTTTACAGCCATGACATGGTTCATGGGCCGTAAACTCATTAAAAGGGCACCAAAGTGTGCCAAATGCCTTCATATGCTTTAGGTAAAAGTCTAGAACCTATCCTTCATATGCAAGAGACTTGAAAACAACAAAAACACCATTCCAAGGGAGTTTACGGCCGTAAACTCCAAAGGAAATGGCCTTGGGGCCATAAACTCCTCATGGGAGTGTTTCTAGGCCTTAAACCCTTTTAAGAATTGAGCCACCAAGTTGGAATAATTCTAGGAATCATTTGGAACTTCAAAACCCACAATACACCCATGGTTGGGAGTTTACGGCCGTAAAATCAAGAGTTTACAACCGTAAACTCCATGTGTGTTAATATATGAGGAGTAAACTCATATATGGGGTCCTTTGGAACCCTAAACACAAGTGCCTTGTCCCACAATAGCTTAGATGCAATCCTTAGGGCTTAAAACACTTATATAAAGTGTTTATTATGTCTAGGATGTCTTAACATTATCAATTAGTAATTAGAGACTAATTGAGTGCATATATGTGTGATTATATGTTCATTAGGATCGTAGTGTGTGTGCAAGTCCTCGCTTGACATCTAGCAATCCTATACCGTTCAGTTCATCCCAATCACCAACTATAGGTGAGTTCATACCCCTTAATCAATGTTTTAAATGATTTTAAACGTTTTAATGGGGGGGGGGATACAAGTAGAAAACAGTATGTTATTAAATCAATCTTATGTATTTTATAACTGTGTTTTCACTCAGTAGATTTCACATATTTCAAAAGGTGACACATGAAGTGGTTTTCTATCTTAAAATACCTTGATAACAAAAGTATTAGTTTTGAAATGTTTATTAAAATGACATCAAGTCATTCTTAATTATTGTTCAAAACTCCTAGATATCTTGCAAAACCATTATTTTACCTTCTTGAATCAAACTATACTTATGCGCATATGTTCATATATATGTTAGAGATTATAGTTTTCACCCTTCATTTAGTTTCCAATACTCTTGGGTAGCAAGAGTGCATAAACCTACGTAAACAACCAATTTCCTTTCAGTTAACTATCATAGGGATAGTTAGAAGATATCAAACATTATTACTACTATAAGGAATCGCACAAGAGTCAGTTCATTCATGAGTCTATACCAATACCTTACATGATACATGAGTATACTTACTTAGGATTACATGATACATGAATATGTTTACATATACTTACCTGTTACATGAACACACTTACGTGAATACCATACATGAACACTTTTACATAGGTGCATTATCCTGTATTTATTTACCTGGATACTTGTACTTAGAACTACGAGGATGATTTATTAGTACTTTCTGTGTAAATTATCTTTCCTATCCCGGTTCAATGGGATATCTCGGCGGGACTTACCATTCCGAACCCCACTGATTAGCACCAGTGGTCAATGAACGTCTACGGATGTCTAAGGTTGTCACTTATTTAGTTGTCAGTGACGGGACTAACCATCCCTCCGTCCAACTGTTGCAACAGTGGATGAGATGTGAATCTTTGGAGGATCATTAGGTTAACGATCTATATTAGGAGATCGACATCGGGACTAACCCTCCCTCCACCCTGCTGCCGCTACAGAGGATGAGTGGACAATCTTCGGATGTTCATTAGGATATACCTTTCGCTTACCGCGATGTATTGTTAGCACTAGTACCTCCGGATAACACTTACATTATTACATATTTCCTATTACTTTATTTTGTGATATCTTCACATAAACGAGTAGTTAGACTAAGTACTTGTTAGCACCAGTACCTCCGGCTAACACTTACATGATTTTACTTTTTCCTATTTACTTTATTTTGTGATACTTTCACATAAACGAGGAGTTAGACTGAGTACTTTATTACTAGTCAATAGAAAGGAAAAACTATCATTTTACTTACAGAACATTCGGGTCTTGGTGGAAGACTACATTTCATACTTGTAGGAAATAAGGGATTTTCTAGGATTTTCAAACTTATATCAATTGTTACATTTAAAGATTTGTCAGACAATCATGATAGTTTTCCAAACAAGACAATGACACTTAAATACTTATGAACTCACCAGCTTTAAAGCTGATACTCTCTTTCAAAATAACTTGTATTCTCAGGTCAACAGTAGACAGGTACGATGGCCAGGTTTTGAGAAGACGGAGCAGACAAGTCTCGTCTTTTATTTTGATTGTATATTTTTGGTGTCTTATTACAATGAAAGAACACACATGTATTAAAACTTTACTTATAATGCAATGGATGATGTTGTTTCTTGTTTATTATATTACACTGTTGTGATACTGTACATGACTTCCTCCACCCCTGAACGTTTCCGCCGTTTGTGGTTTTGGGGTGTGACACGTTCGGCTTCCTGTTATTGATGATCTCATAAGGAGTAAGAGAGAAATGTTTGTTGAGATAAGACCTGTTCTGCGTAAAACATGCTGCAGCAATAGCATCAGCCCAAAAATATAAAAGAAGAGAAGCAAAACTTAGCATAGTTCGGGCCGCCTCACACAAGGATCGGTTTCGTCTTTCGACAATTTCGTTATGTTGAGGTTTGTAGGGGGCTGATAAGTTGTGACTGGTTCCTTTTTCTGCCAAAAAGTATTCAAATTCTCTGTTCTTGAACTCCAGTCCATTGTCGCTCCTAATGTTGCGAACGACTTTTCTCAGTTGCACTTCAACCTGCTTGATGAACATCTTTAGCTTAGGAGTAGCCTCAGATTTGTGCTTCAGAAAGAACACCCATGTAAAACGTGAGGATTCATCAACAATAACAAGAATATACTTGCTGCCACCAATGCTTTCGATTGATGATGGACCACACAAGTCAATGTGAAGCAACTCAAGTGGTTCAACAACTTTTGTGTTTCTAATTGATGGGTGACTTTGACGACTTTGTTTCCCCATTTCATATGCAGCACACAAGTGTTCTCGATCAAACTTAAGCAAGGGAAGACCCCGAACATGTCCTCCGGTGACAAGCTTGTTGATGTCTTTGAGGTTGAGATGTGACAGCCTTCGGTGCCACAACCAGCTTTCGTCAGAATGAGCTTTGACCAAAAGACATATAGCTGGATTTCCTTTGATTGGTTTGAGATTGAGAGGAAAAATTTCGCCTTTTCGGTCTGATTTAAGAATGACCTTGTTGGATTTCTTCTCTATAATCTCTGAACCTTCGTCGTCGAATGAAACCTTGAGACCGGTACCACCCACCAGTTGAGATTGTGCTGCAACCCTTCAACGTACGCCACCTTTCTTATTGTAAAGTCTCCATTGGTTATCATCCCATAACCCTTTATCATTCCATAAGAGTTGTTGCCGAACTTGACATTCCCACCATTTTGAAGAGATCGAAACTCCCTTAGCTCTTCCTTCCTTCCTGTCATGTGACGTGAGCAGCCACTGTCAATGTACCATTCTTCGTCGAACTGCTCGTCACTTATAACCTGCAAAAATTAAGCAGATTTAGGAACCCAAAGTTTCTTGGGTCCACGTGAGCCTTTCATAGGAACAGGAATAGTAAGAGAAACATCAACAAGATATGTTCTTTTTATTAATGATGTTTCATCTTTCCTCTTAATAGTGAAAACTTTGATTTTGTTAGGTTTAGTTACAGACGTTTTGGTTTCAGATTTTGGTGTTTGGGCATTAGTCTGCTTTCGGTCTTCCTGGACTGAGGAAATCTTCGATTTTCCTTTCAAGTTCGTTGATGATTTTGAATTTTGTGCAGGAACAGAATTGGGTTTAGAAGAGAATTGAGAATGAGAAGAATCAGAACGAGTGGATTTAGACTGGGAGTTTTTCCTGACTTGATGTTCTAAATGACCATTTTGTTTTTGGTCATTTGAGGGACCGAATCAGGACCTTCGGTAGCTTTTGCCTTCGGGACCGAACCTATCCTTTCGGTTGCTGTTGCTCTCGGGACCGAACCTGTCCTTTCGGTTTTGTTCCTCATGCGTCCTGAAAGTCTTTTTCTCTGACTTTGAATTTTTATCAAGATAAGAGAAATGAGTGTTTTGAGAGCGCCAAAACTGCTTTCGCTCTGAGAGATTCTTTTTGTATCTTAGGTTTCTTTGTTGCTTTTGATTTTTCACCTGTTTCGGTTGTCTATGGATATTAGCCTTTTGTTTTAGTTTCTTGACAGCTGGTTCACTCTTCATAGACGAGGTTTCGCTTGTGGAGGTGACTTCTTCTACAGGTATTTCTTTTGTGCCGCTTGTACTTAGCACGTCAAAATTGTCAGGCTTATTCAGCGGCTATGGTACATATCTTCCTTTGGTTTTCCAGGACGTTCGCTCTGATAGACCGACCGTTTCGTCTGCATTATCTATAGGAGCTTACCAGAAGAACTCATCACATCCATCTGCGTTATCTTCGTTCACTATGGCAGTGAGTTCGGCTGTTTGATGTTCGGTTACTCTTATGACTTTATTTACCTGATTTGGAGTAGTTCTCACATTCTGAAACACAAGAGCTTTTTCTTTGAGGGCCGGGGACTTATTTTTGGACAAACGAGCGAATTCCACAGAATTTTCAGAAATTAGATTTTTGTGATTTTCGGGTTCGCTCTGGACAAACTCAGAACAGTCAACTTCAACCTCTACAGAAATTTCACTCATATCATCGTCCTCATTAAGTTCATATGCGTTTTCAACATCAATTTTATTTTCTGAACTTAAATTGGCACTCAATGAGTAGAATTTTTGTATGGTTTCGGTCCTTAGTTTCAGCTTATCGTTTTCATCCAAAAGATTTTTCAGCGTCTCCTTATGGTCTTTGGACTTTATAAAAGATTCTATTTTGTCCAGACCGTACATATAAGTAGGATTCACATCATCAGACGATACAACACTTTCACAGTTGTATGCTTCAGCATCGATTTCATCCTCCTTAAACTCAAGGAAGGGTAAAATCATGCGATGTATTTTCTGCCCTATTTCACAGTTCAGATGCAGTTGTGTAATGTTAGCATAAAGTCTTTTAGCAATCAAACAAAAAACATTTCTTTGTTTTAAAAGTTTCAAATTGTCTCTTTGCAAATAAATGTTTTCATCCTTAGACTTAATCAGCTCCGACTCCTTCTCCTCAATCCACATCCTTCGCTCCTCACTCTTGGATGACACCCTGCTTATTTGGTCAGTTAGGTTAGAATTGGTGACCCGTGTTTGAGTTAAACAACTATCCAAATTTGAGATTCTTGAAGTTAAGTTATTTAATTCATTTTCATATGATTTCTGTGGAATTTTGAACGAAATAAAAAGAGATTGTACCTTCTTGATCAATTCATCAAGTTCATTGATCTGCACACTGAGAGGTTTTGCTGTGAAGCATAAGTCCTCTCGCTCCTTGGTGTCCTCATTTCCACCATCTGTATTGTATCCCCTCATGTGAGATACGTCAGTCACCCTCAGACACTTTCCACTGCTTTCACCACCTCTTGCTACATACGCTTTTCCATGAGAAGGCTTTCTCACCTTATCATCTTCTGAGTCGGTCGACCACACCTGTACGCCACCGAACTCGTCATCCTCTGCCAAACCCTGTACAATTAGAGCATTCATAGAAGGATTAGTAGCAGCTTTCTTTCTCTTAATCTCTTCTAGCTTTTTCATCAGGATTGCTTCTTCATCTTTCTCCTCATCTTTCTCTGCCATTTTCTTCAAAACACAGTCTTTGGCATAATGATTCTTTCCTCCACAGTAATAGCAGCTGACACCAGAATCTGCTTCAACCTTCATAGCATAATCTTCTGAAGTTAGATCGTAGTCCTCTAGGTTCAGATCTTCATCTTCTACTACATTCTTGCTTTTAGACAGGAGGGCCAAGGACCCCAAATTTGAGACCACACTCTTCTCTTGCATCACTATCTTTTCTTGGGATTTCAGAATTCCCACCAGTTTCGCCAGCGAATATGACTTAAACTGCTCGTGAGGTTTAACTGTAGACACAACAGCTCTCCATTCGGATCTTAAGCCATTCAGAAAGGTGACCTTCTGTTCAATCAACTTCCTTTCGATATCATGTTTGATCATCTTGCTGAGAAGATGATTGAAGCGATCAAACGTCTGTGTAACAGACTCATCGGAGTTTTGCTTGAACTCACCAAACTCAGACAAAAGCAAGGTCTGAATTGAGTGTTCCAAATCTTCATTTGTAGAATACAGCTCTCGCAGCCGATCCCGGATTTCTTTAGCTGTACTGCAGGAACTCACCAACCTAAACGTGTCAGACTGAAGAGCGAATCGGATCAGTCTCAATGCTTTGATGTTGCACTGAAACTTCTCCTTTTCGTCTTGAGCAACGTCTTTCACATCTTTTAACAGATCATTATACTCTTTCTGAGTTTTAATGATTCTGGATGTTCCTGAATGAGCAAATGGTCCAGACACAATAGCTTCCCATATAAGATACCCATTATCTTCAGATCCGATGACATAGTCTTCAAAATGATGCGCCCATACCTCGTAATCTTGAGTGTAAAGAATTGGAATCTTTGTTGTTGATCCAATACTTTTTGAGATGTTGATAGGATTAGATTGAGAATCGTCCATGCTTGATTGTTTAACCTGTTGCAAGATCAGACTTGTAATATGTAATATTAGGGCAAAACGAGTAAATAATGAGATACGTCAATTATGGAGTGACGGCTCAATAAATATCAGTTAATGCAGAATAAACCCTAATCACTTCTTTCACAGAAGAGATGTGTATGAATTACACAGCCTCCTACTCTGATACCAATTGATAAGTTTATTAAACTTTTGATCGATTAGATCTTATAACAGGCGAATCAAGAAATTAATAACAGTAAGATAAAAACACAAGAATGGATCTGAAAGAGTCGAATGATTCAATTAACTCAATCCTCAGCAGAGCTCGATGAAGAACTTCTGCTGTAGAGGATATTAGGGTTACAAAAGATAAGAACTGTGAACGCTATGAAAAACTCTATCAAATCCTACGTTCAAGAATGCATGCAAGCATCTATAAATAATAAACCCTACAAAATAACTCACGGATGGACATGCCCATACCGGAGACTAAACTGGACTAGCTAACGAGCCCAAGACGCAACACTAACTGGACCTAACAAGGGTTTTGGACATTAAGCACTTAATGGCCATGCAACACCATAAAGTTGAAAACTTTATAGTGAACAACATCATTTTGGGCTTGGATCTGGAAAATGGGCTTAAGAGCTTAAGGATTAAGCTCGTAAGGAGTTGGGTTGGCAGCCAACTGCGTATACTGGCATATAAGGCATATGTTGCATGTATGTGGTCAACAGGCCCATGCGTAGTCAACCAACGCATATGTTGGGCATACTCAGCTGGGTTGACTTGGTTGACTTTTTTCGAAATTTGACTTTTACTTGATTTTGACTAAGAGGTATTTTGGGTATTTTGGATTGTGATTGAGAATTGGTCATTTGGATGGATAAGTGACGGTTAGAGCTGAGATTCAGAGTCGGGACCTCATCAGCTATTGATCAGATCGAGATGTGAGTTTTCCTCACTATACTTGCGGGTCGAAGGCATCAAAGCCGTCCCTTTGGATTTGATATCTAATACGAAATCAAACAACTCAAACATAGTTCAACTTAAATAATAAGTAATACTGGACTTGAATTTTCCTTGATTCTTCTCAAAATTGGATCTAGGGTTGATTCTCTGGCTTCCAGCACCTTAGCAGGTCTTCTAATCGTAGCTTTACCCCCAAGGTTTCTCTCCATGCCAGGGTATCGATCTGAAAGTCCCTTTATATAGATTTTCAAAAAACAGAGGTGAATCGTCGAGTCCAGTGACCAACTCGGCGAGTCCGTCACTTAAAACCCGTGCACGGCAAGTCAGCGTCAAGAATCGTGAAACTTCTGGCCAACTCGTCGAGTTGAATACCAACTCGTCGAGTCCTTTTGGAATCAGCATTTTCTCAAAACATGAAAGTCGTCCGAAATTGTTTCTAGTTTTCAGAACATTTTGAATCTCATCAATCGGAGTTACGGTTTATGACATATGGCCAAAATACTGACGAGGGGTCAAGCTGTCCAGCAAAATCTGTCTTTCTTCAAAATCCAAGATCCAAGCCTCCAATCGCTAGTTCCGCTTCCTTTTCCATCCGAACATGTCATTGTTGCTGAAAAATGAAATTCTAAACTAATTAAGCACCTTTTGTTCATTAAATGAGACAAAAACAACAAAAAGTATTAAGATAATGCATGAATTTTATAACTAAATATGCCCATATCAATATCCATGTTGTGCGATAGTATGTTATCGAACTGCAGTGATCTATTAGATCGGTATCCTGGTATATTGGACATTGCTATGCTTAGTGATCAGTATATCTTCCTGTTTGTCTCTTGGCTGATTATATCTATTATGTATATGTGCACATATTTGGTTTGTGGTTGGGGATTTACTGCTTTGTGTGTGAGCCAATAGACCAAAGGTATTCCATCCCGTTGGATGATTGGACCCGACATTGGCATTCCAACCTAGGGTATTCTATCCCGAGGATGATTGGTCCTGAAGGTTGATTGGCCTGGCATATTCCAACTTCATGGTTGATTGCACCTATAGTATATTAGCCTTCCAACACGATGGTTGATTGGGCATGGGGTATTCCAACCCGATGGTTGACTGGACCCATAGTATATTGGCATTCCAACCTGATGGTTGATTGGGATTGGGGTATTCCAACCCGATGGTTGACTGAACCCATAGTATATTGGCATTCCAACCCGATGGTTGATTGGGCCTGGGGTATTCCAACCTGACGGTTGACTGGACCCTTAGTATATTGGTATTCCAACCTGATGGTTGATTGGATCTGACATGTTATATATGCTATTTGTTATGTTTAGGTGGTGGTATTTTAGCGGAACTCACTAAGCTTCATGCTTACAGTTTTGGTTTATGGTTTCAGGTACTTCAGAGGATCGTGGCTAGGAGAAGGCATGACCGTACACATCCTGATTTTATGTCGTTTGTCTTAGGAGACACTGATTTTAAAATAATGTTTTGGAAACAATGCTTTTGTAAACACTTTTATTAGTAAATGAGTTGTTTTGAAAAGTTTTTAATCGGTTAATATTTTTGGGATGTTACAAGTTGGTATCAGAGTCTTGGTTTGAGTGATTTGGAGGAAAAACCGTGTGAATCCAGTCTCAAACTTAGGAACTTCAAATGTTTTAAAAATGATTTACACAAATTGTTTTCCAAAAGTAATCAAGAAATGATGAGATGTGTACGATCAGCCGGAGCCAGTAAGTAGACCCCAAATTACCACACTTTTAGTTGATATTGTGATATGTTAGAACAACATGCTAGTGATGGGCTTGGGATCTTCAAGAATTACATTATAGAGTTGCCTGCTTATATGATGCCTAATAGCCTAAGGTTCTTTCTTATATGAAATTGACAGCATTAATGTAGTCACTTTGTGTTTTCATCATATTTGTACATAACGAAGATTTTATAGCCTAATAATGTTTGATTTGGCCTTATTTCCTATTCCTTGTTTGGTTGTGGGCTTAAGGTAGAATCGAGTATTCGACTGTCTATAGGATCCAACGTTATTTATGATCAACATGCACGAGTGGCTGCAGGGTTGGTGGAAGTTTCATGATTGGGTGCAGTACATGGCGGGTCATGGGAGAATTATTAGCCACTGTTGAGAGAGTGAGGTTAGGATGAACATGTATCCAAGTTGCTGGGATTTAGAGATCGAGAATTTCATATGAGGATCTGCCTGATTTTATTGTGTCCTAGTGCCAGTCGACTCCACTGCTCGAATGCTGCTTGCTTTGTGCTTTGTGGGACTCACATTCATCTGAGCTAACTATCAAATGAATATGTTAAGTTACATTTTATGGAGGTTAAATAATATTACAGTGAAGGATTTGGCCCTATTGCGCATCTCTCATTTGAGTCTAACTGTTGTAGGTTTGGGTCCTTTAATTGAAAGATTATTTAAGTTTTGTTGCATATAATTATATTCATGAAGTGGTTGGCTGAAATTGTTTAGAGTCCTTCTGCAGCTGATGGCAGGGGAGGTAGGGAAATCCTAGGAGAGCCTAGGAAGTATTTTTGTGCAGTTGTTTCGTGGTTTAGTAGGTATTGAGATTATTATTATGAGTAGGTCTTAGATGACCCGAGATCATCCTTGAGGAAAGTATGGATAGGTGTGGAAGGTAGTATTAGGCCCGTACTACTAGAAGCATAGGATCCATACTCGAATCGAGGAGAGTTTTGAGGATTTTAAGGGCTGGTTAGGGAAGATAACATGGTTTGATACCATGATTCGTGGTAGTGGTTTCGTATCTGTCGATCTTTTGGTTATGGTTGCTCTGGCGTGAGGATGGGTCTGGTAATTGTTTTGGGCCTCGTTGGTGAGTTCGGTTTGGGTTAAAATGGTGCAGAACTAGATGAGTTAGTTGGTTTGAGGTCTCGAGGATTTTGCTCGAGGCCGTACATTCAAGTCGTGAGACTCAAGAATGAAACAATTGTTATGATCGGCTTGGGATTGCAGGTGGAAGTGGAATGGTTGATTGATAAATTGGAATGCCGCTATCCGTGGAAAGGGTTATGCCCTTTCCGTTTTCCGAGTTCAGAAAAGGAGTGAACAGACTTTTGATTTTTAGAAATTGGATGTAAACCCAACATGGGGTATGTTGGTCGTGGAGTTTTGTGACAGTATGTCAGCATGGGAGTACGCAGGAGGATTGATGTATGGATGCTTTGTGATGTGATCAAGGGTCCGTGTTCTTTGGATGTAGGTAGGTCAGGTACCGGATTGACGGTCGGGATCGTAGGAGAAGAATGTATGTTTTGGATAGTAAATTAGTGTTTGGCTTATGCAGTTGCATGAATTACTTGATGTTAAGTAGTTATGATTGGAAATTTCAAAGGTATTCAGTTGAATTTCAGAATCTCTTAGGATTTGATTGGTCCTTATCTAGAAGACCAACATGTGTGTGTTATACATCTCAGAGTCAGGGATGGTTGTACCGGGTTAAGCTGGTTTGAGGTTTGGTTGAGTTGCAAAACCAGTGGGTGGTAGTTCAAACCCTAAGTGGGGGAGAACTGGGTATTCCGCCTGGAGGATTATCGATGTGTTCGAGTTCATGATGCTGGAAGAATGGCTCATAGGGATCTGTGGTGCAGTTATGTGGAATCTCGGTTCAGGATTTGGTCGAGGCAAGGGCATAGAGTAACTGGTGATCGGATGTATGTGTTCAGGAGATACATGAGTTGTCTCTCGGCAGAAAGTAATTAGTCAAGGAGCTCGTTGCAGCTATTGGTTCCTTTGTGGGTACCATTGATTAGATAAGGAGCCGTTAGGATCACTCATGTTGAGTATCAGTTGCTGAGGGAATTTTCAGCTCGCTGTATGGATTTCTATTTATAGGCTAGCTTGGACAGAGGTGGACCAGGAAATCAGTTTCAGAGTTGGGTACGTTCATCTCCGTGCACGTTTTAGTTTATTAGATCTATGTCAATGTGTCCTCGATCATTTTTCGTTTCGTTCATCATTCAACGGAGGTTCTCCGAAAGTTCTAGTTGTGACAGTCGAAGTCCACTAGATGTATCAACCCATCATCAAGTTCAATATGTTTTGTGTTCCTGTGGTCTCTGGGTATGTTTACCCTCAACGGTGGCGTGAAATTTTGGTTCATAGCAGGCTTAGGTTTTGGTAGCATCCAGGATCACCTTGGAAGTCTTCTCGAGCTAGTTACATATTGGTGGAATTTGTTCAGTTTCAATCAAGTATGGGATCTTGTTTCGATCGATCGTGAGGATGTTTTCTGTTAATGATTGAAGTAGTCATTTCATTTGAACTCTGGTATTTTCCCCCTTTTTTGATGAAGTTATGGGTTCCCTAAGGGTGAGTGTTGGGGTAAGTTCATTAGATATTGCACGGTGATCATGATTATTGATTACTTCTACTTGTAGTACTTTCAATGTTGGCACATTTATGGAAGTCCGGAGACTCATGAATCAACTGGTTTGGATAAAGTGAACAACTAAGGGTGGTTGGGAGTATTTGTCCTGCATCAGAAAGTCTATGTAGAGTGTTTTCATTATAAGTCCTATTATGTGCAAGCTGTTATTAGGGGTTTGGTTATCAAGGCTGGGTATCAGTTATGAAGTTTTGAACCATGAAGTTCTTTGTGGACGTCTTGATTAATTTTCAAGGTGGGGGTACACTTGAGTTGATGTCACAACTAGAAAATTTAGAACCAATAAGAGTTTAGATTGTAACCATGTAAAAATAAACTCATGATGTAATATAATTGCAATAAAACACTTGAAAGCCATATGGGCATTAAATTTATAAGCTATTATAGACATGTAAGTAAGTATATGAAAAACCTTGAAGAACTATGTGTATTTGGCCTTGGCTAGTCAACAAGAAAACACACATTAAACATTTTGTTTGGAAGTTTTAGCACAATATCCCACTAAGGCCGTAAATGCTTTTCATGGGGGACCTCAAAATCGTAAACACCCCAAAACCAAGCACCATGGCCGAAAACTCAATGGGAAAGGACCTAGGACTATAAACCAAGGTGGAAACCCATATTAGGGCCGTAAAAACATGTGTTTACGTCCATGCATTGTAGAATTAATGTGTTTACGGTTTATAATTAAGGAAAAGACAAATAAATTTGACTTTAGGGTGGGACATTTCAACCATTTCCAAGGCAATCATGGTTAAACACGTATTAACCATCAAATAACAAAGCATAATCCTCCAGTAACCCAAGCAAACATCATGTCAACCTTCTCTCTTTTACTAAGGAACAAAAACCCTTTTTCCATATCACAATTCCCATTTTCACTTACTGAGAAATCCCAAATTTGCTCTCTTTTACTAAGGGTGCGTTTGGTATAGAGAAATGGAATTGCTGTAGAGAAAGAGAATTAAGCTGGAGAAAGAGAATTGACTCTCCTGTTTGGTAGAACTGAGAATCCACAAGAGAAATGTGTCTGAGATCATTTCTTTTGTTTGGTAGTATTAAACAGTGAAATAGAAATGCATTTTTTAGCTTGTTTATTTATTTTCAAACAACATTGTTTTTATGAAAATGCATTATGATGCACATCTTAGTTTGCCAAAATAAGTATATTTTATGTTTATATTTTTTTATTATAACATCACTTTTTACCAAATAATTTATTTTCTTGTTAATTAATATTATATATACATATTTCTAATATAATGAATAATTTACAAATAGATTCAAACTGAAGAAATATTATCACACCACATAATGAATACAATATATAAACAAGAATAATGAAATAATAATAGAGTTGTTCAATTATTAAAAATAGTATAAACACCACATAATGAATAATGAAGTTTACATAAAAACATGGAATAAATTAATTATTGGCACACCTTGAACTCCAATCAGTAAACATAGTATTAGCAAGAAGATCTCGACGGTCAGTCCATCTTTGCGAGGTCTCCACGGTAGAAATAATGTTGTCATGTTCGTCTCCAAATTGGCTGTGATTTGTAGGGATTTCTTGATCAAGGGGGTCTTCCATCATGGTTGTACGTATGAAGTTATGCATCAAACAACATGCAATGATTATGCGTGGCATAGATTCTATTGGATGGTATGCATTATCACGTAAAATAGCCCATCTAGATTTAATTAATCCAAAACATCGTTCTATTATGTTCCTTGCTGACGAATGCCTCATGTTATATAACTCTTTAGCATTTGTAGGAGGTTGAGACCAATCGTTAAGATGGTAACGTTTCCCGCGATAAGGTGTTAAAAAACCTTCACCATTTGTATAACCCGCATCACAAAGGTAGTATGTTCCTACAATAGATTCTACATATTTAGTTAGACTGTATTGATAATATTATGTAGCTTTATGTTTTATGTATATCATACCATGAGGTATTTTAAGACAATGTGGTTTACTAACAGCATCTCGTAGTACTCGACTATCTACTGCGGAACCCTCCCATCTCGCTAGTACATATATGAACTGAAGATCTCTCGAACACACTCCAAGTACATTAGTACAAATTTCACCCTTGCGTGTTCGATAAGGTTTTCTCTTTGTTGTAGAGACTTTAACTTTCATATATGCTCCATATAATGCTCCTAGGCAACCCTATACATAAAAAATTATTTAATTAATATTGGAATTAAATAAATTTATAATAACTAATTACTAACCTTAAACCACCTCCACCTCTCATCGGTTTCGTCATCGGGTATTGGCATAGGTTTCTTGTGGAACTCTTTATGTAATCGACATACCACATCTAAGACTACTTTGAAATATCGACTTACAGTTTCACCTGACCTTTTGAATCTTTCTACTATAATCCTATTTTTTTGGTCATGTGCAAGTACATGTAAGAACATAGCAACTTGCTCGTCAACTAACATGTTTTTACTATTTTTCAACCCCACTTATTTGTTCAAGCATGTCACATAGTATCGTAAATGCATTTCTATTCATTCTTATGTTAACCACACTTGTTTTTATCACTTTTATAAACCATATCATGAATACTATCACGTCCATTATGGTAAGTCATTAAATATTTTTCCCGTAATATTGTAGCTTTTTCTAAACGATTCATAGTAAAATCATACAACATCCACCAACGTATCATGACACAGATTACATAAAATGATCTTACGGCGGATGTCCTAACAATTTGTCTATTTCGCACAATCTGTTGTTGCAAAGGTGTTTGTGTCATCTACGTATATACAAACAAGGAAGAGTTAGGACAAAAAAGCCAAAAAAAGCTAGAACTATCGAAAGAAAAATCATAACAGCCACTGTTTAGAGCTGCATAACTTAGCCAAAAATAAACCAAATAAGCTATTTCTTGAGCCTAAAATGTATACAAGACAGACGACTACAATCTGGAAAAAACAATCGCCTCATTCCGAGCGGGTACGAAGATTTTATGATGGTTCAAAGTTGGACAAAAGAGCTAAAAAATTGCTGAAACAGTTTACAAATATCCTAACAGCCCATGTTCGCGTCTACATTACTCAGCCAAAACTAAACTGAATAAGCTATTTCTTAAGCCTAACATGTAGACAAGACAGAGGACTACAATCTGAAAAAAAAATTGCCTCATTCTGAGTTGGTATGAAGATTTTATGATGGTTCAAAGTTGAACAAAAAAACTAGAAATTGTTGGAACAGTTTACAAAAATCCGAATAGCCATGTTTAGGGCTTTATAACTCCCCCAAAACTAAACCAAATAAGCTATTTGTTGAGCCTAAAATGTTGAAAAAATAGAGGACTACAATCTGGAAAAAAAATCACCTCATTTCGAGCTGGTATGAGGATTTTATGATGGTTCAAAGTTGGACAAAAAAGATAAAAAGATGCTGAAACAGCTTAGAACAATCATAACAACCCATGTTTAGGGCTATATATCTCAATCATATCTTAAACAATTAAGCTATTTTTTTGAGGATAAAACATAGCCAAGATAGAGGACTACAATCTAGAAAAACAATCTACTCATTTTGAGATCATATGAAGATCTAATGGCTGTTCAAATTGAAGGAAAAAATAAAAATAAAAAACTGAAATTGTAATTTTTTCTTTATACAAACAACTAACTAGATACAAATAGCTATCGGCCCTCAGTCATCATTATCTACAATTATGGTGACAACAAGAATTCAAAATTAACTATAATCTCATATAATATGGTCAAAATTGACATTCACACAACACAAATACATAACTGAAACATCAATAATTGAGTTTATAGATTGCAAGATTGATCGACATACCTTGAATTGGAAGATAGTGGTGACAAAATCTAAAAATAGGAGCAACCCAGAAGTGTGAAATCGTGAGTCTATGATCGCAAAAACAGTCGATCGTTAGTCAATGATACGATCGACAATAGGGCAAACGAAGAAGAAGGGCCGATTGAATGAAATCCATAAACGATTGATTTTTTTGGAGTGCTGGTTTAATTTTGCACGCAAGGGGGTTCGAATGGAGGTGTAAATGAATTCTCCGCTTTTTTTTCCTTATGATTCACAACCCAACGTAACACATTGTTTTCTCTCATTTTCTCTATTTTTAATATGGAATTATTTTGATGGAAAAAGGAATTGATATATTTCTCAATTCTTTATTTTTTATATCAACCAAACAAAAGAAAAGGCGTTTCTTAAATCCTAGTAAGTATTTCGAGTTTGTATAGTGATCCTACACATTATCTTGTTAATTTCCTTCCATTTACACATGACATTATGTGTTAACAACTCTAGGGTATCATAATCTTCACAAGTTCATCAAACACTCCAAGTGTTTAGGATCAAAACTTTCCTCTCATCACCTCAACTACACCCTTCAACTACTCAAGTTGAGCTTCATACCCCACTCCTTTTCAAGTTTTCATCCTTTTTATAGGAGGGGGGGGGGATACAAGTCCAGTCTTGTTTGAATTCCTTGGATATTTGCATGAACTTGTATGTTTATATGTCTAGGTGTGTTGAAATGATATTATTTCATGCTAACACTCCTTAAACTCGATATTTTCACAAAGTCTCAAGTTGTTGGAACAAAGTTATCTTTGTGTAGTTTCACATATTTTGGGATCATGTTACAAATGAAACAAGTTGCTAAGTGAAAATGGTTTCTTATAATGTGTGGTAAAAATCACAAATAATGTCAAAGAAAATGTTAAAGCATTTTTGGTTATAAAAGCTTGAAAGATGGCAAAATATGAGAGTTTACATTAAAATAGTAACTTTTTGGATATATAAATTTTTACCACTAATACCTGTAAAATTGTTGAAAAATAATAAATTTCAAGGTTTTATGTAATTTTGTGTAAATTGTTACAAGTTCTAGTCACAAAAAAATAGAGTACTTTTGGTGTTACAAGACACTCAAACAAATTTTTGGTGTGTTAAAAACCCACCATCCCACTTGAATATTTTACTAAATACAATTTTTAGTAGTAAAATAATTGTAAAAGGTTGTACTATTTCAAAGGTTTAAAACCTAGAGTATTTTGTTACTTTTACAACACATATTGCAAGTTGACAAGCCATTAGTAATTATTTATAAATATCATTATGAATAATTCAAGAAAATTGGTACACAAGACAGAGTTATACAACAGAAATATCCGTGTGTCATAAAACCGCAGTCATAAATAAACACTAAGAACGCCATAGGCATTATTCGATAAATTCGCGCAATTTTTTTTGAGGTTCTTGTGAGACACTCCTTCAACGTACCTACCTAGTATACACCATAAGTCCTGTAGTTATGACCAGAGTCTCCTAGAGGGAGAGCGAGGTAATTTTGTATAGATCTATACGGGATTGACACCCCCACACCTGAACTATTCGCTACAGCTAGATGGGCCAATCTAGGGTGACAAATATCTTATTAGAAATCGACACCTGAAGAACATCAAGACAGGCGCTTTAGTCGTATTAGCATGGTTGTAACAAATCACATAGGGAATAACAATATTATTTTAAAATTTATGAAGAATCGACACCCTACTAGTTTTATAAAATACAAAACTATGTTTCTTCTATTTTGTAAACTATTATCACCATTCCGGTCTTAGGGTTTTAAGATTATATATATATATATATATATATATATATATATATATATATATATATATATATATATATCAGAAAATATAGGATTTTCTGGGAACACACTCTTTTTAAATGCAAACAAAGGAAAACAAAGAACATGCATGCAAATTATACATGGTTTTGGAACGAGAATCACAAACTATTTTCTATAGAAAATATTGGATTTTCTGAAGTCTTAAAACTTATTATAAACAAAGATATTACAAAGGTTTTCTTACAAATATGCTTATGAAATCACCAACATTCTATGTTGACGCTTTTCAAAACGACTTGTATTCTCAGGGACTCAGTGAACAGGTACTCGAGCCTTGGAGGTAGATGTTTTGCTATCTTTTTGAGACATCATACTTTATGTTATTTTTGTGTAATGGAAGAACAAGTATAATTTGTAAACAATGAATGTTGGTATATTGTAATGTATGATGTTTGGTTGCTATGTAACATTTATATTCAACTGCTATGATATTACACAACGACGTCATCCACCCCAGACGTTTCTGCCGTCCTGGTTCGAGGGTGTGACAAATTGGTATTAAAGCATTGTTTATAGTGAACTAGTATATCTAAGCATAAATACAAGGGGTCTAAAATACTCTGACTAAAAAGTATACTCTGAAAATATAAATATTTTACCAAGTGTACACACATACATGCATATTAGAAAACAAGAACAAGGGTTGGACATCGTGACTAAACTTAGATAGTTATGTAATCATATCTAGGGTAAATATAGCCCGATCAACTATATTTACTTGAGATACGACTAACATGTGTCTAGGAGCGGTCAAGGTGGACAACAAATCTAAAACTCATCAGCTATAATAAAAAAGGGTCTAAGAACAAAAACTAAAAGACACAAAAAATACTATAGGAGTATTTTTTAACATGCTATCTATTTCCTCGCACTTACATATTATCGTGCAGACACTATTGCTGGCTTTAACCTTCCCGGAGACCCCTATCTCCCCAATCAGGGGAATGTGGGATGGATGGAGGCAGAGCCGGAGGAGGATCCCGAGGAGCCTATTTAGAGTTTGAAGAGGAGGACATTGACGAGGATGTCGAGGAGGATGAATAGGACGCAGATTCCGAAGTCATCAATCCACCCTACATAGTGAGGGTGCCGACACACCAGATGGGCTAAAATGGTTCAACGCCCCCCTAGGAACTCGACATAGAGAGGTGGAGCTGAAACTAGGGCCAACGCCCACCCATCGACATGGAGCAGGGATTCTACAACCTCTAGCATGGAGGCCCGATGGATAGAGCTCTTCTTGTGATGGTCCGACGGACCAGGGACATTGGTGACCAGGCACATGTGACGACCAACCAAACGATCCAGATGAAGCCACAACGGGGATTGTACTATAGACCTTTCAAAGGTCAATTTTCATGCATTATGCACTAAAATTTATCATTAATGAAACGATGATGTGTTTCATTTGTGATGTTGTAATCTGCTATGTTTTCTCTTTTCATTTTTACTTGATGTAATACCATTTCAATTATAAGTACAACCGAACCACCATAACCGTTTGAAACAAAGGGTTCCATAAACTCATCGTCATTGTTGTCTCATAGCAAGAAATGCCTAGAAGGTATATTCTCAAAAACACTACAACCGCACCACCACCGCCGCCGCCGCCTCCACTGGAGATGGATTCTGATGCTTTCCAGGCGGCAGTCTCAGCTGCGATTATGGCAACATTAGCACACATTAACCAGAGCACAAAAGGAGGAGGTAATGGAAATGGGGCAGGAAGTTCCAATCACAATGATAATCAAGGGCACCCAAAAACCTGCACATACAAAGATTTCACCAATGCAAAACCAAAACCATTTAATGGAAGCAGAGGTGTGATAGCTCTCACTCAGTGGTTCGAGAAGATCGAATCGGTCTTTGAAATCTGTGGGTTTCCAGATGAAATCAAAGTAAAATTTTCAGCTTGTACGTTTGCTGAAAGGGCCTTTTCATGGTGGAACGACCATTTCAAGGCCCTTACTCTCCCAATCGCAAATTCTATGTCATGGGAAGACCTCAAAACTATGATGCTGGATGACAACTGTCCCCGAGGTGAAGTGCAAAAGCTTGGGCAAGAAATGTGGAATCATACCATGCAGAACTCCGACATTGAAGCATACATTGCCATGTTTAGGGAGCTTGCACTCTTGTGCCTAGGAATGATACCTTCTTAGGGTAAGAAGGTTGAACGGTTTATTTGGGGGTTAACTCCTCTAATTTAGGGAAATGTGATTGCTGTGAACACCTCAACGTTCGATAGTGCTAAGCGCCTTGCGTAAAAGTTGTACGACCATGGGGATAAAAAGGCACGAAGACTTCCGGCGCTGGAACAAAGAAGGAGGATAACAACAAGAAAAACTGGGGAAACAAAAGAAAAAGGCGACAGACTCAAGAATCATCTAAGAAGAAACAAACCGTAGCAGTTCATGCTGCTACCACTCAGACCACACCAACATCAACCACACCGACACTTGCAAGGCCATACGCAGGTACTCATCCAAAGTGTGATAAATGCAGCTTCCACCACAACGGTGCATGCCGAGACTTATAGTGCACCAACTGCAATCGAAAAGGAACACCGCCCGATATTGCAGAGCACAGCCGCAACAAACAAACAACCCAACAAAGTCGGGGCAAGTCAGGCATGTTATGGTTGCAGTGAGATTGGCCATTACAAGCGAAATTGTCCTAAGGCCAACACGAAGGGTGCAGGGGGATCAGGTAGAGTCTTGGCAATGGGACAAGGGGAGGTTGTGCAGGATCCAACAGTAGTAACCGGTACGTTCCTCCTCAACATCTATGCATTCATCTTATTTGATAGTGGGGCGAACAAAGTTTCATGATCCATAAGTTTAAACACTTACTAAACCAAAATCCCCAAAAGTTAAACGAAACCTTCACGGTGGAAATGGCTAATGGGAAAACTGAAACAACCAATGATGTATTTCTAGGGTGCACGCTAACACTAAATAATCACTCATTTCAAATTAACTTGATGCTTATTATTATTAGAAGCTTTGATGTGATCATCGGTATGGATTGGTTAAGCCTCCACCATGCCGATATTATGTGCTGTGAGAAGGTCGTTCTCCTTCAGCTACCCAACGATGAAACCCTAATTATCTACGGTGAGAAACTCAGTGCAAACCTCTGTCTCATCTCGTGCATCAAGTCACAAAAGTGCTTGCATAAAAAGAATCATGTCTTTATTGCCCATGTAGTGGACAAACAGAAAGAGGAAACGAGCATCAAGGTCATTCCGGAGGTGCACGATTTTCCAGACATATTTCCAGAAGACCTCCTAGGAATAATCCCTGAGCGACAGGTCGAATTTCGAATTGACCTAGTAATCGAAACCACGCCAATTGCCATGTCGCCATATAGATTAGCCCATGCAGAAATCCAAGAGCTATCTAGCCAATTGAGTGAACTTCTAGACAAAGGATTCATAAGACCGAGCTTTTCACCCCGGGGAGCTCCGGTTTTGTTTGTTAAAAAGAAAGATGGTTCCTTCCGTATGTGTATCGATTACCGAGAACTCAACAAGCTCGCCTTCAAAAATCGATACCCTCTTCCTAGGATCGACGACCTATTTGACCAATTACAAGGATCCATTTACTTCTCGAAAATAGATCTGAGGTCGGGATACCATCAACTACGAGTCCGAGAAGAAGATGTCCCCAAAACTGCCTTTCGAACTCGTTATGGGCACTATGAATTCGTGGTTATGCCCTTCGGTCTGAGGAATGCACCCGCAACATTTATGGACCTAATGAACCGATTCTGCTGACCGTTCCTCGAAAACTTTGTGATTGTCTTCATCAATGATAAACTGGTTTATTCTTGGAGCAAGGAGGAACATAACCAACATCTAAGGCAGGTTCTGGAGGCCCTGAGGGCGGAAAAGCTATACGCGAAATTTTCCAAGTGCGAGTTCGGGATTCAAAAAGTGGACTTTCTGGGACACATGGTCAGTGAAGAGGGAATACACGTGGATCCATCCAAGATCAATGAAATTGAGGGATGGGAAACCCTGAGAACACCAACGGAGATCAGAAATTTTTTGGGCCTTGCTAGTTATTACACGAGGTTCATTCAGAATTTCTCCAAGATCGCCAAACCCCTCACCACTCTAACCCAGAAAGGCATACCTTTCACCTGGGGTGCGAAACAAGAAGCTGCTTTTCAAACTCTGAAGCAAGCCCTCTGTAGCGCTTCAGTGTTGTCTCTTCCAGAGGGAACAAAAGATTTCGTGGTATATTGCGATGCATCGAACCAAGGGTTAGGCTGTGTGCTCATGCAGCGCGGGAAGGTTATAGCCTATGCGTCAAGGCACCTAAAACCCACGAAGTAAACTATAACACTCATGATCTCGAGCTGGGAGCTATGGTCTTCGCTCTGAAGATTTAGAGGCACTACCTGTATGGTACGAGGTGCACCATCTTCACAAACCACAAAAATTCTCCAACACATTCTAAACCAAAAAGAGCTAAACATGAGGCAGCGGCGATGGGTAGAGCTGGTGAACGGATATGAGTGTGAGATCAGGTATCATTCGAGCAAGGCCAATGTGGTGGCCGATGACCTAAGCAGAAAGGAATACTCGGGTTGCCGGGTAAGAACACTAACAATGACCATCCATTCCCACTTGTCTTCGCAAATCAAGGAGGCTCAACTGGTGGCCTTAAAGCCAGAGAACATCACAAACAAAGCCTTTCATGGAATGGATAAGAATCTCACAATCAAAGAGGACGAAGCATACTATCTCATGGACCGGATCTGGAACCTAAAATTCAGAGGGTTCAGAGACATAGTCATGAATGAAGCACACAAGACACGATACTCTGTCCATACGGGGTCCGCAAGATGTACTTGGATCTTAAACAACATTATTGGTGGCCGAATATGAAAGCAGAGATTGCTACCTACGTGAGCAAGTGCCCGACTTGCTCAAAGGTTAAGGCAGAATATTAGAAGCCCTCAGGCTTATTACAATAACCAGTGATACCCGAGTGGAATTGGGAACAAATAACAATGGATTTTATAACCAAATTGCCTAAGTTGGCAGACGGGCTGGATGCCATTTGGGTGATTGTCGATTGGTTGACTAAATCCGCCCATTTCCTACAAATAAAGGAAACGTATAAAATGGAGAGACTGAAACAGATCTACATAAAGGAGGTTGTGAGATTACATGGCGTACCAATATTTATCATCTTGGACAGAGATTGTAGGTTTACCTCTCGGTTTTGGCAGTCTCTACAGAAGTCGTTGGGAGCTCAACTCGACATGAACACTTCCTATTATCCCCAGACAGATGGGAAAAGTGAGCGGACCATCCAAACCTTAGAAGATATGCTCCAAGCCTGTGTGATAGACTTCGGCAAGGCATGGGATACCCATTTGGCCCTCATCGAATTCTCGTACAACAATAGCTATCACACAAGCATCAATGCCGCTCCCTTTGAGGCCCTTTACTGATGTAAATGCGGATCACCTGTGACAACCCGAAATTTCCATTATGTACAATCTATATCACTTCAATAGAAGTTATAGTGTCACTGTTAATTTTCAGACTTTTTCACATAAGTTTGAGTAATTCAAGGTTTACACTTCAGGAAATATCAGGAGAGCGGGTGCACTAGGGTTTTGTGCAACACTGTTATTCCAACACTCTATTATATTAGAGATCATTTCAGGAATAAAAATATTTTCTGCCAAAAATATTTCAGGACTATAAATAGATTTCTGAACCAAATTCATTCATTATTCACATTTCCAACTAGAGAAAAGCCATTTTCTCTCTCACGGATCTTCGGGTTTTTATACCAACACGTGAGTAAATCTTTCTAGTAGTGATTAGAATGCTTATTAGATGCTTATAACATGATTTAGATGGCTAAATCATTAGATCTAGGAGTTTACTCCCCAAGGTGTTCTTGGGCGGTAAACTCCCGAAACGAAGCCAAAACCGACCGTTGTATTATACAACTGCTTAGGACTCTTATGTATGCATGTTAGGAACAAGAAAACATCCATAAAACACCCATGTTTGGGGAGTTCATGGCCAAAGAGATTCATAGGCCGTAAACTCCCTTTTCATACTCAAAATGGTGTTTTAAGGACTCTAACACTTTAAGGCTTTTATCTAGACTAGATCCCATTTAGTGTAAGGCATTAAACACATCAAAGAACACAAACAAATGAGAGTTTACGACCCAAGTGTATCTTAGGCCGTAAACTCCATAAAATGGACAAAAGGGTGTTTCCATGACACCTAAAGCCCTAGACCTTTACAAGGAATTGTTTCCACTTAATTGAAGGGCCAAAACTCATCCAAATCACTTAGCAAAATGAGTTTACGGCCAAGAGAATGCTCTTGGGCCATAAACATGAAAGAATGGCACCAAAGTGTGCCTAGGGTCCTCATTTGCCTTAAACAATTGTCTAGAACATGTCCTTCAAAAGCAAGAGACTTGAAAACAACAAAAACACCCAATACTTAGAGTTTACGGCCGTAAACTCTAAGGGGATTGGCCTCAGGGCCATAAACTCCTATTTGGAGTATTTCAAGACCTTAAAACCCTTCAAGAATGGAACCAGCAAGTTAGAATAATTCTAGAAAGCAATTGGGACTTCAAAACACACCAAACACACATGTTTGGGAGTTTACGGCCATAAACTCAAGAGTTTACAACCGTAAACTCCATGTGTGATGGTTTATAGGGAGTAAACTCACTGATAGGGTCCTATGGAAACCCTAGACACAAATACCCTGTCCCACAATAGCTTAGATGCAATCCTTAGGGCTTAAAACACTTATATAAGGTGTTTATTATGTCTAGGATGTCTTAACTTTATCAATTAGTGATTTAAGACTAATTGAATGCATATATGTGTGATTATATATGTTCATTAGGATCATAGTGCGTGTACAAGTCCTCGCTTGACACCTAGCCATCCTATACCGTTCAGTTCATCCCAATCACCACTACAGGTGAGTTCATACCCCTAATCAATATTTTAAATGATTTTAAATGCTTTAATGGGGGGGGGGGAATACAGGTAGAAACAAACATGTTATTTAATCATTGACATGTATTTTATAACTATGTTTGTCATTTAACAGATTTCACATGCTACAAAATGTGATGCATGAAATGGTTTTACATCTTAAAAACACATTGTTACCAAATGTTTTACCTTTGAAATGTTTATTAAAATGACATCAAGTCATTGCTAATTATTGTTCAAAACCCATAAGATGTCTTACAAAACCATTTTACATTCTTGAACTAAACTATGCATATACACTTATATTCTTATATATGTATTGATGTTATAGTTTACATCTTTCATTTAGTTTTCCCACACCCTTGAGTAGTAAGAGTGTATAAACCTACATGATCAACCAGTTACATTAAAGTAAATTATCATAGGGATAATTTGTAGATATCAAACATTACTTCTATTACAAGGAATCACACAAGAGTCAGTTCATTCATGAGTCTATACTAATGCCATACATGATACATGAGTACACGTACTTAGGATTACATGATACATGAATATGTTTACATATACTTACCTGTTACATGAACACACTTACATGAATACCATACAGGAACACTTCTTCATAGGTGCATTATCCTGTATTTACTTACCTTGGATACTTGTACTTAGAACTAAGAGGATGATTTATTAGTACTTACTGTGTAAATTGTCTTTCCTATCCCGGTTCAATGGGATATTTCAGCGGGACTTACCATTCCGAATCCCACTGATTAGCACCAGTGGTCGATGAACGTCTATGGATGTCTAAGGTTGTCACTTATTTAGTAGTCAGTGATGGGACTAACCATCCCTCTGTCCAACTGTTGCAACAGTGGATGAGATGTGAATCTTCGGAGGATCATTAGGTTAACGCTGTTATGGGACTAACCCTCCCTCCACCCTGCTGCCGCTACAGAGGATGAGGGGACACTCTTCGGATTTCCATAGGGTCTATCTTTCGCTTCGGCGATGTCGTGTTAATTCTGGTCACTCAGGGATAACACTTGCATGATTATATTTTCCTACCTTACTTTATTTTGTGATATATTCACATAAACGATGAGTTAGACTAAGCAGTTTTAGTACTAGTCAATAGAAAGGAAAAAATATCATTTTACATAGTCATAAACAAAACATTCGGGTCTTGGTAGAAGACTACATTGCCATAAACAAAACATTCGGGTCTTGGTAGAAGACTACATCTCAAACTGATAGAAAATAAGGAATTTTGTAGGGTTTTTCATACTTACATCATCATTTTCATTTAAAGGTTTACATGGCCTTCATAACAGATTTTCATAAGCAAGACAATGACACTTAAATACTTATGAATTCACCAGCTTTAAAGCTGATACTCGCTTTCAAAATAACTTGTATTCTCACGTCATCAGTAGACTGGTACGGAGGCCAGGTTTTGAGAAGACGGAGCAGACAAGTCTCGTCTTTTATTTTGATTGTATATTTTTGGTGTCTTATTACAATGAAAGAACACACGTGTATTAAACTTTACTTATAATGCAATGGATGATGTTGTTGCTTGTTTATTATATTACACTGTTGTGATACTGTACATGACGTCCTCCACCCCTGAACGTTTCCGCCGTTCGTGGTTTTGGGGTGTGACAGATTGGTATCAGAGCATTGTTTATAGTGAATTAAGTATATCAACCCATAAAAGATATACTAACTATAAATACATCGGGATTAAATCACTCTGCCTAAGAGTTATACTTTTAAATAATAAAATATTTAACAAAGTATACGTGCCTGCATTCATACTAAAATCAGTGTCACAATGACAAGAACAAAAGTATTACGATTGTGAATATCACAAGTAAGCCTGGGGATATATGGTCAGTCTTGGGAATGGCATAGCCTGATCAACTATGCTGGTCCGAGGAGTGATTAGCATATGTCCAAGAATGGTTGTGATATGGCAACAAGTCTAAAAACTTACCAACACAACCATAAAGAAATACCATAGGGGTATTTGGTCTTACTGTAATTATCTTAGTTAGTTCGTCTATTTTAGCTATTTCTTATGTCCCTTTTCTCGCGTAGATTAAAATGGCTGGATTTCACCATGGCGATCCGTACTTCCCAAACCAAGGCAATGCTGGTTGGCTAGAGGCTGAACCAGAAGATGATCACCCAATTCCTTTGGATGATCACCATGCTGAAGGTTTTTCTGATAGTTCTGACTCGGAGCCAGAACTCAACAACCTACCCCCAAATGCTCAAAACAGAAACCTGAACCCCCGCCCTGTGTTTCAAGGACCCACACCCTTGTGGGCCACTAAATTGATTACATGGAGTCATGAACAGGGTCAGCCCATTCCTTACAATGGAGACCGAAGTTTTTACAACCTCACTAAAGGAGGTTCTGCTGATAGAGTCCTACCAATCATGGTGCGTAGGATTTCTCGGAACTCGATAATAGCCCATGCGACTATCAATCAAGTCTTGGAGGTTGACGCCAACTCTGGTGTTAATACTGTCCACATTCCCCAACTAGAGTCTGCTCATGAAAGGACCCTGGTCCACAATGCATATCTGCAGAGGGAACTTGCTGAAACTCAAGCTGAAGTTAGAGAACTTCGAGCTCAGCAAGCAAGGTCGGACAGGCGTATAAGGGACATTGAACGTCTACTATCGGGATCGAGGACCCATGCTAGCAGTTCTCGTCGCCGATAGAATCTCATCGACTCATCTTTTGGATATAACCTAGTTTATGTAAAACTTTGGTCTAATTTCCTATCTGTATAAATCTTAGACCTGTTAGGTCTTGATCTAGTCTTAATTCTGTCAAAATTTTCCATCTTGGTTGATGTAAGGCCTACTTCTAGGCCATTTTTCCCGAACTTGTTACATCTGTAATTCCAGTATTATTGACGGATATCTAATCTAATGGACATTATTATCCAAATGCTATCTTCTTCATTTAGTGATACTATTCTTCCTGATGTTGGGCTATGGGGATTTAGTCCATGAGACACATTCATTAATCATTCATTCTTATCCATTTCGTTATCTTTTAAACGTGTAGTTAAAGATGCCGCCACGCAGGAATCCAAGGTGAAACCCAAACAACGAAGCACCAATACCACCACCTCCACCACCACCAGTGCCTCTGCAACCACCAAATCCTTTTGATGCCAACATGTTCCAGGCAGCTTTCACTGCAGCAGTTGCAGCTGCTGTGTCAGCAATCAACGCTCCTGCCCCTAGTGGATCAGGAACAGGTGCACCACCCTCGAACCACGACGAAAGCCATGGACACCCTCGGGAATGCACCTACAAGGACTTCACTAACGCCAAACCCCGCAGCTTCAATGGAACTGGGGGTGTAATTGTTGAGACAATGGATTGAAAAGATGGAATCTGTCTTTGAAATCTGTGCTTGCCAGGAGGGCAACAAGGTCAAGTTTGCAACTTGTACCTTCTCTGACCGAGCAGTAACATGGTGGAACAGCCATGTTAACTATCTAACTTTGGTGGTGGCGTATTCCATCGGCTGGGAAAAGTTGAAAGACATGCTGATGAAGGAATACTGTCCTCGAGGTGAAATACAAAAACTCGAGCAAGAATTCTGGGGTCTACAAATGGTTGGATCCGACATCACTACCTACACAAATAGGTTCTGTGATTTGGCAAACTTATGCCCCGACATGGTTGCTCTCCAGAGCAAAAAGATCGAGAGATATATCTGGGGACTGTCGCCCCAGATCCAGTCAAGTGTGATCGCTTCCAGGCCTATTACCTTTGATAGCGCCAAGGAACTAGCACAATCCCTCATCGATCACCGGAAACCTCAGAACACAACAATCCCTACACCTGTACCACAAAAGTCCAACCCCGACCATAACAGGAAGGGGTGGAATAAGAGGAAAAGAGGGGCTTCGCAAGGGTCCTCCAAGAAACAACAACTTGTGGCGATTAATGCTGCCACAGTTACTCCCACTGCCCCTGCGAACCCCTTACCAGCAAAAACATATGATGGGACTCTCCCGAAGTGCACCAAGTGCAACTTCCACCATCACGGACCTTGCAAAGAGATGCAGTGCTCTAACTGCAACAGGAAGGGGCACACAGTCCGTTTCTGCAAGACTCCAACTGCTCAAGCTGCCCAGGTTCCTAACGCCGGTATGGGCCAAGCTTGCTACGGTTGTGGCGAAGTGGGCCACTACAAGAGGAACTGCCCTAAAGCAGGGATGGCTAGAGGAGTGGGAAGAGTTATGGCTCTAGGCCACGAGGAAGCAGTATCTGATCCTACGTTAGTTACTGATACATTCCTCCTCGATAACTCATATGCTTGCATACTTTTCGATAGTGGAGCCGAGAAAATTTTTGTAAGTCACAAATTTGCACACCTGCTTAAACAAAAACCATGTGCATTAGATAATTCATTCACAGTAGAAATGGCTAATGGGAAAACAGAGAGTACAAACTACATATACGTAGGTTGTACCTTAACTTTAGATGGCCATACTTTCAAGATAGATCTCATGCCAGTCACAATTAAATGTTTCGACATTATCATCGGTATGGATTGGTTGAGTCTTCTTCGTGCCGACATTATGTGCTTCGAAAAAGCAGTTCGTCTTAACCTTCCTAACAACGAAACTTTAATTATCTACGACGACAAACCTAGTACGAGCCTTCGCATCATTTCGTGCATTCAAGCCCAGAAGTGCTTGCGGAAGGAGTACCATGCATTTCTCGCACACGTCGTCGATACAAGTCAAGAACTGAAAGACATCCAGAAAATACCAAAAGTACGCGACTTTCCCGACATATTCCCAGAAGAACTTCTCGGTTTACCACCACAACGCCAAGTCGAGTTCAGAATCGACTTAGTGCCAGGGGCTACCCCCGTAGCCAAATCTCCTTATCGTCTGGCACCGGCTGAAATGCAGGAACTTTCCAGTCAACTTAACGAACTTCTCAAGAAGGGATTCATTCGACCAAGCTTCTCACCATGGGGAGCACCGGTCTTGTTCGTCAAGAAGAAAGATGGATCGTTTCGCATGTGCATCGACTATAGAGAACTCAACAAACTTACCATTAAAAATCGTTATCCCTTGCCCCGCATTACGATTTGTTTGATCAACTTCAAGGAGCCAACTACTTCTCGAAGATAGATCTGCGATCCGGATATCACCAACTACGAGTATTAGAGGAGGATGTTCCCAAGACAGCCTTCCGAACTCGTTATGGACACTACGAGTTTGTAGTAATGCCGTTCGGATTAACTAACGCACCCGCAATATTCATGGATCTGATGAATAGGGTGTGTCGTGCTTACTTGGATCAGTTCGTCATCGTCTTCATTGATGACATACTCATCTACTCTCGAAGTAAGGAGGAGCATGGTCAACATCTCCGTAAAATCTTAGAAACATTGCGATTAGAGAAGCTCTACGCGAAGTTCTCGAAGTGTGAATTTTGGATTCGGCGAGTCGAATTCTTGGGCCATGTTGTTAGCGAAGAAGGTATATACGTGGACCCTTCCAAAATTAAGGCCATCGAGAACTGGTCAGCACCAAAGACACCTACTGAAATTCGTCAATTTCTAGGTCTAGCTGGCTACTATCGCAGGTTCATTCAGAACTTCTCCAGCATAGCGAAACCTCTTACAACCCTGACCCAGAAAGGCGTGGCCTTCGACTGGGAAGAGAAACAGGAAAGAGCGTTCCAAACGCTCAAACGAGCCTTGTGCACCGCCCCGATACTATCCCTTCCCGAAGGAATAGAAGACTTCATTGTCTATTGCGATGCATCCAATCAAGGACTCGGATGTGTTCTGATGCAGCGAGGTGAAGTCATAGCCTATGCCTCGAGACAACTGAAGACACATGAGGTTAACTACACAACCCACGATCTCGAACTAGGAGCAGTTGTGTTTGCTCTGAAGATCTGGCGACATTACCTATACGGTACAAAAATCACGATCTTTACAGACCATAAGAGTCTACAACACATTTTCGACCAGAAAGAGCTCAACATGAGACAAAGACGGTGGGTCGAGTTACTTAGTGATTACGAATGCGAAATTCGTTATCATCCGGGTAAAGCCAATGTAGTAGCCGACGCCCTAAGTCGGAAAGAATATACTGGTCGTAGAGTCAAATCTTTGACTCTAACTATCCATTCACACTTGTCCACGCAAATAAAGGAGGCTCAGCTCGACGCTTTGAAACCTGAAAACGTGGCGGGTGAATCCCTTAGAGGGATGGATAAAAAGTTGGAAGTCAAGGGTGGCGGAGCCTTATACCTCATGGATCGGATCTGGACACCGAAACACGATGGCTTCAGAGACTTGGTCATGACCGAAGCTCACAACACTTGTTATTCCGTCCACCCGGGTTCAGATAAGATGTATCTGGATCTTAAAAAGCTATACTGGTGGCCTAACATGAAAGTAGATATTGCTACCTTCGTGAGTAAATGCCTTACTTGCACAAAGGTCAAGGTCGAATACCACAAACCCTCCGGTCTTCTACAACAACCGGAGATACCAGAATGGAAGTGGGAGCGGATCACTATGGACTTCATAACCAAGTTGCCCAAGACGACGGGTGGACTTGACTCCATATGGGTCATCATCGATAGACTGACCAAGTCTGTACACTTCCTACCGATCAAAGAAACAGACAAAATGGAGAAACTTACCAGAACTTACATTAGGGAGATTGTAAGGCTGCACGGTGTTCCTTTATCTATCATCTCAGACCGAGATAGTAGATTCACTTCGAGGTTCTGGCAGTCATTACAAAGTTCCGTAGGAACTAGGCTGGACATGAGTACAGCCTACCATCCACAGACCGACGAGCAAAGTGAGAGAAGTATCCAAACCCTAGAAGATATGTTGCGTGCCTGTGTGATTGACTTTGGAAAAGCTTGGGATATCCATTTACCCCTTGTAGAATTTTCCTACAACAACAGTTATCATACGAGCATAAAGGCAGCTCCATTCGAGGCCCTCTATGGCCGAAAGTGCAGATCCCCTCTGTGCTGGGCTGAAGTGGGTGATACCCAGTTAGCTAAGGGACGAGTTCCCGAAAGCACTCTCACGGGTCCGGAGATCATTCGGGAAACGACAGTGAAGATCGTTCAAATTCGTGAACGATTAAAAGCCTCTAGAGACCAACAGAAAAGCTACGCCGACAAGCGTAGGAAACCATTGGAGTTCCAGGTGGGCGACAGAGTCCTACTGAAGGTCTCACCCTGGAAGGGCTTGATACGCTTTGGAAAGCGTGGGAAGCTCAATCCAAGATACATAGGGCCTTTCGAGATTCTCGCAAGAATCGGTCCTGTGGCTTACAAGCTCAATCTACCGAAAGAACTCAGTAACGTACATCCTACCTTCCACGTGTCAAACTTGAAAAAGTGTCTATCCGACGAGACTCTTGTTATTCCACTCGTCGAGATCGAGATCAACGGGAGCCTCAACTTCGTGGAGGAACCAGTAGAGATCATGGACCGAGAGGTCAAGCAAACAAAGCAGAGTTGTATCCCGATAGTGAAGGTGCGTTGGAACGCAAAGCGTGGACCGGAATTCACTTGGGAACGTGAGGATCAGATGAAACTGAAATACCCTCACCTTTTTGCTTAGTTATTTGTAATTTCTTACTTGCTTAAATTCTAATTTCGGGACGAAATTCCTTCTAACGGGGGGATGATGTGACAACCCGAAATTTCCATTATGTACAATCTATATCACTTCAATAGAAGTTATAGTGTCACTGTTAATTTTCAGACTTTTTCACATAAGTTTGAGTAATTCAAGGTTTACACTTCAAGAAATATCAGGAGAGTGGGTGCACTAGGGTTTTGTGCAACACTGTTATTCCAACACTCTATTATATTAGAGATCATTTCAGGAATAAAAATATTTTCTGCCAAAAATATTTCAGGACTATAAATAGATTTCTGAACCAAATTCATTCATTATTCACATTTCCAACTAGAGAAAAGCCATTTTCTCTCTCACGGATCTTCGGGTTTTTATACCAAAACGTGAGTAACTCTTTCTAGTAGTGATTAGAATGCTTATTAGATGCTTATAACATGATTTAGATAGCTAAATCATTAGATCTAGGAGTTTACTCCCCAAGGTGTTCTTGGACGGTAAACTCCCGAAACGAAGCCAAAACCGACCTTTGTATTATACAACTGCTTAGGACTCTTATGTATGCATGTTAGGAACAAGAATGATGGGTTTTGAGCATTCTAACACTTCCTAAGTGTACATGCAACCCTAATAACCTTGGATCTATGTTTGTCTAATTTGTCATGCAAAGTTGAATTCCAAGGTTATATCCTATCTAGCATACATGGGGAACAATTTCAACATAAAGTATAGATAGAATAACTTACCTTGTTGTTGCTTGTGTTCCTTGAAACCTTGTGAGCCTAGCACCTCAAGTGGTGATGCCTCAAATGCTTCACACAACACCAAATGCTCTTGGAAGAACTTATGAGAGTATACTCACTTCTTCAAATCGGCCAAGCCCTCTATTTCTTTGTGTCAACCGATTTTGGTGGAGATTATCTTTCTTATATAGTGTTGACACATCTAGGGTTAAACCCTAATGTGTCATGACTCTTCATTTCCATGACCCATGGGTTTGTAACTCCCATGGAGCATCCATGGAGCATCCTATGGGAGGAACCCAACTTGATGATCCATGGAGCCTTTTAGCCCACTATACAAGATATGGATGATTTACTTAATCAACCCATATATATTTAATTAGTTATCTTTTGATCACTTAATTAATTCTAAATTAATTCTTGATCAAACTAATCAAATAATATTATTAATATATTAGAACTTATAATATATTAATAATCTCCAAGCGTTATTTCTCTCATTTAGTTTATCCAATTGCATGGTGCCATGCAACCCAAATGGACCATGCCGGGTCGGGTCAAGTACATACCAGAAATAGTTATGGACTTAGACACCTTATCCAACAAAGAAAACATCCATAAAACACCCATGTTTGGGGAGTTCACGGCCAAAGAGATTCATAGGCCGTAAACTCCCTTTTCACACTCAAAATGGTGTTTTAAGGACTCTAACACTTTAAGGCTTTTATCTAGACTAGATCCCATTTAGTGTAAGGCATTAAAAACATCAAAGAACACAAACAAATGAGAGTTTACGGCCCAAGTGTATCTTAGGCCGTAAACTCCATAAAAATGGACAAAAGGGGTGTTTCCATGACACCTAAAGCCCTAGACCTTTACAAGGGATTGTTTCCACTTAATTGAAGGGCCAAAACTCATCCAAATCACTTAGCAAAGTGATTTTACGGCCAAGAGAATGCTCTTGGGCCGTAAACATGAAAGAATGGCACCAAAGTGTGCCTAGGGTCCTCATTTGCCTTAAACAATTGTCTAGAACATGTCCTTCAAAAGCAAGAGACTTGAAAACAACAAAAACACCCAATACTTAGAGTTTACGGCCGTAAACTCTAAGGGGTTTGGCCTCAGGGCCATAAACTCCTATTTGGAGTATTTCAAGACCTTAAAACCCTTCAAGAATGGAACCACCAAGTTAGAATAATTCTAGAAAGCAATTGGGACTTCAAAACACACCAAACACACATGTTTGGGAGTTTACGGCCATAAACTCAAGAGTTTACAACCGTAAACTCCATGTGTGATGGTTTATAGGGAGTAAACTCACTGATAGGGTCCTATGGAAACCCTAGACACAAATACCCTGTCCCACAATAGCTTAGATGCAATCCTTAGGGCTTAAAACACTTATATAAGGTGTTTATTATGTCTAGGATGTCTTAACTTTATCAATTAGTGATTTAAGACTAATTGAATGCATATATGTGTGATTATATATGTTCATTAGGATCATAGTGCGTGTACAAGTCCTCGCTTGACACCTAGCCATCCTATACCGTTCAGTTCATCCCAATCACCACTACAGGTGAGTTCATACCCCTAATCAATATTTTAAATGATTTTAAATGCTTTAATGGGGGGGGGGGGGGAATACAGGTAGAAACAAACATGTTATTTAATCATTGACATGTATTTTATAACTATGTTTGTCATTTAACAGATTTCACATGCTACAAAATGTGATGCATGAAATGGTTTTACATCTTAAAAACACATTGTTACCAAATGTTTTACCTTTGAAATGTTTATTAAAATGACATCAAGTCATTGCTAATTATTGTTCAAAACCCATAAGATGTCTTACAAAACCATTTTACATTCTTGAACTAAACTATGCATATACACTTATATTCTTATATATGTATTGATGTTATAGTTTACATCTTTCATTTAGTTTTCCCACACCCTTGAGTAGTAAGAGTGTATAAACCTACATGATCAACCAGTTACATTAAAGTAAATTATCATAGGGATAATTTGTAGATATCAAACATTACTTCTATTACAAGGAATCACACAAGAGTCAGTTCATTCATGAGTCTATACTAATGCCATACATGATACATGAGTACACGTACTTAGGATTACATGATACATGAATATGTTTACATATACTTACCTGTTACATGAACACACTTACATGAATACCATACAGGAACACTTCTTCATAGGTGCATTATCCTGTATTTACTTACCTTGGATACTTGTACTTAGAACTAAGAGGATGATTTATTAGTACTTACTGTGTAAATTGTCTTTCCTATCCCGGTTCAATGGGATATTTCAGCGGGACTTACCATTCCGAATCCCACTGATTAGCACCAGTGGTCGATGAACGTCTATGGATGTCTAAGGTTGTCACTTATTTAGTAGTCAGTGATGGGACTAACCATCCCTCTGTCCAACTGTTGCAACAGTGGATGAGATGTGAATCTTCGGAGGATCATTAGGTTAACGCTGTTATGGGACTAACCCTCCCTCCACCCTGCTGCCGCTACAGAGGATGAGGGGACACTCTTCGGATTTCCATAGGGTCTATCTTTCGCTTCGGCGATGTCGTGTTAATTCTGGTCACTCAGGGATAACACTTGCATGATTATATTTTCCTACCTTACTTTATTTTGTGATATATTCACATAAACGATGAGTTAGACTAAGCAGTTTTAGTACTAGTCAATAGAAAGGAAAAAATATCATTTTACATAGTCATAAACAAAACATTCGGGTCTTGGTAGAAGACTACATTGCCATAAACAAAACATTCGGGTCTTGGTAGAAGACTACATCTCAAACTGATAGAAAATAAGGGATTTTCTAGGGTTTTTCATACTTACATCATCATTTTCATTTAAAGGTTTACATGGCCTTCATAACAGATTTTCATAAGCAAGACAATGACACTTAAATACTTATGAATTCACCAGCTTTAAAGCTGATACTCGCTTTCAAAATAACTTGTATTCTCAGGTCATCAGTAGACAGGTACGGAGGCCAGGTTTTGAGAAGACGGAGCAGACAAGTCTCGTCTTTTATTTTGATTGTATATTTTTGGTGTCTTATTACAATGAAAGAACACACATGTATTAAACTTTACTTATAATGCAATGGATGATGTTGTTGCTTGTTTATTATATTACACTGTTGTGATACTGTACATGACGTCCTCCACCCCTATACGTTTCCGCCGTTCGTGGTTTTGGGGTGTGACATCACCCCTCTGTTGGGTAGAGGTAGGGGACAGACAATTAGCAAAGGGGAAGATACCAACCAACACTCCCACTGGATCCGAGATTATCTAGGAAACAACTGAGAAAATCGTTCGGATCAGGGAACGACTCCAGGCATCTTGAGATCGACAGAAAACTTACACTAACAGACGATGGAAACCTCTAGAATTTGAAGTCGGCGATCACGTATTACTAAAGGTGTCTCCCTAGAAAGGGATGATACGCTTTGGAAAGCGGGGAAAACTGAATCCAAGATACATCGGACCCTTCGAAATCCTCGCTAGGATCGGCCCGGTGGCTTACAAGCTGCAATTACCACTAGAGCTTAGCAATGTACACCCTGTCTTTCAGGTGTCAAACCTGAAGATATGCCTATCTGACGAAAGCCTCGTAGTCCCACTTGATGAGGTTGAAGTGAATGAAAACCTTCACTTCATTGAGGAACCCGTAGAAATAATGGATAAGGAGGTGAAAAGAATGAAAGAAAGTCGCATTCCCATTGTGAAGGTCCGATGGAGTGCCAAAAGAGGACCTGATTTCACCTTGGAGCGCGAAGATCAAATGAAGCAGAAGTATCCACACCTCTTTCCTAGTTCTTGAGGGCCGCCCTAGAATTAATTTCGGGATGAAATTCCCTCTAACAGGGGATGATGTCACAACTAGAAAATTTAAAGCTAAGAAGAGTTTAGATTGTAACCATGTACAAATAAACTCATGATGTAATATCATTGCAATAAAACACTTGAAAGCCATATCGACATTGAATTTATAAGCTATTATAGGCATTTAAGTAAGTATATGAAAAACCTTGAGGAACAAAACACACATTAAACATTTTGTTTGAAAGTTTTAGCCCAATATACCACTAAGGCCGTAAACCCATTTTATGGGGGACCTCAAAACTGTAAACACCCCAAAACCAAGCACTATGGCTGGAAACTCAATGGGAAAGGACCTAGGACCGTAAACCAAGGTGGAAACCAATCTTAGGGTTGTAAACACATGTGTTTACGGCCATGCATTGTAGAATTAATGTGTTTACAATTTAGAATTAAGGAATAGACAAATACATTTGACTTTAGGGAGGGACATTTTAACCATTTCCAAGGCAATCACGGTTAAACACATATTAACCATCAAATAAGAAAGCACAATCCTCCAATAACCCAAGCAAATATTATGTCAACCATCTCTCTTTTACTAAGGAACGAAAACCCTTTTTCCATATCACAATTCCCATTTTCACTTACTGAGAAATCCCAATTTTTCTCTCTGAGAACTCAAGCTTCAAGCTTTATGGATACTTAATTCTTCAAGGCATTTCTAAATCCTATTAAGTATTTCGAGTTTGTATAATGATCCTACACATTATCTTGTTAATTTTCTTGCATTTACACATGACATTATGTGTTAACAACTCTAGGGTATCATAATCTTCACAAGTTCATCAAACACTCCAAGCGTTTAGGATCAAAACTTTCCTCTCATCACTTCAACTACACCCTTCAACTACTCAAGGTGAGCTTCATACCCGACTCTTTTTAAAGTTTTCATCCTTTTTTGGGGGAGGGGGATACAAGTCAAGTCTTGTTTGAAATTATTGGATATTTGCATGAACTTATATGTTTATATGTCTAGGTGTGTTGAAATGTTATTATTTCATGCTAACACTCCTTAAACTCGATATTTTAACAAAGTCTCAAGTTGTTGGAACAAAGTTATCTTTGTGTAGTTTCACATATTTTGGTATCATGTTACAAATGAAACAAGTTGCTAAGCGAAAATGGTTTCTTATAATGTGTGGTAAAAATCACAAATAATGTCAAAGAAAATGTTAAAGCATTTTTGGTTATAAAAGCTTGAAAGATGGCAAAATATGAGAGTTTACACTCAAAATGGTAACTTTTTGGATATATAAATTTTTACCACTAATACTTGTAAAATTGTTGAAACATAATAAATTTCAAGGTTTTATGTAATTTTGTGTAAATTGTGACAAGTTCTAGTCACAACAAAAACAGATTATTTTTGGTGTTACATGACACTCATACAAAATTTTGGTGTGTTAAAAATCCACCATCCAACTTGAATATTTTACTAAAACACAGTTTTTAGTAGTAATATAATTGTAAAAGGTTGTACTATTTCAAAGGTTTAAAACCTAGAGTATTTTGTTACTTTTACAACACATATTGCAAGTTGACAAGCCATTAGTAATTCTTTATAAATATCGTTATGAATCATTCATTAAAATCGGTACGCAAAACAAAGTTATACTATAGAAATATCTGCGTGTCATAAAACCGCAGTTATAAATTAACACTAAGAACACCATAGGCATTATTTGATAAATTCGCGTGATTTTTTTGTAGAGGCTCTTGTGAGACACTTTTTCATCGTACCTACCTAGTGTACACGGTAAGTCCTATAGTTATGACCAGAGTCTCATGGAGGGAGAGCGAGGTAATTGTGTATAGATCTATATAGGGTTGACCCCCCCCCCACACCTGAACTGTTGGCTACAACTAGACGGGTCAGTCTAGGGTGACAAATATCTTATTAGAAACCAACACCTGAAGAACATCAAGACATGCACTTTAGTCGCATTAGCATGGTTGTAACGACTTATATAGGGAATAACAATATTATTTTAAACTAGGTTGAGCCTTGTGAGCAAAAAGAAGGTGTTTTTAAGTGCTTTGGAGTGTTCTTGGTACAACATGGAGAAGAAGGAACTCATGGAAGAAGTGTTGGTTGCATTGCATCTTGTAGATCCAGACTTTGCTCACCTTGATATTTCTTCTAGAGGTATAAAGTTTGAATCTTGATGATAATATTGCTAGATCTATCTAGTTTTTATTGTTATGAGCTTTTGGTCACTTTAAAAGCATACAGTTTGGATCTTGAAAGTTTGTGACCTTGTTATGGATAAAGTTGGAAAGTTTATCCATCCAAACATCATTTTGATTCAGATCTGAAGATTAAGGATTTGGAATTAATTGATTAAGTTGAGAAGATGCACTTTTTGGGTCCCTTTGAGACTTAAAGACTTGATCTTGTTTGTTGTGGCCATTCTATTGGATAAAGTTGGAAACTTTATCCATTTTGGAGCTATTATGAACCATAAAAATATGAGCTTGAGTGGTTTATGTAACCCATGCTTGTGTTAGATGGTTTTAATGGGTTAAGAACATAGGGTTTTGGACATTAAGCACTTAATGGCCATGCAAGACTATAAAGTTGGAAACTTTATCGTCAATGACATCATTATGGGATTAGATCTGGAAAATGGGCTTAAGAGCTTAAGGATTAATCTCGTATTGAGTTGGGTTGGCAGCCAATTGTGTATGTTGGGCGTACAAGGCATATGTTGCACGTACGTGGTCAATATGCCTATGACTAGTCAACTAACGTGTACGTTGGGCGTACATTTGAGTACGCTGGTTGTACTCAGCTGGGTTGACTCGGTTGACTTTTTGGAATTTTGACTTTCATATGATTCTGACCAAGTTTGAACAAAGGGTATTTTGGGTATTTTTGATTGTGTTTAAGAATTGGTCATTTGGACGGATAGGTGACTGTTTGATCTGAGATTCAGAATCAGACCTCATCAGCTATTGATCAAATTGAGAGGTGAGTTATCTTCACTGTACTTGTGGGTCGAAGGCACCTAGGCTGACCCTTTTTATTTGATTTCCTATTATGCGATCTTATGTTATCGATTTGTAGTGATCTGTTAAATCGGTATCCTGGTACATAGGATGTTGCTATGCTTTGTGATCAATAGATCTGTATGTTCGTTTGTTGGATGATTATATTTGTTATGTATATGTGCTCGTATTTGGTTTGGTAACGAACTTTACTAATCCATAAATAAGAACTAACCATAGGAAAAAGGTGGATTCAAAACTATGTTGGATATAGTGTCTAAGACCATAACTTTATTTGGTATGTACTTGACCCGATCCGGTATGGTCCATTTGGGTTGCATGGCATTGCAATACTTGGATAGGCAAAATGTGAGAAAGTACACTTATGATTATTAATATATTATAAGTTCTAATATATTAATAATAGTATTATTTAATTAGTATTGATCAAGTATTAATCTAGTATTAATTTGGTGATCAAAGTGAGACTAATTGAATATATAGGGTTGATTATGACAATCATCAATTTTTTTATGGTGGATTAATGATCCATGGTTTATGGGTTTGGTCATAACCATATAGAGCTCCATGGATAGTCCATGGGAGTTACAAACCCATGGATCATGAGAAATGACGAGTCATGACAATTAGGGTTTACGTTTGTAACTCCTAACTATGACACACTATAAAAGAAACCCTATAGCTTGCAAAATCGGCACTAGGGTATTCATAAGAGGGCATAACCAATTTTTGAGGCTAAGTGACATTCTCTCAAGTTATTCCAAGTTTGTAGTGTTGTGTGAAGCATTTGAGGCACAACATTTGGGGTGCTAGGCTCACAAAGTCTTGAAGGAATCCAAGCAACAACAAGGTATATATTTCTACTAGTTTTATGTTTTATATATTCTCCATGTCATGCTAGTTAGGAAATAACCTTGAAAAAGAAATTTGCTTGTATATAGAGAAAACATAGATTCAAGGTTATTAGGGTTGCATGTACACTTAGGAAGTGTTAGAATGCTCAAAACCCATCAAACTAAACGAAAGTACTTTTAATATCTTGATAATATCCGTTCTTTGTTAAGTGTTTGCTAGTTTTAAGTTAATCTGAACTTGAAAAATTAGATAAAAAAACCCTTTTTAGTTATTGTTTTTAGATTAATTTTTAGTAGTTAAATTATTATATAAATCCATTCCCTGTGTTCGATACCCAACTTACTTTACTATACTATAAATTGACTAGGTATGCTGCCTATAGGTGCATTATTAGATAAGTAGTTAGGTTATAAATTTTAAGCTAGATAGGTATATTTTTGTGTACCTCAAGTTTTTGGAGACGTTGCTGGAGAAACTAGATTAAGAAAAACACTTTATATCCTCAAAAACTTGATGTGTGCAGAAATATACCTATCTAGCTTTAAATTTATTAACTAACTACTTATCTACTAATGAACCTATAGACATTGTAGCTAGTCAGTTTTTAGTATAGTAAATAAGTTGGCTATCGAACATACGGAATGGATTTAGATAATAATTTAACTACTAAAAATTAATCTAAAAACAATAACTAAAAGGATTTTTTTATTTGATTTTGCAAGTTCAGATTAACTTAAAACTAGCAAACGCTTAACAAAGAACGGATGTTATCAAGATATTAAAAGTACTTTCGTTTAGTTTTGAATCCACCATTTTCCTATGGTTAGTTCTTATTTACAGATTAATAAAGTTGGTTACCAATTTATATGTAGTTACTAGTCTTGATCCGATCTACTAATATTTTTACGAATTCATGAACTACTATGTAATGATCATATACAAGCAAACACAAACTTGATTATTAATGATAATTGGGCTATGTAAGATATATCTAAGACAATTATCTATGATCAAGACAATTAATTAAACATAATTATGATCAAATTGTGTTCACCAACACAACTAAAGTTGTTACCTTTATCACTTAATCTAAGATGTGATTAATCATAGCTCTAGCTATTTAATGATCATAAACTACTAGGTAAAAAAATTCATGTAATTCAAATGGTCAATAAACTACACTTAAATTGAATCAAAGCAATACAAAAGCAAAATTTAACATGCTAGGTAATGATAATCAAACACATGCACAAACCAAATTCATATAATCCATAAAATAAGAAACTAACTCATAGTTTTGGGTTTTATTTAACTAAATGAAAGTCTACTAAATTAGCTACTCATGGTAGAAGTTAAACACACAAAATCATAAGAATTCGACATGATTGAATTAATGCAAACCAGATGTGATGTGTTATCTACGAATCTTCAATCTTCAAACGTTCTCTCTTCCAAAAGGTTGTTTTTCGCTCTTCTCTGGCTTTTGATTTCGACCATCTTTCCAGAAATTTAGATCCAACCTCTCAAACTCGAATGTGAAAAGGAGTATTTGTAGTTTCCTTAAATCGTATCTCACATCCTAAGAATTAGGGTCTCACATCATGAGATCAATATAAATCCGTGTGTGACAAGGAAACTGCATTCCATATATAAATCTACTAGAATGATCAAGCTCACGTCGTGAGTTATAAATCTCAAATTGTGAGTTCTGTCTTTGCACAAACATCATGGATTTTCTAACAAACATGGTGTGGTGATATGTTGCCACGTCGTGGGGAGTGTATTTGCTTAATTTTTCTTCCTTTTAAGCTCCATTAAGCTCCAGTCCTTCCAAGTTCCAATATTCATCACTTCTGGTCCTTTTTAGCTATAAAATAGAATTTAAACATTAGAACTACCAAATATCTTCATTATTAACTAAAATGTAGCATAAATGTATTAAAATAATGCCTAAATATATGTATAGATATGGCAATATCACTAATCTATATAAAGAAAAGCAGTCTTTCTTGAAATCTATTTGCTATATCACATATTAAGAATATGAAGTTACGGTGATTGATATCCTTGTTGATATAGTCACAACTTGTGAGAATGTTTGATTACAGTCAATGTCATGAGTATGATAAGGACCATAGTTAATGACTTGAGTATGATAAAATCCTCTTGTAGCGACCGCAAATTTGGGCTACACATTTAAGATATAATAGATAATCTTAGCTAAAGATGTAGTAGTCGTTATGACTATCTCATGGATATAGGGAGCGCTTAAATCCGACTTTGTATAAAGAAGTTATGCTTCTTCGAAGTTTCGTGATCAAACTAACACGGTTATGTGCGTCATAAAAATTGAATAAAAGATATGTTGCTTATTAGCCCAAGTAATCTAAACAAAAGTCGTTGTAATCGTAAAATTGAAAGCGTGCATAAAGAGCACATCCACATCTGACTTCATATGAGGAAGTTATGATTTTTTGAAGTTTCGGCGTAGCAGTGTGTGACACATAAATCGAAAACAAAAGTGGCTGATTGTTAGGAAAAGCAATCTAAACGAGAGTTGAAGATATCATGAATAAGAATCACTCGATATAAATTCAATCGAGAACAGCTGTCGTATGAAAAAGTTATGATTTCTATACGGACTTTAACATTATAATCCTGTTAAAAATATAACTTTAAAAATAAAGTGAGAATTAGCCGACTTAGTCTAAGCGAAAGTTGTAGCACTCGTCGATAGCTACGCATGGATATAAAGAACGTAAAAACAGTGCTCTAATGAGAAAGATATGATTTTTAGAAAAAATTGAAAATATGGGAGCACAAAAGCACGTGATGCACACCTTCTAGATGAGCGACACGAACCACCATCTTTACGACATGTGTCACAAAGCTGAAGGAGCAAGGTAGCTGGAGAGCGCGGCATACAAGAAGCGCACGACACATCTAGTCAAAATTTTCCTATAAATATGTTGCAACCTTATTCATTCCTTCACATCTCTAGAACCATTCTCTAGAATTTGTACATCTCAGGTCGGAATTTCCCATAGATTTTTGAAGCAATAGCAGGACTCTGAGTCTTCAAAGAGTCCGAAAAATAGAAGTATTCTAGTCGAAGTTTTGCCAGTGCAATTTCCGACGTTTCGCTAGAAAATCTCTGTAGGTTAAGCTGCACTTATTTTATTTCAAGTGTAACTTATATTTATACTCATAATCATTATTATGAGCCTATAAATAATATTTATCAGTGATTCCATGTCATAATACTAATTGACCTACTTATGGGGGTGATGTCTAGGCTAGATTTAGTAAGGTGTTTAAAGTGGGATTTTCAAACAATATACTCTATGTACCAAACATACCCTACCTTCGATATGATCTTACCTGGTTACTCATCTTAAGCTATAGATCAGTAGACCTCGGGATTGTTGTGGAATCTAGACTCTCATAAGTCATGAGGAATATAAGACACATACTTAGTAATGTGTACCTAGGTCATATAAAAGGAATGGCTAAAGTGCTTGGCAAAGCGTTGCCCAAATTTCGAGTCATCCACTTTTAACAAGTGAGTGCATAGTTATTTTGATCTTACACATATATATGAAGTATTTAGATAATTAAATGTTATATGTGCTTATTATTTGTGATTAAAATGGTCTGTGTTAGATGAAATAATATAAGATGATTTTTATATGATTTTTACTGTATATGTAGTTTTATACTTATAATATATTGTGTAGTGGTGGGTGATGAGAGATGATAAATGATGAGGGTGATAGGTGATGAAAGATGATAGATGCTGAGGGAAATGGTTGATGAGAGATGAAAAATGATGTTAATAGACCACAAATTTAATAATATTATTATACTAATGATGTAGTTATCTAAAAGAGTATAAATGACGACCACCGACTATTCTGGACAGCCAGGTGGAAAACAGACATGTGCGCAACCTGTAGGTGATCAACTACGTGTTCATATGGTGTACTCTGTTCCTTATTAACATCCATTGCATAGGAATCACCAAAGCAATATTTTATATTTGATGTTGCGTGATGATTCTGAGGTTAGATCCTTGGAGATGAATATATAAGAAATCGAGTTAATTGTTTGATGTGAAATAGATAATTAAAAATACTAATTAAAATATTGTGGGCTGAAAACCCTATGTACTCACCAGGCTTCCCCGCCTAACGCACTCAGTTTCTTTGAATCACAAGTTGCGGTACGAAGGCACAAGTATAGTAATGTTTAAATTTGATGAGGAAATGTAGGCTAATAGTATGGTAAGATGTTATAAGGCCTGTAAGACAAGTGTATGATTATGTTTCTTATATCAATTATGACATCCTATGTTTTTAATAATCAATGAAAAACATTTCTTCGAGAATACTTTTTATGGGACAAATTCTGGATTTATAAATAAAACTCTATTTTAAAATAACCATAAACAAAAAATATTTTCAGGTCATGAAATGGGGATGTCACAGTTGGTATCAGAGCATTAGTTTAAGAGAACTAGGAATACTTTGAGGATTTCTAGACTTAAACTTAGAATGCTAAGCAATGATTGTGAGATGTGTGTCTATTATATTATTGGTAGTATACTTGAATTGACACAAGCACTAGAATACTTTAGGGTATGTGCGTTAATTGAAGTTATGTGCTAAATGATTTATATTATAGCATGCCTTAGGTTGTCTACCTAGATTGCTATTACTTGATTGAAGGTTTGTTGCTGAACATGATTGGAAATTTTATGTATTTAGAATTCTAAACGTATAAATTAATGTATTGTATTAGAGCTAGCATATAACTTTTCAAAGTGATTAGGAAGATCATGCATCTAAACATAACTAAAAATTTCCATATCATAAAATATGTGCGTCCTGGTACACTGAACGATTATTCAGGCGTACACAACATCATGGCGAGAACTCATAGAAGACTAGGAAAAGGTAACATAAATAAGTAATCTAAACCACGACGTGTGATTGAGCATGCACCAGAAAGTGTGCCAATAGCTGGACCAATCATGATGACAGGAGTTCAAGCCATGATTCCGGAAATGCTAGCTGAACAAATGGAGGTGACCATACAACTGCTCCAAGGGAATAGGAGGGAAGTCACTACACCGATTGATGAACCAATGTTAAATGAGGGACAATCAAAAGAAGGAAGCTACAGTAGGACTGTGGACCAAGCAGAACCACAAAGTGTTAGAAGGAATAACTTTGATGGAGGAATTTAAAAGATGTAGGCAAGTACAAGGAATTCATGGTTTCCAAACCAGGAAGTCTTTCTGGGAGCCCAAAACTAGTGGAAGTTATGGATTGGATCTCCGAGATAGAGATGATTTTTTAGAGATGCGACTACAGCAACCAACAGAAGACCATTCTCGCAATATGACAACTAAAGACTAGAATGTTAAGTTGGTGGATAAAGCTGATATGGAAGAGAACAGGAAGTTCGAAGGATCTTCAAGGACCGATAATAATAGTAGATTATATAAGTCTAACCCCAACAAAAAAGAGGATTGGGGGTAACAATGAACCAAAATGGTATGAGAAGTGCAAGAAGAAAAACTTTGGGAGATGCGACGGAGAAGTGACCTGCTATAAGTGTGGAATGACTGGTCATTATTCCAAAGATTGTACATTTAATGACAGATTGTGCTATAGATGTGGAGATAAAGGGAATATTTCAAAGAATCGACCAAAGAAAAACAAAGCAAAAAGGCTAAATGTGCTGTCGAAGCCAAAGGGAAGAGCATTCCATGTGATCCTTGATGGAGCAAATGTCGCTGTAAGAGATCAAGAATAGGGAGCGGCTTATCCAAAGTCTAAGATATGAAGTAGTCATCCTATATAGATAGTAGTATGTTATGTAACTTGATGAAAAAGGCATGGACTATGGTGAACTTGAATAACATTTGATATGTTAAATTGCTATATAACTTTTTTGTAGGGTGACTTGGAAAACTGTGAGGCAATTCTTGGGATGAGTATGAGTAGTTGTGAAAGGTAGTAGAGGCCTATACTACTAGAAGCACATGACTTACATTTGGATTAGGAAAAGTCACAAGGTTACTAAGACACTAGTAGTTGAGTTCGTCTTGTTTGTTTCCATCATTAACTTTGTTTCATTGATGAATAAGAAAATGAATATTATTCTGACCCTATTAGTCATAAAAAGTTGATACCAACTAGGGTAAATCTGCGAAGTAAGTTACTCAGTTTATAGAACCATGTTCGATGTAGTGTTCGACTTTATTCAAGAGATTGAAGAATAAGATAATCAAAGCAATTAAAAGGAGTATTGTAGCCTTCATCATGATTGAGAAGCCAGTAGCTGGGAATGTTACATGCTATGATGAAGTTGTAGCACATTAGAACACGAATTAAGGTGTCTTCCGTGCTAGAGTTTGATTCTTAGAGACATGAGTCTATCCATTGCATCATATGATGGAAGGTCATAAGAGCGTGACCCTTCGGTCTGTTATGGTAGCCGAATTAAAGAACTTATCATGGATTGATTCCGTTTGAGAAGAAGTAGGAGTTGCTGATGAAGATCGAGTTTGTAACTCAAAATCTAGGATTGAAGGCCTAACAAAGGATGAAGAACAGATGCAATGTTGAGCACCTTTAACAATTAAGAATTCAAATAGTTTGATACTCATTTGAGAAAGACATATGAGTATGGTTATAACGTAGGATGGAAAAGTGACTTGTGGGATCATCAGCCAACCCTGTTTCACTGATGATTCCTGGACGTAATCATCCTAATGGGGAGATAATTATAAGGCATGCAAATTTGTTCTAGACATTTAAGATATAATTGATAATCTTAGCTAAAGATGTATTAGTTGTGATGACTACCTCCTGGATATAAGGAACACTTAAATCTGACTGTGTATGAAGTTTGTTGGGTTTTCTACGCATCAAATATACTCTAAACTAGGCTGCGGAAAAATTGAAAATATGATATACCTAAGTGTACATGCAACCTATGGATCTACAGTTTCATGCTAATTACATCTACCCTAGGAAAACATAAAACAAAAGGAAGAAAAACATACCTCTTCTGTAGCCGTTGATCTCCATGCTTGAGATCTTGATCCTCCATAAAGTTGCTTGGATGAGAGGACCCAAACCAGAATCCTATTAATGGTATCACACCCAATGACACCAAAGAGTGAAATAAAATAACTAGGAGAATGGTCAATTTTACAAACCCTAAGAGGGTTAGAAATCGTCCCTAAGAGGAGGAGGAAGAAGGGTTGGCGAAACTTCAAGCCAAGGTGCAAGGAGGAATTATCCCTAAGGCCCTATTTCTAGCCTTGGATGCCTCCTTAGGTTTTGTACTCCTTCCCATGTGGGATGGGAGCATAACCGTGAAATTTCACTCCTTTCCTATGTGAGATGGAGTGATTTTCATCCAACCCTAATTCCATAAGGGTTCTGGAACATTCTTGATTAACCAACTATCGATAAATGAACATTCAACCCTTTAATTAATTAAACTATTAATTAATTCCCAAAATATATTTCCAATTAGTTTCTAATTAATTATTAACCATAATAATTAATAATCCAATTTCTCCTTTATTCATTCTACTCAACTTGAGTCTTGAGGGCGACCCAAAAGGACCCTGTTATTATTAGAAATATTACCAATAGTTAATGAACTTGGACACTATCCCAACAATCTCCCACTTTTACAAGTCATCAACTATATGAGGACCAATATTTCGCCAATAATCAACACAAAGTTAGCCATCTAATTCAACTACCGAAATCTTGATCTAATCAAGATTCAGCTGTAACAGGCCAAATTTACAATAAATTTTTTCATTTTTAGTAACGAAATTATCTTCATAAATCATAGCATTTCAATCACATTTGGTTTCAAAAATCCATGACATCAGATAAATTATTCAAAACATCAAAATGTCCTAACTAAAATGCCGGAGAGTGCACGCCGCGCCATCATGCCGGACCCTTGCCCTTAGATCCTGAAGTACCTGAAACAACCAACAAACTGTAAGCTAATGCTTAGTGAGTTCCGCATAGCATACCCCATATAAACCACATAATCACATAACCATATAAACCACATACATACTACATAAGCCATGCATACAACTATAAAAGGATGTCGTGGACTCCATCCACGGTCTTATTCCAGGATGTCGTGGGCTCCTCCTAGGGTCTTATACCTATGTGCCATGGGCTCCCCCACATGGTCTTTAACTGGAATGCCATGGGCTCCCTCATAGGTTATGATATCCAGCTGCCACGGGCTCCCTTAGGGTCTTCGCATATCTAACCAATAAGGTACTAACACATTCACATATACGTATACTAGGCATATCCATAATGATTCCACAATAATCATCACTACTAACTAAATGGGCCGACCTTGGTGCCTTCGACCTATTGGTATGGTGAGGAGACTCACCTGTCAAGCAATACTGGATTGATAAGGCCAAACCCCAACTCATAGCTCCAAACTCAACTGCCTACAACCATCATGTGACCAACTTTGTTAAAATCCTGAAATACCAAAGATACCCTTAAAGTCAAAATTGGTCAACCATGGTCAAAGTCAATAGTCCGTGTTGACCCAACTAGTCGAGTGCACTTGCTGACTCATCGAGTTCCTTCAGTCCTTAGAAAACCAGGACAAACCCTAGTCAACTTGCCGAGCTGACAGGACAACTCGTCGAGTTCGCATAATGTCCAAAGGATCGGGGAAACCCGAATCAACTCGTCGAGTTGGCAAGGAAACTCTTCGAGCTTTCCTAGTCTTAACACATTCAACCACTTTTCCAGCAAGTCCAAATCCCCAAACTAGAAATCTAATCCCCTATGGTGAAGATACCACGTAAAGTTGCTAACTTTACGTCCATGCATGGCACTAAGGGGGCTAAAACACTACAACAAAGCTTATTAAGGGATTTAGGGCATGAAGGAGGGCCAAGACTTAATAAAGATGACAACTTTATGTCCACGGAGGCCCTACGATGTCCATATCTGAAGTCATAGCTTCAAGCCATGCTCAAATCCAAGAATGACCCAGGAATAAGATAAAAATGACACTAAACCCTCTAATGGGGAGATCTAGCAAATGAATGATCAAGGTATCAACTTTATATTTCAATATGGCTGCCCCAACAGAGAAGACACCGTATCTACAACCTCTCTCTCAAGCTATGAACCTCCTACTTCAAGCCTCTTCAAAACAATACCAAAAATGCACTCTTTAAGCTCCCACACACTCAAAATGGTAGGAAAGCATGAACTAGGGTATCTCTGGACAAAGGGGCGATAAAGGAGGCTAACAATGAGGTGCAAGGCCTTTAAATAGGGTGCAAACCCTAAAAATTAGGGTTTTCCTTTGCTGCGTCTACTCGTCGAGTTGGGGCTCCCCAACTCGTCGAGTTGAGTCCTTAATCCCGTGTCCAAATGAATCCCTACACGACGAGTCCAAGCTCCCCAAATCGTTGAGTTCCAACCCAAAACCCTATAATGTTTGAGAAATAAATAATACCTGGACCAAGCGTTACATATCTCCCCTACTTGAACTAGACTTCGTCCTCAAAGTCTGCTGATGCAAAAAGCTCCGGATAATGCTTTCTCATTTCATCCTTCGGCTCCCAGGTCCATTTGGAGTCTCTTCGATGCTGCCATTGCACCTTAGCTAGCCTCACTTCCTTGTTTCACAGGGCTTTGGTTTTCCAGTCTAAAATCACTACTTGTTTCTCCATGTAATTTAGGCTCTCATCAATCTATATATCATCCAAAGAAATGACTGTGGCCTCATCAATGATACACTTTTGAAGTTGGGACACGTGGAAGGTGTTGTGGATTTGACTAAGCTTGACCGGTAGATCCAATCGATAGGTTACTTTTCCCACTCGAGTAGAAATCTTGAATGGGCCAAGAAACAAGGGACCTAGCTTGCTCCTCTTCCGAAACCTAATGACACCCTTCCATGGTGACACTTTCCGCAACACGAAGTCTACCACCTGAAACTCGAGATCCGAGCATCGCCGATCAGCATAACTTTTCTGACGGTTCTACATGACTCGCAACCTGTCGTGCACCTGCTAGATCATCCCGGTAGTCTTGAGCACCACCTCGGTGCTCCCCATGACTCGGTACCCTAACTCGCCCCAGCATATGGGAGTCTTACACCTTTGTCCGTACAACATCTAAATCGGGGGTCGGTTAATACTAGCATGATAACTATTGTTATATGAAAACTATGCTAGTGGGAGGTATGTATCCCAACTCCCTCTGAAATCCAATACGCAAGATCGAAGCATATCCTTGAGCATCTGAATCATCCGCTCGCTCTGATCATCGGTCTGAGGGTGGTAAGTGGTGCTGAAATGTAACTGGGTGCCCAATTCTTCATCGAACTTCCTCCAAAACCTGGAGGTGAATCGGACATTGTGGTCCGAGACCATGGATACCAACACTCCGTGCCTGACCACCACCTCTCGCGCATAAATGTCTGCTAATTTCTCAGTAGAGATGCTCTCGGAGATCGGAATAAAATGGACACTCTTCGTTAACCTGTCTGCAATGACCCAAATTAGGCCTGGCAATCGTGTCGTGTTCGGGTTGGTGTGTCGCGGGTTGGCGGGTTGGCAGGTCGAAATATGCCAATCCAAACACGACCCATTTAAATATACAGGTCACGGGTTGGTGGGTCACGGGTTGGCGGGTTTGGAACATAAACCCATATATGACCCACCAACCCATTTATTTATACGGGTTCACAAGTTAGCGGGTCCGTGGGTCAGATTTGGGTTCGTGGGTCCAAATTTTAGATATTTAAGTCTTAAACATCCAAATGAAAATTAAAAACATTCATAGAAATATGTTACAGACTTAGCCTTATAAGTTACGACTTATGACCTTAGACCATCCACCACGAGTAATAATGTCAAAACAATCAAATGGTCTATGAATAAATGGTATATATTATATAATACTTATTAAATATTAATACTTGATACATAAATACATTTAAAAATATAATAATTTTTTTTATTAAGAATATAAACTGGTTGGCAGGTCAACCCGTTTATTTTTTGAGAAACCCATATATGACCCGTTTAATAAACGGGTTGGCGGGTTGAAAAACTCAACCCAAACCCATTTATTTCGTGTCGTGTCGCGTGTCGTGTCGAGAATTGCCAGCTCTAACCCAAATGGATTCCACACCCCTCGCCGTCCTAGGTAACTTTGTAATGAAGTCCATGGTGATCTCTTCCCATTTCCACATGGGACTGGGTAACGGCGGAACCTTGTCGTGAGGCCTTTGATGTTCGACCCTGACCTTCCTGCAGGTCAAGCACCGCTCCACGAACCATGCGATCTCCCGCTTCATGCAAGGCCACCTGTAACTCAACCTTAGATCCTGATATATCTTTGTGTCCCCCAGATGAATCGAGAACTTGGATTTATGTGCCTCCTCCAAGATCTTTTGCCTCATACCTCCAGATACTGGTACCCACACCTGGCCACACTATTTCAACAAACTCCAACCATCCCGAACAAACAAGGGAATCTGACCCCGAATCCGCTCTATCTTGCAGTTCCTTTTCTTCAAAACCTCCACCTAGGCCTCCTTTATCATATCCAACAAGGGGGAAATCAACTTCATCCTCAAACAAACATCTCCAATCAGAGCATTCGCCATCTTGTGGCTCAAGGCATTAGCCACCACGTTGGCCTTCCCTGGACGGTATAAAATCTCGCAGTTATAATCTTTTAGTACATCCAACTACCTCCTATGTCGCATGTTGAGGTTCTGCTGATCCATCAAATACTCCAAACTTTTGTGGTCAGTAAAAATAGTGCACTGGACTCCGTACAAGTAATGCCTCTAGATTTTGAGGGCAAACACCACCGCCCCCAATTCCAGGTCATGAGTGGGGTAGTTCGCTTCATGAGGCTTCAGCTGACTCGAGGCGTATGTGATCACATGCCCCTTCTGCATCAAAACGGCCCCTAATCCTGTGATAGACGCATCACAATACACCACCAAACCATCCAACCCCTCGGGTAGTGCTGAAATCGAGGCCTCGCATAGTCTCTGTCTCAAAGTATCGAAGGCCGACTGCTAATTTGGTCCCCACCGAAATGTCACATTCTTATTGGTCAAGTGATTCAAAGGTACTGCAATCTTGGAGAAATTCCGAATAAATCTCTGGTAATACCCCGCTAGGCCCAAGAATCCATGCATCTCAGATGCATTCTTTGGTACTTCTCATCGCATTACTGCCTCAATCGTGGCTGGATCAATGAAAATACCCACTTGGTTGATGATGTGCCCCAAAAACTACACCTCACGCAACCATAAATCACACTTTGAGATCTTGGCATAAAGCTTTTCCGCCCTTAGTGTCTCCAATACCTCCTTCAAATGTTGCTTGTGCTGCTCCTTGGTCTTAGAATAGACCAAGATATCAATGATAAAGACGATCATAGACCGAATGGCATCACTACAAACTCATAGTGACCGTACCGAGTTCTGAAGCCTGTCTTCGGTATGTCCTCATCCCTAATCCTCATCTGATGGTATCCCGTCCGAAGATCAATCCCAAGATGCGCCTTGAAACTGATCAAACAAATCATTGATCCTCGGGAGTGGATAACGGTTCTTCACCGTTAGCTTATTCAGCTCCCGATAATCGATGCACATCTTGTGTGACCCGTTCTTCTTCTTCACAAACAGGATCTTTGCTCCTCATGGGGAGCTACTCCGACGAATAAACCCTCGGTCTAGCAGCTCCTGCATCTCGGGAGGAGCTAGCCGGTACGGTGCTTTGGTTATCAGAGCAGCACTCGACACCAAGTCAATGCGAAACTCTACTTGCCTCTCCAGAGGCACCCCAGTCAACTCCTTAGGAAATACATCCCGAAAATCCTGTACAACCGGTACACTGTCCAAATCTATCGTGGTCTCAACCCTCATATCCGAGATGTATGCCAAAAGTCTCGGACAACCCTGATGGAGAAGTCTCCTAGCCCTCGCAACTGAACAGAGGGTTGGACCCTACGAGGCTCTCTCCCCATGAATAACCAGCTCTTCCCCACTTGGGGTTCGAAATCTCACCAGATGGCGCTTACAGTCTATCATGGCCCTATTGGCCCTCAACCAGTCCATCTCGACAATCACCTTCAGCCCTCACAACGGTATCAGAACCAAGTCAACACGAAACCTCTCCCCAAACATATTCAGGACACAGTCCTGATATACCCTCGCAAAACTCACAGTGCGGTCATCCACAATCTCAACCTCTAACGGGGAATCCAAAGTCCCTGTAGCATCCCGGGACTTCTTGCTAAGCGCAAGAGATATGAACGATTGGGTAGCTCCCGAATTGAAAAGAACATGAGCTGACAAACCATTGACCAAAAAGGTCCATATACAAGCGCACATATATACATATAAGCATAACAAATAATATCAGCAGAAAAATATAAATTATGTACCAACCACGACGTATGGCGCTGCTCGAGCCTCATCTGTGGTCAGCTGAAATGTGAGGCTCTTCACCATGGGAGAATCCGCCATGGCAAGGGGGCATCTGTGATCCTCATTGTGGCGGGCGCAGGCGCCGCTACTACACATCCTCCTCCCAGCAACCTCAGACAATCGGTCTTTTTATGGCCAGTCTGGTTACAGTGGAAACATATCAAGCCCTTCTTGGGGCAATCCTTGTTCATGTTGCCCGGTTGGCCAGGCACATAACATCCCGGTCCTGCCAATCGACAAATCCCACTGTGCGGCCTACCGTACTTGGTGCACTGGCCACGGCGTTGCTGGCCCCTACTGGAAGAGTCAGAGGCCTTAGGATTTTAGCCTGACCTACTTCTGTATGAACCTGCTTTGGCTTCTGCTTTGTGCGGAGATCTAACTCAATCTCCTGTTCCCAGGCCTTCTCCACCATCTTATTCAGGGTTTTGTATCCTGAAAAGCTCACGAACTCTCGGATATTATCTCTTAGCATGGAATGACATCTCATTCTCCTCATATCCTCATCCGCAACATACTGCGGGATTAATAGTGCTCCTTCCCGAAACATAGCGGTGATCTCCTCCACAGTCTCGGTGGTCTACTGTAGCTCCTGAAACTCCCTCACTAAATGTTGCACCACAATGGATGGTGCAAACTCCATGTCAAAATGCCTGACAAAATCCTCCCATGACATCTCAACCACTCCAGCTGATCCTACCTGGTGGGCCACCTCCTCCCACCAGTCCCTGGCTCGGTCCCTCAACATGCATGAAGCAAACCCCACTATTGCCGCCTCGGGGCAAGAGCTCGTGTGCTGGGCGTTCTCCATGTATGCCACCCAGCGTCGACTAACTTTGGGATCGCTGACCCTAAAGAACTCAGGTGCTCTACACGCCTTGAACTCCTAGAACAAGGGAGTTCGAGCCCCGACCTGGCTCGCAGCAATCTCGGCTCGGAAAGACCTGAGCTGCTCCTCCACGATCTCCATCATCCCCTCCTTGATGGTCCTAAAAGTCACTGGGGTAGCGTCAAGGATGCCCCTCATAACCTCCACTACGATAAGCTCGCGCAACCTCTCATCGGTAGGCTCAGTACCGTAGCCCGACCCAGATCCAGATCCTAATCCTGATCCTGACCCCCCTGCTCCATGACGTGTCACCACCATACTGCACTGAAATATCAAAATACAAAATGATCAAAATATTCAAAAAGGGGTTCCTTCCACACCGGTCTCCTTAGAACTTCCAGATCTAACATTGGTTTGGGTACATGTCCTATACTTCTAGTAGTACGGGCCCAATACAACCTTCCACACCTACCTATACCTTCCCCAAGGCTCTACCTGATAACTCTAATTCATCCCAAAACAAGCATATCTCACAAATTACCGCATAACTCAAATCCTAGGCTACCCTAATATGTGCTCCATTCCTATCAAAACCGAACTCAAATCAATCATAATAGGTTGCCTTATGCATGCAAATTATATACAGAATATGATCAAATAGACTGTCGAATAGCAGACTCTACCCTAGGACCACAACCAAAAAAGGAACAAAAAATAAGGCCAAATCAATTATTCTAAGGCTATAAGATCCTAACCGTATACAATTTTTAAATCATACACATAGAAAAATCCATACGACTATCACATTCCGAATATAACATGGCTAACATATTCGGGAAAACACTTACTTGAGCTCGGTCGATTACGCGCATTGTACTCTCCGTTTTTCTTACAAGGAATCAGTTTGAAGAAATTTTTAACTTGATTTTGAAAAACAATTTACCATTTCCGAAGTTTGAGTGCTGACACACTCGGGAGTATGCCCGAATCCCTCAAACCAAGGCTCTGATACCAAATTTTAACATCCCAAATTTCCAATTAAAATTTTCATTTTTAGTAACAAAATTATTTTCATAAAACATAGCATTCCAATCACATTTGTTTTCCAAAATCCATGACATCATATAAGTTATTCAAAACATCAAAGTGTCCCAACTAAAATACCGGAGAGTGCACATCGTGCCATCATGCCGGGCCCTTGCCCTTAGATCCTAAAGTACCTAAAACAACCAACAAACTGTAAGCTAATGCTTAGTGAGTTCCCCATAGCATACCCCACATAAACCACATAATCAAATAACCATATAAAACGCATACATACTATATAAGCCATGCATACAAATATAGAAGGATGACGTGGACTCCCTCCAGGGTCATACTCGAGGATGTCGTGGGCTCCCTTACATGGTCTTTAATTGGAATGCCATGGGCTCCCCTATATGGTCTGACATCCAGCTGCCACTGGCTCCCCTCAGAGTCTTCACATATCTAACCAATAAGGTACTAACACATTCACATACATGCATACCAGGTATATCCATAATGATCCACAATAATCATCACAACTAACTGAATGGGTCGGCCTAGGTGCCTTCGACCCATTGGTATGGTGAGGAGACTCACCTCTCAAGAAATGTTGGACTGATAAGGCCAAACCCCAACTCACATCTCCGAACTCAACGGCCTACAACCATCATGTCAGCAACTTTCGTTAAAATCCCGAAATAACAAAGATACCCTTAAAGTCAAATTTGGTCAACACTCAAGGTCAATAGTCCATGTTGACCCAAATCATCGAGTGCACTTGCTGACTCATCGAGTTCCTTCAGTCCTCAAAAAACCGGTAAAAACCCTAGTCAACTCGCCGAGTTGACAGGACAACTCGTCGAGTTCGCATAATGTCCAGAGGATCGGGGACACCTGAGTCAACTCGCTGAGTTGGCAGGGCAACTCGTTGAGCTTTCCTAGTCTTAACACATTCAACCACTTTTCCAACGAGTCTAAAGCCCCAAACTATAGATCTGATCCCCTATGGTGAAGATACCATGTAAAGTTTCTAACTTTATGTCCATGCATGGTCTTAAGGGGGATAAAACACTCCAAAAAAAACTTATTAAGGGATTTAGGGCATGAAGGAGGGCCAAGACTTAATAAAGATGACAACTATAAGTCCATGGAGGCCCTAAGATGCCCAGATCAGAAGTCATAGCTTCAAGACTTGCTCAAATCCAAGAATGACCCAAGAATAAGCTAAAAATGACACTAAACCCTCTAATGGGGAGATCTAGTAAATGAATGATCAAGGTATCAACTTTATACCTCAATATAGCTGCCTCAACATAGAGGAAACTAGATCTACAACCTCTCCCTTCAGCTATGCACCTCCTACTTCAAGCCTCTTCAAACAAACACCAAAAATGTACTCTTTAAGCTTCCACACACTCAAAATGGTATGAAAAGCACGAACTAGTGTTTATTTGGACAAAGGGGTGATAAGGGAGGCTAACAATGAGACTTAACTTGGTAGATCTTTCGAAATTTATGTAGTTTCAACACTTAATCACAACATATAACATGGAAAACACACATAAACATGCATAAAAACATAGATCTAACATAAAGCAACTTGTATCCTCCCCCAAAACATAGTAAAAACTAAAAATAAGGGGGTATGAACTCACTTTGGTTGATGGATTCAGTTTTTTAAGAAGTTTGAAGTATTTTTTGGCTTTAGCTAGCCTCTTTAATAGGTTTTCGAAGCTTGATGGTCCTAGGGTGTCAGAACACGAAATGGGGTTATGTGAGAGAAGAGTTCTTTATTGAATCATGGAAGCAAATCATTTTAGAGTGATGATACTTACCTACTGCTGATCTTGGATGAAGAATTCTTTAAACACACACACACACACACGCAAACCACGATTTATGATGAGAAAAGGTAAGGATTGTGTTGTGCTCTTGAGTAGAATGTGAGAGGATTCTTAATGAGTTTGAAGTGGGAAAAATAAGAGTGATGGTGGTGCTTTGTTCCTTGGCCGAGAATAAGAAGGGAAGGGAGGGAGTGAGAAGACCTTGCCTAGAAACATGAGATTTCATTGTTGTATGGTGTGTATTGTGCATGGATATTCACCATGAAATGGTGAGGTGTCTCCATGATATTATCCCATCTTTTTTTGTGTATAGGGCCGAGAATAAGAGGGAATGAAATAAAAGAGTGTTTTGGGCTTGAGTTTAAATGCATCCTAAAACAGATTGGCCCAATAAAAGTTTTCTACCCATGAAGGCCCATTATGGGCTCTTGGCCCAAAAGAGGTAAAATCAAAGGGTTTAGGCCCAATGAGGTTCAAGAAAATTGTTACGGCCCAATAAGGCCCATGAAAACAAAGCAAGACATTTTAGGCCCAATGAGGCCCATAAAAAGTCTTATGGCCCCAAATGCTATAGTTTAATGAATGTGGGTCTATTTAGGGCCCAAATGAGGATTATTAGCCTAAAATAATCAACTTGTGGGTTTATTGGCCCATTAGATCCAATAAATGATTTCTGGCCCAATAAAGGTTTTAACCGGGAAATTAGGGTTGCAACCCCAAAGTAGCGTGTATGAAATGTATCGAATTAGGTTTTGGGCTTCACGAGTGAGTTTTGATTTGAATAGTTGTTTTTGAAATGAGTAATATGTATAACCTTAAACTTGAAGTTACAAGATACATCAAGAATTGATTACATACAGACACAATTTCCTAGCCAAAATGCTAGTTGCGACAGATGACAACCTGGAGTGACTTGATTCCAAATGAAATCAATGTAAAGGAAACGTTTGGTCATCCACAATGATATCACACAAAAAAAGAACAAGAGGAAAACAATGGCACAAATGGTCTATCATGCATTCAACTATTCCAGCTCTGAGTATCGACCACCAGGTCCTCAAGTTTCCTCGTGGTTCCTCCAGTCCCAATTATATATCTTGTGCTTATGATAGTATTGGGCCCATACTAACATTCACACTTATACATAACCGCTTCTGGAATTATGACAAAGTCTCATGTCTCACTGGTTTAGGTTAAAGATTCATAAACCTAATTTTCTTCCTAAATTCCATAACATGTTACAATCCGTTGACTAAATAGAGGTTCTTTTTCCAGGTTTGCCATCAACCAATGATAAATCGACAACTTGTTAGGTTTGCCGAATTGTGAAGTCCAATAATCATGAGCAACTTAAGTCGTTGAGAATGAAACCCGCTTCAATCCTTCTTGGTCATCCAGACTAGGAAATGCCTATCCTAGAATGTTGTTCCTTTGAGTTGAAAATACTTTTCTTTATGTCATGAAATGTTACCAATCAAACGATCCACGAGAAAGAAGAGAGGATGTTTCAATATCGAAAAGAAATAAGAGTCCTAAAGTCATATAGCAAATAACATATAACTCTCAGCATACACCTACCCCCTTAGAACTCTAAAGCACCTAACCGAGCCAGTCTACACTATGATTATGAATATCGACCTCTATAATCAGTTCACTCACAACATGACTATGATACCAACTTGTAACATCGTAATTTTTCATGCATTTTTTAATTTTGAAAACAACGTTAAACGAAATATTGCAACAGGAGTGTTATTAATAGTTTATTTGAGAAATAAATATGAGAGGAAGAAGAAGTGAAGAACTTTGCTAATCTAGAATCAATTTCACAACTCCAAAAAGACCTCTAAGGATCGATAATGGCATCCCCTATTCTGTAACACCCCGAATTCAGAAGACCTAGAAAGGAAAGAAAATCCTCAAATTAAGGAAGTGACTCGTCGAGTGGGTGGAGTGACTCGACGAGTAGGAGTGCGACATGGATAGCGGGTTAAGTGACCTACTCGACGAGTCCGAGGACTGACTCGGCGAGTTGGTCAGGTTTTGGGAAAACCCTAAATTCGGGCCTTGTACCCTATTTAAGGAACCTTATAACCCTTCATCAGCCTCCTTGATGCTCTCTCAAGACCATAACGAAACCCTAGTGCCTTCCATGAGTTTGTGAGCCATTATGAGCATTTTTGAGTGTTGTGAAGCTTGAAGAAGAAAGTGAAGCCTTGGGGATATACGAAGAGACTAGTAGATCTAGAAACCTCTTGCATTCTCCTTCATTTTCTGGTAAGAAAGCTTCCACCTTGATCATTATTCATGTAGATCTCTTCTTTGTCACTTTTGGGGGTTTTTGGTCCAAGAACCCTAGCATGAGAGGAATAGACATCCCAAGGGCTTGTGTTTTTAGATCTAGCACCACTAAGGGCTGTTATGGCATAAAGTTGCAAGCTTTATGCCATAGGGATTCCCATGAGTGGAGGAAAAAGGTATGAACTTTGCATGGTTATGAGGTGGTTGGGTCCAGATCTATGTTTTGGATGCTTTAAGACCCTCTGAAATCGTTTGAACAGAGTGATACCTTAGGGGACTCGACGAGTTGCTCTTTGGACTCGGCGAGTCGGGTCGTGGTTCCCCAATATTCCTATTTCTGTGTAAGGGTGGGGGGGCAGTTGGATCTAGAATAGGGATCCGCCAGTTTGGATTCTTGGTGGACCTGACGATCATCGTACTCGACGAGTTCAAGGAGGAACTCGGAGAGTCTAAGGCAATCTCCTTAATTTATGAAGGTGGACTCGGTGAGTTCAAAGAGGAACTCGGCGAGTTAGATGAAGGAGGGTCCCGATGTGTTGAAGGTGCACTCGGCGAGTTCAAGGAGAACTCGACGAGTAGGATCGAAGTCCAAAGTTTTGTGTGGACTTTGGGACTCAAATAGTTGGTGGGTCAACTCGGCGAGCTGGGTCAAATCGGAGCGTTGAATTTGACTAAGTTTGACCTAGTTTGAATTTTGAGGGTATTGTGGTCTAAGTGGTATTTTGGGTATTGATAGTTCGGGGAGCCAAAGGATCAGCAGTTCAGGAGTTGCCGGATAACAGTCAGAAGTGTTCGGCTAGTCTTCAACAGTGCAAGGTGAGTCTCCTCATTGTTTTTGAGGGTCTAAGGCACCAATGCCGACCCATTATGTTTATGTTTATGTATAGTAGGAAGACCCGGGTGTTAGCCCTAGGCACTTATTGTTATATGTTTCGGGTTACGACCTGATGCCGGGCAAGGCCCGAGGAAGGTTACAATGCCAGAGGTCTTTGTGATTCTTGCATAAGTAGGTATGATAGATTCAGGACCGGGGGTCTAATGTTGGGGTAAGCCCATAGTATGATTAGATGATAGTATGTTTCCGGTATAGAGGTCCGATGTCGGGGTAATCCCGAGGAAGATCCTTATGTTGTATGTTAGATTATAGTTGTTGTCTCTGTGATACTTGTATGTGCCTGGTAGGGAGGTGAGTGTGTGCGAGGTCTCGTATCTCATCACTAGTTGAGTATGGATGGGGTTACATATCTCAACATTAGCAGAGTAAGGGCGAGGCCCGTGATAGGAAGGGAGTGAGTGTGGGCGGTGGCCCGTATCTCACTATTAGCAGGAGCGTGGATGGGGTTCCACAACTTCAGTAGCAGAGTAGGGGCGGGGACCTAGTTAGGCAAGGCCTTAGATCAGTGTACAGTTAGAGGTGTTTATTTATGTACTACTATGCTATTTAATTGTGTGTATGTGTCTAGCGGGCGAGGCCCAGAGACAGGCGGAGCCTAAGAGAGACACATCTGTATACCGAACGAGGCTCGATGCCAGGTGGGACCTGATGTCGAGCGGGGCCTGATGCCATGGGGGGACGGATGCCGGGAAAGGCCCGATGCAGCGGGCGGGGGCCCAGTACGTGGTTATGTGTTCATGCTTATGCGCATATGGTATGTGGTAGGTTGGGGAACTCACTAAGCTTCGTGCTTACGGTTTTCAGTGTTGGTTTCAGGTACTTCCAGTAGCGGAGGGAAGAGCTCGGGGTGATCGCATGTCACACATACCAAAGGAATTTCAGCCTGGGATGTTTACTTTGATAAAATGAACAAGTCTTTTGAAATGATAGTCAGAATTGGTATATAATCCTTTAGTTATGGTTGAAATGATTTAATACTTATGGTTTGATTAATGTTTTAAAAGAAATTTTTGACCGTGATTTTAGGATGTTACACCTTCCCCCTCTTCTCGAATCATTCTATCCCTCTCATCCCAAACGCTTGACGTTTTTTTTCTTCCTTTGCCTCTAATCGAGCGATTCTACTCAAGGGAGTAGATAGGAATCGATTTTGAGTTAGCTTCTTAATATCGTGTGTAATGACTAGAAGGAATGGATGTAAAGGAGTAGGATCGATCCTACTCCTTGGGGGTTATAGTCGATTTTACTAGTTGGTCCCTCAAGTTTTGGTTTTAAACCCCTTCCATCCGAACCCTAGGTAACTTGACAATTCAAGTTTCTTTTTATGACATTTTAGCCCCTCAACACCATTACACTAATGAAATGAATTATGTGTACCCTAATTCAATTTAATTGGATTATGTTAGTCTTAATTATTAATTCCTTCAGATATTAAATAATACCATTTTCATTTGATTTATTACATTTTAACCTCATAAAGCTAAAATCATTCACACAAATATTTCTTCGACTAATAGAAAGCTAACATTTTTAAAGGAAAGATTTTTAGGTCGGTACAACACTTGTACTATAGATGCAAGTGTTGAGGGACATAACAATGTATAAAACTTGTCAAATAGTGTTTCATGTAACTCGAATATATCATACATTCTACACAATTCAATTTTAATATGATTAAATATTTCTAAAACGAACGAAGAATCATTGTAAGATCAAATAATTGGAAATCCCAATTTTGGTGTCCAAATTCACTTGGCCACTAATAAGGCTATCCAGTATGGATCATCACCTCATGTGTGAAAGCCTACGTGACAGTCCAAGGGATGCGTGAACACCGCCCCAATGTCCAGTGGCTTGGCTATGGAGTCTCTATGAAGACGGGGGGAGACAAACAATAGGAAACAAGCAGAAACAAATGGTCTAATATTTGACCGTTTTTCCCTTTTCATGCCGAGTTCTTCTGGTCCTTCTTGGTGGGCACGGACAAGAAAGAAAGGGGGAAAGGTTTCAGGGTTTGTTGTGTTGAATGAAATAAGGAAGAAAGGGATATCAGCTATACTCCAACTCAAAAGAATCCTATGCCCAAATTTTGGTTTTTGACACAAAAGGTCCCTAAGTCTCATTTTCTTACATTAATAGTTTTTTAATTTATAATATAGGGTTGTAATTAATTTTTTTTATTAATAAAATGTTTAATGAAGTTAACATTATGTTTATTATTTAATCTAATGTCAAAAAAATAAATAATATAGAGTGATAACCATTTCCAATGGATAGTAGTTTGATAATGGACATGTAGTGGAGATGACATGACATATAGATGACGACACTTTACTAATGGATTGATGGTGATCATACCCTTTAGCCTAACGAACCATACCGAAAATACCCTCTTCAACATGAATAATTTTGTTTGGAGGTACAAGATTAACAGACTTAAGTACTTTGTCTAATTCAAGCACTTAACACCAACAACGAAGCTTTACAGGGGCAAGGGTTGCGGTGGCCCCCCTGATTTTTTTGTTAGAATTGGCCCTTCTATTTTAATTTTATACATATTATGCCCAAAAATATAAAATTTTGATTATGGCCCCCCTGTTCACCGATTTTTATACATATTATATTTTCGCCCCCAAATCAAATGTTGAAACTCCCCCCTACTTAACACAAGATGCTAAGAAGATTAACAAAGAACACAAAAGAGATTTAATTTGGTTTACTTGATCTTAAAAATCAAGCTCCACATGTAAAACTAGAGATATATTTTATTGATAATCAATGTTACGTAATTATCTATATATTTACTGCACTTAATTACTCTCATTAATACTAGGGTTACAATCACTTTTTATTGTGATGTATTATTATTTGAGCCAAACTTTTTTCCTAAATACATTTTCACATGAACCAATGACATACCATCCCCATTGCACACATATATTCGCTTCATTGTTTCTCTTTCTAAAGCCCATATTCATCATAGTTTTGGATATTTGCCAAAACTTTATATTTTTTACTTTTTCTAGTCGTTTGTTCAATCACAACATCCTCTATATATATATATATATATATATATATATATATATATATATATATATATATATATATATATATATATATATATATATATATATATATATATAAGAGTAGTCTTTTACCATGTGTCATCATATTAGACCACTTAATTAATGTATTGCCACTTGTCAATCTATTAGTTCTCTATTTTAAGTTTATTAGACATCATCATAATTAATGTGATGCTATTTGTTAATGTATTTATTCGCTATTTTAAATTTTAAATTTAAATTTTATATGAGTAGTTCTTTTACCATGTGTCATCATATTTGACCTCTTAATTAATATATTGCCACTTGTCAATCTATTAGTTCTCTATTTTAAGTTTATTAGACATCATCATCATTAATGTGATGCTATTTGTTAATGTATTTATTCTCTATTTTAAATTTTAAATTTAAATTTTATATTATTGTTTTCATTAATTCACAAATACAAAATGTCTAATATATATTAAAAATTAAGTTTACATATTTATTTGAATCAACGATTATAATTTCATATAACTAATTAAAACATAATTTATTTAAAATAATTGATTAATAATTTTGAGTTTTTACTATAAAAGTTTAATTAATTTTATAACCATGGTTCCCACGGGTTATAAACTAATATATATATATATATATATATATATATATATATATATATATAATTTATAAATGTAGGGTATAATTTTGTTTTTGTTTTGACATGTTTGGTTATCTTTTTAAAATGAGAAATTAAATATCCTTTTACTTTTGTTCCTACAAATCCTCCTATCTAATTAAATAATGACATGTGTCATATTAGTATATTAAAATATCATTAAATAAGCATTAATGTTATATATGTCACTATTTAATTGGCTAGGAAAATTTATAGGAACAAAATGTAGAAGGATATTTAGGTGCGTTTGGTTGTCGAAAACTGTTTTCATTTTCTAAGAAAATGTTTTCAGAAAATAGAGTTGAGTTTGTGCTTTCAATTTTCAATGAAAATTTTAGAAAACGCGTGGGGTTGAAACTGGGGGAGTTTTCATTTTCTGTCTTAGAAATTTGGAAAACTGTAAAAATTACTTTTCTAATTTACATACAATTTGGAAAACTGAAAATTTTCATTTTCTTGGAAAATTTTGGAAAACTCAACGAACCAAACGCGTTTTCAAAATTTCTGTTTTTCTTGGAAAATTTTCCTTGAAAACTGAAAAAATTTTCCACAACCAAACGCACCATTAATTTCTCAAACGAAAAAAGCGAAATTATTACACTTAGAATGATTAGTTATTATAATTTGTAACATTTTTTGGTTTCTATTTTGAATCGTTTTTTTGGAAAGTTCTAACCGGCCGTGTGTTCAGTTGTTATATTCGAAGATTGAACTGAATTATTAGTTAAGTCAATGTACCCTTAAGGATATATAAGCTTAGTTACCCAAACTTATAATACTATGTCGTTTTGTATCATATATACATTGTAATTTTCCAGTGTTCTTATAATTCAACTTTTAACTTGATTTATTTCCAAGGTTTTTATAAATTTCACATTTATATTCTTATTATACAATTTTCATTTTCAAGTATATTATATATAGCCTAGCAGGTGTTCGACAAAAAAATTTGATGTAAGAGAAAGATAATAATGAAAATTTGAAAATCTTGAAAGTAAATCAAGTTAGAGGTTCAAGTTTAAGAACATTATAATGAATAAATCAAACAAAATAACGTATTATGGTAGATTTGAGTATCTAAGCTTATATATCCTTAAGGGTATATTTATTTTTTCCATATATAATTTAGAAAATTTTTTCTAGTTGCAAAATGACCAACTATTATGACATAAATTATGAATCCTTTAAATCATAAATACAATACACATTAATTGTTTGTTGGTAAATAATTATGGAATGTTTTTCTTTGATATTTTCTCCCCTTTTATGGCATTTGGCTAGAAAAGCGTTGGTAAAAGCTATCTGGAAGTGATTTTGTTGTCTCCATGTTTGGTATGTTTGAGGTAATAGAATATGATTATGTTGTTTTCATAATAAAAAAGAATTGGTTATCTAATTATTAAGTTAAAGTATATTGTGGACCAACGCTCACCCTTTTGCATTTTAGTGCCTAATAATGTATCATTGTGTGTTTTCAATTGAAGTATGACCCAAACTTTTTGACTTAGAAAAGGATAAAAAAAAGAATACAATTGTAATAACACATAATACATTAGTGATAGTACAAGCTAATATCTTCATATTGTATCAAATGTAAGGTATTAAAGGGTTTTTAGTCTAACGGTATCAAATATTTTTTTTATTTTTTGTGGTTGAGGGTTTAAGTTAAATCTGAAACATAAATTAAATTAAGAGTACTTGAATAGTGAGTTAGATTTGCCTTTAAAAAAAATATTAAATCAGAGTAAGGTACGAGTTAAATCCAATTTAGGTTGAAGGTTAAGTCTCTATCTAGAAGATACATGAAACTAAGAGAAATGACTGGTTGAGTTAGATTTGCCATTGAAAAACAAAAATTTAGAGTTAGAATATGGTACGAGCTAAATCGAAGTCTATAGGGTATCATTTAAATTTCTTATTGAGTTTTTTCAAGCCGTTTATATGTGATGATATTTTTGGGCCAAGCTTTCTTGAATCAAGTGTACCTTATTAAACATATTTGTCATGGATATTTTATGCTTATTGAAGTTTGCTATGTTTGCATGATAAAAGATACTGACCAATTTTTGTCTTGGTTTTTATTTATTTATTTAGCTAAGTTAACCGATATAACTTTCTTTTTCATTGTAATGAACTTTTTCTTTAATAATAAAACCTTAGTTGTACCTTTTACTTTGTTATCAATCTACATGGTACTAAAGCTGTATTCAATCCATGTCTATTTGATTTGATGATTATGTAAGACTTTGTAGCAAGCACACTATAGTGGAACGAACATATTCATCGTATTTTCTGGTTTCAGTCTTGTTGTCGCTAGTATATTTTTCAATTTCTTTACTATTTGACCGCATAGCTGTTAGTATTTGTTGTTGGTTTTGTTATTGTTTTTATTGTTAGTTTTGTTTTGGTATCAGATATTTGTTTCGCTTGATTATTGACATTACGTCTCCAAAAGATGATTATTTTCGGTCTAATACTACCTAACTTGATGACGATAATATATATTGGAGTTATGTGATGAAAAATATTTTTTTGTTGAAAACACGTAGGTGATACTGTTACTCATGTAATGGGTACACCAACGGATGAGAAAGTTGGTACTTATGGAATGTTACTGGCTACATGGAAAACTGACATTTCTAAGATTATCAATTGGATCAATAATTCACTAGGGTATTCAATTGGCACCCAGGTGGCGAAGGATGATACAACAAATGAAGTTTGGTATCACTTGGATAGATTGTACACTCTATCTAACTTTGTCAACAATACCAATTGGAGATTGATATTTGAGCCCTGCAATAGAATACTATGGGTGTTTCAATTTTTTATGTTGTTGTGTCTGATTTATGACATTAGTCGGCTCTTAAAGAGTTTTTGAGTTGAAAGCTTTCAGACGCTATACTACAACGACGGTAGAGCAACATTTGGTGCAAGTTTTGACAACATTATGTTTTGATTTTGAACGATGCTTGGAACAATTCTCCATTGTATATTTTTTCCTGTAGTTGGTTAAGTTGTTCATGAGATTATTTTAGAAGAAAATATTATCAAATCTTAAACAAACAAAGGGTCTAAAGCTTCGACTACTATGTTGTTGTTGTTTTTTTTGTTCTTCAACAACTTTATTCTACAAATCACTATCGAGCAAAGTCTAAAGCTTCCTTTGATGAATACGCCTTTTGCATATAGAAGAATGACTATAAGTCTTAATGCATTTTGTTACTTTACCAAGAGAAAACAAGAAAAATGCCTCCATAGTAAACAAAGCGTTTAGATTGTTTCAACCGTCTTTTCAGTCATGCTCTTCTATTCTAATAACATATGTATCTTGTCCATCAAAGTTCATTGTTGTTGCCCCTTCAATAGTGATTGTTCACCATTTCCCACCACACCACCATCTATTTTGGATCCTCATGTTCTTGAGTAGTTCAAACAGTTTCTTGCCTCTAACCCTGCTTCTATGTCAATATCTATGTCTCATTTAGGTTTTTCTTCGTCAAATGCTATAGGTATTTCATCATCCTTATGGATCTTGTATCTAGTGCACCTCATCATATGTAATACCATTTTTCATACTTTGTTTCTTTTTCTGTTGGTTGATATTTATGTTATGTCTACTAGTACTACTGTAACATACACGTTCAGTTATCATGTTATTTAATTTTAAAAGTGAATAATATGATGAAATATTATATGAATTTGAGCGTTGAGTTCTAACAAGATAGATTTTACTAGAATTAAAGTAAAACTATGTTTAGAATCATTCAAATGTATTGGAAGTCTTATGAGATTCCAATCAAATGTCAGTTATTGAAATTAACGAAAATATTAAGTTGGAAATGAGTGAAAATAATGTTAATGAAAGTTGTAAAGAATCTCGTTAGAAACATATAGGCGAAAACCTCATCAAAATCCGAGTTATAACGATGAAGTTATGACTTATTGAAGTTTCGTGATAGAACCGGCACGACGCCGTATGACGTAAAAAGTGAGTTTTCGATAAACTACTTTTTGGCTTTAGTGATCTAAACGAAAGTCATAGTATTCGTTAAACCGAGAATTTTCATAAAAAGAACGTCCAAATTTGACTTCATATCCTCAAGTGATTTTTAGCCGACGCAACCTAAACAAGAATCGAAAGTCTCGTCAATAGTAGTACAACGGTAAAGACAGACGAAAACGGACATCGGATGAAGAAGTTATGAATTTTTAACGGACTTTTCCTGTCCCGACCCGTTAAAAATATAATATTATAAATGAAGTCAAAATTAGCCGGCGGAGTCAAAACAGAAGTTGTAGAGCATAATCTCACCTACGGGTGGATATAAAGAACGTCAAAAACGGAGCTCGTATCCAAAAGATATGAATTTTTGAAGTTTTCAAATAAAAATAAATGAAAATTCGAAGCCTTATCCGAGGAGGTACGCCCCGCGTTGAGGCTTACGCCTGATGTTCGCATGGCAGGACCTCAGATTGACCACGTCTCAGATCTTCACATGATGGCCACATAGCAGAGATGTCCGAGCCATGAGCCCTCCCTTCCGAGAATCGGACACGTAGCCTCGTATGTCCCGCGTACAGGGAGACTACACCCCACGTAGTGAGCTGCTTCGGACCCTATAAAAGGGATGCGAAGCTGCCTGTATTTTGGTTGCCATTTTTCAATCTCCTTCGCTTTAAAAACCCTTTCTAGCAAATTTTAACCCCCGAAGCCCCGATATCATTCCTGACACCCAAAGCAAGTCCCGACGCCCTAAAGTTCCCGAGAAAATTATATTCTCAAGTCGAAACTCTGCCCGGGTAAGACCGGTTTTCAACTAAAATTCCCGGTTTCGTCACAAAAAGTCATATTTAAAGTCGAAGTGTTGCCCAAATTAATACTTTAATCCCCGTTTATTTCACGATGAGTTCAATATATAGAAACAATTGTTTGTTATGTGTTATATGTGCTATGTGCTAGTCCGTGTTATCATCTCGTGTTATTATTTTTGCTATTATGGTAGCAAAGTTGTACCTTTGACCATGTGAATAGTCAAAGGACTTAGATTCACGGTGGTACTGGTATGTAGCCTCTGGGCACGTAAAGCATGTCTCGTAAGAGAATGAATTATATTCTATGGCATTGGCAGAAGGTTAGATAGGGATAAAAGCCTGAAATCTACCAAAATGTTTAAATCAGAAAGTGTATGTCTTTAGTGCCATTTGGGCCGAAGCTTTATTGATGTATATCAAATATTGAAATTGTTATGTCTCATTGATTGATATGGAAAGCTTGTCGCATGATTCACATATGCCTTTGTTGTTCCTTGTACCCCTGTGCTTCCGCCATATTAAAGTGTGTGTGTGTGTATATATATATATATATATATATATATATATATATGGCTTAACGTTACATTGTATCTATTATTGAACTCACTAAGCGTTACCGTTTACCCCTCTCAGTGTTTAACAATTGCAGGAAATAAGAATCCAGTATAGTTATATACTGTTGGAAGATTTAGAATAGTTTATACTATTACTTTTGTACTTGGGTTTACGTATGTATAAAACTATATTATCCTGGGTAGTTATGTAATAGATATAACAGTTTGTAATATACTAAAACTTAGTTGGTTTGTATCCAGTATTTTGTAATCAAATTAATAATGAAAAATATTGTTTATAAATATGCAAGTAGCATGTTTTGGAGTAACAATATTGTGAAGTATGAAAGTTTGGGTCTTTCAGAAATACGTAAGTTGGGGTCTTTTAGTCATGGTATCAGAGCAGTAGTTTAAGTGAACTAAATACCACAAATTGGTATTTAGACTTAAATCGTCAGAAGTTCAATATATAAACGGATTCATTAGGAGTATATAGATATAAACTATATGAAAGAAATAAGGGGAGTAGTGGATAATGATAAATCTTAATATTTTAAAGTATTAAGCTACTTTAAAATTTTTAGATCATTAGTTTAAGTGAACTAGGAATTTTGAGAGTTTCTAGGCTTAAACATGGATTGCTAAGAGATGATGATATGGCGTGTATCTAGTATATTTTAGGTTGAATACTTAAATAGACACAAGCACTAGAATATTAGAAGAGATATGCCTTATATTCTAATATGTGCTAAATGATAAATGAATATAGCATGCCTTAGGTTGCTTACTTATATTGCTATTACTTGAGAAAGTTTGAGGTATGTTGCTGACCATAGTATAGGAAAGGAAATTTTATGTATTCCAGATTTAAAAATTTCTATATTAGAACTGATATAAAACTTTTCGAAGTGATAAAAAGACTTATGATAGTCGACTCCGATAATCTTATAGATAAACGATCGAGGGATATCGTAAAACAATATTTAACAAGTGATATCGTAAATAGTGTATTAATACTTATAGAGTGGTGTTGTACATTCAGACTATGTTTAGTGAAATAATAACACCGTTGGAAGAATGTTGTGTATTCGAAGTACATTCGGAAGAGATGAATGTTTTTGCATAACCAATGAAGTTGTTCCACCGCTGTCCAGAATGAAGCAATGATTACTTATAGAGTAAGAAGAACCGAAGATGGTGATCAATACTTCGTCAGTATCACAATTGATGTTATGCAAGATTTAGAAGAATTAAATAAAGATCAAAGGAAAGGCTAATGAAGTTTTCAGACTCAATAGGCCAAGAATTAGACAAAACATTGTGATATAGTATGTAGTTCGAGTAGTAACCCTATATAAGATGCTCAGACGTAGTATTTAATAATACCAAGTGACGATTGACTTCTATCACTTCCTTATGGAAGTTTCATTGTGTGTTAAGCTGACTTTAACATACATGATTAGGATAGTGAATTAAGTCATTTAGTGGTAAAAGGCTAAGTAACTTACTTGTCTAGGTAAGGTAGAATGCTTAGTTGAAGAAGTAATACACCCATAGCATTTTATGAGAAGAGATGTAGTTAAGAATGACAGATAAGTGTAGAGTAGAAACTACCTGAGAAAGAATTTATATGAAGAATTGGAAGTAAAATTTCTATCGACCTATGAAATAGTATTAGAATATGCTAGATCGAGCATATGCATGAGAAGAATCCTAGAAGACGAGCATAGGAAATCCTAGATATGTTTGATAGAAACACGAAATCCCAGTTGAGTTTAGGAAAAATTGTCGTATGAACTTGTTTGAACACATTCATGTGTGAAAAGTTCCTTTGTAAAAAATCTTTATATGGTGACTTGGGGACTGCGAAACAATTCTTGGAACGAGTATTAGTAGGTGTGAATGGTAGTAGAGGCCAATACTACCGGAAGCACATGACTCACACGTGCATCAGGGAAAGTCAAAAGGTTACCAAGAAACTAGAAATTGATTTCTTTTTTGTTCGAGTATGTTATTACCTTTGTTTCGGTGATGACTAAGAAGATGATTTTTATTCAGACATTAATGGTCATAAAGAATTGAGTCCGACTAATATAGATCGGCGAAGTGGAATTGGTGCTTGTCAAATGGAAACATCATCGAAGCCCAAATTATACTTGGGAATATAAGAATGAGATAAGAACGAAATATCTCTAGTTATTTAAATCGTTGTGATTTCGGGGACGAAATCCTCAAAAAAGAGGAGGTATTTCTAACATACACGTTCAGTTATTGTGTTATGTAATTTTAAAAGTGAATAATATAATGAAATATTATATGAATTTGAGCGTTGAGTTCTAACAAGAAAGTTTTTACTAGAATTGAAGTAAAACTATGTTTAGAATCATTCAAAATATATTGGAAGTCTTACGAGATTCCAATAAAATGTCAGTTATTGAAATTAACGAAAATATGAAGTTGGAAATAAGTGAAAATAATGTTAATGAAAGTTGTAAAGAATCTCGTTAGAAATATATAGGCGAAAACCTCATCGAAATCCGAGTTATAACGAAGGAGTTATGGCTTATTGAAGTTTCGCGGCAGAACCGACACAACGTCACATGATGTAAAAAGTGAGTTTTTGATAAACTACTTTTTGGCTTTAGTGATCTAAACGAAAGTCATGGTATTCGTTAAACCGAAAATTTTCATAAAAAGAACATCCAAATCTGACTTCATATGAGGAAGTTATGATTTTTTTAAGTTTCGGAATAGTAATAGACAACTAAAACCTCGAAATAAAGATCGAGTGATTTTTAGCCGACGCAACCTAAACGAGAATCGAAGGTCTTGTCAATAGTAGTACAACGGTAAAAAGACAGACGAAAACGGATATCAGATGAATAAGTTGTGAATTTTTAACAGACTTTTCATGTCCCGACCCGTTAAAAATATAATATTAAAAATGAAGTTAAAATTAGCCGACAGAGTCTAAACAGAAGCTGTAGAGTATAATCTCACCTACGGGTGGATATAAAGAATGTCAAAAACAGAGCTCGTATGCAAAAGATATGAATTTTTGAAGTTTTTAAATAAACATAAATGAAAATTCGAAGCCTTATCCGAGGAGGTATGCCCCGCATAGAGGCTTATGCCCAATGTTTGCATGGCAGGACCTCAGATTGACCACATCTCTGATCTTCACATGATTGCCACATAGCAGAAACGTCCAAGCTACGCACCCTCCTTTCCGAGAATCGGACATGTAGCCTCGTACGCCCCGCGTACAGCGAGACTACGCCCCGCGTAGTGAGTTGATTCAGACCCTATAAAAGGGATTCGAGGCTGGCCGTATTTTGGTTGCCATTTTCAATCTCCTTCACTCTAAAAACCCTCTCTAGCCACTTTTAACCCCCCAAACCCCGGTATCATTCCCGACACCCGAAGCAAGTCCCGACGCCCCGAAGTTCCCGAGAAAATTATATTTTCAAGTCGAAACTCTGCCTGAGTAAGGCCGGTTTTCAACTAAAATTCCCGGTTTGGTCACAGAAAGTCATATTTAAAGTCGAAATGCTGGCCAAATTAATATAGTGGAACAATTATATGTTATGTGTTATATGTGCTATGTGCCTTTCCGTGTTATCATCTAGTGTTATTATTTTCGCTATTATGGTAGCAAAGTTGTACCTTTGACCATGTGATCAGTGAAAGGACTTAGATTCACGGTGGTACTGGTATGTAGCCTCTGGCCATGTTAAGCATGTCTCGTAAGAGAATGAATTATATTCTATGACATTGGTAGAAGGTTAGATAGGGCTAAAAGCCTGAAATCTACCAAAATGTTTAAATCATAAAGTGTATGTTTTCAGTGCCATTTGGGCCGAAGCTTTATTGATGTATATCAAATATTGAAATTGTTATGTCTCATTGATTGATATGGAAAGCTTGTCGCATGATTCACATATGCCTTTGTTGTTCCTTGTACCCTTTGTTTTTTGCATATTAAAGTATATATATATATATATATATATATATATATATATATATATATATATATATATGGCATAACGTTATATTGTATCTATTATTGAACTCCCTAAGCATCACCGCTTACCCCTCTCAGTGTTTAACAATTGCATGAAATGAGAATCCAATATAGTCATATAATGTTTGAAGATTTAGAATAGTTTATACTATTACTTTTTTACTTGGGTTTACGTATGTATAAAACTATATTATCTTGGTTAGTTATGTAATAGATATAACACTTTGTAATATACTAAAACTTAGTCGGTTTGTATCCAGTCTTTTGTAATCAAATTATCAATGAAAAATACTATTTATAAATATGCAAGTAGCATGTTTTGGAGTAAGAATATTTTGAAGTATGAAAGTTTGGGTCTTTCAGAAATACGTAAGTTGGGGTCTTTCAATTACATTGATATGAGTAGAGGTTGGTTTCGTGGTTTCTCTTATATATGTCTATGATATTCTTAGACTTTATTTAAACCATGCTTTGGTTAGTCATTGGGATAAATTGGGATGTTTGGTCTTCTTTTGTGATTCAATTTGTCTTGTATATGATCAAATGTAAGAGGGTAATTGAGATCAACGTATAATAGGGGAAGTCTTTGTCATGGATTAGCTTAAAGTTTTTGATGTTTCTTTCTATAGTGTTGAGTTGTCTTCTTTTCGTTTGAGACATTCATCTTTTGATTTTGGTAAAATGTCATTGTAACATAATCATCCAGTGAGTTTCATACGATTTGATCAATATCATATTTTGTGCAATGAGCCATTAAAATTACATTTTGCATGTCAATTACACCATTTTGATATATTTGAAGCGATCAGTCGATATATACTTGTTGACTTGGAATTTAATAATTAAGCTATATATTTTTCAAAAGCCCCGTAACACTTGCATCCTACTTACATGGTAATAGTTAATTGGTTTTTAACCGTAAAGTGATTTATTGATCTAATATATATTATTATTTTTACCTATATTATTATTTCATTTATGCAGAACACCCCTCATGAACGTCTACTATTTATAAAGAACACCATCACAATAACGAGATTCATACCATTAAAATGCTTATGTAACTTTTGAAATCTGAGAAATACTAAAGTAATATATAAAAAAAATTGAGGTTGATAACTTTAGTTTCTATCGATAATTAAGTCTAGAGCGAATAATAAAAGAAAATGAGTCAAAGAGACGATAACTACTCATTGAAGCAGGAAAGACATGCCTATTTTAGAACATAACAAAATCACTAGGAATTTCTTGTTCATAATCACTGAATATTGTGAAGACTATAAATTTTAATTTTTACTATTACAAATGTAAATTCTAGAAAAATGAAGCAGTATGAAGATGAAGAAATACATAGATACACACACAAAATGTTAAAACCCTAGAACTTGATTTCAAAAGAAAAAAAATCAATTTAAAAAACACATACGATCATAAATTGTATGTATCTCCTAAAACTGATTCATATATGATGTAACTCAATCTACAAGTTCAACCTATTCTTGTGTAAATCGTAGAGCTCAAACGCTTCGTGGAGCTCACTTATTCCTTCATCGTGTTCTTCTGTGTTTTCTTTATACAATCCGGCAAATCCAGCGTTCTCTTGGTCATCATGTTGAGTGTTAGAAAATTAAGGGATTAGAATAACAATAAATATAGAGTTGGATAGATTCAAGAATCGTGTTTATCAAACACTTTCCGAAATCTATAATTCATCCCTTTTTCTTGGGGTACACGAATTCAGAAGTGAGATAATCCAAGAATGAACCAATTTGGGTTACATGCCTAATTCATATTATGAAACATAGAATACCTCTTAATGTATTCTTGAGAGATAGAACAAGTCTTCAAATCATATTTTGAGAGTATATGGTTTGTAACCCATTTTCTAGAACCTAAAGAATGTTCTTATATTAGAGGGAAAAGTGGTTATGACAGTTGCCTCCAGATTTGATGCCAAAATTGGAACTTATTAGACATAATTAACGCTTGCATCATCATGATGTTTTCAAGTGAAGAAAAACGGAACCACAGCCAGGGGCTCTACCCTTTGGACCTTGCTAGGAGCGCTGCCCCTAGACCCCGCCAAGGGGCTGCAACCTGCAGCCCCTTGGAACCCTACGCTGCAACACCGTATTCCCGAGTTCATATTTATCACACTGAGTGTGCATCCCGCACCTCGAAGCTCGTTTAGTAAATGGATCTCGCCCTATCTCATTATTTATAATAATTACACCAAAATATGTTGATAACACTAAAATCACCAAAACTCATCCCCCCATTTTAGTGTAATCCTTAATTAACTAAAAGCAAACACAAAATCAAACTTATGCATAAATGAAAATATATTGATGATTTAATTTTCACATTAGTATAGTATACATGTCAAATACTTGAGAATTGCGGTGTCCTAAGGATTGATCCCTTTAAATCATTTGAGTAACTGAAGATACTATACATATAAGTTAAACACAATATCTAATGTTTCATAGTTGACACTATTACAACCATGTGTCCAATCCATTCATGAGTACATAAAAGCCTATCCCAAGTTTTTTGAAGCGGAAACACTTCACACTCACATAAGCAGTCCTTCTATATCATGCAACCGTTAATTCATTTTTTCAAAAGAACTATTAAGAGCTTAATCAACCCACTTTAACAATACAGGTTATAAGCACATACCTTGGGATGTAGTAAAATAAATGCAACCATTAATTCATTTTTCCTTTGTCTTTTGCTTCTTCTAAGCTCAGGTGATTCATTTGAATAACGTACAACTTCCTTGGTAGTTCCACCGGAACTAGGAACCAAGTCTTTTGGCTAGGTATCGATAAAAACGGATTTTCATCAAATATTGCATCTCTAGATTCTAGAATAGTGTTAACTAAAACAAAAGCATTAGGTTCTATTACATAAAACCTATAAGCCTTCGAATGCTAAGAATACCCAATGAAGATACAATCAATACCTCTTTCACCCAAAGTCTTCCTTTTCAGTTCAGTCAGTCTCACAACAGCCCGACAACCCCAAACTTTAAGATATCCTAAGTTTGGTTTCTTTTTGTACCAAAGTTCATAGGGAGTTACTTTTTTCATTTGTTTGGAACTCTATATAAAAGATAACATGGAATTAGCAGAGCTTCTCCCCAGAAGCCATCACTAGAAACTAAGTAAGACAACATAGAGTTCACCATTTCCTCTAGAACTCTATTTTTCCTTTCAGAAATCCCATTTTGTTGCGGAGTATATGGAGCATTTATTTCATGTATAATACCAACAAATTGGAAATAACTAGGATCATAATACTCTCCACCATGATTAGTGTGAAGTCCTTTGATTAAATCATTTTGTTGCAATTCAACTTCATTTTTATAAAATTTTAATTTAGCAAGGGCTTCATCCTTGGAATGCAACATGTATACATAACAAAAAACAAATCATTTATAAAAGTAACTATGTATTTCTTATTTACTAAGAATAGAGTTGAATGCAACTCTCATAGATCACTATGAATTAATTCAAGCATAACGAAATTCCTTTTAACATTAGGAAAATGTTGTCTAGTTATTTTAGTTAACATGCATATTTTACAATTTTCTATGTTAATACAAAAAGATGGTATTAATCCATTTTTATACATTTCAAGCATTCTTTTATAATGTACATGTCCTAAATGAGCATGCGATAAAAAAGAACTATCAACACTCGAACAAGCCATGTATATAGAATCTGCAACTTTATTGCTAATATTCAACCTAAACATTCCATTACAATAATATCCAAATCCAACAAATGTTCCAAACTTAGATAATAAATACTTATCAGATTCATAGACTTGCATATATCCACATCTATTAATTACACCACCAGAAACTAAGTTTTTTCTAATCTAAGGAACATGAATAACATTCTTAAGAAAAAGACTTTTTCTAGAACTACAACATAAAGTAACACAACCACAACCCAAAACAATTGTTTTATTATTGTTTCCCATATACAACACTGATCCATCATTAACTACTTCATCATCCTTGAACCAATAGCGATCTTTAAACACATGACACGTCGCCCCTGAGTCTATCAACCATGCATGATCATCATCCTGAACATAGAATGATTAAGGAATATGTGTTACATGATATATAATAACAGTAGTAGTAATTTCAGAAAAAAAAATTTGACCTTGTGGTTTTGGACCTTGATCATTAGATTCTTGTCTAGAACTCCTTGCACCATTTTTGTTCTTATTCAAACGACAATCTCATTTCACGTGACCATGTTTGTTTCAATTCTAACATACAAGTTTTGATTTTTGTTTGAACCATTGTGATGGTCATCTTTTTTCTTTCTTTTTTCCTTTGTTATTTTTCTGATGTTTGTCATCTTCAACCATATTCACTAAAGATCTAGGAACTTCATTTTCTTTTCCCTTTCCATTTTGTTGAGCCGGAAGACCCTCTTCAATTCTCAAGTGAATGTTAAGTTGTGCTAGAGAACACTCTTCTTTTTGGTGTTTTAGTGTGTTTGAAGTCTTTCCAGGATGGGGGCAAATTGTCAATAACACTTGAGTCAGAAATGGATTCATCCATTTGCATCTTGAGTTGTTCAAATTGTCCCAGAATCTTCATGAGTTCATTATACTATTCCACGATAGGTCTTGAATTCACCATCTTGTATTTGTTAAAATTACTGACAAAAAAGTTTCTTACTTGAGGCATCCCATAGATCTTTTTCCGATTCTTCATTTTGATAGATGTCAAAGAGAGTGTCAGACATACCATTTAGAATGTGACAACGACAGATGTAATCATCATTTTTCCCTTTGCATATTCTTCTGGTTTGTTCAAGGGTCTCATTCTCCATTTGTTCTGGTGCAGGAGCTTAAAACATGAACAACTTTCATGGTAGTGAGAAGGAAATGCATCTTCTTCAGACAGCAATGAAAATCAGTTCATTTAAACTTATCCAACTTCCCGAATTTGGAAGTCATGTCTTTAATAGATTTTGCCATTTTTATTCTTTCACGGAAAAATTACAAATTTCAAATGTTTGCAAATTAAGGGATCAGAATAACAATAAATATAGACTTGGATAGATTTAACGATCGTTTATATCAAACACTTTCCGAAATCTGTAATTTGTCCTTTTTCTTGGGGTACACAAATCCAGAAGTAGGATAATCCAAGAATGAACCAATATGAATTACAAACTTACTTCAGATTTTGAAACACAATATACTTGTTAATATGTTCTTAAGAGATAAAATAAATCTTAAAATCAGATTTTGAGAGTATATGGTTTGTAATCCGTTTTCTGGAACATGAAGAATGTTCTTATACCTGAGGGAAAAGTAGTTATGGCAGTTGTCTCCAGATTTGGTACAAAACTAGTAGATATTAGACATAACTAACGCTTTCATTATCATGATGTCATAAAGTGAAGAAGATCAGAACCACCACCAGGGGCTTTGCTCCTAGACCCTGCCAAGTAGCTCCAGCCCCTTTGAACCCTAAACCCAGGGGCCCTGCCCTCTGACCCCCCGTATTCCCTAATTCACATTAATCACACTGAGTGTGCACCCCACACCTCCAAACTTGGTTAGTAAATGGAGCTCGACCTATCTCATTATTAATAATAATTACACCAAAATATGTTGATAACACTAAAATCACCAACCTCAAGTTTAGTCATCAATTCCTTCACTTATACAACAGAGATGTTGGATCCAAGAAGCATTCACATGGTTGACATTTCCGGAAGACATGAAGGTGTACATCGCGAAATAAATCGATCAATAGACACAACCATTTCGGCGACTCCCACGTTGCATAGAGCACTGGTAAAAATGGATAGTAAAAAATCTTTAGAATTTCCATTTTTTTTTATCATCGACCTTCCTTCCATGTTATGGCTTGCAATCTCCCTCTTATCCATGACTTTAGCATCGAAAATAGTAGAGGAGAGCATTGAAGGAGAACATTTGAGTTTTGGGGGTATATGAAACTAATGTAATTGGTGCTTAGATAGTGGAGGGAGTGGATGTAACATCCCAATAGTTTTAAGTGAAAACTTTTATTTAAATTGATCAAACAACATTCATTCATTCACTTTAGAAAATCCCACCAAAGTAAAAAACATGTCATATAATCATCAGAGTACCAAACAAGTCAAATCATGCACAAAACTGGTGCATGCGGTAAAATCATCCACAAAACTGGTGCATGCGGTAAAATCATATTGAGCTCTTCCCCTTGGAACTGGAAGCACCTAAAACCTTAAATGTGAAACCGTAAGCACAAAGCTGAATGAGTTCCCCAAAATACCCCATACCATACATAATCTCGGGCCCTGCCAAGAGTTTATAACGGGCCCCGTCCAACAAGAAAAACATGTCCAACCCAACATACAAATAAAGGGTCCAATCCATCATAAAAATAAAGGGCCTATCCCATCATACACATGCCAGGTCATAAAGATAGCGAGCATTCTACATGACAAAATCAAGTGGGCCGACATTGGTGCCTTTGACCCACGCGTACAATGAAGATACTCACCTTTTTCGGTGATAGATAGATCTCACTCATGAGCTGTTGGTGCTAAAGCCTCTCCCACTAAACATATTCAAAACCAATTCTAATTAGCAATTAAGGTAAAATCATACTTAATCGGTCCAAAAATAAAGGCTAATCCTTATTTGGGCAAAAGAACATTTTCCCTTTCTATGTCCTCAACCCCTCATAGTTGACAAAAGGTCAAAATGGTCAAAAAGTCAACGGTCAACGCCCAATTGACTTACGCCCTCTGTAATCAAGCTTCACCCTGCGTAGTGGTACGCCATGCGTACTTAGAGTACACCTTGCGTACCACGCTGTTAATCCATTTCCAGTTTTAGCTCTAAATCCATAAAGACCAACCATCAATTGCCTATATTTGGTCATACTAAACCTCTAATGTGATAAAGTTCCTAACTTTATGCCTTTACATAGCTAGATAAAGCTTGAATCCAAACTCTAGATTCCTAACACCTTCTAATGTCCAAAAACTCTTGCAAAATGAATAAAGACAACCAATATCCCATTTTTATGATTCCTCAATCTTAGAAACCACAAGGAATGACAACCACAAGGTCTGGAGTAACTTATACTCAGAAGAATCAAGATTATGGGACCAAAGGACATGAAAATCAAGAAACTAAAGAGATCTAACATATGGACTAGCAAGATTCAAGCTTTATACCTCATGGAGGATGTTAAAGAAGAGTAGGTTCTAGATCTACAAGCCTTGGACTCCCTAAGCACACCTTCAATGACCTTATTCTTCACAAAATACACATGGAAACACTTAAATTCTTAAAAATCCTCACAAGATGCCTAGGGCTTTGAGTTGGAAGCTCAAGAGGGTGGAAGCTGATGATAAGAAGGACCTTAAGGGGTTAGATTCCTTAAATAGGGCTCAAAACATCGAGATTAGGGTTTTTACTATGTGCAGTTATGCACTTGTAACACAAGCTACGTCCTTCATAGCTCACTAAAAACGCATCCCTCAGCAGCCACTACACCTGGCATACTTAGATTATCCCCTGCGCAAACTCCCATATTTCAGCTCGACTTTAAACAATCATTACTTGCTCGTTCCAAATTTGTTTTTGGCTTTCCTTAAATACACGCAAAGGTATTTACAAGCCCCACAATACTATCTAGTTACCTTTGGCTTATCAAATACTGAACTAAAACCATAATTCATGCAAGAAGCTCGATCGATAACTTTTCCCTTTCTTCTCTTTGTGTCCAACTTACGAATCAAGGGCTTAGACCTGACAATTAATGTTATCAACCTTTAATAAGGTCCAACGTTACTTTCTCAAAGCCCGAAGCCTTTACATGATCGAATTACAACACATAATCCCCAAGTTAAGTAACATCCGAAACAAGGTGTTACAATTCTCGGCTACTTAAATCTAAATTCGTGATCAAAATCATTCCTTACTGCTTCCTCTCCCACACGAACGAACCTTGCCCGAATATCCTAAGCTCCAATTTGGACTAAAAAGTCATCTCATATAGATGACTTCCCTCTAAAACTACTATCAAGCCCAATCTTAGCAAAGTTCGATTAACCTAACAAGGGAATGGACCTTGCCATTCCGTCCTCAGTCCACAAAAGAAAAACCTAAATGCTCTGCCAGAAACTGATAACCCTAAACAATGTCTAACTTCCCAACAAACAAGATCATCTTATCCCACATCCTTAAAGACTCCAATTCGCAAACCGAACCGGATAAAACCCTTTCGACCCTGATTTATCTTGCTGTTAACTAGTAAAACAGAATCTATGGCCATTCATCGGTGTTGAAACATTTCATTTGAAAACAAAGGTGACCCCAATGCGAGTCTCACCCATAGGTTCCAAACCAATACATAACTCACATCCTGATAAGCAAGGATTCGTAAATTTGATCTATCTGAGGTCTCCTGATTCCATGCTGACCTTATACTAAACTTGGATGCATAATCCCTAAACGTTGACTAAGACTAACAATCTCACGCATGGTCGCACAACGAGACGCCGCCCAAGAGTCTAACTGGTAAAGGCTGCCCTAGCCTATTTAACACACGGATCCAATACGTTGATCATAGAGTTTCTATACTCTAAACATGATCTAACACCTCAACTAAGCCAGTTACTATCGGGTCCCACCCTTATGAGAGATGCACTTACTACTTCACGATACATAATGATCTTTCCATCGCTCAAACACTGGTCTAGAGACTTAAGACCAACACCTCATGCCCTGATTATATCTACGAATGTATGGATGGTCTGATCACTCAAGTTAACCTAACCAAATTGGGCCTTGCCCATGGGTCTCACCCATACTATCGAAACCAACCAGGCCACACCCACGGATCTCACTCAACCTAGCATAACCAAACTGGCCTTGCCCATGGGTCTCACTCAACCTAGCATAAGCAAACGGGGCTTGCCATGAGTATCACCCACATGAGAGCTATACAAGCCCAAAACACCGACACAACTCTAACAACCCTTATGCTCACAAAGGAGCGGCCGCCAACAATAACAACCTGAATTAACCCATACAAGAGTTGTGATCCTCCCACAGTCTAACGAACATTCCTGCGATGGTCTAACTTGCCCAAGTGAACGCTACGACAAAAATAGTAGACTTCAAGCACTTCCACAATAGTGATGGGCCCAACCCATAGTCTTTGCAACCAACCAGAATGTCAAAACCAACTCAACATGTGCCGAAACCCAACCTGCTAAATACCTATCTGGTGTTTGGTTCGTGATTTGAAACTAAAGCCTTTATCAGACAAGAACAAGCTGGATGGTTTTAACACAACCCTCAACCTGAACGTTGTCACAAATCCGTCATGCGCCACCGTCACTGCTTCATGTCCTCAAACGAGATAACCCTGAATCTTTAACCTTTGCTTTCCTGATTACAACTGAGCATTGACATTATCCCTTGCATGATCTGATGGGATTAAAACAACTTTTAATCTATGAAGATCGATTAGATCTTGAACAAGTATAAGTATAAGAAACAGCAAGAACGCAATAATAATAGCAAACCAGAGAACAATATTAAGAACACAACAGCTTGAATCAATCGTGTTGAATGATTAAATAAAATCCTTAGAAGAGCTCGATTAAGAACATCAACTGTAAAGGATTGGGAGATTACAAGAAAGCAATATCGTAGAACTCTTGAATGTACAAACTGAAATCTTGAATCTTAACCTAATATGCATGCAAGCGATAACTTATATACTATACATAAAAGGCTCTCAGTTGGACAGGCCCAAACCGGAGAATAAAAGGCTAATCTACGAGCCCAAAAGACGCAACATAAAACAGAACTTCAGCCCAACAATCTCCCCCTTTACGTCAATTTGGAGCGAGACCTTCACTTCTTACTTGGGCCGGCGGCTGAAGCTGGTACCTTCTTCTTCACGGTACTAAACAGACACTTGGTTATGGAAAGGATGGTCTGTCTAAACCGGATGTACCAATTGATCATATCTTCAAAGTACTTGATGTCATCAGCCGAATTGTCCTTACACCGCTTGACGATTGATAGGACGTGTTCCAAGCAGGTAGTGGTGTAGAGGTGCTTGTCAGCTAACGCGAACAGACATTTCTGTCCTTCGGCTCTGGTGAACATCACAGAGTTTCGCCTCGAATCTATCTTGCCCATTTTCATCGTGTTTAGATCACTGGCCGATCCCACAGGCTTGACTTTCGGTTTCTTCTTAAACACTATGGCAACCTCCTGATCCATTAGGGCCACCTCCATGATATAGCATGCCAACATCCTTTTGACATGGTCTAAGATGGGACCATATTCGGCTTCGTTTTTCAGCAAGATGTTGTACAAGACTATCCAATCATGAGGGTTCAGATTGGGCAGATCCGCCAGAGAGATCATGTGAGCAGTTCTTGCAGATCCTCGGATAAGCTTGAACTTGACGTTTGTGAATCTCCCCACGGCAAACGGCTTCATCACCCAAACATTGACAATCTTCTGGGCGCTCCATGTAAGGTATTGAGGGCGAGCGGCCTCCAGGTAGAAGTCAATGAGCTCCCTGTCAAGCTCATCGTTCGGATGCGGGACTTCGAAAATGTTGGAGAAGGCGTGGAAGATGAACGCCTTTCGAGTCAGCGGCATATCAAATTGCGAATCGACCGAGTTGTTGCAGTCGAACGATATCACCGGCTCGAGCCATAGTATGCTTGGAGTCTCTATGGCTTCTTTTATCAGACGATCCCTGGTCCAGGCAGGGAAGAGCAGCTTTCGGCTCTCAAGGAGATCGTTGGTTTCTTTTTGTTTACGTTCGGCTTCTTCAGCTTCACGTGCCACACGACTGACATCGTCATCAGTATTGCGACTGTTCTTTCTCTTTAACATGTCCGCAATAGTCTCCTTGTCTTCATCTTCACCTTCATCGTCATCTCCTCCCTCTGCTATGTTTTTGACTTTGTTCTTCACACCCGAACCCGAGGCATGACCAGTTGGGGGTGGTTCGGTTGTGTGAGTAGCTTTGGAGGAAGGAGGAGGATTGTAGCGTCATGGAATAGTTTATCGACTTTTTTGGTCGCAGCCTCACAAGCTCGGGTGGAGGCGTCTATCGCAGCAGTTGCTGAGGCCATTGAATCATGTTGAGCCTTGGAGAAGGCATCAACTATCTTCTAAAGTGCGGCTTCAGATAAAGAGGACTGTTGGTTGGAAGAGGAGGCGAGAAGTTGAGCAACCTTCTCGTTAAGCTCGCGAAGATGCTTCTTTGTCACTGGAGCATCATCCTCCTCATCACTTTGAACTTGAAACGGACTATAATAGACCGAATCATAGTTCATGTGATCACCACCAAGGTATTGATCATCGCCGTCGGAGGCGTCTTCTGGAGATTGAGGTAGTGGTGAAGCTGGGGGTGTTATTGGTTTAGTTGGTTCAGGTTGAGTGGGTGGGGGATGAGTTTCGGGTGGTGGTGGTGTATGGGTTTCGGTTTGTGGAGGTTCGGTTACAGGTGGGGTTTCGGTAACAGGTGGTGTTTCGGTTGATGTGGTGAATATGGGTGGTGGTATAGGGAATGAGGTTGGTGGTATAGTAGGGTTTATGGTGGGAATGGAAATAGGAATTGTGGGTGGAGGGGAAGGAACTGGGGATTGGTGAAGTTCCATCTCCGGGGTTGGGGACCGAGGGGGTGTGTTGCCTCTTTGTGGAGATTCGTCTCCTTGTGATCCCTCAGAGTCCGAACTCTCACCTTCGGATTCACTTGATGAGGAGGGAAGGACTAGCTTTCGCTTTTGTTGGGTCTTCCTCCTTTTCGGTTGTGGTGACGAAGCAGCCTTCGGTGGTTTGCGCTTCTTGGGAGAAGGTTTTGGGGCTTTGGATGGTTTCTTCCCCTTGTCTGCCTTCTTACCCCTGGCCACCGGTTTGTCGGCATCATGAATTGATCGCAGCATGTCCGGTGTCAGTTCCCTCGGACCAGATGGCCCTAACTCCTTGATCGCCTTGATCATACTGCTGTCTGATGGCACACTACCATACATCGACTCCGGGATAGAGCCAATGAAGGAGAATTTCGATGCATCGGATACGATGATCTTCTTGGTATGGAACGTACCAACAGAAGACATCGGTGCACCGTCAGCAGTTGGGACCTCAAACCTGTCCATGGCCCATCTTGTGATCAAGATCCAGAACCGGGCCAGCGACACTTCAGAGTGTCGAGAAGTGGAAGAAAGGCTCTGAATCAGTTGTTGCCAAAGGACAAACCCATAATCGAGGTTGATCCCGTTGTACACCCCATACATGATTGACAGGAAAAGACGACTGGCCCCGTCCGATCCTGAGCTCCTCTCAGACAGTCCCTTGAAGAGAACTGTAAATAACCCATTCCACAGGGGCGGTAGGCATGACTTCTTAAACCTGGCGACGGAGGTAAGAACTTCCGTGTAGCCCATGTTGTAGAACATGTTGTATAACATTCCAACCGGAATCGTCTCTAGGTTAATACGCGATGGGTCTGCAGCAAACCCAAGCATGGTGCAGAAGCGGGGACGAGAAATCGACGTTTTGTGTTCCGCCACTTCGAAAAATATCCTGTCGACGCCCTTGTCGTAGTAGGCCGTCGCATAGACCTGAGATAGAGCCACCATTGGCACCGTTTCAATTCTGGACAATGCCGGAGCAAGCTGGGAGTACTTGAGGCATTCGATAACCGGCGACATGTAGGGATCATAGGCTAGTGGGTTCAGATCAATGACAAGGCATTGTTGAGGTCTGATGGGAAGAATTTGAGAAGTGGCATGAATGGATGAAGATTCAGCCATTGTTGCAGGTGTGGAGAAGAAGATGACCGGGAGAGAGTTTTGGGAGTAATTTTGCTTTGGGAATTATGGGGGCAGTAAAGAGGTAAAAGGTGGTGTTGATGGCTTTTTATAGTAGGTGATAGGAGAGAGAAAGATCGTTTCAAATCTCTTATTGAAATACGAAAGGGTTTTTGATTGACTGATTGGTGACAGTTGGGACGTGCGATGATCACGTAGGAGAGAGAGTGTCAGATTCCTAGGATCACGCCGCCCAATAAGCACCGGTTCAGAGAGAGGAACCGTTTCCATTTCCACACGCGCCATTAATGCCAGATGGATGACGCTTCAATACTGCACACGCGTCCAATAGTGTCAGAAAAAGCGCGACGCTTCAAATTCACGCGCCCTCCTTTTGTACCGTCGTTTGAATTTCTATCCTTTGAACTCCCGCCCCGTCAGCAACCTTTTGAACTTATCCCTTTTTAAACGCCATCTTTTGAATAAAATGCCCACGTGAATTATTGGTAACCACAACTTCATTATGAACCATCCATTAATTATCCAGCCTGTAAAATAATTAGTAACGGAATTTTTGAAAATCTAGGATTTTCGTGCAAAGAGTGTAAAAAAAATTAAAGAAATAAAGCAACTCTGTGTAGGATAATCTGTGATGTCAATGATGACACGAAACTGATGATCCCGGGCACGAATCTCTTCCTTCAAGGTCAAGAGAGACCTCAAAGTGTTAGTGTGGAATCCCGTTGAATTACGATCAAACATTTATCAATAAATGTTGAAAGACTTCTTTAAATAAGGCAAATTAAGGGTGGTTTCGCTTTGATTCAACAATTCAATTCCTGATATAAGAACGAACGTGAACAACGTACTTGTGAGACCAGTGTAGTCTGTTGAACAAGTAGGTTTGAGTTAATTTTGTAGTGGCTTGGATTAATATGAAATCTCAGATAAAAATTTAAAGCTGGATCCCTTGGGAAGAAATGTCATGGTGTGTAACAATTTCATTGGAACCACGCAAAAAAAATGAGATTTCATGAAGGTACATTCGTTAATTCATTGGTGAAAACTTGATCAAGTTAATTGGTCACCGTCAATTCGTTGGTGTTGAGTTTTGGGTTTCACTCAGCTCGTAGTGGCACGATGCTAAGATCATAAACACAGATGTTGTGTAACCATAAACCTCAGTGGTAGTTGCTAAGAGTCTCAAGGGTTACAGTGATGATGCGAATGTTATGGAGAAGTATAATGGGGATGGTGAAAGAAGACATAGTACCTCTGCTGCGAACATAAGGACCAAGCAGGAGACTCTGAACTCATGTGAGAAAAGAGTGAGGTAGCTCATGATTAGAATAAATGAGTTAGCATTATTGGGAAGACAAGGTTTGTGTATACCAGGTCATGAAGGCTATTATTCAAAATCTTATGAGGCTTGGGACACATACAGCAGCATGCTTCTAGGGACACTTAAGTAAGTCATGAAATATATCCCCATAAACGAAGGAGCACACAAAAAAAATTAAAATATTTTTGGAGTTTTTGAAATTGAGAGAAAAAAAAAATTAAAAGTAAAAAAAATAAGACATAAAAAAAATTATAAAAGAGTTAAAAGAAAAGAAAAAAAATACGATTAAAAAAAAACTTTGCAAAAAAAAATGGAAAAACCGAACCCGAGCGTTCGGTTGGTTTCGGTTGAGGAAAATTTTGAAAAACCGAACCCGAACCTTCGGTTGGTTTCGGTTCAGAAAAATTTTGAGAAACCGAACCCGAACCTTCAGTTGGTTTCAGTTCAGAAAAAATTTTGAAAAACCGAACCCGAACCTTCGGTTGGTTTCGGTTCACTAAAATTTTGGAAAACCGAACCGGAACCTTCTGGAGGTTTCGGTTTTGGAAAAATTTTTAAGAAACCAAGGAGTTTAGATATGCAATAAAAAAAACTTTTTACATAAAGAAAAACAAATTTTGCACCAGAAATATACAACAAGGAGAAACTACCTTTGAAGTAATGAGCGAGTGAAATGGTTGAACCGAACCCGAACGTTCGGTTGGATTCGCTTCTTACGTTTGAGATCGAGAGGTAGTGTGAGGAACTGACTCTGATTCCATCATACCTAGCCCTTGCAAAATTTTATTGAATGATGCTTCTGGAAGAGCTTTGGTGAAGACGTCAGCCAGTTGATCAGTGGTTCTTACGAAGTGAACTTCGACATTTCCATCTTCCACATGATCTTTGATGAAGTGATACCTCAGTGCTATGTGTTTGGTTTTAGAGTGTTGCACCGGGTTATGACAGATCCTAATTGCACTTTCAGAGTCACAATATAGAGGGATCTTCTTCATATTGAGTCCATAGTCTCGAAGTTGACTCTGGATCCAAATCACTTGTGATGTGCAGGATGCAGCGGAAATGTATTCCGCTTCAGCAGTAGACAGCGACACACATATTTTTTTTTCTTGGATTGCCAGCTGACCAACTTCCCATCAAGAAATTGACAGCCACCAGTTGTGCTTTTGCGGTCGAGTCCACATCCTCCAAGGTCAACATCAGAATAGGCTTGAACGAAGAAGCCAGAGTTGGATGGATACCATAGACCTAAGGAGGCGGTTCGCTTGAGATAGCGTAGGATGTTCTTCACTGCCAGCATGTGAGGTTCGCGTGGATTAGCCTGAAATCGAGCACAATAACATACAGAAAACATGATATCAGGCCTGCTAGCAGTTAGATACATCAGTGAGCCTATCATTTGACGATAGAGCGTGATGTCGACAGCCGGTTTATCCAGTGAAGGGGTAAGTTTGGTGCCGAATGCCATTGGGACTTTGACTTTTGAGTCTCCCATCATGCCAAACTTTGCTAGGAGAGTCTTTGTGTAAGCTTCCTGATTGATAAAGATGCCTTCGGGTCCCTGTCTTATATTTAAACCAAGGAAAAAATTAATAGGACCCATTGAGCTCATTTCAAACTTAGTCTCCATCAACTTTCTGAATTCAGCTGTTAAGCTGGGATTCGTAGAGCCAAAGATGATGTCATCGACATAAATTTGAACTATCATAAGGTGGTTACCTTCCTTTTTGCGAAAGAAGGTTGGGTCAACCGAACCTTGTTTGAATTTGGACATCTTTAAAATTTTTGTAAGCGTTTCATACCAGGCTCTCGGAGCTTGTTTGAGGCCGTACACAGCTTTATCCAGAATGTAGCAATGATTTGGATACTTTTCGTTTACGAACCCAGGAGGTTGCTCCACATACACAGTTTCTTCAAGTTCTCCATTGAGAAATGCGCACTTGACGTCCATTTGGAAGACCTCAAAGTTTTTGTGAGCAGCATAGGCCATAAATATTCTGACCGATTCTAGCCTAGCTACTGGAGCGAACGTCTCTTCGTAATCTATCCCTTCCTCCTGACAGTATCCTTTGACAACTAGACGAGCCTTGTTCCTTATGACATTACCTTCCTTGTCCATTTTGTTTCTAAAAACCCATTTGAGACCAACAACTGAAGCATCCGGAGGAGTTGGAATGAGGCGCCAGACTTTGTTCCTTTCAAACTCGTTTAGTTCGTCTTGCATTGCTTGAACCCAATCAGAGTGATCGAGGGCAGTGTTCACTGTCTTCGGTTCAACTTTTGATACAAATGAATTAAACATACAAAACTCAACCTTTGAGAATAAGGATGTCTGTTTTGCCTTCAGTTGAGATCGGGTCAGAACCTTTTCAGATACATCACCAACTACTTGAGAGATAAGATGATCTCTGGTCCATTTTGTAAGAGGAGGGTAATTCGGATCGAAGGTTGGATCTAGTTCAGCGTTGATCATCTCTTCAGGCTCAGATTGGCTATCAAAATCAAGCGTCATATCATCATGCTCCCCCTCAATTGATGAGTCTTGACAAACATGAGGTTCAGGGGTTTCTTGTGGTGCTGGATTTTCAGGCATTGAAGCACCTTCGTTTGGAGGGGCATCTTCGGTTGGAGAGTTACCTTCGCTTGATGAAGGACCTTCGGTTGAAGTAGTAGAGCTTGGCTCCCCCTGGACTTGTGAGCTAGGCTCCCCCTCGACAAGAGAACTTGGCTCCCCCTCGACTGAAGCATTGTTGGTTGGAGATTCATCAGTAGGCGATTCTCCTTCATGCATTCTTCTTGCAGCATCTTCGACAATCTGCTTCATATGATCTATTTTGTTATCGGCTGCACCTGCTTCTGAGAGAGAAGCTTTTTCCGGTTCGTCAAAGAGATCCAGAAAATTCTCGTACATATTGGCGATTGAGACTGTGACTTGACCAGTTTGAGGAAAGATTTCCCTGGCAGTGTCATCTATGGCCTGTAGCTTCTTGACATAGCTATCGTCGAAGGTCACATAGTATGTCTCTTCAATCCTTCTTGATCGTTTGTTTAGGACCCTGTACGCCTTTGAAGTGAGTGAGTAACCCAGAAAGATTCCCTCGTCGGCTTTGACATCAAACTTGTTGCGGTGTTCTTTAGAGTTAAAGATGAAACACCTTGAGCCAAAAACGTGGAAAAATTTCACATTGGGCTTCCTGTTGTTTAATATCTCATATGGTGTGAGCGTGAATCGCTTGTTGAGATAGGACATGTTTTGTGTATAACAAGCAGCAGAAATAGCGTCAGCCCAAAAATAAAGAGGTAAGGAAGCGAAACTTAACATAGTTCGGGCAGCTTCACACAGAGATCGGTTTCGTCTTTCGACTATTCCGTTCTGCTGTGGTGTGTAGGGAGCTGAGAAATTATGGCTAATTCCCTTTTCTGCAAGAAACACTTCAAACTCCCTGTTCTTGAATTCGAGACCATTGTCGCTCCTGATGTTGCGAACGACCTTCTTGAGCTGGACTTCAATTTGCTTGATAAACACTTTCAGCTTTTGAGTCGCTTCAGATTTGAGCTTTAGAAAGAACACCCATGTAAATCTAGAGAAGTCATCAACGACAACAAGAATGTACTTGCTACCACCGATGCTTTCAATAGATGAAGGACCACACAAATCGATATGAAGCAATTCGAGTGGTTCAACAACTTTTGTGTTAATTATGGATGGGTGACTTTGACGACTCTGCTTTCCCATTTCACATGCAGCACATAAATGCTCTCTGTCAAACTTGAGCAATGGAAGACCCCTAACATGACCTCCAGTGACAAGTCGGTTGATATCTTTGAAATTGAGATGAGAGAGTCTTCTGTGCCACAACCAGCTTTCGTCGGATTGAGCTTTTGATAGCAGACATATTGTTGGGTTTCCTTTGATGGGTTTCATGTTCAGCGGAAACATTTCACCCTTTCGCTCTGACTTCAGAATCACTTTCTTTGTCTTTTTCTCTATGATTTCAGAACCTTCATCATCGAATGAAACTTTGAGACCTGTACCTCCAACAAGCTGAGATACACTGATGAGGTTGTGTTGAAGTCCTTCCACATAGGCCACCTTCCTTATGGTAAAATCACCATTCGTTATCATCCCATATCCCTTTATGGTGCCGAAAGAGTTATTTCCAAACTTAACGTTGCCACCATTTGCAAGAGATCTGTATTCCCTGAGTTCCTCTTTCCTTCCTGTCATGTGACGCGAGCAGCCACTGTCGATGTACCATTCTTCGTCAAACTGCTCGTCACTTATAACCTGCAAAAATTAAGCAGATTTAGGAACCCAAAGTTTCTTGGGTCCATGTGAGGTTTTCATGGGAACAGGAATAGTTAGAGAGATGTCAACAAGATATGTTCTTTTAATTAAAGTTGTTTCATCTTTCTTTTTAATGGTGAATACTTTTATTTTGTTAGGATTGGGTTTGTTCGCTTTGGACTCAGGTTTGGATTCATCGACCTTCTGCTTTCCCTTCTGTTCAGCAGATGGACGAGGTTTTTGAGAATCAACGGAATTAGCGTTAGAGCAAGATGGAGATAAACGAGAAGAATTAGGAAGAGAGGATTTGGATTTGGATGGTGATGTCTTCCTTGCTGATGACTCTAGGTGACCCTTTTGCTTTTGATCGTTGGTGGGGTTAACCTTTGAGTCTTGTTCTCGTCTGACTTCAGAGTCGAACCTCTGAGTTCGGTTGGAGTTGTTCTTGGAACCGAACCTTTGGTTTCGGTTGAAATCCTTTTCAGAACCGAACCTTTGCTTTCGGTTGGTATTTTCATGCGAACCGAACCTTGGCTTTCGGTTGGTATCTTCTTGCGAACCGAACCTTTGGTTTCGGTTGTTGGAATTATCAGGCTTTCTTACGGGATTGTTTTCATACTTCAGATTCTTGTCTTTGTGTGAATAGTATGCATTCTGGGAGTGCCAGAATTGTTTTCTTTCAGAAAGGTTTTTCCTGTATCTTAGGTTCCTTTCTATCTTTTTATCCCTCATCTGTTTATGTTGATGATGAACGTTCTCTTTCGCTTTTGATGTCACCTTTGCTGGTTCCTTTTGAACTTTAGGAGTTTTTCTTTGAGCTGAGGGTGCAGAGGGAATGTTCGAAGAAGATTCAGTTTGCCCTGAGGAAGTGGAAGGAGTATCTGATGAAGTTTCACTTCGAGCTGTTGGCGTTGAAGGAATGTCTTCTTTTGCTGAACGATCAACCTCTTGAGGAGTATCTTTTGTACCACTTGTGCTTGGTTCACTGAAATTATTAGGCTTGTTCAAGGGTTCAGGTATGTATCTCCCTTTCTTCATACAAGAGGTTCTTTCAGATAGGCCAACGGTTTCGTTTCCATTGTCAATAGGAGCTTCCCAGAAGAACTCATCACAGCCATCAGCATTGTCTTCGTTAACAATAGCCGTGAGTTCAGCTGTTTGATGTTCGGTTACTCCAGTCACTTTGTATACTTGATTCGGAGTGGTTCTGACTTTTTGATACACAACAGCTTTTTCTACTAATTTTGGGGACTTTTGTTGGGACAATCTAGCGAATTCCACTGAATTTTCAGAAATAAGATTTTTGTGGTTTTTAGTTTCGCTTTTAACAAATTCTGAGCAGTCAACCGTATCCTCTACAGAAATTTCACTCATGTTTTCGTCATCGTTAAGCTCAGATGCATTTTCAACATCAATTTTATTTTCTGAGCTTACTTTGGCATTTAGAGAGTCAAACTTTTGTATGGTTTCGGTTCTCAGTTTAAGTCTGTCATTTTCGTCCAAAAGATTTTTGAGCATGTCCTTATGGTCTTTGGATTTAATGAAGGACTCAATTTTGTCCAGTCCAATTTGATAAGTTGGGTTGACATCATCAGACGAAATCACACTCTCACAATTGTAAGCTTCGGCATCGATTTCATCCTCCTTCAATTCTAGGAATGGTAAAATCATACGGTGGATCTTTTTGCCTATCTCACAGTCCAAGTGAAGCTGAGTAATATTGGAATATAAACGTTTAGCTATTAAACAAAAAACATTTCGTTGTTTTAACAATTTCAAATTGTCTCTCTGCAAATAAATGTTTTCGTCTTTGACTTTAATTAATTCCGACTCTTTTAACTCAATCCACATACGCCGCTCCTCACTCTTCGACGCCACCTTGCTTAATTGATCAGTCAGGTTAGAATTGGTGACTCGAGTTTGAGTTAAGCTACTATCTAAATGAGAAATTCTTGTGTTAACGTTTTTTAGTTCTTTCTCATATGAGGATGATGGTACTTTAGATGAAATAAAAACAAATTGTACCTTCTTTATCAGCTCTTCAAGCTCATTGAACTGTTGGCTGAGTGGTTTGGCCGTGAAGCACATATCTTCCTTCACCTTCGGTCCATTGCTTCCTCCATCGGTATTGTATCCCCTCATCTGAGATGCGCTTGACACCATGAAGCATTTTCCACCACTTCTTTCCTCCTTAGCCATATAAGCCTTTCCATGAGTAGGCTTCCTCACTTCTTCGTCTTCTGAGTCAGTAGACCAAACTTCGGTGCTACCGAACTCATCGTCATTAACCGAACCCTGCACAATAAGAGCATTAATAGAAGGGTTAGCGGTAGACTTTTTCTTTCTCAACTCATCCAATCTCTTCTGCAGCACGGCTTCCTCATCCTTTCCGTCATCCTTTTCAGCCATCTTTTTAAGAACACAGTCCTTAGCATAGTGGTTCTTGCCACCACAGTAAAAACAGCTTACTCCAGAATCGCCATCTGCCTTCGGTTCCTTCTTGGACTCCTCAGCCTTCGGTTCATTGTTCGCCTTTTCAGAGCTGTAACTCCGTTGCCAGTTTCGGTTTTTGTTGTTGGGGAATCTCTTCTTTATGAACCTCTTAGGATTGGATACCATCATGGCATAATCCTCAGTTGAGAGGTCATATTCTTCTAAATTGAGCTCTTCATCCTCCATCACAGCTTTACTTTTAGATAGGAGGGCCAACGAACCAAGACTGGAGACAACATTTTTCTCTTGAACCACAATCTTCTCTTGGGACTTTAGAATACCCACCAGTTTTGCCAAAGAGTATGATTTAAACTATTCATGGGCTTTGACGGTGGAAACAACTGCTCTCCATTCAGATCGCAGTCCGTTCAAGAAAGTAACCTTTTGTTCGATGAGCTTCCTTTCAATGTCGTGTTTGATCATCTTGCTGAGAAGATGATTGAAGCGATCAAACGTCTGGGTCACAGTTTCTTCAGCCCCTTGCCTGAATTCTCCAAACTCAGATAGAAGCAAAGTTTGGATAGAATGTTCAAGATCTTCGTCTGTAGAATACAGTTCGCGAAGTCTATCCCACACTTCCTTCGCCGTAGTGCATGAGATGACCAGTCTAAATGTGTCGGACTGAAGGGCGAATCTGATCAACCTTAGTGCCTTAATATTGCACTGGAATTTGTCTTTTTCATCTTGCGCAATATTCGTCACGTCCTTAAGCAGATCGTTGTATTCTTTTTGCGTCTTAATAACTCTGGATGTCGCGGAATGAGAAAACGGTCCATTGATAATGGCTTCCCATATGAGAAAACCATTGTCCTCCGATCCAATCACGTAATCTTCAAAATGATGTGCCCATACTTCATAGTCATGGGTGTATAAGATTGGAATCTTTGTCGTCGAACCAATGCTGTTGGAAATATTAATAGGGTTTGATTGCGGCGCGTCCATTATGATCGTAATAACCTGTTCAAAGATCAGACTTGTAATAAAGCAGATTAGGGCAAAACAATAAATACTAAGATACGTCAATTAAGACGACGGCTCAATAAATATCGATGATTGCGGAAAAACCCTAATGGAAATCTTTTTCACAGAAAAGATGTGTATCGATTACACAGTCTCCTGCTCTGATACCAATTGATGGGATTAAAACAACTTTTAATCTATGAAGATCGATTAGATCTTGAACAAGTATAAGTATAAGAAACAGCAAGAACGCAATAATAATAGCAAACCAGAGAACAATATTAAGAACACAACAGCTTGAATCAATCGTGTTGAATGATTAAATAAAATCCTTAGAAGAGCTCGATTAAGAACATCAACTGTAAAGGATTGGGAGATTACAGGAAAGCAATATCGTAGAACTCTTGAATGTACAAACTGAAATCTTGAATCTTAACCTAATATGCATGCAAGCGATAACTTATATACTATACATAAAAGGCTCTCAGTTGGACAGGCCCAAACCGGAGAATAAAAGGCTAATCTACGAGCCCAAAAGACGCAACATAAAACAGAACTTCAGCCCAACATGATCCTTGATTCATACCTCAACCTAAGTGGTTACTAACTTGTCCTTATTTATGGAATTCCAAGTTGACCCGCATTAGGAAATATTTCCATTAATTCTCAATTGTTTCTCCCCCAATTGGACTCAGATCCACTCCTACAGTCTTCATAACCACTCGAACTTCCTCTTCACCCATAATGTTGCCCATTTGATCCTTAACACCATCTCTTACCGCTACCGGTCATAAGAGAAATTGGATTCCTCTAACAGTCTCAACGGTCGTTACCCTAATAGCAAGAACAATCGATCCGATGAGCTAATCAACCCTATGATCGACATCCCACTTGCGCAATACAAGAACCTCTGGAATCTGCCTCCATTTCCCTAGAAGGGACAACCGATCACAACAAGATTCTTTCCTAGAAGCTTTTGATGCTAGAAGCACACACATTCCTGAAGCATGAAGCTGACAGCAACTCAGCCTACACACACGTTCAGACCAATCTATGATACTCCTCAACGTAGGACACCCATTTCGATGAAGCCATTAAAAAACATTTGGTTGCGGATCCTCCAAGAGGACACCCCAATTGCTTTTGCCTATGCTCACACCATCGCTACCAGTTGCCTCCCGAACTGACGCCTACAATCGTCTCAACTTGTTACTCTTCAAACATGAATCTCGGTATGCATAATGGCATGTGACTATTCCTCTAATAATCATACTCAAATAACATGAAGGGACTACGATCCCTAGATGGAGACTCTAACGAAGCTGAATATAGCATAACACACACACACACATAATCACATGATCATAAGCATAAACGATAAAGGAATAAAGAAAGAGAATGCAATACATATCTACAACCGTGTCTAATGGAACTCGGCTTCATTGGCCGACAGCTAAAATGCTCGACTCCTCACCACTATAGCCTCCGTCTTGCCTAGGCAGCTGTCAATTATCCTTAATGTTACTGGGGCTGGTGCTTCAACTGCTCCTACTGCCAAACTCGGGCAATCGGCCTTCTTGTATCCCCTTTGATTGCAATGGAAGCAAATCAGACTACTTGATCCCTGGGAAAAATCCCTACTAAAATGTACAGTCTTGCCACACTTGAAGCAACTATCACACTTCTCTCGACATGTCCCCTCATTCTCTCTCCTACATCTAGCACATCGGCCCTTGCCCCGACTGGCCTCTAGATTGCTGGTCGGAAGTCTTCATTTTCTTCATAGGGCCCCTAACTGTCTGTATCTGCTCCATCTTTCTCTTCCTGAGATGCTATAAGTCAATTTCCTATTTTTGGCCTCTGGCTATCATATCCTCTAACGCCTGACAAGCTGAAAAGCTAATGAACTCACTAATATCTTCCCTCAGCATGTCGTGGTACCAAGTCTTCTTCATCTCATCGTACGTAGTATATTGTGGGACCAAAAAATCTCTCCCATTAAACTTTTCAGTGATCTCTACCACAGTCTTAGTCATTTAATGCAGGTCCTAAAATTCCATCGTCAGCTGTTACACCTCGACAGCCGGTGCAAACTCTGCTCGAAATCTGGTCACAAAATTAGGCCAGATCATGGCCTTAATATACGGTTCTCCTAGAGAATATCCAACCTCCTCCCACCAATCCTCGACTCGCTCCCTGAAGCACCCTGCATCGAACATCACCTTCGACCCCTCATAACAGAAGCTCGTCAGCTGGGCACAATCCATATCCACTATCCACCGCCTAGCAGAAATGCGGTCTTTCGCCCCAAAGAACTCTTTATGCACACATCCACATAAATCCTTGAATGTGAGGTTAGGGGCTCCATATTGCCCGACGAAAATCTCAACTCGATGGACCAGAAAGCTCTTCTCCATCATCTCAATGATCCCTTCTTTGTTCATCTCGAACATCACCGGGATCGCATCAAGGATACCTCACATAATCTCCGACACGATGAACTCGCATAATCCATCATCAATTGGTTATGTGCCAACGCCTAAACCATAACCTAATCTTGAACCTTCTGCTTCTCCATGTGTCATCACCATACTGCAACACAATACTCAAACAATCAACATACACACGAAGAGGTTCACACTCTAGAAATTCCTCAAAATCATCATGACTTTCCCTGATTCAGGTACAAATCATGTGTTTTCAGTAGTACAGGCCCAATACTACCTTCAACAGTTATCCATAATTTCCTCAAGAATTATCCTAAATCCTCTAAGTCGCCTTCTTAAAATGGTACTCCAAATACCCGCTTAACAACACATCCAACCCACTAAAACACTTCCTAGGATTTCCTACGTTCCTCACCCTATCCTGCTATCAGCTGCTAAAGAACCTCTACGAATGTCAACCAACTACTTTATGAATATAGTTACATAAACAAATCTTATATTATCCTTCGACTAAAAGACTCGACCCTACAACAGTTAGACTCAAACGAGAGTTGCACAATAAGGCCAAGTCAATCACTCTAATATTATTTAACCTTTAATGCATGTAACTTAACATATTCATGTAATAATTAACTCGCATCAATATGAGTCCCACAAAGCACAAAACAAGCAACATTCAGGCATCGATTATGATAAACCAGTGCATCACCTAATCGGGTCATTCTATCCAACACTTGAAATCCATACTAGCATGCAGTTCTAAAAGCTTAACCAACATGCATATAAAGGCATCTCTCTCCTAGCATTTTATTATGCAATCCTAAATAGATCCGCAACTCTAATATAACATGGAATTCTCATAAGATATAACATATCATCATGTATGGGTATTCTGGGAATCACTTACTTGAGTTCAACTGATTGCACGCATCACACCCCTTTACATTATAAAATTCTTTTAGAAAATTCATTTTCTTTCAAAAAGATAACAGATTACTCAGTTTGAGTTAAGACACACCCGATAGGGTTCCTAAATTCGTCAAACGAAGTCTCTGATACCAACTTGTAACGTCCCAAAAATTATAAGTGAAATTTTTTCTCTAAATCGATAAAAAAGAACCATTCATTCAATCCAAAAGATTCCATCAGAGTATAAAACATGTCATATAATCATGAGAGTACAAAACAATTCAAATAATTCGGAACACTAGTGGATGTAGTACAATAATGTCAAGCTCTTCCCCTTGGAACCATAAGTACCTAAAACCATAAACGTAAAACCATAAACACAAAGCTTAGTGAGTTCCCCAAAATACCCCTTACAATAAATAATCTCGGGCCCCACCAAACATACAATCGGGCCCCGCCCAATGAACATAACGGGCCCCACCCAACATACATTATAAGCCCTACCCAATAAGCAAAACATGTCCAACCCAACATATAGATAACGGGCCCAACCCGTAATATAGATAAAGGGCCGAAACCATCATATACATGGAAGATCACAAAGCAACAATCATTCTATATAACACAATCTAGTGGTCTGGCATTGGTGCCTTCGACCCACGAGCACAATGAAGAGACTCACCTCGATCGGTGATAGATAGATCTCATTCACAAGTTGCTAGTGCTAAAGTCTCTCCCACTAAACCTATTCAAAACCAAACCCTAATTAGCAATTAAGGTAATACCCTACTTAATAGGTCCAAAAACCAAGGCTAATCCTATTTAGGCAAAATACCATTTTACCCTTCATAAAGTCATCAACCCCTCACAGTTGACCAAAGATCAAATTGGTCAAAAAGTCAATAGTCAAAGCCCAATTGACTTACACCCTTTGTAATCACTCTATGCCTAAGGGTGTTCACAGGGTGGTTCAACTCGGATAATAATAAAATTGTAAACTGTTATCACGGGGCGGGTACCTTGTATGCACTAACCGAAACCGAACCGAATTGAGCAAAAACCTGAACCAAACCGTTTAAAGGCCGGTAACCACGGTTCGGTTCATGGTTTCCCGCTTACTATAAAAAAATTAATCAAAAAATACAAGCTACACTTCAGTCAATTGTAAAATATACAGTCAAAACAAAATCATCCAAAACAAAAATAATTCAACAAGATATATTTTAAAAGTGTTTAACACTAGTTTGATAACACAAAAAACATTCCATTTTCCATTCAACAAATAAAAAAAAGCAACTCGACTCAAAATCAACACCAAACCTGCAAAAAAACATATATATTTAGTACAAATAGCAAAAAACAGCACATATAAAACAATATAAAAACAACTTAAAAAGCATCACAAACATCACAAACAACTGCACAAAACAGCTCAAAAAAACACAAAACAGCACAAAGAAAACTGCACAAAACAGTTAAAAAAAACATAAAAAACTACACAAAACATCACAAAAAACAGCACAAAACAACTTAAAAACACACACAAAAATGTACAGAAAACAACAATAAAATTGTAATAAAAACTGCATATAAACAACACTTTAAAGCACAAAAAACTACAAAATTTTGCCATCATATAACTTCAATCATCCATAGTAAGAGCGGATATAGTTTGAGGTAAGTCCTTCACTTCTGAAACAACAAAAATTATACATTAGATTGAATAAAACATGAAACTATAAGAGCTATAAAAACAAAGTCATACCGGCTTCATAATTTGAAGGAGCTTCAAAACTTTAATCAATATCAATAGGAACATTTTTGGACCTAAGCCAATTTTGAGAACATATCAATGCTTCAACTGTTGTGGGGGTCAATGAGCTACAAAATGCATCAAGAATGCGTCCCCCGGTACTAAATGAAGATTCCGAGGCTACATTTGAAGCTGGAATTGCCAAAACATCCCTAGCAATTGCCGCGATGATTAGAAATCTTGCTTGATTTTTCTTCCACCAACTAAGTAAATTGAACTTGTTGTCAAAAGACTCACATTGCTCACTCAAACACCAGTCCAACTCGCATTTTGCAGCTACAATTATCACCAAATATTAAAGTAAACAAAAAATTAATTATGTAAGTATAACTAACAAATTAAAAGAAACACAACTTGTAAATTACCTGTACCACTTGATTTCTCTTCCAACAATCTTTTGTATTGGTTGTTCAAGAAAGTTGTCGGATCATCATCAACATCAATAAGAATCTCTTCTTCAAAATGTCCGGAACTAGTAGTCGAATTTTCATTAGTAACTCCAACTTCATGTAAGTAATGAGCATACAAGTCTCGCAATACTTTCTCTACTTGATCACACAAATTTTTCGCTTTTTTTCATAAAAACTTTGGTTAATAATGAAGGAAACATAAACTTGTATCGTGGATCAAGAATTGGAGCAATAAATAAAAACATATTAATGTTTGATGAATTGCTCCAATACTTATCATATTTCTCCTTCATTTTAGCAGCCATCTTTTCCCTCATCACTTGCTATCATCATTTTTTTTTATCATTCCTCCAATGCCAAAGACTTCATGAAAATAATTGTTGCTAGTTACATACAAAGAGCCAGAAATACGCAAAGTAGATGTATAAAAACCTTTCAAGAAAGGTAACATACACCTAACATGCTCCCAATCCTCTTCCTTAGGAAACCCCTTCAATGATAAAAGCTCAGACCTATACTTACTATCTTGCTTCTCCAATAAATCAAAAGCATCTTGAAACTTGATGGCACTTTCTAGCATCAAGTATGTTGAATTCCACCATGTTTCAACATCAAAACAGACAAGGCTTTTGCTCTCGATTTTAATTTTCTCAACACATCCCTTAAAGCGTTGGAGTGTAGCCGGAGAAGACCTCACATATTTGACAGCTGATTGAATACGGGAAATACTTGTGTTTACATCTTTTAAACCTTCTTTGACAACAAGACTTAAGATGTGGGCACAACATCTCATATGCAAATGTTGACTATCTAACACACTATGCTTCCATGCATTTAGTCTTCTTTTTAAGTATCGAATACAAAGGTCATTTGAACTAGCATTATCAACAGTAACCATGAAAACCTTGTCAATTCCCTAATCAAGTAAGTTCTTCTCCACATATTTTCCAATTATCTCACCAGAATGACCAAAAACTGGACAAAAGTTGATTATCCTTCTATGAATAGTCCAATCTTTATCGATAAAATGAGTTGTGAAACACATGTAACTAAGATTTTGCCTAGAAGTCCACAAATCTGTTGTTAAAGAAACTCGTTATCTATTCTTAGCAAAATACTTCTTCAACTTTTCTGCTTCTGACTTGTATATCTCCAAACAATCATTAGTAATAGTGGTTCTTGAAGGGATTTGAAATTACAGTTGCAACATGTTCACAAGGTCACGAAACCCTTCATGATCGACAGTCTTGAAAGGTAATTCATCAATAATGATCATTCTAGCACACAAATATCAACACTTGGTTTGGTCAAATTTTCAAGGGAAAAATGTAGAAATAGTTTCTCCACTTTCTTGTATAGAATATTGGTTTTGAAACATCAATAGCTTTTGTTTTTTTATTGATGTTATGAGGGTTCTTAGTGCAACGTGCAACATGATTCCACATAGAACTAGTTCCATTCTTACTAGGACAATGAAATCGTCTACTACAATTCTTACAAACCGAGTAATCATGATCATCATGATCACTAATAAAATGAGCCTATGCTTCAGAAGTTTCCGGTTTTTGCTTTCTCTTTTCATTCTTTTTCCCTTCATCCACTTTCTTAGCAGAATCTGTTGTAGGTGAAGGATTAACACTTGCATTTGAACTTCCAGATTGTTGTGTTGGTAAAGTATCACCATCAACCTCTATTTCAGCCATTTGTTTCTATCATAGTGTCACACAAGTTAGAATAATCAATTTTTGCTGATGAAATACATACATTGTCACACTGATACATGGACAGTAGACAAAAATCAGGTTACAGAGATAATTAGAGATAAACAGAAATCAAATTACAGAAACATACATAAACATATCATACACTAAGTTTAGTTCATCATACGTATACATAACATGGTACATAAAAGTCACTAATCATAATATCAAATTACATTAACAGCTAAGTCATTAACAGAAAAAAAATCATTAACTAAATATTCGGGCTAAATATTCGAGTATATGTCGAACCATAAAAAAAAGCATTAATCACTATATCAGATTAATAGCTAAGCCATATGCAGTAAGTTAAATGCAGAAAGAAGAAGAAACGAAAGAAGGAAAGGGGTCTCAACCAGAGAAATCCGATGATGTCGACAAACGACGGGAAGAAGAGCGGATTGAAGGTTTGAAGGCGCTGGCGATTTCTGACTCTTGCGTTCAATTCAGATCTTGATGAAAGGCTTCATCGATCTGATTGTTGCAAACGTATTTGAGTATGGAGTGGTGAATGGCTGAAAGCCCTGATCGCGAGTCGCGACTGAAGACGATGCGAGAGGCCGAGAGCGAGTGTAGAATGTGTAGTCGTCTAGGGTTCTAGGCGATGTCTGATCATCAAATCTGATGTCTAAAACTCTAGGCCAGATGTACGATTGTTGATGATTTGGTCCATTGGGCTACTGATAAGAATTTAATTTATATGGGCTAGTTATATACTACATATTACATAATATTATATATATATATATATATATATATATATATATATATATATATATATTAAATGACGGTTCGATTTAGGTATCCGCGGGTATCTAAATACCCAAACCGAAACCGAACCGTATGTATGCGGATTTTTCGATTTCGGTTTTTTTCGGTTTCGGATCGGCCGGAACGGTTCGGTTTTGCGGTTTTTTTGCACACCCCTATCTATGCCTTATGTAGTGGTACGCATGCGTACTTAGTGTACTCATTGCATACCATGTTGTTAAGCTCTTAATCCATAAATACAAACCATCAATTGGTCAGGTCTGGTCCTAATAAACGTCTAGAGTGATAAAGTTCCTAACTTTATGCATTTTCATAGTTAGATAAAGCTCAAATCTAAACTCTAGCTTCCTAACACCTTCTAATGTCAAAAAAAAACTCTTTCATGAATGAATAAAGACAACCAAGAGCCCATTTTTATGACTCCTCAGTATCAGAAACTAGAAGGAATGAAAACTACAAGGTCTAGAGTAGCTTATACTTACGAGACTTAAGATTATGGGACCAAAGGACATGAAAATCAAGAATCTAAAGAGATCTAACCTATGAAATAGCAAGATTAAAGCTTTATACCTCCTGGAGGATGTTGAAGAAGAGTAGGGTCTGGATCTACAAGCCTTGGACTCCCGAAGCACACCTCCAATGACCTCCTTCTTCACAAAACACACAAGGAAACGCTCAAATGCTTAAAAATCCTTACAAGATGACTAGAGTTTCGAGTTGGAAGCTCAAGAGGGTGGATGCTGATAATAAGAAGGACCTCAAGGGGTTAGAGTCCATAAATAGGGTTCAAAACCCCGAAATTAGGGTTTTTACTCTACGCAGATAGGCCCTGCGTAACATAAGCTACACCCTGCATAGCTCACTAAAATGTGTCCCTTAGTAGCCGCTATGCCTTGCGTATGTAGAGTACGCCCTATGTAGTGCAAAACTCCAATCTTTCAGTTCAACTTCAAATAATTGTAACTTGTTTGTTCCAACTCTCTTTTCAGCGTTCCTTATATGCACGACATGGTATTGATAAGCCCCAAGATCCTATCTAGTTACCTTTGGCTTATCACATACCAGAATAAAACCATAATTCATGCAAGAAGCCCGATCTATAACTTTTCATTTTCTTTCCTTTGGGTCTAGCTTACGAATCGTGACAACCGTCAAAATTCGAGTCGGTTCTAGATTTGACTAAACTTAGTTGTACATATAAGCACGACACATACTAGACTTAGTAACTAGAAGATAACTTATAAGCTACTAGAAACTTGGAAACAATTAGAAACGATGGACAGTGTACTTAGATTTCTCATTGATATGTGAATTCTACAACTACTTAATTGTAGTGATTATCCATATTCGGGTCGCTCTTTGGCTCGAACACCTTTTCATGAATCATATACACACATCATGCACTTGACCTAATTGTATAAATTAGGTCCGAGTCTCGTAGGAACTTAAGTTAAAGTTGAAAACTAGGGCTAGTATCTTTGATTCCTCAATTTCGCTTGAATCTCGGAATCACTACATAGAGTGCCAATAAACCAATAAAAATAAATTACAAACATTATTTCTAATTTGAATAAGAGTTATGAAACTCTAAAATAGTTTGAAGTCTCAAATATTCTATTTATTTCAATATCCAAAGATTTACAAACTCTCAAAAACCCTAAATGCCCCAAAAACCTAAGTTTATAAAATTTAACCCTAAAAATTCTATAAAATAGTGATGAACCTTATAATTTGATTTTATAATAATATAAATTATGAAAATGCATTCAAGGAAAATAAAATTTAACTCATTTACATTTACCCTTAATTTATAAATCAAAAATTAAGGTTTCATGAATAAAAAGTAGGTTAGGGTGTATATTTTATAAAAAGTTAAATATTTTTATAAAATAATTGAATTTTCTATAAAAGAAAAAGAGAAAGAGGGTATTATACCTCAAAAATTTCAAACCTCTTTCCTCTCTCTCTTACTTGAAAACCCTAATACTCTATTTCCCCAAAAATATAAATCATTTCTCCTTTTCTCCACAATTCATTTCTCTCTCACACTCTCACACACATTTTCTCTCTTCCCCCCTAAGAACCACAAAATTTTCCAGCAAACAAACCCAATAAAACTCCTCAAACTTGAAATCTTCATCATATTGTGGTGTTCTTGAAGGTAAAATCGATTTCTACTTCACTATTCCTTCAAGTTTTACTATTTCTTCTTCTCCATAAACAGTTTTCTTTGAGATTATTCACATGCATGTTCATAACCATGATTTTTATGAATATGGTGATATTATTTCACCCAAAAACCAACATGCATGTAATGATCTCCAAGCTTAGAGGCTTGATTATCAAAGTTTGTTGTTAAAAAACATTCAAATAGGTTCATAAAGGATTTATTCCCAAATAAATATCTAAAACTTCTTTTCTAACCAAATCCGATTTTTGCCAGAATTCCATCAACAAAATGATATCTTCTACAAATATTCAGAAAATAATTCATTTTTCTCGAATTATTATAATTATTGCAATAAAAAAGGGAAATAATTCATATAAAATACTTTCTTATGTCTATAAATCCTAGTTAAATTCATGGATGACCCCTAAAGTGAATGATGACATCTCAGTAAGTTTCATCAATTTTTGTTGCTGTTTGCTATGGTTTTGAATTTTCTTTTTGTTTTATTCAAATAAATCATAAAACCACTTTAAGGAATTTGAAAAGTCTATCTAATAATTTTTGTAGCTTTTACACTATGTGCAACACTCAGAAAAATATTTTCCAAATTTGTTTATAATGAATACCTGTTTTTCTCTGATTTTTTTATTTATAAGGGACTAATAATCGGAAAAATAGTTTTACTCATCCAAAATTCATGAAATTTACCAGAAGCACTTAAAAAATATTAAAACTCTAAATAAAACTTTTGATGATTTTTCTATTCAGTATACGATTTTCCCCCTATTTTCTAAAATTAAATACACTTAAATCCACAAAATCGGATTACACTATATAAAAATCACCATTGGTATTTTTCCCGGATTATGTACACTGTAAATGAAGTTTACAAAATTTTTGGTAATTTATGTTAATATTTTAATAATTATTCACAAATTAATGATTATTTAAGTAAATAAAATCAAGAAAAATATCTAAACTACTTGGAAACCAACTTTTATATTTTTTTCCAGTTTGTATATGTCTAATAACACAAGTACAAAAAGTTTGGGTAATTTTGGAAACTGTTTTCTATTTATCTTCATTTTGAGAGAATAAATACACAAAATCAAAAAAATCATGTTAAACTATTTAAAAACACATTTTATTACTTTTCACACATTATGTGCAATGTAAAATAGTTACATAAGTATTATCAGAATTTTTCATGACAATTTACTATTTTTCCATGATTTTATGATCATTCAAGGAATTAAAATGGTGAAAAATAGTTAGACAAATCAAAAATTCAGGAAAATTTATGTTAAGGTCTTTGAATTCAATTAAAATTGAAATGCAAAGTTTGGGAATTTTTAGAACTAAATTGACTTGGTTTTCAAATATTTAATCATTGGAACACCTCCTAAAATGTTAAATATTAGCAATTCAATAATGAGAATTTTTCCACTTAAATTGTTATATAACAATTGATCCATTGAAATTTAATTTTCATAGAAAAATGTTTGTAACTTATCAATATTAAATTTTGACACAATATTGGCATAATTCTACTATAGTAGTAAATATACTAGTGTTAGATTTCGATTAGAGACTCACTAGTGAATACCATTATTGTAGGAAAACGATAGTGGTACGAGTGGAGCGTAGTTCAAGGAACAATTTGCATCATCTCAATACATATTGTGAGTATTCACGCATTCCCCTATTTTCGCTTTTAAAATGTTTTGCGGTGGAAAAGCATGTTCGAAAATCTATTTATTGTTCGTTGTATTTAAATTGATTTGTATGTTTATGCATCTTGAAACATGAGGCCTTATCGTCTTATGTCCCTTCCCTTAGATTTTAATCCAACCATTAACTCTTTGAGCCAATGGTCATTATGGACATCGCTATTAGGAATTGAAAACTCCTCACTCGCCTGATTGCCTGAGTGTATGATACCATATAATTTACGGAACGATAAGCACAAATCTTAAGAGGGCATCAGTCATAGGCTTGGTTGTGAACTCATTGTTTGCTCATATACATACAAAAATTGATTGTTATTAATTATGGCAATAAACTTGTTTATTAGTCATATCAATGAAATTTGTTTCTCATTATAGCAATGAACTTTGTTTCTCATTACAACATCAAAATTTCATTTTTGGAAACTTATATACATGTTTTAGCAATGAAATTGTTTGCGCCTTGTAGCAATGAACTTAATTACTGATTTTAACAATATATTCTCATTTATGGAAACTTTTATCAAAACTTGATTTCGATTCATGAAACCAATATTATTATTTTAATCTGTGGGTACTCACCAACTATTTTTATAGTTGACGCTCGTTTTACATGCTTTTTCAGGAGTCATCAAGTAAGTGGCACTTAGGGACACATCACTTTTAGGAGCATTCGCATGTGTTGTATTTCAATTTACATTGTAATTCTTTTAAAAGTTTTTCAAACCTATTGTAACTTTATAATGATTTTTAATACTATGGTTGGTGTTGTCTTGTAACTTTTTCTATGAAACCCTTTAGACTGCCACGCCTCGTGTTTCCGATTTAGCGGGGTGTGACACGTATCAAGGGTTTAGACCTCCTAACCAATATTATCCACCTTTAATAAGGTCCAACTTTACTTTCTCAATCCTATAGGATTTACTGGATTGAATTACGACCCATAATCCCTGAGTTAAGGAACATACGAAACTGGGTGTTACAACGAATGCCAACAAGAGTAAGTTTGCCATTTGATTTTGGCCCAGATTGACAAACGACATCCCAAAAAGAGTCACCCGAAGGCGCATAAGGTTTGTTAGTAGTGTTACGGCGGAGTTGGAGGTTGTGGCGTGTGTGTGTGTGTGTATATATATATATATATATATATATATACCTTTTTTAAAATTTAAATCTAAAGTCTTTCATGGCAATGAAATGGCCTATGTCTCCATGTCACCAATGCCTACTTAACATGGTAACCTACAACCTACCAAGTATTTAGGACGATCCCATATTTAATAGATAAAATGTAACTTTAATAACATATTGTGCTAGAAAATAGTAATGACAAATCTGTGAGAAATATCAATCTTGGTTGTGCTACAATGACAATTTTCCTTTGATTTTTATCTTTAGCATTCTCATTTGGGATATGGGTCAACATCACATTATAGTTTTAGCCTATATATTTGCGTGAGATGATTTGACTACTTGTGAGTATAATAGTTGTAAACTGGAAAAGTTTATGCTTTACCATTTAATAGACATTTGTTTGTCTCTTTTTGTATCATTTGATTTCTAGTAAGTTGGTGATAATTTAATGTTATTTATGTTGGGTTTACAGAAGGGTTTTGGTGGATGATAGCTCGGTTACTAGGTGGTCGCTAAGTAGCGACACGACTTCTAAGTGTCACAGCGCAAACCCGCCAGGGTAAAAAACCTAGATCTAGGGTATTGAACCCGATATAATGGTGCTAACTTTTAGGGTTTCCCCTATTATCCAACCTCCTTCATCTAAAATGAAACCTATAGCCCATTTATGCTCTTAAGAGATTTTTGATGTGTTTGAGAGGTGCTTGAAGAAGGATGGAAGTTTCTTAAGTTTTGAGGAGAGTTTTCCCATGAAGAATCCACCATCGTGTCATATATATTGCATTGTAAGTATCAAAGATCCTTGATTTATTTGAGTTCATGCATAGATCAAAACTTTAGATAAGTTTTTGGTCTCTTCTGATCATTTTTGTTGTATTAGGTGTCTAATCCAATAACTAAATTTTTGGTTTCCATATAATGTCAGATGGTGACACGTTTATTAGTGAAGGTACATAGGTAAATTTGGATAAGCCAGCTAACTAAAAGGAAACAATGGCATGCCCTGAGTTTGCATAATGGAAAGAGGCAATGGATAGTGAGATAAAGTCCATGTATAATAAACAAGTTTGGAATTTGGTTGATAATATACCAAGTTGAAATATAGTTGGGTGAAAATGGATCATTAAGAAGAAGACTGACATGGATGGAAATGTACACACTATCAAGGAACGAGTGGTTGCAAAGAGTTTTACTCAAACCCAGGGATTGACTATGATGAGTGTAACATCCTAATTTTCGAGGCTAAAAATTTTGTTTGTAATTAAGTAATTATAAAAATCGTTTACTAAAAACATTATCAATATCCTATCAATCCATAAACCATAATGAACATGTCTCAAATCAAAACATCAAACAGTAATATAAATCAGAGTACAATCCAAAAAACTCCATGCGGAAATCATGTGTGTGTGTGATGCACAGCTACAGCGCCGACTCCTTCCCCTTGGACGAAGAGGTACCTGAAACCAAAACTAAAACTGTAAGCACGAAGCTTAGTGAGTTCCCCCATCATAACACATACCAAACAACGTGCGTATCGCCGTGCAGTTTTGGGGTGCCCGACATACCTATGTCAAGCCATTCTGGGGTGCTTATCTACCCATGTCAAGCTATTCTGGGGTGCTGACCTACCCATGTCAGGCTATTCTGGGGTGCCGAAAAACCCTCCGGCCTATCTCATCCAGTCACGGGGACTATTTCACCCCTACTACTATATAACATCATATCATAATCATACTGTCATACATATCTGGGGTGTCCGACCTACCCTTCAATCCTAGTGACCGAACCAGGGGCTATTCCCCTCCTATCACTACTAACACATATAAAAAATCATGTTGGCATGTAACATATCAGACAATAGCAAACCCGACAACTATCACAAAGACAATTGTCTCAACTAACATCTACTAGCGGGTCGGCCTTGGTGCCTTAGACCCACTTCTACTGGAAGGTAACTCACCTCGATGTCGTGTAGTGTATGAACTGTCCTCGGCGTGAAAATCGACTCTCCTCGAATCCTCAATCCCTACATGAAATCCTTCTAAGTTATCAATTTGTACTTGTAACCATAACCAGGGTCAACTCAAAGTCGGTGAAAGTCAACTTCCAGTTGACTTCACTCGCCGAGTTGGTCTACCAACTCGTCGAGTCCATACTCCTCTAACCAAATACATTCTCCGACTCTACTCGTCGAGTCTAGCAAGAACTCGACGGGTTCTCCTAAAATCATACCATCGAGACCATCTTCATCCGACTCGCCGAGTTCATCCTTGAGCTCGTCGAGTTTTTCTCCTTCATATGAATGTGTCCAGTCTAAGACTCGCCGAGTTGTATGAACAACTCGTCGAGTCCATCTTCATGGATTGGGAGATTGCGTTGGACTCACCGAGTTCTCTCATGCACTCATCAAGCCCCATGATTTTCCAGGTCTATAATCTCATCCACCTTTGTCAAGTCCTCCTCTAAACTCAACCAGACCCCTAAAACAGCGAAGGTTGGGGAACCATTACCTGACTCGTCGGGTCCCAGGAACAACTCGTTGAGTCCCTTAAAGTTCGTGTCCATAGACTCGATTTGTGTTGAGCTCATCTCATCCAAAGGGTAGATATGACCTCCTAGAGTCGATATAACACGTAAAGTTATGAACTTTACGTTCATGCATGGTTCTTTAAGCTCAAAAGGACCAAAAATGGGATCTACAAGATGCATGGGACTCTCATGGCCATAAAGTTGGCACCTTTATGCCATGAGAACTCTCCAAGGTCCAAGATCTGAAGCCATAACTCCATATTACACCCCACAACCCGAAAATGGCTTAGAATGCCCTAAATATACCAAAAACCAAGCCCTAAAGATGATTAAACACATGGAAAGTCAAGATAGAAGCTTTTTACCTTAAATGAGCTGGAAATGGGGCACAATCTCTAGATCTTCTAGTCTCAACTTGAACCCCCAAGATCCTTTCCTCTTCTCAAGCTTCACAATCCCCCAAAATGCACAAAAATGGCCTTAGAAGACTCGAACAAGGCTAGGGTTCCAGGCTAATGTCTTCTGGAAGTATAAGGGATGATGGAGGCTGAGATAAGTTGTTTAAATAAGGTGCAAACCCTCAAATTTAAGGTTTCACTCGAACAACATCTACTCGCCGAGTTGGTCTCCCGACTCGCCGAGTAGATCACTTAAACTTCCCACGGATTACGAGTCTACTCGACGATTTAGGCCCCCAGCTCGTCGAGTCCCATAGAAAAATATAAGAATTACTTGAATTAAATACATACCAGGAAATAGGTGTTACAAATCTCCCCCACTTATTTTAGACTTCGTCCTCGAAGTCTACTGTTGGGTCCTGAAAAAGCTCGAGGTAATGCTCCCTCATCTCGTCCTCCGACTCCCAGGTCCATTCCGAGCCCTTACGGTGTTGCCACTACACCATTACCAGCTCCATTCTATTGTTCCTCAGGTCCTTTGACTTCCTGTTAATGATCTCTACTAGCCGCTCGATGTAGTTCAGGCTGTCATTAACCTGAATATCCTCTAAGGGCACCACTGCTGTATCGTCCACTAGACACTTGTGCAACTGGGAGACATGAAAAGTGCTATGAATATGACTAAACTTGATTGGCAGGTCTAACCTATATGCCACCATGCCCACCCGGGCTACAACCCTGAAAGGTCCAATATACCTGGGGCCCAACTTGTCCAGCTTCCTGAATCGAATGACGCCCTTACAAGGCGACAATTTGAGGAGCACCATATCCCCGACTTGGAACTCCAGGTCCAATCGAGGCTTGTCGACATAACGTTTTGTTGGATATAGTGTCTAAGTCCATAACTATATTTGGTATGTACTTGACCCGACCCAGCATGGTCCATTTGGGTTGCACTTCACCCGAACAATTTATGGATAATCTTTTGAGAATAGTATAAGTTATGATTTATTAATATATTATAAGTTATAATATATTAATATAAGATCATATTATTTAATTAGTATTGATCTATAATTAATCTAGGATTAATTTAGAGATCAAAAGTATTACTAATTAAATATGGGCTCCTATATTTATATAGTGTGGGCTAATGCTTATTTGGAATGGGCTAGGCTTGCATGGAAAGTCCATGGATACTCCATGGAGCTTTTACCCATGGATCTCATGGAAATGAAGATACATGGGTATTAGGGTTTACATGGATGTAACCCTAATCAACCACACTATATAAAGGAGGCTTTGGTTCTTGAAATCAAACTAGTTGTGGTGAGAAAAGTAGAGGGCCGATTTCAAGATAGTTGTGACTATTCTCTCAAGGTTCCAAAGTTTGTGGTGATTTGTGATTTCCATTTGAGGCATCCACACTATTGGTGATAGGCTCTAAAACTCCAAGCAATCAACTACAACTACAAGGTAAGTAATTCTACTAGCTGTATTTGATTCAAGTTCCCCATGCCATGCTAGATAGGATAAGAACCTTGGAAAATAATTATTTGCATGTATCTTAGTCAAAAATATATCCAAGGTTTATTAGGGTTGCATATACACTTAGGAAGTGTTAGAATGCTCAAAACCCATCAGTGGTATCAGAGCACAGGCTTGTTTGTTTGATACTTGATGCAAAATATTAGAAAAAAGTCGAAATCTTGCTGTCTGCCTGATGAACTCGCCGAGTCTATGGGGGGACTCGCTGAGTACATGTGTATCTTCATCCTACTCGCCGAGTAGGTTCGTGCACTCGACGAGTAGGAGCCTTAGAATGCAAATTTTCTACTTTTGCTGCTGGAAATGGACTAGAAACATTACCCTAAACTGTTTTGGTGTTATAAAACTTGTTTTAGATGGTGTAATGTTTATGCTAATCCATTTACAATGGCTATAATAAAAAATTACAAGTTTTATGAGTAATTTATGATTCTTGAAATGTTCATATTCATGTTCTTGAACTTATGAAGATTAGATGATCATAGGAATTATTTGTAACCTACTTGATAGTTTAATTCTTGATCATAATGTGTTTTAATGGAGTCCATAACTTGTCCTCAAGTTATGGAAAACCAAGAGTCACACTTGAATTAAAACCATTAAAAGAACATAAGAGTTAGAAAAATGAAAAGTCTTCATTTTAATACTCAATTAACTTCATAAATTATAAGAAAGGAAAAATTTTGAAAGTTTACAAAACTTGCCCTCAAGTTTTGGAACAAGTAAAGTCATATTAAAACTTTAGTTTCAACCCTTAGAATTTTAAAAGTTAAAATTCAACCCTTATACTTATAATATTATAAGTTAATAATATATATATATATATATATATATATATATATATATATATATATATATACACATACATACATATATATAAGATCAAATTCGTCTTACCTCTAGTACGCCTCATTCACGAAGCCAGTCTATAAGGTGGGTATAAGGTTGTTGCCTATAAAATGGTAACTTAACGGGTGTCCACTCTCACCCACCGCTTGCTTGACTGGTAGAGGGTCGTTAGCCGAACGGGTAGGACAATGACTTATAAATTATCATTAAAAGTATAATGATAATACTAAAGTAACTAAACTTTATTGATTTCCCAATATTAGTTATTTTAGGAAAATGTGAATAAGGTGCTAATCCATGAAATTACACTTTACACTTTGTTTAAGTCGTTAGTGGAGCGTGTGTGGTTAACCGGCACACTAACTTGAACTTAACAAGGTAGGTAAAGGGTGACTTAATGTTTATCATAGTATCGATGGAGCGTGTGTGGTTAATCGGCACATCGATTGAGGGTTAATATATTAAGGGTACCAAGTAATTTGCATGGTTACTTCACACCTTGTTTTGTGATCCTCGACATACCAGTCACAAAACATGAAGGGTACACTCGAGAGTGAAACATGCCATTGAAGAAAGTTCAATGAATCTCAAAGAATCTAGGAGTTTATAAACCAATTAAAACCTAATTAAAGTTTCGTTTTTCATGGTGGAAATTGGTGAATCGTCATTCACCTACCTTCAAATATCTTATAGCTTAGATTACGGCATCCCTCTTCTAAGTTGTAAAATATTGTGTTGGGTCCTAGCCTTAATACTACATTTGGGTGTTTTATTAAGGACTATCTCTAAATCTAATATAATCTATTCCCTCTTCCTTTCAGATGTCTTCCAATAACAATGCTTCTGGCTCTAACCCTACTAGCTCTTTCTCTCTTATGAATCTTTGTGGGAGAGTCATCTTCGATGGATCCAACTTTACTGATTGGATCAGGAACATCAGGACGTTCACTCGGTATGAGAACAAAGAATATGTTCTCAACAAGGAGATAAAGGTACCCGAGCCAACTGCTACTCCTGAAGAGCTTGTTGATTATGAGGTACATGAAAGGGATGCTACAAAAGTAGCATGCATCATGATGGCCACCATGACCGCCGAGCTCCAAAAGTCCTATGAGGACTATTATCCTTTTGAGATGCACCAGGATTTGATGGACCGTTACCATCAAAGTGCTCGTCAAGAGAGATATGAAATAATCTCCTCTATGATAACAACCCGAATGAAGGATGGTGAAACCATCACGGGCCACATGCAGAAAACGCAAAGGTATGTGGACCGTTTACTGAAGCTGAATGTGAACTTCCCCGAGGAGTTAGCAATAGACGTCATTTTGCACTCCTTACCATCGTGTTATGATCAATTCCGCATGACATATCACATGAACAAGGAAGAAGTCACCCTCAGTAAACTTCAGGGAGTCTTGAAGACCGCGGAAAGTGGTCTAAAGGGTAAGTCGGTTGTTACTACTCCTACTCCTACTCCAACTGTGGCCAAGGTCTTGGCAATCGGGCATGGCAAAGGGAAGAAGAGAAAGAACCCTTCTAAGGGTACCAAGGGTAAGACCCTTGAAGGCTCCTCTTCAAGCAAAACCAATAAAGGTTTTGTCACTCCTTCTGCTAACCCTAATGAGGCTGAATGCTTCTATTGTCATGAAATGTCGCACTGGAAACGAAACTGCCCAAAGTACCAACAAGATGTGAAGGATGGGAAAGTAAAACCCAACCATGCAGGTATATACACTAAATTGTCTAATAACTCACCTCATTACAAGTCTTGAGTGCTTGACACAAGTTGTGGTATTCACATATGTTGTGATTTGTAGGGACTAAGAAGAAGTGAGAATGTGGAGCAGGGAAAGATAAACTTGATCATGGGAAACAGGAAAGCTTCACCTGTCACCAAGATAGGAGTTTATTCCTTAGTGCTAAATAGTGGGTTTACATTAGATTTGAATAAGTGTTATTATTTGCTAGAAATGGAAAGAAAGGTTATTTCCTTTCATGCATTGTATAAACAAGGTTTTACCTTTTATTTATATAATAATAATGGTAGTATTGATGCTTTCTTTAATAATGTTCATTATTTTAAAGCATTACCTTGTGATGGCGTGTATAAAACTGTATCTATTGTAGATAATCTAGGAAATAATGTATTGTATATTGACTCTTCCACTAGCTTAGATAAAGCATCTTTATGGCATTGTCGTCTTGGACATGTAAGCAAGAAACGCATAGGCCAACTCCAAAAGGATGGAGTCTTGGAGTCATTTGACCTAAAGTCAGATGATAGTTGTGTTGGGTTTTGAGCAATCTAACACTTCCTAAGTGTGCATGCAACCCTAATAAACCTTGGATCTATGTTTTCTTCTAAAATACATGCAAATAATAATTTCCAAGGTTTCTTCCTAACTAGCATAGCATAAGGATTATGAATCATAAAACTACTAGTAGAAATACATACCTTTTGATGGTGGTTGATTGCTGGAGTTTGAGAGCCTAGCACCGATAATGTGAATGCCTCAAATGGAATCACAAATCACCACAAACACTTGGAAAACTTTGAGAGAGTAGTATACTTTTTTATGAAATCGGCCACCACTAAGTCTCACACAACTAGTGTCACATTTCTTGCATCATATGCTTCTTTATATAGTGTGCATGGTTAGGGTGAAACCCTAATAACCCATGTCTTTTCCTTTCCAAGGATCCATGGGTTAAAAGCTCCATGGACTTAGACACCTTATCCAACAAACTCCCACTTGGATAAGTCTAATAATTATATTTGCGTATGTTACTTCAGGAACCAACCAGCAATCGTAGCTCTCAAAAACTCTGTTGAACTATGAAGCACCATTTTAGATAAGTGATCATATAATCCTCTGTTCTCATGATATCAGCCGGACAAATACATGGAACAACGTCGTACTTATTGTCCAACAGTTTGTTTCCCGATTTTCGATTTGTTTGACACAGAACTTAATCGAACACATCAATTTAGTTCTGACCGGCCGGTACATAGGTCACAACAAAATCATCGAGGGGCCCAGATATCGCTTCTATTTCTAGAAGGAACAGAAAAACTTCGACCCATATGCTTGTTCTACTACTTGTTGAATTGTACACAAAGGCACGTTTTATAACATCAAGTTACTAATGCGTTTACGTGCAATCAATGCACAACCAACTCATAGGTAACAACTCATATCTAGGTTTGAAGATTTATATGATATTACCGTCTCACGATCACTCGAGATAAATTCCATGAAGTGATACAAGTGAGCGTGGGTTTATTCCAATACTCATAACTTATGAGCACTCATGAATGTTGTAGCAACCATGACAGTCTTGATTCATACCTACTTCCAACATATGAACGACTGTGGAGTGTTTAAATAACTTAGTCATTCGGAAAGAATAACCTAGCTATTTAGGAAGTCAAAACATGCAAAGTGAAACACAATAATAATCGAATCCAATATGGTCTCAGAACCCTTTTGAATATAAATAGAACCACCTTTTATTTATCACCATATTGATTACACATTATTCATTGTATAATGTTTCAAACAATCAACTTAAGACTTGAATAAAAAAAAACAACAGTCGTCCCATGCTCCTAGCATGTACACTTTGTTTTTCTAAACAATAGTTATGCCATACTCTAAGTATGCACACTATGTTTTTCTATGATACTTACATTGTGATGTAGATCAATTGAACATCATTCCAATGATACCTATTTCACAATCCCAAATCTTTATTGTAAATGTGAGAATCCCCGATTCCTATCATTTACCAAAAAATCTGTTAGATTTTAAACTTTTATGCAATGTTCCTCTTGTAATGATTATGCACAAAGTCACCAAAACCTTGTCACCAGTCATTACAGAGTATTCCAAAGAAGTTCAACCTCTATGGAACGGAAGTCTCATATTCAAAGTACATTGCTTTGAACATCCTTCTTGCATTAAGGTTTTCTAATCTTACATAGATTGAATAACTTCCACCTATGGAGACATTTCCATAGTCCCATTTTGACTATCACTTCCGAACAAGAGTTACTTCTTTTCAGAATATGTCAATATGGTCCTTTCCGACAAGTTACATCATACTTCCAACTTTCCCTGAGCAACCAATCTTTGGCGAACCTCAGATTGTCCTCGACAATTGCTTAATCACTTTCGTCATATCCAGTTCTAGACTTTTCCCTTCTCAATGCCTTAAGCATTTGGAAAATTTAGAAAGGATGAATATTATAGCACATGCAATCGATCCTATATCCGAAGCATATGGGACACGATTCATGATGTTTGACATAAAGACATGATACTAGACAAGTCTTTTGCTACAATATTTTTTATTTGCCATGTTTTCAAAATTTAACTATGAAGAGGGATGCCGTAATCATAATCAAATTTTGAAAATGCAATATATATAGAATTTCTTCAAGTTGAACCATTCCAACATAAAATTCATATATATATATATATATATATATATATATATATATATATATATATATATTCTTGACTAAAGATGATTAAAATCTCAATCTAAGCTTTAGAATTGAAATGAAGTATAATTTCCTCTCCCTTAATTATAGCAAAACAACTTTTCAACCCCTGCAACTTCACGAATTGAAACTTTTGTTTTCTATAATTAATATTGCTAACTTGCAACACTAAACGTAATCATCATGCTCCCACTAACATGTTGATTATCATGATAACACTTATGCTCCCACTAGCTCTGACATATTTCCAGAAATTTTCTGGACTTCTGAAATTTAGATTCATACACCCTTTCTTAGATAACTCACATGTGTGTCTAAACAATTTTCAGAACTATGAAAAGGGATGCCGTAATCATAGTCTCAATTGCTTAGGCATTTTCCATTTCTCACAAGTCCATGTTAGTGTGCCGTTCACCACACGCGCTCCACTAACGACTTTTGAAAATGCAAATAACACAATTGATATCTACGTAAAATCTACTTAGTGAAAGCGTTTCCTCACCATCATTTTCATGAATCGGAGAGAAACCTTATGACACTTTGATTTTTAGTGTATGAGTTCCTATCCATGTGAATTTGTCAAAACCATAATCACAAGATAAGATTAGTGACAAATTCAGCCTTACATGGATTAAACTTGTTCAATCTTAGTTTCTTGTCACCTTGGTAGCACAAGGCCCACCAATGCTTCCAAGTTGAACTCTGATAACTCACATGCAAATTCAACTTATTTTAAGTAGGTACAGAAACAAGAGTTATGTGAACACGATAGGTTGCAAACCTTAAGTTGTGTGCTAGTGATAAATTACAGGTTTTACTCTTGATTAAATCTTGAAACTCTTTCAGGATCTTTAAGGCTCCCACTGTCCCCTTGACATATAAGTTTCCCCAGTCAAGAACCATTCCTTGACAAAACAAATATTCAAGGGACAATGTGGATTCTTATCAAGACTAACACTTCACACAATTGGTCTTAGTTGGTCTTTGTCTCATCCAAGACATCACAACTTACCAATCTCAAATGTACAAGAGTAGAAAACATTTTACTCTTACATTTGACTAGTGTTAATAAATCCTCCTTTATGTCACTCAAAGTTACAATCTTGGAGTATGACTCTAAGAATTGTTTTGGAACGAAGTATGACTCATCTTCTTGATTTTAACCAATCCAACAATTCATGACCTCTCTCCTAGCCATAACAATGCACTAAGACGTCCTTTGAGTATGAATTTGTGATATGGTTTCGTAATCATTAAGATGATCATGAAATACGATACTAAAGTAATCTCCCATCCTTTCAGATTTGAAAATTTTTTATCTTTCTGCCTAATTTGATTCTTCTCATTTGTTTTGTCATACATTGTAACCTTTACAATGTTACAGAATTATACTTAACCTTATAAGTATAATCATATTTACTAATCTTTAGCAAATCATGACAAATCAATCTTTGTGGTGGACCTTGACCAGCGCACACCCAGTGTACCTAATTCCTTAGTCATTCAATTGACTCACATATACATGTGATCAAAGAATTAGTCTTAATTTTCAAAGATGAAAATTCTCATTCATCATACAATACAACTTGTATGATTCCAAGTTTTTGTCCAATTGAAACTTGGGTGATGAAAAACTTTCTTCATTTGGTAAATTCAGACACTACCACAAATGAAAGAATCAAATCCATTTTCCAATATTCCTATCATTGGAAACATATAAGTAACAATTTTCCACAGATGCCATTGTAAGGATAATTTTTTAAAATAAATAAAATTAAAACCCTGTTTTTTCTTCTTTTATTTTAAAACTTTGCGGAAAAACTTATCCTTACAATCCACATGAAAACCTTGTTGTTATCTATTCATTAGCAATATATTATAACTCTTAAGCAACAGCTCAAAATTCTGATTACCGAACCATGCAATGGAAACCCACCTTCGCAATCAGAATCAACATATACTTACTTTAAGCTTCCTATATTTTATTTGATTCTTAAAAACATCAGCATGTGACCCATTCACATTATGTAATAAGAATCTCCAAATAGGAACTTAATAGAGTTAGACAGTGGACTTTACCCGAAGTAGAGTCAAACCTCTTGACTTGATCAACCTTATGACCTTTCAGGTGAATAGGGCAGCTTCACAACCAATGCCCCTTCCTTTGGCAACAAAACATATAGACCCTTTGGTAATGGCACATGAGACTATCTCAGACTTAGCCTTTCTCTTTACCATTTGGTCAACTGAGTTGACTATGGCCGATCCCTTTCCATTGGGAAGAGAAATGCTTTTCTAGATATCCAATGCTACCATTGTCAATGTCCATTTAAGACTTGGGAAGTTGTTCTTTTAATCAAATTTGCTTTACTGGTGTTCCAAATCATTGCTGATTCCACAACACCAAGCAAATAGATAACATCATTAAGGGTCATGTCATAGTCTGTCTCATAGTAGTCCCAAAAGGACTCACAATGTTAGTAAGAAAGTGATTGAACATCCAACTTTCACGAGACTTTGACACCCAACTCTCCCGGCTTGTCAATATGTGACTTTATCTCCAAGATGTGAGCACACATAGACTATGCTTTCCAATAGGGATTGAGTGACTTTAAACTTTTCAAGAACTTGTGGGTGAGGGAGAATAATTAGAGGAGGTGGAGGAAGTGAAGCATGATGTTGAGGGATACCATCTTCAAGAGATTTGGGAAGATCATAGTTGTCTGAACCAGACATCTATAATGGGAGAAAATCAAGTTAGTTGATTCAAAATCCTTTATATAACACCCAATATGAAATATTAAGGCTAGGACCCAACACAATATTTTATAATTTGGAAGAGGGATGCCGTAATCCAAGCTATAAAATATTTGAAGGTAGGCGAATGATGATTCACCAATTTCCACCATGAAAAACGAAATAATTTATTAGGTTTTAATTGGATTTGAAATTCCTAGATCTTTTGAGATTCATTGAACTTTTCAATGGCATGTTTCAATCTCGAGTGTGCCCTCTCAAATTTTGTGACTGGGATGCCGAGGATCACAAAACAAGGTGTGAATAACCATACCAATTCACTTGGTACCCTTAATATTATCACCTAATCAATGTCCCGGTTAACCACACACGCTCCATTGATCTATGACAAACATTAAGTCACCCTTCGTGATCCTTACTAGTCCAAGTTAGTGTGCCGGTTAACCACACACGCTCCACCAACGACTTGGTAAGGTACAAATTGTGAATTGCATGGGCTAGCACCAAATTCACATTTTTCCTAAAGTAACTAAGATTGGGAATTAAATAAAACACTTAATTACTTTATAATAATCATTATACTTTTAATGAGAATTTAAAGTCATTGTCCTACCCGTTCGGCTAACGACCCTCCACCAGTCAAGCAAGCAGTGGGTGAGAGTGGACACCCATTAAGTTGCCATTTTATAGGCAACAACCTTATACCCACCTTATAGACCGGCTTCGTGAATGAGGCCTACTAACGGTAAAACGACTTGTTCTTATACATATATATAATAATTAACCATTAATGTTATAAATAGTATAAGTGTTGAATTTTAACTTTTAAAACTCTAAGGGTTTGGAATTTAAAGTTTGTGTGAGACTTTACAAATTCCAAAACTTGAGGGCAAGTTTTGAAAAATTCATAAACTTTTGGATATTCATAACTTATGAGTTTTAATTAAGTGTTTAATACTTTTAATGAAGAGTCTCTTGGAAATCCATAACTTGAGGACAAGTTATGAAGTCCATAAAAGCATTTATTAGAAAAAGTCTTCTAAAGTGTAACTTATGACTTCTTAAAAAAACATTTCAAAGAAAAAACTTTTGGAATTTCATAACTTGAGGACAAATTAAGAATTCCATTAAAACACATTAAGATCAAGAATTAACTAACAAACAATTTGCAAATAATTCCTATGATCTAACAAAACTCATATGAACATGAACATCCACATCAACAATATCAAGAATTATATGAACACATATAAACTTGGAATTTTGATTATAACTTTGAAATTTGTCCACCATCATCATTACAACATCAAAAACAGGTTTTATGAGTCCAAAACAGTTTAAGGTAATGATTCTAGACCAATTCCAGCATCAAAACTCGAAGATATGCTGTCTGGGGGTCCAACTCGTCGAGTGCATGAACCAAATCGCCGAGTTGGATGAGTTTTGCCTTGGAATCGTCGAGTCCCTTCATGGACTCGGCGAGTCTGCTGTGCAGACAGCACATAAACTTCGATTTTCAGCAATTTGCATCAAGTATTCAAGAAAACAAGCCTAGGCTCTGATACCACTGTTGGGTTTTGAGCAATCTAACACTTCCTAAGTGTGCATGCAACCCTAATAAACCTTGGATCTATGTTTTCTTCAAAAATACATGCAAATAATAATTTCCAAGGTTTCTTGCTAACTAGCATAGCATAAGGATTATGAATCATAAAACTATTATTAGAAATACATACCTTTTGATGGTGGTTGATTGCTTGGAGTTTGAGAGCCTAGCACCAACAATGTGAATGCCTCAAATGGAATCACAAATCACCACAAACACTTGGAAAACTTTGAGAGAGTAGTATATTTTTTTTATGAAATCGGCCACCACTAAGTCTCACACAACCAGTGTCACATTTCTTGCATCATATGCTTCTTTATATAGTGTGCATGGTTAGGGTGAATCCCTAATAACCCATGTCTTTTCCTTTCCAAGGATCCATGGGTTAAAAGCTCCATGGATCATCCATGGACATCCATATTAGCTTAGCCCATTAACAAATGAGTATTAGCCGACACTATATAAAATATAATAGCCCATAATTTAATCAGTCTATTTTTTAATCTTTAAATTAATTCATAATTAATTTAAGACTAAAACTAATTAAATAACATGACTTCATATTAATATATTATAACTTATAATATATTAATAAATCGTAAGTATACAATTCTCATAAAATTATCCATAAATCGTTTGGGTGAAGTGCAACCCAAATGGACCATGCCGGGTCGGGTCAAGTATGTACCAAATAAGTTATGGACTTAGACACCTTATCCAACAGACTCCCACTTGGATAAGTCTAATAACTATATTTGCGTATGTTACTTCAGGAACCAACCAGCAATCGTAGCTCTCGAAAACTCTGTTGAACTATGAAGCTCCATTTTAGATAAGTGATCATATAATCCTCTGTTCTCATGATATCAGCCGGACAAATACATGGAACAACGTCGTACTTATTGTCCAGCAGTTTGTTTCCTGATTTTCGATTTGTTTGACACAGAACTTAATCGAACACATCAATTTAGTTCTGACCGGCCGGTACATAGGTCACAACAAAATCATCGAGGGGCCCAGATATCGCTTCTATTTCTAGAAGGAACAGATAAACTTCGACCCATATGCTTGTTCTACTACTTGTTGAATTGTACACAAAGGCACGTTTTATAACATCAAGGTACTGATGCGTTTACGTGCAATCAATGCACAACCAACTCATAGGTAACAACTCATATCTCTAGGTTTGAAGATTTATATGATATTACCGTCTCACGATCACTCGAGATAAATTCCATGAAGTGATACAAGTGAGCGTGGGTTTATTCCAATACTCATAACTTATGAGCACTCATGAATGTTGTAGCAACCATGACAGTCTTGATTCATACCTACTTCCAACATATGAACGATTGTGGAGTGTTTAAATAACTTAGTCATTCGGAAAGAATAACCTAGCTATTTAGGAAGTCAAAACATGCAAAGTGAAACACAATAATAATCGAATCCAATATGGTCTCAGAACCCTTTTGAATATAAATAGAACCACCTTTTATTTATCACCATATTGATTACACATTATTCATTGTATAATGTTTCAAACAATCAATTTAAGACTTGAATAAAAAAAAACAACAGTCATCCCATGCTCCTAGCATGTACACTTTGTTTTTCTAAACAATAGTTATGCCATACTCCAAGTATGCACACTATGTTTTTCTATGATCCTTACATTGTGATGTAGATCAATTGAACATCATTCCAATGATACCTATTTCACAATCCCAAATCTTTAATGTAAATGTGAGAATCCCCGATTCCTATCATTTACCAAAAAATCAGTTAGATTTTAAACTTTTATGCAATGTTCCTCTTGTAATGATTATGCACAAAGTCACCAAAACCTTGTCACCAGACATTACAGAGTATTCCAAAGAAGTTCAACCTCTATGGAACGGAAGTCTCATATTCAAAGTACATTGCTTTGAACATCCTTCTTGCATTAAGGTTTTCTAATCTTACATAGATTGAATAACTTCCACCTATGGAGACATTTCCATAGTCCCATTTTGACTATCACTTCCGAACAAGAGTTACTTCTTTTCAGAATATGTCAATATGGTCCTTTTCGACAACTTACATCATACTTCCAACTTTCCCTGAGCAACCAATCTTTGGCGAACCTCAGATTGTCCTCGACAATTGCTTAATCACTTTCGTCATATCCAGTTCTAGACTTTTCCCTTCTCAATGCCTTAAGCATTTGGAAAATTTAGAAAAGATGAATATTATAGCACATACAATCGATCCTATATCCGAAGCATATGGGACACGATTCATGATGTTTGACATAAAGACATGATACTAGACAAGTCTTTTGCTACAATATTTTTTATTTGCCATGTTTTCAAAATTTAACTATGAAGAGGGATGCCGTAATCATAATCAAATTTTGAAAATGCAATATATATAGAATTTCTTCAAGTTGAACCATTCCAACATAAAATTCATATATATATATATATATATATATATATATATATATATATATATATATATATATTCTTGACTAAAGATGATTAAAATCTCAATCTAAGCTTTAGAATTGAAATGAAGTATAATTTCCTCTCCCTTAATTATAGCAAAACAACTTTTCAACCCCTGCAACTTCACGAATTGAAACTTTTGTTTTCTATAATTAACATTGCTAACTTGCAACACTAAACGTAATCATCATGCTCCCACTAACATGTTGATTATCATGATAACACTTATGCTCCCACTCGCTCTGACATATTTTCCAGAAATTTTCTGGACTTCTGAAATTTAGATTCATACACCCTTTCTTAGATAACTCACATGTGTGTCTAAACAATTTTCAGAACTATGAAAAGGGATTCCGTAATCATAGTCTCAATTGCTTAGGCATTTGCCATTTCTCACAAGTCCATGTTAGTGTGCCGGTTAACCACACGCGCTCCACTAACAACTTTTGAAAATGCAAATAACATAATTGATATCTACGTAAAATCTACTTAGTGAAAGCGTTTCCTCACCATCATTTTCATGAATCGGAGAGAAACCTTATGACACTTAGATTTTTAGTGTATGAGTTCCTATCCATGTGAATTTGTCAAAACCATAATCACAAGAAAAGATTAGTGACAAATTCAGCCTTACATGGATTAAACTTGTTCAATCTTAGTTTCTTGTCACCTTGGTAGCACAAGGCCCACCAATGCTTCCAAGTTGAACTCTGATAACTCACATGCAAATTCCACTTATTTTAAGTAGGTACAGAAACAAGAATTATGTCAACACGATAGGTTGCAAACCTTAAGTTGTGTGCTAGTGATAAATTACAGGTTTTACTCTTGATTAAATCTTCAAACTCTTTCAGGATCTTTAAGGCTCCCACTGTCCCCTTGACATATAAGTTTCCCCAGTCAAGAACCATTCCTTGACATAACAAATATTCAAGGGACAATGCGGATTCTTATCAAGACTAACACTTCACACAATTGGTCTTAGTTGGTCTTTGTCTCATCCAAGACATCACAACTTACCAATCTCAAATGTACAAGAGTAGAAAACATTTTACTCTTACATTTGACTAGTGTTAATAAATCCTCCTTTATGTCACTCAAAGTTACAATCTTGGAGTATGACTCTAAGAATTGTTTTGGAACAAAGTATGCCTCTTCTTCTTGGTTTTAACCAATCCAACAAATTCATGACCTCACTTCTTAGCCACAACAATGCACTAAGACGTCCTTAGAGTATGAATTTGTGATATGGTTTCATAATCATTAAGATGATCATGAAATACGATACTAAAGTACTCTCCCATCCTTTCAGATTTGAGAAACTTTTATCTTTCTGCCTAATTTGATTATTCTCATTTGTTTTGTCATACATTGTAACCTTTACAATGTTACAAAATTATACTTAACCTTATAAGTATAATCATATTTACTAATCTTTAGCAAATCATGACAAATTAATCTTTGTGGTGGACCTTGACCAGCGCACACCCAATGTACCTAATTCCTTAGTCCTTCAATTGACTCACATATACATGTGATCAAAGAATTAGTCTTAATTTTCAAAGATGAAAATTCTCATTCATCATACAATACAACTTGTATGATTCCAAGTTTCTGTCCAATTGAAACTTGGGTGATGAAAAACTTTCTTCATTTGGTAATTTCAGACACTACCACAAATGAAAGAATCAAATCCACTTTCCAATATTGCTATTACTGGAAACATATAAGCAACAATTTTCCACAGATGCCATTGTAAGGATATTTTTTTAAAATAAATAAAATTAAAACCCTTTTTTTTTCTTCTTTTATTTTAAAACTTTCCGGAAAAATTTATCCTTACAATCCACATGAAAACCTTGTTGTTATCTATTCATAAGCAATATATTATAACTCTTAAGCAACAGCTCAAAATTCTGATTACCGAACCATGCGATGGAAACCCACCTTCGCAATCAGAATCAACATATACTTACTTTAAGCTTCCTATCTTTTCTTTGATTCTTAAAAACATCAGCATGTGACCCATTCACATTATGTAATAAGAATCTTCAAATAGGAACTTAATAGAGTTAGACAGTGGACTTTACCCGAAGTAGAGTCAAACCTCTTGACTTGATCAACCTTATGACCTTTCAGGTGAATAGGGCAGCTTCGCAACCAATGCCCCTTCCTTTGGCAACAAAACATATAGACCCTTTGGTAATGGCACATGAGACTATCTCAGACTTAGCCTTTCTCTTTACCATTTGGTCAACTGAGTTGACTATGGCCGATCCCTTTCCATTGGGAAGAGAAATGCTTTTCTAGATATCCAATGCTACCAGTGTCAATGTCCATTTAAGACTTGGGAAGTTGTTCTTTTAATCAAATTTGCTTTACTGGTGTTCCAAATCATTGCTGATTCCACAACACCAAGCAAATAGATAACATCATTAAGGGTCATGTCATAGTCTCTCTCATAGTAGTCCCAAAAAGACTCACAATGTTACTAAGAAAGTGATTGAACATCCAACTTTCACGAGACTTTGACACCCAACTCTCCCGACTTGTCAATATGTGACTTTATCTCCAAGATGTGAGCACACATAGACTATGCTTTCCAATAATGATTCAGTGACTTTAAACTTTTCAAGAACTTGTGGGTGAGGGAGAATAATTAGAGGAGGTGGAGGAAGTGAAGCATGATGTTGAGGGACACCATCTTCAAGAGATTTGGGAAGATCATAGTTGTCTGAACCAGACATCTAAAATGGGAGAAAATCAAGTTAGTTGATTCAAAATCCTTTATATAACACCCAATATGAAATATTAAGGCTAGGACCCAACACAATATTTTATAATTTGGAAGAGGGATGCCGTAATCCAAGCTATAAAATATTTGAAGGTAGGCGAATGACGATTCACCAATTTCCACCATGAAAAACGAAATAATTTATTAGGTTTTAATTGGATTTGAAATTCCTAGATCTTTTGAGATTCATTGAACTTTTCAATGGCATGTTTCAATCTCGAGTGTGCCCTATCAAATTTTGTGACTGGGATGCCGAGGATCACAAAACAAGGTGTGAATAACCATACCAATTCACTTGGTACCCTTAATATTATCACCTAATCAATGTCCCGGTTAACCACACACGCTCCATTGATCTATGACAAACATTAAGTCACCCTTCGTGATCCTTACTAGTCCAAGTTAGTGTGCCGGTTAACCACACACGCTCTACCAACGACTTGGTAAGGTACAAATTGTGAATTGCATGGGCTAGCACCAAATTCACATTTTTCATAAAGTAACTAAGATTGGGAATTAAATAAAACATTTAATTACTTTATAATAATCATTATACTTTTAATGAGAATTTAAATTCATTGTCCTACCCGTTCGGCTAACGACCCTCCACCAGTCAAGCAAGCGGTGGGTGAGAGTGGACACCCATTAAGTTGCCATTTTATAGGCAACAACCTTATACCCACCTTATAGACCGGCTTCGTGAATGAGGCCTACTAATGGTAAAACGACTTGTTCTTATACATATATAATAATTAACCATTAATGTTATAAATAGTATAAGTGTTGAATTTTAACTTTTAAAACTCTAAGGGTTTGGAATTTAAAGTTTGTGTGAGACTTTACAAATTCCAAAACTTGAGGGCAAGTTTTGAACAATTCATAAACTTTTGGATATTCATAACTTATGAGTTTTAATTAATTGTTTAATACTTTTAATGAAGAGTCTCTTGGAAATCCATACTTGAGGACAAGTTATGAAGTCCATAAAAGCATTTATTAGAAAAACTCTTCTAAAGTGTAACTTATGACTTCTTAAAAAAACATTTAAAAGAAAAAACTTTTGGAATTCCATTAAAACACATTAAGATTAAGAATTAACTAACAAACAATTTGCAAATAATTCCTATGATCTAACAAAACTCATATGAACATGAACATCCACATCAACAATTTCAAGAATCATATGAACACATATAAACTTGGAATTTTGATTATAACTTTAAAATTTGTCCACCATCATCATTACCACATCAAAAACAGGTTTTATGAGTCCAAAACAGTTTAAGGTAATGATTCTAGACCAATTCCAGCATCAAAACTCGAAGATATGCTGTCTGGCGGTCCAACTCGTCGAGTGCATGAACCAACTCGCCGAGTTGGATGAGTTTTGCCTTGGACTCGTCGAGTCCCTTCATGGACTCGGCGATTCTGCTGTGCAGACAGCACATAAACTTTGATTTTCAGCAATTTGCATCAAGTATTCAAGAAAACAAGCCTAGGCTCTGGTACCACTGTTGGGTTTTGAGCAATCTAACACTTCCTAAGTGTGCATGCAACCCTAATAAACCTTGGATCTATGTTTTCTTCTAAAACACATGAAAATAATAATTTCCAAGGTTTCTTCCTAACTAGCATAGCATAAGGATTATGAATCATAAAACTACTATTAGAAATACATACCTGTTGATGGTGGTTGATTGCTTGGAGTTTGAGAGCCTAGCACTAATAATGTGAATGCCTCAAATGGAATCACAAATCACCACAAACACTTGGAAAACTTTGAGAGAGTAGTATACTTTTTTTATGAAATCGGCCACCACTAAGTCTCACACAACTAGTGTCACATTTCTTGCATCATATGCTTCTTTATATAGTGTGCATGGTTAGGGTGAATCCCTAATAACCCATGTCTTTTCCTTTCCAAGGATCCATGGGTTAAAAGCTCCATGGATCATCCATGGACTTCCATATTAGCTTAGCCCATTAACAAATGAGTATTAGCCCACACTATATAAAATATAATAGCCCATAATTTAATCAGTCTTTTTTTTAATCTTTAAATTAATTCATAATTAATTTAAGACTAAAACTAATTAAATAACATGACTTCATATTAATATATTATAACTTATAATATATTAATAAATCGTAAGTATACAATTCTCATAAAATTATCCATAAATCGTTTGGGTGAAGTGCAACCCAAATGGACCATGCCGGGTCGGGTAAAGTATGTACCAAATAAGTTATGGACTTAGACACCTTATCCAACTGACTCCCACTTGGATAAGTCTAATAACTATATTTGCGTATGTTACTTCAGGAACCAACCAGCAATCATAGCTCTCGAAAACTCTGTTGAACTATGAAGCGCCATTTTAGATAAGTGATCATATAATCCTCTGTTCTCATGATATCAGCCGGACAAATACATGGAACAACGTCGTACTTATTGTCCAGCAGTTTGTTTCCCGATTTTCGATTTGTTTGACACAGAACTTAATCGAACACATCAATTTAGTTCTGACCGTCCGGTACATAGGTCACAACAAAATCATCAAGGGGCCCAGATATCGCTTCTATTTCTAGAAGGAACAGATAAACTTCGACTCATATGCTTGTTCTACTACTTGTTGAATTGTACACAAAGGCACGTTTTATAACATCAAGTTACTAATGCGTTTACGTGCAATCAATGCACAACCAACTCATAGGTAACAACTCATATCTCTAGGTTTGAAGATTTATATGATATTACCGTCTCACGATCACTCGAGATAAATTCCATGAAGTGATACAAGTGAGCGTGGGTTTATTCCAATACTCATAACTTATGAGCACTCATGAATGTTGTAGCAACCATGACAGTCTTGATTCATACCTACTTCCAACATATGAACGACTGTGGAGTGTTTAAATAACTTAGTCATTCGGAAAGAATAACCTAGCTATTTAGGAAGTCAAAACATGCAAAGTGAAACACAATAATAATCGAATCCAATATGGTCTCAGAACCCTTTTGAATATAAATAGAACCACCTTTTATTTATCACCATATTGATTACACATTATTCATTGTATAATGTTTCAAACAATCAACTTAAGACTTGAATAAAAAAAACAACAGTCGTCCCATGCTCCTAGCATGTACACTTTGTTTTTCTAAACAATAGTTATGCCATACTCCAAGTATGCACACTATGTTTGTCTATGATCCTTACATTGTGATGTACATCAATTGAACATCATTCCAATGATACTCATTTCACAATCCCAAATCCTTATTATAAATGTGAGAATCCCCGATTCCTATCATTTACCAAAAAATCTTTTAGATTTTAAACTTTTATGCAATGTTCCTCTTGTAATGATTATGCACAAAGTCACCAAAACCTTGTCACCAGACATTACAGAGTATTCCAAAGACGTTCAACCTCTATGGAACGGAAGTCTCATATTCAAAGTACATTGCTTTGAACATCCCTCTTGCATTAAGGTTTTCTAATCTTACATAGATTGAATAACTTCCACCTATGGAGACATTTCCATAGTCCCATTTTGACTATCACTTCCGAACAAGAGTTACTTCTTTTCAGAATATGTCAATATGGTCCTTTCCGACAACTTACATCATACTTCCAACTTTCCCTGAGCAACCAATCTTTGGCGAACCTCAGATTGTCCTCGACAATTGCTTAATCACTTTCGTCATATCCAGTTCTAGACTTTTCCCTTCTCAATGCCTTAAGCATTTGGAAAATTTAGAAAAGATGAATATTATAGCACATGCAATCGATCCTATATCCGAAGCATATGGGACACGATTCATGATGTTTGACATAAAGACATGATACTAGACAAGTCTTTTGCTACAATATTTTTTATTTGCCATGTTTTCAAAATTTAACTATGAAGAGGGATGCCGTAATCATAATCAAATTTTGAAAATGCAATATATATAGAATTTCTTCAAGTTGAACCATTCCAACATAAAATTCATATATATATTCTTGACTAAAGATGATTAAAATCTCAATCTAAGATTTAGAATTGAAATGAAGTATAATTTCCTCTCCCTTAATTATAGCAAAACAACTTTTCAACCCCTGCAACTTCACGAATTGAAACTTTTGTTTTCTATAATTAACATTGCTAACTTGCAACACTAAACGTAATAATCATGCTCCCACTAACATGATGATTATCAACATAACACTTATGCTCCCACTAGCTCTGACATATTTCCAGAAATTTGCTGGACTTCTGAAATTTAGATTCATACACCCTTTCTTAGATAGCTCACATGTGTGTCTAAACAATTTTCAGAACTATGAAAAGGGATGCCGTAATCATAGTCTCAATTGCTTAGGCATTTGCCATTTCTCACAAGTCCATGTTAGTGTGCCGGTTAACCACACGCACTCTAGTAACGACTTTTGAAAATGCAAATAACACAATTGATATCTACGTAAAATCTACTTAGTGAAAGCGTTTCCTCACCATCATTTTCATGAATCGGAGAGAAACCTTATGACACTTAGATTTTTAGTGTATGAGTTCCTATCCATGTGAATTTGTCAAAACCATAATCACAAGATAAGATTAGTGACAAATTCAGCCTTACATGGATTAAACTTGTTCAATCTTAGTTTCTTGTCACCTTGGTAGCACAAGGCCCACCAATGCTTCCAAGTTGAACTCTGATAACTCACATGCAAATTCAACTTATTTGAAGTAGGTACAGAAACAAGAATTATGTCAACACGATAGGTTGCAAACCTTAAGTTGTGTGCTAGTGATAAATTACAGGTTTTACTCTTGATTAAATCTTCAAACTCTTTCAGGATCTTTAAGGCTCCCACTGTCCCCTTGACATATAAGTTTCCCCAGTCAAGAACCATTCCTTGACAAAACAAATCTTCAAGGGACAATGCGGATTCTTATCAAGACTAACACTTCACACAATTGGTCTTAGTTGGTCTTTGTCTCATCCAAGACATCACAACTTACCAATCTCAAATGTACAAGAGTAGAAAACATTTTACTCTTACATTTGACTAGTGTTAATAAATCCTCCTTTATGTCACTCAAAGTTACAATCTTGAACTATGAAGTGCCATTTTAGATAAGTGATCATATAATCCTCTGTTCTCATGATATCAGCCGGACAAATACATGGAACAACGTCGTACTTATTGTCCAGCAGTTTGTTTCCCGATTTTCGATTTGTTTGACACAGAACTTAATCGAACACATCAATTTAGTTCTGACCGGCCGGTACATAGGTCACAACAAAATCATCGAGGGGCCCAGATATCGCTTCTATTTCTAGAAGGAACAGATAAACTTCGACTCATATGCTTGTTCTACTACTTGTTGAATTGTACACAAAGGCACGTTTTATAACATCAAGTTACTGATGCGTTTACGTGCAATCAATGCACAACCAACTCATAGGTAACAAATTATATCTCTAGGTTTGAAGATTTATATGATATTACCGTCTCACGATCACTCGAGATAAATTCCATGAAATGATACAAGTGAGCGTGGGTTTATTCCAATACTCATAACTTATGAGCACTCATGAATGTTGTAGCAACCATGACAGTCTTGATTCATACCTACTTCCAACATATGAACGACTGTGGAGTGTTTAAATAACTTAGTCATTCGGAAAGAATAACCTAGCTATTTAGGAAGTCAAAACATGCAAAGTGAAACACAATAATAATCGAATCCAATATGGTCTCAGAACCCTTTTGAATATAAATAGAACCACCTTTTATTTATCACCATATTGATTACACATTATTCATTGTATAATGTTTCAAATAATCAACTTAAGACTTGAATAAAAAAAACAACAGTCGTCCCATGCTCCTAGCATGTACACTTTGTTTTTCTAAACAATAGTTATGCCATACTCCAAGTCTGCACACTATGTTTGTCTATGATGCTTACATTGTGATGTAGATCAATTGAACATCATTCCAATGATACTCGTTTCACAATCCCAAATCCTTATTGTAAATGTGAGAATCCCCGATTCCTATCTTTTACCAAAAAATCTGTTAGATTTTAAACTTTTATGCAATGTTCCTCTTGTAATGATTATGCACAAAGTCACCAAAACCTTGTCACCAGTCATTACAGAGTATTCCAAAGAAGTTCAACCTCTATGGAACGGAAGTCTCATATTCAAAGTACATTGCTTTGAACATCCTTCTTGCATTAAGGTTTTCTAATCTTACATAGATTGAATAACTTCCACCTATGGAGACATTTCCATAGTCCCATTTTGACTATCACTTCCGAACAAGAGTTACTTCTTTTCAGAATATGTCAATATGGTCCTTTCCGACAACTTACATCATACTTCCAACTTTCCCTGAGCAACCAATCTTTGGCGAACCTTAGATTGTCCTCGACAATTGCTTAATCACTTTCGTCATATCCAGTTCTAGACTTTTCCCTTCTCAATACCTTAAGCATTTGGAAAATTTAGAAAAGATGAATATTATAGCACATGCAATCGATCCTATATCCGAAGCATATGGGACATGATTCATGATGTTTGACATAAAGACATGATACTAGACAAGTCTTTTGCTACAATATTTTTTATTTGCCATGTTTACAAAATTTAACTATGAAGAGGGATGCCGTAATCATAATCAAATTTTGAAAATGCAATATATGTAGAATTTCTTCAAGTTGAACCATTCTAACATAAAATTCATATATATATTCTTGACTAAAGATGATTAAAATCTCAATCTAAGCTTTAGAATTGAAATGAAGTATAATTTCCTCTCCCTTAATTATAGCAAAACAACTTTTCAACCCCTGCAACTTCACGAATTGAAACTTTTGTTTTCTATAATTAACATTGCTAACTTGCAACACTAAACGTAATCATCATGCTCCCACTAACATGTTGATTATCATGATAACACTTATTCTCCCACTAGCTCTGACATATTTCCAGAAATTTGTTGGACTTCTGAAATTTAGATTCATACACCCTTTCTTAGATAGCTCACATGTGTGTCTAAACAATTTTAAGAACTCTGAAAAGGGATGCCGTAATCATAGTCTCAATTGCTTAGGCATTTGCCATTTCTCACAAGTCCATGTTAGTGTGCCGGTTAACCACACGCGCTCCACTAACAACTTTTGAAAATGCAAATAACACAATTGATATCTACGTAAAATCTACTTAGTGAAAGCGTTTCCTCACCATCATTTTCATGAATCGGAGAAAAACCTTATGACACTTAGATTTTTAGTGTATGAGTTCCTATCCATGTGAATTTGTCAAAACCATAATCACAAGATAAGATTAGTGACAAATTCAGCCTTACATGGATTAAACTTGTTCAATCTTAGTTTCTTGTCACCTTGGTAGCACAAGGCCCACCAATGCTTCCAAGTTGAACTCTGATAACTCACATGCAAATTCAACTTATTTGAAGTAGGTACAGAAACAAGAATTATGTCAACACGATAGGTTGCAAACCTTAAGTTGTGTGCTAGTGATAAATTACAGGTTTTACTCTTGATTAAATCTTCAAACTCTTTCAGGATCTTTAAGGCTCCCACTGTCCCCTTAACATATAAGTTTCCCCAGTCAAGAACCATTCCTTGACAAAACAAATATTCAAGGGACAATGCGGATTCTTATCAAGACTAACACTTCACACAATTGGTCTTAGTTGGTCTTTGTCTCATCCAAGACATCACAACTTACCAATCTCAAATGTACAAGAGTAGAAAACATTTTACTCTTACATTTGACTAGTGTTAATAAATCCTCCTTTATGTCACTCAAAGTTACAATCTTGGAGTATGACTCTAAGAATTGTTTTGGAGCGAAGTATGACTCTTCTTCTTGATTTTAACCAATCCAACAATTCATGACCTCTCTTCTTAGCCATAACAATGCACTAAGACGTCCTTAGAGTATGAATTTGTGATATGGTTTCATAATCATTAAGATGATCATGAAATACGATACTAAAGTACTCTCCCATCCTTTCAGATTTGAGAAACTTTTATCTTTCTGCCTAATTTGATTCTTCTCATTTGTTTTGTCATACATTGTAACCTTTACAATGTTACAAAATTATACTTAACCTTATAAGTATAATCATATTTACTAATCTTTAGCAAATCATGACAAATTAATCTTTGTGGTGGACCTTGACCAGCGCACACCCAGTGTACCTAATTCCTTAGTCCTTCAATTGACTCACATATACATGTGATCAAAGAATTAGTCTTAATTTTCAAAGATGAAAATTCTCATTCATCATACAATACAACTTGTATGATTCCAAGTTTCTGTCCAATTGAAACTTGGGTGATGAAAAACTTTCTTCACTTGGTAATTTCAGACACTACCACAAATGAAAGAATCAAATCCACTTTCCAATATTGCTATTACTGGAAACATATAAGCAACAATTTTCCACAGATGCCATAGTAAGGATATTTTTTTAAAATAAATAAAGTTAAAACCCTTTTTTTTCTTCTTTTATTTTAAAACTTTGCGGAAAAATTTATCCTTACAATCCACATGAAAACCTTGTTCTTATCTATTCATAAGCAATATATTATAACTCTTAAGCAACATCTCAAAATTCTGATTACCGAACCATGCGATGGAAACCCACCTTCGGAATCAGAATCAACATATACTTACTTTAAGCTTCCTATCTTTTCTTTGATTCTTAAAAACATCAGCATGTGACCCATTCACATTATGTAATAAGAATCTCCAAATAGGAACTTAATAGAGTTAGACAGTGGACTTTACCCGAAGTAGAGTCAAACCTCTTCACTTGATCAACCTTATGACCTTTCCGGTGAATAGGGCAGCTTCGCAACCAATGCCCCTTCCTTTGGCAACAAAACATATAGACCCTTTGGTAATGGCACATGAGACTATCTCAGACTTAGCCTTTCTCTTTACCATTTGGTCAATTGAGTTGACTATGGCCGATCCCTTTCCATTGGGAAGAGAAATTCTTTTCTAGATATCCAATGCTACCATTGTCAATGTCCATTTAAGACTTGGGAAGTTGTTCTTTTAATCAAATTTGCTTTACTGCAGTTCCAAATAATTGCTGATTCCACAACACCAAGCAAATAGATAACATCATTAAGGGTCATGTCATAGTCTGTCTCATAGTAGTCCCAAAAAGACTCACAATGTTACTAAGAAAGTGATTGAACATCCAACTTTCACGAGACTTTGACACCAAACTCTCCCGGCTTGTCAATATGTGACTTTATCTCCAAGATGTGAGCACACATAGACTATGCTTTCCAATAGGGATTGAGTGACTTTAAACTTTTCAAGAACTTGTGGGTGAGGGAGAATAATTAGAGGAGGTGGAGGAAGTGAAGCATGATGTTGAGGGACACCATCTTCAAGAGATTTGGGAAGATCATAGTTGTCTGAACCAGACATCTATAATGGGATAAAATCAAGTTAGTTGATTCAAAATCCTTTATATAACACCCAATATGAAATATTAAGGCTAGGACCCAACACAATATTTTATAATTTGGAAGAGGGATGCCGTAATCCAAGCTATAAAATATTTGAAGGTAGGCGAATGACGATTCACCAATTTCCACCATGAAAAACGAAATAATTTATTAGCTTTTAATTGGATTTGAAATTCCTAGATCTTTTGAGATTTATTGAACTTTTCAATGGCATGTTTCAATCTCGAGTGTGCCCTCTCAAATTTTGTGACTGGGATGCCGAGGATCACAAAACAAGGTGTGAACAACCATACCAATTCACTTGGTACCCTTAATATTATCACCTAATCAATGTCCCGGTTAACCACACACGCTCCATTGATCTATGACAAACATTAAGTCACCCTTCGTGATCCTTACTAGTCCAAGTTAGTGTGCCGGTTAACCACACACGCTCCACCAACGACTTGGTAAGGTACAAATTGTGAATTCCATGGGCTAGCACCAAATTCACATTTTTCCTAAAGTAACTAATATTGAGAATTAAATAAAACATTTAATTACTTTATAATAATCATTATACTTTTAATGAGAATTTAAAGTCATTGTCCTACCCGTTCGGCTAACGACCCTCCACCAGTCAAGCAAGCGGTGGGTGAGAGTGGATACCCATTAAGTTGCCATTTTATAGGCAACAACCTTATACCCACCTTATAGACCAGCTTCGTGAATGAGGCCTACTAACGGTAAAACGACTTGTTCTTATACATATATATAATAATTAACCATTAATGTTATAAATAGTATAAGTGTTGAATTTTAACTTTTAAAACTCTAAGGGTTTGGAATTTAAAGTTTGTGTGAGACTTTACAAATTCCAAAACTTGAGGGCAAGTTTTGAACAATTCATAAACTTTTGGATATTCATAACTTATGAGTTTTAATTAAGTGTTTAATACTTTTAATGAAGAGTCTCTTGGAAATCCATAACTTGAGGACAAGTTATGAAGTCCATAAAAGCATTTATTAGAAAAACTCTTCTAAAGTGTAACTTATGACTTCTTAAAAAACATTTAAAAGAAAAAACTTTTGGAATTCCATAACTTGAGGACAAATTAAGAATTCCATTAAAACACATTAAGATCAAGACTTAACTAACAAACAATTTGCAAATAATTCCTATGATCTAACAAAACTCATATGAACATGAACATCCACATCAACAATTTCAAGAATCATATGAACACATATAAACTTGGAATTTTGATTATAACTTTGAAATTTGTCCACCATCATCATTACCACATCAAAAACAGGTTTTATGAGTCCAAAACAGTTTAAGGTAATGATTCTAGACCAATTCCAGCATCAAAACTCGAAGATATGCTGTCTGGGGGTCCAACTCGTCGAGTGCATGAACCAACTCGCCGAGTTGGATGAGTTTTGCCTTGGACTCGTCGAGTCCCTTCATGGACTTGGCGAGTCTGCTGTGCAGACAGCACATAAACTTCGATTTTCAGCAATTTGCATCAAGTATTCAAGAAAACAACCCTAGGCTCTGATACCACTGTTGGGTTTTGAGCAATCTAACACTTCCTAAGTGTGCATGCAACCCTAATAAACCTTGGATCTATGTTTTCTTCTAAAATACATGCAAATAATAATTTCCAAGGTTTCTTCCTAACTAGCATAGCATAAGGATTATGAATCATAAAACTACTATTAGAAATACATACCTTTTGATGGTGGTTGATTGCTTGGAGTTTGAGAGCCTAGCACCAATAATGTGAATGCCTCAAATGGAATCACAAATCACCACAAACACTTGGAAAATTTTGAGAGAGTAGCATACTTTTTTATGAAATCGGCCACCACTAAGTCTCACACAACTAGTGTCACATTTCTTGCATCATATGCTTCTTTATATAGTGTGCATGGTTAGGGTGAATCCCTAATAACCCATGTCTTTTCCTTTCCAAGGATCCATGGGTTAAAAGCTCCATGGATCATCCATGGACTTCCATATTAGCTTAGCCCATTAACAAATGAGTATTAGCCCACACTATATAAAATATAATAGCCCATAATTTAATCAGTCTTTTTTTTAATCTTTAAATTAATTCATAATTAATTTAAGACTAAAACTAATTAAATAACATGAATTCATATAAATATATTATAACTTATAATATATTAATAAATCGTAAGTATACAATTCTCATAAAATTATCCATAAATCGTTTGGGTGAAGTGCAACCCAAATGGACCATGCCGGGTCGGGTCAAGTATGTACCAAATAAGTTATGGACTTAGACACCTTATCCAACAGACTCCCACTTGGATAAGTCTAATAACTATATTTGCGTATGTTACTTCAGGACCCAACCAGCAATCGTAGCTCTCGAAAACTCTGTTGAACTATGAAGCGCCATTTTAGATAAGTGATCATATAATCCTCTGTTCTCATGATATCAGCCGGACAAATACATGGAACAACGTCGTACTTATTGTCCAGCAGTTTGTTTCCCGATTTTCGATTTGTTTGACACAGAACTTAATCGAACACATCAATTTAGTTCTGACCGGCCGGTACATAGGTCACAACAAAATCATCGAGGGGCCCAGATATCGCTTCTATTTCTAGAAGGAACAGATAAACTTCGACTCATATGCTTGTTCTACTACTTGTTGAATTGTACACAAAGGCACGTTTTATAACATCAAGTTACTGATGCGTTTACGTGCAATCAATGCACAACCAACTCATAGGTAACAAATCATATCTCTAGGTTTGAAGATTTATATGATATTACCGTCTCACGATCACTCGAGATAAATTCCATGAAGTGATACAAGTGAGCGTGGGTTTATTCCAATACTCATAACTTATGAGCACTCATGAATGTTGTAGCAACCATGACAGTCTTGATTCATACCTACTTCCAACATATGAACGACTGTGGAGTGTTTAAATAACTTAGTCATTCGGAAAGAATAACCTAGCTATTTAGGAAGTCAAAACATGCAAAGTGAAACACAATAATAATCGAATCCAATATGGTCTCAGAACCCTTTTGAATATAAATAGAACCACCTTTTATTTATCACCATATTGATTACACATTATTCATTGTATAATGTTTCAAACAATCAACTTAAGACTTGAATAAAAAAAAACAACAGTCATCCCATGCTCCTAGCATGTACACTTTGTTTTTCTAAACAATAGTTATGCCATACTCCAAGTATGCACACTATGTTTGTCTATGATCCTTACATTGTGATGTAGATCAATTGAACATCATTCCAATGATACTCATTTCACAATCCCAAATCCTTATTGTAAATGTGAGAATCCCCGATTCCTATCATTTACCAAAAAATCTGTTAGATTTTAAACTTTTATGCAATGTTCCTCTTGTAATGATTATGCACAAAGTCACCAAAACCTTGTCACCAGACATTACAGAGTATTCCAAAGAAGTTCAACCTCTATGGAACGGAAGTCTCATATTCAAAGTACATTGCTTTGAACATCCCTCTTGCATTAAGGTTTTCTAATCTTACATAGATTGAATAACTTCCACCTATGGAGACATTTCCATAGTCCCATTTTGACTATCACTTCCGAACAAGAGTTACTTCTTTTCAGAATATGTCAATATGGTCCTTTCCGACAACTTACATCATACTTCCAACTTTCCCTGAGCAACCAATCTTTGGCGAACCTCAGATTGTCCTCGACAATTGCTTAATCACTTTCGTCATATCCAGTTCTAGACTTTTCCCTTCTCAATGCCTTAAGCATTTGGAAAATTTAGAAAAGATGAATATTATAGCACATGCAATCGATCCTATATCCGAAGCATATGGGACAGGATTCATGATGTTTGACATAAAGACATGATACTAGACAAGTCTTTTGCTACAATATTTTTTATTTGCCATGTTTACAAAATTTAACTATGAAGAGGGATGCCGTAATCATAATCAAATTTTGAAAATGCAATATATATAGAATTTCTTCAAGTTGAACCATTCCAACATAAAATTCATATATATATTCTTGACTAAAGATGATTAAAATCTCAATCTAAGCTTTAGAATTGAAATGAAGTATAATTTCCTCTCCCTTAATTATAGCAAAACAACTTTTCAACCCCTGCAACTTCACGAATTGAAACTTTTGTTTTCTATAATTAACATTGCTAACTTGCAACACTAAACGTAATAATCATGCTCCCACTAACATGATGATTATCATCATAACACTTATGCTCCCACTAGCTCTGACATATTTCCAGAAATTTGCTGGACTTCTGAAATTTAGATTCATACACCCTTTCTTAGATAGCTCACATGTGTGTCTAAACAATTTTCAGAACTATGAAAAGGGATGCCGTAATCATAGTCTCAATTGCTTAGGCATTTGCCATTTCTCACAAGTCCATGTTAGTGTGCCGGTTAACCACACGCGCTCCAGTAACGACTTTTGAAAATGCAAATAACACAATTGATATCTACGTAAAATCTACTTAGTGAAAGCGTTTCCTCACCATCATTTTCATGAATCGGAGAGAAACCTTATGACACTTAGATTTTTAGTGTATGAGTTCCTATCCATGTGAATTTGTCAAAACCATAATCACAAGATAAGATTAGTGACAAATTCAGCCTTACATGGATTAAACTTGTTCAATCTTAGTTTCTTGTCACCTTGGTAGCACAAGGCCCACCAATGCTTCCAAGTTGAACTCTGATAACTCACATGCAAATTCAACTTATTTGAAGTAGGTACAGAAACAAGAATTATGTCAACACGATAGGTTGCAAACCTTAAGTTGTGTGCTAGTGATAAATTACAGGTTTTACTCTTGATTAAATCTTCAAACTCTTTCAGGATCTTTAAGGCTCCCACTGTCCCCTTGACATATAAGTTTCCCCAGTCAAGAACCATTCCTTGACAAAACAAATATTCAAGGGACAATGCGGATTCTTATCAAGACTAACACTTCACACAATTGGTCTTAGTTGGTCTTTGTCTCATCCAAGACATCACAACTTACCAATATCAAATGTACAAGAGTAGAAAACATTTTACTCTTACATTTGACTAGTGTTAATAAATCCTCCTTTATGTCACTCAAAGTTACAATCTTGGAGTATGACTCTAAGAATTGTTTTGGAGCGAAGTATGACTCTTCTTCTTGATTTTAACCAATCCAACAATTCATGACCTCTCTTCTTAGCCATAACAATGCACTAAGACGTCCTTAGAGTATGAATTTGTGATATGGTTTCATAATCATTAAGATGATCATGAAATACGATACTAAAGTACTCTCCCATCCATTCAGATTTGAGAAACTTTTATCTTTCTGCCTAATTTGATTCTTCTCATTTGTTTTGTCATACATTGTAACCTTTACAATGTTACAAAATTATACTTAACCTTATAAGTATAATCATATTTACTAATCTTTAGCAAATCATGACAAATTAATCTTTGTGGTGGACCTTGACCAGCGCACACCCAGTGTACCTAATTCCTTAGTCCTTCAATTGACTCACATATACATGTGATCAAAGAATTAGTCTTAATTTTCAAAGATGAAAATTCTCATTCATCATACAATACAACTTGTATGATTCCAAGTTTCTGTCCAATTGAAACTTGGGTGATGAAAAACTTTCTTCACTTGGTAATTTCAGACACTACCACAAATGAAAGAATCAAATCCACTTTCCAATATTGCTATTACTGGAAACATATAAGCAACAATTTTCCACAGATGCCATAGTAAGGATATTTTTTTAAAATAAATAAAGTTAAAACCCTTTTTTTTCTTCTTTTATTTTAAAACTTTGCGGAAAAATTTATCCTTACAATCCACATGAAAACCTTGTTCTTATCTATTCATAAGCAATATATTATAACTCTTAAGCAACATCTCAAAATTCTGATTACCGAACCATGCGATGGAAACCCACCTTCGGAATCAGAATCAACATATACTTACTTTAAGCTTCCTATCTTTTCTTTGATTCTTAAAAACATCAGCATGTGACCCATTCACATTATGTAATAAGAATCTCCAAATAGGAACTTAATAGAGTTAGACAGTGGACTTTACCCGAAGTAGAGTCAAACCTCTTGACTTGATCAACCTTATGACCTTTCCGGTGAATAGGGCAGCTTCGCAACCAATGCCCCTTCCTTTGGCAACAAAACATATAGACCCTTTGGTAATGGCACATGAGACTATCTCAGACTTAGCCTTTCTCTTTACCATTTGGTCAACTGAGTTGACTATGGCCGATCCCTTTCCATTGGGAAGAGAAATTCTTTTCTAGATATCCAATGCTACCATTGTCAATGTCCATTTAAGAGTTGGGAAGTTGTTCTTTTAATCAAATTTGCTTTACTGGAGTTCCAAATCATTGCTGATTCCACAACACCAAGCAAATAGATAACATCATTAAGGGTCATGTCATAGTCTGTCTCATAGTAGTCCCAAAAAGACTCACAATGTTACTAAGAAAGTGATTGAACATCCAACTTTCACGAGACTTTGACACCAAACTCTCCCGGCTTATCAATATGTGACTTTATCTCCAAGATGTGAGCACACATAGACTATGCTTTCCAATAGGGATTGAGTGACTTTAAACTTTTCAAGAACTTGTGGGTGAGGGAGAATAATTAGAGGAGGTGGAGGAAGTGAAGCATGATGTTGAGGGACACCATCTTCAAGAGATTTGGGAAGATCATAGTTGTCTGAACCAGACATCTATAATGGGATAAAATCAAGTTAGTTGATTCAAAATCCTTTATATAACACCCAATATGAAATATTAAGGCTAGGACCCAACACAATATTTTATAATTTGGAAGAGGGATGCCGTAATCCAAGCTATAAAATATTTGAAGGTAGGCGAATGACGATTCACCAATTTCCACCATGAAAAACGAAATAATTTATTAGGTTTTAATTGGATTTGAAATTCCTAGATCTTTTGAGATTCATTGAACTTTTCAATGGCATGTTTCAATCTCGAGTGTGCACTCTCAAATTTTGTGACTGGGATGCCGAGGATCACAAAACAAGGTGTGAACAACCATACCAATTCACTTGGTACCCTTAATATTATCACCTAATCAATGTCCCGGTTAACCACACACGCTCCATTGATCTATGACAAACATTAAGTCACCCTTCGTGATCCTTACTTGTCCAAGTTAGTGTGCCGGTTAACCACACACGCTCCACCAACGACTTGGTAAGGTACAAATTGTGAATTCCATGGGCTAGCACCAAATTCACATTTTTCCTAAAGTAACTAATATTGAGAATTAAATAAAACATTTAATTACTTTATAATAATCATTATACTTTTAATTCGAATTTAAAGTCATTGTCCTACCCGTTCGGCTAACGACCCTCCACCAGTCAAGCAAGCGGTGGGTGAGAGTGGACACCCATTAAGTTGCCATTTTATAGGCAACAACCTTATACCCACCTTATAGACCGGCTTCGTGAATGAGGCCTACTAACGGTAAAACGACTTGTTCTTATACATATATATAATAATTAACCATTAATGTTATAAATAGTATAAGTGTTGAATTTTAACTTTTAAAACTCTAAGGGTTTGGAATTTAAAGTTTGTGTGAGACTTTACAAATTCCAAAACTTGAGGGCAAGTTTTGAACAATTCATAAACTTTTGGATATTCATAACTTATGAGTTTTAATTAAGTGTTTAATACTTTTAATGAAGAGTCTCTTGGAAATCCATAACTTGAGGACAAGTTATGAAGTCCATAAAAGCATTTATTAGAAAAACTCTTCTAAAGTGTAACTTATGACTTCTTAAAAAAACATTTAAAAGAAAAAACTTTTGGAATTCCATAACTTGAGGACAAATTAAGAATTCCATTAAAACACATTAAGATCAAGACTTAACTAACAAACAATTTGCAAATAATTCCTATGATCTAACAAAACTCATATGAACATGAACATCCACATCAACAATTTCAAGAATCATATGAACACATATAAACTTGGAATTTTGATTATAACTTTGAAATTTGTCCACCATCATCATTACCACATCAAAAACAGGTTTTATGAGTCCAAAACAGTTTAAGGTAATGATTCTAGACCAATTCCAGCATCAAAACTCGAAGATATGCTGTCTGGGGGTCCAACTCGTCGAGTGCATGAACCAACTCGCCGAGTTGGATGAGTTTTGCCTTGGACTCGTCGAGTCCCTTCATGGACTTGGCGAGTCTGCTGTGCAGACAGCACATAAACTTCGATTTTCAGCAATTTGCATCAAGTATTCAAGAAAACAACCCTAGGCTCTGATACCACTGTTGGGTTTTGAGCAATCTAACACTTCCTAAGTGTGCATGCAACCCTAATAAACCTTGGATCTATGTTTTCTTCTAAAATACATGCACATAATAATTTCCAAGGTTTCTTCCTAACTAGCATAGCATAAGGATTATGAATCATAAAACTACTATTAGAAATACATACCTTTTGATGGTGGTTGATTGCTTGGAGTTTGAGAGCCTAGCACCAATAATGTGAATGCCTCAAATGGAATCACAAATCACCACAAACACTTGGAAAATTTTGAGAGAGTAGCATACTTTTTTATGAAATCGGCCACCACTAAGTCTCACACAACTAGTGTCACATTTCTTGCATCATATGCTTCTTTATATAGTGTGCATGGTTAGGGTGAATCCCTAATAACCCATGTCTTTTCCTTTCCAAGGATCCATGGGTTAAAAGCTCCATGGATCATCCATGGACTTCCATATTAGCTTAGCCCATTAACAAATGAGTATTAGCCCACACTATATAAAATATAATAGCCCATAATTTAATCAGTCTTTTTTTTAATCTTTAAATTAATTCATAATTAATTTAAGACTAAAACTAATTAAATAACATGAATTCATATTAATATATTATAACTTATAATATATTAATAAATCGTAAGTATACAATTCTCATAAAATTATCCATAAATCGTTTGGGTGAAGTGCAACCCAAATGGACCATGCCGGGTCGGGTCAAGTATGTACCAAATAAGTTATGGACTTAGACACCTTATCCAACAGACTCCCACTTGGATAAGTCTAATAACTATATTTGCGTATGTTACTTCAGGACCCAACCAGCAATCGTAGCTCTCGAAAACTCTGTTGAACTATGAAGCGCCATTTTAGATAAGTGATCATATAATCCTATGTTCTCATGATATCAGCCGGACAAATACATGGAACAACGTCGTACTTGTTGTCCAGCAGTTTGTTTCCCGATTTTCGATTTGTTTGACACAGAACTTAATCGAACACATCAATTTAGTTCTGACCGGCCGGTACATAGGTCACAACAAAATCATCGAGGGGCCCAGATATCGCTTCTATTTCTAGAAGGAACAGATAAACTTCGACTCATATGCTTGTTCTACTACTTGTTGAATTGTACACAAAGGCACGTTTTATAACATCAAGTTACTGATGCGTTTACGTGCAATCAATGCACAACCAACTCATAGGTAACAAATCATATCTCTAGGTTTGAAGATTTATATGATATTACCGTCTCACGATCACTCGAGATAAATTCCATGAAGTGATACAAGTGAGCGTGGGTTTATTCCAATACTCATAACTTATGAGCACTCATGAATGTTGTAGCAACCATGACAGTCTTGATTCATACCTACTTCCAACATATGAACGACTGTGGAGTGTTTAAATAACTTAGTCATTCGGAAAGAATAACCTAGCTATTTAGGAAGTCAAAACATGCAAAGTGAAACACAATAATAATCGAATCCAATATGGTCTCAGAACCCTTTTGAATATAAATAGAACCACCTTTTATTTATCACCATATTGATTACACATTATTCATTGTATAATGTTTCAAACAATCAACTTAAGACTTGAATAAAAAAAAACAACAGTCATCCCATGCTCCTAGCATGTACACTTTGTTTTTCTAAACAATAGTTATGCCATACTCCAAGTATGCACACTATGTTTGTCTATGATCCTTACATTGTGATGTAGATCAATTGAACATCATTCCAATGATACTCATTTCACAATCCCAAATCCTTATTGTAAATGTGAGAATCCCCGATTCCTATCATTTACCAAAAAATCTGTTAGATTTTAAACTTTTATGCAATGTTCCTCTTGTAATGATTATGCACAAAGTCGCCAAAACCTTGTCACCAGACATTACAGAGTATTCCAAAGAAGTTCAACCTCTATGGAACGGAAGTCTCATATTCAAAGTACATTGCTTTGAACATCCCTCTTGCATTAAGGTTTTCTAATCTTACATAGATTGAATAACTTCCACCTATGGAGACATTTCCATAGTCCCATTTTGACAATCACTTCCGAACAAGAGTTACTTCTTTTCAGAATATGTCAATATGGTCCTTTCCGACAACTTACATCATACTTCCAACTTTCCCTGAGCAACCAATCTTTGGCGAACCTCATATTGTCCTCGACAATTGCTTAATCACTTTCGTCATATCCAGTTCTAGACTTTTCCCTTCTCAATGCCTTAAGCATTTGGAAAATTTAGAAAAGATGAATATTATAGCACATGCAATCGATCCTATATCCGAAGCATATGGGACAGGATTCATGATGTTTGACATAAAGACATGATACTAGACAAGTCTTTTGCTACAATATTTTTTATTTGCCATGTTTACAAAATTTAACTATGAAGAGGGATGCCGTAATCATAATCAAATTTTGAAAATGCAATATATATAGAATTTCTTCAAGTTGAACCATTCCAACATAAAATTCATATATATATATATTCTTGACTAAAGATGATTAAAATCTCAATCTAAGCTTTAGAATTGAAATGAAGTATAATTTCCTCTCCCTTAATTATAGCAAAACAACTTTTCAACCACTGCAACTTCACGAATTGAAACTTTTGTTTTCTATAATTAACATTGCTAACTTGCAACACTAAACGTAATAATCATGCTCCCACTAACATGATGATTATCATCATAACACTTATGCTCCCACTAGCTCTGACATATTTCCAGAAATTTGCTGGACTTCTGAAATTTAGATTCATACACCCTTTCTTAGATAGCTCACATGTGTGTCTAAACAATTTTCAGAACTATGAAAAGGGATGCCGTAATCATAGTCTCAATTGCTTAGGCATTTGCCATTTCTCACAAGTCCATGTTAGTGTGCCGGTTAACCACACGCACTCCAGTAACGACTTTTGAAAATGCAAATAACACAATTGATATCTACGTAAAATCTACTTAGTGAAAGCGTTTCCTCACCATCATTTTCATGAATCGGAGAGAAACCTTATGACACTTAGATTTTTAGTGTATGAGTTCCTATCCATGTGAATTTGTCAAAACCATAATCACAAGATAAGATTAGTGACAAATTCAGCCTTACATGGATTAAACTTGTTCAATCTTAGTTTCTTGTCACCTTGGTAGCACAAGGCCCACCAATGCTTCCAAGTTGAACTCTGATAACTCACATGCAAATTCAACTTATTTGAAGTAGGTACAGAAACAAGAATTATGTCAACACGATAGGTTGCAAACCTTAAGTTGTGTGCTAGTGATAAATTACAGGTTTTACTCTTGATTAAATCTTCAAACTCTTTCAGGATCTTTAAGGCTCCCACTGTCCCCTTGACATATAAGTTTCCCCAGTCAAGAACCATTCCTTGACAAAACAAATCTTCAAGGGACAATGCGGATTCTTATCAAGACTAACACTTCACACAATTGGTCTTAGTTGGTCTTTGTCTCATCCAAGACATCACAACTTACCAATCTCAAATGTACAAGAGTAGAAAACATTTTACTCTTACATTTGACTAGTGTTAATAAATCCTCCTTTATTTCACTCAAAGTTACAATCTTGGAGTATGACTCTAAGAATTGTTTTGGAACGAAGTATGACTCATCTTCTTGATTTTAACCAATCCAACAATACATGACCTCTCTTCTTAGCCATAACAATGCACTAAGACGTCCTTAGAGTATGAATTTGTGATATGGTTTCATAATCATTAAGATGATCATGAAATACGATACTAAAGTACTCTCTCATCCTTTTAGATTTGAGAAACTTTTATCTTTCTGCCTAATTTGATTCTTCTCATTTGTTTTGTCATACATTGTAACCTTTACAATGTTACAGAATTATACTTAACCTTATAAGTATAATCATATTTACTAATCTTTAGCAAATCATGACAAATCAATCTTTGTGGTGGACCTTGACCAGCGCACACCCAGTGTACCTAATTTCGTAGTCCTTCAATTGACTCACATATACATGTGATCAAAGAATTAGTCTTAATTTTCAAAGATGAAAATTCTCATTCATCATACAATACAACTTGTATGATTCCAAGTTTCTGTCCAATTGAAACTTGGGTGATGAAAAACTTTCTTCATTTGGTAAATTCAGACACTACCACAAATGAAAGAATCAAATCCACTTTCCAATATTGCTATTACTGGAAACATATAAGCAACAATTTTCCACAGATGCCATTGTAAGGATATTTTTTTAAAATAAATAAAATTAAAACCCTTTTTTTTTCTTCTTTTATTTTAAAACTTTGCGGAAAAATTTATCCTTACAATCCACATGAAAACCTTGTTGTTATCTATTCATAAGCAATATATTATAACTCTTAAGCAACAACTCAAAATTCTGATTACCGAACCATGCGATGGAAACCCACCTTCGCAATCAGAATCAAAATACACTTACTTTAAGCTTCCTGTCTTTTCTTTGATTCTTAAAAACATCAGCATGTGACCCATTCACATTATGTAATAAGAATCTCCAAATAGGAACTTAATAGAGTTAGACAGTGGACTTTACCCGAAGTAGAGTCAAACCTCTTGACTTGATCAACCTTATGACCTTTCAGGTGAATAGGGCAGCTTCGCAACCAATGCCCCTTCCTTTGGCAACAAAACATATAGACCCTTTGGTAATGGCACATGAGACTATCTCAGACTTAGCCTTTCTCTTTACCATTTGGTCAACTGAGTTGACTATGGCCGATCCCTTTCCATTGGGAAGAGAAATGCTTTTCTAGATATCCAATGCTACCATTGTCAATGTCCATTTAAGACTTGGGAAGTTGTTCTTTTAATCAAATTTGCTTTACTGGTGTTCCAAATCATTGCTGATTCCACAACACCAAGCAAATAGATAACATCATTAAGGGCCATGTCATAGTCTGTCTCATAGTAGTCCCAAAAAGACTCACAATGTTACTAAGAAAGTGATTGAACATCCAACTTTCACGAGACTTTGACACCAAACTCTCCCGGCTTGTCAATATGTGACTTTATCTCCAAGATGTGAGCACACATAGACTATGCTTTCCAATAGGGATTGAGTGACTTTAAACTTTTCAAGAACTTGTGGGTGAGGGAGAATAATTAGAGGAGGTGGAGGAAGTGAAGCATGATGTTGAGGGACACCATCTTCAAGAGATTTGGGAAGATCATAGTTGTCTGAACCAGACATCTATAATGGGATAAAATCAAGTTAGTTGATTCAAAATCCTTTATATAACACCCAATATGAAATATTAAGGCTAGGACCCAACACAATATTTTATAATTTGGAAGAGGGATGCCGTAATCCAAGCTATAAAATATTTGAAGGTAGGCGAATGACGATTCACCAATTTCCACCATGAAAAACGAAATAATTTATTAGGTTTTAATTGGATTTGAAATTCCTAGATCTTTTGAGATTCATTGAACTTTTCAATGGCATGTTTCAATCTCGAGTGTGCCCTCTCAAATTTTGTGACTGGGATGCCGAGGATCACAAAACAAGGTGTGAACAACCATACCAATTCACTTGGTACCCTTAATATTATCACCTAATCAATGTCCCGGTTAACCACACACGCTCCATTGATCTATGACAAACATTAAGTCACCCTTCGTGATCCTTACTAGTCCAAGTTAGTGTGCCGGTTAACCACACACGCTCCACCAACGACTTGGTAAGGTACAAATTGTGAATTCCATGGGCTAGCACCAAATTCACATTTTTCCTAAAGTAACTAATATTGAGAATTAAATAAAACATTTAATTACTTTATAATAATCATTATACTTTTAATTCGAATTTAAAGTCATTGTCCTACCCGTTCGGCTAACGACCCTCCACCAGTCAAGCAAGCGGTGGGTGAGAGTGGACACCCATTAAGTTGCCATTTTATAGGCAACAACCTTATACCCACCTTATAGACCGGCTTCGTGAATGAGGCCTACTAACGGTAAAACGACTTGTTCTTATACATATATATAATAATTAACCATTAATGTTATAAATAGTATAAGTGTTGAATTTTAACTTTTAAAACTCTAAGGGTTTGGAATTTAAAGTTTGTGTGAGACTTTACAAATTCCAAAACTTGAGGGCAAGTTTTGAACAATTCATAAACTTTTGGATATTCATAACTTATGAGTTTTAATTAAGTGTTTAATACTTTTAATGAAGAGTCTCTTGGAAATCCATAACTTGAGGACAAGTTATGAAGTCCATAAAAGCATTTATTAGAAAAACTCTTCTAAAGTGTAACTTATGACTTCTTAAAAAAACATTTAAAAGAAAAAACTTTTGGAATTCCATAACTTGAGGACAAATTAAGAATTCCATTAAAACACATTAAGATCAAGACTTAACTAACAAACAATTTGCAAATAATTCCTATGATCTAACAAAACTCATATGAACATGAACATCCACATCAACAATTTCAAGAATCATATGAACACATATAAACTTGGAATTTTGATTATAACTTTGAAATTTGTCCACCATCATCATTACCACATCAAAAACAGATTTTATGAGTCCAAAACAGTTTAAGGTAATGATTCTAGACCAATTCCAGCATCAAAACTCGAAGATATGCTGTCTGGGGGTCCAACTCGTCGAGTGCATGAACCAACTCGCCGAGTTGGATGAGTTTTGCCTTGGACTCGTCGAGTCCCTTCATGGACTTGGCGAGTCTGCTGTGCAGACAGCACATAAACTTCGATTTTCAGCAATTTGCATCAAGTATTCAAGAAAACAACCCTAGGCTCTGATACCACTGTTGGGTTTTGAGCAATCTAACACTTCCTAAGTGTGCATGCAACCCTAATAAACCTTGGATCTATGTTTTCTTCTAAAATACATGCACATAATAATTTCCAAGGTTTCTTCCTAACTAGCATAGCATAAGGATTATGAATCATAAAACTACTATTAGAAATACATACCTTTTGATGGTGGTTGATTGCTTGGAGTTTGAGAGCCTAGCACCAATAATGTGAATGCCTCAAATGGAATCACAAATCACCACAAACACTTGGAAAATTTTGAGAGAGTAGCATACTTTTTTATGAAATCGGCCACCACTAAGTCTCACACAACTAGTGTCACATTTCTTGCATCATATGCTTCTTTATATAGTGTGCATGGTTAGGGTGAATCCCTAATAACCCATGTCTTTTCCTTTCCAAGGATCCATGGGTTAAAAGCTCCATGGATCATCCATGGACTTCCATATTAGCTTAGCCCATTAACAAATGAGTATTAGCCCACACTATATAAAATATAATAGCCCATAATTTAATCAGTCTTTTTTTTAATCTTTAAATTAATTCATAATTAATTTAAGACTAAAACTAATTAAATAACATGAATTCATATTAATATATTATAACTTATAATATATTAATAAATCGTAAGTATACAATTCTCATAAAATTATCCATAAATCGTTTGGGTGAAGTGCAACCCAAATGGACCATGCCGGGTCGGGTCAAGTATGTACCAAATAAGTTATGGACTTAGACACCTTATCCAACAGACTCCCACTTGGATAAGTCTAATAACTATATTTGCGTATGTTACTTCAGGACCCAACCAGCAATCGTAGCTCTCGAAAACTCTGTTGAACTATGAAGCGCCATTTTAGATAAGTGATCATATAATCCTATGTTCTCATGATATCAGCCGGACAAATACATGGAACAACGTCGTACTTGTTGTCCAGCAGTTTGTTTCCCGATTTTCGATTTGTTTGACACAGAACTTAATCGAACACATCAATTTAGTTCTGACCGGCCGGTACATAGGTCACAACAAAATCATCGAGGGGCCCAGATATCGCTTCTATTTCTAGAAGGAACAGATAAACTTCGACTCATATGCTTGTTCTACTACTTGTTGAATTGTACACAAAGGCACGTTTTATAACATCAAGTTACTGATGCGTTTACGTGCAATCAATGCACAACCAACTCATAGGTAACAAATCATATCTCTAGGTTTGAAGATTTATATGATATTACCGTCTCACGATCACTCGAGATAAATTCCATGAAGTGATACAAGTGAGCGTGGGTTTATTCCAATACTCATAACTTATGAGCACTCATGAATGTTGTAGCAACCATGACAGTCTTGATTCATACCTACTTCCAACATATGAACGACTGTGGAGTGTTTAAATAACTTAGTCATTCGGAAAGAATAACCTAGCTATTTAGGAAGTCAAAACATGCAAAGTGAAACACAATAATAATCGAATCCAATATGGTCTCAGAACCCTTTTGAATATAAATAGAACCACCTTTTATTTATCACCATATTGATTACACATTATTCATTGTATAATGTTTCAAACAATCAACTTAAGACTTGAATAAAAAAAAAACAACAGTCATCCCATGCTCCTAGCATGTACACTTTGTTTTTCTAAACAATAGTTATGCCATACTCCAAGTATGCACACTATGTTTGTCTATGATCCTTACATTGTGATGTAGATCAATTGAACATCATTCCAATGATACTCATTTCACAATCCCAAATCCTTATTGTAAATGTGAGAATCCCCGATTCCTATCATTTACCAAAAAATCTGTTAGATTTTAAACTTTTATGCAATGTTCCTCTTGTAATGATTATGCACAAAGTCACCAAAACCTTGTCACCAGACATTACAGAGTATTCCAAAGAAGTTCAACCTCTATGGAACGGAAGTCTCATATTCAAAGTACATTGCTTTGAACATCCCTCTTGCATTAAGGTTTTCTAATCTTACATAGATTGAATAACTTCCACCTATGGAGACATTTCCATAGTCCCATTTTGACTATCACTTCCGAACAAGAGTTACTTCTTTTCAGAATATGTCAATATGGTCCTTTCCGACAACTTACATCATACTTCCAACTTTCCCTGAGCAACCAATCTTTGGCGAACCTCAGATTGTCCTCGACAATTGCTTAATCACTTTCGTCATATCCAGTTCTAGACTTTTCCCTTCTCAATGCCTTAAGCATTTGGAAAATTTAGAAAAGATGAATATTATAGCACATGCAATCGATCCTATATCCGAAGCATATGGGACAGGATTCATGATGTTTGACATAAAGACATGATACTAGACAAGTCTTTTGCTACAATATTTTTTATTTGCCATGTTTACAAAATTTAACTATGAAGAGGGATGCCGTAATCATAATCAAATTTTGAAAATGCAATATATATAGAATTTCTTCAAGTTGAACCATTCCAACATAAAATTCATATATATATATTCTTGACTAAAGATGATTAAAATCTCAATCTAAGCTTTAGAATTGAAATGAAGTATAATTTCCTCTCCCTTAATTATAGCAAAACAACTTTTCAACCACTGCAACTTCACGAATTGAAACTTTTGTTTTCTATAATTAACATTGCTAACTTGCAACACTAAACGTAATAATCATGCTCCCACTAACATGATGATTATCATCATAACACTTATGCTCCCACTAGCTCTGACATATTTCCAGAAATTTGCTGGACTTCTGAAATTTAGATTCATACACCCTTTCTTAGATAGCTCACATGTGTGTCTAAACAATTTTCAGAACTATGAAAAGGGATGTCGTAATCATAGTCTCAATTGCTTAGGCATTTGCCATTTCTCACAAGTCCATGTTAGTGTGCCGGTTAACCACACGCACTCCAGTAACGACTTTTGAAAATGCAAATAACACAATTGATATCTACGTAAAATCTACTTAGTGAAAGCGTTTCCTCACCATCATTTTCATGAATCGGAGAGAAACCTTATGACACTTAGATTTTTAGTGTATGAGTTCCTATCCATGTGAATTTGTCAAAACCATAATCACAAGATAAGATTAGTGACAAATTCAGCCTTACATGGATTAAACTTGTTCAATCTTAGTTTCTTGTCACCTTGGTAGCACAAGGCCCACCAATGCTTCCAAGTTGAACTCTGATAACTCACATGCAAATTCAACTTATTTGAAGTAGGTACAGAAACAAGAATTATGTCAACACGATAGGTTGCAAACCTTAAGTTGTGTGCTAGTGATAAATTACAGGTTTTACTCTTGATTAAATCTTCAAACTCTTTCAGGATCTTCAAGGCTCCCACTGTCCCCTTGACATATAAGTTTCCCCAGTCAAGAACCATTCCTTGACAAAACAAATCTTCAAGGGACAATGCGGATTCTTATCAAGACTAACACTTCACACAATTGGTCTTAGTTGGTCTTTGTCTCATCCAAGACATCACAACTTACCAATCTCAAATGTACAAGAGTAGAAAACATTTTACTCTTACATTTGACTAGTGTTAATAAATCCTCCTTTATTTCACTCAAAGTTACAATCTTGGAGTATGACTCTAAGAATTGTTTTGGAACGAAGTATGACTCATCTTCTTGATTTTAACCAATCCAACAATTCATGACCTCTCTTCTTAGCCATAACAATGCACTAAGACGTCCTTAGAGTATGAATTTGTGATATGGTTTCATAATCATTAAGATGATCATGAAATACGATACTAAAGTACTCTCTCATCCTTTTAGATTTGAGAAACTTTTATCTTTCTGCCTAATTTGATTCTTCTCATTTGTTTTGTCATACATTGTAACCTTTACAATGTTACAGAATTATACTTAACCTTGTAAGTATAATCATATTTACTAATCTTTAGCAAATCATGACAAATCAATCTTTGTGGTGGACCTTGACCAGCGCACACCCAGTGTACCTAATTTCGTAGTCCTTCAATTGACTCACATATACATGTGATCAAAGAATTAGTCTTAATTTTCAAAGATGAAAATTCTCATTCATCATACAATACAACTTGTATGATTCCAAGTTTCTGTCCAATTGAAACTTGGGTGATGAAAAACTTTCTTCATTTGGTAAATTCAGACACTACCACAAATGAAAGAATCAAATCCACTTTCCAATATTGCTATTACTGGAAACATATAAGCAACAATTTTCCACAGATGCCATTGTAAGGATATTTTTTTAAAATAAATAAAATTAAAACCCTTTTTTTTTCTTCTTTTATTTTAAAACTTTGCGGAAAACTTTATCCTTACAATCCACATGAAAACCTTGTTGTTATCTATTCATAAGCAATATATTATAACTCTTAAGCAACAACTCAAAATTCTGATTACCGAACCATGCGATGGAAACCCACCTTTGCAATCAGAATCAAAATATACTTACTTTAAGCTTCCTGTCTTTTCTTTGATTCTTAAAAACATCAGCATGTGACCCATTCACATTATGTAATAAGAATCTCCAAATAGGAACTTAATAGAGTTAGACAGTGGACTTTACCCGAAGTAGAGTCAAACCTCTTGACTTGATCAACCTTATGACCTTTCAGGTGAATAGGGCAGCTTCGCAACCAATGCCCCTTCCTTTGGCAACAAAACATATAGACCCTTTGGTAATGGCACATGAGACTATCTCAGACTTAGCCTTTCTCTTTACCATTTGGTCAACTGAGTTGACTATGGCCGATCCCTTTCCATTGGGAAGAGAAATGCTTTTCTAGATATCCAATGCTACCATTGTCAATGTCCATTTAAGACTTGGGAAGTTGTTCTTTTAATCAAATTTGCTTTACTGGTGTTCCAAATCATTGCTGATTCCACAACACCAAGCAAATAGATAACATCATTAAGGGCCATGTCATAGTCTGTCTCATAGTAGTCCCAAAAAGACTCACAATGTTACTAAGAAAGTGATTGAACATCCAACTTTCACGAGACTTTGACACCCAACTCTCCCGACTTGTCAATATGTGACTTTATCTCCAAGATGTGAGCACACATAGACTATGCTTTCCAATAAGGATTGAGTGACTTTAAACTTTTCAAGAACTTGTGGGTGAGGGAGAATAATTAGAGGAGGTGGAGGAAGTGAAGCATGATGTTGAGGGACACCATCTTCAAGAGATTTGGGAAGATCATAGTTGTCTGAACCAGACATCTATAATGGGAGAAAATCAAGTTAGTTGATTCAAAATCCTTTATATAACACCCAATATGAAATATTAAGGCTAGGACCCAACACAATATTTTATAATTTGGAAGAGGGATGTCGTAATCCAAGCTATAAAATATTTGAAGGTAGGCGAATGACGATTCACCAATTTCCACCAAGAAAAACGAAAACATTTATTAGATTTTAATTGGATTTGAAATTCCTAGATCTTTTGAGATTCATTGAACTTTTCAATGGCATGTTTCAATCTCGAGTGTGCCCTCTCAAATTTTGTGACTGGGATGCCGAGGATCACAAAACAAGGTGTGAATAACCATACCAATTCACTTGGTACCCTTAATATTATTACCTAATCAATGTCCCGGTTAACCACACACGCTCCATTGATCTATGACAAACATTAAGTCACCCTTCGTGATCCTTACTAGTCCAAGTTAGTGTGCCGGTTAACCACACACGCTCCACCAACGACTTGGTAAGGTACAAATTGTGAATTCCATGGGCTAGCACCAAATTCACATTTTTCCTAAAATAACTAAGATTGGGAATTAAATAAAACATTTAATTACTTTATAATAATCATTATACTTTTAATGAGAATTTAAAGTCATTGTCCTACCCGTTCGGCTAACGACCCTCCACCAGTCAAGCAAGCGGTGGGTGAGAGTGGACACCCATTAAGTTGCCATTTTATAGGCAACAACCTTATACCCACCTTATAGACCGACTTCGTGAATGAGGCCTACTAACGGTAAAACGACATGTTCTTATACATATATATAATAATTAACCATTAATGTTATAAATAGTATAAGTGTTGAATTTTAACTTTTAAAACTCTAAGGGTTTGGAATTTAAAGTTTGTGTGAGACTTTACAAATTCCAAAACTTGAGGGCAAGTTTTGAACAATTCATAAACTTTTGGATATTCATAACTTATGAGTTTTAATTAAGTGTTTAATACTTTTAATGAAGAGTCTCTTGGAAATCCATAACTTGAGGACAAGTTATGAAGTCCATAAAAGCATTTATTAGAAAAACTCTTCTAAAGTGTAACTTATGACTTCTTAAAAAAACATTTAAAAGAAAAAACTTTTGGAATTCCATAACTTGAGGACAAATTAAGAATTCCATTAAAACACATTAAGATCAAGAATTAACTAACAAACAATTTGCAAATAATTCCTATGATCTAACAAAACTCATATGAACATGAACATCCACATCAACAATTTCAAGAATCATATGAACACATATAAACTTGGAATTTTGATTATAACTTTGAAATTTGTCCACCATCATCATTACCACATCAAAAACAGGTTTTATGAGTCCAAAACAGTTTAAGGTAATGATTCTAGACCAATTCCAGCATGAAAACTCGAAGATATGCTGTCTGGGGGTCCAACTCGTCGAGTGCATGAACCAACTCGCCGAGTTGGATGAGTTTTGCCTTGGACTCGTCGAGTCCCTTCATGGACTCGGCGAGTCTGCTGTGCAGACAGCACATAAACTTCGATTTTCAGCAATTTGCATCAACTATTCATGAAAACAACCCTAGGCTCTGATACCACTGTTGGGTTTTGAGCAATCTAACACTTCCTAAGTGTGCATGCAACCCTAATAAACATTGGATCTATGTTTTCTTCTAAAATACATGCAAATAATAATTTCCAAGGTTTCTTCCTAACTAGCATAGCATAAGGATTATGAATCATAAAACTACTAGTAGAAATACATACCTTTTGATGGTGGTTGATTGCTTGGAGTTTGAGAGCCTAGCACCAATAATGTGAATGCCTCAAATGGAATCACAAATCACCACAAACACTTGGAAAACTTTGAGAGAGTAGTATACTTTTTTATGAAATCGGCCACCACTAAGTCTCACACAACTAGTGTCACATTTCTTGCATCATATGCTTCTTTATATAGTGTGCATGGTTAGGGTGAATCCCTAATAACCCATGTCTTTTCCTTTCCAAGGATCCATGGGTTAAAAGCTCCATGGATCATCCATGTACTTCCATAGTAGCTTAGCCCATTAACAAATGAGTATTAGCCCGCACTATATAAAATATAATAGCCCATAATTTAATCAGTCTTCTTTTTAATTTTTAAATTAATTCATAATTAATTTAAGACTAAAACTAATTAAATAACATGACTTCATGTTAATATATTATAACTTATAATATATTAATAAATCGTAAGTATACAATTCTCATAAAATTATCCATAAATCGTTTGGGTGAAGTGCAACCCAAATGGATCATGCCGGGTCGGGTCAAGTATGTACCAAATAAGTTATGGACTTAGACACCTTATCAAACAAGTTGTGAATCTTGTTTGCTTGGTAAAATGACAAAGTCACCTTTTACTGGCACTTGTGCTAGGGGTGAAGGTTTTCTGGACCTCATACACACGGGTGTGTGTGGACCCTTCAGAACCGCCACAAGAGATGCTAATCGGTTTTATGTGACTTTTACTGATGATTTTAGTAGATATGGATATGTCTACTTAATCAAGAATAAGTCAGAAACCTTTGAGAAATTCAAAGAGTTTAAGCAAGAAGTGGAGAATCAGTTGGGCAGGAACATTAAGATGCTTTGATCCGATCGTGGTGGTGAGTATCTTAGTACTGAGTTCCTTGACTATCTTAAGGAATGTGGGATTATCTCACAATTGACACCCCTAGGACACCACAGTTGAATGGTGTAGCTGAGAGGCGCAATCGGACCTTTTTGGACATGGTTCGTTCCATGATGAGTCGAGCTTTGCTACCAATCTCATTTTGGGGGTATGCCTTAGAGACTGCCGCCCATATCCTTAGTCTAGTCCCTACAAAGAAGGTTGCCAAAACACCTCACGAGATGTGGAATGGAAAAGTTCCCAATCTAGACCACATCAAGATTTGGGGTTGTGAGGCTTTTGTGAGACGCGAGACTCACGATAAGATCGAACCCCGAAGCGAAAAGTGTATTTTCATCGGCTATCCACAGAAATCCTTTGGCTACATCTTCTACAGACCTAATGATAAAGTGGTCTTTATAGCAAGAAGAGGATTCTTTCGAGAGAGAGAATTCATGAGTCAAGGAGACAGTGTGAGGCAAATTGACCTTGAGGAACTTCAAGAGTCAAGTGATGAAGGAACCACAAACCCTAGCCTTCAAACTGAGGAGGAAACTCCTGTTGAGCCAACTGAAGAATCTATACCTCTGAGGCGTTCCACCAGAGTTAGGAATGCACCTGAGCATTCTTATGGTTTCCATATTACTGCAGAAGGTGAGACACTTATTAGTGATAACACACTGGTAAATCTGGATGAGCCTAACAGCTACATGGAATCCATGGCAAGCCCTGAGGCTGCTAAATGGAAAGAGGCTATAGATAGCGAGATACAGTCCATGTTTGACAATCAAGTTTGGAACATGGTTGACAATGTACCTGGTCGTAAGATAGTTGGGTGCAAATGGATCTTCAAGAAGAAGACCGACATGGATGGTAATGTACACACTTATAAGGCATGACTGGTTGCAAAGGGTTATTCTCAAACTCCGGGAGTTGATTATGATGAGACCTTTTCACTAGTGGCCAAGATTAAGTCTATTAGGGTTCTGTTAGCCATTGCTGCATTTCATGACTATGAAATATGGTAAATGGATGTCAAAACTGCTTTCCTTAATGGAAAGTTTGCTGAAGATGTTTACATGGTTCAGCCAGAAGGTTTTGTCAGTACAGAGTACCCAATAGAGTGTGTGAACTCGAGAAATCCATTTATGGATTGAAACAGGCACCTCGCAGATGGAATCTTTGCTTTGATGAGAAAGTCAAAGAATTTGTCTTTTCAAGGAGTGAAGATGAATCTTGTGTCTATATCAAGGCTAGTGGGAGCATAGTCAGCTTTTTGGTACTGTATGTTGATGACATACTACTCATAGGAAATGACATCCCAACCCTGCAAGAAGTAAATTCCTGGCTTGGGAAGTGTTTCGCTATGAAGGACCTTGGTGAAGCCGCCTATATCCTAGGGATAAGGATTTTGAGAAACAGGAGTAAAAGACTAATTAGACTTAGTCAAAGCACCTATGTGGACAAAGTGTTGAAAAGATTCAACATGCATAACTCCAAGAAAGGTGAGTTACCCATTCAAAGTAACGCCAGATTGAGTAAGACACAAAGCCCTAGTACAGAGGCTGAGATAGCATAAATGAGTCGACTACCTTATGCTTCAGCTGTAGGATCGATCATGTATGCTATGATGTGTACTCGACCTGATGTTGCCTTTGCTTTGAACATGGTTAGCAGGTATCAGGGGAACCCTAGCAAGGCATACTGGACTACGGTAAAGAATATCCTCAAGTACCTACGAAGGACTAAGGACTGGGTCCTTACCCTTGGTGGGAGTGATGACTTGAAAGTTGTAGGGTACAGTGATGCTAGCTTTCAGACTGACAAGGATAATTTCCGCTCTCAGTCGGGCTGGGTTTTTACCCTAAACGGAGGGGAAATTACTTGGAAAAGTTCCAAGTAGGAGACAGTGGCTGATTCCACTTGTGAATCAGAGTATGTAGCAGCAAGCGAGGCTGCAAAGGAGGCTATATGGCTAAAGAACTTCATCGGAGACCTTGGAGTTGTACCAGCTATAAAGGAGCCAATGGAGATTTTCTGTGACAGCAATAGTACGGTTGCCTTAGCCAAGGAACCAAGAGATCATGGGAGATCCAGACACATTGACAGAAAATATCACTTCATTAGACATCGAATAGAAGAAGGAATCCTCATGGCAAAGAGAGTATCATCAGATGAGAACCCAACAGATCCCCTCACGAAGGGACTGACTCGGGCTAAGCATGTCCAGCATGCTCGGAGCATAGGGCTGAAGGATGATATTAGTTTTAGTAGTTAGATAATCTCGAAATTTGTAAAATGTAATTGACATTTGATGATAAATAAAAGCTATTATTTATGCGTAAAGTGTTGCTATCACTTGTCAATCGTTTACTATATTTCTTTTGCATGTTTTGACTTCCAGAATAATTATGTTTGGTATATCATATTATTCGAACCTCCACAGTCGGTCATATGTCGGAAGTGGGTATGAATCAAGACTGTCATGATTGGTTGCAGAGGTCTAAGATGTTGGACATGGCTACAACCATCATGAGTGCTCATAAGTTCTGAGCATTGGACTTAACCCACGCTCACTGGAATCACTTCATGGAATTTATCTCGAGTGATCGTGAGACGATAATATCATATAAGTCTTTAAACCTAGAGATATGATTTGTTGCCTATGAGTTCGTTATGCATTGATTGTATGAAAACGCATTGGTAACTCGATGTTATAAAACGTACCTTTGTGTGTAATTTAACAAGTAGTAGAGCAAACATATGAGTCGAAGTTTATCTGTTCCTTCTTGGATTAGAAGCGATATCTGGGGCCCTCGATGTTTTAGTTTTGACCTTTGTACCAGGCCCGGTCAGAACTAAATTGATGTGTTCAGTTAAGTTCTATGTCAAACAAATCGGAAATCGGGAAACAGATAAGTAAGACCATGTTCCATGTATTTGTCCGGCTGATATCTAGAAAAAAGGATTATAGGATCACTTGTCTAAATTGGCGCGTTCTAGTTCAACAAAGTTTAAAGAGCTACGATTGTTGATCGGTTCCTGAAGTCGTACTTGCAACTATAGTTATTAGACTTATCCAAGTGGGAGACTGTTGAATATAGTCTCTAAGTCCATAACTATATTTGGTATGTACTTGACCCGACTCGGCATGGTCCATTTGGGTTGCACTTCACCCAAACAATTTATGGATAATCTTTTAAGAATAGTATATGTTATGATTTATTAATATATTATAAGTTCTAATATATTAAAATAAGATCATATTATTTAATTAGTATTGATCTATAATTAATCTAGGATTAATTTAGAGATCAAAAGTATTACTAATTAAATATGGGCTCCTATATTTATATAGTGTGGGCTAATGCTTATTTGGAATGTCCTAGGCTTGTATGGAAAGTCCATGGATACTCCATGGAGCTTTAACCCATGGATCTCATGGAAATGAAGAGACATTGGTATTAGGGTTTACATGGATGTAACCCTAATCCACCACACTATATAAAGGAGGCTTTGGTTTTTGAAATCAGACTAGTTGTGGTGAGAAAAGTAGAGGGTCGATTTCAAGATAGTTGTGACTATTCTCTCAAGGTTCCAAAGTTTGTGGTGATTTGTGATTTCCATTTGAGGCATCCACACTATTGGTGCTAGGCTCTAAAACTCCAAGCAATCAACTACAACTACAAGGTAAGTAATTCTACTAACTTTATTGGATTCAAGTTCCCGATGCCATGCTAGACAGGATAAGAACCTTGGAAAACAATTATTTGCATGTATCTTAGTGAAACATAGATCCAAGGTTTATTAGGGTTGCATGTACACTTAGGAAGTGTTAGAATGCTCAAAACCCATCACTTTTCTGCCGACTCTGAGCAGTCTAAAGCCTGCTCTGAACCCGCTGGATCCTCTTCGTAGTCTTGAGCACCACTTTGGTACTCCTCATGACCCTCTGACCAACCTCACCCCAACATATCGGGGTCCTACACTTCCTCCCATACAACATCTCGAAAGGAGGACAGTCGATACTCGCATGACAATTATTATTATAGGAGAACTCCACCATAGGAAGGTAAGTATCCCAACTACCTCCGAAGTCTAAAACACACGCCCGCAACATATGCTCTAGAGTTTGGATGGTCCGCTCGCTCTGACCATCCGTCTGCAGGTGAAAGACGATGGTAAAGTATAGATGAGTACCCAGCTCGTCATGAAACTTCTTCCAAAACCTGGAAGTGAACCGCACGTCTCTGTCAGAAATCACTGAAACTGGCACCCTGTTCTACACCACTACTTCCCTGATATAGATGTCGGCCAACTTTTCGGCCGAAATGCTCTCCTGAATCGGAATAAAATGGGCGATCTTGGTTAATCGATCAACGATGACCCAAATCGAATCCACTCCTCATTCGGTACGGGGGAACTTCGTGATGAAATCCAAAGTAATATCCTCCTATTTCCACAGCGAGATGTCCAGCGGTTGGACCTTTCCATGAGGCCTCTGGTGCTCAGCCTTGACATTCCTGCAGGTCAGGCATCTCTACCCAAACCAAGCTACATCCCTCTTCATACAAGGCCACCAGTAATCAAGACGAAGATCCCAGTACATCTTCGTTGCCTTGAGATGGATAGAAAACCTGGATTTTTGCGCCTCCTCCATCAATACCTGGCGCACACCTCCATGATATGGGACGCACACCCTACGGTGAAGAGTCAAAAATCAACGACTGTCATAGTCGAAGGAGGAAACCTGTCCCACAATACGCTCACTCTTCCTATGTTCCTCCTTTATGGCCTCCTGCTAGGCCTCCTGAATCGTCACAAGAGTCAAAAATCAACGACTGTCATAGTCGAAGGAGGAAACCTGTCCCACAATAGGCTCACTCTTCCTATGTTCCTCCTTTATGGCCTCCTGCTAGGCCTCCTGAATCTGCTCCAACAGCGGAGTCACAACTGTCATCGTCATACATATATTCCTGATCGCCACTACCTTGCGGCTAAGCGCATCGGCCACGACATTGGCCTTCCTCGGGTGGTAGAGGATCTCACAATCATAATCCTTTACCATATCAAGCAACCGACGCTGCCTCATATTCAGATTTGGCTGATCCATGAGCTACCTCAGGATCTTGTGGTCCGTGTAAATGGTACAACGAACCCCATAGAGCTAATGACGCCAAATCTTGAGGGCGAAGACAACAACCCCCAACTTGAAATCGTGTGTCGGGTAGTTCGCCTCGTGAGGCTTCAGCTTCCTCGAAGCATAAGCCATAACATGCCCTCTCTACATCAATACCGCGCCCAAACCCAAGATGGATGCATTGCAATATACTACAAAATCCTGCATGCCCTCTGGCAGGGCTAAGATTGGCACCTCTCACAATCTCTGTCTGAATGTCTCAAATGCGGCCTGCTGCTCAGGCCCCCAGTGAAAGACCATGAATTTCCTCGTCAATTGGGTCAGGGGCACGAATATCTTGGAGAAGTCTTGAATGAATCTCCGATAATATCCTGCAAGTCCCAGAAAACTTCGAATCTCAGATAGAGACCTCGGAACTTTCCTCCTCATCATGGCTTCCACCTTGGCCGGGTCGACCGAAATCCCGTTCGGGTTGACAAGGTGTGCAAGAAACTGCACCTCGTGCAACCTGAACTCGCATTTGGTGAACTTAGCATAGAAGCTCTCCATACTCAAAGTATCACACACAGATCCAACATCAGTCTGCTCACACGGTTCATGAGATCCATGAATGCGGCAGGAACATTGGTGAGCCCGAAAGGCATCACCACGAATTCATAGTGACCATAACGCGTCTGAAAAGCAGTCTTCTGCACATCCTCCTCTCTGACCCTCATCTGATGATAACCTGAGCGCAAATCAATCTTGGAGAACCAAGATGCTCCCTATAGCTGGTCAAAGAGGTCATTAATCCTCAGGAGTGGGTAACGGTTCTTCACCGTTACCTTATTCAGCTCCCGATAATCTATACACATTTAATGCGACCCATCCTTCTTTTTCACAAATAAAATCGGGGCTCCCCCGGGCGAACTGCTCGGTCTAATGAATCCCTTGTCTAACAGCTCCTACAGCTGTGTAGACAACTCCTACGTCTCAAGTGGAGCCAACCGATACGGTGCCTTGGCTATCGGAGCCGCACCAGGGACTAGGTCGATCCTGAACTCTACCTGCCTCTCCTGAGGTATCCCAGGAAGCTCCTTGGGAATACATCCACGAACTCTCATATCACTAGCACATCGCCCACCGTCGCCTTACCCGCCTCCCGTGTATCCATAATGTAGGCAACATATCTTGTACAACCTTGCAGGAGGTAGTGCCTAGCCCTCGCTGCTGAACATAAGACTGTTCCTCGTTGTGGACTCTCACCCTGAATCACCAGCTCTCCCCCACTTGGGGTCCTAATCCGCATCAACTGTTGCGCGCATTCGATCACAGACCCATTGGGGCTTAGCTAATCCATGCCTATAATAACCTTGTTCCCCCGCAAAGGCGTGTGAACCAAGTCTACCAGGTAGCACTCCTCAAACAATCTTAAAACGTAATCCCTGAAAACCTCTGATGCTCGCACTGACCGGTCGTCTGCAATCTCGACCTCTAGAGCGCAATCCAACACGCCCGAGGACTTAGGAAACCTCTTGCTAAGTGCAAGAGAGACAAACGATCGGGTAGCACCCGAATCGAACAACACCTGAACTGGGATACCGTTCACATGGAACGATCCTAAACAGAGCACATATATATATATATATATATATATATATATATATATATATATATATATATATACACAACATATCAAAATCACAGCGACATAATATAAAAAGATTAGAGAGAAGAAATCATACCGTCACCACATCAGGTGCGGCGCGTGCCTCCTCGGCTGTCAATTGAAATGCTTGGCTCTGCACCACTAGAGCCTCTGCCTTCACCTTCTGCTCATCCGCAACCTGTGTTGTCGCTGGAGTCGGCGCCACTACTAGCACTGCTGTTGTCGCTGCCGACAATCTAGGGAAGTTGGCCTTTTTATGGCCCCTTTGATTGCAATGGAAGTAAATCAGGTCTGATGTCTGAACTGTGGGGGCGGGAACAGTACAATCCCTACCGAAGTGCCCTGTCCTGCAACACTTGTAGCAACCTAACGATCCCTCTCTACAAGCTCCCTCATGCGGCCTGCCACATTTCCTGCAGCGGCTTTGGCCTGGCTGTGCCTTCGACCAAACGTCGGATCCCTTGGGTTTCTTCCCCAAAACCACTGTAACCTACTTAGTCTCTGCCTTCCTGTAACGCCCCGATTCTCAAGTATTGTTTAAATATGATTTATTGGGTGAAGCTCTACTCGACGAGTTGGTTGACCTACTCGTCAAGTAGCAACGGGGTGGGATCCCATGTTAAGTGACCTACTCAACGAGTCCATATTGGGACTCGGCAAGTAGGAGCTGGCAGATGAAATCCTAAATCCCGGGGTTGCACCTCTATTTAAAGAAGCCTCAACCTCCTTTGGCCTCTTTACAGTCTTTGAGAGCTCCTTAAAACCATAATACGTGTGTGTGTGTGTGTGCCCATTGTGTGTTTGAAGCTTTCAAAGAGGATCTTTGAAGGAGGAAAGCTTGGAGGAGAAGGAGATTGGAGCAAGTAGAGTGTGGGAATCAACACCTATCTCAGTTATCATCTTTTGGAGGTAACCAAATCGGCTTTTCCTTGTAGATCTCTTTTATTGGTTGAGTTTTAGGGTTTTTGAGGGAATATTAAGTTGGACAGAGGAGCTATCAGATAGATCTGAGGTTGTAACTTAAGATCTGGACCCTCCTTGGATTCTAAAAGCATAAAGTTCTAGTTTTGGTCATGATTGAGGTTCCTCTTGAGCATGAAGCTCCATTAAGATCTTAGATTTGGCATTTAGATCCTTTGTAGCTATGCATGAACGTAAAGTTTGCAACTTTACGTGAAAAGCATGTCCTAGAAGCTTGGATCTGTGATTTGGAGCCACTGCATGGCTCAAAATAGGTCTGTATGGAAAAAGGACTGAATGGACTCGGCGAGTCGCAAGGTTGACTTGGCGGGTCACATGAAGATGGTTGTGAACTCGACGAGTTGGATGAAAAACTCGGCGAGTCCGATGAAGATTACCATAAGACTCGACGAGCTGAAGAACAACTCAGCGAGTCAGATGAGTTTTCCCTAGGTTATGTATGTGTGTGTATCCGTATAGTTGCAAAGAGGGAACTCAACGGGTGGCCTTAAAGTTTGGACAAGAATCAAAGGAGCTCGACGAGTCACCCCGATGACTCGGCGAGTTGGAATGTGCTTCAAGGAACTCGGCGAGTAGCCGAGGGTACTCGATGAGTTGGGGGTCAACATGGACTGTTGACCTTAACTGAGGAATTTGACTTTGACCAGGGGTTGACTAGTGGGTTATGGAGTACCTTATAAGGTTAAGGACTCATGAGTATTTTGTACTATGATTATAGGTGGTGGAGCCTGTGTCAAGTGATCCGAGAGTTGGAGTTTATCTTCTGAATCGACATCTGTAAGGTGAGTTATCCTCACTATATCGATAGGGTCTATGACACCAAGGCTGGCCCTTTAGTTGTTATTGTTATGGTATGTTACATGTGGTTATGATCTGTTAGATCGGAATCAGGGTAGACAGTATGTTATGCTCTTATGATCCGTAAGTATTGGTATGTTAGTGACCTGCTAGGTCGCTACTCTAGTTATGAGAGAATTCTATTATTGATGATCAGTGAGATAGATATGTTTGATGTTTGTGTATGCCAGTATATGATAGTTATGCACACATGGTTATTTGCTTGTTGGTTGGGTCAAGACGGTCCTACTTTGTGCTAAAGGCCAACATACCCTATGAGCGATCCGGGGAGACTGTAGGCCCATGTGGCGGACCAGTCATGCCGAAGGCGTGGGATAGATTCAGATAGAATATAGGCCCAGTAGGGTGGTCCAGTCAGGCCGATGGCCCAGTATGCATGTTGATTGTTTGATTGTTACTGATATGGCATTATCAGTGTGGTATTAGTATTTTGGGGGTAGCTCACTAAGCCCTCAGGCTTATAGTTTCAGTTTATTGTTTCAGGTACTTCAGGAGATCCTAGCAAGGCGAAGGCGTGACCGTACAACTCCTCATCCTTATGTTATGATTTTGGGACACTCTGATGGATACTGATTTGAAACCATTGTTGTAAACGATGCTATTTGATTTTATTGATGATCGAAAAAGTTTTAACTTGGTGTAAAACTTATGGATGTTACAAGTTGGTATCAAAGCCTTGGTTTGAGTGAATTGGAGGAACACTCGTGTGAATCTAGTCTCAAATCAAGGAGATTTTCGGAAAGTAAGTTTTAAAAATGGCTTTCAAAATAAAGGATGGAGGATGCAGAGGGTATGATCAGACGGAGCCTGCAAGTAAAACTCAAAATACCATACAGTTATTTGATATTCTGATATGTTACAACAACATGCTAGTGCTAGGCTAGGGATCTTCAGGAATCGCATGATAGATTTTCCTGATTATATGATACCTATTAGCCTAGGGTTTCTTGTATATAGAATTCACATCATAACTTTAGATGTTTAGTGTATGCATCACAGCTGTATATAGTCAAGATCTTATAGCCTAAGAATTTCTGATTCGGCCTTAGGGTAGGATTGGATATTCGAAAGTCTTTCGGGTCCAGCGCTATGTGCGGCTAGCATACACTAGCGCTGCAGGGGCTGATGGAAGTTCCATGGAGGTGTGAGTTGTGTAGAGCTGTGGGAATCAGATGTGAGATAGGTGATGTCCCCTAGTAGTAAGGGTTGAGCACACATTATGTTGAGTATAGTATTAGGGCGTTGTGGTGATACTTGAGACAAATATGGGAGGTGTGCAAGGTAGTATGGGCCCGTACTACTGGAAGCACAAGACCCATACGCGTAGCAAGGAAGTCACAACCCCTGGGATTTGTGGGTTTTGGTCTCCCGATATTATGTTGTTTTGAGTGTACCTTTCAGTATGGTGGTGACGAGACGTTTTGCCACTGGGTCCGGATCAGTATTGGGATCCAGATCAGGGGCAGGGTCGGGAGACGAGGGTCAGAGGTGCCGGTAGCACCTGAGCTCGTGGTTCAGATAGGGACTGAGGAGCTGGATGCCAGGATCCGGGAGATTCTACACAATGAGGTTGCCGCGGTGTAACGTCCCAAAATTCAAGGCTAAAAATTTCATTTTTAATTAGGTTATTACATAAAATCAAAGTGTGAATAATCAAAATATAATATTATGAAACCATATCAGAGTATAATCCTAAGGAAAAAAAGTACCTGAAACCAAAACTGTAAACCGTAAGCACGAAGCTTAGTGAGTTCCCCCATCATACCACATACCACATAGCACCATCGGTATCTCTCAACTGGTAACTGCCATCGGTATATTTCAACCGGTAACTGGGGACTATTTCACCCTTACCACTATCACATAATAATATGTCATAAACATACTGATAGCGTACTAACATCATAAACATGTTGATCATGTACTAACATCATTAACATGCTGATCACGTACTAACATCATAAACATGCTAATCACGTACTAACATCATAAACAGACAAATAAGCATTACATGGGCTCTGTATATACCCTTTCGGTATCTTTCAACCAGTATCTGCCATCGGTATCTTTCAACCGGTATCCGCCATCGGTATCTTTCAACCGGTATCCGCCATCGGTATCTTTCAACCGGAAACCAGAGACTATTTCACCCCTACCACTCTCATATAATAACATGATATAATCATACAGTCAGGCATTACTGGGGTACTAACCTACCCTTCGGTCCTAACGACCGAGTCAGGGTGCTACTACCACTGACACCCATTAGGCTACATTGAGCCCATTAGGGTTTGCAAGGCCCATTAGGGTTTCAACCACCCCAAACGAATCAAACTCACAAGGGAAGCACACCGCCACCCGACACGGACGCCGGTGGCGGCAAAAGGCGGCAGCCACAACCTCACGGTGGTGGTTTTTAGTTTTCCTTTCATGATTCCAATTTGTAATTACACTTTACAATGCTAAATCTCAAATAAACAGACACACCTACTAACACACACACATACACATGGCGGTGCATGGTGGCAGCCACCACCTCACGGTGGTGGTGGTGGCGGTTCTTAGTTTTTCCAGCCAAGCAACTACACACACAACACACCACAATAAAAACAAACACCCACATGCTTTCTTGTTTGCAATGGATCCAACCACCCTCTTGGTGATGGTTCGCAACGACAGCAACATAAAACGGCGGCAACAACGGGGGTATAGCAATGACAGCCAGCATGGCTGGCTGCCATGGTGGTTCTCCGTGACCCTTCTCAACAGAACTTCCCCCACATCGCACCCACGTTGCACATGAGTCTTGAACCATACCACCATCCACCAGTGACAGCAGGAAATGCCAAGAGTTCCTCCACCCACAAAGCAGCCGGCAACAGGATAAATAGAAGAAGAGAAGGAGAATGCCAGTGATTCAGAACAGCTACAACAACCGTGGGGGGTTGATTTGTGACCTTATCAACAGCGGTGGCACTGGAGGAAAACGATATTCCAACCTCATTGATCTTCACAGCCACCGGCAGCGACAATCACGACTTTGAGCTCCCGGTTTCCTTTCTTCGTATGCTAGGACCACAGATGTTGCCTTCATCGGCAGCAGGAGCAGCAACAAAGAACGGTTCTGCCGGCACCATGGTTTGTCGTTGACTTGGTTTGTCAGAGAAACAAGGAGGTAAGGTGGCGGCCGATGAGGGAGGCATAAGGTGGCGGTTGGGACTTCCTTTAGGGTTAGGGTTTGAAGCGGGAGGGGTGACGGGTTATATACCCCGATCCCCCAAACTTACATTCAGAATGACAAGTCTAGCCCCTCCCTTCCCGTTTTCTTTCAAAATGAACCCATAAATTACCATTTGGACCCTGCCTCTTAAAACCTATACAATTTAAGTCCAACTTTACCAAGTAGCTCCTCTCTCAACATTTATTTTCACATGAAGTCCATAAATTACTATTTGGCGCCTTCTTCCGTAATTCCTTTTCGTAATAAGCCCATAATTTACTAAACAACCCTCGACCTCCAAAATTCTTTACAGACTAATCCCAAAATATATTTTAACCCCTTAAACATCCAATTATAACCTTTTTAACTCCTCGAGGCCAACGCCTTGCTAAATTATTATGGATTTTAGGCTATTATTCCTTCAGTAATTTATTTATTTATTAAATAAATAAACGAGGTGTTACAACTCTCCCCTATTTAAATTAGATTTCGTCCTCGAAATCATTCCTTACCCTTCCATACACACTAGCCACTCTAGTAATGCTGCCACAACTCCGAACATATCCCCAACCTTTCCAAGGCATTCTAAATCATCCCTCACAGGGTTCTAAAACCCAGAAACGAACGGACTCCTTGCAACAAGATCACATCTACTCCGTCTGGAACCTGCTGTCCTAGGATGGTCTGAATCCCTAACAGACCACTGATACTTAATCATTATCATTGAATCCAGTCCGTTCATCCCTAAACAGACTACTCAATTTTTGATAGCTTGAGGTTCCCACTATAAAACATGTTCACATACACAATAGACAAGCTATTCCGTGCGTACTCGCAATCTGGAGCACAAATGCTAACATTGCTCAAACGATGAAACTGCTTGAACACTCAACTGCTTGAAGCAGTATGTTGCCACATAGCTGCTTTTCAGAATCTACCTAGACCTGCTTGATCTCGATTCATTCACCAATCATCTGAAACATCGGGTTCCGGCCTGGCTGCAGAGCCAAAGGACTCCCATTTAGTCGCCTCACACGTCTTCTGAACGAAATCCTTCTCTGGAACTAGTTGCAACCGGTTATCATGCCACTGTGACTCTAAAAACTTTTCAATCTAACCGATCGGTTCCATGCGTCGAATCATGACGTCATCAAACCCAAGGCTAAAGTGGTGGCTCCATGACCAACGGTGGCCTCATATCATGCACGAACCTAACCAATCCATTGCTTCCCTTATCTCATAACTGTAGTGACGTTCCAACTGTCGTATCGTTGGCTCAACCAGATCTAATCCATTTGGGTAATCCCAAAATCCATTCCGTGGATTTCCATTTCCTCACTGCTACACCCGAACTGGTGGGTACTACTGTTCCTTCTGCGTCCTAACAACGCACCCATGCTATCTATCAGCCTAGTGAATGTTACGGCTACCCGCAGTCTCACGACACTCTATCACTATCTGACTGCTAGTGAATGTTATGGCTAGCGCTATAGTCTTACAACACTTTCCACACTATCTGACTATTAGTGAATGCTACGGCTAATCCCGTAGTCTTAAAACACTTTCCAAACCGGGTCGAACACGCACTCGACCTAACACACCACTGAACCTGAGTCCTAACCAAAACTCTACCCTGGTTCCCGAAACCTACTATCACGTGACCCCACTGTATCAGTACCGTACCAATGCCCGTGATCAAAGTGTCACAGTAAACCACAAAATCATCTACACCCTCCGGCAGGTTGAGAATCGGTGCCCCGCACAACCACTGTCTGAGAGTCTCGAAGGCTGCCTGCTGATCAGGTTCCCAACAAAAGGCCACCGATTTCTTGGTCAGTCAGGTGAAAGGGAACCTCAATCTCGGAGAAGTCCCCTATAAATCTCCAGTAATAACCGGCTAAACCCAGGAAACTCTGAATCTCAGATGGAGACCTTGGAATCTCGCACTGCATCATGACCTTTATCTTGGCCGGATAGACTAGTATACTCTTCTGGTTGACAAGGTGCCCAAGAGATTGCACCCCGCGCAACGAGAACTCACACTTGGAGAAGTTTATAGAAAGTATCTCCCACACTTACATTCAACTAAGTCTTCACAACACGCAAGAATTGAAGGATTCCCAATCTTTCTCGCTTTCTAGTATCCCATTGATGACAACCTGTGCTTACAAATGCTAGCGATTAATCACTGGTTCAACCTTAAGATCGCCCAAAATTGGAAATCTTGATGATTACTCTTGAAATCTGGTCCAATCTGACACCCCAATCCACCTCCCGTGCTGAAACTAGAGGCCTTAATCTTCACTCTGGCTGACGAGTCCTCATTCCCACTTCCAATCTCACAGTACCACTGAACACTAACTCCACTTGAGAACTATTGCTCTAACCCTGAACGGGGATCTTCCAAATAATACTCCTGCACAGATCTCGACAAAGATCCAGAATGATAATGGTACACGCGGAACCCACTCTGCAAGGTACGTCCCTCTGTGGGTTCATCAAGGACCTATCAGCATGCTAGATGGCATATATGATCCTTGATAACCCAAACACTAGCAGAAAACCGACCCGAGATCTGACTTACCCAAACTCGCTCACAATCCCAAAGTGATACGTATTCCCATCATCCATTTATTAGCCGTAGAAGACGACATGCCCACAACATCTGGAGGAATACTGATCACCCTCAACTGTCACGATCAACCCCGCTACCCTGCAGTTGCCTAAACCCTTGGAGTGCAAACTCCCTTTTGCACTTTCCTGTATGTGACACACTGACTCTGGCCCTGCTGGCCTTTCACCCGGTGACCGAAAGTCATGGGTCTCTTCCCGGGACCCTCTACTAAACGCACCTGACACGAACCTCTCGTTCCAGGGTGCTCCCAAATCGATCTCGCATCTGCAACTTCTTGGAAATCATATCCTTAAGGGTCTGACACCATGTCATGCTCACTAGCTCGCTTGCCAATGGCTAAGCTGTAACAACTGGAACATCCTCTATCCCCAAACCGGGTAACAAAGTTCTCCCCGAAGCTTCTCAGATTCTCCAAGACTCTCGCCGATTCGAGTATGGATCCTATGCTTACAATAGTACGGGCCCAATACTACCTTCCACACCTATCCATACTTTCCTCAGCAATCCTCCTGAATCCTCCAAGTCACTTCCTCAAACTGGTACCCTGAATGCTCGCTAACAGCGCAACCGAACCCACTAAAGCACTTTCTAGGCTTTCCTAGGTTCCCGTACTCACCCAGTCCTCAACTGCTGAAAGACTTCCCACTAATGTGAACTAGCTACCTCATGAATATAGCCACTCGCGATTTAGCATATTCACTTAGTAGCTAGATCACATTACCAAGAGTCCCTCGAGGCACAAAGCAAGCAACATTCAGACAATGGGAAATCTAAACAACGCATTCCAATCAAATCAGTTTATCCTCCTATCAGGAATCTATACTAGAATGTAACTCCAAAGGCTCATACAATCAGGCATAACCTAAACAGGCTATCCTATTGTAACATCCTGGAATATCAAGAGTAGAGTTGACGGGCTAAAAGTGTAAGTGTGAGAGGGAAACTCGGCAAGTCCACGAGTGGACTCGGCGAGTAGGGTCGTGACTCTAGTCGTGTGTTAAGTGACCAACTCGGCGAGTAGCATGGGTGGACTCGGCGAGTTGGTGCTGAATGGAGAAAACCCTAATTTTGGAGGTTGAGCCCTATATAAAAAACATAACACTTCTTCCCCAGCCTCTTTACCTTCCCTTTGAGTTCCAGAAACCCTAAATTCATGTGAGCCTTCCTTGGTGAGAGATTAGAGCCTTGGAGGAGGTAATCTTGGATGGAAATTGAAGAGCAAGAAGAGTGGAGCGAGGAGCTTTGCAGAGAATTGGTTCATTCATCAGTGGGAGCCTTCATTTGAGGTAATACTTTTCTGTTTGGGCCTTTGTGCATCTAGATCTATCTTTTGTCGGTGGGGTTTTGGGGCATAAATGAGGTCCATCTCGAGTTTGGTGTAAGATCTGAGGTTGCTACCTTAGATCTAGGTTGTTAATGATCCAGAAAGCCATAAAGTCTATGCTCAAGAGTTGTTGGTGAAGTTCTTTTGTCCCAAACCCTAGCCCTAGAGTGTAAAATGCCTAGATCTCTTTGGATCCACGTAAAGTTTGCCACTTTACGTGATGGATGGCTTGTAAAAGAATAGATCTATGGTTTAGATCTTCTTCATGGCTTGGAAAGCCTCTGTATCGTTTCAGATCTAGGGGTACTCGGCGAGTCACAAGGGTGTACTCGGCGAGTTGCTTGAAGATAGGCTGGGACTCGACGAGTTGGAAGAATAACTCGACGAGTTGCTTGAAGATGGGCAGGAACTCGGCGAGTTGGAAGAACAACTCGGCGAGTTGGTTGCAGATAGCCTTGGACTCGGCGAGTCTGTTCTTGGACTCGGCGAGTCTGGTTGTGAGGTCCTAACCTTTCTTCTGGTTGAGCTGTGAATCGGTGAGTCGAGTGTGAAAGGACTCAAAGTTGTTGGACTCGGCGAGTCTCGGGGTGACTCGGCGAGTTGAGTCGCGAATTGAGGAAGTTCTGTGCATGGGGACTCGGCGAGTCATCAGGTTGACTCGGCGAGTAGAGTTAGTCAGGGGTTGACTTTGACTTTGACTTTGACCAAGGGTTGACCAGTTGATTTCCAGGGGAATTTTGGTGATTGTTGGCATTTGTTTTGAGTTCAGTGCTTTGGTGGTTGGCCAGTGGTGGAGATTGTATCAGTGGTCGGAGCAGCTTGGGTTTATCTGTTCAGTCGGCAGTTGCGAGGTGAGTTATCCTCCTTATATCGACAGGGTCTACGGCACCAAGGCCGGCCCTTTTATCGGATTGTGATCCAGGTATCGTTGTTATGTTTTTGTTTGTTGTGTTTGCATCCTGGTAGTTAGGATCGTATATGTTGGAGAACTGGTTAAGGTCGGTATCCTGGTATATAGGATGATGCTATGCTAGTGACCGGTTAGGTCGGTATCCTAGTTAGGATGATGATATGTTATGTGATCTGCTAGATGGATGTGATATGTTATATGATTGAATGTTTATGTGCACATGGTTGTTGGACTGGGGTTGGGTTGAGGTGGGACCTGCTTTGTGTTGTAGGCCAACATACCCAGGGCGGACCGGTTATCCCGAAGGCCCAGCAAGCGCTCCGGATATGCTGCAGGCCCTAAGAGGGCGGACCAGAAGTGTCGAGGCTCGGAGAGTGGACTAGGCCGACTGAAAGCCCAGTGCGGGCGGACCAGTCATACTGTAGACTCAAAGAGTGGACCAGGTGGATTGAAGGCCTGGTGCGGGCGGACCAATAACACTGTAGACTCAATGTATGTGGTTAGACTTGGAGGGTGGACCAGGTGGACTGAAGGCCGATGCGGCGGACCAGTCACACAGTACACCCGAAGTGCATGGTTGTTCTGTGTTCTGTTATGTTATGGCATGTTATGCGTGTATGGTATATGTGGTTGGTATTTTGGGGATATCTCACTAAGATTTCGGGTTTACAGTTGTGGTTTAATGTTTTTCAGGTTCTTCAGGAGACCGTGGCAAGGCAAAGGCGTGATCATACCACTCCTCATGATTATGTTTTATGATGTGGTTTTGGGAAGAATCTGATAATAATTGTATTGAAAACCTTTTTGTAATAACATTATGAAAATGGGTTGTTTTTGAAAAGTTAAAATTGGTTGAAATTTTATGGTCGTTAGAAGTTGGTATCAGAGCCTTGGTTTGAGTGAATTGGAGGAACATTCGTGTGAATCCAGTCTCAAATTAGGGAGAGTTTTCAAAAGGGAATTTAAAATGGTTTTAAAAATGAGTAAAGGAGGACGCGGGGGAACGATCAGTCGGAGCCAGTAAGTAACCCCAAAATACCATACATGATATTTGTTTTTGAGCTTTGATAGAACAACATGCTAGTACTAGGCTAGGGATCTTCAGGATTTCATGATAATGTTGCCTGATTTATGATGCCTGTTAGCCTAGGGTTTCCTTTGTGGGAGATTTCCAGTGTCCTCTAGGAGTGAGGGTTGAGTGCTTGTTATGTATGTCCTTCACTACGGTGTTGTGGTATAATTGATACAAATGTGGGTAGGTGTGGAAGGTAGTATGGGCCCATACTACTGAAAGCACAGGACCCATACGCATATCAAAGAAACCATGACCTCTAGGGATGGGTTGGGGGTTGGTTCCCGGGTTAGTGGGAAGTATCTGAGATCTTGCTGTGTTTTTCAGTATGGAGGTTTCGAGGCATGATGGGAATGGATCCGGGTCAGGATCGGGAGCAGGAGAGGGAGGTCAGGGCGGGTCAGTACCGCCCGAGGTTATTGGTCAGATGAGCACGTGCGAGTTGGATGCTTGGATTCGTGAGATCCTGCATGATGAGGTTGCTGCGTTGTTCCGGGTTGAGTTGCCGGAACTGTTTGGGTCGATCAAGACCGCCATGGTTGAGTATTTTGATGAGCGCTATGCGGCTCTCACAGAGACGGCTGCCGCGGCGGATACAGCGGTTGTAGCAGTGGCAGGGGGAGGAGCTGGTCGGGGTTTTCAGTATCGGGACTTCGATATTACGAAGCCTCCTACCTTTGATGGGGTTCAGGACCCCATTGTTGCTATGTGATGGTTGTCAGACATGGAGGGGTGTTTCTTCATGTGTTCATGCCCTGCTGATCAGAGGGTGAGGTGTGCTCTTAACCTGTTGAGGCTCGGGGCGAAGGATTGGTGGAGATTGACCACGGGGTCGTTTTCGGATGCGTAGAGAGCTGCAGTTTCGTGGGATCAGTTCCAAGAGATGTTCAACACTCATTATGTTCCGTGGGTTGAGAGAGAGAGATTGGCTCAGGAGTTCCTTGAGCTGAAGCAGGATTCGGAGTCGGTGACGGAGATCACCTGGATGTTCACTGAGAGGGCAATGTTTTGCCCTGAGTTCGCTTCAGAGCAGGCTCAGATGCCCCGATATCTGAGTATGCTCAAGAGGGATATCAGGCAGTTTTCGTCTACACAGAGGTGCAAGACCTTGTTGGAGTTGCAGGAGGCTGCCAGGCGGCGTGAGTTGGAGATTGAGTTGCAGTTGCGAGAGCAGAGGAAGGCTTCGGTGCAGTCACAGTCGGCGCCGAAACGGTCCAAGACCGTTGATGCTAGATTGGGAGATCAGAGTAGCCACACTTGTGGAAAGTGTGGGAAGGGTCACACCGGAGTTTTTAGGTCCGGTGGTGCATGCCGCAAGTGCGGAAAGGTGGGGCACTATGCGAGGGATTATCGACACGCAGCCCCGGGTCGGGATTTGAGGATTTGTTATCATTGTCAGCAGGTTGGATACTTGAGGGCCAACTGTCGATAGGTTGCTGCAGGACCGGTGCAGGCTCCAGCACTGACCACTTTGAGGATTATGGGTGGAGGTCAGGGTGGAGCAGAGCCCCCAAGGGTTCAGGGTCGTGCTTTTCAGCTTACAACAGAGGAGGTCAGGGCAGTGCCGGATGCGGCTGCGGGTATGTTTCTTCCTTGATGTCTTGTTATTTTGTGATTATTTTGGAGTATTGTATATCTGCTAGTCTCGTTGTGTGGTTTCTGGTATTGTATTCGTTGTTCCTTGAGGGTTATGGTATAGTTAAGGGTTTGGTGTTGGGAATTTCGTTGGTTATCTTTCATGAGGGTTATTAGTGGGAATCTGGCGTTTGGTCTGAATGTTGGGCAACATCTGCAGTTTGAGGAGTGGTTGGCTGAAGTTCGGGTTTCTTTCGAGCCGTGATGATCCGTGTTGATATGTCATTTTGTGAAGGATGCCCGTTCTAGTGGGAATCGGTTCGCGTGTAAGGGATTGTGTTATGTATGGTTGTTTTGGGAGGTCGGTGATGACGGCCGGTGGTTGATAGTCAGTGCTCTAAGTGGGGGAGAATTGGAGAATTCTCCAGAAGATCGATAAGCATGAGAGGTTGTTTAGTTGTTAGGATTCAACAGTGGTTCTGTCAGCCGAGCGTAGGCTGGTTTGATGCAAGTGTCAGTCAGACGGGGCGGGATGCAGACCAAGGGTGATTGATTGTGGAAGGCCTGGGATCGGGCCGGGATTGAGTATGTAAGATGGAGATAGAGTTCGGAACCCCTAGAGGGCTAGAAAGGTATGCATGGGAGAGTTTCCCGAAGGGATAACTCAGAATGAGGAATGCTGGTTGAGCGGTCCAAATAGACTGAAGGCCGGTCGGCGTACCAGTCAGGCCGAAGGCTCGGAGAACCGTCCAGACAGGCTGAAGGCCCTGGAGGGCGGTCCATACCTGCTGAAGGTTCTGAGAGTGGACCAGATTGACTGAAGGCCTGGTAAGGTGGTCCAGTCATGCTGAAGACTCTACATGTGTTGATAAATCAATACGAGGATATGGATTGAGTATGTCGCAACGTGTTAGCGTCAGAAGGTCTGGCCCCGGGTATTGATCGTGGTGAGTAGAAGGTAGAGCATGGACTTGAGAGTCTTTGCGAGTGGATTCAGAGTATGTATGGTGCATGGGATAGCGGTATGCTATAAGAGAATGGTGTAGTATTGGGTGAGCACCGTGGCACTTGTCATAGTGACAAGGCGGCCAAGTGGATTTCCTTGGTAAGGAAAGGGAAAGGAATGTAGCTCCGAGAGGGAGTATAAGTTCATGGAAGTGAAATCAGTAGTGCAGAGTTATGATTGGGGTATTCGAATCATTGTTGATGAGCAGTGTGTCTGCGGTTGTGGTATGGAATCACATCCGGGTTGGATGTTTGCTTAGGTCACGGAAGAAATTTCTGTGGGTGTAGAGCCAAAAGGCTCGGAAGGAATACAGGGATGGAATCTTGGATTTCCAGTTTGATTTTGATCAAGGATTTATATATGTGGTAGAAATTCATCCTAGGGGATGTTTGGAGGTGTCGTCAGTGTATCGGGTTTTCCCAACCCGAAGATGCTAGAGCCAGTTCAGCATGGTTATGAGATTGCGGTGGAGAACTCATGGGAGTTGTTCTGAGGCTGAAGGATGTGTCATCCTGTCGGCATGGAGTGGATAATGTTGGGCTCAGACCGGGAATTCCGGTGGTTCATGGTTATTACTAGCTCGTATAATTCGAGTGATTGTTGTGTTTTGGAGCGAGTGAAGTATCATGGAATGATACTCAGTTGATAAGTGTGGTTATCAGAGGATGAGGTTGATGGTCGGCTTGAGGCAGTGATCAGAACACCGCGGGAAGAAAAATTGGGGTATGGGTTTCGGTGGTTGTGTTTTGAGGAACCTGGTCTGGTTAATGCCAGGTGGTGCATTGCGAGAGTAGTTCTGGAGCTGTGTTGCCGCAGGCTTCGAGGACGAAGCCTAATTTCAGTCGGGGAGAATTGTAACATCCCGGAATATCAAGAGTAGAGTTGAAGGGCTAAAAGTGTAAGTGTGAAAGGGCAACTCGGCGAGTCCATGAGTGGACTCGGTGAGTAGGGTCGCGTCTCTAGTCACGTGTTAAGTGACCAACTCGGCGAGTAGCATGGGTGGACTCGGCGAGTTGGTGCTGAGTGGAGAAAACCCTAATTTCGGAGGTTGAGCCCTATATAAAGAACATAACACTTCTTCCCCAGCCTCTTTACCTTCCCTTTGAGTTCCAGAAACCCTAAATTCGTGTGAGCCTTCCTTGGTGAGAGATTAGAGCCTTGGAGGAGGTAATCTTGGATGGAAATTGAAGAGCAAGAGGAGTGGAGCAAGGAGCTTTGCAGAGAATTGGTTCATTCATTAGTGGGGGCCTTCATTTGAGGTAATACTCTTCTGTTTGGGCCTTTGTGCATCTAGATCTATCTTTTGTGGGTGGGGTTTGGGGCATAAATGAGGTCCATCTCGAGTTTGGTGTAAGCTCTGAGGTTGCTACCTCAGATCTAGGTTGTTAATGATCCAGAAAGCCATAAAGTCTATGCTCAAGAGTTGTTGCTGAAGTTCTTTTGTCCCAAACCCTAGCCCTAGAGTGTAAAATGCCTAGATCTCTTTGGATCCCCGTAAAGTTTGCTACTTTACGTGATGGATGGCTTGTAAAAGAGTAGATCTATGGTTTAGAGCTTCTGCATGGCTTGGAAAGCCTCTGTATGGTTTCAGATCTAGGGGTACTCGGCGAGTCACAAGGGTGTACTCGGCGAGTTGCTTGAAGATAGGCTGGGACTCGACGAGTTGGAAGAACAACTCGGCGAGTTGGTTGTAGATAGTCTTGGACTCGGCGAGTCTGTTCTTGGACTCGGCGAGTCTGGTTGTGAGGTCCTAACCTTTCTTCTGGTTGAGCTGTGAATTGGTGAGTCAAGGGATGACTCGGTGAGTCGAGTGTGAAAGGACTCAAAGTTGTTGGACTCGGCGAGTCTCGGGGTGACTCGACGAGTTGAGTCGCGGATTGAGGAAGTTCTGTGCATGGGGACTCGGCGAGTCATCGGGTTGACTCGGCGAGTAGAGTTAGTCAGGGGTTGACTTTGACTTTGACTTTGACCAAGGGTTGACCAGTTGATTTCCAGGGGCATTTTGGTGATTGTTGGCATTTGTTTTGAGTTCAGTGCTTTGGTGGTTGGCCAGTGGTGGAGATCGTATCAGTGGTCGGAGCAGCTTGGGTTTATCTGTTCAGTCGGCAGTTGCGAGGTGAGTTATCCTCCTTATATCGACAGGGTCTACGGCACCAAGGCCGGCCCTTTTATCGGATTGTGATCCGGGCATCGTTGTTATGTTTTTGTTTGTTGTGTTTGCATCCTGGTAGTTAGGATCGTATATGTTGGAGACCTGGTTAAGGTCGGTATCCTGGTATATAGGATGATGCTATGCTAGTGACCGGTTAGGTCGGTATCCTAGTTAGGATGATGATATGTTATGTGATCTGCTAGATGGATGTGATATGTTATATGATTGAATGTTTATGTGCACATGGTTGTTGCACTGGGGTTGGGTTGAGGTGGGACCTGCTTCGTGTTGTAGGCCAACATACCCAGGGCGGACCGGTTATCCCGAAGGCCCAGCAAGCGCTCCGGATATGTTGCAGGCCCCAAGAGGGCGGACCAGAAGTGTCGAGGCTCGGAGAGTGGACCAGGCCGACTGAAAGCCCAGTGCAGGCGGACCAGTCATACTGTAGACTCAAAGAGTGGACCAGGTGGATTGAAGGCCTGGTGCGGGCGGACCAATAACACTGTAAACTCAATGTATGTGGTTAGACTTGGAGGGTGGACCAGGTGGACTGAAGGCCGATGCGGCGGACCAGTCACACAGTACACCCGAAGTGCATGGTTGTTCTGTGTTCTGTTATGTTATGGCATGTTATGCGTGTATGGTATATGTGGGTGGTATTTTGGGGATATCTCACTAAGATTTCGGGTTTACAGTTGTGGTTTAATGTTTTTCAGGTTCTTCAGGAGACCGTGGCAAGGCAAAGGCGTGATCATACCACTCCTCATGATTATGTTTTATGATGTGGTTCTGGGAAGAATCTGATAATAATTGTATTGAAAACCTTTTTGTAATAACATTATGAAAATGGGTTGTTTTTGAAAAGTTTAAATTGGTTGAAATTTTATGGTCGTTAACTTATCACTGACTGATCAGTACTATCATGTAATTCAGCACGCACATACAGAAGGCACATAAGGCATCTTCCTAGATCCTTAGCCCTAGTCTAGTATGCAATTCTCATAATCATATCATCAGAAAACATATCATAACATGCATGGGTATCTTGGAGAAAACTTACTTGAGCTCGGCTGATTGCACGCATCACACACTTTGTTCTCAAAGTTCTTTTCTCTTCACAGATTCTTCTCAAACTCCTTTTTATAAAATGGTTTTACTTTTGAAAATTTTCATACCAATCCCTTAGTTTAAGTTCAAACACACCTGAGAGTACGTCCGAATCCCTCAAACCAAGGCTCTGATACCAACTTGTAACGTCCCAAAATTCAATACTAAAAATTTCAGTTTTAATTGGGTTATTACATAAAACCAAAGTGTGAATAATCAAAATATAATATTATGAAACCATATCAGAGTATAATCCCAAGGATCTTGTGTGTGGAAAACATAGTGTGATGTGCTGCGACCAGGCCAACTCCGTTCCTTTGAAACAAAGTACCTGAAACCAAAACTGTAAACCGTAAGCACGAAGCTTAGTGCGTTCCCCCATCATACCACATACCACATAGCACCATCGATATCTCTCAACTGGTAACTGCCCTCGGTATGTTTCAACCGGTAACCGGGGACTATTTCACCCTTACCACTATCACATAATAATATGTCATAAACATACTGATAGCGTACTAACATCATAAACATCTTGATCATGTACTAACATCATTAACATGATGATCACGTACTAACATCATAAACATGCTGATCACGTACTAACATCATAAACAGACAGATAAGCATTACATAGGCTCTGTATATACCCCTTCGGTATCTTTCAACCGGTATCTGCCATCGGTATCTTTCAACCGGTATCCGCCATCGGTATCTTTCAACCGGTATCCGCCATCAGTATCTTTCAACTGGAAACCAGAGACTATTTCACCCCCTACCACTCTCATACATTAACATGATATAATCATACAGTCAGGCATTACTGGGGTACTGAACTACCCTTCGGTCCTAACGATCGAGTCAGGGTGCTACTACCACTGACACACATATCATATCACATAAGCACATCACATAAGCATAAGCATATCACATAAGCATATCAAGATAATTATCACAAAGACAATTATCTACCAACTACCCCTGTTTGTGGGCCGACATTGTGGCCTTAGACCCACCCTTACTAGAAGGTAACTCACCTCGAACTGCTGAAGTCCCGTAGACTCAACCCCACACTGTTGAAGTCCAGCAAACTCAACCCTAATTGCTGGAGTTCAGATTCCCGATCTGTCAATATCAAAACATCACCCAATTAATAATTGGGTTCCACTACATAACCATAAGTACATGCATTGGGTAATTACTACATTACCCTTAGCTTGGCTTATTCAAGCCCAAGGCCCAAAGTCCATTAAGAATCAAAACCCCACACATAGCCCAATTTTCCAAATTGGGCCTAGGCCTACACATGGTCTTATTCTAAGGCCCAACCTCATATAATCATTAAGGCCCAAACTATGGCCCATCTATGGCCCAATTTTCTAAATTGGACCCAACTCCTCATAATGGCCTTACCCTAAAGCCGAACTAATTACTCTAGTCCATTTGATTATTCTTGGATGACCCATTAATAATCCAATCATCCAAACCCAATAGAAAGCCCAACTCAAGGTCCAAGTGAAATTAGGGTTTCACATAAAATGATGATTAGGGTTAAGTTTTCTCACTTAACCCATTAAGGACTTAATCCATTAAGTCCAATATTACTTAGAATAATTTCTTGCCAATGATTATTATTTAATATCTCTAGTTATCAAATAATTCCCGTGTGTCCCAATTACTTCCCCAAATTAGGGTTTTATAGGCATTAGGGTTTTCCAGTCCAATTGCTTGCCCATTTATCAACTTGTTGGGCTTTTAGGTCGATTAGGGCTTTATTGGGCCTCTTAAGCCCACTAGGATATTATTAAGCACACTAGGGTTTTATTTAAGCCCATTAGGGTTTGCAAGGCCCATTAGGGTTTCAACCACCCCAAACGAATCAAACTCACAGGGCAAGCACACCGCCACCCGACACGGACGCCGGTGGCAGCAGCCACCACCTCACGGTGGTGGTTTTTAGTTTTCCTTTCATTATTCCAATTTGTAATTACACTTTACAATGCTAAATCTCAAATAAACATACACACCAACTAACACACACACATACACATGGCGGTGCATGGTGGCAGCCACCACCTCACGGTGGTGGTGGTGGCGGTTCTTAGTTTTTCCAGCCAAGCAACTACACACACAACACACCACAACAAAAACAAACACCCACATGCTTTCTTGTTTGAAACGGATCCAGCCACCCTCCTGGTGACGGTTGGCAACGACAGCAGCATAAAACGGCGGCAACAGCGGCGGTATGGCAATGACAGCCACCATGGCTGGCTGTCATGGTGGTTCTCTGTGACCCTTCTCGACAGAACTTCCCCCACGTCGCACCCATGTCGCACACGAGTCTTGAACCATACCACCATCCACTAGTGATAGCAGGAAACGCCAAGAGTTCCTCCACCCACAAGACAGCCGGCGATAGGATAAATAGAAGAAGAGAAGGAGAATGGTTGCGATTCGAACAACTAGAACTGCCGTGGGGAGGTTGATTTGTGACCTTTTCAACAGCGGTGGCTTCGGAGGAAAACGATATTCCAACCTCATTGATCTTCACAGCCACCGGCGGCGACAATCGTGACTTTGAGCTCCCAGTTTCCTTTCTTCGTATGTTAGGACCACAGATGCTGCCTTCGTTGGCAGCAGGAGCAGCAACAAAGAACGGTTCTACCAACACCATGGTTTGCCGGTGACTTGGTTTTTCGGAGAAACAAGGAGGTAAGGTGGCGGCCGATGAGGGAGGCATAAGGTGGCGGTTGGGTCTTCCTTTAGGGTTAGGGTTTGAAGCAAGAGGGGTGACGTGTTATATACCCCGAACCCCAAACTTACATTCATAATGATAAGTCTAGCCCCTTCCTTCCCGTTTTCTTTCAAAATGAACCCATAAATTACCATTTGGGCCCTGCCTCTTAAAACCTTTACAATTTATGTCCAACTTTTACCAAGTATCCCCCCTCTCAACATTTATTTTCACATGAAGTCCAGAAATTACTATTTGGCGCCTTCTTCCATAATTCCTTTTCATAATAAGCTCATAATTTACTAAACAACCCTCAACCTCCAAAATTCTTTACAGACTAATCCGAAAATTATATTTTAACCCCTTAAACTTCCAATTATAACCTTTTTAACTCCTCGAGGCCAATGCCTTGCTCAATTATTATGGATGTTAGGCTATTATTCCTTCAGTAACTTATTTATTTATTAAATAAATAAACGAGGTGGTATATGTGGCTTTCCAAGCGCAGCTACCAGAGATGTTTGGGTCGATTAAGACCACGATGGTTGAGTATTTTGATGAGCGATATGCAGCTCTGGCAGAGACAACATCCGCTGCAGCCACATCGGCTGTAACTGCGGTAAGGGTTAGAGGAGGAGTCGGCCGGGCTTTCCAGTACCAGGACTTCGATAATACGATGCCCCCGACATTTGATGGTACACAGGATCCGATCAGAGCTATGTGGTGGTTTTCTGACGTGGAGGGTTGTTTCTTCATGTGCTCATGTCCTGCTGAACAGAAGGTCAGGTCTGCCCAAAACTTGCTCAAGCTCGGGGCAAAGGACTGGTGGAGATTGACGACAGGTTCATATTCTGATGATCAGCGGGCTGCTGTTACTTAGGAGCAGTTCCAGGATATGTTTCGCATCCGCTACGTTTCGTGCGTGGAAGGGGAGCGGCTTGCTCAGGAGTTTTTGACATTGAGACAGGATGGGGAGTCTGTGATGGAGATTACTAGGATGTTCATTGAGAGTGCTCTGTTTTGCCCAGAGTTTGCGTCAGAGCAGTCTCAGATGACTCGTTATCTGAGTATGCTCAAGACGGATATACGGGAGTTTGTGGCTACTCAGCATTGTGATACCCTCCTGGATCTACAGGAAGCCGCGAGACGGCGTGAGTTGGAGATAGAGCTGCAACTGAAGGAGCAACGTCAGGCACCGACACAGTCTCAGCCGGCGCCTAAGCGGTCTAAGACCACTGATACACGGTCTGGGGGTCAGTAGAGCCGCACTTGTGGAAAGTGTGGCAGGGTTCATTCGGGAGTTTGTAGAGTAGGTGGTGGTTTCCACAAATATGGCAAGGAGGGGCACTATGCAAGGACTGTCGTCAGTCCACCCCTCCCGCAGATATGAGGATTTGTTACCATTGTCATCAGGTTGGTTATGTGAAGACCAATTGTCCGCAGCTCGCCACCAAGTCGACGCAGGGTTCCGTGCTAGCTACTGTGAGGATTAGAGATGGGAGGCTAGTCAAGGTGGAGCCTCCGAAGGCTTAGGGTCGCGCCTTCCAGCTCACAGTCGAGGAAGCCAAGGAAGCACCGGATGTGGTTGTTGGTACATTTCTATTCTCTGTCTCAATTATTGTAATTGTGTTATGCTTATGGATTACACCTGTAATTAGGTATGTTTCTAGTAAATACCTTGCCTGCTTTTGTTTTATTTTACTCGAGGGCGAGTCATTCGTTCGTATCTCAGACTTTCAGTAGAGGGTTTAGTGTGCCGATTGATGATCTGGAGTGTCCGTTGCGATTTTTGATCGCCAACGAACACAGGGTTTCTGCTTCTTCGGTCTACCGGGGATGCGAGTTGGAGATTTTTGGGGTGTCCTTCCCGATAGATTTGATTCCTATTCCCATGGGGGATGTATGTGTGATTGTAGGGATGGATTGGCTTAGCCGTTTTGGTGCCATGATCGACTGTGAGGGACAACGGGTGGTGGTTCGAACCCCAAGTGGGGGAGAGCTGGTAGTATATGGTGAGGGCACTAGGTCGGGATCAGGGTTTTGTTCGGCAGCCAGGGCTCGACAGTATATTCAGCACGGGTGTGCCGGTTATTTGGCGTATGTGGTAGATACGCGGGTTAGAGAGCAACTCTTAGTTTCAGAGGTCCCGGTGGTTAGAGAGTTTGCTGATGTGTTTCCGGAGGAGTTACCCGAAGTGCCTCCACTGAGGCAGGTTGAGTTCAGGATTGATCTAGTGCCAGGTGCGGCCCCTATTGCCAAGGCGTCGTACCGTTTGGCACCGCCTGAGATGCAAGAGCTATCATCTCAGTTGCAAAAGCTGCTGGGTAAGTAGTTTATTCGTCCGATTAGTTCACCCTGGGGAGCACCGATCCTTTTTGTCAGGAAGAAGGATGGTTCACACAGGATGTGCATTGACTATAAGGAGCTGAACAAGTTAACGGTGAAGAACTGTTATCCGCTCCCGAGGATAGACGATCTTTTCGATCAGCTGTAGGGTGCATCTTGGTTTTCCAAGATTGATTTGATATCAGGATACCACCAGGTCAGGGTGAGGGAGGAAGACGTGGAGAAGACCGCGTTTTGGACTCGTTATGGTCATTACGAGTTCGTGGTGATGCCGTTTGGGCTCACCAACGCGCCAGCAGTGTTCATGCATTTGATGAACCGAGTTTGCAGACCGATGTTCGTTCGCTCGGTCATTGTGTTTATAGATGATATCTTGGTATATTCCAAGACCCGAGAGCACCATGAGGAGCATCTCAGGGAGCTGTTGGAGATTCTGCAGCGAGAACGGCTGTATGCCAAGTTCTTGAAGTGTGAGTTTTGGTTGCGGGAGGTCCAGTTCCTCGGACATCTCATTAACCAGGAGGGGATTTTGGTTGACCCGGCCAAGGTGGAGGCGGTTATGCAGTGGGAGACTCCGAGATCTCCCTCAGACATCAAGAGTTCCTTAGGTTTAGCAGGGTATTATCGGAGATTAATTCGTGATTTCTCCAAGATTGTCGTACCCCTCACTCGTCTAACGAGGAAGGGGGTGGATTTTCGGTGGGGCGCTGAGCAGCAGAGGGCGTTTGAGACCTTCTGGCAGTGTTTATGCAAGGCGCCGGTGTTGACACTCCCCGAGGGAGTTGAGGATTTTGTGGTATTTTGTGATGCATCCATCACAGGTTTGGGGGCGGTCCTCATGTAGAGAGGACGGGTGGTAGCCTACGCATCGTGGCAGCTGAAGCCGCATGAGATGAGATACCCTATGCACGATATTGAGTTAGGAGCGGTGGTTTTCGCTATCAATATTTGGAGGCATTATCTGTACGAGGTCCGATGTACTATATATACGGATCACAAGAGTTTGAGGCACATCATGGATCAGCCGAACCTGAATATGAGGCAGCGCAGGTGGCTGGATGTGGTCAAGGACTATGATTGTGAGATCCTTTACCATCCTGGTAAAGCGAATGTGGTTGCAGATGCATTGAGCCACAAGTCAGCGAGGTCCTCTACCCCAGCCAGGTGTATGAGGATTGCGGTGGATTCCTAGCTGGTGGGCTTGGTCAGGGATTCCGAGATTGAGGGTATGAGACCATAGAACTGGAAGCTGGAAAGGATTAAGGGAGAAAGCGCCCGGTTTGTTAAGGATAGCCGCTGATCGTTGACCCGTTATGGTCGGGTTTGGGTTTCGATGTCTAGAGGGGTCCGGCAAACAGTGATGGAGGAGGCTCATAAGTCTCGTTTTTCTATTCACCTGAGAGCCACCAAGATGTACCATGATTTGAGTTCGAGTTATTGGTGGTCTGGTATGAAGCGAGATATCGCTTGGTTTGTTGAGAGGTGCTTGACCTGTAGGATGGTCAAGGTCGAGCATTAGAGGTCGCATGGCAAGTGGCAGCCTCTGGAGATTCCCATGTGGAAATGGGAACGGATCGCAATGGATTTCATCACGAAGTTGCCGGAGACGGAAAAGGGGTTCGATGCTATATGGGTCATCGTGGATCAATTGACCAAGAGTGCCCATTTCCTAGCCATACGGGAGAGTTCGTCGGCAGAGAAGTTGGCCGACTTGTACGTCAGAGAGATTGTATCTTGCCATGGGGTTCTAGTTTCTATCGTTTCCGATCGAGATGTCAGGTTTACTTCCTGTTTTTGGCAAAAGTTCCATGAGGAACTGGGTACGCGGCTGCATTATATCACGATGTTCCATCCGCAAATGGATGGGCAAAGTGAGCGGACCATTACGACCCTCGAGGATATGTTGAGGACGTGCGTCATTGATTTCGGTGGGAGTTGGGATTCCCACCTATCGCTTGTAGAGTTCTCATACAACAACAATTATCATTCCAGTATTGGCACCCCGCCTTTCGAGCTGTTGTATGGGCGGAAGTGTAGGACCCTAGTCTGCTGGGGCGAGGTTGGGCACAGGGTGATGGGTCGGACAGAAGTAGTTCTCCAAACTACCGAGAAGATACAACAGATTAGACAGCGACTGCAGACCGCTCAGATTCGATAGAAAAGTTATGCCGACTGACGCCGATCTGAGCTGGAATTTCAGGTGGGCGACATGGTTCACCTGAAAGTCTCACCCTGGAAGGGTGTGATTCACTTCAGGAAGAGGGGAAAATTGGGTCCCCGTTATATTTGGCCGTTCAGGATTGTTTCCATGGTTGGCAAGGTGGCTTATAGGCTAGAGCTTCCGGAGGTGGTCAGCCGGATCCACAACACATTTCATGTTTTGCAATTATGAAAATGCATTATGGACTAGGAGGCAGTGGTATCGTTGGATGACATTCAGGTCGATGAGCGCCTGAACTATGTGGAAAGGCCTGTAGCTATTTTGGAAAGGAAGAAGAAGATTCTACGGAACAAGCAAATACCTTTAGTAAATGTATAGTGGGAGCATCGGAGGGGATCCGAATGGACATGGGAGCCGGAGGCTGAGATGCGCGAGCATTACCCGGAATTGTTTATCCCAGCGGACTTCGAGGGCGAAGTCTTGTTCAAGTGGGGGAGAGTTGTAACGCCCCGATTCTCAAGTATTGTTTAAATATGATTTATTGGGTGAAGCTCTACTCGACGAGTTGGTTGACCTACTCTTTGAGTAGCAGTGGGGTGGGATCGCGTGTTAAGTGTCCTACTCGACGAGTCCATATTGGGACTCGGTGAGTAGGAGTTGGCAGATGAAACCCTAAATCCCGGGGTTACACCTCTATTTAAAGGAGCCTCAGCCTCCTTTGGCCTCTTTACAGTCTTTGAGAGTTCCTTAAAACCCTAATACGCGTGTGTGTACCCATTGTGTGTTTGAAGCTTGAAAAGAGGATCTTTGAAGGGGGAAAGCTTGGAGGAGAAGGAGATTGGAGCAAGTAGAGTGTGGGAATCAACACCTATCTCAGTTATCATCTTCTGGAGGTAACGAAATCGCCTTTTCCTTCTGGATCTCTTCAATTGGTTGAGTTTCAGGGCTTTTGAGGGAATATTAAGTTGGAAAAAGGAGCTATGGGCTAGATCTGAGGTTGTCACTTAAGATCTGGACCCTCCATGGATTCTAGAAGAATAAAGTTCCAGTTTTGGTCATGATTGAGGTTCCTCTTAAGCATCAAGCTCCATTAAGAGCTTAGATTTGGCATTTAGATCCTTTATAGCTATGCATGCACGTAAAGTTTGCAACTTTACGCGAAAAGCATGTCCTAGAAGCTTGGATCTGTGATTTGGAGCCGCTGCATGGCTCAAAATAGGTCTGTATGGAAAAAAGACAGAATGGACTCAGCGAGTCGCAAGGTTGACTCGACGAGTCACATGAAGATGGTCGTGAACTCGACGAGTTGGATGAACAACTCAGCGAGTCCGATGAAAACTACCATAAGACTCGACGAGTTGAAGAACAACTCAGCGAGTCAGATGAGTTTTCGTATGTGTGTGTATCCGTCGAGTTGCAAGGAGGGAACTCGACGGGTGGCCTTAAAATTTGGACAGGAATCAAAGGAAATCGACGAGTCACCCCGATGACTTGGCGAGTTGGAATGTGCTTCAAGGAACTCGGCGAGTAGCCGAGGGTACTCGGCGAGTTGGGGGTCAACATGGACTGTTGACCTTGACCGAGGGCTTTGACTTTGACCAGGGGTTGACTAGTGGGTTATGGAGTACCTTATACGGTTAAGGACTCATGAGTATATTGTACTATGATCATAGGTGGTGGAGCGTGTGTCAAGTGATCCGAGATTTGGAGTTTATCTTCCAAGTCGACATCTGCAAGGTGAGTTATCCTCACTATATTAATAGGGTCTACGGTACCAAGGTCGGCCCTTTAGTTGTTATTGTTATGGTATGCTACATGTGGTTATAATCTGTTAGATCGGAATCAGGGTAGACAGTATGTTATGCTCTTAAGATCCGTAAGTATTGGTGTGTTAGTGACCTGCTAGGTCGGTACTCTAGTTACGAGAGAATTCTATGATTGATGATCAGTAAGATAGATATGTTTGATGTTTGTGTATGCCTGTATATGATAGTTATGCACACTTGGTTATTTGCTTGTTCGTTGGGTTTAGGCGGTCCTACTTTGTGCTGAAGGTCAACATACCCTATGAGCGGTCCGGGGAGACTGCAGGCCCACGTGGCGGACCAATCATGCCGAAGGCTCGGGATAGATTCAGATAGACTGTAGGCCCAGTAGGGCGGTCCAGTCAGTCCGATTGCCCAGTATGCATGTTGATTGATTGATTGTTACTGATATGACATTGTTAGTGTGGTATTGGTATTTTGTGGGTAGCTCACTAAGCCCTCGGGCTTACAGTTTCAGTTTATTGTTTCAGGTACTTCAGGAGATCATTGTGGCAACCCGAAAATTTCTAGCTTACCTTCTTCATTTCTTATCAAAGTTAAACTCGTTTTTACTATTTTCTAGCACTGTTTGGATTCATATAGGGTGTTTAAATCCTAGTATAAGCAAGGTAGGGGTCGTGGGATAAGTACTGTGGGTGTATCGCCTTGCATTTGAGCCAATCACACCAACACAAGGTGTGTGCGGCCACACACCCATCCCAACCGCACACTCACCCTATATATTGAACACTTAGCCATTTGGAACACTTTCTACACTTCTACAAAGCTAGGACCCGAAATCCTCTCAAGTATCATCCAAATATCCATGAAAATCTTCATAAAAGGTAGCATCTTTAGCCAAGAACACCAACAACACTAGGTGTACGGCCGCACACACTATGTATGGCTGCACACTTAACCGCACACACCATGTATGGCCGCACACCCAACCGCACACACCATGTATGGCCGCACACCCAACCGCACGCACACATATAGTGTGTATTTTGACCATACACGCCTTTGTAAAGCCATATACCCCCTTCATACAATCATGTATGGTTGTAACACTTCAATATAAGTGTTTACTAGTCCCTAAGGTGGTCCCAATTCAATAATTAGTTGTTTTAAACACTAATTATATTCATATATGTATCTTTATAATTTAAATAGGATCCGCGTGTGTGTTTAGGCCTTCACTTGACACCTATCATCCTATACAATCAGTTCATCCAAACCACTCACTACAGGTGAGTTCATACCCCTTAATCAATGGTTTAAATTTTTTTAAATGCTTTTATGGGGGGGGGGGGGGAATACAAGTTGCATTCTCATAGTTATTATATCAATTACATGTGATTAATAACCACCAAACCAGTAGTTTGCTTACTGTTCAAACCGTTTTTCAAACTGTTTTGCTTCAAACTGTTTTACAAACTCTTTTAATTATCAAATACTTTTCCTTAAACTCTTTTGTACTTATTATCAAATGCATGCCTATGTATGTATAGTTATACAAGTAATGTGTAAAGGGCTTAGGAAGACTAGCTCGCTTTATCTCCTTTTCCTCGTTGGGATGTGGCTGTAGAGCATCGGCTATTCGCCCGAAGGTCGTCTATCCATTAGTTATATATATATATATATATATATATATATATATATATATATATATATATATAAAACATAAAAGTTCTTTCAACCAGTTCCATACCTTTGGGTAGCAAGGGTTTACAATCATGATCATACATTACTAGTAAGCTACCATAGGGGTAGCACAGGAAGTTACTAATACTATTACTAGAACAATGAAACATACAATGAGTCAGTTTATTCATGAGTCAATACGACTAGTACATACAGTACATTACCATACATACTAGATAGAGAGAGAACACACATTACAGCTAGCACACGCAGATCATTACAGTACATACAGGATAGACAAAGAAAGAGTACACTTTACAGTTAGCACATTTATTACATGTACATTCATGCAGTTATGTGAACCATTAAACGGGTCATGGAACTTCCTGCCATGACCTTTTGGTATCCAGAATCTCTTTAATTCGGGAGCGTATGATTTTGCATATAGATCTATACTGGATTGACTATCCTACACCTTGATGCTCGCTACAGTAGGACTTGCAAGTCTATGGGTGCCAAATGTCATTTCTTACGGCGTCTTACATCGTCATTTTACTAGAGTCAGCAGCAGGATACAGGTCGATCACATGTTACTTTAAACGTCTTTTGTATTTAAGGTAGTTAGTACAGCAGTAGTCACTTATTGCAAATACTACGATAGTATGATAGTTTCCCATTACATTCACTTCGTGAATATTCACACGATGCACGGTAGTGTAAAGACTATATAATTGGTTAATGATAGTCGGATTTGCGAAAATACACACTCTTACAAGAGACATACACACAGACACTAGATGCCTTGGTAGAAGGCTACCATTGGTAGGAAACATAGGGTTTCCTAGGATAGTTCAAACATTTTGCAAAACATTGTACAAAACATCTTACAAATGTTTTCATACAAACACAGCCATTAATATACTTATGATCTCACCAGGTTTAAGCTGATACTTGCTTTCAAAATAACTTGTATTCTCAGGTCACCAATAGACAGGTACAGGTGCCAGGGTTTTGAGAAGATGGAGTTCGTTCAAGACTCGTCTTTTATTTTGATATGTATATTTTGGTGTCTATATAACTTGACATAACACACATGTATGAAATTATTTTATTATTGCAATGGATGATGTTGTTGCTTGTTTACTATTATTCATTGTTGTGATACTCTACATGCCGTCCTCCGCCCCAGAACGTTTCCGCCGTTCATGGTTTTGGGGTGTGACAGATTGGTATCAGAGCCTTGTTTATAGTGAATTGAGTATATCAACCCACAAAAGATATACTAACTATAAATACTATGGGATTAAAATACTCTGACCAAGAGTTTATACTTTAAATATTAAAATATTTAATTAATTATACGTGCCTGCATTCATACTAAAATCAGTGTCACTAAGACAGTACAAAAGTATTCGATTGTTGGGCAACACAAGTAGACTTAGAGACATATAGTCAAAACTTGGAAGATATATCTTGATCAACTATATTATCTGAGGGTTGTCTAGCATATGCCTAAGTGTGGTTGTGAGGTTGCAACAAGTCTAAAAACTTACCCACAATACCAAAATGAGAACAGTAGAACCTAAACTTAAAATACTATAGGAGTATTTTGCATTACTATAAGTTACTTATGTACTAGATTCTTATACCTCTCTTCTCGCGTAGATTTAATGGTTGGATTCCACCATGCCGGAGACCCGTACAATTCCAACCACGACAATGCAGGATGGCTGGAAGAAGAACCAGAAGATGATCACCCAATTCCTTTGGATGATCATGAAGTTGAAGGCTTTTCTGATGGTTCTGACTCAGAGCTAGAGGTCAACAACCTGTTTCCAGCTGAGCAAAACCCAAACCCCCGTCCAGCATTTCAAGGACCCACACCCTTGTGGGCAACCAACCTAAATCACTGGAGCGACGAGCAGGGTCAACCCTTACCTTACTTTGGGGACCGAAGCTTTTACAACCTTAGCGAAGGTGGCTCTGCTGATCGAGCTCTACCCGTCATGGTCCGTAAAATAGGTCGTAATGTGGGGCAGGGTCGAGCAGCCATCGATCGAGTCTTGGAAATTGATGCCAACTCTGGTGTCAACATTGTCCGCATTCGTCAGCTAGAGTCTGCTCACAAAAGGGCTCTGGTTCACAATGCAGCTCTTCGGAGGGAACTCACTGAAACCCGAACTGAAGTCAGGGAACTTCGAGCTTAGCAAGCAAGAGCTGATAGGCGCATGAGGGACATAGAACGTCTCCTGTCGGGAACAAGAACTCACTCTGGTATTTCTTGGTGCCGATAGTTTCTCATCAACTTCTCTCTTTTGGATATAACCTAGTTATGTAAAACTCTGTTCTAATTCCCTATCTTTGTAAATCATAGGTCTGTTAGGTCTTGGTTAGGTTGTAAATCTGTCAAAATTTTCCCATTTTGGTTGAAGTAAGGCCTCTTTCTGTTGGCCGTTTTTCCTCGACTTGTTACATCAGTAATTCCAGTAATATTGACAGGTACCTAATCTTATGTGAGTTATTATCCAAATGTGCTCATCTATTAAGTTCTAGATGTACATTCAATCATATTTTGGGCCATGAAGAGTTAGTCCATGAGTCATTTTCATCAATTCTTCCATTAAATGCTTATCAATGTTTTCATCTTCATAAACTTTTAGATCAAAGATGCCGCCTCGTAGAAATCCAAGGAGGAACCCTAATAACGAAACACCGACACCACCTCCTCCACCTCCTCAACCACCTACTCCTCAGTTCGACACGGCAGCCCTAAATGTTGTTGTAGCTGCAGCTGTGGCTACAACCATGGCTCAATATCATTCGTCTGGTTCCACTGGAGGAGGAACCCTTGTCCTGTCTGCTCATGGTGAAATCCCGTAGTGCTTGAAAGAGTGCTCCTACAAGGACTTCACCAACTGCAAGCCATTGTCCTTCAAGGGGACTGGAAGAGTCATTTCCCTCTCGTAATGGTTTGAGAAAACCGAATCGGTTTTCGAAATCTGCTCTTGTCCCGAGGAGAGCAAGGTGAAGTTCGCTGCTTGCACCTTCGAAATGAAAGCCCTAACATGGTGGAACGGCCATGTTAAGTCACTATCTCTTATAGGGGCTAATGCTATGGGCTGGGAAACTTTGTAAGATCTCATGATTGAGGAGTACTGCCCGAGAGGCGAGATCCAGAAGTTAGAGGAAGATCTATGGAGCCTAACCATGAAGGCCTCCAACGTAGTCGCCTACACTGCCAGATTCTACGAACTGGTGGCCCTTTGTCCCAACATGATTCCTTTAGAGGGAAAGAAAATCGAGAGATACATATGGGGGTTGGTGTCACCATACCAGGGAAATGTTTTGGCATCACACCCCACCACATTTGATAGTGCCAAATGATTGGCACAATGGCTCATAGACCATGGGGTTCGTACCCCGGCCGCAACAACTACCCTGGCCATCTCAGAGCCTGCAAGAACCACTGATTTCAAGCGGAAGTTTTGGGATGACAAGAAGAAGGCTAAGGCTGCCAAAAAGTAGCAGGTCGTGGCAGTACACGCTGCGATAGCACCTGCCGCTGCTGCTCTGGTAAAACAGTATGCTGGAAGTTTGCCTAAGTGCAACAAGTGCAACTTCCATCACGTCGGTGCCTGCCGAGAGATGCAGTGTCTGAACTGCAACGGGAAGGGGCACACTGCCCGTTTCTGTAAAGCTCCGATGAAGCCAATCAACCAAGCCCCCGGTGCTTGAGTGGGCCAAACTTGCTACGGATGTGGCGAGGTAGGCCACTTCAAAAGAAACTACCCGAAGGCAGGTTTTGCCGGTGGAGCGGCAAGAGTTCTGACCATAGGCCATGAGGAAGCGTTTGCCGACCCCACAGTGGTCGCTGGTACGTTCCTCCTTGATAACTCTTATGCATGCATTCTATTTGATGGTGGAGCGGAGAGGGGTTTCGTGAACCAAAAATTTGCTCATTTACTTAGGCAAAAATCACGAGCACTTAATGAACCGTTCACTGTAGAAATGGCTAATGGAAAGACAGAGAGCACTAGCAGTATATTCATAGGGTGTACCCTAACTTTAGATAGCCATTCATTTTCTATCGATCTTATGTCGGTCTCAATTAAAAGTTTCGACGTCATTATCGGCATGGATTAATTGAGTCTTCATCGTGCCGATATCATGTGTTACGAAAAGGCTGTTCGCCTTAATCTGCTGTCTGGCGAAACCTTAGTAGTTTATGGTGACAAACCTGGAATGAACCTTTGTATCATCTCAAACATCCAAGCTCAAAAGTTCTTGTGAAAGGAATGTCGTGCATTCCTTGCTCATGTGGTCGATGCGAGCCAAGAAACGAAGGATATTCAGAACATTCCAGTAGTAAGCGACTTTCCCGACATCTTTCCAGAAGAACTCCTAGGATTACCTCTGCAACGTCAAGTCGAGTTCCGAATCGACTTAGTTCCAGGGGCTATTCCAGTAGCCAAATCGCCCTATTGTCTAGCACATGCAGAGATGCAAGAATTGTCCGGTCAAATTAACGAACTGCTCAAAAAGGGCTTTATAAGACCAAGCTTCTCACCCTGGGGAGCTCCAGTCTTGTTCGTCAAGAAGAAAGACAGATCGTTTCGTATGTGCATCGACTACAAGGAGCTCAACAAGCTGACGGTCAAAAATCGTTATCCGTTGCCTCATATCGACGATTTATTTGACCAACTTCAAGGGGCGAACTTCTTTTCAAAAATTGACTTGAGATCCGGATATCACCAACTACGAGTGCTAGGGGAGGATGTTCCAAAGACAGCCTTCCGAACTCGTTATGGGCACTACGAATTCGTAGTGATGTCGTTCGGATTAACAAACGCGCCCGCAGTATTCATGGACTTAATGAATAGGGTGTGTCGTCCTTACTTGGATCAGTTCGTCATCGTCTTCATCGATGACATACTTATCTACTCTTGTAGTAAGGAGGAGCATAATCAACATCTGCGAAAAGTCCTCGAAACATTACGTTCGAAGAAGCTCTACGCGAAGTTCTCAAAATGCGAATTTTGGATTCGGCGAGTCGAATTCTTAGGGCATGTGGTTAGCGAAGAGGGTATACACATGGACCCTTCCAAAATCAAGGCCATTGAGAACTGGTCAGCACCAAAGACGCGTACATAAATTCGTCAATTTCTAGGCCTCGCTGGCTACTATCGCAGGTTCATTCAGAACTTCTCCCGCATTGCGAAACCTCTTACAACACTGGCCCAGAAGGGCATGGCCTTTGACTAGGAAGAGAAGCAAGAAAGAGCATTTCAAACGCTCAAACGAGCCTTGTGCAGCGTACCAGTACTATCCCTTCCTGAAGGAATAGAAGACTTCGTTGTCTATTGCGATGCGTCGAATCAAGGACTCAAATGTGTTCTGATGCAGCGAGGTAAGGTCATCGCCTATGCCTCGAGACAGCTGAAGACACACGAGGTAAATTACACGACCCACGATCTTGAACTAGGAGCATTTGTGTTTGCTCTGAAGATCTGGAGACATTAGTCGTACGGAACGAAAAGTACTATCTTTACTGACCACAAAAGCTTACAAGACATATTCGACCAGAAAGAGCTCAACATGAGACAACGACGGTGGGTCGAGCTACTTAGTGATTACGAATGCGAAATTCGTTATCATCTGAGTAAAGCCAACGTAGTGGCTGACACCCTAAGTCGGAAGGAATATTTTGGTCGTATAGTCAACTCATTGACTATGACTATCCATTCACATTTATCCACACAAATTAAGACGGCTCAGCTCGACGCTTTGAAGCCTGAAAATGTGGTGGGTGAATCCCTAAGAGGGATGGATAAGAACTTGGAGGTTAAGGGTGGCGGAGCTTATTATTTCATGGACCGGATTTGGACCCCGAAACTCGGTGGGTTCAGAGACTTGGTCATGAACGAGGCGCACAACGCTCGTTATTCCATGCACCCGGGTTAAGATAAGATGTATATGTATCTTAAAAAGTTATACTGGTGGCCTAACATTAAAGCAGAGATTGCTACCTTCGTGAGTAAATGACTTACTTGCGCAAAGGTCAAGGTCGAATACCAGAAACCCTCCGGTCTATTACAACAGCCTGAGATACCGGAAAGGAAGTGGGAGCGGATTACTATAGATTTCATAACCTAGTTTCCCAAGACAACGGGTGGACTTGATAACATATCGGTCATCATCGACAGATTGACCAAGTCTGCACACTTCCTGCCGATCAAAGAAACAAGCAAGATGGAGAAACTTACAAGAACTTACATTAGGAAGATGGTACGACTGCACGGTGTTCCCTTATCCATTATCTCGGACAGAGATAATAGATTCACTTCGAGGTTCTGGCAGTCGTTACAAAGTTCCTTAGGAACTAGGCTGGACATGAGTACAACCTACCATCCATAGACCGAAGGGCAAAGTGAGAGAACTATCTAAACCTTGGAAGATATGTTGCGAGCCAGTGTGATAGACATTGGGAAAGCATGGGATACTCATTTACCCCTTTTTGAATTTTCCTACAACAATAGTTATCACACGAGCATAAAAGGTTGCTCCATTCGAGGCCCTCTATGGCCAAAAGTGCAGATCCCCTCTATGTTGGGCTGAGGTGGGTGATACCCAGTTAGCTAAAGGATGAATTCTTGAAAGCACTCTCACAGGTCCGGAGATCATACGGGAAACGACGGAGAAGATCGTTCAGATCCGTGAACGATTGAAAGCCTCCATAGATCGACAGAAAAGCTATGCTGATAAACGTAGGAAACCGTTGGAATTCCAGGTGGGTGACCGTGTTCTATTGAAGGTATCACCCTGGAAGGGCCTAATACACTTCGGAAAGCGTGGAAAGCTAAATCCAAAGTACATTGGGCCTTTCGAGATTCTCGCAAGAATCGGCCATGTAGCTTACAAACTTAACTTACCGCGCGAACTCAGTAACGTACATCCTACCTTCCACGTATCGAACTTGAAAAAGTGTATGTCCGACGAGACTCTTGTTATTCCACTCGACGAGATCGAGATCAACGAGAGCCTCAACTTTGTAGAAGAACTAGTAGAGATCATGGACCGAGAGGTCAAGCAAACGAAACAGAGCCGTATCCCGATAGTGAAGGTCCGTTGGAACGCCAAGCGGGGACCGGAATTCACTTGGGAGCGTGAGGATCAGATGAAACTGAAATATCCTCGTCTTTTTACTTTGTTATTTGTAATAGCTTAGTTGCTTAAACTCTAATTTCGGGACGAAATTCCCTCTAACGGGGGGATGATGTGGCAACCCGAAAATTTCTAGCTTACCTTCTTCATTTCTTATCAACGTTAAACTTTTTTTACAATTTTTTAGCACTGTTTGGAGTCAAATAGTATGTTTAAAGCCTAGTGTAAGCGGGGTAGGAGTCGTGGGATAAGTATTGTGGGTGTATCGCCTTGCATTTGAGCCAATCACACCAACACAAGGTGTGTGCGGCCACACACCCATCCCAACCGCACACTCACCCTATATATTGAACACTTAGCCATTTGGAACACTTTCTACACTTCTACAAAGCTAGGACCCGAAATCCTCTCAAGTATCATCCAAATCTCCTTGAAGATCTTCATAAAAGGTAGCACCTTTAGCCAACAACACCAAGAACACCAAGAACACTAGGTGTACGGCCGCATACACCATGTATGGCTGCACACCCAATCGCACACACCATGTATGTCCACACACCCAACCGCACACACCATGTATGGCCGCACACCTGGCCGCACACACACATATAGTGTGTATTTTGACCATACACTCCTTTGTAAAGCCATATACCCCCTTCATACAGTCATGTATGGTTGTAACAATTCAATATAAGTGTTTACTAGTCCCTAAGGTGGTCCCATTTCAATAATTAGTTGTTTTAAACACTAATTATATTCATATATGTATCTTTATATGTTAGATAGGATCCGCGTGTGTGTTCAGGCCTTCACTTGACAACTATCATCCTATACAATCTGTTCATACAAACCACTCACTACAGGTGAGTTCATACCCCTTAATCAACGGTTTAAATGTTTTTAAATGCTTTTATGGGGGGGGAATACAAGTTGCATTCTCGTAGTTATTATATCAATCACATGTGATTAATAACTACCAAACCATTAGTTTGCTTCCTGTTAAAACTATTTCGCTTCAAACTATTTTACAAACTCTTTTACTTATCAAATACTTTTCCTTAAACTCTTTTATACTTATTATCCAATGCATGCCTATGTATGTATAGTTATATAAGTAATGTGTAAAGGGCTTAGGAAGACTAGCTCGTTTTATCTCCTTTTCCTCGTTAGGATGTGGTTGTAGGGCATCGACTATCTGTCCGAAGGTCGTCTATCCATTAGTTATATATTATGTATATATATATATATATATATATATATATATATAGACATAAGAGTTCTTTCAACCAGTTCCATACCTTTAGGTAGCAAGGGTTTACAATCATGATCATACATTACTAGTAAGCTACCATAGGGGTAGCACAGGAAGATACTAATACTATTACTAGAACAATGAAACATACAATGAGTCAGTTCATTCATGAGTCAATACAACTAGTACACACAGTACATTACCATACATACTATATAGAGAGAGAACACACATTACAGCTAGCACACGCAGAACATTACAGTACATACAGGATAGACAGAGAAAGAGTAAACTTTACAGTTAGCACATTCATTACATGTACATTCATTCAGTTATATGAACCATTAAACGGGTCATGACACTTCCTTCCATGACCGTTTTTGTATCCAGAATCTCTTTAATTGGGGAGCGTATGAGTTTGCATATAGATCTATACTGGATTGACTATCCTACACCTTGATGCTCGCTACAGTGGGGCTTGCAAGTTTATGGGTGCCAAATGTCATTTCTTACGGCGTCTTACATCATCGTTTTACTAGAGTTAGTAGCATGATACAGGTTGATCACATGTTACTTTAAACGCCTTTTGTTTTTAAGGTAGTTAGTAGAGCAGTAGTCACTTATTGCAAATACTACGGTACTATGATGTTTTCCCATTACATTCACTTCGTTAATATTCACACGATGCACAGTAGTGTAAAGACTATATAATTGGTTAATGAGAGTCGTATTTGGGAAAATACACACTCTTACAAGAGACATACACACAGACACTAGATGCCTTGGTAGAAGGCTACCATTAGTAGGAAACATAGGGTTTCCTAGAATAGCTCAAACATTTTACAAAACATTGTACAAAACATCTTACAAATGTTTTTATACAAACACAGACATTAATATACATATGATATCACTAGCTTTAAGCTGATACTTGCTTTCAAAATAACTTGTATTCTCAGGTCACCAATAGATAGGTACAGGTGGCAGGTTTTTGAGAAGATGGAGTTCGTTCAAGACTCGTCTTTTATTTTGATATGTATATTTTGGTGTCTATATAACTTGACAGAACACACATGTATGAAATTATTTTATTAATGCAATAGATGATGTTGTTGCTTGTTTACTATTATTCATTGTTGTGATACTGTACATGACATCCTCCGCCCCATAACGTTTCCGCCGTTCATGGTTTTGGGGTGTGACAATCATGGCAAGGCGAAGGCATGACGTACCTCTCCTCATCCTTATGTTATGATTTTGGGACACTCTGATGGATATTGATTTGAAATTTTTTTTGTAAACGATGCTATTTGATTTTATTTATGATCGAAAAAGTTTAAATTTGGTGTAAAATTTATGGATGTTACACTTCCTCTTCCTGAGGTGCTGCAAATCAATCTCCCTCTCTCGCACCCTGACAATCATAAACTCCAAGGTTGGGCAAGATGAATAGCTAACATACCCTCGTATATCATCCCTCAACATATCATGGTAGTGGGTCTTCCGCATCTCCTCATCCCCCACATACTGAGGTACCAACAAGGCCCTCTCCCGGAACTAGGCGGTGATCTCCGCCACTGTCTCGGTCGTCTGTCTTATATCAAGAAACTCTCTGGCCAGCTGCTGAAGCTCCACAGCTGGCGCAAACTTAGCCCTAAACCTGGCCACAAAATTTGTCCAAGTCATAGCCTCGATGGCTGGGGCTCCCAGCGAGTCACCAACTGACTCCCACCAATCTGTAGCTCTATCCCTCAAACATCCCACATCAAAGCGGACCTTCGACCCCTCCGGGTAGAAGCTCGTCAACTACGCATACTCAAAGTCTGTGATCCATCTCCTTGCAGCAATGGGGTCCTTTACCCCATGAAAGTCCGGTGCACCACTCCCCTGGAAGTCCTTGAAGGACATTGTGCGCGTACCCATCTGGGTAGACGCCAAATCACTCCTGAATGTCCGGAGGCGATCCTCCATTAGCTCAATAATCCCCTCCTTGATCTACCCGAAAATGACTGGGGTCACCTCAAGGATACCTCTCGTGATCTCAGACGCGATGAACTCGCGTAGGTCATCAACCTGCTCGCATCCCGCACCCGAGCCTGGTCCTGATCCTGACCCAACTCCTGAACCTCCTGCTCCATGTCACGTGATCACCATACTGTAAATAAACACATAAACATCATGATCATACATACTCTTGAGAGGTCTTACACACTCTCCAAGTTTCCTGGTTCCGTCTTGGCCCTCCTTGATTCGGGTACAAATCCTCTGCTTCCAGTAGTATGGGCCCATACTAGCTTCCACATATATCTGTACTTTCCTCAAGGATTGCTTTGACTTCCCCAGGTCCCTTAATCAATACTCCTTCCTAACTAATCTCATCCTAGGCTTTCCTAGGGCGTCCTTCGACCTACTATCCGCCATCAACTGCACTAGGACTCCCTACCATCCTTCCCTAACTAGCTTGCAAATACCATTACCTATTCGCTCACTAGTTAGTTAAAGTTAGCCAGGACCCCTATAGCACAAAGCGTGCAACATTCGTGCATCGAGTATCCAAATCAAGCATAACCTAATCAGGCTATCCTACCGCTGACTAGACAACCCTAACATACAACTCATACAATAGGCATATAAGGCATCCTCCTAGATCCGTAGCTCTAATCTAGCATGCAGTTCTCATAATCATATTATATAACATAACATAACATAACAAGTATGGGTATCTTGGGGAAATCTTACTTGAGCTCGAACGGTCGCACGCATCACACACCTTGTCTTTTCTCAAAATTCTTTAACTTAGATTTTTGAAAACTATTTTCTTTTAAAAATCTTTCAAGCCCTCGATTTGAGTCTAGACACCCCCGAGGGTGTGTCCGAATCGCTCAAACAAAGGCTATGATACCAACTTGTAACATTCCAATTTTCGAGGCTAAAAATTCCGTTTGTAATTAAGTAATTATAAAAATCATTTACTGAAAACATTGTCAATATCCTATCAATCCATAAACCATAATGAACATGTATCAAATCAAAACATCAAACCGTAATATAAATCAGATTAAAATTCAAGAAACTCCATGGGGAAATTATGTATGTGTGTGATGCGCAACTACAGTGCTGACTCCTTCCCCTTGGACGAAGAGGTACCTGAAACCAAAACTAAAATTGTAAGCACAAAGCTTAGTGAGTTCCCCCATCATAGGACATACCAAACTGCATGCGTAACGTCGTGCAGTTCTGGGGTGCCAGACCTACCCATGTCAAGCCATTCTGGGGTGCTGACCTACCCATGTCAGGCTATTCTAGGGTGCCGACCTACCCATTTCAGGCTAATTTGGGGTGCCGAACTACCCTCTGGCCTATCTCATCCGGTCACGGGGACTATTTCACCCCCCACTACTATATAACATCATATTATAATCATACTGTCAGACATATCCGGGGTGTCCGGCCTACCATTCGATCCTTGACCGAACCGGGGGACTATTCCCCTCCTATCACTACTAGCACATATAACAAATCATATTGGCATGTAACATATCAGACAATAGCAAACCAGACAACTATCACAAAGACAACTGTCTCAACTAACATCTACTAGCGGGTCGGCCTTGGTGCCTTAGACCCACTTCTACTGGAAGGTAACTCACCTCGATGTTGTGTAGTGTCTGAATTATCCTCGGTGTGAAAATCGACTATCATCGACTCCTAAATCCCTAAACGACAACGCTTATAAGTTATCAATTTTTACTTGTAACCCTAACCAGGGTCAACTCAAATCCGGTCAGAGTCAACTTCCATTTGACTTGAGTCACCGAGTTGGTCTACCAACTCGTCGAGTCCATACTCCTCTAACCCAATACAATCCCTGACTCTACTCGTCGAGTCTAGCAATAACTGTACGGGTTCTCCTTCAATCATACCATAGGGACCATCTTCATCCGACTCGCCGAGTTCATCCTTGAGCTCGTCGAGTTCATCTCCTTTATATGAATGTGTCCAGTCTAAGACTTGTCGAGTTGTATGAACAACTCATAAAGTCTATCTTCATGGATTTGGAGATTTCCTTGGACTCGCCGAGTTTGCTCATGCACTCGTCGAGCCCCATAATTTTCCAGGTCTATAATCTCGTCCACCTTTGTCGAGTCCTCCTCTAGACTCAACCAGACCCCCAAAACAATAAAGGTTGGGGAACCAATACCCGACTCACCGGGTCCCAAGAACAACTCGCTGAGTCCCCTAATGTTCATGTCCATAAACTCGATTTTTGTTGAGCTCATCTCATCCGAAGGGTAGATCTGACCACGTAGTTGATATAACACGTAAAGTTACGAACTTTACGTCCATGCATGGGTCTTTAAGCTCAAAAGGACAAAAAATGTGATCTACAAGATACATGGGACTCTCATGGCCATAAAGTTGGCACCTTTATGCCATGAGAACTCTCCAAGGTCCAAGATCTGAAGCCATAACTCCATATTACACCCCACAACCCGAAAATGGCTTAGAATGCCCTAAATATACCAAAAACCATGCCCTAAAGATAATAAAACACATGGAAAGTCAAGATATAAGCTTTTTACCTTAAATGAGCTGGAAATGGGGCACAATCTCTGGATCTTCTAGTTTCAACTTGAACCCCCAAGCTCCTTTCCTCTTCTCAAGCTTCATAATCCCCCAAAATGCACAAAAATGGCTTTAGAACACTCAAACAAGGCTATGCTTTTAGACTAATGTCTTTTAGAAGTATAAGGGATGATGGAGGCTGAGATAAGTTGTTTAAATAAGGTGCAAACCCTTAAATTTAGGGTTTCACTCGAACATCATCTACTTGCCGAGTCGGTCTCCCAACTCGTTGAGTAGATCACTTAAACTTTCCGCGAATCATGAGCCTACTCGACGAGTTGGGCCCCCAACTCGTCGAGTCCCAGAGAAAATATAAGAATTACTTGAATTAAATATGTACCAGGAAACATGTGTTACAATGAGACTTTCTCACCAATGGCCACAATAAAGTCTATAAGGATAATGCTCGCCATAACTGCCTTTCATGATTATGAAATATTGTAGATGGATGTCAAAACCACTTTCCTTAATGGGATGTTAGCAGAGGATGTTTACATGAGTCAACTAGAGGGTTTTGTAGATGCAAAGTTTCCCATTAGATTGTGTAAGCTTGAGAAATCCATTTATGGATTAAAACAAGTGTCTTGCAGCTGGAATCTTTGCTTCCATGAGAAAGTTAAAGAATTTGGTTTTTCTTGGAGTGAAGAGGAGTCATGTGGGCATGTCAAGGCTAGTGGGAGTATATTAACCTTTCTAGTATTGTATATTTGTCACATACTCCTTATAGGAAACAACATTCCAACTTTGCAAAAAGTAAAGTCTTGGCTTGGAAAATGTTTTCCTATGAAGATCTTGGAGAGACATCCTATATTAGTGGGATAAGAATCTTAAGGGATAGAAAGAAAAGACTAATTGGTATTAGTCAGAGTACATATTTGGCTAAGGTACTAAAATGTTTTAGTATGGAAAATTCCAAGAAATGAGAGCTACCTATTTGAAGCAATGCCAAATAGAGTAAGACTCAAATCCCAAGTACAAATGAAGAGATAGCAGAAATGAGTCGAGTCCCATATGCTTCGGCTGTAGGATCGATCATGTACGTTATGACATGTACTCGCCCTGATGTGTCTTTTGCTTTAAGCATGGTCAGTTGCTTTCAGAGAAATCCTGACAGAGCTCATTAGATAGTAGTAAAGAACATTCTCAAATATCTACAAAGTACAAAGGACTTGGTTCCAGTCCTTGGTGGCAGTGATACGTTGAGAGTGAGTGGGTATTGTTACACCAACTTTCAAACAGATAGAGATAATATTCATTCTCAATCTGGGTAGGTGTTTCTGTTAAATAGAGGAGCAGTCTCTTGGAGAAGTCCCAGGAAAGACACGATGGATGATTCTACTTGTCAATCAGAGTACATAGCAAAGAGTGAAGCATCATAAGAAGTGGCTTGGCTGAAGAACTTCATCGGCGATCTCAGAGTAGTTCTGACCATTCAGGAACCAATTGAACTTTTCTGTGATAATGAAGGAGATGTTTCTTTGACCAAAGAATTGAGAGATAATGGTAAATCCATACATATCGACATAAATTACTATTATATTAAACATAGAGTTAAAGAAGGTCATCTCATATTAAAGAGAGTATCGTTAGAAGAAAATCCTATGGATCCTTTCACGAAGGCTCTAAGTAGGTTTAAGCATAGTAAACATGCTAAGGAGCATTGGTTTGATAGATGATATTAGCTTTAGCCGTTAGATGATTAGTTTGAAACTTGTAAGAAAATCATTGTAGTTGATTTTAGTTATTAAATAATATAGATTATTTGTGAGTTTGTTTACTGCCTTTGTCAATTATTTATTTTTGTGTTTCAGATTTAAAAGTTTTACTTTGTGAATAATTTGATTATTCAAAATTCCACAATCGCTCATACTTTAGTAAGTAAGTAGTTAATGAAGACAGTCATGAATTGGATTGTAGATTGTCTAAGGAGTTTAGGCGTAGCAATAGTGTTGCTACAACATTCATGAGTACTTAGAAAAATGAGATTTGGAGTATTGGATAAGCCCATACTTAGAGAATTACTTCATGGATTATATCACGAGTAATTTTGAGACGATAATATCTTATATTATTAAACTGTGATATATGAGTTGTAATTTACAATTATACATTGGTATTGTGAAAATGCATCAGTAACGTGATGTTATAAAACATAGTGTCATGTATGATTTGGTGAGTAAAAGATACACACATATGAGTCAAAGTTTATTAGATCCTTTTGCCCTAACAGGAAAAGTGATATCTTTGGGCCCTTGAAGATACAAAGGAAGAAGGATAATTACCTAAGTTGAAATAATAGTATTATATTCAAATTAGGGTTATTTAGGGTTTTTCTATCAGCTGTAAATACGACCTATAACCTTCATATTTTCGACCATTGACTCCTTTTGCTAAGAGCATAACCGAAATTTTTTCCCTTTCCTCTCTCTCTATCTCTCTCTCTTTCTTTATTCAAGTTTCCTAGTTGCTAGGGTTTTGGTGTGAACCATAAGAGGCACGAGATTTCTGGTACTTTATTCCAAGAGTTTTTCAAGAAGGATTGGTTTATTCTTTACTACAATAATCGGAGTGGTGTGTAATCTTTTCTTATGAATTTTGATTTCATTAGGGTTATAGGGTTCTTGTTGTTCTATAGAATGTTACTTCAATAGTGTTATAACATAGATCTAATAGGCATGTTTTTGACCTTTAGGAGAAGAAAATGAGTGTGCATGTGTCCTGTTTAAATCATGCATAAAGTTATGGATTTTTAGTAGATTAATCAAGTTAAGGTTTTAAATTGGGATAAATCTATACATTTGAATGTATAAAGTTGAAAACACTATCCATTAAGTCACTAGAATGATTCATATCTGAAAGTTGGCGCTTCTATTGGAAGGGATTAAACACTTAATTGAATAAGTGTATCAGAATAAAAATTGAGACAGAGGTATTAAGGGGTATTGACATGGAGGTTTGAGGGAATACACGACTTTTTTGTCGCCTTGTGCTTGTGACATGACCAGAAGTTGGGTCACGGTATGTTGTCCCGTTGAACTTTTGACTAGATTGACTTTTGGTCAAACTTAGAAGGACTTAAGCTCTATACTGAGGATTGACCTCTGGTTGTTGTCTAGGTGGTTCATGAGGCTATTTCTTGCAAGGTCATATACGTAGCTATGATTCTCTAGTTTTAGATCTGGTAAGTTATCTCATTATACTCTATCTTACACAGTATATCCTCTATTTGATAGGGTGTAGATGTATTGTAGTATGCTGATTTAGACAAGTACGATAGTATAGTATTTTTTCTATAATTATAGATTGTTGATTGAATGATATGCTTTTTTTTGATGGGCTGATGGCGGAACAACATGAGAGCTATAAGCTTGGAATACTTATTTTTAAGGGGTTGATGATGGAACAACACGAGATTTGTGCCCCTAGAATACTCACAGTTGATAACGGAACAACACGACAGTTGTGAGTCCCTGTTGATAACGGAATGACACAAGCGTTGTGAGTCCTTGTTGAAAAAGGAATGATACAAGAGTCATGGTCCTTGATTGTATGCATTATATGTATGTGGTGGTATGTGGTATTTTAGGGAACTCACTAAGCTTTATGCTTATACTTATTCATTTAATGTTTTTAAGTGGTTTTGCTAGTACAAAGAAGAGCCCAACTTGACTGTACAACACATACATTGTTGTTGATCTATGTTTTTGACTTATGATGTTTTTATTATTCAAATAAAGTTTATGACTTGAATGTATGGTTTTGAAACAAATGAATACTTAAGTTTTATGAGAAAAGGCTTAGGTTCTTTTACTTAAGTTTTAAATGACAATTTTGTTTTGAAAATTTGGGATGTTACAAATTGATATGAGATCCCTTGTTCGAGGGTTTTTGCAGAACATTCATGTGATTCCAAATTCAAACTAGGATCTAGATTTTTTACAAACCTCTTTGAAAAAGAAATTAATAAAAGGAAAAGAAGATGTGATGTGTACAGGTAGTTTGAGCTCAGAAAGGAAAGTGATTCCCATAATATCCATACTTCTACATCTTTCTTATATGTGAATCTGTTGGAAATACATTCTAGTATGTAGGCTAAGGATCTTTTTAGGAATTAAATGTGAGAATTTCCTGATAGTTAAGACGCCTTATAACCTAAAATACTAATTGTTGAGGGGTTGATGATAGAACAACACACAAGTTATGACCCTAGAATACTCAATTTTGATGACAGAATGACACGAGAGTCATGGGCCCCTGTTGACATAATGAGATGACAATGGTGAGTCCCTATTGACGATGGAATGACACGAGAGTCGTGAGTCCTTGATTATATGCATTGTATGTATGTGTGGTATATGGTATTTTGGGAAACTCACTAAGCTTTATGCTTATAGTTGTTGATTTAATATTTTCAGGTGGTTTTGCCGTTATAGTGAAGAGCCCAACGTAACTGTACCATATACACATCTTTGTTGATCTATGTTTTTTACTTCCTCTATTTTTATTATTCAGATATAGTTTATGACTTGAATTTATGGTTTTGAAACAAATGAGTACTTAGGTTTTTTGAGAAATGGCTATGGATGTCTTACTTAAGATTTAAATGATTTTTTTTTTGTAAATATAGGATGTTATAAGTTGGTATCAAAGCCCTGGTAGATCCACTAACCTGGTTTGAGGGATATGGATGAACATTTGTATGATTATAAACTCAATCTAGGATATGAGAATTTTTAAAAACTTTTTTGAAAAAAGAATTTAATAAAAAGGAAAAGAATATGCGATACGTACAGTCAATTGGAGCTTAAAAAGAAAAGTGATTCTCAGAATATCCATACTTGTTATATATTTTGATATGTGAATATGTTGGAAATGCATGCTAGTATGTAGGCTAAGGATCTCTTTAGGAATTGCATGTTAGAATTGCTTGATAGTTAAGATACCTTGTAGCCTATAATACTCATTGTTGAGGGTTTGAAGGTGGAACAAGGGACCTGTGAGCCTAGAATACTGACTACGTATGATGAAATGAAACGAGAGCCTTGAGTCCACGTCGATGACGGAACGACACGACAGTCGTGAGTCCATGTTGACGTTAGAACGACACCAAAGTCACGAGTCCTTAATTGTATGCATTCTATGTATCTTTTGGTATGTGGTATATTGGGAAACTCACTATGCTATATGGTTACTATTGTTGATTTAATGTTTTCAGGTTCTGCCATTAGAGGGAAGAGCCCAACTTGTGTGTACCGCATGCGCATCGTTGTTGATCTATGTTTTAACTTTTGTTGTCTTCTTTTTTTCCCTTTTAATTCTGATATACTTTATGACTTGAATATATGGTTTTAAACAAAATGAATACTTGGGTTTTATGAGAACTGGTTTTGGACGTTTTACTTATGTTTTAAATGAAATTTTGATTTGAAAATTTGGGATCTTACACTTTTTCTTATTTTGATCTTGTGCATTTTGATATATGAGGTTCGTCCCTAGTGTCTTCAAAGGGAGGATCCACATACTTTGTCTCATTTTCTTAATGATTATAATCGCCATATTTAGGTTTATCTCATGAAATGCATGTCGGATTTCTTCTTGGAGAAATTATTTTGAATTTGTGGTTTGTTAATGGGGATTTGTTGTGAGTTGCATCAACAAACAATATGAGCATGTAAGAGGCTCCATAAGAAGAGTTGTGGGTTAATTTATTTTCTTGTGTTGTTTGACGGGCCGACCAGCTAGGCCAATAGGTTTGTTCGTGGTGGTTGTGGTGAAAGGATATATAGATATTGAAATGTTGGTCGTGGGACAAAGATTGAGTAAGTTGGTACCTATTAAAATCAACATTTTGGAATGAAGACTTTGGTTGGATTAGTTGCCTATTACAATCTATTTTGACAAGAGAGGAGTCTATTTGGACAAGAGAGGTGTGGATATCTAATCTTTACTATCACGGGCGGATCTATAGTGGTGCACAGGGTTGCACGGGCAACTACTGGATATTTTCATATTAATGTAAAAAAAAAAACTTTTTTTATTATTATGCACCTATAAAGAAACATGGATATTATTATTCTAGTTCATATGTGTAACCAAAAGTTTAGATGGCTAAGTTGGTTAAAGGAGTAGGTTAAAGTTCTATTTTTTGGAAAAGGGCTCGAGTTCAAATCTTACTCACGTCAACTTCTTTTTTTATTTTTACATCAATTTTCCTTTTATTAATATTTGTTAGTGGGCCTTCAAAAATCTCTAGCCAACAAAACAAAATCATACCTTTGAAGTAAGGACTTTTTATTTTTACATTCACTTTTCCTTTTATTTAGTATTGGTTATGAGCCCTCAAAAATTTCTAGCCAACAAAATCATACCGCTTGGTTGATATACCTTGTTAAACTAAGCCGTTTCAATAAAACTCAACTAAATCACTTTCCTCGATGTTTAAAATTCTTATATTTAATCGTTTACTTTTCCATTAACTTGACAACCATTTGATAACAAATCACTTTTTCTTTTCTCCATTAGCACACATATGCTCCCACGAGCTAAAATTCATTTCAATATTCTTCATATTTAATATATATTTTCATACATAATTGAGTATATCAGAGTTATATACAAATTCTTTGTGACCCATGACCTTTCATAATTTTCTATTTAATTTCTTCTCAATGTAAAATGTATAGACTTGTAAAAATGCATTTATTAGTTGACATTTGTATATTATATTTTGCTTTAAACAATGGAACCGATAAAAATGCATTAATTCAGAATGAAATTTTGGTAATAATGCCTTCAAAACTTTGTACAACCACAACCAACACGGAAACAAACTCCAAGAGACGAAAAACCTGCCCATGAAAAGACCAATTTGTCCTTCACGAAGTTTGTTTACAATAGTTTGTTATGTTTAATGCATGCGTAATTTTTTTTGTTATGTTATAACTTTTTTTTTGTGCACCTACTGCTACTTATTCCTGCGTCCGCCCCTGTTTACAATGCCTGGTTTATGAAACGGTTTACAATGCCTGGTTTATGAAACGGATAATGGGACGCTTTATCATTTGTTAACCTTGGGTGTCGTGGCTACTTCCATTTCTTAATGTCAAAGAATGTATTTGTTGGGCAAATAATTAGGGGTTAATTCAATGCATCAGAAATGTTTGGATGCAATAATACTTACAATTTTTTTGGGTGATTTGGATTTCCAAAACTCTTGATTGTTTAGTTTGAAAAAAATCAAGAAAAGATGCAATTTTTGACAATAAATGAAGTCTTATTTTCGGATCGTTTAGTAGAAATATTAAGATGAAGTAAATTTGATTGGTTGGTTGAAAAACCCAATTATTTTTGGTCCTCTTTTTCTCCGGACTTTGTCTTAGATTGTGTTCCGAACTAATTTCCAGAGATCAAGTCTGCATAGTATCTTTCGGAATTGCCTATGAACTCCTACAAAAACCATATTGGTAAGTTTGAGAAAAGGTCTAGAAGCAAACCAGTCTCAACAAGTCAATACCTTATGTTTAAATAGAAAAAGCAAACTTCCTTATTTACACTATAAAGAAATTCCATTTGGCGTTTTAGTTTCTTTTTATCCCTTATTTCTTATTGATTTGCGATGAATGTTTTAGTGATCAAAACTACAGTAAAAGCACTGCAAAATAAAAAATAAAAAATGGTCGCATATATATATCTAACCTTGATCAAACGTGCATATAAAAAGGAACAGATAAAGAGGGGAAACCACTATTATAGTTCGTACTAAAGTAAAAGATGTTTGGCCAGAATAAAAGGTCCTAAGTTTCCATTGGATTGGACAAAATCTTGGACTTGTATTTTAAATTTAAAGTAATGCTTTCAAAAGTGTATTAAAGAATGATTCTTCATATAAATTAACAAAAATAAATTACCAAATATTCCATAATAACGATGAACGATATGTTGGGGCTTCGTTTAACTATAATTAAAAGTAGAGTACAAGTCAGTTTGAAGCATACAATATACCTCCTTTTGTTTATACTTTTACACACAATAAATACTTTTGAAATTAAAAAGAATTCTTAATATAAATTGTAAAAATGAACAGATATAAGTAGTAATAGCACGAAATATGTGAAAAAAACTCCGATAAAAATTTATAAAACATATTTTCGTAATGATATAATTCTGTCATCCGTATTTTGGTAAAGTTTAATAATTTACACATTGTAAACAATAATATACTCGGTATCTCAAAATAATTGTATTGAATTTTAATAAAAGATATCCAAAAAAATATATATATACAATATTTTGAGGTAACTTACTATTCATACTTAATTACTTTTTTTACCACTTATTAAGTAGTTAAAAACAGACTTAGCAAACGTGTCGTTTCAAAACGGTAAGCTGGTTAAGAGAGCTTACCCTAATCCGACTCGTTCAATTATCATATCGTGCGTGTCATATCAATCTATTTATTTGTGTGTCAAGTTCATGTTAGTTTCGGGTTAGTGTTAGATCTTGAATAGCGTCGTATCCTGTGAAGTTGAAACACTAAACATGTTGTAATGCTCTGTTCCGAATCGTTTCCTAATGCGGGGTGGTGACCCGAAGATCAGGTATCATCAGGCTTAAGGCCTTTCAGGAAAAGAAATTTAGACCCATTGGGTTTCGGTGATGTAACTTGGATGACCTGGGAGTTTGGTTTGTGTTTTGGAGCCGAGGGGTATATCGGTAAAGCGTCAGTTTGAGCTTTTATGGAAGTTGGATTTAAGTTCGGTAAGTTTCAAGGAAAGTATGAGTTAATAGAAGCGTAGAGCATATCGTTACCTTTTCTTGGATATAAGGATCGTCGGAAACGGACTTATAACAAAGAAGTTATGGCCTTCGGAAGTTTCGTGAATTTAAGGTTAACCAAGTACGCGGGACATACACAAGTTTACGCATGGCATACTAGTGTAAAGGCCAGTACGCGGGGCATACATTGGTGTACGTTGTGCGTATTAAGGAAAATGATCGTGGAGCCTTAAGGGACTACGTTGGGCGTACTCCAGTTAGACTCAAACCCTAATTTAGGGTCTTGGACCCAATTTAAGCTCCTTAACTCACCACCTAGCCCTATTATCTTCAGCCTCCACCCCTCTAAACCCTAGTTTCGAAACCCTAGCCCCCATTTGAGTAGTTTTTGAGCTTTTGGTGGTATTTCAGGCTTTTTGGTATTCTTAGAAGAAGAAGGAACTTCTTAGAGAAGTGTGGGATTGCTTGAAGCATTTAGATCCAAGCTTGTTGCATATTGATCTACCTTTTTGAGGTATAAATTTTCTACCTTGATGACTCTAGGTGTTAGATCTAGTTTAAGGAGAATTTTTTGGTTCATTTTGGTCCTTAGAGTCATCCTTGTCAGTATGAGCTACTCCAAGAGCTTAGAATATTGGATCTTGGCCTTTAGGAGGTCCCTTGTTCATAAAAATGTCATCTTGGTGAGTTATTTTGGACCATTCATGAGCTTAAATGTTTATTATGGATGTTATTAAGGATTTGGTCCCATTAAGCCATGCAAAGGAGTAAAGTTGCCAACATTACGTGTTAAGACATCTCATTAGGGTCATACCTGAGTTTTGAAGTCATTGTCGTAACCATTAAGAGCTTAATATGGATTTTGGCTATTTGTTGAGTATGTTGGGCGTATGTAAGAGTACGCTCAACTTAATGCATGGCTTGTGTATCGACTACTTGTAATCTGCGCTTCGAGGGTGAGTATGGGGGGCATACACCCTAGCTTGTCATTTTGGGCTTTTTGAAGTTTGGGCCTTCTTGGTCCATTGGGCTTCTAGCTTTGCAACATGGTTAGATTGTGGGATTTCTTGGTATTTGTCACACCCCAAAACCGATAGCGGCGGAATACGTTCTGGGGTGGAGGACGTCATGTACAGTATCATCACAATTGTATAATAGTAAAAGCAAGAAACATACAACCATTTCATTACATAGTGAGTTTGATTACAAGTGTATTCTGTAAAGTTTCAATAGACACCAAAAGTAATACAAAAATAAGAGATGGATCTTGTACACTCCATCTTCTCCAAGATGTTGCACCTGTACCTATCTATCTTTGACCTGAGGATACACGTTATTTTAAAAACGAGTATCAGCATAAAGCTGGTGAGTTCATAAGAATTTAGTGTTGATTTTGTATAAAATGTATTAGAACATATAGTGTGAAAAACTGCAATTTACATTTATAATTAGTAGAAAACTCTAGAAAATCCTATATTTTCCAGAAAATACATCGTAAGTGAAAGACTCTAAGTTGCATGTAAGTTTTATCATTGAAAACAGTTTGTTGTAAAAGTGGGGTACTAAATCTCCAGTATGTAATGTAGGTAAAAGAAAAGTTATGCCTGTTGACAGTGATAGTGGTGCGAACTTCCATTAATAATAGATACTTATTTTACTTCGAGATATTAACTGAGACTTTAGTCTTAGTATTTTAGTGTGGATATAGTGTATTCCTTTTTATGTGACCAATAGTGTGAGTTATAGAGGATCCCATGACCTTCCCGGTCATACACAATGTAGTGAAGTAGTGCCATCCCTGGGCCTGCTCGGCTCGGACTGAAGTTAACAGTCGGGATCTAATAGTGTCTGCTCCGTATAGATCTATACATGTAGCGTCACCTTCCTTCCGGAAAGCTCTGGTCACAATAAGTAGCGCATAGAGTATCTTGTAGAGAGTTAGTGTGTTACCTTCCGGGTTAGTGTTTTCTCTTATAATATAGTGTAGTAGTCTTTTATGTAGTTCATAGTGTGTTCTCTTATTCGTGTATCATTTTGTAATAGTGCGAATTATAGTATGTATAGTAGTAGCGGTAACAAGTAGTAGTAACCTTAACTATACCTATTATAGTTAACTTAATGTGTATGATTCTTAGCGATTGAGTAACATAGGCAACAAATCAGATGAAAATGCTCGTATCTAACACCGATATACATGATATATAACTAAGAAATCAACGACAGTCGGATGGATAACAAATTCCCTAAGCCCACATCAAACAAGAACAGGAAGTAAGGCATGCCATCGGTCCTAAGCCCTTCAAGTCTTACTTATATAAATATATTAGTGTAGATACATTTTATAAGAAAAGTAGTTTAATAAAAATCATGACCAAAGAAAGCATTTAGAAAATAGTTTATTTTTCCAAAGTAGTTTTGAAAGCGTAAAGTTCTTTTATAAAGCATATTGATAAATCACATGTGATTTGAACTACGGATAGTAAATCACATGTGATTGATTTCCATAAAAATGTATATTTGACTTGTATCCCCCTAAAACATATGAAAACATTAGAAAGGTTCATTAAAGGGGTATGAACTCACCTGAAGTCGGGTAAATTGGGTAACTCGGGTAAAAGTGTCGGTTGAGCGTTTGGTGTCAATTAAGGACTTGTACACCGTTTAGGACCCTATTAACATGTGAGATATGTGTTTTACAAGATATTAGTCATTTTATTCTTTTTATTAAAACATTTTCCTATCCTAATATTGATCCGGGGTCTTATGGATTGGAAGTGGTCCTCGGGGATTGTACAAGACCAAAAGGGGTTACGGGGGAGTCCAAGAGTTTACTCCCTTGGAGTCTACGGCCCAAAGGCCACTCCTTGGGAGTTTACGGCCGTAAGCCTCATGTCTTGGCCGTGACCTCTTGTTTACTCTCCAAAATTGATGCCAAAGGTCTTAAATCAATCCCCTAATTTTTCTAGTGAAGGTTTAGGGCTAATTTGGGGTTTGAAACCCTCATTTGGTGATGTTTGGGGGAGTTTACGGTCCTAGCTTGTGCTTGGGCCGTAAACTTTAAATTACCCCTTAAAATGTGGTGTTTGGTGGCCCTAAACTCGAAATGGCATTGCCTAAATTCATATCTCAAGTCTAACATGCATTGGATGTGTTTTTGGGGCACTTTTACATGGAGAAAGGGTGTTTACGGCCTAAGCATGTGCTTGGGCCGTAAACCCTATTTTATGCCTTAAAAACTTGTGTTTTGATGCCCAAACCCTCTTAGGTAAATTCCCTAATTAGCATACAAGCCTATAGGAAGGAAAAGTTGGACTTTGGCCATGTTTTGGGGTGTTTACGGACTAAGGAGCTTCTTAGGCCGTAAACTCCTTATTTACCCCTTAATCATATGATTTTTGAGTTATAAACACAATGATGTATGTTTAGAACCAGTTAGGGAGGAAAATCTTATGTTTGGAAGCCGAAATTCGCGGTTTTGGAGTCGAAAACGGGTCTAGAGAGAGAAAGTAGTGAGAGAGGGAGTATTTGGGTGGTAAAAGTGTGCAAAGTGGTATTCACTTTCCTTATATATGCCTCGGGTATTGCACTCGGTAAACGACTACCCGATGCTCAAGTTTAATGGGGTTTAAACTTTTTACCCGGGTTGAGTGGTTGAAAAGTAATATAACTTTATTTTGTTAAACGGGATTAACATTTGACAAGTTATATTTATTTATACTAAAATAATAATGACATGAAATATAAATAAATAGATATTTATTTATTGACGACTCCAAATATTACAAAACTTTTTATAAAGCGACGAATTCCGTTAGTGAAAACGGTATGTAACGGAATAAAATTTGGGTTGTCACATCATCCCCCCGTTAGGGGAATTTCGTCTCGAAATTTAGAATTCATACAGAAAGTCATTACAGAACTACTATGCAAAAAGGTGGGGATATTTGAGTTTCATTTGATCCTCACGCTCCCAAGTGAATTCCGGTCCCCGCTTGGCGTTCCACCGAACCTTCACAATTGGGGTGCGGCTTTGTTTCGTTCGTTTCACTTCTCGGTCCATAATCTCTGCAGGCTCTTCTACGAATTTGAGGCTCTCGTTGACCTCGATCTCGTCTAGCGGAATAACTAGAGTCTCGTCGGACAGGCATTTCTTCAAGTTTGAGACGTGGAAGGTAGGATGTATGTCACTTAGCTGGTGGGGTAGGTTAAGTTTGTAAGCTACGGGGCCGATTCTAGCGAGAATCTCAAAAGGCCCTATGTACCTTGGGTTCAGTTTTCCACGCTTTCCAAAGCGTATCGTGCCCTTCTAAGGCGAGACCTTCAAAAGGACTCGGTCTCCCACTTGGAATTCCAAGGGTTTTCTTCGTCTGTCTGCGTAGCTTTTCTGTCGATCCCTAACGGCTTTTAATCGTTCACGAATCTGCACAATCTTCTCGGTTGTTTCTCGAATGGTCTCTGGACCAGTGAGAGCGCTGTCAGGAACTCGTCCTTTAGCCAACTGAGTGTCACCCACCTCAACCCAGCACAGAGGGGATCTGCACTTCCGACCGTAGAGGGCTTCGAATGGAGCTGCTTTGATGCTCGTATGATAACTATTGTTGTAGGAAAACTCTACAAGAGGTAGGTCTATATGCCACAATTTACCAAAGTCGATCACACAGGCTCGCAGCATATCTTCTAAATTTTGGATCGTCCTCTCACTTTGTTCGTCGGTCTGCGTATGGTAGGTTGTACTCATGTCCAGCCTCGTCCCTAGTGCCTTTTGTAGTGATTGCCAAAATCTAGAGGTAAATCTACTATCTCTGTCTGAGATAATAGATATAGGGACGCCATGCAGCCGTACTATTTCCTTAAGGTATGTTCTTGTGAGCTTCTCCATCTTGTTCGTTTCCTTAATGGGTAGGAAGTGTGCAGACTTGGTCAATCTGTCGACGATGACCCAAATGGTATCCAACCCACCCGTTGTCTTGGGCAGCTTGGTTATAAAGTCCATTGTAATCTGCTCCCACATCCATTCTGGTATCTCCGGTTGTTGGAGGAGTCCTGATGGCTTTTGATATTCGACCTTGACCTTCGCGCAAGTAAGGCACTTACTCACGAAGGTAGCTATCTCAGCTTTCATGTTAGGCCACCAGTATAGCTTTTTGAGATCCAGATACATCTTATCCGAACCTGGGTGGACGGAGTATCGAGTGTTGTGTGCTTCCTTCATAACCAAATCTCTGAAACCTCCGTGTCGCGGGGTCCAGATTCGGTACATGAGATAGTAGGCTCCGTCACCCTTGACCTCCAAACTTTTATCCATTCCGCGCAAGGATTCTCCTGTCACATTCTTAGGCTTTAAGGCTTCCAGCTGAGCCTCCTTGATCTGTGCGGATAGATGCGAATGGATAGTCATTGTGAACGACTTGGTTCTTCGACCAGAATACTCCTTCCTACTCAGGGCGTCTGCTACCACGTTGGTTTTCCCCGGGTGGTAACGAGTTTCGCAGTCGTTATCGCTAAGTAGATTGACCCATCGGCGTTGTCTCATGTTGAGCTCTTTCTGGTTCAGTATGTGTTAGAGGCTTTTATGGTCAGTGTACACTACGCTCTTCGTTCCATACAAGTAGTGCCTCCAGATTTTTAGTGCGAAGACGACCGCTCCTAACTCGAGGTCGTGAGTAGTGTAGTTCACCTCATGTGTCTTTAGCTGTCTTGAGGCATAGGCGATGGCCTTACCTCGTTGCATCAAGACACAGCCGAGCCCCTGATTTGATGCATCACAGTATACAACAAAATCTTTTGTTCCTTCAGGAAAGGATAATACCGGTGCGGTGCATAGGGCTCGCTTCAGAGTCTGGAATGCCTTCTCCTGTTTCTCTTCCCAATCGAATGATACGCTCTTCTGTGTCAATATGGTGAGAGGCTTCGCAATCTGAGAGAAGTTTTGAATGAATCTGCGGTAGTAGCCAGCGAGGCCTAGAAATTGACGAATTTCTGTAGGCGTCTTTGGTGCTGACCAATTCTCGATAGCTTTAATTTTGGAGGGGTCCACGTGGATTCCTTCTTCACTGACCACGTGTCCTAAGAATTTAACTCTTCGGATCCAAAATTCGCGTTTAGAGAACTTCGCATATAACTTCTCTGATCGTAGGGTTTCCAGGACTCGTCATAGATGATCCCTGTGTTCTTCCTCGCTCTAAGAGTAGATGAGTATATCGTCGATAAAGACGATGACGAATTGATCCAAGTACGGACGACACACCCTATTCATCAAGTCCATGAACACTGTAGGTGCGTTAGTCAGTCCAAAGGGCATCACCACGAACTCGTAGTGTCTGTAACGGGTTCGGAAGGCTGTCTTCGGAACATCCTCCTCAAGTACCCGTAACTGGTGGTACCCGGACCTAAGATCAATTTTGGAAAAGTAACTCGCCCCTTGTAGTTTGTCGAATAGGTCGTCGATACGAGGGAGAGGGTAGCGATTTTTGACCGTGAGTTTGTTGAGCTCCCTATAATCTATGCACATACGGAACGATCCATCTTTCTTCTTTACGAACAAGACCGGAGCTCCCCATGGTGAGAAACTCGGTCTTATGAAGCCTTTGCTAAGAAGCTCGTTAAGTTGACCGGATAGTTCTTGCATCTCGGAAGGCGCTAGACGATAGGGCGACTTAGCTATAGGGGTAGCTCCTGGGACTAGGTCGATTCTGAACTCAACCTGACGCTTGGGAGGTAGACCTGCACGATCCTCCGGGAAGACATCAGGGAAATCGCATACAACGGGGATGTCTTTTGGATCTTTCACTTTCTTACTTGTGTCAACGATGTGAGCAAGAAAGGTGTGATATTCCTTACGCAAATATTTCTGGGCCTAAATACTGGAGATGATACGAAGGCTCGTACCGGGTTTGTCTCCATAGATCAATAGGGTTTCGTGATTTGGAAGATTCAGGCGAATGGCTTTGTCGAAGCATAGGATATCGGTGCGATGAAGATTCAACCAGTCAATACCAACAATGACATCAAAATTCTTGATTGAGACTGGTATAAGATCGATTGGAAATGAGTGATCGTCTAACGTGAGGGTACAACCTATGTAGATTTCATTAGAGCTTTCGGTCTTCCCGTTAGCCATTTCTACGACGAATGTTTCTTTTAGTGGTTGTGGGGATTGTTTAAGTAGGTGTTTAATGTTTTGGTTTATGAAGCTTCTTTCTGCACCACTATCGAATAAGACACATGCATAAGAGTTGTTGAGAAGAAACGTACCCGTGACTACTATGGGATCCGCTACTGCCTCGTTGTGACCAATAGCGAGTAGTCTTCCAGTTCCCCCAGCATTCCCAGCCTTCGGATAGTTTTTCTTGAAATGACCAGCTTCACCGCAGCCATAACAAGTCTAGGTCACTCCCGAACCTGGAACTTGCGAGATAGGTTTTGGCGGGGCCCTACAAAATCGGACAGTATGGCCCTTCCGACCGCAGTTGGAACACTACAATTCACGGCAGGGGCCGTTGTGGTGGAAAGGGCACTTGGGACACTTGGGCAGGTTCCCAACGTAAGCTTTTGTCGGTGCAGGAGTGGTTGGAGTAGTGGCAGCATGGACCGCCACAATTTGCTGGTCCTTGGTGGGGGTTTGAGTTTTCCTGCCCTTTTTCTTATCCAAACGCTTCCTCTTTCTGTCAGATGAATCGGGTGGTGCAGTGGTAGTTGTGGTTGCTGTTGCTGGAGTGGAAGAGACTTCATGGTTGATTAGACTCTGGGCCAATTCCTTGGCGCTGTCAAAAGTGGTAGGGCGTGAGGCTAGAACGTTTCCTTGATACGGAGGCATTAGATCCCAAATGTATCGTTCGATCTTCTTGTTTTCATAAGGGATCATGTTAGGACACATAGCCGCCAAGTCGCAGAACCTGGCCATGTAAGCTGTTATGTTAGTCCCTTTCATCTTGAGGTTCCAGAGTTCCTCCTCAAGTTTCTGAACTTCGCCTCTAGGGCAGTACTCTCCTCTCATGAGGTCCTCCAGAGTGTCCCAACCCATGGCATTGGCTGTTACCAAGGAGAGTGCACTGACATGGCTGTTCCACCATGTCAAGGCCCTGTTGGTGAGGGTGGCAATAGCGAACTTAATTTTGCTCTCTTCGGGACAAGAGCACATTTCAAAGACAGCTTCTGTTCTTTCGAACCATTGGGACAATGCTAGAATTCCTCCGGTACCATCGAAGAAGGTAGGTTTGCAGTTCATGAAGTCCTTATAAGTGCATCCCTGCACTCTTTGATGGACTTCACCAAATCTAGAGTTGCCACCGGTCGCATCACCAGAGTTCATTTGAGCCATGGCTACCTTCACAGCTGCGGTCACAGCCGTTTTGAACAGTACTGGATCGAGCTGCGGAGGAGGAGGTGGTGGAGGAGGGGTTTGAGTTGTTGGTTTTCCTCTGTTCGGACGCTTTCGTGGAGGCATCTTTCACTGGAAGATCATAGAAATGGTAGCAATAGTAAGAGTCTAATGAGAATATGAATAGAGTGTTTCATGGATTAAATCAACATAATCCAAGGATCAGAATGAGAGTCATAGTAATAGAGTAGTTAACTGCCACTTTACTGGTATTAATGATGTAATACAAGTTCATGAAAAGTGACCTAATAGTAGGTCTTACATCATACCATAAGGAAAATGTTGGCAGTCTAGAGGCCTACTTAGAGTTCTTTTAAACTAGGAATGTTTACAGACAAGTGATCTACGAAACATAGAGAGGGAAGGCTAGTCCTTTAAACAAAAGGGTGAGGTAACTAGACGTCTTCTACTGGCGACGGTTACTTGTTGGACGAGCCCTCAGATCTGCTAGCTGACGCATAACTTCCTGAAGGTGTCGTTCATGAGTCCTTTGGCGTGCTCGGAGTTCCCTAACTTCAGCTCGGGATGAAGCTAGCTGATGCTGCAGAGCCTCGTTGGTCCTCCTTGTCCTGTCCATGGCTTCTTCAAGTTGGCGGATGCATACAGTGTTGAGATTCGAGTTGGCATCCACTTCTACAACTCGACCAGTGGCTGCTTGACCCTGCTCGGCATTCCTAGCAATCCTTCGGATCATGATGGGCAGAGCTCTATCCGCTGATGCTCCTTCGCTTATGTTGTAGAAGCTTCGGTCTCCGTTGTAAGGTAAGGGTTGGCCCTGCTCCTCGCTCCATCGGTGCAATGATATGGCCCACATAGGAGTGGGACCCTGAAATGACGGGCGGGCGTTGGGGTTCGGAGCTTCAGGGGGTTGGTTGTTAACTTCTGGTTCGGAGCTGGAGCTATCCGAGAAGTCTTCAGCATGATGAACATCCAAAGGGATCAGGTGATCATCGTCTGACTCCTCATCAAGCCATCCTCCATTGCCCTGGTTTGGATAGTACGGATCGCCGGGAAGGTGGAAGCCAGCCATGATATCTACACGAGAAAAGGGGAAAGGAAGATTAATAGATGTACTACTCTAAGATACTTATAAGATGAATCGTTATTAGTCGACCCAATACTTGCGTAGCACATATCAATTACATGCAACCGAAGAAAGATAGTCCTTCAAATAAGCAACCCTAACTTCAGATCCCCAATCAAACAAGAATAGGAAATGAAGCAAAGGCCACAGATTCTGAGTCTATAGCGCCCTAGTCACATGTAACCGCGGTGTATCCACTTAGCAACTCTTGTCCTACCAGTAACGACCCCTTTTGTTATCACCTATGTAGTTAGTGGCATACAAAATACTCCTATAGTATTCTTGTTCTAACGTTATTGTGGTAGTGTTGGTATGTTTTTAGACTTGTTGCAATACCACAACCAAACTTAGGCACATGTTAGTCACTCCCAGGAAAATGTAGTTGATCAGGCTACATCCCCCCAATTGTGACTATATGTCTCTAAGCCCAATTGTGCTATTCAACAATCTTAATACTTTTGTTCTCTTGTAGTGCGATACTGACTTCTATGTTTTATAGAGATGTGTATATATACTTAGTTAAATCTTTTAAATACTTAACAGTATATATTCTTGGTCAAAGTGTTTTAGTCCCGAAGTGTTTATAGTTTGTATATCTTTTATAGGTTGATATACTTGATTCACTATAAACAATGCTCTGATACCAATCTGTCACACCCCAAAACCGATAACGGCGGAATACGTTCTGGGGTGGAGGACGTCATGTACAGTATCATCACAATTGTATAATAGTAAAAGCAAGAAACATACAACCATTTCATTACATAGTGAGTTTGATTACAAGTGTATTCTGTAAAGTTTCAATAGACACCAAAAGTAATACAAAAATAAGAGATGGATCTTGTATACTCCATCTTCTCCAAGATGTTGCACCTGTACCTGTCTATCTTTGACCTGAGGATACAAGTTATTTTAAAAACGAGTATCAGCATAAAGCTGGTGAGTTCATAAGAATTTAGTGTGGATTTTGTATAAAATGTATTTGAACATATAGTGTGAAAAACTGCAATTTACATTCATAAGTAGTAGAAAACCCTAGAAAATCCTATATTTTCTAGAAAATACATCGTAAGTCAAAGACTCTAAGTTGCATGTAAGTTTTATCATTGAAAACAGTTTGTTGTAAAAGTCGGGTACTATATCTCAGTATGTAATGTAGGTAAAAGAAATGTTATGCCTGTTGACAGTGATAGTGGTGCGAACTTCCATTAATAATAAATACTTATTTTACTTCGGGATATTAACTGAGACTTTAGTCTTAGTATTTTAGTGTGGATATAGTGTATTCCTTTTTATGTGACCAATAGTGTGAGTAATAGAGGATCCCATGACCTTCCCGGTCATGTACAATGTGGTGAAGTAGTGCCATCCCTGGGCCTGCTCGAATCGGACTGAAGTTAACAGTCGGGATCTAATAGTGTCTGCTCCGTATAGATCTATACATGTAGCGTCGCCTTCCTTCCGGAAAGCTCTGGTCACAATATGTAGCGCGTAGACTATCTTGTAGAGAGTTAGTGTGTTACCTTCCGGGTTAGTGTTTTCTCTTATAATATAGTGTAGTAGTCTTTTATGTAGTTTATAGTGTGTTCTCTTATTCGTGTATCATTTTGTAATAGTATGAATTATAGTATGTATAGTAGTAGCGGTAACAAGTAGTAGTGACCTTAACTATACCTATTATGGTTAACTTAGTGTGTATGATTGTTGGCAATTGAGTAATATATGCAACAAATGAGATGAAAATGCTCGTATCTAACACCGATATACATGATATATAACTAAGAAATCAACGACAGTCAGATGGATAACAAATACCCTAAGCCCACATCAAACAAGAACAGGAAGTAAGGCGTGCCATCGGTCCCAAGCCCTTCAAGTCTTACTTATATAAATATATTAGTGTAGATACGTTTTATAAGAAAAGTAGTTTAATAAAAATCTTGACCAAAGAAAGCATTTAGAAAATAGTTTATTTTTCCAAAGTAGTTTTGAAAGCGTAAAGTTCTTTTATAAACCATAGTGATAAATCACATGTGATTTGAACTACGGATAGTAAATCACATGTGATTGATTTCCATATAAATGTATATTTGACTTGTATCCCCCCTAAAACATATGAAAACATTAGAAAGGTTCATTAAAGTGGTATGAACTCACATGAAGTCGGGTAAATCGGGTAAAAGTGTCGGTTGAGCGTTTGGTGTCAATTAAGGACTTGTACACCGTTTAGGACCCTATTAACATGTGAGATATGTGTTTTACAAGATATTAGTCATTTTATGCTTTTTATTAAAACATTTACCTATCCTAACATTGATTCGTGGTCTTATGGATTGGAAGTGGTCCTCGGGGATTGTACAAGACCAAAAGGGGTTACGGGGGAGTCCAAGAGTTTACTCCCTTGGAGTTTACGGCCCAAAGGCCACGCCTTGGGAGTTTACAGCCGTAAGCCTCATGGCTTGGCCGTGAACTCTTGTTTACTCTCCAAAATTGTTGCCAAAGGTCTTAAATCAATCCCCTAATTTTTCTAGTGAAGGTTTAGGGCTAATTTGGGGTTTTAAACCCTCATTTGGTGATGTTTGAGGGAGTTTACGGTCCTATCTTGTGCTTGGGCCGTAAACTCTAAATTACCCCTTAAAATGTGGTGTTTGGTGGCCCTAAACTCGAAATGGCATTTCCTAAATTCATATCTCAAGTCTAACATGCATTGGATGAGTTTTTGGGGCACTTTTACATGGAAAAAGGGTGTTTACGGCCTAAGCATGTGCTTGGGCCATAAACCCTATTTTATGCCTTAAAAACTTGTGTTTTGATGTCCAAACCCTCTTAGGTAAATTCCCTAATTAGCATACAAGCCTAAAGGAAGGAAAAGTTGGACTTTGGCCATGTTTTGGGGTGTTTACAGCCTAAGGAGCTTCTTAGGCCGTAAACTCCTTGTTTACCCCTTAATCATACGATTTTTGAGTTATAAACACAATGATGTATGTTTAGAACAAGTTAGCGAGGAAAATCTTACATTTGGAAGCCGAAATTTGCGGTTTTGGAGTCGAAAATGGGTCTAGAGAGAGAAAGTAGTGAGAGAGGGAGTATTTGGGTGGTAAAAGTGTGCAAAGTGGTATTCACTTTCCTTATATATGCCTCGGGTATTGCACCCGGTACACGACTACCCGATGCTCAAGTTTAACGGGGTTTAAACTTTTTACCCGGGTTGAGTGGTTGAAAAGTAATATAACTTTATTTTGTTAAACGGGATTAACATTTGACAAGTTATATTTATTTATACTAAAATAATAATGACATGAAATATAAATAAATAAATATTTATTTATTGACGACTTCAAATATTACAGAACTTTTTATAAAACAACGAATTCCGTTAGTGAAAACGAGATTATGTAACAGAATAAAATTTGGGTTGTCACAGCATTGGTCTCAGGATAGTTTTTGGGACCAATTAGGAAGTTAGGCCATATTGGGCTTTGGATTTCTATTTTGGGTTTTGGGCTTTTTGTTCATTTTGGATTGGGCCTTGGTTGTGGAACATGTAAGAAAAGGGTAAAAATGGTCTTTTACCCTTTAGGGAGTTGGTTTATGGATTGGGCCTTGGATTTTGGGTTATCGGGTTAATTGTTGATTAAGATTGTATTTATTGTTATTTGGAGTAAGGGTTTTCGGTTCAACGGTATGAGCACTTATTTGATTATCAGCGGATGGAGGTGAGTCTCTTCACTGTACTCATGGGTCGAGGGCACCAATGCCGGCCCAATAGGTTTTGTTATGCTAGTTTTCTTTGTGACTCTTGCATGGTATATTGGGCTAGGCCTATTTGTATGTTGGGCTAGGCCCAATGTTTGTCGGGCTCGGCCCATTGATCAGGAGGGGCTAAGCCCATTCTATGTTATGTAGGTGCTAACTAACTTTGTGACTTTTACATTTGTATGATCGGGCTAGGCCCAATGGATTGGCGGGGCTTGGCCCATTGATCAGGAGGGGCTAAGCCCATTCTATGTTATGTAGGTTCTAACTGCCTTTGTGACTTTTACATTTGTATGATCGGGCTAGGCCCAATGGAATGGCGGGGCTAGGCCCATTGTGGTGGAATGGGCCCAATATGTGGGGTACGCCCAATGGTATGTGGTATTTTGGGGAACTCACTAAGGCTTACGGTGTTTATGGTTACGGTTTCAGGAACTTTCGTTTTGAATGGAAGGACCCAACTTGATCGCAGCCCATCCACCCATGTTTCTACATCATGATGATTTTGGGATTGTACTCTAATAACTGTTTTCTTATCAAAGCACTTTTAAATATTTGCATAAGCAAATATTGAATGTTGACTTAAAGATAATTAATCACTACTAGAAAAACAGACTTTTTCGACGCTCGTTGCGCGTCATAAAAGGCTCAGACGACACGCAAATGCGTGTCAAAGAAGGCCCTGTCATAAGGAGAGATGACGCGCATTTACGACATTCATTTACGACGCGCAATTACGACGCACGTTTATGACACGCAATGCGTATGAAGGAAGACCCTGTCATAAAGGAAGACGACACGCATTCACGTGTCGTAACCTTACGACGCGCGTGTTAATGACACGCAATGTGTATCAAGAAAGCCCCTGTCAAGAAAGTCAATGTCATAAATGAAGATGACACACATTTTTACGTATCGTAAATTTAGATGTTTAAAAAAATTTTATATATTTATTAATTTTTAAATTAAATTTGCATTTAATTTCTCATAATAGAAATAAAATTTCATATATAAAAAATACAATCCATTGCATAATATAAAATAATATTTCATACTCAAAAAATAAAATAAATTGCACAAATTATAATGTCATACAAAGAATCATTCAAATGTTAAACAAAAATAATACATTGCTAACATGGGTTATACATTCCTATAAAACTAATAAATAATCATACAACTCTGTTTCTTACTGGAAAGGAATGCCAAACATGATTACAAGTCTCCCTTAATGGTGATTACTCACCGGCTTAAGTAGAATGCTGTTGTTAAGAAGATTACATAGCAACAGAGAAAAACACAACACCTCTCCCACAATCCCAATATCATTTACAGAAAAATGGTTGTCAATTACTTTCATTAGGACTTTCATTCAATCACAAAAATATTAAATAAAAGGGTGAAAAAAATAACTTAATTTTGATAAGTTCATCTCCCTTAGAGCAAACACAGCTAAAGCATTGAACAAGACCCTATTTCAAAATTTTGTAAATACACAAATCATGATACCATATATTGGAATACACACTTTGAGACATGAATTAATACGAGTAGATTAACCTGGATACATAGGAAGTAAAGATGGAAGGTGCCAGAACTCCGAGGGCATTGGTACCTCATCTTGCCAAAAACAAGTTTATGTTTATTTGGAAATAGTGAAGCCAAGTAACATAATACATGAAAATCCCATGAAGAGCAAAGTAATTATCTATTGTTATTAGCAATAATCCCATTTCTAGACCCTATAGGAAATAATATTCCAGTAAGATCAAAGGAGAAGATTCTATATGATTAGATTAGGGTAGCAGACAAATGACCTCAAATGTCCAATCTTACTTTCATTAGAAAGAATATTGGAAATGCTATAAGCTTCACTTCATAGGTAAGTGTTCCCTAATGGATGCCATCTTATCCGACCTGATTCTGCTAAATGTAGAGGAAGAGGAAACTCGTCTCCTGGATATACAGGGTCCAGAATCTTGGGAGATACACCAAATGGGATATCGAATCTGACTTCAAATGGCATTGTCGTTGCATTTGTGAGTATGATCTGGCATCAAAATAGAATCTTTTTAGAGAAAATAGCTAGAAACCATTACAAGTGTTCTAAAAGCAACCTCAATCAAGGATTTTGTAACATTGATATTGAGATTCATTATTAACTCAAGACGAGCATCTGTCATGACTGGGCTGTTTTGAAGGGCACTTTTTCCTTGCTCTCTTCTTAAGCTTACTTGGAACTTCCAGGGTTCAAGGAAAGGCTCCCATAATACCTGAAGAGTATAATCAAAATAAGTTATCATCAATTCATCATTGCATAAATTGCTATAAAAATTACTTCACCTTATGAATGCTATTGTAGTTCACTTGAAGCTCACTATCAACCGATCCTTCCATCACATTTGCAGTTATGATACCATGAAACAACGAGCTTCCCATAAGAATCTCTAGTAGAGGACCATTAGAGATCCACTAGATAATCAAAATCACAGATTAAATAAACATGAGTTAATGGTTTTGAAAATGAGAAAACAGTTTTACATACCTTTTCATATGTCAAAAGAATGGAAACCTTTCGTAAGTGAAATCTGAAATTTACACTGCCAACCGAAAATCGTGCCACCACTACATAAACCTGAACCAATTATTGATGGTGACACGTGTCCCAAAAATGGTGCCACCACTACATAAACCTGAAACCAATTATTATTATTAATGGTGACAAGTGTGCGAAAATTTTGAACTTTTAGTAGGATAATGTAAAAATACCTACCTCCATTGCTTTTAGTAATGATTCATCCTGAACAATGCACAATGCTAAAGTAGAAGAAGCATTGAGGTTTTCCAGAATAGGAAAATAATAAGTAGGATAGAATGGCACAAACAAGTTTATCTGCAGGAAGTCACACATCGGTCAGTCAGTTATGTGAAATGTGAGATGTTGAGTGAAAATGAGAGAGAAGACGCTGACAGCTGACCTGGAAGTCGACTAGTTTAATTTCCAAGAGATCATACAGATCTTGAATTTGAGTTCCTTCTAGAAGCTCACTTGAAGAATTGTCATCTATTAAATTCCTCATGAATTGAGAAGGTACGTTGATATCTGGTGCAAAACAGCTAACATCATGATTAGATGAAAAGGTGACAGCTGTTAAATCATGTACCTGTGTATGTTAAGGTTTGAAGTTAAGACAAATACAAATAATAATAATGTGAACCTCGTATGACTTTAAAAAGAAATAAATACCAATTTATGTATCTCTGACTTCCCCTTCTCCCAGGGAATAATTATCTTGATGTTTATTAAACTAATATCCCACATCATTCTCTTCCGACCTGACAACATGTATCTACAAAACAAAACAAGAGAAAATACATATGTGTAGTTTAAATACAATGTTGCTTGCTACTAATCCCATTTCTAGACCCTAAAGGAAATAATATTATTCCAGCAGTAAGATCATAGGAGAAGACAAACTCGGCTTTCGATGTTAGATGTGACTTCATGTCTTTTATCCCATTAAGCGAGTTTAGGACCTGTAACATGAAACCAGTTTCTCAAAAACCTCATATGTTAATCATATAGAATCTATTAGTTTCGTTGCGTATTAATGGAATAATGAATTCAATATCTACAGATAAAGAATGCATTTACTTTGAGACATGTAACACTTAAAAAATCATGCAAGTACTTCAAAACATGTAAACTAGTATAACATTCACCCTTCCTTCATGAGACTGAAAGGAAGCCAACACAATATATAACTCCACAAAATTAACAAGATAGGTTGGATCACATGTCATTTCAATCGGCTCAAGCAAAACCTAAAAACAAAGTTAAGGGTCATTGTCGTTATCAGAAGTTTATAGCACAAGATATTTATAAAAAAAAAATGCAAGTTGGGTGCCTCCCAAATCATGCACTACATTGTGTCTTCAAGGCAGCATCTTCATACCCTGAGGTAAACATTATAAAACTTATTTTTTTTACCCTTTTCACATAAATAAATTTGTGTGAGGAGAGTAGCATAAAAACTACTTACTCTTTAAATACTTATCATGCTCATCAGCTTCAAATTGCTCATTGTTGAAATACTTCACAGTTTAAAGGAGAAAAAAAATAAGTTGTAAGATAAAGAAAAAATAACGAAAGGTAAATTGTGATCTTACATATTATATTTGCACAAGAGAATCGATTGCCCTTGTGTTTGCATCATATTCAGCTTTGTTCATTGTCTTCCTAAATTTCGTCCTCCACTAGAAAATTGAAATATAGAAAGGCGCACATAAGTAAACATATTCTTGTATCAGCTTTCATCAAAAGTCAATTTCATATTTAAAAAAAAGGCATACTTGTGTTATAGTCAAAGTGAAGTGAACGTATGCAGCTAGTTACAATGAAATGAATGACTCATTTCCTTTGACTGTGAAAGAGAAGCCCCAGCCCAACAAACATCTCTCTCAGAACAAATGCTCAACTACCTTTAAATCCACTAATTAATTAACAAAATTCAAACAAAAAACAAGAAAGCTAAACAAAATACCCACAACCAAACCCTTCTTATCTCATCTCACACTGTCCAACACCTGTAAGTCCACCATAAATGAACTACTAGTTGCTAATTTTCAACTAAGTTATTTTCCAATAGTAGTATTGTCAATATACAAATATATAGACTTACAAATCAAACATAACATAGTGTTAAATATGCAGAAAGCAGCTAAGATACGAGAATTTGTATTGTAATCACAGAAAAGCATAATGAAGTGCAGAGCTTCATATAAATTTACCTTAGATTCAAGATGAATGTTTTGATCAGGTTTCTTATTGCAAGCATTGACGGCAAAACATCTACTGTTGGATGTATCAGTTCGTGTGTGGCAACTTCCATGGTTGAAAATGCTTTCTCGTGAAGAAATTTGCAGAGCTTTGTGAGTAGCATCCAAAAAAACGTTAACATCTTCTTCTGTAGCAACTAGAATATCCCCTGAACACAATATTTCGAACATAACCAAGTTAACATACAAAAACCCTAACAACTTACACAGCCATGAAATCAATAACAGATGTGCAAATCGCAAAAACATAATCTTCCCTGAATTCATTGAATCTTCTAAGTTTCTATTCACTGATATTGCATTCTTGAGGTCAACAGAAGGCATCAAATTCGAATCTTGACTTGTGTTCATATGATGAATAAACATATAAGTAAACTCAAAGAAGACGATGATAAATGGAAGGAGAATAGGGGTGATGGTTGAGTACATGAGTCCAAGCAAGAAGTACAACTGTAATCGAGGCTCGGTTACAGGCCAAAGCAATGAACCAAGATCCATGGTTTCCTTTGTCTTCTCCGGGATGGCGACTGATCCAAGAACTCTTTTAGTTGTTGAAGCGCGGTTCCAGTTATGATGCTCCTGGGAAACACGTTGAGATATAAAAAAAGATTAAAGAGATTAGAATGTCGCATACGAAGATACATCCTCCATATGGAGCCTAAATAGAACTTGGATCAAAGAATAATTTGATTTATTACCGATAGATCTTTGAGGAGGTGAAGTGTGAACAAAGCTGTGGGGGCCAGGTTTCCTTTACGATTCTAGGGTTCGATGAATTGTGTTAATCGAACGATACAGCCCAGGACACAACTGCTTGCTCTTTCATGGGACCTTCTTTGAGAATTTTAAAAAACAACGAGCATACACCGGTGTTCAACGCTCTCAGGATTACGACCAAGCAATCCGATTGCAGACGCAGTGTTCTCCTGACCTTCTGGGGATCGAGAAATGAAGGATAAGAAAATGTAGAGAGAGAGAGAGAGAAAAAAAAAGTCTAAGAACCATTTGAAGAAGTTAACGAATTCAGATGAGAAATTAGGGCTCATATGAAGCTATATCTCTTCCATTGAGAACCCCTATGGGTTTGATCTGTTCAAAAGACAAGATTATATTGCGATTTTGTTGTGGGAAAAAAGAGGATTGGTGATGTTATTAGGGTTTTTTTTAGGTATTAGAGTGAGAGAGATAGAGAGAGAATGAGAGAGAGAAGAATGATGGATATAAGGCAGAGGGTAACAATGTCAGCCTTTCAAACTTTTGGGATTTTCGTTTCCCCCCAGCTGCAATACAAAAGAACACGCCTTTCATTAAAAAAAATATAAAGCGACATTTCTAGACGACACCCATTTTTAAATAAGTGCCCTCCGTGTTTTTTTTTGTTCGACATTAATTTTAGGGCACGCATAAAAGCATGTCCAGTATCCTTCAAATTTTAGAAGAGATAACATTATTTTTAGGGCACACGCTTTTGCGTATCGTAAATCACCGCGTGTCATTGTTTGCGCGTCATTAAAGGGTTGTTTTCTAGTAGTGAATGTTTTGGTTGAATTAAAAATGAAAATTTTACATCATAATATTTGGTTGTTACAAGTTGGTATCAGAGCCTTGGTTTGAGGGATTCGGACACACTCTCGAGTGTGATTTAACTCAAATTGAGGAATCAGTAACTTTTCTTAAAAAGAAAACGAGTTTTTTAAGAAAATTGTAAAAGAAAAGAAAATTCAAAAAGGTTTTTTGTAAAGACAAAGGGGTGTGATGCGTGCAATCGGCCAAGCTCAATTTGTAATGCCTGATTCCTGGTACGCATTTTATTATATGTTATTTATTTTTGAAGAGCTACTCGACGAGTTGGGAGCCCCAGACTCGTCGAGTAGAAACGAGATTGGACGCGGGATTTAAGTCGCCTACTCGACGAGTTGAGAAGCCTTGACTCGACGAGTAGGGTTGTTTTCGGGGTTTTGCACCCTATTTAAGCATCTTAATCCCTACTTTATGCCCTCATTTCCAGCCTCCAAGTCCCAAACCCTAATCCACGAAACCCTAGAGCTAAGTGTGAGCTGGTGAGCCATTTTTGAGTGATCTTTGTGTGATTTGAAGCTTGTAGAGGAAGAAGAATCTAAACGATTCTAGGAGAAGATTATAGATCCAGAAGCAACATCTCATCCTCTTCATTTTCTGGTAAGCAATCTCAACCTTGCTTAATAGCTTGTTAGATCTTTTTTTATCACTTTATCGGGTTTTTGGTCCAAGAAGCTTAGCCCTTGGGAAATAAACATCCCAAGTGACCTACCTCTCAGATCTGGGGTCTAGAAGGGGTTTCATGGCATAAAGGTGCAAACTTTATGACCATGGAAGCCCCATGCAAGCTTTAAGGTGTTATTATGGCCTTTTTAGCCCCAAAAGGTCGTGCATGGAAGGAAAGTTAGGAACACTGTTGGATTAGTGTCTAATTCCATAACTCTATTTGGTATGTACTTGACCCAGTTATAACATGGTCCTTTTAGGTTTCCTTCACCAAAGCAACTTGACTTGATGATTTATGGAGAGAGAGGATATTATAGTTTATTAATATATTATAAAAATAATATATTAAAAGAGAAATCATATTGTTTAATTAATAATGGTCAACAATTAATTAAGAATTAATTTTGTGGCTAAATGAGATTAATTAAATAAAAGGGACTGGTATTGCCAATTATAAGATAATTGGATTTGGGCTGTAGATCCTTACGGATATGAGGGGGACAAAAATTAGAGTGGAAGCTCACTATGATTTCGTCCATGGCCTTATTCTAGAAGGTTCTTTGGACTGCTTAAGGCCTAAGTCATCCAATTAGGGTTTTGACTGAAACCTTAGCAGAACACCAATATAAAGGACCCTAGGGCACCCAAAATCGGCTAACACTTATTCCAAAGAGTTCTAGAGCCGATTTTGTGCCTCCATTCCCTCTCTTCAAAGATCATCTTCTTGCCTTGGCGTTTGTAATCCATTAAAGGTATTACAATTATGATATTAAGCTCTTGAAGTTGAAAATTCTTACTAGTTGTGAAAGGTAATCATCTAAACATGTTTTAGTTGTTAATTTTAGATTTTGTATGCTAGATCTAGGTAAGCTTTGGATAAATTTGCATGTGCAATAGAGAAACCTAGATCCAAAGCTTTAGGGTTTTGCATGAGCACCACAGGATTGTTGTGTTGCTGAAAACCCATCACTTTACATGTTCAAATGATGTCTAAGGCCTAGATCTTTGTTTTTATGCTTTAGTTTGGAGTATCATGGCTTTTGGACCAAGATCTATGTCCTAGAGAACTAGGGTTTTTGCTAAACCGATTAAGAAGGACTAATGACGGGTAAAGTTGGAAACTTTACCCTTAAAATAGGCATTTCCAGTATGTAGATGAAGTAGGGAGTTTGGATTTGAAGGATAGGAGCATAATCTGTTAAGATGGCCCAAACACACTAAGGAAATCGACGAGTCTAGAGAGGGACTCGACAAGTTGAGTCGTTTTGTCCCGATGATGTAGAAGGTAGAACTCGGCGAGTCTACGAAGGGACTCGACGAGTTGATTCACCAAATCACGAGAATGAGTAGCCAGGGAACTCGACGAGTCAGGGAGTGACTCGACGAGTTGGATCGCGATTTCAGGCTTATTGATTCACAGAAGTGTGTGAGTTGACGAGTCAACTCAGCGAGTTGAGTCAATCCAAGACGTTGACTTTGACCAGAATGTTGACTTTGACCAGGGGTAAAATAGTCATTTGACCCTTAGGAGGATTATTATATTTTGCCTAAGTGTTATTGTGATAATGATAGTCGGGGAGTCGTTAGACCAGCCGTTGGAGATTCCTCACGAGAGATTTCACAACTAGCTTACGAGGTGAGTTTTCCTCCAGTAGGAATGGGTCGAAGGCACCAAGGCCGACCTATTTATGTATGATAATATGTTTCGGATTAAGGTCCGATGTCGGGCGGGGCCCGATGTATGTTTATATGTTTTTCCGGATTTCGATCTGATGTCGGGACGGTACCCGAAGAATGCTAGTATGCTTGATGTCTTTGTGATTATTGCATGTGTATGTAATTGTATGTTTCCGGACTACGGTCTGATGGCGGGGCGATTCCCAAAGAATGTTTGTATGTTTCTGGATTCTGGCCTGATGATGTCGGGTGGGACCCGAGGAATGTGTATATGTCTATGGTTAAGTGGTTATGCTCGGGCTTTACTCGATGCCGGGCGGGGCCCGATGCCAGATATTGTCTGATGCCGGGCAGGGCCTGATGTCGGGAGAGGCCCGATGTCGGGTAGTGCCCGATGTAGTGGGCAAGGCCCAATGTATGCTATTATGTGATTATGTGTATGGTATGTGGTTATTTGGGGAGACTCACTAAGGTTCGTGCTTACGGTTTTCACTTTTGGTTTCAGGTACTTTCGGTAGCAAGAGGAAGAGCTCGGGATGATTGCAGTGCACACACCATTTGTTCAGCCTGGGATGTTTGGACTCTGATGTTTTGACATATGATTTTGATGTATTGATGGATGTTATGAGATTTTTGAGATACATGGTTTATAACTTTTGATACTTATGGTTTTATTAATGAGTTAAAAATGAAATTTTTGGGTTGTATTTTTTGGGAAGTTTCACAAGTAAGTGATTCCCAGAATACCCATACATCTTTGTTATTGATTATATGTTATGAAAATTGCATGCTAGGATGAGTCTAGGGATACTTTTAGGAATTGCATGATAGATTAGCCTGATATGTGATGCCTTGTAGCCTAGGAAGCATTGGATACTATGCTAGAATGGGAATATGTATTGGTATCAATAATCGCTAAGTGTATTCTTTAAAACTTGTATACGGTCAGGGTCATATAGCCCTAGGATGAGTTGTAGTATGCGAGTTTCAATGTTCTTTGGCTATTCTAAGGATTGGAGTGCTACTGCACGAATGTTGCTTGCTTTGTGCTTTGTGGAACTCTTAAGTGATGTGAGTTAGGTATTAGACAAAATTGTAAAAATGGTCCTAGTGCTTATCAAAATTATGTACTTTTGGTCCAAAAAAGTTTGGTGGTGCATAAGTCGTCCAATTTCGAATCTTTTTAGTGAATTTGGTCCATGTACACTTAAAATGAATTTTATGCCCTTATTATTTATTTTTTCCAATTTTTTTAATTCTTATAATACTTAAATTATTTAAAAAAAATAAAAATTAAATGTCAAACCCACCCACCACATTCATCATTTTCCTCTCTCTCCGTACCCAAACCATTATCACTGGGAACAACCCATTCCTTCTAAACTGACCGATAAACCACCACCTATGCCACCGGAGTAAAGGATCACCACCTTTTGCATTGGAAAAAAAACTCTTCAAAACCACCACTGACGCCAATAGAACATCCCTTTGTCTTTGTCTTCTCTGTTAAAAATCGCCATCACCGCTATATCTGCCCATTTTTAGCTAGAAACCAACACCGACGGTCGTACAAGTAGAAGAGGGAGAATAATGGCGGAGAAAACTTTAGCATCATGATCCAGATCTATAGCATAGCTTGTCTTATCTATTTGTAGCTCCACCTATGGTGGCGGCAGCGGTTGGAAACCGTTATCATGGAAAGATAAAGGAAGGAGTTCAGATCTATGGTGATGAAGCCGATGTTCGATGATGCAAATTGACAAAGTGTAGATCTATGGAGAACATGTTCGATAGTGCAGATTGACGAAGTTAGAGCGCGGATCAATGGCGTCTGGACGCTTACGAAGGAGTCCGAAGACGATCGATGATACAGATTGATGGTGTTAATGATGGTGTTGGTTGAAGGTGGTTTGATGAAGACGATCGGCGATGTCGATCGATGGTGTTAGAGTGCTCAATGATGACGATAATATATCATAAAATGAGAAAGGCGGCAACTCTAAAAGATCCATAAGGGTTGGCGGCTCACCGGGGAAGAAGGAAGACGAATGTGGTGGTAGTGGCTGGAAGGAGGTTTGCATAGGTGACAAATGTCACACCCCAAAACCATGAACGTCGGAAACGTTCTGGGGCGGTGGACGTCATGTACAGTATCACAACAATGAATAGTAGTAAACAAGCAACAACATCATCCATTGCATTAATAATATAATTTCATACATGTGTGTTATTTCAAGTTATATAGACACCAAAATATATATATCAAAATAAAAGATGAGTCCTGAACGAACTCCATCTTCTCAAAACCTGACACCTATACCTGTCTACTGGTGACCTGAGAATACAAGTTATTTTGAAAGCGAGTATCAGCTTTAAAGTTGGTGAGATCATAAGTATATTAATGTCTGTGTTTGTATAAAAGCATTGGTAAGATGTTTTGTACAATGTTTTGTAAAATGTTTGAACTCTCCTAGAAAACCCTATGTTTCTTACTAATTGTAGCCTTCTACCAAGGCATCTAGTGTCTGTGCGTGTGTATCTTGTTAGAATGTGTGTTTTCCCAATTCTGACTATCATTTACCAAAAATATAGTTTTTACATTACCGTGCATCGTGTGAATATTGACGAAGTGAATGTTATGGGAAAATATCGTAGTACCGTAGTATTTGTAATAAGTGACTACCGTTGTACTAACTACCTCAAAACAAACGATGTTCAAAGTAACATGTGATCGACCTGTATCCTGCTACCGACTCTAGTAAAACGACGATGTAAGACGCCGTAAGAAATGACATTTGGCACCCATAGACTTGCAAGTCCCACTGTAGCGACCAGCAAGGTGTAGGATAGTGAATCCAGTATAAATCTATACGCAAACTCATACGCTCCCCAATTAAGGAGATTCAGGATACAAAAACGGTCATGGAAGGAAGTGTCATGACATGTCTAATGGTTCACATAACTGCATGAATGTATATGTAATGAATGTGCTAACTGAAAAGTGTACTCTTTCTCTGTCTAGCCTGTATGTACTGAAATGTTCTGCGTGTGCTAGCTGTAATGTATGTTCTCTCTCTATCTAGCATGTATAGTAATGTACTGTATGTGCTACTCGTACTGACTCATGAATGAACTGACTCATTGCATGTTTCATTGTTCTAGTAATAGTATTAGTTTCTCCCTGTGCTACCCCTATGGTAGCTTACTATTAATGTAATTTGTACGTATAAACATGGAAGTATACCCTTGCTACCCAAGGGTATTGAATTGAATGGAAGAACCTTTATGTCTATATATGTATACATAATATATAACTAATATTTAGACGACCTTCGGACGGATAACTGATGCCTTACAGCCACATCCCAACAAGGAAAAGGAGATAAAGCGAGTTGGCCTTCCTAAGCCCTTTAAACATTGCTTATATAACTATACATACATAGGCATGCATTTGATAATAAGTATAAAAGAGTTTAAGTAAAATTATTTGATAAGTAAAAGAGTTTGCAAAACAGTTTGATAAACAGTTTGAACAGTAAGAAAACCACTAGTTTTGTAGTTATTAATCACATGTGATTGATGTAATAACTATAAGTATTTAACTTGTATTCCCCCCATAAAAGCATTTAAAACATTTAAGCCATTGATTAAGGGGTATGAACTCACCTGTTGTGAGTGGTACGGATGAACTGAAGATGTAGGATTGCTAGGTGTCAAGTGAAGTCTTGAACACACTCTATGATCCTAGTTAACATATAAATCACATATATGTATCCAATTAGTGTTTAAACAACTAATAAACAAATTTAAGACACCCTAGGACATACTAAACACCTTATACAAGTGTTATAAGTCCCAAGGATTGCATCTAAGTGTTGTAGGGAAAGGCTAGTGTGTTTTGGGTTCAAGGAAAACTCCATTAGGGAGTTTACGGTTTTGTGGTCACTAACAAAAGGGTTTATGGTCGTAAACCCTTGGGTTTACGGTCGTAAGCTCACCCACTTGTTGACCATTTGATGTTTGAAGCCTTAAGAGTCCCTAGAAGCTTTTCTACTTGATGTATGTGACCATGGAAGGTACTAGGGCACCATTTCACTCCTAATTGGAGTTTACGGTCCCTAAACCATTTTCCTTTGGGTTTACTACCATAAACCCATAATTTTTATGGTATTTGGGGCTTTTCAAGTCCTTAGCTCAAGAAGGTAGTAGTCTAGGTTAGATTCTAGGCATAAGGAATAAATATGGGATATTTATACACCCTTTCGGGTGTTCATGGTTTTGGGAGATCCCCAAACCGTACACACATATAAATGAGTGTTTTCTTGTGCTTTTCATGTGACAAACACATCAAGGAAGGATCTAGACTTGTTACAAAGGCTTGTGATTGACTAAAGCACCCTAAGGCACCTTAACTTGGTGTTTACGGTTCATGAACTTCTTGAACCATGAACACCTAGTTCTTGGTGTTCTTGGGTGATTTCCTTGATGTAAAGATGTATAGAAAGCTTTATAAGACTCTAGGATAGAAGTACTTACTTTGTGGAAGCTTGAAATGAGCTAAAAGTCCAAGAACACTAGTGTGTGTTCTTGGTGTTCTTGGTGAAAAGGAAGAATCAACCTTTTTGGAATGATTTCACGGTTAAAAGTGTGTTAAAACACTAGATCTAAGCATATAATCACTTAAGGAAGATAGAAACACTTACTAGATTGAAGATCTTGAAAATCTTTTTGGATGATACTTGAGAGAGAATGGGTTTTGGATCTTGAGAAGTTTTGGAAAAAGTGTAAATAATGACAAGATCTTATATATATATATATATATATATATATATATATATATATATATATATACTCTCAGATTTAGGGTTTTTGTCAGAAAATATTTTATTCAAGCAGTAAACTCTAATTTCTTAGAGTTTTGGAATAACTGCATAGCACAATAACCCTAGTGCATCCTCTCTCCTGTTATCACTAAAGTGTGAAATCCTGAAATACTCAAACTTACTCTAAAAAGTCTGAAAATCGACAGCAACTGTTCTGACTTCTATTGACTTGATATATTTGTACAGCATAGAAATTTCGGGTTGTCACAACAAAGCCAATGGATTTTCTACAGATGGTGGTCGTCTGATGATGTTGGTGGTCCGATAGGTGGTGGTGTCTGACAGACAACGATGGTCAATAGGTGGTGGTTAGGCGGTGGTAGTGGGGGTGGACCGGTGATTGTGTTATTGAGAGAGATAAATAAAGGGATATAATAAGTGAATGGGGGTAAATATGTGACTTAGGTGGGGGTTGGGGGTATTTTCTTTTTGTTTTTAATAAAAATAATAAGAAATTAAATAAAAGAAATTAAAAAAGAACTATATAAGGGCATATTCATCTTTTCAAGTTGGGTGTGGACCAAAACCACACAAAAATGTCAATCATAGGGACCAAAACCACACAAGGTATCCAAAATTGGACCACTTATGCACCACTAAACTTTTTTGGACCAAAACCACATAATTTTGACAACCAGAAGGACCATTTTTTCAATTTTATCTAATTATTAAGTGAAAATGTAAAGTCACATGTGACAAAGGTTGAATAATCTTAGAGTGATGGATTTGAACATATTGTGCAACTCTTGTTTGAGTCTAACCATTGTGGGGATGAGTCTTTTACTCGAAGGATTATCTGAGCGTTGTTGCATGCGATTGTATTCATGAGGTGCTTAACATGCATTATGGGGAGTTCTTCAATAACTTATGGCAGGGTGAGGTTGGAAACCTAGGAAAGCCTGGCAAGTGCTTCAGTACGTTTAGTTGTGTTGTTTATCGAGTATTTGGAATATTAGTTTGAGAAGGTGACTTAGAGGATTCAGGACAATTCCTAAGGAAATTATGGACAGGTGTGGAATGTATTATTGGGCCCGTACTACTGAAAGCACAGGATCCATACTCGAATCGGGGAGAGTTTTGGAGAATCTAGGAAGCCCGTGGGATGAGGATTCTTCGGTATATTCTGAACATTGCATGTTGTTTTTTAGTATGGTGATGAGCACTTGAGTAGGAGGTTTAGGTTCTGGTTCCAGCTCAGGTGCAGGTACTGAGCCGATTGACGAGCGAATGCGAAAGTTCATCTCGTCGGAGATTACCCACAACATTTTGGAGTAGACTCCTGTTATCTTTAGTACGTTCAAGGAGGGGATTTTGGATATTTTATATGAGCACCTGGGCGCATTCCATTATGAGGTTATGGCTATTGTTGGAGCTCACACTATTTCTTTCCGTGAGTTCCGTGCTTGTGGAGCTCCCACATTCTTTAGGGAGAAGGACCCCATTTCTAGTAGGATATGGTTAGCACATATGGCTATGCATTCAGGACGAGTTTCTACCGCAAGGGGTCGAATGTCAGATTTGCCTCATGTCTTCTGAAGGACAGAGCTAGAGATTAGTGGGAGGAGGTAGACTTTTCTTTGGGAGGTGAATCCCTAGAGACGATGACTTGGGATGAGTTTTTGACCCAGTATAGGGCCGAGTTTGCACCAGCTATTGAGGTGCAACAATTGGCAAGGAAGTTTCAGGACCTTCACCAGACAACTGAGACTGTGGCAGAGATCCCTACCAAGTTCCAGGAGAAGGCTTTGTTGGTTCCACAGTATGCAACAGACGAGCAGATGAAAAAGGTATGGTATCATGACATGTTGAGAAATGACATCATGGAGTTTATGAGTGTATCAGGGTGCGAGACCCTAAATGATATGATTGCTAGATCCTGAGAGCATGAGATTGATTTGGAGCACATTGGGAAGTGGAAGGCAGAGCAGACTTAGATTTTAGTAGGCCAGGTGAAGAGGCCCAAGACCCAGGATTCACGTTTGGTAGGCCATCAGGTCTGGGGCCGTTGTGCCAAGTGTGGCTAGACTCATGAGGGAGGATGTCGAGAGACAGGAAGATGATGTTTCAGTTATGGTCAGATGGGTCATTTTAGTCGGGATTGCCCCTGTGGGTTAGATCCCATGGGTTAACTGCAATCAGATGGCCCACAAAAAGGCCGACTGTCTGATGTTGAGGGGCAGAGTAGTGAGTGCACCTGCTCCGGTTACTTTGAGGATCACTGATAGTCGTGAGGGTAGGGCAGGAGGCCTAGCACCGAGGAGCCGAGCATTACAGTGTCAGCCAGGGGAGACCATGGTTTCATGAGGTGCTATTGTGGGTATGTTATGTTTTGCTTACTTCTTAATTATTAGTATCCATATTTCTCTGGAATCTTGTATTGGTTTGGGTAAGCATTATCTTTGGTTTAGTTCTTTATTATTGTCTGGGTTATATCATCAAGAATTGTTATATGCCATTTTGCATGCCAAAAGTCATTAGTGGGTCGTATCTTGATAAGCGGGTTTCAGTTTGTTCGGTTTTTGTTTCGGTTCATTGATGTGGTCAATTCAGGGGTATCATTTGGAAGGTCTATGGTCATATCAGCTGGTTAGTTCTCCAATGAAGTCAGACTTCATTCATGTTGGCATTTGATCCAGTGGGATCGGCAGTCGTCTGTGGAAGAAACATTGGGTTCAATCACTACCGTTGCTAGGGAAGGAGTGGTAGCAAGAAGATGGTGTTGGAAGTCACATGAGTTTGTTTGTTTAATGGAAGTGCCAGGGGAATTTTATTGTCGCAAGGGTTGGAGACGGTTAGAATTCAGGGATCCTTATAAGGATGGGAAGTTGGAGCGAAGATTCACCAGTTTAGAGCAAGGGTTTGGGTTTTTGTCACTAGCATAAAGGACTTAAGGAGGTAATATGGGTTGGGAATCCATCAAATTATATGGGTTGGAAAAGCTTCGACGAATCCAAGTGGGGGAGAATCGTTCAGATTTCCAGAGCTGAATCAGCTATGAAACTAAGGTTAGTTTCACATCCCAGACGGGAGTGAAGACGACTCAAGTGGCCTTCTGGATTGAAGATTGTTTAAGTTGGGAGTTTAGGAAACCTCCAACATCTAGTTGGAATTTTCTTTGTGATGGATGCCAGGCATGTGGATGGATCCAGGTTGAGGGTTGTGTTAGAGTCTTGCTGCCTGTTCTTGTTTGATGAAGGCTTTGGGGTTTGAACCATGACCTGAACACCTGATTGGGATTCAGTCGAATGTGGGTTCGACTCAGGATGATTGTGGTTGATATGGTAGAGGTGTGGTAAGACCATGCGCGATGACCATGGCAGGATATACGTGTCATAAGGTTGTGAGGTGGTTATAGCATTCACTGGATTAGTTGATAGTATGGAGGTGTTGTAAGTGTGCGATGGGATCGCAACATTCACCTAATTGAGGTAGACCATCATTGGGGTGGTCATGAGTATGATGGAGCATCTCTCTCTCTTTCTCTGTTAGGAGAAGAGGATTATTAGGGTTCGAGGCAAGGTTAGTCCTGTGTAGCTCTCGACAGGGTGAGACCTTTGGGCGTGGCCCATTCGTTGGTATAGACTGGGTGAGACCCGTGGGCGAGGCCTGCATGATTATGGAAATGCAGGTGAGACCTGGTATAGACCGGTTGGGTCAAGGAATTAGATTTTGGTTTTAGTAGGATAATTATGTGTCCAGGGTGTGGCATAGTGTTTGTGTATCGGCTGGGGTAGCCTTATCGGTTGGACTCTCAGAAACCTGGTGGTTAGACAAGGTGTGGGACTGGTAGCCTCATCGGTGGTTGGGGATTCTTATATCCTAGTTTAGTGAATGGATGCAGTGGATCAGAAGATTTCAGGTGAAATGCAAGTGTAAATCCTTGGATCTCCAGCTATGAGTTATGTACCAAGTTGGATTTTGGTTGAGATTCTTCTGATTATGTGTCACATTGGTTCCACCTGTGTGGACGTTAAGCAAGTAATGGGATTTCAGAATTCTAGCAGTATAGTGTTTGATCGACAGTTATGGGATCAACTTTTTTCTCTACATTAGAAGGTTTTGATTGGAGAGTTGGTTTCAGTAGGGTGGTAAAGAGTGATTTCAAGGACGAAATCTAATTTAAGTGGGGGAGATTCGTAATGCCCTGTTTCGAATCGTTTCCAAATGGGGGGTGGTGACCCGAAAATCGGGTATCGTCATGAATTAAGGCCCTTGAGGAAAAGATATTTAGATGCATTTGGGTGTTAGTGATGTAATTTGGATGATCCCGGAGTTCATTTTGTGTTTTGGGGCCAAGGGGTATATCGGTAAAGTGTCAATTCGATCTTTTTATGGAAATTGGAGTTATGTTTGGGAAGTTTCAAGGAAAGTATGAGTTGATAGAAGCCTGGAGCATGTCGTTACCTTTTTGTGGATATAAGGATCGTCGGAAAAGGAATTTTAACAAAGAAGTTATGGACTTCGGAAGTTTGGTGAATTTAGGGTTAACCGAGTATGTAGGGTGTACATAAGTGTATGCATAGCGTACTAGTGTTACAGTACACGGGGCATATATTGGTGTACGTTGGGCGTACTAAGGAAAATATCATGGAGCCTTAAGGGAGTATGATGGACGTACTCAAGTCAAACCCAAACAATATTTTAGGGTCTTGGACCCTATTTAAGCTCCTTAGCTCACCACCAAACCTTATTATCTTCAACCTCCATCCCGCTAAATGCTAGTTTCGAAACTCTAGCCCCCATTTGAGTGTTTTTGATCTTTTGGTGGTATTTCATGCTTTTTGGTGGTCTTAGAAGAAGAAGAAGGAATGTCTTGGGGAAGCATCGGATTGCTTGAAGCACTTGGATCTAGGCTTATTGCGTCTTGATCTAACTTTTTGATGTATAAAGTTTCTATCTTGATGACTCAAGGTATTAAATATAGTTTAAGGAGTATTTTTGGTTCATTTTGGTCCTTAGATTCATCCTTGTGAGTATAAGCTACTTCAAGAGCTTAGAATGTTGGATCTTGGCCTTTGGGAGGTCTCTTCTTCATAAAAACGTTATATTGTTGAGTTATTTTGGACCATGCATGAGTTTGAATGCTTATTATGGATGTTATTAAGGATTTGGTCCCATTAAGCCATGCAGAGGAGTAAAGTTGCCAACTTTACATGTTAAGACATCTCATTAGGGTGATATCTATGTTTGGAAATCATTGCATTAACCATTTAGAGCTTAATATGGATTTTCTCTCTCTATTAAGTATGTTGGGCGTACGTAGGAGTACGCTCAACATAATGCATGGTTTGTGCATCAACCGTTTATACTCTGTTCTTCGAGGATGAGTACGCGGGGCGTACTCCCCAACTTGTCATTTTGGGCTTTTAAAAGTTTAGGCCTTGTTTGGCCATTAGGCTTCTGGCTTTGGGCCATGGTTAGATTGTGAGCTTTCTTGGTATTGGTCCCATTATAGTTTTTGGGCTTAATTAGGAAGATAGGCCATATTGGGATTTGGATTGCCTTTTTGAGTTTTGGGCTTTTTGTGCATTTTGGACTGGGCCTTGGTTACGGAACATGTCAGAAAAGGGTAAAATGGTCTTTTACCCTTTAGGGAGTTGGTTTATGGAGTGGGTCTCGGATTTTGGGTTATCAGATTAATTCTTGTTTAAGATTGCATTTATTGTTAGTTGGTGCGAGGGTATTCGGTTCAACGGTTCAGCAGTTATTTGATTATGAGCGGATTGAGGTGAGTCTCCGCACTATACTCGTCGGTCGAAGGAACTAATATCGACCCAACATGTTTTGTTATGCTACTTGTCTTTGTGACACTTGCATGGTATGTTGGTCTAGGCCTATTTATATGTTGGGCTAGGCCCAATGTATGTCGGGCTAGGCCTATATGTGTTGGGAGAGGCATATGTATCAGGCGGTGCTAGGCTCATTGTATGTTATTTAGGTGCTAACTCTCTTTGTGACTTTTTCATTTGTATGATCGGGCTAGGACTAATGGTTTGGAAAGGCTAGGCCCATTATGGTGGGTTGGTACCAATATGCAGGCTAGGACCAATGGTATCTATGGTATGTGGTATTTTGGGGAACTCACTAAGCTTTGTGCTTACGGTTTTTATGGTTATGGTCTCAGGTACTTTCGGTTCGACTTGATCGCATCGCATCCGCCCATGTTTCCGCATCATGATGATTTTGAGATTCTATTTTGATAACTCTTTTGTTACAAAAGTACTTTTGAATATTTGGATAAGCAGATATTGAATGTTGACTCAAAGATAATTAATGTTTTGGTTGAATTAAAAATTAAATTTTTTCCCCATAATTTTTAATATTTGGATAAGCAGATACTGAATGTTGACCAAACAACATGGACCAATGAGAACATGACATGTGGTAACACCCGGATGGATCCAATGCACCTAGGAGCGACACTCCCCCATCAAAAGCACGACACACTTTCCTTTTACAATCCTATAAATAGCGAGGAAAAATCAGTCCATTTGTATGCTAATTTCGTTTTTCTACCCCTAAACTTTGAGTACTGTTCTTATTTCATTTTAATTTAATTTTATTTATATTTTTGGAGCTTCCTCATTCCCCTTGACCACGATTAATCCCGAGTCTCTGACCAATTTTCCGCAAGAACCAGTATTGATTAAAGCACATTACAATGGTGAGTTTCACGAGCCCTTTTCCAAACTCTTTCTTAAATTTAGGGGGAGAATACATGGTTAATTAGTTAGCTATGCTATATTGTCATTATGATACCTATTAGTGTATTGTCTGCACAAATTTTATTTATATCATTTTCCCGCTTGTTTAAAAGTGATAATAGTTATATAATATGTCGTTATTCTATTTGTACAATGTCTTTATTTATTATACGTTGTCATTACTCTACCCGTACAATATAAAATTTTTATTATACTCTGTGATTACTATGATCCTACAAATATTAAGTATTTATATCCTGTCGTTACTCTCCCGTATAATATGAGATAATTATACCCTATCGTTACTCTACCCGTTTAATTCTTGCGAAGATAATTAAAACACTATAATGATAAACTAATATAAGTATACAAATCAATAATGGCCTAATAATATAAACTCATAAATTTAAGGTTAGAACCTTCAAAAACATTTTTATAAAACAATACGGTATCATGAGGCATATTCATCACCTAAGTGGTAAAGCCTAGCAAAGATCCCTGACCTATAACCATTACATCTTAAGTGAGCGGGAGAGATATGCATAGATCTATATGGGTTGACACCCCCATATATGATTGGTAGATGCCACCTTGACAGATGACTCGATGGTGATAACTCTCTAAACTATGAAAACGGACGATGAAGCGTCGTGAGAGGGCTTGGTCGTCAGCTTGGTTATAAGGACTCAAAGTAATGGATAAATACATATAAATTAAATAATACCTATATATACAGAAAAACATTATTTTTGGTATAAAAGTACATTTTTAATGAACTCACTTTCGATCGAGAAAGCATATATTCATCAAACGCTACTTTTTGGCTTAAAAGTACACATGTAGTAGACATACTCTTAGTATAAATGTACACTCTTAGTAAACATACTCTTGGAATGAAAGTACCATTTCTCTAAACATTCTTTGGTTTAAGAGTAAACTCTCAATAAACATACTCTTAGTATAAAGGTACACTCTCAGTAAATATAATTTTAATATAAAAGTACACTCTCAGTAAACATATTCTTGGATAAAAGTACACTCTTATTAAATATACTTTTGGTATAAAAGTACACTCTCGGTAAACATATTCATGGATAAAAGTACACTCTCAGTAAACATACTCTAGGATAAAAGTACAATCTTAGTAAATATACATTTGGTATAAAGGTACACTCTTAATAAACATATTCTTGGATAAAAGTACACTAAAAGTAAGCGTAGTCTTGGATAAAAGTACACTCTCAGTAAACATACTATTGGATAAATCTACACTCTTAGTAAACATACTTTTAATATAAAAGTACATACATAGTAAACATACTTTTGGTACAAAAAGGTACTTTCGATACAAACTCTATAAACTTGTGAACTCACCAACATCATGTTGATGTTTTCAAAATTGCATGTATTCCTAGGAAATGAAGAGATGAAAGCTTCCACTACCAGAAGACAGGTCGTGAAGTCTTAGTCCCTGTAGACTAGTAATGTAGTTTTATTAAGTACCTTAATGTTTGAGGCATCAGATTATTGTAACTTTGAATCTCATTGTAATCTCATTTATTAATGATACGTTCACTATTTACATTATATTTTTGGACTATTCAATGTATGCTCAATAACTGTGATCCATGACAACGTCACACAACTCGACGTTTCTGCCACCACCCGAGGGTGTGACAGATTCGTATCAGAGCAATTGGCTATAGAGAACTAGTACTTTCTTAGGGAAGCACGACTATAGCCTAGGGATTATTCTCTCAGGTTAGGTATATTCCTTCTCCTAAAAATGTAGAGTGATATATAAACTCGAACCCTCGATAAGAATACAATTCAAGGTTTTAGGTCATATATCGTGGCTAGCTTTGTTGTACGTTGGCAAACCACAACTAAACATAGACCGATCACAAATCAAGACACAAAGGAAAACCCTTACAAACCCGGATACAATTAACATATTATGTTGATAAAAATAAGTATCACCCATCCTCATAAAATTCTAAACGCTCGTAAACATCAATCGTGTACGATGTTTACTGCTAAACACTTATTACTCAGTTATGATACTTTATATATATTCCTATTATACATTCATGAGTACCTTAGGAAATGTGCATGTTTATGGATCATTCCAAATTACAGTTTCATACAACCTCTACACTACAAACTTGATTAATGCAAAATGAATATTGTTGCTATAACATAGCTGTCTTCACCACTATCCCTTATAATCATCATTTCTGACTCCGACAAGTGTGAGGATGTTCCACATTCCTTTGAGGAACAGGAGATTCCATTCTTACCACCTCATACCCCCACCCCATTGACTATTTTATCACCCACATATATCAGTGACTGATGAAGAAGAGCCTTCTAGGGAAGAGATTCCGACTATACTAATCACATCCATGATCAAATCATTTGAGGATGTGACAACTCGAAATTTCCATTTGTTTTATCTCCGTAATTAAGCACTTCAAAATTAGCCAAATTTATCTCAAAATATTGTTGGCCGGATTTAAGCCCGTTGGAATATTTTAAATAATGTTCGTCAAGCGAAACCAAAAATGAGGAAGTATAAACTTAGAGTTGCCATGTCTAACGTAAGTCGCGAAACTCCAAAATTTGGAGTTTGCGGGAATAAACACGGAGTTTTTGACCGCAAACCCCCGAGAGTATAAATATGACACTTAGTCATTTTCTCTCATTTTTCCAGCTTCCACCTCAAGAACACTCAAGGATTCTCTCTCAACTATCATAAATTCATCCCATCAAATCTACCAAAATCGACCATTCAAGCTTCCTATACGTAAGTATAATTCTCCTAGCTAGTTTTTTGCATAAAATACATGTCAAAACCTTGAAGAACACCAAGAATAAGTTGTTTATGGTCCAAGGTGTTCTTGGACCGTAAACCCCAAAATGGGTGCAAAAGTGTGCCTTGGTTTATTCTAAGCCTTGACAACTAGCATAGATCCCTTCTTGATAAGTTTAACACTTGAAAATCATCCAATTGTCAAGCAAAGAGGTGTTTACGTTTTGGGGATATGCCCCTAATGCCTTCTAATTTTTGGGTAATGGAATGGAACCCTACATGCATGAACTAGGAACCCCAAGAACATGAAATGAAGGGACAAACATGGGTTTACGGTGGAAAGGTCTCCCAAAACCGTAAACACCTTTCCAAGGTGTTTAAGTGCCCTTAACACCTTCCAATGCTCATTTAAGTGACTAGAACCTTGCATGCATAGCCTAGAACTACCAAGGCACAAGAGAAATGGACTAACATGGTTTTATAGCCGTAAACCCATGTTTTTACGACCGTAAACTCCCAAGGGAGTGGTCCAAGGACCGTAAACTCCAAAAAGTGCTCATTTTGAGCCCCAATCACTTCTATAGCCCTTGAATCAGCCCTAGAACCTTTCCTTGTGAAGTATGAAGCCTTAAAGCACACAAATACACCCCACCGATGAGTTTCAGGCCGTAAAATCATGGGGTATATGGTTCCAAAACCGAAAACACCCCTAGGTATTACCAGTTGAGGAGTAAACTCCAAAATGGGACTATACACTCTTTATATGCAACCCTTGGTACTCCTAGCTCTTATAGCAAAGTATTTTCATGTAGTAGGACATCCTTACTTGCTTAATTAGTTATTAAATGACTAATTAGATACTTAAATGTATCATTATATGTTAAATCGGATCCAAGTGTGTGTTCAAGTCCTCACTTGACACCTAGCGTTCCTATACCGACCATTCATCCGAATCGCACACGTCAGGTGAGTTCATACCCCTGAATCAACCTTTTAAATGATTTTAACTGCTTTTTTGGAGAGGAATACAAGTTGAACCATGGAGTTATTATATCAATCACATGTGATTAATAACTGTATAACATATAGATTTTACATGTTAAACTGCTTCATCCAGCAAAAAGGTTTTCAAAACTTGTTTTCAAATCTTGTGTTAAAGTATGAATTTCTCTTTTAGATTATCAAAGGTTTTCCAAAGGTTTTTCAAAGGTTTTCCAAAGGTCTTCAAAGCATGTTTTATAAATTGACATCAAGTCATAAATTCTTATTTATAAAGTATCCCAAAGGTTTCTACCAAAGTTTCTTCTATGCTTTTATATCGTTAATTGCGTGCTTATATATGTATAGTTATATAAGTAATGTTTAAAGGACTTAGGAAGGCTAACTCGCCCTGTCTCCTTTTCTTTGTTTGGATCTAGCTTTAGGGTATCGGTTATCCGTCCGAAGGTTGTTTAAATATTAGTTATATATCAAGTATACATGTATAGACATAAAGGTTTCCATCGACCAGTTCGTTTCCCTTGGGTAGCAAGGGCATCCTTCCATTCACCAATCATATACCTGAAACATTAGTAACTATTATAGGAATAGTTAGGAGATTTCTATTTTCTCTTTCCGATACGAAGAATTCCAAAGGAGTCAGTTCATTCGTGAGTCTATACCGTTATTCCAATACTTATAATAGAATTCGAAATACGAGATACATCCGCAGGACATGGATTCCACCGTTGTCAAGTTGGTAACCAGAGTCTCCTGAAGGGAGAGTAGGCATTGTGTGTATAGATCTATACGGGACAGACACTCCCACACCCTGACTGCTAGCTACAGTCCCTGGCCGACCAAGCCAAGGGGTGACAAATGTCACATTCATTCCGATGCCAGCAGGTTGTCAAGTATTCGATTGTCAATCAGTATGGTTACGAGTATCTTTATGTTTACCTTATAATTCATAGCTTTAAGGTAACGAGAATTATCACGGGATTTTTGAAACCATCTTAACCTATTTTCCTAGTTATATACTAGATCATGTTATAAACCTTTAAACCAACCCACTTAGGATTACCAGATATTTATTATACATTGCTAGTTGTATCGTTCATTCGATACTGTCTGGAGTCTATATTTCCTTGTTTTAGACTTTGCTAGCTGTATCATTGATTCGATACTGTCTGGAGTCTGTATTTCCTTGTGTTAGACTTTTACTAGCTATATCGTTCATTCAATACTGTCTGGAGTCTGTATTTCCTTGTTTTAAACTCAGCTAGCTGTATCGTTCATTCGATACGGTCTGGAGTCTGTACTTCCTTGTGTTAGACTAAGCTAGGCATATCATTCATTCGATACACTCCTAGAGTCTATGTTTTCATTTGCTTTAGTCAGCAGTATTACTGCTGAGGTATTTGTTATTTTCCCCCAATATTTTTACTTGTGATTTCCTCATAGTTCCTTCAAAGTCAAAACTGTATTTTGTTAATGATAGTATTTCGGGGAAAATTACTCCTTAACACATAAATCTGTCGGGTCTTGGTAGAAGACTGCTTTTATTTAGAAAATATAGGATTTTCTGGAAAGAATTCTAATACTTTGTAGATTCTAAACTACCATTTTCATGAGGTTATTTTGAATATCAATGTGTATTTATACTAACGTCATTAAATACTTATGAACTCACTAGCATTATAAAAATGTTGATACTTGCTTTCAAAATAACTTGTATTCTCAGGTCATCGATAGACAGGTACATCCTGGGAGCTTTTGTGAAGTCAGCCTAGTACCAAGCTGCATCTATATTATTCTCTGTATTACATGATGTTGCTATGAAATGTAACCTATGTAAAATTATTACTATTAATGCAATGGTTGTTGTACTTTATTTACTATACTGCATATGTTGTGATACTTTACATGACGCCCTCCACCCCAGAACGTATTCCGCCGTTCTCGGTTTTGGGGTGTGACAAATTGGTATCAGAGCGTTGTTTGTAGTGAGCTCAGTACATCAATTCATAAAAGATATACAGTCTATAAATACATTGGGATAAAACACTCTGACCAAGAATTATCCTTTAAAATATAACCATATTTTGCCAAAGTATAAGAACATCTAGAATCTAAACACCCAAACAAAGTATCACAAGAAGAACAAGAATACAACTCTTTGGATGTTGACCATTACCGTCAAACCTGGGCAGTTATGTAGTCGTAAGCTGGAATAAATGTAACCTGATCAACTACATTTATTTGAGATGCGTCCAGCGTGTGCTTGGGAGTGATGGCGGTGTTGCAACGAATCTGAAACTTACCAAATAGGAATTCTAGAGCCAAACATAACATTTAAATTACTATGGGAGTATTTTGGAATACTAAAAGACTCACATTAATCCCAGAATCATATTCAGAAGTTAAGAATCAAACAAATAATTAAAATAACATAGGGGTATTTTAAGATCCATAGATAACCTTGTGTGAAAAACTAAAAAGATCCTTATTGACATACCTATGATTACAGAGGGTATACCTCCAAGGTTATAAATGATAAGGATCCCATAGACCAAGAATGTGTGGTTTCGCTCTACTTCCTTTTCCTTGTTTGGATGTGGATATAGAGTAGTATCACATATTCGAAGGCCTATCGGATCTAAGCTATATATAATTTATGTACCCTATGTAATTGTGGCAGGACTCGATGGGGATCACCCAGTGAAATGTTTTAATAATCTCTTAGGATTCTTTAGACATTTCCATTCTCGCACGAACCCTATAGAAAACCTTATCCACTTCAGTGTGCGGCGGAAGAGTTAATTCAGACCCAGAAAAATTTCAATGAGAAGATTTCCAATTCGGAAATAAATGAACTAGGACGAGACTATTGAAACCACCAAGTATGTATACCTTTTAGGGATATCAGTGGAAATTGGCCTGAACTTCTGAGATTTCTAGTCATCCATCATGAAGCGATGACACCCAGGGTTAGGATCAGAAGTAATGCAATGATGACACTCAGGGTCAGGATCAGAAGTAAGGCAGAGATGACACTCAAAGTCAGAATCGGAAATAAGATGGAGTAGAAATTCAATATGTCTACACGAGAAGAGGACCCTAGGTAACTACCCGAAGAAAACCAACGTCGGTCCCAGTCAGGGATAAGAGGTAGACAGAGGGAGCCAATACATGGAACCCGAGAAGTGTCTTTTCCTCATTATCACCGCGCTAATACAACCATAAAATAATACAATTTAGTGAATTAGTGGTTACAGTACTCACACTATGTTTTAGGTGAATCGCCTTTTCCCGTCGCAAGTAATATGATTAGATCGGATCCTAAAACCTCAAATTTAGAGTGTTTAGCCATAAGTCTTCATGAGCTTTTCTTCCGTGATCTTCGTTCCGAATTGTTCTCAGATCTTTCGAAAGTCGGAGAGTGAATCTCTCCAGTATAAAGATAACTTAGTAGGAACGACTCCCATCTTATGGCTTTCCGATACTCTTACTCCTACCTTGAAAACCGGACTGCATCATAGTGATGTAGATCGACACTCAGATAACCAATATCCTAGGCGTGGGAAAAATTATTACCTATTATAGTAATGATAGATACGTCCAGGGTTAACCATCGTCTCTCATCAACTTGTGTTCCTTTTCCATGTAGGAAAACCATGCCTCCAAAGAAGCGTAATCAGTCCGCTGGCAAAACGTCGACTCTCTTAATCGATGAAACTACGTTTGAAGCTGCAGTTTTAGCAGCTGTAGCAGCTGTCATGGCTCACCTGAATGCTAACAACGCCAATGTTTGCAGGAGCCCTATCGGGATTTCCGATAAAAGCAATGGACAACAGCAACCAACAACCGTGTACCCAGCCACCCAAGAACCCCAACCAACCCCATTGAAGAGAAAGTTTAAGAACGAGGAAGGAAGTACCTCGGCTCAAGGACCTTCCGAAGAGCAACGAGCTGAGGCAGTCAATACCCCTGTCAACCCTTCCGTCCCGACTTCAGGAAGACCATACCTAGGAAACCTCCCCCATTGCAGCAAGTGCAACTACCATCACCATGGTATCCGCCGAGAACTCTTTTGTATTAGGTGCAACATGAAGGGGCATACCGCTCGCATCTGTAGAACCCCAGTTGAGCTCATTACATCAACCGCCAATGTGGAGACCAATCTAGTGTGCCACCTATGTGGTGAAATTGGACACTTCAAGAGGGACTGCCCAACTGAAAGAAGCGACAAGGGCGCAGGAGGAGTCTAACCCTAATGCCTAGGGAGAAATATCAAGGAACCTGGTAAAATTTTGGTACGTCTCTCCCAACCCCGAGTAGTTAACCGAAATACATTAAATGATAAAATTTAATTGTAATTACTCTCTCGTTAAGGCGAAAGTCCCATCAATGTTGTAAAATATCAAAATCCATCAGGTAAAGCTATAATGGCTCGATATATATACGTTAAGGCCATGTATAATCAAGATTTAGAGACCTCGAGTGAGTGATGCTTCCTTATTTCCTGTTCCTCGTTTGGTTGTGGATTTAGGGCGGAGTCGCTCAGTCAAAAGTCCTTTCAACCTTAATTATACATGACTAGTGTATACTAGGCGATTATAGAGAGGCCTCGTGAGAAATCCATTCATGAAAAGTATATTATCCCGAAACACCAGGACCCCCTAGAGTTCCGCGTCGATTCCATCGAACCAGGTGTCTATGACAGTGATACCATGGACGAAACCCGAGATGCCAAGAACTTGTGTGCCAAGCTCAACACATGGTCCTATCGATCTTCATTCACATCATGTCGATGTTTGTTAAATTCGACATTTCCGTCAATCATGGTTTGACTTAGTACGACCATGTAAAAAATTCCTAGTGGTGTGTAAAGAGAACTTTCACCATATCATATGCGTTAGATGAATGTTCTTCCTAACCTAATAATAAAACCTAATGCAAACCGTCGGTTGTCTCTTTTATCTAAAAACCTTCCGAAGTACCCAGGAGTAGGGTACCGCGCACCGTTAACCGACCTCTCCTTAGACATGTAGAACCAGAAGCGAAAGGCACTTCAAGTATTCGGGAAGACGATAATCACCCGAAACCTACTCCGTAGATCCCCCAGAAACACGCAAATGCACCGCAATGATCAGGTTTGTGAATCAAGAGACAGAACTCATGGGATTAACATACTACTACTGGGTATATGCTTAAGAGTGGTATATAAATTTAGGTCTATAAGATTTAAGATGTGTGCTTCCTCCTTACTCCCTATTCCTCGTTAGGTTGTGGGTTTGGGGTAGATCCACACAACTGAATATCCTGTCGATCTCAATTATATACGGCTTGCATACACCAAGTATTAGGGATTAGGCTGAGTATGAGGTCTACCACGAACCTGTAGTAAGACTCTTCATCCTATCCCATAGGAAAAGAGTTGGAGTCAAGAGAACCACTATGGGTTGAGCTACTAAAATGACCACAAATCCGAAATTTGTTGTCATCCCGGTTAAGTCAACATAGTAGCTAACACCTTCAGTTGGAAAAGTAACTCAAGTCGTAAGAGTCAAGAGCATTGACTGCGACCATCCATTCATGCTTAATCCCACGAATTATGCATCTCAGCGGAGATCCCAAGAGCCTGGAAGTGATGACATGTTAAACTCTGAGAAGAATGGATGAAGAAATTAGAAGTTCTGAGTGACGGAACCCTATACTCTCTAGCTTTAATCTAGATCGAGGAGAACTCAGAAACACCGGAAGAGTAGTTGCCAAAGATACTCGCACTACTCAGGCACTTCGTCCATCACGTTACTGAAAAGTAGTGCCTAGGACAGACCGCCTCCTCATGCGAGAATAGTCACTGTCGCCTTGTAGACGATAGACTACATCCTCCGAAATGAATACTAGGATGCCAAGAACCGCATGATAACCTTCGCAACCGAGAATACTTGAATAAAGTAAAATGGTATGTTGCGTTAAACCTTATAACCCAGACCATGAAGAGATTGTAGACTCGACATCAGTCTAGGTGTTAGTTGACGGGTTATACAAGAAAACATGGATTCTACAAACTAGAAGGAGCCGACACCTTAGAAAAATAGGGCATGTCTTAAAGATTCGTTGGGCTACTCGATGTCCCAAAGAATACTATCCCTACAGAGATAGTAGAACCACCTCCGAAAATAGTCCAACACTTCAGAAAATCTCAAAGGCCTAAGTTAGCCCTGATCAGAGACTGATATCCCTGAAACAACGAAGCGAGTAAGAGCATGATTCTTTCCAGTTAGGAATCATACTGCGAAAGCATGTGTTAGATGATGATGAAAACCAAAACTTTCTAAACATTGTCGGTAAAACTCTATCTCACCAAATTTGAGAGAGTTTCCGTTAGAAACACCTCAAGAGTTAGAAGTGCAGGCCCATTTTTGTACTAGGTCGAGATAGATGCCATGCAACCAATAGAGACCAAGTAGTAGCCATTACATCCGATGATCCAGAAAACCTCCGAAAGCCAATCAATATGAAGTACGAATCCGAAGTTAACCTGAGTCTTTTAAAGAACCAACCTAGGAACTACATCAAAAGTATATACACATAGGAGCTTACAGTCGTAAACTCCTCAAATGGTCCCTTTGTTGCCCTGAATCCACACAAGTGCCTTATATTTGGACTTAGCATAATTGTACAAGGGATATAAGACACTTTGGCATCCTAGAACATCCTCACCATGAGTTTAAGGCCATAAACTCATGAGAGTTAGTCCCAGGGCCGTGAACTCTATAAAGAGTTTACTCTTGGAGAGTAAACTCCCTATTTAAGCCATACACACCCTTAAACGTCACCCGGGACACTCCAAGCACTTAACCAAAGTGTTTTCTGCACCTTAGGATGCCTATACGTATTTAATTAGTATTATATGTACTAATTGTATGTAAACATATGTAATCATATGTTAATAGGTCACTAAGTGTGTTCAAGTCTTTACTTGACACCGAGCACCCAACCGGCACCTTCGTCGGATTCACTTACATCAGGTGAGTTCATACCCCTGAATTAACCTTTTCAAATGTTTTTACATGTTTTAGAGGGGGAATACAAGTTAAACATGCCAGTTATCATATCAATCACATGTGATTGATAACCCGCATGCACAAGGATTTATTACACTGTTGACTGTTTTACCAATTTGATACAGTAAATGTTTTCCCTATAATGTCTTTACTTGTTCAAATCTTTACTTATACTGTTTATCAAAGTTATAACCAAATGCGTTTATGAAAGTTTTTCTAAGGATTTTTAAAGTCTTCCAAACTTATTTTACAAAAGAATACCAAGTCGTGAGTTTCTTAAGTATAAAGGTTTTCTTAAAGATTTTCATCAAAGTTTTCTCCCATGTTTTTATACTCCTACTTGGCTAAGATACTACTGCTTCACTTCTACCTAGTTTAAACTCCTACTTGATAATGCTTTCACTTCGTGATGCACTTATACTTGTTAACGCTTCTACTTCACTTATACTTGTTAATGCTCCTACTTCACAATACGCTTTTACTTCACAATACACTTATACTTCACGTTACACTTATACTTCACGATACGCTTATACTTCACGATACGCTTTTACTTCACAATACAATTATACTTCACGTTACACTTATACTTCACGATACACATATACTTCACGATACGCTCCTACTTCACAATACACTTATACTTCACGTTACACTTATAGTTCACAATACACTTATACTTCACGATACGCTCCTACTTCACAATACCCTCCTACTTCACGATACGCTTATACTTCACGAAACGCTCCTACTTCACGATACGCTTATACATCACGATATGCTTCTACTTCACGATACACTCCTACTTGTTAACACTTATACTTTGTGAAACACTTCTACTTCGTTAAATGTTCCTATTTGTTAAATGTATGCGTGTGCTTGTATATATATATATATATATATATATATATATATATATATATATATATATATATATATAATGTTTAAAGGACTTACGAAGGCTTGTTCGCCCTATTTCCTTTTCTTCGTTAAGATGTGGTCTGGTGGGATCGGATGTCTGTCTGAAGGTCGTTTGATCATTAGTTATATATTATGTATACAAGCATAGACATATAGGTCTACATTAGTCAGTTCATTTGTGAGTCTCTATCATTGGTCCAATATTTTACATCAGATCTCACTATACGAGATAATCTTCAGTACACGACCTTCTCCGTTGTCAAGTTGGTAACCAGAGTCTCTTGTAGGGAGAGCGGACATTGTGTGTATAGATCTATACGGGATTGACACCCCCGCATCCTGACTGCTAGCTACAGTCCACGGCCTACCAAGCCAAGGGGTGACAAATGTCATACTTACACCGACGCCTGCAGGGCGTCAAGTTCTCTAGTGTCTATCAGTATGGTTACGAGTATCTCGGGGTTGCCTAATAATTCATGGCCTTAAGGTAACGGGTTTTAACACTGTATTCACTGTTTTAGACCGTGCTAACTGTATCTTTCATTTGATACTGTCTAGGGTCTGTATTCACTGTTTTAGACCGTGCTAGCTGTATCTTTCATTTGATACTGTCTAGGGTCTGTATTCACTGTTTTAGACCTTGCTAGCTGTATCTTTCATTTGATACAGTCTGGGGTCTGTGTCTCCTTTTGTTAGAATGATCCAGGCGTGTCGTTCATTCGATACTCTCCTGGAGTCTATGATTCCTTTTGCCTTAGTCATCAGTCTTCACTGCTGAGGCATATGTTATTTTCCCTGATTTTCTCCTACTTTCTTTAAAATCAAATCCCGTATTTTGATAATGATAGTGTTTAAGGGAAAACTACTTTTTACAACATAACTCAGACGGGTCTTGGTATAAGACTACTTTTATTTAAGAAAATATAGGATTTTCTGGAAAGGACTCTAATGCACCCTTGATTCTAAACTACTACTACTTATATAAAGTTATTTGGATAAAATGACACTAAATACTTATGAGCTCACCAACATTTGTAAAAATGCTGATACTCGCTTTCAAATAACTTGTATTCTCAGGTCAGCAATAGATAGGTACATCCCCGGAGCTTTTGATGAAGACTGTTCAGTACCAAGCTGCACTTATACTATTACTTGTATTACTTTGACGTTCTATGTAATGTAAACCATGTAAAACTATTACTATTAATGCAATGGTCGTTGTACTTTGATTACTATAATGCATATGTTGTGATACTTGACATGATGTCATCCACCCCATAACGTTTCCGCCGTTCCGGTTTTGGGGTGTGACACTCGCTGGAACGCCAAGCGAAGACCAAATTTCACTTGGTAGCGCGAGGACCAACCGAATAGGAAGTACCCTCAGCTCTTTACTCGATTATTCATGCCTGCTTCCTTGTCTAAACTCTAATTTCGGGACGAAATTCCCACTAATGGGGGGATAATGTGACAACCAGGAATTTCTTCAAAATTTCCATTTTTTTATCTCCATAATTAAGCACGTCAAGCGAAACCAAAAATAAGGAAGTATAAACTTAGAATTGTCGTGTCTAACGTAAGTCGTGAAACTCCAAAATTTGGAGTTTCCGGGAATAAACTCGGAGTTTTTGACCACAAACCCAGAGAGTATAAATATGACACTTAGTCATTTTATCTCATTTTTCCAACTTCCACCTCAAGAACACTCAAGGATTCTCTCTCAACTATCATAAATTCATCCCGTCAAATCCGCCAAAATCGACCATTCAAGCTTCCTATACGTAAGTATACTTCTCCTAGCTAGTTGTTTGCTTAAAATACATGTGAAAACCTTGAAGAACACCAAGAACAAGGTGTTTACGGTCCAAGGTGTTCTTGGACCGTAAACCCCAAAATGGGTGCCAAAGTGTGCCTTGGTTTATTCTAAGCCTTGACAACTAGCATGTATCCCTTCTTGATAAGTTTAACTCTTGAAAATCATCCAATTCTCAAGCAAAGATGTGTTTACGGTTTGGGGAGATCATCCCAAAAACCGTAAACACCCCCAAAGGGTGTTTAGATGCCCTTAATGCCTTCTAATGTTTGGGTAATGGAATGGAACCCTACATGTATGAACTAGGAACCCCAAGAACATGAAATGAAGGGAAAAACTTGATTTTATGGTTTGGGAAGGTCTCCCAAAACCGTAAACACCTTTCCAAGGTGTTTAAGTGCCCTTAACACCTTCCAATGCTCATTTAAGTGACTAGAACCTTATATGCATAGCCTAGAACGACCAAGGCACAAGAGAAATGGACTAACATGGGTTTACGGCCGTAAATCCATGTGTTTACGACCGTAAACTCCCAAAGGAGTGGCCCAAGGACCGCAAACTCCAAAAAGTGCCCATTTTGAGCCCCAATCACTTCTATAGCCCTTGAATCAACCCTAGAACCTTTCCTTGTGAAGCATGAAGCCTTAAAGCACACAAATACATCCCACCCATGAGTTTAAGGCCGTAAACTCATGAGGGATATGGTTCCAAAACCGAAACACCCCTAGGTATTACCAGTTGAGGAGTAAACTCCAAAGTGGGACTATACACTCTTCATATGCAACCCTTGGTACTTCTAGCTCTTGTAGCAAAGTATTTTCATGTAGTAGGACATCCTTACTTGCTTAATTAGTTATTAAATGACTAATTAGAAACTTAAATGTATCATTATATGTTAAATAGGATCCGAGTGTGTGTTCAAGTCCTTACTTGACACCTAGTGTTCCTATACCGACCTTTCATCTGAATCGTTCGCGTCAGGTGACTTATGAGCTTTCCAGCATTTGTAAAAATGCTGATACTCGCTTTCAAATAATTTGTATTCTCAGGTCAGTAATAGACAGGTACATCCCCGGAGCTTATGATGAAGACTGTTTAGTACCAAGCTGCACTTATACTATTACTTATATTACTTTGACGTTCTATGTAAGGTAAACCATGTAAAACAATTACTATTACTGCAATGGTTGCAGTACTTTGATTACTATATTGCATATGTTGTGATACTTGACATGACGTCATCCACCCCAGAACGTTTCCGCCGTTTCGGTTTTGGGGTGTGACAGATTGGTATCAGAGCATTGTTTATAGTGAGCTAAGTATATCAATTCATAAAAGATATACAACCTATAAATACATAGGGATAAAACACTTTGACCAAGAATTATACTTTAAAATATAACCATATTTTACCAAAGTATAAGAACATCCAGAATCTAAACACTCGAACACAAGTATCACAAGAAGAACAAGAATAAAAGTCTTCGGATGTTGAGCATTACCGTCAAACCTGGGCAGTTATATAATCGTAAGCTGGAATAAATGTAACCTGATCAACTACATTTATTCGAGATGCGATGAACGTGTGCTTGGGAGTGATAGTGGTGTTGCAACAGGTCTGAAACTTACCAACTAGGAATGCTAGAGCCAAACATAAAGTTTAAAATACTTTGGGAGTATTTTGGAATACTAAAAGACTCACATTAATCCCAAAATCAAGTTCAGAAGATAAGAAACAAACAAGAAATTAAAATACCATAGGGGTATTTTAGGATCCAAAGACAACCTTGTGTGAAGAACTAAAAAGATCCTTATTGATATACCTACAATTACAGCGAGTATACTCCCAAGGTTATATATAATAAGGATCCCATAGACTAAGAATGTGTGGGCTCTCTCTACTTCCTTTTCCTCATTGGGATGTGGATATCGAGTAGTATCACATATTCGAAGGCCTATCGGATCTAAGCTATATATGATTTGTATACCCTGTGTAATCGTAGCAGGACTCGATATGGATCATCCAATGAAATGTTAATAACCTCTTAGGATTCTTTAGACATTTCCATTCTCGCACAAACCCTGTAGAAAACCCCATCCACTTCAGTGCTAGCTAGAAGAGTTGATTCAGACCCAGAAGAGGTTCATTGAGAAGATTTCCAGTTCGGAAATAAATGAACTAGGTCGAGACTATTGAAATCACCGAGTGCCTATATCTTCTTAGGGACATCGGTGAGAAATTCGCCTAAACTTCCGAGATTTCCAGTCATCCATCATGAAGAGATGACACCTAGAGTCGGCTTCGGAAGTAAGGCGGAGTAGAAATTCAATATGTCTTCGCAAGGAAAGAATCCTAGGTAACTAACCGAAGGAAAACAACAGCGATTCCAGTCAAAGATACGAGGCAGACAGAGGGAGCCAGTACATGGAACCCGAGAAGTGTCTTTTCCTCGTGTTCGTCACGCTAATACACCCATAAAATAATGCAATTTAGTGAGTTGGTGGTTACACTACTCACGCTATGTGTTAGTTAAATTCGCCTTTTCCCGTTGCCAGTTACACGATTAGAGCGGATCCCCACACCTCTATTCAAAGTGTTTAGCCATAAGCCTTCATGAGCCTCTCTTCCCGCGGTGTTCGTTCCGAACTGTTCCCAAATCTTTCCAGGCCGGAGAGTGAAACCTTTCCCAATATAAAGGTAACTTAGTGGGAACAACTCCCATCTTATGGCTTTTTCTGATACTCATACTCCTACCTTGAATACCAGGACTACATCATAGGGATGTAGGTCGACACTCAGACAACCAATATCCGAGGCACAGGAAAAATTTAGGCCTAACATAGTAAGGATAGATATGTCTAGGGTTAACCATCGTCTCTCATCCGCTTGAGTTCCTTTCCGTATAGGAAAAACCATGCCTCCGAGTAAGCGTAACCAATCCACTAGCAAGAAACCTACTCTCCTACTCATTGAAGCTACCTTCTAGACTGCAGTCTCGGCAGCCGTTGCAGCTGTCATGGCTCCGCTAATTGCTAACAATGCCAAGGTTAGCAAGAGCCCTATCGGGAATTCCGATCCTAGTGGTGGATAGCAGCAACCAACCTCTGTGTACGCAGCCACCCAAGAACCACAGCCAACTCCACTAAAGAGAAAACTCAAGATCGAGGAAGGAAGTACTCGGCTCAAGGACCTTTCAAAGGTCAACGAGCTGAGACAGTCAATACCCATGCCAACCCTCCCATCCTTACCTCCAGAGGACCATACCTAGGAAACCTTCCCCACTACAGCAAGAGCAGTTGCCACCATCATGATAGCTGTCGAGAACTCTTTTGTGCTAGGTGCAATATGAAGGGCCATGCTGCTCGCGTCTGTAGAATGTTGGTTGAGTTTATTACATCAACCACAAATGTGGCAGACAACCCAGTTTTCCGCCTATGTGGTAAGGATGGACACTTCAAGAAGAACTATCCAAACTGAAGGAAACAACAAAGACTTAGGAGGAGTCTGATTCTAATGCTTAGGGAGAAGCATCAAGGAACTCGGTAGATTTTGGTACGTCTCTCAATCTCAGATAACTAACCGAAAACATTAAAAGGCTAATTCTAAATGTAATTATTTCCCCCATTAAGGCGAAAGTCGCAGCATTGTTATAAAATTTAAAAATTTCATTAGGTAAAACTATAATGGCTAAGTATATACGTTACGGCCATGTATAATTGAGATGGATAGACCTAGAGTGAGTGAATGTCGCCTCATTTCTTGTTCCTCGTTTGGTTGTGGATTTAAGGCGGAGTCGCTCAGTCAACAGTCCTCCCCACCTTAATTATACATGACTAGTATATGTTAGGCGATTATAGAAATGCCTCGTGAGAATCCATTCATGAAAAGGTACTCTACTCAGAAACATTCAGGACCTTCTATAGTTCCGCGTCGACTCTATCGGTCCAAGTATCCGCGACAGTGATACACGGGACGAAACTCGAGACGCCTAGGAACTTGTGTACTCGTTCGGCACATGACTCTGTCGACCCTCCTACTGTATCATGTCGAAGTGTGCCAACTTCGACGACTCTATCAATCATGGTTTGACGTAGTGCAACTATGTGTAAATCCCTAGTGCTGTGTAAAAAGAACATTCTACATAGCCATTCCGGCAAATAAAGGTTCTTCCAAACCTAAACATAATAAAAATACTAAAGACTAATACGATCCGCCAGTCGTCACTCTTATTTCAAACTTTTCGAAGTGCCCAGGAGAAGGATACCGTGCGCTGTTAACCAACCCTTATTAGACAGATAGAAACCGAAGCGAAAGACACTGTGGGCATTCCAGAAGACGATAACCACCCGAAGCAGACACCGTAGAAACCCAAAAAGACCCTTCGCACCTCGCAATCCGGTTCGTGAATCAAAAGGAAATCTAAGTCGTAAGAGTCAAGGACATTGACTACGACCAATCCACTCACGCTTAATCCCACGAATTAAGTTAAACTCTGAGAAGAGTGGATGAGGAGATTAAGGTTCCAAGTGATGGAACCCTATACTCACTAGATTTGACCTAGACCGAGAAAACTCAGAACCTTCGGAAGAGTAGTTTTTGAAGATCTTCGCACTACTCGGGCACTTCGTCCATCCTGTTACCTACGAGTGGTGCCTAGGACCCTCCGCCCTCTCGCATGGAGGAGATCACCGTCGCCCGGTAGACGATAGGCTGCATTCTCCGAGTGAGCACTAGAATACCGAGAACCACAGGATAACCTCCGCAGCCAAGAATACTTGGTCAAAATATGGAAGTAGTTGCATTAAGCCTTATAACCCAGATCCCGAAGAGATTATAGACTTGACACCAGCCTAGGTGTTGGTCGATCAGTTATGCAAGAGCACCCGCTTTCCACACTAAAATAAACCAATGCCTTGCAGATTAGAACATGTCTTACAAGATTCATTGGACTATCAGGTGTTCCACGGACTATCTCATGCAGAAATAGTAGAACCACCTCCGGAGATAGTCCAACACTCGTCTGGTGAAACCCTATCTCCCCGACCCTGAGGGTTTCCGTTAGGAATATCTCAAGATTCCTTAGTGCAGGTTCATTTTGCACAAGATTGAGATAGCCACTCTACAACAAAAAGATACCGTAGACACACAACCCATCTAATGATCTAGAAAGTCTCTAAAAGCCAATTAACAGGAAACGTGAAACCAAGGACAACCCGAGCTTCCTAAAAACCAACCTGAAGGACTACACTTCCAGTATGAGAGAGAACATTAGGAACTTCGGAATGGTGATTACGCCAGTGATGATCTTGCCATAGAAGTACACTATGTTCTAAGTACTGAAAAGCTCTAACCTTCCGAGAGCTTTGGACCATCCGAGATCCTTTACGGAGATTGGTCCAACCCTCATCAGACCACTACTACTTTCGGAAATTCCACAAGTTTCTAGACATGATCAGTACGTGCCCGACGCCACTCTTCGTATCCCACTCATCTTGACAGAAACCATTAAGAACCCTAACTTCATAGACATACCAGTAGGAAATCGCTAACTGCACGAGACGAAATCCACATCCTATAGGTGAAGGTTTGTTGGAATGACAAACACAAGCCAGAGTTCACTTGGGAGTGCGAGGACAAACCAAATAGGAAGTACCCTCCTGTCTCTACTCGGTCATTCATACCTACTTCCTTGCCTAAACCTGAATTTCGGGACGAAATTCCCTCTAACGGGGGGATGATGTGACAACCCAAAATTTATTCCGTCATTTTAACCCCTTTTTCCGTTAATAAGCCTCGTTTTATTTAACTGTCCGTTAACTTTTGGACTGGATAATTAATTTGGGACTTTTATAAATGACTTAGTAAGGGTTGAAACAAATTAGAAACACCCTCATTAATCCCTTGGAAAATTTTAGTTTCAACCAAGTCAAAATTCGACCACTAAATCGGGTGTGACCAAAAGCCCCGTTTAACGCCAGTATCGGGTAGATTTCCACTGAGCCCCAACTCAAACCCCTATATAAGGGGGAGTGGACTTTATTTCCACCCTTTTCACTCTCTCTCTACACTCTCTCTCTACAACTTATTTTCGAGCCAAAAACGTCCGTTTCGAGCCCCAAACGAGTAAGCCATCTACCCTAACTTGTTGTATAGCTTAACTAACATGCAAATTCGTGTTTAAAACATCAAATAGGGGTACATTCATGTGTTTACGGCCCAAGAACACTCTTGGACCGTGAACACCCCTAAATGCGGTTTTTAAGCCCCAAAACCCCCTCCAAATTGCCCCTAAGGCTTAGATATGACTTGTAGACTTGCACATTCGGAATTAGAACACCTTGAACTAGACTTTTTGGGAGTAAACTTGAGTTTACTGCCCAAGAACTTGCTTGGGCCGTAAACTCCTGTTCATGGGGAGTAAACTCGAGTTCAAGTGTTAGAAATGCCCCAAACACCTCATATGGCCTTGAAAAAAATGTCTAGAAGCAAATCCCATTGATGTAAATGCTTTAAACATTAAAGCTCCCAAGGAAATGGGAGTTTATGGCCGTAAACCCCCTTAGGAAAGGTCCATGGGCCGTAAACTCCTATAAGGTGCCCAAATGATGCCCTAAACTCCCCATTTGACTTGGAACAATGCATAGGATTTTATTCTCTATCATTTAAGTCCTTAAAACACCAAAAGTATATACACATAGGAGCTTACGGCTGTAAACTCTTTGTTTAGAGCCGTAAACTCCTCAAATGGTCCCTTTGTTGCCGTAAATCCACACAAGTGCCTTATATTTGGACTTAGCATAATTCTACAAGGGATATAAGACACTTTGGCATCCTAGAACATCCTCACCATGAGTTTACGGCTGTAAACTCATGGGAGTTAGTCCCAGGTCCGTGAACTCTATAAAGAGTTTACTCTTGGAGAGTAAACTCCCTATTTAAGCCATACACACCCTTAAACGTTACCCGGGACACTCCAAGCACTTAACCAAAGTGTTTTCTGCACCTTAGGATGCCTATACGTGTTTAATTAGTATTATATGTACTAACTGTATGTAAACATATATAATCATATGTTAATAGGTCAACTAAGTGTGTTCAAGTCTTTACTTGACACCAAGCACCCAACCGGCACCTTCGTCGGATCCACTTACATCAGGTGAGTTCATACCCCTGAATTAACGTTTTCAAATGTTTTTCATGTTTTATAGGGGGAATACAAGTTAAACATGCCAGTTATCATATCAATCACATGTGATTGATAACCCGCATGCACAAGGATTTATTACACTATTGACTGTTTTACCAATTTGATACTGTAAATGTTTTCCCTATAATGTCTTTACTTGTTCAAATCTTTACTTATATTGTTTATCAAAGTTATAACCAAATGCATTTATGAAAGTTTATCTAAGGATTTTTAAAGTCTTACAAACTTATTTTACAAAAGAATACCAAGTCGTGATTTTCTTAAGTACAAAGGTTTTCTTAAAGATTTTCATCAAAGTTTTCTCCCATGTTTTTATACTCCTACTTGGCTAAGATACTACTGCTTCACTTCTACCTAGTTTAAACTCCTACTTGATAACACTTTCACTTCGTGATGCACTTATACTTGTTAACGCTTCTACCTCACTTATACTTGTTAACTCTCCTACTTCACAATACGCTTTTACTTCACAATACACTTATACTTCACGTTACACTTATACTTCACGATACGCTTATACTTCACGATACGCTTTTACTTCACAATACACTTATACTTCACGATACGCTTATACTTCACGATACGCTCCTACTTCACAATACACTTATACTTCACGTTACACTTATACTTCACGATACGCTCCTACTTCATGATACGCTCCTACTTCACGATAAACTTATACTTCACGATACGCTCCTACTTCACGATACGCTTATACATCACGATACGCTTCTACTTCATGATACACTCCTACTTGTTAACACATATACTTTGTGAAACACTTATACTTCGTTAAACACTTAAACTTCATTAAATGTTCCTATTTGTTAAATGTATGCATGTGCTTGTATAGATATATATATATAAATAATGTTTAAAGGACTTAGGAAGGCTTGTTCGCCCTATTTCCTTTTCTTCGTTGAGATTTGGTCTGGTGGGATTGGATGTCTGTCTGAAGGTCGTTTGATCATTAGTTATATATTATGTATACAAGCATAGACATATAGGTCTACATTAGTCAGTTCATTTGTGAGTCTCTATCATTGGTCCAGTATTTTACATCAGATCTCACTATACGAGATACATCTTTAGTACACGGGCTTCTCCGTTGTCAAGTTGGTAACCAGAGTCTCTTGTAGGGAGAGCGGACATTGTGTGTATAGATCTATACGGGATTGCCACCCCCGCACCCTGACTGCTAGCTACAGTCCACGACCTACCAAGCCAAGGGGTGACAAATGTCATACTTACACCGACGCCTGCAAGGCGTCAAGTTCTCTAGTGTTTATCAATATGGCTACGAGTATCTCGGGGTTGCCTTATAATTCATGGCCTTAAGGTAACGGGTTTTAACACTGTATTCACTGTTTTAGACCGTGCTAACTGTATCTTTCATTTGATACTATCTAGGGTCTGTATTCACTGTTTTAGACCGTGCTAGCTGTATCTTTCATTTGATACTGTCTAGGGTCTGTCTTCACTGTTTTAGACCTTGCTAGCTGTATCTTTCATTTGATACAGTCTGGGGTCTGTGTCTCCTTTTGTTAGACTGATCCAGGGGTGTCGTTCATTCGATACTCTCCTGGAGTCAATGATTCCTTTTGCCTTAGTCATCAGTCTCCACTGCTGAGGCATATGTTATTTTCCATGATATTCTCTTACTTTCCTTAAAATCAAATCCCGTATTTTGATAATGATAGTGTTTAAGGGAAAACTACTTTTTACAACATAACTCTGACGGGCCTTGGTAGAAGACTACTTTTATTTAAGAAAATATAGGATTTTCTGGAAAGGACCCTAATACACCCTTGATTCTAAACTACTACTACTTATATAAATTATTTGGATAAAATGACACTAAATACTTATGAGCTCACCAGCATTTGTAAAAATGATGATACTTGCTTTCAAATAACTTGTATTCTCAGGTCAGCAATAGACAGGTACATCCCCGGAGCTTTTGACGAAGACTGTTTAGTACCAAGCTGCACTTATACTGTTACTTGTATTACTTTGACGTTCTATGTAATGTAAACCATGTAAAACTATTACTATTAATGCAATGGTTATTGTACTTTGAGTACTATACTGCATATGTTGTGATACTTGGCATGACGTCATCCACCACATAACGTTTCCGCCGTTCCGGTTTTGGGGTGTGACACTCGCTGGAACGCCAAGCGAAGACCAAATTTCACTTGGGAGCGTGAGGACCAACCAAATAGGAAGTACCCTCATCTCTTTACTCGATTATTCATGCCTGCTTCCTTGTCTAAACTCAAATTTCGGGAAGAATTTCCCTCTAACGGGGGGATGACGTGACAACCTAGAATTTCTATTTGTTTTATCTCCGTAATTAAGCACTTCAAAATTAGCCAAATTTATCTCAAAATATTTTTGGCCGGATTTAAGCCCATTGGAATATTTTAAATAATGTTCGTCAAGCGAAACCAAAAATAAGGAAGTATAAACTTAGAGTTGTCGTGTCTAACGTAAGTCGCGGAACTCCAAAATTTGGAGTTTTCGGGAATAAACTCGGAGTTTTTGACCACAAACCCCGAGAGTATAAATATGACACTTAGTCATTTTCTCTCATTTTTCCAACTTCCACCTCAAGAACACTCAAGGATTCTCTCTCAACTATCATAAATTCATCCCGTCAAATCCGCCAAAATCGACCATTCAAGCTTCCTATACATAAGTATACTTCTCTTAGCTAGTTTTTTGCTTAAAATACATGTGAAAACCTTGAAGAACACCAAGAACAAGGTGTTTACGGTCCAAGGTGTTCTTGGACCGTAAACCCCAAAATGGGTGCCAAAGTGTGCCTTGGTTTATTCTAAGCCCTGACAACTAGCATGGATCCCTTCTTGATAAGTTTAACTCTTGAAAATCATTCAACTCCCAAGCAAAGATGTGTTTACGGTTTGGGGAGATCATCCCAAAAAACCGTAAACACCCCCAAAGGGTGTTTAGATGCCCACAATGCCTTCTAATGTTTGGGTAATTGAATGGAACCCTACATGCATGAACTAGGAACCCCAAGAACATGAAATGAAGGGAAAAACATGATTTTATGGTTTGGGAAGGTCTCCCAAAACCGTAAACACCTTTCCAAGGTGTTTAAGTGCCCTTAACACCTTCCAATGCTCATTTAAGTGACTAGAACCTTATATGCATAGCCTAGAACCACCAAGGCACAAGAGAAATGGACTAACATGCGTTTACGGCCATAAACCCATGTGTTTACGACCGTAAACTCCCAAAGGAGTGGTCCAAGGACCGCAAACTCCAAAAAGTGCCCATTTTGAGCCCCAATCACTTCTATAGCCCTTGAATCAACCCTAGAACCTTTCCATGTGAAGCATGAAGCCTTAAAGCACACAAATACACCCCACCCATGAGTTCAAGGCCGTAAACTCATGGGGGATATGGTTCCAAAACCGAAAACACCCCTAGGTATTACCAGTTGAGGAGTAAACTCCAAAGTGGGACTATACACTCTTCATATGCAACCCTTGGTACTTCTAGCTCTTGTAGTAAAGTATTTTCATGTAGTAGGACATCCTTACTTGCTTAATTAGTTATTTAATGACTAATTAGATACTTAAATGTATCATTATATGTTAAATAGGCTCCGAGTGTGTGTTCAAGTCCTTACTTGACACCTAGCGTTCCTATACCGACCATTCATCCGAATCGCTCGCGTCAGGTGACTTCATACCCCTGAATCAACCTTTTAAATGATTTTAACTTCTTTTATGGGGGGGGGAATACAAGTTGAACCATGGAGTTATTATATCAATCACATGTGATTAATAATTGTATATCATATAGATTTTACACGTTAAACTGCTTCATCCAGCAAAAAGGTTTTCAAAACTTGTTTTCAAATCTTGTTTTAAAGTATGAATTTCTCTTTTAGATTATCAAAGGTTTTCCAAAGGTTTTTCAAAGGTTTTCTAAAGGTCTTCAAAGCCTGTTTTATAAACTAACATCAAGTCATAAATTCTAATTTATAAAGTTTCCCAAAGGTTTCTACCAAAGTTTCTTCTACGCTTTTATATCGTTAATTGCATGCCTGTATATGATAGTTATATAAGTAATGTTTAAAGGACTTAGGAAGGCTAACTCGCCATGTCTCCTTTTCCTTGTTTGGATGTGGATTTAGGGTATCAGTTATCTGTCCGAGGGTTGTTTAAATATTAGTTATATATCAAGTATACATGTATAGACATAAAGGTTTTCCATCGACCAGTTCGTTTCCCTTGGGTAGCAAGGGCATCCTTCCATTCACCAGTCATATACCTGAAACATTAGTAACTATTATAGGAATAATTAGGAGATTTCTATTTACTCTTTCCGGTACGAAGATTTCCAAAGGAGTTAGTTCCTTCGTGAGTCTATATCGTTATTCCAATACTTATAATAGAATTCGAAATACAAGATACATCCTCGGGACACGGATTCCACCGTTGTCAAGTTGGTAACTAGAGTCTCCTGGAGGGAGAACGGGCATTGTGTGTATAGATCTATACGGGCAGACACTCCCACCCCCTGACTGCTAGCTACAGTCCCTGGCCGACCAAGCCAAGGGGTGACAAATGTCACATTCATTCCGACGCTAGCAGGTTGTGAAGTATTCGATTGTCAATCAGTATGGTTATGAGTATCTTTATGTTTACCTTATAATTTATGGGTTTAAGGTAACGAGAATTATCACGGGATTTTTGAAACCATCTTAACCTATTTTCCTAGTTATATATTAGGTCATGTTATAAACCTTTAAACCAACCCACTTAGGATTACCATATATTTATTAGACTTTGCTAGTTGTATCGTTCATTCGATACTGTTTGGAGTCTGTATTTCCTTGTTTTATATTTTGCTAGCTGAATCGTTCATTTGATACTGTCTGGAGTATGTATTTCCTTGTGTTAGACTTTGCTAGCTATATCGTTCATTCAATACTGTCTGGAGTCTGTATTTCCTTGTTTTAAAATCTACTAGTTGTATCGTTCATTCGATACAGTCTGGAGTCTGTACTTCCTTGTGTTAGACTAAGCCAGGCGTATCATTCATTTGATACTCTCCCGGAGTCTATTTTTTCATTTGCCTTAGTCAGCAGTATTACTGCTGAGGTATTTGTTATTTTCCCCCAGTATTTTTACTTGTGATTTCCTCATAGTTCCTTCAAAGTCAAAACAATAATTTGGTAATGATAGTATTTCATGGAAAATTACTCCTTAAAACATAAATCTGTCGGGTCTTGGTAGAAGACTGCTTTTATTTAGAAAATATAGGATTTCTGGAAAGAATTCTAATACTCTGTAGATTCTAAACTACCATTTTCATGAGGTTATATTGAATATCAATCTGTATTTATACTAACGTCATTAATTACTTATGAACTCACCAACATTATAAAAATGTTGATACTCGCTTTCAAAATAACTTGTATTCTCAAGTCATCGATAGACAGGTACATCCTGGGAGCTTTTGTGAAGTCAGCCTAGTACCAAGCTGCATCTACATAATTCTCTGTATTACTTTTATGTTTCTATGAAATGTAACCTATGTAAAATTATTACTATTAATGCAAAGGTTTTTGTACTTTGTTTACTATACTGCATATGTTGTGATACTTGACATGATGTCCTCCACCCCATAACGTATTCCGCCGTTCTCGGTTTTGGGGTATGACAGAGGAAGAGGCTCCCACATCAACCACTATAGTTACCTAATTTTTCAATCAATCATTCCAATCAACTCTTGTAGATGTACTTCACATGAAAACCCTAAGGAGAAAACTAAACGATCTCAACCTAAGAAGTGACCACTCCAATATAGTGCAAGCATGTTGTCATCCGAACTAGCAGTAAGGATAACCCAGTTAACAACCCAACATTTGGTAATTTTATGACTAATATGATGTACATGCCAAGAAAAGGATTGATGGGTTTTGATCATTCTAACAATCCTATGATGTACATGTAACCCTACAAACTTTGGATCTATGTTTTCTCTATTATACATGAAAATATGATTTTTCCAAGGTTCTCATCCTAACAAACATACCATGGGGTACTTGTAATATAAAAGTTAGTGGGATGACATACCTTTTTCTTGTGGTTGATTCCTTGGAGCATCAAGAGCCTAACACCAATAATGTGGATGCCTCAAGTGGAATCACAAATCACCAAAAGACCTTGGAAAACTTTAGAGAATAGCAATCTAACTAGAAATCGGCCCACTCTTGTTCACTCACATACTAGTGCTATTTCATGTCCAAAAACCTCTTTATATAGTATATAGGATTAGGGTTACATCCATGTAAACCCTAATACCCATGACCTTTCATTTCCATAGGATCCATGGGTTAAAAACTCCATGGACTATCCATGCAAGCTTAGCCCATCCTAAATGAACTTGTCCCATTCGATATATATAAGAGTCTATATTTTATTAGTTCCTTTTTATCACTAAATTAATTCAAAATTAATTGTTGATCAATACTAATTAAATAATATGATTTCACATTAATATATTATAACTTATAATATATTAATAAATCATAACTATACTATTCTCAAAAGACTATCCATACAAATTGTTCTGGTGAAGTGCAACCCAAATGGACCATGCTACTCTCGGGTCGAGTACATACTAATAATAGTTATTGGCTTAGACATCTAATCCAACAGTCTCCCACTTGTATTAGTCTTAAACTATTATTCAAGTATGACTTCCAAGATCCCGACTAACAATCGTAGCTCTTAAAACCGCTGCCGAACTCTGACCTATTCAAGTGACTTGTCCATTAGATAAGGGATCATATATTCCTCCATTCTAGAGATCATATGGATTGAGACATGGATTATAATCATTCTCTCTGCCCATTTGTTGTTTCCTGATTTCCGATTTACGACCACTGGCTAATTAAACAAATCAAATCAGTCCAGGCTTGGCCAAGTACTTAGGGGTGTCATTATTAAATCATCGAGGGGCCCACATATATCGCTTTTATCACTCCAAGGGTAAAAGGAATGGATAAACTTCGAACCTAGTGTTCATTTGTACTTACTCATCAAGTTACACACAACGATATGTTTTATAACAACCAAGTTACTAGTTGTGTTTACATATGTCAATGTGCAAGTGACGCGCAACTACAATTCACGCGTCTTTGTTTGAAGAATATAAGATATTATCGTGTCATGATCACTCATGATAAAATTCATGAAGTGATTCAAAAGAGCGTGGGTTTAATCCAATACTCGAATCTCATTCCAGGGTCACTCATGAGTTTTCCAGAAACTTTTGCTATGTCTAAACACTTTAGACATCTACAAGCCAGTTCATGACAGTCTTGATTCATACCTACTTCCAAAGTATGATTGACTGTGGAGAGTTTGAATAACCTAGTTATTCGGGAAGTCACAACATGCAAAGTGAAACACAATAACAATTGAATCCAATATTGTCTCAGAACTTATGAATATAAATACAACACCTTTTGTTTAATCACCATATTGATTACATATTATTCATTGCATAATGTTTCAAATAATCAACTTAATACTTGAACTGAAGCAATAGTCATGCCATGCTCCAAGCATGCGTACTGTGCTTGTCCAAACAATAGTTATGCCATATTCCAAGTATGCACACTATGTTTGTGTATGATTCTTACTTTGTGAAATAGACCAATTGAACATGATTCCAATGATGTTCATTTCACAATCCCAAATCCTTACCGCAAATGTAAGAATACAAGATTCTTTGCCACTTACTGAAATATGTTAGATTCTAAACTTATATGCATTGATTCCATAGTAATGACTATGCACAAAATTCACAAAAGACTTGGCAACAAACATTTACAAAGTATTCCAATAAAGAGGAATTCCATGGAAACGAAGTCTCAAATTCAAAGTACATTCCTTTCAACATCATTCTTGAATTAAGTTTTCTAATCTTACACAGATTTAATGAATACCTTCCACCTATGGAAACATTTCCACATTCCCATTTTGACTGTCACTTCTGAACAAGAGTTGCCTCCTTCCAGAATATGTCAATGTGGTCCTTCCAAAATTAACACTTATACTTCCAATTTTCCATAAGCAACCAATCTTAGGAAAACCTCAGATTGCCCTCGAAAATTGCTTAATAATTTTAGTCATATCCACTTCAAATACTTTTTCCCCTTAATGCCCTAGGCATTTGGAAAAATTTAGTACAGATGAATATTACAACACATGTAATCGATCCAATATTCGAAGCATATGGGACATGATTCATGATGTCTCACATAAATACATGATACTAGACCAGTCTTTTGCTGTAATATTTCTATTTCTATTTTCCATGTTCTCATAATTCAGATTATGAAAAGGGATGTCGTAATCATAATCGAATTTTAGAACGCAAATAATGTAATTATGACTAAATTTGATTAAAAAAATCACAATCTAAGCTTTTAGAATTGGATCACAATCTAAGCTTTTAGAATTGGAATCAAGTATAATTTCTTCTCCCTTAATTATAGCAAACAAATTTTCAACCCCGACTACTTCATGAATTGAAACCCTTTTGTTTTCTATACTTAACATTTTTAACTTGCAACACTAAACATAATAATCATGCTCCCACTAACATGATAATTATTATCATAACACTTATTCTCCCACTAGCTTTGACATGTATCCAGAAATCAGCTGGACTTCTAGAAATCAATACTTTACTGACTTTCTTACCAATGTTCAGATTTCTGATACGAGATGCTTTGATAAGACTTTATCAAAATCATTCACCTTTTCTTAGACAGCTCACATGTGTATCTAAAAAATTTTAGAACTATGAAAAGGGATGTTGTAATCATAGTCTCAATTGTTTAGACCATTGCCATTTCTCACAAGTCCATGCCAGTGTGCCGGTTACCCACACACGCTCCACTAATGACTTTGGGAATGCAAATATCACAATTGCTATCTACTTAAAATCTATTTAACGAAAGCGTTTCCTCACCATCATTTTCATGAATCGGAGAGAAACCTAATGAAACTTAGATTTTATGGTGTATGTGTTCCTATCCATGTGAATTTGTCAAAACCATAATCAGAAGACAAGGTTAGTGAAAAATTCATATGGACCGAACTTGTTCAATATTAATTTCTTGCAACCTGGAGGCACAAGGGCCTACCATTGCTTCCAAGTTTTTATGAAACCAATTAAGAACTCTCAGAAATCATATGCAAAGCCAACTTTAACCGGAATGGGCATAGAAACAAGAATTATGTCAGCACGATAGGTTACAAACCTTAAGTCGTGTGTTAGTGATAAACTACATGTTTTATTCTTGATTAGTTCTTGAAACTCTTTCAGGATCTTTAAGACTCCCACTGTCCTCTTGACATATAAGACTCTCTTGCCAAGAACTATTCCTTGACAAACAAATATTCAAGAGATAGTGCGGATTCTTATCAAGACAAACACTTCACATAATTGGCCTTAGTTGGTCTTTGTTTTATCCAAAACATTACAACTTACCAATTTCAAATGTACAAGATTTGAAAACATTTTACTCTATATTTGGCAAGTGTTATAAACCTTCTATAAGATATGTCACTCAAGTTACAATCTTGGAGTATGACTCTAAGAATTCTTTTGGAACGAAGTATAATTCATCTTCTTGATTCAACCAATTCAAAAATTCATGATTCATCTTCTTAGCCATAGGAATGCACTAAGATGTCCTTAGAGGATCAATTGTGATATGGTTTTTTAATCATTAAGATGATCATAAAACATGATACTAAAGTAATCTCCCAGCTTTTCAGATTTGAGAAACTTTTATCTTTCTGCTTTCTTTGATTCTTCTCATTCATTCTGCCATACATTGAAACTTTTCCAATGTTTCAGAATTATATTTAAACTTGTAAGTATAACCATATTTACTAAACTTTAGTAAATCATAACGGATAGTTTTATCGATCTTTGTGGTGGGCTTGACTAGTGAACAAGAATGTGTACTCGATCCCTTAGTCCTTCACTTGACTCACATATAGATGTGAACAAGGAATTAGTCTTAATTTTCCAAAGATGAAGATTGTCATTTATTGTACAATACAACTTGCATGATTCCAAGTTTTCATCCAATTAAAACTTGGGTGATGAGAATCTTTCCTTATTTGGTAAATTTAGACACTACCACAAAAGAAAGAATCAAATTCATATTTCCAATATTGCTAGAAACATACAAAAATCAATTTTTCATAAATGTCATTGCAAGGAGATATAATAAAATAAAAAAAATTATTTATTTATAAAATGCGGAAAAAAACTATTTCCTTACAATGCAACTTTAAATGAAAACTATGGTATTACATATTTCCTAGCAATCTATCATAACTCCTAAGTAGCAGCTTAAAAATCCGATCTTCGAACCATGCGATTAAAAGCCATCTTCGCGATCAGATTCAGCATACTCTTCTTTTAAGTTTCCTTCCCATGTATTAAGAATCAACAATTACAAACTTAACAGAGTTAGATAGTATACTTACCTGAAGCAGAGTCAAACATTTTATCTCTACTTTCTTTCAGATCTTTCAGATAGTCAGTGAAGGGCTCAAATTAGTGGTTTGGTCTAGGCTTTGCAATGTAATAGTAGTTTGGTTTAGTTGGAGTACGTTAGTAGATGTTATAGCTTGTTCACGGTTGTAATGAGTTTACGGTCGTAAACTCTTCTCGGTCGTGGTCCTTATAAATAGAGGGTTAGTCAGACATTTTGTGGTTGTTGATGCCTTATTGTTCACGGCTTTCTATCGAGCAATACCAGACGTTTATAGCTATAAAACGTGTGCAAGCTTGGTTTATTCTCTTTTCATCTCTATTCTTGTTTTGTGTGATTGTGTTTGCTATTGATCACTAGTAAGATCCGTTCTCAAGACCTTACAATTGGTATCAGAGCAAAACCAGCGTCAAAGGCACTCTACAATCATTTTTTGAAGTGAGTTTTTGTTGGCTAGAGATTAAGTTCGTGTTTTTCTGCAAGAGGGTTTTTGGTTTCATCGAGAAACTACAAAAATCGTTGTTTACAGCTCGAGCTTACGGTCGTAATCTCTATTTACGGCCGTAATCTCATCATAGTTCTTCAACCGTGAATTGCATTCTTGAACCGTAAACCCGGAATCGAAGACTGAGTGTTCTTGCACCGTGAACCTTGGATCGTATTCTCTTTTCGACTGCAAACTTAAAGTTTATGGCCGCATACTAATTTTGGGCAGTAAATTTTTTTTTGACAGTAAATCGGATTTTAACTGTGACCAAGAACTCAAATTTAAAATTTTAATTAATTTGCTTTTTATTTCACATTTATTAAACAATAAAAATGGAATCTCAAAGTCAAAATCATTTTCAAGAACTTGATGCTCTCATGGGCACCACTACACGAATTCCAAGGTTAATGTCTGCTGATGGTTTTCCCGAGTGGAAGTACAGAATAGAGAAATACATAAAAATGAAAGACTTCAAGATATGGAAATGCATCATCAAGGATCCAGTCAGAATAACCACTACAGTTGCACGGAAAGTGGTTGACAAAAAGATAGAAAATTACACTGATGAAGACTTTGAGAGTGTGGAAGAACAGGAGAAGGCGTTGGCCATCTTGGCCATGGCTTTGTCACCAGCTATTGCTCAAGGTTTCAGAGAGTATACATCTGCTAAGGCTTTGTGGGAAGCCCGAATTGAGGTTTATGAAGGGAACGAAGACATGTGAGAGAGTCGCCAAGACATGCTGGGACAACAATTCAATATGTTTAATTATGTTCCTGGAGAGACTCTTTAAGCACAGCTGCAGCGGTTCACATCTCTCAATAAGGAAATGATTGTGGCTAGGATTTTCTATACAAAGTCAGAAATAAACAAGAAGCTACTGAATGCTCTCCCAAAATCTTGGGACATGAATGTAGCTGTCATTAAGAAGACTAAGGCCCTATTTGTTTACCTCTTAATTACAAAATTAAGAGGCGATGTTTTAAAAATTCAGATTCAGATCGTTTGGTTGCATCTTATTTTTTACCTCTTAAAATTATAAACGCCTCTTAATTTTTCAAATACTAAACAAAGTCTGAATTTTTAAAAAAAAGACGCGTTTCCTATTTTGCCCAAAACCACGATCAAACACGCCTCCTCTTCTCTTCCGTGTGCGTCTGCTTCCCTTCGTGTCTACTTCCCTTCACCACCAATTCTCCGATGACGCCGCCCACCCCAACGTCGACATCGCTGCACCCCTGCAACGCCAACGTTGCCGCACCCGCACCCGCTCCATCTCCAACTTGTTTTTTTGGATTGCGCCCTAAAGCAGGTTCGTTTCTCTTCTTCTAAAAATCAAAAATCAAAATCAGAATGTGTTCGTTTCTCTTCTTCTGTTTCTTCATTCTTTCCCCCTAAACTCAAAAATAAAAAATCTAAATCAGGTCTTGATGTCATGCCATCAGTTTCTGATTTGTTCAATCGAAATCAGTTTTTGATGTTATACTCGATTTTGAGTATCAGATGCTACTTTTTTTCTTCTTCCTCTTAAAATCAAGTTCTAGATATTAGGGTTGTTTTTTTTTCTTTTTTTTCTGATGTATTTTGTTCTTCTTCTGAAAATCGAGTTTTTTATGTTGAAATTGTATGTAGTTTGTTTTGATGTGCTTGAAACTCACAGCTGAAATTATGTTAATTTGTTGTTATGTTAAAATATTCGTTGAAATCAGATGGTCTTGATGTTATGCTAAAATCTGATATTAAAATCGGATGTTCTTGATCTTATGCTGATGATTTTTGCAAGTACTATCATTTTCTACAAGTGCTTATGTTTTTTGTGAGTTTATGTTTCCCTGAATTCAGTGATTTCATAGAAAACTTTGTTTTTCTTCTTTTTTCCTAAATTAGATGTGGAGTATAATTTTATGCAAATGTTGCATATAAATGCTATTTTTTCAGATTTTGTATAGCTAAAATTTGATATGTATATCTAAAATTTGCTGTTGAACTTTGCTGATTTGTTCTATTTTATTGAAAATGTGTTTGTAGTTGCTAATACAAGTTGCTGATTTTGGTCATTTGCTGATATCTATTGCTAATCTTGTTGTTATGTGCTAATTTTTTGTTGAAATCTATTGTTGAGTGACTAGGGTTTGTGAATAGAAGTTGATGGTGTCGTGAAGGCTGCAATGATGATGATAAAGGTCAATAACAGGTGGGTGCCCGATAATGATGTAGGATGGTAGCGTGTAATGAAGAGGGTGATGGGTTGTTGCATGTTAATGGTGAAGATGTCCTATGTGTGTTTCCGTAGATTAACAACATTTTTTCATTCACATGTTCAAGAGCCAAAAAGATCGTATGTATTATTTCATGTAAATCTTGTATGGGGTGTGATGTTGACCAAATTATTGACTGATAACTATAATGAAATATTTGGTTGTTTAGTTTACATTGTACTTTGATGAAAAAAATCACATGCATGATGTTCATTTCTAGCATCTTACTTTGATGTAATTTTTTTTCAAGGATATGATGTTGTAATTGAAAGAAATGATACAAAAGGGTAAAATGGTCATTTTATCATTCAGCACAAAAATCCAGAGCTTCCAACCAAACAACATGTTTAAATTCACATCTTAAAAATTCAGACTCTCTTAGAAATTCAGACCTCTTAAAAATTCAGATCCTACCAAACAGCCCCTAAGGATCTCAGCCGTCTCTCTCTCGCTGAAGTGATGGCAATCATCAAGGCGTGTGATATTGATGACAAGCAGCGGGATATCAACCATGTGAACTCTTAATCAGCTGTGAACCTTGGCATCTCTTCTAACAATGCTCTTTCATCCCTCTCGTTTTATCTTCCTTATGCAGGTCAATCATTTACTACTCCACAAGCTCAGAAGTAGACTCCTCCCACTCCATCAGCTTCCTCTGCATAAGCCATGCCCTTCCCGCATAATCAATCGTTCGTGGATTCTCAAGCTGCTTTATCCTTAACTGGGGCTTCTTCTTCAAAGGGAAAGGAGGGTGATGAGAATCTTGCACTTGCTTCAGGGCTTGTCGATTGCTACAATGCACTTGTAGCCGGGGATCTTCCACCCCAACTATCATTTGCCGATCTTGCTCAGATTCACCCTGAAGACGTTGAGGAGATGGATATTACATGGCAAATTGTCATGGTAGGTTTTAGGGAGAAACACTTTGCCAAAATGACTGGAAAGAACAACTAGGGGATGAGTGCTGACAAGAAGGTTGGGTTCAGCAAGGGAAAGTTGCAATGTTTCAACTGCCACAAGCCAGGGCATTTTTCTCGTGATTGTCCACAGCCAGATAAAAGATTAAATAATGATAGGACAATTTTTGCAGTCGGAAACAATCGAAGTGGCACTCAAATGAACAATGAGAAGGCTATGGCCGCTCAATCATTTGTCTGGGAGGATCAGATGCAGGCCCTGAACTTGTCTGGACCTGAAACTGCCCACCTGGCACAAGTTTGTGATGATACCCGACATAGATTGTGGCAACTGAAGATAAGATGATGGAGCTGCAGTGTGCGTTGATGGTATCCTCTTCACATGAACCTAATACAACCGAGGTAAGTTTACCATCATGCTCTCAAGCTTGTATTGATTATGTTAAAACTCTGCATGAGAAAATTGAGACATTAGGCAGTGAAGTAGAAAGCCTTAAGATTTTCCGTGAACTTAATGACTCACTAAAAAGGGAAGTCGGAGACCTTAGATATGAAGGTTACCAACTCAGATGAGGTAAAAAAAACCACTTAAAGCCCAATTGGAATCCAAACTAAAGGACTTTTGGAGACTTCAGGAAGACTACAGTAATAAATGCGAAAACCATGATTATGTAGTGAAACAGAACGCTGAACTAGTGGCTAAAATTGTATCTTTAAAGGGCAAATTTGAAACCGCTGATTTTGATTTTAGAAAATATGATGTTTCAAGTGAGGTAGTTGAAAATATGATAGCCCACTGCATGCAATTTAAGAAAAATCAATCAAAGGGTCTAGGTTATAATCAAGTGCCCTCTCCCTTTAATCATTCATATCAGCACAACCCTTTGTCCAAAGAAGAGATTGCTAATGAACCATTTATGGGTTATGGCAAGACATCTGGTTTTATTTCGGGAGGATTTATTAATGTTGAAAGTACTAACATTTCTACTTCTCCTGCAGATCAATCCTTGAATCAGTCAAAGCACGAAGTTGAAGGATATGTTTCTGAAAATAAAATCGAGTCTAAACCTGAAGTTTTAGTTTTGAATAAAGACAATATTTTTTTCTGATGTTTCAAATGACAATGTTTTTTGTGGTGGTGTTTCTATTACTTCTAATACTGTTTTGAATGGTTTGAAAGTGTCTAGTTTGAACAATTTGGTTGACAATTCTGATGTGTGTGATAATAATTTTGAAGAACCACCCGTTTCACAAACTTCTCCATCTAATGTACCCTCACATGCCTCACAACCTAATTCTTGTTCATGTTCTTGTGAGAGAAGCAAGGGTGATAGCATGGAAAACAAATTTGATCAATGTAGCACAAGTTATAACCATAACAAACAGATTTGGTTCAATTGTGGTGCTGGTGGTCATATAGCTAGAAATTGTCGAAATCGTATGTTTGTACATTTCGAATTTCCAAGAAGAAAGAATGAATCCAGAGGAAGGTCTTTAACTAGAAAGTCCTCTAGAAATTGTTCCTGGAATGATGATTGGAAAGATGATCAGAGTAGAAAACGATCCATTTTTCAAAAGCATAAAAAGTTTTTTTTTATCACAAAGTCCCAGGCAGTTTTCTAAAACCGAGCATGGCCAAGCCAAGGTCGGTTTCGTCAAGAAGCAACAGTGAGTCTTCAACCAAATCTGGTAGAAAACCCACATGCCTTAAGAAAACTGATAAACACTCGATCTCAAAAACACCCGGGACAATTAGAAAACCAAATTATAAATGGCTACCCAAACTAACTTCCAATTCATCTTCCGTGTCTTCTGAAAAATTCAAAATTTAACAATTTTAAAAGGCATCGGGGCCACCCAGGAAAATAATGACCTGGGTTCCCAAATCTAATTAAACCCGCACATTTTTCAAGGACATTTGCGGGGAAATGTCGTCAGACCCTGGTTCGTGGATAGCGGTTGTTCCCGGCATATGACAGGAGATATCGCCCAACTGCACAACATTCAATCATTTAATGGGGGGTATATCCCCTTTGCGGGTGGAGAAGGTGGTAAAATCACTCAACGAGGAACCGTCTCAAATGGGGTTTTAAGTTTTGAGAATGTTAATTTTGCTCCCGAGCTGAAGCATAGTTTGTTAAGTGTTTCTCAGATCTGTGACAAGGGCTATTCTACGCATTTCACTAATAAGGAATGCATGATTCTCATGCCAGGCTTTGTCATCCAAGAAGAGTGGATTCTTGTAAAATCTAAAAGGGATGGGAATGCCCATATCATTGATATGAATAGCAATCTTCCTGAACAAGTTACGTGCCTTTTCTCCAAGATCTCCGAACAAACTACAATGCTGTGGCGCAGAAGACTAGGTCATGCTAATGCCAAGAACTTGAATTGTCTTGCGAAGAATGAGATGGTCCATGGATTGCCTGTCAAAGACTTCATCACGTTTGAAAAATGTGTGTCATGCGTACAAGGAAAGCATCATAGAAAACCACACTTGCCAAAACATGTCAACTCAATTAGCCAGATGCTTCACCTGCTACATATAGATTTGTTTGGTCCAGTAAACGTCCTCAGCATCAACAGAAGTTCTTATTGTCTGGTTGTGATTGATGATTTCTCTCGGTTTACGTGAGTCTTCTTTCTATCCAACAAAGCTGGTGTTGCTGATTTGATTTAGAAGTTCATTATATTAGTTGAAAACCAAACTAACAATCGAGTGAAGGCTCTTCGTACCGACAATGAAACAGAGTTTAAGAATTCTGTACTCGATCACTTTTGCGCAGAAAAGGGTATCCTGCGTCAATTTAGTTCTGCTCACACACCCCAACAAAATGGTGTTGCTGAAAGAAGGAATAGAACTTTAAAGGACGCTGCAAGAACGATACTGTGTGATTCAAAGCTACCGGTTTTCTTTTGGGCCGAGGCGATAAACATTGCCTGTTATGTTCAGAATCGAGTGTTAATCAACAAAGCTCAGATGAAGACCCCGTATGAGATTCTTTATGGTCACAAGCCATCAGTCAGTCATTTCCGTGTATTTGGGTGCCGTTGCACTCTTCTTTGCTTAGATGCCAACCCGAAGTGTAATGCAAAGGCCGATGACAGTTACTTCGTAGGGTATGTTGCTCGCACTGCTTATAGAGTCTACAATAAGAAGACAAAATAGATTGTGGAATCGTATGACGTGCATTGGTTGGAAGAAAATGAGACGGACGCTAGAGTGGGTCCGGATTGGCTGTTTGATTACACATCGCTATTCAAATCAATAAATGTGTCTTCGAGTGGCTCACCTAGATCTGTTTTTGGTTTGAAGAAGATTTCTGAAGACGAAGACGAAGAAGTTTTCTATAGACCTTCATCTGCATCCCCTTCTTCATTCAAGGGGAAGCCTTTGGTTTCGTCTGAGGGGGAATCCTCTTCTATTCCTGAAGGGGAGTCCTCTGCTATGTCTGAGGAGGAGTCCTCTGCTATGCCTGAGGGGGAGTTCTCTGCTTCACCAGATAGGGAGTCATCTGCGCAACTTGATAGTCCTAAATCTCCAGTCCAAAATGATACTCCTGATGCTGAAGCTACACCATCTACACCTATGGAGAGAGAGTTCATGCCTAATAATGCTTGCGCAACCACCTCAACCTTTATGGAACTAATCTTTCATGAATTTATCTCAAATGAGTTTGTGGAAGAGCCTTCTGGAGCGGCTCAATTAGCAAATGAAGGAGGTATCAACATTCATACTCTTCCTGTCTCACTCAATGATATCAGCCAAGAGATACCTTCAAGAATTCAACGCGATCATTCGATCGATAACATCATTGGTCAGCTGGGCGACGACATTAAAACAAGAAGTCAGAGTGGCGATGTTAATACTTGTCTCTACTCTTGCTTTATTTCTCAAATAGAGCCCAAGAATGTTGAAATGGCTCTGAATGAATCCAGCTGGGTAGATGCAATGCATGAGGAACTGCATCAATTTGAAAAACTTGGTGTTTGGAAGTTAGTTGAGTTACCAAAGGGCAAGAAGTCTCTTGACACAAGATGGGTTTATCGCAATAAGTAGGACGATTCAGGGGTTATTGTGCGAAATAAAGCTCGATTGGTAGTCCGCGGGTTTCGACAAGTCGAGGGTCTTAATTACACTGAAGTTAATGCTCTAGTAGCTCGCTTGGAGGCTATTCGTATCTTTCTAGCATATGCTTCTTACATGAACTTTACCGTGTACCAAATGGACGTCAAGACTGCCTTCTTGTATGGCAAGGTGAAGGAAGAAATCTACGTTGATCAACCTCCCGGGTTCGTTGACTCAAAATTTCCCAATCATGTCTACAAGTTAGACAAGGCATTGTATGGGTTACATCAAGCTCCGTGAGTGTGGTACGCAACTCTAACAAAGCATTTACTCGAGCATGGCTATTCACGTGGCACCATCGATCAGACTTTGTTTATCAAGCATGTCGGAAATGATCAAATTCTTGTGCAAATCTATGTTGACGACATCATCTTTGGGTCAACCAGTCGGCAGTTCTGCAGAGAATTCGAAGGTGTAATGAAGAAACGGTTCGAAGTGAGTTCGTTGGGAGAAATGACCATGTTTTTGGGGCTTCAGTTTCAACAGAATTCAACCGGAATCCTGCTACATCAAGCCAAGTATGTGGAGGATATTCTTGAGAAGTTTGAGTTTCACGATGCTAAATCTGCTTCAACACCAATGGCTGAACGACCTCTTCTGACTCCAGATCCTGAAGGTGAATCCATAGATTAGACTCACTATCGATCGATGATCGGATCGCTGATGTATCTTACTGCAAGCCGACCTGACATCACTTTTGCAGTTTGTCAATGTGCACGTTATCAGGCTGATCCTAAACTTTCACATCTTATTGTTGTCAAAAGAATCTTTCGGTATATCAAAGGGAGCCCAAAATTGGGTCTTTGGTATCCGAAGAATTCTGAATTTGATCATTATTCTTTTGCTGACAGTAACTATGGAGGCTGTGAGCTTGATAGGAAATCAACCTTAGGAGGATGTCAATACCTAGGTGACAGACTAGTTTCTTGGCAATGCAAGAAGCAACACATTATCTCAACTTCCGCAGCGGAGGCGGAAGACGTTGCTGCATCGGCCTACTGCTCTCAAGTTATTTGGATCCAACATCAGCTGTTGGACTACAGTTTGAATTATTTAGAAACCCCCATTTATTGTGATAATGAAGCTGCTATTCAAATTGCCAAAAACCCAGTCCAACACTCTAAAGCCAAGCACATCGACATTAAAATTCATTTCATCAGAGACTGTTATGAACGTTCGCTAACCCGGCTGGAACAGGTCCACACTGATAATAATATGGCGGATTTGTTCACAAAGCCATTTAACAAAGCTCGCTTCGATGTGCTTGTAGGTTTTCTGAAAATGATTCGTTTGAGGATTAAATTTTTATCTTATTTTTTTCTTAATTCTTCAATTCTATTTTCATTTTTATTTTTATTTTTAATTTAATTTAATTTTTTATTTTCAATTTCTTAGGATAGATTAAATTTGCGCATTTCATTTTCTTTTATTTTTATTCTCACCCATGCACAAATTTAGGGGGAGAAATAATCAAAAATCCAAAAACAATAAAAAAATTCAAAAAAATCCAAAAACAATAAAAAACCCAGAAATTTAAAAATGTTGTTGATAGTTTTGTTTGTAGGTGTTGTGACGGGAAATGAACTTAGCAAGTGATAACGGGCAATATGAATCGGCATAACGTACCTAAGTTGAATCGTCTACGCTCTGTGTTCGATGCGCTGGTAGGCACGAAAGATTTTTAATGGACTTGACTAGGGAAAATTGAACCTAATGAATTTAAGGACTTGACAAACTTTGACCTAGTTAGATCCGTTTAACCTGACTTCACGACGCTCGGATAGGTTGAGCAAGGAGGTATACATGGGAATCTACCGGTCACATTAAATAACCCGTATCTAGAACTGTGGATTCACTTTTCCTCGATGTGCGGATTCTGTCCTTAATTCCGGTTGGATGGGGCAACTGGTAAATTCCGATGAATTAGGTCTATAGAAAATTGTTTTCTTTCTTTCTGTCTGTTAGTCATATGTTGCCTCCTTTACGTGATTGGGAGATCTGACCTGGACTATAACATATGCAACTCTATTTCTCTGCATATTATATCAATGAAATTATTCTTATTTGTTAGTCATATGTTGTCTCCTTTGCATGACTAACAATCCGACCTGGAACACAACATATGCAATCTTCTACTTCTCAATCCCTCTAAAACTATAAGTAATAACAATCTGAATCTATCCTCTCTCCTGATGATTGTCTGCTCACCCGATGTAATGAGTACTCTGGAAGTCCTTGATGGCTGGGGCATATCAGGAAGCGGGAAACATGTTCTAGTACAATTAAAATTGAACACATACAGATTGTATGTAGATCTCGCTGCTCGATTTAGGTGGACAACAATATCCCTAGTTGTAGTCAGTTAAATGGTCATAAGAAAAATCTATTTAAGAATTAGGGCCAATCATGATAATAAAGTTATAATTAGATATATGCATGTATCATGTCATTGGTAAATTGTCCAAATGTTGTCACAAATGTTTCGTGTTTAAGTGGACCACAATACTGGCGATCGATCAATCGAAGATGTGAAGATAAGGGTACCGACAAGTGGAATAAGGTTGTCCAACAATTTTGATCCCATCGTCACAAATTCAGTCATAGTAATGAAATTTTGAGATTATGTTTTAGTTGAAGCTAAATTATTTTATTTTATTTTATTTTATTTTTATTTCATTTTTATTTTTATTTTTATTTCAATTTTTAGCTGTTAAAATTTATAATTTTTTTTATTTTTATTTTATTTTTATTCTATTATGCATAATTAAATTTTTTTTATTTTATTTTAAAATTTATTTTTATTTTTATTTTGTTTTTTACATTTTAATTTTACCTTTAGTAAAAATCCTCAAAAGAGTTATTTTTAAAATTTTTAACTGTGTTGGACTCTGCTCTATACTGTGTGGTTATCAGGTAAATGGTAAATGGGTATAAAAAGGGGTTTACCATCGGAATCACCCTCATATCTTTGATTCCGGCCGCAAACATCTCTCCCACTCTCTCTCTCTCTCTCTCTCTCTCTCTCTCTCTCTCTCTCTTCAAAAAAAATTCATCAAATCTTGCAAATCTAATCCGATAGTCTCGAAGGTAATGAGTTCTAGATCAGGAATATGCATTTTATTGTGTGATTAACTGAGTTATCGAAGCAGAAATGGAGAAAAAGGACACGACGGAGTTTACGGCCCAAGCTTACGGCCGCAAAATGCTTGCGACCGCAAACTCCGAATGATTGATAGTTTATTGTCCCGATTTGCGACCGTAAATCCTTATTAACCGAAATCTTCATGTGGTGGTCGTAAAATCTGTTCGTCGACCGTAAACCTAATTCATGGGCCGCAAACTCAGTTCTTGGGCCGCAAACTCTATTCTTGGGCCGCAAACTGGTGTTGACCGCAAATTAGTGTTGACTGCAAATTTAGATTTGATTTAAATGAAAGTTTTTTTTAAATTTTGACCCAAATTTTTAAATAAAAAATAATTAATATTATTATTTTTGGGATCAAAATTAAATTAAAATTTTTGTTGTTCGTTTGCCTTGTTTTTCTGTCTTACTTTGTATGGTTAAGTGCAGGATAATGGCGAACCTCAAATTTGCGGATATGCACAATCTTGCTATTGTCTTGGCGGATACTCCAGCTGTTCACTCAGATTTTCGATCGATGATTCATAGACTTCAGGAGTGCTGTTTGGCATCTGCTATTACAGTAAATCCTGTTGTTTACTAGAATTTAATTAGAGAATTCTGGGCGACTGCCAACATGGATATGAGTGATGCCGGTCATTTTACTATTAAAGCTACAGTTCAAGGATGCGAAATTGTGATTAATGAAAGCTTTATCAAAGAGACGTTGCTGATTGACGATCAACCTAATTTCCCTATGGAGATTGGGATTGAAGACACTCAAAGAATTCTAAGGAGAATGAGTTATGAAGGCACCTCACCTCCAACTCTAAAGAAGCTCTTACATCCGTATTGGAGATTGTTAGCACACGTGTTCGTTAGCCGCATTTTAGGGAGAAGATCGGGAGCAGATGAGATTTCTCAAAGGAATACTGGTGCAATTGTTTCTCTCACCGCAGGAGTGAAGTTCAACTTTTCAAGATTCATTTTGGATGGGTTTGTTGTGAACATTCGAGCTTCAACTCGGGATACTTTCTTATTGTATCCTACATTCATTCAGCTGTTCATCGATGCTCAGTTTCCGGATGTGAGAAAAGAAGGTGCTATTCTGGATATGAAATCATTGTGTCCTCACACTGTAGGACTCATCAAACAGAATCGAAAAGGAAAGTTTATTTTTCAAGGAAAATACCCGCTTGAAAATTTTGGAAGGTTCACTGAACTGAATGAACCTACAGAATCTTATGGTTCATCTGACCAGGCTTCTTCTGAGCCTGCATCTTCTAAGAACTCATCTCCAAACAACGCTGTTATTGATGTATCTGATGATGAAAGTACTGAAAAGGAAGATACTCCTACTCCTGACGCTCATGTGGCAGAAGAACATGGCGTAATGTCTAATCGTGCTCAAGGTGATGATTCAGAAATGAATGTGGAGTTTGAAGCAAATGTTGAGGGTGATAAAAATGATTCCTTTAGTGATCTTGATCTCACTGGTTTTGATCATGATGATATTGCAGCTTCTCTAGCCAGTAGTGCTAACTTGGTCTCGAATGAGAATCTTGACACAATCTTTAACAATGTCGATGAAGTTGTTCTTCCAACAACGGAGACAAGGGAGTCTAATGAAGTTTTTGAAACTGCAACCCCTACTTCAAACCAAATGGCAAATATTTCCACTCCAATGGAGATGGTTATGGGATTTTCCCTTCCTGTTTCTGTTCCTCCTACTTCAGAGCTGTTTGTGAGTGATTATACAACAACACAATCTGGTCAACCTCCGTTGAAAAGAAAAAGAAGGGATCCGAGGCAGAGTGAGTTAATTGCAAGTCTCCTTAGCGGCCTCCCAGTACCACCTACTACTACTCCCAGTCTTACCACAACCAAACTTTTTACTGTGGGTCCAGAAAATGTTTTTGATATTGGTGGTCCCTCTATTCCACCAGGGTTTACTCCTCCCCGATCTGATCACGACGAGACTTCTATGAGATTAGCCATGCATTTGGCTGAGGAGCAATTTTTGATGCCCTCTCCTCGCGGTAAAGGTATTTCTATAGGGGATGGTGGTTCTGGAGGAGACAACCTAACTATCTCAGGGATACAGAAGGAGATATCAGTACTGAGTCAGAAAAACATTGAGCTTGACATCCGTGTGTCAGGTCTTTAAGCTGAAAATTCAAAGCTTAATGTTCAAGTGTTTGAGCTTCAATCTGATAATTCAAAGCTTGGTATGCAAGTAGCTGATCTTACTAAGGACAAAGATCTTAAGTCAAAATAGATTTCTGATCTTCAAGATCACTTCAATTTCTTGACTTCATGCTATTTTGAGCTAAAGAAGAAACTTGAGGAAGACCTCGGTGATAAATACCATAAGTCTGCTGATGAATACAAGATCAATCTTCATGTTCAAGCCTTTCTAGTTTCTTTGCCAATTGGGCAAACATCAGGAGCAGTTAATCGTGTTGAAGATGAGCCTCCTCAAGCCCCCCATGTTTCAACAACCATTCGCGATGCACAAGAGGAAGCATCTAAGAAAGGGCAACTGCTGTTTAAAAGAAACCCTAATCAGAATGCTTCTTGGGATGAACCTGCGATTACAATGACTGATCTTGAAGTCGTTCGATTCAGAGATACTTTCGGTGATAGATCGAGAATTTTTTCGTGGGGATTTCATAATCCTCTCAAGATGTAGATCGTGCTAAGGAAAAGTGGTAACTCTGAGCTTTACAGAGATAGGCATGATTTTAGTTCATGGACTAGGGTCGATCTGACAGAATTGTCTCGAGCTCCTTTCTCTAATCTCACAAACAATCCACAAGCGACTCAGTTCAAGCACTTCCTTGAAGATCAAGTTAAGCAGGGGTTTCCTACCATGAAAACTGTTGAGTCCGTTATAGTAGAGCATTCTGATATCACTGATTCTAAAACTGACAAACCTTTGCAAGTTGTGTCGTGGCCCACAACCAAGCAGGTCAAACAGTTCCTTGTGCTTCAAAATTATCAAGATGGATCTCTAAGTTCAATGGAGTGTTGGGTTTTCGATGAAATTACTTCAATTGCGGTCATCAAGCTCAAGAATGGATGCATTCGACTCTATGATCGAAGAGATTTGTTACAATTTCGAAAATGGGATATTCATCACCTAAGCAACTTTCAGATTTTGGTTGCAGAGGATACTTTTGAGGATGCTGCGAAGGTGTATACAACTATGAGTGTTGAGATTCTTAACAAGCATATGTGGAATGGGGCAATGGGGAAAGTAGACGTTATGGTGGTCAATAAAGGTTAACTTCAAGCTAGCACCAAACCAAGGGGGAGATTGAAGGGCTCAAATTAGTGGTTTCGTCTAGGCTTTGCAATGTAATAGTAGTTTGGTTTAGTTGGAGTATGTTAGTAGATGTTATAGCTTGTTTACGGTTATAATGAGTTTACGGCCATAAACACTTCTTGGTCATGGTCCCTATAAATAGAGGGTTAGTCAGACGTTTTATGGTTGTTGATGCCTTATTGTTCACGACTTTCTATCGAGTTGTACCAGACGTTTATAGCTATAAAACGTGTGTAAGCTTGGTTTATTCTCTTTTCGTCTCTATTGTTTTGTGTGATTTTGTTTGCTATTGATCACTGGTAAGATCCGTTCTCAGGACCTTACAGTCAGGTCAGCTTTGCTTCCAATGTCCCTTCTCTTACAGTAGAAACATACAGACTCTTTGGGAGTGGTACACGGGACTCTCACAGATTTAGCCTTTCTCTCAACCATTTGGTCCACCAGGTTGACCATGGACAATCCCTTTCCAATGGGAAGAGAAAACTTTTCCGGACTTCCAATGTTACCATTTTCAATGTCCATGGAAGTTTGAGAAGTAGATCTTCCACCCAAATTTACTTTTCCAGTGCGCCAAAACATTTCCGATTCTCCAGCAACAAGCAAATAAGTAAGATCAATAAGGGTCATGTCGTGGTCTGTCACATAGTAGTCCTTAATGAACTCACTATACGACTCAGGAAGTGATTGAAGAACCCAGTCCACAGTCAACTTCCTTGAGACTTAGACACCCAACATTCTCAGCCTGTTGATACGTGGCTTTATCTCCAAGACGTGAGAACACACAGACCTTCCATCTTCATGTTTCATTGCAAGTAAGGCTTGAGTAACCTTGAATTTTTCAAGTCTTTGAGTTTGTGGGTCAGGGAGAATAATTGGAGGGGGTGGAGGAAGAGAAGTATGATTTCCATGACCCAATCGCTGGACATCATCTTCATTAGGAAAGCTTGTTCCAAGGGATTTGGGAAGATCAAAATTTTCTGAACCAGACGTCTACAATGGGAGAAACTCACGTTGGTTGATTTAAGTCCTTAATAGAACACCCAATTTGAAATATTAAGACTAGGTCCCAACACAATATTTTATAACTTGGAAGAGGGATGCCGTAATCCAAGCTACAAAATATTTGAAGGTAGGCGAATGACGATTCACCAATTTCCACCATGAAAAGCGAAATAAGTATTAGGTTTTAATTGGATTGAAACTCCTAGATCTTTTGAGATTCATTGGACTTTTCAATGACATGTTTAAATCTCGATTGTGCCCTCTCAAGTTTGTGATTGGGATGCCGAGGATCACAAACAAGGTGTGAATAACCATGAAAATTAACTTGGCACCCTTAATTTTATCACCTAATCGATGTGTCGGTTAGCCACACGCGCTCCACCGATCTATAATAAACATTAAGTCACCTTTTGCCACTCTTACTAGTCCATGTTAGTGTGCCGGTTTTCCACACATGCTCCACCAATGACTTGGTAAGGTACAAAGTGTAATTTAATGGGTTAGCACCAACTTCACATTTTCCTAAAGTAACTAAGATTGGGAATTTATAAAAGGTTTAGTTACTTTATATTTATCATTATACTTATAATGAGAATTATAGTCCTTGTCCTACCTATTCTGCTAACGACCCTCTACCAGTCAAGGAAGTGGTGGGTGAGAGTGGACACCCATTAAGCTGCCATTTTATAGGCACAACCTTATACCTCCCTTATAGACCGACTTCATGAATGAGGCCTACTAACGGTAAGACTGACTTGCTCTTATACATAGATATATTATTAACTTATAATACTATAAAGTATAAGGGTTGAATTTTAACTTTTAAAACTCTAGGGTTTGGAATTAAAGTGTGTGTGAGACTCTACAAATTCCAAAACTTGAGGGCAAGTTTTAAAAATATTCAAAAACTTTTCATTTCTATAACTTATGAGTTTTAATGGTTGTAAAGAAAAGACTTTTGGGATTCCATAACTTGAGGACAAGTTATGCAGTCAATTAATTGGCATTTAGATCAAGAATTACAATAACAAACAATTTGCAAATAATTCCTATGATCTACAAAAACTCATAAGTATTAAAATTCATACGAACAATTTTAAGAATCAGATAAACATATATAAAACTTGAAAATTTTATAATAGCCATTGAAAATGGATTATCATAATCATCACCACACCAAAAACAGGTTATATAAGTCCAAATCAGTTTAGGGTAATGATTCTAGTCCATTTCCAGCAGCAAAACTCGAAAATCTACACACAAGGCCTCCTACTCGCCGAGTGCAAGAGCCTACTTGACGAGTAGGATGATTTTACACTTGGACTCGTCGTGTCCCCCCATGGACTCGGCAAGTCTACTGAACAGTGAACAAATTTTTGACTTTTTAAAGCATTTTGCATCAAGCTCTGATACCACTGATAGGTTTTGAGCATTCTAACACCCCTATGGTGTACATGCACCCCTACAAACCTTGGATCTATGTTTTCTCTATCATACATGCAAATATGATTTTTTCCAAGGTTCTCATCCTAACTAACATACCATGGGGTACTTGTAATATAAAACTTAGTGGGATGACGTACCTTTTTCTTGTAGTTGATTCCTTGGAGCTTCAAGATCCTAGCACCAATAATGTGGATGCCTCAAGTGGAATCAAAAATCACCAAAACACCTTGGAAAACTTGAGAGAATAGCAATCACACTAGAAATCGTCCTACTCTTGTTCACTCACACACTAGTGCCATTTCATGTGCCAAAGACCTCTTTATATAGTATAGAGGATTAGGGTTACATCCATGTAAACCTTAATACCCATGACCTTTCATTTCCATAGGATCCATGGGTTAAAAACTCCATGGACTATCCATGCAAACTTAGCCCATCCTAAATGAACTTGGCCTATTCTATATATATAAGAGTCCATATTTAATTAGTTCCTTTTGATCACTAAATTAATTCAAAATTAATTCTTGATCAATACTAATTAAATAATATGATTTCATATTAATATATTATAACTTATAGTATATTAATAAATCATAACTAGACTATTCTCAAAAGACTATCCATACAAATTGTTCCGGTGAAGTGCAACCCAATTGGACCATGCTACTCTCCGGTCGAGTACATACCAATAATAGTTATGGGCTTAGACATCTAATCCAACAAGGATATCCTCTACATACAAGGTGCATGAGTCATCCCAAACTCACTAACTTAGATCTCTCACAAATAAGTTGTTGAAGAGCATTATGCCCCTCCTAGTAGTGTGCATCGCTCATCTCAATCACTAGCTCTCATCAATGAGTAAGAACGAAAAGACCAACAAGAAGGTTACTAGAATACTAGTTGGTTAGATACTAGGCATCAAGTTAAGACCACCAGTTAGACAACTAGACTCTCTGTAACATCCTGAAATTCAGGTAAAGCTATTCAACCCTTCTCTTTTTCCCAAGTTGTCAAGTTAAGTCCTTTAAGTATGTATTAGGCTTGTGAGTACGTTGGGCGTACTGAGGAGTACGCTGCACGTACTCAAGTGCTTATTTTGGACGTGGACTCGCCTGGGTACGTTGGGCGTACCCAGGTTACGCTGGACATAATGTCTCCAGATGTAAACCCTAATTTAGGGCTTGAGCACTATAAAATGAATAATATGGCTGCGACCTCAGCCTCCAATCCATAGATAAACCCTAAAAGAAAGCCCCCTTTCGTTTTTAACAAGTGTATTGGTGTTCTAAGCTTCTAGTGTCATTTCAAGGTAGTGGAAGGAAATAAGAGGTCATTTTGGAGGCTAGAAGCTTGTGGGAAAGAGTAGATCTGAGCTTTTCAGAGGTTGGAGGTTCTTCCTAAGGTAAAAAGCTCAAACCTTGCCTTGTTATTTATGTTATGTGCTTCTTGGACCAATTTCTAGGGTTTTTGGTCCCAAGATGGAGACTTTATGAGAAAATGGTCTCCATTGGCCTAGATCTATCATATTTCTGGTCTATAAGTATTGTGTGTTCATAAAAATGCAATCTTGGACGTAAAGATGGAGCCATGCATCAGATCTAGACCTTTGGAGGGAAAAAGGAAAGAGGTTTGACGGTGTAGGGACCTTTACAGCCATGCAAAGGCTTAAAGGTTCCGACTTTATGGAATAAGAGGGTGTAAGAGAGTCAGATCTAGAAGTTGAAGGAGTGTCTTAACCGTTTAAGACCAAAATCTAAGAAATGGCTAAATTGGGACTTATGCTGGGCGTAACTCCCAGTACGCGCAGCGTAAGGGGTTGAAGCCCCGATTATGGTTCGCTGGCATACGCCCCGCGTGTAGAGAAGGTACGCGCCTCGTACTGCCTTCTGTTGACTTTCGTTGACTTTTAGGGTTTTGGTCAACCTTTGGACTTTTGGGTCACGGAGGGGTAAAATGGTCTTCTACCCTTCTGTGGAAATTATAGAGTGGATTTAATCTAGCCTTTGAGATCCATGATTTATTTGAGAGTTTTGTTATGTGTTCAGGTGGGGTCTAGACTAGTGTGATTGAGTACGAGACTATCCGAAATACCGAGGTGGGTCTTCTCAATATACTGTACCTGGAAGGGTACCTATCTGTGACCGGAAGGTCTTGTATGCTATGAGATGTATGTGTTATATGTTATGTGATATGTATGTGTTATGTATGTTATGTATGGTATGGACCAAAAAGTCAAGATGATATGGACCAGACGGTCAAGAGGTTACGGATCGGAAGGTCGATACGAGTAGGACGGGAAGGTCTACCGGAGTTCAGGACGGAAGTCCCCTGAGACACTCAGATTGGAAGATCCCATAGAGTTATGGCCAGGAAAGGCGTATGTTTAGTATGTGGTATTTTGGGGAACTCACTAAGCATTTATGCTTATAGTGTTGTGTGATGTGTTTCAGGTACTAGTGACGACCGCAGGAAGGCACCGACATGATCAGTACACACACAAGGAGTTTTACATGTTATGATCTTGGGATGTAATGTTATGGGTTGTTATGTGATACAATGGCATTTTTATAACTATTATGAATAAAAGTATGTTTTTAAAATGTGAAAAATTGTTTCGAAAATTTATGTCGTTACAAGTTGGTATCAGAGCCTTGGTTTGAGGGATTCGGGTGCATCTTTGGATGAATCTGAACTCAAACTGAGGATTTGAGAAAGTTTTCATCAAATAAACAATTTTTCTAAAAGAGTAAAAGGTTTTGAGGAAGACAGAATGGAGCAATGTGTGTACGATCAGCCAGCGCCCGAACGATGTTTTCCCAAAATACCCTTACACTATGTGTTATGAGATATGTTATGATATGATATGCATGCTAGAGTTGGCTAGGAATTCATATTAGGACTAGAGTGGCTTGATTTTGTGATGCCTTAGCCTAGGAAGGATATTGCTGTTATGTGATGCTTGAGAGCGAGTAGGTAGCAATGAGGGGCTGATAAGAGGTCTATCGAAGGGTAGCCTATGCCAGTGAGATATAGAGTACTTGTGATCTGGGATCCAAGGAGGAGGACATAGGGTGAATATTGATGCGGTGTAGACGGTAGTATAAGGGCCCGTACTAATGAAGACACCGGAGCAGTGCGCACTCTAAGTAAGAATCCTTTGGGTACTAAGGAACAAGTAGCGTCGAGTTATCGAGTGCGAGCATGTTCGAGCGAGTCTTTGATATTATTATGTCATATTTCAGAAACATCACGGTTGGACACACCACAGACCTGAGGCAAGTGGTGTGAGTGACGAGGAGCGTCGTCAGATGATCCACGATGAGGTGGTGGTGGCGATCAGGGCCAAGATTCCGGAGATGTTTGGGTTTATCAAGACTACACTAATTGAGACTTTCGATGAGTGGTACGCCGCGGTGACTGAGGCTGCTGCTGCTGCAGCTACCGCAGTTGTGGCTGCTGCCAGGCCTCAGGGAGGTGATTCGTTGTTGTTTCAGGAGTTCAGCAACACGAAGCCACCCGAGTTTGATGGGACGCAGGATCTGATCGCTGCGATGAGATGGATTGTTGATATTGAGGGATGCTTCTATACGTGTTCATGTCCGGAGCATCTGAGGGTTCGGTTCGCATTGAACCAGCTTCGCTTGGGAGCGAAGGACTGGTGGAAGTTCGTGATGGCAAGCTTCACAGTTGCAGAGATTTCAGAGGTGACATGGGAGAGGTTCACCACCATGTCTAGAGATGAGTATGTTCCCCCGGTGGAGAGGGAACGTTTGGTTCAGGAGTTCTTGACCCTCAAGATGGGTACTGATTCGGTTACTGTGGTTACTAGGAAGTTTCATGAGAGGGGGATGTGCTGCCCTGAGCAGGTGTCTACTGAGCAGGCATGTATGAGCCGATATTTGGGCGTTCTGAGGAGAGACATTCGGGAGTTCGTGTCGAACTCAACGTACTGGACATTTGCTGAGCTCCAGGAAAAGGCCTGAAAGAGGGAGATTGAGTTGGAGACTCAGGCCAGGGAGGAGGCCGAGTCTCAGAGGATGGATCGGCGGCCGACACAGTCTTAGCCGACAGCCAAGCGGACCAAGTCCGTTGATACGAGGTCTGGAGGCCAAAAGGGCCGCACTTGTGGGAAGTGCGGCAAGGGACATGATGGGGTCTGTAGATCAGGTGCTTGCTACAAATGTGGCAAGGAGGGGTTATATCGCCAAGGATTTCCCCAAGGGATTTATGGTTTGCTTTCATTGCAACCAGACTGGCCATCGGAAGGCCGAGTGCCCGCAGTCGCATCAGGGGATAGCTAAGGGATCTGCGCCTGCAACTAGGGTTACCGAGGTTCGGCCAGTGAAGGCCGAGGCACCGCAGGCTCGTGGGAGAGATTTCCAGTTGACAACAGAGGAGGTCCGCGCAGTGCCCGATGTTGTGGCTGGTATGTATTCTCTATTTATTTTTGTTGATTTGAGATATTGTGCTTATATGATCATATGCGTAGGTACTTTTCTTGTGAATTTTGTACTTGCTTTGGTGTTATTTGACTCGGGTGCAAGTCAGTCATTTGTTTCCTTGGCATTTAGTCAACACATTAGTATCCGACGAGAGGCGTTGAGTCGACCTCTGCGAGTTTCTATAGCTAACGAGCGAGCGATGTATGCTACGGATGTGATTCGAGGATGTATACTTGAGATCTTCGGTGTGGAGTTCTCGATAGATCTGGTCCCGATTGCGATGGGGGACGTATGTGTTATAGTGGGCATGGATTGGTTGCGCTGATTTGGAGCTGTTATAGACTACAAGCGTTAGTTGGTGACAATACGAGACCCTAGTAGGGGAGTACTTACGGTGTATGGAGAGGGTACTCAATGTGGGTTAGCGTTTTGTTTGGCTGCCAGGGCGAGGTAGAGTTTGTAGCAAGGCTGCAGCGAGTTGGTAGCCTATGTGATGGACACGCGAGTGGCCGCTAGGAGGCAAAGTTTGGTTGATGAGGTTCCGATAGTGTGTGAGTTCCCGGATGTTTTTCCCAAGGAATTGTCGGGTGTGCCTCCCGAGAGGCAAATGGAGTTCCGTATCGATTTGGTTCCGAGAGCAGCGCCTATCACCAAGGCGCCTTATCGCCTTGCACCGCCAAAGATGCAGGGGTTATCCTCGCAGCTTCAGGAGCTGCTGGGGAAGGGGTTTATTCGACCGAGTAGCTCGCCATGGGGAGCGTCGATCCTTTTTGTCAAGAAAAAGGATGGTTCACACCGGATGTGTACTGATTACCGGGAGTTGAACAAGTTGACGGTCAAGCCAATAGAAGTTAGAACAGTTTCAGCCAATAGAAGTTAGAACAGTTTCAGCCAAATTTCCAAACTTTGGGTATAAGTTTGAGTTTTTCAGGATGTACACTAAAGGAGATATCAGGAGAGTGGATGCACTAGGGTTTTGTGCAACACTATTATTCCGATACTCTAGGATATTAGAATTCATTCTGGGAATAAAATATTTTCTACCCAAAAATCTCAGGACTATATATAGAAATCTGAACCAAATAATTCATTAGTTACATTTCCAATTAGAGAAAAGTCAAATTCTCTCTCACGGATCTTCGGGTTTTTATCCCAAATCGTGAGTACTTCAATCTAGTTGTATTATATAGCTTAGATTGTGATTAATAACATCAAAATCACGACAGAACAACAAGATCTATAGAACATCTTGGAGAGTAAACTCCTTTTCAAAAGCCAAATGATGCCTAGTCCTTCCTTAAGCGATGAAACTAGTTTGGGCTTGTACACAAATGAGTTTAGGGACAGAAAACAAACTCAAAACAAGAATATTTGAGAGTTTACTCCCCAAGAACATCTTGGAGAGTAAACTCCATTTGGAGAGTAAACTCCATTTTTAAGGGCCAAAAGTGTCCCAATGTACCACAAATCCTTGGAAATGAACCTTGAGACTACCCATGACATGTTTAGACATCCAAAAAACCTAGAATCAAGGGTTGAAAGTGAGTTCACGGCCAAGGAAGTTCTTGAGCCACGAACTCCATTTTAAGGTGTCAAAATGCCCTAAATGCCACCCTTAAGCCAAGAGACTAGCATAGCTTTTTACCATGATGTGTCTAAGACCCAAAACAACCAAAATACTAACACCCACAAGTGTTTACGGCCGCAAACACATAACCAAATGGTCTATGGCCGAAAACTCAACTTAGGGGTGTTTTGGTGCCACAAACACTTCCTAAGGCTTAGGAATGAATTTAGAATGCTTCCTTATGACCTTTAACACCCTCATAAACATATTTGGACATGAGTTTACGGTTGTAAACTCATTTGGGCCGTGAACACCCCAAAAGTGCCAAAAGAAGTGGTCTTTCTCATCCCAGGCTAAAGCTAATGTCCCTAAATCATTCCCTAGCTTTCATACTTACACTAACCCATGAGTAACCATGAGTTTACGGCCATAAACTCCCTTGGGCCATGAACTCATGGTAGTAAACTCATATGTGTGCCTTTATACCTTCCTATGTTGAATCACATGTGATTCCAACACTTGGTCAAGGTGTTACCTAGTCCCGGAAGGTGTTTCCCTTCATATGGTTGTTATAAACACTATATTCATGTCAATATGTGTCCTTATATGTCATTTAGGACTTATTGTGTCTCGGGATTTCATTCGTGGAACTTCTCATCCATACACGTGTACCCGCTAGAACCACTCACAACAGGTGAGTTCATACCCATAATCAATGTTTTAAATGATTTTAAATGATTTAATGGGGGGGGGGAATACAAGTAGAAAACAACATGTTATTAAGTCAATCTTATGTATTTTATAACTGTGTTTTCACTCAGTAGATTTCACATACTTCAAAAGGTGATACATGAAATGGTTTTCTATTTTAAAATACCTTGATAACAAAAGTAGTAGTTTTGAAATGTTTATTAAAATGACATCAAGTGACTCTTAAGTATTGTTTAAAACTCTTAGATATGTTACCAAACCATTACTTTTACCTTCTTGAACAAAACTATACTTATACACTTATGTTTCTTATATATATATATATATATATATATATATATATATATATATATATATATATATATATATGTATGTATGTATTGATGTTATAGTTTCATACCTTATTCGTTTTCCCACACTCTTGTGTAGCAAGGGTGTATAAACCTACGTGAACAACCAATTACCTTTCAGTTAACTATCATAGGGATAGTTAGAAGATATCAAACATTATTTCTATTACATGAAATCACACAAGAGTAAGTTTATTCATGAGTCTATACCAGTACCTTACATGATACATGAGTACACTTACTTAGGATTAAATGATACATGAGTACTGTTACATATATACATTATCCTGTAGTCACTTACCTGGATGCTTGTACCTAGAGTTATGAGGAAGATTTATTAGTACCTTCTGTGTAAATTTTCCTGCTCATCCCAGTTGAAGGGGATGTCTAGACGGGACTAACCATTCCGGAACCCAGCTGTTAGCACCAGTGGGTGATGAACATCTACGGATGTCTAAGGTTATTATCTATGTTAGGAGATCGATACCGGGACTAACCCTCCCTCCACCCTGCTGCCACTACAGACGATGAGTGGACAATCTTCGGATGTTCATTAGGGTATACCTTTCGCTTCGGCGATGTCGTGTTAATCCTGGTCACCTATGGATAACACTTACATGATTATGCTTTTTCCTGTTTACTTTATTTTGTGATACTTTCACATAAACGATGAGTTAGACTAAGTACTTTAGTACTAGTCAATAGAAGGAGAAACTATCATTTTACTTACAAAACATTCGGGTCTTGGTTGAAGACTACTTTACATACTAATAGAAAATAAGGGATTTTCTAGGGCTTTTCATACTTATATCAACATTTTCATTTAAAGGTTTACATGACTTTTAAAACAACTTTTCAAAGCAAGACAATGACACTTAAATACTTATGAATTCACCAACTTTAAAGCTAATACTCTCTTTCAAAATAACTTGTATTCTCAGGTCATCAGTAGACAGGTACGGTGACCCGGTTTTGAGAAGACGGAGCAGACAAGTTTCGTCTTTTATTTTGATTGTATATTTTTGGTGTCTTATTACAACGAAAGAACACACATGTATTAAAACTTTACTTATAATGCAATGGATGATGTTGTTGCTTGTTTACTATTTTACACTGTTGTGATACTGTACATGACGTCCTCCACCCCTGAACGTTTCCGCCGTTCGTGGTTTTGGGGTGTGACAGATTGAGAGTTCACCAGAGGGATGACCGTCACTAGTAGTAGATACTTCACTTTATATTCCTTTGTAGAAAGGAATCGTGTTTTTGTCTATGCCCAACGTGGCATTTTCTATGAAACTATCTTGTACTGTAAGTACTTTTGGTTAGGTCTTTATGCTGTCAAAAACTATCTTCGCTGGATATGATGTAAGACCTTTTTTCAAGGTCATTTTCCCGAACTTGTACGTCATGAATATCAAATGTATTGATAGTCGGCTAACTTTTGTGTCATTCTTTATTCAAATACTCTTATCATACTTTCATTTGAGTCTATTTGAAACATGCTCTAGTCAAGTCATTGGACTATAGCAATTTAACTCCGGAGACATCTCCAAGTCTTTTTTAATGGTTAGATCATGTTATTCACCAACCAATGATACCTCGGCTCACACAACAAACAGCTTGAGACCATTGTAAGAACTTACTTTCAAACTTTACTAGGACTGCGTCATAGGGATGCAGGTCGAACCTTAGAGAACATACTTCTATTCTTTACATGAGCGATCGAACTACGTCTAGATTCAACCATTTTTCGCTAACAAATTCATTTTCTTTCGGTGTAACAGAATCATGTCTCCCAAGAAAACGATCAGCCCATCAACCAAACACCAACTCTTCAGATTGATGCAGCTACCTTTCAAGCTGCAGTCTCGGCTGCCGTGTCAGCTGTTCTGACCCACCTGAACGCTAACAACACAAGTGTTAGCGGGATTGTTAACAATCATTCCACCCCAAGTAACAATCTAGTACCTCAGCAAGCAACAAACTACCACGATACCCCGAGTCCTAAGACCAAGAGTAACAAACGAAAGTCTTGGACTAACTCTAAGGACAAGTCGCTTCGACGGGCAAACAGGAAACAACCACCAGTAACAACCTTCACAGCTACGACATCAGTACCTCCTACTACCATCCCTTCGGGCATCCCAATTGTCCCTAAACCAGCCAAACTTTATGCTGGAAGTCTCCCAAAATGCATTCAATGCAGTTTTCACCACCATGGACCTTGTAGGGAGATGCAGTGCTCACACTGCAACAGGAAGGGGCATACAGCCCGTGTCTGTAGGACGCCAACAGCTCAGGCCACTCAAGTGCCAAACACCAGTGTGAACCAGGTTTGCTACGGTTGTGGCAAAGTAGGTCACTACAAAAGGAATTGCCCAGGGGAAGCAATTGCTGGCACAGACGAAAGTCTACTACCAACCGCCGCCGCAGGAGAGTCTACTCCAGACCCACGTTAACGTAATTTAGGCGTTTCGTTGTAATTGACTTATGAACCATCCCCAAGACTAGTGCAACCAGAGTCTTATCTTTTGCGGGATCCCGTCCATTTAGGGATGCTCGTGCTACATATACTTGACTTTTGTAGTATATCCTATTGGCAGCAATAGTCTTGTAGCAAATCTAAAGTATTGTAACTTTGTTCATGGTTGCACGGTTGTTTTTGTCTGTAAATGTTTTATGTTCAAATCTAATGTCTTTAAGTTTCTGTATAATTCCGACATTATCATACGACTCGATTCAATTTGATCCTCGCAATGCCAGTTTCATAAGTACATCTCTTTCTCAGTAAACGTCTTTTAGCGAAGTCGTCATATCAGAACTCCGAGGTACTCGTGCATGAAGTACTTTATAGTTCCTTTCCTTTCTGAAGGAATCCCCACAGTATTACTCATGCAGTACGTCAAGTTCAACTCCAAGATTCATACGGTTGACCTATCACTGAAGAATGTATACATGAGAGTGAAATATAATCAATGTTTTATAGGTTTAGAATTGACGAATTCACTATAACTTCTTTTCCCTCGATGGGATGTGAGGTTAAGGAAGAATCAGTTATTCGACTACCTTTTCAACCTTAGTTATATACGACTCGTATACACGAAATTGTGATCATTGAACCATGTATGAATTATAATATGAACTTCAGGACAAAGACTGCCCAAGACTACGAGTAATTGCATTTAGCATGTGAACAAACTTAGGACCCAGTATGACTCTTATAACCAGAACGCCTTACAGTCTAAACATCTACGGAAGAATCAAGAACAGCCCGGACAACACATCAAACTACTCAACAATAGAATTAGAAGACCAGGCTTCTCACCCTTGAGAGCTCCGGTCTTATTCGTACCAGAAGTCGAAGGAGTGCATCATATGTACCTCGACGACCAGAGACTTCATTTCGATTTCCTTTAGAAATCGTTGTCTCTGCCTCGCTTAGGCGAGTTGACTGAGCAAACATAGTGAAAGAGTTACTTTCAGAAATGGACCTAAGATCCGAATATCACCATTTCGAGTGATAGGGAAGGATGTCCTGAAGACTATCCTTCGAACTTGATGCAGACATTTCAAGTCCGTAATGATACCCCTCAGATAGGATGAATACGCCCATAGTATTCATGAGCTGAATGAGTGGAGTACGTCTTTCTTACTGAGATTAGTTCGTCATTTGTCCATGTAATGCCTTACTTATCTACCCTCGTAGTAAGAAAGAACCCATGGGAACATTACCGTCGGAGATACTTTTCGCAAAGTTCTTTGAACATGAGTTTTAGAATTAAGAGTCACATTTCCTGAAACACACTATTAGTGATGTGGAAATTCTTGAGTACTCTAGCAAGTTATCCAAAACTGTTGGGAATTTGTCGGCACCGTAGTCACCAACGGAAAATTCGCTAAATTCTAGGTCTTACAGACCTACTATCATAGTCCATTCGGAATCCCTCACAAATTTCAGAAACCCTTTCAACTTTGACCCAACAAGGGGTGGCCCTTGACTGGGAAGTTAAGCGATAGAAAGAACCTTTGGAATAACAAGTGAGAGACCAAATTCTTAAAGAAACCTCACTCTGGGAATGGCTTAAATACGCTTCGTAAAGCGTGGAAAGCTAAATCCAATATAGTTAGGACCTCCGAGATTCCTACCAGAATCGGTCCTACATCTCACCGACTAGATCTACCCCGCGAACTCAGTAACATACATGTTACCCTTCACATCTCAATTTTTAAACAATACCTTTCCGTTAGTACTCTCATAAGCCCACTCAACGAAATCAAGATGAATGAGATCCTCGCCTTCGTATTTGAACCGTAGTGACCCTCGACCGAGAGGTCAAGCGGACAAAGCAACACCGTCGCCCTTTAGTGAAGGTTCGTTGGGACACCAACCGAGAACCCGATTTCACTTAGGAACGCGAGACCCAATCGATTAGGAAGTTCACATAACGACTCGATCATTCGTACCTACTTCCTTGCCTAAATTCTAATTTCGGGACGAAATTCCCTTTAACAGGGGGATGATGTGACAACCCGAAATTTCCATTCTGAACAAACAATATCAAGCTGATAGAAGTTAGAACAGTTTCAGCCAAATTTCCAAACTTTGGGTATAAGTTTGAGTTTTTCAGGATTTACACTTAAGGAGATATCAGGAGAGTGGATGCACTAGGGTTTTGTGCAACACTGTTATTCCGATACTCTAGGATATTAGAGTTCATTCCGGGAATAAAATATTTTCTGCCCAAAAATCTCAGGATTATATATAGAAATCTGAACCAAATAATTCATTAGTTACATTTCCAATTAGAGAAAAGTCAAATTCTCTCTCACGGATCTTTGGGTTTTTATCCCAAATCGTGAGTACTTCAGTCTAGTTGTATTATATAGCTTAGATTGTGCTTAATAACATCAAAATCAGGACAGAACAGCAAGATCTGTGAGTTTACTCCCCAAGAACATCTTGGAGAGTAAACTCCTTTTCAAAAGCCAAATGATGCCTAGTCCTTCCTTAAGCTATGAAACTAGTTTGGGCTTGTACACAAATGAGTTTAGGGATAGAAAACAAACTCAAAACACCAAGATTTGAGAGTTTACTCCCCAAGAACATCTTGGAGAGTAAACTCCATTTTTAAGGGCCAAAAGTGTCCCAATGTCCCTCAAAGCCTTGGAAATGAACCTTGAGACTACCCATGACATGTTTAGACATCCAAAACAAATAGAATCAAGGGTTGAAAGTGAGTTCATGGCCAAAGAAGTTCTTGAGCCATGAACTCCATTTTAAGGTGTCAAAATGCCCTAAATGCCACCCTTAAGCCAAGATACTAGCATAGCTTTTTACCTTGATGTGTCTAAGACCCAAAACAACCAAAATACTAACACCCACAAGTGTTTACGGCCGCAAACACATAACCAAATGGTCTATGGCCGAAAACTCAACTTAGGGGTGTTTTGGTGCCACAAACACTTCCTAAGGCTTAGGAATGAATTTAGAATGCTTCCTTATGACCTTTAACACCCTCATAAACATATTTGGACATGAGTTTACGGTTGTAAACTCATTTGGGCCGTGAACACCCCAAAAGTGCCAAAAGAAGTGGTCTTTCTCATCCCAGGCTAAAGCTAATGTCCCTAAATCATTCCCTAGCTTTCATACTTACACTAACCCATGAGTAACCATGAGTTTACGGCCATAAACTCCCTTGGGCCATGAACTCATGGTAGTAAAATCATATGTGTGCCTTTATACCTTCCTATGTTGAATCACATGTGATTCCAACACTTGGTCAAGGTGTTACCTAGTCCCGGAAGGTGTTTCCCTTCATATGGTTGTTATAAACACTATATTCATGTCAATATGTGTCCTTATATGTCATTTAGGACTTATTGTGTCTCGGGATTTCATTCGTGGAACTTCTCATCCATACACGTGTACCCGCTAGAACCACTCACAACAGGTGAGTTCATACCCATAATCAATGTTTTAAATGATTTTAAATGATTTAATGGGGGGGAATACAAGTAGAAAACAACATGTTATTAAGTCAATCTTATGTATTTTATAACTGTGTTTTCACTCAGTAGATTTCACATACTTCAAAAGGTGATACATGGAATGGTTTTCTATTTTAAAATACCTTGATAACAAAAGTAGTAGTTTTGAAATGTTTATTAAAATGACATCAAGTTACTCTTAAGTATTGTTCAAAACTCTTAGATATCTTACCAAACCATTACTTTTACCTTCTTCAACAAAACTATACTTATACACTTATGTTTCTTATATATATGTATTGATGTTATAGTTTCATACCTCATTCGTTTTCCCACACTCTTGTGTAGCAAGGGTGTATAACCCTACATGAACAACCAATTACCTTTCAGTTAACTATCATACGGATAGTTAGAAGATATCAAACATTATTTCTATTACAAGAAATCACACAAGAGTCAGTTCATTCATGACTCTATACCAGTACCTTACATGATACATGAGTACACTTACCTAGGATTAAATGATACATGAGTATTGTTACATAGATACATTATCTTTTAGTCACTTACCTGGATGCTTGTACCTAGAGTTACGAGGAAGATTTATTAGTACCTTCTGTGTAAACTTTCCTGCCCATCCCAGTTGAAGGGAATGTCTAGACGGGACTAACCATTCCGGAACCCAGCTGTTAGCACCAGTGGGTGATGAACATCTACAGATGTCTAAGGTTACTATCTATATTAGGAGATCGATATCGGGACTAACCCTCCCTCCACGCTGCTGCCGCTATAGAGGATGAGTGGACAATCTTTGGATGTTCATTAGGGTATACCTTTCGCTTCGGCGATGTCGTGTTAATCCTAGTCACCCAGGGATAACACTTACATGATCATGATTTTTCCTGTTTACTTTATTTTGTGATACTTTCACATAAACGATGAGTTAGACTAAGTACTTTAGTACTAGTCAATAGAAGGAAGAACTATCATTTTACTTACAAAACATTCGGGTCTTGGTTGAAGACTACTTTACATACTGATAGAAAATAAGGGATTTTCTAGGGCTTTTCATACTTATATCAACATTTTCATTTAAAGGTTTACATGACTTTTAAAACAGATTTTCAAAGCAAGACAATGACACTTAAATACTTATGAATTCACCAGCTTTAAAGCTGATACTCTCTTTCAAAATAACTTGTATTCTCAGGTCATCAGTAGACAGATACGGTGGCCCGGTTCTTAGAAGACGGAGCAGTCAAGTCTCGTCTTTTATTTTGATTGTATATTTTTGGTGTCTTATTACAATGAAAGAACACACATGTATTAAAACTTTACTTATAATGCAATGGATGATGTTGTTGCTTGTTTACTATTTTACACTGTTGCGATGGAGCCATGCATGAGACTACACCTTTGGAGGGAAAAAGGAAAGAGGTTTGAGGGTGTAGGGACCTTTACAGGCATGCAAACGCTTAAAGGTTCCGATTTTATGGAATTAGAGGGTGTAAGAGAGTCAGATCTGGAAGTTGAAGGAGTCTCTTAACCGTTTAAGACCAAAATCTAAGAAATGGCTGGACCGGGACTTACGTTGGGCGTAACTCCCAGTACGCGCAGCATAAGGGGTTGAAGCCCCGATTATGGTTCGCTGGCGTACGCCCCGCATACAGAGAAGGTACGCGCCGCGTATTGCCTTCTGTTGACTTTCGTTGACTTTTAGGGTTTTCGTCAACCTTTGGACTTTTGGGTCATGGAGGGGTAAAATGGTATTTTACCCTTCTGTGGAAATTATAGAGTAGATTTAATCTAGCCTTTGAGAGCCATGATTTATTTGAGAGTTTTGTTATGTGTTTAGGCGGGGTCTAGACCAGTGTGATCGAGTACGAGACTATCCGAGATACCGAGGTGACTCTTCTCACTATACTGTACCTGGAAGGGTACCTATGTGTGACCGGAAGGTCTTGTATGCTATGAGATGTATGTGTTATATGTTATGTGATATGTATGTGCTATGTATGTTATGTATGGTATGGACCGGAAGGTCAAGATGATATGGAGCGGACGATCAAGAGGTTATGGACCGGAAGGTCGATACGGGTAGGACCGGAAGGTCTACTGGAGTTTGGGACGGAAGTCCCCTGAGACACTCGGATTGGAAGATCCCATAGAGTTATGGCTTGCAAAGGTGTATGTGTAGTATGTGGTATTTTGGAGAACTCACTAAGCATTTATGCTTACAGTGTTGTGTGATGTGTTTCAGGTACTAGTGACGACCGCGGGAAGGCGCCGACATGATCAGTTCACACACGAGGAGCTTTACATGTTACGATCTTGGGATGTAATGTTATGGGTTGGTATGTGATACAGTGACATTTTTATAACTATTATGAATCAAAGTATGTTTTTAAAATGTGAAAATTTGTTTCGAAAATTTATGTCGTTACACTCTCGATATCTTGCACCACCAAGTAGAGGATACCCAGAAGGACATTAGTACCCTTGACATCAAGGTCTCCAAACTAACACATAAAAATTCTTCAACCCCAATTCCATTAAATTTTCAGATCGGTTTTTGAAACATATGTTTATCATTATAGAAACAATACGTTTCTTTGAACACTATGACTTTGACCTCCAACATTAGAAATCTTTGGGATTTCGGAAAGACTAATAAGGTCGCTACAATTTATAATATCAACACTACTTACGTGTATAGAATAATCGTACTTCGGAAAAACTTATACTCTCTATATCATGATGAAATCATGCAAAAGCCAAGCCCAAAAATGACACCAACACCACCACTAGACTCAGGTACCATCAAGACAATGATTGCATAAAAAGTTGTCGATGCTTTGGCCGTTTACGAAACCAATAGAAACAACACTTCTATGCAAAAAAATAGAAGGGAAAAACATACATGGTAGCAATAGGAGCAGTCAAAGGGCATTCACCTATGCAGAATTCATGAACTACAAGCGTAGGTCCTTCTATGGAGATGAAGGAGTAGTTGGTTTGACTTGCTAGACATAAGGGAGGGAATCAATATTCCAAATCAGCCTCTACACTAAGGACTGTCGGGCTAAATTGCCACTTGCATATTTATAGACGCAACTCTTACCTAGTGGAAAAACCATATTAAGGCCACAGGCGTGACTCATCCTAAGCACTTTCGTAAGAGGAACTAAAGAAAATACTCGTAGCAGATAATGCCCCAGGGATGAGATACAAAAAAACTGGATCAAGAGCTATGTTATCAAACCATGGAAGGAACGGAGATAACAACTTATACCTCCCATTTTAACGACCTCTCAAATCTATGTCCGAATTTTAGAAATTTGGAATATAATAAAATCAAAACATACATATGGGGACTAGCTCCGTAGATTCAAATAATGGCTATCGCTTCCCAACCCAAAACCTATGATGATACGAAGAGATTGGCCTTCAGCCTAACAAAAGAAACAGTCTGTCAAGGAAATTTAGTCAAAAGGGATGATACTACAAGGGCTGAAGATAAAAAGAGGAAATACAATGATAATTATTGATGAAACTCAGGGCAACCCTCACGGAAGAATCAAGATATTAAGGAAGTCTATGCTGCAACAATCATTCCACAAAAGTGGTACAAAGGAAAACTTCCTAAGTGTGATCATTGCAAATATCACCATCTGGGTGAATGTAAGGTATACTTCTATCACCTCTATAACAAGCAATAGAACAATGACAAGTACTATTGAAACACAAACCCTGTAATAAGTATTGTTAGGAACAAGAGATGCCCTGAATGTGGCAAACGAAGACATTTCAAGAAAGATCGCCTAGAACTGAAGAAAATTAAGGAAGAAATGTTCAAGATAGAGAATTTAGGATTTGCATAAGGAATACAATTCAGAACCCACTCGTGGTAACTGGTACGTTCCGTGTTAACAACTACATGCAAGTTGTATTATTTAAGTAGCAATACAAGTGTATAACCACTAAGTTAAAACACTTGTTAAATCGTAAATCCAGTAGACTTAGAGAAACCTACACGGTAGAAATAGCTAACGGTCGATCTAGGAACATTTAGAAAGTATGAGGAAATTCCACACTAATACTAAACAACCACACCTTTCTTTCACGATCGTGAGTCTTGACGCACTAATCGACACCTCACCAAGCCATGAATCTTGGAATATGATAAGATCATTCGACCTACCTTCACTCGGTAAACGAAGCTTCCTATAGTATATGAAAGTGAGAATGACGATTCAACTAAATACCATGAACTGAATATCGAGACGCTAAACTCAAATTCCTGAAGGAAGTTAACTAGAACCTACCTCAAGGCAACTGCCAAACTACATGGGGAACCAATTTCATTCATCTCCGATAAAGATAATAGATTTACCTCATTATTTTGGAAATCATTTCCAAAAAAGTTTGTGGGAACATGCCTAGCCCCGAGCACGAAGCATCATCCATAAGCAAATGGTCAAAGTGAATGGACAATTCAGAATTTAGAAAACGTGCTCTGCATTCATGTGACAAACTTTGGAAACACACCGAATACTAATCTACCCTTTAGTGAGTTTCTTACCGTAGTAGTTATCACGATATCATAGCTAATTGAAAGTTAGAGACTGGGTTATATTGATCTCTCCTTAGAAAGGTGCATAAGAACCGGATAGCGAGGCAAGCTAAATCCTAGGTATATTGGACCACTTGGAATTCTTGTTAGAATTGGTCTGATAGCCTACCAACTCAAGTTGCCTCAAGAAACCAACAATGTACACGATACTTTCTACGTATATAAATCTTAAGAGTTGTTTGACTGATAACACTCTTACCCTCCCTCTCGGTGAAACTCTAATCAACTCTAAACTCCACTTCGAAAGAGAGCTCTAGGAAATCAACTGAATCAGTATAAACTAAGAAATCATGACTTAGAATGATTGATTCCACCTAATTCCATGTTTGGTTATAAGTTTATGGTAGAATCATTTATTCAATCGCATATCCAATCTTGGGTTATATAAGAATGGCATACACAAGGTGATTATAATAGATCCGCATATAGATAAGATCTAACGAGGTTACCCCTAACTATACAAAAGTGCCCTTTTGATGGGCACGACAAACTGAATTTTGGGACAAAATTATTTCAATGGGCGGAGAATGTGACAATCACCAAAATTGTCACCAATCGTAGATCATAGACATAACAAACATCAAATATAATAGCTAAATTTGTAATATTGGTCAATATAATGAAAATACAATATTATGTTGTCCATATATAAGAAAAGTCAGTCAAATCATCCAAAAATTTAAAATATAATCCTGCAAAAAGTTGAGTTATTCTATATAAACAATAACATATTCAGAAAGTAACCATCGAAAGGATCTCGAAAAAATAAGAAATGCAAAAATCTGACTTCCTGTGAGGAAGTTATAATTTTCTAAGGTTTAAAGTCAACCCTGCACATAAAGGTGTGTTGTAAAAAGTTAAATGAAAAATGGTTGAATTTTAACTAAAAAAATTTAAAGGAGAATCGTACTAGTCCTCGATAAAAAAATCGGTGAGACAAAGAAAGTCGAAAACGGTGTCCATATGAGAGAGTAATGATTTTTGGAAAATCATTTAGGGTACACCCCTTATACATATATGAGCTAAAAAGAAAGTCCGAATTAGCTAAAACAATCTAAAGCAAAAGGTGTAGTACTCATCGATACGAACGCGTGGATATAATGAACATCGAAAACGGAACTTGTATGCAAAAAATTATGAATTTTTGAAATACCAAAATTTTACCAGCTAGAGAACACGTGATAGGCCCAAAGCACGCCATGTGGAAAATTGTCGGACGCCATCTTCAACCAACCAAGCAACGTGAATCAACGAGAACACAACACATGACACCACGCAGATGGAGCCAATGCGCCTAAGCGTGATGCGCCCCCATCTAAAGCATGACACACTTTCCTTTTTCAATCCTATAAATAGCAACGAAGAATCAGTTCATTTGTATATTGATTTTGTTTCGCCACACCCAAACTTTCATTACTCCTCGTATTATATTTTCATTTTCATATCAATTTTATTTTTATTTATTCTTTATTTTTATTTTTGGAGCATCCTAATTCCCCTCGAGCCCGATTAATCCAGAGCCTCTGACCACTTTTCGGCAAGAAACAAAATCGATTAAAGCATGCTACAAGGGTGAGTTTCACGGTCCCTTTTTCAAAATCTTTCTCAAATTTAGGAGGTGGGAGGGAATACATGTTCAATTAATTAGCTATGGTATATTCATGACCTCCTTTTCAAACCTTATTTATATCGTTACTCTACTCGTTTAAAATGGATAATAGTTATATATTATGTCATTATCTTGCCCTTATAATATCTTTACTTATTACATGTTGTCCTTACTCTAATATAAAATATTTATTATACTATATTGTTACTCTACTCGTACAAATATAAACTATTTATCCCCTATTGTTACTCTACCCATATAATATGGGATAATTATACCCTACCGTAACTCGACCCGTTTAATTATTGCAAAGGTAATTAAAATGCTATAATTATAAACTACATAATTATACAATGCAGCATTCGCTAATAATATAAACTAATAAAGTTAAGGTTACAAGATTTAAGAACATTTTATTCAAATGTAATGGTATCATGATGCATATTCGTCTCCTAAGAGGTAAAGCTATGCAAAAAACCCTAACTTATAACTGTTAAATCTTAATTGAGCGGGTAAGATATATATAGATCGGTACGGGTTGACACCCCCACCCATGGCTTCTAGCTACAACCTTGATGGAAGACTCATGCGAGTGACAACTTTCTAAACTATAACGACATCCAATGAAGCGTCGTGAAGGGGAAATACTAGGTTGTGAGCTCCGTTATAGGGACTCACAGTCATGGATAAATACATATAAGTTAAATAATACTTATATACTGTAAAACATTACTTTTGGTATAAAAGTACACTAGATTATAACCCACGTTAAACATGGAGGAATGCATAAAAAACATACAAACATCTTTGGAATTTATTATTTAAATATTTTTGTTTTTTTTTTATTTCGAAGTATACTTTGTTATTTTATGGTTATGAACAAAACCTATATAATTTCGATTGTTATTTTAGGGTTATGTCCTGAAATATATAATTTTATTGAGTTCTAAAAACTATAAAAAAAATTATTATCAAAAAATACTAACATGAACAATTTCTGTTATTTATAGCAACATACTTTCAAAGTGCATTGTTAATTTTGCTCATTTATGTTATGAACATGTGTATTACAAAGATTTTAACCTATAAACGGATCTTAAAATTATATTATGTTCTATAGGGCATAATTATATTAAATGTCCTAGCATACACAACATATATCAAATATTAAAATAAAAGTATATATTAATTTAAAATAATTAGTATAACAGTCTAAAAAAACTTATATCTTATTAATTTTAATGAACGCATATGCAATTGTGAAGTTTGTCTAATGTTATATGGTAATAAATTAAAAGTAAGCAACATCCATTTGTTGAACATATGGAAATAACAGTTTTGCCAACACTTCTAGCAAATAGAGTTGTTGAAGCATCTATACCAGTCATCATGATTATACAAAGAATGGAATTAAAGAATATTGGTGAAGATAATAATGAATTAAAGTTGGTTAACAAATATAGAGATATAATTGGAAAATATGTGTCATTAATTTATATTAAATAAAAATATATATCAAAAATAGATGAATTAAATCCTTTTTAATCAGATTAAATTAAATGATTGTTTCCAAATTGATAAGGCTACACGATTTTGAAAAGATTTAAAGATAATATTTACTTATTAAACGATTTAATCATAAATGTCTGCATTCTATATATTGAAACATGATAAATATTCATATAATTATTTTGGAAAGTGTTTATGATTGACGGTATAATTGGAATGATAATCTGCATAAATAAGAATATAAGATTCATGAAAGAAATTAAAATGTGTAGAGTATGTGCTCGTGTTGACAATTATAACCTTAGTCATAAGGAAATTACCTTCAAACGTAAAACAAATTGACAATAATAGACTTAGTGAACATAGTTTGTTTTTTAAACTTAAAACAAATTGAAAATAATAGACTTGGTCCACATAGTTTGTTAAGAACAATAAAAAAATTATTGTTATAAAATCTTGTTTGTGGAATAACAAACTCAGTAGCTTAAGCCAAAGATTAAGGAGATTACCTTTAAACTTAAAACAAATTGACAATAATAGACTTGGACAACATAGTTTGTTATTTAAAATTAAAACAAATTCACAATAATAGACTTGGTCAACATAGTTTGTTGCGAACAAAAATAAAAAATTATTGTTATAAAATCTTTTTTGTGGAATAACAAACTCAATGGCTTAAGCCAAAGATTAAGGCATGAAGAAGTAACTTTTAGGCCAAAGTCTAAGCGATAAAGTCAAATATTGGGATCCTATTGCAAATTTGCAAAGTAGGAAGATATAATGTGTATTTACTTTTAAAAAATAGTTGAAATATAATTGTTATTAATGATAATATGGGACAACATTGAAAGTGAAATTATATTATGATCCATGTGGCAGAATATATTGAATACATGTTCATTTAGGAGATTGTAACATAAATGGTCCATATTAGATGTAAACATTGTTGCCTAATACATCGATATATTCCAGCATGTTGGTTTTATGCACCTTGACAACGATTGTTGCTGTCATGATTGTTGTTTTAATGAAGGAAAAAATGTAAACCGCACCTTCACCAAAAAACAGTTTTCAATTCAATAAAGACGGAAATTAAATAGCATTCGGCAAAGGAAGTTCGATCACAGAAAGTGAATTAAGAAGAGGTAGAATCATTGAATATTTTAACACGAAAGAAAGGAATAATTAAAGCAGTTTGCATACATTATAAACATATTCAAAACAACACTCCATACATAATTCATAATATCACAACAATACAAACATTATAGAGGACAATGAAACCTGTTATGGATGATCGATGATGGAAGTAGGTAGCAACAAGTGTAAAGAGAGGTTAAAGAAACAATTTTTTCGTGATTTGTATGATACGTAATATTCTATAGGGTTAATAAGGATGTATAGAATGGTAAACAGTGATTTTATAAGATATTTCTATCTATATATCTTAACAAAATATGAAAAAGTGTATAATTGGAAAACATGAGTCCTGATATTATATTAAGCTAAAATAGTTATAAAAAATATATGATTTACATCCATAATTAATAAGATATAATTAAAAGACCGGATTTGAAATTGATAATGATACATGAATTTGAAAGATTTAAAGATAATATTTCTTTATTAAACGATTTAATCATAAATGTTTGGATTCTATGTATTGAAACATGATAAATATATATATTATTATTTTGGAAAGTGTTAATGATTGACGGTATAATTGGAATGATAATCTGCATAAATAAGAATATAAGATTCATGAAAGAAATTAAAATTTGTAGAGTATTTGCTCGTGTTGATAATTATACCATTGGGCATAAGGAAATTATCTTTAAACTTAAAACAAATTGACAATAATAGTCTTGGTCAGCATAGTTTGTTATTTAAGTTTAAAACAAGTTGACAATAATAGACTTGGTCAACATAGTTTGTTATGAATAATAAAAAAATTATTGTTATAAAATCTTGTTTGTGGAATCACAAACTCAATGGCTTAAGCCAAAGATTAAGGAGATTACCTTTAAACTTAAAACAAATTGAAAATAATAGACTTGGTCAACATAGTTTGTTATTTAAACTTAAAACAAATTGACAATAATAGAGTTGTTCAACATAGTTTGTTATGAACAATTAAAAAAATTATTGTTATAAAATCTTCTTTGTGGAATAACAAACTCAGTGGATTAAGCGAAAGATTAAGAGATGAAAAAGTAACTTTTTGGCCAAAGTCTAACCGATAAAGTCAAATATTTGGATCCTATTGCAGATTTGTAAAGTAGGATGATATAATGTGTATATACTTTTAAAAAATAGTTGAAATATAATCGTATCACGTTGCAAACTAGAACTAATCAATACGATTCCAAACAAAATTTTCTTTTACTTAGGGTAAAGATCCTAAAGGTTGACGAATTATATGATAGTTTGGCAGTAGAAATCAAAATTAATACCTCCAATTCAGTAAGATTGCAATGATGGATGAATCTAGAAGTATAATCATAGTATGTGTAGGTGGTAACAATGCCATCGACTATGTTCTAACTACTGTTGTCTTCAAAATTGAACAACACATTAGTGTTTTTCAACTTTATACATAACAGACTTAATTAATTCAGAAAGAATGAGTACCAAATATGCAGCCAATAGACCACATGTCAACATAGTTTGCTATTTAAGTTTAAAACAAATTGACAATAATAGACTTGGTCAACATAGTTTGTTACGAACAAAAAAAAATATTGTTATAAAATCTTGTTTGTGGAATAACAAACTCAGTGGCTTAAACCAAAGATTAAGGAGATTACCTTTAAACTTAAGACAAATTGACAATAATAGACTTGATCAACATAGTTTGTTATTTAAACTTAAAAGAAATTGACAATAATAGACTTGCTCAACATTGTTTGTTACGAACAATTAAAAAAATTATTGTTATAAAGTCTTGTTTGTGGAATAACAAACTTAATGGCTTAAGCCAAAGATTAAGGGATGAAGAAGTAACTTTTTTGTCAAAGTCCAACCGGTAAAGTCAAATATCGGGATCCTATTGCAGATTTGCAAAGTAGGATGATATAATGTGTATATACTTTTAAAAAAATAGTTGAAATATAATTGTATCATGGTGCAAAACAGAACTATTCAATATTATTCCAAACAAAATTTTCTTTTAGTTAGGGTAAAGATCCTAAATGTTGACGAATTATAAGAAAGTTTGGTAGTAGAAATCAAAATTAGTACCTCCCAATCAGTAAGATTGCAATGGTGGATGAATCCAGAAGTATAATCATAGTATGTGTAGGTGGTAACAATGTCATCGGCTGTGTTCTGACTAATGTTGTCTTCAAATTTGAAGAAAACATTAGTGTTTTTTTTAAATTAATACATAACAGACTTAATTAATTCAGAATGAGTACCAAATATGCAGCCAACCGACCACATGTCACCAGCTGTTAAATAATGAGTAGCACCCAAAAGGTTTTCTGGAGCTCTATACCAAAGGGTCAATATCTGAAATGATACAATTTATTTAGCAATCTTCAAATTAACTTTTTCTAATAATTTTTTGTCAATCAAAATGGTACTGTTTTAAGAATTTTCACCCACGAGGATTGTCTTCCCATCTTTGTTTACACCTTGCTTCACATCCAACAGCTTGTTTGATTTTGTTAATCGCAGTCAAATCTAGAACGAATCAATACCATTTCGATTTGATTACTAAAAAACCATAGATAGAAACATAAATCGGATACACATAATATAAACCTAAAACCCAAATAAGAGTGATTCACATAAAAATTCCCTTTAGAATAATCATAATGGAAAACCAATTACAGATTCATAAAAATTCAAATACCTTGAGAAGAAGAAAAGCGCAATAGGAATACTCTTTGTAGTGAATCTCAATTTGAATTTGTTTTTGACAAACACGATGTAGGTGATGCATTGATGGAGAAGAACATGGATAGAAGTTGGAGAGATCATTGGCTCTTGAGGAGGAAGAACATGGATAGAAATTGGAGAGATCATCGACTCGTGATATTATCTTCATCAGAGAGAGAAAGAGGAAGAGATCAATTCCTATTATGGAGGAAAAATGGTTATAGATGGTAACAAAGTGGTATTTCTAGTTCCCTTTTTTTTATGATGACATCAGCGAAATTGATCTAGTGGTTTAAAATAATCAATAAAAAACATTGAAGGGGCCAGATTGTTTTAGGTGATGTAATTAGGTTTCTGCTTTAATATATATAGAGATTCTTAGTGAATGCACTTTTGGTCAAGAAAGGATATATTCGTCAAACGTTACTTTTGGCATAAAAGTACATGTGTAGTAGATATACTCTTAGTATAAAAGTACACTGTCAGTAAACATACTCTTGGAATGAAAGTACCCTTTACGTAAACTTTCTTTGGTATAAGAGTACATTTTAAGTAAGATACTCTTAGTATAAAGGTACAAACTCAGTAAATATACTTTTGATATACAAGTACACTCTTAGTAAACATTTTCTTGGATAAAAGTACACTCTCATTAAACATACTCTTGGATAAATGTACACACTCAGTAAGCATACTCTTGGATAAAAGTACAATCTCAGTAAACATACTATTAGATAAAAGTGCACTCTTAGTAAACATACTTTTAATATAAAAGTACATATTTAGTAAACATACTTTTGACACAAAACGTACCTTCGATACAAACGCTATAAACTTGTGAACTCACCAAGTTTTGGGGTTGCAATCCATATAGACTAGTAATGCAGTTTTATTAAGTAGCATACTGTTTAAGGCATCATATTATTGTAACTCTGAATATTACTATATTATCTTTATAGTAATGATACATTTACGATTTACGTTATATTTTGTTGGTGATTTTAGGGTCACCATGTCATTTTATGTAACTGGAATTAACATGTGAGCTAAGGGGCTTCATAATTTGTACTCTAATATATGTATGGGTTTGTACGGAATGCACACATGTATAAGAACGAATTAGAAATTGGTTCGACGACAAGTCGAGGGTCCGGGGGGAACCACCCCTGGGTCCAGGGTTTCCAAAGGGGCAGTGACGCTTTGGCTAGGGTCCAACGGGAAAAGCCTTCGTGGGTTTTGGGGCAGCGCCCCAAAACCTCTCCGAAATTTACATATGGGAACATAGTGGAAAACCTCTCCAAAACTCGTTAGTTTTGGTAACCCTAAATCCTCATTAAAATTCGGATTACCATGACTGACTTCTAAAGCAAATCATTAAAGCGTTGTTAGATTAGGTGTCTAAGCCCATAAATATAATTGGTGTGTACTTGATTTGATAGTATGATGGTCCTTTTAGGTTGCCTTCACCATAGCAACTTGACAGGATGAGTTTTGGAGAAAGAGGTTAACTAATAATTTATTAATATATTATAAGAATAACATATTAATTAGGAATCATATTATTTAATTACTATTAATCAAAAATTAATTTGGAATTAATTTTGGGATTAAAGGAACTGATTAAAAGAACGGGGACTAGTTATGCAGATCAATGATAGTTGCAGAGTTGGGCCGATGAACTTCTCTAGAAGGAAGTGGAAGAAATCTATACTAGGCCCTATAGAATTTCATCCAAGGCTTCTAAGGTGGAGATCCATGGACTTCTTAAGGTCTAAGAAAGGAAATTAGGGTTTCACCTGAAAACCCTATCAGCCTCAGCTATATAAGTGACCCTTAGCATTGCATTGTCCACCCCCATGCTTTCTTAGAGAACCCTAGCCGAAAATCGTAGTGCTTCATCACCTCTCTCCTTCAACCTTTTCAATTGGTGTTTGTGACTCCATTAGAGGTTCCACACTTGCGGCACTAAAGCTTTAAAGAGTCAAGATCATCCAAGGAACTCTTGTTATTACTAGATAGCAAGCAAGGTAATCTTCTAACCCTAGTTTTCATATAGGTTTAGAATTGTATGCTAGTATTAGGGTTGTTGCTTTGGAATTTCTATTTGAGTGTGTAATTTGAGAAAAACATAGATCCAAAGCAATTAGGGTTGCATGAACACATAGGATGTTGTTTTGCTCAAAACCATTTAGTGGTATCAAAGCCTATGATGTTTTTCTGTTATATTTGATGCAATAATGATCTAATCAAATCGAACGCAAAAAAGAATTCGCTTTCTGTTTAACAAAGTCGACGAGTTCTATGATGAACTCGATGAGTTGGATGAACTAGATGGGTCTATGCCCTGACTCGACGAGTTGACTCGTCTATTGGCTGATTTTTCGATTTTTTGATTATGTTTGGATTACGATAATTGCCATAATCCGATTTTAATACCTTAAACTGAATTTTATGAAAGTTAATATGATTTCCTTATCAGATAAAATGGATTTGGTCAAATTTTAAGATAATGACAGAATTATTTGTTAATTTCATTATTTAAAATTTGATCTAGTAATTTTGAAAGTTTCAAATTACACCCTTTAAGTTTTGGAATTTAAAATTTAATTTAAATGTTAGTTTTGAAATATTAAATTCTAAAACCCTAGTATTTTAAAAGTTTAAAAAATACCCTTATACTATTATAATATTAAAAGTATACTATATATATATATATATATATGTATGTATGTATGTATGTATGTATGTATGTATGTATAAGATGAGTCAGTCTTATCGTTAGTAGGCCTCATTCACGTAGCCAATCTATGAGGGGGTATAAGGAAACTGGCTATAAAATGGCGGTTAAATGGGTGTCCACTCTCACCCACCGCTTCCTTGATTGGTGGAGGGTCGTTAACCGAACGGGTAGGATAGGACATTAATTCTCTCATTAATAAGTATAATGATAAATATAAAGTAACTAAATGTTTTTATAAATTCTCAATCTTAGTTACTTTAGGAAAATGTGAACTTGATGCTAATCCATGAAATTGCACATTACACTTTGTCAAGTCATTAGTGGAGCATGTGTGGTTAACCCACACACTAACTTGGACTAACAAAGGGTGGAAATGGGTAGCTCGTAAATTATCATTGATCAATTGAGCGTGTGTGGTTAACGGCACATTGATTAGGTGGTAAATGGCATTGAGTGTACCAAGCTAATATGCATGGTTATTCACACCTTGTTTGTGATCCTCGCTATCCTAGTCACAAACTTGAAGGGCATAATCAAGATTAAACATGGCATTGAATAGTTCAATGAATCTCAAAAGATCTAGGAATTTCATTATAATAAAACCTAATTTATTTAAATTTCTTTTTCTGTAGTGGAATTAGTAAATCGTCATTTACCTGCCTTCAAATAATTTGCAATTACATTACGGTATCCCTCTTCCGAATTGTGAATTATTGTGTTGGGTCCTAGCCTTAATATTTCATTTGGATGTTATATTAAGGATTTCCGATCTAATCAAAAACTTGTCTTTCTTCTTTTTCAGATGTATGGCCCAAACAACGCCCCTGGCTCAAACTCCAAAAACAACTCCTCGAACCTACTCTCACTCTTAAATATTTATGGGAGGTTCACTTTTGAAGGATCCAATTTCAATGATTGGATCAGAAACATCAAAATGGCCCTATGTTGCAAGGATAAGGAACATATTATCGACAAGGAACTCATCGAGAAAAATGAAGAAACTGCTACTCCCGAAGAAATGGCTGAGTATAGGGCCAAATGCAAGGAAGCAACCAAAGTGTCATGCATTATGGTGGCTACTATGACTCCCGAGCTGCAATGGTTCTATGAGGTTTTTTTTTGCCTTACGAGATGTGGCAGGACTTGATGGAAAAGTACCATCAAAGAGCACGTCAAGAGAGGTACGAAATTGTCACCTCATTCATAACAACAAAAATGAAGGATGGAGAGCCCATCACGACCCACCTACAAATAACGCAGAGATATGTGGATTGTTTGCTCAATTTGAATGTCAACTTTGATGAAGAGTTGGCTATAGACATAGTCTTACACTCTTTGCCTCCATGCTATGATCACTTCAAGATGACTTATCATCTGAGCAAGGAGGAAGTCACCTTGATCAAACTTCAAGGTTTGTTAAGAAACTATTGAAAATGGATTAAAAGGCAAAGTTGTTGAATCCACTCCTACTCCTGCCCCAGTCCTGACAATTGGACATGGAAAGGGGAAATAGAGGAAAGCTCCCTCTAACAACTAGAAGGGAAAGTCTCATGATGGATCTTCTTCTAGTGGATCCAAAGGTAAAACCAGTTATGCCCCTCCCTCCTCTGATCCAAAAGAAGCAACATGCTTCTACTACCATGAAAAGGAGCATTGGAAACGAAGCTGCCCAAAGTACTTGCAGGACATCAACGATGGGAAGATACAACCCACATTTGCAGGTATTTATACTATTCTGTCTAATAACTCATCACATGCTAGTTCTTGGGTCCTTGATACAGGATGTGGTTTTCACATTTGTTTTGATTTGTAGCGGCTAAGAAGAAGTAGGGATGTGGAACATAGGAAGATGAACCTGATAATGGGCAATAGGAAATTTAAGCCTGTTACCAAGATCGAAGTTTACTCTTTAGTGCTTAGTAGTGGGTTTGGTTTAGATTTGAATGATTGTTGCTACTCGTCAGAGATGACGACGAATATTATTTCTTTTCATGGTTTTTACAAACAAGGCTTTAGATATTCATTTAATAATGAAAGTGGTTATATAAATGCTTATTACAATGGTACTTTTTATTTTGAAGCATTTCCTTGTAATGACGTATATAAAACTGTGATGGTTGTAGATAATTTTGGAAATAATGTATTGCATATTGATTCGTCTAATGATTTAGACAAGGCATGCTTGTGCCATTGTTTTCTTGGACATGTCAACAAGAAGCGCATTGCCTAACTCCAAAAGGATGGAGTGTTTGAGTCATTTGACCTAAAGTCAGATGACGTGTGCGGGTCTTGTTTGCTTGGAAAGATGACTAAATCACCTTTCACTGGTACTTGTGAAAGAGGTGAGGGATTGTTGGACCTCATACACACAGATGTGTATAGGCCCTTCAAATCCATCACAAGGGATGCAAACCACTTCTATGTGGCTTTTACTGATGATTTTAGCAGATATGGATATATCTACTTAATCAAGAATAAGTCAGAGACCTTTGAAAATTTCAAAGAGTTTAAGTAAGAAGTGGAGAATCACTTGGGTAGGAAGATAAATATGCTCAGATCCGATAGAGGTGGTGAGTATCTTAGTATCGAGTTCCATGAATATCTCAAGGAATGTGGAATTGTTTCACAATTGACACCTTGTAGGACACCACAACTTAATGGTGTGGCTTAGAGGCGTAATCAAACCTTGTTGGACATGGTTCGTTCCATGATGAGTCGAGCTTCGCTACCATTCTCATTCTGGGGATATGCTTTAAAGACTGTCGCCCATATCCTTAATCTAGTCCCAACTAAGAAGGTTGCCAAAACACCTCACGACATGTGGATAGGGAAGGTTCCCTCGTTGGCACATATCAAGGTTTGGGGTTGTGAAGCTTTCATAAGATTAGAGACTCACAACAAATTTGAACCTCAAAGTGAGCGGTGTATTTTCATCGACTACCCACGGAATCCTTTGGATATCTATTCTACATACCTACTGATAACATGGTCATTGTAGCAAGGAGGGGAGTTTTCCGCGAGAGGGAAATCATATTCCAAGAGGACAATGGGAGGACAATTGATATTGAAGAGATTCAAGAGTCAAGCGGTGAAGGAACATCTAACACTAGTGCTCAAACTAAGGAAGAGATTCCTATTGAACCAGTTGATTAGTCGTTACCTCTAATATGTTCCAGTAGGGTTAGCGTTCCACCTATATTATATCGTTTCCATATAACTACAGAAGCTGATACATTTATCAGTGATAGTACGCTAATAAATTTGGATGACCTAATAACTACAAGAAAGCCATAGCAGTCCCTAAGTCTGCGAAATGGAAAGAGTCAATGGACAGCGAGATCCAGTCCATGTATGACAATCAAGTTTGGAACTTGGTTGACTATGTACCAGGTCGAAAGACAGTTGGGTGTAAATGGATCTTCAATAAGAAGACCGACATGGATGGAAAGGTGCACACGTTTAAGGCACAGTTGGTTGCAAAGGGCTTTACTCAAACCTCGGGGTTGACTATGATGAGACCTTCTCACCAGTGGCCAAGATCAAGTCTATTAGGGTTATGTTAGTCATCGCTACTTTTCATGATTATGAAATCTGGCAGACGGATGTCAAAACCGCTTTCCTTAATGGGAAGCTAGCTAAAGATGTTTAAATATGTCAGCTAGAGGGTTTTGTGGATGCTAAATACCCCAATAGAGTGTGTAAGCTTGAGAAATCCATCTATAGATTTAAACAACCATCTCGCATATGGAATCTTTGCTTCGATGAGAAAGTCAAAGATTTTGGTTTCTCTAGGACTGAGGATGAGTCCTGCGTATATGTCAAAGCTAGTGGGAGTATAGTTAGCTTTCTAGTATTGTATGTCGATGACATACTGCTCATAGGAAACGTCATTCCAACCTTGCTAGAGGTTAAGTACTGGCTTGGAAAGTGTTTCACTGTGAAGGATCTAAGGGAAGCTGCTTATATTCTAGGGATAAGGATCTTGAGAAATTGGAGTAGAAGACTAATTGGACTTAGTCAAAGTACTTAATTAGACAAGGTGCTAAAACGCTTTAGGATGGAGAATTCCAAGAAAGAGGAGTTACCTATACAGACCAACACCAAACTAAGTAAGACTCATAGTTTGAGTACCAGTGCAGAGATAGCATAAATGAGTCGAGTTCCATATGCTTCCGCCGTTGGCTCGATCATGTATGATATGCCATGTAATCGCCCTGATGTGGCTTTTTCTTTGAGCATGGTAAGTCGATATCAAGGGAAGTCAGGTAGATCTCACTGTATAGCAGTTAAGAACATTATTAAGTATATGAGAATGACTAAGGACTGGGTCCTTGTGCTTGGTGGAAATGATGACTTGAGAGTTACAAGGTATAGTAACGCCAACTTTCAGACCGACCGAGACAACTTCCGCTCTCAATCAGGCTGGGTGTTTACCCTAAATGGAGGGGCGGTGACTTAAAAGAGTTCCAAGCAGGAGACTGTGGCTGATTCAATGTGTGAATCAGAGTACATAGCTGCGAGCGAAACGTCGAAGGAGGCTATATGGTTGAAGAACTTCATTGTAGACCTTGGAGTTATACCAGCCATAAAGGAGCCCATAGAGATTTTTTGCGATAATGAAGGAGCGGTTGCCTTAACCAAGGAACCTAGGGATCATGGTAGATCCAGACACATCGACAGAAACAACTTCATTAGACATCGGGTAGAAGAAGGACTCCTCTTCGTCAAGAGGGTATTGTCAAAAGAGAATCCTGCAGATCCCCTCACAAAGTCTCTGAGTAGGATTAAGCACGTTCAACATGCGAGAAGCATTGGTCTGAAGGAAGATATTAGTTTTAGAGATTAGATAGATAGTTAGAAACTTGTAACAATATAAACGTAATTCAAATTTGATGATTAAGTAATGGAAGATTTATTTATGAGTAAAGTTTACTATCTTTTGTCAGTTGTTTATTTAGTGTTTCACTTTTGCATGTTTTACTCCTAAATAATTGGATTGTTCAAATTATCCACAATCAATCATAACAGTCATGAATTGGCTTGTAGATTGTCTAAGTGCTTAGACATAGCGAACGTTTGTTGCAACGTTCATGAGTACTCCTGAAATAGGATTTGAGTATTGGATTAAACTCGCGCTCATTTGAATTATTTCATGGAATTTATCATGAATAATTATGAGATGATAATATCGTATAATCTTTAAACCGAGATATATGCGTTGTTGTTTACGAGTTCTTTGTGCATTGATAATATGTAAACGCATCAATAACTTGATGCTAAAAACGTACTGTTGTGTACAATTTGATGAGTAAATAGTAGAAGAATATAAGTTAATGTGTATCTGTTCCTTTTATCCTAAGGGGTAAAAGCGATATCATGGGCCCCTCGATGATTTTGTGTTGACTTATGTGTCGGGCTCGGTCGGGATTGAATTGATGTGTTCAATTAAGTTCATTGTCAAACAAATATGAAATCAGGAAACAAACTGTTGGACATTAAGAATGATTATGTTCCATGTCTTTGTCCACATGATATCTTGCAGAACAGAGGATTATGTGATCCCTTATCTAAAGAACGTGTCATTGACTAGGTCAGAGTTCGACAGCGGCTTTTGAAAGCTATGATTGCTAATAAGATTCTAAAGTCATGCTTGCAATTATAGTTATTAAACTTATCCAAGTGGGAGACTATTGGATTAGGTGTCTAAGCCCATAACTATAATTTGTGTGTACTTGATTTGATAGTAGCATGGTCCTTTTGGGTTGCCGTCACCATAGCAACTTGACAAGATGACTTTTGAAGAAAGAGGTTAATTAATAATCTATTAATATATTATAAGAATAATATATTAAATATAAAGCATATTTATGTAATTAGTATTAATCAGAAATTAATTTGGAATTAATTTTGGGATTAAAGGAACTAATTAAATGAACGACGACTGGTTATGCAGATCAATGATAGTTGTAGAGTTGGGCCGAACTTCTTTAGAAGGAAGTGGAAGAAATATATAGGAGGCCCTATAGAATTTCATCCAAGGCTTCTAAGGTGGAGGTCCATGGACTGCTTAAGGCATACATAAGGAAATTAGGGTTTAACCTGAAAACCCTAGTAGCCTCAGCTATATAAGTGACCCCTAGCATTGCATTTTCGGCCCCCATGCTTTCTTAGAGAACCCTAGCCAAAAATTGTAGTTCTTCATCGCCTATATCCTTCATGCTTTGTTATTGGTGTTTGTGACTCCATTAGAGGTGCAACACATGAGGCACTAAAGCTTTCAAGAGTCAAGATGATCAAAGGAACTCTTGTTATTACTAGATAGCAAGCAGGGTAATCTTCTAACCCTAGTTTTCATATAGATTTCGATTTGTATGCTATTATTAGTGTTGTTGCTTTGGAATTTCTATTTGCATGTATAATTAGATAAAAAAAATTAGATCCAAAGCAATTAGGGTTGCATGAACACATAGGATGTTGTTTTGCTCAAAACCCTTCAGGCCCAACCCAAATGAAACCCTAATCTTGTTTATTATATAAACGACTCTTCCTTTTGAGAACAGACACACGAAAATTAGCTCTCATTTTCTTCAAACTCTCACAGAATCTTTCTAGCAATTTGGCTGACGATTTGTGTGCCTAGAATCGTAAGTGTCCACTTGGATTATCCTAAGCTGAATTTCTTGCAATCCAGGCATAGGGTAGAAATATTAGTTCGGAAAGTGTTTTCACGATCCTAGTTCATATCCAGATCTCCACTACAAACCTTATTTTTTCCTACATATTTTTGCACTGTTCAATGTATGCTCAATAACTATGATCCATGACAATGTCGCACAACCCGGTGTTTCCTCCTACCGTGGGTGTGACAGGTTCCCTCAAACCCTTATCTCCGCCGCCAAACTCAACACTCATACCACCATTTTCAAGTACTTGTCCATCCAAAGCATTGGGTTCTGATGTAAGGGAAATCACTATACCAACACTATTATCTAATGGACATGAACTTGAAACATGGAGATGACAGATTAGAAAGCTTTGCATGAATGTTAGGTGGAGAGGATGATGGATAAACCTTCCTTATATTAACTGATAATCATTGAAGGGTTTTCATCTGTTAATAAATAATGATTAAATACTGGAAAGAGCTTTAGGGAATTTATAATGGGATGATATAATTGTGAGTACCTCCTACCAACCACTTCTTCTTCTTGTAACACATTGTGGCGAGTTCGTGAAGTCCTCGTCTTAGCCATGGCATCAACAGTACAAGGGTTTTTCGATGTTGCTCGACAACAATAATGATCAGAGAAGGCAACACGACAAAGGTGTCAGGCTTTCAAAACTAATGAGTATGACAGCGAGAATGGTGATTCATGCTGGTGATGCTTGTAGCGTTTTATGATTCACAATGAACAAACATAGTAGCTATGATGTTGATTCCTCATAGTTGAAAGGCGTCAAGAAGTAACCACAGACACAATGGCATGAAGTACTTATGGTAGAGAGAGAGAGAGAGAGAGAGAGAGAGAGAGAGAGAGAAAGAGAGGTAGAGGTGTGGGCCCCATAATATTTTATTTAAGAAAACTTTTTAAGACATTTTTTTAAAAACTGACAAATTTAACATATTTGTAAAATACTCCTTAATCTACCTATGTCCCATATGAGACTTGAATCTTCGACCTTCAAGGGGAGGACAACATCTGATGTTAAAAAAATCATAAACCGTAGGCTATAACTCTTTTGGTAATTTTTAAGACATATAAAAGGTATAAAAATATCATAAAGACAAGTTTGTTATTTAAACCGTAGAAAGGCAAAAATAAAATCTATTGAAAAATCATAAACCGTAGAGAGGCAAATCACATATACGAAATTTACAATCCTAAAAGCACATGAAAAAAAAAAAAAAAAAAAAAAAAAAAAAAAAAAAAAAAAAAAAAAAACATAGTAGATCAAATTTATAGTTTTTTTCAAAATCCTATCTTGTTCATATCCGTAGATATTTTAAGATTGAAGTTAATTAAATACATTTACAGATTTCTATATATGACCAATATTGCACATATGCTAAGTCAAATGATTATATTATGTTATCATGCTAAAGAATTTTAGACATACAATCATAAAAGATTATATTTAACTCAAGTATTATTTTTATTCAGATTAATAAAATTGAAGTATTGAACAATCAACAATTTCGCTTATAATGTTTTTACAACTTTATTAGATCCGGATCTTATCCATCGCCATTTATTATTATTTAAGTAATTAGCTTAACATAATATTCTTTTGGTCTTTAATGATAGCTCATTATGACGTTGACATATTTTTAATTTTTTAAGTAAACTAACAATATATATTACTTGGTTTCATTTCGATGCAAATATAATAAATTTTGGTTGATATAAAGAAAATATAATATCTTTGGTGGAAGCTATTGAACTAAATTTATTATTTTTTATTTATTATTTGATGTTCGGAACCTAGTATGTATTTTAAACCAAATTATTTATTTTTGCAAAGGGACTTGATGAGTTGGAGGCCCCAAACTCGTCGAGTAGGAACGGATTTTGGACGCGGGACTTGAAGTGTACGTGATGAGTTAAGAAGTCTCAAACTTGACGAGTAGGGCTGCCAGAGTGAAACCCTAATTTTCAGGGTTTACACCCTATTTAAGCACCTTAACACTTTATTGTGGCCTCCCTCATTGCCTCTCTAAGTCAAGCAAAACCCTAATTCGTGATCTTGAGCCTTTTGAGTATGTATGAGTGAAAAGGGAGTGATTCTTTGGTGTTTCCTTGAAGGAGTGGAAGTTAGAAGTGCTTGGTTGAAGAAGAAGCATTGGATCCAGAGATTTCTTTGTCAAAGCAGCCTTATTGAGGTATAATGTCTATACCTTGACTATTTATTTACTAGATGTCATCATTGAGTAGTTTACGGCCTTAAGGAGCCTATTTTGGAACCACTCATGGATATAAGCATGTTTTGGAGTTATGACTTCAGATCTAGATGTCCATGGCCTTATGAGACTTAAAGTTTCCTGCTTTATTAAGTCTTGGCCCTTCTCCATGTCTTAGATCTCTTTAGGAGTTTAGTTTTGGTGTTATTAGGTTCATGACACCATGCATGAACATAAAGTTAGCAACTTTACGTGGTAACTTAGTCCTAGGGGACCAGATCTATTGTTTGGAAGCATTAAACCCGACTAGAAACGACTGAGTGGATTTAGACTATAGGGGATTGGTGAGTTGGGTCGCGGTTCCCCAACCTTTTCTATTACTGGACAAATCGTCGAGTCTAGGAGATGACTCAGGGAGTTGGACATGTTTTTGGGTTTGAAGATTGAAGAACTCGACGAGTTCAAGGAGGAACTCGGCGAGTTGTTGGCAAAATGTCCTTACTCTTTATGAAGGGGAACTCAACGAGTTCATGAAAGAACTTGACGAGTAGGATCGAGTTTCCAAGGTTTTATGAATCATGGAACCCGATAAGTTCATGAAAGAACTCGATGAATAGGGTCGAGATTTCCAGAGTTTTATGGATCATCGAACTCGATGAGTTGATGGACCAACTAGGCGAGTTGAGTTAACCAGGAATTTTGACTTTCACTAGGATGTTGACTTTGACTTTGACCATTGACCAGAGTTGACCCTTAAAGGGGTTATGAGCATGAAAAGGTAATTAAAGGAGATTGTTATGTGTAGGAGTTTGAGAGGAGTTGACCCCAGAGCTAAGGACGGTTCAGCTACTTCACGACATTTATGTGAGTTACCTTCCAATAGAAGTGGGTCGAAGGCACCAATGCCGACCCACTAGTAAGAGTTAGAGTAGAGATGATTGCCTTTGTGATAATTATCTGGTATGTCACTATCTGTTATGCTTTATGTGCTAGTATGCTATGATATTATGTGATAGTGGTAGGAGGGTAGGATAGACCCAAGTACCAGTCGATAGGACTGAAGGGGTATGCCAGAACCCTGATAAGCTATGCAGTATATAATTTATGTGTTTATGAGCTAATATGATATATGGTAGGAGTAGGAGGTGAAATAGTCACCAAGACAATCGAAAAGACCGAAGGGGTAGGCTAGCACCCTGATATGCAAGGCAAGGTACCAGTCGAAAGGACCGAAGGCGTAGGCCAACACCCTGATATGCTAGGCGACATACCGGTCGACAAGACCGAAGGGGTAGGCCAACACCTTGATATGCTAGGCAGTTACCGGTTGAAAGAGACCGAAGGGGTAGTCCAGTACCCGGATATGTTAGATAGTATGTATATTGTATGGTATGTGGTATGATGGAGGAATTCACTAAGCATTGTGCTTACACTTTTCAGTTTTTGTTTCAGGTCCTTCTTCTTCAAAGGAAAAGGATCCATCACGGTAGCAGCGCATCACACACATGATTTTCCGCATATGAGATTCTTGGGATTTGTACTTTGACATTATTACCAACTTATGACATGCTTTAGAGACATATGATCTATGGTTTTTATGAAATAAGATAACTTGACGTTGTTTTCTATAATTTGTTTTATGAATCGTTAAATTAAAAATGAAATTTTTGGTCTAGAATTTTGGGATGTTTGAAGTTCGTATCAGAGTCTTGGTTTGAGGGATTCGGACACACCTTCGGGGGTGTCTGGACTCAAATCTAGGGTTTGAAAGATTTTTATAAGAAAATAATTTTTCTAAAAATTAAAATAAAGAGTTTTGAGAAAGAACAAGGTGTGTGATGCGTGCAATCGGCCGAGCTCAAGTAAGTTTTCCCCAAGATACCCATACATGTTTGTTATGATATATATGATATGATTATGAGAACTGCATGCTAGATTAGGGATGAGGATCTAGGAAGGATGCCTTATATGCCTATTGTATGTGTATGAGAATTGCATGCTAGATTAGGGCTAAGGAACTACGGAGATGCCTTATGTTCCTGCTATATGTGCTTAATGAATTACATGCTAGAACTGATTAGTCAGTGATATGATGGCTTGAATAGGATATTCTTAGTTTAATTACTCAATACTCGAATGCTCCTTGCTTTATGTTTTTAGGAGTCCTAGTTATCTTTGTGCTTTTAGGAGGTCTAGCAATATTTCGCAGTTCTTGTCTGTGTCCAACCGTTGTAGGGTAGGACCTCTCATTCGAAGAATTATCTGGTCTTATTGATATCTAATGGTATTCGCGAGCTAGTTAGGTAAACGTAGCAGGGATTTCTTATGCAACTGATGGCGGAGAGTAGGTTGGAGAGTTACCCTAGGGTAAGCCTACGATGAGATTAGTGCAGTGAGCAATAGTAGTGAAATGGACTTGGTGAAGTCAAGGCAATCCTTGAGGAAAGTCCGGATAGATGTGGAAGGTAGTATGGGCCCGTACTACTAAAAGCAGAGGATATGTACTCAAGTCAAGGAAGGCTGAGATAGAACCAGGGAACTTGTAGAATGCGTGAGATCTCTCGAGGTTATGTATGACCCTGACAATAATGTGTTTTTTTTTTCAGAATGATGGTGACACGTAACGGAGCAGGAGGTTCAAGATCTGGATCAGGATCAAGTTCAGGTGTAGGTTCCGAGCCGATTGATGACAGGCTATGCGAGTTCATCGCGTCCGATATTACGAGAGTAATCCTTGAGGCGACCCCGATGATTTTTGGGTCGATCAAGGAAGGGATCATTGAGCTGATGGAGGAGCACGTCAGGGCGTTTAGGAGTGACATGGAATCAGTCCAGAAAGGGATGTGCACACTCTCCTTCAAGGATTTCAGGGGATATGGTGCGCTAGAATTTCACGAGAAGAAGGACCCCATTATGGCCAGGAGGTGGATTGCATACATCGAGTCTGCACAGTTGAAGAGCTTCTGCCTTGAGGGGTCGAAGGTCTGGTATGCTGCATGTTGTCTAAGAGACCGAGCTCGAGACTGGTGGGAGGCAGTCAGTGACACGTTGGGAGCCCCAGCCATTAAGGTATGACTTGGTCAGACTTTGTGACCAGGTTTAGGCTGAGTTTATGCCGACTGTAGAGATTCAGCAGCTAGCCAGGGAGTCTTTTGATATGAGACAGAAGACCGAGTCAGTGGTGGAGATTACCGCCAAGTTCAGGGAGAGGGCCTTACTGGTGCCTCAATACGCGGTGATGAGGAAGACCCAGTACTATGATATGTTCACAGCTGACAACCGGAAACATGTCAACTACTTAGCATGCCAGACTTTGGAGGACATGATAGCCAGGGCGAGAGAGAGGGAGATTGATATAGATGTTGGATTTGGTCTGTAAGCCCAAAACTATAACTGGGATGTACTTGACCCAATTGTAGCAGGGTCGTTTTGGGTTGCCTTCATAAGTGCAATTTGATAGGGTGGATTTTGAGAATAAGGTTATTTATGGTTTATTAATATATTACAAGTATAATATATTAATATGAAATCATATTATTTAATTAGTATTGATCAAGAATTAATTTGGAATTAATAATTTTGTGGTCGAAAGTCACTAATTAAATATATGGGGATTGATTATATAAATCAATGATTCTTGTAGTGTGGGCCAATGATCCATGATTATGTAGATGAGCTAAACTAATCCATGGAGGTTAAATCTATGGTGCATGAGAATGTGGAAAGTCATGGGTCATTAGGCTTTACAAAGTGTAACCCTAGAATGTGCAACATTTTAAATAAGCCCCTCCTAGAGCCAAAATCGGTTTCCACTTACTTTCCAAGAAGGTGAAGTTGATTTTGTGCTAGTAACCTATTCTCTCAAGCCTCCTCTTGCATATTGGTGTTTGTGAACCAATAGAGGCATCACACTTGAGGTGCTCAAGCTTCAAAGGCCAATAACTACAAGTCCTTCATAAAGGTATGTCACCAAACTAGTTGAATCATTCAATTGTTCAAATGTATGCTAGTTAGGACAATGCTTTGGAAAAATTGAAAATGGATGTATAATTAGAGAAAACATAGATCCAAATCATTTAGGGTTGCATGTGCACCATAGGAGTGTTATAGCGCTCAAAACCCAATAGTAGTATAAGATCCTAGGATTGTTTTCTGTTATATTTGATGCTTACTACTTTTTCAAAGCTAAAAAAGTCAAAATTTTCGCCTTTGACTTCTGAACTCGCTGAGTCCATGAACAGACTTACCGAGTCCACTCAGTAACATAGCAACTTATCCAGTCTAGTTCATGCACTCGACAAGTTTAAGGCTCTGTTTGCAGAATTTCGAGCTTCTTGGCCTAGTTTGGATTGGGAACACTACCAGAAACTGTTTTAGATCATTAGAAATGTTTTTTATGATATGGTAGTGCTTGTGTAACACCCAAAATTTTCAAACAATTTTTTTTACAATTTAAAAAACATACTTTCATTCATAAATATTATAAAATGTCATTGTATCACATATCAATCCATAGAAACACATCCCAATATCATAATATATAAAAACTCGTCATGTGTGTACTGATCATGCCGACACCTTCCCACGATCCTCACTGGTACCTGAAACACATAACACAACACTGTAAGCAATAATGCTTAGTGTGTCCCCAAAATACCACATATAACACATAATAGGCACTCGAGGCTATAACTCTATGGACCTTCTGGTCCTAACTCTGTGAACCTTCCGGTTCTAACTCTGTAAACTCTGGAACATACACGACATGAATCACATAGAAATAATGCAGTGCATCACAATCACATACATAACATACAAGATACTCTGTCATATACTCTAATTACCACTCTAGGTAAGTACAGTGAGAAGACTCACCTCGGGTAACTCGGTAATTTCGAACTCGGTAAAATCTGGTCTAGCCTCCGCCTAATCACAAGGAATAAGTAATCTAATCAATACAACTCTCAAGGCTAGCCTATTCCCTCTTTTACCACTCTCAGAAGAGTAAAAGACCATTTTACCTCTCTCATGGCTCAAAGATGTAACGCCCGCATTTCCAGGCTAGGCATTTTCGTTGGTGTAATAGTCTAGGTTAACCTTTGTAACCCGTTTTGAAATAATCGAAGTATATTATTTGAGTCTTATGTGTTTTGTACTTAATTGCTTAATTATGTGATTTGATTAATTAAGAATAAAATGAGCGTCAAAATTTAAGTGTAAAATAAACTTGATATCTTTGGATAATGTTATAGTTGTTGAAACGAGGTTTCCGAATATATAAAGAGCGCCAGAATCTGACTTCGTATGAGGAAGTTATGATTTTCTGAAGTTTCGACTTAGCGGTATGCAGCCCGAAATACTCGCTTTGAGATCGAGCAGTTTTTAGTCAAATCAATCTAAACGAGAATCGAAGATCTCGTTGTTGGTATCGAAGCGATGAAAAGTTAGGCGAGAACGGACGTCAAACGAAGAAGTTATGAATTTATAACGAAGTTTTTCTGTCCCGACCTACTAAAAATAATTAATAAAAATAAATTTAAAATTAGCCGACGGAGTCTAAACAAAAGTTGTAGAGCGTAGTCTCACCTACGCGTGGATATAAAGAACGTCGAAAACGGAGTTCGTATGAAGAAGATATGAATTTCCGAAGTTTATTAAATAATTAATATTTAAATGTAATTATAAAAGCCGGCATTATCCGAAGAGGAGTCACCGATCTGATCCGAAGTACGCCCAGCGTACTGCGAAGCATGACGCACCTCGCACTCAAGTGACTTCGGATGACGAACGCCATGACGATTTCGGACGAGTACGCCCCGCGTAAGGCAGTACGCCCTGCGTACTCTGAGGCTCCAGCCTCCTATAAATAGGATGTGAGGGCAACCGACTCAATTGCTCTTTTTCTCTCTTCTCTCTCCCGTTTTGCCTCGATTTGCATGCCAGAAGTACCCCGAAGCCCTGGTAATATTCCCAAGTCCCGAAGCAAGTCCCGAGATCCCGAAGATCCCGAGAAGTGCGATTCCCGAGCCGAAGCTCTGCCCACGAGGAGTTCGGTTTTTTTGTGAAGATCTTCCAGATCTGCTGAGGATTACTACTTCTGTAAGCCGTAGTGCTGTCCGATCATCTTCTAATCATGTGAGTGTATACTACCTTTCATAAACACGATAATAATACAAGTATGGTTTGAGTGTATTAAGTATATTGTAGTTTATATGCGTTAGTGTGTGGTAACTTTATTCTAACGCATAATTATAAAGTATTTTCTACGAAATAAGTGTTATGTGTATATTTTGTGTTATATGTGTGAATGTATATTCACTCTCTTCTATCTCATGGATCTGATTTGTTTTCTATGAAATACGTGTTATGTGTGTGTGCCTCATTTGTTATGTGGAATATGTATTGATTAAAGCATGCTATGCAGGTTTTTAAACTATGTATAAAAATGTATATTTTTATCTACTAATATGTTGGGTAGAACAACGGTAGATAGTTGGTGTGTAATAAACAAATGAGAGGCCTCGTTGTTGTTTTTATTCAGTCATCTAGCGGAGTTTAGATGACGACCATAGACTTTTCTAGATAGTCATGTGGAACATTAGCAGGCTCGCCACCTGTAGGTGTTAATGAACTTGGGTGTTCATTCGCTGTACTCCATCCCCCTCATGGTTGCCTTATTTGACTTATATTGCTGAGGAACTCCCGAAGCATGTGTTGTCGCCCCGATGAAATATTCTTAGACTAGGTCCCTTATGATAGTTGTTTTAGGGACATAAAGTGAGAATAACGGGAATGGGTAATTGGGTTATTGTTGGTTGGTGGAAATTAAATATGATTGTTTATTGTGGGTTAAAAACCCTATATGCTCTCCAGGCTCCCAAGCCTGACCCACTCAGTTTTATTTGTATTACAGGAAGTGGCGCAATGGCATAGGATGGATGAACCATCAAGTTGTTTTGTTTACAAGTCTGTATATGTTTATATTTGTTGAATAACTTGTAATGTTATCGTTTATGCTTTATGGTCTGTATCGGAACATGACATCCCGAGTTTTGATTATATAATGAAAATACATTTCTTTTATGAAATGCTTTGGTAAACATTGTTTTATCACGTTTTGTTTTTGGGAACAAAATTCGCAACTCTTTCAAATCAAAAGGATTTACTCTGAAATTATTTTAAAAGCATAAATGAAAATCGGTCTTTTCTGGCCGAGATTTTGGGGATGTCACAGTTGGTATCAGAGCATTAGTTTAAGTGAACTAAGAATTTGTAGGATTTCTAGACTTAAACTTAGAATGCTAAGTGAAATTTTGAGATGTGTGTCTGTTATGTTTTAGACACGAGCACTAGTTTATTTTAGGAAAGTTGCCTAAAATACTTTATGTGCTAAATGTTATATGTTTCCATATATGATATTATTTGTTCGGATCTATGGTCTGTTGCCGACCAGATCTAGAAACTTTATGTGTGTAGGATTCTAAGCGTACGTCTACGATATTAGAACTAGCATGTAAACGTTTCGGAGTGATAAGGATCATTTGAATATCTATCGTGAATGAGGATCTAATTTCACCTTATTCGGTGTGTAGATCAAAAATGGTGAGAACAAGAAGTGGAGTTGGAAATGCTGATGAAAACAGGAATCAACCACCAGTGATTGAGCAAATACCTGTCGTAGCAGCAGCACCTGAGCCAATAACCATGGCTGGTGTGCAAATGATGATTCAAACAATGTTGGATCGTCAGATGGATGAAACTAGGCGGTTGCTTCAGCAGAATCGTGAAGAACTGTCAATTCGTGTGGAAGAGACCGAATTAAATGAAGGGCACTCGGAAGGTGGAAACTTTAGTGAGTCTGTTGGTCAAGCCAACCCACTGATAGTTAGGAAAAACAACCATGATGGAAGGAATGATGGAATGGGATGCAAGTACAAGAACTTTCTAACTTGCAAACCATCGGCCTTCAATGGAAAGGAGGATCTGATTGGAGTTATGGATTGGATCTCCGAAATGGAGTTCGCTTTCATGACTTGTGGCTGCAGAGGCAAGTTGCAGACTATCTATGCAGTGCGTCAGTTCCGATGTGGAGCCGTTCGTTGGTGGAACACTCTAGGGAAGACGTTAAGCCCTAATGTGCCACTGCAATTGACATGGGCAGAGTTCTTGGTGCAGTTCAGGCGCAAGTTCTGCTCGGCTCAAAATCTGTTGGAGTTGGAGAATACATTTTTGGCATTGACAAAAGGCAGCATGACGGTTGATGAATACACTAATAACTTTACCGATAAGATGGAGTTTGCCTTGCGTATCGTCCCAGACGAGCTGACAAAGGTGGACCGGTATGCGAAGGGACTCCCATGGGAGTACGAGGTGCCAATACGTCAGACACATACTCTAGAGGCAGCTAATTGGGCTGCCAAGTCTGTTGAGAACATGATTAAGGGGAGAACCACCGACAAGGTTGAGGTTAGTGAGAAGAGAAAGTTTGAGGGAACATCTGGTTCCTGTAAGAAAAGCAAATTTTCGAAATCTGATTCGAAAAAGTTTGGTGGAGGAAAAGGAGGCGAAGCGAAATGGTGTGATAAGTGTAAGAAAAATCACTTTGGGAAATGTAGTGAGGATGTAACCTGCTACAAGTGCGGAAAAATTGGGCATTTTGCCAATGAGTGTCCGAATAACAAAAGGATCTGTTTTGGTTGTAATGAAGAGGGGCATATTTTGAAGGACTGTCCGAAGAAGAAGGAGGCATCTAAGCCCAACATTCCACCAAAGTCGAAGGCAAGAGCCTTCCAGATGACACTCGAAGATGCTAAAGATGAAGCTGATGTCGCTTCAGGTACCTTTCTCGTAAACGAATTACCTGCTCAAATTTTGTTTGATTCTGGAGCCAACTACTCCTTTATTTCGCATGAGTTTGGTAGAAAGCTAGCTTTTCCTATTGATAGACTAGATAATGCTTTATTAGTCGAAGTTGCTAGTGGCAAGTTTGTACCTGTTAGCCATCGTATGAAAAACATTTTAATCGACCTTAATGGGAATAAGTTTCACGAGGAATTATTGCCTATCGAACTTAATGGTTTCGACATCGTGTTGGGAATGGATTGGCTTAGCGCCAATGATGCTGAAATTTTATGCAAGAAGAAGATAGTTAAAGTAAACCCGCCTGGGAAGGATTCATTTATGGTGTACGGGGACAAACGGCGAGTAAATTCTGGAATCATTTCCCTAATGAAAGCCAGGAAGTGTTTGACCAAGGGATGTACATCATATTTAGCATTCGTGATCGATGCTAAGAAGGAAAAGAAGGTGATATAGAGTATTCCAGTGGTGTGTGATTATCCGGAAGTATTTCCCGAAGATCTTCCTGGATTACCACCTGATAGACAAGTAGAGTTCAGAATAGACTTATTACCAGGAACCACGCCAATAGCAAAAGCTCCTTATCGATTAGCACCAACAGAGATGAAGGAGCTGATGATGCAACTTCAGGAGTTATTGGACAAAGGTTTCATTAGACCTAGTTCATCGCCCTGGGGAGCTCCGGTGTTATTCGTGAAGAAGAAAGATGGAAGTATGAGAATGTGCATTGATTACAGAGAGCTGAACAAGGCAACAATAAAGAATAGATACCCGTTGCCAAGGATTGATGACCTATTTGATCAATTGCAAGGTTCGAGCTATTTCTCGAAGATCGATCTTAGGTCAGGATATCATCAGCTAAAAGTAAGAGAGCAAGATATCAAGAAGACTGCATTCAAAACTAGATATGGACACTACGAGTTCTTGGTTATGTCGTTTGGACTAACCAATGCTCCAGCAGCATTCATGGATTTAATGAATAGGGTTTGTAATCCGTTTCTTGATAAATCTGTGATAGTGTTCATAGACGACATTCTGATTTACTCGAAAAGCTAGGAGGAGCATGGCAGACACTTGCGAGAAGTGTTAGAAGTTTTGAAGCAGGAGAAGCTGTATGCAAAGTTCTCCAAATATGATTTTTGGATTCGTGAAGTTCAATTCTTGGGTCACGTGGTCAACCAAGAAGGGATAATGGTTGATCCAGCAAAGATTGAAGCTGTGATGATGTGGGAACAACCAAAAAGTCCCACGGAGGTCCGAAGCTTTTTAGGATTAGCCGGATATTACCGAAGGTTTATCCAAGGCTTTTCTTCGATTGCTACTCCATTAACAGCTTTGACCCACAAAGGAGCTACTTATGCTTGGAGTGATAAGCATAAAGAGGCATTCGAGGAGCTAAAGAAGAAGTTATGCGAGGCACTGATACTTTCTTTACCTGATGGAGTTGAAGACTTCGATGTTTATAGCGATGCGTCTGGGGTTGGATTGGGTTGTGTTTTGACCCAAAGAGAAAAGGTGATAGCATATGCGTCTCGACAGCTGAAGGAGCATGAAAAGAATTACCCGACTCATGATTTGGAGTTGGCAGCGGTAGTTTTCACTCTGAAAATATGGAGGCATTACCTCTATGGCACGAAGTGCAAACCTTTCACTAATCATAAGAGTCTCTAATATCTCTTTAATCAGAAAGAATTGAATATGAGGCAACGATGTTGGCTAGAGTTACTCAAGGACTACGACTGTGAGATACTTTACCATCCCGGTAAAGCTAATGTTGTTGCTGATGCTCTCAGTTGGAAAGTCAATCTTGAAAGGAAAAGGCCAAGAGCATTGAGAATTGAAGTTGTCTCGACTATTTTGGAAAGTATAAAGAAAGCTCAAAGCGAAGCTTCTGAGAAGAACGACCGAAAGGAGGAACGTTTGGGCAAAACGTTGGTGTTCGGTGTAAACAGTCATGGACTGAAGGTGTTCCAAGGTCGGATTTAGATAGCTAAGACTGGAGGAGTCAGAGATCTTCTGATGGAAGAAGCTCACCAAACCATGTACTCGATTCATCCCGGTAGCACTAAAATGTAAAGGGACCTAAAACCCTACTACTGGTGGCCGACAATGAAGCTTGATGTTGCAAAGTATGTGGCTGAGTGTGTGACTTGTGCGAGAGTAAAGACACAACATCAGAAACCGTACGGGAGTTTAGAACCATTGCCTGTGCCTATGGGTAAGTGGGAAGACATTGCTATGGATTTTGTCACTAAATTGCCTCGAACAAAAAATGGTCACGACATGATTTGGGTGGTCGTTGATCGATTCACTAAGAGTGCGCATTTCATAGCAGCCAAGGAGAAATGGTCTATGGAGAAGCTTGCAAATTCTTACGTGAAGGAAATTGTGAGGCTTCACGGTGTTCCGTTAATGATTGTGTCGGATCGTGATAGCCGTTTCACCTCGAGGTTTTGGAAAAGTCTACAAGAGGAAATGGGTACCAAGTTATGTTTAAGTACAGCTTACCATCCGTAGAATGATGGTCAGAGTGAAAGAACAATACAAACACTTGAAGATATGCTGAGAGCATGTACCCTGGAATTCCTAGGTAACTGGGATGAACCTTTACCTTTGGTAGAATTTTCCTACAATAATAGTTTCCACTCGAGCATAAAGATGGCACCTTATCAAGCTTTGTACGGACAGAAGTGTCGTACGCCGTCTTGTTGGCTTGAGGCTGGAGAGAAGCAGTTTATGGGTCCCAAGATGGTCCATCAAACCGTTGAAAATTTGAAAATAATTAGACAAACAATGTTAGCAGCTCAAGATCGTCAAAAGAGCTATGCTGACAAGAAGTGAAGGCCAATGACCTTCGAAATTGGAGATTCGGTTTTGCTTAAAGTATCGCCGTGGAAGGGACTTATAAGATTTGGTAAAAGGGGAAAGTTGAGTCCAAGGTTTATTGGACCGTTTAAAGTTCTTACGAGGATTGGGAACCAAGCTTACAAGCTTGAACTACCAGAGGAACTGAATGGAATTCACAACACTTTTCATGTGTTTTATTTGAGGAAGTTTACGGGAGAAGTTCCCGATATAATTCCAATTTCGGAATTAAGAATTGATGAAAACAAGAGGTTAATTGAAGACCCTGAGGCAATTGTTGACCGAAAGACTGAGAAGCTTCGACGCAAGATGGTCGAATTAGTGCTTGTTCGTTGGAAACATTCGAATGGGCCAAATCTCACCTAGGAAACGGAGAGTGACATGTTGAGTCGCTATCCGCATTTGTTTGTTGATGTGTGATTCTGGGGCCGGAATCATCCTAAGATGGAGAGAATTGTAACGCCCGCGTTTCCAAGCTAGGCATTTTCGTTGGTGTAATAGTCTAGGTTAACCTTTGTAACCTGTTTTGAAATAATAGAAGTATATTATTTGAGTCTTATGTGTTTTGTGCTTAATTGCTTAATTATGTGATTTGATTAATTAAGAATAAAATGAGCGTCAAAATTTAAGTGTAAAATAAACTTGATATCTTTGGATAATGGTGTAGTAGTTGAAACGAGGTTTCCGAATATATAAAGAGCGCCAGAATCTGACTTCGTATGAGGAAGTTATGATTTTCTAAAGTTTCGACTTAGCGGTATGCAGCCCGAAATACTCGCTTTGAGATCGAGCGGTTTTTAGTCAAATCAATCTAAACGAGAATCGAAGATCTCGTTGTTGGTATCGAAGCGATGAAAAGTTAGGCGAGAACGGACGTCAAACGAAGAAGTTATGAATTTATAACGAAGTTTTCTGTCCCGGCCTACTAAAAATAATTAAGAAAAATAAAGTTAAATTAGCCGACGGAGGCTAAACGAAAGTTGTAGAGTGTAGTCTCACCTACGCGTGGATATAAAGAACGTCGAAAACGGAGTTCGTATGAAGAAGATATGAATTTCCGAAGTTTATTAAATAATTAATATTTAAATTTAATTATAAAAGTCGGCATTATCCGAAGAGGTGTCACTGATCAGATCCGAAGTACGCCCAACGTACTGGCGTACGCCCAGCGTACCGCGAAGCATGATGCACCTCGCACTCAAGTGACTTCGGATGACGAACGCCATTACGATTTCGGACGAGTACGCCCCGCGTAAGGCAGTACGCCCCGCGTACTCCGAGGCTCCAGCCTCCTATAAATAGAATGCGAGGGCAACCGACTCAATTGCTCTTTTTCTCTCTTCGCTCTCCCGTTTTGCCTCGATTTGCGTTCTAGAAGTACCCCGAAGCCTCGGTAATATTCCCGAGTCCCGAAGCAAGTCCCGAGATCCCAAAGATCCCGAGAAGTGCGATTCCCGAGCCGAAGCTCTGCCCGCGAGGAGTCTGGTTTTTTTGTGAAGATCTTCCAGATCTGCTGAGGATTACTACTTCTGTAAGCCGTAGTGATGTCCGATCATCTTCTGATCATGTGAGTGTATACTACCTTTCATAAACACGATAATAATACAAGTATGGTTTGAGTGTATTAAGTATATTGTTGTTTATATGCGTGAGTGTGTGGTTACTTTCTTCTAACGCATAATTATGAAGTATTTTCTACGAAATACATGTTATGTGTATATTTTGTGTTATATGTGTGAATGTATATTCACTCTCTTCTATCTCATGGATCTGATTTGTTTTCTATGAAATACGTGTTATGTGTGTGTGCCTCATCTGTTATGTGGAATATGTATTGATTAAAGCATGTTATGCAGGTTTTTAAACTATGTATAAAAATGTATATTTTTATCTACTAATATGTTGGGTAGAACATGGGTAGATAGTTGGTGTGTAATAAACAAATGAGAGGCCCTGCTGTTGTTTTGATTCAGTCATCTAGTGGAGTTTAGATGACGACCACAGACTTTTCTAGACAGTCATGTGGAACATTAGCAGGCTCGCCACCTGTAGGTGTTAATGAACTTGGGTGTTCATTCGCTGTACTCCATCCCCCTCATGGTTGCCTTATTTGACTTATATTGCTGAGGAACCCCCGAAGCATGTGTTGTCGCCCCGATGAAATATTCTTAGACTAGGTCCCTTATGTTAATTGTTTTAGGGACATAAAGTGAGAATAACAGGAATGGGTAATTGGGTTATTGTTGGTTGGTGGAAATTAAATATGATTGTTTATTGTGGGTTGAAAACTCTATATGCTCACCAGGCTCCCAAGCCTGACCCACTCAGTTTTATTTGTATCACAGGAAATGGCGCAAGGGCATAGGATAGATGAACCATCAAGTTGTTTTCTTTACACGTCTGTATATGTTTATATTTGTTGAATGACTTGTAATGTTATCGTTTATGCTTTATGGTCTGTATCGGAACATGACATCCCGAGTTTTGATTATATAATGAAAATACATTTATTTTATGAAATGCTATGGTAAACATTGTTTTAACACGTTTTGTTTTTGGGAACAAATTCCGCAACTCTTTCAAATCAAAAGGATTTACTCTGAAATTATTTTAAAAGCATAAATCAAAATCGGTCTTTTTTGGCCGAGATTTTGGGGATGTCACAAAAGACCCTAACATTGACCAAACCCTAAAAGTCAACAACAGTCAACTCTTCGAGTTACGCTGCGCGTACCAACTCTGTACGCTGGGCGTACCCGGCGACCTCAAATTAACGGGGAACGTAACCCCTACGCCGCGCGTACTGGGATTACGCCCAGCGTAACTCCCAGTTTCAGGCTCCTTAGCTTTTGGGGTCTTAAACAGTTAAGACACACGTCCAACTTTCAGATCTGACCATCCCTAAGCCTCTTAATCCATAAATTTGGTGACTTTAAGCCTTTGCATGGTTGTAAAAGTTACCCACACCCATAACATTCCATTTCCAACCCTTGAAGAGCTCATAACTCAAGCATGACCCCATATTTACGACCAAGTTGGGATTTTTATGGATCTACAACACATATATCACTAAAATGGGATAGATCTCGGTCCATGGAGTCCTTTATGCTCATAAATTCTCCACCTTTGGGACTTTAACCCTAGAAATGGTCCATGCAACACCAAACCAAAATAAAGAGGAAAGTTTTGAGCTTTTTACCTCTGGATGAAGCTCCTCCCTCTAAAGAACTCAGATCTAAACTTGAACTTCAAACTCTAGCCTCCACAAGCTCCTCTCCTTCTTCACTAACAGACAAAGGCACTTTTAGCTCAAAACACTCACATACAAGCTTAAGGACGAAGGAAATGCTTTCTTAGGGTTTCACTCTCTGATATGGTGGCTGAGGATAAATCCTTAGCATTCCTTACATAGTGCACAAGCCAAATATTAGGGTTTGCATCTGGACCCGCTATGCCCAGCGTAACCCTGGGTACGCCCAGCGTACCTAGGCGAGTCCGCGTCCAAATTAAGCGCATGAGTATGCGTAGTGTACTCTCTAGTATGCCCAACCTACTCATTTGCTATAATTTCCACTCAAGGGCTAATCTTGACAATTTAACAAAAGAGAAGGGTTAAATAGCTTTACCTGACTTTCAGGATGTTACTATTCTCCCCCACTAGAACCAGACTTCGCCCTAGAAGTCTCATGCCGAAAACAACTTCGGATGCTGCTCCCGCATCTCTGACTCTGGCTCCCAAGTCAGCTTGGACCCCTTCCGATGTTGCCACTGGACCTGAACCTGGGGCACCTCCTTGTTCCTCAGAACCATGACCTTCCGGTTCAAGATCGCGATCGGTCTCTCAACATAATTTAGACTCGCGTCCACCTGGATATCCTCCAATGGAACCACTGTCGAATCGTCGGCTATACACTTCCTCAGTTGAGACACGTGGAAGGTATCATTAATCTGGCACAACTCCGCAGGTAGCTCCAAACGATATGCTACCCTGCCCACCCTCGCGATCACTCTAAACGGCCCAATATACCGGGGCCCCAACTTGCCCCTCTTCCTGAATCGAATCACTCCTTTCCAAGGAGACACTTTTAGGAGCACAAGGTCTCCCACCTGGAACTCAAGCTCGGATCGTCGCCTATCCACATAACTCTTCTAGCGACTCTGAGCCATCAACAACCTCTGCCTAACCTTTTGTATCTGCTCCATCGTCTGAAACACTACTCTAAGTGTTGCCCATCACTCACTGCCCTACCTCTCCCCAATAGATGGGATTCCGACACCTCCTCCCATACAAAAACTCGAAGGGAGGCATACCAATGCTCGAATGATGATTGTTGTTATAGGAAAACTCAGCCAATGGAAAATACGTGTCCTAACTCCATCCGAAGTCCAATACACATGCCCGAAGCATGTCCTCGAGCGTCTGAATCGTCCGCTCACTCTGTCCGTCCGTCTGTGGGTGGTAAGCGGTACTAAAATGTAGCCTAGTACCCAACTCCTCATGGAAATTCTTCCAGAACCTGAAAGTGAAACGGACATCTCAATTTGACACAATCGAGATCAATACACCATGCCGCGATACCACCTCCCTTACATACACCTCTGCCAGCCTCTCCGTGGAAGAGCTCTCACTGATAGCAAGAAAATGAGTGCTCTTTGTCAGCCGGTCAACAGTCACCCAAATTGCATCGACACCTCTCGCAGTCCTCGGCAATTTGGTGATGAAATCCATAGAAATATGTTCCCAATTCCATTGGGGAACCTCAAGTGGCTGCAACTTGCCATGTGGACACTGGTGCTCGGCCTTAACCCTGCGACAAGTTAAGCACCTTTCTACAAACAACGCCACATCCCTCTTCATACAGGGACACCAATAGTTTTTCTTCAGGTCCAAATACATCTTAGTGGCCCTGGGATGGATCGAAAACCTCGATCTATGCGCCTCCTCCATCAAAATGGCACGTGCCCCACCCTCAAATGGCACCCAAATTCGTCCCTGGAAGGTCATAAGCCCTTGGCTATCGGCAATGAACTCAGATACTTGTCCGATCACCCGCCCTCTATTGCGATTCTCCAGTCTCATGGCCTCTACATGGGCCTCCCGAATGGTTTCCAACACCGAAGTCATCACTGTCAACCTCATACAAACATCCCGTATCGGGGCACTCTCTGCTCTACGACTCAAGGCATCGGCTACAACGTTAGCCTTGCTTGGGTGGTATAGGATCTCACACTCATAATCATGCACCACATCCATCCATCTCCTTTGGCGCATGTTCAAGTTGGGCTGATCCATCAGATACTTCAAACTCTTGTGGTCCGTGTATATGGTACACCGAACCCCACACAAATAGTGACGCCAGATCTTAAGGGCGAACACTACAGCCCCCAACTCCATATTCTGGGTAGGATATGTAACACCCAAAGTCAGGAAGGCCAAGAAGGGAAAGGAAACCCTAAGTTTAAGGGACGACTCGTCGATTCCAAGGAGGAACTTGGCGAGTCCGAGCGGGATCCAGGTCAAGGATAAGTAACAGACTCAGCGAGTCAGCCAAGGAGACTCGGCGAGTCTGGTCTGAGCGAGGAAAACCCTAAATCCAGGAATTGGAGTCTATTTAAACGTCTTATTCTCTCCCCTAGGGTTCCTTTACTGCCTCTTTCACCCAGAACACCGAACCCTAAGCCCCGTTGTTGCTCATTCAAGCTTCCAAGCCATTTTTGGGCGATTTGAAAGAAGAAGAAAGAGGGGAATCATTGAAGCTTCAAGGATTGGCCTTAGATCTGGAGTTTGTGGAACCTTTCCGAGTTATTGAAGGTACTAAGTCGTTTCCTTCATTTAGATCTATTCTAGTTGTGAGTTTTGGGGCTTTTTAGCCATGATTAGTTATCCGTTTGAGTTAGAAGCCAGATCTGAAGTTGCTACTTCGGATCTAAGCTCATTTTGGCCTGGTGAAGCATAATGTAACTGCCCTTGAGTTGATTATAGAGCCTCCATGCCTTAAACCCTAGTTTATGGTGTGTTTATCCTAGATCTCCTTCTCTACACGTAAAGTTTGCAACTTTACGTGAGGAATAGGCTTGGGAAGGGCAGATCTACAGTTTGGACTCCATGCATGACTCAACAGTCCTCTGCATGTATGAGGATCTGAATGGACTCGGCGAGTCCTTTGAGTGGACTCCGCGAGTAGCAGGAAGATTAGGAGGAACTCGACGAGTGGGATGAATAACTCGTCGAGTAGGATGAAGATTGCCTTGGACTTGGCGAGTCTGTTCTTGGACTCGGCGAGTCATGACGCGAAACCCCAAACCCTTCGAGTTGAGACTCGAATCAGTGAGTCGAGTGGAGACTCGGTGAGTTGGACAGGTCAGGACTCTGAAATCGGTAGACTCGGCGAGTCATGGACTGACTCGGCGAGTCAAGATGCTAATGGAAGGACTCTGAGCATATGAACTCGGCGAGTCAGTAGGCAGAATCGGCGAGTCTTAAATTTTGGGACGTTTCAGGATACCTCGTCTCATGAGAATTCAGCTGCCTTGATGCGTATGCTATCACATGCCCTATCTGCATTAGTACCGCACCCAATCCCGATATCAACGCGTCACAATATACCACAAAATCCTCCATCCCCTCCGGAAGGTCTAACACTAGGGCTTCGCATAATCTATGGCGAAGTGCTCGAATGAGGCATGCTGATCTGGGCCCCAACTGAAAGCCACGCCTTTCCGGGTCAGCCTGGTGAGAGGAACAACAATCCTGGAGAAATCCTTGATAAATCTCCGATAATAACCGGCCAACCCCAGAAAACTCCTGATCTCAGAAGGGGATCTCAGCACCTCCCAACTCATCACCGCCTCAATCTTGGCCGGATGGACCAATATCCCATTCTGGTTGACGAGGTGTTCTAGGAACTGGACCTCTCGTAACCAGAAATCGCACTTGGAGAATTTGGCGTAAAGCCTCTCTGATCTCAGAACTCTGAGAATGTCCCTCAAATGCTCCTCTTGTTGCTCTCTGGATCTCGAATACACCAATATATCATCAATAAACACGATCACCGAACGATCCAACATCGTCCTGCACACCCTGTTCATGAGATCCATGAACGCTACTGGTGCATTGGTGAGTCTGAAAGGCATCACCATTAACTCGTAATGCCCATAACAAGTCTTGAACGCTGTCTTCTAGAAATCCTCCTCACGCACCCTCATTTGATGATATCCAGACCTCAGATCAATCTTGGAGAACCAATACACTCCCTGCAACTGATCAAATAAATCATCGATCCTTGGTAAGGGGTAACGGTTCTTGACCGTCAGCTTGTTCAACTCACGGTAATCGATGCACATCCGATGTGAACCATCCTTTCTCTTGACAAAAAGGATCAGTGCTCCCCACGGTGAGCTACTCGGCCGTATAATCCCCTTTCCCAGCAGCTCCTGAAGCTACGAGGATAACTCTTGCATCTATGGAGGCACAAGGCGATAGGGCGCCTTGGTGATAGGCGCTGCCCCCGGAACCAAATCGATACGGAACTCGACCTGCCTCTCGGGAGGCACACCCGACAACTCCTCGGGGAAAACATCCGAAAACTCACGCACTATCGGGACCTCATCGACCGACCTCGGTCTTTCTGCACCTACTCTCGTATCCACCACATAAGCCACAAACCCGCTACAGCCCTACTGTAGACTTTGCCCCGCTCTAGCGGCCAAACAAAATGCTGACCCAAAACGGGTACCCTCGCCATAAACTGTAAGAACTCCCCCACTATGGTCTCGTATGGTCACCAGCTGTCGCTCGCAGTCGATAACCACTCTAAATCTGCTCAACCATTCCATGCCCATGATGACACAGACATCTCCCATCGCAATCGGGACCAAATCAATCGGAAACTCAATACCGAAGATCTCGAGTACACATCCTCGAATCACATCAGTGGCATACATCGATTTCTCGTTAGCTATGGAAACTCGCAAAGGTCGACTCAACGCCTCTCGACGGAAAGGCTAACGACACAAAAGACCGACTCGCACCCGAGTCAAATAACACCAAAGTAGGTACATAACTCACAAGAAATGTACCTACGCATATCATAATATAAGCATAACACCACAAACTCAAAATAAATAGATGAAAGAATACATACCAGCCACAACATCGGGCGCTGCGCGAACCTCCTCCGCTGTCAACTGGAAGGCTCTCCCGCAATCCTTTGGCGCCTTGGCCTTCACTGGCCGACTCTCCGTAGCTCGTACGGAAGCAAGGGCAGATCCTTGTGATGCTCCCTGTGTTGACCCCGCAACTGCAGACACTCGACCTTCCGGTGTCCGGTCTGGTTGCAGTGAAAACAGACTGCAAACCCCCTTGGGGAAATCCTTGGCCATGTGCCCCTCCTTGCCACACTAGTAGCAAGACCCTTCTCTAAAAACAGCCTCATGACTCTTGCCACACTTGCCACAAGTGCGCCCCTTCTGGTTCCCTAATCTTGCATCGGCGGGCTTGGCCTGCTTGGCAGCCGGCCGGGACTGTGCCGGTCGCCGATCCCTCCCCTGAAACTCCGCCTTCTCCCTGGCCTGGGTCTCGAGCTCAATCACCCTCTTCCGAGCATTTTCCTGAAGCTTGGAAAATGTTCGGTACGACGAGTTCCCCATGAACTCATGGATGTCTCTCCTCAAAATGCTCAAATATCGACTCATTCGTGCCTACTCGGAAGACACGTGCTCAGGGCAGAACATCGCCCACTCATGGAACATCCTGGTGATCACTGTAACAGACTCGGTACCCTGCTTGAGGGTCAAGAACTCCTGGGCCAAATGTTCCCCTTCCACCGGGGGAACGTACTCATCACGAAACATAGCGGTGAACCTCTCCCAGGTCACCGCGGCAAGCTCTGCAGAAGAGTAGTGCGCTGTCACAAACTTCCACCAGTCCTTCACTCCAAAGCGAAGCTGGTTTAGCGCGAACCGAACTCTCAGATGCTCCAGACAAGAACACGTATAGAAGCATCCCTCAATATCAGAAATCCATCTCATCGTAGCGATCGGATCCTGCGTCCCGTCAAACTCTGGTGGCTTCGTGTTGCTGAACTCTCGGTACAACAACGAGTCACCCCCCTGTGGCCTCGCAGCAGCGACGGCTGCGTTGGCCGCAGCAACAGCGACATCAGTAAGAGCAGCATAACGCTCATCAAAAGTCTCGATTAGGGTGGTCTTGATAGACCCAAACATCTCTGGTATCTTGGCTCGGATGGCAGCGACCACCTCCTCGTGAATCAACCTGCGGATCTCCACATCACTAACACCACTGCTCTCAGGTGTGTGGTGTGTCCCAACCATGATGTCTCTATGAAATACAACATAAAATATCAGAGACCCACTCGAGCATACTCGCACTCGATAACACAACCCTTCTTGTTCCCTAGTACCCTAAGGATTCTTACTTGGACTGCACACTGATACGGTGTATTCGGTAGTACGGGCCCTTATACTACCGTCCACACCGCATCAGTATTCACCCCAAGTCCTCCTCCTTGGATCCCAGATCACAAGTACTCTACATCTCGCTAGCATAGGCTACCCTTCGGTAGACCTCTCATAAGCTCCTTACTGCTACGTACTCACTCTCAAGCATCTAATGGCAGCAGAAATCCTCCAAGCCTAAGGCATCACAAATCAGGCCACTCTAGTCCTAATATGAATACCTAGCCTAATCTAGCATGCATATCATATCATAACATATCTCATAACTCATATTGTAAGGGTATTTGGGAAATCACCGTTCGGGCGCTGGCTGATAGTACACACTGCTCTACTCTTTCAAAAAAAATGTACTCTTTGAGAAAAAATTTGTGATTTTATTTTGAAAATTTCTCAAATCCTCAGTTTGAGTTCAGATACGCCCGAAGGTGCACCCAAATCCTTCAAACCTAGGCTCTGATACCAACTTGTAACACCCAAAATTTTCAAACAAATTTTTACAATTTCAAGAACATACTTTCATTCATAAATATTATAAAATGTCATTGTATCACATATCAATCCATAGAAACACATCCCAAGATCATAATATATAAAAACTCCTCATGTGTGTACTAATCATGTCGGCGCCATCCCGCGATCCTCACTGGTACCTGAAACACATAACACAACACTGTAAGCAATAATGCTTAGTGAGTTCCCCAAAATACCACATATAACACATAATAGCCACTCGAGGCTATAAATCTGTGGACCCTCCGGTCCTAACTCTGTGAACCTTCCGGTTCTAACTCTGTGAACCTTCCGGTTCTAACTCTGTAGACTCTGGAACATACACGGCATGAATCACATAGAAATAATGCAGTGCATCACAATCACATAAATAACATACAAGATACTCTGTCATATACTCTAATTACCACTCTAGGTAAGTATAGTGAGAAGACTCACCTCGAGTAACTCGGTAATCTCGAACTCGGTAAAATATGGTCTAGCCTCCGCCTAATCACAAGGAATAAGCACTCTAATCAATACAACTCTCAAGGCTAGCCTATTCCCTCTCTTAGCACTCTCAGAAGGGTAAAAGTCCATCTTACCCCTCTCATGACTCAAAGACCCTAACATTGACCAAACCCTAAAAGTCAACAAAAGTCAACTCTCCGAGTTACGCTGTGCGTACCAACTCTGTACGTTGGGCGTACCCGACAACCTCACATTAACAGGCAACGCGACCCCTACGTCGCGCGTACTGGGATTACGCCTAACATAACTCTCAGTTTCAGGTTCCTTAGCTTTTGGGGTCTTAAATAGTTAAGACACACGTCCAACTTTCAGATCTGACCATCCCTAAGCCTCTTAATCCATAAATTTGGTGAATTTAAGCCTTTGCATGGCTATAAAAGTCACCCACACCCATAACATTCCATTTCCAACCCTTGAAGAGCTCATAACTCAAGCATGACCCCATATCCACGACCAAGTTGGGATTTTTATGGATCTACAACACATATATCACTAAAATGGGATAGATCTAGGTCCATGGAGTCCTTTATGCTCATAAAGTCTCCACCTTTGGGACTTTAACCCTAAAAATGGTCCATGAAACACCAAACCAAAATAAAGAGGAAAGTTTTGAGCTTTTTACCTCTAGATGAAGCTCCTCCCTCTAAAGAACTCAGATCCAAACTTGAACTTCAAACTCTAGCCTCCACAAGCTCCTCTCCTTCTTCTTCACTAACACACAAAAGCACTTTTAGCTCAAAACACTCACACACAAGCTTAAGGACGAAGGAAATGCTCTCTTAGGGTTTCACTCTCTGATATGGTGGCTGAGGATAAAGCCTTAGCATTCCTTATATAGTTCACAAGCCAAATATTAGGGTTTGCATATGGGCGCGCTACGCCCAACATAACCCTGGGTACCCCATCATACCTAGGCGAGTCTGCGTCCAAATTAAGCGCATGAGTACGCGTAGTGTACTCTCCAGTACGCCCAATGTACTCATTTGCTACAATTTCCACTCAAGGTATAATCTTGACAATTTGACAAAAGATAAGGGTTAAATAGATTTACTTGACTTTCGGGATGTTACAGGTTGTACTCATCCAACCACAAGATGATTGTCAAAGTTTTAAAATAATTGTTGTTTTTATATGATAAACAAAATTGCTTTCAAATTGTTGACTTGAAATTATCTTGATTATGAGTTTAGTTAGATCATAATTTATGTGATAATTTTAGTTGTTAGAAAATGATCTAAATGAATTTAAATAACCTCTATAACTTGTCCTCAGGTTATGGAAAACGAAAGGTCTCATACATTAAAATCCAATTAAACATATAAGTTACGAATATGAAGAGTTCTGATAAGTTTCAAAACTTTCCCTCAAGTTTTAGAATTTGTAAAGTCACACTAATGAAACTTTAATTCCAAAACCTATAGTTTTAAAAGTTAAAATTTAACCCTTATACTTTATAATATTAAAGATTATCATCTAACCCAAACTTTGTTCTTCTTCTTTTCAAATGTCTATCCCAAACAATGCTTCCACAACAATTCCTTCAAGATCTTTCTCCCTCATGAATGTATGTGCGAGGGTCATTTTCGATGGTTCGAACTTCAATGATTAGATTTGAAACATCCGAATGGCTATAAAGGTGTCATGTCACCACTGCTACTCCCGAACAAATCGCTGAACACACTACTCATGATAGGGATGCGATAAAGGTGTCGTGTCTAATGATTGCTACCATGACTGCTGAGGTGCAGAAGTCCTATGATGACAACTATCCTTTTGAAATGTATCAAGATTTGATGGAAAGATACCATCAAAGTGCTCGACATGAGAGGTATGAGATCATTGCCTCCATGATCACAACCAAAATGAAGGATGGTGAACCCATCATGGCCCACTTGCAAAGATGCAGAAATTCGTGGACCGCTTGCTTAAATTGAATGTCAATTTTGATGAAGAGTTGGCCATAGATATTATTCTACAATCTTTACCTTCTTGTTATGATCAATTTTGTATGACCTATTTATTATATGAACATGGACGATGTCACTCTTAGCAAACTTCAAGGCCTTTTAAGGGCTGCAGAAAGCAACCTGAAAGGCAAGTCGGTTGTGTCTACTCCTACTTCTACTTCTGCCCCTATTCTGGCAATCGGACATGGGAAGGGAAATAAGCGGAAGGCTCCTCATAAGAGCCGCAAGGGAAAGTCTCTTGATGGATCCTCTTCAATTGCGACCAAAGTTGGTTCTGCTAATCCATCCTCTAATCCGAAGGATGCAGAGTGCTTCTACTACCATGAAAAAGGGACTGGAAATGAAGCTACCCCAGGTACTTGCAAGACATAAAGGATGGCAAGATCAATTCCTCTGTTGCAGGTATTTACACTATTCAATCTAATAACTCATCACATGTTAATTCTTGGGTCCTTGATACAGGTTGTGGATTCCACATTTGTTCTATTTTGCAGAGACTAAAAAGAATTAGGGATGTGGAGCACGAGAAGATAAACTTAATCATGGGAAATAGGAAAGTGTCGCCTGTATCCAATATTGAAGTTTATTCTTTATTGCTTAGTAATGGTTTAGACTTAGATTTGAATAATTGTTGTTACTCGACCGATATGGCGAGAAATGTTATTTCCTTTCACAGTTTGTATAAACAAGGTTTTACCTTTTCTTTTAATAATGATGTTGGTTGTATTGATGCTTATTATAATGGTGTATTTTATTTTGAAGCATTACCTAGCAATGGTATTTATGAAACTATGATGGTTGTAGATAACATAGGAAATAATGTGTTACACATTGATCTTCCAATGATTTCGATCAGGCATGCTTGTGGCATTGTCGTCTTGGACATGTCAACAAGAAGCGTATAGCCCAACTCCAAAAGGATGGAGTTTTGGAGTCATTCGACTTAAAATCGGATGACACTTGCACATCTTGTTTACTTGGAAAGATAACCAAGTCACCCTTCGCTGGTACTTGTGAAAAGGGTGAAGGTCTGTTGGATCTCATAAACACTAATGTGTGTGGACCATTCAAAACCGCCATAAGGGATGCTAATGACTTCTATGTGACTTTTACTGATGATTACAACATATATGTCTATATCTACTTAATCAAGCGTAAGTCAGAAACCTTTGAAAAGTTCAAAGAGTTTAAGCAAGAATTGGTGAATCAATCGGGTAGGAAGATAAAGATGTTGCGATCCAATCGATGAGGAGAGTATGTTAGTATCGAGTTCATTGACTATCTTAAGGAATGTGGAATTGTTTCACAATTGACGCCACCTAGGACACAACAGTTTAATGGTGTGGCTGAGAGGCAAAATAAAACCTTGCTAGACATGGTTCGTTCCATGATGAGTCGAACTTCGTTACCTATCTCACCTGGGGGTATGCCTTAGAGACTGTCCCCCATATCCTTAATCTAGTCCCAAAAAAAAAAGGTTTCCAAAACACCTCACGAGATGTGGAAAGGGAAGGTTCCCTCGTTAGACCACTTCAAAGTTTGGGGTTGTGAGGCTTTCGTTAGATGCAAGACTCATGACAAGCTCGAACCTCAGAGTAAGTGATGTATTTTCATTGGCTACCCGCAGAAGTCCTTTAGATATCTCTTCTATAGACTGAGTGACAATGTTGTCTTCGTCACGAGGAGAGGAGTCTTTCGTGAGAGAAAGCTCATATGCCAAAGGGACAGTGGGAGGGAAATTGACCTTGAAGAGATTCAAGAGTCAGGCGGTGAAGGAACCTCAAACAGTAGCACTCAACCCGAGGAGGAAACTCCGTTTGAAGCAATTGACAAGTCCGTACCTCTGAGTCATTCAAGTAGAGTTAGTGTTCCACCTGTGTTATATGGTTTTCATATAAAACCTGAAGGTGGTACATTTATCAATGATAGCACACTGGTAAATCTGGATGAACCTAATAACTACAAGGAAGCCATGGTAGGACCCGAGTCTGCAAAATGGAAAGAGGCTATACACAACGAGATTTAGTCCTTGTACGACAATCAAGTTTGGAACTTGGTTGACAATTTATCGAGCCGTAAGATAGTCGGTTGCAAATGGATCTTTAAGAAGAAGACCGATATGGATGGGAAAGTACACACATATAAGGCGTGACTGGTTGCGAAGGGCTTTTACTCAAACTCCAGGAGTTAACTATGTTGACATTCTCACCAGTAGCTAAGATTAAATCTATAAGGGTTATGGTAGCCATAGCTGCATTTCATGACTATGAAATATGGTAAATGGATGTCAAAACCGCTTCCCTTAATGGAAAGTTGGCTGAAAATGTTTACATGGGTCAGCTAATGGGTTTTGTCAATGCAAAGTACCCTAATAGAGTGTGTAAGCATGAGAAATCCATCTATGGATTAAAACAAGCATCTTGTAGATGGAATCTTTGTTTTGATGTGAAAGTCAAAGAGTTTGGATTTTCGAGAAGCGAGGATGAGTCCTATGTATATGTCAAAGCTAGTGGGAGTATAGTGAGCTTTCTGGTATTGTATGTAGATGACATATTGTTCATAGTTTACGACATCCCAACCTTGCACGAGGTTAAGTCCTGGATTGGGAAGTGTTTCTCTATGAAGGACCTTAGGGAAGCTGCTTACATCCTAAGGATAAGGATATTGAGAGACAGGAGTAAAAGACTAATAAGACTTAGTCAAAGTACCTACTTGGACAAGGTGTTGAAGCGTTTCAGCAAGGAGAACTCCAAGAAACGTAACCTACCTATCCTAAGCAATACCAAACTGAGTAAGACTCAGAGTCTGAGTACAGAGGTTGAGATAGCAAAGATGAGTCGAATTCCATATGCTTCTGCAGTTGGCTCGATCATGTATGTTATGACTTGTACTCGCGCTGATGTGGCGTTTGCCTTGAGCTTGGTCAGCAGATATCAAGGGAATCTTGGTAAAGCTCATTGGAATGTGGTTATAAACATTCTCAAGTACCTGTGGAGGACTAAGGACTTGGTCCTTACCCTTTGTGGGAGTGATGGCTTCAGAGTGACAGGGTATAGCAATGCCAGTTTTCAAACTGACAGAGTTAATTTCCGCTCTCAATCGGGCTGGGTCTTTACCGTGAGTGGAGGAGCAGTGACATGGAAAAGTTCCAAGCAGGAGACTATAGTTGATTCAACGTGCGAATCAGAGTACATGGCATCAAGCAAAGCATCGAAGGAGGCGATATGGTTGAAAAACTTCATTGGAGACCTTGGAGTCATTCCATGCATAAAGGAGCCTATGGAGATTTTCTATGATATTGAAGGGGCGGTTGCCTTAACCAAGGAACTGAGAGATCAAGGTAGATCTAGACATATCGATGGAAAATACCACTTCATAAGACATCAAGTAGAAGAAAGACACCTCGTGGTAAAGGGGATATCGTTAGAGGATAACCCAGCAGATCCACTTACAAATGGATTGACTAGGGTTAAGAACTTGCAGCATGCAAGGGGCATTACGCTAACGGACAATATTAGTTTTAGCGGTTAGATAAACAAAAACTTGTAATAGCTAAATTGTAATTGACATTTGATGATTAAATAAAAGGGTTTTTATTTATAAGTAAAGTTATTGTCTTGTGCCAATTATTTACTATTTTTCACTTTGCATGTTTTGACTTCCAGAATAATAAAATTATTCGAACCATCCATAGTCAATCATACCTTGGAAGTAAATACGAAAGAAGATCATCGTGAGTTGGCTTGTAGACTTTCTAAGGTGTTAGGCATAGCAAAAGTTTGCTACACAATTCACGAGCGCTCCTGAAATAAGATTTGAGTATTGGATTCAACTCGCACTCACCCGAATTAATTCATGGAATTTATCATGAGTATTTGTGAGATGATAATATCATATATTCTTGAAACCAAGATATATTAGTTGTTGACTATGAGTTGGTTGTGCATTCATGGCACAAAAACGCATCGGTAACTTGATGTTATAAAACGTACCGTTGTGCATGATTTGATGAGTAGTTAGTACAAGCATATAATGTCGAAGTTTATATGTTCCTTTTATCCTAAGGGGATTGAAAGCGATATCTTGGGCCCCTCGATGATTCTGTTTTGACTATGTGTTGGGCCCGGTTAGAACTAAATTGATGTGTTCAGTTACGTTTATGGAAGACGAATCGGAAATCGGGAAACAAATTGCAGGAGAATAAGTATGACTATGTTCCATGTGTTTGTCCACATATATATCTTGAGAACAAAGGAATATATGATCCCTTATCTGAAGGACACGTCACTAACTAGGTCAGAGTTCCACAGCGGCTTTTGAAAGCTTACGATTGCTATGTCGGATCCTGAAGTCACATTGGCAGTCATAGTTATCAGACTTATCCAAGTAAGAGACTGTTGGATTTGATCTCTAAGCCCAAAACTATAACTGGGATGTACTTGACCCGATTGTAGCATGGTCCTTTTTGGGTTGCCTTCATATTTGCAATTTGTTAGGATGGATTTTGAGAATAAGGTTATTTATAGTTTATTAATATATTATAAGTATAATATATTAATATGAAATCATATTATTTAATTAGTACTGATCAAGAATTAATTTGGAATTAATTTTGTGGTCGAAAGACATTAATTAAATATATGGGGATTGATTATGTAAATCAATGATTCTTGTAGTGTGGGCCAATGATCCATGATTATTTAGATGGGCTAAACTAATCCATGGATAGTCCATGGAGGTTAAATCCATGGAGCATGAGAATGTGGAAAGTGATGGGTTATTAGGGTTTACAAAGTGTAACCCCAGAATGTGCAACATTTTAAATAAGCCCCTCCTAGAGCCAAAATCGGTTTCCACTTACTTTCCAAGAAGGTGAAGTTGATTTTGTGCTAGTAACCTATTCTCTCAAGCCTCCTCTTGCATATTGGTGTTTGTGAACCAATAGAGGCATCATACTTGAGGTGCTCAAGCTTCAAAGGCCAAGAACTACAAGCCTTCATAAAGGTATGTCACCAAACTAGTTGTATCATTCAATTGTTCAAATGTATGCTAGTTAGGACAATGCTTTGGAAAAGTTGAAATTGCATGTATAATTAGAGAAAACATAGATCCAAAGCATTTAGGGTTGCATGTGCACCATAGGAGTGTTATAGTAGCTTGACACGGAGTTCCAGTCTCCGTGATTTCTGAAAGAGATCTGCGGTTCACTTCCAGATTTTGGAACAAGTTTCTCGATGATTTAGGTACTCGTCTGCACTTTAGCACGACTTTTTTATCCACAAATGATGGTCAAATCGAGCAGACCATCCACACTCCGAAAGATATGTTGCAGGAATGTGTCCTAGACTTTAGTGGTAGCTGGGATACCTATCTTCCCTTGGCAGAGTTTTCCTACAATAATAGCTACCACACGAGTATCGACCATCCTCCCTTCGAGATGTTATATGGGAGGAAGTGCAAAACCCCGATATGCTAGTGTGAGGTTGGACAGAGGGTCATAGGGAGTACTCAAGGCAACAAAGAGGATCCAGCAGGTCCGTAGCAGGCTTAAGACTGCTCAGATTCGGAAGACGACCTACGCAAATAGACGCCGATCGAACATGGAATTCCAGGTCGGGGATATGGTTCTCTTGCAAGTGTCACCTTGGAAAGGTGTCATCTGGTTCAGGAAACAGGGCAAGTTGGGCCCCAAATATATTGGTCCGTTCAGGGTTGTAGCCCGGGTGGGCAAGGTGGCATATAGGTTGGATCTGCTAGCCGAGCTTACTCAGATCCACAATACCTTTCATGTCTCACAGTTGCGGAAGTGCCTGGTAGATGATTCTACGGTGGTACCTCTAGAGGATATTCAAGTGGACGACAACCTGAACTACATCGAGCGGCCGATATCCATCCTCGACAGGAAGACCAAGGATCCGAGGAACAAGAAGGTTGAATTAGTGAAGGTGCAATGGCAGCACCACAAGGGCTCGGAATGGACTTGGGGGTTGGAGGACGAGATAAGGGAGCACTACCCAGAGCAATTGCTAGATGCAGCAGACTTCGAGGATGAAGTGTAAAATAAGTGGGGGAGATTTATAAGGCCCAGATCTTGTATGTACTTTAAACCAAATTATTCATTTTTGCAAAAGGACTCGACAAATTGGAGGCCCCAAACTCATCAAGTAGGAACGGATTTTGGACGTGGGACTTGAAGTCTACGCAACGAGTTGAGAACTATCAAATCGACGAGTAGCGCTGCCAGAGTGAAACCCTAATTTTCAGGGTTTGCATCCTATTTAAGCACCTTAACACTTTATTATGGCCTCCCTCATCGCCTCTTTCATTCCATCAAAACCCTAATTTGTGATCTTGAGCCTTTTGAGTGTGTGTAAGTGGAATGGGAGTGATTATTTGGTGTTTCCTAGAATGAGTGGAAGTTAGAAGTTCTTGGTTGAAGGAAGAAGCTTTGGATCCAGAGATTTCTTTGTCAAAGCAGCCTTATTGAGGTATAAAGTCTATACCTTGACTATTCATTTACTAGATCTCTTCGTGGAGTAATTTAGGGCCTTAAGGAGCCTATTTTGGAACCATTCATGGATGTAAGCATGTTTTGGAGTTATGACTTCAGATCTAGATTTCCATGGTCTTATGAGACTTAAAGTTGCCAGCTTTATTAAGTCATGGCCCTTCTCCATGTCTTAGATCTCTTTAGGAGTTTAGTTTTGGTGTTATTAGCTTCATGACAGTATGCATGAATGTAAAGTTAGCAACTTTACAAGGTAACTTAGTCCTAGGGGACCAGATCTATGGTTTGGAAGGATTGAACCCGACTAGAAATGACTGAATGGATTTAGACTATGGGGGACTCGACGAGTTGTTCTTACAACTCGACGAGTAGGGTCGCGGTTCCCCAACCTTTTCTGTTACTAGCCAACTCGTCGAGTCTAGGAGATGACTCAGCGAGTTGGACATGTTTTCGGGTTTGAAGATTGAAGAACTCGACGAGTTCAAGGAGGAACTCAGTGAGTTTTGAGCGAAATGTCCCGACTATATATGAAGCGGAACTTGACGAGTTCATGACAATACTCGACGAGTAGGATTGAGGTTCCAAGGTTTTATGAATCATGGAACTCGACGAGTTCATGAAAGAACTCGACGAGTAGGATCGAGATTTCCATAGTTTTATGGATCATGGAACTCGACGAGTTGATGGACCAACTCGGCGAGTTGAGTCAACCAGGAAGTTGACTTTGAACAGGATGTTGACATTGACTTTGACCATTGACCAGAGTTGACCCTTAAAGGGGTTATGAGCATGAAAGGGTAATTAAAGGAGATTGTTATGTCTAGGAGTTTGAGAGGGGTTGATCCCTAAGCTAGCGAGGGTTCAGATACTTCACGACATTGATTTAAGTTACCTTCCAGTAAAAGTGGGTTGGCTCACCAATGCCAACCCACTAGTAATAGTTATAGTAGAGATGATTGTCTTTGTGATAATTATCCGGTATGTAACTATCTGTTATGCTTTTTGTGCTAGTATGCTATGATATTATGTGATAGTGGTAGGTGGGGTAGGATAGACCCCAATACCTGTCAATAGGGCCAAAGGTGTATGCCAACACCCAGATAAGCTAGGCAGTATATGAGTTATGTGTTTGTGAGCTAGTATGATATAGGGTAGGAGTAGGAGGTGAAATAGTCCCCAGTACCGGTCGAAAGGACCGAAGGGGTAGGCCACCACCCTGATATGCTAGGCAAGGTACCAGTCGAAAGGACCGAAGTTGTAGGCCAACACCCTAATATGATAGGCGAGGTATCGGTCGACAGGACCGAAGGCGTAGGTCAGCACCCTGATATGCTAGGCAGTTACCAATTGAAAGAGACCGAAGGGGTAGTCCAGTACCCGGATGTGTTAGAAAGTATGTATATTGTATGATATGTGGTATAATGGGGGAACTCACTAAGCTTTATGCTTACGATTTTCAGTTTTTTTAAGGTCCTCCTTCTTCGATGGGAAAGGAGCCGGCACAATAGCAGCACATCACACACACGATTTTCCGCATATGAGATTCTTGGGATTTGAACTCTGACATTATTAATATCTTATGACATGCTTTCGAGATGTATGATCTATGGTTTTTATGAAATAAGATAACTTAATGTTGTTTTCTATAATTTGTTTTATGAATCCTTAAATTAGAAATGAAATTTTTAGTTATTTTATTGGCTTGGAAGTAAGGTATGTCTACTCTACCCAAGACACGATTCATCATAATCTGTAAAGGTCATCGAATCTAATTTATATCGGATAGTAGTTAAGACTAAATACCACTCCTTAAATCACACATGAAGAACATACGACTTGTAGTCTACATATCCTGATTGTAGATGCTACATCAAAATGGAGTCTAGATCGACATTCATTTTTATGAAGTTTGCATTTTGACTGGAATTTTCTACAACATAATCATCCAAGAAAAAATGTTAACTTTCGTAGCCACAAAGTTATTCCATTTTGCCTTCGATGTCATCAACCAGAAGCATGTTTTCATCAATTCATTGTCTAGTCAAGTTGATCGAATGATCACCATTGGGATGTAAATCCCAACTCCATTTTCCTAGACTAACGTTCAACAAAACATTACTAAGTTTGACCAATCGATCATGTTCTTAACCTCCTACTGCTAGTCGACAAAGGCAAGTCGGCCAAACCTCCATCTCTAGTCGGTTACTGACGAACACATGCATATCACTTTCTAAACAACCCAATCGTAGGATTTGAACCTATAATGTGTGTTTCCTCTATCCAAGGATCTATCCAAAATCATGTATTCCTCATGTTTCTTAATTACAATGTTTAACAATTCATTTATGTTTTCTTTCTATTTTCTATCATTGATTATGGGCTAATCTCATATAATTTTGTTTATATCGATGAAACCTTTTAGATTATGGGTTGATTAATAATTTGGATTTATTAATTGTTTAATTTACTATGTTTGTTGTAAATATATATGGTGTAGAAGACCAATCTGATAATATGTATTTGAATCATAATTACTTTACGACCAATAAATTGTTATGGTGGCAGTGGAAAACAAGCCTAGGGTTAGATAATATATTAATGAACTCTAATGCATAAGATTGTATTTTATGCACATTATGTATAACTAATTGATTAGCATGACGATTAGGATTAATTAATAAAATAAGACTTACCCAATATTGATTAAATGGTTTATAAATTACATGATCTTTGTGTTATTTATCTTATTTAATCATTAGGATTAGTTAGTAAGACGGATATTACTAAGTATTATAAAAATCAGTGAATAACAAATTAAATCTTTTGCACTTCTAAGAAATCAATCATAATTGAGGGGGTGGGGTGGGGGAGGGATTAGAGTCTAAGTGAAAATATTTTAAATATCTTGCTTTAATAATAGATTAGTTTTCAATTGTTTTATTTAAAGTAAGAAATAAATTCCTTTTTAATAGTTTAATTTTTCTGAATATAAATCATACACATTCTTCAAGACACAAAAAAGCATGTGGATGGGGTAAACGAAATCGTTGATACTTCAACAGTGCGGGAGTTTCGAAGGATGTAGTGATGCTAAGAGCGTTTCCAATAACACTCAAATACACTCCAACGTGGTGGGTGAAATCTTTACCACCTAACTCAATAACCATATGGTATCAATCGAAGAGAAAATTTATGAAATAATTCGGACCACCAACAAAAATTGCTAAAACGTAGATTAAGATACAAAATTTCCAACAACTAGTAGACGAATCACTTTATGACGCTTGGGAAAGATACAAAGAGATGCTCCAAACTTCTCCACAACATTATTTAAATGCTCATCAGGTAGTCTGAACCTTCTATAATGAAGTTATGTGTTTAAAAGACAAATGGTCGGCTATCAAGGACCCATAGTGATAAAAATCCCAATAACAACCAAGAAAGTATACAAGAGCACACCCAACATTTGCACTAATGAAATTCATCACGAAACGCGTTGATGAGAAAAAAATCAACTAGTGAAAGTTTGGATAGCCTTGAAGCTTTATACACCAAACTTGATGCCTTGGGTAGAGATTTGAAGAAGATGAACAAAACAATCCTTTCAATCCATGTCAGATGTGATAATTGTAGCGGTCCTCATTTAACAAAAGATTATGATTTGGATGAGAACAACAATAACAAGGCTCAAGTTTATTATTCTTCTAGAGACAAATACGAACACGGGAAGCCATGAAATAATACTTCGAAACCATATGACAAGTATCAAAAGGATAAAGATGAAAAATATAGGCAACAAGGCCAAGGGTTTCATCAAAAAGTGTCTCAACTGGAGCATGTAGTGCAAGAAAAGAATCTAAACTTTGAGGTGATAATGCCCCGATTTTCCGAAGAATCTAAGAAAATCCATGCACATACTAAAGGTGTGTTAAGGAACCAACAAGTGTCCATTCTAAATATTGAAAATCTAGATGGTTAACTATCATGTTTGTTAACAAGCATTTTTCGGGCGATTTGCCAACTAACATAGAAACGAATCCAAAAGAGCATGTTAGGGCTTTACAGCTTGTAGGGTAAGGTTTTTGAACTCTCAGTTCTTGTTAATGCTAACCATTTCGCTAGTATGCAACAAACCAAAAAAGAAGATGAAAAAGAACATGGACCATAACAAGTGTGCCCCGTCGAGGAGTAGGACGTGTCATGTTCTAACAAGCAGATTCCAAATCCTCCTGTTGTTAAACCATACCAACCTCCGATCCCATTTCCGCAAAGACTAAGTCAACATAAAAAAGAATAAAAGAACTAAAAACTTTTAGATCACATAAAATCTCTTCATGTCAACATTTCGTTAATTAAAGCCATCGCTTAAATTTTAAAGTATGCAAAAATTTTAATGATTTACATACCAATAAAAAAAATTTGGAACATGCTTCAAGTGTTGTCCTCAACTAGCAGTATTCAACAATGAGGTTAAACAAATTATTGAATAATATGCGAGATCTGGGAGCTTAACGTTCTTGTGTTAATTTCATGATTCTACTACAACTCATGCATTAACCGATTTGGGAGAAAATATTAATCTATTTCCATATTTTTTCTATTTAAAACTTATTTTTCCTAAAACAAAGTTGAATCAAATGGAAATTCACTTAGCTAACAAATAGGCTACTTAAGCCAAAGGAACTATGCAATACTTATTCGCTAAAGTTGGAAAGTTTGTATTTTCTGGGTTGATTTCGTTGTGGTTGACATGGAGGAAGACAATGCCATCTCAATTATCCTTGGAATACCATTTTTGAACACCGCAAGAGCCTTGGTCGACATTAAATATTTAAAGCATACACTAAGACTGCGGTCGGATGGAATTATATTTGGTGTCAATAAATCGATAATGTATTTGAGGACAAGTGAAGAGGAGGTGTTTTTCTTGGTATGTTTAATGATTTTATTAAATAAGAGTTTGAGGATTTAAAGGATGATGATTTTTATGGTATGATGTTGTTGGGAGAAGAGGACTTTGATGATGATCATCACATTCAAGATTTAGAGATGCTTATGGAAGAGCAAGACTGCAAAGAGGAACAATGACAAAAAAAAGTATATTATCCAGTGTACATAACACGTAGGGATGGAATACACGATGCATATAGTCTTCCAATCATGATCATGATCCAAGACCCAATTAATTACGCAACATGTTCTTGAGCATATACATGACAAGCTAACTATAGAATACAAAGTTTCTGATTTTGAAGTTGTAAAAACTTATGATACAACAAAACAATTCCTTCATTTAAAGACTCCAAATGCGTATAAGTTTAAAAGTCAGAAGAAAGTAGAAGTTGTTTAGAGGAAGGATGTATAAACAAAATTGTCCATGATATCAAACATGATTATTGGAACGATCCATTCTTATCTCATAATTATGTTAAGGATTACATAAAAATAAGCAATAAAATTATGGCCTACTGCCACAACAAAAGTGGTTGGAGGGTGTTATGATAAAGGTTATGCTACAAAGATGACGAGTATCTTGGTAGATTCTAAGGATAAGGCTACCAAAAAGGGAGTGAAAAATAGGAAGTCCAATATAAGTTTGAATGGTGCAAAGCACAATGATTGCAAGATGTTCGAACCTAGAGAAAACAAGAATTCACAAGAAAAGATTATTCAAGTAGAGTTTACAAAGAAAGATGAGCACCATATGAAAGTGAAGAAGAAAGTACCCCTCCAAATCATTGAGATTACTCAAGTGAGGGATGGAGTCCGTCTCATAACTCCTTAAAAAGAAGCGTTTTGCGGCAGACAACCAGACACTTGGTTTGACTTTTTTTTAGTGTTTTTTATCTTTTATTTTTAGTTTTTGATTTGTTTTTGAATAAAGTTTCACTCTTGAATATCTGATGTTGCTTTAAATTGTTTTCCAATTGTGTTTTATTTTAGGTGATGAGAGTGTAGAGAATATCGAAGTTGTGAAGATTGTTGAAGGGTTTATTGTGTATTCGAAGTATACTTATCTGTTGAAGAGAAGTTTGAAGTAATAACAAAGTGTTCTTTATGTTGAAGTGTTAACTCTTTGATATATCTTTTTATCATACATGGCATTATTTTTATATTTAGTCCATCTATCTTTTTGTGATAAGTCAATAGCACTTTATCTCTGTCTATATATAGTTTTGTATTTGTGGTTAGCTTTGTTCTTTCACACACTCCTAACACAACGTTATTGGAGCTACCTATAGTAACCAACATATCTTCCTCATCAATATTGAAATTAAATAATATTATTTACATCATGTGTTCATTACTTTTAGTTTGTCACAAAGTTGTTTTAGAGAACGAATCATTCAACTCTTTTGGGAGAAATTCATTTGTTTTTCATTTTAGATCCATTTTGTTCTTGGATCTAGTTTTATGCATTTGAAATTCGTTTCTTCAAATCTTGTTTGAGATGTTCGATTCTGTTTGTCAAAGCAATTTAATAATATGGAAAATAAAGTCATTTCTACCATGATCAATTATGCGAGTTTGATTAGTTTGTCAACAAAAACTCTGATGCTAATATCAGATCACAATGATCAATGAGAAGATCGAATGGAATATTATTTGAATGGAATTGATTAAAATCTTCGGAGGTCAATAAAAATTGCTCCATATGATCCTTTTGTTGTTGTATGTATGGTTAATGCTCCTAATCATGAAGTTGTAAACGAGATAGCCAATAAAATGATGGAAAATGATATAGGATATGTAAGTGAACTAAGGGGAGCACTTCCTCCAAATGAATATGGATATGTTTGTGATTGCAAAATAGAATAAATAGATTTGCGATAAATTTTAGGAAAACTTCTAGGGAATAGTAAGAACAAAGAAGATTTTAATTATCCAACTACTTTCAGAATTGGTTGAATTCAACTAAAAAAAATGAGACAATCGATTTATCTTTTGATTGATTTAATGATAACATTTACAAGACATAAAAATATAAAGTCGAAAGAAGTCAAATGGAACACGATATTACTTTCATTCAAACTTAAGAAATGAGTGGAAGAACGTAATTGTTTTAATCAAATCCCAAAAACGTTTCGACACATATTCTATTTCTCTTGTGTTCAATATGAAGAAATCCCATGATGTTGATGTGAAGGATATGATGGAAGAAAAAGAAAAAGAAAGAGCATCATATTGAGGTCTGCTTGCTTTGGTTTAAAAAAAAGTAGCATAGGAATTTTAATATGAAGAGTAAGTTATTAACAATAAAGAAAACTTGATAATGAACTCTGATGGGAATAATAAATCAGATTGATTTACAGGTAACTTCAATAGTAAAAGAAGATAACATGAAGGTTACGAAAGAAGGTTTATCTTCATATGAAAGTGTTGAAGAAAACAATTGGAATGTAAAACCAAAAATTCGGATTAACAATCTGAAACACGAAAACTTCAAAGACTGTCAAAATGTCAAATTTGGTTCAAAAGGATTTTGGTTTGTCAAAGGTACAAAAGTGAGTACAATCGAAAGTTTAATACCAACAGTATTACACAAACTAAAGGTTAACAAAATTTGAAAATTTTCATGTGTTGAAACATAACTATCATTATTTTCAAAAATAACAAAAGAAGAAGTAACTTTCATGATTATCAAAGGGAAAATGAATCATTTTCAAAATCAAAAACAACCAAATTTTCCAATTCCTGAATTTTCTAAATCAACTAAAGAATTTTTTCAGAAATGGCAAAAACGTAAATGATACTTTTTGTGCTTGGTTAGATGACAATAAGTTGTTATTCAAAGATAAATCTTTAGCATATGATCAAATCAAAGAAGCTTATGAAGAATACTTATATGAATCTACAATATGTATTTTTGTCACACCCCTAAACAAGAACGACAGAAACGTCTGGGGGTGGATGACTTTCATGTACAATATCATAACAAATGAATAGTAGTGATCAAAGCATTACAACCATCATAATGAATACTTAATAAGTATACATTTTACTCAAAACATTTTTTTCTTGATATCAAATATGTATAGCAAAAATAAATAACGTGACCCGGCGACGCCCTATCCTCTAAAAACTCTTTGATTTTCTGTTTACTGATTTCCTGAGAATACAAGTGATTTGAAAAGTGTCAACAATTAAGTTGGTGAGTTCATAAGCATTTTGTGTGAGAAGCATTTGTAACTTTTTCATGTAAAAATGATAGTGTATACTTTCAAAAAATCCAATATATGCCTTAAGAATGACCTGTAAGTCTTGAATCTAGAGACTAAAAATGTAAGTAATGTTGTTTTGGCAAATAGTATTATGTAGTTTTATCTTTTCATAAAACTAGTTGGCCTACTACGACGTTCTTCAGGCGTTGGAACTGTTATGACATTTGTCACCCTAGACTAGTCGGTCTAACTGTAGCTAACAACTCAGATACGGGGTTGTCAATCCCGTATAGATCTATACACAAGTGGCACGCTCTCCCTACAAGAGACTCTGGTTATAATACAGGACTTAGTGTGTACTCTGGTAGGTACGGTGAAGCCAAATGTCTCACAAAATTGTATTAACCGTTTTACGTATAGTGTACTCAAAACCCCTTTTTCTTGTAAATGAATGCATTACTCTTCCATAGTGGTTACATAGTTTAAAAATAATTATACCTTTATATAATTATATGTTTCTTCCGTAATGATAGTGTAGTTTCTGTGACTCCTAAACTATACCAATTATAGTTTATTATGTTTGTTTGTTAAGACTATTTATAAAATCCTTTATATAAATACATAGTAGTTATCATGTCTAGATGTTTTTAAATGAATATGTCATAAAACTTACATCTAACACAAGTATGAGAAATTTGCATGAAAAGGGTCCATCTCGAGCTTTTACCCCGTTTTGTAACGGTGCTTTTGTCAAGTTTCAAAATGTGTGGTCAGAACATCATATTTTTGGGTTGTATCCCACAAAATGGTGAAATAACTAGAATGTAACCCTTTTTGTTAGAAAATCTATATGTTGGTAAAAAGTCTCAAAATCCTTGTAGTTTTGTAATCATAACTTTTCTTATGATTATATAACATAGTTTATGCTTTTTTTGTTAGTTTTGCATCTTAAACTAATATATCACAAATGATTGTCTACAAACTAGTGCTAACCATGGTTCATAAAAATAATGTTTTATGGTTAACATATAGATGAAACATGAAAGTATTTGTGTGATAAACCGAACTTTACTTGTATTCCCCCCCCCCCCACCCCCTAAAACATGAAAAACTCGAAAGTGCAGGGGTATGAACTCACATTGAGTGTGGTTGTGGTTTGTTCGAAGAGATGATGGTGAAGATCTTTTATGCCTAGAACACTTGAGAGTGGTTGAAGAACCTTTTGAAGATGGTGTTATCCTATGATTTTTTTTAACACATTATAATGTGTGTAAATGAGATGAAACTAGCATAAAGTGTGTAGAAACACTAGATTATGAAGAAAACACTTACCAAATTGTCAAGAACCACTTGGAAATGTTTATCTAATAAGAGCTTGGACTTGTTCTTGAGAGAATATGGAATAAACAAAATGAAAAATGGAGATGATGGGGGTTTGTGGGTGTTTTCGGCCATGTTTAAGGAAGGTGGGGTGAGGTGACATTTGCTTTGTTATTTGTTGGATAAATGCATTGATACATGTTGGGTAATATTTTTGTATTGGAAAAGATGAAACTTCAAGTCATGAAGTCAACCCTCTTTTCTTCTTCTTTCCCACCGAAATCCATCATAGAACCACCGAAATCACATGTGATTTCGGTCTAGTACCAACCGAGATCACCAAGTGATTTCGGTCATGGCACCACCGAGATCACCAAGTGATTTCGATCATGGTACCAACCGAAATAGTAGTACTTTGGGTCCTAGGTTGTTGACTTGTTGACTTTACTTGACTTTTGTTGGCTCGTTTGACTTCTGTTGGATCCAAAATTGGCAGTTTTCATAATTTCTTCTTTTGACAACATTTCATAGTAAAATCATTGGGTTGAAAAGAACTTAAATATTTAGGTAAAAGGTTGAATTATACTCATTATTTTTTGAACAAAGTTACAAATACTTTTGACAAATTAAACCCTAACAAAATGAATTCAGTTACTAATTGGATATATAAATATTCTTATTACACTCATAGTCAAGGACCTAAATGGATTTGGGTACATAAACTTTCTATTTGATTGTAGATTATGTGTGAAGATTAATATGCTTCTAACTGGTAGTTCGTTAGTGGTTTCTTTCATCACATGAGTAGGATGAAACAGCATATTTGAGACTTTCAAAAGTTGGATATCCAATAAGTGTTTCACAACTTGTGGTTCATATAAGAAATCAAGTCACTTTTGATGAAGAAGGTAGTGTGATATCCAATAAACTTGTGGTTCATATAAGAAAATGTGAAATGTTCATGTTAGACATGAAACCTATTGTTGAACTCCATTCATACGTTTGCTATCGAAAGTTGCATCAATTTTAAGTTGGTTGTGACATCGAAGACTCTCTCAGTTGAATTTGAAGAATATCCACAAATTAGTGATCAATGATCAAGTTCGAGGACTTCAAGTTTTAAAGTTTGATAACGATTCATTGTGTGCAACATGTGAGCAATGGAAGTAAAACATACAAGGACATCCGATTACCATCGATACAAAATTTGTGGAACCTCTTGATCTATTACACATTGTTTTGTGCGGTCCTTAATCGGTTGAATAATTGAGAGATGAAAAAAGTATATTTTTTTAATTATTGATGATTTTTATAGATTTACATGAGCTTATTTTTTGAAATAGAAATAGAGAAAACTCAAGAACTGATAAAATTTATCAAATATATCGAAGTGAGTTTCAAGAAAAAGGTCTGAAGGATTTGAAGTGATGATGGTATCAAATTCAAAAATTAGACACTCGAAGGGTTTTTACAGCTGAATGGAATTGGACATAAATTTTTGGCACCATACACTCCTAGCATAATGGCTTTGTCGAAAAGAGAAATCGCTCTTTATGTGATGCTGCAAGAATAATGTTCAACTTCACTAATCTTCCATTATACTATTGGGTAGAAGCAATTTCAATTGTATGCTTAGCACAAAATCTTTCATTTATTCATCTTCGATTCAATATTACTCCTTATGAGATTATAATAAAAAAAACTAATGTTAAATTCTTTCCTATTTTTGGTGGAAAATGATTTAACATGAATCTCAAAGATCATCTTTCCAAATTTCAATCCAAATCAGATGAAGGAATTTTGTTTAGCTATTCACACAATTTTGTTACGTATCATGTAATGATTAAATGAACACGAATACTAAAATAAACTTTCAAAATGACATTTAATGATGATTACATCAAGAAAATAGACATCAATTTCAAAGACAATCCATCTTTTCAGACACACGAACTAAATCCGAACCAATGCATACTTTTGATATTGATATTGATCTCATTTTTGGTGAACCTTACATCATTTTTACATTCTAAGTCGATGCTCCAAATAATAGCATATATAAAGCATCAAAACACATTGGCAAATCAATTTCACATTGAACATCTCATTAAACTCTCATCACCAATTGTTGAAGGTAATCAAATTGTATTTGAAAATCCAATACTTGTCGAAAGGGAGCCTTCAAATTCTATACAAGACCCTACTAGACAATGTATGGCTCATGTCGAGGGGAGCAACAACCCTCAAATTCTTTTTTAAAGGGAACTACGAATTTTCTGATTCGCATGCTAGCTTTGAGGGAGAGCATGATCATTATATTAGTAATGATACAAAATTTAAGATTAATGATTCATCTTTTATTGCATAAGAATATTCCAATCCAAAAGAAATATTTGAAGATGTGGACCTTGATTTTGATCCATATTATTTACCATTTGCTAATTGTACAAGAGATCATCCTATAGAGTCAAAGATGTTGTGAAGTATCAAAGTTTTAGGTAAGAGTCGAAGTATTGTTTAGAGTGTCCATATTGAAGGTCTAAATGTGTTCGATTATGTATGTATTTGATTAGACACTTATGTTGTATCACTTTCAAATTCAAATTCCTGATATATTTTTTGTATATGTCGAGTACACTATAAATAGTGTAGGTGCTTAAGTCATTTGTAACTTTTGCAACCTTGTACTTTTCATTTTCTCGGATGTACTTTTGCACTCTCTAGATAATACGAGATGAAACAAGATTATATTTACATCATCATGTTTATATTAACTCAGATTAAAATTTTGATGGATTTCGTAACACTTCAATTGGTATTAGACCAGGGATTGACAAATCATTTGAACAATTTTATTCTCGTTTTCATTTTTTGACTTAATTATTCTGAATCAACATTTTATGCAAGTGAAACGTAATTCTTTGATTGATCTCTATGATCTGGCAATTTTGCAATCGTTAATCAATCGTTTGAATCTAATTTCATTCTTTTCAAGCTTTTCTTCTTTTTAGAATGAATCAATGGAAAATTTCAGCATAAATACTATGATGAACTATGCTAATCTGCTTGGTTCATGCACGAAGAGCCCGATGTTGCTTCTGGAATACTATGATTAATGGGTTGATCAAATGAAGGCTTTTCTCAATAGAATTGATGAAGATCTATGGCGTTCAATTGGGAAAGGTCCTTATCATGTTGATCAAGTTCAAGCAGTGGGAAAAATAGTACAAAGTGAATATTTTACTACAATTTGTCTGAAGAAACAAGGTGACGATAAAAGGTGCATTCATGAGTTGTGTGGAGTCTTACCACTGGTTGTGTACAATTACATCCAGGGATCTGCACAGGAGATTTGGAATACTCCTAAGGAAAATTTGAAGGAAATGAGCACATAAATAAGAGTTTGGTGACTCAATGTTTGTTAGAGTTAGCAAATTTCAAGCAAAAGGAAATTGAAACTATCAAATTCTATCATGATCGTTTATATGAGTTGATTATAAATGCTCAAAGTATAATGTTGTCTGTACAACACTGGAGTTCAACATTAATTTCATTATTGGCTTGAGGAAGGAGTGGAAGAACATTTACTTAATCATCAAAACGCAAGAGAACTTTGATACTTACTCGTTATCGAATCTATACAACATACTCGAAGCCCATGAGTCTGAAGTGAAAGAAATTGATGATGAGACAAACAAAATGAATTTTGTTGGTCCTTTAGCGCTGGTCTTGAAAAATACTGTTAAAGAGGCGTGTTTTGATGATGAAGGAGGAAATAGTGAAAAAGGCTTGCTGATTATAACACCCGTGTTTCTGGGCCAAGCATTAATGATGATGTAATAGTGTAGGTTAACCTTTGTAACGCATTTTGAAATAATAAGAATGTATTATTTGAGTATTATGTGTTTTATGCTTAATTGCTTAATTGTGTGGCTTAAATGAATTAAGAATAAAAATAAGCATGAAAATGAAATATTAGAAAAACCCAATATCGATACATGAAGACGTAGTGGTCGTCATGAGGTTTCCGAATATACAAAGAATGCCGAAATCCGTGTTATAACGAAGAAGTTATGACTTGTCGAAGTTTCGTGACAGAACCGGTACGACACTGCAGGACGTAAATAGTGAAATCTCGATAGAGCGATATTTAGCCTTAGTGATCTAAACGAAAGTCATAGAATACGTTAAACCGAGAACGTGAATAAAGAGAACGTCTAAATCTAACTTCGTATGAGGAAGTTATGATTTTTTGAATTTTCAGCATTAGCAATATGCAGCCCAAGGTTCGAATATGAGATTGAGCGATATTTAGCCAAAACGTTCTAAATGAGAATTGAAGATCTCATCGACAGTAGACCAAAGGAAGAAAGACAGACGAAAACGGACGTCAGACGAAGAAATTATGGATTTCTAATGGAGTTTTCCTGTCTCGACCTACTAAACATAACATAATAAAAATATAATAAAAAAAATCAAAATTTGCTGACGGAGCCTAACGAGAGTGGTAGAGATAATCTCACCTATGCGTTCATATAAAGAACGTCGAAAACGGAGTTCGTATGCGAAAGATACGAATTTTTGAAGTTCGAGGCGCGAACCCCTAAGCTGTGTCAAAATTCATGACGTGAACATTGTTTTCACGACGTGAACTCAGAAGTGACGCCTTCTGGAGCCTTCCAGAGCAAGTAGGCTGATGACGAACGCAATGACGAATGTCTGACTGAACTCACAACGTGAATTTTGATATTCACGACGTGAATCCAGAAAAATGGCCCTATAAATAGAAATCGAAGGGCAGCCATCCAAGGTTGCTATTCCCTTCACTCTCTCACTCCCGATACCCTCTCTGGTCATCTTGAAGTACCCCCGAAGCCCCGGTATCATCCTGAGACCCGAAGCAAATCCCGAAGCCTGAAGATCCCGAGAAGAAAAGAGTTTCAGAGCCGAAGCTCTGCCTGCGAAAAGCCCGGTGTGTGAAGATCTTCCAGATTTACCGAAAAATACTACTTTTAAAGCCGTAGTGTTGTCTGATCAAGTGAGTGTATATTCATTTTCTTCTAACACATAGATATAAAGTATCTCCTAATGAATACGTGCTATGCATATATAGATATATATTATCTGATACTTGGAATGAATCTGTATGTTTGGAATGAGTATTAAATTAATATCTTATCAATTTTTAAGTTGCATATGTATATTGTTATCTACAAAATGTTGGGTAGAACTTGGGTAGATAGTTGTCGTGTGATAAACTGATGAGAGGCCTCGATGTTGTAGTTGATCTAGTCATCTAGTGGAGTATGGATGACGACCACAGACTCTTTCTAGACTGTCCTGTGGAACGCTGGCAGGTTCATAACCTGTAGGTGTTGTGGGCTTGATGTTCACCCGTGTAATCTATCCCCCTTATGGTTGCCTTTAGGACATCTTATGTTGAGGAAACCCCTTGCAGTAATGCCCGTCCCGATGAAAAAAGTCCTAGATTAGGTCCCTTGAGATAGATGTTGTTTTAGGGACGTAAAGTGAGGATAATGGGAATGGGTAATTGGGTTATTGTTATTTGGTGAATTTAAATATAATTATCTATTATGGGATGAAAACCCTATATGCTCACCAGGCTCCCAAGCCTGACCCACTCAGTTTATTTGTATTATAGGATGTGGCGTGATGACATAAGAGGATTAATCATCAAGTTATTTTGTTTATAAGCCTATAGTTATATATAACTGTTGTATGTCTTGTAATTTGTCATTTATGATTTTTGGTCTGTACCGGAACATGACATCCCGAGTTTTGATATCTAATGTAAATGCATTCCTTTATGAAATGCTTTGGTAAATATTATTTTATCATATTTTGTTTTTGGGAACAACTTCCGCAACTTTTTTAAATCAATGGATTTACTCTGAAATTATTTTAAAAGCATAAATGAAACCGGTCTTTTATGGCCGTGATTTTGGGGATGTCACAGTTGGTATCAGAGCATTAGCTTAAGCGAACTAGAAATTTGTAGGGTTTCTAGACTTAAACTTAGAATGCTAAGTGAAATTGTGAGGTGTGTGTCTTTCATATTTTAGACACGAGCACTGGTTTATTTTAGGAAAGTTCCCTAAAATGATTTTATGTGCTCAATGTTATATGTTTGCCATGTATGATATTATTTGTTCGAATCTATGGTTTGATGCCAACCGAATCTGGAGACCTTATGTGTTTAGGATTCTAAGCGTAGGATTACGATATTAGAACTAGCATGTAAACGTGTCAGAGCGATAAGAATGAATTAATTGTCTATCATGATTGAGGATCTAATTTCACCTTATTCGGTGTATAGATCAAAATGCTAAGAACCAGAAGTGGCGTTGTAAACACAGATGAAAACAAGAATCAACCACCTGTGATTGAGCGAGTACCTGTTGTAGCAGCAGCACCTGAGCCAATGACAATGGCTGGGGTACAAGCGATGATCCAAAGGATGTTGGATCGTCAAACGGAAGAAGCTAGGCATCTGCTTCAGCAGAATCGCGAAGAACCTTCAATGCCGATTGAACAGCCCGAATTGAATGAAGGACATACAAAGGAGGAAACTTCAGTGGGACTGTTGGTCAAGCCAACCCACCGATTGTTAGGCAAATCAACCAGGATGGAGGAAATGATGGGTGTGGATACAAGTACAATGATTTCAAGGCATCCAAGCCACCATGTCTATCCAGAACCCCGATGCCGGGAGAAGTTATAAACTGGATCTCCGAAATGGAGACAATGTTCGAGAGTTGCGAATGCAGCAACAGACAAAAGATCGCTCTTGCGATCCCTTAGTTAAAATTTGTTGTGTTGACTTGGTGGAAGCTGTTAGTTGACCCAATGCCCAAGGGAGAAACGAGTAAGATGTCTTAGGAAGATTTTGTGGTGCAACTCAAATTTCAATATTGCTCCGAGCATGACCTTCTGGAAATCAATAATGAGTTTCAGAATTTAGAGAAGGGAAAAATTAGTGTTACTGAATACGCTGCAAGTTTCACAGAAAAGATGAAGCTTATCCCATACTTAGTTCCAACTGAACTCTCTAAGGTCAACAATTTTGCCCTCGGACTACCAGCAGATTATGGTCCAATGGTTAAGAAAGCAACCACATTGAAAGTCGCCATATGGGCTGCTAGAAATGTTGAGACCCAGATCAGGGAGAAGGGTCTGGAGAGGTTAGAGGTTGATGAGAAGAGGAAGTTCGACGGACCCTCAGTGTCCAGCAAAAAGGGTAAATTCTCGAAGTCTAGTTCGAGAGGAGGTGGAGGAGGCGAAGCGAAATGGTGTGACAAATGCAAGACGAAACATCATGGGAAATGTGACGGAGAAGTAGTCACATGCTTCAAATGTGGAAAGCTAGGGCATTATGCCAACGAATGCACGCTCACCAAGAAAGTTTGGTATGGGTGTGGTGAGGATGGGCACATCTCTAGAGATTGTTCGAAGAAGAAGGAGACAGCAAAACCCAACATTCCGCCAAAGCTGAAGGCGAGAGCCTTCCAGATGACACTGGAAGCTGCTAAAGTTGAAGCTGATGTCGCTCCAGGTACCTTCCTCGTAAACAAATTGCCTGCCCAAATTTTATTTGACTCCGGAGTCAACTACTCCTTTATTTCGCATGAATTTGGTAGAAAACTAGCTTTGCCTGTCGATAGACTAGATAATGGTTTATTAGTTGAAGTTGCTAGTGGCAAGTTTATACCTGTTAGCCATCGTATGAAAAACATCTTAATTGACTTGAATGGAAATAAGTTCCACGAGGAATTATTGCCTATTGAGCTAAATGGTTTCGACATCGTGCTGGGGATGGATTGGCTTAGCGCCAATGATGCCGAAATACTATGCAAGAAGAATATTGTAAAAGTAAACCCGCCAGTGAAAGATTCATTTATGGTGTATGGGGACAAACGCAAAGTAAATTCTGCAATCATTTCTCTAATGAAAGCCAAAAAGTGGTTGGCCAAAGGATGTAAATCATATTTGGCATTCGTGATCGATGCTAAGAAGGAGAAAAAGGAGATGCAGAGCATTCCTATCGTGTGTGATTATCCGGAAGTATTTCCCGAAGATCTTCCCGAATTATCGCCTGATAGAAAAGTGGAGTTTAGAATAGACTTGTTACCAGGGACAACGCCAATAGCAAAAGGACCTTACCGACTAGCACTGACGGAGATGAAGGAGCTTATGATGCAACTTCAGGAGTTATTGGACAAAGCTTTCATTAGACCTAGTTCATCACCCTAGGGAGCCCTAATGTTATTCATAAAGAATAAGGACAGGAGTATGAGGATGTGCATTGATTACAGAGAGCTGAACAAGGCAACAATAAAGAATAGATATCTATTGCCAAGGATTGATGACATGTTCGATCAACTACAAGGTTCAAGTTGTTTTTCAAAGATCGACCTAAGGTCAGAATATCATCAGCTGAAAGTAAGAGAGCAGGATATCGAGAAGACTGCATTTAGAACATGATATGGACACTACGAGTTTTTGGTTATGTCGTTTGGACTAACCAATGCTCCATCAACATTCATGGATTTAATGAACAGGGTTTGTAATCCGTTCTTGATAAATCTGTGATAGTGTTCATAGATGACATTCTGATTTACTCGAAAAGCCAAGAGGAGCATGGCAAACACTTGCGAGAAGTGTTGGAAGTCTTGAAGAAGGCAAAACTATATGCTAAGTTCTCCAAATGTGATTTTGGGATTCGAGAAGTCCAATTCTTGGATCACATGGTCAACCAAGAAGGTATAATGGTTGATCCATCAAAGATTGAGGTTGTGACGAAGTGGGAGCAACCGAAGAGTCCCACGGAGATTCGAAGCTTTTTGGGGTTAGCTAGATATTACCGAAGGTTTATCCAATGCTTTTCTTCGATCGCTAGTCTATTAACAGCTTTGACCCACAAAGGAGCTGCTTATGCTTGGAGTGATAAGCATAGAGAAGCATTCGAGTTATTAAAGAAGAAGCTATATGAGGCATCAATTCTTTCTCTACCCGATGGAGTTGAAGACTTCGCTGTTTATAGTGATGCGTCTGGAGTTGGATTGGGTTGTGTTTTGACCCAAAGAGATAAGGTGATCGCGTATGCATCTCGACAACTGAAAGAGCATGAAAGGAACTACCCCACTCATGATTTGGAGTTGGCAGCGGTAGTTTTTACTCTAAAGATATGGAGGCATTACCTCTATGGCACGAAGTGCAAACTTTTCACTGATCATAAGAGTCTTCAATATCTCTTTAATCAGAAAGAATTGAATTTGAGGCAACAACGCTGGCTAGAATTACTTAAGGACTATGACTGTGAGATACTTTACCACCCAGGTAAAGAGAATGTTGTTGCTGATGCTCTCAGTCGGAAAGTCAATCTTGAAAGAAAAACGCCAAGAGTGTTGAGAATAGAAGTTGTCTCGACTATTGCGGAAAGTATAAAGAAAGCTCAAATAGAAGCTTTAGAGAAGAGTGACCGGAAGGAAGAACGTTTAGGCAAAACGTTAGAGTTCGGTACAAACAGTCATGGACTGAGCGTATTCCAAGATTGGATTTGGGTACCTAAGTCAGGAGGAATAAGAGATCTTCTGATGAAAGAAACTCACAAAACCATGTACTCAATTCATCATGGCAGCACTAAATGTATAGGGACCTAAAACCCTATTACTAGTGGCTGACGATGAAGCTCGACATTGCAAAGTATATGGTGGAGTGCGTGACCTATGCAAGAAACAAGGCACAACATCAGAAACCATACGGGAGTTTGGAACCTTTGCCTATACCTATGGGTAAATGGGAGGACATTGCAATGGATTTTGTCACTAAACTGCCCAGAAAAAGAAATGGTCACAACATGATTTGGGTGGTCGTTGATCGATTCACTAAGAGTGCGCAGTTCATAGCAGCCAAGGTGAAATGGTCTATGGATAAGCTTGCGAATTCTTACGTGAAAGATATTGTGAGGCTTCACGGTGTTCCGTTAATGATTGTGTCATATCGTGACAGCCGTTTCACCTCGCGATTTTCGAAAAGTCTACAAGAGGAATTGGGTACCAAGTTGTGTTTGAGTACAGCTTACCATCCACAGACTGATGGTCAGAGTGAACGAATGATACAAACAATTGAAGATATGCTAAGAGCATGTACCATGGAATTCCAAGGTAATTGGGATGAACATTTACCTTTGGTTGAATTTTCCTACAATAATAGTTTCCACTCGAGCATAAAGATGGCAACTTATCAAGCTTTGTACGGACAGAAGTTTCGTACACCGTCTTGTTGGCTTGAGGCTGCGGAAAAGCAGTTTATGGGACTGGAGATAGTCCATCAGACTGCGGAAAAGTTGAAAATAATTAGGGAGTGAATGTTAGCAGCTCAGGATCGTCAAAAGAGCTATGCTGACAAGATAAGAACACCGATGACTTTTGAATTTGGAGATTCGGTTTTACTTAAAGTCTCGCCGTGGAAGGGACTTATAAGATTTGGTAAAAGGGGAAAGTTGAGTCCAAAGTTTATTGGACCGTTTAAAGTTCTTCAGAGGGTTGCGAACCAAGTTTACAAGCTCGAATTACCCGAAGAACTGAATGGGATTCATAACTATTTTCATGTGTGTTATCTAAGGAAGCTCACGGGAGAAGTTCCCGATATGATTCCACTTTTGGAATTAAGAATTGATGAAAATAAGAGGTTAGTTGAAGAACCAGAGGCAATTGTTGAATGAAAGACTAAGAAGTTGTGACGCAAGATGGTCGAATTAGTGCTTGTCCGTTGGAAACATACGAATGGGCCAAATCTCACCTGGGAGACGGAGAGTGACATGATGAGTCGCTATCCACATTTGTTTTTGATGGGTGATTCCGGGGACGGAATCATCCTAAGGTGGAGAGAATTGTAACGTCCGTGTTTCTGGGCCAGGCATTAATGACGATGTAATAGTCTAGGTTAACCTTTGTAACCCATTTCGAAATAATAAGAATGTATTATTTGAGTCTTATGTGTTTTATGTTTAATTGCTTAATTGTGTGGCTTAAATTAATTAAGAATAAAAATAAACATGAAAAATGAAATGTTAGATAAACCCAATATCGATACATGAAAATGTAATGGTCATGATGAGGTTTCCGAATATATAAAGAATGCCGAAATCCGAGTTATAACGAAGAAGTTATGACATGTCAAAGTTTCGTGACAGAACCGATACGACATTGCGGGACGTAAATAGTGAAATCTCGATAGAGCAATATTTAGCCTTAGTGATCTAAACGAAAGTCATAGAATACATTAAACCGAGAGCGTGAATAAAGAGAACGTCTAAATCTAACTTCGTATGAGGAAGTTATGATTTTTCGAAGTTTCAGCATTAGTAGTATGCAGCCCAAAGTTCGAATATGATATTGAGCGATATTTAGCCAAAACTTTCTAAATGAGAATTGAAGATCTCATCGATAGTAGACCAATGGAAGAAAACAGACGAAAACGGACGTCAGACGAAGAAGTTATGGATTTCTAACAGAGTTTTTCTGTCCCGACCTACTAAAAATAATATAATAAAAATATAATAATAATAAATTAAAAATTAGCCGACCGAGTCTAAACAAGAGTTGTAGAGCATAATCTCACCTACCCGTGCATATAAAGAACGTCGAAACGGAGTTCGTATGCAAAAGATATGAATTTCTGAAGCTCAAGGCGCGAACCCCTAACCTGTGTCAGAATTCACGACATGAACATTGTGTTCACGAGATGAACTCAAAAGTGACACCTTCTGGAGCCTTCTAGAGCAAGTGGGCTGATGACGAACACAATGATGAATGCCTGACTGAACTCACAACGTGAATTTTGATATTCACGACGTGAATCCAGAAAAATGGCCCTATAAGTAGAAACCGAAGGGCAGTCGATTAAGGTTGTTATTCCTTTCACTCTCTCACTCCCGATACCCTCTCTGGTCATCTTGAAGTACCCCCGAAGCCTCGGTATCATCCCGAGACCCGAAGCAAGTCCCGAAGCCTGAAGATCCCGAGAAGAAAAGAGTTTTTGTGCCGAACCTCTGCCTGCGAGAAGCTCGATGTGTGAAGATCTTCCAGATTTACTGGAGAATACTACTTTTAAAGTTGTAGTGCTGTCTGATCATCTTCTGATCAAGTGAGTGTATATTCCTTTTCTTCTAACACATAGATACAAAGTATCTCCTAGTGAATACGTTCTATGTGTATATAGATATATATTATCTGATACTTGGAATGAATCTGTATATTTGGAATGAGTATTAAATGAATATCTTGTCAGTTTTTAAGTTGCATATGTATGCATATGTATATTTTTATCTACAAAATGTTGGGTAGATAGTTGTCGTGTGATAAACTGATGAAAGGCCTCGATGTTGTAGTTGATCTAGTCATCTAGCGGAGTAGGGATGACGACCACGGACTCTTTCTAGACTGTCATGTGGAACGCTGGCAGGTTCATAACTTGTAGGTGTTATGGGCTTGATGTTCACCGGTGTACTATGTCCCCCTCATGGTTGCCTTTAGGACATCTAATGATGAGGAAACCCCTTGCAGTAATGTCTGTCCCAATGAAAAAAAATCCTACATTAGGTCCCTTGAGATAAATGTTGTTTTTGGGACGTAAAGTGAGGATAACGGGAATGAGTAATCGGGTTATTATTGATTGGTGAATTTAAATATAATTATTTACTGTGGGATGAAAACCCTATATGTTCACCAGGCTCCCAAGCCTGACCCACTCAGTTTATTTGTATTACATGAAGTGGGGCGAGCGCATAAGTTAGATGAATCATTGTTATTTTGTTTATAAGCCTGTAGTTGTATATAACTGTTGTATTGATTTTAATTTGTTGTTTATGCTTTTTGGTCCGTATCGGATCATGACATCCTGAGTTTTGATATATAATGAAATGCATTCCTTTATGAAATGCTTTGGTAAATATTATTTTATCATATTTTGTTTTTGGGAACAAATTCCGCAACTTTCTTAAATCAATGGATTTACTCTGAAATTATTTTAAAAGCATAAATGAAACAGTCTTTTTTGGTCGTGATTTTAGGGATGTCACACTGATGAACTCAGATGATGAAGTTGTACCTTATTATTCAACTAATAAGTACAAAAATTTTACTAGAACCCTGTTAATGGAAATTTCAAAAATATTTCATTTAAGAAATCATCTTTGAGTTCTGGTATTCAACAAAAGACTATGGAGAAGGTTGAAGATAAGAAAGAAGAGAAGAAGGTTGAGAAGAAAGTATCTAGAGATTCTGGTTATAATTGTATCTATTGTAATGGAAAGAATCACGTGGCTATAGATTGTATTCTCAAGAAGAAAGAAGAGAAGAAAGAGAAGGTGAAATAATAATCTTATTATGCAATGAAATTTGAAGAACTTCAAGCCAAATCGAAGAGTCTTTCTTTGGTAGCAAGGAATTCAAGTGAAGAAGAAGGCACCTACCAAATTTGGTCATCTAGATCAGATGACGAAGAGATGAGTCGCCCAGTGCATGGTGTCATTTTCGCGAAGCATTAGGGTGGTCAAGTGGATGAGAAGATGGTGTTTGAAGAGTTTGTTGATGGACGCGAAGGAGAGAGTGAAGAATAAGAATAGATGGTCGAAGGTGAGTGCTTTGTGTCAACCACTTCAAAGTCTTCTATGACTGTGAAGGTACGTGATCTCTTAATATCTTTTAATATTCCTTCAAATTCTTATAATGTTGTTTTATCTGATATTGATGATTTTTGTTCTTATTTGAATGACATTTTGATTTCCATGAGTAGTGAGTTGGAGAAAATTAAGGTGTTACTTTATGAAACTAAATATAAAGTGGAGGAGAAAAACACTAAGATATCCGGTTTATCTATGAGACTAATGAATGTTATGATAGATAGAGATTTAATACGAATGGACAACATTCTCTTAGTAAGATATATTGTAATACCGCTAAGAGGATGGTTGGAAAAATTAATTTACTTTACCATTCATCAAAATTTGTAATGAACAACATCTAAAACGTCTTCCTTTTATTAACTTTAAAAAGGAATTAGTTTATGAAGTTTCATATGATTGTGAGAGTAAGGTTGCTACGTTTGATCATGTACCAAATGATTCATATGATTATGGTATAGTCAATATTGATGATTGTTTGGATGTTGATAATTTGGTGGATATTGTGAGTGATACTTTGATAAAAAAAAATAAACAAATGAAAGTTTTGAACAAAATTGAATCTTCGACACAAAGTTCTCAAGAAATTTTTGCTGATGTCAAAGATGATTTTGAAAATATCAATGAAATTAAGGAAGATGAATGTGTAGATAGTTCAAATATGTCTTTCATTAAAATCGCTACAATAGATAAAAGCAAAGAAAATGTTGATTCAAAATCGAAGCTAAATGATGTTTCATTTTCATATACCAAAACTGATGAAACTCAAGAGTTTGTTATTGTTGAAGATATAACAAACAATGAAAGTCACAGTGATGATGATTCTGGAGAACAAAAAATTACAAGAGTTGTAGAAGCAAAAGTATTTGAGGATGCCGAAAAATATACAAAATTTTTGAAAGAAAAGGGAAAAAATTTTCTTGAACAAAATTCAGTGCTTTATTCACAATTCAAAGATTTTCCAACTCAAGTTTTGTTCACTAAAAGGAAATGGTGGTAAAGTTAATCCAAAGTTGAATGATTTGTTGAAAGAAGATAATTTGCAAATGACTGATGAGGGTTTTTACTCTAATCAAAATGTTGTGAAATTTTTTTTGTATCAAAGATCAAAAAAATTTCAATGTCGAAGTAGTCAAAAAAAATTTCAACGTCACATGACCGGAAGGAAAGATGTCACACCCCAAAACCTGAACGGCAGAATCGTTCGAGGGTGGAGGACGTCATGTATAATATCACAACAATGCAAAGTAGTAAACAAGCAACAACATCATCCATTGCATTAATAATATAATTTCATACAAGTGTGTTCTGTTAAGTTAAATAGACACCAAAAATATACATATGAAAATAAAAGAGGAGTCTTGAACAAGCTCCTTCTTCTCAAAAACCTGGCTCCGGTACCTGTCTGCTGGTGACCTGAGAATACAAGTTATTTTGAAAGCGAGTATCAGCTTTAAAGCTGGTGAGATCATAAGTATATTAGTGTCTGAGTTTGTATGAAAGCATTTGTAAGATGTTTGTAAGATGTAATGTATAAGTTTTGTAAAGTTTGTATTTGTTTGAACACTCCTAGAAAACCCTATATTTCCTACTAACAGTAGCCTTCTACCAAGGCATCTAGTAACTGTGTGTGTCTCTTGTAAGAATGTGTATTTTCCCAAATCCGACTATCATTAACCAAAAATGTAGTTTTTACATTACCGTGCATCGTGTGAATGTTCACGAAGTGAATGTAATGGGAAAATATTATCGCATTGTAGTGTTGTATTAAGTAACTACCGATGTACTAACTACCTTAAATAAATTATTATTTAAAGTACCATGTGATCGGCCTGTACCCTCCTACCGACTCAATAGTAAAACGACGATGTAAGACGCCGTAAGAAATGACATTTGGCACCCGTAGACTTACAAGTCCCACTGTAGCGAGCAACAAGGTGTAGGATAGTCAATCCGGTATAGATCTATACGCAAACTCATACGCTCCCCAATTAAGGAGATTATGGATACAAAAAAGGTCATGGCAGGTAGTGCCATGACCCGTTTAATAGCTCACATAACTAAATGCAATGTATGTGCTAGTTGTATTGTGTGTTCTTTCTCTGTCTAGCCTGTATGTTTGCTTCTCATCACTATGTATTATGTTTGTTTCTCATCACAATGTATTATGTTTGTTTCTCATCACTATGTATTATGTTTGTTTCTCATCACTAGGTATTATGTTTGTTTCTCATCACTATGTATTATGACTCATGTATGAACTGACTCTTTGTATGATTCATTGTTCTAGTATTAGTATTAGTACATCCCTAAACTACGCCTATTGTAGTTTACTAATAATATAATTTGTACGTACAAACATGGGAGTGGAGTATACCCCTGCTACCCAGGGTATTGAATTGACTGGAAGAACCTTTATGACTATATAATGTACACATGATATATAACTAATAGTTAAACGCCTTCGGACGGACACCCGATATCCCACCAGACCACATCCCAACGGGGAAAAGGAAATAAGGCGGGATGGCCTTCCTAAGCCTTTTAAACATTGCTTATATAATTATACATACATAGGCATGCATTTGATAATAAGTATAAAAGAGCTTAAGTATAAGTATTTGGTAAGTAAAACAGTTTGAAGCAAAATAGTTTGATAAACAGTTTAAACAGTAAGAAAATCATTGGTTTTGTAGTTATTAATCACATGTGATTGATGTACTAACTATAAGTATTAAACTTGTATCCCCCCCCCCCCATAAAGCATTTAAAAATATTTAAAACATTGATTAAGGGGTATGAACTCACCGGTAGTGAGTGGTACGGATGAACTAAAGCTGTAGGATTGCTAGGTGTCAAGTGAAGTCGTGAACACACTCTATGATCCTAGTTAACATATAATATCACATATATGTATCCAATTTGTCGTTAAACAACTAATAAACAATTCAAGACACCCTAGGACATGCTAAACACCTTAAACATGTTGTATAAGTCTCAAGGATTGCATCTAAGTGTTGTAGGGAAAGGCTAGTGTGTTTGGGGTTCAAGGAACACTCCATTAGGGAGTTTACGGTTTTGTGGTCACTAGCAAAAGGGTTTACGGTCGTAAACCCTCTGGTTTATGGTCGTAAGCTCACCCCCTTTGTGACCATTTGTTGTTTGAAGCTTTAAGAGTCCCTAGAAGCTTTTCTACTTGATGTATGTCATCATGGAAGGAACTAGGACACCATTTCACTCCTAAATGGAGTTTACAGTCCTATTACCATTTTCCTTTGAGTTTACTACTGTAAAATACTAAGGTTAACGGTATTTGGGGGTTTTCAAGTCCTTAGCTCATCATGATAATAGTCTAGGTTTGATTTTAGGCATAAGGAATAAATATGGGACATTTATACAACTTTTGGGGTGTTTACGGTTTTGGAAGATCCCCAAACCGTAAACACATATAAATATGAGGTTTTTGTGCTTTTTTTTTATAAACTCATCAAGGATAGATCTAGACAAGTCCCTAAGGCATTGTGAAGCATCTAGGCACCCTAAGGCACCATTTTGCACCTTACTTGGTGTTTACAGTTTTGGGAGCCTCCCAAAACCGTGAACACCTTGTTCTTGGTGTTCTTGGGACATTTCCTTGATATTAAGATGTATAGCAATCTTTAAATGACTCTAGGATAGAAGTACTTACTTTGTGGAAGCTTGAAATGAACTTAAAGTCCAAGAACACTAGTGCATGTTCTTGGTGTTCTTGGTGTTTTGGAAATCTAATCAAAACATGAAATTTGATGGATTAAAGGATGTATAATCACTAGATGTTATGATATAAAAACAAATCAAGCCAAGAAGTACTTATGTTTTCGGGAAATTGGGTGAAAACCGGGATGATATTTGAGAGTGTTTTGGAGTTTACTCTTTAGGGTGAAAGTGAGAAGTGATCTACATTGGGGAGTAAACTCATGCTTAAGGCATGAGTTTACGGTTTATAGGGTAGTTTACGGTCCAAACATAAAAGTTTGGCCGTGAACTTCTAATCTACGTGGCATTCGCGGTTTTGAAATTTCAAGACCCGAGACGGCCCATCCGTTCATCCGTTCGTTTAAAGATTAATTATTAAAATAATCAAACGAACTTTAATTTCCTAAAAACAAATAAAAGTGAACTTGACTTATAATATGAAGTGATTTACTTTTAGGGTTTGACCGAATTAAAATTTCGGGTTGTCACATGATCCCCCTGTTAAAGGGAATTTCGTCCCGAAATTAAAGTCTAAGCAAATAAAGTAGTTAAAAATAACTAAGTAAAAAGATGAGGATATTTCAGTTTCATCTGATCCTCATGCTCCCAAGTGAATTTCGGTCCTCGCTTGGCGTTCCAGTGAACCTTCACAATCGGGATGCAGCTTTGTTTCGTTTGCTTGACCTCTCGGTCCATGATCTCTACTGGTTCCTCCACGAAGTTGAGGCTCTCGTTGATCTCGATCTCGTCGAGTGGAATAACAAGAGTCTCATCGGACAGACACTTTTTCAAGTTCGATCCGTGGAAGGTAGAATGTACGTTACTGAGTTCACGTGGTAAGTTAAGTTTGTAAGCTACTGGGCCGATTCTTGCGAGAATCTCAAAAGGCCCAATGTACCTTGGATTTAGCTTTCCACACTTTCCGAAGCGTATCAAGCCCTTCCAGGGTGAGACCTTCAATAGAACACGGTCACCCACTTGGAATTCCAACGGTTTCCAACGTTTATTAGCGTAGCTTTTCTGTCGGTCTCTAGAGGCTTTCAATCGTTCACGGATCTGAACGATTTTCTCCGTCGTTTCCCGTATGATTTCTGGACCCGTGAGAGTGCTTTCAGGAACTTGTCCTTTAGCTAACTGGGTATCACCCACCTCAGCCCAGCACAGAGGAGATTTGCACTTTCGACTATACAGGGCCTCAAATGGAGTAGCCTTTATGCTTGTGTGATGACTGTTGTTGTAGGAAAATTCGACAAGGGGTAAATGAGTATCTCATGCTTTCCCGAAGTCTATCACGTAGGCTCGCAACATATCATCCAAGGTCTGGATAGTTCTCTCACTTTGTCCGTCGGTCTATGGATGGTAGGCTGTAATCATGTCCAACCTAGTTCCTTAGGAACTTTGTAACGACTACCAGAACCTCGAAGTGAATCTAATATCTCTATCCGAGATAATGGATAAGGGAACACCGTGCAGTATTACAATCTCCCTAATGTAAGTTCTTGTAAGTTTCACCATCTTATCTGTTTCTTTGATCGGTAGGAAGTGTGCAGACTTGGTCAGTCTATCGGCGATAACCCATATGGTATCAAGTCCACCCGTCCTCTTGGGCAACTTGGTTATGAAATCCATAGTTATCCGCTCCCACTTCCATTCCGGTATCTCAGGCTGTTGTAATAGACCTGAGGGTTTCTGGTATTCGACCTTGACCTTGGCGCAAGTAAGGCATTTACCCACGAAGGTAGCAATCTCTGCTTTCATGTTAGGCCACCAGTATAACTTTTCGAGGTCTAGATACATCTTATCTGATCCCGGGTGCACGGAATAACGAGTGTTGTGCGCCTCGTTCATGACCAAGTCTCTGAAACCACCGAGTTTCGGGGTCCAGATCCGGTTCATGAAATAATAAGCTCCACCAACATTAACCTCCAAGTTCTTATCCATCCCTCTTAGGGATTCACCCACCACATTTTCAGGCTTCAAAGCGTCAAGCTAAGCTGCCTTAATTTGTGTGGACAAGTGTGAATGGATAGTCATAGTCAATGATTTGACTCTACGGCCAGAATATTCCTTCCGACTCAGGTCGTCAGCTACTACATTGGCTTTACCCGGATGATAACGAATTTCACATTCGTAATCACTGAGTAGCTCGACCCACCGTCGTTGTCTCATGTTGAGCTCCCTCTGGTCGAAGATGTGTTGTAAGCTCTTGTGGTCTGCAAAGATAGTGCTTTTCATTCCGTACAAGTAATGTCTCCAAATCTTCAAAGCAAACACAACTGCTCCTAGTTCAAGATCGTGGGTTGTGTAGTTGACCTCATGTGTCTTTAGTTGTCTCGAGGCATAGGCGATGACCTTACCTCGCTGCATTAGAACACATCCGAGCCCTTGATTCGATGTATCGCAATAGACTATGAAGTCTTTTATCCCTTCAGGGAGGGATAGTATTGGTGCGGTGCACAAGCCTCGTTTGAGCGTTTGGAATGCTCTCTCCTGCTTCTCTTCCCAGTCAAAGGCCACGCCCTTCTGGGTCAGTTTTGTAAGAGGTTTTGTTATGCGGGAGAAGTTCTGAATGAACCTACGATAGTAGCCAACGAGGCCTAGAAATTGACGAATTTCCATAGGCGTCTTCGTTGCTGACCAGTTTTCAATGGCTTTGATTTTGGAAGGGTCCACGTCTATTCTCTCTTCGCTAACCACATGCCCTAAGAATTCGACTCGTCGAATCCAAAATTCGGATTTCGAGAACTTCGCGTAGAGCTTATCCGAACGTAATGTTTCGAGGACTTGACGTAGATGTTGACTATGCTCCTCCTTACTTCGAGAGTAGATAAATATGTCATCGATGAAGATGATGACGAACTGATCCAAGTAAGGACGACACACCCTATTCATTAAGTCCATGAATACTGCGGACATGTTTGTCAATCCGAACGGCATCACTACAAATTCGTAGTGCCCATAACGAGTTCGGAAGGCTGTCTTGGGAATATCCTCCCCTAGGACTCTTTGTTGGTGATATCCGGATCTCAAGTCAATTTTTGAAAAGAAGTTCGCCCCTTGAAGTTGGTCGAATAAATCGTCGATACGAGGCAACGGATAACGATTTTTGACCGTTAGCTTGTTGAGCTCCCTGTAGTCGATGCACATACAAAACGATCTGTCTTTCTTCTTGACGAACAAGATTGGAGCTCCCCAGGGTGAGAAACTTCGTCTTATAAAGCCCTTGCAGAGCAGTTCGTTAAGTTGACAGGACAATTCTTGCATCTCTGCAGGTGCTAGACGATAGGGCGATTTGGCTACGGGGGTAGCCCCTAGAGCTAAGTCGATTCGGAACTCGACTTGACGATGCGGAGGTAATCATGGGAGTTCTTCTAGAAAGATGTCGGGAAAGTCGCGTACTACTGGAATGTTCTAAATGTCCTTCGATTCTTGGCTCACATCGACCACATGATCAAGGAATGATGTACATTCCTTTCGCAAGAATTTCCGAGCTTGGCTGCTCGAGATGATACGAAGTTTCGTGTCGGGTTTGTAGCCATAAACTATTAGGGTTTCGCCAAATGGTAGATTTAGGCAAACAGCCTTTTCGTAACACATGATATCGGCACGATGAGAACTCAACCAATCCACGCCGATAATGACGTCGAAACATTTAATTGAGACTGGCATGAGATCGATCGAAAATGAGTAGCTATCTAAAGTTCGGGTACATCCTATGAATATACTGCTAGTGCTCTCTGTCTTGCCATTAGCTATTTCTACAGTGAACGGTTCTTTAAGTGCTTGTGATTTTTGCTTAAGTAAGTGAGCAAACTTTTGGTTCACGAAACTTCTCTCCACTCCACTATCAAATAGAATGCATGCATAAGCGTTATCTAGGAGGAACGTACCAGTGACCACTGTGGGGTCGGCTACCGCTTCCTCATGGCCTATGGCCAAGACTCTTGCCACTCCACTGGCAATCCCTGCCTTCGGGTAGTTCCTTTTGTAGTGGCCTACTTCACCACATCCGTAGCAAGCTTGGCCCACTCCTGCACCGAGGACTTGGTTGATTGGCTTCGCCAGAGCTTTACAGAAACGGGCAGTGTGCCCCTTCCTGTTGCAGTTCATACACTGCATTTCCCGGCAGGCACAGATGTGATGGAAGTTGCATTTATTGCACTTAGGCAAACTTCCAGTGTACTGCTTTACTGGAGCAGCAGCGACAGGTGCTATCGCAGCATGTACTGCCACAACCTGCTGCTTTTTGGCAGCCTTAGCTTTCTTCTTGCCATCCCAAAACTTCCGCTTGGAGTCAGCGGTTCTTGTAGGTTCTGAGATGGCCAGGGTAGTTGTTGTTGCGGCTAGGGTACGAACCCCATGGTCTATGAGCCGCTATGCCAATCGCTTGGCACTATCAAATGTAGTGGGGTGTGATGCCAAGACATTTCCCTGGTACGGTGGCACCAGCCCCCATATGTATCATTTAATCTTCTTTCCCTCTGTATGAACCATGTTGGGACAGAGGGCCACCAGCTCGTAGAATCTGGCGGTATAAGCGGTTACGTTGGAGCCCTTCATGGTTAGGCTCCATAGCTCTTCCTCCAGCTTTTGGATCTCGCCCCTCGGGTAGTACTCCTCAATCATGAGGTCTTTCAAAGTATCCCAGCCCATAGCATTAGCCACTATGAGAGATAGCGACTTAACATGGCTATTCCACCATGTTAGGGCTTTGGTTTCAAAGGTGCAAGCAGCGTATTTCACCTTGCTCTCCTCGGAACAAGAGCAGATTTTGAAAACCGATTTGGTTTTCTCGAACCATTGCGAGAGGGCAATGACTCCGCCAGTCCCTTTGAAGGACAATGGCTTGTAGTTGGTGAAGTCCTTATAGGAGCACTCTCTCGATCGCACAGGAGATTCAATCTAGATAGACTGAACAGGGGTTCCTCCTCCAGTGGAACCAGATGATTGATATTGAGCCATGGCTGTAGCCACAGCTGCAGCTACAACAGCATTTAAGGCTGTCGTGTCGAACTGAGGAGTAGGTGGTTGAGGAGGTGGAGGAGGTGGTGTTTCGTTATTGAGGTTTCTTCTTGTATTTCTGCGAGGCGGCATCTTTGATCTATAGTTTATGAGGATGAAAATATTGATAATATTTCAATGGAAGAATTGATGGGAATGACTCATGGACTAACTCTCCATAGCCCAACGATACGATTGCATGGAAATCTAGAACTAATAGATGATCACATTTGGATAACAATTCCTATAAGATTAGGTACCTGTCAATATTACTAGAATTACAGATGTAATAAGTTCGGGAAAAACAGCCAATAGAAATAGGCCTTACATCAACCAAAATGGGAAAATTTTGACAGAATTACAACCTAACCAAGACCTAACAGACCTATGATTTACAATGATAGAGAATTAGACCAGAGTTTTACATAACTAGGTTATATCCAAAAAGAGAGAAGTTGATGAGAATCTATCGGCGACGAGAACTACTAGAGTGAGTTCTTGATCCCGACATGAGACGTTCAATATCCCTCATACGCCTATCAGCCCTTGCTTGTTGAGCTCAAAGTTCTCTGACTTCAACTCGCGTTTCAGTTAGTTCCCTCTGAAAAGCTGCATTGTGAACCTGAGCCCTTTCAGAGCAAACTCTAGTTGGCGAATGCGGACAGTATTAACACTAGTGTTGGCGTCAATCTCAAAGACTCGATTGATAGATGATTGACCCAGTATCGTGTTCCGAGAAATCCTACGAACTATGATGGGTAGGACTCTGTCAGTAGAACCTCCATTAGTGAGGTTGTAGAAACTTTTGTCTCCATTATAGGGAATGGGTTGACCTTGTTCATGGCTCCGTGTATTCAAGTTTGTTGCCCACAGAGGTGTAGGTCCTTGAAATGTGAGTCGGGGGATTGTTATTCGGGGCTTGACCTACTTGAGGTAGGTTGTCGACTTCGGGCTCAGAGTCAGATCCATCCGAGAAGCCTTCAGCTTGATGATCATCCAAAGGGATTTGATGTTCATCATCGGACTCTGCTTCAAGCCATCCAGCATTGCCGTTGGGTGGAAAGTACGGGTCGTCATGATGATGAAATCCAGCCATGATATCTATGCGAGAAAAGGGGTAAGGAAATAATTAATAGACAAGCTAACTAGATAATTATAAGGTGACCTTTATCAGTTACTCCAATACTCGATTTGGGCATACCAATAAAGACCTTTAGTTCCCAGGTAAATAATTATAGTAACACAGAGTACTCCTATAGTATTTTAAGTTTAATGTTATGTTCTACTGTTCTTATTGTGGTAGTGTTGGTAAGTTTTTAGACTTGTTGCAACCTCACAACCATCCTTAGGCACATGCTAGTCACTCCTCGGATAATGTAGTTGATCAGGCTACATCTTCCCAGGGTTGACCATATGTATCTAAGTCTACTTGTGTTGTCCAACATCGTAATACTTTTGTCCTGTCCTAGTGACACTGATTTTAGCATGAATGTAGGTATGTATACTTAGTTAAATATTTTATTATTTAAAGTATAAACTCTTAATCAGAGTATTTTAATCTTGCTTGTGTTTATAGTTCGTATATCTTTTATGGGTTGATACACTCAAATCACTATAAACAATGCTCTGATACCAATCTGTCACACCCCAAAACCTGAACGGCGGAATCGTTCGGGGGTGGAGGACGTCATGTATAATATCACAACAATGCAAAGTAGTAAACAAGCAACAACATCATCCATTGCATTAATAATATAATTTCATACAAGTGTGTTCTGTTAAGTTAAATAGACACCAAAAATATACATATCAAAATAAAAGAGGAGTCTTGAAAAAGCTCCTTCTTCTCAAAAACCTCGCTCCGGTACCTGTCTGCTGGTGACCTGAGAATACAAGTTATTTTGAAAGCGAGTATCAGCTTTAAAGCTGGTGAGATCATAAGTATATTAGTGTCTGATTTTGTATGAAAGCATTTGTAAGATGTTTGTAAGATGTAATGTATAAGTTTTGTAAAGTTTGTATTTGTTTTAACACTCCTAGAAAACCCTATATTTCCTACTAACAGTAGCCTTCTACCAAGGCATCTAGTAACTGTGTGTGTCTCTTGTAAGAATGTGTATTTTCCCAAATCCGACTACCATTAACCAAAAATATAGTTTTTACATTACCGTGCATCGTATGAATGTTCACGAAGTGAATGTAATGGGAAAATATTATAGTACTGTAGTGTTGTATTAAGTAATTACCGCTGTACTAACTACCTTAAATCAATTATTATTTAAAGTACCATGTGATCGGCCTATACCCTGCTACCAACTCAATAGTAAAACGATGATGTAAGACACCCGTAGACTTGCAAGTCCCACTGTAGCGAGTAGCAAGGTGTAGGATAGTCAATCCAGTATAGATCTATACGCAAACTCATACGCTCCCCAATTAAGGAGATTCTGGATACAAAAACGGTCATGGCAGGTAGTGCCATGACCCGTTTAATGGCTCACATAATTGAATGTAATGTATATGTAATGTATATATAATGTATGTGCTAGCTGTATTGTGTGTTCTTTCTCTGTCTAACCTGTATATTTGTTTCTCATCACTATGTATTATGTTTGTTTCTCATCACTATGTATTATGTTTGTTTCTCATCACTATGTATTAAGTTTGTTTCTCATCACTATGTATTATGTTTGTTTCTCATTACTATGTATTATGACTCATGTATGAACTGACTCTTTGTATGATTCATTGTTCTAGTATTAGTGTTAGTACAACCCTAAACTATGCCTATTGTAGTTTACTAGTAATATAACTTGTATGTACGAACATGGGAGTATACCCCTGCTACCCAGGGTATTGAATTGACTGGAAGAACCTTTATGACTATATATGTACACATGATATATAACTAATAGTTAAACGACCTTCGGACGGACACCCGATATCCCACCAGACCACATCCCAACGGGGAAAAGGAAATAAGGCGGGCTGGCCTTCCTAAGCCTTTTAAACATTGCTTATATAACTATACATACAAAGGCATGCATTTGACAATAAGTATAAAAGAGATTAAGTATAAGTATTTGATAAGTAAAACAGTTTGAAGCAAAATAGTTTGATAAACAGTTTGAACAGTAAGAAAATCACTGGTTTTGTAGTTATTAATTACATGTGATTGATGTAATAACTATAAGTATTTAACTTGTATCCCCCCATAAAGCATTTAAAAGTATTTAAAACATTGATTAAGGGGTATGAAATCACCTGTAGTGTGTGGTACGGATGAACCGAAGATATAGGATTCCTAGGTGTCAATTGAAGTCTTGAACACACTCTATGATCCAAGTTAACATATAATATCACATATATGTATCCAATTAGTCTTTAAACAACTGATAAACAAGTCAAGACACCCTAGGACATGCTAAACACCTTATACAAGTGTTATAAGTCTCAAGGATTGCATCTAAGTATTGTAGGGAAAGGCTAGTGTGTTTGGGGTTCAAGGAACACTCCATTAGGGAGTTTACGGTTTTGTGGTCACTAGCAAAAGGGTTTACGGTCGTAACCTCACCCCCTTTGTGACCATTTTTTGTTTGAAGCTTTAAGAGTCCCTAGAAGCTTTTCTACTTGATGTATGTGATCATGGAAGGAACTAGGGCACCATTTCACTCCTAAATGGAGTTTACAGTCCTATTACCATTTTCCTTTGAGTTTACTACTGTAAACTCCTAAGGTTAATGGCATTTGGGGGTTTTCAAGTCCTTAGCTCATCATGGTAATAGTCTAGGTTTGATTCTAGGCGTAAGGAATAAATATGGGACATTTATACAACTTTTCGGGTGTTTATGGTTTTGGGAGATCCCCAAACCGTAAACACATATAAATGTGAGGTTTTTGTGCTTTTTGTGTGATAAAATCATCAAGGATGGATCTAGACAAGTCCCTAAGGCATTATGAAGCATCTAGGCACCCTAAGGAACCACTTTGCACCTTACTTGGTGTTTACGGTTTTGGGAGCCTCCCAAAACCGTGAACACCTTGTTCTTGGTGTTCTTGGGACATTTCCTTGATATTAAGATGTCTAGCAAGCTTTAAATGACTCTAGGATAGAAGTCCTTACTTTGTGGAAGCTTGAAATGAAATTAAAGTCCAAGAACACTAGTGTGTGTTCTTGGTGTTTTGGAAATCTAATCAAAACATGAAATCTGATTGATTAAAGGATGCATAATCACTAGATGTTGTGATATAACAACAAATCAAGCCAAGAAGTACTTACATTTTCGGGAAATCGGGTGAAAACCGGGATGATATTTGAGAGTGTTTTGGAGTTTACTCTTTAGGGTGAAAGTGAGAAGTGATCTAATTTGGGGAGTAAACTCATGCTTAAGGCATCAGTTTACGGTTTTTAGGGTAGTTTACGGTCCAAACATAAAAGTTTGGCCGTGAACTTCTAAGCTACGTGGCATTCGCGGTTTTGAAATTTCAAGACCCGAGACGGCCCATCCGTTCGTTTAAAGATTAATTATTAAACTAATCAAACGAACTTTAATTTCCTAAAAACAAATAAAAGTGAACTTGACTTATAATATGAAGTGATTGACTTTTAGGGTTTGACCGAATGAAAATTTCGGGTTGTCACAAAAGAGAACCAAAGAGATTTTAGGAAACTTAAGAATGTCAGAGTTATGAAATTTTGTAATAATAAAAAAAATGCAAGGTCAAGGGTTATAAAAGAGTGACAAATGGAAATTTTATAGTTTATCAAGTCGCTTATGTCGAAAGTTTAAAGCATAATCTTATAAGCATATGTCAGTTGGTTGTCGGCATAGGGAATCAAATTTTGTTTGATAAAGATGGCAGTGTTATTTCAAACAAAGAAACGAAGGATGTTTTGATAAATTCAAAGCAAAAAGGATATATGTTCACTATGGACATAAAACCAATAGTCGGTATACCCTAGTTTGCTTGCTATCGAAGGCTACTTCGGATCTTAGCTGGATTTGGCATCGAAGACTCTCTCATCTCAATTTCAAAAAACTAAATAAAATTGTTTTAAATGATTTGGTTTGAGGTTTACCTATTCTAAAATTTGATAGTGATTCTTTACGTGCAACTTGTGAAAAAGGTAAACAACATCGACAAGGACATCCCATAATCATTGACACGAAGATTGTCGAACCATTGGAACTTCTACATATTGACTTGTGTAGATCTTTGAATATTAAATCTATCAATGGGAAGAAGTACATACTTGTCATAGTAGATCATTTTTCACGTTTTAATTGGATTCATTTTCTTAGACAAAAATCTGAGACTGCTCAAGTGATGATTAATTTCATCAAAAGCATTGAACTGAGTCTAAACAAAAAAAGTTCGTCATATCAATATTGAAAATGGAACAGAGTTTAAGAATCAAGTTCTCGGTTCATTCTTGACTAATCTTGGCATCTCTCATAATTTTTCTTCTCCTTACAAATCGCAACAAAATGGTGTTGTTGAAAGGAGAAATCGATCTTTGTGTGAAGCTACTAGAACAATGTTCACTTATGCAAATTTACCTCAATATTTTTGGGTAGAGACTATTTGTACAACTTGTTTCACTCAAAATCGTTCTTTCGCACGTCGAAGATTTAATATCAACCCTTATGAAATCATTAACAAAAGGAAACCTTATGTCACTTTTTTTTATGTTTTTGGTTGCGGATGCTTTATCATGAATTTGAAAGGATAATCTCTCAAAGTTTAAAAAAAGGCTAATGAATGAATATTTCTTGGATATTCTCAAAAAAAAATTTTGCATATAGGGTGATGAATAAAGGAACTAGAAGAATTGAAGAAACTTTCAATTTGACATTCGATGATTATTTTGTTAAAAGAGTCGAGCATGAGTTTCTTCAAAAACCAATTCTTTCTGATTCTCTTGAGGATTCTGAACAAATGCTTACTTTTGACATTGATTTTGATCTAATTCTTGGTATTTTTTATAGAGCAATTAACTTCGAGGTTAATATCGAAGATAATCAAATTCCTAAAGAATTGAAGTAGTTTGATAATTCCACAGTAACAAATGCACGTTTTGTGAATGTACATTTTCGACACCAAGACCTCCAGTCGAAGAAGGTCAAATTTCGATACTAAGTCAAGTTGAGGGGGAGAAACTACTAATACAATCTCAATTCAAGGGAGAACTATTAACTTCACGTGCTATTGTTGAGGGAGAGAAACACATAGTAGATTCATGTGTTCAGGGGGACCAAAGTCGAACACATATTGAAGTTGTCAATACTTTACAACTCGAAGATGAGCACGAAGCTCAAGGTAATGAAAATTTTAATGATTAAACTATGTTACTTTTTCTGTTGTAGAAAAGTTTTTAGATGCTGAAGAAAATTTTGAAGATGTTGATCTGGATTTTGATCCATCATTCCCACTAGAAATGGACTCGTGATCATCCCAAAGAACAAATTCTTGGTAATCCTAATTTTGGTGTGTTAACAAGAGCATAGGTTAGAGCAAGAAACAAAGTTCTTAATGTTCATTAAGAGTTTTGCATGTTTAAGGTTTTGATTTCTAAAATTGAACCAATAAAAATCAGAACTGCATTAGAACATAATTAGGTTCTTGCATTACAATTTGAATTGGTTGAATTTGAAAGAAATAAATTTTGGAGGTTAATTCCTAAACTAGAAGTTGTTTCTTAAGATTGGATTAAAATGGATTTTCAAAAACACAGTTGATAAAGAAGGAAATGTTGTTCGCAATACGGCAAGGTTAGTTGTAAAAGGTTATTGTCAACATGAAGACGTAGATTATGATCAAACATTTGCTTCTGTCACAAGAATCGAAGTACTTCGTAGTTTTCTTGTCTATACAGCTCACAAGAACTTTGATGTGTACCAAATAGACGTCAAGTTTGCACTTTTAAATGGGGTACTTAAAGAAACTATCTATGTTGAGCAACCATCAGGCTTTATGAATGATAAGTTTCCTAATCATTGTTATATCCTTGATAAGACTCTATATGGGTTAAAACATGTACAAAGGGCTTCGTCTGCAACGTTAACCAATTTTTTAAAAATCTCTAAATTTAAGCAAAGATCAGTTGATCCCACATTATTTTGAATGAAAGTTTGGGATAATCTCATGCTTGTTTAAATTTATGTAGATGATACAATTTTTTGTTCTCCTGACCTTTCTATGTCGAAGGAATTTGAAGAATTGATGAAAAATGAGTTTGAGATGAGTACAATGGGAAAGATTTGATGGGAAGGATTGGGATTGAATATTTGCCAATGCAAATTCGTTCATATGCATGGTTTATTATCCAATAACGAAAAATAAGATTTACTATCAAGACTATGGATATGATGATAAACTGGACTTCATTTGATATTATAAACGGGACTTCGTTTGAACAACTTCAAATAATATGCATATTAGCCACTCATTACTTAGTCCGACATTTTTTTAATATTATATAGAAAGGGTAGTATATTTATAATGCAATCACGAAATAAACAAACTCAGGCATACATATTTTAATAATAAGGATTTTAGTTGTAGACATATATTAAAATTAAACAGATTCAGGACCCACATTCACCCGTGAGATACATTGGACCCACGAAATAACGCGTGGAGTAGTCAAAGAGGAGGCGTTAGCGTTATTTGCTTTACCTTGAGGGTAGGCTTGTGTTGCCTCAACAGGGCTCCAATGGGCCCCATAATTATCACCCTTTTATTGTTTATTTTCCCTCAAATTTCATATTTAATCAACATTCTCCCTCCAAAATTATTACCCATTCTTTTAAGAGTTATTCTAAAATATCATATTTTGGACTCCAATATCACTTGACACTTAAAATCTACTTTTTAAAGAAAATATTGCAGAGTAACTACTTATCTTGCTAAAAAGGTTGTAAATTCATATATTTATGGCCGAGAATAGAATTATAATGGTTAGGTGTAATATTCCACATTTGATGTCTTCACGTATTCAAATTTAGATACATGCACGGTCAAAACATTATTATTGTTTTATGATTGATCTCTCATATGGATCATGAGACGCGTAACATAGAATATTCAGATAGTAAAGTTTACCATTTGTTAGAAGTAACGGATTTACTTTTTATAATACATAATTATAAAAGTTTAATTACGAAAATCACACCCAATACGGTGTCATATGAAATATATTTAAATTAGCAATAACAAATATACAAGATATGCTCCTCTAATCAAGGAGTTGATATACATAACAAATATATAAGATCGTAATTATCTAATATCCCCCGTCAAGCGAATGGGTAGTGGTCCAAGGCGTAGCATAGCATGAAAGTGTTTAAATTGAGCATGTGGAAGACTTTTGGTAAATATATCAGCCACCTAAAGCTTGGTTGGAACAAATTTTGTATGAATCTTGCCAGAAGCAACAAGTTCTCGAACATAATGATTACTCATATCAATGTGTTTAGCACGTTTGTATGAGACTTAAACAATCTGGATTTTGTGTCATGAAATGAGCACTTTTTTATCGCAAAGAAGAGTGGGACGATTATGTGGCAAGGCATGATGTTCCCTTAGAACATGAGTGATCCAGATGATCTCAACAGTTGTATTTGCCATAACACAGTATTTTGATTCACAACTAGATCTGGAGACAACTGGTTGTTTATTAGAACTCCAAGATACTTAGTTGCCACCAAGAAATATAGAAAAGTTGTATGTGGAGCGTCTTGTTTTAATGTAGCGAGCCCAGTCAACATCAAAGTAACCTAAGATAGAGTTTGTATGTGGACGACGAAAGGTGAGCCCAAAGGAGATAGTACCTTTAACATAACGTAAAATACGTTTAACAGAATAAAGGTGATAAGTTGTTATGGCTTGGAGGAATTGGCTAGCTTGGTTAACTACATATGAAAGATCTGAGCTAGTGACGGTTAAGTATTGGAACGCTCCAACTAAAGAGCGATAGAGAGTAATATCTTTAAGTGGAGATATGTAACAGGTGAGGACTTGATTAGTAGTAAGAGGGTAGGAACGGGTTTAGAATCCAGAAGATCAACACGTGTCAAAATGTCAAAGGTATATTTGCATTAACTATAACATCCAGATGATCAAGTACTTCTAACTCTTTCATGTCATGATAATTGGTCTAGTGGTTACAATCTTGGGGTTTAGACACGACATGTTGGAGGAACCAACACGACATGTCTAGACATTAAAAGACGCGTGTTTTGGCTGAGCAACACGATGTGTTTTCTTTCTAAACACGGCGTGTTGACCGCTGTGTGTGAAACCCTAATAGTTAGGGGTTTATTCCCCTATTTAAGGAACATGGGGGCTAGGGTTTGTCCACCCTCAACCTCCATCTGCCCTCTCAAGCTCAAGAAGAAACCCTAATCTTTTCCTCTCCCATTTGTAAAGATAATTGGTGTTTTGAAGGAAGAAAGTGAAAGAAGGAAGCAAGGATTCAGCTAGAAAACATCATACTTCAGTGTAGCACTCTCCTGGACCATTGTAAGTGTCCAAGTCCGGATTTTTATCACTCATAGTCACTAAATCTTGAGATATGTCCCTTTTTCTCTTTGTTATGGGTTGATGCATGGAGGGATCTCATAAAGTTTGCAACTTTATGAATCTCCAGGTTAAGGAGACCTTGTAGTGGCTTGGATCTGGTTTCAACCAAAGTTTTGATGCCATGCATAGAAAGTAGGTCAAGAATTCCCTTTTTGACCTAATATGGGTTCAAGACATACATTGGACATGCATGTCTTAAAAAGCACAAATCTTTGGAATGGTTTAGGTGGTTGCACTACTTCTGGAAGGAAGGGACTTTAGATCTTAAGGATTGAGGACTTTATGGTTAAGCCCTTGCATGGTTAAGCATGTAGTTTGGATTTGTAGACCTTTTGTGGTACTTTATCCTTCCTAACCACATTCCTAGTCCAGATCTGAGCCATGGAGCCATTGGGGTCGAAAAGCTAGTTGAATATCTTAAGTTGTTGGGAATCTGGCGAACACGGCGTGTTGGCTGAAGTTTTCCCATTTGTGGAACTGTTCGTGGAACACGACATGGTAAAAAGGGAACACGACGTATTAGGTCAAGCTAGAATGTTGACCTTGACCATTGACTTTGACTTTAACTAAGTTTGACCTTGAGGGTATTTTGGGTATTCTAGGTTTTGATGGAATTGGTCATTTGATGGTTATAGGAATTTGAGTTGAGAGTTGAGATTCGGAGTCGGACCTTATCAGTTTTGTGCTACTTGTGAGGTAAGTTGTCCTCACTGTACTTGTGGGTTGCAGGCACCAATGCCGGCCCATTGGATTGATATCCTGTTTTGCATGCTATTGTATTCTGATAATCTGTTAGATTGGTATCCTGGTAGTTAGGATGTTGCTATGCTTATTGATCTGTAGATCTGTGTGTCTGGTTGTAGATTGTTACATGATTATCTGTTATATGTGCACATGGTTGGTCGGTAGCTGAGACTTCACTGTTATGCGCGTAAACCAACAGGGCGGGGCATTCCAACCCGATGGTTGAGGGCCTAGGTTATTCCATCCCGAGGATGATTGGACCTATAGTATGTTGGCATTCCACCCGATAGTTGAGGGGACCTGAGTATTCTAACCCAATGGTTGATTGGACCCATAGTATGTTGGCATTCCAACCCGATGGTTGATTGGGCCCACAATACGTTGTTACTATGCTTGTGCTATGTATTGGTTTTTTTTTTGGGGGGGGGGGGACTCACTAAGATTTGGCATTATAGTTGTGGGTTTTGTTTCAGGTACCTCAGATGTTCGTGGGAAGGCAAATGCTTGATCGTGCACCTCCTCATGTTGTGTTTTGTGATTTTGGAAAAAACTCTAATGTTAAACATGTTTTGAAAAATACAATGTACGCAATTATGATTTTTTGGATGGTTTTGTTGGGTCGCATTTTGTGTTGCGTCTATTGGGCTCGTTATTTAGTCTAATATGTATCTCCGGTATGAGACTGTCCATTCGTGAGTTTTGTTTAGGGTTTATTATATATAGATGCTTGCATGCATTCTTAACGTAAGATTGATAGAGATTTGATAGCGTACAAGTTCTTATCTTTTGTAACCCTAGAATCCTCTACAGGGGAAGTTCTTAGTCGAGCTCTGCTGAGGATTGAGTAATCTAATCATTCGACACATCTTCATTCATACTTGGGTTATTTACTGTTTATATATTCATCGCTTACCTGTTACATAGATCTAATCGATCATCAAGTTAATTAATAACTTATCAATTGGTATCAGAGCAGGAGGCTGTGTAATTCATACACATCTTTTCTGTGAAAGAGTTTGCGATTAGGGTTATTCCGCATTAACTAATATTTATTGAGCCGTCATTCAATAATTGACGTAACTCAGGATTTATTTGTTTTGCCCTAATATTATTCATTACAAGTCTGATCTTTCAAATAGGTTAAACGATCAAGCATGGACGAGTCACAATCAAATCCCATCAATATCTCAAACAGCATCGGATCAACGACGAATATTCCTATTCTTTACACCCAGGATTATGAAGTCTGGGCACATCACTTCGAAGATTATGTCATTGGATCGGAAGACAATGGATACCTTATTTGGGAAGCAATAGTTTCTGGACCATTTGCTCATTCTGCAACGTCAAAAATCATTAAAACTCAAAAAGAGTACAATGATCTGTTAAAAGACGTAAAGGATGTTGCTCAAGACGAAAAGGAAAAGTTTCAGTGCAACATTAAAGCATTGAGACTGATTCGATTCGCTCTTCAATCCGATACGTTCAGGCTAGTGAGTTCATGCAGCACTACTAAAGAGATCTAGGATAGGCTGCGAGAGTTATATTCCACAGATGAAGATCTGGAGCATTCCATTCAGACTTTACTCTTATCAGAGTTTGGCGAATTTAAGCAGAATCCTGATGAAATTATTACTCAGACGTTCGATCGCTTCAATCATCTTCTTAGTAAGATGATCAAACACTGTAACATCCAAAATTTCAAAACAATTAATTTTTTTCAAAATCACCCATTTTATTAACATTGTTGCAAAAAGGTTTTCAATACATTATTAAACAGAGTAATTTCCCAGGTTCATATCATAAAACACCAACGCGAGGAACGGTATGATCACACCTTTGCCTTGCCACAGACTCTTGAGAACCTGAAACATAAAACCACAACTGTAAGCCCGAAAGCTTAGTGAGATACCCCCAGAATACCAACCACATATACGCCTTTCCAGGCCCTGACCTTCCGGTCCATGTGTCTCAGGGGACTTCCGTCCCTGCTGGGTAAACCTTCCGGTCCTACCACGCCGACCTTCCGGTCCATCACACAATCATATCGCCTTCCGGCCCATAACATATTGCCTTCCGGCCCATAACATATCGCCTTCCGGCCCATAAGCATAAAATGCATATATAAAATAACAAACAATCATATAGCAGTTCATAGACAACAATCGATCAACAGATCACATATCATAGCATTACTCTAACAAGATACCGGTCTAGCCGGTCACTATCATAACATTACTCTATGAATCAGTCAACATACTAAATGCATACATACGCCTTTCCAGGCCATGACCTTCCGGTCCACATAGTAATGCCTTCCGGCCCATAACATGTATTGCCTTCCGGCCCATAACATATAACAACTAACAACTACCCGGATTTCCATCCGATAAAAGGGTTGGCATTGGTGCCATAAACCCTAGCGATATAGTGAGGATAACTCACCTCGAAACTGCCGACTGAACAGATAGCTCAAGCTGCTCCGATCACTGATACGATCTCCACCCCTGGATAGCCACCAATGCACTGAACTCAAACGATAAACAACAATTACCAAAATACCCCTGGAACCACTGGTCAATCCTTGGTCAAAGACAAGGTCAAAGTCAACCCCTGACTGACCCTACTCGCCGAGTCAACCCTATGACTCGCCGAGTCCCCATACTCAGAACTTCACTTAACCCGCGACCTAACTCGCCGAGTCACCCCAAGACTCGCCGAGTTCAACGACTCTGAGTCCACTCGCCCTTGACTCACCGATTCCTTAAGATTCCCTTTCTACACGTCGAGCATCCCCTTTTTACTCGACGAGTTCCTCCTGGAAGAATCGCGGGGCCACCCCGACTCAACTCGCCGAGTCTGAAGAACAACTCGACGAGTCCCAGTGAATCTTCAAGCTACTCGCCGAGTCTAAAGAACAACTCGGCGAGTCCCAGTAAATCTTCAAGCTACTCGCCGAGTCTGATCATTGGACTCGGCGAGTCCATGCCATGCAGACGAGCAACTGCTTCCTGAAATACGTATGGTCCCGAGATATACAATCATGGGACTTTCTGGACTTCTAAACATCTTATTACTGGGGTATAATCGTCTGGGTAATAACATAATAACCCATCTAATCACTAAATGGGTTTCATAAACCCTAGATTCGTATACACATCAAAATAACAGAAATGGACCGAGTATTACCTGAAAACGCACCCTCTGTGTCCCCAAACCTCAGGACTCGATCCTCCTTGATATTCCTTTGGCCAAACTCTTCTTCTTCTTTCCTAACAAGTTCCTCCAAGTTCCAATAGCTTTCTCTCCTGCTCTAGACGTCCACAACGATTAGGGTTCTTCTCAATCAGCCAAAAGACGGACAATGACGGCCTAAGAGGCTATATATAAGATCCAAAACCAAACGGCTAGGGTTTCTGCTGAACAGCGTCGACTCGCCGAGTCCATATCTGGACTCGTCGAGTCCAGTCGCGAACCCGCGACCAAGTCTGCGGTCCTACTCGGCGAGTCTGGCTCCAACTCGCCGAGTCCCTTCTTAAAACACCCCCAAAATCATAATTATATCAATATTTGGAATTCCGGGCTGTTACAACTCTCCCCCACTAGAACTAGACTTCGCCCTCGAAGTCTCACTCTAAAAATAGCTCCGGATGCTGCTCCCGCATCTCACGTTCCAGCTCACCGGTCATTTCCGGCCCATCCGGTGCTGCCACCAAACTAATACTAGAGGTATCTCCTTATACCTCATAGTCTCGATCTTCCGATTTCTGATGACCGCTGGTCTCTCAGCATAATTCAGGCCCGCATCCACCTGAATATCTTCCAATGGGGCCACTGCCGACTCATCAGCTAAGCACTTCCTCAATTGCGACACATGGAAGGTGTCGTGGATCTGTCCCCACTCTGCTGGCAACTCCAATCGATAGGCTACCCGGCCTATCCTTGCAATCACCCGAAATTGCCCAATGTACCGGGGGCCCAACTTGCCCTTCTTCTTGAATCGAATCACTCCTCTCCAAAGAGAGGCCTTCGGGAGTACGAAGTCGCCGACCTGAAACTCAAGCTCGGATCGGTGGCTGTCTGCACAACTTTTCCTGTCGGCTCTGGGCGGTCAATAACCTCTGTCTCATCTGCTGAATTTGCTCTGTCGACTGAAGCCCGATCTCTGTACTGTCCATCGCTCTCTGTAACCGAGAATTACCCAAGATGCAACTCTGCTCTAAATCCTAACAATCACTTGACCAATAAGGGTTAGGAAACCATGAACCACCGGATCCCCGATCCAAAGCCCACTTTGTCCATCCCGGACCAACTGAGAGATCCATTCTCACTCTCAGAGTAACTCTCACAAGTTCTCCTCTTGCCATCACATACACATGCTGAACTAGCCCCAACACCCGTAGGTTGGAAGACCCGATACACTGATGATATCCTCGAACATCTCCCAAGATGAACCACTACATCCACCCTACACTCTGATTAGAATCACACTTGAGAATTTAAGATTCTCTCTCCCCCTGCATCCCTTCTGAGCCTCAACAGACATCTCCAACCCAGATGGGTTCCTACTTCGCTGCCGCGAACACGATTCTCGAAGCCATACTCGAAATACTCTAATCATAACTCTGCTCTGCAGCTTTCATTCTCGTGAACTTGCACTCCCCTTCGGAGTTACACACCTTTCCCTTTTCCTTCCAAGGGACCCTCTTGGCCATAATGCCACTCCAACCGGTGCCACGGTGCTTGCCCCAAGCGACACCACCCTTTTTGCGTAACCGCTATTCACATACTCTGGTTCTCATTGCAGGGGCTCTCAATCCCATGCACTCTCTCCACTCATCAAAATCACTGCCTCGGCTAAACAAGATCACTAACCCGGGACCAGACCTTCTAATGCAATCATACTGCAACATACACGATCCGCAATCTCAAACTGATCCAGCAATACCAACAGAGTCTCCAGCATGACTGGACCGACTCTCATAACACATACTAGCCACTTGAGGCTATTTCTCTGTGGGTCCGTACACCCAAACTCTGCGAACCCTCAGGTTCTAACTCTGGGAACCTTCCGGTTCCAACTCTAGAAACATGCACAACACAAATCCCGTGGGATTAATGCAGTACAACCCATCACGTACATCAAGAATACAAATACCCTGGTCGCATAACCCCGGTTACTTACTCAAGCTTGATCCCGGCCTTCTCTCAGGCCTCCACAATCAAATGCCCTAGGTCTGTATCCCGCCCCGCATACCCGACACTCGCTCTCGTCGGCCTATACTCTGAGCTGACAACACTGCTGAATCCCAACAGCTAAGCACCCTCACATACTCATCGATCTCCCGGAGAATTCTCCAATTCTCCCCCACTAAAGCACTGACTAACTGCCACCGATCGTCATTAACGACCTTTCAGAACAATCCTGCACAAGAGAACATTTAGCCACTGACTGCTTCCCACAAGCATAAGCAACTCTCAGCAAGGCACATCTCCTCCTTGATCTATCCGCTCAAAAGAATCTGGTCTCTCAATTATCCACTCCACAACTGCAGATGCTACCCGACATTCAACCCAGTGCCGCATTACCACTATCAACTCTCACGAACGATAACCAACGGAATTCCCAACAATAACCCGTAACCAAACCCACAACCTGCCAAAGGATGAATACCACATCGCAACCGCACAAGGCTACCGACACCAAAACACCAAACTATAACCATATCAAACCATCAGGGAACAACAAATGCCAAAGCGAAAACCTGAAACACCAATCCATAACCATGCCAAACCCGCGAAACAACGAATACCGCATCGAAATCCACACTACCAGCACAAACAATACGCCACAATCAACGCAAGCTAATCAAGACATCAAGAAAGCATCATACCCGCAGCTGCCTCCGGCACTGCTCCGTCTCCTTCTGCCGCAAGCTAATAAGCACGACCCTGAGCCCTTGGGGCTCCGCTCTATCCTGTCCTCCTCCTGAACTCCTCAAGGTGACTGGTGCTAGAGCCTGCACCGGTCCTGCAGAAAACTGTGGACAGTTGACCCTCAAATGTTCAACCTGCCGACACTGATAACAAATCCTCAAATCCCGAATTGGCACTGACTGCCGACGGTCCCGCGTATAGTGCCCCTTTTTTTTCCGCACTTGCGGCATGCACCACCGGACCAACAAGCTCCGGTGCCATCCCTCTCACACTTCTCACAAGTGTGGCCGCTCCGATCCCCCCATTCTAACATCTACGGTCCTGGACCGTCTCGGCGCCGACTGCGACTGCATCGGGGCCTGCCTCAGCTCACGCAACTGCAACTCAACCTCTAACTCACGCCACATGGCGGCCTCCTGCAACTCCAACAAGGTCTCACCCTTCTGTGCAGACACGAACTGTCTGATATCCCTCTTGAGCATACTCAGATATCGGGACATCTGAGCCTGCTCCGAAGCGAACTCAGGGCAAAACATCGCCCTCTCAATAAACATCCTGGTGATCTCAGTCACCGGCTCCAAATCCTGCTTCAGCTCAAGGAACTTCCGAGCCGATCTCTCCTTTTCATCCCGTGGAACATAGCGAGTACTGAACATCTCTCTAACTGATCCCCTAAAACCGCAGCCCTCTGCACGTCGGAATATGACCCCATGGTCAATCTCCACCAATAGGTCCAGAGTACACCTCGCCCTCTGATCAGCAGGGCATAAGCTCGTGGAGAAACAACCCTCCACGTCTGATAACCATCTCATAGCAGCAATCGGGTCCTAAACCCTATTGAATGTGGGGGGGGGGGCTTCGTATAATAGAAGTCCCGATGCTGAAAACCCCGACTAGCTCCTCTCCTTGCCACTGCTACAGCCGTTGTAGCCGCCGCGGCAACCGTCTCTGCAAGAGCCGCATATCGCTCGTCGAAATACTCAATCATGGCGGTCTTGATCGACCCCAAACAACTCCGGCAACTCAGCCCGGAACAATGCAGCAACCCCATCACGCAGGATCCCACGAATCCTCGCATCCCGCTCGCTCATGCTCGTCCGATCGATAACCTTCGACGGCACTGATCCACCCGGAACTCGTTCTCCAGCTCCCGATCCTGATCCGGATCCGCTATCATCATGCCTCGAGATCTCCATAATGAAGACACCCTACCAATCTCAGACACTTCCCAAAATCCTGGGATCCAACTCTCGCAACCCTACCCTAGAGATCATGGGTTCCCTGATACGCGTATGGGTCCTGTGCTTTCAGTAGTACGGGCCCATACTACCTTCCACACCTACCCATATTTGTATGAAGTACTACCACAATACCCTAGGGAACATGCATAACAACTATCAACCCTCACCACTAGAGGAACACTGAGAACATCCCATAGGGGACCCTAGGCTACAGGCATCACATATCAGGCAACATTATCATGAATTCCTGAAGATCCCTAGCCTAACTCTAGCATGCTGTTCTATCAAGCTCAAATAAACAAATATCATGTATGGTATCTTGGGGTTACTTACTGGCTCCGGCTGATCGTACCTCCGCGTCCTCCTTTTACCAAATTTGAAAACCATTTTAATTTCTCATTTTAAAATCCTCCTCGATTTGAGACTGGAGTCACACGAATGTTTCCCCAATTCACTCAAACCAAGGCTCTGAAACCAACTTGTAACATCCAAAATTTCAAAACAATTAATTTTTTTCAAAATCACCCATTTTATTAACATTGTTGCAAAAAGGTTTTCAATACATTATTAAACAGAGTAATTTCCCAGGTTCATATCATAAAACACCAACGCGAGGAACGGTATGATCACACCTTTGCCTTGCCACAGACTCTTGAGAACCTGAAACATAAAACCACAACTGTAAGCCCGAAAGCTTAGTGAGATACCCCCAGAATACCAACCACATATACGCCTTTCCAGGCCCTGACCTTCCGGTCCATGTGTCTTAGGGGACTTCCGTCCCTGCTGGGTAAACCTTCCGGTCCTACCACGCCGACCTTCCGGTCCATCACACAATCATATCGCCTTCCGGCCCATAACATATTGCCTTCCGGCCCATAACATATCGCCTTCCGGCCCATAAGCATAAAATGCATATATAAAATAACAAACAATCATATAGCAGTTCATAGACAACAATCGATCAACAGATCACATATCATAGCATTACTCTAACAAGATACCGGTCTAGCCGGTCACTATCATAACATTACTCTATGAATCAGTCAACATACTAAATGCATACATACGCCTTTCCAGGCCATGACCTTCCGGTCCACATAGTAATGCCTTCCGGCCCATAACATGTATTGCCTTCCGGCCCATAACATATAACAACTGACAACTACCCGGATTTCCATCCGATAAAAGGGTTGGCATTGGTGCCATAAACCCTAGCGATATAGTGAGGATAACTCACCTCGAAACTGCCGACTGAACAGATAGCTCAAGCTGCTCCGATCACTGATACGATCTCCACCCCTGGATAGCCACCAATGCACTGAACTCAAACGATAAACAACAATTACCAAAATACCCCTGGAACCACTGGTCAATCATTGGTCAAAGACAAGGTCAAAGTCAACCCCTGACTGACCCTACTCGCCGAGTCAACCCTATGACTTGCCGAGTCCCCATACTCAGAACTTCACTTAACCCGCGACCTAACTCGCCGAGTCACCCCAAGACTCGCCGAGTTCAACGACTCTGAGTCCACTCGCCCTTGACTCACCGATTCCTTAAGATTCCCTTTCTACACGTCGAGCATCCCCTTTTTACTCGACGAGTTCCTCCTGGAAGAATCGCGGGGCCACCCCGACTCAACTCGCCGAGTCTGAAGAACAATTCGACGAGTCCCAGTGAATCTTCAAGCTACTCGCCGAGTCTGAAGAACAACTCGGCGAGTCCCAGTAAATCTTCAAGCTACTCGCCGAGTCTGATCATTGGACTCGGCGAGTCCATGCCATGCAGACGAGCAACTGCTTCCTGAAATACGTATGGTCCCGAGATATACAATCATGGGACTTTCTGGACTTCTAAACATCTTATTACTGGGGTATAATCGTCTGGGTAATAACATAATAACCCATCTAATCACTAAATGGGTTTCATAAACCCTAGATTCGTATACACATCAAAATAACAGAAATGGTCCGAGTATTACCTGAAAACGCACCCTCTGTGTCCCCAAACCTCAGGACTCGATCCTCCTTGATATTCCTTTGGCCAAACTCTTCTTCTTCTTGCCTAACAAGTTCCTCCAAGTTCCAATAGCTTTCTCTCCTGCTCTAGATGTCCACAACGATTAGGGTTCTTCTCAATCGGCCAAAAGACGGACAATGACGGCCTAAGAGGCGTTATATACGATCCAAAACCAAACGGCTAGGGTTTCTGCTGAACAGCGTCGACTCGCCGAGTCCATATCTGGACTCGTCGAGTCCAGTCGCGAACCCGCGACCAAGTCTGCGGTCCTACTCGGCGAGTCTGGCTCCAACTCGCCGAGTCCCTTCTTAAAACACCCCCAAAATCATAATTATATCAATATTTGGAATTCTGGGCTGTTACAAACACGATATAGAAAAGAAGCTGATTGAACAAAAGGTTACCTTTTTGAATGGTCTTAGATCTAAGTGGAGAGCAGTTGTGTCCACTGTTAAAGCTCATGAGCAATTCAAATCTTATTCTTTGGCAAAGCTAGTAGGGATTCTGAAATCCCAAGAAAAGATAGTCTTACAAGAGAAAAGTGTGGTTTCAAGCTGGGGATGCTTGGCTCTTCTGTCCAAAAGCAAAAGTGTAGTAGAGGATGAAGATCTCAACTTAGAAGATTATGATCTTACATCTGAAGATTATGCAATGATGGTGTCAAATCCAATGAGGTTCATTAAGAAAAGATTCCCTACAAATAAGAATCGGAATTGGCAGGGAATCTATAGTTCTGAAAAGGTGAGGGAGGAACCGAAGGCAGAAGAACCAAAGAAAGAGCCAAAAGCTGAAGGAGATTCTGGTGTGAACTGCTACTACTGTGGAGGAAAGAACCACTATGCCAAAGACTGTGTCTTGAAGAAAATGGCAGAGAAGGACGAGGAAAATGATGAAGAGGCTGTGCTGATGAAAAAGCTGGAAGATATCAAGAGAAAGAAAGCTACTGCTAACCCTTCAATGAATGCTTTAATTGTGCAGGGTTCGGTAACGGATGATGAGTTCGGTGGTGTGCAGGTCTGGTCAACCGACTCAGAGGATGATGAGGTCAGGAAGCCATCTCATGGAAAGGCGTATGTTGCTAGAGGTGAAGAAAGCAGTGGGAAGTGCTTGATGGTGACAGATGTATCTCAAATGAGGGGATACAATACAGACGGTGGGAATGAAGAAACGAAGGAGCGAGAGGACCTATGCTTCACAGCAAAGCTTCTCAGCGTGCAATTCAATGAGCTTGATGAATTAATCAAGAAGGTACAATTCGTTTTTATTTCATATAAAGTCCCACAAAACTCATATGAAAATGAATTGAAAAGATTAAACTCAAGAATCTTAAATCTAGATAGCAGTTTAACTCAAACACGGATCACCAATTCTAACCTAACTGACCAAATAAGCAGGGTATCATCAAAGAGTGAGGAACGGAGGATGTGGATAGAGCTGAAGGAGTCGGAGCTGATTAAATCCAAAGACGAAAACATTTATTTACAAAGAGACAATTTGAAACTTTTGAAACAAAGAAATGTGTTTTGTTTAATTGCTAAGCGTCTTTATTCTAACATCACTCAACTTCATTTGAACTGTGAAATAGGATAGAAAATTCATCGCATGATTTTGCCCTTCCTTGAATTCAAGGAGGATGAAATCGACGCTGAAGCATATAATTGCAAAAGTGTAGTTTCGTCTGATGATGTGAATCCAACCTACATGTATGGTCTAGACAAAATTGAATCTTTCATAAAATCCAAGGACCATAAGGACATGTTGAAAAACCTTTTGGATGAAAATGATAAACTGAAACTAATGACTGAAACCATACAAAAATTTGACTCATTGAATGCCAACTTGAGCTCAGAAAATAAAATAGATGTTGAAAACGCGTCTGAGCTTAATGAGGATGATGATATGAGTGAAATCTCTGTAGAGGATGAAGTTGACTGTTCTGAGTTTATCAAGAGCGAACCAGAAAACCACAAAAATCTTATTTCTGAAAATTCTGTGGAGTTTGCTCGTTTGTCCCAAAATAAGTCCCCGATTCTAGAAGAAAAGGATGTTGTGTACCAAAAGGTGAGAACAACACCAAATCAGGTATATAAGGTCACAAGAGTAACCAAACATCAGACAGCCGAACTCACAGCCATTGTAAACGAAGATAATGCAGATGGTTGTGATGAATTCTTCTGGTCTGCTCCTATAGATAATGCAGACGAAACTGTTGGTCTGTTAGAGCGGACTTCCTGGAAAACCAAAGGCAGATATGTGCCGGAGCCGCTAAACAAGCCTGATAACTTCGACGTGACAAGTACTAGTGGTACAAAAGAAGTTCCTGTAGAAGAAGTCACTCCCTTGAGCGAAACATCATCAGTTCAAAGTGAACCGGCTGACAAAAACCAAAAGCAAAAAGTCAACATCCACCGACAGCCGAAGCAAGTAAAGGATCAGAAGCAGCAAAGGAATCTGAGATACAAGAAGAATCTCTCAGAACGAAAAAAGTTTTGGCGATCTCAAAACGTCCATTTCTCTTATCATGACAAAAATTCCAAGTCAGAGAAAAGTACTATGAGAATGCAAGAAAGTAGTTACAACCGAAAGGACAGGTTCAGTTCTGAAAGGAATAACAACCAAAGGGAAAGGTTCGGTTTAGAGAACACCAGCTACCGAAAGCATAGGTTCGGTTCCGAGAGCAAAAGCAATCAAGGTTCAAGGTTCGGTCCCACTAATGACCAAAAACAAAAGGGGCACCTAGAACCTCAAGTCAAGACAACTTCTCAGTCTAACTTCTCTCGTTCTAATTCTTCTCAACCCCATTCTAAATCCAATTCTGTTCAAACTCAAAATCCAAAACATTCAGCAGATTTGAAAGGAAAATCGAAGGTTTCCTCAGTCAAGAATGTTCAAAAGCATTCCAAGGCCCAAACGTCAAATCCTGAACCCAAACCATCTGTAACAAATCCCAACAAAATTAAAGTTTTCACCATTAAAAAGAAAGATGATACAACTTTAATAAAAAGAACATTTCTTGTTGACATCTCACTTACTATTCCTATTCCTGTGAAAGGCTCACATGGACCCAAGAAACTTTGGGTTCCTAAATCTGCTTGATTTTTGCAGGTTATCAATGACGAGCAGTTCGACGAAGAATGGTATATTGACAGTGGCTGCTCATGTCACATGATAGGGAGGAAGGAAGAACTGAGGGAATTTCGATCTCTTCCAAACGGCAGGAATGTCAAATTCGGGAACAACTCATACGGCACAATAAAAGGTTATGGGATGATTACAAATGGAGACTTCATGATTAGAAAAGTTGCATATGTTGAAGGACTACAGCATAACCTCATCAGTGTATCTCAGCTTGTTAGAGGTACCGGTCTTAAAGTTTCGTTTGATGATGAGGGTTCGGAAATAATAGAGAAGAAAACAAAAAGAGTGATTCTCAAATCGGAGCGCAAAGGCGAAATGTTTCCTCTTAAACTCAAACCTATCAAAGGAAATCCAGCTATCTGTCTGTTATCCAAAGCACACTCTGACGAAAGCTGGTTGTGGCACCGAAGGCTCTCCCATCTCAACTTTAAGGATATCAACAAACTTGTCATCGGGGGTCATGTTCGGGGTCTTCCATTGCTCAAGTTTGATCGAGAACATTTGTGTGCTGCGTGGGAAATGGGGAAGCAAAGTCGTCAAAGTCACCCATCCATAATAAACACTAAAGTCGTTGAACCACTTGAGTTGATTCACATTGACTTGGGTGGTCCATCGTCTATCAAAAGCATTGGTGGTAGCAAGTATATTCTTGTTATTGTTGATGACTTTTCACGTTTTACATGGGTGTTCATTCTGAAGCACAAATCTGAAGCATCGCTCAAGCTAAGGATGTTCATCAAGCAGGTTGAAGTGTAGCTGAGGAAAGTCGTTCGCAACATCAGAAGCGACAATGGGCTGGAGTTCAAGAATAAAGAATTTGAAGACTTTTTAGCAGAAAAAGGGACCAGCCACAACTTCTCAGCTCCTTACACCCCTCAACAAAACGGGATTGTCGAAAGACGAAACCGATCTTTGTGTGAGGCAGCACGAACTATGCTAAGTTTCGCTTCTCTACCTCTATATTTCTGGGCTGATGCTATTGCTGCAACATGTTTTACGTAGAACATGTCCTATATCAATAAGCGTTTCACTCTTACTCCTTATGAGATCATCAACAACAGAAAGCCAAACATCAAATTCTTCCACGTATTCGGCTCACGATGCTTTATCTTCAATTCTAAAGAACATCGTAACAAGTTCGACGTAAAAGCCCATGAAGGGATTTTTCTAGGATAGTCTCTCACTTCGAAAGCATACAGGGTTTTAAACAAGCGTTCGAGGAAGATTGAAGAAACGTATTATGTGACTTTCGATGAAAGCTATGTCAAGAAGTTGAAGGCCACGGAAGAAATAGTTGGAGAAATCTTCTCTCAAACAGGCCAAGTCACAGCCTCGATTGCAAATTTGTTTGAGCAGTTTATGGAGTTGTTCGATGAACTGGAGAAGGATACTCTCTTAGAAGCTAATGCAGCGGACAACAAAGTTGATCATCTAAAGCAAATCGTCGATGACGCTGCCAAACGACTAGGTGAAGGAGGATCAGTTCCAACTGAACCTTCTCAGCACGGTGCTTCAGTTGAGGGGGAGAATACATCTTCTTCAAAATAGCCAAGTTCACAAGTTGAGGGGGAGAACTCTTCTCCAGCTGCACCCGAAAGCTCTACTGCACCCGAAGGTACTGTAGCTCCCGAAAGCTCTACTGCACCCGAAGGTACTGCAACACCCAAAAGCTCAACACCACCTGAAACTCCTATAGCTCCGGAAAGTCAAGATTTACCTGAAAGCTCATCAGTCGAGGGGGAGAATGCCGACATGTTTTATGACGATGACAGTCAATCCAAACTAGAAGAGATGGTAAATGCTAAATTAGATCCATCATATGATCCAAATTACCCTCCTCTTGTCAAATGGACTAGAGATCATCTTGTTTCACAGGTTGTGGGTAATGTCTCTGAAAAGGTCCTGACCCGATCTCAACTGAAGGCAAAGCAAACTTCTCTATTCTCAAAAGTAGAGTTTTGCATGTTTAATTATTTCCTCTCAAAAGTTGAACCAAAGACAGTTAACACTGCTCTTGATCACTCCGATTGGGTTCAAGCTATGCAAGACGAACTTAATGAGTTCGAAAGAAATAAAGTTTGGCGCCTCATTCCAACTCCTCAAGATGCATCGGTTGTTTGTCTCAAATGGGTCTTTAGGAACAAAATGGACAAGGAAGGCAATGTGATAAGGAACAAAGCTCGACTAGTGGTGAAAGGATACTGCCAGGAGGAAGGAATCGACTATGAGGAAACTTTTGCTCCTGTAGCTAGGCTGGAATCTGTTCGAATATTTCTTGCCTACGCTGCACACAAGAACCTTGAGGTCTACCAAATGGACGTAAAGTGCGCATTTCTAAATGGAGAACTCGAAGAAACGGTGTACGTGGAGCAACCTCCGGGATTTGTCAATGAAAAATATCCCAATCACTGCTATATTCTGGACAAAGCAGTTTATGGACTGAAATAAGCACCTAGGGCCTGGTATGAAACGCTAACCCAGTTTTTAAAGATGTCCAAATTCAAACAAGGTGGTTGACCCAACCTTCTTTCGTAAGAAGGAAGGTGACCACCTTATGATTGTTCAAATCTATGTCGATGATATCATCTTTGGCTCAACGAATCCTTGCTTAACAGCTGAATTCAGAAAGCTGATGGAGATTAAATTCGAAATGAGCTCAATGGGTCCGATTAACTTTTTCCTTGGTTTAAATATCAGACAGGGACCCGAAGGCATCTTTATTAACCAGGAAGCTTACACCAAGACTCTCCTTGCTAAATTCGGCATGATGGGAGACTCAAAGGTTAAAGTTCCAATGGCGTTTGGCACCAAGCTCACTCCATCCTTGGATAAGCCAGCAGTCGATATTACGCTATATCGCCAGATGATCGGTTCTCTAATGTACCTTACTGCTAGCAGGCCTGATATAATGTTTTCTGTTTGTTATTGTGCTAGATTTCAGGTGAATCCTCGTGAACCTCATATGCTTGCAGTGAAGAACATACTCCGGTATCTCAAACAAACTACCTCTCTCGGTTGATGGTATCCATCAAACTCAGGTTTTTTCGTTCAAGCCTACTCAGATGCAGACCTTGGAGGTTGTGGACTAGACAGGAAAAACACCACTGGAGGCTGCCAATTCCTTGACAGGAAGTTGGTTAGCTGGCAATCAAAGAAATAGACCTATGTATCTTTGTCTACCGCTAAAGCAGAATACATCGCAGCTGCCTCCTGTACATCTCAAGTGATTTGGATCCAAAGCCAACTCCGGGACTATGGACTCAATATGAAAAAGATCCCACTATATTGCGACTCTGAAAGTGCAATTAGGATTTGTCATAACCCAGTGCAACATTCCAAGACTAAGCACATCGCATTGAGGTATCACTTCATTAAGGATCATGTGGAAGATGGGAACGTTGAAATTCATTTTGTTCGAACCACTGATCAACTGGCTGACATCTTCACCAAAGCTCTTCCTGAAGCATCTTTTAACAAAATTCTACAAGGGCTTGGAATGATGGAATTGGAGTCAGTACCAAAAATTACCTCTCAAGATCAAAAGTAAGAAGCGAAATAGAACGAACGTTCGGGTTCGGGTCTTGATCTGGTGTGCCGAAATAGTCTGAACGCTCGGGTTCGGTTGTATCATCTGATTTTCGCCTATCACTCAAAGTAGTTTCTATGGTTGTAAATCTTTTGTATCATTTTTCTTAATTCATTTATCTTATTGTCAAAGCTCTTCTCCTTTTCAATCTATTTTTTTTTTGGCAACCGAAATAGACCGAACGCTCGGGTTCGGTTACAAAATTTTTCTCACCCGAAATAGACCGAACGCTCGGGTTCGGTTCCAAAGTTTTCTCAACCGAAATAAACCGAATGCTCGGGTTCGGTTCCAACATTTGTATAATTTTTTTTATGTCTTATTTTTTTTTTATCAAAAATTCCAAAAACCAATTTTTTTATATAAATTCAAAAACTCCAAAACAATTTTTTATTGGCTCTTATTTTTTTATTTTATTTTTATGTCTCGTTTTGGGTAAATTATTTCACTGGCTAAGTGTCCCTAGAAGCATGTTGCTGTATGTGTCCAAAGGCTCATCTGATTCTGAATAATAGCCTTACTAACTTGGTACAAACAAACCTTGTCTTCCCAATTAGGCTCTCATAATTATTCTAATCATGAGCTACCTAACTCTCTTCTCACATGAGATAAGAGTTGTCTGCTTGGTCCCTATTTTTATAGCAGATGTACTTTGGTTTCTTTATACCATCTACATCATTTTTCTCCATCTCACTCGTTTTACAAACGTAACCCTTGAGACTCTCAGACATTACCACTGAGGTTTATGGTTGCACAATTTATGTGTTCATGATCTTAGCTTCGTGTCACTACGTGCTAAGAGAAACCCAAAATTCAATACCCATTATGCATTGACGGTGAACAATTAATTTGCTCTAGCTTTCACTAATGAATTGACGAACTTCTCCATGGGGGTACAACATGAAATCTCTATTTTTTTCTTTTGAGTGATTCCTATGAAATTGTTAAGTCCAATAACATTTCTTCCCTTGGGATCCTGTTTTAATTTTTTTTGAGATTTCACGTACAATAGTTTACCTTGCCAATTAAATTATCTCCAACCTACTTGTTCAACAGACTACATTGGTCTCACAAGTACTTCGTTCGATCTCTATCTTATATCAAGCTTAGGAATTCTGAATCGAAGCGAAAGCCACCCTCATAAGCCTAATTAAAAGAAGCCTTTCAACACTTCTTCATAAGTGTCTGATCGTTATTCAACGGGAAACCACACAAACACTTTAAAGTCTCTCTTGACTTTGAAGGAAGAGATTCGTGCCCGGGATCCACTGCTTCGTGTCTTTATTGACATCACATAATCCCTTAAAAGTGTTGCTTTATTTCTTTTTCTTTTACACACTCAGCACGAAAATCTTTTTGATTTTCCAAAATTCTGGTTTCATTAATTCTAAGGAATTTTAATTGGGTTGGCTGTTATCAAAAGTTGTGGTTAATATTGATCCACGTGGCGATTTAATTTTAAAGATGCCGTTTCATTCTAAAGGGATAAGATGACGAAATGATTTCAAACGGCGGGAGTCCAATCGATTTGATTTCAAACGACGCAACACGGAACCGCGTGCGAATAGGAACCGTTTCATATCCAAACAGCGTCTGATGGGAAGGCGTGTAATTAGGGCCTGGCATTCTCTCTCATGCGTGATCATCGGCTACGCCAACTGTCACGCGTCAGTCACCTCCGAAAAACCCTTCGTTTTTAATCCAAGATTTGGGAAGATTTTTCTCTCTCCTTTACCCATAGTATAAAAGGCAACGTGATCCTCCATTTACCTCTTTACTGCACCTATATTTCCAGAGAGCAAGAAATCCTTCAACCTTCACTGTTCATCATCTCTCCCACTTTCTTCACAGCAATGGCAGATTCTTCCTCAGTTCACGCAACGTCTCACATCTTGCCCATTCGCCCACAGCAGAGTTTGATCATCGATCTCACTCCTCAGGTGTACGATGCGTTCATGTTTCCTATCATCGAATGCTTGAAGTACTCCTCCATCGCTCCTGCTCTTACCAGGGCTGAAGCTGTTCCAATGGAGTTCCTGTCTCAAATCTTTGCCACAGCACACTACGACAAGGTCGTTGACAGGATTTTCTTCGATGTCTTTGAGCACAAGGCCTCGATTTCAAAGCAGAGGTTTTGCTCGTTGTTAGGGTTTGACGCTGATTCTTCGAGGGTTAATCCGGAAACCATTCCCATGGGTCATCTGTTCAACATGTTCTACAACATGGGGTACACTGAGGTGCTTACTACGGTGACGAAATTCAAGAAGTCGTGCCTACCTCCACAGTAGAATGGAATGTTCACTGTTCTTTTCAAGGGCTTATCTGAACGAAGTGCTGGATCCGATGGGGCAAGTCGTTTATTTCTCTCCATCATGTACGGGATATACAATGGCATCAACATAGACTACGGGTCAGTCCTGTGGCAACAACTTATCCAGAGTCTCTCTTCGACCTCCCGGCACTCAGAGATCTCATATGCCCGGTTCTGGACTATTGTCACGAAATAGGTGATGGACAAGTACCACGTCCCCATTGTCGCTGGTGCTCCAATGTCTTCGATTGGTACTTTCCATACCATATAGATCATTGTGTCGGATGCTTCTAAGTTTCCATTCAATGGGTCTATCCCGGAAACGATGTATGGTGATGTTCCGGCTGACAGCAGGATCATTCAAACGTATAAGGAGTTCAGACGTTCTGGTCCGAGGGATCTTACTCTAGAGATGCTGAAATCGATCCATGATGCTGACAAGCCTGTTGCTAGAGGCAAGAAGGCTGACAAGGGAAAACAAGTGGCAAAGGAGGCGAAAGGCCCATCTCCCAAGAAGAGGAAAACTACCAGAGTTGCTCAATCTCCACCGCAGAAGAGGAGAAAAACCCAACCGCAACGAAAGTTGATTATCGCTTCATCCTCAAGCGAATCTAAGGACGAGGGTTCTGATTCGGATGGATCTCAACATGGCAACACTCCACCACGATCTCCAACCCCTGAAGTTCATGTTTCTCCTTCTCCTATCTCCTCTCCACCGGTCACAATACCTTTTTCTATTCCCCCCATAACTTCCACCACTCAAATACCACCTACTTCTATCCTAATACCACCACCAATTTTTACCGAAGCAACAACCATCACCACTGCAGATGTTAGAACCAACGTATCTGATATGGGGGTTCATACCGACGCACCAAAATCTACCCCAGCACCCGAACCCGCACCAACTACTGAACACACCACCCAACCCGAACCTACCTTTACCACCGAACCACCAGCTTCACCACCACCATCTTCTCCTGCTCACGCATTAGAGGATGAAGAACCACTCCTTGGCGGGGAAAATATGACTTTTGACTCGGTCTATTATAGTCCGTTTCAAGTATAGAGTGATGACGATGACGACACTCCTGTCACCCGAAGGCATCTCAAGGAGCTACATGACAAAATCGACTTGCTCATCGCCTCCTCTTCTACTTCTCAGTCATCCATATCTGAACCTGCAATTCAGAAAATTGTTGAGGCTTTTTCCAAAGCTCATCAAGTTTCCCTTGATTCCGCCACTGCCGCCATCGATACCTCAACCAAAGCCTGTCAGGCTGCGACCGAAAAAGTCGATAAACTATTTACTGATGCCTCTTCCCTGTTGAAATCTTTATAGGAAAGTGCTGAAGCCACCAAGACTACGCAGGAACCCATCATCAACCAGTTGGCTACATTAGTCGCTTCTGAGCTGAAGTCGTTCGCCTCTCTCAGACAGTCTATTTCGGACGATAACTCAGCTTTCCGAACAACTATTGAAGAGCGTCTCTCAAAACTTCAAGAAGACTTGGCTGCCGAGAACTCTCTCATGGATGCTCTTGCAAGGAAGACTACCGCTCTGAAGGTCAAGAGTACTCAACTCTCCAACTGTCAACATGAGATTGACTCTCTTTGATCTGAAAGAGAGGTGGTTAAATCGTGTGTTTCGGATGTCCACTCTGCTATCTCCAACATCCTTGAAGCACATGACCCTATCATCAATTATTCAGTACGTCGTACCCTTGCAGAGAAGCTCGCTCCCGCCCTCGCTCTACTCAGCAAAATCGAAGGGCTCCTTGATTTCGTGTCCATTCCGAAACAAGGGGGAGAAAAAGAACAAGTGTCTCAACCACCTCCTACTTCAGCAACTCATACTACCGAACCTCCTCCAGTAGGCCAAGCCTCCGGTTCTGGTGTGAAAGACAAAGGCAAAAAAATTGCTGAGGAGAGTGAAGATGATGATAAAGAGACAAATGCCGACATTCTGAAGCGGAAAAGTCAAAACAACGAGGCTGACATCAGTGCTCGTGTGGCTAGAGAGGCTGAAGAAGCCGAAAGGAAACAGAAAGAAGCCCACGACCTTCTTGAGAGCAGGAAAACTCTGTTTCCTCCGTGGACTCTTGAGAGGCTGATTAAGGAAGCCATTGACACACCAAGTATCTTGTGGCTCGAGCCTATGATCTCTTTAGATCGTTCCAATACTGTCGACTCACAGTTCGACATGCCACTGACCCGAAAGGCGTTTGTTTTTCATGCCTTTGACAACATTGCAGATTTCCCTCATCCTCATCCACAGGTTGATCGGGACTTAATCGATTTTTATCTGAAGGCTGCTCAACCCCAATACCAAACTTGGAGTGCTCAGAAAATCGTCAATGTTCGGGTCCTGAAGCTGTACAGGGAAGGTAACTTCACCAATGTTCGCTTCAAGGTACTTCGGGGATCTGCCAAGACCGAACATGCCATCTCACTTGCATATCTTCCCAACCTTAATCCCCATGATTGGATAATCTTGCACAACATCCTTCTGACAAATGAAGCTGAATATGGTCCGATCATCGACCATTTTAAGAGGATGCTTGTATGCTACATCATGGAAGTTGCTTTGATGGATCAGGAGATTGCGAGTGTGTTTAAGAAGAAGCCTACCATATCTCCTGTTGGCTCTGCCAGTGATCTCAACATGATGCAGATGGGGAAGATTGACCCGAAGAAAAACTCTGTCATGTTTACCAGGAAAGAAGGACATAAATGTCTTTTTGCCTTGGCAGACAAACATCTCTATTCCACTGCATGTTTGGAACACGTTTTAGGGATCATCCATCAATACAAGCAGAACACATCGGATGATATCAAGTACTTTGATGATATGATTCAATGGTACATTCGGTTCAGACAGACTCTCCTTGTTCTTATCACACGTCTGTTTGATATCGTAAAGAAGGCTCCCGCTGCTGGCCCAAGCAAGAAGAAGAAGTACTCTCGCTCCAATTTGACGCAAAGGGGGAGATTGTTGGGTCGCATTTTGTGTTCCGTCTATTGGGCTCGTTAGTTAGTCTAATATGTATCTCCGGTATGGGCCTGTCCATCCGTGAGTTTTGTTTAGGGTTTATTATATATAGATGCTTGCATGCATTCTTAACGTAAGATTGATATAGATTTGATAGCATACAAGTTCTTATCTTTTGTAACCCTAGAATCCTCTACAACGGAAGTTCTTAGTCGAGCTCCGCTGAGGATTTAGTAATCTAATCATTCGACACATCTTGATTCATACTTGGGTTATTTACTGTTTATATATTCATCGCTTACCTGTTACATAGATCTAATCGATCATCAAGTTAATTAATAACTTATCAATTTAATAACTTATCAGGTTTGAAAAAAGTTTAAAATTGATGGATGTTACAAGTTTGTATTAGAGCCTTGGTTTGAGTGAATTGGAGGAACACTTGTGTGAATCCAGTCTCAAACTAAGGAAAATATTTTTTTTAAATGATTTTCAAATGGTTTTCAAAATAATCAAGGAGGATGCGATGTGTACGATCAACCGGAGCCAGTAAGTAGACCCCAAAATACCATACTGTTATCTGATATTATGATATGTTATAACAACATGCTAGTGATAGGCTAGGGATCTTCTCGTTTTGCATGATAAAGTTTTCTGATTATATGATGCCTGATAGCCTAGGGTTCTTCTTTATTGGAATTGACATCATTATTGTAGTTCCTTAGTGTATACACCATGGTTATTGTCACAACTAGTAAATTTGGGTTAAGGTTTGGTCCTTGTGCGAGACAATTCCTCCATGTAAACTTGTAATAACCCATTTAGAGAGAATTCAAACTATGATGACATTCAAATTCATACGTTCTCACATTGTGATTCAAGTCGAAACAACCTCGTATAAGCCCAAAACTCGATCCAATAAACCAAACCCAATCAAATTTTGGGCCTTAGCCTAGGAATTTTCGGTCTAAAATCCTTATTGGAGAAAGACTTCTTTATTAAGCCCTAGTGGGCCGATAACTTCTTCACTTAGTCTCTTTGGGCAAAAGAAACCTTCATTGGGCCAAGCCAAATTGAAACCCATGAAAATTTTATTGGGCCAACCTTGGGCCGAGACCCCCCTTGGGCCTGTTAGGGTTTGGTTAAAAAAAAAAGAAAAAAAAAAGAAATGGTGGTTTAAAAATGTAACACCTCACATTTACACCACATGTAACCATCCTAATTACCTCTCATATATCTATGAATGGAGTATTAACCACCAAATATCAAGACAATAATCTCTCTCTCCTCTCTCTTCCAAACCACCCCTCCATCACCACACTCATTTCAAAGTTGCATACAACTCCTTTTCCTCTCAAATCTCCAACATTTCTCTCATCCTTTTCTTTTTCCTCGAAAAATTTCATGAGGGTGCTAGAGTGTTCAAGAGGTTTTCTTCAAGTTCATCCCTTGGTATTTCCATGTTTGATCCAAGTGCTTTTACTTCATGTTTATGCTTAAAACTTTCAATTTACACACTTTTTTGTGTGTCAAACTCCTTAGAACACACATAACTTCGAGATCTCTTCAAGGCACAAGCTAGGTTCAAAATTTCATCTTTTTCTTCATCTACATCGCAAAAACCCCAAGGTGAGCTTCATACCCCCATATCTTTCGTATATTTCATGTTTTCGGGGGAGGATACAAGTCAAATCTCGTTTAACTATTGGATATTTGCATGTACTATTGTGTTATGTGTTTAACTTTTAGATCTTTACTTGAACATGAAGTTTATCACTTAGATCTTCATAAAAACCATAAGAAAAGTATGTTTTTTTCTTATATATTACATTTAAACTTGTAGATCTGAGATTATACACCCTAAATAGCAAAAACAAGTGTTGTGTTCAAACATCTATAACCTAAATTAAATAATCAGCTTTTAACTGAAACATTATGGTCTAATTTCGGACTATTTTGACCACCTTGATGGTAATATTTTTCAAAACTGTTTTACATGCATAAAGTTCAGGTTTATACCTTTAAAATGCCTACTCGCACACATCCATACATTTTTTTTTTACAATTTTTGGCTATTTTTACAAAACTGCCTATCATTTGCGGTATAATTTCGGACCAGTCTGTGAAGATGAACATTTTCATACTAGTTTGAGGACATTAAAAATTATGAATATAGTAGACTCATTTTCCAAACTCTTAGAGTTTACGGATCCGAATTTCGACTTACGAAGATTTTTATGTAATTTTTCTAAAAACAAGGACAGAAATGTCAAAAACAAGAAATTGTTTTAACCATGCTAAAAGCTCTTATACCTGTGTTAGATGCAAGTTTATATAACTTATATATACTTTTAAAACATCTAGACATGTTAACTAATATATATTCTTTCCTTTATTGGTACTGGAAAATTAATATACATATTTAGTGGGCCTTAGTGTTCTTTTTCATGTTTAGTAGGCCTTAGTGTCCTTTTGCATGTTTATTGGGCCTTAGTGTCCTTTTACATGTTTAGTGGGCCTTAGTGTCCTTTTACATGTTTAGTGGGCCTTATCTGTCCTTTTACATGTATATTGGGCCCGGGATACATATTGATATTCCTTTCGATCCTGGAAATAATATACATGTTTAGTGGGCCTTAGTTGTCCACTTACATGTTTATTGGGACTGGAATATACCTTATATGTTTTCTTTCTTTTTCTGTGTAAATTAAATTAAGGATCTAGTGAGACGTGTCGGTTGACACCTATTGAGTGTACGATTGTAGCCTGTAGTTATAACTAGAGTCTCCTAGAGGGAGAGCGGAATTTTGTGTATAGATCTATACGGGGGTGACACCCTACACGTGAGTTGTTCGCTACAATTAGACTAGGTCAGTCTAGGGTGATAAAAACCTTACCTTATTCCGTCTGCATTCGAAAAACGTCATGACAGATGAAATTGTCATTATCTAGTATAGTTATAACGGCTCACTTAGAGGAATTAACGTTTTAAAATTTACGGGAAACCATTATCTTTTCTTTTTGGATGAAATGGTAACCTATACGCACTGGTACTCAACCTCGGGGGTTGAGATTCCATCATTCTCTTACACAGACAACATCGTGTTTTCTGGGATCATTCCTTTCTATTTTCGCAAACATTAACACTCAAGCATTAATATAAGATCGGACACAAATATTTCAAACCATTTCTTTTGCGAAAATATCGGATTTTTTGAGAATATTTGCTTCACTTTTATAAGCAAAAGATAACCTAGGACAAGCATGCAAATATTCACAGTTTTAGAACGAGACTTACAAATTATTTTTATAGAAATATCGAATTTCTGAAAGTACTATGAGAACTACTCTAACCAAGTACAAAACCATTTTTATACAAAAATGCTTATGAACTTACCCACTTTTTAGTTGACATTTTTCAAAACGACTTGTATTCTCAGGGATCTAATAACAGGTAATAGGCACAGCTATGAGATCAAGTGGTGCAACTTCAAGAAATTTTACTTTTATAACTTTTGTGTAACTGATGAACAAGTTCAATATGTAAACTATGTAAGTGTGTGTTTCCAATGTATGATGTTGCTATGTTTCATTCATATTCAATTGTTATGATATTGTACATGAAGTCATCCGCCCCCGGGCGTTTCCGTTGTCCTGGTTCGGGGGTGTGACAGATTGGTATCAGAGCATTGTTTATAGTGAACTAGTATTTCTAACCATACAAGATATAAAACTATAAATACAATGGGACTAAAAACACTCTGACTAAAAGTATACCTTAAGAATATAAGTATCTTCTAAAAGTATACATACTTGCTAGAACCGTATCATAATAAGAACAAAACAAAAATATTTAGATGTTGAACACTACAGTTAAACATGGGTAGTTATGTAATCATACATTGGATAAATATAGCGTGATCAACTATATTTATTTGAGATACGACAAACATGTACTTGGGAGTGCGGGTAGAATTGCATCAAGTCTATAACTTACCGACCTTACATGCAAAGGAGCATTTGAGCCAAATCTAAAGTTTAAAGTACTATAGGGGTATTATATGATACAAAACAGTAACAACAAGTCTAAAAACTTTTGGATTTCATACATCAGGAAGCCCTAGGATCAAACATGTAATACTATAGTTGCATTTTAGAATACCATATGACTTCCACACTTAAATCTTCTACATGTATCTTATACCTTCATTATCACAAAGGCAACATGACCGAGTTTCACCCCGAAGATCCCTACTACTCTGCGGTAACAGCCAACGAATGGATCGAGGGAGAACCAGAGGAAGTGCAAGGGAGAACCCAAAAGTGGGTCCTGAAGAATACCAAGAGATGAACCACAAAGGAGAGGATTCTAATGAGGAGTCAGACGTGGATGAAGGCACCAGAGAGATCTTTAGCGAGCCTTACCCCTCGGAAGCAATATCGAACCAACACGCTAAATAGGATGACCTTACCAATCATCTCCACTCCTTAGAATATGAGGTGATCTCCCTAAGGCAACAGTTCATGGAAGCTGAGGCTAGGCTAGCCTTAGCAAAGCAGGGAGTAGAAGATGCTACTCATGAAATGAGCGAAATGGTTGGACACCTTGTACACTATTTAGACATATGAGAGTAATTACACTATTCACACTAAGTCCTCGGTTTACCATGTAATTCGTTACCACTAGTGGTAGTAAATCAAGAGAGGTGCGTCCTCCAAGAACTCGTGTAACCTGATCCAACTTAAGGATCGGATATCTAGAATCTATTAGTGTAACTTAACATTTGTACAATACCTATTTCTACATACTACCATTAATACATCATTGGGATGTAGGTCGAAACAATAAGAATCGTACAACAAAACATGTGATTTATATGCGTACATGCATAAGTTCATATCTATAATCATAGATGAGATACGACTAGAAATAAACATAGTTACTTACGAACCTGTTTCTCATCATGCAACAGAATCATGTCTTCCCGTGGAAACAACCAGCTAGCCGGCGAAACACCAATTCTACTGATGGACCCCCACAACTTTCCAAGCCGTTGTAACAGCTGTTGTGACAGCCGTCATGGCACAACTCAACGCCAACAACCCAAATGGAAATGGAAATGGAAATGGTGTTGATAACACCAACCGTAGTAACAACCAAGGAAACCAACGAGGGACAACTTACTAAGGCACCCCAAACTCCAAACCTAAGGTCATGAAGCGAAAAGCTAGGGAACAAGAAAGGAAGCAGATCGACTCAAGGGCCTACCAGAAGGCAACAAGTTGTAGCAGCCCCTACCCTCACTGGCCCCTACCCCAACACCAAGAAGACCATATCATGGAAGCCTCCCACTCTGTAGCAAGTGCAGCTACCATTATTAGGGAGTATGTCGAAAGTTTCATTGCAAAAGGTGCAACAAGAAGGGGCACACCTCCCGCTACTGTAGGGCCCTGACCCCATGCGTCACTCTAACCCCCAACCCAGAAGTAAGTCACGTATGCCACACATGCGATGAAACGGGACACTTCAAAAGGAATTGTACAACAAAGAAGAATGATGGAGGATCAGGAGGAGTTTAACAACTGGACATGAAAGAGGCAACGAGGAACCCTACCGAGATTTTTGGTACGTTCCCAAACCACTTAGTCTAACTTAGTCTAAACTTAAGGCCATGTGTAATTAAGATGCTACAAGCTTAGAGTGCGTAGTTCCGCCTTAATTCTTGTGTCTTGTCTAACTGTGTATCTAGGGCATGACCACTCAGACTACAATATTTTCAATCTTGAATTATATACACCTAGGCTACATCAAACCATCATAGAGAGGTCTAATAGAAATCAGACTATACCAAGGCACTTGTATTGCAAGGACACCCAAAAATTCAAAATGAAGTAACCACAGTAGGAATACCAAGGATGAAATTGGTAACATTACAAACGTATATGCAGAACACACTATCATTTCAAACAACCATCCATTTCAGATCAATCCAACATCTATTACAATAAGGAGCCCAATGGTGTCAATTGACATGTGATGACTTGATCCTCACCATACGAAATTTATGTGTCATCCCGGGCATCTAGACCCTTAGGTACCCATGAAAGTAATACCACACTCTTTCCTATCCCTTAATAGGGATAAAAAACAAGGAGAAAAGGATACTGAGGGTAACCTAGAGATTTATAACCCCTTAATATTTTTCCTAAGCCCTTTCCGAAATATTACCTACATGCCAAGTTGAGTTCGGAGATCTACTCAACTCATGGAGCCATTCTCGTAGTCAGACCACCAAGACCACTTAGCACCAACATAAACACCGAAGGTATCCGGTCGATTGAACTGATGGGTTTGGAGGAAAAGAACATCCTATGTGCTCATGAAAAACCCTAAATTTATCTAAAGCTCGTAAACCCTAATCTAGCATACTTTGAAATAGAGATCTATAACAAAACAAGTTTAGATGATACCTTTCAATAGTTGCAAGAATCTTCAATCTTCAAGAGGCTTAGTGTCACAAGTGTAACACCTCTAATGGCTCACAAACACAACAAGCAAGAAGATGATCTAGAAGAGAGAAGGAGAGAAGCACAATTTTGGCTATAGTAACTATAGGGTTTCTTGGTCTAGCCGAAACTGAAGCCCTGGGGTCCCTTAAATAGCTGAGCTGCTAGGGTTTCAGTCAAAACCCTAATTGGTTGACTTAGGCCCTAAGCGGCTTAAGAACCTTTTGGAATAAGGCCTCCTTGGACGGAATTAGAGTGGGTTTACACAAATTTAATTCATCCCCCCCCTTATGTCCATAAGGATTCACAGCCCAAAATCAATTATCTTATAATTGACAGTTCCAGTCCCCCTTATTTAATTAATCTCTTTTAGCCACAAATTTAATTCTTAACTAATTCTTGACCAATATTAATTAAAATATATGATTTCTATTTTAATATATTATTCAAATAATATATTAATAAATCATAATAACTTCTCTCTCTCTCTCTCTCTCTCTCTCTCCATAAATCATCCTGTCAAGTTGCTTTGGTGAAGGCAACCCAAAAGGACCATGCACAATCGGGTCAAGTACATACCAAATATAGTTACGGGCTTAGACACTAATCCAACAAGAACGGCCCAGTAAGTATGAGGTTTTCAAACCAAGACTTAAACCTTAGATAACGCCTATCCAACTCATAAATAGGAAAGGCTAACTATCCATAGGACCACTGACTACTAAGAATCAAACGAAACCATCCTCAAGGATCAATATCCCTATCCCGAATCAAAGACTTACTCGACCTAACCTCAAAAACAAGCAAAGATCGACACCTCACTAGTTCAAAACCCCGTAGTAAGAAAATCCAATGCCAACTATACCGCACATAACCTTAACTTGGTGACAACGGTGTTCACCTTAAGGTTTAGCGACACTACTTGTGGGTCGTCAAGTATACAAATCATCAATAGCCATAACCACCCCTTTTCATTTCACCATATAGGACGCAAAGTCAGAATACCTATGTGTTGGGCTGAGATGACCAACACCCAGCTAGCCAAAGGGCAAGTATCGTACGACGCTGTCATCAGCCCCGAAATAATCAGAGAGACAACCGAAGAGATCACCTAAATTCAAGCACGACAAGAGTCATCTAAAAACTAACAAAAGAATTATGCAAGTAGGCGACAAAAGTCCTTGGAATCCCAAGTTAGTGATCATGTACTACTAAAAGCCCTATTTGGAAAGAGATAATACGCTTTGGGAAAGCAAAGAAAAGTGAACCCGAGATACCCGCACATTTTTCTTAGTACTTGAGCTGCTGCTTTAGAACGAATTTTGGGACAAAATTCCCTCTAACGAGGGGATGATGTCACAACTAGCAAATTTGAGTTAAGGTTTTGGTCCTTGTGCGAGACAATTCCTCCATGTAAACTTGTAATAAACCATTTAGAGAGAATTCAAACTACGATGCCATTCAAATTCATACGTTCTCATATTGTGATTCAATTTGAAACAACCTCGTATAAGCCTAAAACTCGATCCAATAAACCAAGCCCAATAAATTTTTGGGTCTTAGCCCAAGAATTTTCAGTCTAAAATCCTTATTGGACCAAGGCTTCTTTATTGGGCCCTAGTGGGCCGATAACTTCTTCAATTAGTCTCTCCGGGCCAAAAAAAACCTTCATTGGGCCAAGTCAAATCGAAACCCATGAAAATTTTATTGGGCCAACCTTTGTCCGAGACCCCCCTTAGGCCGGTTAGGGTTTGGTTAAACAAAAAAAAAGAAAAAAAGAAATGGTGGTTTATAAATGTGACACCTCACATTTACACCACATGTAACCATGTTAATTACCTCTCATATATCTATGAATGGAGTATTAACCACCTAATATCAAGACAATAATCTCTCTTTCCTCTCTCTTAAAATTTGTCCAAACCACCCCTCCATCACGACTCTCATTTCAAAGTTGCATACAACTCATTTTCCTCTCAAATCTCCAACATTTCTCTCATCCTTTTTTTCCTCCAAAAATTTTGTGAGGGTGCTAGAGTGTTCAAGATGTTTTCTTCAAGTTCATCCCTTGGTAAGTCCATGTTTGATCCAAGTATTTTTACTTCATGTTTATGCTTAAAAATTTCAATTTACACACTTTGTTGTGTGTCAAACTCCTTAGAACACACATAACTTCGAGATCTCTTCAAGGCACAAGCTAGGTTCAAAATTTCACTTTCTTCTTCATCTGCATATCAAAAACCCCAAGGTGAGCTTCATACCCCCCATATATTTCATATTTTTCATGTTTTTGGAGGGGGGGGGATACAAGTCAACTCTCGTTTAACCGTTGGATATATGCATGTACTATTGTGTTATGTGTTTAACTTTTAGATCTTTACTTGAACATGAAGTTTATCACTTAGATATTCATAAAAACCATAAGAAAAGTATGTTTTGTCTTATATATTACATGTAAACTTGTAGATCTGATATTATACACCCTAAATAGAAAAAACAAGTGTTGTGTTCAAACATCTATAACCTAAACTAAAAAATCAGCTTTTAACAGAAACGTTATGGTCTAATTTCGGACTGTTTTAACCACCTTGATGGTAATATTTTTCAAAACTGTTTTACATGCATAATGTTCAAGTTTAGACCTTTACAATGACTACTCGCACGCGTCCATAAGATGTTTCTACAATTTTTGGCGATTTTTACAAAACTGCCTATCTTATCCGGAATAATTTCGGACAAGCCTGTGAAGATGATCGTTTTCATACTAGTTTGAGGCCATTAAAAATTATAATAAAAATTATGAATACTTTCGACTGATTTTCAAAACTCTCAGAGTTTACGGTTTCGAATTTCGACTTACGATGATTTTTTTGTAATTTTTCTAAAAAACAGGGGCAGAAATGTCAAAAACAAAATTGTTTTTATCATGCTAAAAGCTCTTATACCTGTGTTAGATGCAAGTTTGTCTAACTTATATATATACTTTTAAAACATCTATACATGTTAACTTATATATATTCTTTCCTTTATTGGGTCTGGGAAATTAATATACATATTTAGCGGGCCTTGGTGTTGTTTTACAAGTTTAGTGGGTCTTAATGTCCTTTTGCATGTTTAGTGGGCCTTAGCGTCCTTTTACATGTTTAGTGGGCCTTAGTGTCCTTTTACATGTTCAGTGGGCCTTAGTTGTCCTTTTACATGTATATGATGGGTTTCGAACAATACATCATTCCTATGGTGTACATGTAAACCCTAATAGCTTTTGGATCTAGTTTGTCTAATGAACATGCAATTGAATATCCAAAGTTATAAACCCTAGATCTAGGATACAATTAATCATATTAACATAAAATAGGGTTTAGATCTGACCTTAGATTGTTATATAGCAATAACAATCAATCCTTAGCTTTAGAAAGCTTAGTGCCTCAAGTGTTGCACTTCTAATGGAGTCACAAACACCACTAAGCAACAAGAACGAAGAGGGAAGAGAGGGTAAGCACCAAAAACGGCTGGAAATCCTAATGCAAGTGTTAGCCACGTTTTTGGTGCCTAAGGGCTCCTTATATACTTAGGCAATTAGGGTTATCTAACAAGGAAACCCTAATTTGACTGCTTAAGCCCTAAGTAGCCCATGGACTCCTTCTTTTGAAGCCTTGGACGACTTCTAATGGGTTTCCCCCATAGAATTCGTCCACTCCACCTTTTATGGAGTCCATAAGCCCATCTATGTAATTATCTTATAATTACGCAATAAGTCCCTTAAGTTTAATTAATCTCTTTTAGCCACAAAATCAATTCTTGACTAATATTAATTAAACATTATGATTTCTCCTTTAATATATTATTCTTATAATATATTAATAAATCATAATTAAACCTTTCTCTCCTTAATTCATCCTACATATTGCTATGGTGAAGGCAACCCAAAAGGACCATGCTCATAACCGGGTCAAGTACATACCAAAATAGTTATGGTCCTAGACACTAATCCAACAGTATACTGGGCCCGAAATATATATTCATATTTCTTTCGATCCTGGAAATAATATACATGTTTAGTGGGCCATAGTTGTGCACTTACATTTTTATTGGGCCTGAAATATATCTTATATGTTTTCTTTCTTTTTCCGCGTAAATTCGATTAAGGATCTAGTGACGTGTCGGTTGACATCTATTAAGTATACGATCGTAGCCTATAGTTATAACCAGAGTCTCTTGGAGGGAGAACGGGAGTTTATGCAAAAATCTATATAGGGGGACACCCCACACCTGACCTGTTCGCTACAGTTAGACTAGGCCAATCTAACGTGACAAAAACCTTACCTTATTCCGTCGACGTTCAAAAAACGCCATGACAGGCGAAATTTTCATTATCAAGTATGGTTATAACAGCTCACTTAAGGGAATTAACATTATAAAATTTATGGGAAACCATTCTCTTTTCTTTTTGGATAAAACGGTAACCTATACGCACTAGTACTCAACCTCAGGTGTTGAGATTCCAGCATTCTCTTACGCTGACAACATTGGGTTGTCTGTGATCATTCTCTTTCTATTTTCGTAAACATTAACACACATGCATTAATATAAGATCGGTCAAAAAAATTTCAAACCATTTTTAGAAAATATCGGATTTACTGGGAATATTCACTTCACTTTTACAAGCAAAAGATAACATAGGACAGGCATGCAAATATTCACAGTTTTAGAACGAGACTTACAAATTATTTTTATAGAAATATCGGATTTTTGAAAGCACTATGAGAACTACTCTAAACAAGTACAAAACCAATTTTATACAAAAATGATTATGAACTCCCCAACTTTTTAGTTGACGCTTTTCAAAACGAATTGTATGCTCAGGGACCCAGTAACAGGTAATTGACTCAGTTATGAGAACTAGTGGTGCGACTTCAAGAAATTTTACTTTTCTTACTTTTGTGTAGCTGATGAACAAGTTCAATATGTAAACTATGTAAGTGTATTGCCAATGTATTATGTTTGGTTGGCATGTTTCATTCATATCTGATATCTCCTTGTAGTATTTCAGTATGGTGACTACAAGACGAGTTGAGACCGAATTTGGATCGGGATTAGGAGCTGGCAGGCAGATTGGATCAGATGAGTTAGATGCCAGGATTAGGGGGATTCTCCACGAGGAGGTTGTGACCATTGTTTGGGATCAGATACCGTATCTACTTGGGTCTATTAAGATCGCGATAATGGAGTTCTTTGAAGACAGATATGTAGCTGTTGCTGAGACTGCTACTGCTGCAGCCTCTGCAGTCGTGGCGGCTGTGGGTGTTGGACCTGGTCAGGTTTTTCAGTATTGGGACTTCGAAAATATGAAGCCCCCTACTTTCGATGGAGTTCATGACCCGATCGTTACCATGAGGTGGTTATCTGATGTGGAGGGGCGTTTCTTCACTTGCTTATGCCCTGCTGACCAAAAGGTCAGATGCGCTCTGAACCTTCTAAGGATCGGAGCGAAGGATTGGTGCAAGCTTTCCACTAGTTTATTTGCTGAGGAGCAGAGTGTTGTTGTGTCTTGGGAGCAGGTCTAGAATCATTACCTTAAACTGTTTTGGACTTATAAAACTTGTTTTTGATGTGGTAATGTTCATTCTAATCCAATTCAAAAGATAATTGTCAATAGATTCATGTTTTGTATTAGTTTAATGATTAGGTTAATTACATGAAAATTGTTTGATATGAATTATCTTGTTCTTATGAGTTTGCTTAGTTTAATAGAAAAATTATGTCATAATGTGTTTTCAATCCAAATTGATCTAAAAGTTATTCATAAAATATTTTTTTGTAACTTGTCCTCAAGTTATATGAAAAGTCATATTTATGATTCTTAAAACTGATAAGATTTCCATAAGTTATGAAAATGGAGAGTCTCATTTTTTAAATGTTTTAAAGTCTTCCATAACTTGTCCTCAAGTTATGGAACTTGAAGAGTTTTTCATTAAAAAATCTTTAAACACATAAGTTATGGAATTGAAAAGTTTTTGAGTAGTTCAAAACTTGCCCTCAAGTTTTGGAATTTGTAAAGTTTCTCCTCATGAATACTTTAATTCCAAGTAAAACCCTTAGCCGAACGAGTAGGACAAGGAATATAATGATATATATAAAGTACCTAAACCTTTTATAAATTCCCAATCTTAGTTACTTTAGGAAAACGTGAAATTGGTGCTAACCCATGAAATTACACTTCGCACTTTGCTTAAATCGTTAGTGGAGCGTGTGTGGTTAACCGACACACTAAATTGGATTTAACAAGGTAGGCAAAGGGTAACTTAATGTTTATCATAGGATTGGTGGAGCGCGTGTGGTTAACCGGCACATCGATTAAGTGATAAATACTGAGGGTACCAAGTATATTTGCATGGTTATTCACACCTTGTTTTGTGATCCTCAGCATCCCAGTCACAAAACCTGAGAGGGCACAATCGAGATTGAAACATGCCATTGTAAAGTTTAATAAATCTCAAAATATCTAGGAGTTTCAAATCCAATTAAAACCTAGTAAATTATTTCATTTTTCATGGTGGAAATTGGTGAATCGTCATTCGCCTACGTTCAAATATCTTATAGCTTGAATTACGGCATCACTCTTCCAAGTTATAATATATTGTGTTGGGTCCTTGCCTTAATATTTCATATTGGGTGTTATATTAAGGACCTTAAATCAACTAACTTGAATTTTTACCATTGTAGTTGTCTGGTTCAGATAACTATGATCTTCCCAAATCTCTTGGAACAAGATTTCCTAATGAAGATGATGTCCTAGAAATCATACTTCACTTTCTCCACCTTTTCCAATTATTCTCCCTAACCCACAAGTTCAAGGTCACTCAAGCCCTATTGGCTAGCAAGTTCTATGTATGCTCACATCTTGGAGATAAAGTCACATATTGACAAGCCGGGAGAGTAGGGTGTCAAAGTCTTGAGGAAGTTGGATGTTGACTAATCACTTCCTAAGTCACATAGTGAGTTCTTTAAGGACTACTATGTAACAGACAATGACATGATCCTTAATGATCTTATCTATTTGCTTGGTGCTGCTGAATCAGCAATGATTTGGTGCACTGGTAAAGCAAAGATCAACCTCCCAAACTTCCATGGACATTGAGAATGGTAACATTGGTTATCCAAAAAAGATTTCTCTTCCCAATGGAAAGGGATCGGCCATAGTAAAATCGGTTGACCAAATGGTAAAGAGAAAGGCTATGTTTGAGATAGTCTCGTGTACCATTCCCAAAAGGTCCATATGTTTCTATTGCCAAAGGAATGGGCATTGGTTGCGAAGCTTCCCTAACTACCTGAAAGATTTGAGGGAAGGTCAAGTGAAAATTTTTGACTCTGCTTCAGGTAAGTCCACTATCTAACTCTATTAAGTTCCTATTTGGAGATTCTTAATACATTTTGATTTATGACAGGATCAAGCAAAGGGAAGGAAACTTAAAGGAAGAGTATGCTGAATCTGATCGCGAAGATCGATTTCAATCGCATGGTTCAAAGATCGGATTCTTGAGCTACTACTTAGGAGTTATGATAGATTGCTAGGAAATCTGTAATAGCATAGTCTTTTCATTTAAAGTTGCATTGTAAGGAAGAAGTTTTTCCGCATTTATAAATAAATAAAATTTTGTTTTATTTTATTATATCTCCTTGCAATGGCATTTATGAAAAATTGATGTTTGTATGTTTCTAGCAATAATGGAAATATGAATTTGATTCTTTAATTTGTGGTAGTGTCTAAATTTACCAAATAAGGAAAGATTCTCATCACCCAAGTTTCAATTGGACATAAATTTGGAATCGTGCAAGTCATACAATGAATGAGAATTTTCATCTTTGGAAAATTAAGACTAATTCCTTGTTCACATGTATATGTGAGTCAAGTAAAGGACAAAGGGATCACGTACACATTCTTGTGCACTGGTTAAGTCCACCACAAAAGATCGATAAGACTATTCGTCATGATTTACTAAAGTTTAGTAAATATGATTATACTTACAAGTTTAAGTATAATTTTGAAGCATTGGAAAAGTTTCGATGTATGGTAGAACGAATCAGAAGAATCAAATTAGGTAGAGAGATAAAAGTTTCTCAAATCTGAAAATATGGGAGAGTACATTAGTATCATGTTTTATGATCATATTAATGATTAAGAAACCATATAACAATTGGTTCTCTAAGGACATCATAGTGCATTCATCTTGCTAAGAAGAGGAATCATGAATTGTTGAAATGGTTAAATCAAGAAGATGAGTCATACTTCGTTCCAAAACTAGTCTTAGAGTCATACTCCAAGATTGTAATTTGAGTGACACATCTTAAAGAAAGTTTATTAACACTTGTCAAGTGTAAGAGTAAAATGTGTCCTACTCTTGTACATTTGAAATTGGTAAGTTGTGATGTTTTGGATAAAACAGAGACCAACTTAGGCCAATTGTGTGAAGTGTTTGTCTTGATAAGAATCCACACTATCTGTTGAACATTTGTTTGTCAAGGAATGGGTCTTGGCAAGAGATTCTTATATGTCAAGAGGACAGTGGGAGTCTAAAAGATCTTGAAAGAGTCTAATCAAGAATAAAACCTGTAGTTTATCACTAGCACACGACGTGAGGTTTATAACCTATCGTGTTGACATATTCCTATTTCTGTGCCCATTCCAGTTCAAGTTAGCTTTGCAAATGAGTTCTGAGAGTTCTCAATTGGTTGCATAACAACTTGGAAGCAATGGTAGGCCCTTGTGCTGCCAGTTGGCAAGAAGTTAAGACTGCTCAAGTTCAATCGATATGAGTTTGGATTTGTCACTAACCTTGTCTTGAGATTATGGTTTTTGACAAATTCACATGGATAGGAACACATACACAATAAAATCTAAATGTCATACGGTTTCTCTCCGATTCATGAAAATGATGGTGAGGAAACACTTTCACTAAGTAGGTTTTAAGTAGATAGCAATTGTGATATTTGCATTCTCAAAGTCATTAGTGGAGCGTGTGTGGTTAACCGGCACAATAACATGGACTTGTGAGAAATGGAAAAGGTCTAAACAATTGAGACTATGATTACGACATCCCTTTTCATAGTTCTGAAATTGTTTAGAATCACGTGTGTGAAATCTAAGGAAATGTGTATGATATTGATAAAGTTTTATCAAAGCATCTCGTATCTGAAGTCTGAACTTTCGTAAGAAAGAAAATAGAGTAATCATTTCTAGAAGTCCAGCTGATTTCTGAGTACATGTCAAAGCTAGTGGGAGCATAAGTGTTATGCTGATAATTCTCATGTTAGTGGGAGCATGATAATTATGATAAGTTTTGCAAGTTAGCAATGTTAAATATAGAAAAAAAAAAAGTTTCAATTGGGAAAAGTTGTTTTTCTATAATTAAGGGAGAGGAAATTATACTTCATTTCAAATAAAAAAGCTTAGATCGTGAGATTTTAATCAAATTTAGTCAAGTATATGGGAACATTATTTGTGTTCTGAAATTCAATTATGATTACGACATCCCTCTTCATAGTCAAATTATGAAAACATGGCAAATAAAAATATTGTGGCAAAAGACTGGTCTAGAATCATTTCTTTATATGAGACATCATGAATCATGTCTCTTATGATTCGGGTGTAGGATCGATTGCATGTGCTATAATATTTAACGTTTCTAAATTTTTCCAAATGCCTGGTGGCATTAAGAAAGGAAAAAGGTCTATAATTGGATATGACTAAAGTGAATAAGCAATTGTCAAATAAAATCTAAGGTTTACCAAAGATTGGTTGCTCAGTGACAGTTGGAAGTATGGTGTAAATTTTTTAAGAGGACCATATTGACATATTCTGAAAAGAGGCAACTCTTGTTCAGAAGTGATAGTCAAAATGGGAATGTGGAAATTTTCCCATAGGTGGAAGTTATTCATTAGATTTGTGTAAGAATAGAAAACTTAATGCAAGAAGGATGTTCAAAGCAATGTACTTTCAATATGAGACTTCGTTTCTATGGAGTTGATCTCCATTGGAATACTCTGTAATGTCTGTTGACAAGTCTCTGTGAGTTTGTGCATAATCATTACTGAGGATCCTTGCATATAAGGTTAAAATCTAACAGATTTTGGTAAATGGCAGGAATTTGGAATTCGTGCATTTGCGGTAAGGATTTGGGACTATGAAATGAGAATCATTGGAATTATGTTCAATTGACATATTTCACAAAGTAAAAATCATAGACAAACTTAGTGTGCATACTTTGTGTATGGCATAACTAATGCTTGGAAAAACATAGTGTGCATACTTGGTGTATGGCATGACTAGTGTTAGAAAACATAGTGTACATGCTTGGAGCATGGGACAACTATTGTTTTAATTCAAGTATAAAGTTGATAATTTGAAACAATATGCAACGAATAATGTGTAATCAATATGGTGATAAATAAAAGGTGTTCTATTTATATTCATAAGTTCTGAGACCATATTGGATTCGATTATTCTTGTGTTTCACTTTCCATGTATTGACTTCCAGAACAACTAGGTCATTCTTCTGGAATGACTAAGTCATTCAAACCATCCACAGTCGATAATACGTTGGAAGTAGGTATTATGGCAAGACTATCATGAAGTTGGTTTGTAGATGTCCAAGGTATTGGACATAGCTAGAGTTGCTACAACATTCATGAGTGCTCATAAGTTCTGAGTATTGGATTAAACTCACGCTCATTTGAATCAGTTCATGGATTTTATAACGAGTGATCATGAGACGATAATATCTTATATTCTTCAAACCTAGTGATATGAGTTGGTTATATGTTGATTGTACGAAAAAGCATTGGTAACTCGATGTTATAAAACCTGCCTTTGTGTATGATTCAACAAGTAGTAGAACAAGCATATGAGTTGAAGTTTATCCATTCCTTTTACCCTTAAAGGGAAAAAAGCGATATCTGTGGGCCCCTCGATGATTTAGTGATGACACCCCGAAGTTCTTGGCCAAGCCTGGATTGATTTGATTTGTTCAATTAGTCGTTCATCATAAATCAGAAATCGGGAAACAACAAATGGACAGAGAGAATGATTCTAATCCATGTCTCAGTCCATATGATATCTAGAATGGAGGAATATATGATCCCTTATCTAATGGATGCGTCATTGATTTGTTCAGAGGTCGATAGCAGCTTTTAAGAGCTACGATTGCTAGTCGGGTTTTGGAGTCATAGACAATAATAGTTTTAGACTTATCCAAGTGGGAGAATTGGATTAGTGTCTAAGTCCATAACTATAATTCTTATGTACTTGACCCGATTGGCATGGTCCAGTCGGGTTGCATGGTATCGGAACAACTTGGATAGACTTTTGTGAGAAAATGATATTAATGATTTGTTAATGTATTATATGTTCTAATATATTAACATGAAATCATGTTATTTAATTAGTATTGATCAAGAATTAATTTGGAATTAATTTTGTGATCAAAAGTAGACTAATTAAATATATGGGGATCGATTGTGTAAATCATTCATTCTTATATGTGTGGGCTTATGATCCATAGTTCTTCATGTTGGTCTAAACCCATGGAGTAACCCATGGATACTCCATGGAGGTTTTAACCCATGGAACATAAAGAATATGGAAAGACATGAGTTACATACTGTAACCCTAATAGCCACAATATATAAGGATCCCATGGCTCAAGAAATCGGACCTAAGGGTTTCATATGAGAGGGCTAACCGATTTGAGCATAAGGTCTTTTCTCTCAAGTTATTCCAAGTTGTTGTTGGTGTTGTGTGAACCATTTGAGGTGTCAAACTTGAGGCACTCGGCTCTTAAGGTTCATGGAATGAAGCTACAACACAAAAGGTATGTTACTCTAACTAGTATCTTATTTGGTATATGAGAATGCATGCTAGTTATAGGTTTAATGCCTTGGAAACCATGTGCATGTATAATTAGTGAAAACATAGATCCAAGGTATTTAGGGTTCTATGTGCACCATAGGATGTTGTAGTATACTAAAACCCTTCAGTAAGATGCAGGGAATACTTCTTGGAGAAATCTTGTGTGCAGAATAATATATTAAGTACGGATATACTTGACATCCAAAAGCCCAAAAATTTCCATATAAAGGCAACTGTGAGTAAAGGATCTGGAAGGGGGACTTCATGCCTAAAATTTATGTTGGAAAACGGTTGATGATAAATATAGCTGATGTGAAGGCATCAACCTAGTAATATGCATGAACATGTGCATGAAATAGCATAACCAAACCAATCTCAACAATATGACAATGCTTTCATTCTGCACATCCATTTTGCTGCGAGCCATAAGGGCATGATAGACGATGAAAAGTACCATTTGCTTCAAAAAATTCTTAATAGTGTTGTTAAAAAACTCTGTGCCACCATAACTTTGAAATACTTTAATCATTATTGGAAATTGAGTTTGCATAAGATTGATAAAACTTGTTAAGACTGGGTAAAATCCTGATTCGGTTTTTAGTCGGTAAAGCCATGTAAACCGTGAAAAATCATCAACATACACAACATAATATAAGTAACCATTCAAAGCAACAGGAGTCGGTCCCCATAAGTCACAATGAATGAAATCTAAAGTACACAAATCACGTTTAAGGTTTAATTCAAAAGATAGACGTTGTCCTTTAGAAAGTTGACATGGCTTGCAAATACTAGGTTTAGGTAGAAGTGAAGTAACATGCAAGACACCCAAGTTATTTAAAATGGAAATAACATCAAATGAAATGTGTCCTAATCGACTATGACATAATTCATAAGAAGCTTTCTTGGAAACACCAAAAATTGCAGCCAATGTAGTAGGTCCATCATGAAGCACATATAACCCTTCTTCACACATTCCTTATGCTATCACTTGCTTGCTTTCCCTGTCATGAATTGTAAAAAAATGGTTGAAAAAGAAAACATCAACCAGATGACCCTTGGTGAGTTTACTAATGGACAAGATATTTTAAGTAAGCTTACGAATAAACAATACATCAAGTAAAGCAAGTTTATTTGATATAATAGAACGACCTATGTGATAGACACAGAGTTTGGCACCATTACCAACAATGACATGTAATTTACCCGAGTAAGGAGAAGAGGTGGAAACATTTTCTGAAGAGGGTGTCATAGGCGTGGTTACACTGGAGTCAAACACACCAGTCTGGATGTCCTTGAGAGACATGGCATTGCGACTGAAAGTCTTGTGCAAGATTAGCATATGTGGGCAAGGTGTTTGAGGCATAAATCAAGGTAAAATTTTTAATTTCAAAACCAAGGTAAAATCAAGGTAAATTTTTTAATTTCAAAACCAATCCAAAACCATAAATGTTTACAAAACATAGTTACCCCAAATGTTTAATCATAAACCAGAGTTTCCTAAAATCCAATATCATAAAATCTAAAGGATGTGCACGATCAAGCCTTCGCCTTGCCCCTATCCTCTAAAGTACCTGAAATCATAACAATCAAATTGTAAGGCAAACCTTAGTGAGTTCCCCAAAATACCACCACACAACATAACACATACAATCATGCATGCTAGGTCCAATCATTCATCGTACTGGAATACCCTTAGGTCCATAGCCATCGGGCTAGATTACCCTCGGCCTAATCAGTCATCAGAGTGGAATACCCTTGGGTCCATAGCCATCAGGCTGCAATACCCCTGATCCCACAGCATGAGTCTGGCTTTCCTATTTGGCCTACAGCTCATGTTTAGATTGCTTGCGGTTTTGTTGGCCTCTACACAAAGTAGTATTGCCTCAACCCAACCACATTATGTCGACATATGCAACATATAAGACATATAACAACAAATAGATAATCATATAGATCTTAATAGATCACTACAACATAACAACATCCTAAACCGAGATACACAATCTCTTGGGTCGGCATTGGTGCCTTCGAACCACAAGTACAGTGAGGAAACTCTCCTCACAGTCTAAAATGGTAGTTGAACAAGTCATTACTTCAACCGTTGCCTCTATTGTAGATGTGAGCATTTGGACCGGACCGGAACGACTTTTGGGACGAACCGGTTTTGGAGAATATTGTGGATCATGGACCGAACCGGATGACACTTACCGGATCTAGGTACAGGTCCGGTGTTTCTGATTTTTGGACACGGTTGGACCAATACAACTTACTTGCATAGAGTACAGGTCATTAAAATAAGTTTTTAGGTTTGATAAGTCTCGTTAAAATCAATATGTTGTTGGGTTTGATACGTTACAACTCATAAAATGAATATGTTTTTGAGTTTGATACGATATAACTTGTAAAAATGAATATGTTTCCATTTCGTGCATAACTAATCTACCTTGATCTATAATATTATAACTTGAAAAATTAATTTTCCAAATAAAAGAAACTAACATATAAATCAAGTTCACCAACAAAAGTTGACAATCTTAACACAAGCATACAAAAGTATTACCGTACCACCGAAAATCATAGTTTAAACTTTAAAATCGATCAAACTAACAAAATTCATAAACTCATATTCTAATCTTCCATTGGCCTCGTCCCCATATCATTGTCACCCAAATCTAACATGTTTAAAGCTTGTGCAATCTCTATATAAACACAAATGAAAATGTTGTTAATATTTAATAAAAAGTAATAATTGTATAAAAAAGAAAAAAGATTGTAATTTTTTAACCCAAAGCTATATCATCATCATTCAAGATGCCTTCAACATTGTCAATTATCGGATTTGTAGACTTTCTCACCCAATCTTGGGTGCATAACAAAGCTTCAACTATCAATGTCAATAAACTAATCCGATACTCACTTACAACTCTAACACATGTGCTAAATGCAGACTCGGATGCCACACTTGATATTTGTATTACCAATATATCAAACAATAAAGAATTAAATTGCAACGACATTAATTTATAAAGAAACTATGAAAGATTAAAAAAATAATCACCTTTCACCATCCGAGCAACTATCGGGAACCAAATCACGTTCACTCTCTACCACCTGCGAATTGAAAAATCTTTTTTTGTAATTAACTATATTATATTTCAAATAAGTTTGTAACTCGTTATCTATTGGATCCGAGTTGCTAACTCCCATACTAAGAAAAATCGCTGAAAAAATCGTTATCATCATCAACATCAATGATTATTTGACTCTATTCTTGTTGAGATGATTCACCATTGTCAAATCGTTCCAAGTAGGTCATAAATAGATTCTACATCCTATTCTCAACCTCTCGGACCATTTGACATGCTTTTATTTCTATGTCCGCAAGGGTCAATGACGGTTCCATGTACCCGATCATTTTTTTAAATGCATGTAACAAAAAAGGTGATTTGGTGGTGGGATCAAGTAAAACCGCAAAGTACATAAAATTATTCATCTTGTTGTATGCACCCCAATATTTTTCGTATTTCATCTTCATGTCCTTTACCATTTCAAGAAACATTAGTTTGGTTGAGGACTTTCTTAGATGTATGTCCACATATAAGACTTCCTGGATTAAAAGATTTACCAAAAGTTTTGATGTAGCCGAAACCAAATTTGTTTTTGTCTTGAATTTTTCAAAGAACTTCACCACATCCGTTACAATTTCAAAGTGACAATTTTTCGGTACTCTAACAAGATCCCTTTCTTATGATTTATGTGTCAAAGATACATAAATTTTAAAATTATAGTCTAAAATAATATCTAAAAATCTTAAATATTTCATCTTTGATATCTAAACTTTGAAGGATTGTAATTCATTGAATATAACATCAAAAACAAAAACATTATATTCTAAATTCATCTACAAACTGTAAATTAAAAGTTGGAAAAATATGCACGTCAATCCGACTTAAAATGAATGAATTATAGTTCTTTAAAAATTTTCACAGGTCACAAAATTTTAAAATCCTTGCTGAAAAGTTGAAATATTTCAGCTTTGATAGCTCAACTTTTAAGGATTGTAACACATTGAATATAACACCAAAAACAACAAAATTATTGTCTAAATTCATCTATAAATTGTAAATTAAATGTTGGAAAAAACCTCATCCCAATACGACTTAAAATGAATGAGTTATGGTTGTCTAAAAAGTTCCACAGAGTACAAAATTTTAAAATTCTTGCTAAAAAGCTGAAATATTTCAGCTTTGATAGCTCAACTTTGAAGGATTGTAACTCATTGAATATAACACCCAAAACAACAAAATTATAGTCTAAATTTATCTACACACTGTAAATTAAACGTTGGAAAACCACATGTCAATCCAACTTAACACGAATGAGCTATGGTTATTTAAAAATTTTCACAGATTACAAAATTTTAAAAATCTTTCGAAAAATCTAAAATATAACATAAAAATAAATAATACCTCTTAAGCCGAATTCCATAAATGTCTCTCATAACTGGTATGCGGACTTCAATAACTTGAAATTTGAGTTCCATCGGGTAGGGGTGTCACCACATAGAAACTTCTTCATTTGTAACCCACAATCTTTTATCGCCTTCTTGAACTTGTTTATTCTTTGTGGTGACAATCTAATATACTGTACTGCCTTTTGGATACACTCAACATGATAATTTTGGTAATTTAATCCATACTTTACGATAAGGTTTAAAATATGGTCCATACACCTAAATTGGAAATGCTTTCCACCCTCGTAAAGATTAGGCAACTTTTTAACCTGAAAGTCTATTGCCTTGTTGTTTGTAGCGGCGTTGTCCAAGGTAATTGTCATGACATTTTTCCTTCCCCATCTGTGAATACAATCGAGCAATTCTTGGCCTATATCCTCCCCCTTATGGCTATCTATCTCCCTAAATTTTATAATTCTCTTGTGTAGTATCAAATTCCCGTCTATGAAGTGAGCCGTGACAACCATGAAAGTAGTCCTTTGACAAGAAGACGTCCAAGTGTCTGTTTTCAAATGTATAGAGGTCTTTGGGTTACTTAAAATTTGAAGCATTTTGGTTCTTTCTTCTATGTAAAACTTGGAAACATTCTGGGATATCTCATGTCTTGATGGAAACATGTCCTTGGCATTAAGTGCGTTGGTGTATTCCACAAAGCCTCACTTTCAATGAACTTGAAAGGTAGTTCGCCTACCACAAAAAGGTTAAGTAATGCTTTTTTTAACCTGGCATCGTCATGTTTCCATATGTTAACACTAGTCTCCCCATTTGACTCCTTCTTTAGATTCAACTTGGTTTGAGTTTGATCTTGTATCTTAGCCGGGTTTTGTTACCTACCTACGTGTTTGAGTAAACTAGAAGTCCCGTTTATGTCTCGGCCTTAAGTAGCCTTTCACACCAATGAAATTTCTCATGTCTTCTTTTGACAACATCATCCTCTTCTATCATAACTTTATCAAATGTGTCCCAACAAGAAGATGTTTCTTTGCCACTTGTGTTCTTTGGCCACTTGTTTTTTCTTTGATACTTGTTCTTTTTCTTTTATTAAGATTTGGTTGATCATCTTTTTCCGAATCATCAATTAAATTAATTATTAATTTGTGGCGTATTCTCAAACAAATTTCTCTTCATTAACCTAAAAACAAAATAAAATGATTCAATATATCAACAAACATAACAATCTACTTTGTAACATTAAACAAAATTAAAAAAAAAACAATAAATCAACAAAATATAGCAACATACTTTATAACATTCAATAAAATTTAACAAAATTTAACCAACAATCGTAACATAGTTTACATATAATCACAATAAAAAAAAATCACAATTAATCAATAAAATATAACAACATACTTTATAACATTCAAAAAAATTAACATAATTCAACCAAAAATCGTAACCTAGTTTACATATAATCACAACAAAAACTTTTTGACAATAAATCAACTAAATATAACATACTTCATGACATTCAACAAAAATTAACAAAAATCAACCAAAATTCGTAACCCTAGTTTACATATATAATTACAATAGGAACTTTTCACAATATAACAAGTAAATATAACAACATACATTATAATATTCAACAAAAATCAACCTAAAGGCATAACCCTAGTTTACATATAAAATCACAATAAATTTTTTTACACAATATAACAACATAGTTTATAATATTCAACGAAATCCAACAAAACTTACTTGAGTTTCATCATCGTCTCCAATACAATTTTCATTCTTTTTTCTTGATTCCATTAGTTTTAATTACACCCTTTGTAAGCCTTCTTTTGAGTATAATGAAATTCGATTATCAATGAAAAAGAGAGAGATAAAGTGATGAAGAATTGAACTTGAACGTGAATGCCAAGGGATTGAAACTGAGAAATGATTTTGGGTGGAAAATGAATGATGATCAATTTTGGTTAAGTTGAGAAATGAAACTGAGAAGTGATGGACGTAAGGAGTAGGAGAAAGAAATCGTCGATCGTATATGGCTTCTGGGAACCAGGAACCGAGGATTGTAAGCCAATCTTACCATACCTTTTGCCAAATCTAAAATATAATTAAAAAAAGATTAGAAAATATTTTTTTTAAATAAGTCGGTCCAAATCGGTTTTTATCCGGAACCAGCCGGACCGAACCAGTAAAAAAGAGGAGCGGTTTTGAGAAATTCGTAGAACCGAGAACCGGCCCCAAGGGTCCAAAAAACATGTCCTTATCCGATCCAGTCCACAAGTCCAAATCTTTACCGCTACTCTATCGGTCACTTATACAATAAACAGTGACCTAAACACAATCTACTACTCAAAATACCCCTAAGTCAAACTTTGGTTAAACCCCTAGTCAAGGTCAAAAGTTAGAAATTCAATGAGCAAAGAAGGTCAACATTGACTGAATACACCCCACATACTCAGTCACTACATAGAGCACAATAATTTTCTAAGCAAATATTGGGGCTTCTGCCCAGTACGCACAATGTTCCACTTGGTACGCCCAACGTACTTCACCTGAGTCCTCACCTCCTCATTAAGTGCTTATTTCATACATACCTCACATCCACAACTCAAATCTAGACCCAAAATATCATTCTAAGTCATAAAGTTTCCATCTTTACGACCTTCCATGGCTAGAAGGAGTCCATACACCAAAACCCTAACTTAATAAACAAACCAAAGCATCAAAACTCTTACATGGAGGGAAGAAAAAGCTAAGATCACATTTTTATGACTCGAAACACCCAAAAACATCTAAAAGGAGAACGCATTTGGATTAGAATAATCCATACTCATGGATAGCAAGATTACAGGACCAAAAATCTCATAAAACCCAAAACTAGCTAGATATAACAAATGCATCATCAAAGTTCAAGCTTTATACCTTCTGGAGTTGAGAAAAGCAATGTAGGCTCTGGATCCACAAGATTAAGCTTCAACAATCAACAAGATTGAACTTCTCTTTCATCCAAAACGCACCCAAAACACATAAAAAAGCTCAAGATTTGCTCTAGGGGCTAGGGTTTCGAGTTAGAGGCTCAAGATGGTGGAGGTTGATGTTAGGAAAGACCCCAAGGGGTTAGAATCCCTAAATAGGGCTCAAAACCAAGAAAATAGGGTTTTTGCATTGCGGCAGTAGGCCAACGTAATACCCTAAAAACACGACTTCTTGTAGCTAGTACGCCTTACGTACTGCCAGATTCTCTTCTTTTAGCTTAACTTCAAACAACCATAACTTCTTCGTTCCAACTCCGTTTTCGACAATCTTTATATCCACGAAAAGGTATCGATGATATCTACAATTTTATCTTGATACATATGACTAAAAACATCTCAAACTAAAATCCTTAATTTATGCAAGAAGCCTGAAACATAACCCTTCTCATTTTACCCCTTAGCTTCCATCGAACAATCCATGGTTTAAATCACTTATCCAACATCATACACCTCCAATAGAGTCTAAACTCCATTCCATTGAAGCCCAAGTCCTCTGTTGATCCATTAATTGTCCACAACCCTAAAATAAGAACTTCTCGAGACAGAATGATATATATATATATATATATATGTATATATATATATATGTATATATATATATACAGAGAGAGAGAGAGAGAGAGAGTTAGGTTATTGTGTTCTAACTATCTATTGTGTGCATGTATAATTGATTCTTGACCAATCATTTCAGTTATTTTAAGAAAGTAATTAATGCATTTTATATTTTGAAGATATAATGAATTTTAATTAAATATTGAACATTTAATATGCATTAATTACTTTCTTAAAATAACTACAATGATTGATCCATAATCAATCTTACATGCACACAATAGATAGTAGAAACATTTGAACCGAACTCTCTCTCTCTCTCTCTCTCTCTCTCTATATATATATATATATATATATATATATATATATATATATATATATATATATATACACACACACGTTCTGTTGAGATTCCGAAAAAATAAATATCTTAAGATTCAACCTCAAACATATATTTCTCATTAGTTTCTCTAACCCTCCAGCGTACCGATGCAGTGGGAGAGTTATAACCATAAATTAATATGCAGCGCTACATGTTCCTTTTTCCCTACCATGTTCCCCACCTCCGCCACCTTAGCACCAACAGACACCACCACTCTCACTACAGTCACCTCTACCACTCCCACCTCTGCCACCACCACCTCCTCTACCACCAACCACCATAATCATATATGATTAATCACTTTATGAACAGACATATATGTATAATCATTTATGATTACGCATACATGTGTAAACATGTATAATCATACATGATTTTATCTATCCGCCAAATAATCATTTATGATTAGCCATTATTCTGTCGCGTTGGTACTCTAGAGCGTCAGAGTGGTAAATAAGAAATATATGGTTTAGATTTAAACTCAAGATCTTCATTTTTTCAGAATAGCAATGGATTCTTCCCTTATATATATATATATATATATATATATATATATATATATATATATATATATATATATATATATTCACTTAAGACCATGTTAATTTTATGAGACATGGGGACACGATCATAGTCATTCATCTTGTAGATCATAAAAATTTTAAAAAAAAAAATCTGAAATGCAAAATAAAAGGAAATATCCAAAAAAAAATTAAAATATTAATTTCGTCATTTAATTTATCAAAAAAATATTTAAAAAAATAGACAATAAATAAATAAAAGTTAAAAAATAGGATTTTTTTAATATACGTGAAATATTCTAATAGAATATCAGACTGTAAATAATCAATTAGAATTGTTAGAATTTTATTATATTCTAATATTCAATAGAATTGTTAGATATGTTAAAATATTCAAATATTCTATTAGAATTGTTAAAATTGTTAGAATATTCGAATATTCTACTAGATTTGTATGAATATTTAGAGTTTAGTATTCTAGTAGAATATTTAAATATTCAAAAAAAATTGTTTTAATATTTACAGTGTAATATTCTATTATAATATTTCACGTATATTTAAAAAAAGTAATTTTTTTTGTTTTTTTTATTAATTAAATGATGAAAATAATACTTTTATAAAAACTTTCGAAATTTTTTATTTATTTTGCTTTTAGAAGTATTTTTTTCTCCAGGATGCGTGTTATGATCGTGTTCTCATGTCACATAAAATTAGCATGGTCTCAAATAAACATAAGTATATATATATATATATATATATATATATATATATATATATATATATATATATATATATATATATATATATGGGTAAATTACACCAAAGCCCCTCGTGCAAATGTCAAAACATACATTTGGTCTTTATTGTTAAAGATTAAATTGGATTGTCCCTTATATCGTTAAAAGATGCAATTTACGCCCCTCGCGGACATAAAATGACTATCTTGCCCTTTTTTTTTCATTTAATTTTCAAGTGTTTATAATTTATTTACTATTTATGGTAAATTTTAATTTTTAGAAAACGAAATTTTCTCTTAAATTGGTTCCTATCACCTCCATCCATCAACCACCTCCTACCACCGGCCACCAACCACTTGCGACATGTAACATCCCAAAATACGAGCAAAAAAACCATTTTTAAAACATATACTTTGCAAAACGTTTGAAATAAAACATTCATCGATCATATCATTTCATAAAAGATGTCGCGTGTCTGGAAACCATTTTATAAAACATAATAATATAAGAGTACAAATCCCCAGGAAGATCTCATAGTGCGGAATACAAGGCATGTGTGCCATGTGCCGCTACCGCGCCAGCTCCTTCCCATTCGAATAAGAGGTACCTGAAACCAAAACTGTAAACAGTAAGCACAAAGCTTAGTGAGTTCCCCCACTATACCACATACCAAATAACCACATAACATACATATATTGCCAGATATATTTGGGTGCCCGACCTACCCCTTCGGTCCTCTCGACCGGATACTGCCGAGCATATCTGGGTGCTAGCCTCCCCTTCAGTCCTCACGACCGGAAACTGACTAGCATATCTGGGTGTTGGTCTCCCCTTCGGCCCTTACGACCGGATACTGCCTAGCATATCTGGGTGCTGGCCTCCCCTTCGGTCCTTATGACCGGATATTGCCGAGCATATCTGGGTGATGGCCTCCCCTTCGGTCCTTACGACCGGATACTGGGGACTATTTCACCCCCTACTACTACCACATAACACATATCACATAATCTATCTAGCATGGCTGGGCATGACTGCTCCTTCGGCCCTATCGACCGGTAATCTGGGGACAATCTCCCCTACTGTCCCTAGCACATAACATCATATCATACTAGCACATAAACATATCACAGGTAGTAGAAACCCTAGATGAATATCACAGAGACAATCATCTATCATATAACTCCTACTGGTGGGCCGGCATTCTGGCCGTAGACCCACCGCTACTGGAAGGTAACTCACCTCGTAGTAGTTGCTGATCTGCATGGGAACTGTCTGTCTGTTGCTGCTGCTCCGGAAATCCTCCGGCTGTAATTCCCACCTACACTCAATCAATTACTGCTAATCGAACTTAGGGTAAAATGACCATTTACCCCTAACCAAGCCAAGAGTCAAGGTCAAAGTCAACTTCCAGTTGACCCGACTCGTCGAGTTGGCTCGCCAACTCGTCGAGTCCCTATCCATTGGATTGTCCTTAATCCTGTCTCTACTCGTCAAGTTAGGCATTGACTCGACGAGTTTTCCTTCTAAACTGATGTCCAAAAGTCCTTCATCCTACTCGCCGAGTTGTATGAACAACTCGTCGAGTTCATCTTCACCCGAAGAACACTCTACGCTGAGACTCGCCGAGTTGTATGAACAACTCACCGAGTCTGTTCTTGAGGCAAGAAGATTACCCTGGACTCGCCGAGTCAGGACATTGACTCGCCGAGTCCCTCCATGGATGAGTCCGGCTTCCGAGACTCACTAAGTCCACCCATGACTCGCTGCTGCTCAGCATACACGAAAAGGGGGAAAAATCAGGGACTCGCGACTCGACTCACCGAGTCAGAAGAACGACTCGCCGAGTCGCATGCATGCAAGAACTGTACACTCGATTCTGCTTGAATCCAGTGCATACCATTCATAAATTTGGGTTCTTCGGGATTGATTAACACGTAAAGTTTTCAACTTTACGTGTAAATAAACACCGATGAAGGTTTTAGGGCTCAAAATGCACTAAAAGAGTAGATCTAGGGCTTTCATGCAATATGGCTCCATAAAGGCAGTAGATCCGAGCTCCTGGAGCTCAATCATGCCTAGATCTAAAGGTTAATCAACTTATCACAAACCCTAATTCATAATCAAGCTTGGAAATGGCTCAAGAAGGACTTTAATGGAGCTCTAAGGGACTCTTAGCATGAAAACAGAAGGAAACTGAGTTATACCTCAAGGAATCTCTGAAATAACACCAAGATGTCTGGCCTCCTTCTTCTCTTCTTGATCTACTCTCCTTTTCCTCTCAAAATCTTCAAGAAATCACACCAAAGCACTTCAATCTTACAAGGAACAAGGTTAGGACGATATAGGGAGCTCTGAGGGTGAAGGGGGCGAGCTTGGGGGCGCATATGATGGTTTAAATAGGGTGCAAACCCTTGAAATTAGGGTTTCATCAGACAGCGGGGACTCACCGAGTCCAGAATATAGACTCACTGAGTCGCCAACTTAAACGTATTCCATAACCCGGATCTACTCGGCGAGTCGGGCCTACAACTCGCCGAGTCCAAGGCTAAAAATGCAAAGTACTTAGGTAAATTTTACATGCCAGGAACTAGGTGCTACACGACAACCAGCCGCCTCTAACCACCAGCATGCTTTATATAATGTCATCTCTCAGTCTCACTCTTCAAGAAACCTCAAAATCAAACCACAATTAAAAAACCAAACCTTAAAAATCAAACCACATCAAATCGAAAAATCTAAACTTGAAATCTTTAAACTCACTTGTCGAAATTGAGCGTTGGTGATGTATAAATGTGTCAGATCTATGAGTGACGGTGAGAGAGAGCGAGTTAAAGGAACCATATGTCTTCGGATAAGACGACTGATATCGACCTCCACACCCTATCACTCCCACCTTCAATCCAACCCACTCTTTTGGATTTTAGTTGAGTTTTTCGAATATTGAGTAGTCGAAGTCGATGATGGCTTTCGAACCCATAAATTTCCAAGAGAGGGATATATATATATATATATATATATATATATATATATATAAAGAGGCGGAGAGAGAGAGAGAGAGAGAGAGAGAGAGAGAGAGAGGTGATGGTTGCCTAAGGTATTTATTATCGGAATTTGGGAGGTGACGATGGTGTGTGATGTTCTTCAAGTATAAAGAGAATAAGAGATACAAACTTTAGTGGATGAGGTCAAGGTAGAGGATAATCGTAGTTGATTATAGACCTTCACGAGTTACTTGTCATCACCCGAAATACAAATCTTTACCAAGTGCTATGTCTGCTTAATGCCTTCCATTGAATCGATTAGTGCAATTTCTTTTTTGGAGGCAGGGCAAGTGGGACCCAATTTCTTTTTAAATTTAAAATAATAATAAGTATTATTAGCTTAATTGAAAAATAACTACACAAGGGCGTTATGGTCATTTTAAGTCTAGAACGGACTAAAACCGCAACAAATTCCTCTTTCAAGGGTGAAACGTACAAATATAAAACAAACGTTTTTTTTTAAATAGGGACCAAACATGCGTTTTGGCACTTGCACTAAAGACGATTTGTGTAATTTACTCTCTCTCTTTCTATATATATATATATATATATATATATATATATATATGTGTGTGTGTGTGTGTGTGTAGAGAGAGAGAGAGAGAGATAAAGTTCAATAGAGAACCATTATTAATCAAGGAACTAGGTAACCAATCCAAAGCATCGAAATTTAAAGGGATCAACGGCAAAATGAATGGTTGTAGACTTTTACAATGGACGCACATGCACCGGATTATAACAAAACTCACTTCCTTTTTTTATTTTATTTTTTGGTAGGCCATGTTTTTTATCAAAAAAGAAAAAACGAATACACTGTTGTTTATGATTTCTCATCTATTTCCATAATGATCCATATTAATGTATAAAAAAATAAACTTTTTTTTTTCAAAAAAAAATATTTCATTTTCTTTGTTTTTTGAAAAGTTAATGTCTATTTTTTATTGAAAAAAATTTATAAATACATTAAAATTCATATTTTTTTGGTACTATTTTAATATAGATTCATATTGATATTTAAAAAAAATTAAAATTTCAGTTTAGTTTCACATTGTAAATATGCTCAGATTCACAGTATGAATAATAGTAAGTCAGATTCATATTGTGAATTTTAAAAACTGTGGATTCTAAAAACTAAATTATATACAATTTAAATTCACAATGTGAATAAATTCATTTGTTGATTTTACAAAACTAATTTACGATTAATCAAAACATTAACATATTATAAAACTACATGAAAATATATTTCGATATATATATTTAAATTTCACTTAATTTGTGAATGATCATAGAGTTGAAATAGTAAGTCAGATTCACATTGTGAATGTAAAAGTTAAAATATTTACAGTTTAGATTCACAATGTGAATTAAAACTGACTGAGTTTTTTTTTTTTTTTTATCGATGTTGATGTTTATTAATAGAGGACAAAAATTGAGATTTTGTATAATTAATTTTTTTGTATAAAAATAAACTTTAATATTGAAAAAATAGAACAAAATGAAGTGAGTTTTTTTCAAAAAAAAAATATTTTTTTATATATATCAGCATAGATCTATATGGGAAGAAGAAGAAAAATCGTAAACAACATTATATTTGTTTTTTGTTTTTTTCGATAAAAAGCGTGGCTTAAAAAAATTAAACAAAAAAAGAGGTGAGTTTTTTTGTAAATAGTGAGTTTTATGGTATAATACATTATATTTGCGTCTAATGTGCAAAGTGTATGATTTCTGACGTTCACGATTGGTTCTTTAGTTTTCTTGTTAATAATGGGTGTCTATTGAACTCTACCTATATATATATATATATATATATATATATATATATATATATATATATATATATATATATATATATATATATATATATATATATATTCTTTTGGGATCTTATAAAAGATTTTTCAACGATTGGTTCTTTAGTTTTCTTGTTAATAATGGGTGTCTATTGAACTCTACCTCTATATATATATATATATATATATATATATATATATATATATATATATATATATATATATATATATATATATATATATATATATATATATATATATATATTCTTTTGGGATCTTATAAAAGATTTTTCAACGGGATTAAAAAAGCACTATGCTTGAACTTTCTATTCTACTTGCTTTTGGCCTTTGTTTTTCCTTGGTACCTCACAACCTCTTGTCGCCATTGTGAAGAAAACCCCAAAATAAAAAGGCCCAAAAGCAAAAGCAAAAGTTGCAAAAGGAAACCAACAACTTCTACTTAAAACCCTTCCCTCAACTTGCAAAACGCAAAACACACACACGCACTCTCGCTTTGTGCTCTTATCAAGATGGAGGATGAATGTAGTCCTTTTAATTGGGATTGTTACTACCAAGAAGAGGTAAAGACCACTTCGTGAATAGTTTCTTGATTCTGATTAACATAGTTAACCAAAATCTCGATATTTCTATTGTTCTTTTGTGTTTGGTGTTAATTCCTTTTAGTTGTTTTAATTGTTGAGTAGGCGCAAGGAATCCAAGAGTTGAAACACACTTTGTTGTACACGTTGGAATTGGAAACAACAATTGCATGTGCTCATGAAGAGATTGCAAGAAAAGGAGATGAAGTTTTGCATTTCAAATGTCTTTTGTCAAAGACTATCAAAGAAAGAGACGAAGCCGAATTGAAGTGTCAAGGCTTAGTGTTGGAGAACCTAATACTCCAACAAAAGATTCAAGAATTTGAAGCTAATGCTACGACTTCTTTGGTTAAAACCACTCCTACAAGTTACCAAGAAGACGATCATAATTTAGGTGTGGATTCATCTTCGGGTTCTGATGAGAACTTTGTTGGAGCTCAAGGAATGGAAAGGATTTCATTGCCACCGCAACAAACACCACCAGAAATCGTGGATAATGTAGTATTGAAAAAAGGGTTGCCGGAGAATGGCAAGTTTTTGCAGGCAATAGTGGAAGCGGGCCCGTTACTCCAAACCCTGCTTCTTGCCGGCCCACTTCCACAGTGGCAACACCCACCACCGCAACTCAACTCAATAGAGATCCCACCCGTGACTATCCCATCAACTTCCACCACCACACCTCGGATGCTCCTCCACCAAGACTCGTGTGTTAGCACAATCATTGGTGGCGGCAACAACAACAATGGTGGTGGATGTATGATCATGACTAGGAAAAGGGGTTTTGAGCAAAGTTGTGAAGCACATGACTATGATTATGATTCTACTCCCACAACCAACACCAAGAACCAAAAGGTTGTTCACCAATCACAACCATTGACCAACATTTAGTGACTAGTATTTTGATTTTCCCTCCAACCATAATCTAGCTACAAATTAATATGTCAATTTCCATCCTTTTCTTTAGGTTTGGAAAAAGTTTATTAGGATGAAAGGGATGGCCAGGATGGACCCTTTGCTTTTTACCCTTTAGAATTGGTGTACATTAATTACTTTTTTCTTAGAACTTAAGTATCCTAACCATAATTAGCAAAAAAAAAAAAAAAGAGAGGGCACAATCAAACCCTTTGAGCCTCTATGTTTGATTGAGGGCTTTCCTTTTCCACTATTCCATGTTCTTTCGGTTAGGCTGAAATTGATATTTTTGGTAATGTAATATGAACTCAGAATTTAAGTCATCTCAAACGACAGGAGACTGACTTATTTATATTCTACTTGTTTGTTTGTTTTTTTGTTTTTCTTTTTTTATCATTTTTGGTGTTGTTTACTCTCTTTTCACATAAGAAATGTGATTTTTGGCGAGGTTTTTTGTCCTCCAGAAGGATGGGGAACTGTTTCTATGAATGAATATACGTTTGATTTACGTGAATTTTGTGATTGTGGTTACTAACTGGTTACTTTCAAGACTTGTTGAAGACAATATAAACATTCGAATCTTATATTTAGACGTTATTAAATAGCAAATCATAAAAGTTTCATGGTTTTGTGTATCATCGATAAAAGAAAAAAAATATTTATGTGAGCTTAATCATTTTTGTCGTGGAAAATTCTACTTTCACTTTTCATATTATAATGTGAAAGGTGTGGATTGGGTAGTAGAGTTTTTGGTGGATGTGGGGCTCTTCACCTGAGATAATTACATGTAGCAGTTGCATATCATTGCTCCTGCTTTTTCCAATATTAGTTTAATTTTCAAATAATAATTTGTTTTTATGTAGTTTTAACAAAAATAACTATATACTTATCAGAATATACCAAAAAAACAATAAAATATTTCAACAAAAATAACCCGTCTACTACACTATCTCTCATATAACTCATTTTTCATATTTATAAATTAAAGATAAAGTTTCTATCTGTCGAACTACAGTTATAAATGGATATTAGTAAAGTTGATAATATTTCATCAATTTTACTTAACTTTTATTAGAAAGTTTTTCAGTATCTTATCAGAAGCTAAATAGTTTTGTAAAATAAAATAAAATAATAGGTAATAATAATAATATATTGTTTGTGGAATCTTGGTGTTTATTTAGAGTATCCATGATGCATGGTGTGTGTCTGCCATTAAAATGGCAAATTTAACCAACTCATTCATAGCTTTTTACTGTTACTTGTAATCCCCTATGATGTAATCTCGCCTTTTACTCAACTAATTTCATGAAATTAGAAAAAGGCATAATGGAAAATCTCTATTTAAGAACTTTAAAAACCATATCAAACCATGCTTTGAATAGGCCATGCAATTATTTTGATTGTTAAAACTTTCTTGTGATCATAAATTATAAATTATTGCATTTATATCTTTGAATTTCGTTATCGATCCAGTAAAATGAATCTACAACATTCAGAGGTGTGTCGGTCACGAGAGTTCAACTATGTAAGTATATAACAGGATTATTTCTTGCAAACAAAATTTGTCAATATGCATCAAAAAGTATTATCGTATTTCAACTTTTTTGATAATTAATGATATTTGGATGTGAGCAAATCTATTTGTTTGATTCAGGAAGTCAATGGAAACACAAACTAAATCCATTTGTAGTATATTTGGATTTTGTGTTGCGCTCATTCTTTGACTCTGGAGTAGTCAACTTCACACATACAAAAGTTGATATCTTGTGACTTGGTCTTTATCCTATCTTTTAACTATAAATTATAAACTAGTTGTTATCATCTAAAAAATTATAGTGTTTATTAATGTTCTAATTATGATGGATCCAGAAGAAAATAAACATCCAAGAGCATAGAAGTTTAGGTGGAAATCTTTGCTGGAAAAACCACAAGGCACTTGACAACTCAGACTTTGTATTATTGATAAAATCGACAAAAGAGACTCAAGTTATTTTGGTGTTTATCAACATATTTATTATTATTATTAATAATGAGATAGACTGAGCTCCATTTACTAACCGAGCTAAGAGATGCAGGATGCACACTCGTAGTGATAAATATAAACTCGGGAATACGGGGTCCGGGGGCATCGCCCCTGGATGCAGGGTTCCAAGCAGTTGCAGCCCCTTGGCGGGGTCTAGGGAAGTGCCCCTAGTAGGGTCCAAGGGGTAGAGCCCCCGGTGGTGGTTTTGCTGACCACCATAACCACTTTTACCTTTGGTATAAGAACTCATTGATGAGATCATGATGATGTAGGTGTCGGTTATGTTCAATAATTACCAATTTTTGGCGCCAAATCTGGAGACAACTGTCATAACCACTTTTCTCTTTGGTATAAGAACAAGAAAACAGGTTACAAACTATATAATCTAAAAAACTGATTTTATGATTTGTTCTATCTCTCAAAAACACATTAACAATGTATTCTATGTTTCACAATCTAAATTAGACATGTAATTCTGATTGGTTCATTCTTGGATTATCCCACTTCTAAATTCGTATACCCCAAGCAAAGGGGACGAATTAAAAATTTCAGAAAGTTTGATAAACACGATAAGGGATGAGCATCGGAACCGGCTCGAGAACCAAACTTTGTGGAAAATAGGAACCAAACTGGACTGTCAGTTCTACCAGTTCCCGATTCCTACCGGTTCTTGTCGTGTCTTCAATGTTGGAACCGGTCATCGATAAATAGTAACACACGGTCCTGGTTTTTGCCGGTTCTACCGTTTTCCGATTCCAAAAATCCACAAGAATACCATCCCGATGCCTAATTTAAGTTAAATGGCTAGAGAAGAAGCACTTTTTTTAAAACATCAAACTATCTAAACATGTTCCTTCTAAATACGGATACCACCTATGTTCTCTAATGAAATTGAACTAATGACCTTTCTTTTGAGAGAATGAGTCATTATCATTTGACTAAAGGCCTTTTTTTTTATAGAACACAAGCACTAGTCGTAGATTTGTAGGGTTGCTCCTATTGAATATGGTACACTTGGGCCAAATCTATATGGTCATTTATATCAAGCCCACTAGGCACTAGAAAAAAAATTAATTGTTATTCTCATTATTACGTTAAGTATACATTTGCCTTAAAATTAATCAGTTTATTTGAACATATATATTTCTAAAAATAAAGTTTAGTCTTCAATAATTTTGTTTAAAAGATTTGTCAAATTTATATTTTTGAGGCTTTATCTATTACAATAAATGTCCATGTCAATTTGCCAAGTGATCAATGATCAAATATAAATCGTTGAGGTGTGATCCAAGGAATTTGACCCGACCTGATTATTTTTACTATTTGACCAATCTAATGCCTCCAATAAAAAAAATTCCTAGATCCGTCATTTCTTCTAACAACCTTTTAATAAGAAAGGTTGCCTACATCTAATAACTATAAAAAAATAACAATAAACACTCAAAAGGTGAGAGGAATTTCGTATTCACTAAAGATTGAGTTCTAGTACCAACCAATCTTAGCAAGTTTCAAATTTTGACATTAAAACTTGATTTTTCATAATATCAGCAACACATCTTGGGGTTTTGTTTTAAGATGAACTCCAAAAATACGAACGAATATAATAAAAATGTCTTTAATTGTGTGAACTGGAGTATCAAGTTCACCATTTTGTGTTTTCCATGTCAACAACTCATAATTTTGAAGGCATTTGTTTTAGCAGAAGTAGTAAAAAACAAACAAGAACATGGTTAAATGAGCATTTCGAAAATTCATAAGTGGAAGGGATAGATGTTGTTGTTGAATTTGCAGGTTTAACAAGATGTGTCTGAATCCCTCAAATCTAGGCTCCGATACCAATTTGTAACTTCCCAAAATTCATAAGTAAAAATTTCATTTTTAAATCAACCAAAATTCATCAAATGTCTCAAACAACCATCAAAGTATGTTAGTGTAAAAATAGTTATCATAGTACAAATCCCAAAATCATAAAAGTAGCGAAACATGGGTGGATGCACTGGGTTGAGGCCGGGCCCTTCCCTTTCGAACCAAAAGTACCTGAAACATAAACTTAAATTGTAAACACAAAGCTTAGTGAGTTCTGCAAATACCACATACCATATAACATATATACATAGCATACGTAGCATAAAACAGGTCTAGTTCACCATTGAGTCCCTTCGGACTCCTTTGGTATCTTTCAATCGGTACAGGTCTATTTCACTCAACACACACCAAAAAGCACACAAGACTCAATATCCTCTAAAAAGGGGGTTAGGGTTTCGTGGAAGCTGCTTTGGTATGAAGGAGGCTGGTTATAGAGGAGGTCTTGGAGTTATAATGGTGTTTAAATAGGGTCCAAACCTTAAAAGTTAGGGTTAATCTCAGGCTCAAGTAGGCTAGTGTACTCTAGGTACACCCAGCATGCCAGGAGGGTTAACCTTGTTTCCAAGGCTCACAAGGTACGCCCTGTGTACCTTATTAATGCTCAGTGTAAATACATAATGCACAAAAAAAATAAACATTTAGATTTTAAGGAATTTACCTAGGAACCGAGCGTTACAATTCTCCTTTACTTGAATCATACTTCATCCTCAAAGTTCACCTACACAAAAAACTTTGGGTAGTGCTTTCTCATCTCCTCTTTAGCCTCCCATATCCATTATGAACCCTTTTGGTGCTGCCATTTCACCTTCACTAGACCCACAACCTTGTTTCGAAAAGCATTTGTCTTCTTATTTAGGATCGTAATCAGTCTCTCTATGTAACTCAGGAGCTCATCCACCTGAATATCTTCCAAAGAAACCACTGCAGAATCATCAACCAAACACTTCCACAACTGAGAGACATGGAAAGTGATGTGAATCTCGTTGAGATCCATGGGTAGCTCCAAATGATAAGCAACCCTACCCACCCGGGAAGCAACCCTAAAAGGACTGATATATCTGGGGCCCAACTTGCCCCATTTCCTAAATCGGGTGACACCTTTCCAAGGTGACACCTTGAGAAGTGCCATATCCCTAACCTAAAATTCCTAATTTGATCAACGTTTATCTGCATAAAGCTTCTGAGGGCTCTGTGCGGTCTGAAATCTACCATGCACCCGTTGAATCAACTTGGTAGTCCATAGCACCACCTCCATGATACTGATGACTCTCCGACTGACCTATCCCTAATAAATTGAGGTCTGACACTTAGCTAATGGGAGATACGTATCCCAAATACCACCAAAATCCAGTACATATGCCCGAAGCATGTCCTCTAAGGTCTAGATAGTCCACTAGCTCTGACCATCAGTCTGCTGAAAAGTTGTATTGAAGAGAACCGAGTACCTAACTCCTCATGGAACCTCTTCCAAAACCTGGAAGTGAACTGAACATCCTGATCAGAAACAACTGATACCGAAACCCCATTATGTGTCATCACCTCTTGGATATAAATGTCTGCAAACTTCTCCGTAGACATGCTCTCTTGAATAGGAATACAATAAGCACTCTTGGTCAATCAATCCATGATACCCAAATCGAATCCACCCCCCGCGCTGTCTGTGGTAACTTTTTTATGAAGTCCATCGAGATATCCTCCTATTTCCAAACGGGAATACCCAATGGCTCTATTTTTCCATGAGGTCATTGGTGATCGGCCTTAACTTTCTTGCAAGTCAGCCAACTCTCCATGTACCAAGCCACTTCCCACTTCCCGCTTCAGCCAACTCTCCAGGGCTACCAATAATCGGGTCGGAGATCTCTGTACATTTTGGTTGCACCAGGATGAATAGAAAATATAGACTTGTGTGCCTCTTCCATCAAAATATGTCGCACACCCCTATAATATGGAACTCAGACTCTCTGATGAAGGGTCAACAATCCCTGACTATCATAATCAAAAGAAGCCAATTGAACCATTATGAGCTCACTCTTTCGGTTACTCTTTCATAGCCTCAACCTGAGTCTCCCGTATCTGCTCTAAGAGTGGGGTAATCACAGACATCCACATATAAATTGTTGGATTTTGAGCAATCTAACACTTCCTAAGTGTGCATGCAACCCTAATAAACCTTGGATCTATGTTTGTCTAAATACATGCAAAATAATAATTTTCCAAGGTTCATAACCTATCTAACATGGCATGGGGAACATTTCAACATAAAAGAGTTAGAAGAGATTACATACCTTTTTGATGAGTTTGATTCTTAAGGAGTTTGAGGGCCAAGCACCAATAGTTTGAATGCCTCAAATGGAATCACAAATCACCACAAACACTTGGAAAACTTTGAGAGAGTATACACACTTGCAATTTTCGGCCACACACAAGCACACACACACTAGTTCACCAGTTTCCATTTCATGCACCATAAGCATGCTTATATAGTGTACATGGTTAGGGTGAAACCCTAATAACCCATGACCTTTCCTTTTCCAAGGATCCATGGGTTAAAAGCTCCATGGATCATCCATGGACTTCCATCCAAGCCTAGCCCATTAACAAATGAGTGTTAACCCACACCATATAAAACCAATAGCCCATAATCTAATTAGTCTTTCTTTTAATCTCTAAATTAATTCATAATTAATTTAAGACTAAGACTAATTAAAGAACATAACCTCATATTAATATATTATAACTTATAATATATTAATAAACATATGTGTATAACTCTCATAAAATTATCCATAAATTGTTCGGGTGAAATGCAACCCAAAGGGACCATGCCAGGTCGGGTCAAGTATATACCAAACAAGTTATGGACTTAGACACCTTATCCAATAGACTCCCACTTGGATAAGTCTAATAACTCTATTTGCCTATATAACTTTAGGAACCAACCAGCAATCGTAGCTCTCGAAAACTCTGTTGAACTATGAAGCGCCATTTTAAGAAAAGTGATCATATAATCCTCTGTTCTCATGATATCAGCCGGACAAACACATGGAACTATGTCTTGCTTATTGTCTGGCAGTTGTTTCTCGATTTTCGATTTGTTTGACAAAGAACTTTACTGAACACATCAGTTTAGTTCTGACCGGGCCCGGTACATGGGTCAACACAAAATCATCGAGGGGCCCAGATATCGCTTCTATTTCTAGAAGGAATAGATAAACTTTGACTCATATGCTTGTTCTACTACTTGTTGAATTGTACACAAAGGCACGTTTTATAACATCAAGTTACTGATGCGTTTACGTGCAATCAATGCACAACCAAGTCATAGGTAACAACTCATATCTCTAGGTTTGAAGACTTATATGATATTATCGTCTCACGATCACTCGAGATAAATTCCATGAAGTGATACAAGTGAGCGTGGGTTTATACCAATACTCATAACTTATAAGTACTCATGAATGTTGCAGCAACCATTGCCATGTCTAAACACTTTTAGCCATCTACAAACCCAATTCATGACAATCTTGATTCATACCTACTTCCGACGTATGACCGATTGTGGAGGTTTGAATAAATTAATTATTCTGGAAGTCAAAACATGCAAAACTGAAACAATAGTAAATAATTGACAATGATAGTAACACTTTACTCATAAATAAATCACAAATTTTATTCATCATCAAATGTCGATTACATTTTACAAGTTTCAGGAAAACTATCTAATCTGTAAAACTAATATCGTCCCTCAGCCCGATGCGCCTCGCATGCTGAAAATGCTTAACCCTCGTTAGTCCCTTCATAAGGGGATCTGCAGGATTCTCATCCGACGATATCCTCCTTGTCACGAGGAGTCCTTCTTCAATCTTGTGTCTTATGAAGTAATATTTTCTGTCAATGTGTCGGGATCTGCCATGATCTCTTGGTTCCTTGGCTAAGGCAACCGCACTATTGTTGTCACAGAAAATCTCCATAGGGTCTTTAATAGCTGGTACAACTCCAAGGTCTCCGATGAAGTTCTTTAGCCATATCGCCTCCTTCGTTGCTTCACTCGCTGCTATATACTCTGATTCACAAGTCGAATCAGCCACCGTCTCCTGCTTGGAACTCTTCCAAGAAATTGCCCCTCCATTTAAGGTAAAGACCCAGCCCGACTGAGAGCGGAAGTTATCCCTATCAGTCTGAAAACCAGCATCACTATACCCTAATACTCTCAAGTCATCACTCCCACCAAGGGTAAGGATCCAATCCTTAGTCCTCCGCAGATACTTGAGAATGTTCTTTACCGCGGTCCAAGGAGCCTTGCCAGGGTTCCCTTCATACCTGTTGACCATGCTCAAAGAAAATGCCACATCAGGGCGGGTACAAGTCATAGCATACATGATCGAGCCAACAGCGGAAGCATACGGTAATTGGCTCATCTCAGCTATCTCTGCCTCTGTACTCGGACTCTGAGTCTTACTTAGTTTGGCATTGCTTTGGATCGGTAAATCTCCTTTCTTGGAGTTCTGCATGTTAAACCTTTTCAACACCTTATCCAAGTAGGTACTCTGACTAAGTCCAATTAGTCTCTTACTCCTTTCTCTTAATATCCTTATCCCTAGGATATAGGCAGCCTCCTCTAGGTCCTTCATAGCAAAGCACTTCCCAAGCCAGGACTTAACCTCCTGCAAGGTTGGGATGTCATTTCCTATAAGTAGTATGTCATCCACATACAGTACCAAGAAGCTAACTATACTCCCACTAGCTCTGACATACATGCAAGACTCATCTTCACTTCTTGAGAAGCCAAACTCCTTGACCTTCTCATCAAAACAAAGATTCCTGCTACGAGATGCTTGTTTTAATCCATAAATGGATTTTTCAAGCTTGCGTACTCTATTAGGGTACTCTGCACTGACAAAACCCTCTGGCTGGTTCATGTACACATCCTCAGCCAACTTTCCATTAAGGAGAGCGGTTTTGACATCCATTTTCCATATTTCATAATCATGAAATGCTGCAATGGCTAGCATAGCCCTAATAGATTTAATCTTTGCTACCGGCGAGAAGGTTTCATCATAATCAATACCCTGAGTCTGAGTAAAACCCTTCGCAACCAGTTGAGCCTTATAAGTATGCACTTTTCCTTCCATGTCGGTCTTCTTCTTGAAGATCCATTTGCACCCGACTGTTTTACGGCCTGGTACATTGTCAACCAAGTTCCAAACTTGATTGTCATACATGGACTGTATCTCGCTGTCCATAGCCTCCTTCCATTTAGCAGACTCCAGGCCTGCCATGGCTTCCTTAACACTGCTAGGTTCATCCAAATTTACCAGTGTACTATCGCTGATAAACGTATCACCTTCTGTAGTAATATGAAAGCCATAAGAAAACGAAGGTGTGTTCCTAACCCGTGTGGAACGCCTTGGAGGTACAAACATGTCAGCTTGCTCAACAGGAGTTTCCTCCTCAGGTTGATTGCTAGTGTCTGAGGTTCCTTCACCAATTGCTTCTTGAATTTCTTCAAGATCAATTTGCCTCCCACTGTCTCCTTGGCTTATAAATTCTCTCTCACGAAAGACCCCTCTTCTCGCTACAAAGACCACATTCTCACTGGGTCTGTAGAAGAGGTAACCAAAAGATTTCTGTGGGTAGCCGATGAAAATACACCTTTCACTTCGGGGTTCAAGCTTATCATGAGTCTCACGCCTCACGAAAGCCTCGCAACCCCAAATCTTGATGTGGTTCAAATTGGGAACCTTCCTAATCCACATCTCATGAGGTGTTTTGGTAACCTTCTTTGTAGGGACTAGATTAAGGATATGGGCGGAAGTCTCTAAGGCATACCCCTAAAAAGAGATTCGTAGCGAAACTCGACTCATCATAGAGCGAACCATGTCCAACAAGGTTCAATTACGCCTCTCAGCTACACCATTCAGCTGTGGTGTCCTGGGAGGAGTTAATTGTGAGACAATCCCACACTCCTTAAGATAGTCAAGGAACTCGGTACTAAGATACTCACCACCTCGATCGGATCGAAGCATCTTAATGTTCCTGCCCAATTGATTTTCTACTTCCTGTTTGAATTCCTTAAACCTTTCAAAGGTTTCTGACTTATGTTTGATTAAGTAGACATACCCATATCTACTAAAATCATCAATAAAAGTCACATAATATCGATTAGCATCCCTTGTGGCGGTTTTGAATGGTCCACATACATCAGTATGTATTAGGTCCAACAAACCCTCACCCCTTTCACAAGTTCCAGTGAAGGGTGATTTTGTCATCTTTCCAAGTAGACAAGATTCACAACTATCATCCGATTTAAGGTCGAATGACTCCAAGACTCCACTCTTTTGGAGTTGGCCTATGCGTTTCTTGTTTACATGTCCAAGACGACAATGCCACAATGATGCTTTATCTAGGCTAGTAGAAGAATCAATATACAACACATTATTTCCTAAGTTGTCTACAATCGACACAGTTTCATACACACCATCACAAGGTAACGCTTTAAAATAAAACACATTTTTAAAGAAAGCATTAATACCACCACATTCATTATCAAACGAAAAGGTAAAACCTTGTTTGTACAAAGCATGAAAATAAATAATATTCCTCGCCATTTCAGACGAGTACACACATTTATTCAAATCTAATTTTAACCCATTATTAAGCAACAAAGTATAAACTCCAATCTTGGAAACATGTGAAGCCTTCCTATTCCCCATGATCAAGTTTATCTTCCCGTGCTCCACATCCTCACTTCTTCTTAGGCCCTGCAAATCAGAACATATGTGAATACCACATCCTGTATCAAGCACCCAAGAGTTAGAATATGTTGAGTAATTAGACAATATAGTGTAAATACCTGCATGGGTGGGTTTCACTTTCCCATCCTTTAGATCCTGCAAGTACTTAGGGCAGTTTCGCTTCCAGTGTGCCTTTTCATGGCAATAAAAGCACTCAGCATCCTTGGGAATGGCAGAAGGAGTGACAGAACCGCTCTTGGTCTTCGATGAGGAGCCTTCAAGAGACTTTCCCTTGGTACCCTTCGAAGGGTGCTTCCTCTTTTTCTCTTTGCCTTGCCCGATAGCCAAAACAGGGGTAGATGTTGGAGTAGGAGTAGTAGAGGTAACAACCGCCTTGCCCTTGAGACCGGTTTCTGCGGTCTTCAAGAGTCCTTGAAGCTTGCTGAGGGTAACTTCCTCCTTTTTCATATGATATGTCATACGAAATTGGTCATAACAAGAAGGTAAGGAGTGAAAAATGATGTCAATTGCCAACTCCTCAGGGATGTTCACATTCAGCTTCAGCAAACGGTCCACATACCTTTGCATCTTTTGCATGTGAGCCGTGACGGAATCACCGTCCTTCATGCGGGTAGTTATTATGGAGGAGATTATTTAATATCGCTCCTGACGAGCACTCTGATGGTACATTTCCATCAGGTCTTGGTGCATCTCAAAAGGGTAGAAATCTTCATATGACTTTTGGAGCTCGGCTGTCATCGTGGCCATCATGATGCATGCCACCTTAGTAGCATCTCTCTCATGTGTCCTGAATTCAGTGATCTCCTTAGGAGTAGCAGTAGACTCATCAAACTCTTTTAACTCCTTATCGAGGACATATTCCTTGTCCTCATAACGAGTAACCATCCTGATGTTCCTAATCCAATCCATGAAGTTGGAACCATCAAAGATGACCCTCCCACAAAGATTCATGAGAGAGAAAGAACTAGTTGGGTTAGAGCCTGAAGCATTAGTGTTGGAAGACATCTGAAAGAAGAAAGCAAGTTTAGATTAGATATATAGAATCCTTAATAAGACACCCAAATGTAATATTAAGGCTAGGACCCAATCACAATACATTATACTTAGAAGAGGGATGCCGTAATCTAAGTAATAATATATTTGAAAGGTAGGTGAATGACGATTCACCAATTTCCACCATGAAAAACAAAATGAATTATTAGGTTTTAATTGGATTTGAAATTCCTAGATTCGTTTGAGATTCATTGAACTTTTCAATGGCATGTTTCAATCTCGATTGTGCCCTTCAAGTTTTGTGACTGGGATGCCGAGGATCACAAAACAAGGTGTGAATAACCATGCTAATTCACTTGGTACCCTTAATATTATCACCTAATCAATGTGTCGGTTAACCACACACGCTCCATTGATCTATGACAAACATTAAGTCACCCTTCGTGATCCTTACTAGTCCAAGTTAGTGTGCCGGTTAACCACACACGCTCCACCAACGACTTGGTAAGGTACAAAGTGTGAATTCCATGGACTAGCACCATGTTCACATTTTTCCTAAAATAACTAAGATTGGAATTAAAAAAGGTTTAGTTACTTTATAATAATCATTATACTTTTAATGAGGATTTAAAGTCATTGTCCTACCCGTTCGACTAACGACCCTCCACCAGTCAAGCAAGCGGTGGGTGAGAGTGGACACCCATTAAGTCGCCATTTTATAGGCAACAACCTTATACCCACCTTATAGACCGGCTTCGTGAATGAGGCCTACTAACGGTAGAACGACTTATTCTTATACATATATATATAATAATTAACCATTAATGTTATAAATAGTATAAGGGTTGAATTTTAACTATTAAAACTCTAAGGGTTGGAATTAAAGTTTATTAAAGTGTGTGAAACTTTACAAATTCCAAAACTTGAGGACAAGTTTTGTAACTATCCAAAACTTTTCATTTCATAACTTATGAATTAAAGGTTCATAAAAATGAAGACTCTTCATTTTCATGTAACTTATGTGTTTAAATGTGTGTGTTAAAGAAAGTGACCTTTGGATATCCATAACTTGAGGACAAATTATGGACTCCATTAAAACACATAAATGATCAAGAATTAATTCTAAACAATTCAGCAAATAATTCCTATCATCTTCTAAATTCATAAGAACATGAACATGATCATCAAAATTTCAAGAATTATATGAACACATAAAATCATGGAATTTTGATATATGCTATTGTAAATGGATTAGAACAACCATTACACCAACTAAAACAAGTTTTAAAACACCAAAACAATTTAGGGTAATGTTTCTAGTCCATTTCTAGCAGCAAAAGTCGAAAATCTGCACTCTGTGGCTCCTACTCATCGAGTGCATGAACCTACTCGGCGAGTAGGTTGAAGATACACATGAACTCGGCGAGTCCCCCCATGGACTCTGCGAGTTCATCAGGCAGACATCAAGTTTTTCGACTTTTTCAACTATTTTGCATCAAGTATCAAACAAGCAAGCCTAGGCTCTGATACCACTGTTGGGTTTTGAGCAATCTAACACTTCCTAAGTGTGCATGCAACCCTAATAAACCTTGGATCTATGTTTGTCTAAATACATGCAAAATAATAATTTTCCAAGGTTCATAACCTATCTAACATGGCATGGGGAACATTTCAACATAAAAGAGTTAGAAGAGATTACATACCTTTTTGATGAGTTTGATTCTTGAGGAGTTTGAGGGCCAAGCACCAATAGTGTGAATGCCTCAAATGGAATCACAAATCACCACAAACACTTGGAAAACTTTGACAGAGTATACACACTTGCAATTTTTGGCCACACACAAGCACACACACACACTAGTTCACCAGTTTCCATTTCATGCACCATAAGCATGCTTATATAGTGTACATGGTTAGGGTGAAACCCTAATAACCCATGACCTTTCCTTTTCCAAGGATCCATGGGTTAAAAGCTCCATGGATCATCCATGGACTTCCATCCAAGCCTAGCCCATTAACAAATGAGTGTTAACCCACACCATATAAAACCAATAGCCCATAATCTAATTAGTCTTTCTTTTAATCTCTAAATTAATTCATAATTAATTTAAGACTAAGAATAATTAAATAACATAACCTCATATTAATATATTATAACTTATAATATATTAATAAACATATGTGTATAACTCTCATAAAATTATCCATAAATTGTTCGGGTGAAATGCAACCCAAATGGACCATGCCGGGTCGGGTTAAGTATATACCAAATAAGTTATGGACTTAGACACCTTATCCAACATAAATATCCTTGATGGGGGTACCGGCCGCCTTATAGCTAAGAGCATTGGCCACCACATTGGCCTTCCTCGGGTGATAAAGGATTTCTGATATGTGCATAATTAACTATATATTTAATGCACTATATATTTAATGCATATTTCTAATACTTCTATCCATAATTATGCTTTATATAGAACAAAAGATACTTAATATGATTTAAATTATATTTTGTAGCTACAAAGACTTTCGCGAGACAAAAAGGAAGCATACAAGGAGCTGGAAGCAGGAAATGGGAGCAAAATCAAAAGAAGGGAAGAAAAAGTTTGAAGACCACGCCGCGACGCCTTAATCGCGGTGTGGTGATTGGAATGTTTGTGACCATCAGGTTGACGTGGAAATTATGGGATTTACTCAAAAACCACGTCGTGGTGGCGGTCAACCATGACTTGGTGGTCAAATTTACTTAAATATAAAATCTTGGTCATTAGGTCGAATGGAGGATGTTGCATTCAGTTCTCTGAGGTTATTTGCAACTAATAGACCCTTAGAAACCTAGAAGAAGTTGAAACTCAAGAGAAGCTCATGGATTAAAGAAGATTTTGAAGTTATTCAACATTGATCTAGTTGGTTTGCTATTTGAACTTATGTCTAGATTAGTCTTCTTTGATTTAATATGTTTTCCTACTATAATGAGAGGCTAATAACCTTAACTTTTGTTTGGTGAAGATGAGATTGATACTTATGTGTTGATTTAAGTATTGGATGATTATTGTTGGTTTTACTTGTGCTTTATATAGATAAACTAGCATGTTTTGGTTCTAGTTTATATTACTTATAAATTAGATATTATGTGTTAATTGACCATATTAACTGCATGAATCTATCTCCTAATTGTTTATGACCATTAAATAGTTGCAGCTAGGATTAATCACATCTTAGTATTAATTTGTGCTTGGTTGCTCAACTTGAAAATAGAAGAGTAACTAATATCATTCATAGAACAATTGTTCTATTATCAATTTAGTGTTTAACTTGAGCATGACAATTACCTTGGCATTCATAAATCGATAAGCCTTGTAACTTGACCATAAGAGCTAGATAATTGGTAATCAATATAATCTATCCACTAAAAATCAACCATAGGAGAAAGTGAAATTGAATCTAGACAAAATTATTCATTTAATTCTTGAAGTTGCTAGTTTTCGTTGTTACTTGTTTACTAGTTGATAGTAAGTTATTATGATCTTGCAAAATCATTTACCCCCCCTCCCCCCAAATTATAGTTTGTATAATAGTTCAATTAGAAGTAATCAATTTATTAATTAAATTTTGTTCCTTGTAATCAACACCCGACTTACCTTAGCTATACTATAATCTGACTAGGTACACTGTCTATAAATGCTCAGTTAGTAAAAGTTTGTTAGGTTATAAATTTAAAACTAAATAGGTATTTTTGTGCATATCAATTTCATAATCATAATCCTTCACCACATGCAGCCACCTATGCTGCCTCATGTTCAGATTTGGTTGATCCATCAGATACCTCAAACTCTTGTGGTCCATGTAAATGATACAATGAACCTCATACAAGTAGTGTCACCAAATCTTAAAGGCAAAAAATATTTCCCTCGACTCCAAATCATGAGTGGGATAATTCATCTCATGAGGCTTCAGCAGCCTCGAAGCGTAAGCTATCATACGACCCTTATGCATCAAAAATGCACCCAAAACCGAGATCACAGTACACTACGAAATCATCCACACTCTCTAGCATGGTCAAGCTCGATCCTCGCATAACTTTTTCCTCAACGTCTCAAACGTGGCCTACTGCTCAGGCCCCCAATGGAAAGTAGCAGACTTCTTCTGTAACATCAGGATTCTTGGAGGTACTTTAATTTATTATATTTTGGATTTTAGGCAGCACCACGTCGTGGTGAGTGCATCCCACAACGTGGCTAAGGTCATTGTATCACAGGTTTTAAATAGTCGTCACAACGTGGCAGTCTATGGCCACGACGTGGCAGTTGTTTAATGAGAAACCCTAATCTACGGGGTTTGCATTGTATTTAAGGGAATGTGATGGCTAGGGTTGCTCAGCTTCAACGTCCATCACACTCTCTCCTCCTCCAAGCAAACCATATCCTCCATTTATTTCTCTCTAAGTTTTTTGTGTTGATTTTTGGGAATTGAAGAAAAAAGAGGTGGCTTCTCGGCTTGGATCAGCAAGCAACTCTTCTCACCATCTCATTGTGCATCTTCCGGATTCTTGTAAGTCCCCAAGTTCCAAGCTTTTTGGTTTATGGTGTATAAATCTAGGTTTCTACGACTTAAACTTTATATCCTTGGCTTTTGGATCGTAAGATCCCATAAAGTTGCAAAATTTATAAGTCTCTAAGTCATTTTGGACCTTAGATGCTTTGGATCTAGATTAGCATTGAGTTTTAGCATCACTAATGGAAGATTTGGCCAAAAAAAATGTTATTTTGACCTAATAGATTCCAAGACATGCATTGGACATGCATGTCTAGAAAGTAAGGAATTATATGTTGTTATTTGATGTTAGAAACGTTTTGGATTAAGGGATCTTGTAGTTTTCAAGACAAAGTGCTTAATAGGTTAAACCAAGTTTTGTAATTGCCCCTTTTTGAGGTCTAGAACAGGATCCTAATCCCTTAGAGAGTTCAGAGTGATAAAGTTAGAAACTTTATCCACCTAGACCTTAGAATGGACCAGATCAGAGCTCTAAAGCCCTTAAGATCAAGCAAATCGACTTAATCCATTTAGTTGTTCGGAAGCCCAATACCTACAGCACAACCTAGATCTCCACAACATGTCGGTTGGGGGCTAAGACTTGACTGTTTTGTCATTTGGTGGCCACGACGTGGCCAAGGATGGCTACAACATGGAGAGCTATTGTAGTTGACTTTAACTTTGATAATTGACTTTGACCAAGTTTGACATAAGGGTATTTTGGGTATTCAGAGTGGTAATTGAGTTTGGTCACTATTTGATGAATAGGTGACCAGGTGAGTTGACATTCGGAGTTCTGTCCTATCATATATCTTTTTCATACAAAGAGGTGACTTTTCCTCACTGTACTTGTTGGTCGAGGGCACCAAGGCCGGCCCATTGGATTGATATCCTGTTATATATTGATTGATGATATGTTGAGTATATGGTAGAACTGTACTATTATATGATAGTTGTTGATAGGTGTTATACTGGTAGATCTGTATGACTACCTATGATTATTGGTTGTATAATTATTTGTCTGTTGAATATGTTTGTCATTTGTTATATGTCGACATATTGTGTTAAGGTTGAGACATCACTGCTCTGTGTGTGAGCCAACAGACCATATGTATTCTATTCTGATTGTATTCTAGTATGATGACTGAGTGGACCCGCTGTACATTGGCATTCCAGTCCGATGACTGATTGGGCCAGGGGTATTCTAGTCTGATGACTGATTGGACCCAACATGCAATGTTATATATGTTTTTTTTGTATGGAGGTACATTTGGGGAACTTACTAAGCTTTGGCGTATAGTTTCATTTTATTGTTTCAGGTACTTCAGATGATCGTTGAATAGCGCATGTGTAATCGTACACATCTTCCTGTTTTTATGATATTGGGTCTTTGTGAAAACTTTGATTATGATTATACTCTTGGAAAAATGATTATGTAAACACTTCATGATTAAAAATGGGTTTTTTTTGAAAATTTTAAATTTCCATGATTTTTGGGATGTAACATCTTCGTCAACCTAGTCAATGGAACTGCGATCATAGAGAAATTATTGATAAAGCCTTTGATAATACCCAGCTAAACAAAGGAAACTCCAAATCTCGGATGAAGACCTCGAAACCTCCTATTGAATCACGACCATGATCTTGGCCTGATCAAGCATGATACCCTTCTGGTTGACAAGGTACCCTAGAAACTGCACCTCGCAACCAGAACTTGCACTTGGAGAACTTGGAATATAGCCTCTCCATCCTCAGAGTCTCTAAAACCTCTCGCATATGATCCTATAGCCTGAATGCAAATCGACCTTGGACAAGCTAGACGCACCCTAAAGTTGATCGAAAAAATCATCAATCCTCGGAAGTGGATAATAGGTATTTACCGTCAAGTTGTTCAACTCTTGATAATCAATGCACATCCTATAGGAGCCATCCTTCGTCTTCATAAAAAGTATTGGTGCTCCCCAGGGTGAACAACTCGGTCTGAAAAATTCCTTATCTAATAACTCATAAACCTGTGTAGACAGCTCATGCATCTCCAGCGGTGCCAATCAATAGGGTTCCTTAGATATCGAAGCTGCGCCTCGAACTAGACCAAAAGAAACTCCACTTGCCTCTCCGGAGGTACAATGGGCAATTCCTCTAGAAACACATCTACATAATCCCAAACAACTGGCACATCATCAATCGCCCTCTTCTTTTCCTCTCTGGTATCCAATACATAAGCCACAAAACCAGAACAATCCTATTATAAATATCTTTGAGCCGTCACAACTAAACAGAGAGACGGTCCACACTCGTCACTCTTGCCATGGATAACTATTTCTCCCTCACTTGAGGTTCGTGTTAGATTAGGTGACTAAGCCCATAATTATAATTGGTATGAACTTGATTTGATAGTAGCACAGTCCTTTTGGGTTGCCCTCAAACCTAGCAATTGGACATGATGTTTTTGGAGAGAGAAGTTGATTTATTATTTGATTAATAAATTGAAATAAATAATTTATTAATATATTATGAGAATAATATATTAATTATAAATAGTTATATTTAATTAATATTTAATAATAAATTAATTGGAATTAATTGATGTGATTAAAAGAACTAATTAAAAGTGCAAGGACTAAAGTGCACTTGTTGAATAAGTGAGCAAAAGACTCCAGAACCTTCCACACATAGGGTGGAAGGTTTCCAAGAGGCTTTAGGGTTTCTAGAATTATCCTTGGAGGATAATCAAGAAGCTGGATAATTACCAAGTCAAGATAATATTATTATATTGGTTTTGGGCTTATCTTGGATTTCCTTGTTGCATTATATAAGGAGACTTTGTAGAGTTCGAAATATGTTATGAGGTATCGAAGTACAATTAGGCCTGAGTAGATTCAAAGTCTGTGTGGTGTAATTCAAATATGTTTTACACAAGGCATTGTTTAGAGTTCGAAGCGTTCATGTTTAGTCCTTATTTTTTTGTAAGTGTCTTTATGTTCCTATAAATAGGGGTAGGTATAAGGTTGAGAGTAACTTTTGTATTCTGGTGAGAATGTGTAACAGCCCGGAATTTCAGGTATTGGGGAACTCACTAAGCATTTATGCTTACAGTTGTTATGTATGTGTTTCAGGTACTAGCGAGGACCGTGGGAAGGCGCCGACGTGATCTGTACACACTGAAAGATGTTTTGTGATCTTGGGATTTAGATGATTTGTATTTTTACATGACACTTGAAATGTTTATGCCTTGTTTTGAATGAAAATACTATGTTTTGAAATGAAAAATTTGTTTGAAAATTTACGTTGTTACAATTGGTATCAGAGCCTTGGTTTGAGGGATTCGGGTCCACCTTCGGGCGTAACTGAACTCAAACCGAGGATTTGAGGAAAACTTTTAAAATAAAGGCATAAACTTTTGTAAATGATTTTGTGGTAAACAAGAAAGAAACAGTGTGTACGATCAGTCAGCGCCCGAACGGTAAAGATCCCCAAAATACCTTACAATGTTATGTTACGAGATAAGTTATGATATGAATTGTTATGCATGCTAGAAGACTAGGTATTCATGATAGGACTAGAGTGGCCTGATTTGTGATGCCTTAGTCTAGGGAGGTTGCCGATATGAGATGCCTTGCTAGTGTGCGGGTAGATAGTGCATAACAAAAGTAGAGTGCTCACTATCCGGGGTTTGGGGAGGAAGACTTGGGATGAATGCTAATGCGGTGTGGTCGGTAGTATTGGGCCCGTACTACCGAAGACACCCGGTCAGTGGGAGACCCAAGTAAGAATCCCTGGATATCGGAGACTGAGTAGGGTTGCGTTATCGAGTGCGATTATACTCGATGGAGTCTCTGATAGTTTTATGTTGTATTCCAGAGACATCATGGTTAGACCACGCCACGGAGCGAGTTCGAGCGGTGTGAGTGACGAGGAGATTCGTCAGATGATTCATGAGGAGGTGGCTGCAGCGATCCGGGCTAAGATTCCGGAGATGTTTGGGTCTATTAAGACCACCTTGATGGAAACTTTTGAGGAGCGGTACGCCGCATTGACTGAGGCTGCAGCCGCTGCAGCTACCGCAGCTGTGGCCGCTGCCAGGCCACAGGGGGGGTGACTCGTTGCTGTTTTGGGAGTTCAGCAACACGGAGCCACCTGAGTTTGATGGGACGCAGGATCCGATTGCTGCGATGAGGTGGATCGCTGATATTGAGGGGTGCTTCTACACTTGTTCATGTCCGGAGCATCTGAGGGTACGGTTCGCCTTGAACCAACTCCGTCTAGGAGCGAAGGATTGGTGGAAGTTCGTGACGGCGAACTTCACATTGGCAGAGATTTCAGCAGTGACATGGGAGGGGTTTACCTCCATGTTCAGAGACGAGTATGTTCCCCCGGTGGAGAGGGAACGATTGGTTCAGGAGTTCTTGACCCTCAAGCAGGGTACTGATTCGGTTGCGGTGATCACGCGGAAGTTTCATGAGAGGGCTATGTTCTACCCCGAGCTGGTGTCCACAGAGCAGGCTCGGATGAGCCGGTACTTAAGTGTTTTGAGGAGGGATATCCGGGAGTTTGTGTCAAACTCCACCTGTCATACCTTTGCTGAGCTTCAGGCGAATGCCAGGAAGCGCGAGATCGAGTTGGAGACCCAGGCCAGGGGGGAGGCCGAGTCTCAGCGGGTGGACCGGCGGCCGGCTCAGTCTCAGCTGGCAGCCAAGCGGACTAAGTCCGCCGATTCAAGGAAGGGAGGTCCGAAGGGCCGCACTTGCGAAAAGTGCGGCAAGAATCATGATGGGGCATGTCGATCTGGTGCTTGCTACAAGTGTGGCAAGGAGGGGCACATTGCTAGGGATTGCCCCAAGGGGTTTATGGTTTGCTTTCATTGCAACCAGACAGGCCATCAGAAGGCCGAGTGCCCTCAGCTTCTTCAGGGATCTGCACCTACTGCCAGGACTACTGCGACTCGACCGGTGAAGGCCGAGGCCCCGAGGGCTCGTGGGAGAGCCTTTCAGCTGACTGCAGAGGAGGTCCGCGCTGCGCCCGATGTTGTGGCAGGTATGCTTTATTTCATGTAATTATTTGATGTCGAGATGTTATGCTTATGTTATGATATGCGTAGGTACTTTCCTTGTGAACTCTGTGCCTGCTTTAGTGTTATTTGACTCGGGTGCGAGTAGGTCCTTTGTATCTTTGGCTTTTAGTCAGCATATCAGCGTTGGTCGTGAGTTGATGAGTAGGCCTCTGAGAGTTTCTATAGCTGACGAGAGAGTGATTTGTGCCACATAGGTTCTCCGGGGATGTGTGTTAGAGATTTTCGGGGTTGAGTTTCCGATTGACCTGATTCCTATTGTGATGGGTGATGTCTGTGTCATTGTGGGCATGGACTGGTTGAGCCGATTCGGCGCCGTCATCGACTGTGAGCGTCAGCTGGTGACTATACGAGGCCCTAGTGGGGGAGTTCTTTCGGTGTACGGCGAGGGTACCCGTTCGGGATCAGCTTTTTGTTCGGCCGCTAGGGCGAGGCAGTGTCTACAGCAGGGCTGTAAGGGTTTTGTGGCGTATGTGATGGATACGCGGGAGGTTTCCGAGAGACCGAGATCAGTTGAGGAGGTCCCAGTGGTGCGTGAGTTTCCAGATGTTTTCCCCGAGGAGCTGCCGGGAGTACCTCCTATGAGGCAAGTAGAGTTTGGTATCGATCTGGTCCCGGGGGCCGCGCCTATCGCTAAGGTGCCTTATCGTCTTGCACCTCCAGAGATGCAAGAGTTGTCCTCGCAGCTTCAGGAGTTGCTGGGGAAGGGATTCATCCGGCCGAGCAGCTCGCCGTGGGGAGCGCCTATTCTGTTCGTCAAGAAGAAGGATGGTTCACACCGGATGTGCATTGATTACCGGGAGTTGAACAAGTTGACGGTCAAGAACCGTTACCCGTTACCGAGGATCGATGATTTATTCGATCAGTTGTAGGGAGCATCTTGGTTTTCCAAGATCGATTTGAGGTCAGGGTACCATCAGGTGAGAGTGCGGGATGAGGACGTTCAGAAGACAGCGTTTAGGACGCGATATGGGCATTATGAGTTTGTGGTGATGCCTTTCGAGCTCACCAATGCCCCGGCTGTGTTCATGGATCTCATGAACAGGGTATGCAGGCTGATGTTGGATCGGTCAGTGATTGTATTTATCGACGATATTCTAGTGTATTCGAGATCTAGAGAGCAGCATGAGGAGCATTTGAGGGAGGTCCTTGAGGTATTGAGATCGGAGAAGCTTTATGCAAAGTTCTCCAAATGTGACTTCTGGTTGCGGGAGGTCCAATTCCTAGGACATGTTGTTAATCAGGGAGGGATATTGGTCGATCCGGCCAAGGTTGAGGCGGTGATGAGTTGGGAGGTGCCGAAGTCACCCTCTGAGATCAGGAGCTTCCTTGGGTTGGCAGGGTATTATCGGAGATTCATTAAGGACTTCTCCAAAATTGCAGTGCCACTCACTAGATTGACCCGAAAGGGGGTTGCATTCTCATGGGGACCCGAGCAGCAGACCTCCTTTGAGACACTTCGCCAAAGGTTGTGCGAAGCCCTAGTGTTAGCTCTCCCGGAAGGGATGGAGGATTTTGTAGTATATTGTGATGCATCGATTTCGGGGCTGGGTGCAGTGTTGATGCAGAGGGGTCATGTGATAGCTTATGCGTCGAGGTAGCTGAAGCCTCATGAGGCGAGATATCCCACACATGATTTAGAGTTGGGGGCAGTAGTGTTCGCTCTCAAGATTTGGCGTCACTACTTGTATGGGGTTCGATGTACGATATACACGGACCATAAGAGCTTGAAGTATTTGATGGATCAGCCCAACCTAAATATGCGTCAGAGGAGGTGGTTGGATGTGGTCAAGGATTATGATTGTGAGATCCTGTACCACCCAGGCAAGGCTAATGTGGTAGCCGATGCATTGAGCCGCAGGGCGGAGAGCACTCCACTGCGAGATGTATGTTTGAGATTGACTGTGATAGCTCCAGTATTGGATGCTATTCGTGGGGCACAGGCCGAGGCTATGCGACCAGAGATGCAGAAGAAAGAGCGGGTCGTTGGTTTGGTTTTAGAGCTCGTTACGGATGGACGAGGGCTTATGACGTTTCAGGGTCGGATTTGGGTACCGTTCGTGGGTGGTACGCGTATTACTTTGATGGAAGAGGCTCATCGATCGAAATTCTCGATCCATCCCGGGGCTACGAAGATGTATTTGGATTTGAGGAAAGAGTATTGGTGGCCCTGTATGAAGAGGGACGTCGCATGGTTCGTTGAGAGGTGCTTGACCTGCCGTAGGGTTAAGGCCGAGCACCAGAGACCGCATGGCAAGTTGCAGCCATTGGAGGTTCCCGAGTGGAAGTGGGAACAGATCACTATGGATTTCATCACCAAATTGCCGAGGACTGCCAGAGGAGTCGATGCAATTTGGGTGATTGTGGATAGGTTGACGAAGAGTGCACACTTCCTTGCCATCAGTGAGAGTTCTTCAACGGAGAAGTTGGCGGAGATATATGTGAGAGAAGTGGTATCTCGGCATGGGGTGCCGATCTCGATTGTTTCAGACCGTGATGTGCGCTTCACTTCCAGATTTTGGAAGAAATTCCATGAGGAGCTGGGTACTAAATTGCATTTTAGTACCGCATACCATCCCCAGACAGACGGTCAGAGCGAGCGAACGATTCAGACGCTGGAGGACATGCTTCGAGCATGTGTGTTAGACTTCGGGGGTAGCTGGGATGCGTATTTACCCTTGGCAGAGTTTTCCTACAACAACAGCCATCATTCGAGCATTGGTATGCCACCCTTTGAGCTGTTGTATGGTAGGAGGTGTCGGACCCCCATTTGCTGGGGAGAGGTGGGACAGAGAGTGATGGGCAGTACAGAGATCGTGCTTCAGACGATAGAGCAGATTCAGCAGGTTAGACAGAGGTTATTGACCGCCCAGAGCAGACAGAAGAGTTATGCAGACAGACGTCGATCCGAGCTTGAGTTTCAAGTCGGCGACTTCATTCTCCTGAAGGTCTCTCCTTGGAAAGGAGTGATTTGATTCAGGAAGAGGGGCAAGTTGGGACCCCGGTATATTGGGCCATTTCGTGTGATTGCAAGAATAGGCCGGGTAGCCTATCGTTTGGAGTTGCCAGCAGAGTTGGGGCAGATCCACGACGCTTTTCATGTGTCGCAATTGAGGAAGTGTATAGCCGATGAGTCGGCAGTGGTTCCATTAGAGGATATTCAGGTGGATGCGAGCCTGAATTATGCCGAGAGACCAGTGGCCATCAGGGATCGGAAGATCAAGGTTCTGAGGAACAAGGAGGTACCTCTGGTGTTGGTTCAGTGGCAACACCGAAAGGGATCGGAAATGACTTGGGAGCCGGAGCGTGAGATGCGGGAGCAGCATCCGGAGCTATTTTCAGAGTGAGACTTCGAGGGCGAAGTCTAGTCCTAGTGGGGGAGAGTTGTAACAGCCCAGAATTTCAGGTATTGTTATATTTATGATTTTGGGTGTTTTAAGAGGGGACTCAGCGAGTTGGAGCCTAGACTCGCTGAGTAGGATCGCGGATCTGGTTGCGGGTTCGCGACTGGACTCGACGAGTCCGGATATGGACTCGGCGAGTCTGCGCTGTTTAGCGAAAACCCTAACCGTTCAGGTTTGGGACGTATATGAGGGAGCTTATGGCCGTCATTGTTCACCCTAGTCCTCTGAGAGAAACCCTAATTCGATTGTGAGCATCTGGAGTAAAGTAGAAGACCATTGTTGATTTTGGAAGTATTGTCTTGCAAGGAAGAGGAGGCTTGGTTAAGGGAACAACAAGAGAAGCCACGTTCTGAGGATTTGGGGACACAGAGAGCACGTTATTCAGGTAATATTTCGAGTTGCATTCTCCTATGTTGATGTGTATATGGATTTAGGGTTTGTTGAACCCTTTTATGGCTAGATTGAATGTTACCTTGGTCCCCCAAACGATTGGAACCCTGTATTGGGATCTTTGGAAGTCCAGAATGTCCCATGCCTGAGCATTTCGGAAATCAATGGAGGTTTTGGATTGGAATCCTTATGCCTTAGGTCAAAATGTAAATTATGAGTCATGGGGTGTATTATGAGCACCGAAATGAGGACCTTACGTGATGACTCAGTCTAAGAAGGCCAGACCTATGAATGGTCGGAGTAGTTATGACCTTAGAAAGCAGTTTGAGCGGTTGCATGGCATGGACTCGCCGAGTCCGATGAACAGACTCGGCGAGTAGCTTGAAGATCAACTGGAACTCGTCGAGTTGTTCTTCAGACTCGGCGAGTTGAGTCGGGGTGGCCCCGCGATTCTTCCAGGAGGAACTCGTCGAGTCAAGGAGGATACTCGACGAGTAGAAAGGGAATCTTGGAGAATTGGTGAGGACGTCTAGACTCGCCGAGTCGCCCTAGCACTCGCCGAGTCCGGTCAAGTTGACCGTTGACCGTTGACCATTGACCAGAGTTGACCTATGTCTGACTTCTTAGGGATAGTCAAACTTAGAAGATAAAAGTGTTAATAAGAGATATATGATGTTATAGGGAGATTGTAGCTCGGCGGATCGAGCACGAGTGATTTCGGGATTTGCTAGCTTTCGATATTCACGAGGTGAGTCTTCTCACTATACTGTACCCGGAAAGGTTTGACTGTGACCGGAAGGTCGGATATGATATGAGATATATATGTGCTATATGTGATAAGTTAATTGTTATACGTGCTTTGTATGTTATGTGGGCCGGAAGGCATTATGTTATGGGCCGGAAGGCGATTATGTTATGGGCCGGAAGGCGTTGTGTTGTGGACCGGAAGGTCGGCGTGGGTAGGACCGGAAGGTTTACCCAGCAGGGACGGAAGTCCCCTGAGATACATGGACCGGAAGGTCAGGACTTGGAAAGGCGTATGTACGTAAGTTGTATATTGGGGAACTTACTAAACATTTATGCTTACAGTTGTTATGTATGTGTTTCAGGTACTAGCGAGGACCGTGGGAAGGCGCTGGCATGATCTGTACACACTGAAAGATGTTTTGTGATCCTGGGATTTAGATGATTTGTATTTTTACATGACACTTGAAATGTTTATGCCTTGTTTTGAATGAAAATACTATGTTTTGAAATGAAAAATTTGTTTGAAAATTTACGTTGTTACAGAATGAGAGCACTTTACTCGTTCAGAACTTTTTACTCATACATATATAATCATAGAGTCTAATAGATCATATTTACATCCTTGTTCTTAATACATTATGTACTTTGATTATGTTCTTATCAATCGATTCATATGAAGTACATTTGGTATTAGAGCAGGATTCATTCGATTTTTTTCTGGTTTTCTCGTATTTTTAAAAATTTTGAACCGCTATTTTCGATTTAGAAGTATTTTGCACTTTTGATTTAGAAAACCTGATCTAATCAAGTGATTTGATTCGATTTTGTGTTTTGTTTTACAAATTGAGTGTTCTCTGATCTTTTCTAAAAGAATCATTCATTAGATTCCATTTTCCGAAGCTTTTCATATTCTTTGTCCGCACATCAATGGCAAACTTTAACATGAATACGAACTACATTTGGTATCAAAGTAAAAAATCAAAACAACCTCACTTTCCAAATCCAGATTCGAAGCAGAAAATCAAAATGTCATTTGTAAAAGGTAAAATTGAAATGAAGAATATAAACCATTGGTGCGAAGGCAAGTGAAAACCATACAAATCAGGAAAGTTTTCTCAAGAGGAAACCAGGTATGCTTACGAAATCTACTTGAACGAGTCACAAACTCGGAGTTCTTCCTCATTGGAATTAACTCCTTCATTTCGAAAATGGAAAGAAGCTCCTAAAGAAAAGGTTGAGGCACGATGAACTGCTGATGGTAAAGGGAAAGTCAGTGTCGAATCTAAATAAATGAATGATTTCATTTCGATACCTAAGTGTATAGAACTTGACTTGATTGATAGTTTGAAATCAAAGGACTGAAGTTGGGTGTTAGGATCTTCCTTCCACAATGCATTCACTCTAATAACCATGGACTCAAAAAGCCTTGGGGACCTAAATTTTTTAATTGATCACAGGTATTGTGTGGCGAGCAATACGATAAAACCTGGTATATCGACAGTGGTTGCTCTTGTCACATGACATGTCCGAAGGAAAATATGTGTGATTTTAGAAGTCTGGAAAATGTTGGAGTTGTGAAGTTTGGAAACAACCAAAAATCTAAGGTCAAAGGTTATGGGAAGGTTATGAATGGTAAGTTTACTATCAATCAGGTGGCATACGTCGAAGGTCTTCAACACAACTTGATAAGTGTTTCACAACTTGTTGTGGGCACTGGTAATCAAGTATTCTTCAATGAGGAAGGTAGTGTCATCTCGAACAATGAAACAAAAGAATTCCTACTTAAGTCTAAGAGGAAAGATGAAATGTTCACACTTAACATCAAGCCAATCGTTGAGATGTGTAACAACTAGGAATTCTACAACATGTAACAACAACAATGATAACATTTGTGAACCAAAAATGTGAAAGCACGCATGATGCTTATTCAATAACGACAAATTGTCCATCAAACACCCTATGCAAGCACTTCAAATAGTCAACAAAGAATTGGAAACCCTAGAAATCCCGGTTTAAGTCCATTATGGACTAGGATTTCCTTATTGGGCCTAATGGGCCAATAAGCTTCCAATTTGACTATTTTGGGCTTAGAACTCTTAAATGGGCTCTAATTTGGACTCATTTCCATTTATTTTAACATTTTGGGCCATATTGGGCCTAGAATGAAATAAAATACCCTAATGGACCTTATTGGGCCATAACTAACCTAATTAACTTTAATGGACTATGAAGCCCATTATTTTTGACAAATTGGGCCGTAAACCATCATGGGAGCCAAATGGATAGAAAAATCATCAAATTGGGCCCACAATATGGATTTAGCAAAAAGGCCCAAAACTCCCTTCTCTTTTCTCTAATTCTTGGCCCAAGTGGGAAAACAAAAAAAATGGAAATTAATGAAATAAGGAGGGTTAGCCACCTCTTTATTATATTTTGGTCTTCCATGCAACCATCTCCAGTTCCCATGCATCCATCACATCCTTATATCTCTCTTCTCCCCTCTCTTTTCTTCTTTGGCCGAGAACCCAAAGGAAAAACACACACACCTCACAAATTCTCTCCAAACACTCTTAAAGAACACTCTTCACTTCTCCTTCAAAGTTTTCGAGATTAAGAGCTTTTCAAGGAGGTTATTCCATAAAAATCATCATTCTAGGTAAGTCTTTACTTGAATCCATGACTTAACTTCTATATTTCATCAAACATCTCATCTTAACTCATGCAAATTCATGATCTAACTCCTTAGAGCCATCTAAGTTCGAAAACTTCCTCAAGAAGTTGCTAGGGCCGAAATCTTCTCTCAAATCTTCATCAAAACCAGATCCAAACCTCAAGGTGAGTTCATACCCCTCTATTTTTGGTTTTCATATGTTTTATGGGGGAGAATACAAGTAAAATGTGTAGATCTATGTGTATGTGTATGTTATGTGTGATTTCATGTGTTTTTGTGGTAAATGTGTAACAACAAGAATAGAAATTCGAGATCTATGACTCTAAGAGGAAGATAAACATGATCTAAGAAGTATTACACTAAAACAAGTCAAGAAAAATTACCCTCTAAGATTAAAATATACATATTTCAACGTAAAACCCATTTTTGGGCTAAAATTGTCAAACAAACAAAAGTTGGATTGAAAAATTGCTACTCACGGTTTTCTCAAGGGTTAAAAGAGTCACAACAGTAAAAATAAGTGTTTTTATGAATATCATACTCTTTTAAAGGCTAGAAGTGTAAATAGTACCTTATTGGGCCAAATTTGGGCTTTTCGACCCATTAAGCCATAAGTTGCGAAAATCTCAACTTTCAAGGGGGTGAAATGATAAACTTCTCAAAAAATGGGGTAAAACGGGTAAATAAAACTATTTCAGGGGTTAAAATGATATATATTCCAAACAAGGATAAAAAATGTAAACTTTTTGGATTTTGGGCCAAATTTGTAAAAGTTGCAAAAAGTTTGGGCTTTAACCGAAAAACACTTTTCTGGAAGGGCTGAAACTGATAAAAGTAAATTTTGAGCTAAAATCATCACTTAAACAAAGTCTATGGGTCAAAAATGATAAGAAAATGGTTTTAGGGCCTAAAATGTCTTTTTTTATATTTAAGGAACTAAAATTGTCATTTTTATTAAAGAAGGGCTGAAAAGGGTCAAACCAATATTTTGAGTCAATTATTTTATTATTAAGATATTTGGGTCAAAATTTCCAAACCACAACTTATGAAAAATGAAAAGATGAATATACATAAATTTCCAAATATCGTTATAAACGACCGACCGGTCTCATTCCGATACAAATTTAACAATGGTTCAATTAAATATTCCGACAACTAAACTATACCTAAACAAGTAAACATTCAAATCTTTGGGCTTGAAAATTCCAATCATGCTTGTTGGGCCTTTGTGAACCATTAACATGATTTTTGGGCCCAAGGGATAATAATAAATGTTATTGGGCCTTCTATGATCCAATTTCATATTTAAGGGACCCTCAATAGCTTTTAAGTGCTATTGGGCCTAAGTGGCCTATTAGCATTGCTAGTAAGGTCCAAGTAATTCAAATGCGAAATGGGCCAGCGTGTTCTTCGTATAATCAATAGCCATAGATAATACGTCGGAATAGTAGGATCCTGTAATCCTCTTCTCCTCGTTTATTAGGCTTGTCGTCAATCCAAGTAAACAAATACGGGTCAATAATCAATAGTAATCAAAGTCGGATTGGGATTCAGTGAGTAATAACGGGTGGCACCAACGTGTGTCGGTCGTAATCTGTAGTTATAATCAAAGTCTCTGGGAGGGAGAGCGAGAGTTTGTGTATAGATCTATACGGGGGTGACTCCCCCACACCTCAGTTGTTCGCTACAGTTAGACTCGGCCAGTCTAGGGTGACAAAATCTTAAGATCAATTCCGGCATTCACCAGAGTGCCAAGATAGACAAACTAGTCATTATCATGCATGGTTATAACGACTCACATAAATAAATCCAGTATTAATCAAGTAATCAAGGTAAATCAAAATCATTCACAGGATGGGATAACAGTTCGAACATTTATATGATATTTTTATTTTCGGAAAACATTGGGCTTTCTGGGGAAGTTCAACATTTTTCACTGGTACTTTTAATACGAAGTTTTTCAACTATACACGTTTTGAGATCATCATGCATATATTTACGGATCTTCACACTTTTATTTAAACAATGTTCTTTTCAAAAAATATCGGATTTTCTGGGTTCTTTTCTTACAAACTACATAAAACATTTTCATATCAAACCTGCTTATGAACTCACCAACATTCCATATGTTGACCGTTTTCAAAATAACTTATATTCTCAGGTAATAGGTAAGCTGAGGAGTAGTACCAAGTATGTTAGGGTGTTGTGCTTTTGGAAACTATCAAACATTTCATGTTATGAATTTGAAATGTTAAAACAATGTACTTGAAGTGAACAATGTCTGTTGTGTTGGGTTTTGAGCATTCTAACACTCCTATGGTGTACATGCAACCCTATAAACCTTGGATCTATGTTTTCTCTATCATACATGCAAATAAGAACTTTCCAAGGCTTTAATCCTAACTAGCATATTATGAAGCTCTTATACTACAAAGTACTAGTTCGATGACATACCTTTTGATGTAGCTTGATGTCTTCAAGCTTTAAGAGCTTAGCCCCAATAGTGTGGAAGCCTCAAGTGGAATCACAAATCACCAAAACACCTTGGAAAAATTTGAGAATAAGAATTCTTTTGGTTTTCTCTAGTGAAATCGGCTAGCCCTTTTATTGTACCCACACTAGTGCCAATTTCACCAACCAATGACATCTTTATATAGTATGGAGACTAGGGTTAAACCCATGACCTTTCATTTCATATGATCCATGGGTTAAACACTCCATGGACTATCCATGAAAGCTTAGCTCAACCTAAATGAATTTGGCCCATTCCATATATATAAGAGTCCATATTTAATTAGTTCATTTTAATCACTTAATTATTTATAAATTAATTCTTGATCAATACTAATTAAATAATATCATTATATATTAATATATTAGAACTTATAATATATTAATATAAATCATAAATATACTATTCTCAAAAGACTATTCATATAAATTGTGTCGGTGAAGTGAAACCCAAATGGACCATGCCGGGTCGGGTCAAGTACATACCAAATATATTTATGGACTTAGACATTAATCCAACAGTCTCCCACTTGGATAAGTCTAAAACTATTATTAAGTATGTCTTCAAAACCTAATTGGAAATCGTAGCTCTTAAAGCCGCTGTCGAACTCTGATCTTGTCAACGAACTCTAACCTTTGTCAATGACTTGTCCATTAGATAAGAGATCATATATTCCTCCATTCTAGATATCATATGGACTAAGACATGGATTATAATCATTCTCTCAGTCCATTTGTTGTTTCCTGATTTTTGATTCATGACGACTGACTGATTAAACAAATCAAATCAGTCCTGGCTTGGCCAAGCACTCACATGTGTCATCATTAAATCATCGAGGGGCCCACATATATCGCCTTTATCCCGAAGGTAAAAGGAATGGATAAACTTCGACTCATATGACTTGTTCTGCTACTTGTTGAATCATACACAAAGGCACGTTTTATAAGATCGAGTTACCAATGCGTTTTCGTGCAATCAATGTATAACCAACTCATAGTAACAACTCATATCTCTAGGTTTGAAGAATATACGATATTATCGTCTGATGATCACTCGTGATAAAATCCATGAAGTGATTCAAATGAGCGCGGGTTGAATCCAATACTCAGAACTTATGAACACTCATGAGAGTTGTAGCACAACTTTGTCCACCAACTTGTACCTCTACAATCCAACCCATGATAGTCTTGATTCATATCTACTTCCAACATATGACCGAGTATGGAAGGTTTGAATAACTTAGTCATTCCGGAAGAATAACCTGGTTATTATGGACGTCAAAACATGCAAAGTGAAACACAAGAATAAATGAATCTAATATGGTATCAAAATCTATGAATATAAATAAAACACTTTCTATTTATCACCATATTGATTACTCATTATTCATTGTTTCGGTTTTATCAACTTTATACTTGAATTAAAACACTAGGTGTCCCATGCTCCAAGCATGTACACTATGTTTTCTAAACAATAGCTTTGCCATACACCAAGTATGAACTCTATGTTTGTCTATGATCCTTTTTCTTTGTGAATTAGATCAGTTGAACATAATTTCAATGATCTTCTTTTTCACACTCCCAATTCCTTGTATTAAATGTAAGAATTCCAAATTCCTATCATTTATTGAAATCTGTTTAGATTTTAAACTTATATGCATTGTTCCTCTTGTAATGATTATGCACAAAGCCACAAAGACTTGGCAACAATCATTACAAAGTATTCCAATGGAGAGCAATTCCATGGAAACGATGTCTCAAATTCAAAGCGCATTGCTTTGAACATGCTTCTTGCATTTAGTTTCTTTAACCTTACATAGATTGCTTCCACCTATGAAGACAACTCTATATTCCCATTTTGACTACCACTTATGAACAAGAGTTGCCTCTTTTCAGACTATGTCAATATGGTCCTTCCAATAGTATACTTCCAACTGTCCTTGAGCAACTAATCTTTGGTAAACCTTAGATTGTCCTCAACAATTGCTTAATCACTTTAGTCATATCCAATTCTAGACATTTTCCTCCTTAATGCCCCAAGGCATTTGGAAAATTCAGAAAGGATAAATATTATAGCACATGTAGTCGATCTTGTACCCAAAGTAAATGGAACACGATTCATGATGTTTCACATAAAGACATGGTTCTAGACCAGTCTTTTGCCATAATAATTTTTGTTTGCTACATTCTCAAAATTTGACTAGGAAAAGGGATGTTGTAATCATAATCGAATTTTGAGAACGCAATATATAGAATTTTTGTTAAGTTGAACCAATCCAACATGAAATTCATATATATATATATATATATATATATATATATATATATATATATATATATATATCCTTGACTAAAGGTGATTAAAACCTCAATATAAGCTCTTTAGAATGATTATAACTCAATCTAAGATTTTTTGAATTGAAATGAAGTATAATTTCCTCTCCCTTAATTATAGCAAAACAACTTTTCAACCCCTGCAACTTCACGAATTGAAACTTTTGTTTTTTCTATAATTAACATTGCTAACTTGCAATAGTTATAATAATTATCATGCTCCCACTCACATGATGATTATTAGCATAACACTTATGCTCCCACTAGCTTTGACATGTACCCAGAAATCAACTAGACTTCTAGAAATCATTACTTTATTGACTTTATTGCCAAAGTTCAGATTTCTGATACTAGATTGTCTCGATAAGACTTTATCAAAATCATACACCTCTCTTAGATAGCTCACAGGTGTGTCTAAACAATTATGAAGAGGGATGCCATAATCATAATGTTTAGACCTTTTGTCATTCCCACAATTGCTATCTACTTAAAATCTACTTAGTGAAGGAGTTTCCTTACCATCATTTTCATGAATCGAAGAGAAACCTTATGACACTTAGATTTTATGGTGTAAGTGTTCATATCCATGTGAATTTGTCAAAACAACAATCACAAGACTAGGTTAGTGACAAATCCTAATTCATACGGATTGAACTTATGCACTCTTAACTTTTTTCCACCTGGCAGCTCAAGGACCTGCCGTTGCTTCCAAGTAGCTATGAAAACAATTGAGAATATGTAGAACTCAAATGTATAGCCATCTTAACTGGAATGGGCACAGAAATGTCAACACAATAGGTTGTAAGCCTCTAGTTGTGTGCTAGTGATGAAATACAGGTTTTTATTCTTGATTACTTCTTGAAACCCTTTCAGGATCTTTTAGACTCTCACTGTCTCCTTGACCTATAATACTTTCTTGCCAAATATTCTAGAGATAGTGTGGATTCTAATCAAGACAAATTCTTAACACAATTAGCCTTAGTTGGTCTTTGTTTTATCCAAAACATCACAACTTACCAATTTCAAATGTACAAGATAGAAAACTTTTACTCTTACATCTGACAAATGTTTTAAACCTTCTTTAAGACATGTCACTCAAGTTACAATCTTAGAGTATAACTCTATGAACTGTTTTTGGAACGAAGTATGAATCATCTTCTTGATTTAACCACTTCAACAATTCACAACTCCTCTTCTTAACTATCATAATGCTCTTAGAGGATGAATTTTGATAAGGTCTCAAAATCATTAAGATGATCTTAAAACATGATACTAAAGTACTCTCCCATCTTTTCAGATTTGAGAAACTTTTATTTGTTCTGTCATACGTTGAAATTTTCCAATGTTTCAGAATTATACTTAAGCTTGTAAGTATAATCAAATTTACTAAACCTTAGTAAATCATGAAGAATAGTCTTACCCATCTTTTGTGGTGGACTTTGAAAATTGCACAAGAAGGTGTACTTGATCCCTTAGTCCTTCTCTTGAGTCACATATACATGTGAACACTGAACTAGTCTTAATTTTCCAAAGTTGAAAATTCTCACACATCACACTAAACACCTTGTATGATTCCAAGTTTCGGTCCAATTGAAACTTGGGTGATGAGAATATTTCCTTATTTGGTAAATTTAGACACTACCACAAATGAAAGAATCAGATTCATATTTCCAATGTTGCTAGAAACATACATACATCAAGTTTTCATAAATGTCATTGTAAGGAGATAAAAATAAAGTAAAACAAACTTTTATTTATTTTAAAGTGCGGAAAAAACTTTTTCCTTACAATGTAACTTGAAATGAAAACTATGCACTTACATGTTTCCTAGCAATCTATCATAATTCCTACGAAGTAGCTCAAGAATCCGATCTTCAATCAAGCGATATAAATCCATCTTTGCGGTCAAATTCGGCATACTCTTTTCTTTAAGTTTCCTTCACTTTTCCTTTGATTCTTAAAACATCAACATTTGACCCAGTCACATCATGTAATAAGAATCTCATAATAGAAACTTAATAGAGTTTGATAGTGGACTTTACCTGAAGTAGAGTCAAACTTATTGACTTTACCATCCTTATGATCTTTCAGGTAAAGTTGGCAGCTTCGCAACCAATGTCCTTTCCTTTTTGGAAATAGAACCATATGGATCCTTTGGGAATGGTACATGGGATAATCTCAGACTTAGCCTTTCTCTTTACCATTTGGTCAACAGAGTTGTCTATGGCCGATCCCTTTCCATTAGGAAGAGAATGCTTTTTCTGGATTTCCAGTGTCACCATTTTCAATGTCCATAAATTTTTGGGAAGTCGATCTTCTCATCAAATGTGATTTACTAGCCTTCCATGTCATTGCTGATTCAGCAGCACCAAGCAAATATATAAGATCATTAAGGGTCTTGTCATAGTCTGTTTCATAGGAGTCCCAAAGGAACTCACTATTTGACTTAGAAAGTGATTGAACCACTAACTTTCTCAAGACTTTGACACTCAACTCTCTCGGCTTGTCAATATGTGACTTCATCTCCAAGATGTGATCACACCCAGACCTTGCCTTGCCAATAGGGCTTGAGTGACCTTGAACTTGTGGTTAGGGAGAATAAATGGAGGAGGTGGAGGAAATGAAGTTCCAAGAGATTTGGGAAGATCATACATGCCTGAACTAGACATCTTTTGGGAGATATTCAAGATAGTTGATTTGAAGTCCTTAATATAACACCAAATATGAAATATTAAGGCTAGGACCCAACAAACTATTTTATAACTTGGAAGAAGGATGTCATAATCCAAACTATAGAATATTTGAAGGTAGGTGAATGACGATTCACAAATTTCCACCATGAAAAATGAAATAATTTATTAGGTTTTAATTGGTTTTGAAACTCCTAGTACTTTTGAGATTCATTAAACTTTTCAATGGCATGTTTCAATCTTGAGTGTGCCCTTCAGGTTTTGTGACTGGGATGCCGAGGATCACAAAACAAGGTGTGAAGTAACCATGCAAATTACTTGGTACCCTTAAGTGTTTACCCCTTAATCGATGTGCTGGTTAACCACACACGCTCCATCGATAATATGATAAACATTAAATTACCCTTTGCCTACCTTGTTAAATACGAGTTAGTATGCCGGTTAACCACACACGCTCCACTAACCGACTTAAACAAAGTGCAAAGTGTAATTTCATGGATTAGCACCTTATTCACATTTTCCTAAGTAACTAAGATTGGGTATTTATAAAAGGTTTAGTTACTTAGTATTTATCATTAATACTTTTAATGAAGGGAGAATTTATTGTCGTTTTCCTACCCGTTAGGCTAACGACCCTCCACCAGTCAAGGAAGCGGTGGGTGAGAGTGGACACCCATTAAACTGCAATTTTATAGGCAGTTACCTTATACCCCCCTTATAGATCGGCTTCGTGAATGAGGCCTACTAATGGTAAGACTGACTTTACTCTTATACATATATAAAAATATTATTAACTTATAATATTATAAAGTATAAGGGTTGAATTTTAACTTTTAAAATTCTAAGGGCTAACATGGAATTAAAGTATTCATAAGAGAAAACTTTTCAAATTCCAAAACATGAGGGTAAGTTTTGTAACCTTCAAAACTTTTCTATTCCATAACTTATGTGTTTAAAGTAGTTTTAATTAAAAACTCTTCAAGTTCCATATCTTGAGGACAAGTTGTTGAAGACTTTAAACTAATTAAGAAAGTGACTCTTCATAATTCATAACTTATGGAAGGTTTATGAGTTTAACTAAGGTTACACATATTTTATTTAATGAAGAGACTCTTGAACCTCCACAACTTGAGGACAAGTTATGGAGTCATAAAACCATTTAATGAGAACAAGACTCTTCATTTTGTAACCTATGACAATTTTTATGAGTTTTAAGAAACTTAAATGTGACTTTTCATGTAACTTGAGGACAAGTTACACAAACACATTTTAGAATCAACTTTTAGATTAAAATGGATTGAAAACAACTATTCAATTAACTTATCTATTAATATAAGCAACTCATATGAACAAAGATAATACACATCAAACGTTTTCATGTAATTAGCATAACTTTTAAACTAATACAAAACATGAATCTATTGACAATTATTTTTGAAATTGGATTAGCATGAACATTACCACATCAAAAATAGGTTTATAAGTTCAAAACCAACTTAGGGTAATGTTCCTAGTCCATTTCTAGCCAAAACAGTCGAATATATGCTGTCTGGGGGTCCAACTCGTCGAGTGTACGAACCAACTTGGCGAGTTGGATGCATTTTGTCTTGGACTCGGCGAGTCTGCTGAGCAGACAACATAAAAACTCGATTTTTCAGCCAATTTTGCAAGTATAACAAGAAAACAAGCCTAGGCTCTGATACCACTGTTGGGTTTTGAGCATTCTAACACTCCTATGGTGTACATGCAACCTTATAAACCTTGGATCTATGTTTTCTCTATCATACATGCAAATAAGAACTTTCCAAGGCTTTAATCCTAAATAGCATATTATGAAGCTCTTATACTACAAAGTACTAGTTAGATGACATACCTTTTGATGTAGCTTGATGTTTTCCAGCTTTAAGAGCTTAGCCCTAATAGTGTGGAAGCCTCAAGTGGAATCACAAATCACCAAAACACCTTGGAAGACTTTGAGAATAAGAATTCTTTTGGTTCTCTCTAGTGAAATCGGCTAGCCCTTTTATTGTACCCACACTAGTGCTAATTTCACCAACCAATGACATCTTTATATGGTATGGAGACTAGGGTTAAACCCATGACCTTTCATTTCATATGATACACGGTTTAAACATTCCATGGACTATCCATGAAAGCTTAGCCCAACCTAAATGAATTTGGCCCATTCCATATATATAAGAGTCCATATTGAATTAGTTCATTTTGATCACTTAATTAATTATAAATTAATTCTTGATCAATACTAATTAAATAATATTATTATATGTTAATATATTAGAACTTATAATATATTAGTATAAATCATAAATATATTATTCTCAAAAGACTATCCATATAAATTGTGCCGGTGAAGTGCAACCCAAATGGACCATGCCGGGTCGGGTCAAGTACATACCAAATATAGTTATGGACTTAGACATTAATCCAACAAGTTGTAATATATTGATGCATGGTGATGTTTATGTTATGACTCATGTATATTCATTCTGATGATATTCAAATTTAGTCATGTGAGCCCTCGGACGTTTCCGCCGTCTGGTTCGGGGGTGTGATAAGTTGGTATCAGAGCACTGTTTATTGTGAACTAGCATATCTAACCACACATTGATATGTAACTATAAATCAAAGAGGGACAAAACAACTCTTACAAAACAAAAAAAAACACCGCGATAAAACACCCCTACTTGTACGATATTGGAAAAATAACATAATACCAAATCAAATAAGATGATGCTTGCATCTCGGTTAAGTCGGGACTGTTCATAGTAGTATTAAGGGGTGAATGTAGCCTGATCAACTACATTTCCTCCAAGGTACAACTATCACATGCCCCGAGGAAATCATGAAAAGTGGTAAACCTAAAAACATACCCCTTTATTACCAAGAAGAGAACATCAATTTAATATATACAATAATTAAAAACATCTTAGGAATAATATCAGCATATTTATACACTCTCGCACACAGCATTGCTGGTTTCCATGAGATCCGTATTTGCATAATCAGGAGAATAACGGGTGGTTGGAGGAGTCTGAAGAGGAACCTGAAGAAGACCCCGAGGAGGAATTTGAAGGGGAACCCGAGGCGGAAGTCGAGGGTGGACCTACTGAGCCAGTGGTGGACCCTTACCCGATTAGGGTGCCCACTTATCGGATGGGCCCCACTAGTCCTACACCCCCCTGGGTATCGACCTCTAGAGGTGGAGCAGGCAGTAGGGACAGCGACCCCCGTTCGACATGTCGCGCGAGTTCTATGACTTGAAGGAGGGAGGACCGGCTGATCGCACACTCCCGGTCATGGTGAGACGATTGCGGAACACTGGCGACCTAGCTCAGAGTACCGCCGATCAGATGCACCAGATGCGGACTACGGTCAAGCGTGTAGAGCAGGAGACACGGGAGGTTATCTGAGAGTTCCACATGAGGCAGGTAAGGTGGGAGGCTCGACTCCGACATGCGGAACGAAAGGTGGCTCGCCTTCAGGGAGCGTCCACTTCCTCAGCACCACCCCCTGGCACTTCCCACCATGACTAGGACTAGTCGTATCCATCTTTAGTATTATGCTACTATGATCTATGCTATGTACCACCAACTCTATGTTTAAGTGATTACACTACTCGTAGAGTCGTTATGCTACCAAATTTGTATCCTATATGTATTCTCTCTCGAGCAAATTTTCATTATATCAAAGTACAGATATTATTAATGGAAAATATATGCGTTTTGTTGTGATGTTATTATCTGTTATGTGCTATGCTTCTATGATTATATGTTGATATACGAAACAACTTAAATACATGATATAAACCTAGTTATAAGTCCACAAGCCCACAAAACTTAGGTACTCAACATCTTTCCGTTTCGTGACAGAAAGATGCCTCAACGACCAACCCGCAGAAACCTTGGGCCAACCCCACCCGAGGTCAACTCAGCTGCATTCCAAGTAGCTGTATCTGCTGCGGTCACTGCAGCCATGGCACAAATTCACCAAGGGAACAATGGAGGAGGCAATGGACAAGGGGCTGGAAGTTCGAACAACGGAATAAATCAAGGACTTACCAAGACATGCTCCTACAAAGACTTCACCAATGCTAAGCCACGAACCTTTAATGGCACCGGGGGAATGATAACCCTAAAAAGATGGATTGAGAATGTGGAATCAGTGTTCAAGATATGCGAGTGCCCTGAGGAGATGAACGTGAAGTTTGCCGCATACACATTCTTTGATCAAGCTCTCACCTAGTGGAACATACATGTAGAAGTCATGACTCTCCCCGTAGCCAACGCCATGCCCTGGGCGGAGTTGAAAGAAATGCTGATGGCCGAGTACCGCCCGCGAGGCGAAATTCAGAAAATGGAATAGGAATTGTGGAATCTCACCATCTGAAATTCTGACATTGATGCATACATATCAAGGTTTAGCGAACTGTCTTTGTTATGTCCTGGCATGATTACTTCGGAAGGAAAGAAAATCGAACGATTCTTCTAGGGACTCACCTCCCCAATCCAAGGAAATGTGATAGCTACAAATCCTGAAACCTTCGACAGTACCACGAGACTGCCCAAGAAACTGTACGACCACAACAACAAGAAGGGCGAGAAGCCAGTGGAAACTAAAGGCAAGAAGGAGAGTGACAACAAGAAGGGAAAGAATTACAAGAGGAAGGGACGACAAGGCTGGGAGTCGTCCAAGAAGCAACAAACAGTGATAGTTAATGCTGCAACCACCCAAGTTCCCTCCGCACCACATGCTCCAGTCTCAGCTGCTCCAAGTGCACCTAGGCAGTATTTTGGAAATCTCCTAAAGTGCAAAAAGTGTAGTCTTCATCATAATGGCGAGTGCAGGGAGATGCATTGCACCAGTTGCAATCGAAAGGGTCACACGACAAAATATTGTAGGACCTATCCTCTCCAGAACCAGCAGCAAGGGAACAATAAAAACAACAACAACCACAACAACAACAACAACAACATCAAAAACAACGGCAACAATGCAGGACCAAGCCACACCTTCTATGGATGTGAAAAAAACTGGGCATTTATGTCGAAACTGCCCCAACAACAACAAACCTAGGAATGGAGGAACACGAAGAGTGCTGACCATGGGTCAGGGAGAAGCGGTTCAGGACCCCACTGTTGTCACCGGTACGTTTCTCCTAAACCACACTTATGCATGCATCCTATTTGACACCGTAGCCGAACGAAGCTTTGTGAGCAATAAATTTAAACACTTGTTAAAACAACAACCCAAGAAGCTTAATGAAACCTTTACGGTGGAAATGGCCAACGGGAAAACATAATCCACTAGTGCAATCTATATCAGATGTACCCTAACCTTGGACCAACGTGCCTTTCAAATAAACTTAATGCCTGTTTCCATTAGGAGTTTTGATGTGATTGTTGGCATGGATTGGTTAAGCCCCCACCATGCTGAAATTATGTGCCACGAGAAGGCCGTTCGCCTTCACCTTCCAGATCGGGAAACCCTAATTATATACGGAGACAAACCCAGCACGAACCTTCGTCTTATCTCGTGCATTAAGGCACAAAAGTATCTACGAAAGAAAGACTTGACGTTCCTGGCTCATATAGTGGATAAATCCAAGGAAGAGGTCAATATTCGAGACATTCCGGTAGCTTGCGAGTTCCCAGATGTCTTCCCTTAAGATCTTCCGGGGATACCCCCAGAAAGACAAGTCGAGTTCCAAATTGATCTTGTACCAAGAGCTACACCCATCGCCAAATCACCCTACAGATTGGCTCCTGCAGAGATGCAAGAATTTTCCAGCCAACTCAGTGAGATTTTGAATAAAAGATTCATCCGACCCAGTTTCTCACCCTAGGGAGCTCCGGTTCTCTTTGTTAAGAAGAAAGACGAATCCTTTAGTATATGCATTGACTACAGCAAACTAAGTAAGCTTACTGTCAACAATTGCTATCTACTCCCGCGAATCGACGATCTATTTGACCAACTTCAAGGTGCAAGCTATTTCTCTAAGATAGATCTGCGATCTGGATACCATCAACTCAAGGTCCGGGAAGAGGATATCCCCAAAACCGCTTTTCGAACATGTTATGGACATTATGAATTTGTCATAATGCCCTTCGGTCTAACGAATGCCCCTGCCGCATTTATGGACCTACTGAATCGAATCTGCCGACCATTCCTTGACAACTTTGCCATTGTTTTCATTGACAACATTCTAGTTTACTCTTGAAGCAAAGTGCAGCATGGCCAACATCTCCGACAAATCATGGAAACCCTACGAACCGAGAAGCTATACGCTAAACTCTCTAAGTGTGAGTTCTGGCTCCACAGTGTGAGTTCTGACGACATTCTAGTTTACACTTGAAGCGAACTATCTTTGTTATGTCCTGGCATGATTACTTCGGAAGGAAAGAAAATCGAACGATTCTTCTAGGGACTAACCTCCCCAATCCAAGGAAATGTGATAGCTGCAAATCCTGAAACCTTCGACAGTGCCAAGAGACTGGCCAAAAAACTGTACGACCACAACAACAAGAAGGGCGAGAAGCCAGTGGAAACTAAAGGCAAGAAGGAGAGTGACAACAAGAAGGGAAAGAATTACAAGAGGAAGGGACGACAAGGCTTGGAGTCGTCCAAGAAGCAACAAACAGTGATAGTTAATGCTGCAACCACCCAAGTTCCCTCCGCACCACATGCTCCAGTCTCAGCTGCTCCAAGTGCACCTAGACAGTATTCTGGAAATCTCCTAAAGTGCAAAAAGTGCAGTCTTCATCATAATGGCGAGTGCAGGGAGATGCATTGCACCAGTTGCAATCGAAAGGGTCACACGACAAAATATTGTAGGACCTATCCTCTCCAGAACCAGCAGCAAGGGAACAATAAAAACAACAACAACCACAACAACAACAACAACAACATCAAAAACAACGGCAACAATGCAGGACCAAGCCACACCTTCTATGGATGTGAAAAAAACTGGGCATTTATGTCGAAACTGCCCCAACAACAACAAACCTAGGAATGGAGGAACACGAAGAGTGCTGACCATGGGTCAGGGAGAAGCGGTTCAGGACCCCACTGTTGTCACCGGTACGTTTCTCCTAAACCACACTTATGCATGCATCCTATTTGACACCGTAGCCGAACGAAGCTTTGTGAGCAATAAATTTAAACACTTGTTAAAACAACAACCCAAGAAGCTTAATGAAACCTTTACGGTGGAAATGGCCAACGGGAAAACATAATCCACTAGTGCAATCTATATCAGATGTACCCTAACCTTGGACCAACGTGCCTTTCAAATAAACTTAATGCCTGTTTCCATTAGGAGTTTTGATGTGATTGTTGGCATGGATTGGTTAAGCCCCCACCATGCTGAAATTATGTGCCACGAGAAGGCCGTTCGCCTTCACCTTCCAGATCGGGAAACCCTAATTATATACGGAGACAAACCCAGCACGAACCTTCGTCTTATCTCGTGCATTAAGGCACAAAAGTATCTACGAAAGAAAGACTTGACGTTCCTGGCTCATATAGTGGATAAATCCAAGGAAGAGGTCAATATTCGAGACATTCCGGTAGCTTGCGAGTTCCCAGATGTCTTCCCTTAAGATCTTCCGGGGATACCCCCAGAAAGACAAGTCGAGTTCCAAATTGATCTTGTACCAAGAGCTACACCCATCGCCAAATCACCCTACAGATTGGCTCCTGCAGAGATGCAAGAATTTTCCAGCCAACTCAGTGAGATTTTGAATAAAAGATTCATCCGACCCAGTTTCTCACCCTAGGGAGCTCCGGTTCTCTTTGTTAAGAAGAAAGACGAATCCTTTAGTATATGCATTGACTACAGCAAACTAAGTAAGCTTACTGTCAACAATTGCTATCTACTCCCGCGAATCGACGATCTATTTGACCAACTTCAAGGTGCAAGCTATTTCTCTAAGATAGATCTGCGATCTGGATACCATCAACTCAAGGTCCGGGAAGAGGATATCCCCAAAACCGCTTTTCGAACATGTTATGGACATTATGAATTTGTCATAATGCCCTTCGGTCTAACGAATGCCCCTGCCGCATTTATGGACCTACTGAATCGAATCTGCCGACCATTCCTTGACAACTTTGCCATCGTTTTCATTGACAACATTCTAGTTTACTCTTGAAGCAAAGTGTAGCATGGCCAACATCTCCGACAAATCATGGAAACCCTACGAACCGAGAAGCTATACGCTAAACTCTCTAAGTGTGAGTTCTGGCTCCACAGTGTGAGTTCTGACGACATTCTAGTTTACACTTGAAGCGAACTATCTTTGTTATGTCCTGGCATGATTACTTCGGAAGGAAAGAAAATCGAACGATTCTTCTAGGGACTAACCTCCCCAATCCAAGGAAATGTGATAGCTGCAAATCCTGAAACCTTCGACAGTGCCAAGAGACTGTCCAAAAAACTGTACGACCACAACAACAAGAAGGGCGAGAAGCCAGTGGAAACTAAAGGCAAGAAGGAGAGTGACAACAAGAAGGGAAAGAATTACAAGAGGAAGGGACGACAAGGCTTGGAGTCGTCCAAGAAGCAACAAACAGTGATAGTTAATGCTGCAACCACCCAAGTTCCCTCCGCACCACATGCTCCAGTCTCAGCTGCTCCAAGTGCACCTAGACAGTATTCTGGAAATCTCCTAAAGTGCAAAAAGTGCAGTCTTCATCATAATGGCGAGTGCAGGGAGATGCATTGCACCAGTTGCAATCGAAAGGGTCACACGACAAAATATTGTAGGACCTATCCTCTCCAGAACCAGCAGCAAGGGAACAATAAAAACAACAACAACCACAACAACAACAACAACAACATCAAAAACAACGGCAACAATGCAGGACCAAGCCACACCTTCTATGGATGTGAAAAAAACTGGGCATTTATGTCGAAACTGCCCCAACAACAACAAACCTAGGAATGGAGGAACACGAAGAGTGCTGACCATGGGTCAGGGAGAAGCGGTTCAGGACCCCACTGTTGTCACCGGTACGTTTCTCCTAAACCACACTTATGCATGCATCCTATTTGACACCGTAGCCGAACGAAGCTTTGTGAGCAATAAATTTAAACACTTGTTAAAACAACAACCCAAGAAGCTTAATGAAACCTTTACGGTGGAAATGGCCAACGGGAAGACATAATCCACTAGTGCAATCTATATCAGATGTACCCTAACCTTGGACCAACGTGCCTTTCAAATAAACTTAATGCCTGTTTCCATTAGGAGTTTTGATGTGATTGTTGGCATGGATTGGTTAAGCCCCCACCATGCTGAAATTATGTGCCACGAGAAGGCCGTTCGCCTTCACCTTCCAGATCGGGAAACCCTAATTATATACGGAGACAAACCCAGCACGAACCTTCGTCTTATCTCGTGCATTAAGGCACAAAAGTATCTACGAAAGAAAGACTTGACGTTCCTGGCTCATATAGTGGATAAATCCAAGGAAGAGGTCAATATTCGAGACATTCCGGTAGCTTGCGAGTTCCCAGATGTCTTCCCTTAAGATCTTCCGGGGATACCCCCAGAAAGACAAGTCGAGTTCCAAATTGATCTTGTACCAAGAGCTACACCCATCGCCAAATCACCCTACAGATTGGCTCCTGCAGAGATGCAAGAATTTTCCAGCCAACTTAGTGAGATTTTGAATAAAAGATTCATCCGACCCAGTTTCTCACCCTAGGGAGCTCCGGTTCTCTTTGTTAAGAAGAAAGACGAATCCTTTAGTATATGCATTGACTACAGCAAACTAAGTAAGCTTACTGTCAACAATTGCTATCTACTCCCGCGAATCGACGATCTATTTGACCAACTTCAAGGTGCAAGCTATTTCTCTAAGATAGATCTGCGATCTGGATACCATCAACTCAAAGTACGGGAAGAGGATATCCCCAAAACCGCTTTTCGAACATGTTATGGACATTATGAATTTGTCATAATGCCCTTCGGTCTAACGAATGCCCCTGCCGCATTTATGGACCTACTGAATCGAATCTGCCGACCATTCCTTGACAACTTTGCCATCGTTTTCATTGACAACATTCTAGTTTACTCTTGAAGCAAAGTGCAGCATGGCCAACATCTCCGACAAATCATGGAAACCCTACGAACCGAGAAGCTATACGCTAAACTCTCTAAGTGTGAGTTCTGGCTCCACAGTGTGAGTTCTGACGACATTCTAGTTTACACTTGAAGCGAACTATCTTTGTTATGTCCTGGCATGATTACTTCGGAAGGAAAGAAAATCGAACGATTCTTCTAGGGACTAACCTCCCCAATCCAAGGAAATGTGATAGCTGCAAATCCTGAAACCTTCGACAGTGCCAAGAGACTGGCCAAAAAACTGTACGACCACAACAACAAGAAGGGCGAGAAGCCAGTGGAAACTAAAGGCAAGAAGGAGAGTGACAACAAGAAGGGAAAGAATTACAAGAGGAAGGGACGACAAGGCTTGGAGTCGTCCAAGAAGCAACAAACAGTGATAGTTAATGCTGCAACCACCCAAGTTCCCTCCGCACCACATGCTCCAGTCTCAGCTGCTCCAAGTGCACCTAGACAGTATTCTGGAAATCTCCTAAAGTGCAAAAAGTGCAGTCTTCATCATAATGGCGAGTGCAGGGAGATGCATTGCACCAGTTGCAATCGAAAGGGTCACACGACAAAATATTGTAGGACCTATCCTCTCCAGAACCAGCAGCAAGGGAACAATAAAAACAACAACAACCACAACAACAACAACAACAACATCAAAAACAACGGCAACAATGCAGGACCAAGCCACACCTTCTATGGATGTGAAAAAAACTGGGCATTTATGTCGAAACTGCCCCAACAACAACAAACCTAGGAATGGAGGAACACGAAGAGTGCTGACCATGGGTCAGGGAGAAGCGGTTCAGGACCCCACTGTTGTCACCGGTACGTTTCTCCTAAACCACACTTATGCATGCATCCTATTTGACACCGTAGCCGAACGAAGCTTTGTGAGCAATAAATTTAAACACTTGTTAAAACAACAACCCAAGAAGCTTAATGAAACCTTTACGGTGGAAATGGCCAACGGGAAAACATAATCCACTAGTGCAATCTATATCAGATGTACCCTAACCTTGGACCAACGTGCCTTTCAAATAAACTTAATGCCTGTTTCCATTAGGAGTTTTGATGTGATTGTTGGCATGGATTGGTTAAGCCCCCACCATGCTGAAATTATGTGCCACGAGAAGGCCGTTCGCCTTCACCTTCCAGATCGGGAAACCCTAATTATATACGGAGACAAACCCAGCACGAACCTTCGTCTTATCTCGTGCATTAAGGCACAAAAGTATCTACGAAAGAAAGACTTGACGTTCCTGGCTCATATAGTGGATAAATCCAAGGAAGAGGTCAATATTCGAGACATTCCGGTAGCTTGCGAGTTCCCAGATGTCTTCCCTTAAGATCTTCCGGGGATACCCCCAGAAAGACAAGTCGAGTTCCAAATTGATCTTGTACCAAGAGCTACACCCATCGCCAAATCACCCTACAGATTGGCTCCTGCAGAGATGCAAGAATTTTCCAGCCAACTCAGTGAGATTTTGAATAAAAGATTCATCCGACCCAGTTTCTCACCCTAGGGAGCTCCGGTTCTCTTTGTTAAGAAGAAAGACGAATCCTTTAGTATATGCATTGACTACAGCAAACTAAGTAAGCTTACTGTCAACAATTGCTATCTACTCCCGCGAATCGACGATCTATTTGACCAACTTCAAGGTGCAAGCTATTTCTCTAAGATAGATCTGCGATCTGGATACCATCAACTCAAGGTCCGGGAAGAGGATATCCCCAAAACCGCTTTTCGAACATGTTATGGACATTATGAATTTGTCATAATGCCCTTCGGTCTAACGAATGCCCCTGCCGCATTTATGGACCTACTGAATCGAATCTGCCGACCATTCCTTGACAACTTTGCCATCGTTTTCATTGACAACATTCTAGTTTACTCTTGAAGCAAAGTGTAGCATGGCCAACATCTCCGACAAATCATGGAAACCCTACGAACCGAGAAGCTATACGCTAAACTCTCTAAGTGTGAGTTCTGGCTCCACAGTGTGAGTTCTGACGACATTCTAGTTTACACTTGAAGCGAACTATCTTTGTTATGTCCTGGCATGATTACTTCGGAAGGAAAGAAAATCGAACGATTCTTCTAGGGACTAACCTCCCCAATCCAAGGAAATGTGATAGCTGCAAATCCTGAAACCTTCGACAGTGCCAAGAGACTGTCCAAAAAACTGTACGACCACAACAACAAGAAGGGCGAGAAGCCAGTGGAAACTAAAGGCAAGAAGGAGAGTGACAACAAGAAGGGAAAGAATTACAAGAGGAAGGGACGACAAGGCTTGGAGTCGTCCAAGAAGCAACAAACAATGATAGTTAATGCTGCAACCACCCAAGTTCCCTCCGCACCACATGCTCCAGTCTCAGCTGCTCCAAGTGCACCTAGACAGTATTCTGGAAATCTCCTAAAGTGCAAAAAGTGCAGTCTTCATCATAATGGCGAGTGCAGGGAGATGCATTGCACCAGTTGCAATCGAAAGGGTCACACGGCAAAATATTATGGGACCTATCCTCTCCAGAACCAGCAGCAAGGGAACAATAACAACAACAACAACCACAACAACAACAACATCAAAAACAACGGCAACAATGCAGGACCAAGCCACACCTTCTATGGATGTGAAAAAAACTGGGCATTTATGTCGAAACTGCCCCAATAACAACAAACCTAGGAATGGAGGAACACGAAGAGTGCTGACCATGGGTCAGGGAGAAGCGGTTCAGGACCCCACTGTTGTCACCGATACGTTTCTCCTAAACCACACTTATGCATGCATCCTATTTGACACCGTAGCCGAACGAAGCTTTGTGAGCAATAAATTTAAACACTTGTTAAAACAACAACCCCAGAAGCTTAATGAAACCTTTACGGTGGAAATGGCCAACGGGAAAACATAATCCACTAGTGCAATCTATATCAGCTGTACCCTAACCTTGGGCCAACGTGCCTTTCAAATAAACTTAATGCCTGTTTCCATTAGGAGTTTTGATGTGATTGTTGGCATGGATTGGTTAAGCCCCCACCATGCTGAAATTATGTGCCACGAGAAGGCTGTTCGCCTTCACCTTCCAGATCGGGAAACCCTAATTATATACGGAGACAAACCCAGCACGAACCTTCGTCTTATCTCGTGCATTAAGGCACAAAAGTATCTACGAAAGAAAGACTTGACGTTCCTGGCTCATATAGTGGATAAATCCAAGGAAGAGGTCAATATTCGAGACATTCCGGTAGCTTGCGAGTTCCCAGATGTCTTCCCTTAAGATCTTCCGGGGATACCCCCAGAAAGACAAGTCGAGTTCCAAATTGATCTTGTACCAAGAGCTACACCCATCGCCAAATCACCCTACAGATTGGCTCCTGCAGAGATGCAAGAATTTTCCAGCCAACTCAGTGAGATTTTGAATAAAAGATTCATCCGACCCAGTTTCTCACCCTAGGGAGCTCCGGTTCTCTTTGTTAAGAAGAAAGACGAATCCTTTAGTATATGCATTGACTACAGCAAACTAAGTAAGCTTACTGTCAACAATTGCTATCTACTCCCGCGAATCGACGATCTATTTGACCAACTTCAAGGTGCAAGCTATTTCTCTAAGATAGATCTGCGATCTGGATACCATCAACTCAAGGTCCGGGAAGAGGATATCCCCAAAACCGCTTTTCGAACATGTTATGGACATTATGAATTTGTCATAATGCCCTTCGGTCTAACGAATGCCCCTGCCGCATTTATGGACCTACTGAATCGAATCTGCCGACCATTCCTTGACAACTTTGCCATCGTTTTCATTGACAACATTCTAGTTTACTCTTGAAGCAAAGTGTAGCATGGCCAACATCTCCGACAAATCATGGAAACCCTACGAACCGAGAAGCTATACGCTAAACTCTCTAAGTGTGAGTTCTGGCTCCACAGTGTGAGTTCTGACGACATTCTAGTTTACACTTGAAGCGAACTATCTTTGTTATGTCCTGGCATGATTACTTCGGAAGGAAAGAAAATCGAACGATTCTTCTAGGGACTAACCTCCCCAATCCAAGGAAATGTGATAGCTGCAAATCCTGAAACCTTCGACAGTGCCAAGAGACTGGCCAAAAAACTGTACGACCACAACAACAAGAAGGGCGAGAAGCCAGTGGAAACTAAAGGCAAGAAGGAGAGTGACAACAAGAAGGGAAAGAATTACAAGAGGAAGGGACGACAAGGCTTGGAGTCGTCCAAGAAGCAACAAACAGTGATAGTTAATGCTGCAACCACCCAAGTTCCCTCCGCACCACATGCTCCAGTCTCAGCTGCTCCAAGTGCACCTAGACAGTATTCTGGAAATCTCCTAAAGTGCAAAAAGTGCAGTCTTCATCATAATGGCGAGTGCAGGGAGATGCATTGCACCAGTTGCAATCGAAAGGGTCACACGGCAAAATATTATGGGACCTATCCTCTCCAGAACCAGCAGCAAGGGAACAATAACAACAACAACAACCACAACAACAACAACATCAAAAACAACGGCAACAATGCAGGACCAAGCCACACCTTCTATGGATGTGAAAAAAACTGGGCATTTATGTCGAAACTGCCCCAATAACAACAAACCTAGGAATGGAGGAACACGAAGAGTGCTGACCATGGGTCAGGGAGAAGCGGTTCAGGACCCCACTGTTGTCACCGATACGTTTCTCCTAAACCACACTTATGCATGCATCCTATTTGACACCGTAGCCGAACGAAGCTTTGTGAGCAATAAATTTAAACACTTGTTAAAACAACAACCCCAGAAGCTTAATGAAACCTTTACGGTGGAAATGGCCAACGGGAAAACATAATCCACTAGTGCAATCTATATCAGATGTACCCTAACCTTGGACCAACGTGCCTTTCAAATAAACTTAATGCCTGTTTCCATTAGGAGTTTTGATGTGATTGTTGGCATGGATTGGTTAAGCCCCCACCATGCTGAAATTATGTGCCACGAGAAGGCCGTTCGCCTTCACCTTCCAGATCGGGAAACCCTAATTATATACGGAGACAAACCCAGCACGAACCTTCGTCTTATCTCGTGCATTAAGGCACAAAAGTATCTACGAAAGAAAGACTTGACGTTCCTGGCTCATATAGTGGATAAATCCAAGGAAGAGGTCAATATTCGAGACATTCCGGTAGCTTGCGAGTTCCCAGATGTCTTCCCTTAAGATCTTCCGGGGATACCCCCAGAAAGACAAGTCGAGTTCCAAATTGATCTTGTACCAAGAGCTACACCCATCGCCAAATCACCCTACAGATTGGCTCCTGCAGAGATGCAAGAATTTTCCAGCCAACTCAGTGAGATTTTGAATAAAAGATTCATCCGACCCAGTTTCTCACCCTAGGGAGCTCCGGTTCTCTTTGTTAAGAAGAAAGACGAATCCTTTAGTATATGCATTGACTACAGCAAACTAAGTAAGCTTACTGTCAACAATTGCTATCTACTCCCGCGAATCGACGATCTATTTGACCAACTTCAAGGTGCAAGCTATTTCTCTAAGATAGATCTGCGATCTGGATACCATCAACTCAAGGTCCGGGAAGAGGATATCCCCAAAACCGCTTTTCGAACATGTTATGGACATTATGAATTTGTCATAATGCCCTTCGGTCTAACGAATGCCCCTGCCGCATTTATGGACCTACTGAATCGAATCTGCCGACCATTCCTTGACAACTTTGCCATCGTTTTCATTGACAACATTCTAGTTTACTCTTGAAGCAAAGTGCAGCATGGCCAACATCTCCGACAAATCATGGAAACCCTACGAACCGAGAAGCTATACGCTAAACTCTCTAAGTGTGAGTTCTGGCTCCACAGTGTGAGTTCTGACGACATTCTAGTTTACACTTGAAGCGAACTATCTTTGTTATGTCCTGGCATGATTACTTCGGAAGGAAAGAAAATCGAACGATTCTTCTAGGGACTAACCTCCCCAATCCAAGGAAATGTGATAGCTGCAAATCCTGAAACCTTCGACAGTGCCAAGAGACTGGCCAAAAAACTGTACGACCACAACAACAAGAAGGGCGAGAAGCCAGTGGAAACTAAAGGCAAGAAGGAGAGTGACAACAAGAAGGGAAAGAATTACAAGAGGAAGGGACGACAAGGCTTGGAGTCGTCCAAGAAGCAACAAACAGTGATAGTTAATGCTGCAACCACCCAAGTTCCCTCCGCACCACATGCTCCAGTCTCAGCTGCTCCAAGTGCACCTAGACAGTATTCTGGAAATCTCCTAAAGTGCAAAAAGTGCAGTCTTCATCATAATGGCGAGTGCAGGGAGATGCATTGCACCAGTTGCAATCGAAAGGGTCACACGACAAAATATTATGGGACCTATCCTCTCCAGAACCAGCAGCAAGGGAACAATAACAACAACAACAACCACAACAACAACAACATCAAAAACAACGGCAACAATGCAGGACCAAGCCACACCTTCTATGGATGTGAAAAAAACTGGGCATTTATGTCGAAACTGCCCCAATAACAACAAACCTAGGAATGGAGGAACATGAAGAGTGCTGACCATGGGTCAGGGAGAAGCGGTTCAGGACCCCACTGTTGTCACCGATACGTTTCTCCTAAACCACACTTATGCATGCATCCTATTTGACACCGTAGCCGAACGAAGCTTTGTGAGCAATAAATTTAAACACTTGTAAAAACAACAACCCCAGAAGCTTAATGAAACCTTTACGGTGGAAATGGCCAACGGGAAAACATAATCCACTAGTGCAATCTATATCAGCTGTACCCTAACCTTGGGCCAACGTGCCTTTCAAATAAACTTAATGCCTGTTTCCATTAGGAGTTTTGATGTGATTGTTGGCATGGATTGGTTAAGCCCCCACCATGCTGAAATTATGTGCCACGAGAAGGCCGTTCGCCTTCACCTTCCAGATCGGGAAACCCTAATTATATACGGAGACAAACCCAGCGCGAACCTTCGTCTTATCTCGTGCATTAAGGCACAAAAGTATCTACGAAAGAAAGACTTGACGTTCCTAGCTCATATAGTGGATAAATCCAAGGAAGAGGTCAATATTCGAGACATTCCGGTAGCTTGCGAGTTCCCAGATGTCTTCCCTTAAGATCTTCCGGGGATACCCCCAGAAAGACAAGTCGAGTTCCAAATTGATCTTGTACCAAGAGCTACACCCATCGCCAAATCACCCTACAGATTGGCTCCTGCAGAGATGCAAGAATTTTCCAGCCAACTCAGTGAGATTTTGAATAAAAGATTCATCCGACCCAGTTTCTCACCCTAGGGAGCTCCGGTTCTCTTTGTTAAGAAGAAAGACGAATCCTTTAGTATATGCATTGACTACAGCAAACTAAGTAAGCTTACTGTCAACAATTGCTATCTACTCCCGCGAATCGACGATCTATTTGACCAACTTCAAGGTGCAAGCTATTTCTCTAAGATAGATCTGCGATCTGGATACCATCAACTCAAGGTCCGGGAAGAGGATATCCCCAAAACCGCTTTTCGAACATGTTATGGACATTATGAATTTGTCATAATGCCCTTCGGTCTAACGAATGCCCCTGCCGCATTTATGGACCTACTGAATCGAATCTGCCGACCATTCCTTGACAACTTTGCCATCGTTTTCATTGACAACATTCTAGTTTACTCTTGAAGCAAAGTGTAGCATGGCCAACATCTCCGACAAATCATGGAAACCCTACGAACCGAGAAGCTATACGCTAAACTCTCTAAGTGTGAGTTCTGGCTCCACAGTGTGAGTTCTGACGACATTCTAGTTTACACTTGAAGCGAACTATCTTTGTTATGTCCTGGCATGATTACTTCGGAAGGAAAGAAAATCGAACGATTCTTCTAGGGACTAACCTCCCCAATCCAAGGAAATGTGATAGCTGCAAATCCTGAAACCTTCGACAGTGCCAAGAGACTGGCCAAAAAACTGTACGACCACAACAACAAGAAGGGCGAGAAGCCAGTGGAAACTAAAGGCAAGAAGGAGAGTGACAACAAGAAGGGAAAGAATTACAAGAGGAAGGGACGACAAGGCTTGGAGTCGTCCAAGAAGCAACAAACAGTGATAGTTAATGCTGCAACCACCCAAGTTCCCTCCGCACCACATGCTCCAGTCTCAGCTGCTCCAAGTGCACCTAGACAGTATTCTGGAAATCTCCTAAAGTGCAAAAAGTGCAGTCTTCATCATAATGGCGAGTGCAGGGAGATGCATTGCACCAGTTGCAATCGAAAGGGTCACACGGCAAAATATTATGGGACCTATCCTCTCCAGAACCAGCAGCAAGGGAACAATAACAACAACAACAACCACAACAACAACAACATCAAAAACAACGGCAACAATGCAGGACCAAGCCACACCTTCTATGGATGTGAAAAAAACTGGGCATTTATGTCGAAACTGCCCCAATAACAACAAACCTAGGAATGGAGGAACACGAAGAGTGCTGACCATGGGTCAGGGAGAAGCGGTTCAGGACCCCACTGTTGTCACCGATACGTTTCTCCTAAACCACACTTATGCATGCATCCTATTTGACACCGTAGCCGAACGAAGCTTTGTGAGCAATAAATTTAAACACTTGTTAAAACAACAACCCCAGAAGCTTAATGAAACCTTTACGGTGGAAATGGCCAACGGGAAAACATAATCCACTAGTGCAATCTATATCAGCTGTACCCTAACCTTGGGCCAACGTGCCTTTCAAATAAACTTAATGCCTGTTTCCATTAGGAGTTTTGATGTGATTGTTGGCATGGATTGGTTAAGCCCCCACCATGCTGAAATTATGTGCCACGAGAAGGCCGTTCGCCTTCACCTTCCAGATCGGGAAACCCTAATTATATACGGAGACAAACCCAGCACGAACCTTCGTCTTATCTTGTGCATTAAGGCAGACAAAGTATCTACGAAAGAAAGACTTGACGTTCCTAGCTCATATAGTGGATAAATCCAAGGAAGAGGTCAATATTCGAGACATTCCGGTAGCTTGCGAGTTCCCAGATGTCTTCCCTTAAGATCTTCCGGGGATACCCCCAGAAAGACAAGTCGAGTTCCAAATTGATCTTGTACCAAGAGCTACACCCATCGCCAAATCACCCTACAGATTGGCTCCTGCAGAGATGCAAGAATTTTCCAGCCAACTCAGTGAGATTTTGAATAAAAGATTCATCCGACCCAGTTTCTCACCCTAGGGAGCTCCGGTTCTCTTTGTTAAGAAGAAAGACGAATCCTTTAGTATATGCATTGACTACAGCAAACTAAGTAAGCTTACTGTCAACAATTGCTATCTACTCCCGCGAATCGACGATCTATTTGACCAACTTCAAGGTGCAAGCTATTTCTCTAAGATAGATCTGCGATCTGGATACCATCAACTCAAGGTCCGGGAAGAGGATATCCCCAAAACCGCTTTTCGAACATGTTATGGACATTATGAATTTGTCATAATGCCCTTCGGTCTAACGAATGCCCCTGCCGCATTTATGGACCTACTGAATCGAATCTGCCGACCATTCCTTGACAACTTTGCCATCGTTTTCATTGACAACATTCTAGTTTACTCTTGAAGCAAAGTGCAGCATGGCCAACATCTCCGACAAATCATGGAAACCCTACGAACCGAGAAGCTATACGCTAAACTCTCTAAGTGTGAGTTCTGGCTCCACAGTGTGAGTTCTGACGACATTCTAGTTTACACTTGAAGCGAACTATCTTTGTTATGTCCTGGCATGATTACTTCGGAAGGAAAGAAAATCGAACGATTCTTCTAGGGACTAACCTCCCCAATCCAAGGAAATGTGATAGCTGCAAATCCTGAAACCTTCGACAGTGCCAAGAGACTGGCCAAAAAACTGTACGACCACAACAACAAGAAGGGCGAGAAGCCAGTGGAAACTAAAGGCAAGAAGGAGAGTGACAACAAGAAGGGAAAGAATTACAAGAGGAAGGGACGACAAGGCTTGGAGTCGTCCAAGAAGCAACAAACAGTGATAGTTAATGCTGCAACCACCCAAGTTCCCTCCGCACCACATGCTCCAGTCTCAGCTGCTCCAAGTGCACCTAGACAGTATTCTGGAAATCTCCTAAAGTGCAAAAAGTGCAGTCTTCATCATAATGGCGAGTGCAGGGAGATGCATTGCACCAGTTGCAATCGAAAGGGTCACACGGCAAAATATTATGCGACCTATCCTCTCCAGAACCAGCAGCAAGGGAACAATAACAACAACAACAACCACAACAACAACAACATCAAAAACAACGGCAACAATGCAGGACCAAGCCACACCTTCTATGGATGTGAAAAAAACTGGGCATTTATGTCGAAACTGCCCCAATAACAACAAACCTAGGAATGGAGGAACACGAAGAGTGCTGACCATGGGTCAGGGAGAAGCGGTTCAGGACCCCACTGTTGTCACCGATACGTTTCTCCTAAACCACACTTATGCATGCATCCTATTTGACACCGTAGCCGAACGAAGCTTTGTGAGCAATAAATTTAAACACTTGTTAAAACAACAACCCCAGAAGCTTAATGAAACCTTTACGGTGGAAATGGCCAACGGGAAAACATAATCCACTAGTGCAATCTATATCAGCTGTACCCTAACCTTGGGCCAACGTGCCTTTCAAATAAACTTAATGCCTGTTTCCATTAGGAGTTTTGATGTGATTGTTGGCATGGATTGGTTAAGCCCCCACCATGCTGAAATTATGTGCCACGAGAAGGCCGTTTGCCTTCACCTTCCAGATCGGGAAACCCTAATTATATACGGAGACAAACCCAGCACGAACCTTCGTCTTATCTTGTGCATTAAGGCACAAAAGTATCTACGAAAGAAAGACTTGACGTTCCTAGCTCATATAGTGGATAAATCCAAGGAAGAGGTCAATATTCGAGACATTCCGGTAGCTTGCGAGTTCCCAGATGTCTTCCCTTAAGATCTTCCGGGGATACCCCCAGAAAGACAAGTCGAGTTCCAAATTGATCTTGTACCAAGAGCTACACCCATCGCCAAATCACCCTACAGATTGGCTCCTGCAGAGATGCAAGAATTTTCCAGCCAACTCAGTGAGATTTTGAATAAAAGATTCATCCGACCCAGTTTCTCACCCTAGGGAGCTCCGGTTCTCTTTGTTAAGAAGAAAGACGAATCCTTTAGTATATGCATTGACTACAGCAAACTAAGTAAGCTTACTGTCAACAATTGCTATCTACTCCCGCGAATCGACGATCTATTTGACCAACTTCAAGGTGCAAGCTATTTCTCTAAGATAGATCTGCGATCTGGATACCATCAACTCAAGGTCCGGGAAGAGGATATCCCCAAAACCGCTTTTCGAACATGTTATGGACATTATGAATTTGTCATAATGCCCTTCGGTCTAACGAATGCCCCTGCCGCATTTATGGACCTACTGAATCGAATCTGCCGACCATTCCTTGACAACTTTGCCATCGTTTTCATTGACAACATTCTAGTTTACTCTTGAAGCAAAGTGCAGCATGGCCAACATCTCCGACAAATCATGGAAACCCTACGAACCGAGAAGCTATACGCTAAACTCTCTAAGTGTGAGTTCTGGCTCCACAGTGTGAGTTCTGACGACATTCTAGTTTACACTTGAAGCGAACTATCTTTGTTATGTCCTGGCATGATTACTTCGGAAGGAAAGAAAATCGAACGATTCTTCTAGGGACTAACCTCCCCAATCCAAGGAAATGTGATAGCTGCAAATCCTGAAACCTTCGACAGTGCCAAGAGACTGGCCAAAAAACTGTACGACCACAACAACAAGAAGGGCGAGAAGCCAGTGGAAACTAAAGGCAAGAAGGAGAGTGACAACAAGAAGGGAAAGAATTACAAGAGGAAGGGACGACAAGGCTTGGAGTCGTCCAAGAAGCAACAAACAGTGATAGTTAATGCTGCAACCACCCAAGTTCCCTCCGCACCACATGCTCCAGTCTCAGCTGCTCCAAGTGCACCTAGACAGTATTCTGGAAATCTCCTAAAGTGCAAAAAGTGCAGTCTTCATCATAATGGCGAGTGCAGGGAGATGCATTGCACCAGTTGCAATCGAAAGGGTCACACGGCAAAATATTATGGGACCTATCCTCTCCAGAACCAGCAGCAAGGGAACAATAACAACAACAACAACCACAACAACAACAACATCAAAAACAACGGCAACAATGCAGGACCAAGCCACACCTTCTATGGATGTGAAAAAAACTGGGCATTTATGTCGAAACTGCCCCAATAACAACAAACCTAGGAATGGAGGAACACGAAGAGTGCTGACCATGGGTCAGGGAGAAGCGGTTCAGGACCCCACTGTTGTCACCGGTACGTTTCTCCTAAACCACACTTATGCATGCATCCTATTTGACACCGTAGCCGAACGAAGCTTTGTGAGCAATAAAGTTAAACACTTGTTAAAACAACAACCCCAGAAGCTTAATGAAACCTTTACGGTGGAAATGGCCAACGGGAAAACATAATCCACTAGTGCAATCTATATCAGATGTACCCTAACCTTGGGCCAACGTGCCTTTCAAATAAACTTAATGCCTGTTTCCATTAGGAGTTTTGATGTGATTGTTGGCATGGATTGGTTAAGCCCCCACCATGCTGAAATTATGTGCCACGAGAAGGCCGTTCGCCTTCACCTTCCAGATCGGGAAACCCTAATTATATACGGAGACAAACCCAGCACGAACCTTCGTCTTATCTCGTGCATTAAGGCACAAAAGTATCTACGAAAGAAAGACTTGACGTTCCTGGCTCATATAGTGGATAAATCCAAGGAAGAGGTCAATATTCGAGACATTCCGGTAGCTTGCGAGTTCCCAGATGTCTTCCCTTAAGATCTTTCGGGGATACCCCCAGAAAGACAAGTCGAGTTCCAAATTGATCTTGTACCAAGAGCTACACCCATCGCCAAATCACCCTACAGATTGGCTCCTGCAGAGATGCAAGAATTTTCCAGCCAACTCAGTGAGATTTGGAATAAAAGATTCATCCGACCCAGTTTCTCACCCTAGGGAGCTCCGATTCTCTTTGTTAAGAAGAAAGACGAATCCTTTAGTATGTGCATTGACTACAGCAAACTAAGTAAGCTTACTGTCAACAATTGCTATCCACTCCCGCGAATCGACGATCTATTTGACCAACTTCAAGGCGCAAGCTATTTCTCTAAGATAGATCTGCGATCTGGATACCATCAAATCAAGGTCCGGGAATAGGATATCCCCAAAACCGCTTTTCGAACATGTTATGGACATTATGAATTTGTCATAATGCCCTTCGGTCTAACGAATGCCCCTGCCGCATTTATGGACCTACTGAATCGAATCTGCCGACCATTCCTTGACAACTTTGCCATCGTTTTCATTGACGACATTCTAGTTTACTCTTGAAGCAAAGTGCAGCATGGCCAACATCTGCGACAAATCCTGGAAACCCTACAAACCGAGAAGCTATACGCTAAACTCTCTAAGTGTGTGTTCTGGCTCCACAGTGTGAGTTCTGACGACATTCTAGTTTACACTTGAAGCGAACTATCTTTGTTATGTCCTGGCATGATTACTTCGGAAGGAAAGAAAATCAAACGATTCTTCTAGGGACTAACCTCCCCAATCCAAGGAAATGTGATAGCTGCAAATCCTGAAACCTTTGACAGTGCCAAGAGACTGGCCAAGAAACTGTACGACCACAACAAAAAGAAGGGCGAGAAGCCAGTGGAAACTAAAGGCAAGAAGGAGAGTGACAACAAGAAGGGAAAGAATTACAAGAGAAAGGGACGACAAGGCTCGGAGTAGTCCAAGAAGCAACAAACAGTGATAGTTAATGCTGCAACCACCCAATTTCCCTCCGCACCACATGCTCCAGTCTCAGCTGTTCCAAGTTCACCTAGGCAGTATTCTGGAAATCTCCTAAAGTGCAAAAAGTGCAGTCTTCATCATAATGGCGAGTGCAGGGAGATGCATTGCACCAGTTGCAATGGGTCACACGGCAAAATATTATGGCACCTATCCTCTCCAGAACCAGCAGCAAGGGAACAATAACAACAACAACAACCACAACAACAACAACATCAAAAACAACAACAACAATGTAGGACCAAGCCACACCTTCTATGGATGTGAAAAAAACTGGGCATTTATGTCGAAACTGCCCCAACAACAACAAACCTAGGAATGGAGGAACATGAAGAGTGCTGACCATGGGTCAGGGAGAAGCGGTTCAGGACCCCACTGTTGTCACCGGTACGTTTCTCCTAAACCACACTTATTCATGCATCCTATTTGACACCGTAGCCGAATGAAGCTTTGTGAGCAATAAATTTAAACACTTGTTAAAACAACAACCCCAGAAGCTTAATGAAACCTTTACGGTGGAAATGGCCAACGGGAAAACATAATCCACTAGTGAAATCTATATCAGATGTACCCTAACCTTGGACCAACGTGCCTTTCAAATAAACTTAATGCCTGTTTCCATTAGGAGTTTTGATGTGATTGTTGGCATGGATTGGTTAAGCCCCCACCATGCTGAAATTATGTGCCACGAGAAGGCCGTTCGCCTTCACCTTCCAGATTGGGAAACCCTAATTATATACGGAGACAAACCCAGCACGAACCTTCGTCTTCTCTCGTGCATTAAGGCACAAAAGTATCTACGAAAGAAAGACTTGACGTTCCTGGCTCATATAGTGGATAAATCCAAGGAAGAGGTCAATATTCGAGACATTCCGGTAGCTTGCGAGTTCCCAGATGTCTTCCCTTAAGATCTTCCGGGGATACCCCCAGAAAGACAAGTCGAGTTCCAAATTGATCTTGTACCAAGAGCTACACCCATCGCCAAATCACCCTACAGATTGGCTCCTGCAGAGATGCAAGAATTTTCCAGCCAACTCAGTGAGATTTGGAATAAAAGATTCATCCGACCCAGTTTCTCACCCTAGGGAGCTCCGGTTCTCTTTGTTAAGAAGAAAGACGAATCCTTTAGTATGTGCATTGACTACAACAAACTAAGTAAGCTTACTGTCAACAATTGCTATCCACTCCCGCGAATCGACGATCTATTTGACCAACTTCAAGGCGCAAGCTATTTCTCTAAGATAGATCTGCGATCTGGATACCATCAAATCAAGGTCCGGGAATAGGATATCCCCAAAACCGCTTTTCGAACATGTTATGGACATTATGAATTTTTCATAATGCCCTTCGGTCTAACGAATGCCCCTGCCGCATTTATGGACCTACTGAATCGAATCTGCCGACCATTCCTTGACAACTTTGCCATCGTTTTCATTGACGACATTCTAGTTTACTCTTGAAGCAAAGTGCAACATGGCCAACATCTCCGACAAATCCTGGAAACGCTACAAACCGAGAAGCTATACGCTAAACTCTCTAAGTGTGAGTTCTGGCTCCACAGTGTGAGTTCTGACGACATTCTAGTTTACACTTGAAGCGAACTATCTTTGTTATGTCCTGGCATGATTACTTCGGAAGGAAAGAAAATCGAACGATTCATCTAGGGACTAACCTCCCCAATCCAAGGAAATGTGATAGCTGCAAATTCTGAAACCTTCGACAGTGCCAAGAGACTGGCCAAGAAACTGTACGACCACAACAACAAGAAGGGCGAGAAGCCAATGGAAACTAAAGGCAAGAAGGAGAGTGACAACAAGAAGGGAAAGAATTATAAGAGGGAAGGGACGACAAGGCTCGGAGTCGTCCAAGAAGAAACAAACAGTGACAGTTAATGCTGCAACCACCCAAGTTCCTTCCGCACCACGTGCTCCAGTCTCAGCTGCTCCAAGTGCTCCTAGGCAGTATTCTGGAAATCTCCAAAAGTGCAGCAAGTGCAGTCTTCATCATAATGGCGAGTGCAGGGAGATGTATTGCACCAGTTGCAATCGAAAGGGTCACACGGCAAAATATTGTAGGATTTATCCTCTCCAGAACCAGCAGCAAGGGAACAATAACAACAACAACAACCACAACAACAACAACATCAAAAACAGCGGAAACAATGCAGGACCAAGCCACACGTTCTATGGATGTGGAAAAACTGGGCATTTCTGTCGAAACTGCCCCAACAACAACAACCCTGGGAATGGAGGAACACGAAGAGTGTTGACCATGGGTCAGGGAGAAGCGGTTCAGGACCCCACTGTTGTCACCGGTACGTTTCTCCTAAACCACACTTATGCATGCATCCTATTTGACACCGTAGCCGAACGAAGCTTTGTGAGCAATAAAGTTAAACACTTGTTAAAACAACAACCCTAGAAGCTTAATGAAACCTTTATGGTGGAAATGGCCAACGGGAAAACATAATCCACTAGTGAAATCTTTATCAGATGTACCCTAACCTTGGACCAACATGCCTTTCAAATAAACTTAATGCCTGTTTCCATTAGGAGTTTTGATGTGATTGTTGGCATGGATTGGTTAAGCCCCCACCATGCTGAAATTATGTGCCACGAGAAGGCCGTTCGCCTTCACCTTCAAGATCGGGAAACCCTAACTATATATGGAGACAAACCCAGCACGAACGTTCGTCTTATCTCGTGCATTAAGGCACAAAAGTATCTACGAAAGAAAGACTCGACGTTCCTTGCTTATATAGTGGATAAATCCAAGGAAGAGGTCAATATTCGAGACATTCCGGTAGCTTGCGAGTTCCCAGATGTCTTCCCTGAAGATCTTCCGGGGATACCCCCAGAAAGACAAGTCGAGTTCCAAATTGATCTTGTACCAAGAGCTACACCCATCGCCAAATCACCCTACAGATTGGCTCCTGTAGAGATGCAAGAATTTTCCAGCCAACTTAGTGAGATTTTGGATAAAAGATTCATCCGACCCAGTTTCTCACCCTAGGGAGCTCCGGTTCTCTTTGTTAAGAAGAAAGACGAATCCTTTAGGATGTGCATTGACTATAGGAAACTAAGTATGCTTACTGTCAACAATTGCTATCCACTCCCGCGAATCGACGATCTATTTGACCAACTTCAAGGCACAAGCTATTTCTCTAAGACAGATTTGCGATCTGGATACTATCAACTCAAGGTCCGGGAATAGGATATCCCCAAAACCGCTTTTCGAACATGTTATGGACATTATGAATTTGTCATAATGCCCTTCGGTCTAACGAATACCCCTGCCGCATTTATGGACCTACTGAATCGAATCTGCCGACCATTCCTTGACAACTTTGCCATCGTATTCATTGACGACATTCTAGTTTACTCTTGAAGCAAAGTGGAGCATGGCCAACATCTCCGACAAATCCTGGAAACCCTACGAACCGAGAAGCTATACGCTAAACTATCTACGTGTGAGTTCTGGCTCCACAGTGTGAGTTCTGACGACATTCTAGTTTACACTTGAAGCGATCTATCTTTGTTATGTCCTGGAATGATTACTTTCGAAGGAAAGAAAATCGAACGATTCATCTAGGGACTAACCTGCCCAATCCAAGGAAATGTGATAGCTGCAAATCCTGAAACCTTCGACAGTGCCAAGAGACTGGCCAAGAAATTGTACGACCACAACAACAAGAAGGGCGAGAAGCCAGTGGAAACTAAAGGCAAGAAGGAGAGTGACAACAAGAAGGGAAAGAATTACAAGAGGAAGGGACGAAAAGGCTCGGAGTCGTCCAAGAAACAACAAATAGTGATAGTTAATGCTGCAACCACCCAAGTTCCCTTCGCACCACATGCTCCAGTCTCAGCTGCCCCAAGTGCTCCTAGGTAGTATTCTGGAAATCTCCCAAAGTGCAACAAGTGCAGTCTTCATCATAATGGAGAGTGCAGGGAGATGCATTGCACCAGTTGCAATCGAAAGGGTCACACGGCAAAATATTGTAGGACCTATCCTCTCCAGAACCAACAGCAAGGGAACAATAACAACAACAACAACCACAACAACAACAACAACATCAAAAACAATAGCAACAATGCAGGACCAAGCCACACGTTCTATGGATGTGGAAAAACTGGGCATTTCTGTCGAAACTGCCCCAACAACAACAACCCTGGGAATGGAGGAATACAAAAAGTGCTGACCATGGGTCAGGGAGAAGCGGTTCAGGACCCCACTGTTGTCACCGGTACGTTTCTTCTAAACCACACTTATGCATGCATCCTATTTGACACCGTAGCCGAACGAAGCTTTGTGAGTAATAAATTTAAACACTTGTTAAAACAACAACCCTAGAAGCTTAATGAAACCTTTATGGTGGAAATGGCCAACGGGAAAACATAATCCACTAGTGAAATCTTTATCAGATGTACCCTAACCTTGGACCAACATGCCTTTCAAATAAACTTAATGCCTGTTTCCATTAGGAGTTTTGATGTGATTGTTGGCATGGATTGGTTAAGCCCCCACCATGCTGAAATTATGTGCCACGAGAAGGCCGTTCGCCTTCACCTTCAAGATCGGGAAACCCTAACTATATATGGAGACAAACCCAGCACGAACGTTCGTCTTATCTCGTGCATTAAGGCACAAAAGTATCTACGAAAGAAAGACTCGACGTTCCTTGCTTATATAGTGGATAAATCCAAGGAAGAGGTCAATATTCGAGACATTCCGGTAGCTTGCGAGTTCCCAGATGTCTTCCCTGAAGATCTTCCGGGGATACCCCCAGAAAGACAAGTCGAGTTCCAAATTGATCTTGTACCAAGAGCTACACCCATCGCCAAATCACCCTACAGATTGGCTCCTGTAGAGATGCAAGAATTTTCCAGCCAACTTAGTGAGATTTTGGATAAAAGATTCATCCGACCCAGTTTCTCACCCTAGGGAGCTCCGGTTCTCTTTGTTAAGAAGAAAGACGAATCCTTTAGGATGTGCATTGACTATAGGAAACTAAGTATGCTTACTGTCAACAATTGCTATCCACTCCCGCGAATCGACGATCTATTTGACCAACTTCAAGGCACAAGCTATTTCTCTAAGACAGATTTGCGATCTGGATACTATCAACTCAAGGTCCGGGAATAGGATATCCCCAAAACCGCTTTTCGAACATGTTATGGACATTATGAATTTGTCATAATGCCCTTCGGTCTAACGAATACCCCTGCCGCATTTATGGACCTACTGAATCGAATCTGCCGACCATTCCTTGACAACTTTGCCATCGTATTCATTGACGACATTCTAGTTTACTCTTGAAGCAAAGTGGAGCATGGCCAACATCTCCGACAAATCCTGGAAACCCTACGAACCGAGAAGCTATACGCTAAACTATCTACGTGTGAGTTCTGGCTCCACAGTGTGAGTTCTGACGACATTCTAGTTTACACTTGAAGCGATCTATCTTTGTTATGTCCTGGAATGATTACTTTCGAAGGAAAGAAAATCGAACGATTCATCTAGGGACTAACCTGCCCAATCCAAGGAAATGTGATAGCTGCAAATCCTGAAACCTTCGACAGTGCCAAGAGACTGGCCAAGAAATTGTACGACCACAACAACAAGAAGGGCGAGAAGCCAGTGGAAACTAAAGGCAAGAAGGAGAGTGACAACAAGAAGGGAAAGAATTACAAGAGGAAGGGACGAAAAGGCTCGGAGTCGTCCAAGAAACAACAAATAGTGATAGTTAATGCTGCAACCACCCAAGTTCCCTTCGCACCACATGCTCCAGTCTCAGCTGCCCCAAGTGCTCCTAGGTAGTATTCTGGAAATCTCCCAAAGTGCAACAAGTGCAGTCTTCATCATAATGGAGAGTGCAGGGAGATGCATTGCACCAGTTGCAATCGAAAGGGTCACACGGCAAAATATTGTAGGACCTATCCTCTCCAGAACCAACAGCAAGGGAACAATAACAACAACAACAACCACAACAACAACAACAACATCAAAAACAATAGCAACAATGCAGGACCAAGCCACACGTTCTATGGATGTGGAAAAACTGGGCATTTCTGTCGAAACTGCCCCAACAACAACAACCCTGGGAATGGAGGAATACAAAAAGTGCTGACCATGGGTCAGGGAGAAGCGGTTCAGGACCCCACTGTTGTCACCGGTACGTTTCTTCTAAACCACACTTATGCATGCATCCTATTTGACACCGTAGCCGAACGAAGCTTTGTGAGTAATAAATTTAAACACTTGTTAAAACAACAACCGTAGAAGCTTAATGAAACCTTTATGGTGGAAATGGCCAACGGGAAAACATAATCCACTAGTGAAATCTATATCAGATGTACCCTAACCTTGGACCAACATGCCTTTCAAATAAACTTAATGCCTGTTTCCATTAGGAGTTTTGACGTCATTGTTGGCATGGATTGGTTAAGCCCCACCATGCTGAAATTATGTGCCACGAGAAGGCCGTTCGCCTTCACCTTCCAGATTGGGAAACCCTAATTATATACAGAGACAAACCCAGCACGAACCTTCGTCTTCTCTCGTGCATTAAGGCACAAAAGTATCTACGAAAGAAAGACTTGACGTTCCTGGCTCATATAGTGGATAAATCCAAGGAAGAGGTCAATATTCGAGACATTCCGGTAGCTTGCGAGTTCCCAGATGTCTTCCCTGAAGATCTTCCGGGGATAACCCCAGAAAGACAAGTCGAGTTCCAAATTGATCTTGTACCAAGAGCTACACCCATCGCCAAATCACCCTACAGATTGGCTCCTGCAGAGATGCAAGAATTTTCCAGCCAACTTAGTGAGATTTTGGATAAAATATTCATCCGACCCGGTTGCTCACCCTAGGGAGCTCCGGTTCTCTTTGTTAAGAAGAAAGACGAATCCTTTAGGATGTACATTGACTACAGGAAACAAAGTATGCTTACTGTCAACAATTGCTATCCACTCCCGCGAATCGACGTTCTATTTGACCAACTTCAAGGCGCAAGCTATTTCTCTAAGACAGATCTGCGATCTGGATACCATCAACTCAAGGTCCGGGAAGAGGATATCCCCAAAACCGCTTTTCAAACATGATATGGACATTATGAATTTGTCATAATTCCCTTCGGTCTAACGAATGCCCCTGCCGCATTTATGGACCTACTGAATCGAATCTGCCGACCATTCCTTGACAACTTTGCCATCGTTTTCATTGACGACATTCTAGTTTACTCTTGAAGCAAAGTGGAGCATGGCCAACATCTCCGACAAATCCTAGAAACCCTGCGAACTGAGAAGCTATACGCTAAACTAGCTAAGTGTGAGTTCTGGCTCCACAGTGTGAGTTCTGACGACATTCTAGTTTACACTTGAAGAGAACTGTCTTTGTTATGTCCTGGCATGATTACTTCGGAAGGAAAGAAAATTGAACGATTCATCTAGGGACAAACCTCCCCAATCCAAGGAAATGTGATAGCTGCGAATCCTGAAACCTTCGACAGTGCCAAGAGACTGGCCAAGAAACTGTACGACCACAACAACAAGAAGGGCGAGAAGCTAGTGGAAACTAAAGGCTAGAAGGAGAGTGACAACAAGAAGGGAAAGAATTACAAGAGGAAGGGACGACAAGGCTCGGAGTCATCCAAGAAGCAACAAACAGTGACAGTTAATGCTGCAACGAACCAAGTTCCCTCCGCACCACATGCTCCAGTCTCAGCTGCTCCAAGCGCTCCTAGGCAGTATTTTGGGAATCTGCCAAAGTGCAATAAGTGCAGTCTTCATCATAATGGCGAGTGCAGGGAGATGCATTGCACCAGTTGCAATCGAAAGGGTCACACGGCAAAATATTGTAGGACCTATCCTCTCCAGAACCAGAAGCACTGGAACAATAACAACAACAACAACCACAACAACAAAAACAACATCAAAAACAACGGCAACAATGCAGGACCAAGCCACACCTTCTATGGATGTGGAAAAACTGAACATTTCTGTCGAAACTGCCCCAAGAACAACAAACCTAGGAATGGAGGAACATGAAGAGTGCTGACCATGGGTCAGGGAGAAGCGGTTCAGGACCCCACTGTTGTCACCGGTACGTTTCTCCTAAACCACACTTATGCATGCATCCTATTTGACACCGTAGCCGAACGAAGCTTTGTGAGCAATAAATTTAAACACTTGTTAAAACAACAACCCCAGAAGCTTAATGAAACCTTTACGGTGGAAATGGCCAATGGGAAAACATAATCCACTAGTGAAATCTATATCAGATGTACCCTAACCTTGGACCAACGTGCCTTTCAAATAAACTTAATGTCTGTTTCCATTAGGAGTTTTGATGTGATTGTTGGCATGGATTGGTTAAGCCCCCACCATGCTGAAATTATGTGCCACGAGAAGGCCGTTCGCCTTCACCTTCCAGATCGCGAAACCCAAATTATATACGGAGACAAACCCAGCACGAACCTTCGTCTTATTTCGTGCATTAAGGAACAAAAGTATCTACGAAAGAAAGACTTGACGTTCCTGGCTCATATAGTGGATAAATCCAAGGAAGAGGTCAATATTCGAGATATTCCGGTAGCTTGCGAGTTCCCAGATGTCTGCCCTGAAGATCTTCCGGGGATACCCCCAGAAAGACAAGTCGAGTTCCAAATTGATCTTGTACCAAGAGGTACACCCATCGCCAAATCACCCTACAGATTGGCTCCTGCAGAGATGCAAGAATTTTCCAGCCAACTTAGTGAGATTTTGGATAAAAGATTCATCCGACCCAGTTTCTCACCCTAGGGAGCTCCGGTTCTCTTTGTTAAGAAGAAAGACGAATCCTTTAGGATGTGCATTAACTACAGGTAACTAAATAAGCTTACTGTCAACAATCGCTATCCACTCCCGCGAATCGACGATCTATTTGACCAACTTCAAGGCGCAAGCTATTTCTCTAAGATAGATCTGCGATCTGGATACCATCAACTCAAGGTTCGGGAAGAGGATATCCACAAAACCGCTTTCCGAACATGTTATGGACATTATGAATTTGTCATAATGCCCTTCGGTCTAACGAATGCCCCTGCCGCATTTATGGACCTACTGAATCGAATCTGCTGACCATTCCTTGACAACTTTGCCATCGTTTTTGATGAGTTAAAATTAACTTGAGAATCGATTAGATCTTAAACAGGTAAATTAAAGAGCAAACAGCAAGAACACGAAAACAGTAAACAACTCAAGAATGGATCGAACAATGTCGAATGATTATAAACAATCCTCAGAAGAGCTCGATGAAGAACTACAACTGTAGAGGATTAAAAGGTTTACAGGAACGATGAAATAAAGTATTCTGTAAGCTATCAATCGATCTATCAAAAACCATTAACCTAATATGCATGCAAGCATATTATTATATAGTAAACCTTACAAGCTCACGGTTGGACCGGCCCAAACCGGAGTGCAAAACTGGACTATAAACCGAGCCCAATGACGCAATACAAAATAATTCCTACGCTACCCAAAAATCTCCCCCTTTGTGTCAATTGGAGCGAGACCATTACTTCTTGCTTGGGCCAGCAGCAGCAGGAACCTTCTTCTTTACAGTCTGAAACAGACGAGAGATAAGAGCAAGTATCGTCTGTCTGAATCGGATGTACCACTGAATCATATCGTTGAAGTATTTGATATCATCTGCTGTATTCTCTTTACATCGATGGATGATCTCCAACACATGCTCTAGACAAGCAGTGGTATAAAGATGTTTATCCGCTAAGGCAAAGAGACATTTCTGTCCTTCAGCCCTAGTGAACATGACCGAATTATGCCTTGGGTCAATCTTTCCCATCTTCATCTGATTGAGATCACTGGCCGAGCCAACAGGAGAGATCTTCGGTTTCTTCTTGAAGACATTGGAAATCTCCTGATCCATCAGTGCTACCTCCATGATATAACATACCAACATCCTTTTGAGATGGTCTATGATCGGACCATATTCAGCTTCATTCGTCAAGAGGATGTTGTGCAAAACGATCCAGTCATGGGGGTTGAGGTTCGGTAGATCTGCTAAGGATATAAGATGTTCAGTTCTTGCAGACCCTCGAATCACCCTGAACCGAACGTTGATGAATCTACCTTCGGTATATGGCTTCAAAACCCGAACGTTAACGATCTTCTGAGCGCTCCATGTTTGATACTGTGGTTGAGCGGCCTTCAGATAGAACTCGATTAATTCCCGATCAACCTCCGGATGAGGATGAGGAACTTCAAAAACGTTGGAGAAGGCGTGGAAGATAAACGCCTTTCGAGTTAGGGGCATGTCGAACTGCGAGTCGATAGAATTGTAGCAGTCGAAGGAGATCACCGGTTCGAGCCATAGGATGCTCGGAGTATTGATAGCCTCCTTAATCATTCTCTCTCGAGTCCAAGCAGGGAAAAGAGTCTTCCTGCTCTCGAGGAGATCGCGGGCTTCTTTCTTCTTGCGTTCAGCTTCTTCAGCTTCTCGCGCCACACGAATGTTGTTATTATCAACATTGCGACTATTTTTGCGTTTCAGCAAGTCAGCAATGGTTTCTTGATCATCTTCATCTTCTTCCTCAGCTATCTTCTTTCCTTTATCCTTCATACCCAAACCCGAAGTTTGACCAGTAGGAGGAGGTTCGGTTGTGTGAGCAGCTTTTAAGGAAGGAGGTGGTTTCGATCCGGACTTCACTTCTCTCCCTTGCTTCGGAGTGGACACGAAACTAGGTAGCCCTTCTATTTTGCTGAGGTCCAGGGCAGGAGCAAGTTTTTTAGCAAAGGTTCGCCTCACCGAATGATTGAGAATCGGATCGTGTGCTTCCAGGATGTTGGATAGGGCAGAGTGTACATCCGAAACACATGTTTTGATAACCTCCCGTTCGGATCGAAGAGCTTCAATTTGTTGCTGAGAGTTGGAAAGCTGAGCGCTCTTGACCTTGAGGGAGGTGGTTTTGTTTGCAAGAGCGTCCATCAACGAGTTTTCTGCAGCGAGATCCTCTTGGAGTTTAGAGAGGCGCTCGTCAATGGAGGCACGAAGGGCCGAGTTGTCGTCACTGATTGATTGGCGAAGGGTAGCGAACGACTTCAACTCTGTGAAGACGAACGTGGCCAATTGTTGAACGATTGGTTCCAACGTTGTCTTTGTGGCATCGGCGCTCTCCTGTAAGGACTTTAACAGGGAAGAGGCGATAGAGAATAGTTTATCGACTTTTTCGGTCGCAGCCTCACATGCTTTCGTCGAGGCGTCAATGGCAGCAGTGGCTGAAGCGACGGAATCATGCTGAACCCGGGAAAAGGCATCAACGATCTTCTGAAGAGCAGCTTCAGAGAGAGAGGATTGAGAATTGGAGGATGAAGCAATAAGCAGGTCAACCTTCTCATGCAGCTCCTTAAGATGCTTCTTTGTTACTGGAGCTTCGTCATCGTCGTCGCTTTGGACCTGAAACGGACTGTAGTAGACCGAATCGAAGGTCATATTTTCCCCTCCAAGGAAAGGGTTATCTCCGTCAGAGGCATGACCAGGAGATGGGGGTGGTGGTGAAGTTGGTGGTGTTGTGGTATGGGTAGGTTCAGGTTGAGTTTGAGTGTGCGTAGGTTCGGGTGGTTGTTGGGTTTCGGTTGTGTTTCTGGTTTCGGTTACTGGTGGTGGTTCGGTTGCATCGGTATGAACCCCCGTATCAGATACGTTGGTTGTAACCTTTGCAGTAGTTGTTATTGTTGTATCAGTGAAAATGGGTGGTGGTATAGGGAAAGAGGTTGGAGGAATGGTGGTAGTGGGGGTTATGGTGGGAATGGAAGTGGGAATTGTTTGAGTGGGAGAGGGAATTGGTGAGATATGGATTTCCATGTCAGGGGTAGGTGATCTGGGTGGGGTATTGCCTCTTGGAGGGGTTTCGCCTCTTTGAGAGCCGTCCGAATCTGAACTCTTACCTTCCGACTCACTGGAAGAGGAGGCGATTATCAGCTTTCGCTTCGGTTGAGTCTTGTGCCTCTTCTGCTGAGGGGACTGAGCAGGTTTAGTAGCCTTCCTCTTTTTGGGAGAAGGGCCTTTAGCCCCTTTTGCCACTTGCTTTCCTTTTTCTGCCTTTTTGCCTCTTGAAACAGGCTTATCGGCATCATGTATAGATTTGAGCATCTCCTGTGTGAGCTCCCTTGGTCCAGACTGCTTGAACTCCTTGATAGTCCAGATGATCCTGCTGTCAGATGGAACATCGCCGTACATGGTCTCCGGGATGGAGCCAATGAAAGAAAACCTCGATGCATCTGAGACGATAATCTTCGTGGTATGGAATGTACCAATCGAAGACATCGATGCACCGGAAGCAGTTAGGACATCGTGCTTATCCATCGCCCATTTAGTAACGATGGTCCAGAACCTGGCATACGACACCTCAGAATGTCATGATGAGGATGATAAACTCTGGATGAGTTGTTGCCAGAGAACCAACCCATAATCAACGTTGACGCCGTTGTAAACGCCATACATGATTGAGAGAAAGAGCCGACTAGAGCCGTCTGAACCTGAGCTCCGTTCTGAAAGACCCTTGAAGAGGACAGTGAACATACCGTTCCACTGTGGCGGCAAACATGACTTTTTAAACTTCGCGACGGAGGTGAGCGTCTCCGTGTACCCCTTATTGTAGAACATATTGTAAAGGTGCCCAATCGGAATCGTTTCCGGATTAACCCTAGAAGGGTCAGCAGCAAACCCTAGCAATGAGCCAAATCGTTGCCTGGAAATCGAGGCTTTGTGATCAGCAACCTCGAAGAAGATTCTATTGTCTGCTTTGTCATAATGTGCAGTCGCATAGAGCTGTGATAATATCTCCATGGGCACTGTTTCCACCCGTGAAAGTGCAGGAGCGATAGGGGAATACTTCAGGCACTCGATAATCGGGAACATATAGGAATCGTACGCCTGAGGGGTTAAATCGATCACCAAACACTGTTGAGGGCGAATGGGAAGGATGTGGGAAGTAGCGTGAACTGACGATGCTTCTGCCATTGTTGAAGTGGGGAAGAAGATGATGAACAGTTAGGTTTTCAGGGAATTTTTGCTCTCTTGGAAATTTGGATGCGGTAAAGAGGTAAAAGGGAGAGGAGGTCGCCTTTTATAGCTGTTTGCAGGAGAGAGAAAAATATGTTCAAATCTTCTATCGAAATACGAAAGGTTTTCTTCGGAATAGGCCTGATACGTGATAATTAAGGTATGCGATGAACACGCATGAGAGAGAATGTCAGATTCCTTGGAACACGCCATCCAACAAGTGCCGTTTCTGAAGAAACCGTTTCAAATCCACACGCGCCTTTATGTGCCAGAGAGGAATCGCTTCCAATTCGCACACGCGTCCACAGTGTCAGTTAAGGAATGGACGTTTCATTTTTGCATGCGTCCCCAATTTACTGCCGTTTGAGATGCAATCCATTAGAGAGGAATCGTTTCATTTTTGCGCCTTTATGTGCCTGAGTCAGCAACCCTTCATCTTATCCTTGTAACGGCATTTTTTGAATGATACGCCCACGTGGATTAATTATGACCACGTCTTTTAATTAACCACCAATTCAGTAAAACAGCCTGTAATTATTAGTACCAGAATTTTGGAAAATCAAAGATTTTCGTGCTAAGGGTGTAAAAAGAAAAGAAATAAAGCAAATCTTTTTAGGAATAATTGTGATGTCATTTAAGACACGAAACAAATGATCCCGTGCACAAATCTCTTTCTTCAAAGTCAAGAGAGACCTTAAAGTGTTAGTGTGGTTTCCCGTTGAATAACGATCAAACACTTATTAAGAAGTGTTGAAGGGCTTCTTTTAATTAGGCTCCTTAGGGTGGCTTTAGCTTTGATTCAACAGTTCTAATCTCGATATAAAATAGAAAGTGAACAAAGTACTTGTGAGACCGGTGTGGTCTGTTGAACAAGTAGGCTTGGAATAAGTTTAAAGTGGCTTGGAAAATATAAAATCTCAAAAAAAATAAAATGGATCCCAAGGGAAGAAATGTTATGGTGTGTAACAATTTCATAGGAATCACATAAAAGAAAAACTTGAGATTTCATGAGGACACGTCCGTCAATTCATTAGTGAAAACTTGATCAAATTAGTTGATCACCGTCAATTTAGATTTGGTTTTGAATTTTGGGTTTCACTCAGCTCGTAATGGCACGAAACTAAGATCATAAACACAGTTTTTGTGTAACCATAAACCTCAGTGGTAATTTCTGAGAGTCTCAAGGGTTACATTGATGAAAAGAATGTAATGGAGAAAGTAATGGAGATGGTGTGAGAAATCAAATTACCTCTGCTATAAACGAAGGACCAAGCAGAAAACTCTTATCTCATGTGAGAAGAGAGTTAGGTAGCACTTGATTAGAATAAATGTGATAGCCTAATTGGGAAGACAAGGTTTGTGTATACCAAGTCATTAAGGCTGTTATTCAAAATCTGATGAGACTTTGGTCACATACAGCAGCATGCTTCTAGGGACACTTAACTAATTCATTAAAAAATTTCCCCATAATCGAACGAACACTCATATAAAATGAAAGACTAAAAAGTAAATAAAGAACAAAATATTTTTGGAATTTTGGATATATAAAAAAAATTAAAAATAACAAAGTAAAAAAAATAAGACTCGGAAAGAAATTAAAAGGAGTTAAAAAAAACTTTGGAAAAATTAGAAACCGAACCCGAGCGTTCGGTTGGTGTCGGTTGAGAAAAATTCTGAAAAACCGAACCCGAGCGTTCGGTTGGTTTCGGTTTTGAAAAAAATTTAGAAACCGAACCCAAGCGTTCGGTTGGTTTCGGTTTTGAAAAATTTTGGAAAACCGAACCCGAGCGTTCGGTTGGTTTCGGTTTTGAAAAATTTTGGAAAACCAAGAAATTTTGACATTCAAGTAGGTAATACTGTTAGACGAATAGATAAACAACTTTGTACAAGAAATTTACAACCAAGAAAACTACCTTTGAAATGATGAGCGAGTGCAGATGATGCAACCGAATCCGAACGTTCGGTCAATTTCGCTTCTTACGTTTGAGATCGAGAGGTAGTTTGTGGTACTCACTCTGATTCCATCATACCTAGCCCTTGTAGAATTTTGTTGAATGAGACTTTAGGAAGGGCTTTAGTAAAGACATCAGCCAGTTGATCAGTGGTTCTAACAAAGTGTACTTCAACGTTTCCATCTTCCACATGATCTTTGATGAAGTGATACCTCAGTGTTATGTGTTTGGTTTTGGAGTGTTGCACTGGGTTATGACAGATCCTAATTGCACTTTCAGAATCGCAATATAGTGGGATCTTTTTCATATTGAGTCCATAGGCTCTGAGTTGACTCTGGATCCAAATCACTTGAGAGGTGCAGGATGCAGCTGCAATGTATTCAGCTTCTGCAGTGGACAAAGACACGCACGTTTGTTTCTTTGACCGCCAGCTAACCAACTTCCCGTCAAGGAATTGGCAGCCACCAGTTGTGCTTTTCCTGTCGAGTCCACAACCTCCAAGGTCTGCATCAGAATAGGCTTGAACGAAGAAGCCTGAGTTGGAAGGATACCATAGACCTAGAGAGGTGGTTCGCTTGAGATAGCGTAGAATGTTCTTCACTGCAAGCATGTGAGGTTCGCGTGGATTTGCCTGAAATTGAGCACAGTAACAAATAGAAAACATTATGTCAGGCCTACTAGCAATAAGAAACATTAGTGAGCCTATCATCTGTCGATAAAGCGTAATATCAACAGCCGGTTTGTCCAGGGATGGGGTGAGCTTGGTGCCGAACGCCATTGGAACTTTGACTTTGGAATCTCCCATCATGCCAAACTTTGCTAGGAGAGTCTTCGTGTAAGCTTCCTGATTGATAAAGATACCTTCGGGTCCCTGACTAATATTTAAACCAAGGAAAAAGTTAATAGGACCCATTGAGCTCATTTCAAATTTAGTCTCCATCAGCTTTCTAAATTTAGCTGTTAGGCTAGGATTCGTGGAGCCAAAGATGATATCATCGACATAAATTTGAACGATCATAAGGTGGTTACCTTCCTTCTTGCGAAAGAAGGTTGGGTCAACCGAACCTTGTTTGAATTTGGACATCTTTAAGAATTTAGTCAGCGTTTCATACCAGGCTCTCGGAGCTTGTTTCAGTCCATACACGGATTTATCCAAAATATAACAATGATTAGGATACCTTTCATTTATGAAGCCAGGAGGTTGTTCCACATACACAGTTTCTTCGAGTTCACCATTGAGAAATGCACACTTGACGTCCATTTGGTAAACCTCAAAGTTTTTGTGGGCAGCATAGGCTAGAAAAATTCTTACAGATTCCAGCCTAGCTACAGGAGCGAACGTCTCTTCATAATCAATCCCTTCCTCCTGACAATATCCCTTCACGACCAGACGAGCTTTGTTTCGAATTACGTTTCCTTCCTTGTCCATTTTGTTCCTAAAGACCCATTTAAGACCAACAACCGAGGCATCTGGAGGAGTTGGAATAAGACGCCAGACTTTGTTCCTCTCGAATTCGTTCAGTTCATCTTGCATAGATTGAACCCAATCGGAGTGATTAAGAGCAATATTAACTGTCTTCGGTTCAACTTTTGATACGAATGAGTTAAACATGTAGAATTCAACTTTGGAAAATAAGGATGTTTGTTTTGCCTTAAGTTGTGATCGAGTCAGAACCTTTTCAGAGACATCACCAACAACTTGAGAGATAGGATGATCTCTGGTCCATTTGGTGAGAGGTGGGTAGTTTGGATCAAAGGTTGGATCTAATTCAGCATGTATCATATCTTCCGGTTCGGACTGGCTTTCATAGTCGTAAGACATATCAGCATGCTCCCCCTGGATATATGAGCTTTCAGGAATGTTTTGAGCTTCAGAGGTTTCTTGAGGTGTGGAGCTATCAGGCGTTGATGCACCTTCGGATGGTGTGGCACTTTCGGTTGGTGAAGTGTTTTCGGTTGGCAAAGTGCTTGGCTCCCCCTCAACTTGTGAGCTTGGCTGGGATGATGATGGTGGATTCTCCCCCTCGACTGAAGCATCGTGTGGTGGAGAATCTTCAGAGCCAGAAACTCCTTCATTCATTCTCCTGGCAGCTTCTTCGACAATATGCTTCATGTGATCAACTTTGTTGTCTGTTGCGCCTGCTTCTGAGAGAGTGGCTTTCTCTGGTTCATCAAAGAGCTCCATGAACTTCTCGAATAGATTAGCGATCGAGACTATGACTTGGCCTGTTTGAGGAAAAATTTCTCCAGCTATATCTTTGTTGTCCTTTAGCTTTTTGACACAGCTATCATCGAAAGTTACGTAATAAGTCTCTTCGATTTTCCTCGAACGCTTGTTTAATACTCTGTACGCTTTAGAAGTGAGAGAATAGCCCAGAAATATTCCTTCGTCGGCTTTGACATCAAACTTGTTTCGGTGTTCTTTGGTATTGAAAATGAAACACCTTGAACTGAACACATGGAAAAACTTCACATTGGGCTTCCTGTTGTTGAGAATCTCATAAGGTGTGAGCGTGAATCGCTTGTTGAGATATGACCTGTTCTGTGTAAAACAAGCAGCAGAAATAGCATCAGCCCAAAAATAAAGAGGTAAGGAAGCGAAACTTAGCATGGTTCGGGCGGCTTCACACAAAGATCGGTTTCGTCTTTCGACAATCCCGTTTTGTTGAGGTGTGTAGGGAGCTGAGAAGTTGTGACTAATTCCCTTTTCCGCCAGGAATTCTTCGAATTCTCTATTTTTGAACTCCAGACCATTGTCGCTTCTGATGCTGCGAACGACCTTTTTCAGCTGTACTTCAATCTGCTTGATGAATACCTTTAGCTTAGGAGTCGCTTCAGATTTAAGCTTCAGAAAGAACACCCATGTAAACCGCGAAAAGTCATCAACAATAACAAGAATATACTTGCTACCACCGATGCTTTCGATAGATGAAGGACCACATAAATCAATATGAAGTAATTCAAGTGGTTCAACAACTTTAGTGTTTATTATAGATGGATGATTTTGACGACTCTGCTTCCCCATTTCACATGCAGCACACAGATGGTCTCTATCGAACTTGAGCAGTGGAAGACCTCCAACGTGACCTCCAGTGACAAGTTTGGTGATGTCCTTAAAGTTAAGATGAGAGAGCCTTCGGTGTCACAGCCAGCTTTCTTCAGATAGTGCTTTTGATAACAGGCAAATAGTTGGGTTTCCTTTGATGGGTTGGAGGTTTAGAGGAAACATTTCACCTTTGCGTTCAGATTTGAGAATAACTCTTTTCGTCTTCTTCTCAATTATTTCAGAACCCTCATCATCGAACGAGACTTTGAGACCGGTACCTCCAACAAGCTGAGATACACTGATGAGGTTGTGTTGTAGCCCTTCCACGTATGCAACCTTCCTTATCGTGAAATCACCGTTAGTAATCATTCCATATCCTTTTATGGTGCCGAAGGAGTTGTTTCCAAATTTGACGTTTCCACCATTTGAAAGAGACCTGTATTCCCTTAGCTCTTCCTTCCTTCCTGTCATGTGACGTAAGCAGCCACTATCAATGTACCATTCTTCGTCAAACTGCTCGTCACTGATAACCTGCAAAAATTAAGCAGATTTAGGAACCCAAAGTTTCTTGGGTCCTCGTGAGCCTTTTACAGGAACAGGAATAGTAAGAGTGATGTCAACAAGATATGTTCGTTTAATTAGGGTTGTTTCATCTTTCTTTTTGATGGTAAAAACTTTAATTTTATTAGGATTTGGTTCTTTCGGTTTTGACTCTGGTTCAGACGGTGAAACCTTCTGTTTTCCCTTTTGTTCTGCTGATGATTGAGATTTTTGAGAAAGAGCAGAATGGGATTTAGAATGAGGTGAAGAAGAGTTGGAAGAATTAGCAGAATTAGATGAGATAGAATGAGAGACCTTAGATTGAGATGACTTCTTGGCTGGAGACTCTAGGTGACCCTTTTGCTTTTGATCATTGGTGGGACTAACCTTAGAGCTTTGATCTCTTTTGATTTCCGAACCGAACCTTTGCTTTCGGTTGATGTTTTTCTCCGAACCGAACCTCTGCTTTTGGCTGTTGTGTCTCTCTTGCGATTCGATAGGATTTTTCTCAGACTTTAGGTTCTTGTCTTGATGAGAGAAATAAGCATTCTGGGATTGCCAAAACTGCTTTCTTTCAGAGAGATTCTTCCTGTATCTCTGATTCCTTTGGCATTTCTGATTTCTCATCTGCTTCGGTTGATGATGGATATTAGCTTTCGGTTTCGGTTTTTCTATGGCTGGTTCACTCTGAACTGAGGAAGTTTCACTTGAAGTTGTGACTTCTTTTGCTGGAATTCCTTTTTCTTGAGGAATGTCTTTCGTACCGCTTGTGCTTGGCACATCGAAGTTATCAGGTTTATTCAAGGGTTCTGGTACGTATCTCCCTTTGCTTTTCCATGAGGTCCTTTCAGACAAACCTACTGTTTCATCAGCATTATTGATTGGAGCTGACCAGAAGAATTCATCGCAGCCATCAGCATTGTCTTCGTTTACAATAGCTGTGAGTTCAACAGTCTGATGTTCGGTTACGCCTGTGACCTTGTATACCTGATTTGGAGTGGTTCTAACCTTTTGATATACTACGGCCTTCTCTGCAAGAATCGGGGACTTTTGTTGGGACAAACGAGCGAACTCTACTGAATTTTCTGAAATTAGATTCTTGTGATTTTCGGGTTCGCTTTTTACAAATTCTGAGCAGTCAACCGTGTCCTCTACAGAAATTTCACTCATATTATCGTCCTCATTAAGCTCAGATGCATTTTCAACATCAATTTTATTTTCTGAGCTCAAGTTGGCGTTTAAAGAATCAAATTTTTGTATGGTTTCGGTTCTCAGTTTCAGTTTATCATTTTCATCCAAAAGGTTTTTAAGCATGTTCTTATGGTCCTTGGATTTAATGAAAGATTCTATTTTGTCCAGTCCATACATGTACGTCGGATTAACGTTCTCAGATGAAATAACACTCTCACAATTATACGCTTCAGCATCAATTTCATCCTCCTTAAATTCAAGGAAGGGTAAAATCATGCGATGAATCTTTTGTCCTATTTCACAATCCAAATGAAGCTGAGTAATATTAGTGTAAAGACGTTTGACAATTAAACAAAAAACATTTCGCTGTTTCAAAAACTTTAAATTGTCTCTCTGTAAATAAATGTTTTCATCTTTTGTTTTGATTAATTCCGACTCCTTTAGTTCGATCCACATGCGCCGTTCCTCACTCTTCGAAGACACCCTGCTTAATTGGTCAGCTAGGTTAGAATTGGTGACTCGAGTTTGAGTTAAACTACTATCTAGATGAGAGATTCTTGAATTAACACTTTTTAGTTCTTTTTCATATGAGCTTTGTGGGACTTTAAATGAGACAAATATGGATTGTACCTTCTTGATCAGTTCGTCGAGCTCGTTGAACTGCACGCTGAGCGGCTTAGCTATAAAGCACATATCCTGTTGCTCCTTCGGTTCATTACTCCCACCATCAGTGTTGTATCCCCTCATCTGAGATACGTCGGACACCATCAAGCACCTTCCTCCACTGCTTTCTTCTTTAGCTACACAGGCCTTTCCATGGGAAGGCATCCTCACTTCATCGTCTTCAGAGTCGGTTGACCAAACCTCCACGCCACCGAATTCATCATCAGCAACCGAAGCCTGCACAATTAGAGCGTTCATAGAAGGGTTAGCGGTAGATTTCTTCTTCCTTATCTCATCAAGCTTTTTCTGCAGCAAAGCTTCCTCATCCTTTTCTTATCCTTTTCAGCCATTTTTTTAAGGACACAATCCTTTGCATAGTGGTTCTTCCCACCACAATAGTAACAACTTACTCCAGAATCACCATCTGCCTTCGGTTCCTTCTTAGACTCTTCAACCTTTGGTTCATCTTTAACTTTTTCAGAACTATAATTCCCCTTCCAGTTTCGGTTTTTGTTGGAGGAAAATCTCTTTTTGATGAACCTCTTGGGGTTAGACACCATCATAGCATAATCCTCAGACGTGAGGTCATAATCCTCCAAGTTGAGGTCTTCGTCCTCCATCACAGCTTTACTTTTGGACAGGAGGGCTAACGAACCTAGGCTTGAAACCACATTCTTCTCCTGCAACACAATCTTCTCCTGAGATTTGAGAATGCCCACCAGTTTCGCCAAGGAATATGATTTAAATTGCTCGTGGGCTTTAACTGTGGACACGACTGCTCTCCACTATGATCTTAGACCATTTAAGAAGGTAACCTTCTGCTCAATAAGCTTCCTTTCGATGTCATGTTTGATCATCTTGCTAAGAAGATGATTGAAGCGATTGAACATTTGGATCACAGTTTCTTCGGTTCCTTGCCTGAATTCACCAAACTCAGACAAGAGTAATGTTTGAATGGAATGTTCTAGATCTTCGTCTGTAGAGTACAGTTCACGTAACCTGTCCCATATTTCTTTTGCCGTCGTGCATAAACTTACCAGCCTGAAAGTGTCGGACTGGAGGGCGAATCTGATCAATCTTAACGCCTTGATGTTGCACTGAAATTTATCTTTTTCATCTTGCGCAATATCTTTAACATCTTTCAGAAGATCATTATACTCCTTTTGAGTTTTAATAATCCTTGAAGTTGCAGAATGAGAAAACGGTCCGTTAATGATTGCTTCCCAGATGAGGTATCCATTATCCTCAGATCCTATAACATAATCTTCAAAGTGATGCGCCCAGACTTCATAATCATGGGTGTACAGGATGGGAATATTCGTTGTTGATCCAATGCTGTTCGAAATATTGATGGTATTCGATTGCGACTCGTCCATAATGATCGAATAACCTGTTTAAAGATCAGACTTGTAATAAATCAAATTAGGGCAAAACAATAAATATCGAGATACGTCAATAATGAGATGACGACTCAATAAATATCAGTAATTGCGGAAAAACCCTAATCGAAACCTTTTTCACAGAAAAGAAGTGTATCGATTACACAGCCTCCTGCTCTGATACCAATTGATGAGTTAAAATTAACTTGAGGATCGATTAGATCTTAAACAGGCAAATTAAAGAGCAAACAGCAAGAACACGAAAACAGTAAACAACTCAAGAATGGATCGAACAATGTCGAATGATTATAAACAATCCTCAGAAGAGCTCGATGAAGAACTACAACTATAGAGGATTAAAAGGTTTACAGGAATGATGAAAGAAAGTATTCTGTAAGCTATCAATTGATCTATCAAAAACCGTTAACCTAATATGCATGCAAGCATATTATTATATAGTAAACCCTACAAGCTCACGGTTGGACAGGCCCAAACCGGAGTGCAAAACTGGACTATAAACCGAGCCCAATGACGCAATACAAAATAATTCCTACGCTACCCAACAGTTTTCATTGACGACATTCTAGTTTACCCTTGAAGCGAAGTGGAGCATGGCCAACATCTCCGACAAATCCCGGAAACCCTGCGAACCGAGAAGCTATATGCTAAACTCTCTAAGTATGAGTTCTGGCTCCATAGTGTGAACTTCTTGGGTCATGTTGTTAGTCAAGAAGGGATACACGTGGATCCTTCTAAGGTCAAAGCCATTGAAGGATGGGCGATCCCAACGACACCCACATAAATTCGTCAATTTTTAGGTCTCACAGGCTATTACAGGAGGTTCATCCAGAACTTCTCTAAGACCGCCAAGCCACTTACCATGCTTACACAAAAGGGTGTACCCTTTGAATGGATAGATAAGCAAGACTTTGTATTCCGAACTCTGAAGCAAGCACTCTGCAGTGCACCGGTACTATCACTACCAGAAGGGACGAAGGACTTCGTAGTTTACTTCAATGCGTCGAATCAGGGTTTAGGTTGTGTACTCATGCAACGTGGGAAGGTGATAGCTTATGCATCCCGACAACTAAATGTTGGGTTTTGGTATAATACAACATCCTATGGTGCACATACAACCCTAAATACCTTGGATCTATGTTTTCACTAATTATACATGCAAATGGTTTCGAAGGCATTAAACCTATAACTAGCATGCATTTGACATAAACCATATAATATACTAGTTAGGGAAACATACCTTTTATGTGGCTTGAAGTCTTGATGTATTTGGCCTTAAGAGCTTAGCACCAATAGTATGAAATGCCTCAAATGGAATCACAACACACCTAGGACAAATGTGGCTCTTGAGAGAGAATTCCATGCACCAAAACACCTCCATATTTCTCTAAGAAAAGAAGTGGTGATTTTGGCTATGGAGTAACCTATTTATATGTAGGATTCCAAGGGTCATGGGTATAACCCAAAATCCATACCCATGGGTTTTATGATCCATGGTTCATGTGGCCCAAATCTTTATGTATCCATACATAAACTTAGTCCAACATGGGTATGTAGATGTAAAATTGTAAAAAGTCGAAAATAGTGTATTGTATAATTTCGCATTTTATGTTATTTTACTAAGTCCTTTGTTATGCGAAGTTAAAATGTCTAGACTTAGTATATTTTTTGTACACTCATGTTTCCTATAAATAGGGACTGAGGTTAGAAGTAGAGTGAGTCTTTTTTCGTAACATATATCTCTTCTCTGCTTATTTTGTAATCAGTCTTTATCAATATGAGATCTGATTAATATTTACTCCTTGTGTTCTTAATCTTCAATCACTCAAATCTAACTTTACTTTCTCAAATCTCGATAACAATTCTCATCAATTGGTATCAGAGCAGGATTCAAACTGCTTAGATCTGATTTTCGTATAAGAATCATTTGCTTTTTGAGTTGCAATATTACTCAAAATTTTCCGCGCATTTTGGTTTTGAAAATCACTTTTGATCTTCAGATTTGAATTGATTCTGTATTTGAATTGTTAAGTCGAGTAATCGATTAGTGATTTGTGATCAATTCATTTGATCAAATTCTCAAATTCATCAAGTTTTTCATGTTTTTTGAAATTTTCTGTGTTCATCAATGGCGAACTTCAACATGAATACAATGACTTCTTTCTCTCACTTGCTTGGCTCCTCAACCAAAATTCCAATGTTAATTCCAGAATACTATGACCAGTGGGCTGATAGAATGGAAGATTACTTAAATGGAATCGATGAAGAACTTTGGAATTGTATCGATGGAACAGTACAAGCTCCTGCTAATGTTCAACCAATTGGACCATCCACTGCATCTACTGATGTTGCTGAACAACAAAAACGATTGAAGAATAATGAAAAGAGGTGCATGAGAGAACTAAGAGGTGCTCTACCTCCTGTGGTTTACAATTACATCCGTAGTTGTAAAACAGCCAAGGATATATGGAACACTCTAAAAGAGAAGTATCAAGGTAGCGAAAAGACGAAGATCAACTCTGTGAAGCAATGTCTAGTTGAACTGAAGGAATTCAGACAAAAGGATGAAGAAACTCTTGAAAATTACTATGATCGTCTGAATGAGCTTATGTTTCGCTGCAATAGGTATGGAATCACTAGATCTCTCATAGAATTCAATTTAACTTTCATTATGGGTCTTCGCAAGGAATGGCGAAGTATGAGCATGATGATTAAGAATCAACAAAGTTTTGATACAACTAAATTGAATGATCTCTACAATCAACTGAAAACACATGAATGTGAGGTCTCATAAATGTATGAAGACTCAAAACAGGTTATTGGTGGTCCTTTGGCTCTTGTTTCAAAGGTATCAGAAACTGATACCTTTGAAAAAGATGGTTCAGATGAAGAAGGATTTTTGATGAACTCCGATGATGAAGCTGTAGCATTCTATTCAAATAACAAATTTAAGAAGTTTTTCAAAAAGCCTTTTAATCCAAAAGGAAAGACTAGTGATGTGAAGAATGCTGTCACAAGAACTGGAGGGGAGGAGAGGAAGAAAATGGAGAAAACAGATGAGAAACAGAAAGCTGCGAAAGAAGAGAAAAAGTTGAAAGGTGATTCAGGAATTTACTGTCACTATTGCAATGGTGCGAATCATTTCGCAGCCGATTGCATGTTGCGAAAAAAAGAAGAGAAGAAGGAAAAAGTTAAAGATGAAGCTTACTACTCTGAAAAGATTGAAGAATTACGTGCTAAGACCAAAGGAGTGTCTTTAGTTGCTAAGGGAGAATCTGCTGATGAAGAAAAGTGGAACATATCAGATCTGGTCATCAGGATCTGATGACGAGGAAATGAGGCATCCCACACATGGGGCAATGTTCGCAAGTTTTGAGGATTGCGAAGAGAACATTTCAGGGAGATGCTTCGTATCTAAATCCACTGACAAATCACCCATGACAACCAAGGTACGTGCAATTCCTGAATCTTTTAATATTCCTTTATCTGCTTATGATGCTAAAATTGTTTCATTTGATGATACTGTGGCTTATTTTGATTCTGTTATTGTGTCTGCTAGTAATGAAGCTAAAAAATTAAATTTGCAACTAAGTGAGACACGAAGAAATTTAGAAATAAAGAAGAGCAGAGTAGAAAAACTGGAAATGCAGATCAAAAATATAGATTGTGATACGAATAATCTTACAAATGATGTTAGGTTGTTGCTAGCACAAAGAAACATATATTGTAATTCTGCAAAAAGATTGTATGCAAAATTAACTGTTTTACATCATTCTTCTAACATTAGCAAAGAACAACATAGGAAACTCTTACCTTTTCTTGAGTATGAACGTGAAAAAGTTGATGTTGTTTCTTATGATTGCGAAAGTACAATCGCTCAATTTGACAAAATACCTGATGATAGATATCCATATGGTATTGTCAAAATTGATGAATTTCTGAATGCTGATGAATTGGTTAACATTGTCAATGAAAGTTTGTCAAAGAGTGAACAAGTGAAAATCATAAAGAAAACCGAAAATTCAACTCTTGCCTCACAATTCAATTATGCTGATCTTGATGAAAATTTAGATAATGTGAGTGAAATCAGTGAGATAGAAGAGGAAGAAGAGGTTGATTGTTCTCAATTGTCAATCATTAATATCACATCTAAGATCAAAGGTAAAGAAATAATAGTTGATTCAATAGTAGAGGATGAAATTGATAAACCTTCAAGTTCGCAACATTGTAAGTTTGATAATGTGGAAGTTGAAAGCTGGAAAACTGATGACACTGATGAGAACAAAGAAGAAAAGAAAGTTTCAAATGAAACACCTCAAAGAATTGTGGTTGATCAAGTGTTTGAAAATACAAAAGAATTTGACAAAATTTTAAATGACAAAGGCGCACATTATTTGGCAACCAACACAGTGGTATATCCAAATTTTGTATGTACTGATAAAACCATTTTTCCAAATCAAGTTTTTGTCACTACTGGAAATGCTGAGAAAGTTCATCCTGAATTCAACAAAATGATTGAAAAAGATAATCAAAAGTCCACAACAGAAGGTTTTTTCGCAAACCAAAACACAGAAGAAAACAATTTAACTAAAAATCCTTATGTGTTTCAAAAACAAAAATCATTACAAAAATGGGTGGTTAAAGGTGAAAAATCAAACAAAATTTTTGAAAAAGTTGAAAATTCAAAGGTTGAAGTGAAACTAAATTCACATGAATTCAAATTGATGGTTGAAAATTATTCAACAGAAAATAATGTTTCACAAAGAAAAGCAAGAAAAGCAATATTCTGCCAAGTTCATAACAAACCAAGAGATGAAAAAGAACAAATTTCGAAAACATCATCAAAATTTCAAAACAAAAATACACAAATAAATTCAAGTTTTCATAAACCAATAAACTCTGTTGACAAGGTTCCATATATTCGCAAATATGACAACAATCGAAAATTTGAGAATTCGCAAAAATTTGCAAATAATCAAAAGTTTCAAAATGTTGGCAAATTCACGAATACTTCATCAAGTTTGAAAAACTCAACTCAATCCAAAGTGAAATTTTCACCAAAACAACCAAATTTTCCAAATCCTTCAATCTCAAAACCAACCAAAGTTTCATATACAAAAGCAAAATCTGATGTAAGTACGATCAATCATTGGTTTGAAGGGAAAGGAAGAAAATATCAAAGCGGGAAGTTTTCAGAAGAACAAATCAAGAGTGCATTTGATAAGTTCGCAAATAATTCTTCAACTGCTAGTGCAACATCTCATAATTCGCAAGTTCCGGTTCAAAAATGGAAACCAGTTATCAAAAATGCGAATGTTGTGACAGATAAGATTACAATCAATGGAAATCCAAAACTATTGAATGACTATATCTCAATATCTAGATCTGATGATGTTGATATAATGGATTCTGTTACAAACAAAGTGAAAACATGGTTTTTAAATTCCAAAAATTTGTTTCATTCTACTAATGATGGACCCAACAAGTCTTGGGTTCGTAAATTCTTTCAATAAATGTAGGTGATGTGTGACGAACAATATGATATGAAATGGTATATTGATAGTGATTGCTCTCGTCATATGACTGGAAGAAAGGAAAACTTGCGAGATTATAGAAGCTTGGAAAATGCTGGAGTAGTCAAATTTGGAAATAATCACAAGTGTCAAGTGAAAGGCTATGGGAAAGTAACAAATGGAAACTTCATAGTAAACAGAGTTGCTTATGTTGAAGGACTTCAACATAATTTGATAAGTGTGTCACAACTGGTTGTGGGTACTGGCAATCAAGTTGTATTTAATGAAGAAGGAAGTATCATTTCAAATGCAAAGTCAAATGAAATACTTCTCAAATCCAAAAGATATGGTGATATGTTTACACTGGACATCAAACCAATTGTGGGAAAACCTGCTGTGTGTTTACTTTCAAAAGCATCTAATGATCTCAGCTGGCTTTGGCATAGAAGATTGTCACATTTGAACTTTCGAAATATAAATAAACTTGTAACTGAAGATTTAGTTCGAGGGTTACCAGTACTAAAATTTGACAATGATTCTTTGTGTGCAGCTTGCGAACAAGGAAAACAACATCGAAAAGGTCATCCGATTGTGATAGATTCAAAAATAGTAGATCCATTGGAACTTCTTCACATTGACTTATGTGGACCATCAACTGTTGCAACAATCAATAAAAAGCGGTATATTTTAGTTGTTGTAGATGATTTCTCTAGATTCACATGGGTGTTTTTTCTCAGGTTGAAATCTGAAGTTGCTCAGACGATGATTGATTTTATCAAAAAGATTGAACTCAGTCTGAAGAAAAATGTACGAAAAATTAAAAGTGATAATGGTTCTGAGTTTAAAAATCAAACTCTTGATATTTTTCTCACAAACAAAGGCATTTCGCATAACTTCTCATCACCATATACTCCACAACAAAATGGTGTTGTTGAAAGAAGAAATCGATCTCTATGCGAAGCAGCCAGAACCATGTTAACATATGCGAATCTACCTCAATATCTTTGGGCAGAAGCAGTGTCCACTGCATGTTTTACTCAGAATCGATCATTCATTCATCGAAGATTCAATGTTACTCCATATGAAATAATCAATAATCGGAAACCTAATGTAAAATTCTTTCATGTTTTTGGTTGCAGGTGCTTTATTATGAATCTCAAAGATAATTTGTCCAAGTTCCAAGCTAAAGCTGATGAAGGCATATTCTTAGGATATTCACAGAACTCAGTTGCATACAGAGTGCTTAATAAAAGAACTAGAAAAGTTGAAGAAACTTTCAATTTAACGTTTGATGATTACTATCTTAAACAAATGGATAGTAAATTTGAAAATAAATCAATACTTGTGGATTCAAATACTCAAATTGATAATTCTGAAATCAATGATTTTGATTATGACTTAATTTTCGGAATTCCTGACAGGGCAATTGACGCAGAACATAATGCTCCTGATAATCAAACATCAGAATCCTCAAAACATACTGATGATTCAACAATAACTACAACATCGATAACTTGTGAAAGTACGCCTGATGTTCGTATGGAGGAGGAACATACGAGTATTCATGAAGATAGTCAGCCAACTTTTGAGGGGGAGAATGAAATTATGAATCATCAAGTTGAGGGGGAGCATTCGCAGAATCAACAAGAACATCATTTTGAGGGGGAGCATCAAGATGAAGATCATGTTGAGGGGGAGCATGATGAAACAGAGACAATTAATCTTGATGAAAATGATGAGTTTCATACTAAACATGCATACTAAACATTAAGATTCAAGAGTTAAAGTCTGAACTTGCGAAGGACCTTCAGGATATTCATACTAAACATGCAGACGTTCAAAAGCAGATTGTGGAGGTTTCTTCCAAACTCCAAAAGTTTATTGATGTTCATGTTCTTGAAGCTCATAAAGAAGAAACAAAGGAGAAGTTTGATCAGCTGACAAAGTTGGTGACTGAGCTTAAAACAGCAGTTTCGCAATCTTCATCAACTCAAATCCTAACTCCTGAATTCTTGTCTCTAAAGATTAATACTTTAGAACAACCAATTCAAAAAGCCCTTGCTCCACTTACAAATTTCACTTCTTTACTACCGAAAAATGTTCCACCTGCTTTCACAGGGGTGCAAGGGGGAGAGAAAAGTCGAAGTAAAGAAGAGGAGGTAAAAACTATTGGAAAAGTGATATCGACTCAGCTTATAGCCACTCTTCCTATACCTACGAAGCCAATTTCTTCAACTACAATTACCACAAAAACAGTTTCCAAAGGTATTGTTATTGGAGAAAATGAAGAAGGTTCAAGTTCGAGAATTCAAACAGGAGTGGAGGGAAAAGGAAAAGGAATATTATATGAAAAATCGAAGGAGGAAAAGAAAGCTGAGGCTGAAGCAGAGTTAGAGAGGATGAGGCAAATCCAAAGCATAATGAGGCAGAGAGCAAGTGATTCTCCCTCCATGAACAAAGGAGATCCTGCTAAACTTTACTCTTGCGAAACAATAGAGTCAAAAGTTGTGGGAAGGGAGATGTATGAGTTCGAGAAGAAGCCGAAAAGAAGTTATGATATTACGAACTCAGATCATTGTGAATTGGATTTCCCGATAAATGAAATGCTGTTCATCACTGCTCAATATCAGATTAGTGAGAAGTTTGATAATCCTGATGATTATACTCACATGAAAATCAGATTTCATGCAGTCTTGGGGAAGAATCCAGATGATGTTTGGTCTTTAATGAAGATCAAAAAGGTGCTGACAATTAAGAAAGATATTTTGTTTGAAGACATGCTTCAAAATTTCCGGTATTTTGTTATCAAAGCAGACAACAATTAGTATGACTTCACAGTAGCTGATTTTCCATTGATGAATTGCAATTATTTAATTCAAGTGGCTCTGATCTTGAAGCATATGGAAGAAAACAATCTCAAAGGCTCTGAGACAGATGTGTTCAAGGTAGGCTTCGCACATGTGAAGACATTCATCGACAACTATTTCGACTGTTTGGCCCTTACAGATGATGAACTAGCTAATGTGCTGGGTAGAGAAGTAAAAGTTCCTTGGGAAGAAACTTTATCTCAATCAGCTTTGTTGAAGTATGTAGTTGGAGAAATATGCCTAAAACCATTTGGCATGGTGTTTTCTGGAAGAGACACAAAAGGAAAACCGAAGAAATTTTTGTTCAAAGTCTCGGAAATTGAAAGATATAATTCTTCGCAATATACGCACTTTATTATACGTATGAATAACTGCAAGAAGAATAATGAAGGAGACAAGAAAGATCTCAAGAAGGTGATCTCCTGGTATGGAGAAGTGCGAAGGACAATCCACTCTGCAGTTAAAAAGCTTATGGGTTGAATTGCATCGACTGTTTACAAAGGGGGAGAATGTAGATGTAAAATTGTAAAAAGTCGAAAATAGTGTATTGTATAGTTTCGCATTTTATGTTATTTTACTAAGTCATTTGTTATGCGAAGTTAAAATGTCTAGACTTAGTATATTTTTTGTACACTCATGTTTCCTATAAATAGGGACTGAGGTTAGAAGTAGAGTGAGTCTTTTTTCGTAACAGATATCTCTTCTCTGCTTATTTTGTAATCAGTCTTTATCAATATGAGATCTGATTAATATTTACTCCTTGTGTTCTTAATCTTCAATCACTCAAATCTAACTTTACTTTCTCAAATCTCGATAACAATTCTCATCAGGGTCATAAGCCCAACACATATAAATATAACTAATTATCATAATTAGTCCTCATAGATTTAATTAGTCTCTTTTGATCACTAAATTAATTCCAAATTAATTCTTGATCGATACTATTAAAACATATGATTTCATATTAATATATTATAACTTATAATATATTAATAAACCATAAATAACCTTCTCTCAAAAGTCCATCCTAACAAATTGTCCTGATGATATGCAACCCAAATGGACCATGCTACTCTCGGGTCAAGTACATACCAATAATAATTATGGGCTTAGACATCTAATCCAACACTAAAGACACATGAGGTGACCTATACGACCCATGATCTAGAATTGGGAGCTGTGGTCTTCGCCATAAAATTTTGGAGGCACTACCTTTTTATGGTACAAAGTGCACCATTTTCACGGACCACAAGAGTCTCCAACACATCCTAAATCAAAAAGAGTTGAACATGAGGCAACGAAGGTGGCTTGAGCTACTAAACGATTATGAGTGTGAAATCAAGTACCACCCAGGCAAGGCTAACGTGGTAGCTGATGCCTTGAGTCGGAAAGAATACTCGAATCGTCGTGTAAAGACTCTCTCCATAACCATTCAATCCCACCTGACCTCCCAAATCAGAGCGACCCAGTTCGATGCCATGAAGACGGAAAACAAAGCAAGCGAAGCGTTACGAGGGATGGAAAAGAATTTTGAAGTGAAGGAGGACGAAGCATATTATTTTATGAACCATATTTGGATCCCTAAACTTGGGGGATTCAAAGAAGTGGTCATGGATGAAGCCCACAAGACACGGTACTCCATCCATCCAGGTTCAGATAAAATGTACTTGGATATCAAGCAACATTATTGGTGGCCCAACATGAAGGCAGAGATTGCCACTTATGTTAGCAAGTGCCTTACTTGCGCTAAAGTGAAGGTGGAATATCAGAAGCCCTCGGGATTATTAAAGCAACCAGTAATTCTCGAGTGGAAATGGGAAAGGATTACTATGGACTTTGTGACCAAATTACCCAAGTCAACAAATGGATTGGATACCATATGGGTAATAGTCGATAGATTGACGAAATCCGCTCATTTTCTGCCAATAAAAGAATCCTACATGATGGAGAGGTTGACGAGAATATACATCAAGGACATTGTGAGACTCCATGGAGTGCTAGTATCTATCATCTCAGATAGAGATAGTAGATTCACTTCACGTTTTTGGCACTCACTTTAGAAAGCACTGGGAACACATCTCGACATGAGCACTGCTTATCATCCGCAAACGGATGGTCAAAGCGAACGAACCATTCAGATGCTTAAAGACATGCTTCGCGCGTGTGTGATGGACTTTGGAAAGTTGTGGGATACCCACTTGCCTTTAATCGAAGTCTTATACAACAACAGGTATCACTCAAGCATCAAAGTTGCTCCTTTCGAAGCACTATACGGGTGTAAATGCAGATCACCGTTGTGTTGGGATGAGGTAGGTGATACTCAGCTAGCAGGAAGACAGACATCAAGCAATGCATTAATGGGACCGGAAATCTTACGCGAAACAACGGAGAAGATAATTCAAATCAGAGCTCGACTACAAGCATCACGAGACCGACAGAAGAGCTACGCTGATAAACGACGAAAGCCCTTGGAGTTTCAAGTCGGGGATCAAGTGTTGTTAAAGGTCTCTCCTTAGAAAGGGGTTATTCATTTTGGAAAACGGGGAAAGTTGAACCCACGATACATTGGACCCTTCGAGATCCTTGCCCAAATCGGTCCAGTGGTGTACAGACTACAGCTACCTACCGAGGTCAGCAGTGTACACCTCGTGTTCCATGTTTCCAATTTGAAAAAGTGTTTATTCCACGAAACCCTCGTCATTCCACTTGAAGAAATAGAAATCAACAAGAATCTCCTGCTCGTCGAAGAACCAGTCAAAATCATGGACAGGGAGGTGAAGCGTACTAAGAAAAGTCGCATTCCGATTGTGAAGGTACGGTGGAACGCGAAGTGTGGGCCATAATTCACATGGGATCGCGAAGACCAGATGAAGCAGAAATACCCTCACCTATTCTCGCATTATTGAATCTAGCTTTAGAAAGAATCTCTGGACGAAATTTCCTCTAACGGGGGGATGATGTCACAACTAGGAATTTTATAACACGTAACAACAACAATGATAACATTTGTGAACCAAAAATGTGAAAGCACGCATGATGCTTATTCAATAACGACAAATTGTCCATCAAACACCCTATGCAAGCACTTCAAATAGTCAACAAAGAATTGGAAACCCTAGAAATTCCGGTTTAAGTCCATTATGGACTAGGATTTCCTTATTGGGCCTAATGGGCCAATAAGCTTCCAATTTGACTATTTTGGGCTTAGAACTCTTAAATGGCTCTAATTTGGACCCACTTCCATTTATTTTAACATTTTGGGCCATATTGGGCCTAGAATGAAATAAAATACCCTAATGGACCTTATTGGGCCATAACTAACCTAATTAACTTTAATGGACTATGAAGCCCATTATTTTTGATAAATTGGGCCGTAAACCATCATGGGAGCCTAATGGGCCGAAAAATTATCAAATTAGGCCCATAATATGGATTTAAGCAAAAGGCCGAAAACTCTTTTCTCTTTTCTTTAATTCTTGGCCCAAGTGGGCAAACAAAAAAAAATGGAAATTAATGAAATAAGGAGGGTTAGCCACCTCCTTATTATATTTTGGTCTTCCATTCAACCATCTCATGTTCCCATGCATCCATCACATCCTTATATCTCTCTTCTCCCCTCTCTTTTCTTCTTCGGCCGAGAACCCAAAGGAAAAACACACATACCTCACAAATTCTCTCCAAACACTCTAAAAGAACACTCTTCACTTCTCCTTCAAAGTTTTCGAGATTAAGAGCTTTTCAAGGAGGTTATTCCATAAAAATCATCATTCTAGGTAAGTCTTTACTTGAATCCATCGCTTAACTTCTATATTTCATCAAACATCTCATCTTAACTCATGCAAATTCATGATCTAACTCCCTAGAGCCATCCAAGTTCGAAAACCAAATCCAAACCTCAAGGTGAAATCTTCTCTCAAATCGTCATCAAAACCAAATCCAAACCTCAAGGTGAGTTCATACCCCTCTATTTTCGGTTTTCACATGTTTTATGGGGGAGAATACAAGTAAAATGTGTAGATCTATGTGTATGTGTATGTTATGTGTGATTTCATGTGTTTTTGTGGTAAATGTGTAACAAAAAGAATAGAAATTCAAGATCTATTACTCTAAGAGGAAGATAAACATGATCTAAGAAGTATTACACTAAAGCAAGTCAAGAAAAATTATCCTCTAAGATTAAAATATACATATTTCAACATAAAACCCATTTTTGGACTAAAATTGTCAAACAAACAAAAGTTGGGTTGAAAAATTGCTACTTGCGATTTTCTCAAGGGTTAAAAGAGTCAAAACAGTAAAAATAAGTGTTTTTATGAATATCATACTCTTTTAAAGGCTAGAAGTGTAAATTGTAGCCTATTGGGCCAAATTTGGGCTTTTCAGCCCATTAAGCCATAACTTGCGAAAATCTCAACTCAAAATTGATCATTTATTCATCGTCGTTTTAAAATCACCCCTTATGAGATTATCAAAAATCGAAAACGTAATGTGAAATTCTTTCATGTTTTTGGTTGTAGGTGCTTCATAAAGAATCTCAAAGATAACCTTTCAAAATTTTAGTCCAAGGCTGATGAAGGGATCTTCTTGGGATATTCGCACAATTCAGTAGCATATCGGGTGTTGAATAAGCGAACAACGAAGATTGAAGAAACATTCAATATTACTTTCGATGATCATCATGTCAAAAGTTTCGAGAAGAAATTTGCACATCAACCAGTTCTTTCAGAATAAAATTATGAGTTTGTTATTGTTATTTCTTTTGATATTGATTATTAATTTATTTTTGATGTTCTAGATAGAGCGATAAATGCTAAAGATAATCGGATTCTTGAAGCATTGAAGCATCTGATGGTTCGAAGGTGACTACGGAAGATGATGATTCTCATTCCATCTCAAACTCTCAAGTGCATGTCAAAAGTCAACCTTTATTACAAGGTGATCAAGTGGAGGGCAGAACTTGAATTCGACATCACAAAATCATTTCAATGAGTCTAATGTTGAGGGGGAGCATGTTCCACCTAATCATTCATTCGAGGGGGAACATGGATATTCGAATGTTGATGATGAGGGGGAGCATGGAAATTCTAATGACGATGTCAAGGTGGAGCATCACAACTCAAATCCAATTGTCGAGCGGGAGCAAAATGAATTTATGCCTAATGTTTCTAATGCACAAAATGATGTTTTTCATAAAATGTTCGATAATATATCCAATGCATGTGAAGGTTCTAAAACAAATGAAATGTTCGAAGATGCACCTTTGGACTTCGATCCTGCATATCCATCAGTGGACCGATGGGCAAGAAATCATCCTAAAGAACAAGTTCTTGGTGATCCTCAAGCTGGAGTTTTGACAAGGGCTCAACTTTGTGCTAAAAACGAGGTACTAAATGTGCCCCAAGAATATTTCATGTTTAATGTTTTTACTTCGAAAATAGAACTGAAAACAATTAAGGCTGCTTTGGAAGATCCTGATTGGATTATTTCCATGCAATCTGAACTTGTTGAATTCAAAAGAAATAAGGTTTAGAGACTAGTTCCAAAACCTGATGATGCTTCGTTCATAGGCTTAAAATGGATTTTTAAAAATAAAACTAACAAAGAAGCTAATGTTATTCGAAACAAAGCACATTTGGTTGTTAAAAGATATTCGCAACAAGAAGGTATTGAATATGATGAAACTTTTTCCCCTTTAGCGAGAATCGAGGCTATTCGAATATTTCTTGCTTATGCAGCACACAAGGACTTCTATGTTTACCAAATGGATGTCAAGTGCGCTTTTCTCAATGGAGTATTAAAAGAAACTGTGTACGTTGAACAACCACCAGGCTTTATAAATGATAAATTCCCTGATCATCGTTATATTCTTGATAAGATTGTTTATGGGTTAAAACAAGCACCTCAAGCCTAGTATCCAACTCTTACCAATTTCTTGAAACTCTCTAAATTTAAACAAGGATCTGTTCATCCCACTCTATTTTGCAAGAAAGTGGGGGATCATCAGATGCTAGTTTAAATTTACGTAGATGATATTATTTTTGCTCAACCGACCCTTCATTGTCTAGAGAATTTGAGAATATGATGAAAATCCAATTTGAGATGAGTATGATGGGTAAGATAAATAATTTTCTGGGCCTGAATATTCATCAAAGCAGGGATGGAATTTTCATAAATCAGGAGAAGTACTCACACAGCCTACTTGAGAAGTTTGGCATCACGAATAATTTGAAATTGAAAGTACCAATGGCAGTCGGCACTCGCTTAGGACCTTCGTTGGATAAGCTTGTTGTCGATCTCACATTTTACAGGAGCATGACCGGTTTGTTACTATACTTAACTGCTAGTAGACCTGATATTATGCTTTTTGTTTGCAACTGTACCAGGTATCAGTCGAATCCAAGAGAACCCCATCTAACAGCTATGATGAATATCTTTCGATATCTCAAAGGAATTATGTCGTTGGGCTTATGGTACCCTTTGAAGACTGGTTTCTTTATTCATGCGTTTTCAAATGCAGACCTTGGCGGGTGTCAACTCGACAGAAAAAACACTACCGGTGCATGTCAATTTTTAGACGGGAAGCTTGTCAGCCGGCAATCAAAGAAACAAACTTGTGTTTTGATTTCCGCAGAGAAGCAAAATATGTTGCTGCTGTAGCTTGCACTTTTCAGGTCATATGGATACAAAATCAACTTTTCCCTTTTTATTGTGATTGACAAAGTGCAATTCGCATCTTCCATAATCCAATGCAACATTTGAAGACAAAGAACATATCACTTGATATCATTTCATCAAGGATCATGTCGAGGATGGAAATATCAAGGTTCAATTTGTTAAGACGGAGGATCAACTTGCTGACATTTTCACAAAGCCTTTGGATGAGAAATATTTTCTAAGGATCTTGTCAGGTTTACGAATGCTCGATGAAAATGTTGTTCCAAGTTTGTCTTCATCGTGAAGCAACAATGTGTAGAAATATTGCTGACGGATTCAAAAGTTATTGTTCACCATTTAGTGTTCATCTTTATACACATTCGAAATGTCTCTGAATGGTTTAGATCTAAGTTCGTTTTCTAAGAAAGAATTGTTGATTTTAAGTACACTGTTTGGAAGTCGATACTTCTTACTTCGCATGTTTGGTAACATTTTACTGTTTTTATAAAACACAAAAATACCAAAAAGATTTTCTTTATTTTGTCTTTTCATTTCACAAACAAAAATTATAAAAAGATTTTCTTATTTTTGTCCTACATTTCAAAAACAGAAATCCAAAAATATTTTCTTGGTTGTTGTTTTCTGTGTTTAACATATTTCAATGTAGATCTCAGTTGGCATGTTTTGGTGGCCATTGTTTTGTGATAGCGGGACATGTATAATTTCGAATCCTTGCACTCGTTACGTGTCCCTAGAAGCATGTTGTTGTATGTTGATCTAAGCCTCATAGACGCAATGTGTTTTGAAGCCTTAATGTATCACTCACTATGAGAGTTCCTTCCCAATTAGGCTATATTCGCATTAGTCGAGGAGATACCTTTTTCTTCTCATTTTGCATTAATAGATTTATGCTAAGTCAATATCATTTGTAGAAGTACACAATGTTTCTTAACCAATATTTTTCACCAAAATTGTTCTTCACTAATCGCACACATGACTTGCATATCCTCGACATCTCTAGTAGAAACCAACCAAAATGTAGATATTGCACAAGTTTGTGTTAATGATCCTGCTTCATTCTTTCGTGATGATGGTGAAACCCAAAAATCCCAACTCATCAAGGAATTGACGGTGAACTTTATGTTCAAGATTTTCACGAAACATTTGTTTTTGTACCCCACTTTGATATTCAAAATCGTATTTCTCTCGTTATGCTTGCTCTTGACAAAATTTTCTTTACCCACGAAATTTTTTCCCAACAAGATCCAGTACTTAATTTTTCATGGAATACGATTTCCATCTGAAAATCAATTTGAAAATTTGTCACTTTCAAATATATCTCGCCTTCACATGTCCCTGACTACATCGGTCATACCAGTAATTTTGATCATTTAACTAACACTTATGTTAAGTTATGGTTGTGAACAAAATTCAGCCGACCTTCGAAGCGTAAGTAAAAAGAATCCCTTCGATACTCTTTTACGAGTATTCGGTTGTACTTCACGGGATACCATATAATCACCTTGATATCTCTCTTGGTATCAAATGAAATGATCTTTTCCCGGGATCTTACTGCTTTTACATCGAATGTTTATTTGATGTCACTATTCGCACATTTTTTTACCTTGGTTCCTGCTATTTCATTAGAACACATTTGCATAGAAATCCTCGTGGTCTTGCATAATACTAACTCAAAGCTAGATTTTGAAAGTATGGCTATGATTTCGTTTCTCATCCCAAAAGCGAATGATCCCTGCCTTGAAACGAAAGTCAAGTGACAGTTCTTATCATATTGCGGCAATCGAAAAGTCTGGAGGATATAACAATTTAGTTCTTTCCCAGTTTTCAAAGGAAACATGCTCATCATTCTTTCATACGTGGCGATTTTTCAAGAAACTGACCCACTTTTCAAGACTACACATGCAGTTTTTTATTGGGGGGTGATTCAAATTCAAAATTTATGTAGGCTATAAAAAGATTTTGGCGGTCAAAATTACAGACTTTACGCAATCAGTTCTAATTTTCCCCAAATCTTTTCTTTACGATCATCATCTATTCTTCAAAACCCTAATAGTGGTGACACCAACTGGTTCTGTTGATCCATCCCACACCACTGAAGATGCAACATCCCAACCACTATTATAGATTCAAAGTTCTAACTATCATATTCAACCTGATGTCACAAAATATACAGATGAATTAGAGATGTTGATTGTTGCTCTCAATCTTTCCATTCGCTCAACGGTTATGTCTGCTTCTTTCTCTGTGCCCATGACATGGTTATCATTAGTTGGTTCTATGGCAATGTTTAACAAATCCTCTAAAGTGGTGAAGTTTCAACTATCGAATGACAAGACGTACAAACTCACTAAGAAACAGTTTTGCACAAATCTTGAAGATTCACAATACAGGTCTGTTTTACGAGGTTACTAATGAATAGGTGGTTCATATGTATAATGGGATGGGTCATTAACCCCCACTCACAAGACTCATCCATTTTCACAAGTCTGCCTTACCTAGTATCTGGAACTTTTTGTTTGGGATGTTTCTACGGTTTCTTATAGGTCGTAGCTCTGGTCTTGACAAAGCCAAATTAGAAGTATATGCCATGATTACATGGATATAATATGATCTGAATGTGGATTATGTCACTCAATTGAAGGAGGAATTTGGAACGAGTATTTCACACACCAATGTTTTGAATGGTGTCTCTTGTGCGAGGTATTGGAGCTTGATTCTTCAAGATGTTTATGAGAAAGAAGGCATTTCAGTTTCGTTTGATGTTCTGAAGGCTAAGTTTACCATTTACCAGCATCCTAAAAGTGTTGAAGATGATCCAATGATATTTCCTGTTGTGGCTCGAATCCCCGATGCAATGTTGTGAAAAGCGGAACCGGCTAATCCTGTTCTTGTTGCTTATCTAACAACAATAAACCCTAATGAACAAGTAGGTTTTTTGTTACCTAAAGGGGTAGAAGGTACTTCAAAGAGTGGAAAAGCTTCTAAGAGACCTAAGAAGGTTGAACAACTGAAGGTCAGTTCCTATGTCAATCGAGAAAGAGATTGTCAAACCTGTTCAAGAACCTATGTAAAAGAGGTTCGAAAGGAAGTTGTTCCTTCAAAAGTAGGTGTTTTTAAAAAAACCAAGAAGCCAGCACATCGACCTCGTCATTCACCTGAAAGACGAATCATTGAAGAAGTTGTTGTTGAGCATGTATCTTCACCACCATAAGGTTATCTTTCAAAGACTAGGAAAATTCTTAAACCCAAGCTCAATTGAAGGGGTGCAAAAATTCATGAGGTTCCAACTCCTGTTTAACCAGCTTCGAAGAAAAGAAAAGCACATGAAGTGGTGAAAAAGATATAAAAGAAGAAGAACCGTCTATAAGATCCTCTTGATGAGATTGTGGTTGAAACGGATTTCAAAAGTGGGAGTGACAAATCTCATATTCGTCAAGAAGAGCTTGGTATTGGCTTAGAATCGCTGTAAAGGGATTCTCCAGTTAAGTCGAATTTCAAGGAGAGTGGAAGTCTTGGTGGCACTATGGAAGTATCTTATTTGGACACAACCACTAATTTGGGTGATCCTTTAATATCTACCATCCCTGAGAAGACTACGGTCATACCACCCGAGGTCTCGATGGTTGAATCCGTTACTAAGGAGTTTCGAGACTCAGGCATTACTATGCATAAATCTATATAGACACAAATTTCAACAAGGGTGATGAGGTGACGAATTCTAAAGCTCAAGGTATCAATTCTATTGAAACTTCATTTGTTCCTACATCTATCATTCTATTTTCTACTTTAAAAACATCCACTGATGATACTTCCACTTCATTACCATTTTTCTCTTCACCAATTCCTTCTTCATTACCTGCTTCAACCATATCATCCACTTATTCCAACATCATGCATCAACCCATTAATTTACTTTTCTCATCCCAATCAACTGAGGGCGAAAAGACTGTTCCAGAAAGTGAACAAGATGATGATGATGATGTGATGGTATATTTTGCCAAAATTCAATTTGATCCAGAAGAAGACAATATTCCTAATCATATGCTTATGTCAGGGAAGCAATTCAAAATTCTTAATCATAAGTTGAATTCATTGCTTCAAATTCAAGAAGACACAGGGATTCAAAATTCAGTTTCTTGGATCGAAGTGGATGTGATGCGGAAGTCACAAGAACATTGATTGAAGTTGGCCATGGAAAAAATTGAAAGGAAACATGAAGATCGTTTGAAGCTTCATGCTAGAAATTTTGAGTATGCAGTCAAGAAGCTTAGTGATGTCGCCAAAGAACGCCATATTCTTTTTGTCAAAGAAGTGTAGAAGGTGCAAGAGTCTATCAATCTCAAAGGTGCAGAGCTCAAGTATGAAATAAATAAGGTTGTTGCAAAGCTTGAAAAGAATTATTCTAGTCTTCAAGACAAACTAGATGTTATTGTCGAAGCAATAAAGAAGCTTGCGGAATATAACACTTATTTTTCTACCAAGATTGATGTCAAGACCGAATCTAATTCAAAAGTGTTTCTTAAGCTCAATGAATTTTTGAGTAGCTTCAATGAGTCCATCTCTAAGCTTGATCTTTCTCAACAATCCATTGTTTCTATGGAGTCAATTTCGAAGTTGATTTCATCTCTTGAAATGAATCTAAAAACAGATCATGCTCCTCTTCTTCAGCTCGTATCTATTTTGCCAACGAATACCCCACCTATCAAACAACTGGTGCAAGGGGGAGATAAGGGGGTTGGTGCTTCGAAGGATTCAGATCCAGGAAAGCTTGTGGGGAAGGTGCTATCGATGCAAATTCCAACATCACTTCCTATTTCTTTAACAACTACTTCGACTACAACAACTTTGAGACCACTAACTAAAGGCGTTGTTGTAGGACAAGGTGCACGGTATCAAGTTCAAGTTCGAATCCATCACCTTCAAAAGAATAAAAAGAAAATAAAGGGAATGGTATCGAGATCAATCTTTCAGAAGAAGAGAAGAAAAAAGCTTCGGAGTTGGAAATTGAGAAGCAAAGGCAAATACACAGTATTATGCGACAAAGACAAAGTGATCCACCATGCATGAAAAAAGGTGATCCATGCAAGCGATATTGTTATGATACAATCGAACAAATCGTATCATCTAGTGTTATGAATGATTTTGAGAAGATTCTAAAGAAGAGCTATGAAATCGAAAATACTGATTTTATTCAGCTGTATTTTCCGATCAACCACATGATATTCATCTCGGCTCAATATCAATTGGTCGAGTGTGAAGATAAAGACGATTTTAAAAGATTCAAATTGAGTTTTCATGTTGTTTTGGGTAAGAAGGAAGAAGAAGATGGTCTTTGGTTAGAATTGTCAAAGTGTTGAATATCTCCAAAGATGCTCTGTTCGAAGGGTTGTTAAAAAACTTTCGATTCCATGTGCTTAGAGCTAACAATGTCGCTTGTGACTTCGTAGTGGTAGACTTTCCTATGATGAACCTCAATGATCTCGTTAATGTGGAAAAAATATTATGTACTTTTGATGTGTCGAAAATGCAAGTCAACAACAAAGAAGATTTCTTGATAGGTTTTGCCTATATCAAACAGTTCATAGACAATTACTATTATTATCTAGCTGTGATAGATGTTGAACTCGCTTTGGAAATGAATAGAACAGTGACAGTGGCTCAAAAGATGTTGTAAGGACAAGGTAGTCTGAAGAACTTTGAGGATGGGGAGATTGTTCTAAAACCTTTGGGTATAGTCTTTGTTGGAAACAACAAGCAAAGCAAGGCGACAAAGTTTTTATTTCAAGTTTATGATTTGGAGAGGTACACGAACTCTTAGTAGACGAATCTTCTTGTTCGTCTTAATAATTGCAAGAGGGATACAGTATGAGATAGGGCTAAGATCTAAAAGATGATAATTTGGTATACGTAGGTTCGCATGGTACTTTATCAGGCTGTGAAGATGTTAATGACATAGATTTGACACTTCTCACAAAGGGAGAGATTGTAGAGTTTGAAATATATTGTGAGGTGTTGAAGTACAATTAGGCCTGAGTAGATTCGAAGTCTATCTGGTGTATTTCGAATATTAATTACATAAGGCATTGTTTAGAGGTTGAAGTGTTCATGTTTAGTCCTTATGTTTTTTGTAAGTGTTTGTATGTCCCTATAAATAGGGGTAAGTATAAGGTTGAGATAAACTTTTGTATTCTGGTGAGAACGAGAGCACTTTACTCTTTTAGAACTTTGTACTCATACAGATATAATTAAAGATCCAAATATCTCATATTTACATCCTTGTTCTTAATTCATTATGTACTTTGATTACGTTCTTATCACTCGATTCATATGAACTACAACCTTAACCCTTCATATTTCAGCCACACGTACCTTAGAGAGCTAGGCCGAAATTCTAATCTCCTCCCTCCCTTCTCCTCAATATCCTTCTTGCTTGTGTTGGGTGCGAACCACTAGAGGCACGACGCTTGTGGTGCTTGCTTCTAAAAGATCAACAAAAAGGATTCTTAGTTGTTTACTTTAACAATCAACAAGCTATGTATTCAAACTTATGAATTAAGATTTTAGTAGGAAAATTTTGTAGTTTAATAGCTCATAGAATTTTGCCTTTATGTGAAAGACATAGATCCTTCTAAGGCTGCAAGTACCATAATCATTTAATTGTTAAATCTTTTTCCCCTTAGTGCAAAGTTTTGTAGCTTATATTTTCCAACAGTGGTATCAGAGCGTATGACTATCTTTCATGTGATTGCACATTAGTGAATCAATCAAAACTAAAATTACTATTTTGTTACATCTCACGGCGCAAGCATTGATGCCCACGACGTGAGATCTGATCAGATCAAATTTTTTCAAAATTATCTTCCTAATCTGTTTTGTTCAGTAATTATTTGCTTTAAATATCTTCCAAATCTGAATTTGCTTAATATTTAATGATAAATTACAAACCTAAAAGGAAGGAGATAAATTGATTAATATGATTAATTTTTTTAAGTGTGCAAACAATTAATTTAGATATTAAGCCTAATAATTAATGTCAAATATTATTTGGTTAATATTAAATTTAAATTAAATAAATTTTCGAGATTTAGTATAAACCTAGTATTCTAAAAAAGTTTTAAAATGCACATTATACTATATGAAAGATTAAAATTATAATAATTACTATATGTATAAGACTAGGTCAGTCGAACCACTTACACACCTCATTCACGAAGCCATACTATAAGGGAGTTTAAGGAAACGGCCTATAAAAATGACCACCATTGGGTATCTACTCTTACCTACCGATCTCTTGTATGGTGGAGGGTCATTAGAAGAACGTGTTTGATAGAACAAATAATTCCAAGAAAGGAGAACTTCCTATACAGACTAATACAAAACCGAGTAAGACTCAAAGTCCGAGTACTGGTGCAGAAATAACATAAATGAGTAGAGTTCCATAATCTTCTATTGTTGGATCTATCATGTATGCTAAGACATGTACTCATCCCGATGTGGCTTTTACTTTGAGTATGGTCAGTCGTTATCATGGAAATCCAGGTGGAGCTTATTGGATAGCAATTAAGAATATTACGAAGTATCTGCAACGAATTAAGGATTGGGTCCTTGTGCTTGGTGGCAACAATATGTTGAGAGTAACTAGGTATAGTGATGCCAACTTTCAAATAGACAGAGACAACTTCTGTTTTCAATCTTCCTGGGTGTTTAACGTAAATGGAGGAGTGGTAACCTGTAAAAGTTGCAAAAAGGAGACGGTGTTTGATTCTACCTATGAATCAGGGTACATATCAGTGAGAGAAGCATTAAAGGAGGCTATTTGGTTGAAGAACTTCATCAAAGACCTTGGAATTGTTTCAGCTATCAAGGAGACAATCAAGATTTTCTGTGATAATGATGGGGCGGTTGCCTTGACAAAGGAACCAAGAGATCATGGCAAATCAAGACATATTGACAGAAAATACCATTTCATCAGACATAGAGTAGAAAATGGTCACCTCCTTGTAAAGAGGGTGCCATATGAAGAGAATCTTGCAGATCCCCTCACAAATGGTCTAAGTAAGGTCAAGAAAGTCCAGCATGCCAGGAGCATTGGTCTGAAAGATGATATTAGCTTTAGTAGTTAGACGGTTAGTTGAAACTTGTAACAAAATAAATGTAATTAACTTTTGGTGATTAAATAATAGAGATTTATTTATAAGTTGGATTACAACCTTTTTTCTATTGTTTATTTTGTGTTTCATTTTGAATGTTTTACTTCCTGAATAATTCAATTATTCAAACATCCACATTCGATCATACTTTTTGAAGTACGTAGTGAATTAAGACTGTCATAAACTGAATTGTAGATTGTCTAAAGAGTTTTAGACTTGGCAATGGTATTGCTTCAATATTCATGAGTACTTTGAAATGAAGATTTAAGTATGGGATTAACCCACGCTCATGGAATTACTTCATGGAATTTTTCACGAGAAATTCTGAGACGATAATATATTATAATCTTTAATAGATATATGAGTTGTAGTTTACGAATCAGTTGTGCATTGATAATACGAAAACACATCAGTAACTTGATGTTATAAAACGTACTATTTTGCATGTTTTGATGAGTAAATGGTGCAAGAATATAAGTCAAAGTTAATATGTTCCTTTTTCCTTAATGGGAAAAGCGGTATATTTAGGCCTACCGATGATTTGATGTTGACTTATATGTCGAGCCCAGCCATGGCTAAATTGATGTGTTCGGTTAGAAGTTCTATGTCATTACAAATTATAAATCGGGAAACAAAGTTTCGGATAATGAGATTGATTCGGTTCCATTTATTGATTAATATGATTAATTTTTTTAGTATTTAAATAATTAATTTAGATATTAACCCTAATAATTAATGTCAAATATTATTTGGTTAATATTAAATTTAAATTATATAAATTTTCGAGATTTATCATAAACCTAGTATTTTAAAAAAGTTTTTAAAATACACCTTATACTATATGTAAGATTAAAAGTATAATAATTACTATATGCATACGACTAAGTTAGTCGAACCACTAGTACGCCTTATTCACGAAGCCATACTATAAGGGGAGTTTAAGGAAGTGGCCTATAAAATGACCGTCATTAGGTATTCACTCTTACCCACCGCTCTCTTGTATGGTGGAAGGTCGTTATTCGAACAAGTTTGATAGGACAATTAATTCTCATTAATAATTATAATGCGATTAAAAATAACTAAAGTTCTTTTATTAAATAATCCCAATCTTAGTAACTTTAGGAAAAATATGGGTTTGTATGCTAACCCAGGAAACTGAATGTTATACTTTATAGTAGTTAGTGGAGCATGTGTGGTTAACCGGCACACTAATAGTGACTATAAATAGTAATGATGGGCATCTCAAAAATTATCATTGATTAATGGAGTGCGTGTGGTTAACCGTCACATTAAAATGAGATGATAAATGACATCGAGAGTGACAAGCTAATGAGCATGATTATTCATATCTTGTTTGTGATCCTCGGTATCCCAGTCACAAATGGAAGAGAAAAATATGAGATTAAACATGCCATTGAATAGTTTCAATGAGTCTCAAAAGATCTAAGAATTTCACTTAACCTAATTTCGTTCGAATTTCCTTCCTAATGGTGGAATTGGTAAATTGTCGCTCACCTACCTTTATAAAATCATACATTTTCTAAATTATGAATTTTTAGTTGGACTATATCCTTAATATTTCATTTTTGGGTTGTTGTATTTAAGATTATTCTTATCCAACTAAAGTTACCCTCCTTTTACGAATGTCTACTTCAAATGATGTTTCTGGTTCCTCCTCCTCAAATCAAAACTTCTCATTGAAGAACATCTGCTCAAGGGTGACATTGGATGGCACCAACTATAACGACTGGATGCGCAACATGTAACGATCCATTATTTCAAATCAATGTAATAGTCTAGATCAACTTGTAATTCGTTTTAAAGTAATAAAGAAATAATAAATTTAAAATAAAATGTTAGATAAACATGATATCTATGAGGAAAGTAGTAGTGGCTGTGATAAGGATTCTGGTAATATAAAGAACACCGAAATCTGAGCTATAATGAAGAAGTTATGGCCTATCAAAGTTTCGCGACATAACCGACACGACGTTGTGTGTCGTAAAAAGTGAGTTTACAATAAAATACTTTTTAGCCTTGATGATCTAAATGAAACTCATAGTATACGTTAAACCTAGAGCGTGCATAAAAAGAAAGTCCAAATCTGACTTCGTATGACGAAGTTATGAATTTTCTAAGATTTGGCATAGTAGTGTGAAGCCCGAAATTCGAATTTTAGATCGAGCAATTTTTAGCCGACACAACCTAAACGAGAATCGAAGATCTTGTCAATAGTAGTTTAGAGGTAAAAAGACAGACGAAAACGGACGTCGGATGATGAAGTTATGAATTGTTAAAGGACTTTTCCTGTCCCGACTGTTAAAAATATAACTTTAAATATAGATTCAAATTTTGCCAACGAAGTCTAAGTGAAAGTTGTAGAGTACGGTCACACCTATGTGTGGATATAAATTACGTCAAAAACAGAGCTCGTATGTGAAAGTTATGACTTTCTGAAGTTTGAGGCACAAATTCCAAGGGAGTCTGAAGGAGTACGCCCCACGTACTCAGAAACTTGGTCTGGAGTCGGCCACGTCACTCCACCTTCGCATAAGCAGACAAGTCCGAAGCCTTGAAACCACACAGATGCCATGTTCCTCTGAACGCTCCGCGTACGAGGGTACACCCAGCGTACCGAAGACCAGACCCCTACTATAAAAAAGCATGCGAGGCTACCCGGTTTTGGTTGCTACTTTACTATTTCTTTCACCATAAACACCCTCTCAATGCCACTCTAACCCCCCCACCCCCTGAAGCTTTGGGAACGTCCCTAACACTAGAAGAAATCCCAGAGCACCCAAAGTCCCCGAGAAAAGAATCTTTTAAGTTTGAAACTCTGCCCGTTCAGAACCCGATTTTCAACAGAAACTTGTGATTTCAAGTAACAAAGTGTTGTCCGAATCACCACTTTATCAGGTGAGTTCATACCCCTACGTTTTCACTATTTTTTCATATTTTAAGGAGGGATATAAGTAAAACACAAGGAAATCTTGTGTTAATAACAAAACTATTCAAATAGTTTACACTTGTCGTTTTTACTAAAATAAACATATTACTTTACTAGTTTGGGATTCCGTACAAAAGCAAACATATAAACTATAATAGGTATAGTTTATGAGTCATACATGCAATTTTATCAATACAAAATGGCTTTTCAGTATTCTACACGTAACCGTCGATATAGCTTTGTGAGACATACTTCAAGTACTTATCTAAAGTATCAACCAAGCCCTGAAATTATAACCAGATTCTACTGGAGAGAGAGCATGACACTTGTATAGATCTATACTGGCTGACAATCCCACACCTAAACTGTTAGCTACAGTTAGGCCGGCAGGCCTGGTGTGACAAATGTCGTCCCAATTACGACGCCTGAAGAACGTTGTGTTCAGGGTATCTTAGGTCAACAAGCATGGTTATGATAACTCACAATCTTGTATGGAACAATATGATTGGTTTATGAATAAGTAAACAACTTCACTTAGTTTTATTAAATAATATAACTACAATACAATATTTCAAGTACAGCTGGTGAATCTAGGCACTTATATTTACAGAGTTTTCATACAAGTACAAATACAAAATACTATACCAGTACAGAGAAAACATACATTCCATGGTTTTATGTGAATTAAAACTACATTATACAATTTCAGAGTACGATAACAAATACACATTTTGGTCTTAGAGTATTAAGACTACAACACATTTACAACAGAAAATATAGGATTTTCTGGGAAAACATACTTACATTTTTCAAGGAACAAATGACAGATTTGAATTACAAACTTAATTGTTGACACACTTTTCAAAACTACGTGTATTGTCAGGAAATCAATAAACAGGTACCCACAAGTTTTGTGAAGAATACGGAGCTTCATATAGTCATGTCTTTTAGTTTTTTCAATACATTTTGGTGTCAAAAATAGATTTATTTGAATACGAATGTAAAACTATACTTTATCAATGTAATGGTTATTGTACTTTGATTTCTATTAAGCAATTGTTGTGATATTGAACATGACATCATCCGCCCTGGAACGTTTCTGCCGTTCAGATTTAGGGGTGCGACATAACATCAAAATGTCCCTTCGTTTCGAGGACAATGAGTATGTCCTGGAGAAAGAATTGAATGAAACTACTTTGACTTAATTACATAACCTCCTACGAACAGCTGAAGTAAGGATGAAGGGAAAAGGTATTGCTTCCACTCCTGCAAGTGTTCCTGTTCTGTTCATTGGTCAAGGGAAGGGGAAGAAGAGGAAAGGTCCTCCAAAACAGAACTGGAAGGGAAAGTCTCGAGTTGGGTCGCCAAGCAATAGACTGAAAGGTAAGACTAGTTCTGATGCTCCTATTGCAATGACAAAGGGAATTGGAAATGAAGTTGCCCAAAGTATACGCACAACATTAAAGATCGAAAACTAAAGCCGGCTTCTATAGGTATATGCATTATCTTATCTAATAACTCATCATCTTCTTGTTCTTGGGTGCTTGATACAAGATGTGGATTTCACATTTGTTCTGATTTGCAGGGGCTAAGAAGTAGTGTCGAAGTGGAGAACGGTAGAATAAACTTGATCATGGGGAATAGGCGATCTTCACCTATCACCAAGATTGGAGTTTATAGTCTATTGCTTAGTGATGGTTTTAGTTTAGATTTTTTTAATTGTTGCTACTCATCACAAATGACACGAAACATTATTTCTTTTCATGCAATGTTTAAACAAGGTTTTAAATATTCTTTTAATGATAAGAATGGTTCTATTTCTACTTATAAAAATGGTATTTTTTTTATTTTTAAGCTTTACCTTGTGATGGTGTATGAAACTGTGATGTGTGTAGACAATTTAAACAACAGTGTATTTCAAATTGATTTGTATAATGCTATAGACAAAGTGTACTTGTGCCATTGTTCTCTTGAACACATTAACAAGAAACACATCGCCTAATTCCAAAAGGATGGAGTGCTAGAATCATTTGACCTAAGGTCAAACGATGAATGCAAATCTTTTCTTTTGGGTAAGATGAGAAAATCACCTTTCACTAGTTCTTGTGAAAGAGGTGAAGGTTTGTTGGACCACTTACACACAGATATGTGTGGGCCCTTCAGATCTACCATAAGGGATGCTAATTGATTTTATGTGACTTTTAGTAATGATTATAGAAGATATGTTTATATCTACTTAATCAAGCATAAGTTAGAAACCTTTAAAAGGTTCAAGGAGTTTAAACATGAATTCGATGATCAACTGGGTAGGAATATATAGATGCTACGATCAAATAGAGGTGGATAGTATCTTAGTATTAAGTTTCACGACTACCTCAAGTAATGTGGAATAGTTTCACAATCGAAACCTCCTAGGACACTACAACTTAATGGTGTGGCTGAGAGGCACAATTGAACCTTGTTAGATATAGTTTGTTCCATGATGAGTTGAGCTTCTCTTCCAATTTTGTTCTAGGGGTATGCCTTAGAGACTGCCGCCTACATTCTTAATATTTTCCCAACTAAGAAGGTTGCCAAAACACTCCCGAGATGTGGACGGTTCCCTCGTTAGCACATATCAAGGTTTGAAGTTGTGTAGCTTTCGTTAGACGAGAGACACACGAAAAGCTTGAACCTAGAAGTGAGAGGCGTATTTTCATCGGGTAACCACAGAATCCCTTTGGATATTAGTTCTACAGACCTAGTGAGAATGTGGCCTTTGTAGCACGAATAAGAGTATTTTGATCGAGAGAGAGAGAGAGAGAGAGAGAGAGAAAGAGAGAGAGAAAGAGAAAGAGAGAGCTCATATGCAAAGAGGAGAGTCGAAGTACCATTGATCTTGAAGATATTAAAGAATCAAATGACGAAGGAACCTTTGAAGACGCTAGAGTTCAACAAGTGGAAAAAGTTCTAGTGATGAGTCAATACCTCTTAGGCGTTCCAGTAGAGTTAGAATGACACTTGGTTTCCATATTACTACAGATGGTGATACAGTGAAAGTACACTAGTAAATTTGGATGAATCGACTAACTACAAAGAAGCAATGGCTGGCCCTGAGGTAGCCAAATGGCAAGAGGCAATCGACAGGGAGATCAAGCCCATGTATGACAACCAAGTTTTGAAATTACTTGACAATATACCAGATCGAAAAACATTAGGTGCAAAAGGATCTTCAAAAAGAAAACCAACATGGATGGAATGGTACACACTTTCAAGGCTCGATTGGTTGCAAAGGGCTTTAGCCAAACCCCAGGGGTTGAATATGATAAGACCTTCTCACAAGTGGCTAAGATAAAATCTATTAGTATAATGCTCACCATAGCTGCATTTCATGACTGTGATATTTGGTAGATAGATGTTAAAATCGCTTTCCTCAATGGGAAGTTGGTTGAGGATGTTTACATGAGTCAGTCAGAGGGTTTTGTTGATACAAAGTTTCCCAATAGAGTGTGTAAGCTTGAGAAATCAAACTATGGATTGAAATAAGCTTCTCGCAGATGGAATCTTTTCTTTGACGAGAAAGTCAAAAAGTTTGGCTTCTCTAGTAGTGAAGATGAATCTTGTATATATGTCACAACTAGTGGGAGTATAGTAACCTTCCCGGTATTGTATGTTGATGACATACTTCTTATAGAAAACAACATTCCAACTTTACAAGAGGTTAAGTTTTGGCTTGGAAAGTGTTTCACTATGAAGGATCTGGGAGAGGCTGCTTATATTATGGGAATGAGGATTTTGAGAGACAAGAGTAAAAGACTAATTGGAATTAGTCAAAGTACATATATGGAAAAGGTACTAAAATGTTTTAGTGTGGAAATTCCAAGAAAGGAGAACTGCCTATACAAACTAATACGAAACTCAGTAACACTCAGATTCCAAGTACAACTGCAAAAATAACATAAATGAGTAGAGTTCCATATGTTTTTGTTGTTGGATCTATCATGTTTGGTGTGATATGTACTCGTCCCGTTGTAGACTTTTCTTTGAGTAAGGCCAGTTGTTATCAGGGAAATCCAGGTAGAGCTCATTGGATAGTAAGTAAGAATATTCTCAAGTATCTGCGAAGAACTAAGGAATGGGTCCTTATGGTTGATCGCAATGATACGTTGAGAGTAACTGGGTAAAGTGACGCCAGCTTTCAAACAGGCAGAGACAGTTTTCGTTCTCTATATGGTTGGGTGTTTACCATAAATGGAGAAGAAGTAACCTGGAAAACTTCCAAACAGGAAATGGTGGTTGATTCTACCGGTAAATTAGAGTACATAGCAGCGACCGAAGCACCAAAGGAGGCTATTTGGTTGAAGAACTTCATTGGAGACCATGAAGTTGTTCCATCTATCAAGGAGCCAATTAAGATTTTATGTGATAATGAACGGGTGGTTTCCATGACAAAAGAACCAAGCAATCATGGCAGATCAAGACATATCAATAGAAAATATTATTTCATCAGACATAGAGTAGAAGAAGATCACCTCGTTGTAAAAAGAGTTTCATCTAAAGATAATCTTGTAGATCCCCTGACAAAGGGTCTAAGTAGGATCAATCACTTTCAGCATGCCAAGATCATTGGTCTGAAAGATTATATTAGTTTTAGTAGTTAGATAGTTAGTTGAAACTTGTAACAAAATAAATGTAATTGACTTTTGGTGATTAAATAATAGAGATTTATTTATGATTTGGATTACTATCTTTTGTTTATTGTTTATTTTGTGTTTCATTTTGTATGTTTTTTACTTCCCGAATAATTTGAATATTCAAACATCCACAATCGATCATACTTTTGGAAGTAAGTAGTGAATTAAGACTATCATGAATTGAATTGTACATTGTCTAAAGAGTTTTAGAAATGGTAATGGTATTGCTATAATATGAATGAGTACTTTGAAATGGAGATTTAAGTATTGGATTAATCCACGCTCAGGGAATTACTTCATGGAATTTATCACGGGTAATTCTGAGAAAATAATATCTTATAATCTTTAAACGAAGATATATGAGTTGTAGTTTACAAATCAGTTATGCATTGATAATATAAAAACTCATCGGTAACTTGATGTTATAAAGTGTATTATTGTGCATGATTTGATGAGTAAATGGTGCAAGCATATATGTCAAATTTATATGTTCCTTTTGCTTTAACAGGAAAAGCAATATTCTTTGGGCCCCTCGGTGATTTGGTTTTAACTTATAGTGTTGGGCCTAGCCAGGACTAAATTGATGTGTTCGGTTAGAAGCTTTATGGATTACAAATTAGAAATCCGGAAACAAAGTATTGGACAATGAAATTGATTAAAAGTGCAAGGAATAAAGTGGAATTGTTCAATAGTTGAGCAAAGACTCCAGAACATTCAACAAATAGGGTGGATGGTTTCTAAGAGGCTTTAGGGTTTCTAGAATTATCCTTGGAGCATAATCCGGAAGCTGGATAATTACCAAGTCAAGATAATATTATTATATTGGTTTTGGACTTATCTAGGGTTTCCTTGTTGCACAATATAAGGAGCCTTACCCCTTCATATTTCAGCCACTCGTACCTTAGAGAGTTAGGCCAAAATTCAAATATCCTCCCACCTCTCTCCTCAATATCCTTCTTGCTTGTGTTTGGTGGGAAACACTAGAGGCACGACACGTGTGGTGGTTGCTTCCAAAAGACCAACAAAAGGGATTCTTGGTTGTTTACTTCAACAATCAACAAGGTGTGTATTTAAACTTATGAATTCAGATTTTAGAAGGAAAATTTTGTAGTTTGATAGTTCATATTGTGTTGCCTTTATGTGAAAGACATATATCCTTCTTAGATTGCATGTGCCGTAATCATTTAATTGTTAAAATTTTTTCCCCTAAGTGGAAAGTTTTGTTGTTGGGTCTAAAAATATGGTTTATACTTTACTTTTCTAGACTTTAATATTTTTAGGTATAGGACCGAAAACAGCCTTGGTTTGACGGTCCATGTGGTGTTTGTGCTTGGGTGTGTTTGCGGCTGTAACCACGTTTATGGTTGTAAACGTGTTTGCAGCCACTATACCCTATATATATATATATATATATATATATATATATATATATATAGTGTCAGTAGAGTCATAAGGGTAGAGGTGCTAAGTGTGTGTAAATCAAGGTGTTCTACAGAGAGAAACTAGAGAGAAGAAGTGTGTGTGTGTGTGTGTGTGTGTGAATATCATATGTATGGAGCATCATTAATATATCAAATACATCATAGATTTATCTTCTTCTTCTTCTTCTCCTTATTCTCCATTTGATCTTCCATCATCCAATTGATTGGGATTCCACACCATCAATTGGATCTGATTGATACATCAAGCAAAATTTGGGACTTACAGTTAGTATCAGAGTTTGGATTGTATCAATCATATTGGCAAGATATGGAGCGTTTTTGTACTTTTTCTTGAAGGATTTTATGTTTTTGGATAGATTTTGAAGAAATATTGGGGGTTTGTTCTTCGTGTTTTTCTTAAAAACGACTCTTTGATCGAGTTTTGGAGCTAAAGAGGTGAAAATCGTGTTTTTCTTCGAGATTTTGCGAGAGTGAGGGTCTGATCTGAGCAGTTGCAGCCGAAATCTTGTTTGAGGCTAGGGTTTCATGCTTGTTTACGGCTAGGGTTTCACGTTTTCGGTCAGACATTCGGTCCTCAGGGCGGTGGCCGAAATCTCCGATTAGGGTTCCTCGGCGTTTTCTGCTTCCAAAGAGTTTTTGACCCAACTTGTTTGTGGTCCTCCGATTATCGGCCCGGCCGGTGTCCGATTATGCACGTGTTCGGTCCTTGCAGGTTTGTGGCCATCAGCGAGTCTTCAAAAATTCCGAGGAGTGTAAGGATTCGAACCGGGTCTCTTGCATACTCAACCCACCTCCTTACCAATCCATCTAGCAAGCCACATGTTATATGCCTTCCCGTTTAAATTCAAATAGCTTCGAAATTTCGCTCCTATTTTCGGATCTTTAACAATTTTATCCCAAAAATGAATTTTTCAAATTTTAAAGTTTCATTTTCAACCCGAATCTTTGACTTTTAATTTTTGACTTCCTAAATCGACTTTTGACCTTAAAAAATTTGACTTTTACTTTCAAGTTTGACCTTTGACTTTAAATTTTGACTTTCTCGTTTAACCTTCAAATTTTCACTTTTAGCTTTCGGTTTGACTTTTAAGTTTGACTTTTTAAGGTTGACTTTTAAGGTTGACTTTTGAGATTTTAATTCAAAGGGCATTTTTTTGATAAACAATGAGTTCCTCAAACATCCCGGTCAATGAAGTTACATGTTCTAAATCTTGTGAACCTACGATTAAATTTCTTCGTGAACAAAACGATTTGCTAAAAAGGGAAAATAAGGACCTGAAATATGAAGGCTATACCCTAAGGAAAGGTCAAAAACCCCTAAAAGCACAACAAGAGGCCAAAACAAAGGACTTTAGAAAACTTCAAGAAGAATAAAATAATAAATGTATGAATTATGATTATGTTAAGGGACAACTTGTCAGTCTAACTGTCGAGCTTGACACATTGAAAAACAAATTTGAAAATACACATTTTAACTTCAAAAAGTTTAATGTGTCAAGTGAGAAGTTTGAGCCTATGATTGAAAAACAATTGAAGTTTAAGGTTAATCAAACTAAGGGTCTAGGGTATCATAGTGTTCCACCTCCCTTCAATGACAACTATAACCCACCCCTTGCGACTAATGAGGAAGAAATTCCTGCTCAGTATGGCCAAACCACTGTTCCAGCTTCAGTTAAGACTGAACAATCTGGGCCAACTGAGAATATTAAGGAGATCGTTTTTGATGATTCTACTTCTTGTGCAGGTAACGTAGTGGAAGATGAGAATATGGAGAACACTATTGAAAAAACAAATGACTCCTTGAACTATGAATCTGTTGCTTCTAATCAACCTGTTGTTGGTAAATACAAGCCACCAATTCAAGCTAAATAGAGTGCATGTTGCAAGTGTGCTTGTGGGAACAATAAGAGACAAGGAGAGGGCACGACACCAGGGGCAGGAAGAAACAATTCCTACGTGAAGAAAAAGACATGTTTTTACTATGGAACACATGGACACATTCCAGAAATTGTCCAAATCGCGCATACATTCCCTACTATGCACAAGACTGGCAGAACGCACAAAGAGGGAGCTTTTTCAAAAGAAACCCTTCGAGGCCATGTTCAAACAATGGGGACTGGAATGCACAGAAGGACAAGAATCAAAATCCCAAAGTCAAGAAGGGAATGCCGACCAAGAAGTCCAATCCAAGAGATGCTCCGTTGAAACCAAGATCAGTTAAATCAAATTCATCTCGAAGATTGGCTTCAAGTTCAAAATCAAGTGCCGAGGCACCCATCCGCTCGAACAAGAAATGGGTTAAACCCAACTACAGATGGGTACCAAACGTTCAATCTCCCAAATCATCTAATGATTCTAACATTTCTTCATCTTCTGTTTGTGATAAGCAGGATATATCATGGGAGAGAGTACCTTGAAAGGATGAAAAAGGTCGACCCAGTTTCAAAATAGATCGGGTTCCAAATATCAACTGATCCCGCTTTGTGCTGGAGCAACTATGGAGTCATATCATCAGACTTTGGTTTGTTGATAGTGGTTGTTCCTGGCACATGATAGGGAACATCTCTCAACTGTAAAACACTCAGAACTTTAAGTGAGAGTAATTGTCCTCTGCAGGAAAGATAAGAATGGAAGAAAGGAAAGAATCACACATGGGGTTTGTGCTTAACGATGTGAAGAATTCCCGGATCTGTTCTGAGATAGAAATATGCGTGTTGTTCTCAAACCTTCTGGATGCAAATTCAATCGTTGACTTACGGTTTGAGGTTTCTTCTCGATACTCCTGAGTTTTTCTTACAATGATTCGTTTTGAAGATAATCTTAAATTGTCTTATAGTTTTTTTCAATTGAATTTTTTGTTAATTGGGACGTCATATGAATTCTAATGCTAAAGGGAATTATGAAATTTGTGTAATGCACTGGAGCAAAATTGCCTAGACTCTGTGTTCTATGTGCTGGTAGGCACAAAGGATTCAAAAGGACTAGACATTGATTGACAACGAAAGGACTAGACAATATGGACTTAGATAGTTTCATTTGGACTGACCATACGACACTCGGGTAGATTGAGCAGTGAGATAAACATGGTAACCTGCGAGATACACTAAAAGTTAATTATGTAGAACTGTGGCTCAACATTTCCTTGATGTATGGAATCATGTCCGTAAATCTGTTATTGTTAGGGCGACTGGGGGTTCTAATAAAGTAGGTCGGTAGGAAATTATTTTCTTGCTTTCTATCGTTTAGTCATATGTTGCCTCCTCTGCGTGATTGGAACATATCCGACCTGGAATGCAACATATGCAACTCTATCTCTATGAATATCTTTATGTATGAAATTATTTCTATCTGTTATCCATACGTTGTCTCCTCTGCGTGATCAGATGGTCCGACCTGGGACACAACATATGCAACATTCTACCTCTCAACCTCTCTATCTATGTTAGTCATATGTTTTCCCTCTGCATGATTGGAAGACATCAGACCTGGGATACAACATATGTGTTTGTATATCTGACTTCTCTCTAAATGTTTGAATACTCAACTAAGGTTGTTTGTAGATCTCGCTGCTGAATTAAAGTGGACCACAATATCATTGGTCAGCGTCAGCTAAATGTCTATTTACTTATAATCTGCTCATATCCTTTGTATTTAAGTGGACCACAATACCAGTGATTAACCAGATCCAGACATGCAGGCATGTGCTGATAATCGAGATTGAATTGTTTGACAAATTTATCCCAAAGATTTTTGTTTTTATTAAATTTGTTTATAGTTTTCATCTATGCACAAATTTAGGGGGAGAATTAAAATTAAAAAAAAAACAAAAACCAGAAAACAAAAAACCCAAAAATAGTGTTATTTATGTGGTTTATTTCTTTTTCAGAAAAAATATAAAAAAATCCAAAAATATTTTTTGTTTTTGTTTTACTTTTTTAAGAAAATATGAAAAATCCAAAAATATTATGTGCTAAGTTTTCTTTTAGTTCTGTTTTTATCTCAAATTTTTCCTTGTCTTGAAAAGTGAATTAAGATATAGATGAGACTCACGGAGACTGTATCAAGATTTTCTGAGCCAAAGCTTCATCCGTGATTGTCAAAGAATTCTCATTCGAAGGAACAAGAAATGAATATTATTCTTTCAACATTCAATCTTTCAACCCCAGAAACAAGGTGAAGCTGACTTGAAGGTTATGTGACAAACTGCATTAAAGCCTCCTCAATCAATTTGTTGCTATCTATGTACCCGCTGAAGTGATCTAGAAGACTCGTTCTCTAAGATATTCTCTCCGAAGATTCTCAAGTTGAAAGTGCCATTTTCAAGAATCTTTACATGAAGCCTCCTCACCCAACATTCGTTCAAAGCCAAATTCTAAAGAAATGCCCATCGGTTCAAGATGAAGTCATCCAGCTAGAAGAGTCAGTTGTTCATCTTGAAGTTGTGAAGAAATTGAAGATTAAAGTTGAATCCAAGCTCCAAATGAAGATTGACAATGAAAAGCCAGCTACATTTTTAGGGGGAGTTTGTTGGGTCAAAAGAAAAGAAAGCTATAAACCAAGGGGGAGATTCTTAGGTCTAAAAATATGGTTTATACTTATTTTTCTAGGCTTTAATAGTTTTTGGTTTAGGACCGAAAACAGCCTTGGGTTTACGGTCCATGTGGTGTTTGCGGCTGCAAACTCGTTTGCGGCTGTAAACGTGTTTGCAACCACTATTCCCTATATATATATATATATATATATATATATATATATATATATATATATAGAGAGAGAGAGAGAGAGAGAGTCAGTAGATTCATAAGGGTAGAGGTGCTAAGTGTGTGTAAATCAAGGTGTTCTAGAAAGAGAAACTAGGGAGAAGAAGAGTGTGTGTGTGTGTGTGTGTGTGTGAATCTCATATTTATTGAGCATCATTCATATTATTGAATACATCATAGATTCATCTTCATCTTCTTCTCCTTCTTCTCCATTTGCTCTTGCATCATCCAATTGATTGGAATTCCACACCATCAATTGGATCTGATTAATACATCAAGAAAAATTTGGGACTTACATTTGTAACCTACATTTTCCATCAGTGGTATCAGAGCCTATGGCTATCTTTCATGTGAATGCACATTGCTGAATCGATCAAAACTAAAATTTCGATTTTGTTGCATCTCACAACGTGAGGATTGATGCTCTCGATGTGAGATCTGATGAGATCATATTTTTCGAAATTATCTTCCTAATTTGTTTTGTTCGGTAATTATCTACTTTAAATATCTTCCAAATCCGAATTTGTTTTGATGATGAATTACAAAACTAAAAGTTAGGAAATAAGTCTTTGACTTGATTAATTATTTATTGATTAATATGATTAATTTTTTAAGTGTGTATATAATTAGTTTAGATATTAATCCTAATAATTAATGTCAAATATTATTTGGTTAATATTAAATTTTAATTATATATATTTTCGAGATTTATTATAAACCTAGTATTTTGAAAATGTTTTTAAAATACACCTTATATTATATGTAATATTAAAAGTATAATAGTTACTATATGTATAAGACTAGGTCAGTCAAACCGCTAGTACGCCTGATTCATGAAGCCATACTATAAGGAGAGTTTAAGGAAGCGACCTATAAATTGACCACCATTGGGTATCCACTCTTACCCACCGCTCTCATGTATGGTGAATGTTCGTTAGCCGAACGGGTTTGATATGACAATTAATTCTCATTAATAAGGATAATGCGATTAAAAGTAACTAAACTCCTTTTATTAAATAATCTCAATCTTAGTTACTTTGGGAAAAATATGAATTTGTATGCTAACCCATGAAACTACATGGTATAATTTATAGTATTTAGTGGAGTATGTGTGGTTAACCGGCACACTAATAGTGACTATAAAGAATAATAATGTGAATATCGAGAATTGTCATTTATTAATGGAGAGTGTGTGGTTACCTGACGCATTAAAATGAGATGATAAATGACATCAAGAGTGACAAGCTAATTTGCATGGTTATTCACATTTTGTTTGTGATCCATGGTATCCCATTCACAAATGGAAGAGCATAATCTGGGATTAAACATGCCATTGAATAGTTTCAATGAGTCTCAAAAGATCCAGGAATTTCACTTAACCTTATTTCTTTTGAATTTCGTATTCTAATTGTGGAATTCATAAATCATCATTTACCTACCTTTATAAAACTTACAATTAGATTACATCATCCCGTTTCTAAGTTGTGAATTTTTAGTTGGATCCTATCCTTGATATTTCATTTTTGGGTTGTTATATTAAGTATTATTCTTATCTAACTAAAACAACCCTCCTTTTACGAATGCTTGCTTCAAATGATGCTTCTGGTTCCTCCTCCTCCAATCAAAACTTCTAATTGTAGAACATCTGCTCAAGGGTGACATTGGATGGCACCAAATACAATGATTGGATGCACAACATCAAAGTGTCCCTTCATTTGGAAGACAAGCAGTATGTCTTGGAGAAAGAATTGAATGAAATTAACGAAGAGAATGACACTCCTAAAGAACCATCCACCTAAAAGAAGCACTACAATGATGCGAAAAAAAAAAGTTGATGTCATCATGGTAGCTATCATGACTCCCGATCTGCAAAGATTTTGTGAGGATTATTGGTCGTACGAGATGAACAAGGACCTTATGATAAATTACCATAAGCGAGCTTGTCAAGAATAATATGAGGTGGTAAAGTCCATCATATCATGCAAAATGAAAGAGGGAGAGCCTGTTAGAAGCCACATGCAAAGGATACAGCGATACGTGGATCGTTTGTTAGGTTGAACGTGCATTTTGATGAGGAGTTGGCAATTGACAGTCTTGAAATCCTTGCCTAGTTGTTATGATTAGTTCATCTTGACTTAGCATCTATAAAAAAATCTACTTTGGCTCAATTACATAACCTCCTGCGAACAGTTAAAGCAAGGATGAAAGGAAAATGTATTGCTTCCACTCCTGCAAGTACTCCCATTCTGGCCATTGGTCAAGGGAAAGGGAAGAAGAGGAAAGGTCCTCCAAAACAAAACAGGAAGGGAAAGTCTCGAGTTGGGTCGCCATGAAATGGACAGAAAGGTAAGACTAATTCTGATGTTCCTCCTATTCCTGATCCCAAAGTGGCCAGTTGCTTCTATGGCAATAACAAAGGGCATTGGAAACGAAGCTGCCCAAAGAATTTGCATGACATTAATAATGGAAAACTGAAGTTGAATTCTATAGGTGTATACATTATCGTATCTAATAAATCATCATTTTATTGTTCTTGGGTCCTTAATACAAGATGCAGATTTCACATTTGTTCTGATTTGCAACGGCTAAGAAGTAGTGAGGAAATGGAGCACAGTAGAATAAACTTGATCATGGGGAATATGCGATCTTCACCTGTCACCAAGATTGCAGTTTATAGTCTAGTGCTTAGTTATTGTGTTAGTTTAGATTTATTGAATTGTTGCTACTCTTCAAAAATGACACGAAACATTATTTATTTTCATACAACGTTTAAACAAGGTTTTAAATATTCTTTTAGTGATGAGAATAGTTCTATTGTTGCTTATAAAAATGGTATTTTTTTTATTTTTAAGCTTTACCTTGTGATGGTGTGTATGAAACTGTGATGTGTGTAGACAACTTAAGCAATAGTGTATTTCAAATTGATTCGTATAATGGTGTAGACAAAGTGTGCTTGTGACATTGTTGTCTTGGACATATTAACAAGAAACACATCGCCTAATTCCAAAAGGATGGATTGTTGGAATCATTTAACCTAAGGTCAGACGACGAATGCAAATCTTTTCTTTTGGGTAAGTTTAAAAAATCACCTTTCACTTGTTCTTGTGAAAGAGGTGAAGGTTTGTTGGACCTCTTACACACAGATATGTGTGGGCCCTTCAGATCTACCGTAAGGGATGCTAATTGATTTTATGTGACTTTTACTGATGATTATATCAGATATGTTTATATCTACTTAATCAAGCATAAGTCAGAAACCTTTGAAAAGTCCAAGGAGTTTAAACATGAATTCAATGATCAACTCGGTAGGAAGATATAGATGCTCCGATCAGATAGAGGTGGATAGTGTCTTAGTATTGAGTTCCACGACCACCTCAAGGAATGTTGAATAATTTCACAATTGACACCTCCAAGGATACCACAACTTAATGGTGTGGCTGAGAGGCACAATCGAACCTTGTTAGACATAGTTCCTTCCATGATGAGTTGAGCTTCTCTTCCAATATTGTTCTGGGGGTATGCCTTAGAGACTGCCGCCCACATTCTTAATATTGTCCCAACTAAGAAGGTTTCCAAAACACTCAAGATATGTGGACAAGGACAATTCCTTCGTTAGCATATATCAAGGTTTGGGGTTGGGAAGCTTCCGGTAGACGAGAGACTCACGAAAAGCTTGAACCTCGAAGTGAGAGATATATTTTCATCAGCTATCCATAGAAGTCCGTTTGATATTTGTTCTACATACCTAGTGAGAATGTAGTCTTTGTAGCACGAAGATGAGTCTTGAGAGAGAGAGAGAGAGAGAGAGAGAAAAGAGAGCACTCATGAGACATACCCCCATTCATAATACTTAACCTTATCATAAAGTCAAAAACATGCTACATGCATATTTATATCTTGTTATAAAAGACTGGATACAAACCGACTATTAAGATTTTGATAGAGTTTTATATATATTACAAAACCTCCCAGGAGTCTACAATTCTTATAGATATATAAACACTAAGTGCAAAGGTATTAATTATTCTAAATCTACCAATAGTATATGTCTATACTGGATTCTTATCACCTGCAATAATTAAATAATAAGAGGGATAAGCGGGTGACGCTTAGTGAGTTCAATAACAGTTACAATATAAAGTTACGTCATATATATATATATATATATATATATATATATATATATATCTCAATATAACAGACGCAAAGTGGGACAAAGAACAACAAAGATATATTTGTATCATATGACGGGCTTTCAATATCAACAAATGGTCTGATTCAAAGATTTACAATCAATGAGATACAACAATTTCAACTTGATATACATCAATAAAGTTTCAGCCCAAGTGGCGCAGAAAATACAATTTCAGATTATTATGTTGCTAGAATTCACAGGCTTTCAGCCCTATCATAGCATTATGCCAATGCCAAGGTGATGCTTATGTCATACATGTTGGGTAGCAGATTTATTTTGTATTGTGTCATTGGGCTCGGTTAATAGTCCATGTTTTGTACTCCGGTTTGGGCCTGTCCAACCGTGAGCTGATAGGGTTTAGTATATAATAATGTGCTTGCATGCATATTAGGTTAACGATCTAGAAAACGATTTTAGAGAATGATTGATAGCAATTACGATAGCTTTACAGATTTTTCTTCATCGTTCTTGTAAACCCTGAATCCTCTACAGTAGAAGTTCTTTATCGAGCTCTTCTGAGGATTGTTTATTAATAATTCGACATCTTTGATCCATTATTGTGTTCTTACTGTTTACTCGTTTATTTCTTTACCTGTTTTATAGATTTAATCGATCTTAAAGTTAGTTTTTAACTTATCAATTGGTATCAGAGTAGGAGGCTGTGTAAATCATACACTTCTTTTCTGTGAAAAAGGTTTTGATTAGGGTTATTCCGCATTTATTGATATTTATTGAGCCGTCATCTCATAATTGACGTATCTCGATATTTATTGTTTTGCCCTAATTTGATATATTACAAGTCTGATCTTTGAACAGGTTATTCGATCAATTATGGACGAGTCGCAATCCAATCCCATTAATATTTCGAACAGCATTGGATCAACAACAAAGATTCCTATCTTGTACACCCATGATTATGAAGTCTGGGCGCATCACTTTGAAGATTATGTTATAGGATCTGAGGATAATGGATACCTCATCTGGGAAGCAATCATTTCTGGACCTTTTTCTCATTCAGCAACTTCAAGGATTATTAAAAATCAAAAGGAGTATAATGATCTTCTGAAAGACGTTAAAGATATTGCGCAACACGAAAAAGACAAATTTCAGTGCAATATCAAAGCGTTAAGATTCATCAGATTCGCTCTTCAATCCGATACTTTTAGGCTGGTGAGTTCATGCACGACTGCAAAAGAGATATGGGACAGGCTACGTGAATTGTACTCTACAGACGAAGATCTTGAACACTCCATTCAAACCTTACTCTTGTCCGAGTTTGGTGAATTCAAGCAAGGAGCCGAAGAAACAGTGACTCAAACGTTCGATCGCTTCAATCATCTTCTTAGCAAGATGATCAAACACGACATCGAAAGGAAGCTTATTGAGCAGAAGGTTACATTTTTGAACGGACTCAGATCTGAGTGGAGAGCAGTTGTGTCCACAGTTAAAGCGCACGAGGAATTCAAATCCTATTCTTTGGCAAAACTGGTGGGCATCCTAAAATCTCAAGAAAAGATCATGTTACAGGAGAAAAATGTGGTTTCAAGCCTAGGTTCATTGTCCCTCCTGTCCAAAATCAAAGCGGTGATGGAGGACGAAGACCTCAACTTGGATGACTATGACCTCACTTCTGAGGACTATGCTATGATGGTGTCAAACCCCAAGAGGTTCATCAAGAAGAGATTCCCCACTAACAAGAACCGAAATTGGCAGGGGAGTTACAGTTCTGAAAAGGTCAAAAATGAACTGAAGGTTGAAGATTCAAAGAAGGAACCGAAGGCTGAAGGAGATTCGGGAGTGAGCTGCTATTATTGTGGAGGAAAGAACCACTATGAAAAAGATTGCGTCCTCAAAAAGATGGCAGAAAAGGATGAGGAAAAGGATGAAGAAGCTTTGTTGCAGAAAAAGCTAGATGAAATCAGGAAGAAGAAATCTACTGCTAACCCTCCTATGAATGCGTTAATTGTGCAGGGTTCGGTAGCTGATGATGAGTTCGGTGGCGTGGAGGTCTGGTCAACCGACTCTGAAGATGATGAAGTGAGGAAGCCTACTCATGGAAAGGCTTATGTGGCGAAAGAAGAGAGCAGTAGAGGAAGATGCTTGATGGTATCCGACGTATCTCAGATGAAGGGATACAACACTGATGGTGGGAATGATGACACGAAGGAACAACATAACTTGTGCTTTACATCTAAACCGCTCAGCATGCAGTTCAACGAGCTTGATGAACTGATCAAGAAGGTACAATCAGTTTTTGTCTCATTTAAAGTCCCACAATGCTCATATGAAAAAGAATTAAAAAGTGTTAATTCAAGAATCTCTCATCTAGATAGTAGTTTAACTCAAACTCGAGTCACCAATTCTAACCTAACTGACCAATTAAGCAGGGTGTCTTCGAAGAGTGAGGAACGGCGGATGTGGATCGAACTGAAGGAGTCGGAATTAATCAAAATAAAAGATGAAAACATTTATTTGCAAAGAGACAATTTAAAGATTTTGAAACAGCGAAATGTTTTTTGTTTGATTGCCAAACGTCTTTACACTAATATTACTCAGCTTCATTTGGATTGTGAAATAGGACAAAAGATTCATCGCATGATTTTACCCTTCCTTGAGTTTAAGGAACATGAAATTGATGCTGAAGCGTATAATTGTGAGAGTGTTATTTCATCTGAGGATGTTAATCCGACGTACATGTATGGACTGGACAAAATCGAATCTTTTATTAAGTCCAAGGACCATAAGGACATGCTTAAAAACCTTTTGGATGAAAATGATAAACTGAAACTGAGAACCGAAACCATACTAAAATTTGACTCTTTAAATGCCAACTTGAGCTCAGAAAATAAAATTAATGTTGAAAATGCATCTGAGCTTAATGAGGACGACAATATGAGTGAAATTTCTGTAGAGGATACAATTGACTATTCAGAATTTGTCAAGAGTGAACCCGAAAACCACAAGAATCTTATTTCAGAAAATTCAGTGGAGTTCGCTCGTATGTCCCAACAAAAGTCCCCGATTCTTGCAGAGAAGGCAGTGATATATCAGAAAGTAAGAACCACTCCAAATCAGGTGTACAAGGTCACAGGCGTAACCGAACATCAGACTGCTGAACTCACAGCTATTGTAAACGAAGACAATGCTGATGGCTGTGACGAGTTCTTCTGGTCAGCTCCCATTGACAATGTTGATGAAACGGTAGGTTTGTCTGAAAGGACTTCATGGAAAAGCAAAGGCAGATATGTGCCAGAACCTTTGAATAAACCTGATAGCTTCAATGTGCAAAGTACTAGTGGTACGAAAGATGTTACTCAGGAAAAAGAAATTCCTGCAAAAGAAGTCACATCCCCAAGTGAAACTTCATCAGTTCAGAGTGAACCAGCTAAAGAAAAACAAAAACCGAAAGCTAACATTCATCATCAACCGAAGCAGATGAGAAATCAAAAACGTCAAAGGAATCAGAGATACAGGAAGAATCTCTCTGAAAGAAAACAGTTTTGGCAATCTCAGAATGCCTATTTCTCGCATCAAGACAAGAACTTAAAGTCAGAGAAAAGTCCTGTTGGATCGAAAGAGAGAAACAATAACCGAAAGCAGAGGTTCGGTTCGGAGAAAAACATCAACCGAAAGTAAAGTTTTGGTTCAGAAAATGATTCCAACCGAAAGCAAAGGTTTGGTTCTGAGAATGACTTAAACCGAAAGCAGAAGTTTGGTTCAGAGAACGACATCAACCGAAAGCAAAGGTTCGGTTCTGAAATCAAAAGAGATCAAAACTCTAGGGTCGGTCCCAGTGATGATCAAAAGCAAAAGGGTCACCTAGAGTCTCCAGCCAAGAAGTCATCTCAATCTAAGCTCTCTCATTCTAACTCTTCTAATTCTTCAAACTCTTCTAACTCTTCTCCACCTTGTCCTAAATTCCATTCTGTTCCTTCTCAAAAATCTCAATCATCAGCTGAACAAAAAGGAAAACAGAAGGTTTCAGTGGTTATACCAGAGTCAAAACCGAAAGCATCGAATCCCAATAAAATTAAAGTTTTTACCATCAAAAAGAAAGATGAAACAACACTAATAAAAAGAACATATTTAGTTGACATCTCTCTTACTATTCATGTTCCTGTGAAAGGCTCACGAGGACCCAAGAAACTTTGGGTTCCGAAATCTGCTTATTTTTTGCAGGTTATCAGTGACGAGCAGTTTGACGAAGAATGGTACATTGATACTGGTTGCTCGCGTCACATGACAGGGAGAAAGGAAGAGCTAAGAGAATACAGGTCTCTTTCAAATGGTGGAAATGTCAAGTTCGGTAACAACTCCTTCGGCACCATAAAAGGCTATGGAATGATTACAAATGGTGATTTCACGATACGGAAGGTTGCATATGTGGAAGGATTACAACACAATCTCATCAGTGTATCTCAACTTGTTGGAGGTACCGGTCTCAAAGTTTCATTTGACGATGAGGGCTCTGAAATAATTGAGAAGAAGACGAAAAGAGTTATTCTCAAATCGGAGCATAAAGGTGAAATGTTTCCTCTAAACCTCAAACCCATCAAAGGAAACCCAGCTATCTGCCTGTTATCCAAAGCACAATCTGACGAAAGCTGGCTGTGGCACCGAAGACTCTCTCATCTCAACTTTAAAGATATCAACAAACTTGTTACTGGAGGTCATGTTCGAGGTCTTCCATTGCTCAAGTACGATAGAGATCATTTGTGTGTTGCATGTGAAATGGGGAAGCAGAGTCGTCAAAGTCATCCATCTATAATAAACACTAAAGTTGTTGAACCACTAGAATTACTTCATATTGATTTGTGTGGTCCATCATCTATCGAAAGCATCGGTGGTAGCAAGTATATATTCTTGTTATTGTTGATGACTTTTCGCGTTTTACATGGGTGTTCTTTCTGAAGCTTAAATCTGAAGCGACTCACAAGCTAAAAGTGTTCATCAAGCAGATTGAAGTACAGCTGAAGAAGGTCGTTCGCAACGTCAGGAGAGACAATGGATTGGAGTTCAAAAATAGAGAATTCGAAGAATTCCTGGCAGAAAAGGGAATCAGTCACAACTTCTCAGCTCCCTACACAACTCAACAGAACGGAATTGTCGAAAGACGAAACCGATCTTTATGTGAAGCAGCCCGAACCATGCTTAGTTTCGCTTCCTTACCCTTATATTTTTGGGCTGATGCTATTTATGCTGCCTGTTTTACACAGAACAGGTCATATCTCAACAAGCGCTTCACTCTCACTCCTTATGGGATCATCAACAACAGGAAGCCAAACGTGATGTTTTTCCATGTGTTCGGTTCACGGTGTTTTATCTTCAATTCTAAAGAAAACCGCAACAAGTTCGATGTCAAAGCTGACGAAGGGATATTCCTGGGCTATTCTCTCACTTCTAAAGCGTACAGGGTATTAAACAAGCGTTCGAGGAGAATAGAAGAAACTTACTACGTGACTTTTGATGATAGCTATGTCAAAAAGCTAAAGGCCAACGAAGACACAGCTAGGGAAATCTTTCCTCAAACTGGCCAAGTCACAGCCTCGATCGCCAATCTATTCGAGAAGTTCATGGAGCTATTTGATGAACCAGAGAGGGCCACTCTCTCTGAAGCCAGTGCGGCAGACAACAAGGTAGATCACATGAAGCAAATTGTTGAAAACGCTGCAAGGAGAATGAATGAAGGAGGATCAAGTTCTGACGAGTCTCCATCACCCAATGCTTCAGTCGAGGGGGAGAATCCACCATCATCATCCCAGCCGAGCTCACATGTTGAGGGGGAGCTAAGGTCTCAAACTACTCCCGAAAGTGCTTTGCCAACCGAAAGCACTTCGCCAACCGAAAGTGCCTCACCATCCGAAGGTGTATCAACGCCCAAAAGCTCAGCACCACAAGAAACCACTGAAGCTCAAGATTCTCAAGACATTCCTGTAAGATCATTTATCGAGGGGGAGCATGCTGATATGTCTTACGACTATGAAAGCCAGTCCGAACCAGAAGAAATGATACACGCTGAATTAGATCCAACCTTTGATCCAAACTACCCTCCTCTCACCAAATGGACCAGAGATCATCGTGTCTCTCAAGTTGTTGGTGATGTATCTGAAAAAATTCTGACTCGATCACAACTCAAGGCAAAACAGACTTCCTTGTTTTCAAAAGTCAAATTCTGCATGTTTAACTCATTCGTATCAAAAGTTGAACCAAAGACAGTTAACACTGCTCTTGATCACTCCGATTGGGTTCAAGTTATGCAAGACGAACTGAATGAATTTGAAAGGAACAAAGTTTGGCGACTTATTCCAACTCCTCCAGATGCCTCGGTTGTTGGTCTCAAATGGGTCTTCAGGAACAAAATGGACAAGGAAGGGAACGTTATAAGGAACAAAGCGCGTCTAGTAGTGAAAGGATACTGTCAGGAGGAAGGCATTGACTATGAAGAGACTTTCGCTCCTGTAGCTAGGCTGGAATCAGTCAGAATATTTCTAGCCTATGCTGCCCACAAAAACTTTGAGGTCTACCAAATGGACGTCAAGTGTGCATTTCTCAATGGAGAACTTGAAGAAACTGTGTATGTGGAGCAACCTCCTGGATTCGTGAATGAAAAGTATCCTAATCATTGTTACATTTTGGATAAAGCCGTGTATGGACTGAAACAAGCTCCGAGAGCCTGGTATGAAACGCTGGCTAAATTTTTAAAGATGTCCAAATTCAAACAAGGTTCGGTTGACCCAACCTTCTTTCGCAAGAAGGAAGGTAACCACCTTATGACTGTTCAAATTTACGTCGATGATATCATCTTTGGCTCTACGAATCCCAGCTTAACGGCTGATTTCAGAAAGCTGATGGAGACTAAATTTGAAATGAGCTCAATGGGTCCTATTAACTTTTTCCTTGGTTTAAATATTAGACAAGGACCCGAAGGCATCTTTATTAATCAGGAAGCTTACACGAAGACTCTCCTTGCAAAATTTGGCATGATGGGAGATTCCAAAGTCAAAGTTCCAATGGCGTTCGGCACCAAGCTCACCCCATCCTTGGATAAACCGGCTGTTGATATTACGCTTTATCGTCAGATGATAGGCTCACTGATGTATCTCACTGCTAGCAGGCCTGACATAATGTTTTCAGTTTGTTACTGTGCTAGATTTCAGGCAAACCCACGCGAACCTCACATGCTTGCAGTGAAGAACATTTTACGATATCTCAAGCGAACTACCTCTTTATGTCTATGGTACCCTTCCAACTCAGGCTTCTTCGTTCAAGCCTACTCAGATGCAGACCTTGGAGGTTGTGGACTCGACAGGAAAAGCACCACTGGCGGATGCCAATTCCTTGACGAGAAGTTGGTTAGCTGGCAATCAAAGAAACAAATGTGCGTGTCTTTGTCTATATCTGAAGCAGAATACATTGCAGCTGCATCCTGTACCTCTCAACTGATTTGGATCCAGAGTCAACTCCGAGACTATGGACTCAATATGAAAAAGATCCCACTATATTGTGACTCTGAAAGTGCAATTAGGATCTGTCATAACCCAGTGCAACACTCCAAGACCAAGCACATAGCACTGAGGTATCACTTCATCAAAGATCATGTGGAAGATGGAAACGTTGAAGTACACTTTGTTAGAACCACTGATCAATTGGTTGATGTCTTTACCAAAGCTCTTCCTGAAGCGTCATTCAACAAAATTCTACAGGGGCTAGGTATGATGGAATCAGAGTCAGTACCACAAACTACCTCTCAACCTCAATCGTAAGAAGCAAAATAGACCGAACGTTCGACTTCGGTTGATCATCTGCCTCTCGCTCATCAACTAAAGGTAGTTTTCTTGGTTGTAAATTTCATGTACAATTGTTTTACAACATTGTTTATCTTATTGTCAAAGGTATTTCCTTTTTGGAAGTCTAAATTCCTTGTTTTTTCAAAATTTTTCAAAACCGAAACCAACCGAACGCTCGGGTTCGGTTTTCCAAAAATTTTCAAAACCAAAACCAACCGAACGCTCGGGTTCGGTTTTTCAATTTTTTTTTTTCAAAACCGAAACCCACCGAACGCTCGGGTTCGGTTTTCCAAAATTTTTCTCAACCGAAATCAACCGAACGCTCGGGTTCGGTTCCAAAGTTTTTATTTATTTATTTTTTTTTCTTCTTTTTCAGTCTTACCTTTTTTTATTATTTTTTTATTTTTTATATTTTCTTTTCATATCAAAAACTCCAAAAATATTTTGTTCTGAATTTTTTTTACTTTATTTTGTGTGGAGAAATGATTGAATTAGTTAAGTGTCCCTAGAAGCATGCTGCTGTATGTGCCCAAAGCCTCATCAGATTCTGAATAATAGCCTTAATGACTTGGTATATACAAACCTTGTCTTCCCAATTAGGCTATCACATTTATTCTAATCGTGAGCTACCTAACTCTCTTCTCACATGAGATAAGAGTTTTCTGCTTGGTCCTATTTCTCTATAGCAGAGGTACTTTAATTTCTTACACCATCTCTATTGCATTTCTCCATTAAATTCGTTTCACAAACGTAACCCTTGAGACTCTCAGAAGTTACCACTGAGGTTTATGGTTACTCAAAAACTGCGTTTATGATCTTAGTTTCGTGCCACTACGAGCTGAGTGAAACCCAAAATTCAATACCCAATCTCAAAATTTTCTTTTGTGTGATTCCTATGAAATTGTTAAAAACCATAACATTTCTTCCCGTGGGATCCAGTTTTTAATTTTTTGTTGAGATTTTATATTTACCAGCCACTTTTAAATTATTTCAAACCTACTTGTTCAACAGACTACACCGGTCTCACAAGTACTTTGTTCACTTTCTATCTTATTTCAAGATTAGGACTGTTTAATCAAAGCTAAGCCACCCTAAAAAGTTTAATTAAAAGAAGCCTTTCAACACTTCTTAAAAGGTGTTTGATCGTTATTCAACGGGAAACCACATTTACACTTTAAGGTCTCTCTTGACATTGAAGGAAGAGATTCGTGTCCGGGATCATTTATTTTGTGTCTTTATTGACATCACAATTTTTCCTAAAAAGATTTGTTTTATTTCTTTTTCTTTTACACCCTTAGCACGAAAATCTTTGATTTTCCAAAATTCTGGTTCTAATAATTACAGGCTTTTTCATTGGATTGGTGGTTAATTATAAAGATGTGGTCAAAATTAATCCACGTGGGTGTGTTTTTCAAAAATGTCGTTACATATTAAAGGGATAAGATGAAGAGTTGCTGACTCAGGCGGGAGATTAATCGATTTGATTTCAAACGGCGGCAAAGGGAAAGCATGTGAATTTGAAATGGTTCATCTCTGGCAAAGAAAGGCGCGTGTGAATTTGAAACGGTTTATCAGAAACGGCGCTTGATGGGAGGCGTGTTCATCGGAATCTGACACTCTCTCTCCTGCGTGATCATCGGTTCCACAACTGTCACGCATCAGTCACTCCGAAAAACTCTTGGTATTTCGATAGAAAATTTGGGCAGATCTTTCTCTCTCCTTAAACCCACTATAAAAAGGTGTTAGCATCTACCATTTACCTCTTTACTGCGATCAAAATTCCCAGAGCAAAAGAATTTCCTGAACCCTTAATGTTCATCATCTTCTTCCCATCTTCAACAATGGCAGATTCATCCTCCGTTCACGCTACTTCTCACATCCTTCCCATTCGCCCTCAACAGTGTCTCGTAATCGATTTAACCCCTCAGGCATATGACTCCTACATGTTCCCAATCATCGAGTGCTTGAAGTATTCACCAATAGCACCTGCACTTTCGAGGGTGGAATTAGTGCCCATGGAGCTCTTATCGTAGATTTATGCGACTGCACACTATGATAAAGTGGTCGATAGGATCTTCTTTGAGGTTTCTGATCACAAAGCTTCTATTTCCAAGCAACAATTTGGCTCATTGCTAGGGTTTGAAGCTGACCCTTCAAGGGTTAATCCGGAGACTATTCCGATGGGGCATCTCTTCAACATGTTCTATAATATGGGGTACACGGAGGTGCTAACTTCCGTCGCTAAGTTCAAGAAATCGTGTTTGCCACCACAGTGGAACGGACTGTTCACTGTACTTTTCAAGGGTCTCTCAGAAAGGAGCTCAGGTTCAGATGGCTCCAGTCGACTATTCCTGTCCATTCTGTACGGAGTTTACAACGGCGTCAATGTCGACTATGGGTTGGTTCTCTGGCAACAACTCATCCAGAGTTTATCTTCTTCTTCACGACATTCTGAGGTGTCGTATGCCAGGTTTTGGACCTTGATCACTAAGTGGGCGATGGATAAGAACAATGTCCCCACTGTTGCCGGCGCACCGATGTCTTCGATTGGTACATTCCATACCACGAAGATCATCGTCTCAGATGCATCGAAATTCCCTTTCAATGGTTCCATCCCGGAAACCATGTACGCTGATGTTCCAGCTGACAGCAGAATCATCCGGACCTACAAGGAGTTCAAGAAGTCTAGTCCGAGGGATCTCACGCCGGAGATGCTCAAGTCAATTCACGATGCTGATAAGCCTGTTCATAGAGGCAAAAAGGCAGACAAAGGGAAACAGGTGGCCAAAGGGGCTAAAGGCCCTTCTCCTAAAAAGAGGAAAGCCACTAAAGCTGCTCAGTCCCCACAGCAGAAGAGGCGAAAGACTCAACCGAAGCGAAAGCTGATTATCGCTTCCTCTTCCAGTGAGTCAGAGGGTGAGAGTTCGGATTCGGGTGACTCTCCGAGAGGCAACACACCTCCAAGGGGCAACACACCACCCAGATCACCTACCCCTGAAATGCAAATCCATACCTCTCCTCTTCCCTCTCCTACTCAAACAATTTCTACTTCCATTCCCACCATAAACCCCACTACCCATATTCCCAACACCTCATTCCCTATACCACCACCCATTTTCACCGATGCAACAACAACATCTACTGCAAAGGTTACAACCAACGTATCTGATACGGGGGTTCATACCGATGCACCCGAACCACCGCCAGCAACCGAACCCAGACACACAACCGAAACCCAACAACCACCCGAACCTACCCCTACTCAAACACCACCCGACCCTACCCCTGCTCAAACTCAACCTGACCCTACTCATACCACAACACCACAAACTTCACCACCGCCACCATCTCCCGGTCATGCCTCTGACGGAGATAACGCTTTCCTTGGCGGGGAGAACATGACATTTGATTCGGTCTATTACAGTCCGTTTCAAGTGCAAAGCGACGATGATGAGGATGCTCCGGTAACAAAGAAGCACCTTAAGGAGCTGCATGAGAAGGTCGACTTGCTCATTGCCTCATCCTCCAACTCTCAATCATCTCTCTCTGAAGCCGCTCTTCAGAAGATTGTTAATGCCTTCTCCATGGCTCAGCAAGATTCGGTCGCTTCTGCCACCGCCGCCATAGATGCCTCGACGAAAGCTTGTGAGGCAGCGACCGAAAAAGTCGATAAACTATTCTCTGACGCCTCTACCCTGTTACAATCTGTGCAGGAGAGTGCCACTGCTACCAAGACAACGTTGGAACCAATTGTTCAACAGTTGGCCACGTTTGTCTCCACGGAGTTGAAGTCATTTGTCGTACTTCGCCAATCGCTCAGTGACGACTACTCTGCCCTTCGTGCCTCTATCGACGAGCGCCTCTCTAAACTCCAAGAGGATCTGGCCGCTGAAAACTCGTTGATGGACGCTCTAGCAAGGAAGACCACTGCCCTAAAGGTCAAGAGTGCTCAACTTTCAAATTCTCAACAACAACTTGACACTCTTCGATCCGAACGGGAGGTAATCAGGACATGTGTTTCGGATGTACACTCAGCTATATCCAACATCCTTGAAGCGCACGATCCGATCCTGAACCATTCTGTGAGGCGTACCCTTGTACAGAAACTTGCTCCTGCCCTGGATCTGCTAAGTAAAATTGAAGGGCTACCTAGTTTCATATCGACTCCGAAACAAGGGGGAGAAAAGGAGTCCGGATCGCAACCACCTCATTCCTCAAAGGCAAATCATACAACCGAACCTCCTCCTACAGGCCAAGCCTCTGGTTCAGGTGTGAAGGACAAAGGCAAGAAACTTGCTGAGGATGAAGAGGAAGATGATCAAGAAACCATTGCCGACTTGCTTAAACGCAAAAGTCGTCGCAATGCTGAAGATGATAATGTTCGTGTGGCGAGAGAAGCTGAAGAAGCTGAACGCAAAAAGAAAGAAGCCCACAACCTCCTCGAGAGTAGGAAAACTCTGTTTCCTGCTTGGACTCAAGAGAGGATGATAAAGGAGGCAATCGATACTCCAAGTAGCTTATGGCTTGAACCGGTAATCTCCTTTGACTGCTACAACTCCATCGACTCTCAGTTCGACATGCCCTTAACCCGAAAGGCATTCATCTTTCACGCCTTCGCCAATGTTGCTGAGTTTCCTCATCCTCATCCGGAGGTTGATCGGGAATTGATTGAGTTCTATCTGAAGGCCGCTCAACCCCAGTACCAAACCTGGAGCGCTCAGAAGATCATCAACGTTCGGGTTCTGAAGCCATATACTAAAGGGAGATTTATCAACGTTCGGTTCAAAGTGCTCAGGGGATCTGCAAAAACCGAACATGCAATTTCTTTAGCAGATCTACCGAACCTCAACCCCCATGACTGGATCGTTCTGCACAACATCCTTCTGACTAATGAAGTTGAATATGGTCCGATCATCGACCATCTTAAAAGGATGTTGGTGTGCTACATTATGGAGGTCGCACTGATGGATCAGGAGGTTGCCACTGTCTTCAAGAAGAAACCGAAGATCTCTCCTGTTGGCTCGGCCAGTGATCTAAACCAGATGAAGATGGGAAAGATTGACCCAAGGCGAAACTCGGTCATGTTCACTAGGAGTGAAGGACAGAAATGTCTCTTTGCCTTAGCTGATAAACATCTTTATACCACTGCTTGTCTTGAGCACGTGCTGGGGATCATCCACAAATGCAAAGAAAATACAGCGGATGATATCAAATACTTTGACGACATGATTCAGTGGTACATCCGGTTCAGACAGACGATACTCGCCCTTATCTCGCGTCTGTTTGAGACTGTAAAGAAGAAGGCTCCTGCTGCTGGCCCAAGCAAGAAGTAATGATCTCGCTCCAATTTGACGCAAAGGGGGAGATTGTTGGGTAGCAGATTTATTTTGTATTGAGTCATTGGGCTCGGTTAATAGTCCATGTTTTGTACTCCGGTTTGGGCCTATCCAACCGTGAGCTGATAGGGTTTAGTATATAATAATGTGCTTGCATGCATATTAGGTTAACGATCTAGAAAATGATTTTAGAGAACGATTGATAGCAATTACGATAGCTTTACAGATTTTCTTCATCGTTCTTGTAAACCCTGAATCCTCTACAGTAGAAGTTCTTTATCGAGCTCTTCTGAGGATTGTTTATTAATCATTCGACATCTTTGATCCATTATTGTGTTCTTGCTGTTTACTCGTTTATTTCTTTACCTGTTTTATAGATCTAATCGATCTTAAAGTTAGTTTTTAACTTATCAATACACTTTGTGGCCAAAGGCTACATACCAGTACCCAAGTGATGCATACGTCTTACACTTCATGGTCAAAGGTATAGCTCATTATCATAATAACATGGGAAAGCACGTTGAACATATAATACATAACATACAGTTGTGCATATATTGAAATCACCGTGAAATAACCGAATGATAAAATGATAATTTAGGAAGCACTTCGACTATAAAAATGACTTTGTGTGATGAAACCGGGGATTTTTGTTGAAAATCATGTTGTTTCAACTTGAAAATATCATTTTCTCGGGTCTTTGGAGCGTCGGGACTTGCTTCGGGTGTCTCGGATGATTTCTAGGCTTCGAGAGGTTTTAAAGTGGCTTGAGAGGGGTTTTAGAGTGAAAGAGATTGAAAAATGGCAACCAAAATCGGGCAGTCTCGCATGCCTTTTATAGGGGTCCGAAGCTCCTCACTACGCGGGGCGTAGTCTCGCAGTACGCGGGGCGTACGAGACACGCGTCTGATTCTCAGAAGGAAGGGCACGTGGCTCCGACATGTCTTCTACGTGGCTACCATGCAAAAACGGGCGACATGGTCAATCTGAGGCCCTACCATGAGAATGTTGGGCGTAAACCTCTATGCGGGGCATACCTCTTCAGACTAGTCTCGATATTTGGGCCATAAACTTTAAAAATTCATATGTTTCGCATACGATCTCCGTTTTCGATTTTCTTTATATCCACGTGTAGGTAAAATTATGATCTACAACTTTCGTTTAGACTCCTTCGGCTAATTTTGAATTAATTTTTAAAGTTATATATTTAATAGGTCGGGACAGGAAAAGTCCGTTAAAAATTCATAACTTCTTCATTTGACATCTGTTTTCATCTGTATTTTTACCATTGTACTACTATTAATGAGACCTTCGATTCTCGTTTAGGTTGTGTCAGCTAAAATTCACTCGATCTTTATTTCGAGTTTTTAGTTGTCTACTGTTATACCGAATCTTAGAAAAATCATAACTTCCTCATACAAAGTCAGATTTTGAAGTTCTTTTTATGAAAGTTCTCAGTTTAACGAATACAAAAAATTTCATTTAGATCATATTGGCTAAAAAGTAGTTTATCGAAAACTCACTTTTTACGTCATACGACGTCGTGCCGGTTCTATCATGAAACTTTAGTAAGTCATAACTTCTTCGTTATAGTTCGGATATCAGTGAGGTTTTCACCTAAATGTTTCTAACGAGATAATCTACTACTTTCAATAACATTATTTTTACTTATTTCCAACTTCATATTTTCGTAAATTTTCAGTAGTTGACTTTTGATCTGAATCTCATAAGACTTCAAATATTTTCTGAATGATTCTAAACATAGTTTTACTTCAAATCTCGTAAAAACTATCTTGTTAGAACTCAATACTCAAAATCATATATTATTTAATAATATTCAGACGATAATTGAACGTGTATGTTACAAATACCTCCTCCTTTTGAGGATTTCGTCCCCGAAATTACAACGATTTAAACAATATTTCGCTCTTGTATCATTCTTATTTTCCCAAGTATAATTTGGGCCTCGATGGTGTTTCCACTTGACAAGCGCCAACTCCACTTCTTTATTATGCAATTCAGTCATTCTTTCGTTTACGATCTCTTTAGGCTCTTCTACATATCTTAACTTATTATCCAGTTTCACCTCGGATAATGGAACCGTTTCATCATATATGCTCAAAATTTTACGCAGATAACTTACATGAAACACATCATGAATACCTACCAAATCTTCAGGCAATTCCAAGCGGTATGCTTGCTTACCAATTCTCTGGATGATTTTGAAAGGACCAACAAATCTGGGACTCAATTTTCCTTTCTTCCCAAATCGCATAATGCCTTTCCATGGGGATACCTTCAGCATTAAAAAATTACCACCTGGAATTCTATGGGTTGTCTCCTCTTTTCTGCATAGGACTTTTTTCGATCCTGGGCCGCTTTCATTCTTTCTCGTATGACTTGAATCTTGTCAGCGGTATCTTGAATCATTTCAGGGCCTCCAAGGATTTTCTTTCCTATATCACACCAACATAATGGAGTATGACATTTACGACCGTATAATGCTTCATATGGTGACATTTTGATTGAAGTGTTGTAACTGTTATTATACGAAATTCGACTAGAGGTAAGTATTTATCCCAGTTACCACCGAACTCTAAGACACATGCACGAAGCATATCTTCTACTGCTTGGATCGTTCTCTCCGTTTGACCATCTGTCTGGGGATGATAAGTTGTGCTGAGAGCAATTCGAGATCTAAATTCATGTTGCATACTCGCCCAAAAATGAGAAGTGAAGTGAGTATCACGATCGTAAATAATCTTTAATGGCACACCATGTCTTGCAATAATTTCATCCAAGTATACTTGTACGTATTTCTCCATTGGAGCTGTTTCACGCATGGCAAGAAAATATACGCTCTTAGTCAACCGATTGATAAGTACCCAAATATTATCATTCTATCTAGCAGTCTTTGGCAATTTGGTAATAAAATCCATGGACAGCTCTTCCTATTTCCACACAGGAACACTAAAACTTTCTGGAGTTTCGTAAGGCTTTTGGTGCTCTGCTTTGACTTGAAAGCATACTAGACATTCCTGCACATATCTTCCAATGTCTCTCTTTAATCCAGACCACCGATAATCAGACCGTACATCATAGTACATTTTACTTGTAACATGAAGTATTGACAGCTTAGACTTATGGGCTTCATCCAAAATCTTCTGTCTTAATCCACCAATCCTTGGAATCCATAGCTGATTCTTAAATACCTTCAGTCCTCGTGGATCATCAAATAAAACATTAGTATAATGTATCATCCCTTCTTTCTTCACATTTTCTGGCTTTAAGGCCTCTACTTTCCATTTCTCTAGTTCATCAAGAATAGTGAACTTTACTGTAGTGTGAGTAATAGTATAACACATACTATTACGATAGACTTTTCTGCTAAGAGCATCAACAACTAGATTAGCCTTTCCAGGATGATACAGGATTTCACAGTCATAATCTTTGATCAACTCCATGGCTCGTTATTGTCTCATATTCAAAGTTTGCTGACTGAATATATACTTGAGACTTTTGTGGTCGGTAAACAATTGGCATTTTGTACCAAAAAGATAATGCCTCCAAAGTTTTAGGGCAAATACCACTGCAGCGAGTTCGAGATCATGCGTAGGATAATTCTTTTCATACTCTTTCAGTTGTCTTAAGGCATTACTTTACCACGCTGCATCAACACACAACCGAGTCCCAATCTTGAAGCATCGCTATACACAGAAAAATCATTATCACCTTCTGGGAGTGATAAAATCGGAGCGTGAGTCAAAAATCTTTTAGAGTTGGGAAATCTTTTTCTTGCGTTTCACTCCATTCAAACTTGGTTTCCTTTCGTGTATGACTTGTGAGAGGTACATCTATACAAGGAAAATCTTTGATGAATCTATGGTAATACCCCGCAAGACCCAAGAAACTACGAATTTCAGAAGCACTACGAGGCGCTTCCCAATTCTGAATGGCTTCAATTTTGATAGGATCTACTGATTTACCATCACCAAAAATCACATGACCGAGAAATTGAATTTGACGAAGCCAAAATTCACATTTGGAGAATTTAGCATATTGTTTCTCCTTTCGAAAAGTTCTAATATTTCACGAATATGAATGACATGATCAGCTTAAGACATAGAATATATCGTCAATGAATACGATGACAAATTTATTGAGCATTGGACAGCATACTCGATTCATCATATCCATGAAAATAGCAGGACCATTTTTCAAACTGAATGGCATGACAAGTAATTTGAAATACCCATAAAAAGTACGAAAAGCAGTCTTCGGTACATCCAGCTCGTGTCCTTCAACTGATGATAACTAGACCTCAAATCAATATTTGAGAAATAGCTAACACCCTGAAGTTGATCAAACAAATCATCAATGTGAGGTAGTGGATACTTGTTCTTGATAGTTACCTTATTTAGCTCATGGTAATCAATACACATTCGCATCGAACCATCCTTCTTCTTGACAAAACATACCGAAGCACCCCGGGGAGAGGCACTCAATCGAATAAAGCCTTTGTCAAGTAATTCCTGCAGTTAGAACATCATTTCCTTCAACTCAGCTGGCGCAAGACGATAAGGAGTCTTTGCAATTGGAGCAGCACCAAGTACAAGATCAATTCAGAATTCTACTTGCCTATCTGGATGTAGTCCAGGCAATTTATCGGGAAAAACATTGGGATATTTATTAACAATGGGATTGTCATTTACAATTTTCTTCTCCTCTTTTGAGATATCAACTGTGTGGGCCAGATAAGTAAGACACCCTTTCGATATAAACTTATGAGCTTTGAGGAAAGAGATTATTTTTAGGATTCTTTGTTTACCGTAGACATAAATAGGATTCTCCCCTTCAAAAGGAATGCGTATTATCTATTCATAATACAAGAGTTCTATATGGTTCTTTGATAACCAATCCATGCCAAGAATAATATCAAAGTTGGGTAAGGATATAGGAATCAGGTTAGCAAGAAAATTATAGCCTTCAATTTATATGACACAATCACTATAAACTTTATCAGCAAGTAATGATATACTTCCCGTAGTATCTACATGAAATGGTTGCACGAGTGCATAACAAGCAATTTGAAACGAATGCACAAATTCATGAGACACAAAAGAATCTGAGGCACTAGAATCAAATAAGATGTGAGCAGGTCTAGAGTTGACAAGAAATGTACCAGTCACAACATTCGGGTCTTCACGTGCCTCCTCCATGGTAATCTGAAATGCACGGCCTTTAGCTTTTGGCACCTCCTCCTTTTTAGTTGGAGTACTCTTTGGTTATTGGATGGAAGCTTGACTCCCCGCCATTTGACTAGTAAGAGTAGGGCAGAAATGCTTTCTGTGGCCAGCAACACCATAAGCATAGCATGTAACATTCTTCATTGGGTAAACAGGCTTCTTGTGGCCTATTTCTCCACATCCAAAACAGACCACTAATCCTTTTTCTAATCTTCATTCGCACGGATGATTATTTCCACAATTTCAACACGATGGCGACTGTAGAGAAAACTATTGTGACATGCCGCAGCCACGAGAGGTATTATGAGATTGAACTTGCTTGCTAGGTTCAGATCGAATGGATTGAGCTGGTGGAATAGAGGAAACAGGAACAGTTTGATCAATACGTGGATGCTTCAGAACAAAAAAAGTGGCACCACGTATTTCTAAGTCATGCTCGTGTCTTCGGGCATACTCAATAGCTTTATCAAATAACAGAACATCCCGATTGACTACGAAATCGTGGATTTCATTACGTAGTCCCTCCATGAATAACTGAATTTTTTCATCTTCGGTTGAATGTACTTTGTAGCAAACTGTGCTTTTTGATTGAATTGAGTTTCATATTCATTCACGGTCATTCCTCCCTATTTAAGCTCGGGGAATTCTTTCTCCAATCTCCTCCTCATTTCTAGAGGACAGTACTTTCCTAGCAAGCATGTTTTGAACATTTCCCAAGATATATTCTCTTGATCATACTCGTTCAAAGCTTCAAATGTTGCTTCCCACCATACCAAGGCTTCTCCGATCAGCATTGCAGAAGCATAATTAACCTTGTTTTCATTCACCACATGAGAGATACGGAATATTTTTTTCTATGTTTTGGATCCATGTAAGAACAATAATAGGATTAAGAACACCTGAAAACTCCGTAGCACCATTACTCTTGAAGGTTTTGAATGAAGGATGTTTCGCCTCTCCTTTAAAACATTCTCCGGTGACTTTCTCTTTGCCTTTATCATTATTCGTTTTGTGTTCTTTGAGAGTCTACCGAATAACACCAGTAAGTTTATCCATAATTCGCTCCTCACGAGGGGATACTGGAGTATATCCTTCATCAAGACGAGGATCTCCACCCACCTCTAGCATATGGCTACTCACCTGTTCAACGATTGCTCTGAAAATTTGGGGTAACATAGTATTTTTTTAGAATTTAGGATTTATTATTACCTAATACTTTACTTAAGTTTTTCCTATGGTTTGTATCCATATACTTACAACGAATCCGTTCATATATTGAACTTCCAATAGTTTAAGTCTAAATATCAGTCTGTGATATTTAGTTCACTTAAACTACAGCTCTGATACCATGACTGAGATGTACCCCCATTCATAATACTTAACATTATCATCAAGTCAAAAAGATGCTACATGCATATTTATATCTTATTACAAAACACTGCATACAAACCGACTATTAAGACTTTAACAGAGTTTTATATATATTACATAACTTCCTCGGAATCTAAAATTCTTATACATACGTAAACACTAACTGCAAAAGTATTAATTATTCTAAATCTTCCAACAGTATATGTGTATATTGGATTCTTATCACCTGCAATAATTAAACACTAAGAGGGATAAGCGGGTGACGCTTAGTGATTTCAATAACAGTTACAATATAACGCTATGCCATATATATATATATATATATATATATATATATATATATATATATATATAACAAATGATCTGTATCATATGATAGGCTTTCCATGCGAACGCTAGGCGTAAACCTCTATGCGGGGCGTACCTCTTCGGACTAGTCTCGATATTTGGGCCAAAACTTTAAAAATTCATATCTTTCGCATACGAGATCCATTTTCGATGTTCTTTATATCCATGTGTAGGTGAAATTATGCTCTACAACTTTCGTTTAGACATTGTCGGTTAATTTTGACCTCGTTTTCAAAGTTATATTTTTAACAGGTCGGGACAGGAAAAGTTCGTTAAAAATTCATAACTTCTTCATCCGACGTCCGTTTTTATCTGTCTTTTTACCGTTGTACTACTATTAATGAGATCTTCGATTCTTGTTTAGGTTGTGTCGGCTAAAAATCACTCGATCTTTATTTCGAGTTTTTACTTGTCTAATGTTATACCGAATCTTAGAAAAATCATAACTTCCTCATATGAAGTCAGATTTTGACGTTATTTTAATGAAAATTCTCGGTTTAACGAATACTACAACTTTCATTTAGATCATATAGGATAAAAAGTAGTTTATAAAAAACTCACTTTTTACGTCATACGACGTCGTGCCGGTTCTGTCGCGAAACTTCAATAAGTCATAACTGTTGGATTAGTGCTAAGTCCATAACTATTTTGGTATGTACTTAACCCGATGGTGCATGGTCCTTTTGGGTTGCCTTCACCAAAGCAACTTGATAGGATGAATTATGGAGAGAGAGGATTAAATATGATTTATTAATATATTATGAGGATAATATATTAAAGGAGAAATCATACTGTTTAATTAATATTAGTCAAGAATTAATAAGAATTAAGTTTATGGCTAAAAGAGATTAATTGAACTTAAGGGACTGGAATTGTAATTATAAGATAATTGCAATTGGGCTATGGATTACCTTATAATATAAGGTTGGACGAATTCTATGGGTAAACCCATTAGAAATCGTCCATGGCTTATTAAAAAGAGGATCATGGGTTGCTTAGGGCCTAAGCATCCAAATTAGGGTTTCCTTATTAGATAACCCTAATAGCCTCACTATTTAAAGAACCCTTATGCCCCAAAAACATGGTGAACTTGTTGTCTAGGGTTTTCACATGTTTTGGGCGGCCTCCTTCTCTTCTCTTCTGCATTCTCTTGCTCTTGGTGTTTGTGAACCATTAGAGGAGTGACATTTGTGACTCTAAGCTACATAACAATCAAGGTATGATCTGAACCCTAATTTATATGTTATATTGATTATCATATACTAGATCTAGGGTTTATAGTCTTGGATGAATTGCATGTATAATAGAGAAACCTAGATCCAAGCATTAGGGTTTATATGAGCACATAGGATGTTCTTTTGGCTAAAACCCTTCAGTGGTATCAGAGTCTTGATTGGTTTCTATTGTATTGATGCCTTGTATGTTTGTTCAAGTTGCAAAATCGAGTTTTGAGCTCCCTGCCTGATGAACTCGGCGAGTACCACAGTGTACTCGGCGAGTAGGCCTCAACTCGGCGAGTATATTGTGGTACTCGGCGAGTTCGAGTGTCAGAAAGAGGGGATTTCGGGATTTCTTGATGTTTTACTCATGGATACTTGCCTTAACTGTTATGGGTCATTGAAATTCAAATTTTAATCATATTTTGAGTATATCCTTGATTAAACAAAAAGATAATTACCAATTGATTAGATAATAACTTCCTTATATGGTAAAGTTTGATTATTTGTATTAATTGGGTAACTTATCTTGCAAGAAATTGAAATTAGGTCAAATATAGATAATGTCAAAATTAATTGTTTAATCTATATTATTTGTTATTTGATCCTTGTGTTATGAAAAGTTTCAATTTTTCCCCTTTAGGTTTTATAGTTTAAATTTGAACTCAAAAGTTTTGTTTTGAAATTTAAATAGTTGAAACCCTAATGTTTTGAAAAAGGTTTCAAAACTTGCCCTCAAGTTTTGGAATTTAAATTTTGATTGAAAAGTTTGCTTTTGAAATATTTAAAATCTAAATCCTAATGTTTTCAAATGTTTCAAAACTTGCCCTCAAGTTTTGGAATTTAAAAGTTGATTAAAAGTTTAATTTAGGAATGTTAAATTCTACAACCCTAGTATTGTTTTGAAAAGATTCAAATCACACCCTTATGGTTTTATTAATTAATTAAGGTGTATAATTAAAAGAGGTTTAATAAATCCATAAAAGTTTTGGTTTTCAATTTAATCAAATTAAAGGTATAATTTTAAATTAGACCAATTAGTATTTTAAAAGTATAAAATACACCCTGTACTATATATAACATTAAAAGTCTAACATTATATATATGTATGAGTAAAAGTCAGTCTTACGGTTAGTAGGCCTCATTCACGAAGCTGATCTATAAGGGGTGTTTAAGGAAATTGCCTATAAAATGGCGATTGAATGGGTATCCACTCTTACCCACCGCACTCTTGACTAGTGGAGGGTCGTTAGCCGAACGGGTAGGATAGGACAGAACTTTCCATTATAAGTATAATGAAGTACAAAAGTAACTAAATGTTTTACAAATTCCCAGTCTTAGTTACTTTAGGCAAAAGTGAATTGTTGCAATTCCATGAAATTACACTTTATGCCCTTGCGAAGACGTTAGTGGAGTGTGTGTGGTTTACCGGCACACTAAATGGTTCTAAGCAAAGGTAGAAAAGGGTGACTCAATGTTTGTCATAGTTTGGTGGAGCGTGTGTGGTTTACCGGCACATCGAATAGGTGACTATAACATGTGAGGGCACCATGTAGATTTGCATGGTTATTCACACCCGCTTTGTGATCCTCGGCATCCCTGTCACAAACTAGAGGGGCATATCGAGATTTAAACATGCCATTGAAAAGGTTCAATGAATCTCAAAGAATCTAGGAGTTTTCAATACATTTAAGACTTAATCTGTTTTTCGTTTTTCATGGTGGAAAATTAGTGAATCGTCATTCACTTACCTTCAAATGTTCTGCAATTAGGGTTACAGCATCCCTCTCCCGAGTTGTGGAATATTGTGTTGGGTCCTAGCCTTAATATCTCATTTGGGTGATTTATTAAGGACTCAATCGATCAACTAACTTGAATTTGTTTTCTCCCGTTTTGTAGATGTCAAAGTTCGACAACTATGGTCTTCCCAAATCCCATGGAACAAGCATTCCACATGAAGATGATATTCCATGATTCGATCAAGGAACAATAGATCATGCTTCAATTCCTCCTCCTCCCCTTATTCTCCCTAACCCACAAGATCGAAGAATTGAAAGATTCAATGTCACTAAAGCCCTATTGGAAATGAAACATGAAGATGGTAAACCCGTGTGTGCCCACGTTCTAGGAATGAAATCACACATCGATAGGTTGATAATGTTGGGTGCGTCATTCCCGGATAAGTTGGCTGTGAGCTGGGTTCTGCAGTCACTTCCCGAATCATATAATGAGTTCAAAAGAAAGTATTATATGATGGATCATGATGAAAACCTCATTGACCTAACTTACATGCTCATTGCTACTGAATCAGAAATGATTTGGCAAAGCAATGGAGCGTATTTGTTGGGAAAGTCAACCAACCATGCTTCTGAGAACGTTCTAGGAGAACCGACCTGCGTTTGTTGCCAAGAGAAAGGGCGTTGGATACAAGTCTGCCCTAAGAGCCTGAAGAGTCCAGAAGATGGGAGAGTCAAAGAGTATCGCTGTGCTTCAGGTAAAATCCACTATCTAACCCCATTAAGTTCCTATTCATTGATTCTTAATACATAATGTGATAAGATTGCATTTGAATGTTTTGCAGGATCAGTGAAAAGAGAGGAAGCTTGATGAGAAAGCAAGATGAGTCTAATCATGAAGAAATGGATCTCGATCGCATGGATTCGAAGATTAGATTTGAGCTTAGAAAGTTATGATAGAGTTGTTAGGAATATTTGATTACATATTTTTTCAGTTGATTTTGCATTGTAAGGACAAATATTTTCCACTGTTGTTATAAATAAAATTAAATTTTAGTTTGACTCATTTATTTATTTATTTATTTCCTTGCAATGAAATCGTTATGAAAAATTGATGCTTGCATATTTCTACAACGAATGGATGTGATTCTCAATTATGATAATTGTGGAAATGTCGAGAATTTACCAAATAGGGAGAGTTTCTCATCGTGTCACACCCCAAAACCGATAACGGCGGAATACGTTTCGGGGTGGATGACGTAGTGAACAGTATCATCACAATTGTATAATAGTAGAAACAAGAAACATACAACCATAGTATTACATAGTGAATTTAATTACATGTGTGTTTTGAAATGTTTAACAATCACCCAAAAGTAAATCAAAAATAAGAGATGGGTCTTGTGTGCTCCACCTTCTCCAAAAATGCCGCGTCTGTACCTGTCTATCTTTGACCTGAAGATACAAGTTATTTTGAAAACAATTATCAGCATAAAGCTGGTGAGTTCATAAGAGTTTAGTGTGAGTTTTTGTATACAAAGCATTAGTGTTAAAGATGTATCATTTATGTTCATAAGTAGTAGAAACTTAGAAAATCCCATATTTTCCAGGAAATACATTGTAAGTGACAATCTGTGAAAAGTATGCATTCTTTATTCCTTTGAAAACAGTTTATTTTAAAAATACATTGGCAAATCTCCAAATAACAAGTGTGATGGAAAAGGTTAAGCCTGTAATCAGTGATAGTGGTGCAAGCTTCCTTTAGTGATAGATACTTACTTACTTCGGGATGCAATTTAGCATTTAGTGTGGTATTTTAGAGTAGTTGTAGCGTATTCCTTGTATATTACTAATAGTGAGGGTAATAGAGGATCCCATGACCTTCCCGATCATGCACAGTATAGTAAGTAGTGGCATCCCTGGGCCTGCACGGCGCGGACTGAGATTAACAGTCGGGATGTAATAGCGTCTGCCCCGTATAGATCTATACATGTAGAGTCGTCTCCCTGCTGGAACACTCCGGGCGTAGTGGATAGCGAATAGAGTATCTCGTAGTGGGTTAGTGTATTATTGTCTATTTAGTGTTTTCTCTATTGTTATAGTGTAGAAATCTTTTAGTATTGATCATAGTGTATTCTCTTACTAGTGTATCGTCTAGTAATAGTGAGTATTATAGTGTAGATAGTAATGACTTTAGCGAATAGTAGCGGTAGCGACCATAACCATACCTATTATGGTTATCTTAGTGGGGATGTTTCTTAGTACGTTAGTGACTTTAGCATTAAGTGAAAGCAGTAATATTCGTATCCCATACTGATATGCAGATTATATAAGTAAGAAATCAACGACCGTCGGACGGATAACTACTACCCTAAGCCCACAATCAAACAAGAACAGGAAATAAGGCGAGATATCGGTCCTAAGTCCTCCAAGTCTTATTTATATAAATATATCAGAGTGGTTACATTTTATAAGAAAATTGATTTAATAACAGTATTTTTCCAACAGAACATTTATTATCTGACTCACTGTTTAAAATGGTTTGAAAAGGGTGAAACCCGTTTATGAGGCATAGGGACAAATCACATGTGATTTGAACTAAGAGTAGTGAATCACATGTGATTAATCCTTGTAACTCGGAAATCGTTCTGTAAAACTTCACATAAACATTTATAAGCAACTTGTATCTCCCCCCTAAAACATGTAAATCACTTGAAAGGTTCATTAAAGGGGTATGAACTCACCTGAAATCGCAGAAATCGGGTGAATCGGGTAAATCGGGTAATAGTGTCGATTCAGCGTTTGGTACCAAATAACCACTTGAGCACCTTTTAGGACCCTAATGTCATATGAAATATGTATTTTAAAAGAAGTTAATCACCTTATGCTTTTCATTATAGTAATTGGACTTTCTAGTGTCGTTTTCGGGGTTTTAGGGCCTAGAAAGGGTTCACGGGAGTGGTACAAGGCCATGGATGATTTACGGGAGGGTCCATGAGTTCACTCTCTTAGATTTTATGGCCTAAAATCCACCCATTGGGAGTTTACGACCGTAAGCCCCCTAGGCTTGGCCGTAAACTCAAGTGGTGTCCCAAAGTGTATGTTTAAGGCCTTATATCACTTCCTTAATTTAGTGGTGGGTGTTTTGGACCAAAAGAGAAGGATTAACATCATAATTTGTGACATTTTTGGGGAGTTTACGGCCAAGGCTTGATATTGGGCCGTAAACTCCTATAAATCCTTCAAAATGAATGTTTTACTTGTACAACATTGTCCCATATGTCTTAGAAAAATCCTAGAAGGTCCTATAGTGAGTTTGGAACAATTTGGCATACATTTTTGGGGAGTTTACGGCCCAAGAACATCCTTGGCCGTAAACTCTTCATTTGGTATCAAAATGAGGTGTTTAATGGTACAACACTCTTCCAAAGGCCTTAGGTAAATTCCTTTCATGCATTAGGGTAGTTTAGGGACTTGTTTGACACAATTTATTGGGTGTTTACGGCCCAAGCTTAAGCTAGGCCGTAAACTCCTCTTTTTGGCCTCAAATGGAGTTGTTTGATGCATTTAAGTGTTCCTTGGAGTCAAGTCTAATTTACCAATCATCCTAGAAGTGTTTTTGGGGCTTAAAACATAGATTTTGGGGGTGTTTGAGGTGTTTACGGCCTAAGCACATGCTTGGGCCGTAAACTCCTTTTTAAGCATCATTTTCTTGTGTTTTAATTTCCATACCCTTCTAGTTATAAGCCTTAATTAGTATACTAACATACAAGGAGGAAAAACTTGGTCTTTGGCTTGGTTTTGGGGGTTTACGGCCTAAGGAGCTTCTTAGGCCGTAAACTCCTCTTTGAATCTTGATTCCTATGATTTTTGGCCCTCAAATTCAATGAAGCATGTCTAGAATAAGATAGAGGATGAGTACTTACGTTTGGAAGTCGGAAATTAGCGGAAATCGGGGTCGTTTTCGAGTCTAGAGAGAAAAAGTAGAGAGAGAGTGGGTGTGTAGTAAATGAGTGTTCAAATGTTGTGCACACTCATTGCATATGTCTCGGGAATCACACCCGATACACGGTTACCCGATGTTTAAAGTTACCTGGGTTAAAACTTTTTACCCGGGTGAAGTGGTTGAAAAGGAAATACAACCCTATTAGTTTAAACGGGGTTAACACATACTAGTTATATTTCTTATGATAATATTAAGCCATGCATAAATTTAGATATTCGGATATTGACGATTTCAATTATTGCATAAAATAACGTATGGTGACACATTCCGTTAGTGAAAATGGGATTTGTAACGGAATTAGATTTGGGGTTGTCACATCATCCCCCCGTTAGGGGAATTTCGTCCCGAAATTTAGAATACAAACAGATACTATGATACAATACTACTAAGCGAAGAGATGAGGGTATTTGAGTTTCATTTGATCCTCGCGCTCCCAAGTGAATTCCGGTCCTCGCTTGGCGTTCCACCGAACCTTCACAATTGGGATGCGGCTTTGTTTCGTCCGTTTTACTTCACGATCCAAAACCTCAGCAGGTTCTTCCACAAAGTTGAGGCTCTCGTTGAGCTCGATCTCGTCGAGGGGAATCACGAGAGTCTCGTCAGACAGACATTTCTTCAAGTTTGAGACGTGGAAGGTCAGATGTATGTTACTTAGCTCGCGGGGTAAGTTTAGTTTGTAAGCTACAGGGCCGATTCTGGCAAGAATCTCAAAAGGCCCTATGTACCTTGGGTTTAACTTTCCACGCTTCCCGAAGCGTATCGTGCCTTTCCAGGGCGAGACCTTCAGAAGGACTCGGTCTCCAACCTGGAATTCCAAGGGTTTTCTTCGTTTGTCGGCGTAGCTTTTCTGTCGATCCCTAGCGGCTTTTAGTCGTTCACGTATCTGCACAATCTTCTCGGTCGTCTCTCGAATGATCTCCAGACCAGTGAGGGCACTGTCAGGAACTCGTCCTTTAGCTAACTGAGTGTCTCCCACCTCGGCCCAACACAAAGGGGATCTGCACTTCCGGCCGTAGAGGGCTTCGAATGGAGCTGCCTTGATGCTCGTATGATAACTATTGTTGTAGGAAAACTCCACAAGAGGTAAGTGTGTATCCCATGATTTCCCGAAGTCGATCACACAAGCTCGCAGCATGTCTTCTAATGTTTGGATCGTCCTCTCACTTTGTCCGTCAGTCTGCGGATGGTAGGCTGTACTCATATCCAGCCTCGTCCCTAGTGCCTTTTGTAATGATTGCCAAAATCTAGAGGTGAATCTACTATCTCTGTCTGATATAATAGATATAGGGACGCCATGCAATCGCACTATTTCTTTTATATAAGTCCTAGTGAGCTTTTCCATCTTATCCGTCTCTTTGATGGGTAGGAAGTGGGCAGACTTGGTCAATCGGTCAACGATGACCCAAATGGTATCTAATCCACCTGCTGTCTTGGGCAGCTTGGTGATAAAGTCCATTGTGATTCGCTCCCACTTCCATTCTGGTATTTCCGGCTGTTGGAGGAGTCCTGATGGCTTTTGACATTCTACTTTGACCTTCGCGCAAGTAAGGCACTTACTTACAAAGGTAGCGATCTCCGCTTTCATGTTCGGCCACCAGTATAGCTTTTTGAGATCCAGATACATCTTATCTGAACCCGGGTGGACAGAGTAACGAGTGTTGTGTGCTTCTCTCATAACCAAATCCCTAAAACCTCCATGGCGTGGAGTCCAGATTCGGTCCATAAAGTAATAGGCTCCGTCACCCTTAACCTCCAGATTTTTATCCATTCCGCGCAGGAATTCTCCCGTCACGTTTCCCGGCTTTAAAGCTTCCAGCTGAGCCTCTTTGATCTGCGTGGATAGATGTGAATGTATTGTCATGGTTAGCGACTTGGTCTTTCGTCCGGAATATTCTTTTCTGCTCAGGGCGTCCGCTACTACGTTGGCTTTCCCCGGATGATATCTAATTTCACAGTCGTAATCGTTAAGTAACTCGACCCATCGGCGTTGTCTCATGTTGAGTTCTTTTTGGTTTAGTATGTGTTGGAGGCTTTTATGGTCAGTATACACCACGCTCTTCGTCCCATACTAGTAGTGTCTCCAGATTTTTAATGCAAAGATGACCGCTCCTAATTCGAGGTCGTGAGTGGTGTAGTTCACTTCATGGTTCTTTAGCTGTCTCGAGGCATAGGCGATAACCTTGCCTCGTTGCATCAAGACACAACCGAGTCCCTGATTGGATGCATCACAGTATACGACGAAATCCTCTGTCCCCTCAGGAAGGGATAATACTGGTGCGGTGCATAGGGCTCGCTTCAGGGTCTGAAATGTCTTCTCCTGTTTCTCTTCCCAGTCGAATGATACACCCTTCTGTGTTAGCATGGTGAGAGGTTTCGCAATCCGAGAGAAATTTTGGATGAACCGACGGTAGTAGCCAGCGAGGCCTAGAAATTGACGAATTTCCGTAGGCATCTTTGGTGTTGACCAGTTCTCAATAGCTTTGATTTTGGAGGGGTCCACGTGGATTCCGTCTTCACTGACCACGTGCCCTAAGAATTCTACTCTCCGGATCCAAAACTCGCACTTAGAGAACTTCGCATACAACTTCTCGGATCGCAGGGTTTCCAGGACTAATCGTAAATGGCTTCTGTGCTCTTCCTCGCTCCGAGAGTAGACAAGTATGTCGTCAATAAAGACGATGACGAACTGATCTAGGTATGGACGACACACCCTATTCATCAAGTCCATGAATATTGCGGGGGCGTTAGTCAGTCCAAAGGGCATCACTACGAACTCGAAATGCCCGTATCGGGTTCGGAAAGCTGTCTTTGGAACATCTTCCTCGAGCACCCGTAATTGATGGTACCCCGATCTAAGATCAATCTTGGAGAAGTAACTGGCTCCTTGGAGTTGGTCGAATAGATCGTCGATACGAGGGAGAGGATAGCGATTTTTGATCGTGAGTTTATTGAGTTCCCTATAATCGATGCACATTCGAAACGACCCATCCTTTTTCTTTACGAACAAGACCGGAGCTCCCCAAGGTGAGAAGCTTGGTCTTATAAAGCCCTTGCTGAGCAGTTCGTTGAGTTGACCGGATAGTTCTTGCATTTCGGCGGGCGCTAGGCGGTAGGGCGACTTAGCTACGGGGGTAGCTCCTGGGATTAGGTCGATTCTGAATTCAACCTGTCGTTTGGGAGGTAGGCCTGGAAGATCCTCCGGAAAGACGTCAGGAAAATCGCATACTACAGGAATATCTTTTGGATCTTTCGATCTCTGGTTAGTGTCGACAACGTGAGCAAGAAAGGCGCGATATTCCTTGCGCAAGTATTTCTGAGCCTGAATACTAGAGATGATACGAAGGTTTCTACTTGGCTTATCTCCATATATCAATAGGGTCTCTCTCGATTCGGAAAGTTCAGGCGAATGGCTTTCTCGGAGCATAGGATGTCGGCGTAGTGAAGGCTTAGCCAATCCATACCAACAATGACATCGAAATTTTTGATTGAGACTGGTATAAGATCGATTAAAAAGGGTTGATCATCTAACGTGAGAGTACAATCCATATAGATTTCATTAGAGCTTTCTGTCTTCCCATTAGCCATTTCTACGACGAATGTTTCTTTTAGTGGTTGAGGGGTTTGTTTGAGTAAGTGTTTAAAGTTTTGATTTATGAAGCTTCTTTCTGCACCACTATCGAATAAGACACAGGCATAAGAGTTGTTGAGAAGAAACGTACCCGTGACCACCGTGGGATCGGCTACCGCTTCATTGTGACCGATAGCAAGTAACCTTCCAGTTCCCCCAGCATTTGCGGCCTTCGGACAGTTCTTCTTAAAATGGCCCGCTTCACCGCAGCCATAACAAGTTGGGGTCACTCCCGTACCAGGAACCTGTGTGATAGGTTTGGGAGGGGCCTTGCAAAATCAGACAGTATGGCCCTTTCATCCGCAGTTGGAACACTGCAATTCACGGCATGGACCGTTGTGGTGAAAAGGGCACTTGGGACACTTAGGCAAGTTCCCACTGTAAGCTTTCGGTGGGGCTGGAGTAGTTGGTGCGGCTGGGGTAGTGGCAGCATGGACCGCCACAATTTGCTGGTCCTTAGAGACGGTTTGAGTCTTCTTGCCCTTCTTCTTATCCCATCGTTTCCTTTTTCTGTCAGATGATCTGGATGGTGCAGTGGTAGTTGGGGTTGTTGTTGCTGGAGTGAAGGAGATTTCGTGGTTGATCAGGCTCTGGGCCAATTCCTTGGCGCTATCAAAAGTGGTAGGGCGTGAAGCCAGAACATTTCCTCGATACGGGGGCACTAAACCCCAGATGTAACGTTCAATCTTCTTGCTTTCAGAGGGGATCATGTTGGGACACATAGCCGCCAAGTCGCAAAACCTGGCCGTATAAGCCGTTATGTCGGTCCCCTTCATCTTGAGGTTCCAGAGTTCTTCCTCAAGCTTCTGAACTTCGCCCCTAGGGCAGTACTCTCCTCTCATAAGATCTTTTAGAGTGTCCCAGCCCATGGCATTGGCTGTGACCAAGGAGAGTGCGTTGACATGGCCGTTCCACCATGACAAAGCCCTGTTAGTAAGGGTAGCAGTAGCGAACTTGATTTTGCTCTCCTCGGGACAAGAGCACATCTCAAATACACCTTCGGTCCTTTCGAACCATTGGGACAATGCCAGGATTCCTCCGGTACCATCGAAGAAGGCAGGTCTACAATTCATGAAGTCCTTATAAGTGCATCCCTGCACCCGTTGGTGGACTTCACCAAATCTAGAATTCCCACCACTTGCATCACCTGAGTTCATTTGGGCCATGGCTGCTGTTACAGCTGCAGTCACAGCCGCTTGGAACAACACCGGATCAAACTGTGGAGGAGGAGGTGGTGGAGGAGGGGTTTGAGTTTCAGGTCTTCCTCTGCTGGGACGCTTTCGTGGAGGCATCCTTCACTGGAAGATCATAGAAATGATAGCAATAGTAAGAGCCTATTGCGAATATGAATAGAGTGTCTCATGGATTAAATCAACATAACCCAAGATCAGGGTAAGAGTTATAGCAATAGAGAGATCCACTGCCAATATACTGGTATTAATGATGCAACACAAGTTCATGAAAATTGACCTAGTAGTAGGTCTTACATCACACCATAGAGAAAATGTTGGCAGTTTAGAGGTTCAGCTAGAGTACTTTTAAACTAGGAATGTTTACAGACAAGGGACCTACGGAACATAGAGATAAAAGGCTAGTCCTTTAAACAAAAGAGTGAGGTAACTAGATGTCTTCTACTGGCGACGGCTGCTTGTCGGGCGAATCCTCAGATCCTCCAGTTGACGCATAACTTCTTGAAGGTGTCGATCCTGAGTCCTTTGGCGTGCTCGGAGTTCCCTAACTTCAGCTCGGGATGCTGCCAGCTGATGTTGCAGAGCCTCGTTGGTCCTCCTCGTCCTGTCCATGGTTTCTTCAAGTTGGCGGATGCGAACAGTGTTGAGGTTTGAGTTGGCATCCACTTCTACCACTCGACCAATGGCAGCTTGACTTTGCTCAACATTCCTGGCAATTCTTCGGATCATGATGGGCAGAACCCGATATGCTGATCCTCCTTCGCTTATGTTGTAGAAGCTTCGGTCTCCATTGTAAGGCAAGGGCTGACCCTGCTCCTCGCTCCATCGATGCAAGGACATTGCCCACATAGGAGTGGGGCCCTGAAATGCGGGTCGGGGGTTAGGGTTTGGGGCTTCAGGAGGTTGGTTGTTGACTTCTGGCTCGGAGCTCGAGCTATCCGAGAAGCCTTTGGCATGATGATCATCCAAAGGAATAGGGTGATCGTCGTCGGACTCTTCTTCGAGCCATCCTCCATTGCCCTGGTTCGGAAAGTACGGATCGCCGGGTAGGTGGAAGCCAGCCATGCTATCTACGCGAGAAAGGGGGAAAAGAAGATTAATAGGCGTACTATTCTAAGGCACTTATAGAAGGAATCATTACTAGTTGACCCAATACTTGCATAGTGCATATCGATTACATGTAACCGAAGCAAGATAGTCCTTCGAATAAACCACCCTAACTTCAGACCCCCAATCAAACAAGAACAGGGAATGAAGCAAAGGCTGCAGATTCTGAGTCTATAGCGCCCTAATCACATGTAATCGTGGTGTATCCACTTAGCAACTATTGTCCTACTAGTAACGACCCCTTTTGTTAACACATACGTATAATCTAGAGATACAGAATACTCCTATAGTATTCTTATGTTAGCGTTATTGTGGTATTGTTGGTAAGTTTTAGACTCGTTGAAACATCGCACCCAAACTTAGGCACATGCTAGTCACTCTCAGGAAAACGTAGTTGATCAGGCTACATCGTCCTGAATGTGACTATATGTCTCTAAACCCAATTGCGCTGCCCAACAATCTTAATACTTTTGTTTTGTTCTTGAATAATACGGATTCCTGTGTTTTATAGTGATGTGAGTGTATATATACTTAGTTAGATCTTTTAGATACTTAACAGTATATATTCTTGGTCAGAGTGTTTTAGTCCCGAAGTGTTTATAGTTCGTATATCTTTTATAGGTTGATATACTTGATTCACTATAAACAATTCTCTGATACCAATCTGTCACACCCCAAAACCGATAACGGCAGAATACGTTTCGGGGTGGATGACGTAGTGAACAGTATCATCACAATTGTATAATAGTAGAAACAAGAAACATACAACCATAGTATTACATAGTGAATTTAATTACATGCGTGTTTTGAAATGTTTAACAATCACCCAAAAGTAAATCAAAAATAAGAGATGGGTCTTGTGTGCTCCACCTTCTCCAAAAATGCCGCGTCTGTACCTGTCTATCTTTGACCTGAAGATACAAGTTATTTTGAAAACAATTATCAGCATAAAGTTGGTGAGTTCATAAGAGTTTAGTGTGAGTTTTTGTATACAAAGCATTAGTGTTAAAGATGTATCATTTATGTTCATAAGTAGTAGAAACTTAGAAAATCCCATATTTTCCAGGAAAGACATTGTAAGTGACAATCTGTGAAAAGTATGCATTCTTTATTCCTTTGAAAACAGTTTATTTTAGAAATACATTGGCAAATCTCCAAATAACAAGTGTGATGGAAAAGGTTAAGCCTGTAATCAGTGATAGTGGTGCAAGCTTCCTTTAGTGATAGATACTTACTTACTTCGGGATGCAATTTAGCATTTAGTGTGGTATTTTAGAGTAGTTGTAGCGTATTCCTTGTATATTACTAATAGTGAGGGTAATAGAGGATCCCATGACCTTCCCGATCATGCACAGTATAGTGAGTAGTGGCATCCCTGGGCCTGCACGGCGCGGACTGAGATTAACAGTCGGGATGTAATAGCGTCTGCCCCGTATAGATCTATACATGTAGAGTCGTCTCCCTGCTGGAACACTCCGGGCGTAGTGGATAGCGAATAGAGTATCTCGTAGTGGGTTAGTGTATTATTGTTTATTTAGTGTTTTCTCTATTGTTATAGTGTAGAAATCTTTTAGTATTGATCATAGTGTATTCTCTTACTAGTGTATCGTCTAGTAATAGTGAGTATTATAGTGTAGATAGTAATGACTTTAGCGAATAGTAGCGGTAGCGACCATAACCATACCTATTATGGTTATCTTAGTGGGGATGTTTCTTAGTACGTTAGTGACTTTAGCATTAAGTGAAAGCAGTAATATTCGTATCCCATACTGATATGCAGATTATATAAGTAAGAAATCAACGACCGTCGGACGGATAACTACTACCCTAAGCCCACAATCAAACAAGAACAGGAAATAAGGCGAGATATCGGTCCTAAGTCCTCCAAGTCTTATTTATATAAATATATCAGAGTGGTTACATTTTAGAAGAAAATTGATTTAATAACAGTATTTTTCCAACAGAACATTTATTATCTGACTCACTGTTTAAAATGGTTTGAAAAGGGTGAAACCCGTTTATGAGGCATAGGGACAAATCACATGTGATTTGAACTAAGAGTAGTGAATCACATGTGATTAATCCTTGTAACTCAGAAATCGTTCTGTAAAACTTCACATAAACATTTATAAGCAACTTGTATCTCCCCCCTAAAACATGTAAATCACTTGAAAGGTTCATTAAAGGGGTATGAACTCACCTGAAATCGCAGAAATCGGGTGAATCGGGTAAATCGGGTAATAGTGTCGATTCAGCGTTTGGTACCAAATAACCACTTGAGCACCTTTTAGGACCCTAATGTCATATGAAATATGTATTTTAAAAGAAGTTAATCACCTTATGCTTTTCATTATAGTAATTGGACTTTCTAGTGTCGTTTTCGGGGTTTTAGGGCCTAGAAAGGGTTCACGGGAGTGGTACAAGGCCATGGATGATTTACGGGAGGGTCCATGAGTTCACTCTCTTAGAGTTTATGGCCTAAAATCCACCCATTGGGAGTTTACGACCGTAAGCCCCCTAGGCTTGGCCGTAAACTCAAGTGGTGTCCCAAAGTGTATGTTTAAGGCCTTATATCACTTCCTTAATTTAGTGGTGGGTGTTTTGGACCAAAAGAGAAGGATTAACATCATAATTTGTGACATTTTTGGGGAGTTTACGGCCAAGGCTTGATATTGGGCCGTAAACTCCTATAAATCCTTCAAAATGAATGTTTTACTTGTACAACATTGTCCCATATGTCTTAGAAAAATCCTAGAAGGTCCTATAGTGAGTTTGGAACAATTTGGCATACATTTTTGGGGAGTTTACGGCCCAAGAACATCCTTGGCCGTAAACTCTTCATTTGGTATCAAAATGAGGTGTTTAATGGTACAACACTCTTCCAAAGGCCTTAGGTAAATTCCTTTCATGCATTAGGGTAGTTTAGGGACTTGTTTGACACAATTTATTGGGTGTTTACGGCCCAAGCTTAAGCTAGGCCGTAAACTCCTCTTTTTGGCCTCAAATGGAGTTGTTTGATGCATTTAAGTGTTCCTTGGAGTCAAGTCTAATTTACCAATCATCCTAGAAGTGTTTTTGGGGCTTAAAACATAGATTTTGGGGGTGTTTGAGGTGTTTACGGCCTAAGCACATGCTTGGGCCGTAAACTCCTTTTTAAGCATCATTTTCTTGTGTTTTAATTTCCATACCCTTCTAGTTATAAGCCTTAATTAGTATACTAACATACAAGGAGGAAAAACTTGGTCTTTGGCTTGGTTTTGGGGGTTTACGGCCTAAGGAGCTTCTTAGGCCGTAAACTCCTTTTTGAATCTTGATTCCTATGATTTTTGGCCCTCAAATTCAATGAAGCATGTCTAGAATAAGATAGAGGATGAGTACTTACGTTTAGAAGTCGGAAATTAGCGGAAATCGGGGTCGTTTTCGAGTCTAGAGAGAGAAAGTAGAGAGAGAGTGGGTGTGTAGTAAATGAGTGTTCAAATGTTGTGCACACTCATTGCATATGTCTCGGGAATCGCACCCGATACACGGTTACCCGATGTTTAAAGTTACCTGGGTTAAAACTTTTTACCCGGGTGAAGTGGTTGAAAAGGAAATACAACCCTATTAGTTTAAACGGGGTTAACACATACTAGTTATATTTCTTATGATAATATTAAGCCATGCATAAATTTAGATATTCGGATATTGACGATTTCAATTATTGCATAAAATAACGTATGGTGACACATTCCGTTAGTGAAAATGGGATTTGTAACGGAATTAGATTTGGGGTTGTCACACATCGCCCAAGTTTCAATTGGACAGAAACTTGGAACCATGCAACTTGGTTTCACGATGAATGAGAAATTTCATATTTGGAAATTAGACTAATTCGTTGACAAGTGTCAAGTAAAGGACTAGGAGATCAAGTACACAAAGTTGTGTGTTGATCAAGTCCACCACAAGAGTAACAAAGATATTCGTCATGATTTACTAAAGGTTTAGTAAATATGATTATACTTATAAGATTAAGTGTAATTCTGAATTGATTGAAAAGGTTTAAATCAATAGCAGTACGAATGAGAAGAATCAAGTTGGCAGAAAGATAAAAGTTTCTCTATTCTAAGAAGAAGGGAGAGTACCTTTTATACTTTATGATATGTCTTAATGATTAAGAACCATATTTCAATTGATCCTCTAAGTAAGTCTTAGTACAATTGTATGTATAAAAGAAGGAATCAAGAATTGAAGAAATGGTTAAATCAAGAAGTCAATCATACTTCACTCCAAAACAAGTCTTAGAGTTAAGATTGTGATATTGAGTGACAAGTCTTAATAAGGTTTATAACATTCATTAAATGTAGAATTTGGAAAAGGATTTTCTTATTTTCGTACATTTGAAATTGGAAAGTTGTGATGTCTTGGATAAGACAAAGACCAACTAGGACCAATTTTATATGGTGTTTTGTCTTGATAAAAGCTACACTAACTCTTGAATATTTGTTTGTCAAGTAATGCTTATTGACAAGGGAATCTCATATGTCAAGGAGTCAGTGGGAATCTTAATGGTCTTGAAAGGTTTCAAGAATAAACCTTATCGATCATCACTAGCACACGAGTAGAGGTTTACAACCTATCGTGTTGACACTATCTTGTTTCTATGCCATTCCAATCGAGTTAATTATGCATGTGGTTTCTATGAGTTCTCATTTGAATGCATAAAAGGCAAGGACCTTGATCAATGAAAAGTACATTGATAGGAAAGGGTGAGCTGCTTAACTACTTGGAAGACATGGTGGGCAGCCGTGTTACCATAAGGCAAGAAATCAAGATTAAGAAAGTTCGGTCCATATGAGTTTGAATTTGTCGCAAACTTGTTTTTGACAAATTCACATGGATAGGAACACATACACCAATAAAATCTAAGTGTCATAAGATTCCCTCCTTCATGAAAGTGACTGTGAGGAAATGCTTTCACTAAAAGAGATTTTAAGAAGATAGTAATTGTGAAAATTGGATTCTCGAATTCGATTATGGTTACGGTATCCCTTTCCATGATTCGAATTATGAGATTTGGCAATTAGTCTAAATTGTTTAAGACACACATATAAACTATCTAAGGAAAAGGTGTATAAGTTTAAGAAGTCTTGATAAAATATTATCAAAGCATTGGATATTAGAAATATGAACTTAAAGAAATTCAATAGGCATTGTTTTTCTGAAAGTTAAGCTGTTTCGAATTAAGAGAACGTAGCACATAAAATATTATGGCAGAAGATTGATAAAGTATCAAATCTTTATGTAAGACATTATGCATCGTGTTCCATACGCTTCGGGTATAGGATCGATGGAAAATGCTATAATATTTGACCATTCTAAAATTTTCCAAATGTCTAGTGCATTTAGAGGGAAAAGGACAAGAATCGGTTTTGACTAAGATAATTAGACAACTATCAAAGGCCAATCCAAAGTTCGCCGAGGATTGGTCGCTTGTGAGTAGTTGGAAGTATAGTATTGGATGGACCTTATCGACATTATTATGAATAGAAAAGATTCTATTAAGAATGAGTTGTCATATGGAAAAATATGGAAACGTTTCCATATTGGGAGTTGGATATTAAGAATCAATGTCTAGATTAGAAACTTTTATGCAAAAGGATGTTCAAAGGAATGTACTTTGAATGAGAGACATCATATCTAAGGAATTGTATTGTAACAATCTCCGATACAGGAATTTGTAATTTCATTGGCAATAGTCATTATGACTTTAGTGCAGTGACATTACGAAAGGATCATTCCATAAAATGTTAGAATCTAACATATTCCATAAGTGGCAAGAATTTGATATTCTTTCACTTATGAAAATGCATTAGGAGTTCTGAAATGAGTATGATTGGAAATGTGTTCATTTGATCTACTTCACAAAGTAAGAACCATAGTTAAAACATTGTGTGCATGCTAAGAGCATGGGACAAGTGTTGTAATAATTCAAGTAAGAAGTTGATTACCCGAAACAACAAATAATGAGTAATCGATATGGTGATAAATAAAAGGTGTTTTATTTATACTCAAAGGTTTGAGGCTATATGTGAATAGTATTATTCTTGTGTTTCACTTTGCATGTTTTGACTTCCTAAATGATTTAATTGGTTTAGAACAGTCAAATTATTCAAACGGGCCACAGTCGTTCATATGTTGGAAGTAGATATGAATGAAGACTGTCGTGAATTAGTGTGTGGGTTGTCTAAATAGCATTAGACATAAGCAAATGTTTGCTGCAATGTTCATGAGTGCTTGTGAATATAATTTGCGCATTGGATTAAACCCACGCTCACTTGGATCACTTCATGGATTGTTATCATAAGTGATTAGTGAGACGATAAAATCTTATATTCTTGAAACCGAGATGTGTGAGTTGTATCTTGCGAGTCGGTTACACATTGATAATATGTAAACGCACTAGTAACTTGGTGTTATAAAACATATTGTTGTGTGTGATTTGGTGAGTGAGTGCCAGCGAGCATTGAGTCAAAGTTTATCCGTTCCTTTTATCCAAAGTAGGATAAAAGCGATATATGTGGTCCCCTCGATGATTTAGTGATGGCACCTAAGCGCTTGGCCAAGCTGGGACTAAATTGATGTGTTTAATTGTAGTCTGTTGTCAGTCGTCATAAATCTGAATTTAGGAAACAGCACATAGACAGAGAGAATGATTTAGATCTATGTCTTAGTCTATACGATATCTAGAATGGAGGAATATATGATCCCTTATCTTAAGGACACGCGTATCTGATAAGATCAGAGTTGAGAGCGGCTTTGGAAAGCTACGATTGAAGATCAGGATCTGAAGTCATACGCAGAATAGTTATTAGACTTATCCAAGTGGGAGACTGTTGGATTAGTGTCTAAGTCCATAACTATTTTGGTATGTACTTAAACCGATGGTGCATGGTCCTTTTGGGTTGCCTTCACCAAAGCAACTTGATAGGATGAATTATGGAGAGAGAGGATTAAATATGATTTATTAATATATTATGAGGATAATATATTAAAGGAGAAATCATATTGTTTAATTAATATTAGTCAAAAATTAATAAGAATTAAGTTTGTGGCTAAAAGAGATTAATTGAACTTAAGGGAATGGAATTGTAATTATAAGATAATTGCAATTGGGCTCTGGATTACCTTATAATATAAGGTTGGACGAATTCTATAGGGAAACCCATTAGAAATCGTCCAAGGCTTATTAAAAAGGGGTTCATGGGTTGCTTAGGGCCTAAGCATCCAAATTAGGGTTTCCTTGTTAGATAACCCTAATAGCCTCACTATTTAAAGAACCCTTATGCCCCAAAAACGTGGTGAACTTGTTGTCTAGGGTTTTCACACGTTTTGGGCAGCCTCCTTCTCTTCTCTTCTTCATCCTCTTGCTCTTGGTGTTTGTGAACCATTAGAGAAGTGACATTTGTGACTCTAAGCTTTCTAAAGTCAATACAAGGAGGATTTGAGATTGTTATTGCTACATAACAATCAAGGTATGATCTGAACCCTAATTTATATGTTATATTGATTATCATATACTAGATCTAGGGTTTATAGTCTTGGATGAATTGCATGTACAATAGAGAAACCTAGATCCAAGCATTAGGGTTTGTATGAGCACATAGGATGTTCTTTTGGCTAAAACCCTTCAATAACTTCTTCGTTATAACTCAGATTTCAGTGAGGTTTTCACCTAAATGTTTCTAACGAGATAATCTATAACTTTCAATAACATTATTTTCACTTATTTCCAACTTCATATTTTCTTAAATTTTCAATAGTTGACTTTTGATTCGAATCTCATAAGACTTCCAATATTTTCTGAATGATTCTAAACATAATTTTACTTCAAATCTCGTAAAAACTATCTTGTTAGAACTCAATATTCAAAATTGTATATTATTTAATAATATTCATATAATAACTGAACGTGTATGTTACAACTCATATGCAAAGAGGACAGTAGGAGTACCATTGATCTTGAAGTGATTCAAGAATTAAACGATAAAGGAACCTCTGAAGATGCTAGGGTTCAACTAGAGGAAGAAGTTCTAGTTGAGCTAGTTGACGAGCCACTGCCTCTTAGGCATTCCAGTAGAGTTAGAATGACACCTGAGTTCTAAGGTTTCCATATTACTATAGATGGTGATACGTTTATCAGTGACAGTATACTGGTAAATTTGGATGAATCGGCTAACTACAAAGAAGCAATGGCAGGCCCTGAGGCAGCCAGATGGCAAGAGGCATTGGACAGCGAGATCAAGTCGATGTATGACAACCATGTTTGAAATTTTGTTGATAATGTACCATATTGAAAACCAGTTAGGTGAAAATGAATCTTCAAGAAGAAGACCAACATGGATGGAATGGTACATACTTTCAAGGCTAGACTGGTTGCAAAGGGATTTACTCAAACCCTAGGGGTTGACTATGATGAGACCTTCTTACCAGTGGCTAAGAAAAAAAGTTCTTAGCATATTGCAAGCCATAGCTGCATTTCATGACTATGAAATTTGCCAGTTGGATGTTAAAACCGCTTTCCTCAATGGGAAGTTAGCTGAGGATGTTTACCTTATTCATCCATAGGGTTTTGTTGATGAAAAGTTTCCCAATAGAGTGTGTAATTTTGAAAAATCAAAATATGGATTGAAACAAGATTCTCGCAGACGGTATCTTTGCTTTGAATAGAAAGTCAAAGATTTTGGCTTCTCTAGAAGTGAAGATGAGTCTTGTGTATATGTCAAAGCTAATGGGAGTATAGTAACCTTCCTGTTATTATATGTTGATGACATACTTATTATAGGAAACGACATTCCAACTTTGCAAGAGGTGAAGTCTGTTGGATATGGTGTCTAAGTCCATAACTATTTATGGTATGTACTTGACCCGACCCGGCATGGTCTATTTGGGTTGCATGGCACCATGCATTTGGATAGACTAAATGAGATAAATAACACTTGTGGTTTATTAATATATTATAAGTTCTAATATATTAATAGTATTATTTAATTAGTATTGATCAAGAATTAATTTGGAATTAATTAAGTGATCAAAAGATAACTAATTAAATATATGGGTTGATTATGTAAATCATCCATAACTTGTATAGTGGGCTAAGAGGCTCCATGGATTGTCAAGTTGGGTTAAACCCATAGGATGCTCCATGGATGCTCCATGGGAGTTACAGACCCATGGGTCATGGAAATGAAGATCCGTGACACATTAGGGTTTACATGGTGTAACCCTAGATGTGTCACACTATATAAGGATCATCTCCTCCACCAACATCGGCTACACAAAGAGAAGTGAGGGCTAGGCCGATTTTTCAAGTGTGAGTATTCTCTCAAAAGTCATTCCAAAAGCATTTGGTCTTGTGTGAAGCATTTGAGGCATCACACTTGGGGTGCTAGGCTCACAAGGTTTCAAGGAATCAAAATCAACTACAAGGTATGTAATTGTAGCTATCCTTTTAGGATTAAAGTTGCCCATGTATGCTAGATAGGATTATGAACCTTAGAAACCAAGTTTTGCATGTATTTAGACAAACATAGATCCAAGGTTATTAGGGTTGCATGTACACTTAGGAAGTGTTAGAATGCTCAAAACCTATCAAAGTCTTGGATTAGAAAGTGTTTCGCTATGAAGGATCTGGGGGAGGCTGCTTATATTCTGCGAATAAGGATTTTGAGAGATAGGAGTAAAAGACTAATTGTACTTAGTTAAAGTATATACTTGGAAAAGGTACTAAAACGCTTTGGTATGGAAAATTCCAAGAAAGGAGAACTACCTATACAGACTAATACCAAACTGAGTAAGACTCAAAATCTGAGTACTAGTGCAGAAATAGCATGAATGATTAGATTTCCATATGTTTCTACTATTGGATCAATCATGTATGTTATGACATGTACTCGTCCTGATGTGGCTTTTTCTTTGACGATGGTCAGTCGTTATCAGAGAAATACAGGTAGAGCTAATTGGATAACATTTAAGAATATTCTCAAGTGTCTGCGAAGAACTAAGGACTGGGTCCTTGTGCTTGGTGCCAATGATACGTTGAGAGTAAATGGTTATAGTGACGCCAACTTTCAAACTGACAGAGACAACTTCCATTCTCAACCTGGATGGGTGTCTAACGAAAATTAAGGAGCGGCAACCTGGAAAAGTTCCAAACAGGAGATAGTGGATGATTCTACCTGTGAATTAGAGTACATAGCAACGAGCGAAGCATCAAAGGAGGCTATTTGGTTGAAGAACTTCATCTGAGACCTTGGAGTTGTTCCATCTATCAAGGAGCCAATGGAGATTTTATGTGATAATGAAAGGGTGGTTGCCTTGACAAAAAAAAACCAAGAGATCATGGCAGATTAAGACATATCGATAGAAAATACATTTCATCAGACATAGAGTAGAAGAAGGTCACCTCGCTGTAAAGAGGGTGTCATCTGAAGAGAATCATGCAGATCCCCTCACATAGGGACTGAGTAGGGTCAAGCACGTTCAACATGCCATGATCATTGGTCTGAAATATGATATTATTTTAGTAGTTAGATAGTTAGTTGAAACTTGTAACAAAATAACTGACTTGACTTTTGGTGATTAAATAATAGAGATTTATTTATGAGTTGGATCACTACCTTTCGGCTATTGTTTATTTTGTGTTTCATTTTACATGTTTTACATCCCGAATAATTTGATTATTCAAACTTCCACAGTCGTTCATACTTTTGGAAGTAAGTAGTGAATTAATATTGACATTAATTGAGTTGTAGATTGTCTAAAGAGTTTTAGTGTAACAACCGGTTATTTCAGGTCAATAAAAGTCAAAAAAAAAGTGAAAAAAAAGTCAACTGTTCCAACAAAAGTTAATAGTTAAAAAACATTAAATAAATAAGTCTTAGATACAGAAATTCACATAGGCTTTTAAGGTTTTCGATTTTTGGAATCAAAAATCACCAAAACCAAGATCACCTTTTGTGGAGCAGTTAGGACCGAAATCTCCTTGGCCGAACACACTTCTCGGCTGAAATCGCATGTTAGGCCGAGATCCCCCTTGACCGAAGACTTGGTTCTCAGTTTCACATTGGGCCGAAATTAAAGAAGATAGGCTGAAATCACAAGATTTAAATGGTGGAACTTTTACCAATGTGATAAATTACACTTACCAATGCATATATCACATCATCTTTTACCCTAATATATATATATATATATATATATATATATATATATATATATATATATATATATATATATAACCAAAATCATTCCTCACAATTCATATTTTCACCTTCAAAACACTAACATTTTCTCTCAAAGTTCATAAGAACATCTTCATATATTCATTTGAATTCCCAGAAACATCAAGCATTCCCAAGAACACATTCAAACAATTCCTAGGAAAACAAACCCTTCAAGTTAATTCTTAAGAAAGTTGGTACAAACACGTTTACGTGTTAGAACTTGAAGATCATCATTTTTACCTCGTTATCTACTCAAGAACACACTCAAGGTGAGTTCATACCCCTATAGTTTCCACAATTTTTCTATGTTTTAGGGGAGGAATACAAGTAAAAAAAATTGTATTAAAATACAATATTATTACACATATTCTTACTACCGTTTGTGCAAAAATTCTAAAATACACGAAATAGATTTATTTCCAAACTCATGAGTATATAGATGCTAAGTTTTGCTAAACTTACAAAGTTATGAAGTTTTCGTACAAATACACTACAGTTTTCTATGTGTATATATATATATATATATACACACACACACACACGAAACATACAATTGGATTTCAATAAAAACTATATTTAAAATAGTTTATAAAGACTTTAACCCTTTTGAAATATGTTGAGAAAAAATGGTATAATTATATAATTATGTAAATTCATTTTATTATCATGGTAATTTGATAATAGCAAACAAATGATTCATTAGTTCGATGAAACATTTATATAAACTATAATAGGTATAGTTTATGGAACATTCTCGCTATTTTACCCTTCGAGACACAAAAATAATTATTTAAAAGAATAAATATTTTTCTTTACACTATGTAAACACTACGGAAGGGTAATACATTAAATTACAAGAAAAAATGGATTTCATTACACTATACGTAAACCGGTTAATACACGTTTGTGAGCCACTATCTTCATCGGACCCACCGTAGTACACACTAAAGTCTTGAATTATAACTAGATTCTCTTGGAGGGAGAGCGTGACACTTGTGTATAGATCTATACGGGACAGACAATCCCGCACCTAAACACTTAGCTACAGCTAGACCGACAGGTCTTAGGTGACAAATGTTGTACCAATCTGACGCTTGAAGAACGTCGTGCAGGCCACTAGTCGCTAGCATGGTTATAATAAACACTCACAATAAGTATTAACAAGACATTTGGTTTATAGGGCAAACATAGCTTCAAATGGTTTTATTTAATAATAAAACTACATTACATTATTTTACAGTACAATTGGTAGTTCCAGATACATACATTCAAAGGGTTTTATACAGATACAACTATAGTACACTATTTTCCAGTATAGTACAACTTACATTCCTGGAAACAAGCATACGAATGGTTTTATAAAGATTAAAACTATATTACACTACTTCAGAGCACAACAACACTTATACATTTTCAGTCTTAGGGTTTTAAGACTACATTACATTTAGCAGAAAATATTGGATTTTCTGGGTGAACACACTAACATTTTCAAGGAACAATGACAGACTTTTCTCATACAAAATGTTTGTGAACTCACCAACTTAATTGTTGACACTTTTTCAAAACCATTTGTATTCTCAGGAAACCAATAAACAGGTACCCACAAGAGTTTTGTGAAGATGGGACGTGGCATCATCACATCACATATTTTTGTTACATATATTTGGATATCAAACAAACAACAATTCGAATGCAATGTAAAAACTTATACTATATCAATATGATGGTTGTAATGCTTTGATTTCTATTATTCAATTATTATGATATTGTACATGACGTCACCCACCCCTAGACGTTTTCGCCGTCTCATCGGTTCGAGGGTGTCACAAATTGGTATCAGAGCATTGTTTATAGTGAACTAAGTATATCAAACCATATAAGATATACAACTATTAATACAATGGGGCTAAAACGATTTGACTAAAAGTATACTTTTAAAATGTCAATATTTTTATAAAGAGTATACATACATGCATACATACCAGAAACAATATCATAGTAAGAACCATGTAAAAGTATTTAGATAAGTTGGACACTACGCTTAAGCCTAGATAGTTATTTAATCATATTTGGGATAAATATAGTCTGATCAACTATATTTATTCGAGATACGACCAACATGTGTTTGAAAATGGTCGTGGTGAACAACAAGTCTAAAACTTACCAACACTCCATACCAGGAAACTCTAGAACCAAACATAAAGTCTAAAGTACTATAGGAGTATTTTAAGATACATTAGAATTGTACCATTAGGCTCTTTATGTGTCTTTTATACTGTTATTCTGTATAGTCGACATAAACAGGCCTATAGTTAAGATGTTCTAATTCAATAACATATTTAAACCTTATGGCAGAAGTATTCCACCAACAAAGTCAAACAGGAACAAAAACAACACACCACTAACTCCACCACCTCCACAGATGGACACTACCATTTTCCAAGTTGTTGTGGCAGCCGCCATGGCGCAAATCGGCATGAATGGTGCCAGCGGGACGGGAGGTGGTACAAATAATACTTACCAGGGAGATAGTCAGGGGAACCCGATGGAATTCTCCTATAAAGGCTTCACAAATGGAAAACCCAAATCCTTCGATGGAAGCAGGGGTGTCATTGCTCTAACACGTCGGTTCGAAAAGACCGTGTCGGTGTTTGAGATCTGTTAATGCCCAGAGAGAAGCAAGTTCAAATTCGCAGCTTGCACATTCATTGATAGAGCCCTCCCCTGGTGGAACATCTATGTCAAATTGTTAACTCTCCTAGTGGCCAACGCCATGCGCTGGGAGGACTTGAAGGTTTTAATGCTAGCAGAATACTGCCCAAAGGGAAAGGTACAAAAATTAGAGCAAGATCTCTAGAACCTTACCATGAAGGACTCTAACATCAGAACATACACTGTCAGGTTTAGCGATCTAGCAGTACTATGTCCTGGGATGGTCACCCCAGAAAGCAAAATGGTGGAGTGATATATATGGGGACTATCCCCCCAGATTCAAGGAAATGTGATAGCTGCAAACCCATCCACATTTGATAGTGCCAAGCGCCTGGCACAAACACTTGTGGATCATGGAGTCTGCCAGGGCTTTATGACAGCCATTCCCGAGCAAGAAAAATGGAGTGACAATAAGAGGAAGTTTTGGAACAAAAGGAAGGGCCAGCCGACACAAGAGCTCACAAAGAAACAACAAATTGTGGCAGTTCACGCTGCTACTGTTCCTGTCGCTCTAGCACCCGTCAAACAATATGTTGGAACTCTCTTGAAATAAAACAAGTACAACTTCCATCATCATAGAACCTTCCAAGAGATGCACTACAATAATTTCAATAGAAAGGGGCACACTGCCTGTTTCTGTAAGGCCCCGACACAACAAAACACCCAAGCCTCTAATATCGAAGTGATCCAAGCTTGCTACAGATGTGATGAAATGATGAATTTCAAGATGGATTTCCAAAAAGCGAGGAATGTCGGAGGTGTGGGAAAATTTTTAACGATGGGGCATGAGGAGGCCGTGAATGATCCTATCGTGGTTACTGGTACGTTCCTCCTCAATAATTCATATGCATTCATACTTTTCGATAGTGGTGCGGAAGTTTTGTGAGCCACAATTTTAAACATGTACTTAAACAAAATCCCTAATCACTAAAAGACACATTCACCATAGAAATGGCAAATGGAAAGGTAGAGATCACTAATGATATATACATAGGATGCAACCTTACTCTAAACAACTATTCTTTCCAAAGCGACCTGATGTCGGTCACAATAAAAAGTTTCGACATCATCATTGGCATGGATTGGTTAACTCCTCACCATGCTGATATCCTGTGTTACGAAAAAGTCGTTTGCCTTAACCTACCAAGTAACAAAACCCTCGTCATTTATGGTGACAAACCTAGCACAAACCTTCAAATCATCTCTTGTATCAAGGCTCAAAAGTATCTACGCAAGGAATACCATGCTTTCTTAGCTCACGTGGTGGATGAGAAACAAGAAGTGAAAGAAATCAAGGATATTCCTGAGATCTATAATTTTCCCGACGTATTCCTAGAAGAACTCCCAGGAGTACCACCCGAACGTCAAGTCGAGTTCAGAATCGACTTAATTCCCGGAGCCACCCCCGTAGCCAAATCACCATACCGTTTAGCACCGGAAGAAATGCAGGTTTTGTCCAGTCAACTAAACGAACTACTAAGAAAATGGTTCATAAGACCAAGCTTCTCACCTTGGGGACCACCGATCTTGTTCGTGAAGAAGAAGGACGGATCATTCTGCATGTGCATAGACTACCGGGAACTAAATAAACTCACCGTCAAAAGTCGATATCCTTTACCTCGAATCGACGATATGTTCTACCAAATTCAAGGAGAAAACTATCTTTCAAAGATCGATCTAAGATTCGGGTACCATCAACTGCGAGTCCAAGAGGAAGATGTTCCAAAGACTGCATTCAGAACTCGCTACAGTCACTACGAGTTTGTAGTGATGCCCTTCGGATTGACTAATGCACCTGTGGTGTTCATGGATCTAATGAACCATGTATGCCAAACTTACTTAGACAAATTTGTGATAGTATTCATCGATGACATACTAGTCTAGTCACAAAGTAATGAAGAACATAGTCAACACTTACGACAAGTTTTGGAGATATTAAGGGAAAAAAAGTTGTATGCGAAGTTCTCAAAATGCTAATTTTGGATTCGAAAGGTGGATTTCCTAGGTCACATGGTTAGCAAGAATGGAATACATGTGGATCTCACCAAAATCAAGGAAATCGAAAACTGGGTGACACCAAGAACACCAATCGAAATTCATCAATTTTCAAGCCTAGCTGGCTACTACAGGAGGTTCATACAAAAATTTTCCAGAATCACGAAGCCACTCACCACCTTGACTCAAAAAGGTGTAACCTTCAACTGGGATGAGAAACAAGAAACTGCTTTCCAGACACTAAAGTAAGCCCTATGCAGCGCCACGATCTTGAAGCTTCTAGAAGGGACGGAAGATTTTGTGGTTTACTATGATGTGTCCAAGCAAGGGCTAGGCTGTGTACTTATGCAACGAGGGAAGGTCATTTCCTATGCCTCGAGACAGCTTAAGAATCACGAAGTTAACTACAACACACATGACCTTGAATTGGGAGCAATAGTATTTTCTTTGAAGATCTGGAGGTACTACCTTTATGGTACAAAGTGCATAATCTTCACATACCATAAGAGTCTCCAACACATCTTCGACCAGAAGGAACTCAACATGAGACAATGACGATGGGTAGAGCTACTAAATGATTACGAATGTGAGATTCGCTATCATCCAGGCAAGGCCAATGTAGTAGCAAATGCCCTAAGTTGAAAAGAGTACTCGGGTCGATGAGTAAAGTCATTAACTATGACCATCCATTCACACCTGTCCACGCAGATCAAAGACGCTCAACTAGAAGCCTTGAAAATATAGAATGTGATAGGTGAAGCCTTAAGAGGAATGGATAAAAACCTTGAAGTCAAGGATGACAGAGCTCGTTACCTCATGGATCGAATATGGACACCAAGATTTGGCAGATACTGAGACATTGTAATGAACGAAGCTCATAAGGCCAGAAACTTCATTCATCCCGGTTCAGACAAGATGTACCTGGACCTCAAGAAACTTTATTGGTGGCCAAACATGAAGGCAAAAATCGCTACATATGTGGACAAGTGCCTTACTTACGCCAAGTTCAAGGCAGAATACCAGAAGCCCTCAGGTTTACTACAACAATCATTGATACCCAAGTGGAAGTGGGAGTGGATAACCATGGACTTCATAACCAAGTTGCCCAAGACAACGGGTGGTCTTCACACCATTTGGGTAATCGTTGATAGGTTGACAAAATCTGTGTACTTCCTACCAATAAAAGAGACTAACAAAATGGAGAAGCTAACCAAGACGTACATTAAAGAGATTGTACTATTGCATGGTGTGTCAATTTCCATTATCTCTAACAAAGATAGTAGATTTACCTCACGGTTTTGGCAATCAATACAAAAATCCTTACGAACCAAACTTGACATGAGTATAGCATATCATCCTCAAACTGACCGGCAAAGTGAGAGAACAATACATATGTTGGAAGACATGTTTAGAGTGATGTGATAGACTTTGGTAAAGCTTGTGTAATGCCCCAACTCTCAGGTATTAATTTTTACACCTTATTTTCATATTAGAAGGTCTACTCGATGAGTTGATGCCCTGAATCGTCGAGTAGGAACTTCTGGGGCCACGTGTTTTAAATAATCAACTTGTCGAATCGGAGACATAACTCGACGAGTTGGAGCTAAAGGATGAAACCCTAATTTCTGGGATTTTGCACCCTATTTAAAGGGTCATTAGCCTCCCTCAGCCTCCCTTACAGCCCCTTGTGCGTCCAGAAACCCTAATTCGTGTGTGTGCTCCATTCTTGTGTGATTTTCTAACTTGGAAGGTGTTTTGCAAGGAGAAGACTTGAAGTATAAGAGGAGTAGTGCAAGAGGCTAGTGGATCTGACTCTTCTGCTTCTTGGCATCAGTTTGAAGGTAACAAGTCATTACCTTGACCTTCTTTCCTTATAGATCTCATTATGTTAAAGATTAGGGTTTTCCTAGCATGTTTATGTTAGCCATTTTGGAGTATGGGCTAGGATCTAAAGTTGCAACTTCAGATCTGAACTTAACTTGGTCTCTGTGTCTATGAAGTCTCCAGCTTTAGCAACTATGAACCTTCTCTTGTGAGTTAAACCCCATTTTAAGCTTGGATTTGACATTCTAAGCCCTTAGAGCCTTGCATGGACATAAAGTTTGCAAGTTTACGTGATAAACATGCCTTGGGGAGCTTGATCTGCAATATGGAGCTTTGGAATGGATTAAAAAGCATCTGAATGGAGAAATGAGTGAAGGGACACGACGAGTTGCATGGCCAACTCGGTGAGTCCAATGAAGATCGCCGTGCAAAGACTTTTGCATGGATTCAGTGAGCCAGTAGGAGACTCGACGAGTCAGCTAAGGTTTCCCCAAACTTTGGACATGCATGAACTCGGCAAGTTTCAGGGAAACTCGACGATTCAACTGGGGATTTCAAGAATTCTCGAGTTCAGGAAGCACTCGACGAGTCAATGATCTGCACTCGACGAGTCGGGTCAACATGGACTGTTGACCTTGACCATTAACTTGTACTTTGACTAACGATTGACTAGTTGACTTCTAGGGTATTTTGGTAAATTGGAAATTTATGAAAAAGGTCTTATGGTAACTATAGGTGGTGGATTTCGTGGCCGTGGTTCGAGAGTTTGGGTTATCACTTCGATTCCACAGTTGAGAGGTGAGTTATCCTCACTATACTAAGGGGTCGAAGGCACCACTGCCAACCCGTTGGATATGTTATCCCAGTAGTTGGCAGTACGTTGATTATGAGTTAGGGTTGCATGCTAGTTGTTATGCCAGTTTGGTAGATCTATAGGACTATCTGTATTATTATGTGATTATGTGTATGCGCATTAGTTGTGTTATATGTCGACATATTATGAGGGTTCGGTAGAGGTTATACTTCTCCGTGTGGTAACCAACAAACCCTAGAGTATTTCAGATATGAGCTGAGGGCCGGGCGGGGCATGCCAGACTCACACTGAGGACTCGGGAGCATTCCAAATATGAGCTGAGGGTTGGGCGGGACATGCCAGACTCGTAGTGTGGGCTCGGGAGCATTCGAGATACGAGTTGAAGGCCAGGTAGGGCATACCAAACTCGTACTGTGGGCTCGGTAGCAATCCAGATGTGAGCTGTGGGCCCGAAAGGCAATCCAGACTCACACTGTAGGCCTAGGGGTTATCCAGTTTGTAAATCTATGGACCCAGTACATGTTGTTATTTGTATATGTGTTATGTGTAGAGTATCGGTATTTTGAGGGGAACTCACTAAGCCTTGGGCTTACAGTTTCAGTTTTTGTTTCAGGTACATAAGATGATCGCGGGAAGGCAAAGGCGTGATCGTACAGCTCCTCATGTTTATGACTTGTTTCTAGGATACTCTAATATTATACTATTTTGAAAAAAAAGTTTTGTAATAATGAATGGTTTTGAAATGTTTTGAAAAAGTTTTAATTTGGCATGATTTTTATGGATGTTACAAGTTGGTATCAGAGCCTTGGTTTGAGTGAATTAAAAGAACACTCGTGTGAATCCAGTCTCAAATCAAAGAAATATTTTCAAAATGATTTCTAAATGGTTTTCAAAATAAGTAAAGGAGGATACATGGTATACGATCAGCTGGAGCTAGTAAGTAGACCCCAAAATACCATATAGTTATTTGACATTGTGATATGTTAGAACAGCATGCTAGTACTAGGCTAGGGATCTTCAGGAATTTCTTGATAGAATTGCCTGATTATATGATGCCTGCTACCCTTAGGTTTTCCTTATATGAGATTGACATCATTACTGTAGTTGGTTAGTGTATGCATCACGGTTATACATAATAAAGAACTTATAGCTTGAGAATGTTTGGTTTGGTCTTATGTTCTGTTCTTCTCTGATTGGGGGCTTAGGGTAGGATCAGATATTCGAAAATCTATAGGGTCCAGTGTTATGTAGGGCTAGCATACACAAGTGCTGCAGGGTTGGTGGAAGTTTCATGGGTGGGTTGTGCGAGGCCAGGAAGCCAGTTATGAGATATTTAGCATTCCTCTAGGAGTGAGGATTAAGTGCTCTCTATGTTTATGTATATTGTTGCGGTGTTGTGGTGATACTTGATACAAATATGGGTAGGTGAAGAAGGTAGTATGGGCCCGTACTACTGAAAGCACAGGACCCATATGCGTAGCAAGGAAGTCACAACCCCTAGGGTTTAGTTGGGAGTTGGTTCCCTATTATTATGTGGATTATCTGATATCTTCTTGGTATGTTTTCAGAATGGTGGTTACGAGACGCTTTGTGACTGGATCCGGATTAGGATCAGGAGATGGAGATGGAGGCCAGGAGGGGTCAGCAGTACTCGAGCCTATAGTGCAGATAGGGAAAAATGAGCTAGACGCTAGGATTCAAGAGATCATGCATGATGAGGTTGCCGCTTTGTTCCGAGCATAGCTACCAAAGATGTTTGGGTCTATTAAGACCGCCATGGTCGAGTATTTTGACGAACTTTACGTAGCCCTTGCAGAGACGGCTACTGCTGCAGCTGCATCGGCTGTAACAGCGACAGGAGGAGGAGCCAGTCGGGGCTTCCAATACTGGGACTTCGATAACACAAAGCCCCCGACATTTGATGGTACCCAGGATCTGATTAGATCCACGAGGTGGTTGTCTGACATGGAGGGTTGTTTCTTTACGTGCTCATGTCCTACTGACTAGAAGGTCATATATGCCATGAACATGCTGAGGCTAGGGGCCAAGGACTGGTGGAGATTGACGACTAGGTCATACTCTGATGAGCAGAGAACTATTCTTACTTGGGAGCAGTTCAGAGATATGTTTCACTCTCGTTACATTCCACGGGTTGAGCAGGAACGATTGGCTCAGAAGTTTTTGGCATTAAAATAGGATGGGGAGTCGGTGACGGAGATCACCCGCATGTTCATGGAGAGGGTGATGTTCTTCCCAGAGTTTGCTTCTGAGCAAGCCTAGATGACACGTTATCTGAGCATGCTCAAGACTGACATCCATCAATTTGTGTCTACCCAGTGATATGATACTCTATTGGAGTTGCAGGAGGCCACCAAATGGCGTGAGTTGGAGATTGAGTTGCAGTTAAAGGAGCAGCGACAAGCCCCGACACAGTCATAGCCGGAGCTGAAGCGGTCTAAGACCGCTGATTCTAGGACCGGGGGTTAGCAGAGTCGCACTTGTGGAAAGTGCAGCAAGGGTCATTCTGGGGTTTTTCGAGCTGGTAGTGGGTGCCACAGGTGTGGCAAGGAGGGGCATTATGCGAAGGATTGTTACCAGCCCGCCTCGCTTCCGAGTATAAGATTATGTTATCACTGTGATCAGGTTGGCCATTTGAAGGCCAATTGTCTGTTGCTTTCCGCTGAGCCGGCGTAGGCTCCCGCACCAGCTACATTAAGGATTACGGATGGAAGGACAGGTAGAGAAGAGCCTCTGAAGGCTCAGGGGCGCACCTTCTAGCTCACCGCAGAGGAGGCTAGGGCAGCACTAGATGTGGGTGTCGGTATGCTTCTATCCCTTATCTTATTGATTTTATATGCTTTATGCTTATCTGTTTGTACCTGTGACTAGGTATGTTTTTAGTGAACTCCTTACCTGCATTGGTTTTATTTGACTCGGGGGCGAGTCGGTTATTTGTATCTCATACATTTAGTAGGGAGTTAAGTATACCAGTAGGACAGCTAGAGTGTCTGTTGCGAGTCTCTATCACTAACGAACAACGGGTTTCTGCTTCTTTAGTCTATCGACGATGTGAGTTGGAGATCTTCGGGGTGTCCTTCCAGATAGGCTTGATTCCAATTTCCATGGGAGATGTGTATGTGATTGTGGGGATAGACTGGCTTAGTCGATTCGGTGTCATGATCGACTGCGAGGATCAGCTAGTAGTGGTTCGGACCCCAAGTGGGGGAGAGTTGATTGACTATGGCGAGGGTACCAGAGTGGGATCAGGGTTTTGTTCAGCCACCAGGGCTCGGCAGTATATTCAGCACGGGTGTGCAGGTTATCTAGCGTATGTGGCGGATACGCGAGTTAGGGATCCGATTTCAGTTTCAGAGCTTCCAGTTGTCAGGGATTTTTCTTACGTGTTTTCGGAGAAGTTACCAGGGATACCTCCGAATAGGAAGGTCGAGTTTAGGATCGACCTGGTGGCAGGTGAGGCCCCTATCACTATGGCGTCATACCGGTTAGCACCACCAGAGATGCAGGAGCTATCATCACAGCTGCAGGAACTGTTGGGCAAGTAGTTCATTCATCCGAGCAGTTCTCCATGGGGAGCACCGATCCTTTTTGTCAGGAAAAAGGATGGTTCACACCAGATATGCATTGATTACCGGGAGTTGAACAAGCTGACGGTGAACAACCGTACCCACTCCCGAGGATAGATGATCTCTTTGATTAGTTACAGGGAGCATCTTGGTTCTCCAAGATAGACCTGAGGTCCGGGTACCATCAGGTCAGAGTTAGGGAGGAAGATGTGGGGAAGATCGCGTTTCAGACTCTTTATGGACACTACGAGTTCGTGGTGATGTCATTTAGGCTCACCAATGCCCCAGCAGTATTCATGGACCTGATGAATCGGGTCTGCCACTTGATCACTCGGTCATCGTGTTCACAGATGATATATTGGTATATTCCAAGACCCGAGAGCAGCATAAGGAGCATCTATGGGAGTTATTGGGAGTTTTGAGGCAGGAATGACTTTATGTTAAATTCTCGAAGTGTGAGTTTTTGTTACAATAGGTTCAGTTCCTCGGACTTCTCGTTAACCAGGAGGGGATTTTGGTCGAACCGGCCAAAATCAAGGCAGTTATGCAGTGGGAGGTTCCGAAATCTCCTTCGGATATCAGGAGGTTTTTGGGGCTGGTAGGATACTACCTGTGATTCATACAGGATTTCTCCAAGATTGCAGTACCCCTCACTCATCTGACAAGGAAGGGGGTGGATTTACGGTGGGGCCCCGAGTAGCAGAGGGCATTTGAGACCCTCCGACAGCAACTATGTGAGGCTCCAGTCTTGACTCTCCCAGAGGGATTTTAGGATTTTTTATTGTTCTGTGATGCATCCATCACGGGACTAGGGGCGGTCCTTATATAGAGAGGGCGGGTGATAGCCTACGCATCACGGCAGTTGATGCCGCATGAGATGAGATACCCTACCCATGATCTAGAGTTGGGAGAGGTCGTATTCGCTTTCAAAATTTGGAGACATTACCACTATGGGGTCCGTTGTACCATGCACACGGATCACAATAACCTGAGACATATCATGGATCAGCTGAACCTGAACATGAGAAAGCGCAGGTGGCTAGATGTAGTCAAGGACTACGACTATGAGATCCTTTATCACGTAGGTAAATGGCGGACACTCTGAACCGCAAGTCAGCTGGGTCTTCCATACCAGCAATTTGTATGAGGATATCAGTGGATTCTCCACTCGTGAGCTTGATTAGAGATGCTCAGGCTGAGGGTATGCAACCAGAGAACTGGAAATTAGAGAGGATCAGGGGTGAGAACACCCGATTTGTGCAGGATACCCGGTGATTGTTGACCCGATGCGGTCGGGTATGGGTACTGATGTCTGGTGGAGTCAGGAAGACGGTTATAGAGGAGGATCATAAGTCTCACTTTTCTATTCACCCGGGATCCACCAAGATGTAACGCCCCGACTCTCATGTATTAATTTTTACATCTTTATTTTCATATCGGAAGGTATACTCGACGAGTTGATGCCCTGACTCATCGAGTAGGAACTTCTAGGGCCACGTATTTTCAATAATCAACTCGTCGAGTCGGAGACATAACTCGATGAGTTGGAGCTAGAGGATGAAACCCTAATTTTCGGGGTTCTGCACCCTATTTAAAGGGCCATTAGCCTCCCTTATAGCCCCTTGTGCATCCAGAAACCCTAATTTGTGTGTGCTCCATTCTTCTATGATTTTCAAGATTGGAAGGTGTTTTGTAAGGAAAAGACTTAATGTATAAGAGGAGTAGTGCAAAAGGAACTAGTGGATCTGACTCTTCTGCTTCTTGGCATCAGTTTGAAGGTAACAAGTCGTTACCTTGACCTTCTTTCCTTATAGATCTCATTATGTTAAATATTAGGGTTTTTCTAGCGTGTTTATGTTAGCCATTTTGGAGTATGGGCTAGGATATGAAGTTGCAACTTCAGATCTGAACTTACCTTGGTCTCTATGTCTATGAAGTCTCCAGCTTTAGCAAGTATGAACCTTCTCTTGTGAGTTAAACCCCATTTTAAGCTTGGATTTGACATTCTAAGCCCTTAGAGCCTTGCATGGACATAAAGTTTACAACTTTACGTGATAAACATGCCTTGAGGAGCTTGATCTGCAATCTGGAGCTTTGGAATGGCTTAAAAAGCATCTGAATGGATAAAGGACTAAAGGGACTCGGCGAGTTGCATGGCCAACTCGGCGAGTCCAATGAAGATCGTCGTGCAAAGACTTCTGCATGGATTCAGCGAGTCAGTAGGAGACTCAACGAGTTCGCTAGGGTTTCCCCGACATTTGCACATGCATGAACTTGACGAGTTTCAGGGAAACTCGACGAGTCAATGATCTGCACTCGACGATTCGGGTCAATATGGACTATTGACCTTGACCATTGACTTGTACTTTGACTAAGGGTTGACTAGTTGACTTCTGGGGTATTTTGGCAAATTGGAAATTTATGGAAAAGGTGTTATGGTAAATATAGGTGGTGAATTTCGTGGTCGTGGTTCGAGAGTTAAGTTATCACTTCGATTCAACAGTTGAGAGGTGAGTTATCCTCACTATACTATGGGGTCGAGGGCACCAATGTCGGCCCATTGGATATGTTATCCCAGCACTTGGTAGTACGTTTACTATGAGTTAGTGTTGCATGCTAGTTGTTATGCCAGTTTGGTAGATCTGTAGGACTATCTGTATTATAATATAATTATGTGTATGTGCATTAGTTGTGTTATATGTTGACATATTATGAGGGTTGGGTAGAGGTTATACTACTCCGTGCGGTAATCAACAAACCCTGGAGTATTTCGGATATGGGCTGAGGGTCGGGCGGGGCATGCTAGACTCATACTGAGAACTCGGGAGCATTCCAAATACGAGCTGAGGGCCGATCGGGGTATGCCAAACTCATATTGTGGGCTCGGGAGCATTCGAGATATGAGCTGAGGGTAGGGTAGGTCATACCAGACTCGTACTGTGGGCTCGGTGGCAATCCAAATGTGAGTTGTGGGCCCAGAAGGCAATCCAGACTCACACTGTGGGCCCAGGGGTAATCCAATATGTAAAGTTGTGGACCCAGTACATGATGTTATTAGTATATATGTTATATGCAGAGTATCGGTATTTTGGGTGGAACTCACTAAGCCTCGGGCTTACAGTTTCAGCTTTTGTTTCGGGTACATCAGATGACCGCGGGAAGGCAAAGGCGTGATCGTACAACTCATCATGTTTTATGAAATGTTTCTGGGATATTCTGATATTATATTATTTTGAAAACAAGTTTTTTAATAATGAATGGTTTTGAAATGTTTTGAAAAAATATTAATTTGGCATGATTTTTATGGACGTTATAGCTTGGGATACCCATTTAGCACTCATCGAATTCTCATACAATAACAACTATCACACTCGCATAAAAAACGCACCACTCGAAGCCCTCTATGGCCGCAAGTGCAGATCCCCTCTATATTGGGATGAAGTGGGTGATACACAACTAGCAAAAAGGCAAGTTCCATACAGCACTCTCACCGGCCCTAAAATCATAAGGGAGACAACAGAGAAGATCGTCCAATTCAGGAACGGCTAAAAGCATGTAGGGACCGACAAAAGAGTTATGCGGGTAAACGATGAAAACTCTTGGAGTTCCAGGTTAGTGACCGTGTTCTATTAAAGGTCTCACCCTATAATGGAATGATATATTTTAGAAAACATGGAAAACTGCATCCAAGGTACATCAGAACATTTGAGATTCTTGCTAGAATCGGCCCGGTAGCTTACAAACTTCAACTACCGCAGGAACTCAGTAACATACATCCCATGTTCCACGTGTCCAATCTAAAGAAGTGTCTGTCTGACGAGACTCTTGTAATCCCACTCGATGAAATCAAAATAAACGAAAGTCTACACTCCGTAGAGGAACCCGTGGAAATCATGGACAAGGAGATGAAGAAAATGAAACAAAGCCATATTGTGACAACCCGAAAAATTTTAAACTTTTGCCTGATAAATCTCCATCATTCAACTCAACTGAGGGTCAGACTCATTTTTACTAACATTTAGCCTCGTTTAGAGTCCATTTAAAGGTTCAAGGGCTAGTACATTCAAGCATTGAACATAGGAATGGACCACGTACGCTTTTAGCATCAAAAACCGGGCCTTACACTCCAACACAAGGAGTGTACGTCCGCACACCCCTCTCCTGGCAGCACACCCATGAGTATAAGGGTAGAACTCAGCCTCCTTTCATCACTTTTCACCCTCCCAAGCTTAGAACTCGATTTTGCTCTCAACTACCATCCGATTTTTAAGCTTAGATCTTCGAGTTGGTAAGTGTTCTTCTCCCGAATCATTGTTAATCTTCATAAACTAGTTACATTCTTTGATTTCATCCATTTGAAATCATATTTTGTCTAGATCTTCAAGTTACACCAAGAACACACACTTGTTCTTGCTGATTTTGAGCCTTCTTGAGCTTCCGGATAGTAAGTACTTCTTCCCTATGCTTAAACCTTGTTAAGAACACTTGTTTAAGTCCTTAGAAATGCCCAAGAATCGTGACCTTATGGTGTGTGCGGCCGCACACACTCATGTGACCGCACACCCCTTTGTTTGGTGCTTTAGGGCTTCCAAAGTGCCTTTCTAGCTTCAACACTTGATGAGAATCGGTCCTAATAGCGCCCCACCATTTGGAAAATGATTTGAGCACACTTTACCATGAGTGTGCGGCCGCAAACTCCCCTGGCCGCACACCCATGGCCACACACTCCCTTAAGTGACCTTACACTCCCTTAGTTTGAATCACATGTGATTCCAACACTTAATCAAGGTGTTTCCTAGTCCCGGAAGGTGTTTCCTTTCATATAGTTGTTTATAAACACTATATTCATGTCAATATGTGTCCCTATATGTCATTTAGGAATTCTTGTGTCTCGGGACTTTACTCGTGGAACTTCTCATCCTTGCACGCATACCCGATTGAATCACCCACATCAGGTGAGTTCATACCCCGTAATGAATCTTTTAACTATTTTAACTGATTTAAGGGGGGGAATACAGGTTGAACACAATGATAATTATGTAAATGTTTGTTGTTAAACATCTTTCAAAATGTTACTTATGTTATTTATAAGTTTTCAAAACATTTCAAAACTCGTTTAAAGTTATGTTACTTTATAGTTATACAAAACTTTGTTTTTAACGTACAAGCATAACTTAGTAGAGAAATGGGTCTTTTCATTAACAGTCCAAGTAGAGCATTAGTAAACTATTATAGGTATAGTTTAGGAGAATGCTATTCATTACTTCTAGTTCAATGAAGCACACAAAGAATCAATACCATAACAGAACAAACAGTGAAGAGAATCAAACAATACCAGAACAGAACATAACAAACAAGTTAAGTTGCTATAGCATGAGCACACACAAACAGGATCTAATTATGCCAATGAATCACTAACGTATTAGTGATAGTTATATTGAGTATACATGATCATATATCTTTAATGTGAATTACACGGCTTGCAGGAAATTGCCGGGGTCGCGTTTGGTTCCCTTAATCTCTTTACATTGAGAGCGTTTAGTAGGGGTTCTAGCTTTCACATTATGACTGTAATAAAACAAATATGTTTTTAGGTTATTAGGACATCCGCATGTCATTATAAATGACATTTGTGTACTTACTTTTCCCATTACTCTCATAAAGTGTCAGTACCACTTGGAAGTTGATCTATTTTCTAGTCAAGATAGTTATAAACTAGTGAGAATATACTTTTACATTTGACAAAGGAATAGTCGAGTTAACACAGAACAGAAGATGCCTTGGTAGAAGGCTACGATTAAAGGTTAGGTTCATAATACTAGCTTTATGATTCCTTAATGTATACACTATAGGATACATATATACTAATAGATTCCAACAGCTAATAGGATGTGTGCTCTTTGCTTCATTTCATGTTCTCATTGGATTGTGGGCTTGGAATGAGTTCACCCAATCTATTATCTACCCGAATCTATATATATATATATATATATATATATATGTATATATATATATATATATGCTTAGTATACCTTAAGTCATCATAAGGGTACCAGGTATGGATCAGGTTATAGGACATAGAGTCAACGCACAGCTCTTCTAGTACAAAGCATACTTTTCAAAGTCAGTACTTTTGGTATACAAAACTAGAGATTTCCCAGATAAGGGCTTAATCCATTTTATTAAGCCAGTGCAGTTTTAGAGACTTTAGGTGAGTAACTCTATAACACCTTAGTTTATACACCATGTTTATATGTAAAACTAATACCCAATAGATAGTTAAATGTGTGCTTTCTGCCTTACTTCCTGTTCTCGTTGGATTGTGGGATTAGGGCAGATTCACCCAATAAACTTTCTACTCGATATCAAATTATATATAGCAGTATAAACAAAGCTATTATAAAAGTAGTCACCATAGTCATTATTTTACTCTAAGAAAAATAGGTTTTCTTAAAGAACTTTTCATTAAATATAAAGGAAGCATTACAAACAACTCCATGAGTAACAAGTGAATACACCAGGGTTATATATGACAACGATCTAACAACCAATTGAATGTGTGCTATTCGCCTTACTTTCTGTTCCCCGTTGGGTTGTGAACTTAGGGCAGATGCGCACAATCGATTGTTTGCTTACTCTGAGTATATATATAACTTGTACCCACTTAGTACACATAGAAAGGCTTGTAGTGTCATTTTACTTAACTTTCATTTAAGTAGGAAATATAGGATTTTCTAGAGGAACATGCGAACTTTTCAAAACAGAACTTACAGTTTACATCACATGTACATATACATTTTCAATCACATTTTACAGCTTACTCACGTCACTAAAATCTTATGAACTCACCAGCTTAATTGCTGATCAACTATTTCAAATAACTTGTATTCTCAAGAGTCTATTAGGCAGGTAATCGTGTAGGGAATTTAGAAGATGGAGCATTATAGCTTCAAGTCCTGTTTTGTTATTTGTTTATGTAACATACCGAATTGTCAGGTATTATTTATTATTGTATTTTTGGTGATTTGTGAGGAGACTTAGTGAGTTGGAGCCCAAACTCGCCGAGTATGATCACGGTTATGGGTGCGGGTTCGCGTCTGGACTCGGCGAGTCCATGCTGTTTAATGAAACCCTAATTCTCCGGGTTTGGAGCCTATTTAAGGGCATTTATATCCTCCCATTGCGGCTACCAGTCCCTTGAGAGAACCCTAAGAGAGCTAAATCGCTTTGAGAGAGAAGAAGTCACTTTTGGATCTTTGTATCCTTTGATTAACAAGAAGATGGTGACAAGAGCAAGGAGGAGGTGAGATTCAAGCAGATCCAGAGTCCAGAGGCTTCATTTTGAGGTAATGGTTCAAACCTCCTTCAGTTTTAGGGTTGATCTTTAGAGTTAGGGTTTTCTAACCCCTTTGGAGAGTGATTATGTGAAGCAAATGGTCCCTCTTCGAGTTTGTGCCTTGGATCTGGACTCAAAGAGGTCCAGAGACCTTAACCCTTGGAGCTTTTTGGGTTAGTATGGAGTTATTGGACTTAGGTTGTCATTTTTGGGACCAAATCTCCTTTTGATGCCTTGTTATGGTTATACAAGCATCAAGTTTCAAACTTTACGTGACATTCATGCTTGGGAAGGCCAGATCTATGGTTTGGGGAAACAGATCTGACCTCAGGAGGTCAATAGAGTTTGTGCATGGCATGAACTCGCCGAGTTGTTCTTGAGACTCGGCGAGTAGGGTTTGGGTTTCACGTAAATTGTTCAGTGAGTAGACTCGTCGGGTTGGGGGATGACCCAGTGAGTCAGGGAGAGTCAAAGGGGGGCTGAGTCAAGCCGGAATCCACCGAATTGTTCTTGAGACTCGGCGAGTTGAGTCGTGGTGGCCCCACGATTCATGCCAGGTGTAACTCGTCGAGTTAGGGAAGTACTCTACGTGGCAAGAGAGGATCCAAGGGAGTCATTGAACCCGTATAGACTCGCCGAGTCACTCTAGTGCACTCGCCGAGTCCGGTCAAAGTTGACCGTTGACCATTGACCAGAGTTGACCAGTGTTGACTTGATAGGGTTAGTCAACCTTAGTTGTGAAAGTGTTAATTAGAGATATATTGTGTTATAGGAGGACTATAACTCGGGAGATCGAGCGCTAGTGATTTCAGGGATTTGCGAGTTATCGAGATACGCGAGGTGAGTCTTCTCACTATACTTTACCTTGAGTAGGTAATCAGAGTTATGTGACAGAGTATTTGTTAGCTATATGTATGTTATGTGTTGTACTGCATTATTTCTATGTGATTTATGTTGTGTATGCTTAATAGAGTTAGAACCGGAAGGTTCACAGAGTTAGAACCAAAGGGTTCACAGAGTAGGGTCCACAAACCCACAGAGTTATAGCCTCGAGTGGCTAATATGTGCTATGTGTGGTATTTTGGGGAACTCACTAAGCTTTGTGCTTACAGTGTTTGGTGTTATTTGTTTCAGGTACTAGTGATGACCGTGGGAAGGCGCTGACTTGATCAGTACACACACGGGATTTTTTTGTTATGAGATCTTGGGATTTCTATATGTCATGGATTGAGTTTCAAACATTGATGTTTTTATAATGAATTATGTTTTTATAAAATGTGGAAAAATTTGTTTTGAAATTTACGGTGTTACAAGTTGGTATCAGAGCCTTGGTTTGAGGGATTCGAGTACACCTTCGGGCGTATTTGAACTCAAACTAAGGATTTGAGAAATATTTTCAAAAAGAGTAAAAGATTTTTGGAAAAACGCAGAGCAGAGTGGTGTGTACGATCAGTCCGCGCCCGAACGGTGATTTCCCAAGATACCCTCATATTATGTGTTATGATATTGATATGATGTATTCTCATGCTAGAGTAGGCTAGGTACTCCTATTAGGACTAGAGTGGCCTGATTTGTGATGCCTTAGCCTAGGGAGAGATGAGCTGCTATGAGATGCTTGAGAGTGAGTAAGTAGCAGCGAGGAGTTTATAAGAGATCTGTTAGAGAGTGGATTATGCATAATAGAGTACTTGGAACTTTGGATCCGAATAAGAGGACTTGGGGTGTATTCTGATACTGTGCGGACAGTAGTATTGGGCCCGTACTACTGAAAGCAGCGGGGCAGTGTACAGCCCAAGTAAGAATCTTTGGAATGCCAAGGATCAAGGAGGGATGAGTTGTCGAGTGTGAGTATGCTCGAATGGATTCTAATTTATCGTATGTTGTATTTCAGAGGTAGATCATGGTAAGGACACGTCTTATGCCTGAGAGCAGTGGGGCCAGTGATGAGGAGATCCGCCGGATTATCCATGAGAAGGTGGCTACGGCCATCAGGGCAGAGATACCAGAGATGTTCGGGTCTATTAAGACCACGTTGATTGAGACTTTCAACGAGCGTTATGCTGCTCTTTCTGAGGCTGTTGTTGTAGCGGCCACCGCAGCTATTGCTGCCGTAAGGTCGCAGGGTGGTGATGCGTTGCTGTTCCGAGAGTTCAGCAACACGAAACCGCCGGAGTTTGATGGTACCAGGACCCGGTGGCGGCTATGAGATGGATTTCAGACATAGAGGGGTGTTTCTTCACTTACTCATCTCCTGAGCATTTGAGAGTTCGGTTCGCGCTGAACCAGCTTCGCTTGGGAGTGAAGGACTGGTGGAAGTTTGTGACGGCGCACTTTACGCCTGCTGAGCTTGCGGCAGTGACCTGGGAGAGGTTCACTGCCATGTTCTGAGATGAGTATGTTCCCCAGGTGGAGAGGGAGCGTTTGGCCCAGGAGTTTCTGACCCTCAAGCAGGGTACTGAGTCTGTTACGGTGATTACCAGGATGTTCCACGAGAGGGCGATGTTTTGCCCTGAGCACGTGTCCACTGAGCAGACACGTATGAGCCGATATTTGCGTATCTTGAGGCGAGACATTCGAGAGTTCGTGGTGAACTCCTCGTACCGAACATTTGCCGAGCTTCAGGAAAATTCCCGGAAGAGGGAGATTGAGCTAGAGACTCAGGCTAGGGAGGAGGCGGAGTCTCAGGGGAGGGATCGGCGACTGGCACAGTCCCAGCCAACAGCCAAGCGGGCCAAGCCCGCTGATCCCAAATCAGGGAGCCAGAAGGGCCGCACTTGTAGGAAGTGCGGCAAGGGTCATGATGGAGTTTGTAGAGCTGGATCTTGCTACAAGTGTGGCAAGGAGGGGCATATGGCCAAGGACTGCCCCAAGGGGTTTGCAGTGTGTTTCCACTGCAACCAGACCGGACACCGGAAGGAAGAGTGTCCACAGTTGCGGGGATCAGCTCAGGGAGCACCTTAGGGATCTGCCCCTGCCGCCATCAGAGCTACCGAGAGTCGGCCAGTGAAGGCCGAGGCGTCGAGGGCACGAGGGAGAGCCTTTCAGTTGACCGCGGAGGTGGTCCGCGCAACGCCCGATGTCGTGGCTGGTATGTATTCTTTTGTGTATTTATTTTGATGTTGAGATATTATGCTTATACTATGTTATGCATAGGTACTTTTCTTGTGAATTTTGTACCTGCCTTGGTGTTATTTGACTCGGGTGCGAGTCGGTCTTTTGTATCTTTGGCTTTTAGTCAGCATCTCAGTGTTAGTCGTGAGGCGTTGAGTCGGCCTTTGAAAGTTTCCATAGCTGACAAGAGGGTGATATATGCCACGGAGGTTATCCGTGGGTGCGTATTCGAGATTTTCGGTGTTGAGTTCCCAATTGATTTGGTTCTTATTGCGATGGGTGATGTCTGTGTCATTGTGGGCATGGACTGGTTGAGCAGATTCGGTGCGGTTATCGACTGCGAGCGGCAGCTGGTGACCATACGAGACCCTAGTGGGGGAGTTCTTACGGTGTACGGCGAGGGTACACGTTCTGGGTCAGCGTTTTGTTCGGCCGCTAGGGTGAGGCAGTGTCTACAGCAGGGCTGTAAGGGCTTTGTGGCGTATGTGATGGATACGCGGGTTGATTCAGAGAGGCCGAGGTCAGTTAAGGAGGTTCCGATAGTGCGTGAGTTCCCGGATGTATTTCTAGAGGAGTTGTCGGGTGTGCCTCTCGTGAGGCAAGTGGAGTTCAGTATCGATTTGGTTCCGGGGGCCGTGCCTATCGCCAAGGTGCCTTATCGCCTTGCACCTCCAGAGATGCAAGAGTTATCCTCGCAGCTTCAGGAGCTGCTGGGAAAGGGGTTTATTCGGCCGAGCAGCTCGCCGTGGGGAGCGCCTATCCTTTTTGTCAAGAAGAAGGATGGTTCACACCGGATGTGCATTGATTACTGGGAGTTGAACAAGCTGACGGTCAAGAACCGTTACCCGTTGCCGAGGATTGACGATTTGTTCGATCAGTTACAGGGAGCATCTTGGTTCTCCAAGATCGATTTGAGGTCTGGATATCATCAGGTGAGGGTGCGAGATGAGGACATCCAGAAGACAGCGTTCAGGACACGTTATGGGCATTACGAGTTTGTGGTGATGCCTTTCGGGCTCACCAATGCCCCGGCAGTGTTCATGGATCTCATGAACCGAGTGTGCAGGCCGATGTTGGATCGGTCGGTGATTATATTCATCGACGACATTTTGGTATATTCGAGATCTAGAGAGCAGCATGAGGAGCATTTGAGGGAGGTCCTCGGAGTTCTGAGATCGGAGAGGCTTTATGCCAAATTCTCCAAGTGTGATTTCTGGTTGCGAGAGGTCCAGTTCCTAGGGCATCTCGTTAATCAGAAAGAGATATTAGTCGACCCGGCCAAAGTTGAGGCAGTGATGAGTTGGGAAGTGCCGAGGTCACCCTCCGAGATCAGGAGTTTCTTAGGGTTGGCAGGTTATTATCGGAGGTTTATCAAGGATTTCTCTAAGATCGCAGTGCCACTCACCAGGTTGACCCGGAAGGGTGTACCTTTTTCATGGGGCCCCGAGCAGCAGGCCTCCTTTGAGACACTTCGCCAAAGGTTATGCGAATCCCCGGTGTTAGCCCTCCCAGAGGGGATGGAGGACTTTGTGGTATACTGTGATGCGTCGATCTTGGGGTTGGGAGCGGTGCTGATGCAGAGAGGGCATGTGATAGCATACGCATCGAGGCAGCTGAAGCCTCATGAGATGAGGTATCCCACCCATGATCTAGAGTTGGGGGCAGTGGTGTTCGCCCTCAAAATTTGGCGTCACTATCTGTATGGGGTTCGGTGTACGATATACACGGACCATAAGAGCCTGAAATATTTGATGGATCAGCCCAACCTACACATGCGGCAGAGGAGGTGTTTGGATGTGGTCAAGGATTATGATTGTGAGATCCTGTACCATCCGGGCAAGGCTAATGTGGTAGCCGATGCCCTGAGTCGCAGGGCGGAGAGCGCCCCATTGCGAGATGTATGTTTGCGATTGATCGTGATGGCTCCGGTGTTGGACACCATTCGTGGAGCACAGGCTGAGGCCGTGAGATCAGAGAACCAGAAGAGGGAGCGAGTTGTTGGGTTGGTATCGGAGTTCGTTACCGATGGTCGGGGGATTATGACATTTCAAGGGCGTATATGGGTACCATTTGTGGGAGGGACGCGTACCATTTTGATGGAAGAGGCTCATCGGTCGAAATTCTTGATCCATCCTGGGGCCACTAAGATGTATTTGGACCTGAGGAGAGAGTATTGGTGGCCCTGTATGAAGAGGGATGTTGCGTGGTTTGTTGAGAGGTGCTTAACCTGCCGTAGGGTTAAGGCCGAGCACCAGAGACCGCATGGTAAGTTGCAGTCGTTGGAGGTTCACGAATGGAAGTGGGAACAGATTACCATGGATTTTATCACCAAATTGCCAAGGACTGCTAGGGGAGTCGATGCAATTTGGGTGATTGTGGACAGGTTGACAAAGAGCGCCCACTTCCTTGCTATCAGTGAGAGCTCCTCCGCAGAGAAGTTAGCCGAGATGTACGTGAGGAAAGTGGTATCTCGGCATGGGGTGCCGATCTCGATTGTCTCAGACCGGGATGTACGTTTCACTTCCAGATTCTGGAAGAAGTTTCACGAGGAGTTGGGTACTAGGTTGCATTTTAGTACTGCATATCACCCCCAGACAGACGGACGGAGTGAGCGGACGATCCAGACGCTCGAGGACATGCTCCGAGCATGTGTGTTGGATTTCGGGGGGAGTTGGGATACGTAATTGCCCTTGGCAGAGTTTTCCTACAACAACAGCCATCATTCGAGCATTGGTATGCCACCCTTTAAGTTGTTGTATGGGAGGAGGTGTCGGACCCCCATTTGCTGGGGAGAGGTCGGACAGCGTGTTATGGGCAGTACAGAGATCGTGCTTCAGACGACAGAGCAGATCCAGCAGGTCAGACAAAGGTTGTTGACCGCTCAGAGTCGTCAGAAGAGTTATGCGGACAGACGTCGGTCCGAGCTTGAGTTTCAGGTCGGCGACTTTGTGCTCCTGAAGGTCTCTCCTTGGAAAGGAGTGATTCGATTCAGGAATAGGGGCAAGTTGGGACCCCGATATATTGGTCCATTCTGGGTGGTCGCGAGGGTAGGTAGGGTAGCCTATCGCTTGGAGTTCCCAGCAGAGTTGGGTCAGATTCAAGACACTTTCCATGTGTCGCAATTGCGGAAGTGTATAGCCGATGAGTCGGCAGTGGTTCCATTAGAGGATATTCAGGTGGATGCGAGCCTGAATTATGCTGAGAGACCGGTGGCAATCAGAGATCGGAAAATCAAGGTTTTGAGGAACAAGGAGGTACCCTTGGTTTTGGTTCAGTGGCAACATCGGAAGGGGTCCGAGATGACTTGGGAGCCGGAGCGTGAGATGCGTGAGCAGCATCTAGAGTTATTTGCGGAGCGAGACTTCGAGGGTGAAGTCTAGTTCTAGTGGGGGAGAATTATAACATCCCGAATTCCCATGTATTATTTATTATTGTATTTTTGGTGATTTGTGAGGAGACTCGGCGAGTTGGAGCCCAAACTCGCCGAGTATGACCACGGTTATGGGTGCGGGTTCGCGTCTGGACTCGGCGAGTCCAAAAGTGGACTCGGCGAGTCCACGCTGTTTAATGAAACCCTAATTCTCCGGGTTTGGAGCCTATTTAAGGGCACTTATAGCCTCCCATTGCGGCTACCAGTCCCTTGAGAGAACCCTAAGAGAGCTAAATCGCTTTGAGAGAGAAGAAGTCACTTTTGGATCTTTGTATCCTTTGATTAGCAAGAAGAGGGTGACAAGAGCAAGGAGGAGGTGAGATTCAAGCAGATCCAGAGTCCAGAGGCTTCATTTTGAGGTAATAGTGCAAACCTCCTTCAGTTTTAGGGTTGATCTTTAGAATTAGGGTTTTCTAACCCCTTTGGAGAGTGATTATGTGAAGCAAATGGTCCCTCTTCGAGTTTGTGCCTTGGATCTAGACTCAAAGGGGTCCAGAGACCTTAACCCTTGGAGCTTTTTGGGTTAGTATGGAGTTATTGGACTTAGGTTGTCATTTTTGGGACCAAATCTCCTTTTGATGCCTTGTTGTGGCTATACAAGCATCAAGTTTCGAACTTTACATGACATTCATGCTTGGGAAGGCCAGATCTATGGTTTGGGGAAACAGATCTGACCTCAGGAGGTCAATAGAGTTTGTACATGGCATGAACTCGCCGAGCTGTTCTTGAGACTCGGCGAGTAGGGTTTGGGTTTCACATAAATTGTTCAGCGAGTAGACTCGCCGGGTTGGGGGATGACCCAGTGAGTCAGGGAGAGTCAAAGGGGGGCTGAGTCAAGTCGGAACTCGCCGAGTTGTTCTTGAGACTCAGCGAGTTGAGTCGTGGTGGCCCCGCGATTCATGCCAGGTGTAACTCGTCGAGTTAGGGAAGTACTCGACGTGTCAAGAGAGGATCCAAGGGAGTCAGTGAACCCGTATAGACTCGCCGAGTCGCTCTAGTACACTCGCCGAGTCCGATCAAAGTTGACCGTTGACCATTGACCAGAGTTGACCAGTGTTGACTTGATAGGGTTAGTCAACCTTAGTTGTGAAAGTGTTAATTAGAGATATATTGTGTTATAGGAGGACTATAGCTCGGGAGATCGAGCGCTAGTGATTTCAGGGATTTGCGAGTTATCGAGATACGCGAGGTGAGTCTTCTCACTATACTTTACCTTGAGTAGGTAATCAGAGTTAGGTGACAGAGTATTTGTATGCTATATGTATGTTATGTGTTGTACTGCATTATTTCTATGTGATTTATGTTGTGCATGCTTAATAGAGTTAGAACCGGAAGGTTCACAGAGTTAGAACCAAAGGGTTCACAGAGTAGGGTCCACGAACCCACAGAGTTATAGCCTCGAGTGGCTAATATGTTCTATGTGTGGTATTTTGGGGAACTCACTAAGCTTTGTGCTTATAGTGTTTGGTGTTATTTGTTTCAGGTACTAGTGATGACCGTGGGAAGGCGTCGGCTTGATCAGTACACTCACGGGATTTTTATGTTATGAGATCTTGGGATTTCTATATGTCATGGATTGAGATTCAAACATTGATATTTTTATGAATATTAAATGAATTATGTTTTTATAAAATGTGAAAAAAAAAATTTTGAAATTTACGGTGTTACAGTTTATGACTTCTATGTTTTGTGAACACACACATTGTAAACACTTTCTTTCTAAATGAAATGGTTGTTCATTACTTGCTTACCATATACATATCCCGTGATACTTGACATGACGTCCTCCACCCCCGAACGTTTCCGCCGTTCCGGTTTTAGGGTGTGACAGATTGGTATCAAAGCATTGTTTATAGTGAACTAAGTATATCAACCGATAAAAGATATACGTCTATAAATACAAATGGGGCTTAAGTGCTCTGTATAATGGTATATTTTAGATTATAGCTACAAGTTATAAAAATATACCCACTTGCTTATACATGTACATAATAGAACTACTGTCACAAGGAAAACAGAACTAAAGTATTTAAAGGTTGGAAACTGTCGTCAACTAGAACAGTTATGTAATCATAGCTAGGATCAATATAGCCTGATCAACTATATTCATTCGAGATATGACCGACATGTGTTTGGGGAATGATGTGGCGTTGCAACAGGGACAAAACTTACCTAAACACCAATCAAGAGAAAGCCAGAACAAGTACAATTAGAGTTAGAGTACTATGGGAGTATTCTATGATACGATAGCGCGATAACGAGTTTAGAACATACCAAGTACATTACGTTAAAATACTATAGGAGTATTTTTGTCTAGATAAATAACTTATGTGATAACTTAAAAGACCCTTGCTGATAGGTCTATAATCTTACAGGGTATATTCATAAAGTTTTATGTATAATCAAGAACTTATAGACATAGAATCTGTGACCGACGCTTCGCGATCCATTCCTCTTAAGGAAGTAGTGTTAAGGTGGGATCAATTATTCGAAGGTCTATTTGATCTTCAATTATATACACTACAAACTGGTGTACCTTGTACAATTATAGGAGGATTCCGTAGGGATCACCCCATAAAGTTACCTTAAAGCTCATAGGTTCTTTAGTCACTCTCATTCTCGCACGACAAGCCCAGATAAACGTAACCACTTCCTCATAGTAAACAACAGAAGAGTTCAGGAGGAACAAGGACAAGTTCATGAGAAGATTTCAAGGAAAGACCAGCCGAAGTAACCAAAACGTCTTACGCATCACACTAATAAATATTAAGTAGGTTAATTTATCGAACGAGTGGAAACACTGCTCACATTACATGTGTTAGAATTATTTTCTTACATGCAGCTGGTAACAGTTATTCAGGAAATAGATATTCATTCGAGGATAGTTAATTCAAATTCATAGAGTTTATTAGGTATAGACTCATTTATGAATTGTTTCTAGAACCCTGTGGAAGTCAGGACCCGATGCATCCAGAACTAGGATAACCTTGTCTTTTCCGCTTTCGGCTTGTGTCCATTGCTATAGACTTATTTTGTTTCATCTTTGTTTTCTTTTTAGCAAAGATGCCTCCTCGCATATCACCCAGACACGCTACCCCGATAACTCCCATACCTTCTCCACAAATCGATGCAGCAACTCTGAACGTTGCAGTGGCCGCGGCTGCCGCAACAGCCATGGCTCAATATCAACCCATCAGTATAGGTGGAGGTGAAATGCCTACTGATTCTACTCAAGGTGAGGTCCCTGTGCACCAGGGAGAGTTCTCCTACAAGGACTTCACCAGATGCCAGCCATTGTCCTTTAATGGGACTGAAGGAGTCATTGCCCGTATGCAATGGTTCGAGAAGACAGAGTCGGTTTTCGAAATTTGTTTATGCCCAGAAAAAAGCAAAGTGAAGTTTGCTTCCTGCACCTTCTCTGACAAGGACCTAACGTGGTGGAACATCCATGTTAAGTCACTGACCCTATCAGTGGCAAACTCAATAGGTTGGGAAAACCTAAAAGAGTTAATGCGGGAAGAATATTGCCCATTAGGAGAGATTCAAAAACTGGAACAAGAGTTGTGGGATCTCACTATGGTCGGCTCAGACATAGTGACCTACACTGACCGATTCATCGAACTAGCAGCTTTATGCCCCGAGATGGTTACCTCGGAGAGCAAGAAGATAGAAAGATACATTTGGGGTCTGACTGCTCCGACCCAAGGAAATGTGCTATCTTCTAACCCAGCCTCGTTCGATAGTGCCAAACGCTTGGCTCAGCGACTCATCGATCATGGAGTCCGCCACAGCGTAAAAGTCCCTATTCCCGAGTCATAAAGGGAAGAGGACTATAACCAGGAGTCGGAGAACAAGAGAAAGAAGAAGCGAACAACACAAGACACCCCGCAAGAGCAACGAGCGAGTACTATGTACGCCGCTACGAGGTCTACTGCTTCAGCACCTACCAGACATTATGCTGGAAACCCTCCGAAGTGTGGAAAGTGCAACTTTCACCACACCGGAGTATGCCGGGAAATGCAGTGTCAGAACTGCCGCAGAAAGGGACACACAGTCCGTTACTGCAGGGCACCGGCTCAACCGATCTGCCAAGTCCCCGGAGCTAAAGAAAACCAAGCCTGTTATGGCTGTGGTGATACTGGACACAATCAGAGGGACTGCCCGATAATCAGGAAATCAGACGCGGATGGACGAATTCTGATGATCACTGCAGGAGAATCTACCCCAGAGTCGTCGACGAGTAGTGGTATGTTTTCGAAATAGTAATTACTTTTAAAATTAATTCATATTCATATAAGATTAAAATTTGGGGATGACACTTAAAAGTAACTAAAGCTTTTGGAATGAATTGATTTATTTTTCAACAGAAGAAAAATGCCTATTTATAGGCTGATTACAGAGGATATCCTAGCTGTACAATCAATGTTAATTCCTATAAATCAGGGATTCTACCTAAAATTCAGGGATTTACAATAACTAAGATTATTCAATAATTAATACACATAAATCTACAATCCCCCTCAAGCTAGGTTATGTATGTCAAACATTCCCAGCTTGCATACTAGTTTATCAAAGACATTCCTTGGAAGGGCCTTGGTGAGAATATCAGCTATTTGAAGTCTTGATGGAGTATAAATGGTTTGAATTGTAGCATTTTCAATCTTCTCAGTGATGAAATATCGATCTATCTCAACATGTTTTGTCTTCTCATGATGGACAGGATTCTTAGCAATGTTAATTGCAGCTTGATTATCACAAAACATTTTTATAGAACCTCCTGTAAAGAGTCCTAATTCCACCAGTAGTCTTTTCAGCCAGATTCCTTCACAAATACCTAAAGCCAATGCTCTCAACTCTGATTCTGTTGTACTTCTAGAGACCAAAGATTGTTTCTTGCTTCTCCATGTCACTAGATTACCCCAAACATAAGAGCAGTATCCTGAAGTACTCCTTCCATGAGTTGCACCTCCAGCCCAATCTGCATCGGTATAGATGTTAATCTCTTTGGTGCTATTTTTCTTGAATAGTAGACCTTTTCCTGGATTCATCTTGAGGTACCTAAGAATTCTCGTAACAGCCTCCATGTGCTCTTCAGTAGGATTGTTCATAAACTGGATGATAACACTAACTGTGAAACCAATGTCAGGTCGTGTATGTGATAGGTAGATCAAGCATCCCACTAATCGTTGGTATCTCCCCCTATCTGTAGGTGGGCAGTCAATTACTGATCCAACCTTTTTGTTGGAGTCCATAGGAGTTGAGGCTGGTTTGCATCCAAGCATCCCTGTTTCTTTTAGTAAGTCTAGGACATACTTACGTTGGGAAATAAAGATACCGAGTTTTGATCGAGCAATTTCCATGCCCAGAAAATATCTAAGATTTCCAAGATCTTTGATCTCGAATTCCCTAGATAAGAAGTGTTTCAATCTTTCTATCTCTTCCACATAATCACCGGTCAGAATGATGTCATCCACATAAACTATTAGGATAGATATCCTTTTATCAGATGAAAATCTGACAAATAAAGTGTGATCAGCTTGACATTGAGTGTACCCATTTTGAATGATTGACTTGGTAAATCTTCCAAACCATGCTCGTGGGGATTGTTTAAGACTATATAGGGACTTCTTGAGTTTGCAAACCTTTTCTCTGTTCAAGGAGTTCTCGAAGCCCGGTGGAATATTCATTTAAACTTCTTCTTCAAGGTCACCGTTCAAGAATATGTTTTTTGTGTCGAGTTGATGTAGGGCCCAATCTTTATTTGCAGCAAGGGATAGAAGTACACGAACAGTATTAAGCTTAGCAACAGGAGTAAACGTCTCTTGATAGTCAATCCCGTAGGATTGAGTGAAGCCTTTAGCAACAAGGCGAGCTTTAAATCTCTCAATGCTCCCATCATCCTTGTGTTTAACAGAGAAAACCCACTTGCAACCAACTATTTTCTTTCCAGGTGGTAAATTGGTAAGTGTCCATGTATTGTTTTTCACCAGAGCATTAATCTCATTTTGTATAGCTTCTTTCCATTGAGAATCAGCCAATGCCTCCTAAATTGTGTGAGGAATTTGTATGCTATCAACATCAGAGATGAAGGCTTGATAGGATGGTGACAATGTTTTATAGGACATAAAGTTGCCAATTGGATGTTCTGTACATGCATGAACCCCTTTTCGCAAAGCAATAGGTATATCTAAATCATCATTGTGATCAACATTATCATGTTTAGAATTACCTGATTGACCTGGTTCAGATTAGTGGTAGTCCTCAAGATATGTTGTGTGCTCTATGTCTTTGCCTAGTTGCTTCCTTCGTGTATACACAATAATTTCTTTTTCTTTTCCAGTTGGTTCTTGGCATGGAGATGGAGCCATGAATGGAGGATAGGAAGAGTTTTCCATGGCTGGGTTTGAAATAAAAGGAATCTCATCGTGAACACCAGAGGGTTGAGTATAGGAATAGAGTCCCAAAGATGAGATTCGTTTATATTCTCCCCCTGAAGCTCAGATTTGTAGTAAGAATGATTTTCAAAGAAGGTAACATCCATAGAGTTGTATATTTTCGTGTTGCAGGAGAATAACATTTGTAACCCTTTTGATGCGATGAATACCCAATAAAGATACACTTAATAGATTTGGGATCTAACTTGCTACAACTCTGAGAGTGATTGTGTACAAATGCAATGCAGCCAAAGACTTTAGGATCAAGAAGACTGACGAATTTTGTATGAGGAAATAACTTTAGGACAGATTGACATGGAGTTTGCAAGTTAAGAACCCGTGAGGGCATTCGGTTTATAAGGTAGGTGGCTGTGAGAACAGCTTCACCCCAAAAGTCTTTAGGAACTTGAGTAGAAAACATGAGAGATCGAGCAACTTCAAGGAGATGCCGATTTTTTTCTTTCAGCAATTCCATTTTGCTGAGGGGTGTCTACACAGGAGCTTAAGTGTAGGATGCCATGTTGAGTGAGATAAGGGCTAAGAATAGAGTTGAAGAATACTTTGTCGTTATCCGTCTTAAGGATTTGAATCTTGGTGTGAAATTGAGTTTGAATCATAGAATGAAAGTTTTTAAAAATTTCACCCACTTCTGATTTGGAATTCATGAGATACACCCATGTTAACCTAGTGTGATCGTCGATAAAAGAGACAAACCATTTTTGTCCGGTTATAGTCTTAACTCGTGAGGGACCCCACACGTCGCTATGAATTAATAAAAAATGGTTTGGAAGGTGTGTAGGGTATACTATGATAAGTGTTTCGAGTATGTTTTGCGAGTTGGAAAATTTCATAGCAAAGAGAGTCGGGACTTTTATTAATAAACAATGAGGGGAACATTTTTGACAAATACCAAAAATTCGGATGACTGAGACGATAGTGCCACAGCATGATATCACTATCTTTATTGGAACGAGACTGGTTATTTAAAGAGAACAAGCTAAATTGTTGAGATGTCCCGACAGAAAGAGCGTCATCTTGTAAGACATAGAGCCCATAACATGTCTTAGCACTGCCAATCATCTTACCCGAAACCAGGTCCTGGAACACACAAATATCTGGGTAAAACTTAGCCACACAATTGATTTCACGTGTAATTTTACGAATAGATAGTAAATTATATTCCAATTTGGGTACATAAAGAACAGATTTGAGGGTTAGATTTGGGTTTATTTTGACTGAACCCACACCCACAACTTTGGAGGATGTTCCATCTGCAATTTTTACTGTGTGATGTTTTGAACTTGCATGAAACTCAGAAACAATGCTCGGATTTCCTGTCATATGATCTGATGCTCCAGAATCAAGAATCCAAGGGTTAATATGTTTTTTACTGACCTTAAGGGCTAGTGAATGGTTACCTTTAGTGGTCAACAACCCTATACCGGGAGTGGTGTTTGGTTGAATGGACTGACTTAGAATTTTCTGAAGTGACTCCAATTGTTCTTTGGTGAAAGGAGATGAGTTTGATGTGTCCCCTTTTCCTTCAACAACACTTGAAGGAGTAATGGCCACATTTCCATGAGTTTCTTTGTCTTTCCATGATTTTGGTTTCCAATCAGCAGGTTTTCCATGAAGTTTCCAACATGTTTCTCGATAATGTCCAGATTTACAATATTGTTCACACCATGGTCGTCCCTTCTGTTGTCCCTGGGCAGCAAGAGCAGATGAATCTTGAGTTGATGGATTAGGGGAAGCACCAAGCATGACCTTTTTCCTACTGTCTTCCTGTCGAACCTATGAGAATGCTTCCTTAACATGAGGAAGAGGCTTGATACTCATGATCCTACTCCTGACTGCATCAAGTTCTTTATTGAGTCCATGAAGAAACTTGAAAGTTCTCCTTTTCTCAACGATATTCCGGTATAGAGTAGTGTCATCAGTACACTTCCAGGAATAGGTTTCAAATAGATCTAGCTGCTGCCAATACCGAGTAAGAGTGTTAAAGTATTGTGTGACAGAGGTGTCGTCTTGGCGGAGGTCATGGAGTGCGGCTTCAATTTCGAAAAGTTCTGATGTATTTTCAGAACTAGAGTAGGATTCTTTGACAGCATCCCAAAGTTCTTTTGTAGTCGGATATAGAAGAAAGTTTTCTCCTATATCATTATTCATATAATTAATCAGCCATGACTTAATCATGTGATTATCAGCCTTCCATGTTTTTTACTTTGGATCATCTTATTTTGGAGTCTCAATCTCTCCAGTAAGATATTCCTCCTTTCCTTTTCCACCAATATACATCATCACAGATTGTAACCATTAAAGAAAGTTATGGCCATTAAACTTGTGACTGGTAACAAGAGATACGGCTTCATTACCGTGAGAGGATGAACCAGAGATGTTGAGGTTATTGAGGGTAGAAGGATGTGAAGAAGCATCTGATGTGAGACCGCTTTTTTCATGAGCCATGAGTTCTGTTGAAGAAAGAGAAGGCTAGAACAAAGATTGTTGGGAGAGATGAAGGTGAAAAAGTGGCTTCTAATGCTCTGATACCATGAAGCTTTTGGAATGAATTGATTTATTTTTCAACAGAAGAAAAATGCCTATTTATAGGCTGATTATAGAGGATATCCTAGCTGTACAATCAATGTTAATTCCTGTAAATCAGGGATTCTACCTAAAATTCAGGGATTTACAATAACTAAGATTATTCAGTAATTTATACACATAAATCTACAGTAACAATAACAACTCACATGTTGAAATAGGTCGTAATATTCAAGAGAACTAAAAGATCCTTTGGAGAAGCTATTATGGTATAAAAGTATCCCTACAGATAATAAAGCACTCTTATTTGTATGTATGCGCACATAGTGGTACGATACATAGGAGTGTTAACTTCAAATAGAAGACAGGAAACACGAGAACAGTTACAAGGAGTACATTTTTGAACATACTAGGAGTACAGTATCAAGCATTCTAAGGATACATCGTTGTTTATCAGACGTTTCTTTCGTTTGACCAAAACTTTGTTCAGTATAAAGTCCGTTGTTTTCTTTCGTCATGAGTTGTCGTGGTCCTCACCATACTAAGTTCATATGTTTCTATCGCCTCGATCGGCAAGTTCTCGAAACTTTCATCTTTAGTATCGAATGTCCGACCTGAATCAAAAATTTTATCTTTCGCATTTTAAACCCCCTGAAGTGCTCGTGCAAAGAGTAATTTGTCCTCCGAAGCCTTATCGTCAGATGTCCGCAGACCGTAACGAAATACCACTCGTCCAGCAAACCAAGTTTGAGCCAGAGGCTATGGACAAATACAGCCCACCTATTACTATTTAGTGAGTAAAAACCCGAAATTTCATATCATTGCTTGTACCATTTTCATAACTTATTTCGATAATCCAATCGCCGTTTCCAATTTCGTTTCCGATTCCGGCATTTAATTAAGTCATTAATGTGTATTTTATGACTTAACGGGTGTCCTAATACCTTTATAACTCATTCTAACACCTCATATTAGTGATCGGAACATTTCTAGAATCAACCATATCGAGTTACGGCAACTTGATCGGGTGCAACCAAAAGCCCCGTCTAACGCTGGTATCAGGTAGAATTCCACCGTGTCCAAATCCTGAACACTATTTAAAGTGTTCTAAGCTTCCATTTGAAGCTTTTGCTTCATCTCACAACTCTCTCTCTAACCTCTCTCCTCATCCAAGATTAAGGTCTAAAAACATAGAATTAAGGCTCCAAATCATAGAGGTAACTTTCCTAACTTGTTATTCAACCTTTTAGGCCTTCAAATCTGTGTTTAAAATGTGATTTTGGACCTGGAACATGTGTTTACGGCCAAGGAGCATGCTTGTGCCGTAAACACTTAATAAATGGGTTTTTGAGCAATTTAACCCCTCCAAACCAACATTGGGACTTAGATACGACCTTATGGCTTACAAATCCGGACTTAGAACACCCTAAACATGAATTTTGAGGAGCAAATAAGATTTTATGGCCAAGGAATATGCCTGGGCCATAAACCCCTCAAACATGGGGAGTAAACTCATTTAAACATGTTTAAAAGCCATATAACTCCACCAATAGCCTTGGAATAAATCCTAGAATCATCTAAAAATAGTTTGCGGACCTTAACCATGATGAAATCATCCCATTTAGTAGTTTACGGCCATAGTTTCCCAAGAAATAGTTCCAGGGCCGTAAACTCATAATATCATGTTAAATGGTGCCCTAAATTCATACCAAGGCTTGTAAAAATTATTGGAATCACATATGATTAATCTAAGGCCATTAAATCATCAATCTAAGTGGGTATAGGAGCTTACGACCGTAAACTCCATGTTTAGGGCTGTAAACTCCCTTTTGTGGTGTTATTGGTGATTTAATTCCTTCCAAAGCCCTAGACAAATTCATCCCAATCATCCCTCAAGTGTTATTGACCATTTTAGCACCATAAAGCACCCAAACATGAGTTCACGGCCGTGAACTCATGTGTATATGGTATAAGAGGCCGAAAACTCCATAAGGAGTTTACTCTTGAAGAGTAAACTCAATTCCCAAGTCCCACGCATCAATACACGTCCGTAGATGTCACCCGGGTCACTCCAAACACTCGTTTTGAAGTGTTTTCGCTCATTGGAATGTAATATCATATCTAATTAGTAATTTAAAATCTAATTAGATATATTTGTATACCATTTCATATTACATAGGAACCTCGCGTGTTATCAAGCCTCGAATCGACACATAGCGTCCGAACCAACACGTTTTCTCGTCTGGTGAGTTCATACCCTACCCTTTTTCAATGGTTTTTAAATGTTTTTTGGGGGAATACAAGCAAAAGTACAACAATATCTTGTACTTAAATTCATTATTTCACTTAAATGGTTTCATAATTCGCACACTTTTAAGAATTGAAAACCTACTAACAAACTGTTTTAACTTGCGGAGTTGTTTGTTTAAACGATTTCAATTCTCATTATATACTGTTATGTTTCACAATTGATTGTTCACACTTATATTGATAGAGATCATAAAACCTTTGTAATGTATGTGATAAAACACCTTAGGCTCGAGTGTAAAGGACATACACCATAGAAAACATAAAACATTTGTATGGTCCTTAATAAAACACCTAGGCTCGAGTGTAAAGGACAGACACCATTAGAAAACATAAACATTTGTAATGTCCTTAACAAAACACCTAGGCTCGAGTGTAAAAGACAGGCACCATTAGAACTTAGTCAGCCATAGATACTACTCCCCCTAGGCACGAGAGTAAAGAGTAATCTTAAAGATTGGAGACACGTCCTCGGTGAACACTCCACAGAGATACGCGAGTGGAGGACCGCACCCGTAACCAGAATTTCTTAGATAGGGAGCGTGACTTGAGTGTATAGATCTATACGGGACTGACAATCCCGCACCTGGCTGCTAGCTACAGCCGAACCGAAAGGTTCAAGGGTGACGAAAGTCATAAAAAGGATACTGGCCCCGACCCGAGTCATATCTGGTCTGAAGTATGGTTATGGAACTCGCAATCAAGATTATGAACACTTCACACTTAATTATTAGTTTTATGTACGTAATAAAACTAATGTACATTTAAGGATAATCAAACTTTCAAGAGAATTCATACACACACATTTAGGAAAATATGGGATTTTCCTGGGGATAACACTGAACATAATCGGAATCGGTAATAATTCGCACACACACACACACACACATTCAGGAAAATATGGGATTTTCTTGGATAACCACTTTTTTAGGAAACTAAAGGAACTCGTACATTTTCAGAAAACTAACCGCTTATGAACTCACCAGCTTTATGCTGATTTTCAAACCGCTTGTATTCTCAGGTCCGCATTAGACAGGTACCTGACGATCTCTTTTGGCAAAGACGAAGTGCGTAGAAGACTCGTCTCATTTTTTTCATATATACTATGTATCACATGTATAACTTTACTTTTGAAACAAATGTAAACTTTTCTATATGTAATGTAATGGTTGTTTTACTTTACTTACTATGTGCATTGGATTTGATACTCAACGTGGAGTCAACCCCGGAAATGTTTCCGCCTTCAGTTTTCGGGGTGTGACATACTGTATATGTGAGGGTGGTATATTATTATGATTACGCAGACTTAGTATGTGTGTTTCCGCCCTTTCTCCTGTTCCTCGTTGAGTTGTAGACATGGGGCAGAGTCGCACATTCGGCCGTCTTACTAACCCTAATTATATACGGCTTGTATCCACGAGATAATGATAGATGGACCAAGTACAAACCCTATTAGGGAAATTAGGGAAAAATTTCCAGGTCTACGAGTGGGTATTCTGCAAATCAGAGGAGCGCAACCCCAGTAGTACGACTAACAAAGCTAATTTCGGGACGAAATTCCATCTAACGGGGGGACGATGTGACAACCCGAAAAATTTTAAACTTTTGCCTGATAAAGCTCCTTCATTCAAATCAACTGAGAGTTAGATTCATTTTTACTAACATTTAGCCTCGTTTAGAGTCCATTTAAAGGTTCAAGGGTTAGTACATTCAAGCAATGAACATAGGAATAGATCGCGTACGCTTTTAGCATAAAAAATCGGGCCTTACACTCCAACACAAGGAGTGTACGGCTGCACACATGGGTGTGCGGCAACACACCCGTCTCCTGGAAGCACACTCACGAGTATAAGGGTAGAACTCAGCCTCCTTTCATCACTTTTCACCCTCCCAAGCTTAGAACTCGATTTTGCTCTCAACTACCATCCGATTTTTAAGCTTAGATCTTCGAGTTGGTAAGTGTTCTTCTCCCGAATCATTGTTAATCTTCATAAACTAGTTACATCCTTTGATTTCATCCATTTGAAATCATATTTTGTCTAGATCTTCAAGTTACACCAAGAACACACACTTGTTCTTGGTGATTTTGAGCCTTCTTGAGCTTCCGGATAGTAAGTACTTCTTCCCTATGCTTAAACCTTGTTAAGAACACTTTTTTAAGTCCTTAGAAATGCCCAACAATTGTGACCTTACGGTGTGTGCGACCGCACACACTCATGTGACCGTACACCCCTTTGTTTGGTGCTTTAGGGCTTCCAAAGTGCCTTTCTAGCTTCAACACTTGATGAGAATCAGTCCTACTAGCCCTCCACCATTTGGCAAATGATTTGAGCACACTTTACCATGAGTGTGTGGCCGCACACCCATGGCCACACACTCCCTTAAGTGACCTTACACTCCTTTAGTTTGAATCACATGTGATTCCAACACTTAATCAAGGTGTTTCCTAGTCCCGGAAGGTGTTTCCTTTCATATAGTTGTTTATAAACACTATATTCATGTCAATATGTGTCCCTATATGTCATTTAGGACTTTTTGTGTCTCAGGACTTCATTCGTGGAACTTCTCATCCTTGCACGCATACCCGATTGAATCACCCACATCAGGTGAGTTCATACCCCGTAATGAATCTTTTAACTATTTTAACTGTTTTAAGGGGGAATACAGGTTGAACACAATGATAATTGTGTAAATGTTTCTTTTTAAACATCTTTCAAAATGTTACTTATGTTATTTATAAGTTGTCAAAACATTTCAAAACTCGTTTAAAGTTATGTTACTTTATAGTTATACAAAACTCTGTTTTTAAGGTACAAGCATAACTTAGTAGAGAAATGGGTCTTTTCAATAACAGTCCAAGTAGAGCATTAGTAAACTATTATAGGTATAGTTTAGGAGAATGCTATTCATTACTTCTAGTTCAATGAAGCACACAAAGAATCAATACCAAAACAGAACAAACAGTGAAGAGAATCAAACAATACCAGAACAGAACATAACAAACAAGTTAAGTTGCTATAGCATGAGCACACACAAACAGGATCTAATTATGTAAATGAACCACTAACGCATTAGTGATAGTTATATTGAGTATACATGATCATATAACTTTAATGTGAATTACACGGCTTGCAGGAAATTGTTGGGGTCGCGTTTCGTTCCCTTAATCTCTTTACATTGAGAGCATTTAGTAGGGGTTCTAGCTTTCACATTATGACTGTAATAAAACAAATATGTTTATAGGTTATTAGTACACCCTCATGTCATTATAAACAAAATCTGTGTACTTACTTTTCCCATTACTCTCATAAAGTGTCAGAACCACTTGGAAGTTGATCTATTTTCAAGTCAAGATAGTTATAAACTAGGGAGAATATACTTTTACATTTGACAAAGGAACAGTCGAGTTAACACAGAACAGAAGATGCCTTGGTAGAAGGCTACGATAAAAGGTTAATGTATACACTATAGGATACATATATACTAATAGATTCTGACAGCTAATAGGATGTGTGCTCTTCGCTTCATTTCCTGTTCTTGTTGGATTATGGGCTTGGAATGATTTCACCCAATCTATTATCTACCCAAATCTATATATATATATATATATATATATATATATATATATATATATATATATTTGCTTAGTATACCTTAATTCATCATAAGGGTACCATGTATGGATCAGGTTATAGGACACAGAGTCAACGCACAGCTCTTCTCGTACAAAGCATACTTTTCAAAGTCAGTACTTTTGGTATACAAAACTAGAGATTTCCCAGATAAGGGCTTAATCCATTTTATTAAGCCAGTGCAGTTTTAGAGACTTTAGGTGAGTAACTCTATAACACCTTAGTTTATACACCATGTTTATATATAAAACTAATACCCAATAGATAGTTAAATGTGTGCTTTCCGCCTTACTTCCTGTTCTCGTTGGATTGTGGGCTTAGGGCAGATTCACCCAATTAACTTTCTACCCGATATCAAATTATATATAGCAGTATAAACAAAGCTATTATAAAAGTAGTCACCGTAGTCATTATTTTACTATAAGAAAAATAGGTTTTCTTAAAGAACTTTTCATTAAATATAAAGGAAGCATTACAAACAACTCCATCAGTAACAAGTGAATACACTAGGGTTATATATGACAACGATCTAACAACCAATTGAATGTGTGCTATCCGCCTTACTTTCTGTTCCCTGTTGGGTTGTGAACTTAGGGCAGATGCGCACAATCGATTGTTTGCTTACTCTTAGTATATATATAACTTGTACCCACTTAGTACACTTAGAAAGGCTTGTAGTGTCATTTTACTTAACTTTCATTCAAGTAGGAAATATAGGATTATCTAGAGGAACAGGCGAACTTTTCAAAATAGAACTTACAGTTTACATCACATGTACATATACATTTTCAATCACATTTTACAGCTTACTCACGTCACTAAAATCTTATGAACTCACCAGCTTAATTGCTGATCAACTCTTTCAAATAACTTGTATTCTCAGGAGTCTATTAGACAGGTGATCGTGCTGGGAATTTAGAAGATGGAGCATTATAGCTTCAAGTCTTGTTTTGTTATTTGTTTATGACTTCTATGTTTTGTGAACACACACATTGTAAGCACTTTCTTTCTAAATGAAATGGTTGTTCATTACTTGCTTACCATATACATATCTCGTGATACTTGACATGACGTCCTTCACCCCGAACGTTTCCACCGTTCCGGTTTTGGGGTGTGACACATATACCAATAGTGAAGGTTCGTTGGAACGCCAAGCGAGGACCTGAATTCACTTGGGAACTAGAAGCTCAGATGAAACAAAAATACCCCCATCTTTTCCCTAGTTCATGAGTACCCACTTTAGAAATAATTTCAGGACGAAGTTCCCTCTAACAGGGGGATAATATAACAACCGATTATTTCGGGTCAATAGAAGTCAAATAAAGTCAAACAAAAGTCAATTGTGCCAACAAAAGTCAATAGTTAAAAAAATTTAATAAATAAGTCTTAAATAATGAAATTCACATTGGCTTTTAAGGTTTTCGGTTTTTGGAATCAAAAATCACCAAAACCGAAATCACCTTTTGTGGAACAACTAGGACCGAAATCTCCTTGGCCGAACACACTTCTCGGCCGAAATCGCATGTTAGGCCGAGAACCCCCTTGGCCGAAGACTTGGTTCTCGGTTGCACATTGAGCCGAAATCAAAGAAGATAGGCCGAAATCAAAAGATTTAAACGGTGGCACTTTTACCAATGTGATAAATTACACTTACCAATGCATATATCACATCACCTTTTACCCATATATATATATATATATATATATATATATATATATGTATGTATGTATGTATGTATGTATGTATGTATGTATGTATGTATAACCGAAATCATTCCTCATAATTCTCATTTTTCACCTTCAAAACACTTACATTTTCTCTTAAAGTTCTTAAGAGCATCTTCATATATTCATAGGAATTCCTAGAAACATCAAGCATTCCCAAAGAACACATTCAAACAATTCCCAGGAAAACAAATCCTTCAAGTTAATTCTTAAGAAACTTGGTATGAACATGTTTATGTTTTATAACTTGAAGATCATCATTTTTACCTCATTATCCAGCCAGTACACACTCGAGGTGAGTTCATACCCCTACATTTTCCACGATATTTCTATATTTTTAGGGGGGGAGGGGGATACAAGTAAAAAGGCAAAGACGCACCATTCGAACCCTCTATAGCCGCAAGTGCAGATCCCCTCTATACTGGGATGATGTGTGTGATACACAACTAGCAAAAAGGCAAGTTCCAGACAGCTCTCTCACCAGCCCTAAAACCATAAGGGAGACAACAGAGAAGATCGTCCAAATTAAGGAACAACTAAAAGCATCTAGGGACCGACAAAAGAGTTATGCGGATAAACGACGAAATCTCTTGGAGTTCCAGGTTGGTGACCGCATTCTATTAAAGGTCTCACCCTAGAATAAAATGATACGTTTTGGAAAACGTGGAAAACTAAATCCAAGGTACGTCATACCATTTGAGATTCTTGCTAGAATCGGCCCAGTAGCTTACAAACTTCAACTACCGCATGAACTCAGTATCATACATCCCATATTCCACGTGTCCAATCTAAAGAAGTGTCTGTCTGACGAGACTCTTGTAATCCCACTCGATGAAATCGAAATAAACGAAAGTCTACACTCCGTAGAGGAACCCGTGGAAATCATGGACAAGGAGATCAAGAGAACGAAACAAAGCCATATACCAATAGTGAAGGTTCGTTGGAACGCCAAGCGAGGACCTGAATTCACTTAGGAACGAGAAGATCAGATGAAACAAAAATACCCCCATCTTTTCCCTAGTTCATGAGTACCCACTTTAGAAATAATTTTGGGACGAAATTCCCTCTAACAGGGGGATAATATAACAACCGGTTAATTCGGGTCAATAGAAGTCAAAGAAAGTCAAACAAAAGTCAACTGTGCCAACAAAAGTCAATAGTTAAAAAAATTTAAATAATTAAGTCTTAAATAATGAAATTCACATTGGCTTTAAAGGTTTTTGGTTTTTGGAATAAAAAATCACCAAAATCGAAATCACCTTTTGTGGAACAACTAGGACCGAAATCTCCTTGGACAAACACCCTTCTCGGCTGAAATCACATGTTAGGTCGAGAACCCCCTTGGCCGAAATCCCTCTAGGCCGAAGACTTGGTTCTCGGTTGCACATTGGGCCGAAATAAAAGAAGATAGGCCGAAATCACAAGATTTAAACGGTGGCACTTTTACCAATGTGATAAATTACATTTACCAATGCATATATGACATCATCTTTTACCCTTATATATATATATATATATATATATATATATATATATATATATATATATATATATATATATATATATATATATAACCGAAATCATTCCTCACAATTCTCATTTTTCACCTTTAAAAGTTCATAAGAACATCTTCATATATTCATATGAATTCCCAAAAACATCAAGCATTCCCAAGAACACATTCAAACAATTCCAAGGAAAAAAAATCCTTCAATTTAATTCTTAAGAAACTTGGTACGAACACGTTTACGTTATATAACTTGAAGATCATCATTTTTACCTCGTTATCCAGCCAGAACACACTCGAGGTGAGTTCATACCCTTATATTTTCCACGATATTTCTATGTTTTAGGGGAGGGAGGGGGGATACAAGTAAAACACAAGAAAACTTGTGTTAAAAATACAATATGATTACACATATTTTTACTACCGTTTGTGCAAAAATGCTAAAATACACAAAATAGATTTATTTCCAAACTCATTAGTATATACTTGCTATGTTTTGATAAAATTACAAAGCTATGAAGTTTTCGTACAAATACACTACGGTTTTCTTAATATATATATATATATATATATATATATATATATATATATATATATATAAAAAATTGGATTTCAATAAATAAACTATATTTAAAATAGTTTATAAAGTCTTTAACCCTTTTGTAATATGTTGAGCAAAAAGGTTATAATTATATTTAAACATACATATATAATTATTTCAATTCATTTTATTATCATGGTAATTTGATAATAGCATACAAAGGATTCATTAGTTCAATGAAACATTTATATAAACTATAATAGGTATAGTTTATGGAACATTCTCGCTATTTTACCCTTCGAGACACAAAAATAATTATTTAAAAGAATAATTATTTTTCTTTACACTATGTAAACACTACGAAAGGGTAATACATTCAATTACAAGAAAAAGGGGATTTCATTACACTATATGTAAACCGGTAAATGCCGGATTGTGAGCCGCTATCTTCATTGCACCCACCAGAGTACACACTAAAGTCCTGAATTATAACTAGATTCTCTTGTACGAAGAACGTGACACTTGTGTATATATCTATACGGGACTAACAATCCCGCACCTAAACTCTTAGCTACAGTTAGACCGATAGGTCTTGGGTGACAAATGGCGTACCATTCTGACGCTTGAAGAACGTCGTGCAGGCCACTAGTCGCTAGCATGGTTATAATAAACACTCACAATAAGTATTAACAAGACATTTGGTTTACGGGGCAAACATATCTTCAAATGGTTTTATTTAATAATAAAACTACATTACACTATTTTACAGTATAATTGGTAGTTCCAGATACATACATTCAAAGGATTTTATACAGATACAACTATAGTATACTATTTTCCAGTATAGTACAACTTACATTCCTGGAAACAAGCATATGAATGGTTTTATAAAGATTAAAACTATATTACACTACTTCAGAGCACAACAACACTTATACATTTTCAGTCTTAGGGTTTTAAGACTGCATTACATTTAGCAAAAAATATTGGATTTTCTGGGTGAACACACTATCATTTTCAAGGAACAATGACAGACTTTTCTCATACAAAATTCTTATGAACTCTCCAACTTAATTGTTGACACTTTTTCAAAACCACTTGTATTCTCAGGAAACCAGTAAACAGGTACCCACAAGAGTTTTGTGAAGATGGGATGTGGCATTGTCGCATCACATATTTTTGTTACATGTATTTGGATATCAAACAAACATCATTTGAATGAAATGTAAAAACATATACTATATCAATATGATGGTTGTAATACTTTGATCTCTATTATTCAGTTTTTATGATACTATACATGACGTCACCCGCCCCCGGACGTTTCTGTCGTCTCATCGGTTCAGGGGTGTGACATTTAGACATGGAAATGGTATTGATGCAATATTCATGAGTACTTCGAAATGGAGATTTAAGTATTGGATTAACCTACGCTCAGGGAATTACTTCATGTAATTTATCACGAGTAATTCCGAAGATAATATCTTATAATCTTTAAACGCAGATATATGAGTTGTAGTTTACGAATCAATTGTTCGTTGATAATATGAAAACACATCAGTAACTTGATGTTATAAAATGTATTATTGTGCATGATTTGATGAGTAAATGGTGCAAGCATATAATTCAAAGTTTATTTGTTCCTTTTCCCTTACCGGGAAAAATGATATCTTTGGGTCCCTCAGTGATTTGCTGTTGACTTATTATGTCGGGTCTGGCTAGGACTAAATTGATGTGTTCAGTTAGAAGTTCTATAGCATTACAAATTAGAAATCGGGAAACAAAGTATTAGAAAATGAGATTGATTTAGTTTCGTTTCTCATGTCGGAATGATATCTTGCAAAATGGAGGATTATATGATCGCTTATCACAGGACACGTAACTAATTGGGTTAGAGTTCGATAGCAGCTTTTGGAAGCTACAATTTGTTGATGAGTTTAGAAGTTGTACTAGCAATTATATTTACAAAATTATCCAAGTGGGATACTTTTGGATTAGGTGTCTAAGCTCGTAACTATAATTGGTATAAACTTGAATTGATAGTAGCATAGTCATTTTGGGTTGCCCTCAAACCTAGCAATTGGAAAAGATGTTTTTGGAGAGAGAGGTTGATTTATTATTTGATTGATAAATTGAAATAAATAATTTATTAATATATTATGAGAATAATATATTAATTAGAAATAGTAATATTTAATCAATACTTAAAAAGAAATTAATTGTAATTAGTTTTATGATTAAAAGAATTCATTAAAAGTGCAAGGACTAAAGTGCAACTGTTCGATAGTTGAGCAAAAGACTCCAGAACCTTCCACACATAGGGTGGACTGTTTCTAAGAGGCTTTAGGGTTTCTAAAATTATCCTTGGAGGATAATCAGGAAGTTGGATAATTACCAAGTCACGATAATATTATTATATTGGTTTTAGGCTTATCTACAGTTTCTTTGTTGCACTATATAAGGAGTCTTACCCCTTCATATTTCGGCCACTCATACCTTAGTGAGCTAGGCCAAAATTCTAACCTCCTCCCTCTTCTTTCCTCAATATCCTTTTTTTTGTGTTAGGTGCGAACCACTAGAGGCACGACATTTTTGGTGCTTGCTTCCAAAAGATCAAGAAAAGGGATTATTGGTTGTTTACTTCAACAATCAACAAGGTATGTATTCAAACTTATGAATTCAGATTTTAGTAGGAAAATTTTGTAGTTTGACAGTTCATAGTATGTTGCCTTGATGTGAAATACATAGATCCTTCTTAGGTTGCATGTGACCTAATCATTTAATTGTTAAATGTTTTTGCACTTTGTGCAAAGTTTTGTAACCTATGTTTTCCATCAGTTAGAAACCAAACTAACCGGTGCCCATAGTCAATCATCGCCTCATTAGGGCTCAACCAATCCATCCTCATGATCATCTTGCTCTCATGCAAAGGAATATGGACAAATCAATCGGATACCTCTCACTAAATAGCTCCAGAACACAACCTCGATGTACCCTCGATACCTGTACTGAACAATCATTGACAATCTCTACCTCTAATGGATAATCAAGCTCCCTTGGAGAATTCCCGTACCTCTTGCTAAGTTCAAGAGACACAAACAATCGGGTCGCGCCCGAATCAAATAGAACTAAAACTGGAACACCGTTCACTAGGAACGTCCCTATATATGGCACTACATGGGCTCCTCGGTAAATAGGTAGAAAGCTTAACTCCTCACAACTGGCGCATTCGCCTTGCCCTGGCGTCCATCAACGATCCTCTACGTCGCTAGAGCGGGTGCTACAACTGCTCCTCCAGCCAGACTCGGGTAATTGTCCTTCTTGTGGCCCCTATTATTGCAATGGAAACAGATCAAATCGGATACCTAGATGGTAGGGCAGTCCCTACTAAAATGATTGATCCTGTCGCACTTCCCGTAACGGCTCTAGCCTTGATGGCCTCTTGATCACAAATCAACAACCGTGGGCTTCTTTCCCGAGCCCTCTGATACATGTGCCGAGCTATCATGTGCTTTAATGTCTTGCAGCTAGACATGATCATAAACTCCCGTATCTCATCTTCTAATATATCAAGGTTCCGAGCCTTCTTCATCTCCTCGTCCGCCACATACTATGGAACTAGAAAGGCCCTCTCCCTGAACATGGCAGTAATCTTTATCACTGTCTCAATAGTCTGGTGAAGGTCCTAAAACTCCCTCGCTAGCTGTTGGACCTCGATTACAAGTGAAAACTCCGCCCTGAACCTCGAACAAAATCATCCCAAGTTATCACCTCGACAGCCTCACCTCCTAAAGCATAGCCTACCTCCTCCCACCTTTCATGGGCTCTATCTTTCAAAAGACAGGATGCAAGTCTGAACTTCGCCGCCTCAGGACAGAGGCTAGATTAAAATTCATTCCCGATGTCAGCCAACTACTGCTTGTTGGTAATGGGTTCCTTCTTCTCGAAGAACTCAGGATCCCCACTTGTATGAAACTCTCATAAAGTCAAAGAACGTGTTCCCACCATAGCCACCATCTTAGTACGGAATGCGCTCGGACGCTCATCCATCAACTCAATGATACCCTTGTTAGTCAAACCAAAGATCACAGGAGTCTGCTCCAGAATGTTGTGGGTAATCTCAGACGAAATGAATTCCCTCATTCGATCATCCAAGAATCCGGCTCCAGAGCCCAAACCCGATCCCTCACCAGAACCTGAACCACCTCGAGTGACCACTATACTGAAAATAAACAAAGAAAACCATCACAAAACACTCGAAGGAACTTATACCCAATGGGTCCTTTAGTGTGACAACCCAAATTTATTGCCGTTACAAAATCCCATCTTCACTAACGGAATTCGTCGTTATATATTATTTTCCGTAAAGTTTGGAGTCGCCAATAAATAAATATCTAGTTATTTATATTTCTTGGTATTATCATAAGTAATTATAACTTGTAAGTGTTAACCCCGTTTAACTAAATAGAGTTATATTACTTTTCAACCACTTCACCCGGGTAAAAAGTTTTAACCCCGTTAAACTTTAGCATCGGGTAGCCGTGTATCGGGTGCAATACCCGAGGCATATGAAATGAGAGTAAACACCATTTGAACACTCTTTTACCACTCATTCACTTTCTCTCACTACTTTCTCTCTCTAGACCTGAACCCAACTCCAGAACCGCAAATTCCGGCTCCCAAACGTAAGGGTCTCTTCCCTATCTTGTTCTAATCATAGTCCATAGCATTTAGAGGCCAAAAATCATAGGATTTAGAGGATTAAAGGGAGTTTACGGCCTAGGAAGCCCCTTAGGCCGTAAACACCTAAAACCTTGCTAAAAACCCCATTTTTTTCTTCCTTTAAACTTGTGTACTAATTAAGGGATTTACCTAGGTGAGGTTGGACATGAAAACTTAAGATTTTGAAGCCTAAAAAGGAGTTTACGGACCAAGCTTATGCTTAGGCCGTAAACACCCAAAAACTCTTGATAAATGTCCCAAAAACTCATCTAGGACATGTAGGAATTTAGCTATGACCCTAGGAAATGTTTAAGGCCATTAAGCATCTCATTTTGAAGCCAAAAGAAGAGTTTACGGCCAAGGATATACTTGGGCCGTAAACTCCCCAATTTCTATGCCAAAATGCCCCAAAAACCCACCTAAGGCCTTCTAGAATTTAACTAAGACTTAAGGAAGTGATTTGGACCATTTAAACATCCATTTTGAGGGAATAAATGGAGTTTACGGCCCAAGCACAATTTTGGACCGTAAACTCCCCAAAATGTCACAAAATGAGGGTTTTAACCCTCCAAATTAGTCCAAGACACTTGCTAGTAAATTAGGGAAGTGAAATAAGGCCTTAACTTGCAATTTTGGAGGAATACATGAGTTTATGGCCAAGCCTAGGGGGCTTACGGTCGTAAACTCCCAAGGAGTGGCCTTTGGGCCGTAAACTCCAAGGGAGTGAACTCACGGACTCCTCCGCAAACCCCTTTTGGCCTTATACCACTCCCGGGAACCCCTTCTAAGCCCTAAAACCCCGAATCGATGCTAGAATGCCTAAATACTTTAATGAAAAGCATAAAATGACTAATTTCATGAAAAATACATATTTCATATTACATTAGGATCCTAAAAGGTGCACAAGTCGTTAATTGGTACAAAACACTCAACCGACACTTTCACCCGATTTACCCGATTCACCCGATTTACGAGATTTCAGGTGAGTTCATACCCCTTTAATGAACCTTTCAAATGTTTTATATGTTTTAGGGAGGGATACAAGTCAATTATTCCTGTATATGGAAATTAATCACATGTGATTCATTATCCGTAGTTCAAATCACATGTGATTTACCACTATGTTTTATAAAAAGGATTTTCGTTTTCAAAACTATTTTGGATAAATAAACAATTTTCTAAATGTTCCCTTTGACAAGATTTTTATTAAATAAATTCCTTATAAAATGTAACCACACCAATATATTTATATAAGTAAGACTTGAAGGACTTAGGACCGATAGCCCGCCTTATTTCCTGTTCTTATTTGACTGTGGGCTTAGGGTAGTTGTTATCCGTCCGACTGTCATTGATTTCTTAGTTATATATCATATATATTAGTGTTGGATACGAGTATTTTCATTTCATTCGATGTTTAAACCACTAAACTGACAAGAATCATACACACTAAGTTAACTATAATAGGTATAGTTAAGGCCACTATTACTCGCTATAGCTACTACGCTACACACTATAATACACTTTATTATGATACCATACACTAATAAGAGAACACAATACGAGTTATACAAAAGACTACTACACTATAATACAAGAGAAAGCACTAATCAAGAGATAACACACTAACCCACTACGAGATACTCTATTCGCTACGCACTACGCCCAGAGTCTTCTGACAGGAAGACGACGCTATATGTATAGATCTATACGGGGCAGACGCTATTACATCTCGACTGTTAACTTCAGTCCGAGCCACACAGGTCCAGGGATGCCACTACTTCACTACACTGTGCATGACCGGGAAGGTCATGGGGTCCTCAAATTCTCACACTATCAGTAACATACAAGAAATACACTATAACCACACTAAAATACTAAACTAAAAGTTAAGTTAATATCCCGAAGTAATCAAAAATCTAACACTAAAGGAAGTTTGCACCACTATTATTGACTTCAGGCATAAACTATCATATTGCATTACTTGTTGGAGATTTAATATTATACTTTTACAATAAATGGATTTCAAAGATGAAAATTTCATGTTTCTTAAAGGTTTTCACTTACAATGTATTTCTGGAAAATATAGGATTTTCTAGGTTTTTCTACTACTTATGAATGTAAATCGCAGCTTTTCATACTATCAGTTCTAATGCTTTTTATACAAAAACTCACACTAAACTCTTATGAACTCACCAGCTTTATGCTGATATTCGTTTTCAAAATAACTTGTATCCTCATGTCAAAGATAGACAGTTACAGGTGCAGCTTTTTGGAGAAGGTGGAGCATACAAGATCCATCTCTTACTTTTGATTTACTTTTGGTATTTGTTGAACATTACAAAACACATTTGTAATTAAATTCACTATGTAATGCAATGGTTGTATGTTTCTTTTTTACTATTATTCAATTGTGATGATACTGTACATGACGTCCTCCACCCCGAAATGTTTTCCGCCGTTATCGGTTTTGGGGTGTGACGGATTGGTATCAGAGCTTTGTTTATAGTGAATCAAGTATATCAACCTATAAAAGATATACGAACTATAAACACTTCGGGACTAAAACACTCTGACCAAGAATATATACTGTTAAGTATTTAAAAGATTTAACTAAGTATATATACACACACTTCTCTATAAAACACAGAAGTCTGTATCACGCTAGAACATAACAAAAGTATTAAGATTGTTGGACAGCACAGTTGGGTTTAGAGACATATAGTCACAATTGGGGGAATGTAGCCTGATCAGCTACGTTTTCCTGGGAGTGACTAGCATGTGCCTAGGCTTAGTTGTGGTGTTGCAACAAGTCTAAAACTTACCAACACTACCACAATAACGTTACCATAAGAATACTATAGGAGTATTTTGTACCTCTAAAACATACGTATGTGATAACTAAAAGGGTCGTTACTAGTAGGGAAATAGTTGCTAAGTGGATACGCCACGGTTACATGTGACTAGGGCGCTATAGACTCAGAATCTGTAGCCTTTGCTTCATTCCCTGTTCTTGTTTGATTGGGGGTCTGAAGTTAGGGTTGCTTATTCGAAGGACTATCTTTCTTCGGTTACATGTAATCGGTATGCACTACGCAAGTATTGGGTCGACTAATAATGATTCATCCTATAAGTATCTTAGAATAGTACGTCTATTAACCTTTCCTTTCCCCTTTTCTCGCATAGATAGCATGGCTGGCTTCCACCATCCCGGTGATCCATACTATCCAAATCAGGGCACTGGAGGATGGCTCGATGAAGAGTCAGACGGTGATCACCCGATCCCTTTGGATGATCATCACGCTGAAGGCTTCTCGGATGGCTCAAGCTCCGAACCAGAAGTTAACAACCAACCTCCTGAAGCCCCGAACCCTAACCCCCGTCCGGCATTTCAAGGTCCCACTCCTATGTGGGCCATATCCTTGCACCGATGGAGCGAGGAGCAGGGTCAGCCTTTGCCTTACAACGGAGACCGAAGCTTCTACAACATAAACGAAGGAGGATCAGCAGATCGGGTTCTGCCCATCATTCCGAAGGATTGCCAGGAATGTCGAGCAGGGCCAAGCTGCTATTGGTCGGGTTGTGGAAGTGGATGCCAACTCGAACCTCAACACGGTTCGCATCCGCCAACTCGAAGAAGCCATGGACAGGACAAGGAGGACCAACGAGGCTCTGCAGCATCAGTTGGCTGCATCCCGAGTCGAAGTTAGGGAACTCCGAGCAAGCCAAAGGACTCATGATCGACACCTTCAAGAAGTTATGCGTCAGCTAGCGGATCTGAGAATTCGCCCAACAAGTAACCGTCGCCAGTAGGAGACGTCTAATTACCCCACTCTTTTGTTTAAAGGACTAGCCTTTTTCTCTCTATGTTCCGTAGGTCTCTTTTCTGTAAACATTCCTAGCTTAAAATACTCTAACTAGACCTCTAAACTGCCAACATTTTCTCTATGGTATGATGTAAGACCTACTGTTAGGTCAATTTTCATGAACTTGTGTTGCATCATTAATACCAGTATATTGGCAGTTGTTTTCTCTATTGCTATGACTTTCATTCTGATCTTGGATTATGTTGATTTAATCCATGAGACACTCTATTCATATTCGCAATCGGCTCTTACTATTGCTATCATTTCTATGATCTTCCAGTGAAGGATGCCTCCACGAAAGCGTCCAAGCAAGGGAAGACCAACAACTCAAACCACTCCTCCACCACCTCCTCCTCCGCAGTTCGACCCGGTGTTGTTCCAAACAGCAGTGACCGCGGCTGTGACAGCAGCCATGGCCCAAATGAACTCTGGGGACGCGAGCGGTGGAAACTCTAGGTTTGGGGAAGTCTACCAAAGAGTGCAGGGATGCACTTATAAGGACTTCATGAACTGTAAACCTACCTTCTTCGACGGTACAGGAGGAATTCTGGCACTATCTCCATGGTTCGAAAGAACTGAAGCTGTGTTTGAAATGTGCTCTTGCCCCGAAGAGATCAAAATCAAGTTCGCAACTGCTACCCTCACTAACAGGGCCTTGACATGGTGGAACGGCCATGTCAATGCACTCTCCCTGGTCACAGCCAATGCCATGGGCTGGGACACTCTAAAAGATCTCATGAGAGGGGAGTACTGCCCTAGGGGCGAAGTTCAGAAACTTGAGGAAGAACTTTGGAACCTCAAGATGAAAGGGACTGACATAACAGCTTACACTGCCAGGTTTTGCGACTTGGCGTCTATGTGTCCTAACATGATCCCATCCGAAAGCAAGAAGATTGAACGATACATCTGGGGTTTAGTGCCCCCGTATCGAGGAAACATTCTGGCCTCACGCCCTACCACCTTCGACAGCGCCAAGGAATTGGCCCAGAGTTTGATCAACCATGAAGTCTCTTCCACTCCAGCAACAGCAACCCCCACTACCACTGCACCACCCGATTCATCTGATAGAAAGAGGAAGCGATGGGATAAGAAAAAGGGCAAGAAAACTCAAACCACCTCCAAGGACCAGCAAATCGTGGCGGTCCATGCTGCCACTACCCCAGCCGCACCAGCCCCGCCAAAAGCTTATAGAGGGAATCTGCCCAAGAGTCCCAAGTGCCTATTCCACCACAACAGCCCCTGCCGTGAATTGCAGTGTTCCAACTGCGGGCGGAAGCGCCATACGGTGCGATTCTGCAAGGCCCCTCCCAAACCTATTTCTCAAGTTCCGGGTTCGGGAGTGACCCCGACGTGTTATGGATGCGGCGAAGCTGGCCATTTCAAAAAGAACTGTCCGAAGGCTACAAATGCTGGGGGGAACTAGAAGGTTACTCGCTATCGGTCATAATGAAGCGGTAGCGGATCCCACAGTAGTCACGGGTACGTTTCTTCTCAACAACTCTTATGTCTGTGTCTTATTCGATAGTGGTGCAGAAAGAAGCTTCATAAATCAAAACTTTAAACAATTACTCAAACAAACCCCTCAACCACTAAAAGAAACATTCGTCGTAGAAATGGCTAACGGGAAGACAGAAAGCTCTAACAAAATCTACATAGGTTGTACCCTCACGTTAGACGATCACCCATTTTCAATCGATCTCGTACCAGTCTCAATCAAAAATTTCGATGTCATTGTTGGTATGGACTGGTTGAGTCTTCATCGCGCCAATATCCTATGCTCCAACAAGGCCATTCGCCTGAATCTTCCAAATCACGAAACCCTATTGATCTATGGAGATAAACCGGGTACGAGCCTACGTATCATCACCAGTATTCAGGCTCATAAATATTTGCGTAAGGAATATCGCGCCTTTCTTGCTCACGTCGTCGACACAAGTCAAAAAGTGAAAGATCCAAAGGACATTCCCATTGTATGTGAATTCCCCGATGTCTTCCCAGAAGACCTTCCAGGTCTACGTCCCAAACGTCAGGTTGAGTTCAGAATCGACCTAGTCCCAAGAGCTACTCCCGTAGCTAAGTCGCCCTATCGTTTAGCGCCTGCCGAAATGCAAAAACTATCCGGTCAGCTCAACGAACTGCTCAGCAAGGGTTTTATAAGACCGAGCTTCTCACCTTGGGGAGCTCCGGCCTTGTTCGTGAAGAAGAAGGACGAATCGTTTCGGATGTGCATCGATTATAGGGAACTCAATAAACTCACGGTCAAAAATCGCTACCCTCTCCCCCGTATCGACAACCTATTCGACCAACTACAAGGAGCAAGTTACTTCTCCAAGATTGATCTTAGATCCGGGTATCACCAATTATGAGTGCTTGAGGAAGATGTCCCGAAGACAGCCTTCCGAACTCGTTACGGGCATTTTGAGTTCGTAGTGATTCCCTTTGGACTGACTAACGCCCCCGCAATATTCATGGACTTGATGAATAGGGTGTGTCGTCCATATCTAGATCAGTTCGTCATCGTCTTCATCGACGATATACTCGTCTACTCTCGGAGCGAGGAAGAACACAGGAATCATTTACGATGAGTCCTGGAAACGTTGTGATCCGAAAAGTTATATGCGAAGTTCTCTAAGTGCGAGTTTTGGATCCGAAGAGTTGAATTCTTGGGTCACGTGGTTAGTGAAGAAGGAATCCATGTGGATCCCTCCAAAATTAAAGCTATTGAGAATTGGTCAGCACCGAAGACGCCTACAGAAATTAGTCAATTTCTAGGCCTCGCTGGCTACTACCGCAGATTCATCCAAAACATCTCTCGAATTGCGAAGCCTCTCACTATGCTAACACAGAAGGGTGTGTCATTCGACTGGGAAGAGAAACAGGAGAAGGCATTCTAGACCCTGAAGCGAGCCCTATGCACCGCACCAGTATTATCCCTTCCTGAAGGGACAGAAGACTTTGTTATATATTGCGATGCATCAAATCAGGGGCTCGGTTGTGTCTTGATGCAACGAGGAAAGGTTATCGCCTATGCCTCGAGGCAACTAAAGACCCATGAAGTGAACTACACTACTCACGACCTCGAGTTAGGAGTGGTCTTCTTCGCGCTAAAAATCTGGAGACACTATTTGTATGGGACGAAGAGCGTGGTGTACACTGATCATAAAAGCCTCCAACACATACTGAACCAAAAAGAACTCAACATGAGGCAGCGGCGATGGGTCGAACTACTTAACGATTACGACTGTGAAATTAGATATCACCCGGGGAAGGCCAACGTAGTAGCAGACGCCCTGAGTAGAAAGGAGTATTCTGGTCAAAGGACCAAGTCGTTGACGACGACTATCCATTCGCATCTATCCACACAGATCGAAGAGGCTCAGCTGGAAGCCTTAAAGCCTGAGAACGAGACGGGAGAATCCCTGCGCGGAATGGATAAAAATTTGGAGGTTAAGGGTGACGGAGCCTACTACTTCATGGACCGAATCTGGACTCCACGCCATGGAGGTTTCAGAGACTTGGTCATGAGGGAAGCACACAACACTCGCTACTCCGTCCACCCAGGTTCAGATAAGATGTATCTGGATCTCAAAAAGCTATACTGGTGGCCTAACATGAAAGCGAAGATCGCTACCTTTGTGAGCAAGTGCCTTACTTGCGCGAAGGTCAAGGTCGAATATCAAAAGCCATCAGGACTCCTCCAATAACCTGAGAAACCGGAATGGAAGTGGGAGCGGATCACAATGGACTTTATAACCAAACTGCCCAAGACATCGGGTGGATTAGATACCATTTGGGTCATCGTAGACAGGTTGACCAAGTCCGCACACTTCCTACCCATCAAAGAAATGGACAAGATGGAGAAACTCACAAGAACATACATAAAAGAAATAGTGCGACTGCATGGCGTCCCTATATCTATTATCTCAGACAGAGATAGTAGATTCACCTCTAGGTTTTGGCAATCATTGCAAGAGGCACTAGGGACGAGGCTGGACATGAGTACAACCTACCATCCACAGACCGATGGACAAAGTGAGAGGATGATCCAAACCTTAGAAGATATGTTGCGAGCTTGTGTGATTGACTTCGGGAAATCGTGGGATACACACTTGCCTCTTGTGGAGTTTTCCTACAACAATAGTTATCATACGAGCATCAAGGCAGCTCCATTCGAAGCCCTCTACGGCCGGAAGTGCAGATCCCCTCTGTGCTGGGTTGAGGTGGGTGACACTCAGTTAGCTAAAGGGCGAGTTCCCGACAACGCCCTCACTGGTCCGGAGATCATTCGAGAAACAACTGAGAAAATTGTACAGATACGTGAACGATTAAAATCCGCTAGGGATCGACAGAAAAGCTACGCCGACAAACGAAGAAAACCCTTGGAACTCCAGGTGGGAGACCGAGTCCTTTTGAAGGTCTCGCCATGGAAAGGCACGATACGCTTCGAAAAGCGTGGAAAGTTAAACCCAAGGTACATAGGGCCTTTTGAGATTCTCGCCAGAATCGGCCCTGTAGCTTACAAACTCAACTTACCCCACAAACTAAGCAACATACACCCTACCTTCCACGTCTCAAACTTGAAGAAATGCTTGTCCGACGAGACTCTCGTGATCCCTCTCGATGAAATCGAGGTCAATGAGAGCCTCAACTTTGTGGAAGAGCCTGCGGAGATTATGGATCGGGAAGTAAAACGAACGAAGCAAAGCCGCATCCCAATCGTGAAGGTTCGGTGGAACGCCAAGCGGGGACCGGAATTCACTTGGCAGCGCGAGGATCAAATGAAACTCAAATATCCTCATCTCTTTGCTTAGTGGTATTGTAATAACTTATCTGTTTGAATTCTAAATTTCAGGACGAAATTCCCCTAACGGGGGGATGATGTGACAACCCAAATTTATTGCCGTTACAAAATCCCGTCTTCACTAATGGAATTCGTCGTTATATATTATTTTCCGTAAAGTTTGGAGTCGCCAATAAATAAATATCTAGTTATTTATATTTCTTGGTATTATCATAAGTAATTATAACTTGTAAGTGTTAACCCCGTTTAACTAAATAGAGTTATATTACTTTTCAACCACTTCACCCGGGTAAAAAATTTTAACCCCGTTAAACTTTAGCATCGGGTAGCCGTGTATTGGGTGCAATACCCGAGGCATATGAATTGAGAGTAAACACCATTTGAACACTCTTTTACCACTCATTCACTTTCTCTCACTACTTTCTCTCTCTAGACCCGAACCCGACTCCAGAACCGCGAATTCTGGCTCCCAAACGTAAGGGTCTCTTCCCTATCTTGTTCTAATCATAGTCCATAGCATTTAGAGGCCAAAAATCATAGGATTTAGAGGATTAAAGGGAGTTTACGGCCTAGGAAGCCCCTTAGGCCGTAAACACCTAAAACCTTGCCAAAAACCCCATTTTTTCTTCCTTTAAACTTGTGTACTAATTAAGGGATTTACCTAGGTGAGGTTGGACATGAAAACTTAAGATTTTGAAGCCTAAAAAGGAGTTTACGGACCAAGCTTATGCTTAGGCCGTAAACACCCAAAAACTCTTGATAAATGTCCCAAAAACTCATCTAGGGCATGTAGGAATTTAGCTATGACCCTAGGAAATGTTTAAGGCCATTAAGCATCTCATTTTGAAGCCAAAAGAAGAGTTTACGGCCAAGGATATACTTGGGCCATAAACTCCCCAATTTCTATGCCAAAATGCCCCAAAAACCCACCTAAGGCCTTCTAGAATTTAACTAAGACTTAAGGAAGTGATTTGGACCATTTAAACATCCATTTTGAGGGACTAAATGGAGTTTACGGCCCAAGCACAATTTTGGACCGTAAACTCCCCAAAATGTCACAAAATGAGGGTTTTAACCCTCCAAATTAGTCCAAGACACTTGCTAGTAAATTAGGGAAGTGAAATAAGGCCTTAACTTGCAATTTTGGAGGAATACATGAGTTTACGGCCAAGCCTAGGGGGCTTACGGCCATAAACTCCCAAGGAGTGGCCTTTGGGCCGTAAACTCCAAGGGAGTGAACTCACGGACTCCTCCGCAAACCCCTCTTGGCCTTATACCACTCCCGGGAACCCCTTCTAAGCCCTAAAACCCCGAATCGATGATAGAATGCCTAAATACTTTAATGAAAAGCATAAAATGACTAATTTCTTGAAAAATACATATTTCATATGACATTAGGATCCTAAAAGGTGCACAAATCGTTAATTGGTACAAAACACTCAATCGACACTTTCACCCGATTTACCCGATCCACCCGATTTACGCGATTCCAGGTGAGTTCATACCCCTTTAATGAACCTTTCAAATGTTTTATATGTTTTAGGGGGGGATACAAGTCAATTATTCATGTATATGGAAATTAATCACATGTGATTCACTATCCGTAGTTCAAATCACATGTGATTTACCACTATGTTTTATAAAAAGGATTTTCGTTTTCAAAACTATTTTGGATAAATAAACAATTTTCTAAATGTTCCCTTTGACAAGATTTTTATTAAATAAATTCCTTATAAAATGTAACCACACCAATATATTTATATAAGTAAGACTTGAAGGACTTAGGACCGATAGCTCGCCTTATTTCCTGTTCTTGTTTGATTGTGGGCTTAGGGTAGTTGTTATCCGTCCGACTGTCGTTGATTTCTTAGTTATATATCATATATATTAGTGTTGGATACGAGTATTTTCATTTCATTCGATGTTTAAACCACTAAACTGACAAGAATCATACACACTAAGTTAACTATAATAGGTATAGTTAAGGCCACTATTACTCGCTATAGCTACTACTCTACACACTATAATACACTTTATTATGATACCATACACTAATAAGAGAACACAATACGAGTTATACAAAAGACTACTACACTATAATACAAGAGAAAGCACTAATCAAGAGATAACACACTAACCCACTATGAGATACTCTATTCGCTACGCACTACGCCCAGAGTCTTCTGACAGGAAGACGACACTATATGTATAGATCTATACGGGGCAGACGCTATTACATCCTGAATGTTAACTTCAGTCCGAGCCGCACAGGTCCAGGGATGCCACTACTTCACTACACTGTGCATGACCGGGAAGGTCATGGGGTCCTCAAATTCTCACAGTATCGGTAACATACAAGAAATACACTATAACCACACTAAAATACTAAGCCAAAAGTTAAGTTAATATCCCGAAGTAATCAAAAATCTAACACTAAAGGAAGTTTGCACCATTATTATTGACTTCAGGCATAAACTATCATATTGCATTACTTGTTGGAGATTTAATATTATACTTTTACAATAAATGGATTTCAAAGATGAAAATTTCATGTTTCTTAAAGGTTTTCACTTACAATGTATTTCTGGAAAATATAGGATTTTCTAGGTTTTTCTACTACTTATGAATGTAAAACGCAGCTTTTCATACTGTCGGTTCTAATGCTTTTTATACAAAAACTCACACTAAACTCTTATGAACTCACCAGCTTTATGCTGATATTCGTTTTCAAAATAACTTGTATCCTCAGGTCAAAGATAGACAGTTACAGGTGCAGCTTTTTGGAGAAGGTGGAGCATACAAGATCCATCTCTTACTTTTGATTTACTTTTGGTGTTTGTTGAACATTACAAAACACATTTGTAATTAAACTCACTATGTAATGCAATGGTTGTATGTTTCTTGTTTACTATTATGCAATTGTGATGATACTGTACATGACGTCCTCCACCCCGAAACGTTTTCCGCCGTTATCGATTTTGGGGTGTAACATTTAGTATCTTCATGACTCCCTTTTCTCGAGTATGGATCCTTTACTTCCAGTAGTACGGGCCCAATAATACCTTCCACACTTATCTATACTTTCCTCAAAAGTCATCCTGATTCCCCTAAGTGACGCCAACATTCCATAACCCCTATGACCCACGCATCTACTAATACTAACATGCTTCTTAGATTCTCCTAGGATCCCCTTCCCACCACTCTCTGCCATCAGCTGCAAAAGAAACCCCCACTAACACCTGCTAACTACCCTACGAATATAATTACATACCACAGACACTATATAATTCTTTGAATGTAAGGTCTCACACTACAACGGTTGGACTAAAAAAAGAGTTGCGCAATAGAGCTAAACCTAACCTTCTAAAATATCTAGTTTCTGCATCATGTAACCTAGTGTATTCACTTGGTAGTCAGCTAGTACTAGTAGTGGTTCCTAAAAGCACAAAGAAAGCAGCATTTGAGCATCAAGTTATAACCAAAGCATTGCCCTAATAGACCATCCTAACATATCAACAGTAGTCTATATTGGCATGTAGTTCTAGGGGCTCATACGGTAAGCATATAAGGCATCTCTCATCTCATACAAATCTTGAGTAGATCCTTAGCCCTAATCTGGCATGTTATTCATATACTAAATCAATAAACATGTATGGGTATTCTGGGAACACTTACTTGGGCCTGACTGATTTCATACATCACACCCCTTCTTTTTACTAGTAACCTTTTTTTAAAATCTTTTTTTTTGAAAAACTTATCAAATCCTCAGTTTGAGTTCAGACACTCCTGAAGATGTTATGAATCCCTCAAACCAAGGCTCTGATACCAACTTGTAACATCCCAAAAGTTATAACTAAAAATTCATTTTTAAATCAACCAAAATTCATCAAATATCTCAAACAACCATCAAAGTATGCCAGTGCAAAAATAGTTATCAGAGTACAAATCCCAAAATCATAAAATTTACGGAAACATAGGTGGATGTGTTATGATCAGGTTGGGCTCTTCCCTTTCGAACCAGAAGTACATGAAACATAAACTTAAATCGTAATCACAAAGTTTAGTCACTAATGAAACAACTTGAAGTAGTCAATCAAGAACTCGAAGTAGTCAATCGTGAAGAAGAACAGCTAAAACAAACATTACAAGTTTTATCAGCCTATTCATCACCCAAAGAAGAAGCAGCTAGCAACTCAACAACAAAGCAAACAAATGAAGAAATTCAAGAAATATCATCCAACAATAGTCCACCACATACAATACCTAAAATAGAAAAACAACCCCTCACATCCAATCCAGAGAAGTATCCACCACTTCAAGATCATAAAAACATAAAGAAATGGTATGTGATATTCAACGGAGAAAATAAAGGAATCTACGACGATTGGGGAATCGCCAATTCATAAAAGCTACAAAACAAAAAATGAAGCAGAATCTGCTTACAACGAAGCATACAAAGCAGTAATAAGAGATAATGTCGAATGTTCAAAAACAGTCCTTCTTGCACCACAAAAACCCATATCTATTTCCACCACACAAAAACCTGTATCCATCCCAAAATCTCTTAATCAACTACATGTCAAAATCGCCCTTGAAGCCATTCCATCAACCAAAGAAAAAGAAGCCATGAAAAAACCAACTACCCAAAATTTTGCTAAACTATGGGATAGCCTCGTTTCATACACAGAAGATCATTATTTAATGGGTTTCTACCCAGTAGCCAGGCGCCCAAGCCCCAAAGTAGTCTTCCTAGCCGATTTATCCGATCCTATGACTTTATGGGATTATTTTATTCATGGATTTATTGATACCATCTACTTAGAAGGAACCAATCTCCACTGCATCAGCAAATTTCCATCATCTGTACAAACCATAATAAGAAATTATAAGACACGCTTTGCCAAACAGGAATGAGGAGTATTCATAAAAATGCATTCTAGTTATCCAATCTTTGATGAAGACTCACAACTACTTGTCCCAAGCATTACCTTCGCAAACATGGGAATCAACAATGGTTCGAAACCTACAAAAGATGACCTAACCCATGAAATACCAACACAAGATCATCTAGTTTTTGCACTTGCCGGTGTCTATTTAGCATCATCTCGCATAGGCAACGGAAAAGATCAAAAATCAAGAGTCAGAGTGAATTATGCCAGTAAAACTTTCGTTATCTATTCTCTAACAGATAGTGAAATCACTCCAGAAGCATTAAAAGCAAATGAAACTTTCAAACAACCGTTCGAAAAACATTCTCATCATCTAGCTGAATTACCCGCTGATCTCAAGAAACAACTTTGTAAACACATCATGCATGCACCACGACATAATTGTAGTCACTGTAAAGAAAATATCGAAGAAACACCTTTCATGGAAGACTAACGTCAGCAATGACTAAATCACACATCGTTCAGAAATATATGTCCTTTTGGTGGCGAGAGGAATGACGCAAGCAATGACGTATAAAGTCATTATTATTGAAGACATTATTGAAGACACTTGTCCTTTCAATGTGGAAGGGATTATTATTTGTTATTTTTCGTTGTATAATTATTGTTTGTATTTGTCTGTAGAATATGACATAAAGTAGTGTCGGTAGGATGTAACATAAAGTGTAAGACCCTCCATAGTCTAGGGGTCTAAAATGTAAATATATGTTTGTTGTATTGCAATCATACTATTGCAACAATAATTGTAACCGGCTCTTTCGAGCCTATAAATAGGGTCTTTGCCCATAAGAAATAAACAAGAGTTATTTGAGTGTTTAAGACTTGAGTTGAATCTCAAAGTTCTTTCTTTGTTGAAATAGTTTGTTTATTTCTGAATAGCATAGTTCTATCCAAAGTATCTGGATTATTATTTGTTATTTGTTGTTGTATAATTATTGTTTGTATTTGTCTGTAGAATATGACATAAAGTAGTGTCGGTAGGATGTAACATAAAGTGTAAGACCCTCCATAGTCTAAGGGTCTAAAATGTAAATATATGTTTGTCGTATTGCAATCATACGATTGCAACAATAATTGTAACCGGCTCTTTCGAGCCTATAAATAGGGCCTTTACCCGTAAAAAATAAACAAGAGATATTTGAGTGTTTAAGACTTGAGTTGAATCTCAAAGTTTTTCCTCTGTTGAAATAGTTTGTCTATTTCTGAATAGCAGAGTTCTATCCAAAGTATCCACATAATCATCCAATTATTCAACATAATCCATCATTAAGATAATCCGACGCATCATTCAGGTATAACATTTTCTTAATCTTGGCTCTCATGATCATTTTCCCAAACTCATATTTAAACTTAAATTCTTAACCCCCCCCCCCCCCCCCCTTCAAATTTGATTATTTGAAGTCCCTTTTGCCGCCTCTAATAAGAAATTTTTGAGAAGTCATTCTCGTGTAACCTGTTGAAAGGGCATATAGCTTTTTAAAGATGAAATGACAATAACGTCATTAATTTTAACCTGCTACATGTGATATTACTATGTTTTCTGTCTGTAAAAAAGACCATAGTTGCATCAGTTCGACAGTAAAATGACAGAATAAATATAATATTACTATTTTAGATATTGTATTCTTTTACAATGTTGGCGTAAGCTTGTGACATTTACTAATTCACAGATATAGATAAAGACTTTGTAAATAAGATTATTATATATGATCTATTAGAGAAATTAATAAAATTATAAGAAGATTATATAAATAATTATTGAAATTATAAAATAAAAAAATTAAGGTTATGTATGTAAATTTTTTTCTAAAAAAAATATTATAAATGATTAAAGATAAAAGTGTTATATATATATATATATATATATATATATATATATATATATATATATTAAAATATATAATCATGTTTTCTTTTTTTTATTTTCTTTTTATTGTCATTTTACATATATAGTGCTTTTGCCAAACATTTCAAAAAAAATGTTTATTAGCTTATAAAGTTTTGCTACTATGTTATATGTTAGATAATCTAAATATTTTTAAAAATAAAACTAAACAAGCTAATAAACATTTTTATTAAAAAATAAATTTTCGTTATTAAAATCCAAAAAACCACCTCTATATCTCTACAATAGCAAATTTGGATAAGAAAGATATTGATGTGGAATGACTTAATCGTTATTCTAATAAAAGAATAATTTTATTATCCTTTTGACATGTGTCACCTTATTAGACCTCCTAATTAATGCATATTCTATTTTGTTTTTTTGCCATGTGTCACCCTATTATGTCTCCTATTTAACACTCGTCACTTATCAACCTATTGATTTTTCATTTTAAATTTTAAATTTCTTATTCTATCTACATTAAATTAATAACAATAAAATAAAATTAATACAAATTATAAAATGATATAATTTCACATATTTATTTAAATCAATGATTATAATTTTATATAACTAAAAAAATTTCTTAATTGATAATTTATTCAAAATAATTGATTAATAACTTTGAGTTTATACTATAAAAGTTTAATTAATTTTATAGCCGTAGTTCCTACGGGTTATAAACTAGTTACCATAATATGACTCACACTTGGAGACTATCTAACACGTTCTCTTTTTTTTTCACATTATTTAGCCGACTTGACCAAATAGTTTCTAGCACAGCACTATCAACTAATGTCTTTCATATTTTTAAGGTTAAAAGTTAAAGTCTTGTTATAAACATAAATAAAATTATGTCCGTTGTAACCATAAATGGAATTAAATTTTAGTTTAAGAATAAATTATATATATTTATATTTGAAGTCAATTAAGTTGGTTATTTGCAAAACTAGTCCATAACAAATTCCTGTTTGTAATTATTTTCGTTTTCAAACTTCTTGATACCTTAATATTAACTCGACCCTTCAAAAAACAAGAATAAAGTTATTGTTTTCAAAACTTCAACCAATGATAATTCTAGTCATTATTAAGCCGTTAACCATAATAAACGACAGCATTAACTTCATAGAGTTCTTTCCTTTAATATATAAATGAAATCAACAAGTTATCTCAAAACTCATGCACACATACTTGAGTAGTATCAATAAACTGATACTAGTAAATAATTAATTATATTATCCTTTATGGCAAATCTTAACGTTATCTAATAATCATTTCAGGGTAATCATAACAGTTTGCTCACTTCCACTTCAACTCTTGATCTTTTTATTATACTAAACTAAATTAGTGACAATCCTATTCATCATCGTTGACTATAATTTCCTTATATAATTCACTATGATTCAACATGTTAAGCTATGAAGATATATTTTTTCACATTTTAAATCACGATTTGTCAAGAAGATATAATTAAACACAATAGTCCTTTTATAAAGTTAGAATGAAACTTCTGAGATATAGCAAAATTACAACATCCCTACATATCAAAAAAAAATTGAAAGATGTTTTTAAATTAACTATTAAGGGTAAAAATGTCAATAAACCTCACAAACTTGATTAAGAGATATGAACATGGACAACTTTTTAGCAAATATTAACCATACGAATGATGTCTATGTCGGTCCTTCTCCCTTGAGGAATATGTCGAGCCGTGATAGTCCCGATCTGTAAAGGGCATAATTGTAAATTCGACACATAATATTATTAAAAGGGAAATTAAAAAGATTTTTTTTTTCAGTTATGTACCTCGTGAAGAATGATGTTTTGGTTTTTCACCATGTCCTGTGTGTTGAAAAAGAGTGGAATTAAAAAAAATAGATAAAACTTATTTGATTGGAATGGAATGGAATGGATAAAGGAATGGAATAAGCAAACTAAACCTGAATCCTTTCCTCCTCTATCCTTTGACCGATGACTCCTATCTTTGACTTTTTCTCTATCATCCCTTTCCCTTTCCCTTTCCCTTTCCGAATCCCTCCCTCTTTTATATCTCTCCCTTTCCCTTTCCCTTTCTTTGCTTTTGGAAACAGATTCCCCCTCAACTGGAATCGGAACAACACTCTGAATCTCAACTTTCTCAACAACATCATCACTCTTTGTTGAATCTTTCACCTTTCCAATTCCGCCTTTCGACTCCGGAATCACACATGCCGGAGACATCGACACCGACACCGCAGACGCCTTGTTTATATTAGCATCATCAATCACCTGTGATTCCTACACCACAAAAACCATAAATCAAAACAAAACCTAGAAAAAAAAAATAAGGATCAAAACTACGTAGTTTTGAGAGAGGACCTTAGGAAGGGGTTGGGAGGGGGAATCCCAAGAGCGATTAGACACAGTGAATGAGCCTCCTTCTTTGCATACAGGTATATATTGTGCTTTTGGTAGAGTGTATAAATGAGCTAAAACTCTACAAACTTCATCTATACCTGATTTATCAGCATCAAAAGCTTTCCACCATGGAGGATTTTCAGGGAGGGGGACATGGAATCTTCTAGCAGCAGCATATACAACACCACATGCCACCACTGCACTCTTGAATCGAACACATAAAGTTGTTCTCAAGCTATCATTTGCAAGATTCCAAGCTTCTTGTGTCAACTCAGGGGGTGTTTCAAGGGTAGCAAGGTAATTTGAGATGAATTTATGAGGGTGTTCCACATGACAAATGAAAGCCATTTCCTTTAACAAATGTCTTTCAGATCTAATCAAATCCATCTTCAATTCTGTATATTTCTGTCATATGTCAAGTGTCAACAACATAAGCATATACAAAAAGTGCTTAAAGTAAATAAAATTAAATACCTTTGAGAATGCATCTAAATGCTCTATAGGTAGATTCTCTCTTCTACATTCCATTCTATGAAAAACATTGAGGACATGTCTTGCTCTTCTAGGGTTTTCCTCTAGTTTTGAAGCAAGCCAAACACAACTTGCAGCAATTCTCTTCACATTGAATCGAACAAAAGATTTCTTGCAGTAGAAGCGATGAAATAGAACTTGACCTGTGGCCATTACTTGTTGTGGTCTGTGTGATATATGTAGTTAAGGATCTTTAAATATGATCAAATTGTAAAGTAACAACTCATCAAGAAGCATAAATTTTGAATAGTATTCCATAAGAAACACAAAAAAGGATACACCTTGAGTAAAATGCCACTTTCTTGGATAAGATCACATCCGTATATTCTAAGTGTTGTTTCAGTGGCTTCATCTATTCCATCTTTTCTAGAAGGTGTGTTCTCAAGCTGTTCATCAGTTAGATAGAATGTATCGATAGCTGTGTAAATCATGGTTGATAGGGAATAACACTGTAACAAAGAATAAATCAGTGTAGAATATCAGTAGCATTGACAAAACATGGAAGCATATTAAGAGATTTGAGAAAAGATTACAAACTTGTCTTTGTTACAGGGATTACAAAGAATAATTCTTAGTAGGACAAGTGCAAACAACTATGCCAAATTTCAAGATCAAGAGAAACATTACAAATTGGTATTTTTCGCCAGATAACATATGGTTTAAGATTTCAATTTGGATTGTGATTATAAGCAGATGATAAAGGAAAGACAATTTTTATCTGGACTTGACGCATTCCATTTACATGTACAATAATTCTTTAAATCAATTTAATCTCGCGCCTACTATTAAGCTATTGTTCTTGTAAAGAATGTATAACCTTTAGTGATCATATATGCATCATCAATTCCAATAGAAGCGTACCTTCTCAAAAATTTAATTTTTTCAACAAACATCGGTTAATTTTAAATTTTCCCAAAAATAGAACTTCGATTTTCAACAAACCCTAGAAAAAATATTAAGTAGAAAAGCTAACAACTAGCGATCGAATTTCAACAAACCCTAAAAATAAAATTCACCCAATTAACAAACCCTAATAATTAACAAATAACTATTTATCAGAATTTAAAAGCAACAAACGATAATAGATTAGCATATTTATACGAAAAATCACAAAATTGAAATCAGTTTACCGTTGCAGTGGCAGGGGACTAGCGGTGGTGGAGCAGGGAGGAGTGACAGAACACGACGGAAAAGGGGCGGAGGCCGGAGCCGGAAGCTGCGACGCGCAGAGAGTGAGAGGACAGAGGACTACGGTAATGAGGCTTCCGTTTATTATTCAGATGGGCTTGGGAGGGTCTGTTGGTTTCTTACACTATCAGCCATCAGGGGTCTTTAAGGGAGGATCCAACATATAGCTCAAAGAAGGTGGAAAAAAATAAAACAAACACAACAATTTTTATCAATACATAATAATTTATTTTTTAAGGGTTTGTAGAATATAATATTTTAACATATATATGAAAAAAAATTATTGTATATGAATTCTCAAAAATAAATAAAGCAATCGTCCGGCTATGTTTTTAGTTAATTCCAGTAAATTTTTATAGCAAATTAATTTAAAAATAATAATAATAAAGTGGTGTGGTGGTATGGTAGGCAGTGGCAACCTAGGGGTGTGTTGGAGGTGTCGTGCATATGGGCTCCAAATTTTAGAAAATATATATGGTTATAGTGTTAGTATATTTGTAAAATATATTTTTATGAGTTCTCATTAGTTGGTTTCTTATATGCACATTGTAGTAATTGGTTGCAATCTTGAATTCATTTGAATTATGAAAAAGAATCAAAGAAAATTTAAAAAAATAAATAAAAATCTAATAATAAAAATTCTAAAATCTACTAATAATTTAATGAAATTATCTATATTCAAAGAAAAATGCAAATATGTTTCAATATTTTGTACACATATTTCATCAAACTATTGGTTAAATTGAGTGAATGAAATACTTTTGGCTTCTTATTCATAACAGAAAAAGTTAAAGTCACTGAATATCAGTGAGCTAAAGGCAAGTTGTAAAAAATCTTGAAAACAGATTGCAAAATGACTATATTGCAGACATTGACGTTGATGATCTATTCAATGAATTGGAATTGTAGCAAAAATATTTACCAGTTGAAAACAATACAACAAATATAATACTAAATTTCTTAAAAATGGTAAACATTTACCTTGTTTTCTTTTCTGCATACAGAATATTATTGATTATTCCTATTACAATTGCATCAGCAAAAATAAGCTTTTAAAATCTTATTTGCTTTCGACCATGTCTAAAGAGAGATTAAATGCTCTTTTATTTTAATTAAGAATGAGTGTTTTTGAAAATATTGATTATCAAAAGTGTAATAAATAAATTTGTTTCTAAAATGATAGAAAGTCGAAGTCTAGAAAATAGTAATACGCTGACTTTTTAATATATTTTTGTAGAAACGTACTAATAAGTGAAGACATGATATTATGGTAGTGAATTTAAGAGATGTTTGTTACCGACTTTAAGTTTCGAATTTAACAGTAGCAAATTTACTTAAAAATATTTTACAATAAATGTGTTGTGGGGTCTCGCTCCGAATTGCACAAGGCCTCTGCAATGTTAGGACCGAGCCTAATTGTAGGTTAAACACTACATGAGGTAGCTTTTAGATTTGGAACATTTTTGTTTAACCTAAACACTAGAAGTTTGTATTATCAAACAAGGATTTTTGTTCAAAACGAATTCTTTTGTTAAACACTAGAAGCTAAAAGCTAAAAGCTTCTAAACGCTTTGTGTTGAACACGTCCATAGTTAAAAATAATAACTAAACATATAAGTTTGTCGCATATAGACAGTAATTTTAATTGTGATGAATAATATTGCATTTAGACTACGATTTGTAAAAGTTTGATTGTGACTTCTAAAGTATGGTTGTGATGAAAAGTTAAGTGTGATTGTGATACCAAACACATTGACATTTTGACTGTTTTTGCGATTTTTGACATTTTGAACGCGATTTTTTACGGTGCGATTGTTTGTGATTTCTGCCAATTTGATTGCCATTCCTAAAAGTGTGATTGCGATTTAAAATAAAATATTAAACATATCCCCTGTGCTAATATCAGATACCATTACAAATATGTCTAGTAGATCAGATGAGTTGAATAAACTTATGTATATAAAACTATAAATATATATTACAATTTACACACACAATAAGGTTAGGAGAACAATGTATAGTGTTAAAAATTTCAAATACCTCAAACCAAACACCCCCTTTGAGTATTTTCAAGGAAAGAAAACAAATATGAAACAATCCTCAATTACTTAATTTAAAAACTTAATTTAAAAGTTAAAACTATTAACATAATAATATATTTTTATATAAAACATTAAAACATGTACAAAAGTCAAAGTCAAACCAAATAAGACGACATTAAATTCCAACTAATCTTCATATGAGAAGGCATGGGTGCGACAAACCGAAGAACATCCGGCTTGGATTTTACATTTTTACCCTCAAGACGCTTGGCAACATTAGGAATAACAAGCTCCCTACAATGCAAATGTAGCAAGGGTACTTTGGACAATACACTTCCTTTCTGAACATCCAACCCATCGGGCCTTCTCATCTTGTAAGGCTCACCAGTTGTGGGCTCATAATCGGGCCTTGGCATTTGCTTCCATTTGCTGTGCACAAACCATCCGTACTTGTAGTCCCCCACAATTGGTGTCCCCAAAGCTTCCGCACAATGCACTCGCATCTGATCACCACCCTTATTTATATTTATTTTTCCATTATATTTTTTTTTAAATCAAAAAGAAATTATATACCTGATGCTTATGGTTTGTGAGTGGTCTCAACTCGAGCCACGAACAACCATTTATTGTAGGGCCCAGTACACGATACTCTGTTACGGCCTCTTGGGAAGTTTCTAGATTACAACCATATCCCAACATTACCCTCTCCGCTTTTCCACCATTAAGCACCACCTGTAACCAATTACAAAAATGCCCCTCACTTCTTTTTTTGTCATAATTACGACACCAAAAAAAAAAAAAAAAAAAAAAAAAAGAAAAAAACCTTTGTGAGAGGGGCATGGATTATGCCCTGATTTTGCTTTGGGGTACCTATCACCAGTGCCCAATATCTTTGAAACGTATCATTCAATGCCTAAAAGTTGTTCATGGATTTTTATAGTTTTAAAAAAAAAAAAGAAAAAAAAAAAGTGGATATAAAATATTAGAATTTATAATATACCTTAAGTGATGGTTTTGTTTCACTAAACAAAGAATGAAGATAAGATATGGTCTCTTTTGTTCTTCCCATTAGAAGAATCCCACTGCTTTCTCTATCAAGACGATGAACCTATTTACATAAATACAATACAATGATCACATATTTACAAAAATGCCACAATCCCTTATATGTTTATGCATGAGATAAGATTGATTACCAGTTTAGGGCCTTCATCATAATCATAACATAATGCTGCAGCTGCAAGTGCATCCATGCTGTTATGAACAGCAAGATTCCCCTATAACATAATTATGTATACAAATATAATTAAAGAAAAATAAAAGATAAAATCTGACCTAATGACGTTCATTATGAACTAACCTTTAAAGGCACCTTTGGTGGCTTATTCAAAACAAGTAGAGCAGAATCCTAAAGTTTTATTATCATCTCATCAATGAACTAAACATACAGAATGAAAAAAAATAATAATAATGTATTTATCTTTTTCAGGGTTTAGAGAAATAAAGAAAGACATGCCTTGTACATAACAAGTCTTTGCAAATATTGAATTTCATCTGCATTTGGAGATAAAGATGCAGTTGGAATTGTATCAAATCTCTTTGAGATTCTTGATTCAGCAACAGATACAGCCACATGAAGTGTAGAACCCATTTTCATCACCTCATTATGTTTAATCTGTTTGTTAAATCAAACTAAAACAAATTCATCACCATGTTATATTATATTATGCTATGTAAGACTAAAATCTTTAATGGCATCTGATTTTATACCTTTTTCAAACTTTTTGTTTCATGACACTCTATCTTCACAAGGCCCTTGTTGAAATGTGATTGGATGACAGAGGGAGTGACATCAGCAAAGTAATATTTCATCCAGCTAATGGCAGAGATATGAGAATCAGGAGAAGCATTCTTTCCAGGTAGAGGATGAGGTGGCAGTGGAGGCAATGATAAAAGCTGACGTGGCTTATGGGGAGATTTAGGATGACCCAAATGAGTTATGTTGTTGGAAACTCGAACAACACAATCAGGTAGTGGAGGTGACACTCTGGAAAAGTGCCTCACTTTATGAAAACTGCTCTTCAGCCACATCATTGCACATACTGCCTGAATATAGTAATTACAATTCAACATCTTTAAGAAGTTTTCATAGTTAGACTATTTTCATACAATAGCAAGAAAGATTTATGGTAGTTGATCAAAATATAAGGGCAATGACCATTTACAAACACTTAGCTAGCTTTCAAATAGCAAGATGATGAAGAGATCAATAGAAACATTACAGATTTGTCTCTTTTTCCCGAAACTTATAGTTAAGATCCCAATTTGGATTATAAAAGCACATTATACAGGAAAGAGAAGTGTTTGAAGGAAAGATAATTTTTATCTGGACTTGAGGCATTCCATTTACATGTGCCTCATATAAAGTTAAGTTATTGTTCTTATAAAGCATGTATAACCTTAAGTGATCACATATGCATCAATTCCGATAGAAGAATACCTTCCAAAATTCGAAATTTTTCAACAAACCTTCGGTTAGATTTCAATTTTCCCATAGCAAAACTTAACAATAGATTAACGCATTCAAAAAAGTTCACAAAATAACATTAAATATCAAATCACTTTACCGTCACAGTGGCAGGGGAACTAGCGACAGTGGAGCAGCAGCTGCAGAGAGAGGAGAGGCGGAGCACGACGGTAGCAGGCGGAGGCCGGAGGCGGCGACGCGCAGAGAGTGAGAGCAACAAGAGGGCTACGGTGCCGAGGACTTGGGTTCGTTATTGGGGCTTGGGGGCAACCCTGTAATTGGGTCCCCAACTCCTCTAACTAAAAAAAAAACAAAATTATTGCTTATTGTTTATATCTATCGTTATAATCTAAGTTATTGAATAAAATCCTTAAAAATTTGTGTTAGAAATCTACCCTAATAAATGAAAATGTTATTGTCACTTGTCATTCTCTTATTTATTTGGCCACATGTCATTTTGTCATATCTACCCTAATAAATGAAAATGTTATTGTCACTTGTCATTCTCTCATTTATTTGGCCACATGTCATTTTGTCATAATTTTGAAATATATTTATTTTCCACTTGTCAATTACTTCATTATTCATTTCCATTGTATCATTAATTTAATTTCCATAAATTAAACCTACTATAATAACTATTAATTTCAAATTTGAAATTTCAATTTCAATTTCAAATAAATTTACACTTTAAACATTTGTATTTAACATTTTATTATAATAAATCGTTTAGTACACGGGTCTAACAATTAAACAGATAATTTTAATTAATTTATTTTTTGCATGTTTTTTTCTTTATAATTTTCACTTATTTCATATTTCAAATTCAAATAAACTCTTCATTTAATCGCTCCTGTTTAACATTATATTTTAATTAACCCGTATAATATACGGGTTTCACAACTAGTTAACTAAATAAGCTAATTTTTAATAAGTATCTTCCTTCTTGCTTATTAATTATTTTCACCACAAATAAGCTAAGACCATCTCCAATGAATTCAATGGATTGACATATGTACATTCTACTCATTATACAGTTTTATCCATTAAACTCTACACTCCATTAAACTTTATACAATTTAATGGATTGTCATATCATTTATCGATTTCTTTTATTTATTGTTATTTTTTAAAAAATTAATTAGCATGGAAATAAAAATTAAAAACTACAATTAAAATTAACATTAATTAAAAATTTAAAATAAAATATAATTTTAATATATATATATATATATATATATATATATATATATACACACACAGAGAGAAAGAAAGAGAGGTAAGTTATATTGAGAACACGTAAAAGATCGAGAACACGAGAACAGTCCATTTTTGTTACTTTTTTAAAATAATGTCTTTAAAGTGTAAAATTTTAAAATACGTTTATTAACTTAATTTATGCAATATTAAATTATTGTATTTGTTACTTTTAATTCGACTGATAACACATCCCGAATTATTCGTACCTACCATATTCATCTTCAAAATATCCGTCTTTTTTCATTCACCCCTTTTCTTTCGTTTTCCTTTCATTCGTTACAGTACAGTTCCAAGTTGGTTATCTTTTTTGATTTTCCGATGATTTGCAAGCATCTTTAAGCTAGAATTGGGAGATCCTTCTATATCAGTTTGTTTCACATTACGTATCAATATTCCTGTAGTTTTTGCTATTCGATGATATGCAACCAATGTGAAGCTGCAAATTTGGGATTCTTCAAGACTACTTGCGTTTTATCGTTCAATACCGTCGATATAAAAGCTTATGGAGGTCGATTTTGAAGGAGGTTATGCAGTGGGGAATCGCACAAGAGGTAAGTTCCTTTTACATCATTCAAAATTTTTCATAAATTTAATCGGTATTGTCATCATTATGTTGTTAATTTCAATTGATATCTAATGTTTTACATGAGTTTGCAATCTTACTTTCGATTTTGTCAAACGGTTTATGTAAGATTTTTGACCTATTTTCTCACTTATAGGTTCATTGTTAACTTTTTTTTTCTTTTTTAATCATATAAATCGATGTGCATAAGGTTGAATGTTGTTATTGGCATCAATATGTTGTTAAATTCAAATGTAAATCATCTATTGAGATGAGTTTGCAATGTAGATGGTTTGATTAGATAAATATGTTCACGGGTATTTTTTGCCCTGATTTCACTCTTATGTGCTACCTGCTAAAGTGATTGCACTACATTTATTCATCATAGATTCCATTTAAATGTATGTTATTTCTGTGTTTATTAATATGTTTCAATTTGCATTATGTTTATGGGTATAGTTAACACTTAACAGTAACATCAGGCTTATGTATTTGTTATCACGTTTGATCTTATTTACCCTAACTTCATGCTTTTATGTTACATGTTAAATTGTTTGCACTACATTTATTCACCATATAGTCCATATAAATGTGTGTTATTTCTGTTTTATTCATATATTTCAGTTTGCATTATTTTTATGGGGGTAGTTAACAGTAAGATTACACTTATTCTTTTGTTATCATGTATGAACTACACTAGGGCGCAGGAAAAGTGAGCGTATTCGTAACAGATATTTACTTATGAAATTCAAGAAAGATCCCTCAAACCCAATAATAATAGATATGGATGGAGATGCATCTGATTCTATCAGGATTACCCCCATACTAACCATTGCAAAACATGGAGTTCTGACTCAAAGGTCAAAATTCAAACCTGTTTCAACTGTTACTCCAATTCAGAATGAAGGTAGTTTTTTTTTTATTAATTTTTGAATTAGTTATCACACCAAAAAGCATAGTCTTCATTATTTTTGTTTATGCCTCGGTAGGAATACAAGGTCAACAATCTCGACATAGTGTTTCTGTTGAAGTGCTTCATGAAAATCGTTCAAAGTAGAAATGTGATCCACATTCCACTTCCCAATCACCTGCTGTTGGATATACAAAATCGGGTAACTCATTAACACTGACTTTTTTAATTTGATAGTGTAATTCATTTATCATATTTACATTGCTTATGACTATGTATTGTATGAAGGTAGTTTTTTTTTTTTTTTTTGAATGAAGGTAGTTTTTTTATTATTTTTTGAATTAGTTATCACTCCAAAAAGCGTAGTCTTCATTATTTTTGTTTATGCCTCAGTAGGAATACAATGTCAACAATCTGACATAGTGTTTCTGTCGAAGTGCTTCATGAAAATCGCTTTCATAACTAGTTTTTTGGATATATTACTTTGATTATTATTTTAACTATTATAATTATTTTTATTTTTATTTTTATTATTATTACGTTTTTAAATCTATAAAAATATTCTATTATATAATGTGTTATGCTGATATTTTAATTATTAATGTTACTTTGATTATTATTTTAACTATTATAATTATTTTTATTTTTATTTTTATTTATTATTACGTTTTTAAATCTATAAAAATATTCTATTATATATATTTTAAATATGGTTTTAAGTGTATACTTTTTTAAAGATATACAATTATATGTGATTATCATCATATTCAAATACTAGGTGTCAGACCCGTGTATTACACGGGTTTATAATTATTTTTATTTTTATTTTTATTTTTATTATTATTACGTTTTTAAATCTAAAAAAATATTCTATTATATATATTTTTAAATATGGTTTTAAGTGTATACTTTTTTTAAAGATATACAAAATATTTTTATACATATGTTTTTAAATACATTTTTTAAAATATATTTATTTGTATTTAATATATATATATATATATATATATATATATATATATATATTCAACAGTATGGTTTTAAGTGTATATTTTTTAAAGATATAAAAAATATTCTTATACATATATGTTTAAATACGTTTTTAAAAATATATTTATTTGTATTTAGTATTTATATATATTCGACAACAAGTTTCTGCCTTTAATATATATATATATATATATATATATATATATATATATATATATATATATTAAAATTCTTGGCCTTAGCTACAGTAAACTTAGTGTCTTTTGCCATCTTTGATCCATTTCTTTTTCCGATTTACTGTTTTGTCCCTTCATTTCCGCCTATTTTATGTTTGTTCTTTGCAGTGGGCATTTTATGTCTATATATCTATTGATTGTGTACATATGTTGCTTTACCTTTCTTCACCGCTTTTTGGCCCAATCAGGTTCAAATTTGTGTAATTTTTTCTTAAAGCTTCTCCCATTTGCACCGATAATCACTACTTCATCTTCTTCTTCAATGTAAAACAACCAGGTATTCTTGCTCTGTGAGAGTCATCCTCGAATTCCTGTCAGTTTGTAAAAATAATCCTCTTTCCTTCCCCTAAATTCTTACATCGACTCAAATAACAGATCAAATATTAATACAGGAAAAAAGAAGCAAAAGGTCACTTTGTGTGTGTGTTGTGTTCAATCCATCGGAAGGAATACCAGTCGGAGGCCGCTTCCTCCCCGCCGATTATGTCAGCGTAACCTACTATGATGCTACGGCTCGAATCTTCCATCACTGACTCAATTCGGGCACACATTTTTCTCTCACCGCTTCCACCACTTCCCACTTCCCCTTAAACATCGATTTCACCCTTCATTGCTAATTGCGAGATCAAAGGAAGAGGTTGAAGACAACATATGTGTTGATGTTGTTGCTGATGGTCAGTGACGGCCTCACTAGAGGGCAGGAATCACAGTCACTCACATAAGGAATCGATGGTGGTTGAGGGATGGATGAAGCAGTTGGTCGGTGCTGTAACAAGTGAATCAGCTCAGCATCGGTGGTGCTGGTCACTTAAGCGTGTAATTGCGCATGCAGCGTTCCACCCGACGGCTACTGGAATTTAATTTTTACTTATTTCTTCCTAAAATAGTTGGGCTCCATATTGGAAAGTTGAAATGGGTTTAATACACATCTCCAGGTGTTTCAATTTCTAAACAATTAAATCCAATTTACTTGATTTCGACTCTCTTTTTTTCATTTGGGATTCATATCTTCTCCTATTGAAGTTTTCTCTTGTGATTTTTGTAGTAAATAATGATTTTATAGAGTATCATGGAAAAGGAAGCATGTTTTACCAAAGAGATTAGTGGTGGTGGAAACAGGAATTCAAAGTGGAGGAACAATGCTTATTATTAGACAATCATAAGTCTCTTTATTTATTGTGATATTTTACCTTCCTGTATTTCCTTTATTCTTAGAGGGTTGTTCTTGTAACTTTCTCTTTTATAAATTGGTTACTCTCCTTCTTATTGGGCAAGGAGAGTTATTCTCTCCTGGTATCACTCGCCTAGATCCCGTCTCCCGCTATTCTTCTTCCCCACCCGATTCTTCTTCTTTTTTTTTGCCGATCAATGGCATCCTCCTCATCTTCTGATACACTCCTCCCCATGAGCACTATTTTACACCTCATCACCAATCGGCTCTCTTCCTCCAATTACCTGTTGTGGAAAAACCAACTGCTTCCCCTCTTTTCCTATCAGAACCTTCTTGACCACGTTGATGGATCCGCCAATGCACCGGCGGCTGAAATCCTTTCTGACGGAAAACCATCACCAAATCCAACATATTCGGCTTGGCTCTCTGCCGATCAGAGAGCAATGATTCTTCTCCACGCTTCACTATCTGAAGAAGCCTTCTCAGAAGTCGTTGGTCTTGTCACTGCCCGCTAGATCTGGGTGGCTTTGGAAAATGCCTACAATAACTCTTCTGTTGAGCGCGTTCACAACTTACGTGATCAGCTTCGCAAAATCTCCAAAGGTACCTCCAGTGTTACCGATTTTGGGCATAAATTCAGGTCTTTATGCGATCAATTATCGGCTATTGGTAGCCCTGTCGACGACTCTGACAAATTACACTGGTTTCTATGTGGCCTTGGTGCCTCGTTCGAGACCTTTTCCACTGCAATTCAGGCATCTCGCTCCCACGTTCCCTTTCGGGATCTTCTTGCTCAAGCTGAAGGACACGAACTATTTCTTCAGTCAATTCATGGTACTGTCTCTCCACCGGTGGCATTTAATGTACAAACTCGTGACTCTACCCCCCAACCGGGGTCGTGGTGGTAGATCTTTTCGTGGTGGTCGGCGGCGTGGGCGCCGTCCCCCTCACTGTCAACTGTGCCGCCAAAACGGTCATTAGGCTAATGTATGTCCCCGTCTTGCCACTTTTGCCACTCATGCTCCTGGTTCTGATGTTGATCTAGCCAAAGCTTTTCATGCCCAATGCCACGTTTCAACCTCCAGTCCAGATTGGTATGTTGACTCCGGTGCCACGGATCATATGTCCTCTTCCGCTGACTCGTTAACTCAACCCACACCATACTCGGGAAACAACAAGGTCATTTTTAGGAATGGTACTTCTCTTCCTATCTCTCATATTGGTCACACTTCTTTTTCTAATGACATACGGATTCGAGACATGTTGGTCGTTCCCAACCTTTTTAAAAATTTGTTATCTGTTAGCAAATTGACCGTTGACAATCATTTGGATGTTTTATTTTCCCAACCTCATTTTTATATCCAGGATCGATCAACGAAACGGGTTCTTGCTCAGGGCCGATGTGATCGGGTTTTGTATGTGCTTACTACCAACCCTCAAGTCCTTTTTGCATCCACCAGATCCAAATTGAAAGCTTCGTTTGAACTTTGGCATACTCAGTTGGGACATGTGTCCGTTGATACTCTTTTACTATTAAATAAACAGGGCCATTTTTTGGTTACCTCTCTGTTACCGAAACCTGTTGTGTGCTCTTCTTACCAACTTGCAAAGGCACACCGTTTACCTTTTAAGAATAATGAAAAACGGGCTTTACATATGTTAGACTTGATGCATTGTGACTTATGGGGCCCATTCCCCGAATGCTCAGTGGACTCTTACCGTTATTATGTAACGTTTGTCGATGATTATTCTAGATTTACGTGGTTTTACCCCCTTCGCACTAAATCGGGTTTTCATGCCATCTTGGATGTTTTTTTTAAAATTTGTACAAACTCAATTCTCTCGTAAAATAAAGGTTTTCCAAAGCGATGGTGGCACGGAATTTTTAAACCACAATGTTCGAATATTGCTTGATGAGAATGGTACGATCCACCGCATCTCATGTCCGTACACCCCCTACAAAATGGTCGGGTGGAACGTAAACATCGCCATATTGTTGAAACTGGCCTTGCAATGTTATTTAATGGGTATGTTCCTCCGTTATATTGGGTTCACGCGTTTAGTTCTGCAGTCTATATCATAAATCGCTTACCCTCCACAGTGTTACAAAATAAATCTCCATTTGAGCTTCTCTTCAACCGTGTTCCCACTTATGATCACTTTTGTAACGCCCGCAGATCCGGGCTAGTCAATTTAGAGACAATAGGGGTCGAAAACGACTTTTTGACAAAAAGATTATTTAGAATAAATAATCTTAACCAATTTGTAGAATATGTCACAAGGTTTCCGTACATATAAAGAACGCTGAAATCCGAGTTATAACGAAGAAGTTATGACCCGTCGAAGTTTCGCGTCGGAACCGGCACGGCGCCGGGAAGCGTAAATAGTAAATTTATGATATATAGAGATTTAGCCTTAGCGCTCTAAACAAAAGTCGTAGAATATGTTAAACTAAGAACATCGATAAAAAGAACGCCCAAATCTGACTTCGTATGAAGAAGTTATGATTTTTCGAAGTTTCGGATTAGCGGTGTACAGCCCGAAATTCGAATTTTAGATCGATTGATTTTTAGCCGACACAACCTAAACAAGAATCGAAGATCTCGTTATTAGTAGCGTAACGATAAAAATACAGACGAAAATGGACATCGAATAAAGAAGTTATGAGATTTTAACGGACCAATCCTGTCCTGGCCTGTTAAAAATATAACTTTAAAAATAAAGTCAAAATTAACCAACGGAGTCTAAACGAAAGTTGTAGAGTATGTCTCCACCTACGCGTGGATATAAATAACGTCAAAAACGGAGTTCGTATGAGCGAGTTACAAATTATAGTAGTATATTTACGTATTAAAATAAAGTATAAATCATGTATACGTACACATATATATACATATGTATATATCATTAGAAAGGTATCGACGATGCGGTTATTATAAAACTAATGTTGAGTTCTTTCGACATTAGTTTAGTACAAAGATCGTTAAATCCATTTAAAATAGTATTATAGAGGGGTGTTTAGTTGTTTATATAACTAAAAGGTCATTAAGTAATTATGGAGGGTAGTTTTTGAAAATTCAATTAGTATAAATAAGAGCCTTGGGCTCTCATATTTCTTGCACCATTCTCTTGATTCAAGAGTCTTTCTCTCCTTATCCCCCGAGCATTTCGGTCCCTCGTGATTCGACTTCTCTTTCTGTAGTTTTAGTATAGTAAGGTGAGCGCTGAAGCGCTGCACGAATCTTTCTTAGAAAGATTCAGCGACGAAGTTCTGCCCCTGCAGAGCCCGACTCCTAGCTAAAATCCCCTTGAAAGTAAGTTATGTTTACCCTATTTTAAATATAGTTTATATTTAAAATTAGTATTGTTATTATAAATTTATAATAAATATTTGGGCTATTATTATGACTTATATAAGTGTCGTTATAATATCTTTTAACTACTCGCGGTACGGGGAATCTGGTTTAAAGGGCCGCATAGGGTTGTTGGATTTCAGAAGTGCTATACGCCAAAATGGTCCTGCCCTCCGGTGTTTTATGTCTGGCCCCTGTCTGTACATAGTAGTTGGAAAGTATTGTTTAAACGCTTATATAATAATAATAATAATAATAATAATAATAATAAGACTAATAATTAGTCACGGTAATATTAGACTAAAATCTAGTGGTGATAATACTAGGTTTCGTCAAAGGAAATTATTTTAAAGTAAACGAAGCGTTGTCCGAGTACCGAGTCACCACCTTCTCAGGTGAGTGCATAGTTACTTTCAGCTTACACATAGATATGAAGTATTTTATATAAATTACGTGCTGTGTGTGTATATTATCTGTATACTTGCTATCTATGCTGGATGAACGTTTTATACATGTTTTCAATGATTTAAACTGTATATGTATTTTATATCTACAAAATGTGTTGGGTAAAACATGGGTAGATGTATTAGTTGCTGTGTGATAAAATGAAATAATGAGATGCCTCGTTATAGATGTTCTTGATGATCTAGTCATCTAGCGGAGTATAGATGACGACCACGGACTATTCTAGACAGTCCAATGGAACACTAACAGGCTCGCAACCTGTAGGTGTTTATTCGAACTTTGTGTTTAACCGAACTGTGTGTTTATTCGAACTGTGTGTTTATTCGAACTGTGTGAACTGTGTGCTCACCAGATATACTCCATCCCAATGATAGTCCTTTGACTAGGTCCCTTGTGTTAGATGTTTTAGGGACGTAATGTGAGGATAACGAGAATGGGTAATTGGGTTGATTGTTTGATGTTTAAAAATAATAATTATATTATTGTGGGTTGAAAACCCTATGTGCTCACCAGGTTTCCCAACCTGACCCACTCAGTTTATTTTTATCACAGGTGTTGATATGAAGTCACAATACACTGAGAGATTTAAAGAGATGTAGATCACTAGTGTAAATAATTGTAAGTTCTGTTTATGCTTATGTTTCTGTATTAACGATGACATCCCAAACATTTTAAAATGAAATAAATACGTTTCATCGAAAATGTTTTAATAACGTATTTACCATGTTTTTCTGGGAACAAATTCCGCAACATTTTTATAAAATGAAGTACTCTGATTTTTATAAAGCATAAACAAAATCGGTCTTTTCTGGCCGTGAAAATGGGGATGTCACAACTTTCGACCTTTTGGTTGTCGGGTTTATCCATACCTAAGGGACTATGCCGACCACAAACTCTCTCCTAGAAGCCTCCCATGCATTTTTCTCAACTATTGTTCTCAATATAAAGGCTATCTATGTCTTGAACCTACCACCTCTCGCATCTATATTACCCGACATGCTAAGTTTGATGAACGACTTTTCCCCTTCACCGGTGACACTTCTCAAACCCCGGTGACCATGCTCATCTTAACAAAATTTCAAGACGATTCTTCTTGTTTCCCTATTGTGCAGGTTGCCTCGCCGTCATCCTCTTCTAGACAAGTCAAACCACCACCTTTGTCTACCTGTGGTCTATGTGATGATGCCCAACATGCTTCGGTGGTTAACCCTTCGTCTGTTAACCCCAACCATCCTGTGGTTTCTGAACCTGTTGCATCCGAGCCGGTTGCATCCGAGCCTGCTGCATCCCAGCCTGCTGCATCCCAGCCTGCTGCATCCGAGCCTCCTGCATCCGAGCCTGCTACATCCGAGTCTACTTCCCCAGCCTCTCCTGCTCATGCCCCTGGCCCTGGTGTGGGCCATCTGATGACTACGAGAGCCAAAGCTGGCATTTTTAAACCCAAACATTGGGCTGATTTAGCCCACACTAACTCTCATGGGCTTTTCTCTGCTTTATTTGCTTCCAAAGATCCAAAGGGTTTTCAAAATGCTTCCAAACACCCACATTGGATGACTGCCATGCATCAAGAAATGGATGCCCTTCACCGAAATAATACATGGACGTTGGTTCCGAGACCTAAACGTCAGAACGTTGTCAGTTGTCGTTGGCTATTCCGCACTAAATATCATGCTGATGGTTCAATTGAAAGACACAAAGCTTGTCTCGTTGCTCAGGGATTCAGTCAAGTCCCGGGGCACGATTACTCTCACACTTTCAGTCCGGTTGTTAAAGCCTCCACTGTTTAAATTGTGCTCTCTTTGGCTACTCTTAACAACTGGAAACTTCACCAACTTGATGTCAATAATGCTTTCCTTAATGGCGAACTGAATGAGCTCGTATATATGGAGCAACCACCGGGCTTTTCAAATGCTTTATTTCCTCATCATATTTTTCGTCTTAACAAAGCTATATATGAGCTTAAACAGGCTCCGCGGGCCTGGTTCCATCGGCTCAGCACCTTCCTTATCGCTACTGGGTTTGTATGTAGTAAGGCGGATACCTTTTTGTTTGTGTTCAAACGGGACGCGTGCATTTTGTATCTGCTTATCTATGTTGATGATTTAATTTTGACCGGAAATCAAGACTCTGTCATCCAGTCTTTTATTACCAAATTACATGATACATTTGCCATCAAGGATCTTGGACGCCTTAATTTTTTCCTTGGGCTCGAAGTTATCCATACTGATACTGGCTTATTTCTTAGTCAATCCAAGTATGCTCACGATATTCTTCAACGAGCAGCACTTCTAGATGAGAAACCAGCTACCACCCCACTTGCTTCTAATGCCGCATTTGTCTCAAGTGGTGATCTATTTGATGATCCGACACTCTACCGGTCTCTTGTCGGTGCGCTGCAATAGCTGACCATCACCCGTCCTGGCATTTCCTATGCGGTTAATCAAGTTAGTCAGTTTCTTCAAGCTCCTACTTGCTATCATTTTCAGAGTGTCAAGCGTATTCTTCGCTATGTTAAGGGCACTATCTCTTTTGTCCTCACCTTTTCTCGACGTAACTCCACTGCCCTTCTTGGTTTTTCGGATGCGGACCAGGCGCGATGTCTTGAGACGCGGCGTTCTACTTATGGCTGCTAACCAGGCATGAATAGCTTTTGTATTCACTAATAATATTAAAATTTTGTTGCAGGTGCAACCAAAGAAACGATATACCTAATTCATGAATTTGGAAAGAGAGGAGATATGACATCTGTAGTGGTTGTTTTTGAAGCATCCAAACATATAAATTTATTTTTGGGGATGAAAAAAGATTTTTTTATTGCGGGTCCGACCTAATCAACCATTGGACGAAATGTCCACACCTTGCATCTTACGTGAATATCTACACAATTAGAGGAAGATCCACAGAGACATAAAATGTCAAAACTTACTAATGAAGTTGAATATTCTCTAATGATAATGAACTTTAGGTTCTTTATTGTTTGCTGATATAATATAATGATAATGAGCTGCAAATATTTTGTTGAACGAAAGTGGCGATGCAATGTTATGGTATCAATCAATGTTTATCATTTCTCTATTTATTAAAAAGTCATGATTGTCATAATGATCGACACATGCCCTTGATAGGAAATGTTATGGTTGCTACTAAATTTGGTATTTTTTTTTCTTTTATGTGACATGTTGTTGACTTTAGGGTGTCTGAACAACTAACCAAAACAATTTCTAGAAGAAAAGTATCAACTACTAACATCATTGTGTATTCATATTTTATCTTTTACAAATATGCTAATAATATTTTATATTTTTTATGTGATTATGTGACAAAGTTTTGTAATGGTTCAGAAGGATACAATGGAAAGGTTATTTTGGAATGTTGTTTGACTTTGGTTCATGCATTGCAGGAAAATATTTGGTTGTTTATAAAAAATACGTCACTATTTCTTCTTTTTAATAAAGAGATTCACTGTTTCTTATAATAATTTACATTGCTATTGTGTATTTTTTTTGGAACTTACATAATTGGTGGTTTCTAATGAGCATAATAGTTACCTGGCATATATGTTGTATTTATTTTCTGATGTCATCAAACAAAGTACACTGCTATAATAAATGCAATATGATGTATTTACCATGAACATGGATATCTAATATCATATATGCATTTTGTAGGCTGAAGAACATGAGATGGAGAATAAACTGAGCTTCAACAGGAGATCAATGTTGCTGAGTCAGATTGCCTAAGTTTTTGTTTGTTTCATGGTTCTTGTGTAACATAGGAGTATATTTAATAATAATAATAATAATAATAATAATAATAATAATATTTTTATGCTTTGTTAATTATAAACTTTCAGATTGAAGGATATTGATGATGATTTATCATAAAGATTAATTATTGCAAGAGATGAACTTAAAGAGACCACTTATGAGGTATGAACTTGCTTTCATTTATTTCTTTACCAAATTAGTTAATGTCGAAATTGTGCCGTACACCTGAGTCGGATAAACAAGGTATTGTAAATGGAAATGTCTTGACCAAGGTTGTATCAGATTATGACATCATGAATGATTTGATGAGTGCTGGTTTGCATAGGTTGTGGAAATAGAGGTAAAGTGTAACATTTTACTTTTGTTTTACTTTTTTTCTAAATTATTTTTCATTTGTTTATCAGCTGGGCTAATTTATGTTCGGAACTACTTCAAGCAAATGTAAGTTGCTTAAAACTTTTATAGTACTTAATCTCGATTTGATTAAAGAAATGGAAAAGATTGCAAAAAAAAGCCAACCATGCAAAGGAATGGAGGTCTTTCAGATGCAGAAGTTGGATCAATCAGAGATGCTCAGTCATTGCTATAAGTTCTCATTTTAGTATTTTTTGGCTTTTTTTTATTCCCAAATATAGAGTCGGATGCCGTAAGTGGTTCACTAACCAATCATGCCTCTGAAACAAGTGGTTAGTACACCTCTCAGTTTGTTGAATCAGATTAATAAATATATTGCACCGAGATCAATTCCCAGTAGAATATCGACAAAGATACCGTGCTGATGCTCGACATGTTCGACATGATGCAGGAAAACATGACAGCAGCCATGAAAATATGCAACAAGATCGTGCAAGACCATCCAACACCATAACAAAAGCAACATCAACCACTTCTACAACATCCACCGCTTTATATTTATACAAAATATATACATACATATTTATATTGTTGTTTGCTTACCTTAGTTCAGCTCTTAATATATAAAATTCGTTTTCGAATGCATACAATTGGTTTTTAAATTTATACATTTGTTTTCAAATAGATATTTATGTTTTTTAATATATATATATATATATATATATATATATATATATATGTGTGTGTGTGTGTTTTAAATATACAAACACATATAAAAAAAGTTTTTAAAACATATAAATATATAAATATACTTTTTAATTTTATAGATACATATAAATATGTTTTTAATATGTGTAAAACGTTAAAGTATATTTTTACTATATAAATACGTTTTTTTTTTATGTTTTTTATAAATATAAGTAATATTTTTTGTACGTGTAACGTTTTTATTTAAAAAAAATACATATTCAAATGATAATGTAGTTTTTTATTGCATTAAAATACATATATGCTTTCTAATATATAAATATATAAATAGGTACTTAAATGTATACATATGTTTTTAAATTTATAAATAATGTATTTTTGTAATTTTTTAAATAAAAACAAATTATCATTTGAAACTTATATATATATCTATCAAAATATATCTATAAGAATAGTTTTTATATCTTAAAAAAAAGTAAACCGTATTTGAAAATATATATAATAGAATATTTTTATAGATTTAAAAACGTAGTAGTAGTAGTAGTAATAATAATAATAATAATAATAATAATAATAATATCAGCACTACACATTATATTTAAAGAAACCGATATTGTAATCCCAAAAACTCATTCAGCTCATTGGTAAGTCACTTGAGTTGTTCTTCTAGGAGGCCGGGTGTTCGAATCTGCTAACTTCATTTTCTCATCTTTTAATTTAAGCAAGCCACAAGCGACAATGCGAATCAATGCCTATGTGCATGACACGTGTGCAGGCAACCGGGAAACTTGCTTAAAGGGCTAAAACACAAAAACTGAATCAATGCCTATGTGCGCGACACGTGTGCAAGCAACCAGGAAACTTGCTTAAAGGGCTAAAATGCAAAAACTTATGTAAATTTTCGGCTATAATGAACCTAAAACTCCTCAATGGGTAAATCCGAATATTTCCGAAAAACTTGAGGGTTAGCCTTAACTAATTTAGCTTTTTTTAAGATATGAATTGTACCTATATTTGGAGTCCATAGGTGATATGATAATGTTGGATCTTGAGGGAATAGGATTTTGTATATATGAAACACCCAGTGGAGGGATCATAATCTTTGACAAGCTCCTCAAATTCATAGGTTCTTCTTCTTCTTGATCTCTCTTTTCTTCTTTCTTTTTCCTCAATTCTTTATATCGATCTTTCATCTTTTGATTGTTTGATGTTGTAGCATGCAAAGTGTTGTATACTGTTGGGAAAGTTGGTTGCTTTATTTCCATCTTTAGATCTAAGAGTTTGGGAGACTCTAGTCTAGACCTGTTGTAAGAACACGTTACACAATGTTATGACTTAGGAGGCATGAGTTGAGTTCCTGAAAGAAAGAATCTTGACACTCAAGTAATAATAGATAACAAATAAGGCATGAAATCTAATAGTATGATCTTCTATATGTTTCTTGTTTAATATTACAACATGAAGCTTAGCTATATAAAAAAGAGAATAAAGTGTTTGATAAGAACCTCAAGATAACGTTACATGATTCGGGTTGGTTTAACCATCTTTTTGGTGGTGGTGTACTTGTGGTTGTGGCTATTGACTTTTTTTCAAATAGTTTGTAAATTTACAAGTTCTTGCCATTAGTTTTTCAATGGCTATTATGAGTCTCAATAGACATCATATAAACAATGATAAACTAATAAAAATGAAATTAATTGGTTCGTAAATTTAGACTGAAGGGAGTGGTGTCACAAAAGTTACACTCCCTTTCACTGCTATATAGGCGACACATCATTATTTACCACAAAAGTGTGGTTTCATGCCACACTTGATTTTTTTTTTAATTAAATAAAAACTATATTTTTAATAAAAAACATTCATTTCATTACTTCAAAATAAAATAACATTACATTTCATTGTTTAAATAAAAACCCTAAAAAAATATTAGAAATTTTAAACCTACAAACTTAGAAAAACATACATTAAACGATTAAAAATAAAACTCACTACATGAACTCGTCTTCCGAGTCATCTTCCAGATCCAAATTGATGTTAATGTGTTGAATCCCGTAAATGTGTTCCACCAAGTCCATACGAAGATTGTGAAATGTTTCATTGCAATGAACCTCTGTTATCTTTTCAATGTACTCGTCGCCACCAATTTCTATTGCTTGTGTCGCGTGAATGGTTTCCTCTTCATCATACTCATATATCGCTCTTCCTTCATTTTCGATAATCATATTATGCAGTATTATACATGCACAAATGACTTCATGCATTTTTTCCTCGTTAAAAAAAATTGCTGGCTTTTTCAATATAAACCAACGTTTCTTGAGAGCTCCAAAAGCCCGCTTGACATCATTCGTAGCTCTTTCTTGAGCTTTCTTGAATTTTTTCCGACGAGTATCATTCGGACACGTAACGATTTAACAAAAACAACATACTCAGGATAGATCCCATCAACTAGATAATAACCATATTTATATGGTGTTCCACACAATTAGAAAGAAGAATCCGGTGCATATCCGTCTTATATGTTGTTAAATATAAGTGAACGATTAAGAACGTTAATGTCGTTAAGGGATCTAGGAGAACCAAAAAAAGCATGCCAAATCTATTTATCCTGTGATGTCACCGCTTCAAGTATGATCGTTGGATGCCCATGATCACCTTGGGTAAATTGACCATGATGTGAGGTAGGACAATTTTCCCATGCCCAATGTAGACAATCCAAACTTCCTAACATTCTAGAAAAGCCATGTACACTAGCATGATGAGATTGCAATCTCATGATGTCATTACGTGTAGGCTTACGTAAATATTTTGGATCATAAAACTGAATAATGGTTTTGCAAAAATATTAGACTATCTCGTGCAGTCCTAGCTGACATCCTAAAACTCTTGTCCAATGCATCAGGAGGGATGTCATATGCTAATTGACGAAGTGTAGCTGTAGATTTTTGTAAAGGGGTGAAACCGGGTGTACCTCTAGCATCAGGTCGTTTCTCGAAAAAATCACACTACCTCGTTAGATCTTCGACTATACGATCGTACAATGGTTTGAACATTTAGCATTTTCTTGAAAGTAGTCTTGTATCAGATGTTGGTTTGCATCTTCACGATTTCTACAAATAAATCTTCGGGTTCTCTTTTCAGCACTGTCGGATGTCCTATTGCATGCCGCTTAATTTAACAGCAACGACAAAACATCAAACATAACATCAAATTTTTCAGAAGAATCGAACGAAAGGATTTTTTTGATTTTTTTTGAGAGGTAATGTAGTAGAAAGATAAACAAAAATAAAAGGTTGAGAGGTTTAAATAGATGTTAAAGGTTAAAAGAAAAAAAATTTAAAACCCAAATTATGACCGTTTGCAATAGTCAAAGTGGCTGGCCAATCACATTCAACCAAGGACCGCTCCCTTCGAGAGCCGTATCGCTCCCTCAGCTGCACCTGGACCGCACCTAGGGGGCGGTGTTTGTGCTTATGTGGCAAGGGGGAGTACGGCCTCAGTCGTGCCATGGTCTTATTACACCATTTTTGCAACAATAAGTTGTCATTATTTTCTGGTGTAAACAATAACTCATCTCCAAACCATTACACTATTTTTGATCCTAATTAACAAACATGCTATTCGATGTATTGGTATTAGTCTAAATTGAAATACAGAGTTCACATATAAACAAAAAATCATAATAACACATGTCTATAGTGATACATATCTATATTTCAAACACTATTAAATAGATAAATAAATAAAAAACATACCTACACTTAAAATGTCCTTTTGAATTAAGTTGTTTATACAAAAACAAAATGGTTACATAAGACGTCCCACATAATGAGCTCGAGGATATTGTTTTTGTAATTGTGGCCATTGCACAAATAACTGATCAGCCATGTGTAATTTGTAAAGAAGCAAACCACCAATGTTAGGATTTGCTCTTGATCTCTCACTTGTTGTAAAAGACATTAATGCCCTCCTCATTTTCTCTCACTTGTTGTAAAAGACATTAATGCCCTCCTCATTTTCTTCACTGGGAAAAAGCTCAGATTATAGGACAAAAAGATGTTATGTTGCTTTTGCAATCCACATGTCATATCTACGAAAAGAGAAAGATACAGTTTCATTTTTTGGTAAATTTATAATCCAATATTGTAAAATCCCACAAGAAATATTATATATATATATATATATATATATATATATATATATATATATATATATATATATATATATATATATATATATATATATATGATAAATTTATCATTTTGCATAACAGAACTCCACCATTGAATTTCAAACACCACCTGAATCCACATACAACAGATTTTTTGTCAACCAAAAAATATATATTTTGAATTGAATCGTAAGTTATTTGAGACAAAATCTTCCACTAAATCACACTTCATATCAGCTATTGCAGATATAACCATATCCATTTTGCATTCATCAAGATACAAATTCAAGCATACAACCTTCTTGCTTCAATTTTATATTAGAAACCAACCAAGCAGAATTTGATTCGTACAAAATGTTCACTTGACTAGAAATTACTTGGAAACAACAACACAAGACATCAATTCAAGTAACATACTAACATTCATTGAAATCCAGAGATTGATGAACAAATAGCACTGGAAAAAGTCAATTCAAGTACCATTTAAGTGGGGAAAACAATAAAGTTCATAAAATAGCATACCTTGGAGATGATGAAGAACACTTCAAAGACGATCCATGTATTGTGCTTTTTCTGAAATGGATTGGAAGATGCTTTATAGAAATCGAGAATCGATCTATTCTTAGAAGCTATTTCCGTTTCGATTTGGATGCTGATTTGGTTGCGATTAGGAGAAATCGATAATGTTGCCGCAGTTCTTGTTCACTTGTTAGGATCGATTGCAGTGGTCTGGCAGATAGGTTGCGACTTTGATGGTTTCTAAACGAAATTACGAAGGGTAAAATCGGTATCCTTCATCCATCGCAGGAAAGGAATGAAGGAAGAAAACGAGGGAATGAAAATTGAAAATCACGTCTTTAGAAATTGGAAGGAAATCAACCACCAAACACTCGAACAGGTACATAGCGTTTAGAACATTTCTGGAAGTCTACAATGAAGTCCACGGCTCTATTTTAATTACAAAAACTACCCTCTTTTTATTGTAATTACGATTAAGCCCTTCAGGCCAAGTTTGACAAGTTAAATCTAAGATTTATTTTTGTTATATTTGACAACTTAAATCTTATAAGACATTAAATTTAACTCATATACAATTGTGAAATGTTTGTATTATGCCAATATTTGACCACAAACCAATCATGTCTATATTTTCTTATAAAAACTGAAAACTTATCCTAAATAGCCAAATATATATATATATATATATATATATATATATATATATATATATATATATATATATATATATTATTAAAAGTGTTCTCATATTAATTAAAAGAAAATCAACCTCCTATACCTATTGTTATAGTTTGTATATCATTCTATTATATAAAATATAAAATTTCAACGTAAAATTTTATTTTAGTATATTAAAACAATGGATAAAAATGAAGAATTTCAACGTTGATTTGGACTTAGCAACACCCACTGTGAATCAAGCAAGTTCAGGATTGAACTGAGTTTAAAATCAAATTGAATGACCAAATTATATATTTAGAAATATGTGTTATATGATATTTAATAATGATAGTATACTTTGAGTATTTCCAAGGAATGAAAACACATCTTAAACAGTTATTTTTTAACACATACAACCTCCTGAATCGGCTAATTTAAAAGTTTAAACTATTAACATAATATTATAGTTTTTATAAATAAAACATGTACAACAGTCAAAGTCAAACCAAATAAGACGACTTTAAATTCCAACTAATCTTCATATGAGAATGCATAGGTGCAACAAATCGAAGAACATCCGGCTAGGAATTTACATTTTGGCCCTCAAGACGCTTGGCAACATTCGGAATAACAATCTCCCTACAATGCAAATGTAGCAAGGGTACTTTGGACAATACACTTACTTTTTGAACATCCAACCCATCGAGCCTTCTCATCTTGTAGGGTTGGTCAGTTGGGCTCATAATTGGGCCTTGTCATTTGCTTCCATTTGTTGTGGACATTGGACAAACCAACCGTATTTGTAGTCCCCCACAATTGACATTCCAAGAGCTTAACACAATGCACTCGTATCTGATCAAGGCTTCATTCATCATTCATATTTGATAAAGTTATTAAATGCAACAAATAACAACCTACTTTCACAACTTATTTATTAGACTTTGTTCATTCGTGGTTTGATCTAGTTTTTTTTTTCTATACGTATAATATAGAGCAATATTGATATAAAATTTTATATATTTTTAAAATTTTTTATAATCTTAAAATAAAAAATAACAAAAGTAATAAAACCTTAGTTGTTTTAAAAATAAAATAAATTGTTTACAGTTTTTATAATCTTAAGAAAGTTGGTTAAAAACTAGAAATAACTTTTGATAAAATAGCGGGTTGGTTTTGGGTTTCTAATGAAGCAAAAAAAATGAAACGGTTGGGTTGTGTATGTGGATATGACGGTGTTTTTTTTTCTAGCAAAGGTCTTTAGTAAGTACGAATATAAAACTAAATAAAATTGAATCAATAAATAAAAAAAACATACTATTTATATTAAAATAAAGAAAAAAATTCAAAAATGGTCCCTATTGTTTACAAAAAATTGCAAGTTACCGGTGGTCCTTGTGTAACAACCCGTTGTTTCAAGCCAATGTAAGTCAAACTTGTTCAAATAAAAGCCAAAATCCTAACCAAGTACATGTGAATTCACATCATTTCATTGATACAGTAAGAACTTTGAAAGCTTAGAATGCATGTTTATTTAACTTGTATGTAAGTATATATGGAAAAACCATGTTAATGTAAGCAAATATAAACCTAACACTTAAATTTAACCATGATATATATATATATATATATATATATATATATATATATATATATATATATATATATATATATATATATATATATATATATATCATGGCTGTAAAAATCAGTCAAGGCGGCCGATTAATCGGCGCCTAGGCGCTTGCGGCCTCCAACTACTTATGCATAAGGGTTAGAGGGTAAAATAATCGGCCTTGGTCAATATCGGTCAAAATCGGACCCAAAATGGGGCTCAAAGGAGACAATTGGCCCAAAACAGAGTTGGATATGGATTTCAATAAGCCTTCTACCCTTTTTATAGAATTGTTTTCCCTTGATATTTTATCCCACCAACGATGTGGAATACTCAATTGAAAAAACACAGGACACACAGAGATAAATCAATTTGCTTCCTTTTTCTTCAATCTCGACTCCGATCAGGTGATACTCGAAGACAACTCGATCAGGTAATACTCGAACACATACACAGGTGGAAACAATCAAGAACCATGGATTGAAAACAGATAATCGTGGTGAAAACAAACACTCGTTCTAAAGAGCCTTTTCGATCGGCAATTCCCTGGCGTACCTCTCTTTTACTTCGCAGAAGAAACAGATTTGCAATTACAAAGACCATATACATGAGGATTACATGGCATCAGAGGTAGAGCACTGGTTCGTTCTCATCATAGGTTATCACACCCATCAACCATCTTCGTGTACCCTATCACCATCACTCGTTCGTTCCTGCTTCCTTTTTTTGAAATCGAGATTCTATTTGGCAGTTGCAAGATCTGTAATTGTTCTAGTGGGATCGAATTGCTTATTCATTTGATTAATCTGATTCGTTTTCTTGTTTATGGATGGAATCACTTTCGACTCAAATTGCTGATTCGTTTGATTATCTGATTATTGTTCTTGTTCTTGGTAAAATTGATCATTGGATTGAAGGCAAACCCACAAACTCGATTTGCTATTAAAACAGATTTTAGAGAATCCCATAAACTCGATTGAAGGCAACTTTAAATTGATACTATGTTTGTGTAAATGGTTGTTCGATCACTAGGAGTCACAATTTCAATTCTTAGGATTAATGTTTTATTTATTAATTTTTTAATAATTAATGGTCCCCGATTAATCCCCGCCTAGCCGATTAATCCTTTGACCCCAATCCACCGATTAGCCTACGTCGAACGATTTCTACAACCTTGATATATATATATATATATATATATATATATATATATATATATATATATATATATATGAGAAATATCATCCTACTTTTGTTCCAACAAATCCTCCTACCCAATTAAATGATGACATGTGTCATATTAATGTATTAAAATATCATTAAATGAGCATTCAATGATACACATGTCACTATTTAATTGGGTAGGAGGATTTGTAAGAAGAAATAGTAGGAGGATATTTAATTTCTCATATATATATATATATATATATATATATATATATATATATAGAGAGAGAGAGAGAGAGAGAGAGAGAGAGCTAGGTTCAGGTGTTTAAAGTAAGTATTGTGTTATTGTATGCATAACTGTGGGTCTATCAAAATTAAATAAATATTTAAATAATTAAATAAATAAACAAGGGTATTTTAGTAATTTAATAATTAGCTTCCACAAATAATCCTTATAATTATGGTAGCATTCAATTTTAACCTAATTTATTTTCTTATATACAGCCGTCATCGATCTTCCAACAAAAAGAATGAAGCGATAAGGGGGTGCAAAGGGTCACAGAAATATATTGGGAGCTCACAGAATGGGATGCGATCATTGGAGTCCCGCCATTACCATGACTGCTGTCTCGACCCTAACTCACACACTCGATTATCTCCCTCTTTCTTTTTCTATGGTTGACGCAAGTATGACAGCCCCCATGGAGAAGAGTGCGATCGATTTGAGGGTAACAATGGGTTTTTGAGTCGTCGAGCGTAAAAGAATAGAATACGTGACCAGATCAAGTTTCATTTGGCTTCCGATCTATTGGCCAATTTTGATCTTATTGATTCATTCAAACAGGTGCGAGGTGATTTCTCGAGGGCTGAGGAGTATTGCATCCGAGCAATCCTGGCAAACCCTATCGATGGAAATGCTTTATCAATGTATGCTGATTTGATTTGGGAGACACAAAAGGATGCATCTCCTGATAACTAGTTACTTCGATCAAGCGGTCAAATCATCCAATTTCGTTTTTGTTGCTGATCGATTTATGTATTATCACATCACAACTTCTTCCCTGTTGTCTCACCTTTCTTCTTACAATCACACGCAACACGCATCCGGTAAGTAAATTTGACCCTCTTTCTATTTTCCCCGCTCTAATTTCGTTTGTGTTGTTGAATGATCTATTTCGGAATAGTAATTGGAATTAGGGCATGATTTGGATTACATGTATCTTACAAACTTGCTAGAATTTGGAATGAATTGATTACATAACTTGCATTAAATAGTTCAATTAGGTTAGTTTATTGTCTAATTGTTCTTCCCCCTGGATTTTTGAGGTTTTAAGCTTTATGGTATTAGAAAATTGTCATCTTTGGCATACTTGATTGATGAAATTAAATGTATAAAGATCTGGTCAAATGGAGAAGTTATGCAAAAGCAAGTTGTAGGCATCATAAATAGTATGGGGTTGTTCAAAGTTCATATCCAAAAAAGCTGTATCACTTAGAACATTTATTCAGGGAAAGGGAAGATAATTGCAGCATATGTTTTGATTGAGATATATTATGAAGTTTTGTAGCCTACTATTGAATCATATCATAGAAGCAAGGTAGCTTACATACTTGCAAATCATGTTATTTTCACTTCAGGTCTGGTAGAATTTGCAAATTAACAATCTTTTGGTGAAATTTGTTATAGAGCTTATTATGATGCATGACAGGTGTTTGTGGAAGTTCCTGAAAAATAATCTGACCAGACCATGTGGTATTCATTCTGTCAGATTTACTAAAATTTTGTGTTATTTATTTGCCACGTAAAAGCATTCTCAAAGAATATTATTCTTACATGATTTGATTCATGGCAGTTATTTTCGTAAAATGTCTAATTTCATTGATGATCAAGGGCCTGAAGATTAGATGATGGTTGAACAAGTGTCACCGGTCTTCACAAAGGAAAGAGCTATTCTTCTGATAGAATAATCTACAATAGAATGATAGGAGTATATGTAATAATATATTCTGCTAGAATATTCAGGTCGAATAATATACATAGTTTTGTTTGTTATTAGTGAGTATTTCATTGTCATAGACTATTATATATAGTTTTTACTTTTTTAAGAATGTAATGAAAATTTTGAAGTTGTATCCAAAAATATATTAGTAGTCGGTGTTGGCATTCTTATAGAATATCATTCTAATAGAAATATGTATCTTGAAATTCCTAGGAAATATGATCCTACCAGAATGTCATTCTAATAGAATAAAATCGGGTTTAATTATAAAAATTACGTTATACTTAAAATTAAAGTAATTAAAAAAATTAGAATTCGTAAAAATTAGAATGTCATTCTGTCAGAATGTCCGAATTAAAAGAATTATAATTTGTAAAATCGGTTTTTTAAAATTAATAGAATCTATGATCCCTTAAAAATGCAATTTTCCTTTAATAAATCTATATTAATTGACTAAATTACCCTTGTAATTAATTAAGAGGATATTTTTTCAATTATATTTAATTCAATAATATATATTAATCACTTTCCATAAATAAGTAAATTTGATTGGCCCACATTTATGCATACAATAACACAATAGATACTCTAAACAAAATAACCTAAGCCTATATATATATATATATATATATATATATATATATATATATATATATATATATATATATGGATTTCAGTTTTGGGAATCTAATCCCAAAGCCAAAACTGAAAACCCTAAATGATGAAAAGCTTGGCCAAAATCTCCTTTCTACTTGACCAAAAACCAAAATTCATACATAATCTTCATATCTTCAAGAATTTTCTTCCAGATCACCATCCAATCTTCAAATCCTCAACCGAAATCATCATATCTTCAAGTGACTTTACCCAGATTCCTTCAAATCTGTATATTTCCATCAAGAACATTCATAACCATCTTCATATCTTCAAGTTTTTTCCCAAGAACACCAAGAACACCTTCAAATAATTCCTAATAAATTTTGTAAGTATTTCTTACATAATTTAGTGTTGTCTAACACTTTAAATTATTATTTAAATTATTTTATTAATTTTAATACGATATCGTGAATAATTATTATTAGGATACGACTACTCGCGTGGGTTCTAACCCGAGGATCATCGCTACTACTTTGTACCCAATTGAGAACGCACATTCGAGGTGAGTTCATACCCCTATATTTTCAATATTTTTCAATGTTATTAAAGGGGGGGGGGATACAAGTAACACACAAGGAATCTTGTGTTAACATTCAACCGATTTCAAACCGTTTCAAGCTATTTTTAAACTGTTTCAAGCTAACCTGAATTATTTCAACTGTTTCGACTATTGCTTTATTCAAACATAATTATATATATATATATATATACACACATATACATATATATATATATATACACACACACATATATATATATATATATATATATATATATATATACATATATGTATATATATACATATAAATGTGATTCAACAACCTTAGGACTGGTGTTTTCGCCTTAACTCCTGCTCCTTGTTTGGTTGTGGGGGCTTAGGGTAAATTCATGTGTCCGACTGTCTTTTAATTACAATTATGTATGTTTATATATATGAGTATAAAACTTTAATCCTTTTGTAACATGCTGAGCAAAAGGGGTATTTTCATAAATAGTTTTGTAACATATAAACTATAATAGGTATAGTTTATGAAACATACATACTACCTTACTAGTACAAGAACCATACAAGAACATACATGATAAATTATAATAGTTATAATTTATGGAACACTTACACTATTTTACTAAGTTCAAAAGTACATTACTAAAATAATTATTTAGGTATAATTATTTTACACTACAAGTACACTACAAAAGATGTATACATATATTTACAAGAACAAGAGAACATTTACACACTATACGTAAACAAGTTAATACAGGGTTGTGTGGCACTAATTCATTGTACCTATTAGGGTATGCGTTAAAGTCCTTATTATTGATGGGTTTTATAAAAACAATCATATGTGTGCATGCAACCCTAATTTGGATCTATGTTTTTACTATTAGATACACAACATTATGAACACATGGATAAAACCCTAATGTAGCATGCTATTTTTGAAATTCATATATAAGGTTAGATCACATACCTCTTGTTGTTATATTGCAATAACAACTTAAATCTTCAAACCCTTAGTCTTGAAAGCAAGCACCACAAGTGTAGTGCCTCTAATGGCTCACAAACACCACAAACAATTGGAGAGGCTATAGAGAGAGAAGGGAGGAGGTAGAAATCGTCCTTGGGAGCTCTTAGAAGCAAGTGGACGAATTCTTAAGGCCTAGGGGTCTTTATATAGGGTTGGGATTAGGGTTTCAGTCCTTATCCTTATCCAGTTACTTGCCCACCAAGCAACCACAAGATAAGCCTTGAAAAACCCTTATCTCTTGGACCTTGGACGATTTCAAGGATATCCTTATCCTTGAATTCCTTCATCCTTTAGAAAGGATAATCATTGCCTTACTTTGCAACTATCACATAATTACAATTCAGCCCCTCTAGTTTAATTAATTACACTTGATCACAAAATTAATTCCTAATTAATTATTGACCAATATTAATTAAACAAATATGATTTCTAGCTCCTTTAATATATTATTCTTATAACATGTTAATAAATCATAATAAGCTCTTTCTCTATTTATTTCTCCAGTCAAGTTGCTTCGGTGAAGGCAACCCAAAAGGACCATGCACAACCGGGTCAAGTATTTACCAAATATGGTTACGGGCTTAGACACTAATCCAACAGTCTCCCACTTGGATAAGTCTAGTAACCAAAAATGTAACGTACAACTCGATTAGCAATCGTAGCTCTCAAAGACGTTGTCGAACTCTGATCTCATCAGTATCCTGTCCTCTAGATAAGGGATCGTATAGTCCTCTGTTTAGATATTGTGCAAACAATCTCATGGAACTAATTGTCCAATAGTTGGTTTCTCGATCTCAGATTCATTTGACATGGAACTTAATTGAACACATCAATTCAGTCCTGACCGGGCCCGACACATAAGTCAAATCAAATCATCGAGCGGCCGTGATATCGCTTTTACCCTCTTAGGATAAAAGTAATAGATAAACTTCGACTTATATGCATTTACTTATCCACTAATCAACTATACACAACAATGCGTTTTATAACATCAATTTACTGATGCGGTTTCGCATTATCAATGCACAGCCAATTAGTAATAATAAATCATATATCTAGGTTTTAAGACCATATGATATTATCGTCTTGCGATCACTTTTTGTCACATTCCATAAAATGATTCCAGCAAGCGCGGGTTTATTCCAATGCTCAAAACATGTTCATAAGTACTCATGAATGTTGCAGCAAACCTTTGCTATGTCTAATACCCTTTGGACACTCTACATACCAATTCATGACAATCTTCATTCATACCTACTTCCAACATATGAACGCTTGTGGACCATTTGAATAATTCGATTATTCTTAATAACTCAATTATTCATGAAGTCAAAACATGCAAATCGAAACAATAGTTAAACAATCAACATAAGACAATAACTTTACTTATAAATAATACTCCTTTATTTAATCATCAAAATGTCAATTACATTTATCTATTATTATGTTACTAAAACTATCTAATCTAAACTAATATCATCCTTCAGCCCAATGCTCCTAGCGTGCTGCAAGTGCTTAACCCTACTCAGTCCCTTTGTAAGTGGATCTGCTGGGTTATCTTATGATGATATCCTCTTAACCACGAGGTGTCCTTCTTCTACTCGATATCTAATAAAGTGATACTTTCTGTCGATATTCCAAGATCTACCATGATCCCTCGGTTCCTTGGTCAAGGCAACCGCTCCTTCATTATCACAGAAAATTTCCATAGGCTCCTTTATGGCAGGCACAACTCCAAGGTCACCAATGAAGTTCTTCAACCATATCGCCTCCTTTGTCGCTTCGCTCGCTGCAATGTACTCTGATTCGCACGTTGAATCGGCTACAGTTTCCTGCTTGGAACTTTTCCAAGTCACTGCTCCTCCATTTAGGGTAAAGACCCAGCCTGACTGCGAATGGTAGTTGTCCCTGTCGGTCTGGAAGCTGGCGTCACTATACCCTCACACCTTCAAGTCATCACTCCCTCCGAGGACTAAGAACCATTCCTTGGTCCTCCGAAGGTACTTAAGTATATTCTTGACCGCAATCCAATAAGCTTTGCCCGGGTTCCCTTGATATCTACTGACCATGCTCAAGGCAAAGGCCACATCATGGCGAGTACAAGTCATAGCATACATGATCGAGCCAACTGCGGAAGCGTAAGGTACTCGGCTCATCTCTGCTATCTCAGCTTCGGTACTCGGACTTTGAGTCTTACTCAACTTGGCATTACTCTGTATCGGTAGTTCTCCCTTCTTCAAGTTTTCCATACTAAAATGTTTTAGTACTTTATCCAAGTAAGTATTCTAACTAAGTCCTATTAGTCTCTTACTACGTTCTCTCACTATCCTTATTCCCAAAATATAGGAAGCCTCTCTGAGGTCCTTCATAGCGAAGCACTTCCCGAGCCAGGACTTAACCTCTTGCAGAGTCGGGATGTCGTTTCCTATGATCAGTATGTCATCGACATACAAAACGGGGAAGCTAACTATACTCCCACTAGCCTTGACATATACACATGATTCATCTTCGCTTCATACAAATCCAAACTCTTTGACTTTCTCATCAAAGCAAAGATTGCATCTGCGAGATGCTTGCTTAAGTCCATAAATGGACTTCTCAAGCTTGCACACTCTATTGGGATGCTTCGGATCGACAAAACCCTCTGGCTGAGCCATGTAAACATCCTCAACCATCTTCCCATTAAGGAAAGCGATCTTGACATCCATTTGCCATATCTCATAATCATGAAATGCAGCAATGGCTAGCATCACCCTAATAGATTTTATCTTAGCAACTAGTGAGAAGGTCTCATCATTGTCAACTCCGGGAGTTTGAGTAAATCCCTTCGCCACCAATCGTGCCTTATACGTGTGCACATTCCCATCCACGTCGTTCTTCTTCTTGAAGATCCATTTGCACCCAACCGTCTTACGTCCGGGCACATTGTAAGTCCCTAATCTGCCTGTGTATCAGTCAGATCCGTTTGATGGTGCGGAATCCCAATCAAACGGATGATGTCAGATCAAATAGAAGAGAAGGAGAAGAAGAATAATATGAATCTTTGTATGTATTTATATGAATGAAGATCCGGATACAAAAGATTCACACACACATAAAAGCTCATGTTTCTCTCTGGCCGTAAACTCTCTAGGGTTTATCAATCTTTACTCCTCACCCTAACACCTCTATTTATACTTGGAATATGGTCCGGATAACACATGGGCCGTAAATGAGTTTACGGCCGTAAGGTGTTTACGGCCGTAAACTCAGCCGTAAACTAGACCATAAATTCACAAATATTACAGAAAAATACAACTTCCTAGAAAAGTAAAGTATAAACCATATTTTGACCCAACAATCTCCCCCTTGGTTTATAGCTTTCTTTTCTTAATTGACCCAACAAGCTCCCCCTAAAAAGTAGCTAGCTTTCTTTATAATCTTCATTGGGAACTTGGCTTCAACATTAATCTTCAAATTCTTCACGACTTCAAGATGAACTTGATGAATCTTCAATGAATGACTTCATGTTGAGCAGTTGTCTTTTCTTCAGAATTTGGCATTGAACGCACGTTGGGTGAGGAGGCTTGATGTACTGAATCTTGAAAGATAGCGCTTTCAGCTTGAGAATCTTTAGAGAGAACAAATCTTATGGATCACTTCAGCAGGTACGAAGATAGCAGCAGACTGATTGAGGAGGCTTCAATGCAATCTGTCACATAATCTTCAATTGCAGCTTCACCTTGCTTCTGGGGTTGAAAGATTGAATGTCGAAAGAATAATCTTCATTTCTTGCTCCTTCGAATGAGAATTCTTCGATGCTCACGAACGAAGCCTTTGGCTCAGAAATCTTCAACATAAACTCCATGAGTCTTATCTATACCTGAAATCACTTTTCAAGACAAAACAAAACTAAAAGAAAACTTAGCACACAAAATAAAACAAAAACAAAAATATTTTTGGATTTTTGATTTTTCTAAACAAGAAATAAAACAGAAATAACACTATTTTTATTATATATATATATATATATATATATATATATAATTATATATATATATATATATATATTAATTCTCCCCTAATATTTAAATTAGAAGAAACTATGAAAAATTTAACAAAAATAAAAAAGATATCTAACTTTAAGAGTGATTTGGGATCAAAGTTTTTAGATAGCCTTTATCCACTTGTCGGTACCTTTCATATTCACATCTTTGTCTGGTCGATCGTCGGTATTGTTGTCCACTTAAACACGAAAAATTGTGACAAATTTAGGATATACTATTTGTTACAAGACAGGGTAAACTTAAAATCCTAAAATTTATATATGATCCTAATTCCTTAAATACTATATCTTAAGGACCATTCATCTGACGACGACCAGGGATATTGTTGTCCACCTAAATTGAGCAGCGAGATCTATAGACAATCTGTATGAGTTCAATTTTAAGTGTACTGGAACGTGTTTCCCGCTTCCTGATATGCCCCAGCCATCAAGAACTTCCAGAGTACTCCTTACACCGGGTGAGCAGACAACCATTCAGAGAGAGAAGAGATTCAGAATTCTATTGCTAACTACTTCAGAGGGGTTGAGAAGAAGAAGGTTTCATATGCTGTGTACCAGGTCGGATTAAAAGTCGCGCAAAGGAGACAGCATATGGCTAACAGATAAGAAGTATTTCACACACACACACACACACACACACACACATATATATATATATATATATATATATATATATATATATATATATAGCCTGCAGAGAATAGAGTTGCATATGTTGTGTACCAGGTCGGATTGGAAGTCACGCAAAGGAGACAACATATGACTAACAGACGGAAAGAAAGAAAACGAGCAGACCTAATTTATCGGAATTTACCAGTCGTCCCATCCAACTGGAATTAAGGACAGAATCTGCACATCGAGGAAAAGTTAAACCACGGTTCCAAGTATGGGTTCACTTAATGTGACGAGTAGATTCCCATATATATCTCCCTGCTCAATCTATCCGAGCGTCGTATTATCAGGCTGAACGGATCTAACTAGGTCAAGATTTGTCAAGTCTATAAATTTCCTAAGTTCAATTCTGCCTAGTCAAGTCCATTTTAAAATTTTTCGTGCCTACCGACGCATCAAACCAGAGCATAGACCCTTCAAACGGACGATGTCAGATCAAATAGAAGATAAGGAGAAGAAGAATAATATGAATCTTTGTATGTATTGATATGAATGAAGATCTAGATACAAAAGATTCACACACACATAAAAGCTCCTGTTTCTCTCTGGCCGTAAACTCTCTAGGGTTCATCAATCTTTAATCCTCACCCTAACACCTCTATTTATACTTGGAATATGGGGTGGATAACACATGGGCCGTAAATGAGTTTACGGCCGTAAACTCAGCCGTAAACTAGACCATAAATTCACAAATATTACAGAAAAATACAATTGCCTAGAAAAGTAAAGTATAAACCATATTTTGACCCAACACACATTGTCAACCAAATTCCAAACTTGGTTGTCATATATGGACTGAATCTCGCTGTCCATCGCCTCCTTCCATCTTACAGACTCTGGGCCTGCCATGGCTTCCTTATAGCTGTTAGGTTCATCTGGATTTACTAGTGTACTATCACTAATATACGTGTCCCCTTCAGTAGTAATATGAAAACCATACAACTAGGGTTGAACTCTAACTCTTTTAGAACGTCTAAGAGGTAAGGACTGGTCAATTGGTTCAACCGGAGTTTCCTCCTCGGGTTGAGCGCCAACGGTAGAGGTTCCTTCATCGCTCGATTATTGAATCTCTTCAAGATCAATGTGCCTCCCACTGTCTCCTTGGCTTATAAGTTCTCGCTCTCGGAAAACCCCTCTCCTCGCAACGAAGACAACATTGTCACTCGGTCTATAGAAGAGATATCCAAAGGATCTCTACGGGTGGCCGATGAAAATACATCGCTCACTACGGGGTTCGAGCTTTTCGTGAGTCTCTCGTCTTACGAAGACCTCACAACCCTAAACCTTGATATGTGCCAACGAGGGAGCCTTCCCTGTCCACATCTTGTGAGGTGTTTTGGCAACCTTCTTTGTAGGGACTCGGTTAAGGATATGGGCGGCAGTCTCTAAGGCATACCCCCAGAATGAGATAGGTAGTGAAGCACGACTCATCATAGAACGGACCATGTCTAACAAGGTTCGATTACGCCTTTCTGCCACACCATTCAACTGCGGTGTCCTAGATGGCGTCAATTGCGAAACTATTCCGCATTCCTTGAGATAGTCATGGAATTCAAGACTTAGGTACTCTCCTCCTCGATCGGATCGAAGCATCTTGATTTTCCTGCCCAATTGATTCTCCACTTCATGCTTGAACTCTTTGAACTTTTCAAACGTTTCTGACTTGTGCTTGATTAAGTAAATATACCCATGTCTACTATAATCATCGGTGAAAGTCACGTAGAAGCGGTTCCCATCCTTTGTGGTGGATCTAAAGGGCCCACACACGTCGGTGTGTATGAGATCCAATAAACCCTCACCCCTCTCACAAGTGCCAGTGAAGGGTGACTTGGTCATCTTTCCAAGTAAACAAGACTCGCACGTGTCATCTTCCCTAAGGTCGAATGACTCCAACACTCCATCCTTTTGGAGTTGGGCTATGCGCTTCTTGTTGACATGTCCAAGACGACAATGCCACAAAGATGCTTTATCCATACTATTGGAAGAATCCATACACAACACATCATTTCCTAGGTTATCTATAACCATAATAGTTTCATAAATTCCATTACAAGGCATTGCTTCAAAATATTAAACACCATTTAGATAAGCATAAATTGAACCATTCTCATTATTAAACGAATATCTAAATCCTTGTCTAAACAAACCATGAAAAGAAATGATGTTTCTTGCCATATCTGGCGAGTAGCAACAATTATTTAAATCTAAATTCAATCCATTACTAAGCACTAAAGAATACACTCCAATCTTGGTAACAGCTGACGTTCTTCTGTTCCCCATGATTAGATTTATTCTTCCAAGCTCCACATCCCTATTTCTTCCTAGTCCCTGCAAATCAGAACAAATGTTGTAACCACATCCTGTATCAAGAACCCAAGAAATAGAATGAGATGAATCATTAGATTTAATTGTGTATATTCCTGCATAAGATGGCTTGATCTTTCCATCCTTGATGGCTTGCAGATATTCTGGGCAACTTCTCTTCCAATGCCCTATTTTGTGGCAATGATGGCACTCTGCCTCCTTTGGGTTAGGGTTGGGCTTAGCAGGATCAACCTTGGTCCCACTAGAAGAGGAACCATCTTGGGATTTTCCCTTGCGGTGGCTCTTGGACGGAGCCTTCCTCTTCTTGCCCCTTCCCTACCCTATAGCCAAAACAGGAACAGCGGATGGATTAGGAGTTGGTGCAATAGACTTGTCCTTAAGGTTGCTCTCAGCAGTCCTTAGGAGCCCTTGGAGTTTGCTTAGGGTGACCTCTTCCTTGTTTATGTGGTAGGTCATCCTAAATTGGTTGTAGCATGAGGGCAAGGAGTGAAGAACAATGTCAATAGCCAAATCTTCCCCAAAGTTGACATTCAACTTGCGAAGACGATCAACATACCTTTGCATCTTTTGCAAGTTCACGGTTAGAGACTCTCCACTTCCCATTTTAGCAGTGATCATATTCGTAATGATCTCATAGCGCTCTTGCCTCGCGCTTTGGTGATATCTCTCCATCAAGTCTGTATGCATTTTATAGGGATACATGTCCTCATAGGACTTTTGGAATTCAGAGTTCATTGTGGCTATCATGATGCAATGAACTTTCGTTGCATCACGCTCATGGGTCTCAAAGACATCCATATCTTTGGTAGTAGCAGTTTCCGGATTGATCTTCTCGAGCTTCTCATCGAGAACATACTCTTTGTCCTCGTAACGCGCGATTGTGCGAATGTATCTTATCCATTCGCTAAAGTTCGATCCATCGAAAGTCACTTTTTGACAAAGGCTCATTAGCGTGAATGAGCTAGCAGCAGTGTTGTTTGCGTTAGACATCTACAAATAGAAAGGAAAAAGTTTGATTAGAATTGAATCCCTAATTAAACACCTAAAATGAAAAATTAGGGCTAGGACCCAACAACATTATTTACATATTAGAAAAGGGATGCCGTAATCTAACACGCAAATAATTTGGAGGTAAGTGAATGACGATTCACTAATTCTTCACCATGAAAAACATAAGCTTAAGTTTTAAATGTATTTAGAATTCCTAGATTTTTCTTGAGATTCATTGAACCTTTCAATGGCATGTTTAAATCTCAATATGCCCCTCTCGTTTGTGACTGGGATGCAGAGGATCACAAAGTGGGTGTGAATAACCATGCAAATCTACATGGTGCCTTCATTGTTACAATCACTTATTCGATGTGCCGGTAAACCACACACGCTCCATCGAACTATGACAAACAATGAATCACCCTTTACCACCTTTGCTTAGAACTAATTAGTGTGTCGGTAAACCACATGCGCTCCACTAACTTCTTAGCAAAGGTGCAAAGTGTAATTTCATGGGGTTGCATCAATTTCACTTTTTCCTAAAGTAACTAGGATTGAGAATTTTAAAAAAATGTGTAGTTACTTTATATAGATTCATTATAATTATTAATGAGGAGAAGATTTCCCTATCCTACCCGTTCGGCTAACGACCCTCTACCAGTCAAACAAGCGGTGGGTGTGAGTGTACACCCATTAAGCGCCATTTTATAGGCAACAACCTTATACCCACCTTATAGACTGGCTTCGTGAATGAGGCCTACTAACGGTAAGACTAGCATTTTAATTATACATATATATTTATTAAGCTTGTAATAATATAATAGTATAGGGTGTATTTTAAACATTTCAAAAATACTAGGGTTTTAATCTTCAATTTAAAATTTTCAAAATTTAATACCATTTAAATTAAAATTTTAAATATTAAAACTCTTGATTTAATAATTATCACAAATTAAACTATTAATTTAAATTATTAAATCATAAGGGATTATCTAAATCATGAGGATAATTACCATTTAAACAATTAACTTATCCTAATCCCTTTTATCCCTCTAAATTTCGAAAATAATGGGAGGGGATAATTCAAAATCTTTAATTACCATATTTAACTATTAAAAGATAATTACAAGACATGGGATTATCCAAATCCTTAAAATTTAGGATCTTATCTTAGGGAAGGAGGCAAATATTGAAATCTAAGGGTTTGCAAACCCTAGATTTCGAAATCTTGGATTAAAAGGAAAGGATTCAAAAAACCCTTTCAAGATTTTCGCAAATTAGGGTTAGGAAACCCTAATCTCGAAATCTATGGCCTCCTAGGGTTTATTGGCTATAAACCCTAATTTGTCAAGTTCATACAATTGAATAATACTAATTGAAAACAAGTTAACCAAAGACTCTGATACCACTGATGGGTTTTATACAAACAATCTTATGTGTGCACGCAACCCTAATTTGGATCTATGTTTTTACTATTAGATACACAACATTATGAACACATGGATAAAACCCTAATGTAGCATGCTATTTTTGAAATTCATATATAAGGTTAGATCACATACCTCTTGCTCTTATATTGCAATAACAACTTAAATCTTCAAACCCTTAGTCTTGAAAGCAAGCACCACAAGTGTAGTGCCTCTAATGGCTCACAAACACCACAAGCAATTGGAGAGGCTATAGAGAGAGAAGGGAGGAGGTAGAAATCGTCCTCGGGAGCTCTTAGAAGCAAGTGACGAATTCTTAAGGCCTAGGGGTCTTTATATAGGGTTGGGATTAGGGTTTCAGTCCTTATCCTTATCCAGTTACTTGCCCACCAAGCAACCACAAGATAAGCCTTGAAAAACCCTTATCTCTTGGACCTTGGACGATTTCAAGGATATCCTTATCCTTGAATTCGTTCATCCTTTAGCAAGGATAATCATTGCCTTACTTTGCAACTATCACATAATTACGATTCAGCCCCTCTAGTTTAATTAATTACACTTGATCACAAAATTAATTCCTAATTAATTATTGACCAATATTAATTAAACAAATATGATTTCTAGCTCCTTTAATATATTATTCTTATAACATATTAATAAATCATAATAAGCTCTTTCTCTATTTATTTCTCCAGTCAAGTTGCTTTGGTGAAGGCAACCCAAAAGAACCATGCACAACTGGGTCAAGTATTTACCAAATATGGTTACGGGCTTAGACACTAATCCAACAATTATAACCAGAGTCTCCTGGAGGGAGAGCGTGAATTTGTGTATAGATCTATACGATACTGACAATCCCGCACCTAAACTATTAGCTACAGTTAGGCCGACAGGCCTGGGGTGACAAATATAATGTTAGTGACCCATTAGTATCATATGTTAATTATAAGAGTTTATTGAGTATTAATTATATATAATGTTATTTGCTAATGAAAATTATTATTTCTTAGAAATATATATAATTTCCAATTTAATTATAAGAGTTTATTGAATATTAATTAAAACCAATTTCTAATAAATATCAATTGTATCAAGTTGTTGTTAGTGTGACCCATTAGTATCATATAATTAGCAATATCACTTTAATATGATTCTTGAGCATACTAGATCTTTCATTACTTACCTCAAGGTGTTTGCATATATTTGAAGATTAGAAGACATGGATCTTGCTCAAAATTAAAGACAAAATTAGTGGGGTTTGAAGGTGGTGAGGATACCAAATTCCTCCATGGAATGTTGAGCCATAAAAACGAAACTTTCCATTCACAAAGTAATCGTTATTGGGACTGGAAACCCAATCGGTGTTAAAGAATAATTTTTTTTTTCAAAAGTAAGCTTAGTGAAGATGTTATCATTCATCCACTTCAACAAAGTTCCATGTTTAAAGGTATGAATCCAAACCAAGCTCCATTTCCAAAAATATTGGTCATAACTTTGGAAATCAAAATCGCAGTTTAGTAATGTGGTAACCATAAAGCTTTGAATCCATATGGTTTCACATTTAGTTTCATTAGACATTTTTTTTGACCTTTTGGAGTTCTACATAGTTGCACTTATTTTTCATTTTATGATCAAGGGTTTATTCCTAGAGGTGTAACTCCTCTTTTATATCCTTATCCCAAAACTTTGGACCATTTGTTTGTCAAAGCCTAACGGTTGATAAGTCTAATAAGGTACCGATAGGTTTTCTACATACTAATACATAATTATGCACAACATAATCATTTAACAATTCTTATGTGTTCATGCAACCTATAAGGATCTAAGTTTCATTATATTATTGAAACTACTAGAGTATTGAAAAATAATTACATAACTCTTTTGAAGCTAGAGACTGCCTTGCTTGAGATCGATTTCTTGCCACATTTGATTAAATATGAGGACCCAAAGTAGAATCTCTCTAATGGTTCACACCCAAGAAAACCAAAAGGGCGAAATTTATCATCATGGAGCAAAGAGTGATGATAGATATCAAGTTGCTCCATTAAGATTCATCCTTTCTGAATCGTCAAAATCAATTTTGTATATCTCGATAGACCTTCAACAACTTTGATTTATCAAACCTATAAAATGAGTCAGAAGGACTCAAAGTCACCATGTTCTCTATCAATTTCGTGCCAACTTCACTAAATCGATCACCAAAATTTTGAATTTGCATATACAAATCTGTGTTAAAAACCACAACTTTAAAATGATCCTATTATGATTAAAGATCAACAAAAAAAACTTCGATAATCGATAAAGTAAAACCAAATTGAGTTAACTAATTAACTTAATTGTTTCATTGTGATTGTGATGATCGTCGGCCGGAAAATGGAGATGATGTTGATCAGCGTTAGACTCTACTAGAGCAATGGGCATAAGGGAAAGGCACAGTGGGTTCGATCGAGCTTTCTGTTTTGTAACTTTTTTTCGTACATCATTTTTTTTTTGTAATTTTGTTATTTCTTATCATTAAAAGATCGGACTTATATATTTTGGGCTATTTTAAAAGAATTAGATTTGGACTTTAAATATTTTAGATTTATAATATAAGGTAATCCATATTTTTTACCGGGTTAGCTCCGTAATATAAAAAAAATTACGAAAAGATATATACTTCTAGACGAAATTTGTGAGATAACACGGACTACCCATGCACGAACATAAATCCTCCCATGCTTGATCTCCTTGTAATCGGTTATTCAGCTGTTTTCTAGTTCTTTTTTCATTTTAATATTTATATGGTTGTTTGTTTCAAGGAAAAAAAAGCATCGGAAGTAAAGCAATTCATGAGGAATAAAATCCACTGCAAGACCTTATTTACATATCTTTTGGCACAAAATGATCCATATCGCAAATTCTCAGAAGTTATTTCACAGTTTCGTGGTTGTTTTTTTATACAAAAGAGATTAAAGTATTTTTTGTGTATGATGGGGCTTTCCTATAAACGTTTAATACTTCATGTAATAATTTTATCAATGATTAATAAAAATAAACAATAGTAAAAGATAATGGAAAAGGGTATATTAATAATTTTGTAGGGATTTAATGGTAAACTTTTAACGGTGTTCATGATTAAAAATATTAATATTTTTTTTTGGAAGAGAATATTAAAATAAAATGAAACCACAAGTATTCTATATTTAAGAAAAATCTTTCTACCCGGTCTATAATTCTCATATATTCGTTTAGATGCGAGAGAAATAGGATAAAAAAAAAATAAAGATTATATATAAGATAAGATGTGGCCTTTCCTTTTCTAATTTTTGTGTTCCATCCACTCTTGTTTCCATCTCTAACTCACATGCATGCACAACCATATATATAAATATGCACCACCACCTTCTCTCACTACTTGTACATATTGCTTCATATAACCCTATATTTTCTCTCCATGAATTTTTCTATCTTTATGTGGTTGGTATTATGGTGGTGAGTGGTTATCATTGGCTTTGTAATTTTACACCTAGCCAGCCATGGAGGCTGCCATAGAACAAACCACCACCACCACCACCACCACCGCTGGTGGTGGTGGTCTTGATGGTGATGGTGATGCTCCTCCCAAAGATATCACCAACATCTCTAAAGGCAAACGAACCAAGCGTCAAAGGCCACAATCTCCAATTCTTTTCACAATTGCATCCGCAAACAATAACGATTCAAATGACTCTCCTGTATCCTCTTCTGGTTTTCCGGCAGGTAGCACCACCACGGAAGATGAAGACACTGCCGAATCCCTAATCCTCCTCTCCAAAGGCCAGTCCTTGGACCTTTCTTCAAGAAAAAGCAAAGACGATTACGATGGAATGTTCAAGTTTAATAGCAAAAGGTACATACATACGTCGACCACCGGAAACACTGGAATTTTTGTTTATGAATGCAGGACATGCAACCGAACCTTTTCTTCATTTCAAGCTCTCGGAGGCCATCGAGCGAGCCATAAGAAACCTAAAAATAATGAAGACATGAGAAAACCACCACCCTACATTGCCGATAACATTAATGAATCACCAACCGAGTTTCCATTCAGGAATCACAATTCTTCCGTTTCTCTTCAATTAAACAACCGAGTTTCATTCACCAAGTCCTCCTCCAAGCTTCATGAATGCTCAATTTGTGGCACAGAATTTAATTCTGGACAAGCGTTGGGTGGTCATATGAGGCGTCACCGGGTGGCAGGCGGCGGCAATAAAGGTGGCAATAACAGCACCACCGGCCACGCAAACACCACCACCTTATCTTTGATTCCGTTCAGTCCGATGACCACCGTGCGCGCAGAGACCTATGATAATAAGTCGAAGAATAATGCGTTGTGTTTGGATCTTAACCTTCCGGCCCCACGGGAAACCACCGTAGCAGCCGCCGATGACGATCAACGTCAAAAACGGGGATTTACATTCTCACCGACGGGGGAAAATGAGAATAAACAACAGGCCGTTCGTTTGTCCGCTGCCCCAAAATTGGTGGATTGTCATTACTGAATACTTATTTATTTATTTATTTATTTATAACTTGTACTATCTTGTGATTTTGTGAAGGTAGATGTGAAGTCATCATCATACCCCCACCAAAAATTGTAAATTATTTTCTCACCAATTTAGTTTGTTGATATTTTAAAAATATGTAAACGTATGAAAGTTCAATTTTGTTGAAATACCTTTGTAATATTATTACCGCATTTTTTTGAATTTTATATTGTTTGATTCACGATCAATGAATTTATGATTACTAAGTTGAAAAATACTATGAATTTTTGTAGGATTACCAAGTGGTTAGGTATTTTTATACTATTGGCGTATATAATAATCATAATATATTATATAATATGTTTTAAAACTAGAACTATAAAACATATGCAACCGTTAGTTATGTGCATGTTTTATATATCTTTCAAACTAGATGATTTGATTGTAAATCATTTATGAAAAATGATACATATGCAAGAGAGATCTGAGACATAAATAGAATCATACAAGTTATTAACAAAAGTTGTTTGAGATCCCGTAACACTAAGAATTATATATTGGAATATCATTGATAATCAATATCTACCTAATTTAATTCAATAATGGGATAAATGATATTTATTATGAGATTTATAGGTTGCAAAAATCATATTTTGGCGAAAAACTTAAACCCTAAGTTCAAATGCAACCTAAAGGATCTATGTTTTCACTATTGAATGCAATAATCAATTGAACATCAAGAACCCTCATATTTTCAAAAATAACAAAAGAGTTTTGGGTTACATACATTTTGATTATACTAATAGATAATCAATCACAATCCCTTTTGTAGTCACTTGGAAGCTAGCACAAAAACTCCCATGCCTCTACTAGTTCACACCCAACCCTAACAACAAGGAGGCTTAAAGAGAGAGGAGAGGGGAAAAGTAGAATTTCGGCTATGCTTGGAATAATCAAGTGGCCGAAATTTTGAAGCTCTTAGGGTCTATTTATAGTCAAATTAGGAAAGCCTACATAACTCTAATTTGAATATTATATTAATGTCTCCAATTAGGTAATTATCTACAATCTAATTATCTATAAGGGGTATTCTAGAAACACTAGAATATTCGCTCTAGAAACTGTCCACCCTAAGGGAGGAAGGTTTTAGAACCTCTTGTTCAGCTATTTAATAATTACAATTAGACCCCAATACTTTTAATTAATCAAGTTAATCCTAAAATTAATTTCTGATTAATTATTAATTAAACAATATTATTTTTAATAAAGTATTATTACCATAACATATTAATAAATTCATTTAGTGTTTTTTATTAATCATTTAATAAATCAATAAATCAATTTCTTTCCCTAAAAGTCATCATATTCAATTAATGGATTTGAGGGCAACCAAAAGGACTTTACTAATAATTCAAGTATATGTTAATTTAGCTATTGGCGTAGACACCTAATCCAACAGTTTCCCACTTGGATCAGTCTATAACTGTAATTACCAGTATAACTTCTAAATTAAACAACAAATAGTGGTTCCATAGTAACCGCCGAACTCTAAACTGACCAGACATTGGCCCTAAGATAGGTGATCTAATATTCCTCTGTTCTTCAAGATATCGTTCGAACATGAGACATGGATTAGAATCAATCTCATTGTCCAAGTTTTGTTTCCCGATTTTTGGTTTATGATGACATCATAAGACTTTTAATTGAACACATCAATTTAGTCTTTGTAGGGCCCAACACTATAAGTCAACATCAAATTACTGAGGGCCCCAAAGATATCGCTTTTTCTCATTAGGACAAAAGGAACGAATAAAGTTTAAATTACATGCTTGTATCATTTAATTACCAAATCATACATGTGTTTTATAACATCATGTTACTAAAGTGTTTTCGCAACATTAATGCACAACCGACTTGTAAATTACAACTCATATATCTCTGTTTTAAGAATATAAGATATTATATTCTCAGAATTACCTGTGATATAATCTATGAAGTAAGTCTCCGAGCGTGGGTTTATCACTACAAAAAATCACATTTAGTGGCACATATTTTTAATGGCACATATTGTTTATGCCACTATAGTATATTTTTAGTGGCATATTTTATATGCCATTATAAAATTAATAGATTTAGTGGCACTTAATAATTTATGTCACTAATATTAATATTTATTAATGACATAAAAATTCTAAATGACACCATAAGGTCTATATTTTGTGGCACGTATTCATTTATACACCACAAAAGTTCTGTTGTATAATTTTACCCATTTGTTTTTGTGTCACTAAAAAAGTTAGAATTTCCTTTTATTTTTCCCCATTAGTAAATGGATCGGCGTTTATTTCTTAAAAAATGAAAGAAGATCGGTGTTATCACATAAGAAATTTGAGTGTTTCCCCCTTTTCTCATACCCTAATTCACCGTGTTTCATAGCTCCAACTAGCAATATACATCCTGCCAATAATTGATTTCATTGGATCCTTATCTAGATTACGATCAACAAGCTCCAAATCAAAATTGAAAAGATGAGAATCAGAGCTCCTTATTGCCTTATCACTCTTCTCCAATCTCCTTTTCAAATCTTCTCAACAAGAAAAGAGACGAGGATTTTTTGTATCCTGTATCTGACGCCTTGAGTCACGCGCGATAAGAAAGGTTCTTCTAGGAAAAGAGAGAAATATTGATTCAGAAATATGATCTTCCATGTCGATCACCTCCAACGGTTCCTGGTTGAGGTTCAGACTAAAGACAAAACTACGATCGAGGAAGATGGAGCAATTATTACATAAAATTTCCCTTTTATCTACCACCGCAAGGGTTTCAATCTCGAAGCCTTCTTCAAATACCTCTTCGGTGTTTCTAATCTTTTTTATCTCCATCTGGTTCGGTAATCATACTTTAATTTAAATTTCATTTGATTTCATCCTTTGTTTACTCGCACTGCTAAATTATTGTTCAAATTTCTACGATTGAACTATTTTTCTTTCCATTGACTTTCAATATAGTCCTGAAACGCATTATCTTGTTTCTATTGTTTTCGTGATTGTCTAGGTGTGAGTCAATAATGATTCATGTGGAGGTTTCTGCTTCTCTTTTCATAAACACTTATTTTAAATGCAGATAGATTACTTTCAACTCATATATTCTCTTCTTAGTTGAGTAATCTGAGTCATCAAACATCAGGACGTTTTTATAGCAGTTCATGCCCCCCTACACACACTCACACACCTGATAGATGGGGATGGTACTTTCAATGCAATTGGACTTGATTTCAAACAAATCAAACTAGCAGAATTTCGAATTTCTTCAAGCGCTTGATGCTCTGTGAAGGATTTCCAGATAGTGTTACTAGTGATTACTTGGAGTATTCTCTCTGGAGAGGCATTCGGGGAATCGCTGCTCAAGTTAGTGGTGTTATTGCCACACAAGTAAGTTTAGTTGATTGGGTTTCCCTTATTGATTCATTAGATTTGATTCTATAATTTTGCATCAATTTTGGATTAGGGTTTGTTTAACTAGATGATAATTGTATCTTGTAGTCTTTGTTATATGTTGTTGGTTTGGGTAAATGGCCGATTCCAACTGCTGCAGCTGTGAATTGGGTGCTCAAAGATGGAATTGAGTATCTAAGTAAAATCTTTATGTCAAAATCTGGTCAACATTTTTATGTGAATATAAAGTGATGGAGATTGTTTGTTTATTTCAGGGAAAATGTTGCTTTTGGTATGGAAATTTTGACACCTACTTTCCCACATCTTTTTGACCCATTGGTGATGTTGATGGAGCAGGGCAATCTGCAACTGCAGTAATTCAGATATTTTCTTGATTTCATCAAAATCTTTTAGGTGAATAAAGGTAGATCACAAAAAATAGGGTTAAATGCAAGTCATATCTGTAACGCCCGCGGATCCGGGCTAGTCAATTTAGAGACAATAAACATCAAAAATGATTTTTTGATGGAAGATTATTTAGAAGGATTAATCTTAGCCAAGTTGTAGTATATGTTACAAGGGTTCAGTACATATAAAGAACGCCAAAATCCGAGTTATAACGAAGAAGTTATGACCCGTCGAAGTTTTTCAGCAAAACCGACACGACACCGGGAGACGTAAATAGAGCGACTTTTAGCCTTAGTGATACAAATAAAAGTCGTAGAATATGTTAACCTGAGAGTGTCCATAAAAAGAACGCCCAAATCTGACTTCGTATGAGGAAGTTATGATTTTTCTAAGATTTGGCTTAGCAGTGCATGACCCGAAACTCGAATTTCAGTTCGAGCGATTTTTGGCTTACGCAACCTAAATGAGAGTAGAAGATATAATTAATAGGAACTCAACAGTAAAAATACAGACAAAAATGGAGTCCGTATGAAGGAGTTACGATTTTTTCGCGGTCATTTAACAGTCTAATCACCTCCTACTGTTAAATTTAAGATCGGTCGAGAATTAGCCAACGGAGTGAAAATGAAAGTTGTAGATCTTATTTTTACCTACTCTTGGATATAAAGAACATCGAAAATGGAGCTCGTATGCGAAAGTTATGAATTTTTGAAAATCGGCTGATTACCACCCTATCTGCGATGCCACGTGTCAGCACCAGGTTGTGCCTGGCTGTACCCAGCTGGCCCACAACGTGGGCATCAATGGTCACGACATGAGAGCCTCTTCAGCCTCCTATAAATAGAGACTCCCCTCTCCTTCATTCTTCACACCTTAGCCTTTCATTCCTCTCTCTATACTTTCTCTCTAAGCCCTAAAACCCCCTGAAAAGCCTAGGGAACCTCCCTAGCACGAGGCGGAAGCTCCGGAGTGCCCAACAGCCCTGAGAAGAAGAGCCTTTCGGCTCGGAAACGCTGCTCCAGCGAAGCCCGGTTTTGAGAAAAACCCGCTATAAGTGAGCTACGCCTAACCTATCTTTAGTATAACATATGATTCAATATAATAATGTTATTAGGTCCTTATAATAAATATTTGGGCTATTATTATGAGTTATATAAGTGTTGTTATAATATCTTTTTAACCACTCGCGGTACGGGGAATCTGGTTTAAAGGGCCGCATAGGGTTGTTGGATTTCAGAAGTACTATACGCCAAAATGGTCCTGCCCTCCGGTGTTTTATGTCTGGTCCCTGTCTCTACATAGTGGGTGAAGAGTATTGTTTAACGCTTATATAATAGTAATAATAGTTAGACTATTAATTAGTCTCGATGAATATTAGACTAAACTCTAGTGATAATGATACTAGGTTTTGTCAAAGGAAAATTATGTTAAGATTAACAAAGTGCTGTCCGAGTGCCGAGTCACCACCTTTTCAAGTGAGTGTATAGTTACTTTCATCTTACACATAGATATGAAGTATTTAATATAAATTACATGCTATGTGTGTATATTGTCTGAATATTTGTTGTCTATGCTGGGTGAGAGATTTTTATACATGTTTTAAATTGTATACATATTTATTATATCTACAAAATATGTTGGGTAAAACATGGGTGGATGAAGGACGAGGGGTGAAAGTTGAAATAGAGGAATATTAGTGGTATGGACCTAGTGCCCTATAGTTGAACATTGACAACAATGGACCTAGTACCCTATAGATAATCACTGGCAGTTGCGCCACAACCTGTAGATGTTGTTGATATACGATAAACATCCTAGTAGCTGCGCTCTAAGGATGGTATCGACAATTGCGCTTAATAGAGAACATTATAACCATGACAGTAGCGCCTAAAGGACAATATCGGCAGAAGCGCCTCATAGAGAATGTCACAATTCTGGCAGCTATGCCTAAGTGATAGAACTAGCAGTTGTGCTTGACAGCTGTGTCATTGACAATGATGGACTTCGTACCTATTTCTTAGGATAATCCTTAGGAATGAATGAATGAGAAATAACTGATTCTTAGGGTAGATCCGTAAGAGTAAAGAAGATAATAAGGATGGGAATTTGGGTTAACTGTTTGATGATTAAACATAATAATTATATTATTGTGGGTTGAAAACCCTATGTACTCATCAGGTTTCCCAACCTGACCCACTCAGTTTATTTATATCACAGGTGTTGATATGAAGTCACATTACACTGAGAGATTAAGGAGATATAAATCACTAGTGATAATGAATGTAAGTTCTCTTTATGCTTATGTTTCTGTATTGACGAGGACATCCCAATATTTTAAAATAAATAAAAAAATACATTTCTTCGGAAATGTTTTGATAACGTATTTATCATGTTTTACTGGGATCAAATTCCGCAACATTTTTATTAAAAGAGGTACTCTGATTTTTATAAAGTATAAACAAAATCAGTCTTTTTTGGTCGTGAAAATGGGGATGTCACAATATCAATGTACCTTTATTCAATTGTTTATTATAGCATTCCACTTCTTCCTATTACAACATTGTCCTTTGAAAATCACACACAATTATAGCAATGTTATCTCATTCCGACTGCTATAATGAAGGAGCTTTTTCAGTTTTCAATATATAATGTTCTAATAAGGAAAAAAATTAAACATCCAATGCTATAACTATGTATCTTTTGCAAAGTACAATGCTTTGATAAGAAAAAGTTGATAGTTAATGTAGTAATAGAAAGAAATGAAAGTAGCATGCTATGATAATAATAAACAACTAAATGAAAGTATCTTGATATTTCTTGCAATTTGTCCCTTAGAGAAAGATTATTTTATGATGGCAGGGGATTCTTTATTTGTTATTAAAAAAAGTTGAATTCTTTACATGACATGCTGCTACCAAGAGTTGTTTCTATGCATGATTTACTGCCAAAAGGAGCTTTGTTGAGGTAATTTCCAATTGCATACTAGTAACAATTGAACATAACAAAAAATACATACATTTATAACTTTTAAATTATTTTTCTAAATAAGTTTGTGTTACATACGTAGTGTCATGATATTGGGTGTGAACAGGCTGAAAACAAACCTCTTCTGAAAATTGTTTTCCAGATATGTTTTTGCACCTATATATTTATATTTTTATTATTCTTTTACATTATTGATGATATGTTTATTGATCGTATGGTTCATGTTTTTTAGGTTGCTATTGTTTAGTCCAAATAAAATAACTTAAATGGTTTTTATACACGATAAAACAAGGGTAATTTTGTCTCTTTTACGTTAATTTTGTTTGCATGTATTTTATATTATCTAATGAAAATATTCTTTTTTTATTTATATATAGACACTTCTTCAAAATGTCGAGCCTATCTTGAGGGAAGGTATCAAGAAGGTATCTTTTGGTTTTCGCATATTTTCTTATTTCATAATCGTACAACTTTTAATGACATGTCATTTTCTGTAGATATGAGATTATATTCCTAAGTCATAAGCTACAAACACACCCTAATGGTATATATATGGTAATGTGGATATTTTGGTAATTTTTTGAACAATAGCCTTATAGAAAACTACTAATAGTAGTGACTTATGTTTTTATTAATTTATTTTAGTTAACCACCTAGGATCATCTTCCGCAAGTCACCATAATGAAGGTAATCAATTTTATGTGCTTTTCTCTTTTGTTTGTTATTACAGACATAGTTGATTTGTGTTTAATGCTATATTATTTATTTCTAATCTGTGACTTATGTAATTATATCTTGAATAGCCTTGGTTTGTTTTTTGACAGGAAATTGCTATCATTGATTTTAGAGTATGAAATAACACAATTTATTCAACCTAACATGGAGTTTGGGGTAGCTTACTTGCAATTAAGTTTCAAGTTTATTTATTTATTTATTTATTATTATTTATTTACTTTTGTTCGTTACTTTATGTTTAGCATGTATTTGGTTTCACATTTATACATATTTGACATTTACTTATGTATTTGATTCAAAAAGATTAAAATAATTGATAAAAAAAAATAGAATTTGTATTATTTTTTGTATGTGCTACAATTTGATTATTGATTTTATCGTATATTATCGATAAAAATTATATAATAGCCTAAATTTTAAAATCTTGTGAGTATTCATCGGTGCAAAATGTGTCACAAAATATTTATTTATATTGTGGCAAATAAAAAAATGTCACTAATATCTTAAAATGTGTAACTAAATATAGAATGAATTATTGAATCAAATGAGTATTCAATGGCACAAAAAATGTGCTACAAAAAACCTTTCATCTACCGTGAGAAATAAAAAAGTGCCACTAAAAGCCTAAAAAGTTGCAGCAACAAAATAAAAACTATCACTAATGGGTTTTAGTGGGAGGGTTTCTAGTGACAGTTATTATGTGTGCCGCGGATACTTTGACATGCTTTTAGTGATACTTTTTTGAGTCTTTAGTGACACTTTTTGCGTGCCATTAAATGACATATTTTTTGTAGTGTATCCAATACATAAATCTCCATTTCTAACTACTCATGAATGTTGTAGCAATACAATTGCTATGTCTAACTCCTTAGACAATCTACAAGCCAATTCATGACAGTCTTAATTCACTAATTACTTCCAAAAATATGAGTGACTGTGGAATTTGACTAATTAAATCATTCAGGAAGTAAAACATGTAAAACGAAACACATGAAAAAAATGACAAAGGCAGTAAACAAAGTCATAAATATTCTCTATAATTTAATCACCAAAAGTCAATTACATTTATTTTATTACAAGTTTCAAATTACTCATCTAACTACTAAAACTAATATCATCTCTCAAACCAATGCTTCTAGTATGTTGATTATGCTTAACCTTACTCAAATCCTTCATCAAAAGATCTGCAGGATTCTTTTCTGATGATACCCTCTTTACAATGAGGTGACCTTCTTCTACTCTCTCTCTCTCTCTCTGTATATATATATATATATATATATATATATATATATATATATATATATGATGTAATGGTACTTTCTATTGATATGTCTTGACTTGCCATGATCTCTCGGTTCTGTAGTCAAAGTAACCGCACCTTTATTATCGCATAAAAGTTCCATTAACTTCTAAATGGTTAGAACTACTCCAAGATCTCCGATAAAGTTCTTCAGCCAAGCTGCTTCCTTTGATAATTAACTTGCCACTATGTACTTTGATTCGCACGTAGAATCAGCCACCGTGTATTGTTTTGAACTTTTCCAAGTAACAACTCCACCATTTAATAAAAACACCCATCACAACTGAGAACAAAAGTTGTCTCTATCTGTCTGGAAGTCGGCGTCACTATACCCTTTTACTCTCAACGTATCAGTACCTCCAAAGACTAGAATCATATCCTTTATCCTTCGGAGATACTTGAGAATGTTCTTTGTTGCTATCCAATGAGCCTTGCCAAGATTTCCCTGATAGCGACTAACCATGCTTAAAGCAAAGCAAACATCAGAGCGAGTACATGTCATAGCGTACATGATTTATCCTACAATCGAAGCATAAGGGAATCGACACATATTAGCTATCTCTACATCCATTCTTCAGCTTTGAGTCTTACTCAAATTGGCATTGCTTTGTGATGTGTATATAAATGCACTAGTTTTAGTCCTACTTTTAAGATATAATTTAGACACACAAAGGCAGTGGACCTATCAATTGGTGGTATAGATGAATAAGTAGGATATCGAACACAGGGAACGGTAATTAAACTAATGACTAGAATTAACTAAAACAAGTAATAAAAGTAAAAGGTTTTCTCTAGTTTTGCAAGACTACAAACTTAAATAATTAACTAATACGCTAATTAAGTAACTAACAACTAAAGCTAGTAAAAACAAACTAAATTCAATGTTAAGAAGAATTATGTTTAGGTTCGATTCATTTACTCCTATGGTTGTTTTTATGGCAAGTGCAATGGATTAATTGTTATTGGCTACCGGTTAAAGTGATTAGGTCACATTCGCTATTATCAATCCTTAGAAAAAAATTAATTTAAGCAGTGATCAAGTGATTAAACTAATGAATTTCCTATTTTATTTATTTGGGTTAAATAAGACTTGTAATTAGCTAATCAAATTACTAATTCAATTAACCTCTTGTTGATGGTTTATCACACAAGCTCACATATTAATTTACCCATTTTCTAGTTAACCCTAGTTTCACATTCGCTATTCCTAGGAACATAACAATGTTTTCACATAAATCATATGAGATAAGCAATTAAGAGATGTTCATTCCACTTAATTACTTGTTAATTTATAGAAAATAGTTGTGGTTAATGCATAAGATTTTTTTAACAAGCTTAATAAAACAAAATTCAACAATAAACAAATAATCCAACCACAAATCAATCCATAGTCATAAATTATCTACGCTAAACAAAAGATATAAGGTTTAGTTCATAATTACAGCAGGAAGAAACTCATAAACAATATCTAGTAGTTCACACATGGTTAAAACAAGAGATAAAGTAAAGAGTACGCTTGGTTTGCCTTTCATCTCCTTAAAATCGAAGGTTAGGGTTTTCTCCACAAACTCCAAAGCTCCAGCAGCACCTTTAGTCGCAAAATAATCCCCAAAGGTTCCAGAAAAACATTTGGAATCGGCAATTGGCTTCTATTTATAAACTTCAAAAAACAGGGTCTACTCGTCGAGTACATAACCGACTCGCCAAGTACCCCTTGTAGAGTCTGTGTACAACAAGGACTTTGTATTTGCTTTGCAAACATTCGTGTGGACTCATCGAGTAGACGTCCAACTCGCCGAGTCCTTCAGGATTTTGACTCTTTTCTTCTTCTTTTCTTCTTTCTTTAATTCCCGAGTTCCCAATCGCATTTCCCACTTTCTTTTGCTTCCAAGCTCATCTTTTAGACTGAAAATACAGTTTAAACATAATTAAGTACCTTTTGTCTGTAAATTGCTATAAATTAGCCAAAAAGTAATAAAATTTTAATTGAAATATATAGCTAAATATGCACATATCACTTTGAATAGGTAGCTCTCCTTTCTTGGAATTTTCCATACTAAACCATTTTAGTACCTTGTCCAAGTATGTACTTTGACTAAGTCCAATTAGTCTTTACTTTTTATCTCTCAAAATTCTTATCCCAAGAATGTAGGCAGCCTTTCCTAGATCATTCATAAGGAAACACATTCCAAGCCAAGATTTCACATCTTGCAAGGTTGGAATGTCAATTCCTATAAATAGTATGTCATCGACATACAATACTAGAAAAGTTACTATAATCTTACTAGCCTTAACATACACACATGAATCATCCTCACTTCTATAGAAACCAACTCTTTGACTTTCTCATGGAAGCAAATATTCCAGCTACAAGATGTTTTTTTCAATCCATAAAAGAATTTTCAAACTTACACACTCTATTAGGATACTTTTCATCTACAAAACCCTCTGGCTAACTCATGTAAACATCTTCAACAAACTTCCCATTAAGGAAAGTAGTTTTGACATCCATCTGCCAAATTTCATAATCATGAAAGGTAGCTACGGTGAGCATTATCCTAATAGACTTTATCTTGGCCAGTGGTGAAAAGGTCTTATTTTAGTCAATCCTTGGGGTTTGAGTAAAGCCCTTCGTAACCTGTCACGCCTTGAATTTGTTCACATTTCCATCCATGTAGGTCTTCTTCTTTAAGATCCATTTACAACCAACTGTCTTCCGAATCGATAAATGATCAACCAAATTCCAAACTTGGTTATCATACATGGATTTGATCTCATTCTCCATTTCTGCTTTCCTCTTTTAGGCCTCAAGGCTCACCATTGCTTCCTTGTAGTCAGATAGTTCTTCCAAAATTTACAAGTATACAACCGCTGATAAACATATCCCCATCTGTAGTTATATGGAAACCATAAAACTGACGTGGCATGCTAACTCTATTGGAATGATGAAGAGGTAATAAATTTTCAACTAGTTTAATTGGAATTTCTTCCTCTGGTTGAACTCTAACGTCTTCTAAGGTTCCATAATTGGTTGAATCTTGAATCTCTTCAAGGTCAATTGTGCGCCCACTATCCTTTTTGCATATGAGCTCCCTCTTTCTCTTTCTTTCTTTCTTTCTTTCTCTCTCTCTCTCTCTCTCTCGTGCGCGTGCGCACGAAAGACTACTCTTTATGATACAAACGCCACGTTCTCACTAGGTCTGTAGAACAAATATCCAAAACACTTTTGTGGGTAGCCAATGAAAATACACTTCTCACTTTTGGCTTCGAGCTTGTCATGAGTCTCTTGTCTAACGAAAGTTTCACAACCCCAGACTTTGATATGTGCCAACTAGGGAACTTTCCACATTCTCATCTCGTGAGGTGTTTTGGAAACCTTCTTAGCGGGTACAAGATTGAGGATAATGGCTGCTATCTCTAAGGCATACCCACAAAAGGAAATGGGAAGGGTGGCTCGACTCATCATGGAACAGACCATGTCCAACAAGGTCAGATTGCGCCTCTCAGCTACACCATTAGGTTGTAGTGTTTTGTGAGGATTCAATTATGAAACTATTCAACATTCCTTGAGGAAATCATGGAACTCGATAATAAGATACTCTCCTCCTCTATCATATCAGAGCATCTTTATCTTCTTGCCTAATTGATTCTTGAGTTCATGTTTAAACTCTTTTAACTTTTCAAAGGTTTCTGATTTATGTTCGATCAAGTAGATGTAACCATATCTACTATAATCATCCATAAATATTATATAAACCGATTAGCATCTCTTGTGGTGGATCTGAAGGGTCCATACACATCTATGTGTAAGAGGTCCAACAAACTTCCACCTCTTTCACTATATCCAGTGAAAGGTGATTTTGTCATCTTGCCCAAAAGACAAGACTCGCACTCATCATTTGACCTTAAGTCAAATGATTCTAACACTCCATTCTTTTGGAGTTGGGCGATGCACTTCTTCTTAATGTGCCCAAGATGAAATGCCACAATCATATCTTGTTTAAACCATTAGATGATCAAATCTGAAGTACAATATTTCCTAAACTATCAACACAAGTCACTATTTCATACACACCATTTCAAGGTAAAGCTTTAAATATAAAAACACCATTTTTATAAGCTAAAATTGAACCATTCAAATCATTAATTGAGAAAAGAAAACCTTGTGTGAACAATGCATAAAATGAAATAATGTTTTGCATCATTTTTAATGAATAACAACAATCAATAAAACTAATCCTAACATCACCACTAAGCACAAGGTGATAAGTTCCAATCTTGGTAATAGGCAAAGATCGCCTATTTCCCATGATCAGATTCATCCTGTCATGCTCCACCTCTTTGCTTTCATTTAGTCCCTGCAAATTAGAACAAATGTGAAAACCACATCCTATATCCAGGACCCAAGAATAAGTGGATTATGAGTTATTAGTTTGAATAGTATATATACATGCAGACGATGGCTTCACATTGCCATCCTTGATGTCTTGCAGTCACTTGGGGCAGCTCCTCTTCCAATTTCCCTTGTCATTTCTATAGTAAATAGTGGCCCGTTTGGGGTCACTAATAGTCGTAATGTTTGAACTGGGCCTTGCTTTTGGGATATTTGTAGATAACCCAACATGGGCCTTGTCCTTCCGGTTAGCTTTAGTTGACACCTTCCTTTTCTTCCCTTTTCTTTTCTTAATGGCGAGAATAAGAGCATTAGTGGATGGGGATGGATTCTTTCCCTTCATTCCTAACTCAACAGTCCACAACAAGTTATGGAGTTAGGCCAATGTGGCTTCTATGTTGTTCAAATGATAAGCCAAAATGAACTAATCATAACAACTTGTCAAGGAGTTTAAGACCATGTCAACGGCCAAATCCTCAACGAAATCCACATTGATCCTAACAAGATGTTCCACGTATTTATGCATTCTCTGCAAATGGTTGCATACAGACTCTCCCTATTTCATCTTGCAAGCAATGAGAGCTATAATCGCCTCATATTTATTTTGATGATCTCTCTTGTGGTACTGTTCAACAAGGTCATTGTTCATCTCATATAATCGCTTCATACATCCTTGTACACTTAAGGGCACATGCAACCTATTAAATCTAGTCATAACTCTATTGAAATAACATTCTATTGAATAACAAGAACCCTAAAACCCTAAGTAATTTCAAAGTTCATAGAATAAAACATACATCTTAATTGTGGTAGTAAGAAATCAAACAACCCTTTTTTTAGTTGCTTGGAAACTAGCACCAGAAATCTCATGCCTCTAATGGTTCACCCCCAAACCTAGCAACAATGAGGCTTAAGAGAGAGGAGAGGGGATAATGGAATTTTAGGCTATCTATTGTAAAGGAGGAGTGGTTTCCGAAAATCCAAGTCCAAGGATCCTTTATATAGTGTAACTTGGAAACCCTAGATAATCCTAATTTGAATAAAACAATATAAATTCAAATCGGTAATTATCCAGCTTCCTACTTATCTACAGTGAATATTCTAGATGCACTGGGATACCCTAAAAACAGTCCACCCCTTCCAAGGAAGGTTCTAGAACATCTCTTGTTTAACTATTGAACTATTATTCTTTAATGCTTGCATTTTTAATTAATCCAATTAATCCTAAAATTAGTTCTAATTAATTTCTGATTAATTCTTAATTAAATATGACTATTTCTAATTAATATATTATTTTCATAACATATTAATAAATTCATCTATTTTGTTTATTAATCTTATAATAAATCAATAAATCATTCGCTCTATCTATCTAAAATTCATCCTATTCAATTACTAGGTTTGAGGGCAACCTAAAAAGACTTTGCTGATAATTCAAGTATATACTAGTTCGGTTATTGGCTTAGACACCTAATCCAATAGTCTCCGACTTGGAAAAGTCTATAACTGTAATTACCAGTATAAATTCTAAATTAAACAACAAAGAGTGCTTCCATAACAACTGTGAAACTTTGAACTAAACAGAAATTGGTCCTAAGATAAACAATCAAATATTCCTCTGATCTACTAGATATCGTATAAATGTGGGCCATGAATTACAATCAATCTTATTGTCTGAGTATTGTTTCTCGATTTCACGATTTGTGATGACGACATAAGACTTCAAATTGAACATATCAATTGAGTCCTGGTCGGGCCCAACACTATAAGTCCACACCAAATCACTAAGGGGCCCAAAGATATCACTTTTCCTTAGTAAGGTAAAAGGAATGTATAAACTTTGACTCATATGCTTGTATCCTTTACTTATCAATTCATACATGATACTGCATTTTATAACATCTTCTTACTGACATGTTTTCGCAACACCAATTCACAATCGACTTACAAATTAAAAATCATATATCTTTGTTTCAAGAATATTATATATTATCATCTCAGAATTACTCGTGATATAGTCCATGAAGTAATTCTCTGAGTGTGGGTTTATCCAATACTTAAATCTCCATTTCTAAGTACTCATGAATGTTGTAGCAATACAATTTCTATGTATAACCTCCTTAGACAATCTACAATCCAATTCATGATAGTCTTAATTTACTACTTACTTCCCAAAGTATGAGCGACTGTGGAATAAAATTATCCGGGAAGTAAAACATGCAAAAACGAAACACAATAATAAATAATTAACAAAGGCAATACACAAACTCATAAATAATTTCTACTATTAATCACCAAAAATCAATTACATTTATTTTGTTACAAGTTTCAAAATAATCATCTAACTACTAAAACTAATATCATCTCTCAATCCAATGCTCCTAGCATGCTGGTTATGCTTGACTTTACACAAAGCCTTCGTTAAAGGATATGCAGTATTCTCGTCTGATGATACCCTCTTCACAATGAGGTGGCCTTCTTTTACTTTATGCCTAATATAATGGTATATTTTGTCAATATGTCTTGACTTGCCATGGCCTCTCGGTTCTTTAGTCAAAGCAGCTACACCTTCATTATCGCAGAAAAGTTGCATAGGCTCCTAAATGGTTGGAATTACTCCAAGATATCCAATGAAGTTCTTTAGCCAAGCCGCTTGCTTTGATGCTTCACTTGTCGCTATGTACTCTGATTCACACGTAGAATCAACCACTGTGTCTTGCTTGGAACTTTTCCAAGTAACTGTTGTTGGATTAGGTGTCTAAGCCCATAACTATAATTGGTATGTACTTGGCCTGAGAGTAGCATGGTCCATTTGGGTTGCCTTCACCAGAACAATCTGATAGGCTGCACATTTGAGAAGGAGGTTATTTATGATTTATTAATATATTATAAGGATAATATATTAATTAAGGAAACATAATATTTAATTGGTAATGATTAATAATTAATTTGGAAGTAATTTAGTGATCAAAAGAGACCAATTAAATTAACGGGGACAGATTATGTAAATATATATATATATATATATATATATATATATCTATATATCTATATCTATATATATATATATATATATATATATATATATATATATATATATATATATATATATATATAGTTTGGGCTATTGATCCATGTTCATCTAAGTTTATGTAAGTATCCATGAAGAGTTAGCCCACATGAGATATGGATCATAACCTAAGTGTATGGATTAGGGAGAATATTCAGTTACCCGGCAGGGTCAAACCAACAACACAGAGGCTCTGCAGCAACAGGAGGTACAAAGACGATTATAGAAAGATACCAGGATTCTACTCAAACAAGAGCAGCAGTACTCTCTGAAGTCCTTCAAATAATTATGCTAATTGTAGTAACCTGAACAGGTAAAACCCAAAGATGCTGTGGAAAACCTTTCCTTCCTTTCCAAGGGCAGCTGCTCGACCAAGTAACCAATTACCACCCTAAAACGTAGCCGGGGAAAAATGTCTGATCATATCTCAATCCTAGACTTTTTATCTTAATAAGTTACCTTAGGTAAGTTAAAATTTAAGGGAAAGGCTCCTAGATTACAAGCCATGATCTAAAAAGTGATTGCCCCAACCCTTTTGTAGTTCTAGAAGCAGAGGGAGCTGCTTCAGTAGTTCCATCTCTCTAGCCTGCAGAAGTCCCGGGAAGATATATGCAACGCATAAGTAAATATATAACCTATAGAAAAGTGGGATAATCCAACCAATCTTACTTGTACAATCGAATGTGCCACCGATTTATCTCTCCAACGAATGAAATTGGCCTAAGGTGTGCGTTTATGAGCCCATGCTAAAGTTTCAATCAATTCCGGCCAATATCTACGCTAGGAAATAAAAAACATATATCAAGTAGCCCAAACCAGATGTCCAAATAAAAACATTCATGCCCAGACTGATAAACTATTCATACTAAAAGGGTTATATCCATTAATAAGTTGTGAAGAGTTTAACCATAAATAATCTCTGAACCAGCCCATCAAATAAGTGGAAGATTCATTAAACTGCGAAACATCACCCTGCCATAATGTAATGTGCTTTTAATGCCAATAAAAAGTAACCCATCCAATGGTATTTAACATCCAAAAAATGTAACATCCCGAAATCCTGGTAAAGCTATTTAACCCTACCATTTTATCAAGTTGTCAAAATTGGTCCCTTGAGAGAGTTCTTGTAGCAAATGAGTACGTTGGGCGTACTGGGGAGTACGTTGCGCGTACTCATGTGCTTAATTTGGAGGCGGACTCGCCTGGGTACGCTGGGCGTACCCAGGTTTATGCTGGGCGTAATGGGTCTAGATGAAAACCCTAAATGTTTGGTTTGTGCACTATTTAAAGGATGCTAAGGCTCATTTCCCAGCCTCCGTCCAGAGAGTGAAACCCTAAGAGAGAGCCTTCCATCATCCATAGCTTAAGTGTGTGTGTGTGTGTTTTGGAGCTAAAAGTGTCTTGGTGTGCTAGTGAAGAAGAAAGAGAAGAGCTTATGGAGGCTAGGGCTTGAAGTGCAAGGTAGGATCTGAGATCTTCAAAGAAAGGAGCTTCATCTAGAGGTATAAAGTTCAAAACTTTCCTCTTTATTTGGTTTGATGTTGCATGGACCATTTCTAGGGTTAAAAGTCCCACAGGTGGAGACTTTATGAGTGTAATGTGCTCCATGGACCTAGATCTGTCCCATTTCAGTGGTATTTGTGTTAAAGATCCATAAAGTTTCCATCTTGGTCGTTGATATGAGGGCATGCTTGAGTTATGAGCTTTCTAGAGTTGGGAAATGGAATATTATGGGTGTTAGTGACTTGTCCAGCCAAGCAAAGGCTTAAAGTCACCAACTTTATGGATTAAGAGGTTTAGAAATGGTTAGATCTAGAAGTTGGACGTGGGACTTAACTGTTTAAGACCCCAAAATCTTAGAGTCTGAAACTGGGAGTTACGTGGGGCGTAATCCCAATACCCGCGGCGTAAGGGGTTGCACACCCCGTTTTGTGAAGACACCAGGTACGCCCAACGTACATGTTTGGTACGCGCAGGGTAACCCGAAGAATTGAATTTTGTTGACTTTTAGGATTTGGTCAACTTTAGGGTCTTGGAGCCATGAGAAGGGTAAAATGGTCTTTTACCCTTCTAAGAGTACTAAGAGAGGGAATAGTCTATCCTTGAGAGATGTATTGATTTAGAGTGTTTATTTCATATGATTAGGCGGAGACTAGACCAAATTTTTACAGAGTTCGAAATTACCGAGTTACCTGAGGTGAGTTTTCTCACTATACTTTACCTATAATGGTAATTCGAGTTATGTGATATAGTATTTGTATGTTTTTGCATGATGAGATTTCTATGTGCTTTATGCTATGTATGTTACAAAGTTTATAGAGTTTGGACCGTAGGGTCCACAGAGTTAGGGCCAGAGGGCCCTTAGAGTTATGGGACCGGAAGGTCCAACTAAGACACATCGACCAAAGGGTCAAACAGAGTTATAGCCTCGAGTGGCTAATATGTGTTGCGTGTGGTATTTTGGGGAAATCACTAAGAATTTATGCTTACAATGTTATGTTATGTGTTTCAGGTACCAGTGAGGATCGCGGGAAGGCATCGGCTTGATCAGTACACACTTGAGGAGCTTTTACATATTATGATCTTGGGATGTGATATTATGAACTGATTATGTGATACAATGATGTTTTTATAACAATTATGAATGAAAGAGTATTTTTAAAATGTGAAAAATTAATTGAAAATTTGGGCGTTACAAGTTGGTAGCAGAGCCTTGGTTTGAGGGATTCAGGTGCACCTTCGGGCGTATCTGAACTCAAACTGAGGATTTGAGAGATTTTCAAAATAAAAAATCATAAAATTTTCTTAAGAGTAAAAGGTTTTTGAAGGAGCAGAGTAGAGCAGTGTGTACGATTAGCCAGCGCCCGGACGGTGATTTCCCAAAATACCCTTACATTATGAGTTATGAGATATGTTATGATATGATATGCATGCTAGAGTAGGCTAGGTATTCTTATTAGGACTAGAGTGGCCTGATTTGTGATGACTTAGCCTAGGGATTTTGCTGCTAGGAGATGCTTGAGAGTGAATAGATGGCAGCGAGGAGCTTATGAGAGATCTGCTAGAGGACTTGGGACTTGGATCCTAGGATGAGGACTTGGGGTGAACATTGATGCGGTGTGGACGGTAGTATTGGACCCGTACTACTGAAGACACCGGAGCAGTGCACAACCCAAGTAAGAATCCTTGGGGTACCATGGATCGAGTAGGTTCAGGTTATCGAGTGCGTGTATGTTCGAGCGAGTCTCTGATATGTTTTATGTTGTATTTTAGAGACATCATGGTTGGGACACACCACAAACTAGGGACCAGCGGGGTGAGTGATGAGGAGCTCCGCCAAATGATTCATGAGGAGGTGGTTGCGGCCATCCGTGCGGAGATTCCAGAGATGTTTGGGTCTATCAAGACCACTCTGATTGAGACTTTCGATGAGAGATACGCGGCGGTTACTGTGGCTGCAGCCGCTGTAGCTGCCAGACCTCAGGGTGGTGATTCATTGCTGTTTTGGGAGTTCAGCAACATGAAGCCACCAGAGTTTGATGGGACGCAAGATCCAATTGCTGCGATGAGATGGGTTTTTCATATTAAGGGATGCTTCTATACGTGTTCATGTCCAGCGCATCTGAGGGTCCGGTTCGCGCTGAACCAGCTTCGCTTGGGAGCGAAGGACTGGTGGAAGTTTGTGACGACGCACTTTTCTTCTACTGAGCTTGCTGCGGTGACCTGGGAGAGGTTCACCGCTATGTTTCGTGATGAGTACGTTCCCCCGGTGGAGAGGGAACGTTTGGCCCTGGAGTTTCTGACCCTCAAACAGGGTACTGAGTCTGTTACTGTGATCACCAGGATGTTCCATGAGAGGGCAATGTTCTGCCCTGAGCATGTGTCTACCGAGCAGGCACGTATGAGCCAGTATCTGAGTATTCTGAGGAGGGATATATGAGAGTTCGTGGCAAACTCGACGTACCGGACATTTTCTTAGCTTTAGGCAAATGCCCGGAAGATGGAGATTGAGCTTGAGACTCAGGCCAGGGAGGAGGCAGAGTCTCAGGGGAGGGATCGGCGACCGGCACAGTCCCAGCCGACTACCAAGCGGGCTTAGCCCACCAATTCAAGATCAGGGAACTAGAAGGGCCGCCTTATGGCAAGTGCAGAAAGAGTCATGAGGGAGTATGCAGAGCAGGGTCTTGCTACAAGTGTGGCAAGGAAGGGCACATGGCCAAGGATTGCCCTAAGGGGTTTGTAGTTTGTTTTCACTACAACCAAACCAGACACCAAAAGGCCGAGTGTCCGCAGTTCAGAGGGTCAGCTCAGGGAGCTTCTCAGGGATCTATCCCTGCTGCGATTCGAGCTACCGAGAGTCGGCCGGAGAAGGCCGAGGCGCCGAAGGCTCGCGGGAGAGGCTTCCAGTTGACAGCGGAGGAGGTCCGCGCAGCACCCGATGTTGTGGATGGTATGTATTCTTTCATCTGTTTATTTTAGTTTGTGGTGTTATGCTTATATTGTGATATGTGTAGGTACGTTTCTTGTGTGTTTTGTGCCTGCTTTGGTGTTATTTGACTCAGGTGCGAGTCGGTCTTTTGTGTCGTTAGCCTTTAGTCAGTACATCAGTATCCATTAAGAGGTGTTGAGTCGGCCTTTGCGAGTTTCCATAGCTGACGAGAGAGCAGTGTATGCCACTGATGTGATTCGGGGATGTGTACTCGAGATCTTTGGCGTTGAGTTTCTGATTGATTTGGTCCCGATTGCTATGGGATATGTCTGTGTCATCGTGGGCATGGACTGGTTGAGCAGATTTGGAGCGGTTATCGACTGCGAGCGACAGTTGGTGATCATACGAGACCCTAGTAGGGGAGTTATTATGGTTTATGGTGAGGGTACCCATTCTGGGTCAGCATTTTGTTCAACTGCAAGTGCGAGGCAGAGTCTACAACAGGGCTGTAATGGGTTTGTGGCTTATGTGGTGGATACAAGGGTAGGTGCAGAGAGACCGAGGACGGTCGATGAGGTCCCGATAGTGTGTGAGTTCCCAGATGTTTTTCCCGAGGAGTTGCCGGGTGTGCCTCCCGAGAGGCTGGTGGAGTTCCGTATCGATTTGGTTCCGGGGGCAGCGCCTATCGTCAGGGCGCCCTATCGCCTTGCACTTCCAGAGATGTAGGAGTTATCCTCGCAGCTTCAGGAGCTGCTGGGAAAGGGGTTTATATGACCGAGTAGCTCTCCGTGGGGAGCGCCGATCCTTTTTGTCAACAAAAAGGATGGTTCACACTGGATGTGCACTGATTACCGGGAGTTGAACAAGCTAATGGTCAAGAACCGTTACCCTTTACCGAGGATCGACGATTTGTTCGATCAGTTGCAGGGAGCGTCGTGGTTCTCCAAGATTGATTTGAGGTCTGTATATCATCAGATGAGGGTGCGTGGTGAGGATATCCAAAAGACAACATTCAAGACTCGTTATGGGCATTACGAGTTTGTGGTGATGCCTTTCGGGCTCACCAATGCGCCGACGGCGTTCATGGATCTCATGAACAGGGTGTGCAGGCCGATGTTGGATTGTTCGGTGATCGTGTTCATTGATGATAATTGGTGTATTCGAGATCCAGAGAGCAGCATGAGGAGAATTTGAGGGAGATCCTCGGAGTCCTGAGATCGGAGAGGCTTTATGCCAAATTCTCCAAGTGCGATTTCTGGTTATGAGAGGTCCAGTTTCTTGGACACCTCATCAACCAGAGTGGGATATTGGTCGATCCTGCCAAGATTGAGGTGGTGATGAGTTGGGAGGTGCCGAAATCCCCTTCGGAGATCAGGAGTTTCCTGGGGTTGGCTGGTTATTCTCGGAGATTCATCCAGGTTTTCTCCAGGATTGTAGTTCCTCTTACTAGACTGACCCAGAAGGGCGTTGCTTTCAGTTGAGGTCCGGATCAGTAGGCCTTATTCAAGACACTTCGCCAGAGATTGTGCGAAGCCCTAGTGTTGGCCCTTCCGGAGGGAATGGAGGACTTTGTGGTATATTGTGACGCATCGATATCGGGACTGGGTGCGATGCTGATGCAGAGAGGGCATGTGATAGCATACACATCGAGGCAGCTGAAGCCTCATGAGACAAGGTATCATACTCACGATATGGAGTTGGGGGATGTGGTGTTCGTCCTCAAGATCTGGCATCACTATTTATATGGGGTTCGGTGTACCATATACACGGACCACAAGAGCTTGAAGTGTCTGATGGATCAGCCCAACCTGAACATGCGTCAGAGCAGATAGTTGGACGTGGTAAAGGACTATGAGTGTGAGATCCTGTACCACCTGGGCAAGGATAACGTGGTAGCCGATGCCTTGAGTCACAGAGCAGAGAGTGCCCCTTTGTGAGATGTTTGTTTGAGGTTGAAAGTGATGACTCCGGTGTTGGACACCATTCGGGAGGCCCAGGTAGAGGCCATGAGGCCGGAGAACCGCAGGTGAGAGCGGGTGATTGGATAGGTATCTGAGTTCATTGCCGATAGTCGGGGGCTTATGACCTTCCAGGGCCAGATTTGGGTGCCATTTGAGGGAAGGGCAAGAGCCATTCTGATGGAGGAGACTCACAGGTCGAGGTTTTTGATCCATACCGGGGCCACTAAGATGTATTTGGACCTGAAAAGAGACTATTGGTGGCCTTTTATGAAGAGGGATGTGGCGTGGTTTGTAGAGAGGTGCTTGACCTGTCGCAGGGTTAAGGCCGAGCACCAGTGTCCACATGGCAAGTTGTAGCCGCTTGAGGTTCTCCAGTGGAAGTGGGAACAAATTTCCATGGATTTCATCACCAAATTGTCGAGGACCGCGAGAGGCGTCGATGCAATTTGGGTGATCGTCGACCGGCTGACAAAGAGCGCTCATTTTCTTGCTATCAGTGAGAGCTCTTCCGTAGAGAGGCTGGCAGAGGTGTATGTGAGGGAGGTGGTATCGCGACATGGTGTACCGATCTCGATTGTGCCAGATCGAGATGTGCGTTTCACTTCCAGGTTCTGGAAGAAGTTCCATGAAGAGTTGGGTACTAGGCTGCATTTCAGTACCGCTTACCACCCACAGACGGAAGGACAAAGTGAGCGGACGATTCAGACACTCGAGGACATGCTTCAGGCATATGTGTTGGACTTCGGAGGGAGTTGGGACACGTATCTTCCTCTGGCTGAGTTTTCCTATAACAACAGCCACTATTCGAGCATTGGTATGCCTCCCTTTGAGTTGTTGTATGGGAGGAAGTGTCGGACTCCCATCTGTTGGGGAGAGGTAGGGCAACGAGTGATGGGCAACACTGAGTTAGTGCTTTAGACGACAAAGCAGATACATCCGGTTAGATAGAGGTTGCTGACGGCCCAGAGTCGCTAGAAGAGTTACGCGGATAGGCGTAGATCTTAGCTTAAGTTTCAGGTGGGGGATTTTGTACTCCTGAAGTTGTCTCCTTGGAAAGGAGTGATCCGATTCAGGAAAAGGGGCAACTTGGGTCCCCGGTACATTGGACCGTTCAGGGTGATTGCGAGGGTGGGCAAGGTAGCATACCGATTGGAGCTACCTGCGGAGTTAAGCCAGATTCATGATACCTTCCACGTGTCTCAGCTGAGGAAGTGTTTAGCCGACGATTCGGCGGTGGTACCGTTGGAGGATATCCAGGTGGACGCAGGGATGAATTATGTTGAGAGAACAATCGCGATCTTGGACCGGAAGGTCAAGGTTCTAAGGAACTAGGAGGTGCCTCTGGTTCAGGTCCAGTGGCAACATCGGAAGGGGTCCGAGCTGACTTGGGAGACGGATTCAGAGATGCCGGAGCAGCATCCGGAGTTGTTTTTGGCATGATACTTCGAGGGCGAAGTCTGGTTCAAGTGGGGGAGAATTGTAACATCCCGAAATCCATGTAAAGCTATTTAACCCTTCCATTTTATCAAGTTGTCAAAATTGGTCCCTTGAGAGAGTTCTTGTAGCAAATGAGTACACTGGGCGTACTGGGGAGTACGCTGTGCGTACTCATGCGCTTAATTTGGATGCGGACTCACCTGGGTACGCTGGGCGTAATGGGTCCAGATGCAAACCCTAAATGTTTGGCTTGTGCACTATTTAAAGGATGCTAAGGCTCATTTCCCAGCCTCCATCCAGAGAGTGAAACCCTAAGAGAGAGCCTTCCATCGTCCATAGCCTGAGTGTGTGTGTTATGAAGCTAAAAGTGTCTTGGTGTGCTACTGAAGAAGAAGGAGAAGAGCTTGTGGAGGCTAGGGCTTGAAGTGCAAGGTGGGATCTGAGATCTTCAGAGAAAGGAGCTTCATCTAGAGGTATAAAGTTCAAAACTTTCCTCTTTATTTGGTTTGATGTTGCATGGACCATTTCGAGGGTTAAAAGTCCCAAAGGTGGAGACTTTATGAGTGTAATGTTCTCCATGGACCTAGATCTGTCCCATTTCAGTGGTATTTGTGTTATAGATCCATAAAGTTTCCATCTTGGTCGTTGATATGAGGTCATGCTTCAGTTATGAGCTTTCTAGAGTTGGGAAATGGAATATTATGGGTGTTAGTGACTTGTCCAGCTATGCAAAGGCTTAAAGTCACAAACTTTATGGATTAAGAGGTTTAGAAATGGTCAGATCTAGAAGTTAGACATGGGACTTAATTGTTTAAGACCCCAAAAGCTTAGAGTCTGAAACTGGGAGTTACGCGGGGCGTAATCCCAGTACACGCGGCCTAAGGGGTCGCACACCCCGTTCTGTGAAGACATCAGGTAAGCCCAACGTACATGTTTGGTACGCGCAGCGTAACTCGAAGAGTTGACTTTTGTTGACTTTTAGGGTTTGGTCAACTTTAGGGTCTTGGAGTCATGAGAGGGGTAAATGGTCTTTTACCCTTCTGAGAGTACTAAGAGAGGGAATAGTCTATCCTTGAGAGATGTATTGATTTAGAGTGTTTATTTCATATGATTAGGCGGAGGCTAGACCAGATTTTTACAGAGTTTGAGATTACCGAGTTACCCGAGGTGAGTCTTCTCACTATACTTTACCTAGAGTGGTAATTAGAGTTATGTGATAGAGTATTTGCATGTTTTTGCATGGTGAGATTTCTATGTGCTTTATGTTATGTATGTTATAGAGTTTATAGAGTTTGGACCGTAAGGTCCACGGAGTTAGGGCCAGAGGGCCCTCAGAGTTATGGGACCGGAAGGTCCCACTGAGACACATTGACCAGAGGGTCAAACAGAGTTATAGCCTCGAGTGGCTAATATGTGTTGCATGTGGTTTTTTGGGGAACTCACTAATCATTTATGCTTACAGTGTTATGTTATGTGTTTCAGGTACCAGTGAGGATCACGGGAAGGCGCCGGCTTGATCAGTACACACTTGAGGATCTTTTACATATTATGATCTTGGTATGTGATGTTATGAACTGATTATGTGATACAATGATGTTTTTATAACAATTATGAATGAAAGAGTATTTTTAAAATGTGAAAAATTAATTGAAAATTTGGGCGTTACAAAAAACTACCAAAGAAAATGTGTCCCAAGCCAAAATATCACAAGTATCACCTTGTCCTGGGCCATCGCAAGGAAAACTATAACTGAAATCCTTTTTATCTGGCATTAACTTGGAACCACGTGCATCTAACACACCTTTTACTAAGATCAACGTAGTTGTATGTAAACCCAAAGCAATAACATTATGAACCAAAAAGTCTCCAGGACCTATTGTTAAGAATAGTGCATTACAATTCTCATTAATAGCATTTAACCAACCCGACAACCATATACTTCGACCCGCATTGGATGTTGGGCTATTCATTGAAGATAAAAGTATATCGAACCCATATGAAGTTTTACCATGAGCAGATTGTATCCATTGAGAAAATATAGGTTCGATTAAGATTTGATTCTCTGGAGTACCAAAGGCAAGCATGACATCATTATGAACATAAAGTCCCAAGGTACGGAAACCCAAAAAGAGGCTGGCTGAACTTAAATGAGATATGATAGCTTCTTTATGTTCTAACATTCGTGCCAATACATTATCCTCATTTTGTTCCAGATTGTAATCCCTAATAAAAAATATAGCCCCATGACCCTTGGAATCCTACACTATATAAATGTCACCCCTTAGCCAAAATCGGTTTCCTAAGTGTTCTAGGAAGAGAGAAAATCAATTTTAGAGTGTCTAAACTCTCTCTCAAAGTCCTCCTTTGTTTATGGTGTTTGTGAACCATTTGAGGCATCACACTTGAGGTGCTAAGATCTTGAAAGGCCAAAACTACAAGCTACAATAAAGAGGTATTCTTCTAATTTGATTTTATAATTCATGTACCAAAATTGTATGCTAGTTGTAGGCTTCATGCTTTGGAAATTTTATTTCATGTATAACTAGAGAAAACTTAGATCCAAAGCTACTAGGGTTGTATGTGCACATAGGAGTGTTATAGTACACAAAACCCAATAGTGGTATCGGAGCCATGGGTAGTTTTCTGTTATATTTGATGCTTGGTTATTTTTCAAAGCTGAAAATTTTGATTTTCTAGCCTCTGACTGATGAACTCACTGAGTCCACTGGCTGAATCGATGAGTCCACTCAGTAAAAGGGCAACTCGACGAGTCCAGTTCCTGTACTCGTCGAGTAGAGGCTTCTGGTTGCAGAATTTCGAGTTTTTGGCCAGAATTGGATTAGGATCATTACCACAAAATGTTTTGTAATCATAAAAATCGTATTTTCTAATATGGTAGTGATTATAATCATCCAATCAAAAGATAATTGTCAAAGTTTTAAGATAATTGTTGCTTTATATGATAAACAAAGTTACTTGAAATTACTAATTTGATATTATCTTGCTATAGGAGTTTAGTTAGTTCAATCATGAATTATATGATAATTATATTTGTTGAAATTGATCTAAATGTTTTTTTTAATGAATTCCATAACTTGTCCTCATGTTATGGATCATGAGAAGTCTCACCCATTAAAACAACATTAAACTCATAAGTTATGGAATTCAAGAGTCTTGTATGGTTACAAAACTTGTCTTCAAGTTGGAATCCAAAAGGTTTTGAAGAATTTCAAAACTAGCCCTCAAGTTTTGGAATTTGAAAAGGTTTAATTAAAAAGTTTTAATTTGTAGTATTGAATTCTAAAACATCTAATAATTGAAAGGTTTTAAAAGCGGCATCTCTAGGATTCATAACTTTAAAATTGATTAAATAGATTTAATTTTGAATTCTTATAACCTAGATGCTTTGAATAGTTCAATTACACCTTATGGACTTTATTAAATTAATTAAAGTGTTTAATTAAAAGACGAGTTTAGTAAATCCATAATAACATGGTTAATTAAGAGTATAATTTATTAATAGATTAAACCATCTAGTATTTTAAATGTTTAAAATACACCGTTATACTATATCAAAATTAAAAGTTTAATATATTACATATGTATAAGTAAAAGGCCAGTCTTACCTTTAATAGGCCTCATTCACGAAGCCGTTCTATAAGAGGGGGTATAAGGTTACTGCCTTTAAAATGGTGGTTTAATGGGTGTCTACTCTCACCCACCGCTTCCTTGACTGGTCGAGGGTCGTTAACCGAACGGGTAGGATAGGACATTAATTCTCATTAAAAGTATAATGAAATACCAAGTAACTAAATAATTTTATAAATTCCCAATCTTGATTACTTAGGAAAAATTTGAATTTGATGCTAACCCATGAAATTGCACATTGCATCTTATTAGTCGTTAGTGGAGCATGTGTGGTTAACCGACACACTAATCTGGGACTAATGAAGGATGACAATGGGTAGCTCGATATTAATCAAGGATCAATGGAGCATGTGTGGTTAACCGACATGTTGATTAGGTGATTTGTAACATTAAGTGTACCAAGCTAACATTGACAAAGGTGTCGTGTATCATGATTGCAATTGTGACTCCTGAGCTTCAGATGTCCTATGAGGACTTCTGGCCTTTTGAGATGCACCAAGAATTGATGGAAAGATACCATCAAAGTACTCGATAAGATGTGGTTTTCACAGGTATTTACACTATTCAATCTAATAACTCATCACATGCTAGTTCTTGGGTCCTTGACATAAGATGTGGTTTTCACATTTGTTCTGATTTGTAGGGTCTAAGAAGAAGTAGGGTTGTGGAGCATGGGAAGATGAGCTTGATCATGCGGAATAGGAAAGCATCGCCTGTCATCAAGATTGGAGTTTATTATTTAGTGCTTAGTAGTGGTTTAGGATTAGAGTTGAATAATTGTTGCTACTCGTCAGAGATGACGAGGAATATTATTTCCTTTCATGGTTTGTACAGACAAGGTTTTAGATTTTTGTTTATTAATGAAATTGGTTCTATAAATGCTTTCTTTAATGGTACTTTCTATTTTGAAGCATTTCCTTGTAATGTAGTATGTCAAACCATGATGGTTATAGATAACTTAGGAAATAATGTGTTGCATATCGATTCGTCCAATGATTTGCACAAAGCATGCTTGAGACATTTTCGTCTTGGAGATGTCAACAAGAAACTTATAGCCCAACTCCAAAAGGATGGAGTGTTGGAGTCAATTGACCTTAGGTCGGATGACACGTGCGAGTCTTGTTTCCTTGGAAATATGACTAAGTCACCCTTCACTAGCACTTGTGAAAGGGGTGAGGGATTATTGGATCTCATACACATGGTGTGTGTGGGCCCTTTAAATCCACTACAAGGGATGCAAACCGCTTCTATGTGACTTTTACCGTTTATTATAGCAGATGTGGGTATATCTACTTAATCAAGCATAAGCAGAAACTTTTAAAAAGTTGAATGAGTTTAAGCAAGAAGTGGAGAATCAAGTGGACAGGAAGATAAAGATGCTTCGATCCGATCGAGGTGGTGAGTATCTTAGTATCGAGTTCCACGACTATCTTAAGGAATGTGGAATTGTTTCACAATTGACGCCGCCTAGGACATCACAGCTGAATGGTGTGGCTGAGAGGCGCAATCGAACCTCGTTGGACATGGTTCATTCCATGATGAGTCAAACTTCGTTACCTATCTCATTTTGGAGGTATGCCATAGAGAATTCCGCCCATATCCTTAATCTAGTCCCAATTAAGAAGGTTGCCAAAACACCTCATGAAATGTGGACAAGGAATGTTCTCTCATTAGCACATATCAAGGTTTAGGGTTGCGAGGCTTTCGTAAGACGAGAGACTCACGACAAGATCGATTATCGTAGTGAGTGGTGTATTTTCATCGGCTACTCGCCAAGGTTGTTGGTTGCTGAAGGGAACAAAATTAATACCCTAAATATTTCACACTAAAATAATGTATAGTGTTAAAGGGATTGTATCCATGGAGATTGGTTCCATTTAAATCTCTATGTAAATCACTTGTTCAAGTACTTGTAAAACAAAAGTAAAAGTAAAATGGGGGGGGGGGGGGGGAGGGGGGGTAATTCTTTTTGATTGTTTGACAAAATTAAAACTAGCTAGGATGTAAATATGACAAGTAAACAAGTAAAAGATTTGATTAAATTCAATGAAGTGGAATTGGTTGATTTTGGGATACACCACATGGATGACATTGTTGACTTATCATTAGACTAAAAGGAACAACACTTGTGAATTGGTTTAACTTGGCTATAACAATTCATAAGCACAAATGACCTAAACTCTTCGTAGATATTAAAATGGTTAGAGGAGATCTAACACATTCCCTTAATTAAAGTCACAAAATCAATGAAGCATATAATCTTATGAAAATCAATTAGTTTTGAGTTCTAATAGTTACCAAGTCCATAAGATAATCAAATGCTTACATTATCATTATGGAGGAAACATTCCCATGGTTTGAATGAAATGAAAACAAAAATTGAAACCATTGGTTGCTTACTAATCTCAAAGTCCATTACTTAACCAAGAAATTGATCAACAAAAATATATGTTTATTCATCCAAGCTCATGATCAAAGATTAACAAACATAAAAAGATGTTTAACTAGAAAACATTTCCATAAACTTCAAACACTAGGTAATAATAGTCTTCAAAGCAACCAATCATGCATGGGATTAAACCCTAATCAACCAAATAAAAATCTAGCCAAGCATGGCCAAGATAAGAGAAATACAAGGTAGTTTAGAAATACCAAACATTGTTCTAAGTGCAAGATGGAAATAAATAACACTAGTTTTCAAAGTCTTCAACTCTTCCAAAGCCTTCTTGAGAGAAAAGTCAGTGGTTTCTTCTAAGTTTTGATGATGAATAATGCTCCAAATCTCCAGAAAAAAGTGTTTAATCCCAGATTTAAAAGCTCCCCAAAATCCATCCACCTACCTTCAAAAAAATAGGGTCAAAGAGTCAAAGCCCGGAATCACCTCAGCACGATCCACGCGGACCGTTTGTGGATCCACACGGACCGCGTGGGTCTCGCTGATTGTGGGACTTAGCCTAATTAAAATATATTCCAGCCCAATCTTTTCAGTTACACTTCTGCCCACATGCATAACTCTTGGGAGCCCAATTGCACTATTCCAAAGCCTCCATAGATACTTCAATGCTCCTTTAATCTTCCATAGCTCGAGTTCTCTTCACCTCGTCATCATTCTTCATCTAAAATTAAGACAAACTTACTCCTTTTATTATGTTGACAACAAGCCCAATCACACCACTTCAAGTCCGTGAACGAATTGCAAGCCTCCAATAGTCCCTCACTCCTTCCACACCTCCAATAACAAATAGTCTTTGATAAATCCTATAAATAAGCTCAAAAGACTGGAAAGCACCTGGTAAAGGAGAAAAATAACAAAAAGTGAAAATATGCATGAAGATTAACTAAAATGAGATGGTTTTAACTAAAAATAAACTATGAAAAGAAATAATAAAATGAAACTATCAGAAGTCTTTTGGATATCTCTTCTATAGACCGAGTGACAATGTTGTCTTCGTTGCGAGGAGAAGGGTTTTCCGAGAGAGAGAACTCATATGCCAAGAGGTCAGTAGGAGGCAAATTGACCTTGAAGAGCTTCAAGAATCAAGTGATGAAGGAACCTCAAATACTAGCGCTCAACCCGAGGAAGTGTTTCGCTATGAAGGACCTCAGAGAGGCTGCTGATATTCTAGGGATAAGGATTTTTAGAAATAGGAGTAAGAGACTAATATGACTTGTCAAAGTGGCTACTGGATAAAGTGTTGAAACGTTTTAGCATGGAAAATTCCAAGAAAGGAGAATCGCCTGTCCAGAGCAATACCAAACCGAGTAAGACTCAAAGTCCGAGTACCGACGCTGAGATAGCAGAAATGATTCGAGTACCTTATGCTTCCGCCGTTGGCTCGATCATGTATTCTATGGCATGTACTCGCCTTGATGTGGCTTTTGCTTTGAGCATGGTTGGTCGATATCATGGGAAACCTGGTAGAGCTTACTGGATTGCAGTAAAGAACATTCTTAAGTACTTACGAAGGACTAAGGATTGGATCCTTACCCTTGGTGGGAGTTATGACTTGAGAGTGACAGGGTATAGTGACGCCAACTTTCAGACTGACCGAGATAATTTCCGCTCTCATTCGGGCTAGGTATTTACTCTAAATGGAGGAGCAGTGACATGGAAAAGTTCCAAGCAAGAGACTGTGGCTGATTTAACATGCGAATCATAGTACATAGTAGCAAGCAAAGCGTCGAAGGAGGCAATATGGCTAAAGAACTTCATTGGAGACCTTGGAGAATCGCCTGTCCAGAGCAATACCAAACCGAGTAAGACTCAAAGTCCGAGTACCGACGCTGAGATAGCAGAAATGATTCGAGTACCTTATGCTTCCGCCGTTGGCTCGATCATGTATTCTACGGAATGTACTCGCCTTGATGTGGCTTTTGCTTTGAGCATGGTTGGTCGATATCATGGGAAACCTGGTAGAGCTTACTGAATTGCAGTAAAGAACATTCTTAAGTACTTACGAAGGACTAAGGATTGGATCCTTACCCTTGGTGGGAGTGATGACTTGAGAGTGACAGGGTATAGTGACGCCAAATTTCAGAATGACCGAGATAATTTCCGCTCTCATTCGGGCTAGGTATTTACTCTAAATGGAGGAGCAGTGACATGGAAAAGTTCCAAGCAAGAGACTGTGGCCGATTTAACATGCGAATCATAGTACATAGTAGCAAGCAAAGCGTCGAAGGAGGCAATATGGCTAAAGAACTTCATTGGAGACCTTGGAGTTGTACCTGCCATATAGGAGCCTATGGAGATTTTTTGTGATAATGAGGGTGCGGTCGCCTTAACCAAGGAACTGAGGGATCATGGCAGATCCAAGCACATCGACAAGAAATATTACTTCATTAGACATCGGGTAGAAGAAGGACTCCTCGTAGTGAAGAGGGTATTGTCAGAAGAGAACCCAGCAGATCCCCTTACGAAAGAACTGAGTAGGGTTAAGCACTTGCAGCATGCTAGGAGTATCGGGCTGAAGGACAATATTAGTTTTAGTGATTAGATAGTTATTTGGAAACTTGTAATAGATAAAATGTAATTGACATTCGATGATTGAATAAAGGAGTTTTATTTACGAGTAAAGTTACTATCAGGTGTCAATTGTTTACTATTGTTTCATTTTGCATGTTTTGACTTTGAGAATAATAAGATTGTTCAAATTATCCACATTCAATCATACTTTGGAAGTAGGTATTGAGGCAACACTATCATGAATTGGCTTGTAGACTGCCTAAGGTGTTTAGACATTGAAAGAGTTTGTTGCAACGTTCATGAGTACTCCTGAAATAATATTTGAGTATTGGATTAAACCCCCGCTCACATGAATCGCTTCATGGAATTTATCACGAGTGTTTGTGAGACGATAATATCATATAGTCTTCAAACCAAGATATATGAGTTGTTGATTATGAGTTGATTGTGCATTGATAGTACGAGAACGCATCAGTAACTTGATGTTATAAAACGTATTATTTTGTATGATTTAACAAGTAGTCCGTACAACCATAAAGATTGAAGTTTATCTGTTCCATTTATCCTATGAGGATTAAAAGTAATATTTTGGATCACTCGAGGAGTTTGTGTTGACTTATGTGTCGGGCTCGGTTAGGACTGGATTGATGTGTTCAATTAAGTTCTATGTCAAACAAATCGGAAATCGGGAAACAAACTGTTGGACAATAAGTATGAATATGTTCCATGTATTTGTCCACACAATATCTTGATGAATAGAGGACTGTATGATCCCATATTTAAAGGACATGTCGTTGATTTGATTAGAGTTTGACTACGGCTTTTGAGAGCTACGATTGCTAATCGGATTTTGAAGTTGCCTTGGCAGTTATAGTTATTAGACTTATCCAAGTGGGAGACTGTTGGACTAGGTGTGTAAGCCCATAACTATAATTGGTATGTACTTGACCCGATAGTAGCATGGTCCTTTTGGGTTGCCTTCACCATAACAGTTTGATAGGATGGATATTTGAGAAGGAGGTTAATTGTGATTTATTAATATATTATAAGAATAATATATTTATTGAGAAATAATATTATTTAATTAGTATTGATCAATAATTAATTTGGAATTAATTTAGTGATCAAAAGAGACAGATTACATTAACAAGGACTGATTAGGTAAATCGGTAATACTTATAGTTTGGGCTAATGATCCATATTGATTAGGGTTGGACGAAATCTATGTGACGGTCCATGAGGATTTCGTCCATAAGGGCCTATCATAAGGTTTATTGGATTTCTTAAGGCCTAAACAAATGAATTAGGGTTTCAAGGTTAAAACCCTAAGGATCCTACACTATAAAAGATCCCCTAGCATACCCAAAATCGGCCTCTATGCTTCTAAAAGAAACCCTGGACGATTTTGAGTGCTTCCCAACCTCTCTCTCTCACAATCTTCCATTGCTTTTGGTGTTTGTGACTTATTATAGGTATCTCATTTGAGGTACTAAGCTCTTGAAGGTTAAGGATTGCAAGCTACAACAAAGAGGTATTAATCTAACTTGTTTTATGTTGTAAATCTCATAAATTGTATGCTAGTTAGGGTTTATGCTTTGGATAATTAAATATTGCATGTATAACTTGAGAAAACCAATATCCAAAGCATTAGAGTTGCATGTGCACCATAGGATTGTTGTAGTGCTCAAAACCCATCAACATTGTCCTCATTGTACCTACTGAGGTATACACGAAAGTCTTGTTTTATAACCAGAATATCCCGTCAGAGAGCATGATACTTGTGTATAGATCTATACGGGACTAATGATCGCACACCCTAACTGTTAGCTACAGTTAGACCGGCGGGTTATCGATGACAAATGTCATAAACATTTCGACGCCTGAAGAACGTCGCGACAGGCAACCTCATCCTTAGCACAGTTATGAAAACTCACATGGGGAAATGACAATATGCTTATTTTTCCCGAAAACACATTTCTTCAAACAGTTTTATATACGAATAAAACTACATATTACTATTTTAAGTATGGAAAAGACTTATACATTTCGGTCTTGGAACATTTAAGACTACAACTCATTTCTATAGAAAATATTGACTTTTCTGGAACAAACACCATCATTTTACAAGTAAACAGCTTACAACTCATCTTATGGAAAATATCGGATTTTCTAAAAACAAATACGATTACTTTACACATAAAGGCTTACAATTATTCATACAAACTCTTATGAACTCACCAACTTAATTGTTGACACTTTTTAAAAACAACTTGTATTTTCAGGGAATCAGTAAAACAGGTAACCACCAGCTTTTGAGGATGGGATGCTAAGGCGTCAAGCAAATCTTTTGTCATCATATTGTAATTGACTTTTGAAACATGTAAAACTTACAAACAATGTAACTTTATCAATTATAATTATGATGGTTGTGTTTGCTTTGATCATTTATATTCAATTCTTCTGATAATGTACATGAAAGTCATCCACCCCGGACGTTTCCGCCATCCTAGGTTTGAGGGTGTAACAGATTGGTATCAGAGCATTGTTTATAGTGAACCAGGTATATCAAACCACATAAGATATACAAACTATAAATACAATGGGACTAAAACTCTCTGACATAACTTTTTCATACAAGTATACTATAAAATATTATGATACTTTTCATACTAACTACTTCAGTGTCATAACAGTAACAAAACAAATAGTATTAAGATAAGTTGAACACTACGATTAGGCCTTGAGGTATGTTACCAGATCTGGGATGAGTACAGTCTGATCAACTTTATTTATCCGGGATGTGACTAACGTATGCCAAGGAATGAATGTGGTGAACGACGAGTCTAAAACCTACCAACAAACCACACAAGGAATCTCTAAATTTAAAATACTATAGGAGTATTTAATGATACTATAAAACCACACACTTAGATTCTTTATATACCTCTTACCCCTATTCTCGAATAGACTCTATGGTAGGATTTCACCTACCAGGAGATCCCTACTTCCCTAACTAGGGAAAAGGCAGCTGGATAGAGGAGGACCCAGAAGAAGATCCTGAAGAGAATTTTGAAGAAGAAAAGGACGAAGAAGAAGTCAAGGAAGACACTGATTCAGAACCTGAAGTTAACAACCCACCACCCATCGCCCAAAACCCCAGATGGAACTTCCAGGGGCCGGCACCCCGATGGGCAGTAGATTTGAAGAGATGGAGCCAAGAGCAGGGCCATCGCCCACCCTATAGTATAGAACAAGGTTTCTGCAACCTCGATAGAGGAGGTTCTGCAAACAGGGTCTCCCTGTCATGGTCCGTCACATCACCCGCCATGACGAACAAGCAAGGGCATCCACCAACCAGATCATGGAGGTTGGTGCTACCACTGAAGTTACCACTATTCGTCTTCATCGTATGGACGAAGATCAGGATCAAACATGAGATCATACCGAGGCCCTTTAAAAGGACGTTACCATGACTCAAGCTGAGATGAGAGAATTGTGGGAACATCAGGCCATAATGAAGATGCGAAATATTGAGGTTGAGAACCAAGTGAAGGAGATGCAGACCTTCATGACTTCATTCTAGGGCTCATAGGATATCATGCACCACGATTAGTTCCTATACTACTCATGTTTTGTTATAGATAAGGTGTTTTTGAGTAAGCGTTAGTGCTACCCTTTCCTGTATGTAGGTTCGACCCTCCGAATAACTGACTACACTATTCAAGGGATCGATATGCTGTCAAAATTTTCCTTACATTGATGTATTGTAGACCTGCTTAAAAGGTCAAAATTTTCCAACACTATGTACTAAAATATATCAATGAAATTGGCATGCATTTTATTTCATTTGAGTGTCACTGTTAAATTTATAAATTGATTATAATCGTTTAATTAACTATGGTAGACTTACCATCATTCCTCTTTTAAACCTTATGGCAGAAGCATGCCACCATAGAAGTCAAACAAGCACAAAAATAACACACCACCAACTACACTACCACCACCACTCCCACCGATGGATACTGTTATCTTTCAAGTTGTTGTCACAACCATTGTAAACTCTGTTATAGCACAGATTAGCTCCAATAGTACCAATGGGGATGGAATTGGTACTAATAATTCTAACAAAGGCGACAACCATGGTCGATCAAGAGGATGCTCCTATAAAGACTTCTCGAACTGCAAACCAAAAACATTCTATGGTAACAGAGGCGTCATCGCCCTGACAAGGTGATTCGAGAAGACTGAGTCAGTGTTTGAAATATGTGCCAGTCTGGAAGAGAGTAAGTTCAAATTCATGGCCTGCACTTTCACCGACGAGGATCTCTCTTGGTGGAACGGCCAGGTCAAATCGCTAACACTCCCCGTGGCCAATGCTTTGAGCTGGGAGGACCTAAAGTTAATGATGCTAGCAGAATATTGCCCAAGGGACGAAGTACAAAAACTGGAGCAAGAACTCTAGAACCTCACAATGGAGGGTTCTGGTTTAACAACATATACCACCAGGTTCAGTGACCTGGCGGTGCTTTGTCCCGGGATGATCACCCCGGAAAGCAAAAAGGTGGAGTGTTACATCTGCGGACTATCCCCTCAGATTCAAGGAAATGTGGTAGCTTCAATCCCCTCCACTTTTTATAGTGTCAAACGCTTGGCACGAATGCTTGTGGATCATTGAGTCCGCTAGGGCTTTATGACGGCCATTGTAACGCCCGTAGATCCGGGCTAGTCAATTTAGAGATAATAGGAGTCGAAAACGACTTGTCGACAAAATATTATTTAGAATAAATAATATTAACCAAGTTGTAGAATATGTCTCAAGGGTTCCGTACATATACAGAGCACCGAAATCCGAGTTATACGAATGAGTTATGACCCGTCGAAGTTTCGCGACGGAATCGACACGGCACCGGGAAGACGTAAATAGTGAATTTATGATAGAGCGACTTTCAGCCTTAGTGATCTAAATGAAAGCCGTAGAATATATTAACCTGAGAGCGTCCATAAAAATAACACCCAAATCTGACTTCGTATCAGGAAGTTATGATTTTTCTAAAATTTGGCTTGGTAGTGCACGACCCGAAACTCGAATTTTAGTTTGAGCGGTTTTTGGCTTACCCGGCCAAAATGAGAGTTGAAGATCTCTTTAATAGGAACTCAATGGTAAAAAGACAGATTAAAACAGAGTCCGTATGAAGGAGTTACGAATTTTTCACGGTCATTTAACAGTCTAATCTCCTCATACTATTAAATTTAAGATCGGTCGAGAATTAGCCGACGGAGTCAAAATGAAAGTTGTAGTTCTTATTTTTACCTACGCATGGATATAAAGAACATCGGCTGATTTCCACCCTATGTGCGATGCCACGTGTCAGCATCGGCTGTACCCAGCTGGCCCACGACGTGGGCATCAATGGCCATGGCGTGGGAGCCTCTTCAGCCTCCTATAAATAGAGATGCCCCTCTCCTTCATTCGTCACACCTTAACCCTTCATTCATCTCTCTATACTCTCTCTCTAAGCCCTAACCCCCCCCCCCCAAAAAAAAGCCTAGGGAACCCCCTAGAACGAGGCGGAAGCCCCGGAGCGCCTGAAGGCTCTGAAAAGAAGAGCCTCCGGCTCAAAAACTCTGCTCCGGCGGACCCCGGTTTCCAAGGAAACCCGCTGTAAGTGAGCTATATCTACCCTATCTTTAGTATAGCTTATGTTTTAATATAGTAACGTTATTAGGAACTTATAATAAGTACGTGGGCTATTGTTGTGGGCTATATAAGTATTTTTTAACGCTTATATAATAGTAATAATAGTTAAGCTATTAATTAGTGACGATAAACATTAGACTGAACCCTAGTGGTATTGATACTAGGTTTTGTCAAGGGAAAATTGATTTGAGATAACGAAGTGTTGTCCGAGTACCGAGTCACCACCTTACCAGGTGAGTGCATGGTCCCTTTCATCTTACACATAGATATGAAGTATTTAATATAAATTACGTGCTATGTGTGCATATTGTCTGAATACTTGTTGTCTATGTTGGGTGAGATATTTTTATACACGTTTTAAATGATTTAAACTGTATAAGTATTTTATATCTACAAAATGTGCTGAGTAAAACATTGGTAGATGTAATAGTTGCTATGTGACCAAATAAAATAATGAGAGGCCTCGATATAGATGTTATTGATGATCCAATCATCTAGCCGAGTATAGATGACGACCACAGACTATTCTAGACAGTCCCATGGAATGCTAGCAGGCTCGCAACCTGTAGGTGTTTATTTGAACTGTGTGCTCACCACCAGTACTCCATCCCCCACATGGTTGCCTTATTTGACATGAATTGTTGAGGAACCCGCGAAGCATGTGTTGTCACCCCAATGAAAGTGCTTAGACTAGGTCCCTTGTGTTAGATGTTTTAGGGACGTAAAGTGAGGATAACGGGAACGAGTAATCGGGTTTGTTTGATTTGATAAAGTTAATAAACTTATTTATTGCGGGTTGAAACCCCTATGTACTCATGTAACGACCCAAAATTTCACGTCCAAAAATTTCGTTTATAAAACATTACATAGAAAACGTTAACAATTAAAAAATTGTTTAGTTGAACCACTTCACATCGAAAACCAAATTAAAAACCACAACATTCGATCGATCAAAATATCAGAGTATCAATCCCAGAATAAACTCGTAACTGCAGAACCAAGAGAGTGGGTGTGACATGCTGCTACCGCGCCGGCTCCTTTCCCCTAGCTGAGGAGGTACCTGAAACCAAAACTGAAAACCGTAAGCACGAAGCATAGTGAGTCCCCCCATAATACCTCATACCATGCAAGCATATAACAAACAACGTTCAGCTAGGAGTTACGGGCCCCGCCCACACTCGGGAAGATACGGGCCCTGCCCACACTTCGCTAGCCGGGAGATACGGGCCTCGCCCACACTTGTGAAGATACGGGCCCTGCCCACACTTCGCTAGCCAGGAGATACGGGCCTCGCCCACACTCTACTATCTGGGAGATACGGGCCTAGCCCACACTCCAACCTCGGAGATAATACGGGCCCTGCCCACACTCAACCGCTAACCCATAATATACAAGTATCACACAGACAACAAGTATAAGCAACTCTATCATATTGACACATATATCATACTTGACTAAACCTAGAGATACGGGCTCGGCCCACACTCTCGTACTAACATCTCGTCTACACGGGTCGGCCTTGGTGCCTTAGACCCGTTTCTACTGAAAAGGAAACTCACCTCGAATTAGCTGCTAATCTGGTCGAGAACTGACTGCCTACTGCTGCTCCGGAAATCCTCCGGCTGCAAATCCCACAACATACTCAGTCAATCACTGCTAACTGCCCATTGGGTAAAATGACCATTTTACCCCTGATCATGTCATAAGTCAAAGTCACTTAGTCACACCCCGTGACTCACTACACCCACTCGGCACAAGGAAAAGGGGACAACTCGGAGACTCGCGAGCAGACTCGCCGAGTCGTCGCCATGCATTCACTATATATGCGATTTTGCTCGATTCCAGTCCATGCCATTTACAGATCTGGGTTCCTAGAGCATGAATGACACGTAAAGTTTCCAACTTTACGTGTAGATACTCACCAATGAGGGATTTAGGGCTCAAAATGCCTCAAAAGGGTAGATCTAGGGTGAACAAGCAACATGGGTCCATAAAGGTAACAGATCTGAGCTCCTGGAGCTCAATCTTGCCTAGATCTAAAGGCCAATCAACTTATTACGACTTATTTTGCACATACAAGCTTGGGGATTGGCTCAAGAATGACTTAAATGAAGTAATAAGCATAAAAACAGGGGGAAAATGGGTTATACCTCAAAGGAACTGCTGAGAGAGCACAAAGATGCTTGGATTCCTTCCCTTCCTCTTGATCTACTCCCCTTTTGCTTCAAAACCTTCAAGAACACACAACAATTTCTTCAAACTCTTAATGAACAAGCTTAGAACGAGGGTTGGGAGCTCTGAGGGTGAATAGGGGCTGGCCTGGGGCGGATAAGACGTTTAAATAGGGTGCAAACCCCTGAAACTTAGGGTTTCATCCAACAACGGTGACTCGCCGAGTCCAGGATATTGACTCGCCGAGTCGCCAACTTAAATGTGTCCCGGGTCCCGTATCTACTCGGCGAGTCGGACCTATGACTCGCCGAGTCCAAGGCTACAAAAAAAGAATACTCAAATAAGATTTACGTACCAGGAACCAGGTGCGACAAATCTCCTCCACTTATTTTAGACTTCGTCCTCGAAGTTTGCTGCTCGATCCTGAAACAACTCGGGATAATGCTCCATCATCTCATCCACCGGCTCCCAAGTCCATTCTGAACCCTTGCAGTGCTACCATTGCACCTTCACTAGCTCCACCTTCTTGTTCCTCAAATCCTTCGACTTCCTGTCGAGGATTGCGACTGGGCGCTCAATGTAATTCAGGCTGTCATCAACCTGTATATCCTCTAGCGGCACCACCGCTGAATCGTCCACTAGGCACTTCCGCAGCTGAGAAACATGGAAAGTGCTGTGGATCTGGCTGAGCTCGGCTAGCAGATCCAGCCTATACGCCACCTTGCCCACCCGGGCTACAACCCTGAACGGTCCGATGAATCTCGGGCCCAACTTGCCCCGCTTCCTGAATCGAATGACGCCTTTCCAAGGCGACACCTTCAGGAGAACCATATCCCCGACTTGGAAATCCAAGTCGGATCGACGCTTGTCGGCGTAACTCTTCTGTCGACTCTGAGCAGTCTGAAGCCTGCTCCGAACCTGCTGGATCCTCTCGGTCGTCTTGAGCACCACTTCGGTGCTCCCCATGACGCTCTGGCCAACTTCACCCCATCATATCGGGGTCCTGCACCTCCATCCATACAACATCTCAAATGGATGGCGGTCGATACTCGCGTGGTAGCTGTTGTTGTAGGAGAACACGGCCAAGGGAAGATAGGTATCCCAGCTACCACCGAAGTCCAACACGCACGCCCGCAACATATCCTCCAAGGTCTGGATGGTCCGCTCACTCTGACCATCCGTCTGCGGATGAAAGGCAATGCTAAAATGCAAACGAGTGCCCAACTCGTCATGAAATCTCTTCCAAAATCTGGAAGTAAAACGCACATCCTTGTCCGAGATAACCGATACTGGCACCTCGTGCTGCGCCACGATCTCCCTGATATAGATGTCGGCTAATTTCTCGGTCGATATGCTCTCCTGAATCGGGATAAAGTGATCACTCTTGGTCAATCGATCCACGATGACCCAAATCGAATCCACTCCACGTGCGGTCCTGGGAAGCTTCGTGATAAAATCCATCGTGATATCTTCCCATTTCCACAGTGGAATATCCAACAGCTGCATCTTGCCATGCGGTCTCTGATGTTCGGCCTTGACCTTCCGGCAGGTCAAGCACCGCTCAACGTACCATGCCACATCCCACTTCATGCAAGCCACCAATAATCTAGACGAAGATCCCTATACATCTTTGTCGCCCTAGGATGAATAGAGAATCGGGACTTGTGCGCCTCCTCCATCAAAATCTGGCGCACGCCTCCGTCATATGGCACCCACACCCTATGCTGTAGTGTCAATAGTCCTCAGCTATCGTAATCAAAGGAGGAAACCTGACCCACCACACGCTCGCTCTTCCAATGCTCCTCCTTGATAGCCTCCTGTTGAGCCTCCCGAATTCGCTCCAACAGGGGAGTCACCACGGTCATCCTCAGGCATACGTCCCTGATCGGCGCCGCCTTGCGGCTAAGTGCATCGGCCACCACATTGGCCTTCCCCGGGTGGTAGAGGATCTCGCAATCATAATCTTTCACCATGTCCAACCACCAACTCTGCCTCATGTTCAGATTCGGCTGATCCATGAGGTACCTCAAACTCTTGTGGTCCGTGTAAATGGTACATCGAACCCCGTAGAGGTAATGTCTCCAAATCTTGAGGGCAAAAACCACCGCCCCCAACTCCAAATCATGCGTCGGGTAGTTCGCCTCGTGAGGCTTGAGCTGCCTCGAGGCGTAGGCAATGACATGCCCCCTCTGCATCAATACCGCGCCCAACCCTGAGATGGACGCGTCACAATAAACCACAAAATCCTCTACGCCCTCTGGCAGGGCTAAGATCGGTGTCTCGCACAATCTCTGTCTCAGTGTCTCAAATGCAGCCTGCTGCTCGGGTCCCCACCGAAAGACCACGACTTTCTTCGTCAGCCGCGTCAGGAGTACGGTTATCTTGGAGAAATCCTAAATAAATCTCCGATAGTAGCCTGCTAATCCCAGGAAACTCCGAATCTCAGATGGAGACTTCGGAACCTCCCATCTCATCATGGCCTCGACCTTGGCCGGATCGACCAGAATCCCATTCTGGTTGACGAGGTGTCCAAGAAATTGCACCTCGCGCAACCAGAACTCACACTTGGAGAACTTGGCATACAAGCTCTCCCTCCTCAGGGTCTCCAACACCTCCCTCAGATGTTCCTCATGCTCCTCCTGAGTCTTGGAATAAACCAAGATGTCATCGATAAAGACTATCACAGACCGATCCAACATCGGTCTGCATACGCGGTTCATGAGGTCTATGAACGCGGAAGGAGCATTGGTGAGCCCAAACGGCATCACCACAAACTCATAATGGCCATAGCGCGTCCGAAACGCGGTCTTCTGCGTATCCTCCTCCCTGACCCTCATCTGATGGTATCCCGAACGCAAATCGATCTTGGAAAACCAAGACGCTCCCTGAAGCTGGTCAAAGAGATCATCAATCCTCGGGAGTGGGTAACGGTTCTTCACCGTTACCTTATTCAGCTCCCGATAATCTATACACATCCGGTGCGACCCATCCTTCTTCTTCACAAACAGGATCGGGGCTCCCCAGGGTGAACTACTCGGACGAATAAATCCCTTGTCTAGCAGCTCTTGCAGCTGCGTAGACAACTCCTGCATCTCGGGAGGAGCCAACCGATACGGTGCCTTGGCTATCGGAGCCGCACCAGGAACGAGGTCAATCCTGAACTCCACCTGCCGCTCCGGAGGTATCCCAGGAAGCTCCTCTGGGAAAACATCTGCGAAATCTCGCACCACCGGAACCTCGCTCACTGTCGCCTTACCCGCCTCTCGGGTATCCATCACATACGCGACATATCCTGCGTATCTCTGCTGAAGGTAGCGCCTCACCCTCGCTGCTGAACATATTGCGGGTCCATACTGCGGCCTCTCGCCATGAATCACTAACTCTCCCACGCCTGGGGTCCTGACCCGCACTAGTTGCTGAGCGCAATCTATCACCGCCCCATTAGGGCTCAACCAATCCATGCCTATAATCACCTTGTTCCCACGCAGCGGAATAGGAACCAGGTCTACTAAGAAACGCTCCTCAAACAGACGCAATACGCAATCCCGAAACACCATCGATGCTCGCACCGATCGATCATCAGCAATCTCTACCTCCAAAGGGCAATCCAACATTCCCGAAGACTCATGAAACTTCTTGCTAAGCACAAGGGACACAAATGATCGGGATGCACCCGAGTCAAATAACACCTGAACGGGGATACCGTTCACATGGAATGATCCTAAAACATATATATATATATATATATATATATATATATATATATATATATATATATATATATATATATACCGAGCACATATCAATATCATAGCATCATAAAATAAAAATAGAGGGAAAGAATCATACCCGTCACCACATCGGGTGCGGTGCGTGCCTCCTCGGTAGTCAACTGGAATGCTCGGCTCCTCACCACCGGAGCCTCTGCCTTGCCCTGCCGGCCATCCGTGATCCGCAGGGTCGCTGGAGCTGGCACCTTCACCGGCGCTGAAACTGTCAACTGGGGGAAATTGGCCTTCTTGTGGCCCCTCTAGATGCAGTGGAAACACAACAACTCAGACGTTTGAATAGCCGAAACTGGAGTAGTACAATCCCTGCTAAAGTGCCCCGCCTTTCCGCACTTGTAGCAGCCTGCTGATCCCATCCTACATGCTCCCTCATGCGTCATGCTGCATTTCCCGTAGCGGCCGGGTCCTCCTTGGCCTTTCGGCCTCCCATCTGATCCTCTGGGCTTCTTTCCTGAAGCCCCAACCACCTGCCCCGCCTCTGCCTTCCTCTTCCAAATGTGCTCTAAATCAATCTCCCTTTCCCTCGCCCTGGCGATCATGGACTCCAGGGTAGGGAAAGCTGAAAAGATGACATGCTCCCGGATGTCAGCCCGTAGCATATCATGATAACGGGTCCTCCTCATATCCTCGTCACCCGCATACTGGGGTACCAACAAGGCCCTCTCCCGGAACTTGGCGGTGATCTCCGCCACAGTCTCCGTCGTCTGCCTCATGTCCAAAAACTCCCTGGCCAGCTGCTGAAGCTCGACAGCCGGCACAAACTCTGCCCTGAACCTGGTCACAAAGTCCGACCAGGTCATAGCCTCGATAGCTGAGGCTCCCAACGAGTCACCCACTGACTCCCACCAATCGCGAGCTCGGTCTTGTAAGCACCCTGCTGCATACCTCACCTTCGACCCCTCGGGGCAGAAGCTAGTCAACTATACAGACTCGATGTCTGCGATCCATCTCCTGGCAGCAATGGGGTCTTTCACCCCGTGGAAACCCGATGCACCACTGCCCCTGAAGTCCTTAAAGGACAGTGTGCGAGATCCTGACTGGCCAGATGCCATGTCGCTCCTGAACGCCCTGAGGCGATCCTCCATCAACTCGATGATCCCTTCCTTGATCGACCCGAAGATAATGGGAGTCGACTCATGGATGCCCCTGGTGATCTCTGACGAGATGAACTCGTGTAGTCCCTCATCTACCAGCTCGGAACCTGATCCCGAACCTGACCCCTCTCCTGAACCGCCATCTACCGGCCTCGATCGAAGTACCAGCATTCTACAATACATAATAACACACATTAGTGATACTGATATTTCCTGAGGGATCACAACTACTTACAAGTTCCCTAGTCTTATCTTGGCCATCCTTGGTTCGGGTACGGATCCTCTGCTTTCAGTAGTACGGGCCCATACTACCTTCCACATCTATCCGTACCTTCTTCAAGGACTGCCTCGACTCCACCAGGTCCCTTCCATTGCGGCTGATCACTACTATACTCATCCTAAGCTTGCCCTAGGGAAATCTCAGACTCCACCCTACCAGGTCCTCAACTGCTGAAGGCCTCTTAGTAGTGCCAATTAACCATTACCTGAACACCATCACATGCGGTGAGGCTCGGATAATCCTTCGAGTAACAGGTTCGCCCCTACAACGGTTAGACTCAAACGAGAGCTGCGCAATAGGGCCAAATCCAGCACTCTAAGATTATTCAACCCTGATCACATGTGACGTGACGTATTCACCTAATGGCTAACTCCCACCACTCAGAGTCCCACAAAACACAAAGCAAGCAACATTCGAACTAAGCGAACAATCTCATTCAACTCTATCGGCTTACAGGAACTGTACTAGCAGATAATGCTAAGCTCATACCATCAGGCATAACCTAATCAGGCTATCCTACTTGCTGTCTACTTAATACTACCATGCAATTCTCATACAGCTGAAACACATAAGGCAGGCACATAAGGCATCACTCCTAGATCCTTAGTCCTACTCTAGCATGCTGTTCTACAAAAGCTGATAAACATAACATAAACTTGTATGGGTACTTTGGGGAATACTTACTCGAGCTCGGCTGGTCGCGCACATCACACACTTCGTTCTTTCTCAAAACTCTTTTCTCAATTTTTGAAAACATTTTCTTTTAGAAAATCTTTTAATCCCTCGATTTGAGTTCAGACACCCCCGAAGGTGTGTCCGAATCCCTCAAACCAGGGCTCTGATACCAACTTGTAACGACCCAAAATTTCACGTCCAAAAATTTCGTTTATAAAACATTACATAGAAAACGTTAACAATTAAAACATTGTTTAGTTGAACCACTTCACATCGAAAACCAAATTAAAAACCACAACATTCGATCGATCAAAATATGAGAGTATCAATCCCAGAATAAACTCGTAACTGCGGAACCAAGAGAGTGTGTGTGACATGCTGCTACCGTGCCGGCTCCTTTCCCCTAGCTGAGGAGGCACCTGAAACCAAAACTAAAAACCGTAAGCACGAAGCATAGTGATTCCCCCCATAATACCTCATACCATGCAAGCATATAACAAACAACGTTCAGCTAGGAGTTACGGGCCCCGCCCACACTCGGGAAGATACGGGCCCTGCCCACACTTCGCTAGCCGGGAGATACGGGCCTCGCCCACACTTGTGAAGATACGGGCCATGCCCACACTTCGCTAGCCAGGAGATACGGGCCTCGCCCACACTCTACTATCTGGGAGATACGGGCCTAGCCCACACTCCAACCTCGGAGAGATACGGGCCCTGCCCACACTCAACCGCTAACCCATAATATACAAGTATCACACAGACAACAAGTATAAGCAACTCTATCATATTGACACATATATCATACTCGACTAAACCCAGAGATACGGACTCGGCCCACACTCTCGTACTAACATCTCGTCTACACGGGTCGGCCTTGGTGCCTTAGACCCGTTTCTACTGAAAAGGAAACTCACCTCGAATTAGCTGCTAATCTGGTCGAGAACTGACTGCCTGCTGCTGCTCCGGAAATCCTCCGGCTGCAAATCCCACAACATACTCAGTCAATCACTGCTAACTGCCCATTGGGTAAAATGACCATTTTACCCCTGATCATGTCATAAGTCAAAGTCAGAGTCAACTTTCAGTTGAACCGACTCGCCGAGTTGGCTCTCCAACTCGCCGAGTCCCTAACCAAACGACTGTCCTGGATCCCGACCCTACTCGTCGAGTTAGGCGTTGCCTCGACGAGTTCTTCTTCTTAACTGAGGTTCAAGTCCTTCATCCTACTCGCCGAGTTGTATGAACAACTCGCTGAGTTCATCTTCATCCGAAGAACACTTTATGCTGTGACTCGCCGATTTGTATGAACAACTCGCCGAGTCTGTTCTTGATCTAAGGAGATTGCCTTGAACTCGCCGAGTCAGGGCATGGACTCGCCGAGTTCCTCCATGGATGAGTTTGGCTTCCAACTCAGTGAGTCACACCCCGTGACTCACTACACCCACTCAGCACAACGAAAAGGGGACAACTCGGAGACTCGCGAGCAGACTCGCCGAGTCTGATGAACGACTCGCCGAGTCGTCGCCATGCATTCACTATATATGCGATTTTTCTCGATTCCATTCCATGCCATTTACAGATCTGGGTTCCTAGAGCATGAATGACATGTAAAGTTTCCAACTTTACGTGTAGATACTCACCAATGAGGGATTTAGGGCTCAAAATGCCTCAAAAGGGTAGATCTAGGGTGAACAAGCAACATGGTTCCATAAAGGTAACAGATCTGAGCTCCTGGAGCTCAATCTTTCCTAGATCTAAAGGCCAATCAACTTATTACGACTTATTTTGCACATACAAGCTTGGGGATTGGCTCAAGAATGACTTAAATGAAGTAATAAGCATAAAAACAGGGGGAAAACGGGTTATACCTCAAAGGAACTGCTGAGAGAGCACAAAGATGCTTGGATTCCTTCCCTTCCTCTTGATCTACTCCCCTTTTGCTTCAAAACCTTCAAGAACACACAACAATTTCTTCAAACTCTTAATGAACAAGCTTAGAACGAGGGTTGGGAGCTCTGAGGGTGAATGGGGGCTGGCCTGGGGCGGATAAGACGTTTAAATAGGGTGCAAACCCCTGAAACTTAGGGTTTCATCCAACAGCGGTGACTCGCCGAGTCCAGGATATGGACTCGCCGAGTCGCCAACTTAAACGTGTCCCGGGTCCCGTATCTACCCGGCGAGTCAGACCTATGACTCGCCGAGTCCAAGGCTACAAAAAAAGAATACTCAAATAAGATTTACGTACCAGGAACCAGGTGCTACAACTCACCATGTTTCCCAACCTGACCCACTCAGTTTATTTATATCACAGGTGTTGATATGAAGTCACATTACACGGAGAGATTAGGGATATATAAATCACTAGTGATAATGAATGTAAGTTCTGTTTATGCTTATGGTTCTGTATTGACGATGACATCCCAAATGTTTTAAAATGAATAAAAATACTTTTCTTTGGAAATTCTTTGATAACGTATTTTACATGTTTTACTGGGAACAAATTCCACAACATTTTTATTAAAAGAGGTAATCTGACTTTTATAAAGCATAAACAAAATCAGTCTTTTCTGGTCGTGAAAATGGAGATGTCACAGTTGGTATCGGAGCATTAATTTAAGCGAACTAGGAATTTGTAGGAAATTTCTAGATTTAAACTTAGAATGCTAAGCAATGATTGTGAGGAGTGTGTCTAATAAATTTAGGTAATACACGTGAATAGACACAAGCACTAGCTTGTTTAGGGAAAATGTCTAACATGCTTTTATGTGCTAAATGATTTATGATATGCATTATATGAACGAATCTATGGTCTGTTGCCGACCAGATCTGGAAACTTTATGTGTTTAGGTTTCTAAACGTATAATTAATGTATTAGAACTGGCATATAACTTTTAGAAGTGATTGAAAGAATTATACGTCGATCGTAAAAAAAAGCTTCTCTATCTAAATTCTCGTCACTCCGCACCGAACGTCTGAATTGGTATATAGATCGACATGGTGAGCACTCGAAGTGGATTTGGAAGTGGAAACCCGCAGCCGGAACCACAAGTGATTGGGAATGCACCAGAGCCAATCACGATGGCAGAGGTACAGGCAATGGTGCGGATAATGCTGAATCAACAGATGGAAGAAACAATGTGTTTACTTCAACAAAGTAAGGACGAACTTATGGTGCCAGTACGCCAGGCACCCACTCTCGAGGTAACCATTTAGGTTGCTAAGATTGTCGAACAAATGATCAACGATAGGATCGCCAACAAGGTCGAAGTTGACAAGAAGAGGAATTTTGAGAGGTCTTCAAGGTCTAACAAGAACAACATGTTCTTAAAGTCTAGAGGAGGAGGTGAAACAAAATGGGGTGACAAATATGGAAGGAAACACAATGGGAGATGCCTAAGGAAGTGACCTGCTTCAACTACAGGAAGACTGGTCATTATGCCCACAAATGCCCAACCAAGGAAGAAGTTTGCTTTAAGTGTGGTAAGGAGGGACACTTCAAGCAAGATTTCCCGATGAGAGCTACAAAGCCAAGTGTAACACTGAAACACTGTGGGAGGTGCTATGAAGAAGTGACTTGTTTCAAATGTGGGAAGACTGGGAATTATGCCAATGTTTGTACATCCAACAAGAGGTTATGTTACGGATGTAGGGAAAAGGGGCTTATGTCGAAAGATTGCCCGGAGAAAAATAAAGCCACAAATGTGCCATAAAAGCCGAAGGCAAGAGCATTCCAGACGAAGTAGATAACAACACGAGGAATCAAGGATGAGGACTTCATATCCAAATATCGAGTTAGGCAGTAGCGATGTGGATAGTTTCATATGATGTATCCTATTATAGGCATAGTCTAAGGTGAACTTGAACACCTATGTAATCGTTTCAAGGAATAATATAAACCTCCGTTTTGCTATCTGATGTGTTAAATTGTTTTGCGATTTTAGGACTTGGGGACTGCGAGACAATACTTGGGACAAGTATGAGTAGGTGTGAAAGGTAGTAGATGCATAGACTACCGGAAGCACAGGACTCACGCTTGGATCAGGGAAAGTCACAAGGTTACCAAGAAGCTAGTAATTGATTCCGTTTTGTTCATGTATGTCGTTAACATTGTTTCGGTAATGACTAAGAAGATTGTTGTTATTCCGACCCTAGTGGTCATATCAAATTAAGTCCGATTAAGACGAGTATGTTAAATGGTTCAGAGAACCAAGTCCGATGTGGCATCTGACCTAAGCTAGAAGCTTGAAGGGAAAGACAATCAAAGTGATCAGTAGAGGTATCGCGATAGCTGCTTGTAGCTAGGAATGCTACCTTTTAATATGTGATTATATCACATTAGAACATGAAGAAGTGTATAGTCTGTTCTAGAATTTGACTCTAAGAGGCCTGAGTCTAAGCGTTGCAACATACGATGATAGGTCATTAGAATATGACACATCGGTCCATGGTAGTAATAAAAGAACTTATCTTAAGTTTGTTAAAGAAAGAGTCTCCAATAAAGATCGAGATCGTGACATGTAGATCATGATTGGAAGTCTAACATGAGATAGAGAGAGGGTCCAAGATCAGGCACCGCCTGCAGTCAAGAAGTCTTAGAGTTAGATACTCGTCTGAAGAAACATCAAAGTTATGATTATTACTTAGGATGCATAGATAACGTATGGAGTCAGCATACGAGCCCTGTTTCTTTGATGATTCAGGGACATAATCATCCTAAGGGGGAGATAATTGTAACGCCCGTAGATCTGGGCTAGTCATTTTAGAGATAATAGGGGTCGAAAACGAATTTTCGACAAAAGATTATTTAGAATAAATAATCTAAACCAAGTTGTAGAATATGTCTCCATGGTTCCGTACATATAAAGAGCGCCAAAATCCGAGTTATAACGAAGAAGTTATGACCCGTCGAAGTTTTGCGACGGAACCGGCACGGCACTGGGAAGACGTAAATAGTGTATTTATGATAGAGAAAATTTTAGCCTTAGTGATCTAAATGGGAGTGTTGTTAGATCATGTAAGGAACAGTAGTACCCACCAGTTCGGGTGCAGCAGTGAGGGCGTGACAAATCCACGGATTGAGTTACGGAAGTACCCAGATGGGTTAGATCTGGTTGAGCCAGTGATAAGGCTGTAGGGTCACCACTGCAGTCATCGGAACAAGGAAGCAATGGACCGCATGAGGTTAGGTTCTGATATAAGGCTACCTTTAGTTATGTAGCAATCACTTTCAGCCTTGGATTTGGTGATGTCAGGATTCGATGTAGGGCCATAGTGGCAAGATAACTAATGGCAACTATTCACAGATGAGGATTTCGTTCGAAATTCGCATAGGGCAACTGTATAGGAGCCTTTGGCTTAGTAACCAGGTAGGAACTCGGTATTTCAGAAGACGGGTGGACGAGTTGAGGCCAGGGAAGTCTCTATGGATTTTGGAAAGAAGCCGGGTGGCAGTATACCGTGTTAGACAGATCAATGCTTCAAGCAGTTCAGTGTTTTAGGCAGTTCAGTATTTCAGGCAATTATATGTTGCAGGTAGTTTCAGAGTATCGGATAATACTGGTGTTTTAGGATTTCATGTACAGACGTAGTAACTGATTGATTGGGAAGTGATGAGTTACTCGCAGTGGGATTAACTAATCTTAGAGTAGTTGATTTGACTCTGTTGCACAGCTCTCATATAAGTCTAACCGGCGTAAGGATGAATCTTTTACTCGAAGGATTATCTGAGCCTTTTGTCAAGTATAAGAATCTTGCAATAGGGTTATGGTAAGGACTTTGTTTTTGAGGGTTGCATCAAAGTCATCAGAGTTGGAAGTTTTGTGATTGATCAGTTGATCGATGATGTTTGTGCATGGTAACATTGCAGTGTAGACGGTCGGTCAGGGAGACAGAAAACTATAGATTTCAGATTTCGGAAGGGTAATAGGACGTTTTGTGCTCTAATCGGAGGGTTCATCCTTCATAGGATTAGGATACGATCTTGTTAGTTGGGTTCGTTTGCCTTGGGAAGGTTATTGATTGTGCAGGTGATGGTTGTACCCTCAGACAGATGAGTCGAGTGGGAAGACGATTCAAACTCTTGATGATATGTTGCATGCTTGTGTGTTGGATTTCGACGATAGTTAGGATACGTATCTTCCATAGAGGAATTTTCATATAACAACAGTTATCAAGACAACATAGATCAACCTCCCTTCGAGATGATTTATGGTAGGAAGTGTAAGACCCCCCATCTGTTGGGGTGAGGTCGGTCAAAGAGTCATGGGAAGTACCGAGGTGGTACTTAAGACCATGGAGAAGATCCAGTAGGTCCGGAGCAGTCTCCAGACTACTCAGAGTCGACAGGAAAGTTATGCTGACAAGCGCCGTTCAGACCTAGAGTTTCAGGTAGGGGATATGGTTCTCCTGAAATTGTCACCTTGGAAAGGTGTCATCCGGTGCAGGTAATGGGGCAAGTTGGACCCCATGTACATCGGTCCTTTTAGAGTTACAGATTAGACGGGCCGTGTGGCCTATCGTTTGTATCTTCCAGCACAACTCAAACAGATCCACAACATTTTTCATGTCTCCCAGCTACGGAAATGCTTGGTGTATGGCACTGCAGTGGTGCCTTTAGAGGATATCCAGGTGGATGACAGCCTGAGCTACATTGAGAGGCCAGTGGCGATTATGGATCGCAAAATAGAACCCTTGAGAAGCAAGAACGTCGAGTTAGTGAAGGTGCAACAGCAGCACCACAAGGGCTCGAAATGGACTTGGGAGCTGGAGGACGAGACGAGGAAGCACTGCCCCGAGCTATTTCCAGGCACAGCAGACTTCGAGGACGAAGTCTAAAATAAGTGGAGGAGATTTGTAACGCCCGGTTCCTGGTAGGTAATTTTAATAATAATTCTCATTTCTTTTTGAAAAGGGACTTGACGAGTTGGAGGCCCCAAACTCGTCGAGTAGAAATGGAAATTTGGACGCGGGATTTGAGAGACCTACTTGACGAGTTGGGAGCCGCCAACTCAACGAATAGGGATACCAGAGTGAAACCCTAAATTTCAGAACCTCCAAAGGTTGGCGTCATTTGCAGCCTCCATCGCCTCAAAACCTAGCCATGAAACCCTAATATGTTTTTGAGTGTTTTGAGCCATTCTTGGTGCTTTCTTGAAGTTTTGAAGAAGAGGAGACTTAAGGAAAGAGCAAGGAAGTGAAGGAGAAGAGTAGATCCGGAAGTAGAACTTCATTTCTGGTTCACCTAAGGTATAAAGCTCTTACCTTACTTATCGAGTGCTTAGATCTAGTTTTAGGGCTTTTTCTCCATGTTTGGTTAATTAATGGTAACCTTTGGGATTTGGGTGTCCCTTGGAAAGAAACCTTCAGATCTAGAGCCTTTGAGGGACTCCAAGGCATAAAGGTGCCAACTTTATGGCCATGGGAGTCCCATGGAACTTGTAAACCACCTTTTACGGTATTTTGAGCTAAATAACCCATGCATGCACTTAAAGTTAGTAACTTTACATGATATATCGACTCTAGGAGACCAGATCAATGGCTTGGATGCTTTGAGCCCAACATAAAAGGACTTAATGGATTAAGACTAAGGGGAATCAACGAGTTGATCATTGAACTCGGAGAGTTGGACCGTGATCCCCCGTTCTTCGGATTTTTGAGCAACTCGATGAGTCTAGAAGATGACTCAATGAGTTGGCCAAGGTTTTCTGAGTCTGAAGAATGAAGAACTCGACGATTTCAATGAAGGACTCGACGAGCTATATGGAAAAGTCTCGATTCTGTTATAGGAAAGAACTCGGTGAGTTAGAGTAGTACTCGGTGAGTTGGATTGCGATTCAGGATTTCTGATTCATAGGACTCGACGAGTTGATGGACTAACTCGACGAGTTGAGTCACCTAGGATGTTGAATTTAACCAGAATGTTAACTTTGACGTGGACTTTGACCAAGGTTGACCGTTAGAGTGTTATGAAGTATGAAATGCATTCTAAAGGGTTGTCTCATGCAAGGTTTTGGGCCCAATTTGGAAAATTGGGCCATTAATGGGTTTTCATGGATTATATAGTATGGACATCGATGGGTCAAGGGCGAAACGGTCATTTCACCCCAAGTAAGGGTTTTGGATCATGGTTTGAGACCCAATTGCTAATTGGGTGATGTTTTGGGTATTGATAGCTCGAGGAGTTGCCAGGACAGTAGCTAAGGAACTCTTGTAGTGGACTTCATCAGTATGAGGTGAGTTACCATCTAGTAGAAGTAGGTCGAAGGCACCAATGTTGGCCCACTAGTAAGAGTTATAGTAGAGATGATTGTATTTGTGATAATTATCCGGTATGTCGCTATCTGTTATGCGTTATGTGCTAGTATACTATGATATTATGTGATAGTGGTAGGAGGGGTATGATAGACCCCAGTACCGGTCAATAGGGTCGAAGGGGTATGCCAGCTCCCTGATAGGCTAGGCAGTATATGACTTATGTGTTTATGAGCTAGTATGTTATATGGTAGAATTATAGGGTGAAATAGTCCCCAATACCGGTCGAAAGGACTGAAGGGGTTGGCCAGCACCCAGATATGCTAGGCAATATGTGAATTAGGCGTATATGTTAGGATATTATATGGTAGTTGCAGGGGGTGAAATAGTTCCCGGTTAGCAGTTGAAAGAGACTAAAGGGGTTGGCCAGTACCCAGATATGCTAGGCGGTTATCGATTGAAAGAGACAGAAAGGGTAGGCTAACACCAAGATATGCTAGGTAGTTACCAGTTAAAAGAGATCGAAGGGGTAGGTCGGGCACCCAGATATGCCTGACAGTATGTTATTTGTATGGTATGTGGTATGATGGGGTAACTCACTAAGCTTTGTGCTTATGGTTTACATTTTTGGTTTCAGATAATTCGTTTTCAAAGAAAAAGGAGTCAGTATGATCACAACACATCACACTATGTTTTCCGCACATGAGATCTTTGGGATTACACTCGGATATTGTTTTATGATAACAAGTTTTGATTAATGATACTTTGGTTTTGACATGGGATGTTATTATGTATGTTTTTATACAATGGGTTTAATAATAACTTAATTATAAATGAAATTTTTGGTCTTAAATTTTGGGATGTTACAACAGGCACGATATTTGTGGTGCTTCGTCTCTAAGCTTCAACAACACAAGGGTTTCTTGTTATTCATCAATAACAATCAAAGGTATGCTTTGTAACCCTAAATGTAAATTTCGAAAATAATATAGGACTCTTTGGGTTTCCCAATTGATGTTCAAATGTTGTATATTCAATTAGAGAAAACATATATCGGGAAATTTAGGGTTGCATGCACACATAGGTTTTTTGTTCGTTATGCTAAAAACCCATCATAGTTGATAAATTTTCCAACTATCCTAGTCCATGAGGTCCAAGAAGCATTTCCCACTGATCAAAAGATATTGGAGTCCACTCAACTCCAAGATCACCCATAAAATGGACTAAAAATGCCAAAAAAAACACAAAGGACAAAATATAATGAAATAAAGAGCAAGATATGAACTTTATACTCACATTAGGCCAAAAATGGAGTGAATTTAATGGATTCAAAATTGAAACAAAATTTCATGGATCCAAAAGAACTTTCTTGATCTACAAGCTTCATCAAAACACCACTAAATGCATCCAAAATAGGAGAGGGAGAGAGAGTGAGAGAGAGAGAGAGAAGAGATAATGATCTCAAATCATGAAGTGGGATGCTAGGGTTTCTCCCAAGTAGTTCTAGGGTGAGGGTGGTTGTGGAAATGCCCTATAACATGAATTCTTACCTTTAAATATGTTGAAAACCCTAAAAGAATTATAGGCTTGGGCTGCCCAGTGTCCAGTCATTGGAACCTATTTTTCTCTATGTGGTCATCACCACACCATGGAGATCTGTTTTCCATTTCGTGCCATCGATTTTCCCCCAAATCCATTCTAGCTTTAAACAGACGTAACTTCTTCATTTGAACTCCATTCGGTAATCTTTATATACACGCAAAGGTATTGACAAGCCCCATGTTTCTGTCTAACTACTTTTGACTTAAAACATACCAAAATAGACTTCAAATTAATTCGAGCAAGAAGTTTGAAATATCACTTTTTTATTTTACCCTTTTTCTTTAAAGCACAAGTCACAGGCTTAGATCACTTAACCAACATTATCGTCATACAATAAGGTTTAAACCCTATTCCCTTTAACCCCTAGACCTCTGCATGGTCGAATTACGACCAAAAATCCTAAAATTAGATACATCCCGAAACTGGGTATTACACATGAATTTATATGAAATTTAGAAAATATGGACAAATTACGTAAAATTATAACCTCTTCTTATTCTCTAATTTATATAAGCCCATACACATAAGCATAAACCAAAGGAATTTATCCATTAAATTGTTACTATACTAAACTCTATATATGTTCATTTAGACCTGGTTTAAAATCCTTTACATGTGGTTATAAAGGGTTGGACAATAAGGTTGTACTCAAGACCATTCATGGTAAATTACATGACTAGTTATCAACATAGATTCATGGTCATTGTTCTAACGAGGAATGGAAACCTATGTATGGTTTATTAATAAGAAAAAAATAAAAAAAAAACGTATTTTAATAGTTGGAAATGAACATAAATGCAAAAATAACAAACATTTCTTCTCCTTCCTTGGAAACCCCGGCCGTAACTCCCTCTTGTTCTCCACAAATCTTCCAAAATCTTAACCTTAATCGATGACCCATATCTCAATCTTTAAACGTAGAAATCAAAAATCCCTTTAGTCAAATCCTTTTTATATGTGTTACAAATTTTCAATATAAAAATCACAATGATCCAACGATTTAATCTATGTATATATCTCCAAACACTAAGTCCTAGTCTTTAAAAATGAGAATGGAATGGGTAAGAGAATCAGAGGCTATTTGGTTTAGGGTTTACTGATATAAGGGCGTCAAATTTCCTCCTTCTTGGGCTGCAAATCAAAAAAGAGAGGAGGTCCTAAAAGACTTTTCCATACATCTTATACCTTGTGGCAACATTCGTTCTTATGATTTGCTAAAGGCACTACTATAAAACAGCCCTTTAATGATACACGAACAATGACATGCAGTGATTTACGATATGATTTTTATGGGTATCGTAAAAAAATGTTAGTTTTAAAAAATTTGAAGGATAGAGGACATGCATTTATGTGTACCCTAAAATTGGTTTCCAATCGAAAAAAATACAAACGCGGAGGGCACTTATATCTTAAATGGGTGTCTTGTAGAAATAATGTCACTTTTTAATTTTTTTTCAAAGGCGCACATTGCAGAAAATCATAGGACCATTAGTTAGGGATTTTTCATAGGGCTTTTTTCAATAACTCTTTCTCGGTGCTATCTTTGTAACAATCGATGCTCTCTTCACTTCACCTTGCCTCAACTCGCCTCACCTTGCCTTGCCGAAAACATCAGTTTCAATGATGTTCTCAGGCTTAGTTCTCATCGGCGACCCCGGGATCACTTGATCACCTCGTCGGAGACTATGACATTTCTCTACAAGCCCTAGTACGACTAAGGTATGTTTTGGTTCTTCTCTCTTCCTAATGTTTTAATTTTTCTATCCTCTCCCCCCCCCATAATTTCTGAAACAATAAACCTCCCTAAATTGAAATCATGTCTCTGTTTCTCTCCATTCAAACCGGCCATATATAATCTGATATAAAAATGATGAAATGAGTTTATATGTTTGATTCTCTTTCTCCTATAGTTCTTGAACAATAAAAACAAGATCAAAATTCAATTCTTGATTTCTCTTCAGCTATAAACACAAATCAGTGTTTGATTCTTTATGAGCTTTTAGCTCGATTTGAAGTTCTTTTAGCAATTTTAATCTACTTTTTGACTTATATGTTGGCTCCACTTTGACCTTCTGTTTGACCTCCACCAATCATTTAAGACGGTCCACTTCTTTCTTCTATCTTTCGAAACTCTACTTTCAACTTCCATTTGACTCCACTTTGACCTTCTGCTCGACTTATATGTGATGGTTCTTGATTGTAATTTTGTTTCGGTTCCAACTCTCCAAGACTTATATGTGATGACGCTTGACACTTAGATAACAAATCTTCCTTAATTTTTAGATTTAAAAGATGGTAGTTCTTACCACACTGTCCTAATTTCATGTCCATAAAATGGTTCCGATAAACATGAATATTGTGATTCAGTGTCAAAATAAAGGATTTCCCAAGTTTTAATTTGGAGTATATTAATTAGACATTGGTATGAAAAATAGTTAAATGTAAGAAATAGCAGTATTCTTCCATTGATTTATTTATCATAGTTTTCTACTTTCATTTCTTCATATTACATCATTTTAATTTATAAAATATAGCAAAGCAATTTTTACTGCTATAGTTGGGCTTATTTTTCAAAATCCAATGTTGTAGTGAGAAAAAAATGAAAGTAGACTGCCATAGTAAGCAAATAAATGGAAGTACATTGCTATTTCTTGCATTTAACTCTTTTAACAATTAAAGCAAGTGGATATTTGAAAGTAGAATGTTATGATAAAATAAGACAAATGGAAAGTAGGTTGTTGAATGTTGTAATATAACAAAATGAAAGTGTGATGCTATATTAAACATATAAATAGAAGTACATTGCTTTATTTCTTATTTAAAAATAAGTAGTGAAATCAGCACATGGCAATCCAGCCGCCTTCTGCTTCAACCATAATATGCATCCTCTTCTTAAATTATTTTTGTTTTACATTACAAACATCTCTTTGTTTAATTTATCTAAGTTCTTTTCAGCAATCTACTAACACATCATCATATATTAATCAAGAAACAGGAAACTGGTACTTTTCTTCATATATATATATATATATATATATATATATATATATATATATATGTGTGTGTGTGTGTGTGTGTGTGTGCTACATTAGATCTATTAGATTTAAATTACGTAGAATCTAAACTAAAAATCATCAGATTGTTTACTCTATTTTGCAGTTTATGGTGTTCACTGATGGAATTGTGTTTCTAACAATCATTGTAATTGGATCAACTACGCAGTTTGGTTTATAGATGTTAAAAATGGATAAGATGTCATCTACTAAAGTGCTAAAAATGGATAACATGTTGTACTAATAATATGTTGATTATACGAAGAAACTTGCTAAGTATAACATCATTATTGTTATTATACTTATAGATGCAATTCTTATTGTAGGTGATAGTGAAAATGTTTTGGCTTTGAAAGTAATTAATGAGAGTGAGATGGAAGGAGAGGAAGCAAAAAGGTTCCTGGAAGATGTTCGCATCACTTTCCCATAGGTTACTTAATTTTCCGAATGTTTCTTTTATATAAAGATTTATCACTTGAGTTGTAGCGTACATCGAGTTGTGTCTTTTGTAAATTCTAAGCCACATTAGGGATATTTTATTTATAGCCCAAAGCTTTCAGTAATTTTGTGTCTCATTTTGGGGTTGAAATCAAATTTTGGTCCTGTTTTCTCTTGTGTTTTTGTGTTAGAATTTGAATTCATAGAACATAATCATATACATCATAATGATGGATTTTTTTTAGGAATTATGTGTTTAGAAACAAGGCAAATGACATATTCAGTGCTAAATCATCTAAATGAATACCTTCAAGATCTTAACAAGTCTGGATTGTTAGAAAATATGGAATTGGTTCATCTCCATGATTCCATTCAGGTATTCCTCATAGATATGTAGTTAATTAGCACAATACAAGTTTTTCTCTTCTGTTGTGTTCTTTTGTTGGAAATAAATTTTTATTTTGGATTTAATGCAGAGTGACTTAAAGAAACTTGCATGGAATCCTTGTTTAGTTAAGATTCCCAAATCACATGAACATCAATGATTAGTGTAAATCCTTCTTCCATCTACATTACATGAGCAAATTGTGGGGACCATATCTACCAATAAGTAATTAGTCTATATGTAAAAGTTCATGAAGGAGATAATTGAAAAAGGAATTGAAGTGTTGATAAAAAAACAATGTAACGAGATAGCATTCTACTTTCACTACTTTAATTTAATAGGAAAAGAATTGAAAAAAGTATCATTTTATGGTTATTTGTTTAATATAACATCCTACTCTCACAAATATAATTGAAATATTAGGTTATATGCAACCATAGCAACGTACTTTCATTTATTTGAATGTATAATGCTCTAATAAAAAAGGATAATTTAAATTTTATGTTTATTTGTTGAATACTTGAATATAGCATACTACTCACTGCTAAAGAAAGGATCATCTTTTTATAATTAAAACATCATATGCAATTTTTTTTCTCATGTCGAGGGTGGCAAAGTTCACTACACAAATGATGATATCGATGCAATCTGTGAAGAAAGGCTAGAGTTTGTTACATGCTTCATTTATCGGTGATATTTTATAACCACAAAAAATATTTTTGTTAGCAGTGAAATGTTAGGTAGCATTGTCTTTTGAGATGTGATGTACAATGTTTTTGTTAACTTTGTGAAATGTTAGGTAGCATCCTCTTTTGACATGTTATGTTGGACAATGTTTTTGTTACCTTGTTTGACATTTAGATGAAATTGAATGTTTTGGTATACATTTGTTTCTGTATTATGCATAAATGCACGTTATAAATGTGTATCGTAAATGCATGTTGTAAACATGTATCTTAAATGGTTTCAGAAATTTATGACACGCAAATGCATGTTATCTTCATTTATGATAGGGAATTTAATGATACGCAATGCAAGTCGTAAATGCGCCTCAAAAGGATACGACAAACAAATGCGTGTCATCTTCCTTTATGACAGGGCTTCAATGACACATATTGTGTGTCGTAAATGCGCGTCGTAAATGCATGTCGTAAGTTTATGATACACAAATGCGTGTTGTATTCCTTTATAACAAGGCCTTCCTTGACATGCATTTATGTGTCGTTTGTGCCTTTTTACGAGACGCAATGCGTGTCATTAAAAGGTATTTTTGCAGTGGTGAGGCATCATAAACCCTACTAGGTAGTGTTTTAACATTATAAGTATTTCTATTATTCCATTTTAATCCCTCTATTATTTTCTAACCTATCATGTATTTTTGTTGTTGTTGTTGTTGTTGCTGTTGTTGTTGTTGTTATTGTTGTTGTTATTATTATTATTATTATTATTATTATTATTATTGGTATTATTATTATTATTATTATTATTATTATTATTATTATCATTAAATGATTATTATTATTATAACTATTATTATTATTTATATATTTGATTATTCTTTTTTACTTATTAAATTCCTATTAAACTAGTAGAATTAACACTTTAATTCAAGAAATCTATAACCTTCTAATTATTTAGAAAAATGAAAATGGGGTGCTACAACCTACCCTATTTAAAAGAAATTACTCATTTGATCTTCCTGAACCTATGAACCCAACGGCTATTGAAGCGGTAGTATCCCAAAGAGTTGTCACTACAATGGCTAATTTCGAAACCAACAGAAACGGGATCAGGAGGTGGAAATGGAGGAGAAAGTTCCCAGGAAGACAACCAAGGTCCATCTAGGGCTTGTACTTATAAGGAATTTATAAACTGCAAGACAAAATCGTTCTACATGAATAAAGGTGTAGTCAGTTTAACCCGTTGGATAGAGAAAATGGAGTTCGTCTTTGTAATTAGCTTTTGCGCAGAGGACTGCAAAGTAAAATTTGCTACCTGCACCCTGACAGATACAACCCTAACCTGGTGGAATAGTTATACGAGGACAATGGTTGTTAGCATTGCTAATTCCATGTCTTGGAACGAACTGAATCAGTTCATGATAGAGGACTATTGTCCATGCGAGGAGATGCAGAATCTTGAGCAAGAACTATGGAGTTTGGATATGAAAGAAGCCGATGTGGTTTCCTACACGAATTGTTTTAATGATCTAGCTACCTTATGTCCCATAATGGTCACTTTGGATTACATGAAGATAGAGAGATAGATTTGGGGTTTGCCCCAACCAATTTAAGGTTTAGTTACCGCCTCTAAGCCGACCACCTATGATAGTGCCAAAAGGTTGGCCTTCAGCCTGCCAAATCAAGAAATATGTTGTGACACCATGGACCAAAATGTTGATATCCTAAAATAAGGGAGTAACAAGAGGAAGGATCGAAGAGATTCCAAGGTAAGGGCTAGTCAGCCATCACAGAAGAAGTGTGAAGCAGTATAGACATATGTAGTTACAACAATAACAATCAAGACTACCACCTCGAGATAGTATTCAGGGGTAGTATAAAGTGCAATTAGTCTGTTTATCATCAAACTAGTGCTTGTTGGATTTGTAGCAACTATGGTAGGAAGGGCCACCTTGTTCAGAAGTGTAGGTTCTCCACACCTGCACCAACACCTATGAAGAGTCAAGGAGCCGCAGCAGCAACAAGAAGTAAAGCTTGTTATGGATGTGGAGAGGTTGGCCATTACAAGAGGGAATGCCTAAAGTTGAAGGGACAAGAGGGAAATTCTATAGGAAATGAATTTGTAATAGGAGCAAAGGACGTCGTCCATAACCCAACAGTGGTTAGTGGTACGCACTTAATTTACAATCTATATGCAAACATAGTTTTTGATTCTAGTGTTGAAAGAAGATATATTACCCCTGAGTCTAGGAAATTACTAAATCATACATATAGTAAACTTAGGAAAAGCTATATAGTAGAAATGGACAATGGTCAAAGCGGTAGCGCCCAGGAAGTACTAGAGAATTGCACTTTAGAGTTAAATAATCACACATTTCTCGTCGACCTCATGTCTAAGTCGTTGGAGGCTTCGACGCCATAATAGGAATAGATTGATTATCCCCTCATCACACCGAAATTTTATGCTTCAAGAAAGCAGTGCGTCTTTCTTTACCAAGTGGAAAATCCTTAATCGTCTATGGAGACAAGCCTAGTAGAAACCTTAGGATCATTTCCTATATGAAGGCCAGGAAATAGTTACAAAAGAATTATTAAGCCTTTCTAGACCATGTTCTCGATAAGAGAAACAAGAAGAAATAGATAAATGAAGCACCTCGGGGGTGTGACTACCCTGATCTATTCCCTGAGTATCTACCTGGATTACCACCTACACATCAAGTCAAATTTTGGATTGATCTGGCTCTAGGAGTAGCCCCAGTAGAAAAGTATGTTGGATTAGTTGTCTAAGACCATAAATATAATTTGTATAAACTTGAATTGATAGTAGCACAGTCCTTTTGGGTTGCCCTCAAACTTAGCAATTGGACAAGATATTTTGGAGAGAGAGTTTAATTTATTATTTGATTAATAAATTGAAATGAATTATTTGTTAATATATTTTAAGAATAATATATTAGTTAGAAATAGTAATATTTAATCAGAAATTAATTGGAATTAATTTTGTGATTAAACGAATTAATTAAAAGTGTAGGGACTAAAATGTAATTGTTCAATAATTAAACGAGAAACATTCTAGAAACTCCTTGAAGCCTAGAGCCGTTTTGAGGAGGCTTTAGGGATTCTAAAATTATCCTTGGGTGAAAATTAGGATGTTGGATAATTACCCAATTCAACATAATATTATTATATTGGGTTTGGGCTTATTAGGGTTTCCTTGTTGCACTATATAAAAGGGGCTAACCCCTAGCAATTTCGGCACTCATTCCATAGAAGAGATAGACCAAAATTCTGACCACCTTTACCCTATCTCCTTAATATCCTATCTTTTCTTGTGTTGGGTGTGAACCACTAGAGGCACGATGCTTGTGGTGCTTACTTCCAAAAGATCAACAACAGGGATTCTTGATTGTTTACTTTAACAATCGATAAGGTATGTATTCTATCTTATGAAGATAAGAACTTTTGTAGTTTGATAGTTCATAGTATGTTGCCTTTATGTCAAAGACATAGATCCTTCATAGGTTGTATGTGCCCTAATCATTTAATTGTTAAATGTTTTTTCGCTTAGAGCGTAGAATTTTTGTACAAAATTTTTGTAACCTACGCTTTCCATCAAAGTCTCCTTATAGATTGGCTTCATCAAAGATGCAAGAGATCTCTAGCCAACTACAGGAACTTCTTGACAAAGGCTTCATTAGACCAAGCTTTTTGCCTTGGGGAGCACCAGCACTATTTATAAAGAAAAATGATGGATCCTTCCGAATGTGCATCGATTATCGCGAGTTGAATAAATTGACCATTAAGAATCGGCATCCAGTTCCACGAATTGATGATCTTTTCAATCAGCTTCAAGGATCAAGTTATATCTCCAAGACGACCTGAGATTGGGATACCATCAACTCTGATTCATAAAGGAGGATATTCCAAAGACTATTTTTAGGACATGATACAGTTATCATGAATTCTTGGTCATGCCATTTAGATTGACCAATGCCCCAACTGTTTTCATGGATCTCATGAACCGTGTATGCAAACCATACTTGGAAAAATTTGTGATCGTATTTATCGATGATATTCTAATATACTCACGAACCAAGGAAGAGCATGGGAAGCATCTATGGATGATCCCAGAATTGTTAAGGAAAGAAAATTTGTACACCAAATTCTCTAAGTACGAATTTTGGATTAGAGAATGACATTTTTTTAGAGAATATAGTTAGTAATAAAGGAATCCACGTTGATCCTTCCAAGACCGAAGCAGGGAAGCGTCCAAGACACCAACCAAAGTGCATCAATTCTTTAGTCTCGCAGGATATTCTAGGAAATTCATAAAGAACTTCTCCCAAATAGTCAAACCTCTTACAACATTAACGTAGAAGGGGATAAAAAATTTTAGGGAGAAAAACAAGAAGATGCTTTCCAAAAATTAAAGGAAATGTTGTATAGTGCATCAATATTCTCCCTTCCAGAAGGCACCGAAGACTTTGCCATGTATTGTGATGCTTCACATTAGGGATAAGGATGTGTATTGATGCAAAGAGAGAAATTTACAGCTTATACCCCACGACAACTTAAGGTGCATGAAAATAAATACATCACCCATGACCTAGAGTTGGGAGTTGTAATTTTTGCTCTGAAAGTATGGCGTCATTATCTATATGGAATGAAATACACAATCTACACAGACCACAAGAGTCTTCAGCACATCTTTGAACAAAAGGAGCTCAACATGAGATAACGAGGATCGTTAGAACTATTGAACAATTATGAATATGACATTCGTTATCACCTGGGAAAAATCCAATGTAGTGGTTGACGCTTTAGTTCTAAAGGAGTAGGTCAACCCCCGAAGAGTTAGAGCAATCAGCATGACTATCCATTCTAATCTGGCCACACAGATTCTGGATGCTCAATGAATGCTCTCACGGAAGAAAACATAAGTATGGAGGATTTGCGAGGAATGGAAAAGCAACTTGAGATTAAGGATAATGGAGTAAGATATTTCATGAACCGAATTTAGGTTCCAAAATTTCGTGATACTAGGAAGCTAGTCATGAATGAAGCTTATAAGACTAAAAGAAGTAGACAAGATATACTTAGACTTGAAGAAGCACTATTGGTAGCTAAACATGAAGGCAGAGATTGCTATGTACCTGAGCAAGTTCCTGACTTGCTCTAAAGTCAAGGTAGGGCATCAAAAGTCGTCACAATTGTTACAACAACCAGAAATCTTAGAATGGAAGTGGGAACAGATTTCGATGGACTTTGTAACAAAGCTACCAAGAACATCTAGTGGTTTTGACAATAAATGGGTAGTTATCGATAGACTGACCAAGTTCACCCACTTCCTACCAATAAAAGAGATGGATAAAATTGTAACATACACGTTTTGAAATCGTGGTTTAAGTAAATAATATTATGAAATATTAAGTGAATTTGAATGTTGAGTTCTAACGGATAGTTTTACTAGAAATAAAGTAAAACTATGTTTAGAATCACTCATAAAATGTTGGAAGTCTTATGAGATTCCAATTAAAAGCCAACTAATGAAATATAGTGAAAATATAAAATTTGGAATAAGTAAAATTTTATTATTGAAAGTTGTAGAAAATCTCATTAGAAACATTTAGGCAAAACCCTCGTCGAAATCCGATTTATAACGAAGAAGTTATGACCAAACGAAGATCCGTGATAAATCCGAAAAATACTTTGTCGTGTAAAAATTTAGTTTTCGATAAACTAAATTTTAGCCTTAGTGATGTAAATGAAAGTTGTAGAACTCGTGAAAATAATCAACTTTCATATAAAGAACGCCAAAATCTGACTCCGTATGAGGAAGTTATGATTTTTCGAAGTTTCAGCTTAGCAGTAGACAGCTAAAAACTCGAATTTTAGATCGAGTGATTTTTAGCCGACACAACCTAAACGAGAATTGAAGGTCTCGTCATTTTTAATACAACGGTAAAAAGTCTGACGAAAACGGACGTCGGATGAAGAAGTTATGAATTTTTAATAGATTTTCCTGTCCCGATCTGTTAAAAATAATAATATTAAAACCATGGTTGCAGAAATCGGGATTAATCGGCGATAAATCTTGGATTAATCGCTTGGCGTTCTCCAACTGTCAAGGATTAAGGCATTAATCGGAAATTTATGATTAATCGGGTTTGGCGGGATTAATCGGCCTTGACGGGATTAATCAGTCAACAAAAGTAAAAAAATCCGAAAAAAGTCAAAAAAATCGAAAAAAAATCAAAAAAAGGTCAAAAAATTTTAAATTTTTTTTAGAAAAATTCAAAAAACCAACTTTCTTTTTTTACTCCAAAATTTTCAAATTTTCAAAATTTCAAATATTATACCAAAATGTTCATATTTTCGTATTTCCAAATTTCCAAATTACAACTTTTCTTATTTTCTAATTTTGAAGTACTTTTTTTTCTTATGATATATTAATATTTAATTAATTTTAATATTTTATTAATAATTTATGGTCCCCGATTAATCCTCGATTAATCTCCGCCAAGACCGATTAATCCCTTAACATCAGTCGACCGTCGAGCTACCGTCAAACGATTGTTACAACCTTGATTAAAACTAAAGTCAAAATTAGCTGACGAAGTCTAAACGAAAGTTGTAGAGCATAATTTTAGCTTCGTGTGCATATAAAGAACGTCAAAAACGGAGCTCGTATGCAAAAGTTATGAATTTTACAAGATTTGGCATATTTTTCATTTAATTTTTGTATGAATAGTGTCAGCCACGTCACCCTTGCTCTAAGCTGGCCACGTGTACGAAGCTGCTGCGTGGAGCGTCCGAGAAGCGACACGTGTCGCACAGGAGTCCGAAGTCGTCACGTGATTCTCGCATGCCTGCCTCGTGCCCAACTCGCGTGTCGCATGCTGATTCGACCGAGGGTGCGGTCCAATGGCTATCCGATGCGCCTCGCATCGCCCTCTACTTCGCGTCCGAGCCGAAGACCCAACCGATGACGCGCCTGAAGCTGATGACGCCTCGCATCCGAGCCTCGCCGAAGCTGCCATCTGGTCCGAGCCTCGCAGCCACCTGCCCTTTTCTCTTCGCTTCGGATCCGAACCTCGGCCCGATATAAGGGGTGCGAGACCTCCCGGGTAAATGTTTGAAATTTGCCCCTTTTCACCCCTAAACTTATATTTCTTCTACTTCCACTTCCCCCGAAGCCCCAGTACTGATTCCAAAGATTGAATCAAGCCCCGAGACTCCCAAGAAGCCCGAAAAATTTATCTTTTCGGTTTCGAAGCTCTACCTTCGCAGAGCCCGGTTTTCAAGAAAACTCCCGGTTTTCAACGATGAAAGTCATATTTAGAGCCGAAGTGCTGCCCAAATTAATATTTTAGCCCCCGGTTATTTCACGGTGAGTTCAATATATAGGAACAATTGTATGTTATGTGTTATATGTGCTATGTGCTTTTCAGTGTTATTATTCCGGGTTATTTTCCCGGGTTATGTTTATTCGCTATTTTTAATAGCAAAGAAATACATTTGACCATGTGATCAGTGAAAGGACTTAGATTCACGTTGGTACTGGTATGTAGCCTCTGGCCATGTGGAACATGTCTCCGTAAGAGAATAAATTCTATTATATGGTAGTGGCAGAAGGTTAGACAGGGCTATAAGCCTGAAATCTACCAAAATGTTAATCTGAAGTTGTATATCTTTTGTGCCGTTTGGGCCAAAGCTTTATTGATGTATATCTAGCATGGAAATTGTTATGTCTCATTGATTGTATATCTTTAAATCAAATCAATGATTGATATGGAATGTTGATCACATGATTCACATATGCCCTTGTTGTTCCCTGTTACTCTTTTGCTTCAGCCATATTGAAGTATATATATATATATATATATATATATATATATATATATATATATATATATATGGCATAACATTATATTGTATCTATTATTGAACTCACTAAGCGTCACCGCTTACCCTCTCAATGTTTAACAAATTTGAAGGAGATAAGCATCCAGTATAGTTATATACGGGTAGAAGATTTTTGAATAGTTTGAAACTATTGTATCGATAGAAGTTTATGAATAGTTTGAAACTATTGTATTTTGCACTCCTGTATGTATAAAACTATAGAATCCTAGGAAGTTATGTAATATATAACACTTTAAAATAGTGGGTTTGTATCCAGTAGTTTGTAACCTCTTTATCAATGTAAAATATTGTTTTTATGAATATACAAGTAACATGTTTTGGAGTAACTATATTGTCGTGTATGAAAGTTTGGGTCTTTCATAAATACGAAAGTTAGGGTCTTTCAAAAATGGAGAAGCTGACCAGGACGTACCTCCAAGAGATAGTTAGATTAGATGGGTGTCATTTTCCATTATCTTGTATAGAGATAGTAGAATCACCTCATGATTCTGGCAAAACCTACAGAAATCTATCGGCACCCGTCTATACATCTACATAGTCTATCATCCTCAGATCGACGGTCAAAGTGAAAGAACGACCCAGATGATGGAGGATATGCTCAGCGCATGTGTGATAGATTTTGGAAATGCATGGGACACTCATCTACCCTTTATCAAGTTCTCATACAATAATAGGTCTTTCCATTTAAGGCTCTTTATGGTTGAAAGTGTCGATCACCTATATTTTGGGTAGAAGTAGGAGATACGTAAATAGCAAAGGAATTCGAAGGAGACACCTTGCTAACAGGCCCAAAAATCATCTGTGAGACCACTATGAAGATTGTGCAGATACGAGATCGTTTGAAGACTGCTCGTAGTTTTAATAAGAACTAAGTTGATATCAGACACAAACCCCCCGAATTCCAAGTTGGAGATAGGGTTATGCTAAAAGTCTCTTCATGGAATGGATTCATAAGGTCCGAGAATCAGAGTAAGCTAAATCCAAGGTACATAGGACCATTCGAGATCCTCGCCAGGGTCGATCCAGTAGCTTGCCAGCTAAAGTTGCCCCAAGAACTCAGCAGCATGCACGACGTCTTCCATGTGTCAAATCTCAAGAAGTGTTCCTCTGATGATGTAATTATCATTCCTCTCAATGAGATTCAAGTAAATTTTAAACTGGACTTCGTTAAATAACTGATAGAGATCTTGGATCGAGAAGTGAAAAGGCTTAAGCAAAGCCGCATCACCATAGCGAAGGTACGATGGAACTCTAGGCAAGGACTAGAGTACACTAGGGAATGGGAAGATCAAATGAAGAGCAAGTACCCTCATTTATTCAAAGGGATCCTGACCAAAAGCTAAATTTCGGGACGAAATTCCTTAAACGGCGGGAGAATGTGACAACTAAGAAAAACTTCGTGACTGACCTCCATAAGAAACTAGCATAGATAAATAAATGTAATAGAGTATCAATGTAATATTTCATTTTTATAAATAAATATGATTGAGCATACTCTTTCATATAGAGATAAATCGACTCATAGGCTCAAAAAATGAGTGTCCAAAAAGTCGTACCGTCATCTAAGTTGGTTAATATATTTGGAAAGTACACGATGATGTGATTCTAGGGATATAAGCTTCATAAAAATCTAAGTTTGATTGGAGGAGGTATGATTTTTGCAAAAGGTAAAATCAATTGAATAATTAAAATTATTAATGTCAACATAGGATTAAGAGTTCGGTCGAGTTTTGGCTAGTGTCACCAAAAGGAAAGTTGTAGTACTTCTCGAGGTGAGAACGTTGAGACAAAGAACGTCGGAAGCAGAGCTTGTATAAGGAAGATATGATTTTTATAAAATCATATAATTATACCTCTGTTAGGCCAAAAGATGAAAGTTAAAACTAGCCAAAAACAACCTAAAGGAAAGTTATAGTACCCATTGAGATCATCACATATATTAAAAGAGGGTAAAGATCAGAGCCCGTACGCACGAGATATGATTTTTCCAAAATCATCTCTGTGCACACCGTGCATGCCATGCATGGCGTGCATTCTGACCCCAAATATGATTTTTCCAAAATCATCTCTGTGCACACCGTGCATGCCATGCATGGCATGCATTCTGACCCCAAATTCAAGAAGATTATGAGTGGCATGGCCCGACGAGAGAGTGACATGTAGCAACTCTCTGATGGAGCCACAATGCTCATGTACGACAATAACATATATCATGTACGCCATGCACCTTAAATTTCAGCTATAAATAGAAGTGTCCGTAGAACCCTTCCGCACACCTCCAAAGCAATCCTCCATCTCTATCTCTCTTTATTTCTCTCTCTCACTCTCTCTCTCCCTCTCTCTCTGTGTGATCATTCCATCCTGAGGCGGTCTCCAAAGTCTGAGTCTCGAATCTACCCTACATCAACGAATCTTACTACTAGTATTAATTCACGGCCCTACTTTTACTGTTTTCAAATGTTTCATGGGGAGGAATACATGTTATAAAACTATATCATTGACTTTACAAAAATATTATATTTGTAATATATTAGTTGTTTTTAAAATGCATGAAATGTTAGGATGATATTATGACTCGTAGTTACCCTGCCTATCTTTAAGAATGATATTATGACTAGTCGTTATAATGCCTAAAATTACACTGGAGGATTATACCTAGTTGTTATGCCGGCCGATTCCCTAGAATAACATAATACCTAGTCGTTATGCTGGCAAAATTTAAGGATAAACATTGTACCTAGTTGTTACTATGCCCCAATGTCCTATGAATATCAAAATCATAATAATTATTATATGCATTTGGTTAAATATATGTATGTATCAAAATAATTATGGAAGAAAAATATATATGAAAGGAAAACTTAAGGATGAGCAATGTACATAGTTGTACTATGCCCTAATATCCTATCGAAGAATATCAATATATATATATATATATATATATATATATATATATATATATATATATATATGCGTGTGTGTGTATGTGTGTGTAAGGAAATCATACTAAAGGAAAAACAAAAGGGAAGAATAATAAAGATAAATAATCATACTTTAAAGGTTTATCAAAACTGTTGGTAAATGAGTCTTATTATTCATCCTTTAGCCGATTAAGTTCAGCTAACCTCGGGCCCATAACCGTTTATATTAAGTGAGCATTAAAGGTATGTATAGATCTATACGGGGTTGTCACCCCCACCTGCGGTAGCTAGCTACAACCCCGACAAGCATAACTTTATAGTCTAGTGACGTCCAATTATGCGTCATGGCAGGGAAATATTAAGTCATATAGCTCGATTATAAGAATTCACTGTAACATTGTTCTCCAACCTTAATTAAATAAACTACCTACATGGGAATACCTTGAAAGTAGTCAAAGTATGAAAAAATAAGAAAAAGGATAAAAAAAAACTTTAAAGGAAAGGTTATATGATAGGGCAAATGGCATAAAAGCCCTTAGATATTCAAAAAAATTGTCGGTTTTACCCTTTGGCCTCTTTTGTGTTCATTAAAGCCGAGTATTTGATTCAATTTTTGCATTTATACCCTTTTAGGGAGTTTCCCAGTCAACTTCCGGTCACAATGTTGAAAGAAATTGACTGTGCTCTTTTTCTTCACTTATTTGTTCTCTTCTTTCTTTTGCTTGAATAAAACCCGCAACAAAGAAACCATCCCCAGCCTACATCATCCACACAAACAACATCTCTACCACCTGAGATATTCAAATCTCGTCATCCCAGCCTCACGCATTCCTAATAATTATCCAACCATCACCGTCTCTATGGAAACAAAAATGATTGTCTTAACGTATAGACATATAAACCCCCTATATATGATTATGATAGAGACAAAGAACAGAAGCTTCCAAAATGACGAAGCACGCCCTCTTTCTCTCATGCAGGTATAAGAAAATGATGCATATGTACAACTGTGTACAACTTATTGTATAAGAGCAAAGGGGCTTAGATATTTAACTTCCCCTTCATGCAATACCCATGAATCAGATGTGTAAATATATGAATTAGGGTTCATGTTTCTTGAAAGAACCAAATACCAATCGAGCAGAATCCATTAAGCAAAGCGTTAGCTTCCATGGTCTTTTTCAATTTACACAATCTCTGAATCCTAATGTAAAACCCAACAATCACTGTGCTTGTTTGATGTCGAATGTGGTTGTAATTGGCTTGAATTTCTTTCTGACCATCTCAACAGCCACTGAGAAGCATGACCTTGATGAACCTAACCGAGGCATTTTATCGAACAGTTGGAATGCGTTGGTTAACGACGTGAGTACAGTTGCCCGACAGATTTCAATAATTCCATCTGGGGTGTGAATGAATTTGAGTGTTGGTAGCTCCCCTGTTCATCAAATATGAAAACAATAGAGACATAAGTGATGGGGTTCAAGATAACATCCCCAAAATCACGGCCAAAAAAGACCAATTTCATTTATGCTTTTTAAAATAATTTCAGAGTAAATCCTTTTGATTTAAAAGTGTTGCGGAATTTGTTCCCAAAACAAAACATGATAAAATAATATTTATCAAAGCATTTCATCAAGAGATGCATTTTCATTATATAATCAAAACTCTGGATGTCATGTTCCGATACAGACCATAAAGCATAAACGATAACATTACAAGTCATTCAACAAATATATACATATACAGACTTGTAAACAAAACAACTTGATGATTCAACCATCTTATGCGCCTCGCGCCACTACCTGTAATACAATTAAAACTGAGTGGGTCAGGCTTGGGAGCCTGGTGAGCATATAGGGTTTTCAACCCACAATAAATAAATTATATTTAATTTCACCAACCAACAATAACCCGATTACCCATTCCCGTTATCCTCACTTTACGTCCCTAAAACAACATCTATCTCAAGGGACCTAATCTAGGATTTTCATCGGGACGGACATTACTGCTAAGGGGTTTCCTCAACAATAGATATCCTAAAGGCAACCATGAGGGGGATAGAGTACACCGGTGAACACATCGTTCACAACACCTACAGGTTATGAACCTGCTACCGTTCCACAGGACTGTCTAGAAAGAGTCCGTGGTCGTTATCCATACTCCGCTGAATAACTAGATCAACAACAATAACAACATCGAGGCCTCTCATTTGTTTATTACACACCAACTATCTACCCATGTTCTACCCAACATATTAGTAGATAAAAATATATATTTTCATACATAGTTTAAAACCTGTATAGCATTTTCATTCAATACATATTCCATATAACATATGAGGCACACCCACATAAAACGTATTTCATAGAAAATAAATCAGATCTATGAGATAGAAGAGAATGAATATACATTCACACATATAACAACAAAATTATACACATAACACGTATTTCGTATAAAATACTTCTTAATTATGTGTTAGAAGAAAGTAACTACACACTCACTTAATCAGAAGATGATCGGACAGCACTACAGCTTGTAGAAGTAGTATTCTTCGGCAGATCTGGAAGATCTTCACAAAAACCGGACTCCTCGCATGCAGAGATTCGGCTCGGGAATCTTACTTCTCGGGATCTTCGGGACCTCGGGACTTGCTTCGGGGCTCGGGAATGATACCGGGGCTTCGAGATAATTCTTGCACGAAAAACGATGCAAAAACGCGAGAAAAAGGGAAGAAATGAGCAATGAACTCGGTTGCCCTCGACCTCCTTTTATAAGGGCTGGAAGGTCGAATTACGCTGGGCGTAACTTAAGATTACGCTGGGCATAATGACGATAAGATCGCTGACTCCCCCCCTTCGGATAATATCGGAATATATATATATATATATATATATATATATATATATATATATATATATATATATATATATATATAAAATATCGAAAACATTTAATAAACTTCAGAAATTCATATCTTCCTCATACGAACTCCATTTTCGATGTTCTTTATATCCACGTGTAGGTGAGACTACGATCTACAACTTTCGTTTAGACTCCTTCGGCTAATTTTGACTTTATTTTTATTATTTATTTTTAGTAGGCCGGGACAGGAAAATTCCGTTATAAATTCATAACTTCTTCATCCGACGTCCGTTTTTGCCTATCTTTTTATCGTTTTACTCCTATTAACGAGACCTTCGATTCTCATTTAGATTGTTTCGGCTAAAAACTACTCGATCTCAAATCGAGTATTCGGGCTGCATACTGCTAAGTCGAAACTTCGAAAAATCATAACTTCCTCATACGAAGTCAGATTTGGGCGTTCTTTTTATGCACGCTCTAGGTTTAACGAACTCTATGACTTTAGTTTAGATCACTAAGGATAAATATTGCTCTAACGTAAATTTCACTTTTTACGTCATTCAGCGTTGTCGGTTCTGTCGCGAAACTTCGACATGTCATAACTTCTTCGTTATAACTCGGATTTTGGCATTCTTTATATCTTCGGAATCCTTGTTTCGACCACTACATCTTTATGCAAAGATATTGGGATTATCCCACACTTCAAATTTGACGCTTATTTTATTCTTAATTCATTAAATTATAATAATTAAGAAAATAAACACATAATTCACATAATACTCAAATATTTCATCATTAATACTTCAAAAAGAGTTACAAGGGTTAACCTAGACTATTACATCAATGATAATGCCTAGCCTGGAAACACGGGCGTTACAATTCTCTCCCCCTTAGGATGATTCCGTCCCCGGAATCACACATCAACAAACAAATGCGGATAGCGACTCAACATGTCACTCTCCGTTTCCCAAGTGAGATTTGGCCCATTCGAATGTTTCCAACGGACAAATGCGGATAGCGACTCAACATGTCACTCCCGCCGACGGTATGACAGAAATGGATCTTCTTTACTCGTGGGTGCATAAAATTGGATCGAACACACCCTCTTCCTCTGTTTTTCCATCACCACTGATAATCAGTTATCACTCACTTGGATTCAAATTCAATCTTTTTTGTTGATCGCATAAAATCATATCATGGTGTCACAGCCTTAACGCACGTTGACCACCTTTAACACTTTACCATCTACAATCTCAATGGTTATAGAGTTGCCTATAACTGTTTATGGTATTGTCTTGGTTTCCTTATTAGTAGGCTCAAAATGTTTTCCGAGTCCTCGGGCTTCCGTCTTCCCCACTACTCCATCTGATCACATATATGCAATGGAATATAGATGTTCCTCTTCTCTTTCTACATGTTATATAATCTAGTTATTTTCCTTCTTTTTCTGTATGGTCATTCAAACAAAAAATTCTTTAATGTTTCCCCTTTCAGATACAACCTTTGATCTCTGATTTGTAGGTGGTCATGTCACCACTAGTCTGGTCATGCCCATTCTTATGTGTACTGACAGCTTAGCTTATTCAATGAAGTATTAAGAATATGGTTACTTCACGTCCGACTAAAATCTACTAAATCTTACTATATCAATATATGTAGGTTCTGGTCATTTCTTACTATTAATGAGTACTGAAGTATAAGTATGCAAGTACTACATTATAAGTAGGACACATCAATCTCTATTAGGCATCTTGTCTTATCTAGTATGTCGCACTATCACCCATTAGCACTGACTTGATTCATGAAAATCATTATGATTCTGCCAAGTCACATTGACTACCACGCCTCAATCATTGATACGTACAGCATAACACTGCATACACATTAGCCCATAAAAAAGTTCTTCCTGAGGCGCTATCCTGAGCCCCTATCAACCACAGGGGACAACTCCCCCATTACCCTTCCTTCTTTTTCAAGAGTTAGACTTCATGTTTTACCTATCTTGCGGATATAAGGTCAAAGAGTGAATTGGGCTCCACAACTTAATAATAAAGAGATTTTGAATTTGTTTGGTAGGGCCTTCTATAGTTGTTTGTTTACATCCAAGATCTAACAAACCGACAAAATCATTGGTAATGTCCATGCCAAGAGGTTTTTAACTAACGTTATGTTTGGTGGACTAGTTGATAGTGAAATGCTAGTTGTTAGTTGAAAAAATAGTTGTTAGCTGATAACTAACAAAGTAGTTGATAAAAACTGATATTTTGTAAAAACTAGCTATAAGCTAGTTGAAATATGTAAAATTATATAAATGATATTTAGAATATTGAAATTTTTTATAGAAAAAACTACAAAAATGGTCATCTGTGGTTTGCATTTTTTTTTTCAGGAATCAAATTCAAACCTTTAAAAACTTGTTAAAAATGTCATTTTTAGCAAGTTTCTTTGTGAAATTGGTGCCTATGAAAATTGAAAAGTCTATTTTAACCTTTTAATTTTATTTTCCCATTATTTTTAATGTTATACCTATTTATTAATAAAAAAATAAAAATAAATCTCATACCTACAACCCATCCCAAGCTCTCTCTCTCTTTTTCTCTCTCTCTCTCTCTCTCTCTCTCTCTCTCTCTCAACCTAAAAAAAAATTAATCATCATCATCTTGGGCCACCATCGTTAGATATTGGCCACCAAGAGCCACCAACATCTCCACCACCAAGTGCTATGATTTGTATTTCTCGAGAAGGGGAAATAGTTGGTCTCGGTTTCTTTATTATCTGAGTTTTTGACCATATTAGGGTGTTTAAAAAAAATATTTACAATTTTAGTGTACTTAAAAAATATTTACCATATTAGTATTTTTTTTTTCATTCTCTTTTATTTTTCATTTTTTCTGAAAGTTTTTTTCATTTGTTTTAATTTTAAATATTCGATTTTTCTCTTTTTCTCTTTTATTTCACTTTTTACAGTTTTTTTTTTAATTTTTATAATAGTTTTTTTTATTATTTTACTTTTTTTACTGTTTTTTTTAATAACAAATTTTTTTTATCTTTTTTATTTCTGTTTTTTTATTTTAAATATTACATATACAATCTTTTTGGTAGTCAAACATAAAATCTTAAAGTTTGGTATATTAAATCGTCAAAAACTTCTTATATGATGAGTAAATTATATAAAAAAAAAAACAAAATATTCGAAACTATTTTACAATTAAATTGGTTCAAATGATAAGTTCGAAAAAATAAAGTACATGTAACATCAAATTAAAATTAAGACAATGTATGTATTGACAATATAAATATTAAAAATGCAACAAAACAGAATATATATATATATATATATATATATATATATATATATATATATATATATATATATATATATATATATATATATATATATATATAAAACAAATAGGCAATCTAGATAAAATATATAGTTTATAAAGTAAGGTGTCTTTAGCCGTACTAAATTTTATTTTTTTTAAAACAAAAACATATGACAAAAAAGCTCTTTTTATAAGAGTTTGGAGCTTTTTTTTTAAGTTTTTATGTAATCTTTACACATTCAAAGATTTATGGCTACTTTGCATATATTTGAAATACTAAAAAAAACAGAAATAAAAAGATAAAAATAATTGTTATTAAAAAACAGTAAAAAAGATATAAAAAAAAAAAAAAAAAGCTGAAACGCAAACTTTTATTTTAAAAAAATTAAAGTAAAAGGGTAGAAAATGAGGAAAACCGGACATTTAAAATATGAATAATTAAATAAAAGGGTTTTATAAAACATTTAAGATAGATAAAGATTAGTTAGTTATTTTTTTAAAAAACTGTCAGAAGAGTTTAACCATTAAATAAGTTATTTAATTAGTGTTAAAGTTAATGAAATAATGATGTGACAATAACTTTAAATGATAGTATATGTTTATAGTTGAAGATGCTTTTATATGTAATTTTTTAGTTTACAAAACATGACAACCTAAAATAACTTAAAAAATAAAATAACTTATAAATTAGTTGTAATAACTTAAAAAATAAAATAACTTATAAATTAGTTGTGACACGTAAAACATAGTCTAAGAAGTTCCTTAAATGAATTTAAGCTTGAAAACCTTCATTGTAGCTTTTTTTATGAAAAAAATTATATTATGGATGATTCATTTGGTTTTGTAAAACTTTTTGGACTCAATTCTAACTCTAAAGAATAATTTCCTTCTATAACACAAGTTAAAAATAAAATCAATGAAATTTCAAAGTAAGTTAACAATTTAAATTCTCAAAATTATGGGCCTATAAATGATACATTGCATTTGGAAGTTTTCTTTTGCATTAATTAGCTTCATTTAAAAATCTGCAGTTTTGTTTTGTAGTTTTATGAATTGAAAGAAATAGAAAAAATAGATACGAAATCTATTTAAACAAAATTATCAATCCGTGAACCAAGACATTTAGAAATTCCACAAACATGACCACACTTACATACTCCCACTTCTTGCTTATTATTGTTATTATATCAGGTCTGTCAACTCAATTCTCTCAATACTTATATTGTAATTTGAAACTAGATGTTGGTTATATATTTTGTTACAATTTTCTCAATACTTATATTGTAATTTGAACATCAAGATGATTCTAAATCCATCCCTATATAAAAAAAGTTATTTATACATTGCAAGTAATGATGTGATTTTAGATGTAATTATGTATAGGAATTAGTCATAAAACATATATAACACTTAAAAACAATAAAGCGAGTGGTTTTCATAGGAATCTATCAAACATGATATCATATTATGTTTGATTAAATTTTTTGTCTATTTGATTTCAAAAATGAATATCAAGGTAAAAGATTATTTTTATAAGGCAATCTTATGAATTTTTATTGATATGAATATCACGGTAAAAGATTCTTTTTATAGGGAATTTTATCAAGTGATTTACAATTTAAATAACCTCAGCGTGTTTGAAAGCTTCTACATTTTAACTTTTAACAAAAAGTTCGATCCAATAGCTTCCCACAGTTTTTGTCAAACACTTATATAATAAATAAAAGGTACATTAAACCAGTGTTCTAAAAAGCGCGCCATGGCGTGTCCCAAGACATGGTTCACTGTTACGAAAAGTCTCATAATGTTGCTGTTAGGCGTGACGCGTGGCAATGTGTGATATGGCGTGTCATGACGCGTTATGACGTGTTATGGCGCATATTTTTTTCGTTTGAGACACGTTTTTTTTTGCTTTTTGTTATGTCTTTTCTAATTGGGGATACAACTATTGTATTTTTTGTTAACTTTTTGTTATTAGTTATTAATATAACACTTCTAAAAAGTAGTTATATTTAATACAAATTTATATTTATGTGGTAATATAATTATAAATTAATACAAAATCGTCGCCTTACATCACACCTTAAAAAAACATCATAGTTCGCTATGACTTGTTAACCTTGAGGTTTGGCCTTGCTGCCACGCCATGCTTTACTTCATTTAGAACCTTGGTTTCAACTATCAACTACCGGTTAGTTTTCTTAAACACACATGCAAGATCTAATATTTTATGATTCATATTATATTATAATGTGTTTATTCTTTCTTTTCTTTTAGTTGGAGTCCCGATTGTCAAAGGAGTGGGAACATGTGTAGAGTTGTTGGATCCGTCCACTTGTATTAATAATGTTAACATGTGTGCTGGACTATGTTCTGAAAGACACCATGGCGAAGGAGTTTGTAGAGAATCAAGTGATGCAAGCCATACTTTTTGTGTTTGTACTTACAATTGCTACTGAAATATATGAAAACCCACAACAATAAATTTACTTTAGTTAAAAACCCAACACATTATTTGTTTATTATGTGATTTCATAACTAACTAATGATTTCAATCATCAAATTAAAGAACCATCAACTTTTGATGATGACTTGAACCCTTCAATTTCAGCATGACTGTTTTTTTTTTATGACATATCATTTATAATTTCAAATAAATTATAAATGATCCAACCAAATTACAATTCATTTTGATCGTTTTTACAATTGGGTTTTCAAAAGCCTATATATATATATATATATATATATATATATATATATATATATATATATATATATATAAAAGAACTATAAGAACTACTATTTTTACGTTGTAACTTAAATCATCAGATATATTTACTCAATCTTATCTCACAAGATAACTTTTCTCTCACCTCTCTCTCATCTCTCTCTTTCTCTCTCTTACGTCCTACCGCTGCCGACCACCACCACCATCGCCGGCACCGTCGTCGTCGTCGGAATACAACGATCTTCAGATTTGTAGCCGCCACCTTCAGATCTGAAGCATTCACCTTCAGATCTGGTGCATTCGCCTTCAGATCTAGAACCCATGACTTTAGATCTGTCAACACCACCGAGCGCCGCCTCCTTCCACCGCCATCTATCTCACCAGTACCGACTATCGCCTTCAGTCAGCCACTTTGCTTTGCTGGAACACCTAGAAAACACTAAACTCGGTTTTGAAGTTTGAATATGCTTCTTCTCCAAATCTATAATATTTCTGATTTGATGAAGCACAAGAAAAACTCTTTGATCTGTTTCACCAGAATAACAGATGTGATGGAGTATGAAGCTCTTTGTTGGATTTGTACCAGATCTGTTATGTGTCTCCCCCTTCCCATCTATAACTCATTTTCGTCTCTGTCTCTCTTATTTCTGGTCAAAACACCACCAAATCGACACCTGATCTGATGTGTTTGTCCATTTTCAGGTTAGCTCTGGTGTGTATGGTGTTTACATTGATGGTGTTTACAAAAGGAAGTTCTGAAAAAAAGATGTAGACAAGGTGTATGATGAAATGCCTCAATGAAATTTGGTAAGTTATTAAGCTGTGAATTTAGTTGTGAATGCATATTTTTGTATATTAAACTATGAAGTTTGTGTATTTAGCTGTGATATTTGTGTTTAAAATTGTGAATTAAATGCATTAAGCTGTTATTTTGTTGTTTAAACTGTAAATTGACTATATTAATTTGTGAGTTTTGTATATTTAACTAGGAATTAATTGTATTAAACTGTGAATTGATTGTATTAAAATTTTAAGTTGATAATATGCTTTTGAATACATACTTTTTTTGTATTAAACAGTGATTTTTCTATATTTAACTATGAATTAAAAGTTTTAAGTTGATAATATGCTTTTCTACTGATATTTGTTGTGGATCTCTATGATATAGTTCTTTTTTTTTCTGTTAATGTGTGAATTTGATGTTTTAATCTCTCATTTGTCGTATAATTTTGGTAATCTTAGTTTTAACTGCTATTAAGTTGTCATTGTATAATTTTTTTTGAATTAAACTTTAAATTTATTATACTAGTTTGTGAATTTTCTATATTAAATTGTGTATTAATTGTAATAAGTGTTTTAAGTTGATAATATGGATGTGAATACTACTTTTTTAGTATTAAAATGTGAATTTAGTGTACTAAGTTGTCATTTTTGTGTTTTAAACTGTGAATTGATTGCATTAAGCTTTGAATTTTCTTTTTAAACTACGAATTGACTGTATTAAGCTGTGAATTTCCTGTTTGAACTGTAAATTGACTAGATTAAGTTGTGAATTATTTGTATAAAACTATGAGGTTACTTGTATTAAGCTATGAATTTTGTATATAAACTTTAAATTGACTATATAAAGAGTGTTAAGTTGAAAACATGGTTGTGGATGCATACTTTTTGTATATTAAACTTTGAATTTTGTGTATTAAACTATGATTTTTATGTTTTAAACTGTGAATTGACTGCATTAAACTGTATAGTTTCTTCTTAGACTATGAATTGACTATATTAAGCTGTGAATTTTGTGTATTAAATTATGAGTTGATTGTATTAAGCTGTGAATGAATTGACATTAAGTTGTGATTATTTTATAATTTTTTTGTTTTCTTTTGAAATAATGTAAATTTTATTCACGGCTTAATATATTAAATTCAAAAATTTAAAATATGAATGGTTTATGTATAAATTTTTTTGTTAATTTTTTTTGAATATATTTATTTTTTGTGATGTATAAGTATGTAAGAATACATTAGTTTTAATAATAATTTTGCATTTAATTCAAAATGAGTGAAATAAATGGTTTTATTAGACTTTGAATGTAGTAGATATGTTATTAATGCATTATTTTGTTTACAGATCTGATTTAGAAGAAAATAATGGTTGCAATGCTGCTACATGTGATTGGTGGCAGCGTGTGGTGGTGGTAGTAGAGTTTGATTTTTTATTTCTTTAAGTTTGTGAATTATTATAAAATGGTTTGTACTAAGTTGTGAATTAAACTATCAATGTACTGTATAAACTTGTCATTTATATAAGTTTTGTGTTCAAATATGAAAACATATAAGAATGAAAATATTATACTGCAAAAATTACAATTTTGCCATTTTTGTATCAAAAAGAGAAAAAAAAGGATTTTCACATGTTCAATAAGAATATCATGTAAATATTTACTAACTAATAATCTTTTATGGTTCTCATTTGAACCACTCTCTCTCTCTCTCTCTCTCTCTATATATATATATATATATATATATATATAACTTCAATGTTAGTCAATCTGGAGAAAAAAATTAACTACAAGCAAATTGTTTAGTTGCAAATTAAAATTTATAAACAATTATCAAAAATATGTATATTATAGTTTAATATTTGATAGATAAAAAAAACATTTGATAAGGACATATCAAAATATTTTATTTGTTGAAGTTTACCGATCTATTAAAAAATAATTAAGTAAATTTATAAATAATTAAATATGTATATTAGAAATAAATAAATAAATAATTGATATTTGGGTTTTTTGGACTATTCCCTTATTATTTTATAAATCGAAACCAATCTATAATCCAAAATAATAATGCAGTTTTACTGAAAAATAATCCAAAAATCTAAATATCCAAACCAAATTACACAATCCAAATTGTCAATTTTAACAATTCGGTTTTATCCAAATAATGAACAATCATAATCATAATATTGATTTATATAAAAATATAAATAATATTTTATCCGTCGTTTTACTTATTATTTCAAAATTACACATTTTTCTTTTATTTACTATGTAATTTCTTATTAAAATTATTATCTAACATTAATGACTTTTATTATAATTCATAATTTCGAGCAATATACATTTGGTGTTATCTATCCCTTTAAATATTTGATCCATGACGATAACTCGGTGATAAATTGGTAATTAGGGGTGGTAACTGGTAATTTTCGAACTAATCTGTATTCCGATACGAACCAGACACAAAAATAAACAAGTTTAGATTGAGATTTCTGAACTGTCAACATGTTTATGTCATGGGTTGAGTTAAGTTATATGTTTGGATTCGCGGGTCAATTCGTCAATCCAACTATATATATTATATTTAAAAATAAAATTATTTATGAATTAATGCTTTAATGGAATATACAACGTGCCCTAACACTCCTAACCCTGAATCCAATTCTTGATCCATTCCTAACACTCATGACCTGTCAACTCTTTGAACCGAAATCGATTAAGTGACCTGCGAACTCTTGAACCCATATATTTAAACAAGTTATGTGGATTGGGTTAGGTTGATATTTTCAATCTGCCAACCTGTGCCCCGCTAACCCGTATTTTATATAGGTTGGATTGGATCAATGTATTTTAACCCGTCAACCCGAACCTAATCCAATTGTCAGGCCTATTGGTAATAACCAATATGACAGACATCACCGTAAATTTAACAAAGTTTTTCAAGCTTACGGAGGGTATTAAAAGTTAGAATTTGATTATTGATAAAATTTGTAAAAACCAATAAAATGGAAGATCAAAATGCTTTTTGATAGAAGGTCGACCCGTTTTGATAAAATCGGTCTGGAGTCGTTTGGAATTTATTTTATGTCAAATTTTATGCGAGAGTTTGTAACATTTTAGTGCTCTTAGATCTCGGTTTTAATGGGTTGTGAATCAAAAAAAAAATTTACTTGGTTGAGATATGAGAAAGTGTTTTAGCTTTGAGAGAAAAAGGGGTATCAAAATAGGTAGTCTAGCGATCATAAATGTCGCATTATTAGAAAAGTGGGAATGGCGCTTCTTGATAATCAAAACGTTTTGTCAAGTTAGTCATTTCTATTCATGGTATTTGTAACGGTTGCGTTTCTGACTAAGAATTATCATAACTATGTAGTAGTTACAAGCAACGATTGTAATCTATTTTGAAATAATGAAGATGAATTATTTAAGTGTTATATAATTTATGTGATTTATGTGCATTATACTTGCTTATAACGATATAATAAAATAATAATAAAAATAAACGTCAAATATAAAATGATAGATGACCCAAAATCTTTGAAGAAAGTTGAAGTAGTCGTAACAAGGATTTCGGAGATATAAGAAACACTGAAATCCGACTTATAATGAAAAAGTTATGACATGTCGAAGTTTTACGGTAAAACCGGCGCGACACCGCGAATCGTAAAAAATAAGTTTGCGATAAAATATTTTTTAGCCTTGGTGATCTAAACAAAAATCGTAGTATACGTTAAACTGAGAGCATGCATTAAAAGAATGTCTAAATCAGACTTCGTATGAGGAAGTTATAATTTTTCAAAGATTTGACATAGCAGTATGTTGTCCGGAATTTGAATTTTAGATCGATTGATTTTTAGTCGACACAACCTAAATAAGAATCAGAGATCTCGTTAATAAGAGATCAACGATATAAAGTAAGACGAAAATAGACGTCGGATGACAAAGTTATGAATTTTTAACGTATTTTAAATGTCTAAGTCTGTTAAAATATAACTTTAAAAATAAAGTCAAAATTAACCGACGGAGTCTGAACAAAAGTTGTAGAGTACGTCGCCACCCGTGGAGATAAAGAATGTCAAAAACAGAGCTCATATGTGAAAGTTACGGAATTTAGAAGTCGGAGGCCGATGTGAGGGTACACGTGTACGTCCCGCGTAGAGAAGCCCTACGCCCCGTGGTCTCGCATATGCGGCCCAACAGCTTCCACATTGCCCCATCCAAAGTTTGACACATGCCCCCTTGTACGCACAATAGCTTCCTGCTTGTTTCGATAGACCTAGCATGTGTCAAGAGACTTTTTGCCCTTTGGCAACTCAACCAACTTCCAAACCCCAAGTTTTTCAAACTGATGTAACTCTTCATGCATAGCATCTACCCAGCTGGGCTCATTCAGAGCCATTTCAACATTCTTGGGCTCTATCTGAGAAATAAAGCAAGAGTAAAGACAGGTATTGACATCTCCACTCTGACTTCTGGTTTTAACGCCTTCACCCAGCTGACCAATGATGTTCTCGATCGGATGATGGCGTTGAATCCTTGAGGGTATCTCCTGGCTAATATCATTAAGTGAGACAGGAAGATTGTAATATTGACACCTCCTTCATTTGTTGATTATTCCACACCAGATGACTCTGCTACAAACTAATTAGAAACGTTTTCAGGAAAGAGTAGTTCCATAAAAGTTGTAGTGACAGCGGAAGCATCTCTAGACATGAACTCTCTTTCTACAGGAGTACGTGGTGTAGTCTCAGCATCAGGAGACACATTTATGGACTTGAACCAGAGAAAGATCCAGATAAGCTATCCGAAGACACATTTATGGACTTGAAAAGCGATGTGTAATCAAACAACCAATCTGGACCCACCCGCACATCCGTTTCATTCTCCTCCAACCAGCGCACATCATAAGATTCCACAACCTGCTTTGTATTCTTATTGTACACCCTATATACGGTGCGTATAGCATACCCTACGAATTAACAATCATTGGATTTGGCATTAAACTTTGGGTTGGTCTCTAGGTGAAGAAGGGTGCAAGGGCAGCCAAATACACGAAAATGACTGACTGAAGGCTTGTGACCATATAGAATCTCATACGGAGTCTTCATCTGAGATTTGTTGATCAACACACAATTCTGAACGTAGCAAGCAGTGTTAATCGCCTCGGCCCAAAAGAAAATTGGTAACTTGGAGTCACACAGCATCGTCCTTGCAGCGTCTTTTAAAGTTCTATTTCTCCTTTCAGCAACACCATTTTGTTGAGGGGTGTGTGCGGAGCTGTATTGACGCATAATACCCTTTTCTGTGCAAAAATGATCTAGAATAGAATTCTTGAACTCTATTCCGTTTTCGGTACGAAGCGCCTTCACCCGATTGTTAATTTGGTTCTCAATCAACACAATGAATTTCTTAATTAGATCAGCAACTATAGCTTTGTTGGATAGAAAGAAAACCCACGTAAAATGAGAGAAGTCATCAATCACAACCAGACAGTACGAATTTCTGTTAATGCTGAGAACGTTGACTGGTTAAAATAGATCCATATGCAGTAATTGAAGTACCTGACTGATTGAGTTAACCTGTTTCGGCAGGTGTGGTTTTCTATGATGTTTTCCTTGTACACATGACACACACTTTTCAAAAGTTATAAAGTCTTTGATAGGAAAACCACGGACCATCTCATTCTTCGCAAGACGATTCAAGTTTTTGGCGTTAGCATGACCAAGTCTTCGATGCCACAACATTGCATTTTGTTCTAAGACCTTTGAAAAGAGGCATATAACTTCTTCTGGAAGGTTGCTATTCATATCAATGATGTAGGCATTTCCATCCCTCTTAGATTTGACAATAATCCATTCTCCTGGGATGACAATGCCTGGCTTGAGAATCATACATTCCTTGTTAGTGAAATGTGTAGAATAACCTTTATCACATATTTGAGACACACTCAACAAACTATGCTTTAATTTGGGAGCAAAGTTGACATTCTCGAAACTTAACACTCCATTTGTGACGGTTCCTCTCTAACTGATCTTGCCACCTTCTCCACCCATAAAGGAAACATATCCCCCATTAAAAGATTGAATGTTGTTCAATTGAGAGATATCTCCGATCATATGCCGGGAGCAGCCGTTGTCGATGAACCAAGGTCTGACGACATTCCCCCGCAACTGTCCATGCAAAATGTGCAGGATCATTCAGATTTGGGGACCCAGGTTATCACTTTCCTGGGTGAACCCATTGCTTTTTTAGATTTATCATTATTTACTAATTTTCCTGAGGATACTAATGATGGCTTGGAGCTTATTTTCGGCAACAATTGGTAATTAGGTTTTCTAACAGTCCCCGATGGTTTTGAAATAGGATTTTTATCAGTTTGCCTTGAGCACTTGGGCTTTCTACCTGAATTGGTTGAAGACCCATAGTTGCTTCTTGATGAAACCGACCTTAGTTTAGCCATGTTCGGTTTTGGCAAACTGTTTGGGACTTTGTTATGAAAGACCTTTTTATTCTTTTGAAAAATTTCCCATTTTCTACTACGATCGTCCTTCCAATCATCATTCCGAGAACGAGTTCTAGAGGACTTTCTAGTTAAAGACCTTCCTCTAAATTCGTTCTCTCCTCTTGGTGACATATAATGCACAAACAATCTATTACGACAATTCCTAGCTATATGGCCACCAATACCACAATTGAAACAAATCTATTTATTATTGTTAAAACCTGTACTGCTCTTTTCAGATTTGCTTTCCATACCGACACCCTTGCTTTTCTCACATGAACAAGAACAAGAAGTAGGTAGTGAGATAAGTGAGGGTGTACCAGATGGAGAAACTTGTGGAACTGGTGTATTTGTATTAGTATCATTACAAACATCAGAATTGTCAACCATCTCATCAAACACTTTAAAGACATTCAAACCAGTATCAGAAGGTGCAGAAAAATCACAAAAAACATTGTCACTTTCAACATCAGAAAAATTAAAGTCTTTATTTAAAACTAAAACTTTAGGTTTAGACTCAGTTTTATTTTTAGAAACAGATCCTTCAACTTCGTGCTTTGACTAATTTAAGGATTGATCTGCAGGAGAAGAAGAAATGTTAGTACTTTCAACATTAACAATTCCTCCCGAAACAAAACCAGATGGCTTGCCATAAACCATGGATGGTTCATTGGTAATCTCCTCCTTGGACAAAGGTTGAAACTAATATGAATGGTTGAAAGGAGGATGCACTTTATCATACCCTAGACCCTTTGACTGATTATGTTTAAATTGCATGCAGTGGTCTATCATGTTGGCAACTACCTCACTTAATACAAAAAAATTTATAAAATCAAAATCAACAGTTTCAAATTTGCCCTTTAATGTTTCAAGTTCAGTAATTAACTCAGCGTTCTGTCTCTTTATGTAGTCATAATTTACACATTTATTATTTTAGTCTTCCTGAAGTCTTCTAAAGTCCTTTATTTTAGTTTCTAACTGGGCCTTAAGGGGTTTTTGTCCTTTTCTAAGTTGATAACCCTCATATCTAAGGTCCTCTACTTCTCTACGTAGTGTTTCAATTTCCTCATGAAGAATTCTAACATAATCAATAAAAGCTTGAGAGCAGGAAGGCAGACTTGCGTCATTTTTCTTTGGTTCAGAAGCAGAAGAGAACATCAGTGCAAACTGCATCTCCATCACTTGATCTTCAGCTGCAACACTCTCTGTGGAAGCTTCACCACCAACTTGAGCCAAATGAGCATTCTCATGTCTTGATATATTCAGGGCATGCATCTGATCCTCCCAGTCAAATGATTGAGCAACCACAGCCTTCTCACTGTTGACCTAAGCACCTCCCCGATTGTTTCATACTGCAACCATTGTCCAATCATGGTTTAATCTTTTATCTGGCTTCAGGCCCTCACAAGCAAAATGACCTGGCTCGTGGCAGTTGAAACAACGCAGCTTTCCCTTGCTGAACCCTAACTTTTTATCAGCACTCATCCCCCAATTATTCTTCCCTGTCTTCTTCGCAAACTGCTTTGCCCTGAAAACTACCATGGCAATTTTCCATGTAATATCCATTTCTTTTACGTCTTCAGGATGAATCTGATCAAGATCAGAAAATGACAATTATGGCAGAAGATCTCCAGCTACAAGAGCATTGTAGTAGTTAACAACAACCTGTAGCGAGAGTAAGATTTTCATCACACTCATTGGCATTTGAGGACAAAGCCACATTAGAGGGAGAAGCAGCTTGAGTGGCAACAAATGATTGGTTCTGAGAGAAAGGCATGGCTAATGCAGCGGGAAGTAAAGTAGCTGATGGAGTGGAAAAGGATTGAATCTGAGTTTGTTGAGCAGCAAAAGGCTGACTTGTAGCGGAAAAGGTGAGAGATGAAAGAGCATTGTTAGATGAGATCCCAAGGTTTGCAGCTGAGTATGAATTCACATGAATTATCTCCCGCTGTTTGTCATAAATATCACAGGCCTTGATGGCTGCCATCATTTCAGTAAGAGTAAGGAAACTTAGATCTTTGGTCTTCTTGATAACAGCCACATTCATGTCCCATGACTTTAGGAGAGCATTCAGTAGCTTTTTATTTATTTCAGACTTTGTGAAAAAGATCCCGGCTATAGTCATTTCAGTGGTAAGAGTTGTGAATCACTGCAGCTGTGCCTCCAGGGTTTCTCCAGGATTGTAGTTGAACATGTTAAACCTTTGTCGCAGCATATCCTGTCGGCTCTCCTTCATGTCTTCATTCCATTCATATACCTCAATTAGGGCTTCCCACAAAGCCTTTGCTGAGGTATACTCCCTAAAACCTTGAGCAATATCTAGAGATAGGGCCATGGTAAGAGTGGCCAAAGCTTGTTCTTGCTTCTCAACCTTCTCAAAATGTTCATCAGTGTAGTTCTCAATAGCTTTGTCGGTGACTTGTCCGGCAACAGTGGTGGTTATTCTGACAGGATTCTTAAAGATGCTTCTCCAAATCTTGAAGTCCTTCATTTTAATGTGCTTCTCTATCTTGTACTTCCATTCTGGAAAACGTTCAGCAGACAGCAGTCTTGGAATGCGTGTGGTTGTGCCAATAACAGAGTCCAGCTCATGGTGATGTGTTTGACTTTGTGAATCCATTGATTATTAATTTAAAAAAAAAGATTTTATTTATTATTATTATTTTATTTTTATTTTTACTTTTTTAAATTTGAGTTTCCGGTCAACACAGAGGTTTACGGTCAGAGGCAGTTTGCGGCCGTAAACTCTTTTTACGGTCGTGAACTCTTTGCGGTCTAAAGATTACGGTTTTTTGAATCTTGGTTTACGGTTATTGAAGATACTTGATGAGCTTAGTTTACGGTCTAAGAAGGATCTCGAGTTTGCGGCCGTAAGCTGTGTTTACGGTCGTAAGCTCATGGTTGTAATCTCCCAGAAATTCAAGAAACCACATTTTTTGGATTAAACTTGATTCCCTTTCACAGTAAACACCAACTCCAATCTCAAACAGTGAGGAATATAGCCGAAAACTCGATTGTAAGATGCCTTGACATTGGTTTTGCTCTGATACCAATTGTAAGGTCCTGAAATGGATCTTACCAGTGATCAAGCAAACGGAACAATCAATAATAATAAGAATGAAGTAGAAATAGAAATCAGAACAAGCTTGCACACGCTTCTATTAATGAAAAACGTCTGGTACAACTCGTTTACAGCAGCCGTAAACTCTATGGCATCAACAACCATTAAATGAACTACAAGACCTCTATATATAGTGACCTGGGCCGACACTGGGTTTATGGCCGTAAACTCACACTTTGACCGTAAACTACAAAACAGGCTACCAAAATTGCATTCATACACAAAAGAACCTATTACAATGAAAGCCTAGACCAAACCATTAATTAGACCCTACAGAAACAGCTGAATTCTCAACCTATCATTATCCCAAAATGGTTGAAGATAATCAAGATGTGTTTCCTACTATTTCTCGTATCCCATATTCGATATTGAGAAAAGTTTATCGAACGAATCTCATATTGGTAGCATACTTGCATACTATCAATCCATCAATAGAGACTGGAGTGTTGTTGCAAAAGTCTACTGAAGGTCTTTCGAAGAAGCGCAGAGGATCAAAGAAGGATGATCTGGCTAATCCAAACAAAGTTGAAAAAATTGCAAAATCGTCTCCTAAGAAAGTTGAAAATTTTGTTAAGTCTACTTCAAAGAAATTCGTGCAAACTGTCCACCTCTGAAGGTTGTTTCTAAGCCAGTTCATGTCGAATCTTCTCAACCTGATACAAATGTTTTACCTTCGAGATCTTGGATTTTGAAAAGACTGAAAAAATGGATCATAGACCGCCTCATTCACCAGAAAGGTCTAGCAATTTTTCATCAAAGTTCACACACAAACATCATGTAACTCGACAAGGAGTTGTTCTTCGCGATGTACCAATTCCTGTGTCTCCGGCTTCGAAAAAGAGAATAGAAAATGATTTAAAAAGAATATTTTTAAGAAGAAGAGAAGGAAGGTGGTTGAAGATTCGTTGGAAGATGCTGTTCTGGAATCGCCACTTCGAGATGTTGATATGGGTATTCCATCACCGACGAGGAATTCTTCAATCAAGTCGAATTTGAGGAGATTGGAAATTCTGGTGGCTCTATGAAAGCATCTAATGTGGACACAACCACTAAGCAAGATGATACCAAATTAGACATTTGGTGTGTAATGACGAGAATTAGGAAAGATTTTATTTACGATCGACGTGTAAATCTCCTTATCACTCCAAAAAGTTACATGTCAGTTCTAATACCATAATTAAACATTTAGAAATCTGAACACATAAAGTTTCTATATCCGGTCGGAAATAGACCATAGATCCGATCAATCAATGACATCATAAAGCATCACAAATCATTTAGCACATAAAGCATTTTAGGCATCTTCCTTAAATAAACTGGTGCTTGTGTCTATTCAGGTATACTACCTAAAACAAGTTAGACACACTCATCACGATCATCGCTTAGCGTTCTAAGTTTAATTCTAGAAATAAATCATTATTCATAGTTCGCTTAAACTAATGCTCTGATACCAACTATGACATCCCCATTTTTACGGCCAGAAAAGACCGATTTGTTTATGCTTTATTTTGAAAATCAGAGTATCTTTTAAAGAAATATATTGAGGAATTCGTTCCCAGAAAAACATGATAAATATGTTATCAAATCATTTCTGAAGAAATGTATTTTATTCTTTTTAAAATGTTGGGATGTCATCGTCAATACAGAAACATAAACATAAACAGACCTTACATTCATTTACACTAGTGATCTACGTCTCCTTAATCTTTCAGTGTAATGTAGCTTCATATCGACACATGTGATACAAATAAACAGAGTGGGTCGGGTTGGGAAACCTGGTGAGTACATAGGGATTTCAATCCCACAATGTTATATCATATTTATAGTTTAGAACTCACAAGTATACAATTTCACCTTGTATAAAAAAAAACTCTTACCCCACCCCGTCAATCCTTTCAACGACACTGTCCATACTCTCGGATCTAAAATTTACCTTTTTACTTATTCCATACTCTCGGATCAAGTATGTCTAATCCATGCTCTCGGATTAATAATTGTGCCCATTCCATACTCTCGGACTAGGGACAATTAACTATGCCTCAATCCATAATCCCGGATTAATGAAAAATAACTATGTCCTATCCATACTCTTGGACTAAGGACAATTGTCTATGTCTAAATCCATACTCCCGGATTAATGACAAATAACTATGTCTTATCCATACTCTCGGAATAAGGACAAATGACCATGTCTAATCCATGCTCTCGGGTCAATGACATATTTTAAATTTCTATTCTCCGTGTATATATCTCACTCGTACTCATAAGAAGATACTACACAATATGCCTCCTAATTAATTTAGGTTTACTCTTTATCCTAAATCATCATATATTATCATGTATGTTCTTTAACACCTATTTCAGGCAACATCAAATAATTCACACATAAACATATATTTAATACTTCAATCATTACTTGTATTAAAATCATGTTCATAAAAGGGAATATGCACTAACTTGTTAAAGTGATGATTCCAAACTCGGGTAGCGCTTCGCTTCTAATGATTCTATTTTCCTTCAACGAAACCCAGCATTATTATCGCTAAGTTTTAGTCTAATATTTATTGCGACTACTTATTATTCTAGATTCATCATTAACTCAAAGTCTACTTTCATGATCTATCAACTAAGGAACAACCAAGTAGGATCATATCGGAGGTAGGGTCCATTTGGTATACGAAGTATACTGTTTGGAAATCCTACTTTAAACATCTCACTAAATCATAGCCTAGACATCATCCCCGTAAGTAGATCAATCAGTATAATGACTTGGAATCACTGATAAATCTTGTTTGTAAGTTCATAACAACGATAATGAACTTAAACATAAGTTATACTTAAAGTAGGGTAAGCATAACTCATTTATCGGGGGGGGGGGGGGGGGGGAGGGGGAGGTTGGCTAGGAACTGGGCTCTGCGGGGCAGAAATTCCGAGTCAAATGCTCTTCTTCTCTGATCCGTCAGGAGCTCCAAGGCTCGCCTCTAGCACTTGGTAGTTGCTTGGGATTGAGGAGGAGAGGTTTGGAGTATTGAGAGAGAAAGAAGGATGAAGGTGTGAGTTTTAGGAGTGATTTACGCCTCTATTTATAGGTTGAGTTCGGTGTGAACGCAGCGCATTTGCAAACGTGGTGCATTCCCTAGACGAACGCAACACATTCTTTGCCACCTATCACCATCTCATTCCAAGCCGTGGGGAAGAAGGTGTGGCCCAGATTGTGTCACGTGTCACTCGCAGATTACCTCAAAAACTAATTATCTTCTAAATTTTGTAACTTTCGTATACAAGCTCCGTTTTTTACGTTCTTTATATCCACGTGTAGGCGGAAACATTATCTACAACTTTCGTTTAGACTCCATGGGCTAATTTGACTTTAATTTTAAAGATATATTTTTAACAGGCCGGGACAGGAAATGTCCGTTAAAAATTCATAACTTCATCTGACGTTCGTTTTCGTCTGTGTTTTTACCGTTATGCTACTAATAATGAGATCTTCAGCTCTCATTTAGGTTGTGTCGTCTAAAAACCGCTCGATCTAAAATTCAAATTTCGGGTTGTGCACTGTGATACCAAATCTTAGAAAAATCGTAACTTCCTCATACGAAATCAGATTTGGGCGTTCTTTTTATGCACACTCTCGGTTTAACGTATACTACAACTATAGTTTCTATAACTAAGCCCAAAAATTCATCTATCATAAATTCACTATTTATGTTTCCCGGTGTCATGCCGATTTTGTCGTAAAACTTCGACGGGCCATAACTTCTTCGTTATAACTCGGATTTTGGCGTTCTTTATATGTACAGAACCCTTGTAGCATATACTATAATTTGGTTAAGAATAATCCTGCTAAATAATCTTCCATAAATAACTCATCTTTGATGCTCATTGTCTCTAAATTGACAAGCCCGAAACTGCGGGCGTTACTGTCATGCTCCTACTTGGGTCCGAAAACCCTGCTTAGCTATCTATTGGCAATACTCAGGCTTAAACCTGGTCCATTAACTGAAAAGGTACTTGGGACTAACCCCAATCCACTAACCAACAACAACACTTAGGCTATCAAAAATTAACTGATCCTACCAGTCTCCGGGCCGTAACTTGGACCTCCAAGCGCTAATTACACAATAATAGACAAGGAACCCCTCATTACATCCCTCAACCTGGGTACCTAACACCCTAGAGTCTAAAGCACAAGCATGCCCTACATATGATGTCATAACTAAAACTAATACGGATTGAAGGGAAATCCAATAGTTGATGATGACGTTAATGCGAAACCGAAAGATTCAGTAGTTGCACGGAAGTCTTGAACTTGAAGAAATCAGACTGAGAACCGAACCTTGAAATAAGGTCTTCCAGCTATGAGGTTCCACTCTCCCCCACTTGAAATATATTGGAATTTGAAAACTTCACAGTCCTTTGGTTCCCTAATACTTGATCCCAACCATTGATATTTACATACACAAGAGAATCTATACCCACACAACATTCACAAATTCCATCACGCATACAATCTAGGACAAGATAATTAATCCATTCATAATAATAATTCAATTAAAATAGAGTGAACAAGGCAATTCCATTTAATTGATCATCCATGGTTACAACCGAACTTCCAAACATAAACGAGAATTATAGATAAATACCAATACCACAGCCATTGCTAACTAGAAGAACTGCTAACTTAAATCTCGTTCACCAGGACTCCAACCGTCCCATGACAACCATCGGGTAACTGCCAAGCTAGGGGTGAGGAATCCAACACCTCACCGAAAATGAGAAAAGGACAACGAGCTGATTTGGCCTTCCTGGCTGTAATGGAAAAAACTCACACACTTCGTGTGCAATCTCTACCAAAATGTCCCTCCTCACCACACATGTGACATACAAAAAATCTGCACCTCCCTTCAGCTGATCCCGAACTCTGGCCGACAGAATTGAACTGCTTTTTTGTAGGTTGGGACTGAATTGGAGCCTGACATTGCTCCCTTGTATGGGTCTCTATCTCAATATCTTGCCTCCTCGCAGCATCCAGAAGCTCAGCGAGGGTATTGTATCGTTGGGTAGACACAAACTATCGAATATCCATCATAAGCATACTCGAGTACCGATTCATCTGAACCTGCTCAGAGGCAGCAAACTTAAGGTAGAAGAAAGCCCTCTATGTAAACATCTTGATGATCTATGCCACCGTCTTAGTAGTCTACCTCAAATCCAAATACTCCTGAGCCAACCTCTCCCTCTCTACCAAGGGAACATACCTCGTATGGAACATCTCTGAGAACTGCTCCCAGGTAAGAGCAGCTCTCTGCTTAAAAGTGTAAGCACTAGTCACCAATCTCCACCAATCCTTCACCCCCAACCTGAGAAGGTTCGGGGCACACTTAACCTTATATTCAATAGGGCAAAAGCATGTGAAGAACCAACCCTCCACATTATACAATCATCTCATTGCTACAATTGGGTCCCTGACCCAATCAAACTCTGGGGGCTATGTATTGTTGTAGTCCCGGTACTCGAAAGATCTCTCCCCTCATATCCCTGCCGTGGAAACTGTTGCGGGGGCTGCAGTAACAGCAACATCCGAAAGAGCTGTGTACGGATCATCAAAAATCATAATCATGGCAGTCTTTATAGACCCAAACATCTCCAGCATAGACCTCCAAATAAAAAGAGCCACCTCATTGGCGATTATCTCCCAAATTTGATCATCAGTCAACCCTAGCCTATCCTAGCCACTCACTCTAGACCCGGAACTAGATCCTCTCGTAAACACCATTCTAAAAATAAACCAGAATATATCAAAGTTTCACACTACACATTGCTACAAACACGAGAGTAGACTTGATTCCTCAGGGTTTGTGACTTCCTTGCTATGTGTACGGGTCCAGTACTTTCAGTAGTAAGGGCCCATACTACCTTCCACACCTACTCGTATTTGTCTCAAGGATCATCAAAACTGCCCAACACAAATACAATAACTAGGATATGCATACATCATATCCTCACTCTCTCATGAGTGGCTAAACACTCCGCATCTGGCCGGCTACTCATATATATACTCATACATGAAACTTCCACCAACCCTACAACACTCGTGTATGCTAATCATACATAACATTGGATCCTATAGACAGTTGAATACTTGATTCTACCCTAAGCCCACAACCAAACAAGGAACATGAAATAAGACAAAACCAAACATTCTCAGGCTATAAAATCTTAGTTATGTATGACCATGATGCACTAATCAACTAACGTAATCATGTCGGTTTCATACAAGATACACTCCTAGGCTATTAGGCATCATAGATCAGGTAATTCTATCATACAATGCTAGAAGATCCCTAGCCTATCACTAGCATGTTGTACTATCATAAACATTATATCAACAAAATCAAGAACTTGGCGCATATAACAAGTATGGGTATTTTAGGAACCACTTTCATGTTCAGGCTCTGGCTGACTGTTCACACTGTATCTACCTATGAAACCAAAGTTAGAACAAGGTCCACATTCCCGATCATAAGCCAACAATAAACCAAGAACATGAAAAGAGATTGAGCTCATGTCCTTAATCCAACCCTTTTATTATAAATTATTTATCAAAAACCTTTTGCAAAAACTCTCAGATCCTATTTTGAGACTGGATACACATAAGTGTTCCTCCAATTCACTCAAACTAGGGCTCTGATACCAACTTGTAACATCCCATTTTCACAACCAAAATTTTCATTTTATTTAAGTAAATCTTCCTAATTATAAATTCGTTATGTCAAACGTTTATTCTAAATACATTTATAAAAGTCAGAGTAACATTAAAGCACATAATCTTAATTGTTGTTGATGAATGTGTACAGCCACGCCTTCGCCTTCCCATGATGACTGATGATACCTGAAATAATAAACAACTAGGTAAGCACAAATCATAGTGAGTTTCCCCTAAAATACCCCAAACAATAAACATACAAACATTCATAACGGTCGCTCTTCAGGTCTTCGTTCTGACTTGACCGCCTTGTAGGCCTTCAGTCTATCCGGGACGGAATACCAGCGTTTGCTGGCCTATCGCCTTAACCCAACCGCTCATCCTGAGCCTTCGAGCCTTCGTCTTACATCCGACCTGCACCGGTTATCTTGGCGTACAACACAAAGCAGGATCGCCTCAACTCACCACTACCATATTTCGACATATAAACAATCAAGGATCAAGTAGGCACATAATATAGGCAAACAACAATCAAACAGCTCCCTACCACTTACTAGTCCTCACACCTCACACTATCCATCTACTAGCTATCCTCCATGAAATGTGTAACCATAAGTAACCAGCGGTGAGATAGCTACCCTAACAGATGATCCTACTCTAGAGCCATAACCAAACAAGGAACATGCAAGAAAACCTAGATCAAGAGTTAGTAGGGTATCCTACATGACCACATACAGTCCCTAGGCCACTCCACTAGATGATAAATAGAAAATACAAGTAAACATATAGATCTACAGATCACTACCGCATAGCAACATCCTATATACCAGGATACAGATCACTACAGCATAACAACATGCTATATACCAGGATACAGATCTAACAGATCACTACATTATAGCAATATACTAAATACTAACAATCCAAGGAATGCATAACCGTATATATTCAGAGGTGAGACACACACCCGGACAAATGATCCTACTCTGGAACCATAACCAAACAAGAAACATATAAAAGAGCCTAGATCATGAGTCATTTGTCTATCATACATGACTATATACAGTCCTTATGGCATCCTTCTACTAAAGATAATCAAAACTAATGGGATGGCATTAGTGCCTTCGACCTACGGGTCAATGAGGCAAAACTCACTTGAAATGTAGAAACCCGAGAACACTATGATACATTCCCTTATGCACAGCTTGCTCATGCGGATCCACTAACATCAGAACCATATAAAATCGTAATCGCCAATCAAAACCATCAAGTTTGGGCTAAAGTCAAACTTGGTCAAATAGTCAACAATCAATAGAGTCAACAAAAGACAAAATCCAGGCCTGTTTGAGTATGCCCTGCGTACTCAACTTCGCCCCGTGTACATCAGATAGCTTAGTACACCTAGCGTATGAAAATTATGCCCAACATACTCAAGCTAGTTCCATCATTTCCATTAAGCAATTAATCCATTAAGTACTTTTCACCCAAACTTAGATCTAGCCTCAAAACATTGTCTTAAGTCATAAAGTTTCCACCTTTATGACTTTCCATGGCTAGGGAAGGTCCAAAAGCTAAAACCCTAACTTATTAATCCATTAAGAGATCACAACTCTTGCATGGAAGGGATAGAAGGACTAAGATCACATTTTTATGGTTCCTGAGATCTCCATAATTGATAATATCTCCAACTTTATCCATTAGAATGGTCCCAACAAACAAGATCTAGTCTTTAAGTCTCAAAGAGACCAAAAGTGCATCTTTTTCAACTTAATCCATTAAGTCCAAGTCTCCAACCTTCATAGCTAAATCAATATGATGTTCAGATGGATAAAGTTTCCAACTTTATCCATAACAAGGTCACAAACTTTAAATATCTAAAGTTTATGCGCTTATAGTGACTAAAAGATCATAACACCCAAAACTAGCTACATCTAACAATTCCATCATTAAGATTCAAACTTTATACTTCCAGAAGAAATATTAAGGTGAACAAGGTGTGGATCTACAATCTCCAGTGCAACCAATGCTTCTTCAATGAGTTCCTTCTTCTCTAAGGTGCACAAAGAACACTCCAAAGCACTTAAAAACACCTTCTTTTTGCTCACAAGGCTCAAACAATGGTTTGGGTTTCAAGAGACGGTGTTGGAGAGGTGCAGGCTGAGAATGAAGTGGGTTTGAGGAAGTTAAGGAGCTTAAATAGGGCTCAAACCACAAAAATAGGGTTTGGAACTGGTACCCCCAACATACTAGGGATTCCCTAGTACACCCAGAGTACACGGCTAACCCAAAAATCATCATAACTTCAAACGGTCGTAACTTCTTTGTTCCAACCCTATTTTCAATGTTCTTTATATCCATGGAAAGGTGTTTAAGATCTCTACAAAATTATATAAATATCTTGAACTAAAAACTTCTTGAACAAAAATCCATATTTCATGCAAGAACCCAGCCTATAACTTTTCCACTTTTTTACCCTTCGGCTCAAAATACAATTCAGGGGTTAGATCTCTCAAAAATATTAACCTTCTTCCACAAGGTATAATATTTACCTCCTTAAGGCCCAAAGATTTTACACAATAGACTTCCGACTCGCGGCCTTGAAATAAGAATTGACGGGAAACAGGATGTTACAACTCAATTGATGTGCTCAGTTTGAAGTCTTATGTCGTCATCACAAATTAGAAATCGGGAAAACAAAACTTGGATAATGAGATTGATTCTAATCCGTGTCTCATGTGTATATTATATCTTAAAAAATGGAGGAATAATTGATCGCTTATCTTAGGGCCAACGCTTGGTCATTTCAGAGTTCGGCAGTTGCTATGGAAGTACTCTTTTAGAAGTTATACGGGTAATTACAGTTATAGACTTATCCAAGTGGGAGACTATTGAATTTGGTGTCTAATACAATAACTGAATTTCCATATACTTGAATTATTTGCAATGTCCTTTCAAGTTGCCCTCAAACCTAGTAACTGAATAGGATGACTTTTAGTGAGAAAGACTGATTTATTGATTTATTATATAAATAGCAATAAATGAATTTATTAATATGTTATGGAAATAATATATTAATTAGAAATAGTATTATTTAATTAATAATAAATCATAATCTAATTAGAATTAATTTTGGGATTAATTGGATAAATTAAAAGTGTAGAGGTCTAATTTCAATTGTTCAATAGTTGAACAAGAGGTTCCAGAACCTTCCTTTTATGGAGGTGGACGGTTTCTTGGAGGATAATCTAGGTTATCTATAATGTCCCTTATAGATAATTAAGAAGTAGATAATCACCAAATTTGAGATATTAATATGATATCCAAATTAGAGTTATCTAGGGTTTCCTAATCTAACTATAAATAGACCGTAATGGATCCAATTTTCAGTCGTCCTCCTCTTACCAAGGCATAAACAAAATTACTTCTCCCCTTTCATCTCTCTTTAATCCTCCTTGTTGCTAGGGTTGGGTGTGAACCATCAAAGGCAGGATATTTTTGGTGCTACCTTCCAAGGGGGAATCATGTTGAGAGGATTCACCATCTTTGGTTCTCTTTTTGGTTCTGAATTTAAAAGGAGGTGCCTTACAATTGGAAATATGTTTATTGCATCCTCCAGAGGTGGTGAATTTGTTTTCATCCAAGGTTGTCTCATCCGAGATCGAGGAAGGTTGTGTTGGGTTGAACACAACCGAGATCTCAAGATGATGTTTGAGATGTAGTGAGTCAGATGGAATAATGGACAACATATCCTCATGTAGTCGTCTAATAGGTATAAAATTATATTGATTTGATAACCTATAAGTCTTAATAGTTTTAAAAGTGCGGTATACCTCTTGGATGTCCGATTTGAGTGGAATTTCTTCATGTCTCTTAGAGTAGAGTTCTTGTAGTTTCAGAGCCTAGAATCTTGGACTCGAAATTTTGTTCGGTTTCCTCTTGACTGTGAACTTCCGAAAATCTTGACATAGAACATCTGGTAGGTTGACAGCGTTAGTTTTTATGGTGAAGATATTATATACAACATTGAGCCATTCTTTTCTCATGGTTTCTATACCACCATGTTTATCGGAGAAACCACGAAGAATTAGGTGCATTAGAATGATCCGAAAGCCAAGAACGGCTGATTTCTTGAATTCCATTGCCTTGAACTCGCCATTATAACTGATTTGGGTTAGAAACGACTAAAACTCTTCAAATGTTGGTTCCTACACTTGAAAACCTTTGGAGATTTCTGCAATTCCTATGGCTATGAGGAAGGTAGATTTGTGAACCGGTACAATCCTTTCGTTTATGGTCTTTGTTTCAAGAACATCTTAGTCGATCTTCACTCATTCAAAAGCTTTGTGCAAAAGTCGTAGAGGAAAATTAGGGTTAGGAATTTTGGTGAAAGGAAGACAATGGGATGGCGATAGATGAACTCGATCATGATGCATACAGATTCATAATAATCAATGGGATCAAGAGAGGACAACTGAGTTTTTTCTCTGAGAATGAACTCATTAGTTGAAGATGAAGCAGATCCCTTGGATGATTTCTTCTTAATTTCAGGTTTAGAAGCTTTGGATGTTATTTGAGTGGATTTATATGCCATTGAAGGAGTTTGGAAAAGCTTTAAAGAATAGAGTACAAAAGAAATCGTTCTAGGAAGAAGATAGCCAAAATGAAAAGTGGGAACGGTTAGGATTCAAAATCCTTTTATAGGTTGGATGTTTCGAGTCAGGTCAAAGAATGAAATGATGACACACAGGAAACCAAAATGTGTTGCATTTAACACAAAGACCATAAGGGATTCCTAAGTGACAGTTGGAAACAAAATATGGGACGTTTGTTTGTTTAAAAAGCGTAACCATCAATTCAATTCCAAAAACACTCATTACTTTATTGGAACATGTGCCAAAGCATGTTTATTGAGAACTAAGAGGATAATTATAAAGAGAACTATTGTTAATATATCTATGAGAAACATTTCGGAATAAAAACTTTAATAATGACCTTAAAATTCATTTACTGTAGAGAATCTCAGAATTATCAGATTTCGAGATAGAATGTCATAAGATACTTCGGAAGAGATATAAACATATCATTAGTACATGATATAGAATTCGAGATGGAACAATCACAAACTGAATATCAGAGGTAAAAAAATGTATGAAGATCTTAGAGGAAAAGTTTTGAAAAAGAGTAGAAATTCCAAGAGATTAAGGAACAGAGCTCGGAGGGAGATAAGTGACAAAATCACATTACCAATTCGGATTAAAATTCCGAGGTGTACTTCACAGGTATCATTTTGAGGTGAAATATTTCCAATGAAACTATTTCGGACTAAGATTCACAGGATGGGAATGGCTGAAAAGCTGAAGACTAGAGGAAAGATTATAAAAAAAGACATATAATGATCCTTTATTTTCCGAGGAGAAACACTCGAAGGAGAATAAGTTTTAGTTCAGAATTATTGAACATTTTAATGTTTCCATTAGAGAGTGCAGACTTCTTGGAAAAATTAAGGATCAGACATCATCATTCCCATTTTGTTTAGGAACCCATTAAATTTGGTTTCGTATTATGCCTTAGTAAAGACATTGGCATTTTCATTGTTAGATGGAACAAAAATAAGCTCAATGTTACCTTTTAGAATATGATCTTTAATAAAATGGTACCAAATATCAATGTGCTTGGTCATGGAGTGTTGAATTGGATGGTAAGATATCACAATTTCACTTTGAGAGTCACAATAGAGAGAGTCACAATAGATAGGAATCTCTTGAAATCAATAACCATAGTCCAAAAGCTAAGATTTCATCCATAAAACTTGCGAGGTGCAGCTTGCAGTAGCAATGTATTCTGCTTCAACTGTGGAAAGAGCAATACAGTTATGTTTCTTGGATCACCATCTAACCAATCTTCCACCCAAAAAATTGACAACCACCATACATGCTTTTTTCTATCAAGTTGAAGTCATCCATAGTTTGAGTCGGAATAGGATTGAAGAAAGAAACTTTCATTTCCAGGGTACCAAATTCCGAGGTGCTTAGTTCCTTTGAGATATCGGAAGATTTTCTTAACGGACAGAAGATGAGACATCATTAGATTAACTTGGAATCTAGCACACGGACATGTAGAGAACATGATGTCCGGACAACTTACAGTGAGGTAGAGTAGCGATCCAATCATTCCTCTATACTTCTTTTAATCAACAGCAACACCTGATGGGTCCAAGAAGATCTTGTGCCCAAAACGCATTGGAATCATTGTAGAGAAACAGGTGTCCATAGAATATTTCTTCAGATGTTCGGAAATGTATTTCTCTATGAATAACTGTCATATCTGATTGAATTTGAGTTAGATAAGGTTCAAAAACAGTCAAATAAAAGTTATTATCAATGATGATGGATTTTACCTTTCGGATGATGCTTCAGCCAGGTGGATCGTTTGTTACCATGTAGCAGTAGTTTGGCTCAACATCATCATTATCATCTTCCGAACTAGAAGACCAATACCATTCATCACATTCAACTGATTGTCTGGCCATCAAACACAAATTCCCTGTAGATTTTTATTCACCCTCATCTCTGGATGACCAATACCCATCAACATTCCTTGAAACTCTGGTAACAAAAGCCTTTTCACTTTCAATAAGTTCTTGTGCTCTACGCGCATGGTAGGAAGAATCCCTCACCTTTGGTTTTTGAGGTATATCAGCCAAACAGTCTTTTGCAAAGAGGTTTTGAGACCACATTTGTGAAACACAATCTTCGTTTGACTGACTTTGGAACTTTCAAAGGTTCTGAGGGGTGATTTGGAACATTAGGTTGATAAGCATGTAGTTTTTCATTAGGTTTGGGGTAAGGTTGAGGATTGTTGTGGTGAGGAGATTGAAATCGATTCTGAGGTGGTTTTTGATTTGGATTCTAAGGACGTTTGTACTTCATGGATAGAAGTGCAAACTCTTGCTGGAAATGAAGTTCTGAATCAGCAGATTCTAGATCAAATTCTACATCGAACGGATAGTTTGGAATCATAGAACTACGTACAACTGGTTGAGTGGGTCAAGTAGGTTAAACATGTGGAACAAGTGGGATAACTCCAAAGGATCCGAAACAGATGGGTTCAGAATCAATGGATTGATAGAGCTTACTAAAGCAAGAGGACCTCTTGAGTGTTCTCTCAACATTTGAGAAACATTGGATTCATGACCTTGCAGTTCATCAAACAACTGATAGATTTTCAGTATCTTCAAAGATCCATTACTCTGAAGACAAGAATTAACGTTTCCCTATCCTTTTCTAAGGATGTTGATGAACTTGAGATAATACTCAAGTAGAGTTCGGACTACTCCATGTGCTGTCATATTGTTTACAACGATCTTGTACCGATTTGATGCAAAGGCTACAGATTCACCAGGAGTTGTAGTAAAAGTATCAAAGTCGTTTACAACTGATGTCAAATGCTTATCTTTCATGTTCTCAGACCCTTCTAACAAGTCTTGAAGTGTATCCCAAATCTCTTTGGCAGATTTGCACAATTTTATGTGTTCAAAAAGAGAAGGAGGAACACCAAACACCATTTTTGAGAAGGCAATTTGATCAAGATGAAGCTTTTCAAGGTCTTATGTAGTTAGAAGCATTGGACAAAGTTCTTCTTGATCCATGAGTGTACTAGCAACATCTCTGACTATTTTTCTAAAAGGAACATAAGAACCTTCTTTTACAAACCTCCATATCTCTTCACCTTTTTCTTTACCAAGAAAAAATCTATCCATTCTAACTTTCTAATGATCATACTCTTCGACAACTTGCAATGGGTCACACATTGGGCAACCCACGCTATTTGTTATTTGCATTAAAAACATTTGTTGAGTTTGATTAGAAGCATCCGTTGAAGTTAAGATATTAGAGCTGAAGTGGTATATAGAAGAACTTTTATCCTGAACACAGAAATGAATAAGATACCAAGGTTATCTTCAATCAACTATAATCTGTTCTTATGTATTCAAAGGACAACTACTTAGGCTCTGATACCAATTGTGAATTCAAGAAACGATCTACACGGACAAGGTTAGGAAACACAAACCTTGAATTAACTTAAGATCAATGTCTACTGCTAAGAAGGTCCACTCAAGTCTGGTAAACATATCTTGTCACGGTATAGAGATATTCAACAAAGTATTCGAGATATAAAATGATTAAGAAGAAGTAAAGTAACTTAAGAACAATAAGAATGTAAGAGAGTGATTTAACTTAATGATTATTGGTATTGATATGATAGAGAATGTTTCACTCATACATATGTAAACAATCAACCTTACATCTTCTTAAATAGGCAAAGAGTAAGACAAATAAGACAAATCCAATAAAGTGCATGGACTAAAAGACAACTGAAGATCAACAGGCTGTCAAATCCACATCTGATGATCTTGTCCCATGTATTGTACAACAAAACAACTACTAAAAGATAAACTAGTACTAGGAACAAATAATACACTATACAGACTCAGATAGAAAGTAATAAAAAGGATGTATCTCTAACAAATATTTTTTCGGAACAGGTAGCATCTCGGAATTCTTCTACCTCGGAATAGGCTTCACTTCGGATTGCTAAGGGATCACTTTTCATGTATCAATAGATAACCCATGACACTTGCTTGTAAGACCGAGATGTAGCCACTAGCATTTCAAGGAAAGACAATGGGGGTAACCCATGGCACTTACTTGTAAGACAATGGGGGTAGTCCATGGCATTGCAGGGAAAGACCATAGGGGAAGCCCATGTCACCTTCTTGTAAGAACATTGGGCTAACCCATGAAATTACATGGAAATGCCATGGGGTAGCTCATGGTAGGATATAAGACTATTGTTTGGCTCATAGCATTCACTTGGGGTTTGGAACAGACCCGTTATTTCATGTATGATTGTTACATATATTTAAAGGAGATTGGTTCTTCAGTGCTACAGGCGAACACTTGTCTGGATGCATTATATGTATGATGGAATGTGTACTATATTTGTGAACTCACTAAGTTTTACGCTTCTATTGGTGAATTAAACATTTTGCAGGTCATTTGTGAGAAGAGCTCGGTGGGATTGTACATGTGCATCGAAGGTGTTCATTTTCCGTGGTTTTGTAAATTTAACTCTCATTATGTATAGTTTCAATCAATCAAATGTTACTCAATGTTTTTTTAGCAAAGGTTTAAGTGGTTATTATACTACTAAATTCAAAAATCTATTTGTAATTTTTGGGACGTTACAATCAAATTAATCGGAATGTCCCACCACTTCAAAAAAAAAATGAGAAGTCAGATCTATAGCCATCTAGAATAAGAAAAATAGGTGGGCTTTTGTGACAACCCAAAAATTTCCATTAGTTTTAACGTCGAAATTAATTACGTCAAAATTAGCCAATTTATCCCGAAAATATTTTTGACCGGATTTAAACCTGTTGAAATATTTTAATTAATATTCATCAAGCGAAAATAAAAACACGTAAATTATCTTTCCATTTATTTGGAAAAAGTTTATTTTTATTCACGGCCATTTAACCGGGTAAAATTTTAAACCTCGTTAAACATAAGTATCAGGTAGTCGTATACCGGGTACAACACCCAAGCCCTATATAAGGGTGGGTGGACACTCCTTAGAAGCCTTTTCCCACCTTAGACTCTCTCTCTCTCTCTACTTTCTCTCTCTACAAACGGGTTTTGGTCAAAAATCGCCCCTCCGAGCCTCAAATCGGTAAGTAAACCTTCCTAGCTTGTTATCTAACTTATCTAGCTTGCAAATTCGTGACTTAATCATCCAAAAACCCAAGAACATGAGTTTACGGTCTTGGGACCCTCCCAAAACCGTAAACCCCTTTGAAGAGGGTTTTAATGCTCAAAAACCCTTCCAAAACACTTCTCATGTTTAGCAATGGCTTAGAGGCTTACCCGAAAGGACTTGGAACACCAAAATCGGACCAAAAGGGGAGTAAACATGATTTTATGGTCTAAGGATGTTCTTAGACCGTAAACCTATATGCATGGACCATAAACACTTGTTTAAGTGTTAAACTACCCCTCAAACACCTCCAAGGGCTTCCACGAACTTCCTTGAGTGCATAGAACCTTATTTTCCTTCATTATATGCACCAAAGCATACAAAAACATGTCACACTTGAGTTTACGGCCCAAGAAGGTTCTTGGATCGTAAACACCCATTCTTAGACCATAAACACCCCCAAAGGGTGTTAAAGTGCCCTTAACACTTTGTATGGCTTGGAATTGGACCTAGAACTTCATATGCTTAACCTACAACCACCAAAACATAGGATTCATGGACAAAATGAGTTTACTACCGTAAACTCATGTGTTTAAGGTAGTAAACTCCCCAATAACATCTCCTTAGACCGTAAACACCTTTCCAAGGTGTTTAAGTGCCCTAAACACCTTCCTATGCTCCTAAAAGTGACTAGAACCTTACATGCATGAGTTAGAACCACCAAACAACAAAAGAAATGGACCAAAATGAGTTTACTACTGTAAAATCATGTGTTTACGGTCGTAAAATCCTCAAGGACTAGTAATAGGTCGTAAACTCCTTAAATGGCCCATTTTGAAGCCTTAAACCCTTCATAAGCACTAGAATTTTAACCTAGCCTAGTTCCACAAGTGTTATAAGACCTTAATGCATCAAAGAACACACCATTCATGAGTTTACGACCGTAAACTCATGGGGATAAGGTCTTAGGGCCGTAAACTCCCTATCTATGCCATACACACCCTTAGATGTTACCCGGGACACTCCTAGCACTTGACCAAAGTGTTTTCCCGCATTTTAGATGCGTATACGTGTTTAATTAGTATTATATGTACTAATTGTATGTAAACATGTGTCATCATATGTTAATAGGTCTCTAAGTGTGTTCAAGTCTTGACACCGAGAACCCAACCGGCACCTCTGTCGGATCCACTTACAACAGGTGAGTTAATACCCCTGAATTAACCTTTTAAAGGTTTTTACATGCTTTTAGGCGGGGTAATACAAGTTAAAACATGTCAGTTATCATATCAATCACATGTGATTTGATAACCCGCATGCACAAGCATTTATTACACTGTTAACTGTTTTACCAAGTATGATACTGTAAATGGTTTTCTAAAACGTCTTTACTTGTTCAAGGCTTTTCTCAAATTGTCTCTCGCGCTGTATGTTTTACTTCAGATTCAATTACAACAGTATTTTAAACGAAGGATTTCTTTACCTATAATGTTTTATCAAAGCTTCATTTAAAATTTGTTTATGAAAGGTTTTCAAAGGATTTCTAAAGGTTTTCAAACTTATTTTACAAAAGAATACCAGGTTGTGATTTTTTTAAATGTAGTGGTTTTCCAAGCCAAGAGGTGACAAATGTCACATTCTTTCCGACGCTTGCAGGGCGTCAAGTTCTCTAGTGTCTATCAGTATGGTTACGAGTATCTCGGGGTTACCTTATAATTCATGGCCTTAAGGTAACGGGAATTAACACTGTATTCACTATTTTTAGACCTTGCTAGACGTATCATTCATTTGATACTGTCTGTGGTCTGTGTCTCCTTTTGTTAGACTGAGCCAGGCGTGTCGTTCACTCGATACTCTCCTGGAGTCTATGATTTCTTTGCCTTAGTCAGCAGTATCTTCTGCTGAGGCATATGTTATTTTCCCTAATGATATTACTTGTGATATCCTTCTACTTCCTTGAAAATCAACTACCGTTTTATGGTAATGATAGTATTTCAGGGAAAATTACTCTTTAAAAACATATCACTATCGGGTCTTGGTAGAAGACTGTTTTTATTTAGAAAATATAGGATTTTCTGGAAAGAACTCTAATACACTGTTGATTCTAAACTACTACTTTTTATAAAGTTATTTGAATAAAATGACACTAAATACTTATGAACTCACCAGCATTTATAAAAATGTTGATACTCGCTTTCAAATAACTTGTATTCTCAGGTCAGCAATAGACAGGTACATCCCAGGAGCTTTTGGTGAAGACAGTTTAGTACCAAGCTGCACCTATATTATTACTTGTAGTACTTTGATGTTTCTATGTAATGTAAACTATGTAAAACTATTACTATTAATGTAATCCTTGTTGTACTTTGATTACTATACTGCATATGTTGTGATACTTGACATGACGTCATCCACCCCAGAACGTTTCTGCCGTTCCGGTTTTGGGGTGTGACAGATTGGTATCAGAGCATTGTTTATAGTGAGCTAAGTATATCAATTCATAAAATATATACATCTTATAAATACTTAGGGATAAAACACTCTGACCAAGAATTATACTTTAAAATATAACCAAATTATACCAAAGTATAAGAACATCTAGAATCTAAACACTCGAACACAAGTATCACAAGAAGAACAAGAATAAAAGTCTTCGGATGTTGAGCATTACCGTCAAACCTGGGCAGTTATGTAATCGTAAGCTGGAATAAATGTAACCTGATCAACTACATTTATTCGAGATGCGATGAACGTGTGCTTGGGAGTGATAGTGGTGTTGCAACAGGTTTGAAACTTACCTACTAGGAATGCTAGAGCCAAACATAAAGTTTAAAATACTATAGGAGTATTTTGGAATACTAAAAGACTCACATTAATCCCATAATCATATTCAGAAGATAAGAAACAAACAAGAAATTGAAATACCATAGGGTTATTTTAGGATCCATAGATAACCTTGTGTGAAGAACTAAAAAGATCCTTATTGATATACCTACAATTACAGAGGGTATACTTCCAAGGTTATATATAATAAGGATCCCATAGGCTAAGAATGTGTGGTTTCGCTCTACTTCCTTTTCCTCGTTGGGATGTGGATATAGAGTAGTATCACATATTCGAAGGCCTATCGGATCTAAGCTATATATGATTTGTATACCCTATGTAATCGTAGCAGGACTCGATATGGATCACGCAGTGAAATGTTAATAATCTCTTAGGATTCTTTAGACATTTCCATTCTCGCACGAACCCTGTAGAAAACCCTACCCACTTCAGTACTCGGCAAAAGAATTGATTCAGACCCCGAAGTAGTTCATTGAGAAGATTTCCAGTTCGGAAATAAATGAACTAGGTCGAGACTATTGAAACCACCAAGTGCCTATATCTTTTAGGGACACCAGTGGGAAAATTCGCCTAAACTTCTGAGATTCCCAGTCGTCCATCATGAAGTGGTGACACCCAGAGTCGGAATCGGAAGTAAGACGGGGCAGAAATTCAATATGTCTATTGGAGAAGAGAACCCTAGGTAACTACCCGAAGGAAACCAACGCCGGTCCCAGTCAAAGATATGAGGTAGACAGAGGGAGCCAGTACATGGAACCCGAGAAGTGTCTTTTCCTCGTGTTCGTCACGCTAATGCACCCATAAAATAATACAATTTAGTGAGTTAGTGGTTACACTACTCACACTATGTGTTAGGTAAATCGCCTTTTTCCCGTTGCAAGTAATACGATTAGAGCGGATCCCCACACCTCTATTGAGGATGTTTAGCCATAAGTCTTCATGAGCCTTTATTCCCGCGGTCTTCGTTCTGAACTGTTCTCAAATCTTTCCAAGCTGGAGAGTGAAACCTTTCCCAGTATAAAGGTAACTTAGTAGGAACGTCTCCCATCTTATGGCTTTTTCCGACACTCATACTCTTACCTTGAATACCCGGACTACATCATAGGGGTGTAGGTCGACACTCAGACAACCAGTATCTGAAGCACAGGAAAAATTTATGCCTAATATAGTAAGGATTGATATGTCCAGGGTTAGCCATCGTCTTTCATTAGCTTGTGTTCCTTTTCGTGTAGGAAAAACCATGCCTCCAAAGAAGCGTAACCCATCCGCTGGCAAGAAACCGACTCTCCTACTCGATGAAGCTACGTTCCAGGCTGCAGTCTCGGCAGCCGTTGCAGCTGTCATGGCTCAGCTGATTGCTAACAATGCCAATGTTAACAAGAGCCCTATCGGGAATTCTGATCCTAGTAGTGGACAGCAGCAACCAACCTCTGTGTACCCAGCCACCCAAGAACCTCAGCCAACTCCACTGAAGAGAAAGTTCAAGAACGAGGAGGGAAGTACCTCGGCTCAAGGACCTTTCGAAGGTCAACAAGTTGAGACAGACAATACCCCTGCCAGCCTTTCCATCTCGACTTCAAGAAGACCATACCTAGGAACCTTCCCCACTGCAGCAAGTGTAGCTACCATCATCATGGTATATGCCGGGAACTCTTTTGTGCTAGGTGCAACATGAAGGGGCATACTGCTTGCGTCTGCAGAACCCCGGTTGAGTTCATTACATCAACCACCAATGTGGCGGCCAATACAGTTTGTCGTCTATGTGGTAAGATTGGGCACTTCAAAAAGGACTGCCCAACCGAAGGAAACAACAAAGACACAGGAGGAGTCTAACTCCAATGCTTAGGGAGAAGCATCAAGGAACCCGGTAGATTTTTTTTTGTACGTCTCTCAATCTCAGATAACTAACCAAAAACATTAAAATACTAATTCTAAATGTAATTATTTCCCCATTAAGCCGAAAGTTGCAGCACTATTATAAAATTTAAAATTTCATCAGGTAAAACTATAATGGCTAGATATATACGTTACGGCCATGTATAATTGAGATGGATAGACCTAGAGTGAGTGAATGCCGCCTCATTTCCTGTTCCTTTTTTGCTTGTGGATTTAGGGCGGAGTCGCTCAGTCAACAGTCCTACCCACCTTAATTATACATGACTAGTATATGTTTGGCGATTATAGAAATGCCTCGTGAGAATCCATTCATGAAAAGGTACTCTACTCAGAAACACTCAGGACTCTCTATAGTTCCGCATCAACTCTATCGGTCCAAGTATCCGTGACAGTGATACACGGGACGAAACCCGAGACGCCTAGAACTGGTGTGCCCGTTCGGCACAAGACTCTATCGACCCTCATTCTATATCAGGTCGAAGTATGCCAACTTCGACGCCTCTATTAATCATGGTTCGACTTCGTGCAACCATGTGTAAATCCTTAGTGTTGTGTAAAAAGAACTTTCTCCGTAGCCATTTCGGCAAATAAAGGTTCTTCCGAACCTAAACAAAATAAAAATAATAAAGACTAATACGATCCGTCAGTCGTCACTCGTATTTCAAACCTTCCGAAGTACCCAGGAGAAGGGCACCGCGCGCTGTTAACCAACCCTTATTAGATAGATAAAAACCGAAGTGAAAGGCACTGCAGGCATTCCAAAAGACGATAACCATCTGATGTAGACACCGTAGAAACCCAGAGATACCCTTCGCACCTCGCAAATCAGGTTCGTGAACCCAGAGGATAGAACTCATGGGACTGACCACTATAACTGAGTATATGCATAAGGGTGGTATATAATTGGGATCAAAAAGATTTAAGATGTGTGCTTCCTCCCTACTCCCTGTTCCTCGTTGGGTTGTGGGTTTGGGGTGGAGTCGCACAACTGAACATCCTACCGACCCTAATTATATACGGCTTGCATACACCAAGTATTAGTGGTTAAGCCGAGTATGAGCTCTACCCCGAACCTCATAGTAAAAACCCTTCATCCTATCCCCCGGAATGGGAGCTAGAGTCAAGAGAACCACGGCGGGTCGAGCTACTATAATGACCACAAATCCGAAATTTGTTGTCATCCCGGTTAAGCCAACATAGTAGCTAACACCCTCGGTTGGTAAGGAAATCTGAGTCGTAAGAGTCAAGGACATTGACTACGACCATCCGTTCATGCTTAATCCCACGAATTAAGCATCTCAGCGGATATCCTGGAAATCCAGAAGCTGCGATAAGTTAAACTCTGAGAAGAGTGGATGAGGAGATTAAAGTTCCGAGTGATGGAACCCTATACTCACTAGATTTGACCTAGACCGAGAAAACTCAGAACCTTCGGGAGAGTAGTTGCAGAAGATGTTCGCACTACTCAGGCACTTCGTCCACCCCGTTACCGACGAGTAGTGCCTAGGACCCTCCGACCTCTCGCATGGAGGAAATCACCGTCGCCCTGTAGACGATAGACTGCATTCTCCGAAGTGAACACTAGAATACCGAGAACCACAGGATAACCTCCGCAGCCAAGAATACTTGAATAAAGTGCGAGAGTATGTTGCGTTAAGCCTTATAACCCAGATCCTGAAGAGATTATAGACTTGACACCAGTCTAGGTGTTAGTCGATGGGTTATACAAGAGCACGCGCTTTCCGCACTAAAATAAACCAACGCATTGGAGAATAGGACATGTCTTAGAGATTCATTGGACTACTAGGTGTTCCACGAATACTATCTCACACAGAAATAGTAGAACCACCTCCCGAGACAGTCCAACACTCATCTGGTGAAACCCTATCTCCCTGACCCTGAGGGATTCTGTTAGAAATATCTCAAGAATCAGAAGTGCAGGTTCATTTTGCACAAGATTGAGATAGACACTCTACAGCAAACAGATACCCGTAGACACGCAATCCATCCTATGATCTAGAAAACCTCTGGAAGCCAAGCAGTAGAAACACGAATCCAAGGACAACCCGAGCTTTATAAGAAACAACCTGAAGGACTACACTTTCAGTATGAGAGAGAACGGTTGGAATTTCGGAATGGCGATCACGCCAGTGATGATCTCGCCATAGAAGTACACTATGTTCTAAGTACTGAAAGGCTCTACCCTTTCGAAAGCTTAGGGCCATCCGAGATTCTTTACAAAGATTAGTCCAACCCTCGTCAGACCACTACTACTTTCGGAAATTCCTCAAGTTTCACCCTAGATCAATCCACTTCTTAGACTTGATAAGTGCTTGCCCGACGTCACTCTTTGTATCCCACTCGTCTTGATAGAAACCATTGGGAACCCTAACTCAGTAGACGAACCGGTAGGAATCACTAACTGCATGAATCAAAGTCCGCATCCCGTAAGTGAAGTTTGTTAGAACGCCAAGCGAAGGCCAGAGTTCACTTGGGAGTGCGAGGACCAACCGAATAGGAAGCGCCCTCATACCTCTACTCGATCATTCATACCTACTTCCTTGCCTAAACCTGAATTTCGGGACGAAATTCCCTCTAACGGGGGGATGATGTGACAACCCAAAAATTTCCGTTAGTTTTAACGTCGAAATTAATTACGTCAAAATTAACCAATTTATCCCGAAAATATTTTTGACCGGATTTAAACCCGTTGGAATATTTTAATTAATATTCGTCAAGCGAAAATAAAAACACGTAAATTATCTTTCCATTTATTTGGAAAAAGTTTATTTTTATTCGCGGCCATTTAACCGGGTAAAATTTTAAACCTCGTTAAACATAAGTATCGGGTAGTCGTATATCGGGTACAACACCCAAGCCCTATATAAGGGTGGGTGGACACTCCTTAGAAGCCTTTTCCCACCTTAGACTCTCTCTCTCTCTACTTTCTCTCTCTACAAACGGGTTTTGGTCAAAAATCGCCCCTCCGAGCCTCAAATCGGTAAGTAAACCTTCCAAGCTTGTTATCTAACTTATCTAGCTTGCAAATTCGTGACTTAATCATCCAAAAACCCAAGAACATGAGTTTACGGTCTTGGGACCCTCCCAAAACCGTAAACCCCTTTGAAGAGGGTTTTAATGCTCAAAAACCCTTCCAAAACACTTCTCATGTTTAGCAATGGCTTAGAGGCTTACCCGAAAGGACTTGGAACACCAAAATCGGACCAAATGGGGAGTAAACATGATTTTATGGTCTAAGGATGTTCTTAGACCGTAAACCCATATGCATGGACCATAAACACTTGTTTAAGTGTTAAACTACCCCTCAAACACCTCCAAGGGCTTCCACGAACTTCCTTGAGTGCATAGAACCTTATTTTCCTTCATTATATGCACCAAATGTAACATCCTGGAATCTTAAGAGTAGAGTTGAAGGGCTAAAAGTGTAAATGGGAAAGGGCAACTCGGCGAGTCCACGAGTGGACTCGGCGAGTAGGGTCGCGACTCTGGTCGCGTGTTAAGTGACCAACTCGGCGAGTAGCATGGATGGACTCGGCGAGTTGGTGCTGAGTGGAGAAAACCCTAATTTTGGGGGATGAGCCCTATATAAAGGACATCATACCCTCTTCCCAGCCTCTTTACCCTCTCTTGAAGTCCAGAAAACCCTAAGACGCGATTGTGAGGGATTTGAGTGCATTTGAACCTTGGAGAAGAGATTTTGGAGGAGATCTTGGAGAGTTAGGAGGCTTGGAGCAAGGGGTTCTGCTAAGATTCGGATTTCTCTTATGTTGGGGCTTCCTTTTGAGGTATTACTTTGTTTCTTGGGCTGTTATTCACTAGATTTATCATTTTGGAGTGTGTGGAAAGTTTAGCTTGTGGTATTTCGAGTTTGAAGGTTAGATCTGAGGTTGCTACCTCAAATCTGGAATGGAGAAGGTCTAGAGTGCATTAAAGTCCCTGTTCTTGAGTGTTTGGTGAAGCTCTTTTGTCCCAAACCCTAGCCCTAGAGTGTAAAATGCCTAGATCTCCTTGGATCCACGTAAATTTTGCCACTTTACGTGATGGATGGCTTATAAAAGAGTAGATCTATGGTTTAGAGCTTCTGCATGGCTTGGAAAGCCTTTGTATGGTTTTAGATCTAAGGGTACTCGGCGAGTCACAAGGGTGTACTCGGCGAGTTGCTTGAAGATAGGCTGGAACTCGACGAGTTGGAAGAACAACTCGGCGAGTTGGATGAATATGGTTAGGAACTCGGCGAGTTGGAAGAACAACTCGGTGAGTTGGTTGCAGATAGCTTTGGACTCGGCGAGTCTGTTCTTGGACTCGGCGAGTCTGGTCATGAGGTCCTAACCTTTCTTCTGGTTGAGCTGTGAATCGGTGAGTCAAGGGATGACAAGGTGAGTTGAGTGTGAAAGGACTCAGATTTGTTGGACTCGGCGAGTCTCGGGGTGACTCGGCGAGTTGAGTCGCAGATTGGGGAAGTTCTGTGCAGGGGGACTCGGCGAGTCATCGGGTTGACTCGGCGAGTAGAGTCGGTCAGGGGTTGACTTTGACTTTGACTTTGACTTTGACCAAGGGTTGACCAGTTGATTTCCAAGGGCATTTTGGTAATTGTTGGCTTTTGTTTTGAGTTCAGAGTTTTGGTGTTGGCCAGTGTTGGAGATCGTATCAGTGGTCGGAGCAGCTTGGGTTTATCTGTTCAGTCGGCAGTTGCGAGGTGAGTTATCCTCACTATATCAACGGGGTCTAAGGCACCAAGGCCACCCCTTATTGGATTGTAATCTGGGTATTGTTGTTATGTTATTGCTTTGCTATGTTTGCATCCTGGTAGTTAGGATGATACATGTTAAAGACCTGGCTAAGGTCGGTATCCTGGTATATAGGATGATGCTATGCTAGTGACCGGTTAGGTCGGTATCCTGGTTAGGATGATGTTATGCTATGTGATCTGTTAGATCGGTTTGATTGGATGTGATATGTTATATGATTGAATGTTTATGTGCACATGGTTGTTGGACTGGGGTTGGGTTGAGGCGGGACCTGCTTTGTGTTGTAGGCCAACATACCCAGGGCGGACCGGTTATCCCGAAGGCCCAGCGAGCGGTCCGGACAGGCTGTAGGCCCCAAGAGGACGGACCGGACATGTCGAGGCTCGGAGAGTGGACCAAACCGACTGAAGGCCCGGTGTGGGCGAACCAGTCATACTGTAGACTCAGAGAGTGGACCAGGTGGATTGAAGGCCTGGTGTGGGCGGACCAATCACACTGTAGACTTGATGTATATGGCTAGACTCGGAGGGTGGACCAGGTGGACTGTTGGCCAGTGCGATTGACCAGTCACACAGTAGACCCGAAGTGCATGACTGTTCTGTGTTCTGTTATGATATGGCATATTATGCATGTATGGTATATGTGGTTGGTATTTTGGGGGTATCTCACTAAGCTTTCGGGCTTACAGTTGTGATTTAATGTTTTTCAGGTTCTTCGGGAGACCGTGGCAAGGCAAAGGCGTGATCGTACCGCTCCTCATGATTATGTTTTGTGATGTGATTCTGGGATTACTCTGAAATAATTGTATTGAAAACATTTTTGTAATAATTGTAACGCCCGTAGATCAGGGCTAGTCAATTTAGAGACAATAAGCGTCAAAAATGACTTTTTGATGGAAGATTATCTAGAAGGATTAATCTTAACCAAGTTGTAGTATATGTCACAAGGTTTCCGTGCATATAAAGAACGCCAAAATCCGAGTTATACCGAAGAAGTTATGACATGTCGAAGTTTTACGGCAAAACCGGCACGGCACCGGGAAGCGTAAATAGTGAATTTACGATAGAGCGAGATTTAGCCTTATCAATCTAAACAAAAGTTGTAGAATATGTTAAGATAAGAGCATCAATAAAAAGAACGCCCAAATCTGACTTCGTATGAGGATGTTATGATTTTTCTAAGATTCGGCTTAGCAGTGCACGACCCGAAACTTGAATTTTAGTTCGAGCGGTTTTTAGCTTACGCGACCTAAATAAGAGTTGAAGGTCTCATTAATAGGAACTCAACGGTAAAAATATGGACGAAAACGGAGTTCGTATGAAGGAGTTACGAATTCTTCGCGGTCATTTAACAGTCTAAACGCCTCCTACTGTTAAATTTGAGATCGGTCAAGATTTAGCCGAGGGAGTCTAAACGAAAGTTGTAGGTCTTGATTTTACCTATGCGTGGATATAAAGAACGTCAAAAACGGAGCTCGTATGCGAAAGTTATGATTTTTCTAAGTTCGAAGGCTAACACGCGATAGGGGTGACGTGGCACCACCCAGAATTTGACACGTGGCACCACCAGAAAGCCGCCACATGGACCAACTCGGCGAGTAGGTGTCCCCTACTCGGCGAGTACATCAGATATTTTCACTATAAATAGGATGCGAGGGTTCAGGGTTTATTTGCTCATTTCTTCTCATCTTTGTGCCGAAGCTCTACATTTTTACCCCCGAAGCCACCCCGAAGCCCCGGTATCATACTCTAGCCCCGAGGCAAGTCCCGAGATCCCGAAGATCCCGAGAAGTGCGGTTCCCGAGTCGAAGCTCTACCCGCGAGAAGTTCGATTTTTGTGAAGATCTTCCAGATCTGCTGTGGATTACTACTTCTATAAGCCGTAGTGCTGTCCGATCATCTTCTGATCAAGTGAGTGTGTGGTTATTTTCTTCTAACGCATAATTATTAAGTATTTTCTATGAAATACGTGCTACGTGTATAATATGAGGTTGTTTATATGTGTGGGTGTATAGTCCCTTTCATAAACACGGGTATAATACAAGTATTGTTTGAATGTATTAAGTGTATGTTTGGGAGAGTGTATGGTTACTTTCTTCTAACACATAAATATGAAGTAATTGGTATAAAATACGTGCTATGTGTTTATATATTGTTGTTTATTTGAGATGAGTATGGAATGAATAATTTATATAGTTTTTAAAAGAGATAAACTGTATGTGTATTCTATATCTACAAATATGTTGGGTAGAACATGGGTAGATGAGATAGTTGGTATGTGATAAAGTGATGAGGTATGAAAGATAATTAAGAATGATATTGGTAGACGCACCAATTAAAGAATGTCATAAAGCTAGCAGATGTGCTGGAGAATAATATCGGCAGATGTGCCAAATAGAGATTGTCATAATAATAGCAGATGCGCTTATAGGATAATCTTGGCAGATGCGCTTATAGGATAATCTTGGCAGATGCGCTTATAAGATAATGTCGGCAGATGTGCCTAAAAGAGAATGTCATAAACCTGGCAGTCGCGCCTCATAGTGTATGACGTAATCCTGGCAGAGGCGCTTAAAGGATAATGTTGGCAGATGCGCCTTATGTAGCAATGGAAGTTTGTGTAAATTCCTTAGGTCAATCCTTAGGAATGAAGGAATGACGAGTAGTTGAATTCCTAGGGTAAAATCCTAAGAAACATAATAGGGATGAGAAATCGAGTTGATTGTTTGATGGTTGAATATAATAATTGTATTATTGTGGGTTGAAAACCCTATATGCTCACCAGGCTCCCAAGCCTGACCCACTCAGTTTTCTTTGCATTACAGGTAATGACACAAGAGTATAAGTTGGTGGACTTGACGAGAGGTTTTGGATTATAGATCAGTAGTTGAATAACTATTGTAAGGTCTATTTTATATTGTTTATGCTTTTGGTCTGTATCGGAACATGACATCCCGAGGTTTTATTATTTAATGGAAATAAATTCTCTTTGAGAAATGTTTTGATAAATGGTTATCATATTTTATTTTGGGAACAAATTCCGCAACCGTTTTCTTTAAACGATCACTCTGATTTATAAAACAAAGCATAAGCAAATCGGTCTTTTCTGGCCGTGAAAATGGGGATGTCACAATAATATTATGAAATCGGGTTGTTTTTGAAAAGTTTAAATTAGTTGGAATTTTATGGTCGTTACAAGTTGGTATCAGAGCCTTGGTTTGAGTGAATTGGAGAAACATTCGTGTGAATCCAGTCTCAAATCAGGGAGAGTTTTTTTAAGAGAGAATTTAAAATGGTTTTCAAAATGAGTAAAGGAGGACGCGGAGGTATGATCAGCCAGAGCCAGTAAGTAACCCCAAAATACCATAAATGATATTTGTTTTGAGCTTTGATAGAACAGCATGCTAGTACTAGGCTAGGGATCTTCAGGATTTCATGATAATGTTGCCTGATTTATGATGCCTGTTAGTCTAGGGTTTCCTTTGTGGGAGATTTCCAGTGTTCCTCTAGGAGTGAGGATTGAGTGCTTGCTATGTATGTTCTTCACTAGGGTGTTGTGGTAGTACTTAATACAAATATGGGTAGGTGTGGAAAGTAGTATGGGCCCGTACTACTGAAAGCACAGGACCCATACGTGAATCAAAGAAACCATGACCTCTAGGGTTGGATTGGGAGTTGGTTCCCGGGTTTGTGGGAAGTGTCTGAGATCTTGTGGTGTTTTTCAGTATGGAGGTTCCGAGGCATGCTGGGAGTGGATCCGGTTCAGGATCAGGAGCAGGAGAGAGAGAGTTCAGGGCGGGTCGGTACCGCCCGAGGTTATTGGTCAGGTGAACACGTGTGAGTTGGATGCGAGGATTCGTGAGATCCTGCATGATGAGGTTGTTGTGTTGTTCCGGGCTGAGTTGCTGGAGCTGTTTGGGTCGATCAAGACCGCCATGGTTGAGTATTTTGATGAGAGTTATGCGGCCCTCACAGAGGCGGCTGCCGCCGCGGCTACAGCGGCTGTAGCAGCGGTAGGGGGAGGAGCTGGTCGGGGTTTTCAGTATCGGGACTTCGATAATACGAAGCCTCCTACCTTCGACGGGGTTCAAGACCCGATTGTTGCTATGAGATGGTTCTCGGATGTGGAGGGGTGTTTCTTCACGTGTTCATGCCCTACTAATCAGAGGGTGAGGTGTGCTCTGAACCTGTTAAGGCTCGGGGCGAAGGATTTGGTGGAGATTGACCACGGGGTCGTATTCGGATGCACAGAGAGCTGCGCTTTCATGGGATCAGTTCCGGGAGATGTTCAGTACTCGTTATGTGCCGCGGGTTGAGAGAGAGAGGTTGGCTCAGGAGTTCCTGGAGCTGAAGCAGGATTCGGAGTCGGTGACGGAGATCACCATGATGTTCACTGAGAAAGCGATGTTTTGCCCCGAGTTTGCTTCGGAGCAGGCTCAGATGACCCGATATCTGAGTATGCTCAATAGGGATATCAGGCAGTTTGTATCTACGCAGAGGTGCGAGACCTTGTTAGAGTTGCAGGAGGTCGCCAGGCGGCGTGAGTTGGAGATTGAGTTACAGTTACGAGAGCAGAGGCAGGCTCCGGTGCAATCACAGTCGGCGCCGAAACGGTCCAAGACCATTGATTCTAGATTGGGAGATCAGAGCAGCCACACTTGTGGGAAGTGTGGGAAGGGTCACACCGGGGTTTGTAGGTCCGGTGGTGCATGCCGCAAATGCGGAAAGGAGGGGCACTATGCGAGGGATTGTCGGCAGGCAGCCCCGGGTTGAGATTTGAGGATTTGTTATCATTGTCATCAGGTTGGACACTTGAGGGTCAACTGTCCACAGCTTGCTGCAGGACCTGTGCAGGCTCTAGCACCGGCCACATTGAGGATCACGGGCGGGGATCAGGGTGGAGCGGAGCCCCCAAGGGCTCAGGGTCGTGCTTTTCAGCTCACAACAGAGCAGGTCAGGGCAGTATCGGATGCAGCTGCGGGTATGTTTCTTTCTTGATGTCTTGTTATCTTATGATTATTGTGGAGTATTGTATATCTGCTAGTCTCGTTGTGTGGTTTCTGGTATTGTATTCGTTGTTCCTTGAGGATTATGGTATGGTTAAGTGTTTGGTGTTGGGAATTTCATTGGTTATCGTTCATGAGGGTTATTAGTGAGGAATTTGGCTTTTAGTCCGAATGTCGGGTATCATCTGCAATCTGAGGAGTGGTTGCTGAAGGTCGGGTTTCTTTCGAGCCGAGATGAATTGTTTTGATATGTGATTTTGTGAAGGTTGCTCGCTCTAGTGGGAATCAGCTCGCGTGTAAGCGTTTGTGTTGTGTAGGGCTATTGAGGGAGGTCGGTGATGGCGACCGGTGGTTGATAGTCAGTGCTCTAAGTGGTGGAGAATTGGAAAATTCTCCGAAAGGTCGATGGGCATGAGAGGTTGCTTAGCTGCTTGGGATTCAGCAGTGGTTCTGTCAGCCAAGAGTATAGGCTGGTATGAGTAAGTGACAGGTATGTGGAGCAGGATACAGACCAAGGGTGATTGTTTGTGGAAGGCCTGGGATCGGGCCGGGATTGAGTATGTAGGGTGGAGATAGAGTTCGGAACCCCTAGAGGGCTAGAACAATATGCATGGGAGAGTTTTCCTGGAGGGATAATTCGGGATGTTGGATGCTGGTTGAGCGGTCCGGGTAGACTGAAGGCCGGTGGACGTACCAGTCAAGCCGAAGGCTCGGAGAACGGTCCAGACAAGCTGAAGGCCCTGGAGGGCGGTCCAGACCTGCTGAAGGTTCCGAGAGTGGTCCAGATGGGCTGAAGGCCTGGAAAGGCGGTCCAGTCATGCTAAAGACTCTGTTTGTGTTGAGAGATCGGTAAGAGGAAATGGATTGAGTATGTCGCGATGTGTTAGCGTCAGAAGGTCTGGCCCCGGTATTGATCGTGGTGAGTGGAAGGTAGAGCATGGACTTGAGAGTCCTTGCAAGTGGATCCAGAGCATGTGTGGTGCATGGGATAGCGGTTATGCTATAAGAGAATGGTGGAGTATTGGGTGAACATCGTGGCACTTGTCATAGTGACAAGGCAGCCAAGTGGATTTCCTTGATAAGGGAAGGGAAAGGAATGTAGCTCTGAGAGGGAGTATAAGTTCACGGAAGTGAAAGCAGTAGTGCAGAGTTATGATTGGGGTGTTCCAATCATGGTTGATGAGCAGTGTGTCTGCGGCTATGGTATGGAATCACATCCTGGTGGGATGGTCGCTGAGGTCACGGAAGAAATTTCCGTGCGTGTAGAGCCAAAAGGCTCGGAAGGAATGAAGGGATGGAATCTTGGATTTCCAGTTTGATTTTGATCAAGGATTTATGTATGCGGTAGAAATTCATCCTGGGGGGATGTTTGGAGGTGTCGTCAGTGTATTGGGTTTTCCCAACCCGAAGATGCTAGAGCCAGTTCAGCATGGGTATGAGACTGCGGTGGAGAACTCATGGGAGTTGCTCTGAGGCTGAAGGATGCGTCATCCAGTCAGCATGGAGGGGATAAAGTTGGACTCAGGCCGGGAATTTCGGTGGTTCATGGTTATTTCTAGCTTGTATGAGTCGAGTGATTGTGGTGATTTGGAGTGAGTGAGGTATCATGGAGTGGTACCCGGTTGATAATTGTGGTTATCAGAGGGTGAGGCTGGTGGCCGGCTTGAGGCGGTGATCAGAACACTACAGGAAGAAAAAAATTAGGGTATGGGTTTCGGTGGTTGTGCTTTGAGGAACCTGATTTGGTCAATGCCAGGTGGTGCATTGAGAGAGTAGTCTAGGAGATGTGTTGCCGCAGGCTTCGAGGACGAAGCCTAATTTAAGTGGGGGAGAATTGTAACATCCCGGGATATCAAGAGTAGAGTTGAAAGGCTAAAAGTGTAAATGGGAAAGGGCAACTCGGCGAGTCCACGAGTGGACTCGGCGAGTAGGGTCGCGACTCTGGTCGCGTGTTAAGTGACCAACTCGGCGAGTAGCATGGATGGACTCGGCGAGTTGGTGCTGAGTGGAGAAAACCCGAATTTCGGGGGATGAGCCCTATATAAAGGATATCATACCCTCTTCCCAGCCTCTTTACCCTCTCTTGAAGTCCAGAAAACCCTAAGACGCGATTGTGAGGGATTTGAGTGCATTTGAACCTTGGAGAAGAGATTTTGGAGGAGATCTTGGAGAGTTAGGAGGCTTGGAGCAAGGGGCTTTGCTAAGATTCGGATTTCTCTTCTGTTGGGGCTTCCTTTTGAGGTATTACTTCGTTTCTTGGGCTGTTATTCATCTAGATTCATCATTTTGGAATGTGTGGAAAGTTTAGCTTGTGGTATTTCGAGTTTGAAGGTTAGATCTGAGGTTGCTACCTCAAATCTGGAATGGAGAAGGTCTAGAGTGCATTAAAGTCCTTGTTCATGAGTGTTTGGTGAAGCTCTTTTGTCCCAAACCCTAGCCCTAGAGTGTAAAATGCCTAGATCTCCTTAGATCCACGTAAATTTTGCCACTTTACGTGATGGATGGCTTATAAAAGAGTAGATCTATGGTTTAGAGCTTCTGCATGGCTTGGAAAGCCTCTGTATGGTTTCAGATCTAGGGGTACTCGGCGAGTCACAAGGGTGTACTCGGCGAGTTGCTTGAAGATAGGCTGGAACTCGACGAGTTGGAAGAACAACTCGGCGAGTTGGATGAATATGGTCAGGAACTCGGCGAGTTGGTTGCAGATAGCCTTGGACTTGGCAAGTCTATTCTTGGACTCGGTGAGTCTGGTCGTGAGGTCCTAACATTTCTTCTGGTTGAGTTGTGAATCGGTGAGTCAAGGGATGACTCGGTGAGTTGATTATGAAAGGACTCAGAGTTGTTGGACTCGACGAGTCTCAGGGTGACTCGGCGAGTTGAGTCGCAGATTGGGGAAGTTCTGTGCAGGGGGACTCGGCGAGTCACCGGGTTGACTCGGAGAGTAGAGTCAGTCAGGGGTTGACTTTGACTTTGACTTTGACCAAGGGTTGACCAGTTGATTTCCAAGGGAATTTTGGTAATTGTTGGCTTTTGTTTTTAGTTCAGAGTTTTGGTGTTGGCCAGTGTTGGAGATCGTATCAGTGGTCGGAGCAGCTTGGGTTTATCTGTTCAGTCGGCAGTTGCGAGGTGAGTTATCCTCACTATATCAACGGGGTCTAAGGCACCAAGGCCGGCCCTTATTGGATTGTAATCCGGGTATCGTTGTTATGTTATTGCTTTGCTATGTTTGCATCCTGGTAGTTAGGATGATAAATGTTAGAGACCTGGCTAAGGTCGGTATCCTGGTATATAGGATGATGCTATGCTAGTGACCGGTTAGGTCGGTATCCTGGTTAGGATAATGTTATGCTATGTGATCTGTTAGATCGGTTTGATTGGGTGTGATATGTTATATGATTGAATGTTTATGTGCACATGGTTGTTGGACTGGGGTTGGGTTGAGGCGGGACCTGCTTTGTGCTGTAGGCCAACATACCCAGGGCGGACCGGTTATCCCGAAGGCCCAGCGAGTGGTTCGGACAGGCTGTAGGCCCCAAGAGGGCGGACCAAACGTGCCGAGGCTCGGAGAGTGGACCAGACCGACTGAAGGCCCGGTGTGGGCTGACCAGTCATACTGTAGACTCAGAGAGTGGACCAGGTGGATTGAAGGCCCGGTGTGGGCGGACCAATCACATTGTAGACTCGATGTATATAGCTAGACTCGGAGGGTGGACCAGGTGGACTGTTGGCTGGTGCGGCGGACCAGTCACACAGTAGACCCGAAGTGCATGACTGTTCTGTGTTCTGTTATGATATGGCATATTATGCGTGTATGGTATATGTGGTTGGTATTTTGGGGATATCTCACTAAGCTTTCGGGCTTACAGTTATGGTTTAATGTTTTTCAGGTTCTTCGGGAGACCGTGGCAAGGCAAGGCGTGATCGTACCGCTCCTCATGATTATGTTTTGTGATGTGATTCTGGGATTACTCTGAAATAATTGTATTCAAAACCTTTTTGTAATAATTTTATGAAATCGGGTTGTTTTTGAAAAGTTTAAATTAGTTGGAATTTTATGGTCGTTACACCAAAGCATACAAAAACATGTCACACTTGAGTTTACGGCCCAAGAAGGTTCTTGGACCGTAAACACCCATTCTTAGACCATAAACACCCCCAAAGGGTGTTAAAGTGCCCTTAACACTTTGTATGGCTTGGAATTGGACCTAGAACTTCGTATGCTTAACCTACAACCACCAAAACATAGGATTCATGGACAAAATGAGTTTACTACCATAAACTCATGTGTTTAAGGTAGTAAACTCCCCAAGAACATCTCCTTAGACCGTAAACACCTTTCCAAGGTGTTTAAGTGCCCTAAACACCTTCCTATGCTCCTAAAAGTAACTAGAACCTTACATGCATGAGTTAGAACCACCAAACAACAAAAGAAATGGACCAACATGAGTTTACTACCGTAAACTCATGTGTTTACGGTTGTAAACTGCTCAAGGAGTAGTCATAGGCCGTAAACTCCTTAATGGCCCATTTTGAAGCCTTAAACCCTTCATAAGCACTAGAATTGAACCTAGCCTAGTTCCACCATCCATGAGTTTACGGTCGTAAACTCATGGGGATAAGGTCTTAGGGCTGTAAACTCTATAAAGAGTTTACTCTTGAAGAGTAAACTCCCTATCTATGCCATACACACCCTTAGATGTTACCCGGGACACTCCTAGCACTTGACCAAAGTGTTTTCCCACATTTTAGATGCGTATACGTGTTTAATTAGTATTATATGTACTAATTGTATGTAAACATGTGTCATCATATGTTAATAGGTCTCTAAGTGTGTTCAAGTCTTTACTTGACATCGAGCACCCAACCGGCACCTACGTCGGATCCACTTACAACAGGTGAGTTCATACCCCTGAATTAACCTTTTAAATGTTTTTACATGCTTTTATGGGGGGGAATACAAGTTAAAACATGCCATTTATCATATCAATCACATGTGATTTGATAACCCGCATGCACAAGGATTTATTACACTGTTAACTGTTTTACCAAGTATGATACTGTAAATGGTTTTCTAAAACGTCTTTACTTGTTCAAGGCTTTTCTCAAATTGTCTCTCGCGCTGTATTTTTTACTTCAGATTCAGTTACAGCAGTATTTTAAACAAAGGATTTCTTTACCTATAATGTTTTATCAAAGCTTCATTTAAAACTTGTTTATGAAAGGTTTTCAAACTTATTTTACAAAAGAATACCAGGTCGTGATTTTCTTAAATGTAATGGTTTTCCAAAGTTTTCATCAAAGTTTTCCTCCATGTGTTTATACTCCTACTTCGTTAGATACTACTGCTTCATTATACTTCTACTTAGTTCAATGCTACTACTTGTTAACACTTCTACTTAGTGATACGCTTCTACTTGTTAACGCTTCTACTTCGTGATACGCTTCTACTTCGTTAAACACTTCTACTTCGTGAAACGCTCCTACTTTGTTAATGCTACTACTTCGTAAACGCTTCTACTTTATTAACGCTTCTACTTCGTGAAACGCTCCTACTTTGTTAATGCTACTACTTCGTACACGCTTCTACTTTATTAACGCTTCTGCTTTATTAACGCTTCTACTTTATTAACGCTTCTACTTCGAGAAACGCTTCTACTTTGTTAACGCTTCTACCTAGTTAAATGCTTCTACGTCGTTAAATGCATGCCTGTACTTGTATAGTTATATAAACAATACTTAAAGGACTTAGGAAGGCTATCTCGCCCTATTTCCTTTTCCTCGTTTGGATGTGGTCTGGTGGGATCGGATATCCGTCCGAAGGTCGTTTAATCATTAATTATATATCATGTATACACGTATAGACATGAAGGTTTACATCGGTCAGTTCAGTTGTGAGTCTCTATCACTAGTCCAGTATTTTACATCAGAACTCACTATACTAGATGCATCTTCAGGACACGGCCTTCTCCGTTGTCTAGTTGGTAACCGAGTCTCCTGTAGGGAGAGCGGGCATTGTGTGTATAGATCTATACGGGATTGACACCCCAACACCCTGACTGCTAGCTACAGTCCACGGCCTACCAAGCCAAGAGGTGACAAATGTCACATTCTTTCCGACGCTTGCAGGGCGTCAAGTTCTCTAGTGTCTATCAGTATGGTTACGAGTATCTCGGGGTTACCTTATAATTCATGGCCTTAAGGTAACGGGAATTAACACTGTATTCACTGTTTTTAGACCTTGCTAGACGTATCATTCATTTGATACTGTCTGGGGTCTGTATTCGCTGTTTTTAGACCTTGCTAGACGTATCATTCATTTGATATTGTCTGTGGTCTGTGTCTCTTTTTGTTAGACTGAGCCAGGCGTGTCGTTCACTCGATACTCTCCTGGAGTCTATGATTTCTTTGCCTTAGTCAGCAGTATCTTCTGCTGAGGCATATGTTATTTTCCCTAATGATTTTACTTGTGATATCCTTCTACTTCCTTGAAAATCAACTACTGTTTTATGGTAATGATAGTATTTAAGGGAAAATTACTCTTTAAAAACATATCACTGTCGGGTCTTGGTAGAAGACTGTTTTTATTTAGAAAATATAGGATTTTCTATAAAGAACTCTAATACACTGTTGATTCTAAACTACTACTTTTTATAAAGTTATTTGAATAAAATGACACTAAATACTTATGAACTCACCAGCATTTATAAAAATGCTGATACTCGCTTTCAAATAACTTGTATTCTCAGGTCAGCAATAGACAGGTACATCCCAGGAACTTTTGGTGAAGACAGTTTAGTACCAAGCTGCACCTATATTATTACTTGTATTACTTTGATGTTTCTATGTAATGTAAACTATGTAAAACTATTACTATTAATGCAATGCTTGTTGTACTTTGATTACTATACTGCATATGTTGTGATACTTGACATGACGTCATCCACCCCAGAACGTTTCCGCCGTTCCGGTTTTGGGGTGTGACAGCTTTTAACTCCAAACCAAAATCACAAACCGAACATAAAATCGAAGGAATGTCAAAACCCCTTTTAGACAAATTAGCATTGGTAGGAAGTCTATCTATCGTTAACCGCCAACCAAACACATTTATCTTTAAGGGGGCCAAATGAACCTATCTGGTAACTGTAGAACACAAACCCAAAAAAGCTTCACCAATGTAGAAGCGAGTCGCAGCCACCAAGAAATCACCAGAATTATCCAAATTCCAAACCCTACTATCAAAAACTAGATATAAAAAAACCAAGATAAGAAGGAGTCGGAGTTTATCCCATTACTCAAGCTCAAAACCTCCTCTAATACGCCTACGAAAGAAAGCAAAAAAATTACCTTGATTTCACTTATGTTTGATCGAGCTGTTAGGATCTTTTTTAAGAACATGAAGCCTTGGAAAAGTGTCATTTAGCTTCTTATCACCCAGCCACAGGTCATACCAAAACGAAGTGTGTTCACCGTTAACCACCTTCTTCCTAGAAAAGAAATTAAATCAATGCCTTTATTAAAAAGTTGTGAGGTACTCTTAGCCATATATATTGACGTGGAGCATCTACTAGGAACCTTCATATCCAAAAAAAACCGTACAGACCGTGAATAACTCTAACAACTCAAGACTATAAATCATCAATCTTTTGTCGAAACCTCCAAATCCATTTGAATAGCATGGCCATGTTTAGGGGAAAAAGTTGCTAACACCCAAGCCTCCATGGTTCTTTTGAGCCAATACTTTCTCCCAGCTAACCCAAGACATTTTCTTCTTCCATATTAACACCCAAGAAGAAATTGCTACATAAAGGCTCTAATTTCTTCAACACATCCAAAGGAACTTTGTATAAAGACAAAGAACATAAGGATGGATCCTAAAACCGATTTTAGAAAGGTCAAACAACCAACCACCCACTGATAACATCTTGAGCCTCTAACGAGAGAATTTATCCACTAACTTCTAGACATCGTGGTTCCAAGACTACATTTGTGACGTATTTCCACTAACTATAACACCCAAATAAGTAAATGACTCCTTACAAGCAACACATCTATAGAATAAGCAATGATGTCGACTTCCAAAAAAATAACTCAAACCCCAATAGTTTGTTTTTTCTGTAAGTTGATCGGGAGACCAAACTCCATATGAAAAAATCTCATAATATACACAATGCTTACAAAATTGGAGGTCTTCCATTCACCTATGAAGACATCATCGTCTACATAAAAAAGGCGAGAAAGATATATCGGGTCAATGGTGTTAAGAGAGATACCCTCAAAGTAGCCTACTTGCATAGCTCTCTTAAAATAATTATTTAGGACATTCATCGCTATAATGAAAAGAAAAGGTGATAAAAGGCCACCTTGACAAACACCTCCATAAAAGTTGAACTCATCAATGGGACTCCCATTCACCAACACCGAGCCTATGAGCCCATGGAAGAAGTCAAGCACCCCTGAATCCAACTATGCTATCTTGCCCGAAATCCAAATATATCCAAAAAAAATCTCAATGTACTGAATCGTAAACTTTTTCAAAGTATACTATAAAAATCATCACTTTTTTCTTACGATCCCTACACCAAGAAAAGATTTCATTTAAGGTGAAAGGGTCATCCAATATTTGTTTGCCTTTAACAAAAGCATTTTCCTCCATAGTTACAAGATCACCAACCACCAAGCTCAATTTATTTGCTATAATTTTCCCATTAATCTTATATTGATAGCCAGTAAGACTAATTGGCCAAAAATCCTTGATAAATTTCGCATCTGCCAAATTAAGAATAAAGGAAGTGAAAAAATGGTTGCACCCTTTGGGGAAAGTACTAGACCTGAAAAACTTAAGAACAATGTTAACTATATCATATATTATCAATGACCAAAAACCTACAAATATAATTAAAGGTGAACCTATCTGGATCAGAGGATTTATCAACATCGCAATCTCATAATGCGCGCTTGATTTCCTTTGGAGTAATAACATCCCCCAAGGCCGAGACCTTCCCATAAAACATAAAAGATGATTAAAAACTATTTAATAAAAACAAACCATGTATTTAACATAAATATTATTATGCATAAAAGAAATAATAAATGATCATGATATTTAAATCATGTTAAATAATAATACTTAATTAGCAAAAGTTAGTCAATAACATTTGAGAAATTTGTTAATTTTGAAGTAATATAAATCATTCTATATTACGAGTTATTTATTGAAAGATGAATTTTATAAACTAGCATATTGTTATGAAGAAATAAAAACAATTACGAGATATACAGAATCGAATTTTGTAACAATCTGTATCGACTAACTTTAAATTTTTGGTTTGTATACACATACAAAATAGATGAATATGCTATAATCCTATAAATAATTAAAAAAAAAAATAAAAAAAAAAACTCCTCAGTTTTTTAGAATTTAACACCACTAACATTTTGGTAATCTCAAATGTTCAACCAAGTCTTCTCCAATATATCATCCAAAGTTACACGCTTGTGAGTAGAAGCAAACAAGTCAACCCACGAGATTACGTCCCGGACTCTTTCAGAATTAGGAATCACAATGTTAGCCAATGCCTAGTAACCATTTGATCCACATGAGTTTTGCTGTGGTGTAAGCCAGGGAATGATTTTCAGCTTCGGTGCTTGAGCGAACCAAAACCTTTTTTTTATAGATCCAACTTATCAAATTTGATCCATGGAAAACAACAAATTCGTACTGAGATCGGCTATCATCTTTATGTGAGTTCCAATCAGCATCAGAGTAAGCGTAAAGGGATTTGGCAGAGGTGGGCTTGAAATGAAGAAAATGATCAATTGTCTCATTTAGATACCGAATGATACATTTTACAGCTTGTCAGTAATTAGTGATTGGTGAGTGCATGAATTGACACGCCCGATTAACCGAGTAGGCAATATCTGGTCGTGTGATGGTGGCATATTGTAGCGATCTAATAATTTCACTGTAAAGAGTGGGATCGTAGAACGCATCACCATCACATTAAAGACGAGTTCATGGATTAGCTGGTGTGGTGATAGGGGTGGCCATGATCATTATACTACAGTTGAGGACGTCACTAATATATGCTTTTTGTGACATAGTGAGGCCGGTAACATGTTGAGGAATTTGAATGCCAAGAAAATAATGTAATTCACCAAGGTCCTTGAGGGAGAAGACACAATGTAAGGCAGTGATAAAACTTTGGAGGTGTTCATCATTTGTTCCTGCCACAATAAGATCTTCGACATAGACAAGAACATATATGGTGGAATGTGATGAATGATGAACAAATAGTGACGTATCAGACTGACAAGCATGAAATCCATGTGAGACTAAGTATTGTTTTAGCTTGGTAAACCAAGCTCTTGGTGCCTGTCGAATGCCATAAAGAGCTTTGTGAAGTCGACAGACATGATTGGGTTTTGTAGGATCTTCAAACCCCTTTGGTTGTTTCATATACACTTCTTCGAATAAGTCACTATTTAAAAAGGAATTGTTTATGTCAAGTTGTTTGATTCGCCAACCTTGGGAGATAGCAAGAGAAAGAACTAATCGGATTGTGGTTGGTTTGATAACAGGGATAAACATATCAAAAAAATCAACACCCGCTTCTTGGTTGGATCCTTGAGCAACCAGCCTTGCTTTATGACGTTCAATTTTGCCATCGGAGTACCTTTTTATCCTAAAAAATCCACTTATAGCCAACAATGTTAGTGTTAGTAGGACAAGAAACAAGAGACTAGGTGTTATTTTTCATGAGAGCGTCATATTCTGCTTTCATTGCATTTTGCCAACAAGTATGCTTAATGGATTGGGTATAGGTTTGGGGTTCAACATCAGAGTTGAGGATAGTAGTGGTCTAAAATATTTTTGGTTTGAGAGAGTTTTTGCGGACACGAGTGATCATGGTATGTTGACTTTGATCTGTTGGTCGAAAATGGATTGGTATGGAAGTTTGTTTTACACGGGAACTAATGGTTGATTGGTGATAATGTGGAGTGGATGTAGTAGTGTTGGATGGTATCACATGTTGTGGACTCTCGGTGTGGGGGCTGGTGGGTTGAGATTTGTTGTATTGAGGGTTGGCAGGGTGATTACTGGTAGGTGTAGTGGTAAGTGGAGGAGATGAGTTTGAAGGTGGAGCGCCCATGGATAATAGTTGGGAAGGTCGTAGATCATAGGCATGTTGAAGAATAGTTTAGGAGGTGTTAGGTGGTGATGAGGTGGAGACGGAATTGATGGGTGTAGAGGTGGTGTACGGAAAGATGTCTTCATTGAAGACAACATGGCGAGAGATGTAGATGTGGTTTTTGGGTTGATATAAGCATAAATAACCTTTGTGAGTTGCATTACAACCAAGAAAGATGCATGGTAAGGATCTAAAATCAATTTTATGTTTATTGTAGGGCCTTAGAAAGGGGTAGCACAGACAACCAAATGTTTTCATAAAATCATAATCTGAGGTTTTGTTGTAAAGTTTTTGGTATGGAGATGCATTATTGAGCACATGGGTGATGGTATGATTGTGTAGATAGGTTGCAGTTTTGAAGGCATGTTCCCAAAATAGTTGGGGAAGAGATGAATGAGCTAAGAGTTTCAAACCTTTCTCAACAATTATGCAATTTTGACGTTCTACAACACCATTTTGTTCTTGTGTGTTGGGACAAGAAACATGGTGAATGATGCCAAGGGTTTTAACAAAGGTTGACACATTTTGAAATTTACCACCCCAGTCAGTTTGTAGGCTTTTAATGTCACAGGAGAACTGATTTTGATCATGGTATGAACTTCTTAAAACATAGAGAAAACCTGTGATTTTTGGGTTTGAAAATAGATCCATACAAATTTTGTGCAAGCATCAATTAAGAGAAGGAAATATTTGTTTCTATTCGATGAAAAAACAGGGGAGGACCCCAAACATCCGAATAAACTAACCCAAAAGGTTTTGTAGAAGCTACATGACTAGAAAAAAGATGAAAACGATGACATTTACCCATCTGACATGAATCACAAACAGATGGGAGTTTATTTGATGACAATGGAAGATTAAATGAAGAAACTAAGCATCTTAAAATAGGTTCGTTGGGATGAGCAAGTCATCCATGCCATCCTTGAAGAGAGGACTTAACGCCCATGAAAACTACATGAGGATGCTTGGAGCGATTTATTTGGTTATGGGATAGTCGGTACAGTCCATCACTGAAGTCCCCTCGAAGAAGTGTTTGTCCCTGCAAGTTCTTAATATTGCAATGTTTAGACCATAGTTCAACATAGACATTATTATCATCAGTTAATTTAGAAACACTAAGGAGGTTTTTTGTTAATTTAGGTACAATAAGCATGTTTGGCAAATGTAAATTAAGCAGAGAAGACGAACCAACATGAGAAATACACAACTAGTTAATGTTTCCTACTTGTAGTTTGTCATCTCCCTTGTACTCATCTGCAACATTGAGTTTCTGTAGATCACGTGACACATGATTGTAGCCCCTGAATCCAAATACCATTTGGGATCAAAGACAGTATAGGGGTTGTAGTGTTGAGTGATGTGGGCTTGACGGGACTGGTTTCGCGGATTAGGTCGGTGAGAGGGGAAATCAGTTTGATTTTCTCTTTGCCAACAATTTATAGCTTCATGACCTTTCCTGCTGCAGAGTTGGCATAGGGGTCGACGTCTCTTAGGATCAGTATTGTAATTTCCTGAAGATGAACTAGAGTTGTGATTGTTGTAGGATCCATTTGATCTATTTGAAGAGCGATTGACAATGAGGGCAGCAACAGAACTGGTTTGAACAAAGTTTTAGCAAATATGATCTTGCTTAATCCTCGTTTCTTCTTGGAGTAGCAGTCCTGTAAGATCATCGACAGACATAAGTTTCGTTTTCATCATAATAGCAGTGATAAAAGGTATGTAGGAGAAGTCTAGCCCATTTAAGAGATAACCAATGAAGTCTACATCAAATACGGGACTGAGATTTGCAGGAAGGGAGTCTGTAATTGATCGCTTACAGTCAATATAGTCCATCATTGTCATGAACCCCTTGGAGATGGATTGGATTTGGGCCGTAATTTGCATTCTGGAAGCCCAAGTTCGGGCTTGAAAGGATATGTCGATGGCTTTCCAAGCCATATGAGAAGAATTTCAGCGATTAGCAATGGCTAGGGATTTCTTAGAGAGTGTCGACTGTATCCATAGTAACACGAAGTGATCTTTTCTTCCATGTGATGTACGCCAGATTAGGATCAGTGGTTTCCAAAGTGGCTGGAATGGAGGGTGCAGTAGCAGTAGCAGGTGTTCCTTCGATGGCTGGAAAAATGATAGCTTCTGGTGGTGGAGATGGATTTAGGAAAAATTCTTCAATATCGAAAGTTTCTAGGGCAACAATAATGGTGGTATGCCATGTCACACCCCAAAACTGGAACGGCGGAAACGTTCTGGGGTGGATGACGTCATGTCAAGTATCACAACATATGCATTATAGTAATCAAAGTACAACAACCATTGCATTAATAGTAATAGTTTTACATAAGTTACATTTTATAGAGACATCAAAGTAATAAAGAAACTAGTATAGATGCAGCTCGCTTCTAGGTTGGCTTCACACAAGCTCCCGGGTGTACTTGTCTATTGCTGACCTGAGAATACAAGTTATTTTGAAAGCGAGTATCAACATTTTTATAAATGTTGGTGAGTTCATAAGTATTTAGTTTCATTTGTGTAAGTAAGCATTTTATTCAAAATAACTTTATAAAAAGTAGTAGTTTAGAATCTACGGTGTATTAGCGTCCTTTTCGGAAAATCCTATATTTTCTAATTAAATGCAGTCTTCTACCAAGACTCGACAGTGTTATGTTTTAAAGAGAAATTTTCCCTGAAATACTATCATTACCAAAATACGGTATTTGACTTTAAAGAAAGTAGGAGAATATCACTAGTAAAAATACTAGGGGGAAATAACATATGCCTCAGCAGAAAATACTGCTGACTAAGGCAAAAGAAATCATAGACTCCAGGAGAGTATCGAATGAATGATATGTCTGGCTCAGTATAACAAAGGAAACACAGACCCCATACGGTATCAAATGTACGATACGGCTAGCAAGGTCTAAAACAAAGAAACACAGACCCCATACAGTATCAAATGAACGATACAGCTAGCAAGGTCTAAAACCAAGAAACACAGACCCCGGACAGTATCAAACGAACATTACAGCTAGCAAGGTCTAAAACAAAGAAACATAGACCCCAGACAGTATCAAATGAACGATACAGCTAGCAAGGTCTAAAATAAAGAAACATAGACCCCAGACAGTATCAAATGAACGATACAACTAGCAATGTCTAAAACAAAGGGTAATCCTAAGAGTGTTGTTTCAAGAATACAGTGTTAATTCTCGTTACCTTAAGGCCATGAAATATAAGGTAAACATGGAGATACTCATAACCATATTGATTGACACTAGAGTACTTGACGCCCTGCAAGCGTCGGAATAAATATGACATTTGTCACCCCTTGGCTTGGTAAGCCGTGGACTGTAGCTAGCAGTCAGGGTGCGGGAGTGTCAGTCCCATATAGATCTATACACACAATGCCCGCTCTCCCTCTAGGAGACTCTGGTTACCAACTTGACGACGGGGAGATCCGTGTCCTGAAGATGCATCTCGTATTTTGAATTCTATTAGAGGCGCCGGAGAAATTATATAGACTCGCGAATGAACTGACTCCTTTGGAATTCTCGTACTAGAAAGAGTAAATAGAACCTCCTAACTATTCCTATAATAGTTACTAGTGTCTCTAATCTATGAATGATGAATGGAAGGATGCCCTTGCTACACAAGGGAAATGAACTGGTCGATGTAAACCTTTATGTCTATACGTGTATACATGATATATAGCTAATGTTTAAACGACCTTCGGATGGATATCCGATACCCACCAGACCACATCCCAACGAGGAAAAGGAAATAGGGTGAACTAGCCTTCCTAAGTCTTTTAAACATTATTTATATAACTATACAAGTACAGGCATGCATTTAACGAAGTAGAAGCCTAGAAGTATAGAATAAAACTTTCATAAAACCTTTGGAAAACCTTTAAAAATATGAAATTTACGACTTGATATCGTTATGTAAAACAGGCTTTGAAAACCGTTCATAAACACGTTTTGAATATAATTTGATAACACAATAAGTAAAGAAACCTTTGTTTAAAACACTGTTGTAACTGGTTTAGAAGTAAAACATACAGCACGAGAGATAACTTGAGAAAAGATATAAACAAGTAAAGACGTTTTGGAAAACCATCTATAGTATTATACTTGGTAAAACAGCTAAAAGTGTGATAAATCATTGTGCATGCGGGTTATTAATCACATATGATTGATATGATAACTAGCATGTTTTAACTTGTATTCCCCCCCCCCATAAAAGCATGTAAAAACATTTAAAAGGTTAATTCAGGGGTATGAACTCACCTGCTGAAAGTGGATCGGATGGAGGTGTCGGTTGGGTGCTCGGTGTCAATTAAAGACTTGAACACACTTAGGGACCTATTAACATATGATGACATATGTTTACATACAATTAGTAATTATAATACTAATTAAACACGTAAACGCATCCTAATGTGCGGAAAACACTTTGGTCAAGTGCTAGGAGTGCCCCGTGTAGCATCTAAGGGAGTGTATGGCCTAGTTAGGGAGTTTACTCTTCAAGAGTAAACTCTTTATAGAGTTTACGGCCCAAATGACCAACTCCCCATGAGTTTACGGCCGTAAACTCGTGGTGGGGGTGTTCTAGGATGCTTAATGGTCTTAAACTCTTGAGGGGTGATTCTAGATTTAGTTTTAAGGCATTGGAATGGCATTGGAACAACATAAGGACCATTTGAGGATTTTACGGCAGTAAACTAGGAGTTTACGGTCGTAAACTCTTACATGCCCTTTCCTTATGTGTATTATGGTCTTAAATGGAAGGGTATAAAGTTCTATGCATTTTTCCAAGCCATATAGGGAAGTTAGGGCATCATTTGGCCTCCTTTTGGGAGTTTACAGCCCATGGACCAATCCTAGGGGGGTTTACAGCCGTAAACTCCTATGTCCATAGTTTCTTTAATGTTTAAAGCCCCTACTTCAATTGTGGTTGGTTCTAGACATTTAAGGTGTTTGAGGGCAATTCTAACACCTTAAAAGGTGTTCACGGCCCTTGAAGAGGGGTTTACGGTCCAAGAGTGTTCTTGAGCCGTAAACTCATGTTTACTCTCCAAAATGCAAGGTTTTGGTGTTCTAAGCTCGAAGGTGTAAGTCCACAAGTCATATCTAAGCCCTAGGAGTGGTTTGGAAGGGTTTTGGGGCTTCAAAACCCCACTTATGGGTGTTTATGGTCCAAGAGTGTTCTTGGGCCGTAAACACATGATTTGGCCCCTATTGGATGTCTTAAACATGAATTTGCATGTTAAATGAGCTAAACAACAAGTTAGGGTAGATCACTTACTAGTTTGGGGCTCGAAATGGGCGGTTTTTGGATCGAAAGCAACTTGTAGAGAGAGAGAGTGTAGAGAGAGAGTGAAAAGTATCAAATGGAGTCCACTCACCCTTATATAGGGGTTTGAGTTTGTGGCTTGGTGGAAATTTACCCGATACTGACGTTAAACGGGGCTTTTGGTCGCACCTGATTAAATGGTCGTAATTTGACTTGGTTGAAACTAAAACTTTTCAAGGGATATTGAGGGTGTTTCTAATTTGTTCCAACCCTTACGAAGTCATTATAAAAGTCCCAAATTAATTAACCAATCCAAAAGGTTAACGGACAGTTTAATAAAGCGAGGCTTATTAACGGAAGGAGAGGTTAAAATGACGGAATAAATTTCGGGTTGTCACATGCCACAATGAATAGTTTTCACGATCAAGCTTGACAACAATTGAGGGAATTTGAACGTTTAGAATGGATGTGGTGGTGGTGGCTAAGGCTAACAAATTTGGAGCTTCTGTTGCCATTGCAGATGATTGATAACAAATTGATAGAGAACTGTAAGGTTAGCTCTGATACCATGTGGTGAATAGAATTGCTTGTGTGTGTATTCATATGATATACACATATTTAAACAGAGAGATTACAACTAGAAGATGAGATACATACTCCTGTAAATAAGGTAAATTTATGTTGACTATTTGACTCAAGACTTTATCAATTTAACATGTATTTAATATGTTAATATAATACACTCCATAACTTGAATCACATCCTCACATTTGAGGAGCACATAATCAAATCCCTCAGAATAATTGTCACAATGTGTCTTGGATTTAGTGAAACAGTTCAATACATTCCTCTATCGACCCTCTATATTTTGCATTACAACTTGAGATCATACTAAGTATTAAATGGTGTCGCCCTATAATCTTCAAGTCATACAAGAAACATGACTATGTTGGGTTAGGGAGGAATAGTGTGTGGTTTATGTAATCAAGGATCATGCAGAACACTTACTGAGTCTAATATTTTGACCTTATATAAGAGTATCATGAAATCCAAATTATAGTATAATCATTCAAGGAACAATTTTAGATCAATGCACTATTAAGAAATCATGAACAATATATTTATATAAATTCAAACTCTTCTATTTACCAAAGATAATTGATCAATCAACATTAAATGTTAATTATATCTCATAATCATAGGATGTCACAAGGGGCACTTCCCCCTTGGACCCTTCTAAGAGCGCTACCCCCTAGGACCCCACAAGGGGGCATAACTCTCTAAACTTTCAATAAGAAACAATATAGAATTATAATGTTGTAACTTTTTGATGATGTAATGCTTTAACTACATAATCAACAAAGAACTCTAATGTTATAATTTCTTGATGTGCTAATGTTTAACTTCATTGATGTTGTAATCAATAAAGAATTATAATGTTGTAACTTTTTAATGTTTTAATGTTTTAACTCCATAATCAACAAAGAATTCTAATATTGTAACTTTTTTTTCTTAGGAGGGTGATTTATTCATTGACCCTAACCCCATGTTAATGTTGATGACGATTATGATAGGCAAAAAGAAGAGTATGTGCCATAATACAACAAAAGAAAACGGGAACCAAACGTACACAAAGAGAAATCAGATTATTGTAAAACTTTCGAGGTAGTTTGGATAGAAAATTATGATGGAGTGAAAAAGAAAAATGTTAAATGTAAGTTTTGCTCAACCATTCTTAAAATCGATATGTATGTAACGACACCTTTATCTTACTTAGACACATCATCACTAGGTGCAAAAGAATAAAAAAACCATGAAAAACAAAAGCACTTTAAGAAGAGAATCCAACGTCAAATCCGTCCTTACAATTGAAGGTGACGTCAATTGTTTGAGAGGTTGAAAAGAAGATGGAGTGTTTATTTATAACAAGAAAAAAAATTGACAATCATTGACCGACTTAATAAGAAAAACATGAGGTAATGGCTTGTGATGAAGATATTGACTTTTTGGGTGATTTCCAAAATGCCGAAGGAACCAACTCGGTTTCAATGGATACCGAGAATAAAATGTATTTAAATGAGCCCAGAGAACCTTAAAATAAAGAGTTTGGCATCTGCAAGTGGCGAAAACAAAACGTGTCCTGTTTCCCTATTGTTGTTGTTCGGATAGTCAAAGGTAATTTCTGATACTTTTTAATGGATTTTCAATTTTATTTATAAAATAATCGTGAAAATAATTTTTAATCATTTTGTTGTTAGATATTTTGGGTATACAATTGTCCTCCGTGGCATTTGAGTTGGCATTTAGGAATTGCGGTTGCATATGTTTTTCACTCAATATTGAGTTAGAAAATTAAGGAAACCAATCTATACTAATAAAATAGTAGCTCTTTTGTCATGTGTCACCATATTAGACATTTTAATTAATGTGTTGCCACTTGTCAATCTATTAGTTTTCCATTTTAAATTATTAGACATCCTCATTAATGTGATTCTATTTTAAATTTTAAATTTTAAATTATTGTTTTCATTAATTCACAAATAAAAAATATCTAATATATATTAAAAATTAATTTTATATATTTATTTGAATCAATGATTATAATTTCACATAACTAATAAAAAATATCTCTTAAATTAATAACTTATTTAAAATAAATTATTAATAATTTTGAGTTTTTACTATAAAAGTTTAATTAATTTTATAATCGTGGTTCCCACGGGTTATAAACTAGTTATAAATATATTGATGATATCTTTAAAGATGATTACATAGCATTTGCTACTTAGTTTCAGTATTCATAATATTTCTTGTTTTATTTGATATAAACCATAAATTACTATTACAAAATACTAACTACAATTTTTGTTTTTATATAGATATAGAAGAAGCAATACACAAACGATATCGGAAAACATAAAGAAAAAAGTCAATTGATGTTTAATTTGTTTTTTGGATTCTGAAACAAGTATACTTTTATTGTTCATTTTGGTTTAATATTTTTTTTTATACTACTTAATTTGATTTAATATTTTTTGTGGTTTTAAAACCTAAAAGCATCATACTTGAAAGATATGTTTATTTTGGTTTATAGAATATTCAAATACACAATGAACATTTGACTTGGTTTGCTTTGAAATAGCTAAAGCCCAAACGGGGAGTTGATAGAGCTTGGAAGTGGCTAGTGGATTTGCCAATTTGCTTTGCTTTGCTACTTGCCAAATACCAATTGTCCAATTGCAATATACTTAGTCATTAATCAGTCCACTCAAAGAAGATGATTCATTATCTTCTTCCTCAAAAACAAGACGAAGTCATAAGAACATGACCAAATATAACAAGACGAAGTCATAAGAACATGACCAAATATGATGATTAATTAGGTTATATTTGTCTTACCAACTGAAAGGCTAGTTGATAGTTGAAAAGCTGATAAAAAATAACATTTGGTAAAACTAGCTGAAAAGCTGGCTGAAATATATAAAATTACATAAAAATACCATGTAAAAATATGTGTTTCTATAATTAATTAATGGGTAAATTATGGGTGTATTTGGAAATTTAAAAAAAAAAAAAAAAAAAAAAAAAAAAAAAAAAAACTAGTCTAAATAGTTTTTCAAAAAGCTAGCTTATAAGCTACTTTTTGGCTTACCAAACACGACTATAAAAAAACTCGAAAAATAAACTAGTTTATCAGCTAATTGTGGCGCGTAAAACACAGCTTTAGTGGTTTCTCCCTCAACTCTTCCCATTTAGTGGTTTCTCCCTCAACTCTTCCCATGATATTTGAAGACTCGTATATATAACCAATGTTGATTTATCGTCCATACGGTATTCGACTTAATAACTTTCATGATTTCAAATCTTTACAACTTCATTCAATGGATCTCAAAAACAAAAACGAAATCGACACTTAACACCAAAAATGCAACAAAAAGAAGTTTGGACTAAACCTACAACTTTCACTATAACATAGGGACCATTCTTGCAATTTAATCCAAACCATAAAATAGTTCTCATCTCATCTCATCTACATATCAATACTTTCCCAACAATTAGTAATTTCCTAAAAGAAAAACACCACAACTCTCCAAACTATATAAACCCTTTACTACGTCCAATCATTTTAACCCAATTAGCACACATCTTGGGGTTTAATTTCATCCAACATTCCTTATAATTATCATTTTCTTCACAAAAAATCGCACATGCAACAACATGTAAAGGATCATCTTCACTCCACCCAAGCTTTTTCAACTTCTTTTCACATTCTTCAAATGTAGGTTTTGGAGGTGTTTCCGATTTGCTCATCTTATCTGCTATTATCTTCAACACACCCAATATTTCTTCATCAATCGATTTTTTACTCATTTTTTGTTTCTTTTTAACAGGAGGAGGTGGAGGAGGATCAGATGATGAAGATGATAATGAATCCATTGTATCTTTTGGGATTTCAATCTCTTCATCATCTTTAACCACAATTGCTGTTATAGGTTCAGCAGAAATCGGTTCCAAACTTTTAATCCCATTTGTCATTACTCCATCAAAAAGTTGTGCACAAAGATCCGGAAATAGTAGAGATGTGTTCCTTAATGTTTCTACATATTTATTTTTCTATAACAAATAGAAATCAATGAATATATGTATATATATAAGTAAGAGTGTGATAAACTAATGATTAATGATTGATGAAAGCTACCTTTATTTCATTTTCCCATTCTTCATCTGTCAAATTAAAGGTGTTAGTGGATGCGTCATAAATGTTGCCACATTTGTTTTTAAGATCTAACCATGCTCCATATTTGTTCTTGAGGTAATCAAAATGGTTTTTCAATTGTTTTCGATCGACTGAAAAGTTATGGTTATCTCCAAGTGTTTGCCCAATTTTCTTCCATGACATTCGTTTTAAACTACCACCTTCTCTCCCATTGATGGCAATTTCGTTAATACATGCATCAAGAAACGTTTTTGCGACATTCACGTTTTTCCAACTAACCCTATTTCGTTTTGATTCACTGCAACGTTCCATACCTAAAGGAGAAAAGATTTGATTAAGAATGTTTTGGTAATGTTAGTGCGATGAAAAATACACTCTTTGATTCGTTTTAGAAAAATCCCAGTTAAAGAGAATCGATCTTTGAACAGTATATACAGAAACAACCATCAGTTACAAACACCATATCTTTCATCTATCTACACTCAAAAGAACAATATAGATGCAATTTAAGGGGGTAAGATGCAGTAGGTGATCACGATTGAGAAAATTTTGACAGATATTAACCAAGAAACAAAAACCACAAATCGAATTTCAAAAACGACTTTGGGAACAAGTGGTAGAACGACTAGACATAGTTTTGATCTCATGGGGGGATAAATTATCAAAATGTGGCGAGTCGTAAGATCAGGGAACTCATAAAAATCAACCAAATAAACAAAAACATCATTACCACAATTTGATTATAATAATTAGGGTTTTTAACAGAGAGTTACCTGGGCAGCGATGAACGTCAAAGAAAGGTTAGAAGAAATGGGCGAAGACGAAGAGAGCTGAAGACGAGTTGCAGCGAAGGGAATCTGTGAGCAGATAGCAATCGGCGGTTTGGGGAGAATCGGCGCCGGAGAAGAATTAGCGACAACAGAACCAACTCTGAAACAAAAAGAGCGATGAAGGATAAAAGCATAAAGTGGATGTTTCTTTGCTAATTTATCAAGTAAAAATACATCATTATGTATTTCCGTTACACTAAAAAAGTTAGAAGTGTTTTGCTTTTTGGATGTAGAATATTGTGTAGATAATAATATTTAAAGATATTAAAAAATACTTATATACTTGATGAATGCAAAGAAAATTAAATAAAACTAAAATCTATATAACGTCAAGGATTTAATTTGGAAAAGTCTTATTTCTAAACAAAAATAGTTAAAAGAATTTAAAAATAACCATGATTTTGAAGACAACCTGTGAAAATATGAGATTTTCGTAGGCTGTCACCAATAAAAATCATGTTTTTTTGGCGAACTTTGAATCTTTATAACTATCAACAAACTATGTTTAGTTGAATGTTTTTTAATTGTATTCTTTGTAACAAAGGTTATTTACTTATTTATGGACATACATTTCAAATTTGGAGATCGAAAATGATGGGTTATGAGCCAAGTCAAAGGCCAAATCGGGACAATGGAAACAACAATATTTTCTTGATCTGTAGACTCGTAATAGCCGGATCTAGTACAAACAATTTATATAGCTGAAATGACTCGATAGAACGAATCATACCTTCGTGTTTTTCTTCGACTTCTTTGGTCTAGCAAGTTGATCGTACTTGAGAACTCAATGTTAAGTTCCTCTATTAGTATTTTAATTATTTAAATATTTTGTTGCTAGTTTGGTCCAATTTGCTTTGAACTTTTTCATAATGATGATTTTGCCCTTAGTATTGTATTTATTTAAATATTTTTCTGTTTAAAAGAAAATTTTTAAAAAAATGCATTTTAAATTTTACTTTTATAATTTTTTATAAAGGAATAAAAATAAATAAATAAAATATACAATCTCTCTCTCTCTCCTAAAATCCACAACCCCGTCTTCCATTCTCATATAAACGTCGATGCATCGCCATAGGTCGGAAGATATGAACGCTAACACCACCGTCAGCCGCCACACATCTAAGTTGGAGCGTCGTCTCTCTTACATATTCGATAATAGGGGGTGGTAAGATGAATCAGAAGATCAAAGACAGATCAGAAGATTGAAGGTTCGTCATCTGCAAAAATCTGAGTTGGAGCACCTTCTTCACCGCTGACACCAATTCTAAGGTTTCTACACCTTCTTCCTTCGTACAATGGTAAGCTTAATCGTACAATGGTAATCCCCCTTTCCTCATGTGTGTGTGATTTAATCAACGACACACAAAAACCCTCATGTGTGTGGGTTTTTTTCAACCGATGCACAAAAACCCCATTATTACTTTACCTCATTCATAACAGAGCTGTTATGTGTCTTTTCAAGTTCATGTGTTTTTATCGGGGGTTATTTTTCCATTTCATGTACTTTGTCTTCCCTATATATTTGTGCTTTGTATGTATATTTTTGGAGAATACAGTGAAAATACTCTTCTCTTAAGAGTTTTATGGTATCAGAGCATATCGGCCTCCTCCCTTCCTTCCCTTTTCTCCACAGCCATGTCTACATCCTCCACTGATAACTCTCTTCCTCACTCCCTTGCTCACTTTATACCTATGAAGCTTTGCTCCTCAAACTATTTACTCTGGAAAAACCAAATGATTCCACTTCTAACTTATCAAAATCTCATCTCTCATGTAGATGGTTCATCTACTGCCCCTGTCGCAACCCTCACTGTCAATGAGAAATCCAATGAAAATCCCGCATATGCTGCTTGGATTGCAGCAAATCATCGTACCATTATTACCATAAACGCCACTTTGTCTGAAGAAGCTGTCATAGTTATCATCGGTCTGTCAACTGCTCGTCAGATCTGGGTTGCACTGGAAACCGCTTATGGCAACTCATCCATTGAACGGGTGCACAATCTTCGCGATCAACTCCGCTTGGTTCAGAAAGATTCAAAAACTGTTGCTGATTATGGTCGTCACTTCAAAACTCTATGCGATCAGTTAGCCGCCATTGGTTATCTGGTTGACATCAACGATCAAATTCACTGGTTTCTCTGCGGTCTCGGACCATCTTTTGAGTCATTCTCCACTGCCATTCGCACATCTCGACCTACTCCTGCCTTTTCCGATCTCTTGGCTAAGGCTGAAAGCCATGAACTGTTCATCCGTGCCCTTCATGGCACCTCCACACCACCTGTGGCTTTTCGGCTCAAACCTATCAGCCCCCATCTTCTTCTCATCAACGGGGTGGTCAATCTCCTCATGCTTCGAGCAACAACATTGGATGGGGTGGACGGGGTGGACGGGGTGGACGGGGACATAGTTGCCGCCCTCCGTACTGTCAACTATGTTGCCAAGATGGCCACTTTGCTAATGTTTTTCCACGGCTAGCATCATTTGCTGCTCAAGCCATTCCCACTGATGACAAATTGGCTAATGCCTTTTTGTCTCAAGGTCATGTTTCATCCTCCGGAACCGATTGGTATGTGGATTCAGGAGCCACAGATCACACGACTCCAACCACACAATTTGTTAACAATCCCTCATCCACTACAGGTAACAATTCGGTCACATTCGGAAATGGAAACACTCTCCCCATCACTCACAAAGGTCATCTTTTTATTTCTGACAACATCAAGTTAAATGACATACTAGTTGTTCCCAATCTCACCAAGAATCTCTTGTCCATTAGCAAATTAACCAAAGATAATCATGTGAATGTCTTATTATCTTACCCTTCTTTCTACATTCAGGATTGCCAAACAAAACTGGTCCTGGCCCAGGGGCGATGTGAGAATGGACTTTATGTTTTAAACGCTTGTAGCACCTGGTTCCTGGTACGTATTCCTTGTAATTAATATTTCTTAAATAATGCATTTTGACTTGGACTCGGCGAGTTAAAGGACCAACTCACCAAGTAGAAGCGGGATGAGACACGGGGTCTAAGCTTTGCACTCGGCGAGTCGGTTCCCGGACTCGGTAAGTAGGCCCTGTTTGGGCAAAAACCCTAACTCGGGTGTTTGCACCCTATTTAAACACTCTAACTCGGCCTCCCTTGTCCCTAACACTTCCATAAGAGTTGTAGAGCGAAACCCTAGCCCCTTTTTGTCCTTGTGAGTGATTTTGGCCTTGTGAAGGAAGTTTGAAGCTTAAGAGAAGAAGAAGGAGGTGGAAGAGTGCAAGGAGGGGAAGTAGATCCGACATCTACCCTGCAAGAGGCTTCCATTCAGGTAGAAAAGTCCCTACCTTGATCACTAGTTCATTAGATCCCCTTTTGTCCCTAATTGGTGGTTTTCACGCCCTAAAACACCAAACTCCATGTGTTTGTGCTCTGTGATCCGAAAGGACTTCAGATCTAGACCTTATGGACATATTAGAAGTATAAAGTCTCTGTGGTTGAAGTGATTGAGGTCCCTATTGAGTGTATGACCTCATAAAGAACTTGGATTTGCCTTTTGGAGCTTATAGGGCCATGCATGCACGTAAAGTTTGCAACTTTACGTGATAAGCATGCCCTAGGAACATAGATCTATGGTTTGGAAGCGTTGCATGTCTTAGATTTGGTGTATATGGGAAGTGGGTCAAAGAGACTCAGCGAGTCCTAAAGTGGAACTCAGCAAGTTTTATGAAGATGGTCTTAGACTCGGCGAGTTGGATGAACAACTCGGTGAGTCCTATGAAGATTGCTTGGAACTCGACGAGTTGTTCTTCAAACTCGATGAGTTATATGAATTGTTACTGAGTAAGAGGGGTTTAGGTGTTGAAGGTCCAACCCTTCGTATCTGCACTCGGAATTAGCAATTTAACGTGTAGCAATAGTCCTAGAAACCCAAATCCTCATAAAGGATGCTCTGGTGAGGATTTGGAAGCGAGTAGGAGATCTGCTCGTGGGGACTCGGCGAGTTGTTCTTGGACTCGGCGAGTCGGATCGCGAGTCAGTTCTTTTGTCCCAAGTAGTGAGTTAAGGGGGACTTAGTGAGTAAGAAGAGGGACTTGTTAAGTAGGACCGGGTTAGTAGGAGAAGGACTCAGCGAGTCTGTGCCATGACTCGGCGAGTCCAGTCAACTGGAAGTTGACTTTAACCAAGGAGTTGACCTTGGACCAGGGGTGGGTCAGTCATCTGACCTAAGGGTATTTTTGAGTGGCTAATCTATGTTTATGATTTATAGTCGGAGGATTACCGATTCAGCAGTCAGGCGCTTAGCAAGCAGACTTTCAGCAGCTACTTTTCGAGGTGAGTTACCTTCTAGTAGCAGTGGGTCTACGGCCACAATGTCGGCCCACTAGTAGGAGTTGTATGTTTAGATGATTGTCTCTGTGATATTCATCTAGGGTTGCTACTACCTGTGATATGTTTATATGCTAGTATGATATGATGTTATGTGCTAGTGACAGTAGGGGAGATAGTCCCCAGATTACCGGTCGATAGGGCCGAAGGGGCAGTCATGCCCAACCATGCTAGATAGATTATGTGATACGTGTTATGTGGTAGTAGTAGGGGGTGAAATAGTCCCCAACATCCGATCGAGAGGACCGAAGGGGAGACCGGCACCCAGGTATGCTAGTCAGTATCTGGTCGAGAGGACCGAAGGGAAGACCAGCACCCAGGTATGCTAGTCAGTATCTGGTCGAGAGGACCGAAGGGGAGACCAGCACCCAGATACGCTAGTCAGTATCCGGTCGAGAGGACCGAAGGGGTAGGTCGGGCACCCAGATATGCCTGACAATATATGTATGTTATGTGGTTATATGGTATGTGGTACAATAGGGGAACTCATTAAGCTTCGTGCTTATAGTTTTCAGTTTTGGTTTCAGGTACCTCCTCTTCAAAAGGGAAGGAGCTGGCGCGGTAGCGGCACATCATACACACACGCTCTTTGTTTTCTGCACTATGAGATATTCTGGGATTTGTACTCTGACAATATTATGTTTCACGTTTTGGTTTATAGTTACGAGACATGTTTTTATTAAATGATATGGTTGTATGGTATCTTATTACAAACATTTTGCAATCACTTAAATAAAAAAATGAAATTTTTGGGCGTGAAAATTGGGACGTTACAAGTTGGTATCAGAGCCCTGGTTTGAGAGATTCGGACACACCCTCAGGGGTGTCTGAACTCAAATCGAGGGATTAAAAGATTTTGAAAAAGGAAATGTTTTCTAAAAGTTAAGTAAAGAGTTTTGAGAAAGAACGAAGTGTGTGATGTGCGCGACCGGCCGAGCTCAACTAAGTATTTCCCAAAGTACCCATACAAGTTTATGTTATGTTTATCAGATTCGGTAGAACAGCATGCTAGAATAGGACTAAGGATCTAGGAATGATGTCTTATGTGCCTGCTTTATGTGCTTCAGCTTATGAGAATTGCATGCTAGTATTGAGTAGACAGTAGTAGGATAGCCTATCAGGGTTATGCCTGGTAGTATGAGCTTAGCATTATATGCTAGTTCAGCTTCTCATTATGAGGACTGACTTGCTTGAGTAGTTTTCCTGCGTCCGAATGCTACTTGCTTTGTGCTTTGTGGGACTCTGAGTGATGGGAGTTATTCATTAGGTGAATACGCCACATTACATGTGATCAGGGTTGAATAATCTCAGAGTGTTGGATTTGGCCCTATAGCGCAACTCTCGTTTGAGTCTAACCATTGTAGGGACAAGTATGTTACTTGAAGGATTATCTGAGCCTCATCACATGTGATGGTATTCAGGTAATGGCTAAGTGGCATTACAAGAAGGCCTTCAGCAGCTGAAGACCAGTTTGGGTGGAGTCAGAGATTTTCCCTAGGGAAGCCTAGAATGGGAATAGCAGAGGATCAGCAGTGGTGAAAAGGATCTGGTGGAGTCAAAGTTGTCCTTGAGGAAGGTACGGATAGATGTGGAAGGTAGTATGGGCCCGTACTACTGAAAGCAGAGGATCCGTACTCGAACCAAGGAGGGCTGAGGCAAGACCAGGGAACTTGTAATAGATGTGATCCCTTTAGAGGTATCAATACCACTAATGGTTGCCTGTGTGTATTGCAGAATGGTGGTACTACGTTAGAGGACAACAAGTGGCAGTTCTGGAGAGGGATCGGGTTCGGGATCAGGTTCCGAGCTAGTAGATGAGAGGCTACACGAGTTCATCGCATCAGAGATCACGAGAGGCATCCTTGATTCGACCCCCATCATTTTCGGGTCGATCAAGGAAGGGATAGTTGAGCTGATGGAGGACCGCCTCAGGGCGTTCAGGAGTGACATGGCATCTGGCCAGTCAAGATCTCGCATACTGTCCTTTAAGGACTTCAGGGGCAGTGGTGCACCGGATTTCCATGGGGCGAAGGACCCCATTGCTGCCAGACGATGGATCGCGTACATTGAGTCCGCACAGCTGACCAACTTCTGCCCTGAGGGGTCGAAATTGAGATATGCAGCAGGGTGTTTGAGAGACAGAACTAGAGACTGGTGGGATTCTATTGGTGACTCATTGGGAGCCTCGGCTGTTGAGGCTATGACATGGTCGGATTTTGTGACCCGGTTCCGAGCAGAGTTTGCGCCAACGGTAGAGCTTCAGCAGCTGGCCAGAGAGTTTTTGGACATGAGACAAACTACGGAGACTGTGGTGGAGATCACCGCCAAGTTCCGGGAGAGGGCATTGCTGGTGCCCCAGTATGCGGGAGATGAGGATATGAGGAGGACCCGCTATCATGACATGCTACGATCTGACATTCGAGAGCATGTTAGTTTTTCAGCTTGCCCTACCCTAGATTCCATGATTGCCAGGGCTAAGGAGAGGGAGATTGATCTGGAGCATCTCCAGAAAAGGAAGGCAGAGGAGGGACAGGTTGCGGGGGCTTTGGGGAAGAAGCCCAAGGGACCAGACGTAGGGCCGAAAGGCCAACTGGGCCAAGGCCGCTGCAAGAAATGCGGCAAGACGCACGAGGGAGCGTGCAAGATGGGATCGTCAGGCTGCTATAAGTGCGGAAAGTTGGGACATTTCAGCAGGGATTGTACCGCCCCTATGCATGTCTTTCCGACGTCTGAGTTGTTGTGTTTCCACTGCAACCAGAGGGGCCACAAGAAGGCCAATTGCCCCCAGTTGACAGCAGCATCAGCGCCAGTGAAGGTGCCAGCTCCAGCGACCCTGCGGATCAAAGATAGCTGGCAGGGTAAGTCAGAGGCTCCAGTGTTAAGGAGTCGGGCCTTTCAGCTGACTATAGAGGAGGCACGCACTACACCCGATGTGGTGACGGGTATGATTTCTTATTTATGCTTTATGTTATGTTGCTGTAATTTTGATATGTTATATATATGTGCTCTGTTTAGGATCGTTCCATGTGAACGGTATCCCAGTTCAGGTGTTGTTTGATTCGGGGGATACCTGATCATTTGTTTCTCTTGCGCTTAGCAAGAAGTTTCCTGAGTCTTCGGGCATGTTGGATTGCCCTTTAGAGGTAGAGATCGCAGATGATCGATCGGTGCGAGCATCAGCAGTGTTCAGAGATTGTGTTCTAAGGTTGTTTGAGGAGCGCTACTTTGTGGATTTGGCTCCCATTCCATTGCGTGGGAACAAGGTGATTATAGGCATGGATTGGTTGAGCCCTAATGGGGCGATGATAGATTGCGCACAGCAGCTGGTGCGGATCAGGACCCCAAGTGGGGGAGAGTTGGTGATCCATGGCGAGAGGCCACAGCGTGGACCCACAGTATGTTCAACAGCGAGAGCTAGGCGCTACCTTCAGTAGGGTTGCACGGGATATGTCGCGTATGTTATGGATACCTGGGAGGCGGGTAAGGCGACGATGAGCGAGATTTCGGTGGTACGAGACTACGTTGATGTGTTCCCAGAGGAGCTTCCTGGAATACCTCTGGAGCGACAGGTAGAGTTCAAGATCCAACTAGTCCCTGGTGCGGCTCCGATAGCCAAGGCACCATACTGGTTGGCTCCTACTGAGATGCAGGAGTTGTCTACACAGCTGCAGGAGCTGTTAGACAAGGGATTCATTAGACCGAGCAGTTCACCCTAGGGAGCCCCGATTCTGTTTGTGAAGAAGAAGGACGGGTCGCATCGGATGTGTATAGATTATCGGGAGCTGAACAAGGTAACAGTGAAGAACCGTTACCCACTCCCGAGGATTGATGATCTCTCTGACCAGTTACAGGGTGCATCTTTGTTCTCCAAGATCGATTTGCATTCAGGTTATCATCAGATGAGAGTCAGAGAGGAGGATGTGTAGAAGACTGCGTTTCGGACGTGCTATGGTCATTATGAGTTCGTGGTGATGCCGTTTGGGCTCACCAATGCTCCTGCCGCGTTCATGGGCCTCATGAACTGCGTGTGCAGACCGATGTTGGATCGTTTTGTGATAGTTTTCATTGATGACATTTTGGTTTATTCCAAGATGCAGGATGAGCACGAGGGGCATCTCCGAGAGGTGTTGGAGACCCTGAGGAGAGAGAGCTTGTATGCTAAGTTCTCCAAGTGTGAGTTCTGGTTACGCGAGGTGCAGTTTCTTGGGCACCTTGTCAACCAGGACGGGATTTCGGTAGACCCGGCCAAGGTGGAGGCCGTGATGAGATGGGAGGTTCCGAAGTCTCCATCCGAGATTCGGAGTTTCCTGGGATTAGCGGGCTATTATTGGAGATTCATCTAGGATTTCTCTAAGATAGTCGTACCATTGACCAGGCTAACAAGGAAGGTCGTGGTCTTTCGTTGGGGGCCTGAGCAGCAGGCAGCGTTCGAGACACTGAGACAAAGATTGTGCGAGGCGCCAATCTTAGCCCTGCCAGAGGGCATGGAGGATTTTGTTGTGTACTGTGATGCGTCCATCTGAGGTTTGAGCGAGGTGTTGATGTAGAGAGGGCATGTCATCGCCTACGCGTCGAGGCAGCTAAAGCCTCACGAGGCGAATTACCCGACGCAAGACTTGGAGCTGCGGGCTGTTGTGTTCGCCCTCAAGATTTGGCGTCATTACCTCTATGGGGTTCGCTGTACCATTTACACGGACCATAAGAGTTTGAGGTACCTCATGGATCAGCCGAATCTAAACATCAGGCAGCATCAGTGGTTGGATGTGATAAAGGATTATGATTGTGAGATCCTTTATCACCCATGGAAGGCCAATGCGGTGGCCGATGCGCTTAGTCGCAAGGTAGCGCCAATCAGAGGCGTGTGCATGAGGACGACGGTGGTGACTCCCCTATTAGAGCAGATTCGGGAAGCTCAGCAGGAGGCTATGAAGGAGGAACATCGGAAGAGCGAGCGGATAGTGGGTCAAGTTACCTCCTTCGATTATGATAGCCGAGGATTATTGACACTACACCATAGGGTGTGGGTGCCGTATCATGGAGGCGTGCGCCAGGTCTTAATGGAGGAGGCACACAAATCCTGATTCTCCATTCATCCCGGGGCAACGTAGATGTATAGTGATCTTCGTCTAGACTATTGGTGGCCCTGCATGACGCGGGATGTGGCTTGGTACGTTGAGTGGTGTTTGACTTGCAGGAATGTCAAGGCCGAGCATCAGAGACCGCACAGCAAGATGCAGCCGTTGGACATCCCGTTGTGGAAATGGGAAGATATTACGATTGTTGAGTCTAGTGGATTGCGTCATGGGCTCGGTCCATAGCCTAGTTTGAACGCCGGTATTGGGCCTGTCCTGTCGTGCATTATTTTGTATTAGGGTTTAGTATATAATCTGCATGCATGCAGACTTAGAAGACATCGCTTTTATTGTTTTCGTTTTAATTGCTTGTAAACCCTAGCTCACCTCTACAGCGGAAGTTCTTCATCGAGCTCTGCTGAGGCGTGACTCAGTTTTGAATCATAAGCTCATATTTGATTCTGTTCTGTGTTCTTTCTTATTTTGTTCTTAAACTGTTAGATTTCTTTTATCGTACTTGTGAAAGATCTAAACGATCAAAGAGTTTTGAACTCATCAATTGGTATCAGAGCAGGAGACTGCGTAATCTATACACACCTCTTCTATCGAAGAAGTTCATAGGGTTTTTATCCCGCATTGATTGATATTTATTGAGCCGTCATTCTTTATTGGCGTATCTCATTAATTGTTAATCTAACCCTAATCGAAAAAAAATTACAAGTCTGATCTTTTACAGGTTTTCGATCAAAAGTATTCACAATGTGTATGGACGATTCTCAAACCAATCCGATAAATATCTCCAACAGCATAGGGTCTACAACAAGAATACCGATCTTGTATACGCAAGACTATGAAGTCTGGACATTCCTCATATTTGAAGATTATGTTTCATGCAACATCAAAGACATTCCTCAAGATGAAAAAGAGAAGTTTCAGTGCAACATCAAAGCTCTAAGGATGATAAGGTTTGCGCTGCAATCGGATACATTTCGTTTGGTAAGTTCCTGTGCTACAGCTAAGGAGATCTGGGATAGATTGAAGGAATTATATTCCACAAATGAAGATCTGGAACACTCTATTCAAATCCTCCTGTTATCAGAGTTTGGCGATTTTAAGCAAAAGCCTGAAGAAAAACTTATCCAAACTTTCGATCGTTTCAATCATCTTTTGAGTAAGATGATAAAGCATGGGATTGAAAGAAAGGTGATTGAACAAAAGGTCACTTTCATGAATGGTCTTAGACCTGAATGGATGGCCGTTGTGTCAACTGTCAAAGCTCATAAACAGTTCAATTCATACTCTCTGGCAAAACTTGTGGGTATTTTAAAATCCCATGAGAATGCCTTATCGAAGGAAATGAATGTAGTTTCGGGTCTGGGTTCCTTAGCTCTTGTCTCCAAAGGAAAGAGTTCGGTTGAAGAAGAAGAGGAATTGGATCTTGCAGATTTTGATCTAACAGGCGAAGAATATGCAATGATGGTGTCAAACCCTAGAAAATTCATCAAGAAGAAATTCCCAGCCAACAAGAACCGAAACTGGCAGGGAAGTTATAGCGCCGAACGGATCAAGGAGGAACCGAAGATGGGATCAAAATCCGAAGAGTCAAAGAAGGAAGCTAAAATTGGAGGCGACTCAGGATTTGACTGTCATTACTGTGGAGGCAAAAATCATTTTGCTAAAGATTGCATGCTGAGAAAGAAAGAAGAGAAGACAAGCGAAGATGATGAGGAAGCGAGCCTCCTGAGAAGATTGGAGGAGATAAAGAAAAGAAAGTCTGTTGTTAATAACTCTACTATGAATGCTTTAATTGTGCAGGGTTCAAACAACAGTGATGAGTTTGGAGGTGTGGAGGTCTGGTCCACAGATTCGGAGGATGATGAAGTTAGGAAGCCTACTCACGGAAAAGCTATGATGGCAAAAGCAGAGCAGTCAATGGGAAGATGCTTTGCGTGACCGAGGGTGTGTCCCAAATGAGAGGATACACAACTGATGGGGGAGTTGAAGAAGAAAGAGAGCGAGAGGACAGATGTTTTGTTGCCAAGCCTGTCAGTGCTCATATCAACGAATGTGATGAGTTGATCAAAAAGGTACAAGATATTCTTGCTTCTCTAAAAATTGATGGGTTTTAGCCATAAGAACTTTCCTATGTGCGCATGCAAAACCCTAATGCTTGGATCTAGGCTTTCTAATAAACATGCTTTGAATCCAAGTCTTCTAATGACTAATTAGGTTAAATAACAACATTGAAACAGATCTAGAATCATACCTTTGAGTTCCTTGTTGATCTTGAGGTCTTGGAGCTTTTAGAGTCACAAATGTCACTCCTCTAATGGCTTACAAACACCAATAGCAAGAAGAATGATTTAGGAGAGAGGAGAGGGGAGGAATTCGGCCAGGGTTCTCTTACTTTAGGAGAGGTGTCGAATTCCCTATGCCATGGGGTCTATTTATACTTGTAGACTCCTTAAGGGTTACAGCCTAAACCCTAATTGGATAATCTTCTCTTAAGGCTATCCTAATCCATTCCATAGATAAGCCTTTGGACGATTTTAGCTATCCTATATCTCATAGAATTCGTCCAAAGCATATCCCAATGGATTTACAGTCTAAAGTTTAACTATCAAACAATTGACAATTTATACCCCTTTATTTAATTAATCTCTTTAAGTCACCAAATTAATTCTAATTAATTCTATGACTTATATTAATCAAATAACAAATATATTATTCATTATATTATTCTCATAATATATTAATAATATTTACTCTCTCTTAATAAATCATCCTATCAAGTTGCTATGGTGAAGGCAACCCAAAAGGACCATGCACAACCGGGTCAAATACTTGTCTAATATAGTTGCAGCCTTAGACACTATTCCAACAGTCTCCCACTTGGATAAGTCTAGTAACTATATTCATAAGTACAATTCGGTTTGCAATCGTAGCTCTCAAAAACGCTGTCAACTCTGATCTAATCAATCTTGTCCTTTAGATAAGGGAACGTACAGTCCTCTGTTAGATATCATGCTGACAATCCTATGGAATGGTTAGTCAAGCATTTAGGTTTCTCGATCTCTGATTTATTTGACATAGAACTTAATCGAACACATCAATTTAGTTCTAACCGGGCCCGGCACATAAGTCAAATCAAATCATCGAGCGGCCGAGATATCGCTTTTACCTTCTTAGATAAAAGTTACAGATAAACTTCGACTTATATGCATTTACTTATTCATTAACCAACTATACACAACAATACGTTTTATAACACCAAGTTACTGATGCGTTTTCGTATTATCAATGTACAATCAATTAACAAATAATAAATCATATATCTAGGTTTTAAGACTATATGATATTATCGTCTTGCGACCACCTTTTTTATCGTATTCCATAAGGTGATTCCAGCAAGCGCGGGTTTATTCCAATGCTCAAAACTAGTTCATAAGCACTCATGAACGTTGCAGCAATCCTTTGCTATGTCTAACACCATTTAGACATTCTACACACCAATTCATGACAATCTTCATTCATATCTACTCCCAACATATGAACGATTGTGGACCATTTGAACAATTCGATTATTCCTAATAAACTCAATTATTCTGGAAGTCAAAACATGCAAAGTGAAACAATAGCTAAACAATTAACATAAGATAGTAACATTACTCATAAATAAAACTCCTTTATTTAATCATCAAATGTCAATTACATTTATCTATTACACGTTTCTAATACTATCTAATCTATGCTAATATCATCCTTCAGCCCAATACTCCTAGCATGCTGCAAGTGCTTAACCCTACTCAGTCCCTTCGTAAGCGGATCTGCTGGGTTATCTCCTGATGATATCCTCTTCACTACGAGTTGTCCTTCTTCTACACGATGTCTAATGAAGTGATACTTTCTGTCGATATGTCTTGATCTACCATGATCCCTCAGTTCCTTGGTCAAGGCAACCGCGCCTTCGTTATCACAGAAAATCTCCATTGGATCCTTTATGGCAGGTACAACTCCAAGATCACCGATGAAGTTCTTTAGCCATATTGCCCCCTTCGACGCTTCGCTCGCTGCAATGTACTCTGATTCGCACGTTGAATCAGCTACGGTTTCCTGCTTGGAACTCTTCCATGTCACTGCTCCTCCATTTAGGGTAAAGACCCATCCCGACTGCGAACGGTAGTTGTCCCTGTCGGTCTGAAAGCTGGCGTCACTATACCCTCGCACCTTCAAGTCATCACTCCCTCCGAGGACTAAGAACCATTCCTTCGTCCTCCGAAGGTACTTAAGGATGTTTTTCACCGCAATCCAATGTGCTTTGCCAGGATTCCCTTGATATCTGCTAACCATGCTCAAAGCGAAGGCTACATCAGGGTGAGTACTAGTCATAGCGTACATGATTGAGCCAACTGCGGAAGCGTATGGTACTCGGCTCATTTCTACTATCTCAGCTTCGGTACTCGGACTTTGAGTCTTACTCAATTTGGCATTACTTTGTATCGGTAGTTCTCCCTTCTTTGAGTTTTCCATACTAAAACGTTTTAGTACCTTCTCTAAGTAAGTATTCTGACTAAGTCCAATTAGTCTCTTACTTCTTTCTCTTACTATCCTTATTCCCAAAATGTAAGAAGCCTCTCCGAGGTCCTTCATAGCGAAGCACTTCCCGAGCCAGGACTTAACCTCCTGCAGAGTCGGGATGTCGTTTCCTATGAGTAATATGTCATCGACATATAGAACGAGGAAGCTTACTATACTCCCACTGGCTTTGACATATACACAAGATTCGTCTTCGCTTCGTACAAATCCAAACTCTTTGACTTTCTCATCGAAGCAAAGATTCCATCTGCGAGACGCTTGCTTAAGTCCATAAATGGACTTCTCAAGCTTACACACTCTATTCGGATGCTTCGGATCCACAAACCCCTCTGGCTGACCCATGTAAACATCCTCAGCCAACTTTCCGTTAAGGAAAGCGATCTTGACATCCATTTGCCAAATCTCATAATCATGAAATGCGGCAATTGCTAGCATCACTCTAATAGATTTAATCTTCGCAACTGGTGAGAAGGTCTCATCATAGTCAACTCCGGGAGTTTGAGTAAAGCCCTTCGCTACCAATCGCGCTTTATATGTGTGTACGTTCCCATCCACGTCGGTCTTCTTCTTGAAGATCCATTTGCACCCAACGGTCTTACGTTCGGGCACGTAATCAACCAAATTCCAAACTTGGTTGTCATACATGAATTGAATCTCGCTATCCATTGCCTCTTTCCACTTTACAGACTCCGGGCCTGCCATGGCTTCCTTATAGCTATTAGGTTCATCAAGGTTTACTAGTGTACCATCACTAATATACGTGTCCCCTTCGGTAGTAATATGAAAGCCATAAAACTGGGGATGAACTCTAACTCTATCGGAACGTCTAAGAGGTAAGGATTCGTCAATCGGTTCAACTGGAGTTTCCTCCTCGGGTTGAATGCCAGCGGTAGAGGTTCCTTCATCTATCGACTCTTGAATCTCTTCAAGTTCGATTTGCCTCCCACTGTCTCCTTGGCTCATGAGTTCTTGCTCTCGGAAAACTCCTCTCCTCGCAACGAAGACAACATTGTCCTTCGGTCTATAGAAGAGATATCCAAAGGATGTCTGCGGGTAGCCGATGAAAATACATCGCTCACTTTGAGGTTCAAGCTTGTCGTGAGTATCTCGTCTTACGAAAGCCTCGCAACCCCAAACCTTGATATGTGCCAACGAGGGAGCTTTCCCTGTCCACATCTCGTGAGGTGTTTTGGCAACCTTCTTAGTAGGGACTCGGTTAAGGATATGGGCTGCAGTCTCTAAGGCATACCCCCAAAAAGAGATAGGTAGTGAAGCACGACTCATCACAGAGCGAACCATATCCAATAAGGTTCGATTACGCCTTTCTGCCACACCATTTAACTATGGTGTCCTAGGAGGCGTCAATTGTGAAACTATTCCACACTCCTTGAGATAATCGTGGAATTCAAGACTTAGGTACTCTCCTCCTCGATCGGATCGAAGCATCTTGATTTTCCTGCCCAATTGATTCTCCACTTCATTCTTGAACTCTTTGAACTTTTCAAAGGTGTCTGACTTTTGCTTGATTAAGTAGATATACCCATATCTACTATAGTCATCGGTAAAAGTCACATAGAAGCGGTTCCCATCCTTCGTGGTTGATCTAAATGGTCCACATATATCAGTATGTATTAGGTCCAATAGACCCTCGCCCCTTTCACATGTACTCGTGAAGGGTGACTTAGTCATCTTTCCAAGCAAACAAGACTCGCATGTGTCATCTTCCCTAAGGTCGAATGACTCCAACACTCCATCCTTTTGGAGTTGCGCTATGCGTTTCTTGTTGACATGTCCAAGACGACAATGCCACAAGGATGCTTTATCCATACTAGTGGAAGAATCAATATTCAAAACATCATTTCCTAAGTTATCAACAGTTTCATATATTCCATTACATGGTATAGCTTCAAGGTAAAAGACACCATTTAGATAAGCCAAAATAGAACCATTCTCATTATTAAAAGAAAATCTAAATCCTTGTCTATATAAACCATGAAATGAAATGATGTTTCTAGCCATTTCTGGCGAATAGCAACAATTGTTCAAATCTAAAACCAAACTATTCCTAAGCACTAAAGAATACACTCCAATCTTGGTCACAGGCGACGATCTTCTGTTCCCCATGATTAGATTGATCCTTCCTTGCTCCACATCCCTACTTCTTCTTAGTCCCTGCACATTAGAACAAATGTGATAACCACAACCGGTATCAAGAACCCAAGAAATAGCATGATTAGAATCGTTAGATTTGATTGTGTATATACCTGCGAAAGATGGCTTGATCTTTCCTTCTTTGATCGCTTGCAGGTAATCCGGGCAGCTTCTCTTCCAATGTCCTATCTTGTGGCAGTGGTGGCACTCTGCCTCCTTTGGGTTAGAGCAGGGCTTAGCGGGATCAACTTTGGTCCCACTAGAAGAGGCACCATCTCGGGCTTTCACCTTGCGATAGTTCTTCGATGAAGCTTTCCTCTTCTTTCCCTTCCCTTGACCAATAGCCAAGACAGGAGCAACGGACGGATTGGGAGTAGGTGCAACAGACTTGTCCTTGAAGTTGCTCTCAGCGACCCTCAAGAGACCTTGGAGTTTGCTTAGGGTGACCTCTTCTTTGTTCATGTGGTAGGTCATCCTAAATTGGTTGTACATCGGAGGCAAAGAGTGAAGCACCATGTCCATTGCCAAGTCCTCACCGAAGTCAACATTTAACTTGCGAAGGCGGTCGACATACCTTTGCATCTTTTGCAGGTGCACGGTAAGAGATTCTCCATGACCCATCTTCGCGGAAATCATGTTGGTGAAAATCTCATAATGCTCTTGTCTCGCGTTTTGATGGTATCTCTCCAATAAGTCTTGGTGCATCTCGTACGGGTACATGTCCTCGTAGGACTTTTGGAATTCGGAGTTCATGGTGGCGATCATGATGCAATGTACCTTCGTTGCATCTCGCTCATGAGTTTCAAAGGCGGTGATTTCGGCGGGAGTAGCAACTTCGGGGTTGATTTTCTCGAGCTTCTCATCGAGGACATACTCCTTATCCTCATAGCGAGCAATGGTGCGAATGTATCTTATCCATTCGCTAAAGTTCGTTCCATCGAAGGTGACCTTTTGGCAAAGGCTCATCAACGTGAAAGAACTAGCAGCATCGTTGTTTGCGTTTGACATCTACAATTAGAAAAGGACAAAGATAGATTAGAATAAGAATCCCTAATTATCACCCAATAAGAAAATTAGGGCTAGGATCCAACAATAACATTTACATACTAGAAAAGGGATGCCGTAATCTAACATGCAAATAAATTGAAGGTAAGTGAATGACGATTCACTAATTCTCCATCACAAAACTTAAACTATTAGTCCTAAGTGTTTTTGATAATTCCTAGGTTCGGATGAGATTCATTGAAACTATTCAATGGCATGTTTAAATCTCGATATGCCCCTCTCATTTGTGACTGGGATGCCGAGGATCACAAAGCGGGTGTGAATTACCATGAAAATTCACATGGTGCCTTCATTGTAACGATCACATATTCGATGTGCCGGTAAACCACACACGCTCCATCGAACTATGATAAACAACGAATCACCCTTTGCCACCTTCGCTTAGAACCAATTAGTGTGCCGGTAAACCACACACGCTCCACTAACATCTTAGCAAGGTGCAAAGTGTAATTTCATGGGATTGCATCAATTCACTTTTCCTAAAGTAACTAGGATTGGGAAATTTTAAAAATATGTGTAGTTACTTCGTATTTGTTATTATACGTTTAATGAGAGGATGAGGTTGCCCTATCCTACCCGTTCGGCTAACGACCCTCCACCAATCAAGCAAGCGGTGGGTGTGAGTGTACACCCATTAAGCGCCATTTTATAGGCGGCAACCTTATACCCACCTTATAGATCGGCTTCGTGAATGAGGCCTACTAGCGGTAAGACTAGCATTTAGTTATACATATATATATATATATATATATATATATATATATATATATATTATTCTAGTAATATCATATTAGTATAGGGTTGTATTTTAAAACTTTTAAAATCTAGGGTTTGAAATTTAAGTTGTATAAATTAAAACTTTTAATCACAAATATAAATTTCAAAACTTGAGGGTAGGTTTTAAACATTTAAAACATGGAGGATCAAATAACAAATAATTCCAATTAACAATTAATATCCTAATTATCTATATTTGATTTTATTCAAGATAATTACCAAAATAATTAAAATAATTAATTAATTATCATATAAGAAAATTAAATATTTTATTAGTTGATAAATACCTTTAACTAGATCAAGATAATAGTCATATATATCAAAAAATCGGATTTAGATTGATCTATTATGATTAAGGTAAGTTTCCATAAGATAATCATGAAAAAATCCCGAATCTGGCCATTCCTGACGCCTGGACTCGCCGAGTGCACAAGGGGACTCGCCGAGTCAGGCCTACTCGCCGAGTCCACCTTGGGACTCGCCGAGTCGGTGACCCAGAAACCTAAAAATCAAATTTTGCAGGTTTGTTTCAGTTAATCAAGCAACAATTTAAAGAAAACCAAGCTAGGCTCTGATACCACTGATGGGTTTTAGCCATAAGAACTTTCCTATGTGCGCATGCAAAACCCTAATGCTTGGATCTAGGCTTTCTAATAAACATGCTTTGAATCCAAGTCTTCTAATGACTAATTAGGTTTAATAACAACATTGAAACAGATCTAGAATCATACCTTTGAGTTCCTTGTTGATCTTGAGGTCTTGGAGCTTTTAGAGTCACAAATGTCACTCCTCTAATGGCTTACAAACACCAATAGCAAGAAGAATGATTTAGGAGAGAGGAGAGGGGAGGAATTCGGCCAGGGTTCTCTTACTTTAGGAGAGGTGTCGAATTCCCTATGCCATGGGGTCTATTTATACTTGTAGACTCCTTAAGGGTTACAGCCTAAACCCTAATTGGATAATCTTCTCTTAAGGCTATCCAAATCCATTCCATAGATAAGCCTTTGGACGATTTTAGCTATCCTATATCTCATAGAATTCGTCCAAAGCATATCCCAATGGATTTACAGTCTAAAGTTTAACTATCAAACAATTGACAGTTTATACCCCTTTATTTAATTAATCTCTTTAAGTCACCAAATTAATTCTAATTAATTCTATGATTTATATTAATCAAATAACAAATATATTATTCATTATATTATTCTCATAATATATTAATAATATTTACTCTCTCTTAATAAATCATCCTATCAAGTTGCTATGGTGAAGGCAACCCAAAAGGACCATGCACAACCGGGTCAAATACTTGTCTAATATAGTTGCAGCCTTAGACACTATTCCAACAAAAATACCTGATAATAATTATGAAAAGGAATTAAATAATTTGAAGTCACTGTTGGGTTAGTGTCTAAGGCTGTAACTATATTTGGTAAGTACTTGACCCGGTTGTGCATGGTCCTTTTGGGTTGCCTTCACCATAGCAACTTGATAGAGTGATTTAGAGAGAAGAGATATTATTATTAATATATTATAAGAATAATATGTTAAAGGAATAATAATATTATTTGATTAATATAATTCATAAATTAATTAAGAATTAATTTGGTGACTTGAAGAGATTAATTGAATAAAGGGGTATAAACTATCAAATGTGTGAAAGTTGTATTTTGAGCTGATAATCCTTATGGATATAGGATTGGACGATTTTAGGGATATGGATCACCTAGAAATCGTCCAAGGGCTATCTAGAAAGGGATTTGGATTGGTTTGAGGCTAAGTTATCCAATTAGGGTTTAAGGGTGAAACCCTAGGAGCTCACAGTATAAATAGACCCATAGGGTTGAGGAAATCGGCCACCATTGTGATTGGAGAAAGCCTAGAGCCGATTTACCTCTTCCTCATCTCTCTCAAATCATCTTCTTGCTAGTTGGTGTTTGTAAGCTATTAGAGGAATGGCATTTCTGACTCTAAGCTCCAAGAAGAAGAAGGTTTTCAAGCAAGTAACTCAAGGTATCATTCTAGATCTATTTTCATATATATATATATTGATTGTTTGTTTATATTAGATCTAGCCATGAAAGTCTTGGATTTGTTGCATGTTCAATTAGTGAAACCTAGATCCAAGCTATAGGGTTGTATGTGCACATAGGTAAAGTTCTTATGTCCAAAACCCATCAGTGGTATCAGAGTCATGATTGGTTTCAATTGAATATGATGCTTAACTGTTTTACTTGCTGAAAATCATTTTTCCTTGCCCTCTGTCAACCCAACTCGGCGAGTCAGTGTTTGGACTCGGCGAGTTGGCCCTACTCAGCGAGTCCAAAGCTTGACTCGGCGAGTTCAAGCGTCAGACAGAGGATAATTTGGGATTTTGTTGCTGTTTTGTCTTGGATTGATACCTAAATCGTTTTATTATGTAAAAATCCGAATTTTAACCTAATTTAATGATTATCCTTGACATAAACATAGATAATTTCAAATCTTTTGAATATTGATTATTTATATGATAAATATTAGACAATTTAAGATTATTTGGTAATTATCTAATGGCTAAAAGTTAATTAGGTCAAATATAGATAATTATGAAATTAATTGTTTAATTTGAATTATTTGTTATTTGATCCCTATTGTTTGAAAAGTTCAATTTATATCCCGAAGTTTTGAAATTTGAATTTTGTGATTAGTAGTTTAATTTAGAAGAATTTAAATTTCAACCCCTAGAGTTTTACAAGTTTAAAATTCAACCATATACTATTATATTATTAAAAGATTAATAAATATACAAGTAAAATTAAAATGCTAGTCTTACCGTTAGTAGGCCTCATTCACGAAGCCGGTCTATAAGGTGGGTATAAGGTTGTTGCCTATAAAATGGCGCTTAATGGGTGTACACTCACACCCACCGCTTGCTTGACCGGTGGAGGGTCGTTAGCCGAACGGGTAGGATAGGGCAACTCTCTCTCCTCATTAATAAGTATAATGAAACTATGAAGTAACTAAACTATTTTATAAAATTCCCAATCCTAGTTACTTTACGAAAAGTGAATTGATGCAATCCCATGAAATTGCACTTTGCACCCTTGCTAAGAAGTTAGTGGATCGTGTGTGGTTTACCGGCACACTAATTGGTTCTAAGCAAAGGTGGCAAAGGGTGATTCATTGTTTATCATAGTTCGATGGAGCGTGTATGGTTTACCGACACATCGAATAGATGATTGTAACAATGAAGGCACCATGTAGATTTGCATGGTGCCTTCATTTATTCATTGGATCTAATTCTTTTCAAATCTCATTGTTGATCCAAGATTTCTTTTAAGATAAAATCTAATTGAAATTCGTTACTGTTCATGTTTAAGCCCAAGATCTCATTTGTTTAAAGTCTCGAATAAGTGAATTGTTACTATTCTTAATTCATATATTCTATTTTTTTTATCGATTTGAGCCCAATCAAAATGTCGAATGATACTGTTCATCAACTTTCAAGCCCAAACATATTTCTTTTAATCCGATATCAAGACTTTTAGTCTAAATCATTCTGAATCGTTAAGTAGATATTCGTCACCTGACTTGTACACAAGCTTTACAAGTTGTACCATTGGATGTTCTGTTCTTCATCGTTTTTGATCTTGAATTTCGTTTTCGATTCAATGTTCCTCTTTATTGATTTGAAGTAATTGTTATTCAAAACCAGTGAATCGATTTTACTTTACTGATTATGATCTCAATCTTGAGAAATCGTCAACTGTTTCTTTGATTTCGATGAACACTCAAGAACATTATGAACAATGATGAAGAACAGGTTGAATGAGTTTTCTTTTTCGATTATGAAAATCAATCAACGATTTGTGATTTTGAACTTGTGAATCAACTGAATCTATTTTGGATAATTATCAGTCGATTATGATCGAGCTGTAATTGAGAACTTAATAATTTCGTTCTTGATTTTGATTTACTGGAAATTGGATTTGGAATCGATATTGGAATCGATTGATTATTTTGAAACAAAAGTAGATGATTGAGGGACGATTCGTGAATGATTAATTTGCAATTTGATCATTCTTTGTTCTTCATCATACGCTTTACTGAGTTGTACATTCTTGATTCTCATCGTGTTCGTGTTTCCTGTGTTCTGATTTCATCAACTTGATAATCCGTTGAAATTGATTAATCTGGTTTGAAATTCCAACTTTGTGAATCGATCATAAGTATTGAGTTTATCTCTTTGATCGATCATGATCAATACAATAGAAATAAGTTCTTTTATTCTCGATCTGAATTCTCGATCAAATGGTGTTCTTTTATTCGGTTGGAATCAAATTGAAATTCACACTCAGATACTGTGTTCGTTCGTATTTGTTCTTGAACAAGATATGTTGGGATTTGATTTCAATGTTCAAGGATGAAGCAATTGAAAAGGATTGATTTAGAAATTGATTTGGAAATCGAACTTGATTTGAGATTTCGATTTTGATTGTCGATGGTTTGGATGGATTTGGATGAACAAACTGAATGATGTTCATGGTTTGGTTTAGCACGTTTGGAGTCCAAGATCGGTATCAAGTTCGCATCTGATCTCAAGAATAATGTTTGCATTTGAAATCTTGAGTTTGCATCTGGATCTTCATTGGATTCGCATTTGATCTTGTTTGGGTTCGCATCTGAAATGTTTGTTCAATTCGCTTCTGGGTCTCAATTTTGAGTTCGCATATGAGATCAAAGACGATTTCGCATATTTGTTTAGTTGGTTACAGAGATCACGTGATTTCGCATTTTGTTCAATTTTGGAGTTAAGATGCGAAGTAATCTCATTTATGGATTGGATTTTGCATTTGGTGATACAGTTGATTTGTTGATGCGAAGCCAAACTATATTCGCATTTGTGTGAACAAACTCAGATTCGCATTGGTATGAATGGAGTTCGCATTTGATGGTTTGTTCAATTTTGGAGTCAAAATGCGAACATAATGAAAAATGTGCGAAGCATGCGAAGTCTTTTACAGTAGAATGCGAATTGGGGAAGAAGACCAAGAATGTTCGCATATTGATTTTGTTCGCATATGGGTGAATCAAATTCAGTTCGCATTTGAGCTCACAGTTGATAAAATAAATTTGAGGTCAAGTTCATTCACAATCTGTGATGTTTTGGAGATATTCGCATTTGAGTCTCAGTTAATTTCGCATTTGGTTAATTGGATTAAAATGCGAAGGTGATTAAAAGTTGAGATTGTGTTCGCATATTTGGATAAATTAGGTGAAAGATGCGAAGGGTGTGGGAATGAAAATGCGAAGCATTCCCTGTTAATCGTTCAATGAAGAAGAAAACAAACATGTTCGCATTTGGTCCCTGCTCTTTTCAATAAATAACAAAAATGGTCAAACTTCGCAAATGGGGTCATAAAATGCTGAAATTGCAGAATTTTCAAATCTGGTCCCTGCAGTTTGTGCGAATTTACACATTTTACCCAGTTTCGCAAATGGGAGTGTGTTTCGCATATTTGGCTGTTTTTGGTGCAACGGGTCACTGCAGAATTTTGAAATTGACGATTTCTACCCATTTTTGAGAAATTTTGTCAAAGGCGATCCGTGAACGAAGCTAAAAATTCAATATTTTTTAGATTTTTCGGATTGAAGCACAATGTTTATGCCACATGTTAAGGGGGAGTTTTGACATGAAAAATTCCGAATAGAGCACGTTCTTTTTCCATAGAGTTTTATAATCAAATTTTGATTATAAAAATGGGGAGAAGTTTTATGTGGAAATTCGAACTTGAATTTTTCATATTACGCGGATTTGAAGACCGAAGTGATCTTGGAGTTTTGAAGCCACGAGATGATGCAATTGGAACTTCGGAAGTGATGTATTTGAAATGGGTTTGGTATTATTGAAGATTTTTGGGGTGTGTTTTTATGCGCAACTTTGGGGTTATTATTTGAAGTTAATCATTCGTTGCTGCTCGGATTGTATGGTCTCACATCCTAGAGCCCAAATTGAAGAATCATGGAAGAATTGAAGATTGAAGTTTGTTTCGACATGTGTCACCTTTGAGGCTCGAACCGCATAGTGCTTGATTTTGGAAGATTTGAAGTGGGTCATTCATTCCTAACTTTGAGGGGGAGAATGTTGGGGTTGCAAAGTTATTCATTCATGACTTTGTAAATGTTTGACTTTTGTAAACCCACTTGCATGTGGTGCTTTAGCCTTTAGACCCATTTGTTAGAGAGTGAGAGAGAGACATGTAAACACCTCTATAAATAGTGGGTTCATACCACTTGTAGAGGTGTGCTTGAGAGATGTAAAAGTGAGTGTGTAAGTGTGTGTTATTTATGTAGTCTAGATCTAGATCCTTTTTGTATAACACCATATACATTCAATATATCTCTTAAACACCCAAATCACCATGTTCAATTGTGCAAGCTTTAATTCCGCATGCCAAACCATGTTCTTTGTCACTACAATTGGTATCAGAGCTTGGTTTTCACGATCAACGTGACTTTTGAAGAACGATTCTCGGTTTGGCAATTTTTGTCACAATTTGATCAATTTTGGTGAGTCTCTCTCTATGATCTCTCTTAATCTCTATGAAATCGTGCGTAACGTTTTTTTATTTTTGATCGTTTTGATTCATTGGATCGAATTTGTTTCAAATCCTTTTGATGATCCAATTAATTTTTTTTTTAGATCATAATTCCAAAAATTCTCAATTTGTTACTGTTCATGATCTATTTTTGATCCCAAATCACGAATCAGTTACTGTTCATGCGAGTTAATGATTAAGCCCATTCGTTAATAATCAGATAAGCAATTTGATCATTCTTTGTTCTTCATCATACGCTTTACTGAGTTGTACATTCTTGATTCTCGTCGTGTTCGTGTTTCCTGTGTTCTGATTTCATCAACTTGATAATCCGTTGAAATTGATTAATCTGGTTTGAAATTCCAACTTTGTGAATCGATCATAAGTATTGAGTTTATCTCTTTGATCGATCATGATCAATACAATAGAAATAAGTTCTTTTATTCTCGATCTGAATTCTCGATCAAATGGTGTTCTTTTATTCGGTTGGAATCAAATTGAAATTCACACTCAGATACTGTGTTCGTTCGTATTTGTTCTTGAACAAGATATGTTGGGATTTGATTTCAATGTTCAAGGATGAAGCAATTGAAAAGGATTGATTTAGAAATTGATTTGGAAATCGAACTTGATTTGAGATTTCGATTTTGATTGTCGATGGTTTGGATGGATTTGGATGAACAAACTGAATGATGTTCATGGTTTGGTTTAGCACGTTTGGAGTCCAAGATCGGTATCAAGTTCGCATCTGATCTCAAGAATAATGTTTGCATTTGAAATCTTGAGTTTGCATCTGGATCTTCATTGGATTCGCATTTGATCTTGTTTGGGTTCGCATCTGAAATGTTTGTTCAATTCGCTTCTGGGTCTCAATTTTGAGTTCGCATATGAGATCAAAGACGATTTCGCATATTTGTTTAGTTGGTTACAGAGATCACGTGATTTCGCATTTTGTTCAATTTTGGAGTTAAGATGCGAAGTAATCTCATTTATGGATTGGATTTTGCATTTGGTGATACAGTTGATTTGTTGATGCGAAGCCAAACTATATTCGCATTTGTGTGAACAAACTCAGATTCGCATTGGTATGAATGGAGTTCGCATTTGATGGTTTGTTCAATTTTGGAGTCAAAATGCGAACATAATGAAAAATGTGCGAAGCATGCGAAGTCTTTTACAGTAGAATGCGAATTGGGGAAGAAGACCAAGAATGTTCGCATATTGATTTTGTTCGCATATGGGTGAATCAAATTCAGTTCGCATTTGAGCTCACAGTTGATAAAATAAATTTGAGGTCAAGTTCATTCACAATCTGTGATGTTTTGGAGATATTCGCATTTGAGTCTCAGTTAATTTCGCATTTGGTTAATTGGATTAAAATGCGAAGGTGATTAAAAGTTGAGATTGTGTTCGCATATTTGGATAAATTAGGTGAAAGATGCGAAGGGTGTGGGAATGAAAATGCGAAGCATTCCCTGTTAATCGTTCAATGAAGAAGAAAACAAACATGTTCGCATTTGGTCCCTGCTCTTTTCAATAAATAACAAAAATGGTCAAACTTCGCAAATGGGGTCATAAAATGCTGAAATTGCAGAATTTTCAAATCTGGTCCCTGCAGTTTGTGCGAATTTACACATTTTACCCAGTTTCGCAAATGGGAGTGTGTTTCGCATATTTGGCTGTTTTTGGTGCAACGGGTCACTGCAGAATTTTGAAATTGACGATTTCTACCCATTTTTGAGAAATTTTGTCAAAGGCGATCCGTGAACGAAGCTAAAAATTCAATATTTTTTAGATTTTTCGGATTGAAGCACAATGTTTATGCCACATGTTAAGGGGGAGTTTTGACATGAAAAATTCCGAATAGAGCACGTTCTTTTTCCATAGAGTTTTATAATCAAATTTTGATTATAAAAATGGGGAGAAGTTTTATGTGGAAATTCGAACTTGAATTTTTCATATTACGCGGATTTGAAGACCGAAGTGATCTTGGAGTTTTGAAGCCACGAGATGATGCAATTGGAACTTCGGAAGTGATGTATTTGAAATGGGTTTGGTATTATTGAAGATTTTTGGGGTGTGTTTTTATGCGCAACTTTGGGGTTATTATTTGAAGTTAATCATTCGTTGCTGCTCGGATTGTATGGTCTCACATCCTAGAGCCCAAATTGAAGAATCATGGAAGAATTGAAGATTGAAGTTTGTTTCGACATGTGTCACCTTTGAGGCTCGAACCGCATAGTGCTTGATTTTGGAAGATTTGAAGTGGGTCATTCATTCCTAACTTTGAGGGGGAGAATGTTGGGGTTGCAAAGTTATTCATTCATGACTTTGTAAATGTTTGACTTTTGTAAACCCACTTGCATGTGGTGCTTTAGCCTTTAGACCCATTTGTTAGAGAGTGAGAGAGAGACATGTAAACACCTCTATAAATAGTGGGTTCATACCACTTGTAGAGGTGTGCTTGAGAGATGTAAAAGTGAGTGTGTAAGTGTGTGTTATTTATGTAGTCTAGATCTAGATCCTTTTTGTATAACACCATATACATTCAATATATCTCTTAAACACCCAAATCACCATGTTCAATTGTGCAAGCTTTAATTCCGCATGCCAAACCATGTTCTTTGTCACTACAATTGGTATCAGAGCTTGGTTTTCACGATCAACGTGACTTTTGAAGAACGATTCTCGGTTTGGCAATTTTTGTCACAATTTGATCAATTTTGGTGAGTCTCTCTCTATGATCTCTCTTAATCTCTATGAAATCGTGCGTAACGTTTTTTTATTTTTGATCGTTTTGATTCATTGGATCGAATTTGTTTCAAATCCTTTTGATGATCCAATTAATTTTTTTTTTAGATCATAATTCCAAAAATTCTCAATTTGTTACTGTTCATGATCTATTTTTGATCCCAAATCACGAATCAGTTACTGTTCATGCGAGTTAATGATTAAGCCCATTCGTTAATAATCAGATAAGCAATTTGATCATTCTTTGTTCTTCATCATACGCTTTACTGAGTTGTACATTCTTGATTCTCGTCGTGTTCGTGTTTCCTGTGTTCTGATTTCATCAACTTGATAATCCGTTGAAATTGATTAATCTGGTTTGAAATTCCAACTTTGTGAATCGATCATAAGTATTGAGTTTATCTCTTTGATCGATCATGATCAATACAATAGAAATAAGTTCTTTTATTCTCGATCTGAATTCTCGATCAAATGGTGTTCTTTTATTCGGTTGGAATCAAATTGAAATTCACACTCAGATACTGTGTTCGTTCGTATTTGTTCTTGAACAAGATATGTTGGGATTTGATTTCAATGTTCAAGGATGAAGCAATTGAAAAGGATCGATTTAGAAATTGATTTGGAAATCGAACTTGATTTGAGATTTCGATTTTGATTGTCGATGGTTTGGATGGATTTGGATGAACAAACTGAATGATGTTCATGGTTTGGTTTAGCACGTTTGGAGTCCAAGATCTGTATCAAGTTCGCATCTGATCTCAAGAATAATGTTCGCATTTGAAATCTTGAGTTTGCATCTAGATCTTCATTGGATTCGCATTTGATCTTGTTTGGGTTCGCATCTGAAATGTTTGTTCAATTCGCTTCTGGGTCTCAATTTTGAGTTCGCATATGAGATCAAAGACGAGTTCGCATATTTGTTTAGTTGGTTATAGAGATCACGTGATTTCGTATTTTGTTCAATTTTGGAGTTAAGATGCGAAGTAATCTCATTTATGGATTGGATTTCGCATTTGGTGATACAGTTGATTTGTTGATGCGAAGCCAAACTATATTCGCATTTGTGTGAACAAACTCAGATTCGCATTGGTATGAATGGAGTTCGCATTTGATGGTTTGTTCAATTTTGGAGTCAAAATGCGAACATAATGAAAAATGTGCGAAGCATGCGAAGTCTTTTACAGTAGAATGCGAATTGGGGAAGAAGACCAAGAATGTTCGCATATTGATTTTGTTCGCATATGGGTGAATCAAATTCAGTTCGCATTTGAGCTCACAGTTGATAAAATAAATTTGAGGTCAAGTTCATTCGCAATCTGTGATGCTTTGGAGATATTCGCATTTGAGTCTCAGTTAATTTCGCATTTGGTTAATTGGATTAAAATGCGAAGGTGATTAAAAGTTGAGATTGTGTTCGCATATTTGGATAAATTAGGTGAAAGATGCGAAGGGTGTGGGAATGAAAATGCGAAGCATTCCCTGTTAATCGTTCAATGAAGAAGAAAACAAACATGCTCGCATTTGGTCCCTGCTCTTTTCAAGAAATAACAAAAATGGTCCAACTTCGCAAATGGGGTCATAAAATGCTGAAATTGCAGAATTTTCAAATATGGTCCCTGCAGTTTGTGCGAATTTACACAATTTACCCAGTTTCGCAAATGGGAGTGTGTTTCGCATATTTGGCTGTTTTTGGTGCAACGGGTCACTGCAGAATTTTTAAATTGACGATGTCTACCCATTTTTGAGAAATTTTGTCAAAGGCGATCCGTGAACGAAGCTAAAAATTCAATATTTTTTGGATTTTTCGGATTGAAGCACAATGTTTATGCCACATGTTAAAGGGGAGTTTTGACATGAAAAATTCCTAATAGAGCACGTTCTTTTTCCATGGAGTTTTATAATCAAATTTCGATTATAAAAAGGGGGAGAAGTTTTATATGGAAATTCGAACTTGAATTTTTCATATTACGCGGATTTGAAGACCGAAGTGATCTTGGAGTTTTGAAGCCACGAGATGATGCAATTGGAACTTAGGAAGTGGTGTATTTGAAATGGGTTTGGTATTATTGAAGATTTTTGGGGTGTGTTTTTATGCGTAACTTTGGGGTGATTATTTGAAGTTAATCATTTGTTGCTGCTCGGATTGTATGGTCTCACATCCTAGAGCCCAAATTGAAGAATCATGGAAGAATTGAAGATTGAAGTTCGTTTCGACATGTGTCACCTTTGAGGCTCGAACCGCGTAGTGCTTGATTTTGGAAGATTTGAAGTGGGTCATTCATTCCTAACTTTGAGGGGGAGAATGTTGGGGTTGCAAAGTTATTCATTCATGACTTTGTAAATGTTTGACTTTTGTAAAACCCACTTGCATGTGGTGCTTTAGCCTTTAGACCCATTTGTTAGAGAGTGAGAGAGAGACATGTAAACACCTCTATAAATAGTGGGTTCATACCACTTGTAGAGGTGTGCTTGAGAGATGTAAAAGTGAGTGTGTAAGTGTGTGTTATTTATGTAGTCTAGATCTAGATCCTTTTTGTATAACACCATATACATTCAATATATCTCTTAAACACCCAAATCACCATGTTCAATTGTGCAAGCTTTAATTCCGCATGCCAAACCATGTTCTTTGTCACTACAATTGGTATCAGAGCTTGGTTTTCACGATCAACGTGACTTTTGAAGAACGATTCTCGGTTTGGCAATTTTTGTCACAATTTGATCAATTTTGGTGAGTCTCTCTCTATGATCTCTCTTAATCTCTATGAAATCGTGCGTAACGTTTTTTTATGTTTGATCGTTTTGATTCATTGGATCGAATTTGTTTCAAATCCTTTTGATGATCCAATTAATTTTTTTTTAGATCATAATTCCAAAAATTCTCAATTTGTTACTGTTCATGATCTATTTTTGAGCCCAAATCACGAATCAGTTACTGTTCATGCGAGTTAATGATTAAGCCCATTCGTTAATAATCAGATAAGCAATTTGATCATTCTTTGTTCTTCATCATACGCTTTACTGAGTTGTACATTCTTGATTCTCATCGTGTTCGTGTTTCCTGTGTTCTGATTTCATCAACTTGATAATCCGTTGAAATTGATTAATCTGGTTTGAAATTCCAACTTTGTGAATCGATCATAAGTATTGAGTTTATCTCTTTGATCGATCATGATCAATACAATAGAAATAAGTTCTTTTATTCTCGATCTGAATTCTCGATCAAATGGTGTTCTTTTATTCGGTTGGAATCAAATTGAAATTCACACTCAGATATTGTGTTCGTTCGTATTTGTTCTTGAACAAGATATGTTGGGATTTGATTTCAATGTTCAAGGATGAAGCAATTGAAAAGGATCGATTTAGAAATTGATTTGGAAATCAAACTTGATTTGAGATTTCGATTTTGATTGTCGATGGTTTGGATGGATTTGGATGAACAAACTGAATGATGTTCATGGTTTGGTTTAGCACGTTTGGAGTCCAAGATCTGTATCAAGTTCGCATCTGATCTCAAGAATAATGTTCGCATTTGAAATCTTGAGTTTGCATCTGGATCTTCATTGGATTCGCATTTGATCTTGTTTGGGTTCGCATCTGAAATGTTTGTTCAATTCGCATCTGGGTCTCAATTTTGAGTTCGCATATGAGATCAAAGACGAGTTCGCATATTTGTTTAGTTGGTTACAGAGATCACGTGATTTCGCATTTTGTTCAATTTTGGAGTTAAGATGCGAAGTAATCTCATTTATGGATTGGATTTTGCATTTGGTGATACAGTTGATTTGTTGATGCGAAGCCAAACTATATTCGCATTTGTGTGAACAAACTCAGATTCGCATTGGTATGAATGGAGTTCGCATTTGATGGTTTGTTCAATTTTGGAGTCAAAATGCGAACATAATGAAAAATGTGCGAAGCATGCGAAGTCTTTTACAGTAGAATGCGAATTGGGGAAGAAGACCAAGAATGTTCGCATATTGATTTTGTTCGCATATGGGTGAATCAAATTCAGTTCGCATTTGAGCTCACAGTTGATAAAATAAATTTGAGGTCAAGTTCATTCGCAATCTGTGATGTTTTGGAGATATTCGCATTTGAGTCTTAGTTAATTTCGCATTTGGTTAATTGGATTAAAATGCGAAGGTGATTAAAAGTTGAGATTGTGTTCGCATATTTTTATAAATTAGGTGAAAGATGCGAAGGGTGTGGGAATGAAAATGCGAAGCATTCCCTGTTAATCGTTCAATGAAGAAGAAAACAAACATGTTCGCATTTGGTCCCTGCTCTTTTCAATAAATAACAAAAATGGTCAAACTTCGCAAATGGGGTCATAAAATGCTGAAATTGCAGAATTTTCAAATCTGGTCCCTGCAGTTTGTGCGAATTTACACATTTTACCCAGTTTCGCAAATGGGAGTGTGTTTCGCATATTTGGCTGTTTTTGGTGCAACGGGTCACTGCAGAATTTTGAAATTGACGATTTCTACCCATTTTTGAGAAATTTTGTCAAAGGCGATCCGTGAACGAAGCTAAAAATTCAATATTTTTTGGATTTTTCGGATTGAAGCACAATGTTTATGCCACATGTTAAAGGGGAGTTTTGACATGAAAAATTCCTAATAGAGCACGTTCTTTTTCCATGGAGTTTTATAATCAAATTTCGATTATAAAAAGGGGGAGAAGTTTTATATGGAAATTCGAACTTGAATTTTTCATATTACGCGGATTTGAAGACCGAAGTGATCTTGGAGTTTTGAAGCCACGAGATGATGCAATTGGAACTTAGGAAGTGGTGTATTTGAAATGGGTTTGGTATTATTGAGGATTTTTGGGGTGTGTTTTTATGCGTAACTTTGGGGTGATTATTTGAAGTTAATCATTCGTTGCTGCTCGGATTGTATGGTCTCACATCCTAGAGCCCAAATTGAAGAATCATGGAAGAATTGAAGATTGAAGTTCGTTTCGACATGTGTCACCTTTGAGGCTCGAACCGCATAGTGCTTGATTTTGGAAGATTTGAAGTGGGTCATTCATTCCTAACTTTGAGGGGGAGAATGTTGGGGTTGCAAAGTTATTCATTCATGACTTTGTAAATGTTTGACTTTTGTAAAACCCACTTGCATGTGGTGCTTTAGCCTTTAGACCCATTTGTTAGAGAGTGAGAGAGAGACATGTAAACACCTCTATAAATAGTGGGTTCATACCACTTGTAGAGGTGTGCTTGAGAGATGTAAAAGTGAGTGTGTAAGTGTGTGTTATTTATGTAGTCTAGATCTAGATCCTTTTTGTATAACACCATATACATTCAATATATCTCTTAAACACCCAAATCACCATGTTCAATTGTGCAAGCTTTAATTCCGCATGCCAAACCATGTTCTTTGTCACTACAATTGGTATCAGAGCTTGGTTTTCACGATCAACGTGACTTTTGAAGAACGATTCTCGGTTTGGCAATTTTTGTCACAATTTGATCAATTTTGGTGAGTCTCTCTCTATGATCTCTCTTAATCTCTATGAAATCGTGCGTAACGTTTTTTTATGTTTGATCGTTTTGATTCATTGGATCGAATTTGTTTCAAATCCTTTTGATGATCCAATTAATTTTTTTTTTAGATCATAATTCCAAAAATTCTCAATTTGTTACTGTTCATGATCTATTTTTGAGCCCAAATCACGAATCAGTTACTGTTCATGCGAGTTAATGATTAAGCCCATTCGTTAATAATCACATAAGCAATTTGATCATTCTTTGTTCTTCATCATACGCTTTACTGAGTTGTACATTCTTGATTCTCATCGTGTTCGTGTTTCCTGTGTTCTGATTTCATCAACTTGATAATCCGTTGAAATTGATTAATCTGGTTTGAAATTCCAACTTTGTGAATCGATCATAAGTATTGAGTTTATCTCTTTGATCGATCATGATCAATACAATAGAAATAAGTTCTTTTATTCTCGATCTGAATTCTCGATCAAATGGTGTTCTTTTATTCGGTTGGAATCAAATTGAAATTCACACTCAGATACTGTGTTCGTTCGTATTTGTTCTTGAACAAGATATGTTGGGATTTGATTTCAATGTTCAAGGATGAAGCAATTGAAAAGGATCGATTTAGAAATTGATTTGGAAATCAAACTTGATTTGAGATTTCGATTTTGATTGTCGATGGTTTGGATGGATTTGGATGAACAAACTGAATGATGTTCATGGTTTGGTTTAGCACGTTTGGAGTCCAAGATCTGTATCAAGTTCGCATCTGATCTCAAGAATAATGTTCGCATTTGAAATCTTGAGTTTGCATCTGGATCTTCATTGGATTCGCATTTGATCTTGTTTGGGTTCGCATCTGAAATGTTTGTTCAATTCGCATCTGGGTCTCAATTTTGAGTTCGCATATTTGTTTAGTTGGTTACAGAGATCACGTGATTTCGCATTTTGTTCAATTTTGGAGTTAAGATGCGAAGTAATCTCATTTATGGATTGGATTTCGCATTTGGTGATACAGTTGATTTGTTGATGCGAAGCCAAACTATATTCGCATTTGTGTGAACAAACTCAGATTCGCATTGGTATGAATGGAGTTCGCATTTGATGGTTTGTTCAATTTTGGAGTCAAAATGCGAACATAATGAAAAATGTGCGAAGCATGCGAAGTCTTTTACAGTAGAATGCGAATTGGGGAAGAAGACCAAGAATGTTCGCATATTGATTTTGTTCGCATATGGGTGAATCAAATTCAGTTCGCATTTGAGCTCACAGTTGATAAAATAAATTTGAGGTCAAGTTCATTCGCAATCTGTGATGTTTTGGAGATATTCGCATTTGAGTCTCAGTTAATTTCGCATTTGGTTAATTGGATTAAAATGCGAAGGTGATTAAAAGTTGAGATTGTGTTCGCATATTTTTATAAATTAGGTGAAAGATGTGAAGGGTGTGGGAATGAAAATGCGAAGCATTCCCTGTTAATCGTTCAATGAAGAAGAAAACAAACATGTTCGCATTTGGTCCCTGCTCTTTTCAAGAAATAACAAAAATGGTCCAACTTCGCAAATGGGGTCATAAAATGCTGAAATTGCAGAATTTTCAAATCTGGTCCCTGCAGTTTGTGCGAATTTACACAATTTACCCAGTTTCGCAAATGGGAGTGTGTTTCGCATATTTGGCTGTTTTTGGTGCAACGGATCACTGCAGAATTTTTAAATTGACGATGTCTACCCATTTTTGAGAAATTTTGTCAAAGGCGATCCGTGAACGAAGCTAAAAATTCAATATTTTTTGGATTTTTCGGATTGAAGCACAATGTTTATGCCACATGTTAAAGGGGAGTTTTGACATGAAAAATTCCTAATAGAGCACGTTCTTTTTCCATGGAGTTTTATAATCAAATTTCGATTATAAAAAGGGGGAGAAGTTTTATATGGAAATTCGAACTTGAATTTTTCATATTACGCGGATTTGAAGACCGAAGTGATCTTGGAGTTTTGAAGCCACGAGATGATGCAATTGGAACTTAGGAAGTGGTGTATTTGAAATGGGTTTGGTATTATTGACGATTTTTGGGGTGTGTTTTCATGCGTAACTTTGGGGTGATTATTTGAAGTTAATCATTCGTTGCTGCTCGGATTGTATGGTCTCACATCCTAGAGCCCAAATTGAAGAATCATGGAAGAATTGAAGATTGAAGTTCGTTTCGACATGTGTCACCTTTGAGGCTCGATCCGCGTAGTGCTTGATTTTGGAAGATTTGAAGTGGGTCATTCATTCCTAACTTTGAGGGGGAGAATGTTGGGGTTGCAAAGTTATTCATTCATGACTTTGTAAATGTTTGACTTTTGTAAAACCCACTTGCATGTGGTGCTTTAGCCTTTAGACCCATTTGTTAGAGAGTGAGAGAGAGACATGTAAACACCTCTATAAATAGTGGGTTCATACCACTTGTAGAGGTGTGCTTGAGAGATGTAAAAGTGAGTGTGTAAGTGTGTGTTATTTATGTAGTCTAGATCTAGATCCTTTTTGTGTAACACCATATACATTCAATATATCTCTTAAACACCCAAATCACCATGTTCAATTGCAAGCTTTAATTCTGCATGCCAAACCATGTTCTTTGTCACTACAATTGGTATCAGAGCTTGGTTTTCACGATCAACGTGACTTTTGAAGAACGATTCTCGGTTTGGCAATTTTTGTCACAATTTGATCAATTTTGGTGAGTCTCTCTCTATGATCTCTCTTAATCTCTATGAAATCGTGCGTAACGTTTTTTTATGTTTGATCGTTTTGATTCATTGGATCGAATTTGTTTCAAATCCTTTTGATGATCCAATTAAATTTTTTTTAGATCATAATTCCAAAAATTCTCAATTTGTTACTGTTCATGATCTATTTTTGAGCCCAAATCACGAATCAGTTACTGTTCATGCGAGTTAATGATTAAGCCCGTTCGTTAATAATCAGATAAGCAATTTGATCATTCTTTGTTCTTCATCATACGCTTTACTGAGTTGTACATTCTTGATTCTCATCGTGTTCGTGTTTCCTGTGTTCTGATTTCATCAACTTGATAATCCGTTGAAATTGATTAATCTGGTTTGAAATTCCAACTTTGTGAATCGATCATAAGTATTGAGTTTATCTCTTTGATCGATCATGATCAATACAATAGAAATAAGTTCTTTTATTCTCGATCTGAATTCTCGGTCAAATGGTGTTCTTTTATTCGGTTGGAATCAAATTGAAATTCACACTCAGATACTGTGTTCGTTCGTATTTGTTCTTGAACAAGATATGTTGGGATTTGATTTCAATGTTCAAGGATGAAGCAATTGAAAAGGATCGATTTAGAAATTGATTTGGAAATCAAACTTGATTTGAGATTTCGATTTTGATTGTCGATGGTTTGGATGGATTTGGATGAACAAACTGAATGATGTTCATGGTTTGGTTTAGCACGTTTGGAGTCCAAGATCTGTATCAAGTTCGCATCTGATCTCAAGAATAATGTTCGCATTTGAAATCTTGAGTTTGCATCTGGATCTTCATTGGATTCGCATTTGATCTTGTTTGGGTTCGCATCTGAAATGTTTGTTCAATTCGCATCTGGGTCTCAATTTTGAGTTCGCATATGAGATCAAAGACGAGTTCGCATATTTGTTTAGTTGGTTACAGAGATCACATGATTTCGCATTTTGTTCAATTATGGAGTTAAGATGCGAAGTAATCTCATTTATGGATTGGATTTTGCATTTGGTGATACAGTTGATTTGTTGATGCGAAGCCAAACTATATTCGCATTTGTGTGAACAAACTCAGATTCGCATTGGTATGAATGGAGTTCGCATTTGATGGTTTGTTCAATTTTGGAGTCAAAATGCGAACATAATGAAAAATGTGCGAAGCATGCGAAGTCTTTTACAGTAGAATGCAAATTGGGGAAGAAGACCAAGAATGTTCGCATATTGATTTTGTTCGCATATGGGTGAATCAAATTCAGTTCGCATTTGAGCTCACAGTTGATAAAATAAATTTGAGGTCAAGTTCATTCGCAATCTGGGATGTTTTGGAGATATTCGCATTTGAGTCTCAGTTAATTTCGCATTTGGTTAATTGGATTAAAATGCGAAGGTGATTAAAAGTTGAGATTGTGTTCGCATATTTTTATAAATTAGGTGAAAGATGCGAAGGGTGTGGGAATGAAAATGCGAAGCATTCCCTGTTAATCGTTCAATGAAGAAGAAAACAAACATGTTCGCATTTGGTCCCTGCTCTTTTCAAGAAATAACAAAAATGGTCCAACTTCGCAAATGGGGTCATAAAATGCTGAAATTGCAGAATTTTCAAATCTGGTCCCTGCAGTTTGTGCGAATTTACACAATTTACCCAGTTTCGCAAATGGGAGTGTGTTTCGCATATTTGGCTGTTTTTGGTGCAACGGGTCACTGCAGAATTTTGAAATTGACGATTTCTACCCATTTTTGAGAAATTTTGTCAAAGGCGATCCGTGAACGAAGCTAAAAATTCAATATTTTTTAGATTTTTCGGATTGAAGCACAATGTTTATGCCACATGTTAAGGGGGAGTTTTGACATGAAAAATTCCGAATAGAGCACGTTCTTTTTCCATGGAGTTTTATAATCAAATTTCGATTATAAAAAGGGGGAGAAGTTTTATATGGAAATTCGAACTTGAATTTTTCATATTACGCGGATTTGAAGACCAAAGTGATCTTGGAGTTTTGAAGCCACGAGATGATGCAATTGGAACTTCGGAAGTGATGTATTTGAAATGGGTTTGGTATTATTGAAGATTTTTGGGGTGTGTTTTTATGCGCAACTTTGGGGTTATTATTTGAAGTTAATCATTCGTTGCTGCTCGGATTGTATGGTCTCACATCCTAGAGCCCAAATTGAAGAATCATGGAAGAATTGAAGATTGAAGTTTGTTTCGACATGTGTCACCTTTGAGGCTCGAACCGCATAGTGCTTGATTTTGGAAGATTTGAAGTGGGTCATTCATTCCTAACTTTGAGGGGGAGAATGTTGGGGTTGCAAAGTTATTCATTCATGACTTTGTAAATGTTTGACTTTTGTAAACCCACTTGCATGTGGTGCTTTAGCCTTTAGACCCATTTGTTAGAGAGTGAGAGAGAGACATGTAAACACCTCTATAAATAGTGGGTTCATACCACTTGTAGAGGTGTGCTTGAGAGATGTAAAAGTGAGTGTGTAAGTGTGTGTTATTTATGTAGTCTAGATCTAGATCCTTTTTGTATAACACCATATACATTCAATATATCTCTTAAACACCCAAATCACCATGTTCAATTGTGCAAGCTTTAATTCCGCATGCCAAACCATGTTCTTTGTCACTACAATTGGTATCAGAGCTTGGTTTTCACGATCAACGTGACTTTTGAAGAACGATTCTCGGTTTGGCAATTTTTGTCACAATTTGATCAATTTTGGTGAGTCTCTCTCTATGATCTCTCTTAATCTCTATGAAATCGTGCGTAACGTTTTTTTATTTTTGATCGTTTTGATTCATTGGATCGAATTTGTTTCAAATCCTTTTGATGATCCAATTAATTTTTTTTTTAGATCATAATTCCAAAAATTCTCAATTTGTTACTGTTCATGATCTATTTTTGATCCCAAATCACGAATCAGTTACTGTTCATGCGAGTTAATGATTAAGCCCATTCGTTAATAATCAGATAAGCAATTTGATCATTCTTTGTTCTTCATCATACGCTTTACTGAGTTGTACATTCTTGATTCTCGTCGTGTTCGTGTTTCCTGTGTTCTGATTTCATCAACTTGATAATCCGTTGAAATTGATTAATCTGGTTTGAAATTCCAACTTTGTGAATCGATCATAAGTATTGAGTTTATCTCTTTGATCGATCATGATCAATACAATAGAAATAAGTTCTTTTATTCTCGATCTGAATTCTCGATCAAATGGTGTTCTTTTATTCGGTTGGAATCAAATTGAAATTCACACTCAGATACTGTGTTCGTTCGTATTTGTTCTTGAACAAGATATGTTGGGATTTGATTTCAATGTTCAAGGATGAAGCAATTGAAAAGGATCGATTTAGAAATTGATTTGGAAATCGAACTTGATTTGAGATTTCGATTTTGATTGTCGATGGTTTGGATGGATTTGGATGAACAAACTGAATGATGTTCATGGTTTGGTTTAGCACGTTTGGAGTCCAAGATCTGTATCAAGTTCGCATCTGATCTCAAGAATAATGTTCGCATTTGAAATCTTGAGTTTGCATCTAGATCTTCATTGGATTCGCATTTGATCTTGTTTGGGTTCGCATCTGAAATGTTTGTTCAATTCGCTTCTGGGTCTCAATTTTGAGTTCGCATATGAGATCAAAGACGAGTTCGCATATTTGTTTAGTTGGTTATAGAGATCACGTGATTTCGCATTTTGTTCAATTTTGGAGTTAAGATGCGAAGTAATCTCATTTATGGATTGGATTTCGCATTTGGTGATACAGTTGATTTGTTGATGCGAAGCCAAACTATATTCGCATTTGTGTGAACAAACTCAGATTCGCATTGGTATGAATGGAGTTCGCATTTGATGGTTTGTTCAATTTTGGAGTCAAAATGCGAACATAATGAAAAATGTGCGAAGCATGCGAAGTCTTTTACAGTAGAATGCGAATTGGGGAAGAAGACCAAGAATGTTCGCATATTGATTTTGTTCGCATATGGGTGAATCAAATTCAGTTCGCATTTGAGCTCACAGTTGATAAAATAAATTTGAGGTCAAGTTCATTCGCAATCTGTGATGTTTTGGAGATATTCGCATTTGAGTCTCAGTTAATTTCGCATTTGGTTAATTGGATTAAAATGCGAAGGTGATTAAAAGTTGAGATTGTGTTCGCATATTTGGATAAATTAGGTGAAAGATGCGAAGGGTGTGGGAATGAAAATGCGAAGCATTCCCTGTTAATCGTTCAATGAAGAAGAAAACAAACATGCTCGCATTTGGTCCCTGCTCTTTTCAAGAAATAACAAAAATGGTCCAACTTCGCAAATGGGGTCATAAAATGCTGAAATTGCAGAATTTTCAAATATGGTCCCTGCAGTTTGTGCGAATTTACACAATTTACCCAGTTTCGCAAATGGGAGTGTGTTTCGCATATTTGGCTGTTTTTGGTGCAACGGGTCACTGCAGAATTTTTAAATTGACGATGTCTACCCATTTTTGAGAAATTTTGTCAAAGGCGATCCGTGAACGAAGCTAAAAATTCAATATTTTTTGGATTTTTCGGATTGAAGCACAATGTTTATGCCACATGTTAAAGGGGAGTTTTGACATGAAAAATTCCTAATAGAGCACGTTCTTTTTCCATGGAGTTTTATAATCAAATTTCGATTATAAAAAGGGGGAGAAGTTTTATATGGAAATTCGAACTTGAATTTTTCATATTACGCGGATTTGAAGACCGAAATGATCTTGGAGTTTTGAAGCCACGAGATGATGCAATTGGAACTTAGGAAGTGGTGTATTTGAAATGGGTTTGGTATTATTGAAGATTTTTGGGGTGTGTTTTTATGCGTAACTTTGGGGTGATTATTTGAAGTTAATCATTTGTTGCTGCTCGGATTGTATGGTCTCACATCCTAGAGCCCAAATTGAAGAATCATGGAAGAATTGAAGATTGAAGTTCGTTTCGACATGTGTCACCTTTGAGGCTCGAACCGCGTAGTGCTTGATTTTGGAAGATTTGAAGTGGGTCATTCATTCCTAACTTTGAGGGGGAGAATGTTGGGGTTGCAAAGTTATTCATTCATGACTTTGTAAATGTTTGACTTTTGTAAAACCCACTTGCATGTGGTGCTTTAGCCTTTAGACCCATTTGTTAGAGAGTGAGAGAGAGACATGTAAACACCTCTATAAATAGTGGGTTCATACCACTTGTAGAGGTGTGCTTGAGAGATGTAAAAGTGAGTGTGTAAGTGTGTGTTATTTATGTAGTCTAGATCTAGATCCTTTTTGTATAACACCATATACATTCAATATATCTCTTAAACACCCAAATCACCATGTTCAATTGTGCAAGCTTTAATTCCGCATGCCAAACCATGTTCTTTGTCACTACAATTGGTATCAGAGCTTGGTTTTCACGATCAACGTGACTTTTGAAGAACGATTCTCGGTTTGGCAATTTTTGTCACAATTTGATCAATTTTGGTGAGTCTCTCTCTATGATCTCTCTTAATCTCTATGAAATCGTGCGTAACGTTTTTTTATGTTTGATCGTTTTGATTCATTGGATCGAATTTGTTTCAAATCCTTTTGATGATCCAATTAATTTTTTTTTAGATCATAATTCCAAAAATTCTCAATTTGTTACTGTTCATGATCTATTTTTGAGCCCAAATCACGAATCAGTTACTGTTCATGCGAGTTAATGATTAAGCCCATTCGTTAATAATCAGATAAGCAATTTGATCATTCTTTGTTCTTCATCATACGCTTTACTGAGTTGTACATTCTTGATTCTCATCGTGTTCGTGTTTCCTGTGTTCTGATTTCATCAACTTGATAATCCGTTGAAATTGATTAATCTGGTTTGAAATTCCAACTTTGTGAATCGATCATAAGTATTGAGTTTATCTCTTTGATCGATCATGATCAATACAATAGAAATAAGTTCTTTTATTCTCGATCTGAATTCTCGATCAAATGGTGTTCTTTTATTCGGTTGGAATCAAATTGAAATTCACACTCAGATATTGTGTTCGTTCGTATTTGTTCTTGAACAAGATATGTTGGGATTTGATTTCAATGTTCAAGGATGAAGCAATTGAAAAGGATCGATTTAGAAATTGATTTGGAAATCAAACTTGATTTGAGATTTCGATTTTGATTGTCGATGGTTTGGATGGATTTGGATGAACAAACTGAATGATGTTCATGGTTTGGTTTAGCACGTTTGGAGTCCAAGATCTGTATCAAGTTCGCATCTGATCTCAAGAATAATGTTCGCATTTGAAATCTTGAGTTTGCATCTGGATCTTCATTGGATTCGCATTTGATCTTGTTTGGGTTCGCATCTGAAATGTTTGTTCAATTCGCATCTGGGTCTCAATTTTGAGTTCGCATATGAGATCAAAGACGAGTTCGCATATTTGTTTAGTTGGTTACAGAGATCACGTGATTTCGCATTTTGTTCAATTTTGGAGTTAAGATGCGAAGTAATCTCATTTATGGATTGGATTTTGCATTTGGTGATACAGTTGATTTGTTGATGCGAAGCCAAACTATATTCGCATTTGTGTGAACAAACTCAGATTCTCATTGGTATGAATGGAGTTCGCATTTGATGGTTTGTTCAATTTTGGAGTCAAAATGCGAACATAATGAAAAATGTGCGAAGCATGCGAAGTCTTTTACAGTAGAATGCAAATTGGGGAAGAAGACCAAGAATGTTCGCATATTGATTTTGTTCGCATATGGGTGAATCAAATTCAGTTCGCATTTGAGCTCACAGTTGATAAAATAAATTTGAGGTCAAGTTCATTCGCAATCTGTGATGTTTTGGAGATATTCGCATTTGAGTCTTAGTTAATTTCGCATTTGGTTAATTGGATTAAAATGCGAAGGTGATTAAAAGTTGAGATTGTGTTCGCATATTTTTATAAATTAGGTGAAAGATGCGAAGGGTGTGGGAATGAAAATGCGAAGCATTCCCTGTTAATCGTTCAATGAAGAAGAAAACAAACATGTTCGCATTTGGTCCCTGCTCTTTTCAATAAATAACAAAAATGGTCAAACTTCGCAAATGGGGTCATAAAATGCTGAAATTGCAGAATTTTCAAATCTGGTCCCTGCAGTTTGTGCGAATTTACACATTTTACCCAGTTTCGCAAATGGGAGTGTGTTTCGCATATTTGGCTGTTTTTGGTGCAACGGGTCACTGCAGAATTTTGAAATTGACGATTTCTACCCATTTTTGAGAAATTTTGTCAAAGGCGATCCGTGAACGAAGCTAAAAATTCAATATTTTTTGGATTTTTCGGATTGAAGCACAATGTTTATGCCACATGTTAAAGGGGAGTTTTGACATGAAAAATTCCTAATAGAGCACGTTCTTTTTCCATGGAGTTTTATAATCAAATTTCGATTATAAAAAGGGGGAGAAGTTTTATATGGAAATTCGAACTTGAATTTTTCATATTACGCGGATTTGAAGACCGAAGTGATCTTGGAGTTTTGAAGCCACGAGATGATGCAATTGGAACTTAGGAAGTGGTGTATTTGAAATGGGTTTGGTATTATTGACGATTTTTGGGGTGTGTTTTTATGCGTAACTTTGGGGTGATTATTTGAAGTTAATCATTCGTTGCTGCTCGGATTGTATGGTCTCACATCCTAGAGCCCAAATTGAAGAATCATGGAAGAATTGAAGATTGAAGTTCGTTTCGACATGTGTCACCTTTGAGGCTCGAACCGCATAGTGCTTGATTTTGGAAGATTTGAAGTGGGTCATTCATTCCTAACTTTGAGGGGGAGAATGTTGGGGTTGCAAAGTTATTCATTCATGACTTTGTAAATGTTTGACTTTTGTAAAACCCACTTGCATGTGGTGCTTTAGCCTTTAGACCCATTTGTTAGAGAGTGAGAGAGAGACATGTAAACACCTCTATAAATAGTGGGTTCATACCACTTGTAGAGGTGTGCTTGAGAGATGTAAAAGTGAGTGTGTAAGTGTGTGTTATTTATGTAGTCTAGATCTAGATCCTTTTTGTATAACACCATATACATTCAATATATCTCTTAAACACCCAAATCACCATGTTCAATTGTGCAAGCTTTAATTCCGCATGCCAAACCATGTTCTTTGTCACTACAATTGGTATCAGAGCTTGGTTTTCACGATCAACGTGACTTTTGAAGAACGATTCTCGGTTTGGCAATTTTTGTCACAATTTGATCAATTTTGGTGAGTCTCTCTCTATGATCTCTCTTAATCTCTATGAAATCGTGCGTAACGTTTTTTTATGTTTGATCGTTTTGATTCATTGGATCGAATTTGTTTCAAATCCTTTTGATGATCCAATTAATTTTTTTTTAGATCATAATTCCAAAAATTCTCAATTTGTTACTGTTCATGATCTATTTTTGAGCCCAAATCACGAATCAGTTACTGTTCATGCGAGTTAATGATTAAGCCCATTCGTTAATAATCAGATAAGCAATTTGATCATTCTTTGTTCTTCATCATACGCTTTACTGAGTTGTACATTCTTGATTCTCATCGTGTTCGTGTTTCCTGTGTTCTGATTTCATCAACTTGATAATCCGTTGAAATTGATTAATCTGGTTTGAAATTCCAACTTTGTGAATCGATCATAAGTATTGAGTTTATCTCTTTGATCGATCATGATCAATACAATAGAAATAAGTTCTTTTATTCTCGATCTGAATTCTCGATCAAATGGTGTTCTTTTATTCGGTTGGAATCAAATTGAAATTCACACTCAGATACTGTGTTCGTTCGTATTTGTTCTTGAACAAGATATGTTGGGATTTGATTTCAATGTTCAAGGATGAATCAATTGAAAAGGATCGATTTAGAAATTGATTTGGAAATCAAACTTGATTTGAGATTTCGATTTTGATTGTCGATGGTTTGGATGGATTTGGATGAACAAACTGAATGATGTTCATGGTTTGGTTTAGCACGTTTGGAGTCCAAGATCTGTATCAAGTTCGCATCTGATCTCAAGAATAATGTTCGCATTTGAAATCTTGAGTTTGCATCTGGATATTCATTGGATTCGCATTTGATCTTGTTTGGGTTCGCATCTGAAATGTTTGTTCAATTCGCATCTGGGTCTCAATTTTGAGTTCGCATATTTGTTTAGTTGGTTACAGAGATCACGTGATTTCGCATTTTGTTCAATTTTGGAGTTAAGATGCGAAGTAATCTCATTTATGGATTGGATTTCGCATTTGGTGATACAGTTGATTTGTTGATGCGAAGCCAAACTATATTCGCATTTGTGTGAACAAACTCAGATTCGCATTGGTATGAATGGAGTTCGCATTTGATGGTTTGTTCAATTTTGGAGTCAAAATGCGAACATAATGAAAAATGTGCGAAGCATGCGAAGTCTTTTACAGTAGAATGCGAATTGGGGAAGAAGACCAAGAATGTTCGCATATTGATTTTGTTCGCATATGGGTGAATCAAATTCAGTTCGCATTTGAGCTCACAGTTGATAAAATAAATTTGAGGTCAAGTTCATTCGCAATCTGTGATGTTTTGGAGATATTCGCATTTGAGTCTCAGTTAATTTCGCATTTGGTTAATTGGATTAAAATGCGAAGGTGATTAAAAGTTGAGATTGTGTTCGCATATTTTTATAAATTAGGTGAAAGATGTGAAGGGTGTGGGAATGAAAATGCGAAGCATTCCCTGTTAATCGTTCAATGAAGAAGAAAACAAACATGTTCGCATTTGGTCCCTGCTCTTTTCAAGAAATAACAAAAATGGTCCAACTTCGCAAATGGGGTCATAAAATGCTGAAATTGCAGAATTTTCAAATCTGGTCCCTGCAGTTTGTGCGAATTTACACAATTTACCCAGTTTCGCAAATGGGAGTGTGTTTCGCATATTTGGCTGTTTTTGGTGCAACGGGTCACTGCAGAATTTTTAAATTGACGATGTCTACCCATTTTTGAGAAATTTTGTCAAAGGCGATCCGTGAACGAAGCTAAAAATTCAATATTTTTTGGATTTTTCGGATTGAAGCACAATGTTTATGCCACATGTTAAAGGGGAGTTTTGACATGAAAAATTCCTAATAGAGCACGTTCTTTTTCCATGGAGTTTTATAATCAAATTTCGATTATAAAAAGGGGGAGAAGTTTTATATGGAAATTCGAACTTGAATTTTTCATATTACGCGGATTTGAAGACCGAAGTGATCTTGGAGTTTTGAAGCCACGAGATGATGCAATTGGAACTTAGGAAGTGGTGTATTTGAAATGGGTTTGGTATTATTGACGATTTTTGGGGTGTGTTTTCATGCGTAACTTTGGGGTGATTATTTGAAGTTAATCATTCGTTGCTGCTCGGATTGTATGGTCTCACATCCTAGAGCCCAAATTGAAGAATCATGGAAGAATTGAAGATTGAAGTTCGTTTCGACATGTGTCACCTTTGAGGCTCGATCCGCGTAGTGCTTGATTTTGGAAGATTTGAAGTGGGTCATTCATTCCTAACTTTGAGGGGGAGAATGTTGGGGTTGCAAAGTTATTCATTCATGACTTTGTAAATGTTTGACTTTTGTAAAACCCACTTGCATGTGGTGCTTTAGCCTTTAGACCCATTTGTTAGAGAGTGAGAGAGAGACATGTAAACACCTCTATAAATAGTGGGTTCATACCACTTGTAGAGGTGTGCTTGAGAGATGTAAAAGTGAGTGTGTAAGTGTGTGTTATTTATGTAGTCTAGATCTAGATCCTTTTTGTGTAACACCATATACATTCAATATATCTCTTAAACACCCAAATCACCATGTTCAATTGCAAGCTTTAATTCTGCATGCCAAACCATGTTCTTTGTCACTATAATTGGTATCAAAGCTTGGTTTTCACGATCAACGTGACTTTTGAAGAACGATTCTCGGTTTGGCAATTTTTGTCACAATTTGATCAATTTTGGTGAGTCTCTCTCTATGATCTCTCTTAATCTCTATGAAATCGTGCGTAACGTTTTTTTATGTTTGATCGTTTTGATTCATTGGATCGAATTTGTTTCAAATCCTTTTGATGATCCAATTAATTTTTTTTTAGATCATAATTCCAAAAATTCTCAATTTGTTACTGTTCATGATCTATTTTTGAGCCCAAATCACGAATCAGTTACTGTTCATGCGAGTTAATGATTAAGCCCATTCGTTAATAATCAGATAAGCAATTTGATCATTCTTTGTTCTTCATCATACGCTTTACTGAGTTGTACATTCTTGATTCTCATCGTGTTCGTGTTTCCTGTGTTCTGATTTCATCAACTTGATAATCCGTTGAAATTGATTAATCTGGTTTGAAATTCCAACTTTGTGAATCGATCATAAGTATTGAGTTTATCTCTTTGATCGATCATGATCAATACAATAGAAATAAGTTCTTTTATTCTCGATCTGAATTCTCGATCAAATGGTGTTCTTTTATTCGGTTGGAATCAAATTGAAATTCACACTCAGATATTGTGTTCGTTCGTATTTGTTCTTGAACAAGATATGTTGGGATTTGATTTCAATGTTCAAGGATGAAGCAATTGAAAAGGATCGATTTAGAAATTGATTTGGAAATCAAACTTGATTTGAGATTTCGATTTTGATTGTCGATGGTTTGGATGGATTTGGATGAACAAACTGAATGATGTTCATGGTTTGGTTTAGCACGTTTGGAGTCCAAGATCTGTATCAAGTTCGCATCTGATCTCAAGAATAATGTTCGCATTTGAAATCTTGAGTTTGCATCTGGATCTTCATTGGATTCGCATTTGATCTTGTTTGGGTTCGCATCTGAAATGTTTGTTCAATTCGCATCTGGGTCTCAATTTTGAGTTCGCATATGAGATCAAAGACGAGTTCGCATATTTGTTTAGTTGGTTACAGAGATCACGTGATTTCGCATTTTGTTCAATTTTGGAGTTAAGATGCGAAGTAATCTCATTTATGGATTGGATTTTGCATTTGGTGATACAGTTGATTTGTTGATGCGAAGCCAAACTATATTCGCATTTGTGTGAACAAACTCAGATTCTCATTGGTATGAATGGAGTTCGCATTTGATGGTTTGTTCAATTTTGGAGTCAAAATGCGAACATAATGAAAAATGTGCGAAGCATGCGAAGTCTTTTACAGTAGAATGCAAATTGGGGAAGAAGACCAAGAATGTTCGCATATTGATTTTGTTCGCATATGGGTGAATCAAATTCAGTTCGCATTTGAGCTCACAGTTGATAAAATAAATTTGAGGTCAAGTTCATTCGCAATCTGTGATGTTTTGGAGATATTCGCATTTGAGTCTTAGTTAATTTCGCATTTGGTTAATTGGATTAAAATGCGAAGGTGATTAAAAGTTGAGATTGTGTTCGCATATTTTTATAAATTAGGTGAAAGATGCGAAGGGTGTGGGAATGAAAATGCGAAGCATTCCCTGTTAATCGTTCAATGAAGAAGAAAACAAACATGTTCGCATTTGGTCCCTGCTCTTTTCAATAAATAACAAAAATGGTCAAACTTCGCAAATGGGGTCATAAAATGCTGAAATTGCAGAATTTTCAAATCTGGTCCCTGCAGTTTGTGCGAATTTACACATTTTACCCAGTTTCGCAAATGGGAGTGTGTTTCGCATATTTGGCTGTTTTTGGTGCAACGGGTCACTGCAGAATTTTGAAATTGACGATTTCTACCCATTTTTGAGAAATTTTGTCAAAGGCGATCCGTGAACGAAGCTAAAAATTCAATATTTTTTGGATTTTTCGGATTGAAGCACAATGTTTATGCCACATGTTAAAGGGGAGTTTTGACATGAAAAATTCCTAATAGAGCACGTTCTTTTTCCATGGAGTTTTATAATCAAATTTCGATTATAAAAAGGGGGAGAAGTTTTATATGGAAATTCGAACTTGAATTTTTCATATTACGCGGATTTGAAGACCGAAGTGATCTTGGAGTTTTGAAGCCACGAGATGATGCAATTGGAACTTAGGAAGTGGTGTATTTGAAATGGGTTTGGTATTATTGACGATTTTTGGGGTGTGTTTTTATGCGTAACTTTGGGGTGATTATTTGAAGTTAATCATTCGTTGCTGCTCGGATTGTATGGTCTCACATCCTAGAGCCCAAATTGAAGAATCATGGAAGAATTGAAGATTGAAGTTCGTTTCGACATGTGTCACCTTTGAGGCTCGAACCGCATAGTGCTTGATTTTGGAAGATTTGAAGTGGGTCATTCATTCCTAACTTTGAGGGGGAGAATGTTGGGGTTGCAAAGTTATTCATTCATGACTTTGTAAATGTTTGACTTTTGTAAAACCCACTTGCATGTGGTGCTTTAGCCTTTAGACCCATTTGTTAGAGAGTGAGAGAGAGACATGTAAACACCTCTATAAATAGTGGGTTCATACCACTTGTAGAGGTGTGCTTGAGAGATGTAAAAGTGAGTGTGTAAGTGTGTGTTATTTATGTAGTCTAGATCTAGATCCTTTTTGTATAACACCATATACATTCAATATATCTCTTAAACACCCAAATCACCATGTTCAATTGTGCAAGCTTTAATTCCGCATGCCAAACCATGTTCTTTGTCACTACAATTGGTATCAGAGCTTGGTTTTCACGATCAACGTGACTTTTGAAGAACGATTCTCGGTTTGGCAATTTTTGTCACAATTTGATCAATTTTGGTGAGTCTCTCTCTATGATCTCTCTTAATCTCTATGAAATCGTGCGTAACGTTTTTTTATGTTTGATCGTTTTGATTCATTGGATCGAATTTGTTTCAAATCCTTTTGATGATCCAATTAATTTTTTTTTAGATCATAATTCCAAAAATTCTCAATTTGTTACTGTTCATGATCTATTTTTGAGCCCAAATCACGAATCAGTTACTGTTCATGCGAGTTAATGATTAAGCCCATTCGTTAATAATCAGATAAGCAATTTGATCATTCTTTGTTCTTCATCATACGCTTTACTGAGTTGTACATTCTTGATTCTCATCGTGTTCGTGTTTCCTGTGTTCTGATTTCATCAACTTGATAATCCGTTGAAATTGATTAATCTGGTTTGAAATTCCAACTTTGTGAATCGATCATAAGTATTGAGTTTATCTCTTTGATCGATCATGATCAATACAATAGAAATAAGTTCTTTTATTCTCGATCTGAATTCTCGATCAAATGGTGTTCTTTTATTCGGTTGGAATCAAATTGAAATTCACACTCAGATACTGTGTTCGTTCGTATTTGTTCTTGAACAAGATATGTTGGGATTTGATTTCAATGTTCAAGGATGAATCAATTGAAAAGGATCGATTTAGAAATTGATTTGGAAATCAAACTTGATTTGAGATTTCGATTTTGATTGTCGATGGTTTGGATGGATTTGGATGAACAAACTGAATGATGTTCATGGTTTGGTTTAGCACGTTTGGAGTCCAAGATCTGTATCAAGTTCGCATCTGATCTCAAGAATAATGTTCGCATTTGAAATCTTGAGTTTGCATCTGGATATTCATTGGATTCGCATTTGATCTTGTTTGGGTTCGCATCTGAAATGTTTGTTCAATTCGCATCTGGGTCTCAATTTTGAGTTCGCATATTTGTTTAGTTGGTTACAGAGATCACGTGATTTCGCATTTTGTTCAATTTTGGAGTTAAGATGCGAAGTAATCTCATTTATGGATTGGATTTCGCATTTGGTGATACAGTTGATTTGTTGATGCGAAGCCAAACTATATTCGCATTTGTGTGAACAAACTCAGATTCGCATTGGTATGAATGGAGTTCGCATTTGATGGTTTGTTCAATTTTGGAGTCAAAATGCGAACATAATGAAAAATGTGCGAAGCATGCGAAGTCTTTTACAGTAGAATGCGAATTGGGGAAGAAGACCAAGAATGTTCGCATATTGATTTTGTTCGCATATGGGTGAATCAAATTCAGTTCGCATTTGAGCTCACAGTTGATAAAATAAATTTGAGGTCAAGTTCATTCGCAATCTGTGATGTTTTGGAGATATTCGCATTTGAGTCTCAGTTAATTTCGCATTTGGTTAATTGGATTAAAATGCGAAGGTGATTAAAAGTTGAGATTGTGTTCGCATATTTTTATAAATTAGGTGAAAGATGTGAAGGGTGTGGGAATGAAAATGCGAAGCATTCCCTGTTAATCGTTCAATGAAGAAGAAAACAAACATGTTCGCATTTGGTCCCTGCTCTTTTCAAGAAATAACAAAAATGGTCCAACTTCGCAAATGGGGTCATAAAATGCTGAAATTGCAGAATTTTCAAATCTGGTCCCTGCAGTTTGTGCGAATTTACACAATTTACCCAGTTTCGCAAATGGGAGTGTGTTTCGCATATTTGGCTGTTTTTGGTGCAACGGGTCACTGCAGAATTTTTAAATTGACGATGTCTACCCATTTTTGAGAAATTTTGTCAAAGGCGATCCGTGAACGAAGCTAAAAATTCAATATTTTTTGGATTTTTCGGATTGAAGCACAATGTTTATGCCACATGTTAAAGGGGAGTTTTGACATGAAAAATTCCTAATAGAGCACGTTCTTTTTCCATGGAGTTTTATAATCAAATTTCGATTATAAAAAGGGGGAGAAGTTTTATATGGAAATTCGAACTTGAATTTTTCATATTACGCGGATTTGAAGACCGAAGTGATCTTGGAGTTTTGAAGCCACGAGATGATGCAATTGGAACTTAGGAAGTGGTGTATTTGAAATGGGTTTGGTATTATTGACGATTTTTGGGGTGTGTTTTCATGCGTAACTTTGGGGTGATTATTTGAAGTTAATCATTCGTTGCTGCTCGGATTGTATGGTCTCACATCCTAGAGCCCAAATTGAAGAATCATGGAAGAATTGAAGATTGAAGTTCGTTTCGACATGTGTCACCTTTGAGGCTCGATCCGCGTAGTGCTTGATTTTGGAAGATTTGAAGTGGGTCATTCATTCCTAACTTTGAGGGGGAGAATGTTGGGGTTGCAAAGTTATTCATTCATGACTTTGTAAATGTTTGACTTTTGTAAAACCCACTTGCATGTGGTGCTTTAGCCTTTAGACCCATTTGTTAGAGAGTGAGAGAGAGACATGTAAACACCTCTATAAATAGTGGGTTCATACCACTTGTAGAGGTGTGCTTGAGAGATGTAAAAGTGAGTGTGTAAGTGTGTGTTATTTATGTAGTCTAGATCTAGATCCTTTTTGTGTAACACCATATACATTCAATATATCTCTTAAACACCCAAATCACCATGTTCAATTGCAAGCTTTAATTCTGCATGCCAAACCATGTTCTTTGTCACTATAATTGGTATCAAAGCTTGGTTTTCACGATCAACGTGACTTTTGAAGAACGATTCTCGGTTTGGCAATTTTTGTCACAATTTGATCAATTTTGGTGAGTCTCTCTCTATGATCTCTCTTAATCTCTATGAAATCGTGCGTAACGTTTTTTTATGTTTGATCGTTTTGATTCATTGGATCGAATTTGTTTCAAATCCTTTTGATGATCCAATTAATTTTTTTTTAGATCATAATTCCAAAAATTCTCAATTTGTTACTGTTCATGATCTATTTTTGAGCCCAAATCACGAATCAGTTACTGTTCATGCGAGTTAATGATTAAGCCCATTCGTTAATAATCAGATAAGCAATTTGATCATTCTTTGTTCTTCATCATACGCTTTACTGAGTTGTACATTCTTGATTCTCATCGTGTTCGTGTTTCCTGTGTTCTGATTTCATCAACTTGATAATCCGTTGAAATTGATTAATCTGGTTTGAAATTCCAACTTTGTGAATCGATCATAAGTATTGAGTTTATCTCTTTGATCGATCATGATCAATACAATAGAAATAAGTTCTTTTATTCTCGATCTGAATTCTCGATCAAATGGTGTTCTTTTATTCGGTTGGAATCAAATTGAAATTCACACTCAGATACTGTGTTCGTTCGTATTTGTTCTTGAACAAGATATGTTGGGATTTGATTTCAATGTTCAAGGATGAAGCAATTGAAAAGGATCGATTTAGAAATTGATTTGGAAATCAAACTTGATTTGAGATTTCGATTTTGATTGTCGATGGTTTGGATGGATTTGGATGAACAAACTGAATGATGTTCATGGTTTGGTTTAGCACGTTTGGAGTCCAAGATCTGTATCAAGTTCGCATCTGATCTCAAGAATAATGTTCGCATTTGAAATCTTGAGTTTGCATCTGGATCTTCATTGGATTCGCATTTGATCTTGTTTGGGTTCGCATCTGAAATGTTTGTTCAATTCGCATCTGGGTCTCAATTTTGAGTTCGCATATGAGATCAAAGACGAGTTCGCATATTTGTTTAGTTGGTTACAGAGATCACGTGATTTCGCATTTTGTTCAATTATGGAGTTAAGATGCGAAGTAATCTCATTTATGGATTGGATTTCGCATTTGGTGATACAGTTGATTTGTTGATGCGAAGCCAAACTATATTCGCATTTGTGTGAACAAACTCAGATTCGCATTGGTATGAATGGAGTTCGCATTTGATGGTTTGTTCAATTTTGGAGTCAAAATGCGAACATAATGAAAAATGTGCGAAGCATGCGAAGTCTTTTACAGTAGAATGCAAATTGGGGAAGAAGACCAAGAATGTTCGCATATTGATTTTGTTCGCATATGGGTGAATCAAATTCAGTTCGCATTTGAGCTCACAGTTGATAAAATAAATTTGAGGTCAAGTTCATTCGCAATCTGGGATGTTTTGGAGATATTCGCATTTGAGTCTCAGTTAATTTCGCATTTGGTTAATTGGATTAAAATGCGAAGGTGATTAAAAGTTGAGATTGTGTTCGCATATTTTTATAAATTAGGTGAAAGATGTGAAGGGTGTGGGAATGAAAATGCGAAGCATTCCCTGTTAATCGTTCAATGAAGAAGAAAACAAACATGTTCGCATTTGGTCCCTGCTCTTTTCAAGAAATAACAAAAATGGTCCAACTTCGCAAATGGGGTCATAAAATGCTGAAATTGCAGAATTTTCAAATCTGGTCCCTGCAGTTTGTGCGAATTTACACAATTTACCCAGTTTCGCAAATGGGAGTGTGTTTCGCATATTTGGCTGTTTTTGGTGCAACGGGTCACTGCAGAATTTTTAAATTGGCGATGTCTACCCATTTTTGAGAAATTTTGTCAAAGGCGATCCGTGAACGAAGCTAAAAATTCAATATTTTTTGGATTTTTCGGATTGAAGCACAATGTTTATGCCACATGTTAAAGGGGAGTTTTGACATGAAAAATTCCTAATAGAGCACGTTCTTTTTCCATGGAGTTTTATAATCAAATTTCGATTATAAAAAGGGGGAGAAGTTTTATATGGAAATTCGAACTTGAATTTTTCATATTACGCGGATTTGAAGACCGAAGTGATCTTGGAGTTTTGAAGCCACGAGATGATGCAATTGGAACTTAGGAAGTGGTGTATTTGAAATAGGTTTGGTATTATTGAAGATTTTTGGGGTGTGTTTTTATGCGTAACTTTGGGGTGATTATTTGAAGTTAATCATTCGTTGCTGCTCGGATTGTATGGTCTCACATCCTAGAGCCCAAATTGAAGAATCATGGAAGAATTGAAGATTGAAGTTCGTTTCGACATGTGTCACCTTTGAGGCTCGATCCGCGTAGTGCTTGATTTTGGAAGATTTGAAGTGGGTCATTCATTCCTAACTTTGAGGGGGAGAATGTTGGGGTTGCAAAGTTATTCATTCATGACTTTGTAAATGTTTGACTTTTGTAAAACCCACTTGCATGTGGTGCTTTAGCCTTTAGACCCATTTGTTAGAGAGTGAGAGAGAGACATGTAAACACCTCTATAAATAGTGGGTTCATACCACTTGTAGAGGTGTGCTTGAGAGATGTAAAAGTGAGTGTGTAAGTGTGTGTTATTTATGTAGTCTAGATCTAGATCCTTTTTGTGTAACACCATATACATTCAATATATCTCTTAAACACCCAAATCACCATGTTCAATTGCAAGCTTTAATTCTGCATGCCAAACCATGTTCTTTGTCACTACAATTGGTATCAGAGCTTGGTTTTCACGATCAACGTGACTTTTGAAGAACGATTCTCGGTTTGGCAATTTTTGTCACAATTTAATCAATTTTGGTGAGTCTCTCTCTATGATCTCTCTTAATCTCTATGAAATCGTGCGTAACGTTTTTTTATTTTTGATCGTTTTGATTCATTGGATCGAATTTGTTTCAAATCCTTTTGATGATCCAATTAATTTTTTTTTAGATCATAATTCCAAAAATTCTCAATTTGTTACTGTTCATGATCTATTTTTGAGCCCAAATCACGAATCAGTTACTGTTCATGCGAGTTAATGATTAAGCCCATTCGTTAATAATCAGATAAGCAATTTGATCATTCTTTGTTCTTCATCATACGCTTTACTGAGTTGTACATTCTTGATTCTCATCGTGTTCGTGTTTCCTGTGTTCTGATTTCATCAACTTGATAATCCGTTGAAATTGATTAATCTGGTTTGAAATTCCAACTTTGTGAATCGATCATAAGTATTGAGTTTATCTCTTTGATCGATCATGATCAATACAATAGAAATAAGTTCTTTTATTCTCGATCTGAATTCTCGATCAAATGGTGTTCTTTTATTCGGTTGGAATCAAATTGAAATTCACACTCAGATACTGTGTTCGTTCGTATTTGTTCTTGAACAAGATATGTTGGGATTTGATTTCAATGTTCAAGGATGAAGCAATTGAAAAGGATCGATTTAGAAATTGATTTGGAAATCAAACTTGATTTGAGATTTCGATTTTGATTGTCGATGGTTTGGATGGATTTGGATGAACAAACTGAATGATGTTCATGGTTTGGTTTAGCACGTTTGGAGTCCAAGATCTGTATCAAGTTCGCATCTGATCTCAAGAACAATGTTCGCATTTGAAATCTTGAGTTTGCATCTGGATCTTCATTGGATTCGCATTTGATCTTGTTTGGGTTCGCATCTGAAATGTTTGTTCAATTCGCATCTGGGTCTCAATTTTGAATTCGCATATGAGATCAAAGACGAGTTCGCATATTTGTTTAGTTGGTTACAGAGATCACGTGATTTCGCATTTTGTTCAATTTTGGAGTTAAGATGCGAAGTAATCTCATTTATGGATTGGATTTCGCATTTGGTGATACAGTTGATTTGTTGATGCGAAGCCAAACTATATTCGCATTTGTGTGAACAAACTCAGATTCGCATTGGTATGAATGGAGTTCGCATTTGATGGTTTGTTCAATTTTGGAGTCAAAATGCGAACATAATGAAAAATGTGCGAAGCATGCGAAGTCTTTTACAGTAGAATGCGAATTGGGGAAGAAGACCAAGAATGTTCGCATATTGATTTTGTTCGCATATGGGTGAATCAAATTCAGTTCGCATTTGAGCTCACAGTTGATAAAATAAATTTGAGGTCAAGTTCATTCGCAATCTGTGATGTTTTGGAGATATTCGCATTTGAGTCTCAGTTAATTTCGCATTTGGTTAATTGGATTAAAATGCGAAGGTGATTAAAAGTTGAGATTGTGTTCGCATATTTTTATAAATTAGGTGAAAGATGTGAAGGGTGTGGGAATGAAAATGCGAAGCATTCCCTGTTAATCGTTCAATGAAGAAGAAAACAAACATGTTCGCATTTGGTTCCTGCTCTTTTCAAGAAATAACAAAAATGGTCCAACTTCGCAAATGGGGTCATAAAATGCTGAAATTGCAGAATTTTCAAATCTGGTCCCTGCAGTTTGTGCGAATTTACACAATTTACCCAGTTTCGCAAATGGGAGTGTGTTTCGCATATTTGGCTGTTTTTGGTGCAACGGGTCACTGCAGAATTTTTAAATTGACGATGTCTACCCATTTTTGAGAAATTTTGTCAAAGGCGATCCGTGAACGAAGCTAAAAATTCAATATTTTTTGGATTTTTCGGATTGAAGCACAATGTTTATGCCACATGTTAAAGGGGAGTTTTGACATGAAAAATTCCTAATAGAGCACGTTCTTTTTCCATGGAGTTTTATAATCAAATTTCGATTATAAAAAGGGGGAGAAGTTTTATATGGAAATTCGAACTTGAATTTTTCATATTACGCGGATTTGAAGACCGAAGTGATCTTGGAGTTTTGAAGCCACGAGATGATGCAATTGGAACTTAGGAAGTGGTGTATTTGAAATGGGTTTGGTATTATTGAAGATTTTTGGGGTGTGGTTTTATGCGTAACTTTGGGGTGATTATTTGAAGTTAATCATTCGTTGCTGCTCGGATTGTATGGTCTCACATCCTAGAGCCCAAATTGAAGAATCATGGAAGAATTGAAGATTGAAGTTCGTTTCGACATGTGTCACCTTTGAGGCTCGATCCGCGTAGTGCTTGATTTTGGAAGATTTGAAGTGGGTCATTCATTCCTAACTTTGAGGGGGAGAATGTTGGGGTTGCAAAGTTATTCATTCATGACTTTGTAAATGTTTGACTTTTGTAAAACCCACTTGCATGTGGTGCTTTAGCCTTTAGACCCATTTGTTAGAGAGTGAGAGAGAGACATGTAAACACCTCTATAAATAGTGGGTTCATACCACTTGTAGAGGTGTGCTTGAGAGATGTAAAAGTGAGTGTGTAAGTGTGTGTTATTTATGTAGTCTAGATCTAGATCCTTTTTGTGTAACACCATATACATTCAATATATCTCTTAAACACCCAAATCACCATGTTCAATTGCAAGCTTTAATTCTGCATGCCAAACCATGTTCTTTGTCACTACAATTGGTATCAGAGCTTGGTTTTCACGATCAACGTGACTTTTGAAGAACGATTCTCGGTTTGGCAATTTTTGTCACAATTTGATCAATTTTGGTGAGTCTCTCTCTATGATCTCTCTTAATCTCTATGAAATCGTGCGTAACGTTTTTTTATTTTTGATTGTTTTGATTCATTGGATCGAATTTGTTTCAAATCCTTTTGATGATCCAATTAATTTTTTTTTAGATCATAATTCCAAAAATTATCAATTTGTTACTGTTCATGATCTATTTTTGAGCCCAAATCACGAATCAGTTACTGTTCATGCGAGTTAATGATTAAGCCCATTCGTTAATAATCAGATAAGCAATTTGATCATTCTTTGTTCTTCATCATACGCTTTATTGAGTTGTACATTCTTGATTCTCATCGTGTTCGTGTTTCCTGTGTTCTGATTTCATCAACTTGATAATCCGTTGAAATTGATTAATCTGGTTTGAAATTCCAACTTTGTGAATCGATCATAAGTATTGAGTTTATCTCTTTGATCGATCATGATCAATACAATAGAAATAAGTTCTTTTATTCTCGATCTGAATTCTCGATCAAATGGTGTTCTTTTATTCGGTTGGAATCAAATTGAAATTCACACTCAGATACTGTGTTCGTTCGTATTTGTTCTTGAACAAGATATGTTGGGATTTGATTTCAATGTTCAAGGATGAAGCAATTGAAAAGGATCGATTTAGAAATTGATTTGGAAATCAAACTTGATTTGAGATTCCGATTTTGATTGTCGATGGTTTGGATGGATTTGGATGAACAAACTGAATGATGTTCATGGTTTGGTTTAGCACGTTTGGAGTCCAAGATCTGTATCAAGTTCGCATCTGATCTCAAGAATAATGTTCGCATTTGAAATCTTGAGTTTGCATCTGGATCTTCATTGGATTCGCATTTGATCTTGTTTGGGTTCGCATCTGAAATGTTTGTTCAATTCGCATCTGGGTCTCAATTTTGAGTTCGCATATGAGATCAAAGACGAGTTCGCATATTTGTTTAGTTGGTTACAGAGATCACGTGATTTCGCATTTTGTTCAATTTTGGAGTTAAGATGCGAAGTAATCTCATTTATGGATTGGATTTCGCATTTGGTGATACAGTTGATTTGTTGATGCGAAGCCAAACTATATTCGCATTTGTGTGAACAAACTCAGATTCGCATTGGTATGAATGGAGTTCGCATTTGATGGTTTGTTCAATTTTGGAGTCAAAATGCGAACATAATGAAAAATGTGCGAAGCATGCGAAGTCTTTTACAGTAGAATGCGAATTGGGGAAGAAGACCAAGAATGTTCGCATATTGATTTTGTTCGCATATGGGTGAATCAAATTCAGTTCGCGTTTGAGCTCACAGTTGATAAAATAAATTTGAGGTCAAGTTCATTCGCAATCTGTGATGTTTTGGAGATATTCAGCAAAAAGTGCATGATGTGCCCATGCTTCAAAACGAAAGGCCAACATTCACATAAATCCAAAACAGGTGGCTGATCGTAAGCATCAAAGAAATCTGAGATACAAGAAGAATCTCTCAGAAAGAAACGGTTTTGGAATTCTCAAAATCCTGATTTTGTAAGGATTGAAAAGAAGAAAAAATCACAAGAAGACACAAGGAGCCGAAAGGGAGGTTTCGGTCCTTCAACCAACAGGAACCGAAAGGATGATTTCGGTCATTCAACAAATAGGAACCGAAAGGGTGGTTTCGGTCCAACGACTGAAAACAACCGAAAGGGTAGTTTCGGTCCCTCGACTGAAAACAACCGAAAGGGTAGCTTCGGTCCATCATCCATCAACAACCGAAAGGAGAGTTTCGGTTCCACATCCTACTACAATCGAAAGGGCGGTTTCGGTCCCACATCCTACTACAACCGAAAGGGTGGTTTCAGTCCCTCATCCAACAACAACCGAAAGGAGAGTTTCAGTCCCTCATCCAATGGCAAACGGAATAGCAATTTATGTCCTCCTGCCTACAAGTCTGATCACAAAAACCAAGAACCTAATGTCTCTCCTAATTCCAAATCTCTAACTTCCAGTCCTTCTATCAAAAACCCTAGTCCTCCTAAGTCAACAAAAATTAAAGTTTTCACCATTAAAAGAAAAGATGAAACAACTTTAATTAAACGCACATATATGGTTGATATTTCTCTTACTATACCATGTTCTATAAAAGGCTCACAAGGACCCAAGAAACTTTGGGTTCCTAAATCTGCTTAACTTTTTGCAGGTTATACCTGACGAGCAGTTTGATGAAGAATGGTACATTGATAGTGGCTGCTCGCGTCACATGACAGGAAGGAAGGAGGAACTAAGGGAGTTTCACTCTTTCAAAGATGGAGGTATTGTAAAGTATGGCAACAACTCTTTTGGAACTATTAAAGGCTACGGAATGATCACTAATGGCGAATTCTCTATAAGGAAGGTTGCATACATTGAAGGGCTCCAACACAATATCATCATTCAACGATGAAGGCTCAAAAATTGTCGAGAAGAAGTCAAGCAACGTTCTATTAAAATCCAAGCGAAAAGGAGAAATGTATCCACTGAACCTCAATCCGATAAGAGGTAAACCAGCAGTCTGTTTACTCACAAAGGCTCACTCCGATGAAAGCTGGTTATGGCACAGAAGACTCTCTCACCTAAACTTCAAGGACATTAACAAATTAGTTTTAGGTGATCATGTTCGAGGGCTGCCAGTTCTGAAATTCGATAAAGAACATCTCTGTGCAGCGTGTGAAATGGGAAAGCATAGTCGGCAGAGCCATCCTTCAATAATCAACACTAAGGTAATAGAACCATTGGAGTTACTACATATTGATCTATGTGGTCCATCGTACATCGAAAGCATTGGAGGAAACAAATATATTCTGGTTATAGTAGACGATTTCTCAAGGTTCACATGGACCTTCTTTCTCAAGCAAAAGTATGAAGCTGCACCAAAGCTCAAGCTCTTCATTAAACAAATAGAAACGCAACTCAGAAAGCTTGTTCGTAATATAAGGAGCGATAATGGCCTGGAATTCAAAAACAAAGATTTTGAAAGTTTTCTTGCTGAAAAGGGGACAACTCACAATTTCTCAGCTCCCTATACTCCACAACAAAATGGCATTGTTAAAAGGAGAAATCGATCCCTGTGTGAAGCTGCTCGCACCATGTTATGCTTCGCATCCTTGCCATTATACTTCTGGGCTGATGCAATTGCGGCTGCATGTTATACTCAGAATCGATCTTACTTGAATAAACGGTTCTCCATTACTCCTTACGAGATCTTGAACAATCGAAAACCAAATGTGAAATTCTTTCATGTTTTCGGTTCTAGATGCTTCATTTTCAACTCCAAAGAGAATCGAAACAAGTTCGATGCTAAGGCGGATGAAGGAATTTTCTTAGGCTACTCCCTAAACTCCAAGGCATATAGAGTTCTCAATAAACGCTCGAAGAAAATTGAAGAAACATACTATGTCACTTTTGACGATAGTTGTGTTAAGAAATTAAGAACAACCGAAGATGCATCACAAGACATATTTCCAAAGAATGGTCAGGTTACTATCTCCATCTTGAATCTTTTCGACTAATTCATGCTCTTGTTTAATGAGCCTCTGATAGCAATTGACTCAGAATCAACCGCAAAAGACAACAAAGTTGACAATATGAAACAAGTTATAGATGATTCTGCTAGAAAAATGGCTGATGATCAATCCAAAGGAACCGAAAGTGCAGACGGAAGCAAACCTTCTGGTGACCATCCTACTGTCGAGGGGCAGGGTTCTTCTCCTCATCATGATCAAGGTTCTTCTTTCCAGGGGGAGAACTCATCGCCAAATACAACAGCCTCCACTGAAATTCCAACCAGTGAAGGAGGTACAAATGCTGGTCCTGAACGGGAATCATTCTTCGAGGGGGAGAAAACAGTTAGTGAAGATGACAATTTGTCTAACTCAGAAATCAATGCTGAATTGGATCCCATCTATGATCCAAAGTTTCCTCCACTTGTGAAATGGACCAAAGATCATCCCCAGATTCAAATCATCGGGGAATCCTCTACAAAGGTGTTGACTCGCTCTGAAATCAAAGCGAAACAGGCTGTTCTATTTTCAAAAGTCGAGTTTTGTATGTTCAATTCATTCGTGTCCAAAATTGAGCCAAAGACTGTTAATTCAGCTCTTGATCATTCAGACTGGGTTCAAGCCATGCAGGATGAGCTAAATGAGTTTGAACGAAACAAGGTATGGCGTCTTATTCCAACACCAAAGGATGCTTCGGTTGTCGGTCTCAAATGGGTGTTCAGAAACAAGATGGACAAAGAAGGAAATGTCATTCGTAATAAATCAAGGTTGGTGGTCAAAGGCTATTGTCAGGAAGAGGGAATTGATTATGAAGAAACCTTCGCTCCAGTGGCTAGATTGGAATCTGTTCGTATCTTTCTTGTGTACGCTGCTCACAAAAACTTTGAAGTCTATCAGATGGACGTCAAATGTGCCTTCCTAAATGGTGAACTTGAAGAAACCGTATATGTTGATCAACCACCAGGATTCGTAAACGAGAAGTATTCAGATCATTGCTATATCCTTGACAAAGCTGTCTATGGCCTGAAACAAGCTCCCAGAGCATCGTATGAAACTCTCACTCGTTTCTTAAAAATGTCTAAATTCAAACAAGGTTTGGTTGACCCAACCTTCTTTCGTAAGCGAGAAGGTAACCACCTTATGATCATCCCAATTTACGTTGATGACATCCTCTTTGGCTCCACGAATCCTAGCTTAACAGCTGAATTCCGAAAGTTGATGGAAACTAAGTTTGAGATGAGCTCAATGGGTCCAATTAATTTCTTTCTTGGATTGAACATTAGACAGGGACCCGAAGGCATTTTTATTAATCAGGAAGCATATACCAAGACTTTGCTCACCAAGTTTGGAATGACGGGAGACTCCAAAGTAAAAGTGCCAATGGCTTTTGGAACGAAACTCACACCATCATTGGAGAAACCGGCTACTGATACAACACTTTATCTACAGATGATCGGGTCTCTGATGTACCTTACATCCAGTAGACCTGATATCATGTTCTCTGTCTGTTATTGTGCTCGATTTCAAGCCAACCCACGAGAACCTCATCTTCAAGCAGTGAAGAACATCTTTCGCTATCTTAAGCGAACTTCCTCTCTCGGTCTATGGTATCCAGCCAACTATGGATTCTTCGTACAAGCATTTTCAGATGCCGATCTGGGTGGCTGTGGATTGGATCAAAAAAGCACCACAGGAGGATGTCAATTTTTGGATGGAAAATTAGTCAGTTGGCAATCAAAGAAACAAACTTGTGTTTCGTTATCCACGGCAGAAGCCGAATACATTGCTGCAGCATCCTGTACATCTCAAGTCGTGTGGATACAGAGTCAACTCGGGGATTATGGCTTAAATATGAAGAAAATCCCATTATACTGTGACTCTGGAAGCGCAATCAGAATTTGTCACAACCCAGTGCAACACTCGATGACTAAGCATATCGCACTGAGGTACCATTTCATCAAGGATCACGTCGAAGATGGCAACGTCGAAATTCACTTCATCAGAACCACTGATCAACTGGCAGACATATTCACACAGGCCTTACCTGAAGCAAGCTTCAATAAGATTTTACAAGGCCTAGGAATGATGCAAGCCGAGTCAGTATCGAAATCGCCTTCGCTCCCTTAAAGGTAACAAGAGAAATAGAGCGAACCTATATGAACCGAAATGAACCGAACGTTCGGTCTATTTCGGGTTCGGGCCATTTTGGATTCGGTCTATTTCGGGTGAAGTTGGTCCATGAACCGAAATGAACCGAGCGTTCGGTCTATTTCAGGTTCGGTCCTTCTGAACTTGCTTATTTTTTTAAGGCGTTTCAAATGTATTCTTTTGTATATTATTTTTTTATTACTTCTTTTCTACTAATAAAATCCCAAAAATATTTTTTTTTCGTTCAATTGGTCAATTGTCACAAACATCCAAAAATATTTTCTGTATTTTTTTAATACTTTCATATTTCTAACGTTTTTATGTTTGTCTAAGTGTGATTCGCGATGGCACATCTAAGGCAGGTAAAAGTTTTTTTTCGTTAGTTAGGCGTCTCTAGAAGCATGCTGCTGTATGTAGACTCAAGCCTCAACTGATTCTGAGTGAAGCCTTAATAACATGATCAACACCAATCATGTTTTCCCAATCCACGCTATCTAGTTCACTCTAATCATGAGCTACCTTACTCTACTCAAACTGAGTTTAGAGTTGTTTGCTTGGACCCTCTTTTCTTTAATAAGCAGAGGTACATTCGCTTCTTATACCATCTCCATCATCTTTCTCCATTACATTTCGTTTCATCAATATAACCCCTAAGACTCTCAGTTTTAACCACTGAGGTTTATGGTTATACAAAATCTGCGTTCATGATTTTAGTTTCATGTCACTATGTACTAAGTGAAACCCAAAATTCAACACCACTAATGAATTGACGGTGAATTCAAAAATTCAAGATATTACTTGTTACCCTATGAAATCTCTTTTTCTTTTGAGTGATCTTTATAAGTTTGCCTTTCACCGAGGATTCTTTAACCCTAAAAGATCTAGTTTTATTTTTTTTTGAGATTTCCTTTTTCCCTCGCCACTATAAAGTTTATCATACCTACTTGTTCAACAGATCACAATGCTCTCACAAGTACTTCATTCAGTTTCGGTCTTATGTTAAGTATCGAAATTATGAATTGAAGCGAAAGCCACCCACTTTAACCTTTAAAAGATGTCTTTCAAAACATCTCAACAAGTTATTGATCGTTATTTCATGGGAAACCAAGCAAGCACCTCAATGTCTCTCTTGACTTTAAAGGAAGTGATTTTTGCCCAGAATCAATTGTTTTATGTCTAAATACGACATCACAGATAATCCCAAAATACTCGTTTTATTTCCTTATCTTTTACACCCTTTGCACGAAAATTTTTAATTTTTCAAAATTCTAAGTTTCACACAGATTCATGATTCAAAAGCTCAAGGCACAAACACTCAAGCGTCATCAGGTGAAATGATTGGGATAAAAAGGTCGCTGACTCAGCAAAAATCCAAACGGTTTGGCGATTTGAAAAAGGTGATTTTTATGAAAAGGCGTGAAAAAGGGGAAACGTTTTTCTCTCTCCTGCGTCATCTTCGGCACGCCAATTGTTCACACATCAACTCAGGCGCTATTTTTGAAATACTCCAAGATTTCAGCCGGATTCTTCTCTCTCTTCCTTGTATGTATAAAAGGAATTGGAACGATACTCTCTCAAACTTTATCACTTCCAAAAATCTCTCAAAGAAACCCGACTATTTTCTGCAACTGTTCATCGTCATTCTCAAGCTCCTACAATGGCAGAATCTTCATCTATTCATGATACCTCAGTTCGACAACCCCTACTCACTATAAAACCCCAACAAAACCTAATCATTGATCTCACTCCCTTTGTTTATGAGTCGTATATGCTGTATGTGGTTGAGTGTCTCAAATACTCACCACTCGTCGATGCACTGACAAAGGTTGAAGTTGTTCCTATGTCGTTCTTGTCACTTGTCTACTCTATGGCGTTCTACGACAAGGCTAATGAACGCATCCACTTTGAGCTTCACTATGAGAAGGTCTCTATCTCCAAGAGTCGATTATGTGACCTAATTGGTCTTTCTCAAGATCCGTCTCTGGTAAACCCTGATTCCATTACAACTGGCCAACTGTTTACAATGTTTTATAAGATGGGGTATTCTGAAACCCTAACAACCGTCACCAAATTCAAGAAGTCCTGCCTTCCTCCTCAATGGAATGGCCTTTTCACACTCTTATTCAAGGGATTGTCTGAGCGGAGTGCTGGTTCTGACGGTGCTAGCAAGGCTTTCATGACGGTGCTGTATGGGTTGTACAGTGGGCTTAACCTTGACTATGGGTCCATTATTTGGCAGCAGTTGGTTCAAAGCCTAGTCTCTTCGTCCAAGCACTCGGAGATTTCATGTGGGCGTTTCTGGACTATCATCACCAAATGGGCAATGGATCGTAATTGTGTCCCACTTATGGCGGATTCCTTGCTTTCTTCCATCGCCACCTTTCATACGACGACGATCATTGTCACTGATCCCACAAAATTCTCATACATCGGCTCTATTCCTGAAACCATGCTTGGTTGTATCTCAGCATCAAGCAATCTTCTTCAGCAGTACAGGAAATGTAAATCCGTTGGTTCACGTGATCTTACTCCCACAATGCTTCGCTCCATTGAAGAGGCTGACAAACCAGCCAAAAGGGGCAAGAAGCCTGAATCGCAGAAGGAGGGATCGGTAACAAAACCATCCAAGGGGCAGACCCCCAAGAAGAGGAAAACTGATAAATATGCTCCTTCTCAACCTCAACCCAAAAAGCAGAAGAAGCCTGCTAGGAGACTTATTTTTCAATCCTCAAGCGATTCGGATTCAGAATATGTTCCTCCTAAGGAGAAGAACGCTCCATCTTCAGATTCTGAGAACGAAAGTTCTGATGAAGAGGCTTTGGGCTGAGGGGATACTCCACCTCGCTCCCCTACTCCAGAAATTCCGGTTTGTTCTTTGCCTTCTTCACCTCCACCTGTTACAATTCCTGCTTCTATCCCTCCTATCTCTCAAATAACCACCTCTCAACCCTTCACTTCAATACCTATTCCTACTCCCATTTTCATAGATACAACCTCTACCACCACTTAAAAACCTACATTCACTATTCCTAAACCACCTGTAACCGAACCTACTTTTACAACCGAACCTCCTCTAACAACCGAACCTCCAACTTCTTCAAAACCCTTATCTCCAACACCTTCTACAGAAACAACCCCGATTTTGGGCGGTGAGGACTTGGAGTTCGACTCCACATATTTCAGTCCTTATCGAGTACAAAGTGAGGATGATGACGATGAGCCTATCACCAAACGTCATCTCAAATCGGTAAACGACAAGCTTGATCAACTGCTTTCCTCCTCTTCCTCAGGAGCTTATTCAGACGCTGCGTTAAAGTCCATGTTCTCTTCGGTTGTTGCTGAACATTCAGCCTCATTATCTGCTGCAGCCAAGGCTATTGAACCCTCCACTTCCCAATGTCAACAGGCCTCTCGTGCTGTTGATGCCTCTAAGGAGTGCAAGGAAGCGACCGCAAAAGTCGATAAAATAGTTTCCCAGGCTCACCTGTTTTTAGATTCTTTGCAGGCTGCTGCTGCCAAGAATGCTGACACTGTCAATTCTTCTGTAGAAACTCTTCAACAGACTCTTCAATCTGAGTGATCGAAGGTTGAAGCAGCACGCCTTGCTATTGAACAGGCAAACGACACGTTCCATGCTAATGGCAACGAACGCTGAACTCAACTGCAAGCGGAATTAGCTATGGAAAATGGAATTATGGATGAGCTTGCCAGACGCACAACTCAGCTTAAATTGCAAACACATAAGCTGCAAACTGCTAATGCTGAGATTGATGACCTCAAGTCAGAAAGGGAGGTTATACGGAGTTCTGCTACAGATGTTCACTCCATCCTTCTTCATCTTATTGAAGGTCATGATCCACTTATCACTATCACCATCAGAAGGCATTTGGAAGACAAGCTCAGACCGGCACTGGATGTTCTCAGCCGTATCGAGGGTGTTCCGGTGACTGGCGTCCAACCGCAATAAGGGGGAGAGAAATAGTCAAAGCAAGAGACGAAGCAACCTCCTCCATCTACCTCCAACCCAGCTGCTGAACCGAAGGGTAATGAAGCTTCGGTCAGTAACAAGGATAAGAAAAAGAAGAAGATTGGTGAAGACGATACAGACAATGAAGATGATGTCTATGTTGAAATTCCCAGGAAGCTTGTCCCAAAGGTTAACTCTTCTGAAAAACAAACTGAAGAGATTTCCATGAAGCAGCGAGCTGAGTTAGAACAGAAGCGAAAGGAGGCAGAGCTCCTAGAGAAGAAAAAGGCTATGTTCCCTGTATGGACAAAAGATTCGCTTCAGAGGTGTGCAATTGACGAGCCAATTGTTCTATGGCTTGAGCCAATAATGTCATTTAGCCTTGACAACTCCAAGGATGCGCAGTTCGATATGCCTATCACTCGAAAGGCATTCATCTTCCACTGTTTCAACTCGACTGTTGTCATTCCATCTCCAGACCCGAAGGTAGATAGGGATCTGTTAGAGTTTTACTTGGAGTTTGCTCAACCTCAATACCATACTTGGAGCTCAAAGAAGATAACCACCGTCAAGGTGATGAAGCCCTATTCAGCAGGGAAATTTATCAATGTCAAATTCAGGGTGACTAGAGAAACAGAAGGCTCAGTTCACCATTTTTCCCTTGTTGAACTACCGAACCTCAACCCCCATGACTGGATACTCCTCAACAACATTATTTTTTCAAATCCTTAGGAGTATTAGCCAATAATCGATCATGTCAAGCGTATGCTTGTTTGCTACATACATGAGGTAGCGAAGATGGACCAGGAAATTGCCTTTGTCATACACAAGCGACCAACGATCAAACCCATGGGCAGAGCTGGCAATGTCAATACCATGATCAAGGGGAAGATAGATTCGAAGTATCACACAGTCATGTTTCTCAGGGGTGAAGGTCAAAAATGTATGTTCTCTCTTGTTGACAAACACCTCTTCTCGACGTCTTGTCTTGAGCATATCTTGGAGATCATACAGAGGTGCGACCAGAACAATGCTGCTGATAAAAAGCTATTCGTTGACATGCTGAGGTGGTACATTCTATTCCGACAGATTCTTCTCGCCATTATTCCTAAACTGTTTAAAGTTATAAAGACGGTGAGACCTGCTCAGAAGAAATAATCTCTTGCATTGCGTCATGGGCTCGGTCCATAGCCTAGTTTGAACGCCGGTATTGGGCCTGTCCAGCCGTGTATTATTTTGTATTAGGGTTTAGTATATAAGTTGCATGCATGCAGACTTAGAAGACATCACTTTTATTGTTTTCGTTTTAATTGCTTGTAAACCCTAGCTCGCCTCTACAACGGAAGTTCTTTATCGAGCTCTGCTGAGGCGTGACTCAGTTTTGAATCATAAGCTCATATTTGATTCTGTTTTGTGTTCTTTCTTATTTTGTTCTTAAACTGTTAGATTTCTTTTATCGTACTTGTGAAAGATCTAAACGATCAAAGATTTTTGAACTCATCAACGATGGATTTTATCACGAAGCTTCCCAGAACCGCGCGAGGAGTGGATTCGATATGGGTCATCGTGGATCGATTGACCAAGAGCGCCCATTTTATTCCAATTCAGGAGAGCATATCGGTCGAAAAGTTGGCCGACATCTATATCAGGGAGATAGTGGCGCGGCACGGGGTGCCAGTATCAGTGAGTTCAAATTGGGATGTGCGTTTTACTTCCAGGTTATGGAAGAAGTTTCATGACGAGTTGGGCACTCGTCTGCATTTTAGGACCGCCTTTCACCCGCAAATAGATGGTCAGAGTGAGCGTACCATCCAGACCCTTGAGGATATGTTGCGGGCATGCATGCTAGACTTCGGTCGTAGTTGGGATACCTATCTTCCTCTAGCTGAATTCTCATACAATAATAGCTATCATGCGAGCATCGATCGTCCTCCCTTCGAGATGTTGTATGGGAGGAGGTGCAAGACCCCGATATGCTAAGGCGAGGTTGGCCAGAGGGTCATGGGGAGCACCGAAGTGGTGCTCAAGACGACCGATAAGATTCAGCAGGTTTGGAGCAGGCTTCAAACTGCACAAAGTCGGCAGAAAAGTTATGCCGACAAGCGCCGTTCAGACTTGGAATTCCAAGTCGGGGATATGGTTCTTCTGAAGGTGTCGCCATGTAAAGGCGTCATCCGATTCAGAAAGTGTGGCAAGTTGGGCCCAAGGTACATCAGGCCATTCAGGGTTGTATCCCGGGTGGGCAAGGTGGCGTATAGGTTGGACCTGCCAGCCGAACTCAGCCAGATCCACAGCACTTTCCACGTCTCTCAGTTGCGGAAGTGTTTGGTGGACGACCCGGCAGTGGTGCCTTTTGAGGATATTCAGGTTGATGACAGCCTGAGGAACAAGAGGGTGGAACTCGTGAAGGTGCAATGGCAGCACCGGAAGGGATCAGAGTGGATTTGGGAGCCGGTGGAAGAGATGATGGAGCACTACCCCGAGCTATTTCAGGATCGAGCAGTAGACTTCAAGGACGAAGTCTAAAATAAGTGGGGGAGATTTGTAGCACCTGGTTCCTGGTACGTAATCCTTGTAATTAATATTTCTTAAATAATGCATTTTGTGTTGGACTCGGCGAGTTGAAGGACCAACTCGCCGAGTAGAAGCGGGATGAGACGTGGGGTCTAAGCTTTGGACTCGGCGAGTAGGCCTTGTTTGGGCAAAAACCCTAACCCAGGTGTTTGCACCCTATTTAAACACTCTAACTCAGCCTCCCTTGTCCCTAACACTTCCAGAAGAGCTTTAGAGCGAAACCCTAGCCCCTTTTTGTCCTTGTGAGTGATTTTGGCCTTGTGAAGGAAGTTTGAAGCTTAAGAGAAGAAGAAGAAGAAGAAGGAGGTGGAAGAGTGCAAGGAGGGGAAGTAGATCTGACATCTACCCTGCAAGAGGCTTCCATTCAGGTAGAAAATTTCCTACCTTGATCACTAGTTCATTAGATCCCCTTTTGTCCCTAATTGGTGGTTTTCAAGCCCTAAAACACCAAACTCCATGTGTTTGTGCTCTATGATCCAAAAGGACTTCAGATCTAGACCTTATGGACGTATTAGAAGTATAAAGTCTCTGTGGTTGAAGTGATTGAGGTCCCTATTGAGTGTATGACCTCATAAAGAGCTTGGATTTGCCTTTTGGAGCTTATAGGGCCATGCATGCACGTAAAGTTTGCAACTTTACGTGATAAGCATGCCCTAGGAACATACATCTATGGTTTGGAAGTGTTGCATGTCTCAAATTTGGTCTGTATGGGAAGTGGGTCAAAGGGAATCGGCGAGTTCTATGAAGATGGTCTTAGACTCAGCGAGTTGGATGAACAGCTCGGCGAGTCCTATGAAGATTGCCTGGAACTCGAAGAGTTGTTCTTCAAACTCGGCGAGTCATATTAACTGTTACTGAGTAAGAGGGGTTTAGGTGTTGAAGGTCCAACCCTTTGTATCTGCACGCGGAATTAGCAATTTAACGTGTAGCAATAGTCCCAGAAACCCAAATCCTCATAAAGGATGCTCTGGTGAGGATTTGGAAGCGAGTAGGAGATCTGTGAGTTGTTCTTGGACTCGGCGAGTCGGATCGCGAGTCGGCTCTTTCGTCCCAAGTAGGGAGTTAAGGGGGGACTCAGTGAGTAAGAAGAGGAACTTGTTGAATAGGACCGGGTTAGTAGGAGAAGGACTCGGCGAGTCTGTGCCATGACTCGGCGAGTCCAGTCAACTGGAAGTTGACTTTGACCAAGGAGTTGACCTTGGACTAGGGGTGGGTCAGTCATCTGACCTAAGGTTATTTTTGAGTGGCTAATCTATGTTTATGATTTATAGCCGGAGGATTACCGGTTTAGCAGTCAGGCGCTTAGCAAGCAGACTTCTAGCAGCTACTTTTCGAGGTGAGTTATCTTCCAGTAGCAGTGGGTCTACGGCCACAATGTCGGCCCACTAGTAGGAGTTGTATGTTTAGATGATTGTCTCTGTGATGTTCATCTAGGGTTGCTACTACCTGTGATATGTTTATGTGCTAGTATGATATGATGTTATGTGCTAGTGACAGTAGGGGAGATAGTCCCCAGATTACCGGTCGATAGGGCCGAAGGGGCAGTCATGCCCAGCCATGCTAGATAGATTATGTGATATGTGTTATGTGGTAGTAGTAGGGGTGAAATAGTCCCCAAGATCCGGTCGAGAGGACCGAAGGGGAGACCAGCACCCAGGTATGCTAGTCAGTATCTGGTCGAGAGGACCGAAGGGGAGACCAGCACCCAGGTATGCTAGTCAGTATCCGGTCGAGAGGGACCGAAGGGGAGACCAGCACCCAGATATGCTAGTCAGTATCCGGTCGAGAGGACCGAAAGGGTAGGTCGGGCACCCAGATATGCCTGACAATATATGTATGTTATGTGGTTATATGGTATGTGGTACAATGGGGGAACTCACTAAGCTTCGTGCTTACAGTTTAGTTTTTTTTTTCAGGTACCTCTTCTTCGAAGGGGAAGGAGCTGGTGCGGTAGCGGCACATCATACATACACGCTCTTTGTTTTCCGCACTATGAGATATTATGGGATTTGTACTCTGACAATATTATGTTTCACGTTTTGGTTTACAGTTACGAGACATGTTTTTATTAAATGATATGGTCGTATGGTATTTTGTTACAAACGTTTTGCAATCACTTAAATAAAAAATGAAATTTTTGGGTGTGAAAATTGGGACGTTACAACGCTGGTTGTCAAGCTCTCTTTGCCTCATCTCGAAGACTCAAGGCATCTTTTGAAGTTTGGCATTCCCCTCTTGGACATGCCCATTTTGATACTATTATTATGTTGCAAAAACTTGGTCATTTATTTATTTCAGCTCTTTTACCCAAACCAGACACATGTTTGCCTTGTCATCTAGCTAAAAGTCAACGTTTACCGTTTGATCTTAATAATAGATGTGCCTTGAACCCTCTTGATCTTATTCATTGTGACTTATGGGGTCCCTCTCCGGTTATGTCGGTTGATAATTACCGGTATTATGTTGTTTTTGTTGATGACCATTCTTGGTTTTGTTGGTTCTATCCGTTGAAATTAAAATCACAATTTTACAATATCTTGGAGGTTTTTATGAAACTTGTTCAAACACAATTCTCTCGCAAAATTAAAATCTTTCAAAGTGATGGTGGAACCGAATTTGTTAATCATAAAGTTCGGACTTTATTTGAAGAAAATGGAACTGTTCATCGGTTATCATGTCCGTACACGCCACAACAAAATGGCAGGGTTGAACGCAAACACCGACACATTGTCGAAACTGGGTTGGCAATGTTATTTAATGCAAAAATTCCTCCTTCCTTTTGGGTGGATGCTTTCTCTTCAGTTGTTTACATTATAAATCGCCTACCTACTCAAATACTTGATGGCAAGTATCCGTTTGAAACCTTATTCATGCAACCACCTAATTATAATATTTTTCGGGCTTTTGGTTGTCGTGTGTTCCCGTATCTACGGGATTATACGGCACATAAACTAGCCCCACGAAGCATACCATGTATCTTTGTTGGTTATAGCCCCATCTACAAAGGATATCGTTGCCTTGACCCTCATACTTCGCGTGTCTACGTCACGCGCCATGCTAGGTTTGATGAAGAGGTTTTTCCATTCCGTGCCACCAAAGAAAATAAACCTATCACCACCCTTCAATTAAGTACATTTGAAGACAACTCACTCCATCCATCAAACCCCCCCAACGCTCCCTGTTCAAAACTTCTTCCACCTTCTCCACCCACTTCATCATTCCATCCTTGCCATATTTGAATGGACTTCCCCTCATCACCCAATCCAACGAACCCCAACCCACCAAATCCTCCTATCTCTGACTCACCTCCATCACCAGAACCTATCTCACCCGATGTCAGTAATGACGCATCCGTCCCTGAACCCAACCCAACCGATGCCAGCTTTGAAGAATTTGTCCCTGAATCGTCCGCAACTGCTCCAACTCCACCACCAACTACCACCCACCCTATGGTCACCTGTGCAAAAGCAAGCATATTCAAACCTCGACATCGAGCCGACCTATTTCATGTCACTCATCATGCCTTACATGTTGCTCTCTTTGCTTCGTCAGATCCCAAAGGATACAAAACTGCTCTCAAAAATCCTGAATGGGTTATGGCTATGCATAATGAGCTAAGTGCATTACATAAAAACAATACATGGACCCTTGTACCTCATCCACCCAAACATCCCATAGTTGGGTCCAAATGGCTGTTTTGGACCAAGTTTCATTCTGATGGTTATGTTGAACGTCATAAGGCTCGTCTTGTCGCTCAAGGGTATAGCCAAACACCGGGTATTGATTACTCACACACATTTAGCCCAGTTGTTAAGGCCTCGACTGTTCGCATTATACTCTCCTTGGCCGTTATCAACAACTGGATCTTACATCAACTCGATGTACAAAATGCTTTCCTACATGGCTATCTTCATGAGACGATTTATATGGAACAACCCCCAGGCTTCACCAATCCTCAGTTTCCTAATCATGTGTGTAAATTAAATAAGGCTTTGTATGGTCTTAAACAAGCACCACGTGCATGGTTTCATCGGATGAGTTCATTTTTAATATCTAACAGTGTCACACCCCAAAACCAAGAACGGTGGAAACGTTCAGGGGTGGAGGACGTCATGTGAAGTATCATAACAGTGCAAAGTAGTAAACAAGCAACAACATCATCCATTGCATTAAAAGTAAAGTTTTAATCCATGTGTGTTCTTTCAATGTAATAAGACACCAAAATATGTAATCAAAATAAAATACGAGACCTGTCTGTGCTCCGTCTTCTCAAAACATGGTCATCGTACCTGTCTACTGGTGACCTGAGAATACAAGTTATTTTGAAAGAGAGAAGATCAGCATAAAGCCGGTCAATTCATAAGTATTTAAGTGTCATTACTCTGATTTGGAAAGCTGTTATGAGAGCCATGTAAATATTTGAATAAATCATTTGATATAAGTGTGAAACCCCTAGAAAATCCCATATTCCTACTAGTATAAAAGTAGTCTTCTACCAAGACCTGAATGTCTTTCTGTAACAAAGTTGGTTTTTCCCTTGTATGACTACTATTAACAATATATAGTCTACCTCATAGTTTATGTGAACATATCACAAAATAAAAGTAATAGGAAAAATATAATCATTTAAGTATTATCCTTGGGTACTAGGATAAACACGACATAGTAAATGCCGAATAGTAGTAACCGTAGGCATCCGTAGATGTGCATTGTCCTCTGTAGCTAACAGCAGGGTGTAGGATGGTGAGTCCCGTAAAGGTACCTTTGTAAAAGTATTAACCGTAGGCATCCGTAGCTGTGCATTTACCTCTGTTGCTAACAGTTGGGTGTAGGAATGGTTAGTCCCGTATAGTATCCTTTTGTACTAGGATAGACAGATCTAATCTACACGTATAATATGTAATAGTATCTCATCATATAGTATCTAGGTACAAGTATCCATGTAAGTGTATCCATGTAAGAGGATCCATGTAAGTGTATCTCTTCATATAGCGTTTAGTATAGACTCGTGAATGAACTGACTTCGGTGTAATTCCTTGTAATAGGAATAATGTTTTGTATCCCCTAAACTATCCCTATAATAGTTTAATGGAATGTATTTGATGTCCAAGAAGGTTTATACACCCTTTCTACTCAAGAGTGTGGGAACCGAATGAAGGATGAAAGCTATCATATCAATACATATATTTATGAAAGATAAGTGTATGGATATGGTTTTTTAACAACAAGTTAAAGAGGTTTTGTAAAACATTTATGAGTTTTGAACAATAGATAATAATGACTTGATGTCATTTTTTAAAACATTTCAAAATTAAATCATTTTGATAACAAAGTATATCAGTACTAAAAGTCATTTTGTGTATCACATTTTGAAGTATGTGAAATCATTTGGATGAAAACACAGTTATAAATCACATGTGATTGATGCTATAACATGCTGATTTCTACTTGTATTCCCCCCCCCCCCAATTAAAGCATTTAAAGTCATTTAAAAGATTGATTAAGGGGTATGAACTCACCTGTAGTTTATGGTTTGGATGAACGGAAGAGGTAGGATGCTAAGTGTCAAGTAAGGACTTGTACACACACAATGATCCTAGTTAACATATAATCAAACATATATGTATCTAATTAGTCATTTAACAACTAATTAACCAAGTTAAAACACCCTAAGACATGAAAACACTTTGATTCAAGTGTTATAGGTACCAAAGGGTTGCATATAAAGGTTGTATGGCATGGCATTGGAGTTTATGGCCCAAAGACCACTCCTTATGGAGTTTACGGCCTAAGGTCATTACCCCCATGAGTTTACGGCCGTAAAATCATGGTACTAAGTGCCATTTGGTGATTTAAGGTCTTACAAGTCAAGATTGAACATCCAATGATCAAGTCCAAGCCTTAGGATAGCATTAAGGGAACAATAACACTACCTAGTAGAGTTTACGGCCTAAGGACCCTTTCCTTAGGTGTTTACGGCCGTAAAATCTTATGGGGAGCTGTTTTGATTGTTGTTTAAGGTCTTAAAGACTTCTAGGAAGGATCAAGGTTGGCATCCAAGGCATAGGAAGGAACTAAGGTCCAGTTTACCACCTTGAAAGGGGTTTACGGCCCAAGATCATCCTTTACTGTAAACTCCTTTGTTCTATGGTTTCTTGATGATTTTAAAGTGTTATTAAGATCATACTAAGCATACAAGAAGCTAGGGAAAGTTCACTTACAAGATAGGAGCTCGATTGGGTATTTAAGGTCCAAGAACACTAGTGTGTGTTCTTGGTGTTTTTGAAGATCTAATGAAAATCAACAATTGAATGGATGAAATGATGTATAATGACCAGGAGATAGGTTATAACAACAAATAAAGTCAAGTAATACTTACATTTTTAGAAGATCGGGTGAAGAACGGTATGCTACTTGAGAGAGAATGGCTTTGGTTCTTGAGTTTGGAAGTTAGGAAATGAAAGAATGGAGAGTAAACTCATGCCTAAGGCATGAGTTTGCGGCCCTAAGAGAGTTCACGGCCCAAACTCTCTTTGTTTGGCCGTGAACACCAATTCAAGGTGTTGATTGTTCCATTACTTTCCTGATTAACTTGAAATCACTTCCTTTTATCCGTCCGATTTGTGAATAATTAGTTAAAATACTCAAACGGACTTTAAACTGGCTAAAAATTAGCAGAAAAACATTTAACTTTTAATTGAAAGGTTGGATTGTAGAGTTCGTACGAATGAAAATTCCGGGTTGTCACAAACGGGTTTTCTTGCAGTCGTGCTGATACGTCCCTTTTTATCTTTAAGAGGGATTCATGCATCATGTATTCATTGGTCTATGTGGACGACTTGATTCTCACCGGAAATGTAGATACGGTGGTCAAATCTTTTATTGACATGTTAAACAAAGAATTTGCCATTAAAGATTTGGGTGCTCTCAACTACTTTATTGGTCTTGAAGTCACTTACACCAATGATGGTCTGTTCCTCAACCAATCTAAATATGCTTGGGATATTTTGGATCGTGCGAAAATGTTGGATGCAAAACCAACCCCTACGCCGCTTTCAACACACATGTCCTTTAGGCCTGGCAATCGTGTCGTGTTCGGGTTGGCGTGTCGCGGGTTGGCGGGTTGGCGGGTCAAAATATGTCAACCCAAACACGACCCATTTAAATATACAGGTCACGGGTTGGCGGTCACGGGTTGGCGGGTTTGGAACATAAACCCATATATGACCCGCCAACCCATTTATTTATGTGGGTTCACAGGTTGGCGGGTTCGTGGGTTAGATTTCGGTTCGTGGGTCCAAAATTTAGACATTTAAGTCCTAAACATCCAAATGAAAATTAAAAACATTTATAGAAACATGTTACAGACTTAGCCTTAGAGTTTATGACTTACGACCTTAGACCATCCACCACGAGTCAAAATATCAGAATAGTCAAATAGTCTATGAATCAATGGTATATATTATATAATACTTATTAAATATTAATACTTGATATATAAATACATTTAAAAATAAAATAATTTTTTTATATACATAAACGGGTTGGCGGGTCAACCTGTTTATTTTTTGAGAAACCCATATATGGCCCATTTAATAAACGGGTTGGTGGGTTGGCGGGTTAGCGGGTTAGTGGGTTGAAAAACTCAACCTAAACCCATTTATTTCGTGTCGTGTCGCGGGTCATGTCGTGAATTGCCAGCCCCTAATGTCCTTTACAACTACTGGTGAGCCGTACTTAGATCCAACTCACTATCGATCAATTATGGGAGTATTACAATATTTGACTATTACAAGACCTGATATCTCTTATGCCGTTAACCAAGTCAGTCAGTTCCTTCAGATGCCAACTGTCAACCACTTTCTTGCAGTCAAACGTATTCTTCGGTATATTAAAGGAACTTTGGCTTTTGGTCTCTCATTCTGCAAACCTTCTCAAGTGTCCATTCTTGGTTATTCTGATGCTGACTGGGCAAGATGTCGTGAGACACGACGCTCCACATATGGATATTCTATATTCTTTGGTGGCAATCTTGTTTCATGGAGTGCAAAGAAACAACCTATAGTTTCCCGCTCGAGTTGTGAATCCGAATATCATGCAATGGCCAATACAGCAGCAGAAATCATTTGGATAACTCACCTTCTACAAGAATTACATGCTTTACCCCATGATCACCCAACTCTTCTATGTGACAATCGCAGTGCCGTGTTTCTCACTCAAAATCCTATCTCTCACAAAAGGTTAAATCATATTGAGTTGGATTATCATTTCATCCGTGAACTTGTTTCATCCGGGAAACTTCACACTAGATTCATTCCGTCCAAGCTCCAAGTGGCGGATATCTTCACCAAAAGTCTGCCGAAACCTCACTTTGATTTCCTGTACTCTTCTCATTTAGACCTGAAACCCAAAATCAAAGGGGAAAGGGGGTGATTTTTGAAGTCTTTTAGTGTAAACCAATAGAAATTACACATAGGGTTTGCAAAAAAGTAAAGCATACATGTAGATGATGAACTCGTGATGAATCAACGCATGGAAGGGTGGGATTCAGAACATGATATGGGTTTGTAAGAGAAGAAGGAGGTCAATGGAAGAAGTTCAAAAACCACCTTCATCCGCCTTTCTTCTTCCCATCGTCAGAAACCACCTCTTCCCCAATCTCCCTTCATTGCAAGGCTGCTACAACACCACCACGGTATATCGTCGACACCATCCTCCTTTCTTCTTCTTGATTTCTCTTTTTCTGTATCATCATCCACTATCTTTGTTTGATTTCTGGTTTGGTTTATATGCTTGATTTGTGGATTTGATTTATGGGTTTTGATCAATGGGTTTGTGCTTTTGATTTCCTGTGGTAGAGTTTGTTGAAGTCTTGTCTAACGGATGAAGGAGGGAGAGTTTCAGACGTGGTGTACTGATGAAGGTGAAAACTTAATGAAAATAGTGGAGATGAATTTTTTTTTCTTGAACATAAGCCCCATTTGGATTATATATTTGATCTAATATGAAGATTTGCTTAGGAAGATCAATTGAGAGAGAGAGAGAGAGATTGTATATTTTATTGATATTTTTATTCATTTATAAAAAAATATAAAAATAAAATAGAAAATGCAACTTTTTATTTTTCTTTTAAACAAAAAAATATTTAAATAAATAAAAAACTAAGGGAAAAATCATCATTATGAAAAAGTTCAAAGCAAATTGGACCAAACTAGCAACAAAATGAAAATTTTGGACTTGTGGTGCTACTCCAAACCTTTTTGGACCAAAGTGGCAATTTTGAGCAAACCACACGGACCATTTGTGCAATTTAGTCTTATGTAAATGGTTCTTTTTCATGTGTTTTTATTTGGCTTAACCAGTTCAACCAGTTTATGTTGACAGGTTCAACCGGGTTTTTCTAAAAACCGGTCGGTTCAATGCGGTTCACAAAACAACATAAAACCAGTGATAGTTGAACCGCTCCCTCCACCGGTTCCCGATCCAACCGGTTCGACCGGCCGGTTCAAACCGGTTTTTAAAACATTGGTGAAACCCTAGACACAATTACATAATATATTAGTAGTTATCTAGGCTCTTGGTAATTATCCAAGAATCAAATCATTCTAGAGTATTCCATATTCTTTTTGTTTTCTAATTAAATAATTAAACTATTAATTAACTAACAAAACAAGTCCCTAAAATAAATATCTTTTTAGTTCCGTTTTATTTTGCTCTTGTGTGTAACCCAAAAGGACATTATTATTTATAGTAATATTATCGGTTTTATTATGGCTATGGGCACTATTCTCCATCAGCTCCCACCCGCACTTAGGCATCAACAATTGACCTGTCTAATACTTATTAGGAACAACAATGAGTGGCAGTCCAATGCAACTACTGTACTTATTAAAACATTGCAATACACAATTCTAAGACTATTGACTTCAATTTCCTTTGATCTATATGATATATTATTATAAACCTGAGACATGGATCAAGGTTCAAGATTATGTTTCTCGATACCGACTTGTGTTGACTATTTAGACTAATTGTCGAATCCAATCAACTCAGTCTCATCTTTACCAAGCATTTGTTGTCAACATCAAATCATCGAGGGGACCAGAGATATCTACTTCTCTATTTCTGGCAGAAGGATCAAATAAACATTGACTACATAGGTCAGTACTATTCCTCATGCAATATCTAGTCAAACCATGTATAGGTTCCAATTGCAGACAACATTGGGGAAAAACCAAGATACAACAAATTGTAGAACAAAACCTCATGCATCTCCATTTGAAGAATAAGAAATATAGTCGTCTTAATTTACTATGATATGATCCACTAAATAATCTTTAACATGGTTAAACTAATACTTCAATTCTCAATTTTCAAGTACTCATCAGTATTGGTCGCATATTATTGCTATGTTCATCTCAATGAACAATCTACTAACAAATCCATGACAATTTATTCACTACTATTGTAATGACTCAAATTTTCTATACATAATATCTAAGCTCAGAGTTTTTCTTACAATTATGAAATTCTACTAAAATTAAAAACACTTTAAATCTCAGGTTTAATCACGAGTTTACAATAAAATTTATCTATCAATTGAACAACAATGAAATACATAAATAACATCCTACTATCTATATCTTGTCCTTGTGCTTCTATCATCTCTTCTAGTACCACGACTACAACTACCTGAACCTGCAAAACATAAATACATGCAACATCATACATAATATGCCTGGTGAGTTATTATTTCTATCTTTTCTTTTCTTTCTTTTCTTTATTTTCCTTCTCTTTCTCATACTCTATCATTTACTCTTTCTTTCATAGTATACACTACTATCTTTTCTCTTCTCATTTGTCCCTTATATCATTCTTCTATAATCTTTCTCATCTCATTTAGCTCTTTCTCTGCCATCTATGATGTTTCTCATACTCTTCTCTTAGCCTCTTCTCAGTCTCTTCTCATACTCTATCTTCTCTTTCTTTCTTTCACGTACTCTATCTCTTATAATCTTTCTCTGCTCTTCTCTATACTTTGTCTCTTCACTACTCTATTTCTTCTGTACTATATGCTTAACTCTAATCTCATCTCTAATGCATCAACATTATGCTCTTATCTAGACCCAACAATGACCTCTCGTACCATACTCTAAGGGAACAACACCCCACTATCATTACCAAGTATACTCATCCGGTCTTACTCCTCTCTCTTATGATCCCCTGTGGATCCTTACTCTTTCTTTTTCTCTTGAATCCTTCGCGAATTCCTTACTCTTAATCCCTTGTGGATCACCTCTAAGTTCTTACAAAGAACTCTCTTACCTTATTCCTCTCAAGGAACCTTTCTTTATCTTCTCTAACCAATCTGGATTCATGTAGGAACCATCTATCTACATTTCCAAAGGGAATCATCATCTATTTTCTCCATAAGGACATAATCTTATTCCTGAAGGGATCATACTCTTGTCCCTATATGAACCATACTCTTATTCCTGAAGGAATCATACTCTTGTCCCCGTCGGAACCATACTCTTATTCCATAAGGAATCATAATCTTCTCCCCAAAGGAACCATCTGTCTCTACATTTCTATCTTTTTTATATGTTGACATATTGTTCACTTGGCGTATCTCCTCCTCTTCATGCAACTCCTCCCATTCGCATACTCTTGGCGCATGATCATGACCTACTTGGACAACTCCCTCTTGCGCCACACACTTACCTTCTTGCGTCATCTGCCTAACTACTCGTTTGGTGTATCTCCTCATACACCCTCTTGGGCCATACTCCTTCTCACGGCATACCTCTCTTGCGACATACACTTCTCTTACGTCATCCCTTCTTCTTCTTGCACCACTCCTCTTGCGCCATATCCTCCTCGCAGCCAACTCCTCCCACTCGAAGCTCCTCCTCTCAGCCAACCCCCTCTCAATCCTTCATCCCTTCTTGTGAGCAACTTCTTTCTTCAACTCCTCTCTTTGGCGCTCCTTCTCCACCCCTCCCCTCCCTCTTGCGCCATCATTTTTTCTTTTTTCTTAATACGTGTTTTTGGATTAAACAACCAATTTTTTTAAGTAATTTTTTTTATTTTTTTAATTTTAGTATTCATCTAATTTCAAAAGATATCTACAATTCTGCTCGAAATAATCATTTTTTAACAAATTATTTTTTATATGCTATAGTCATTTAAGGCCAAGACTTAACATCTTTGTTTTATCATAACACTCGTTGATATGATTTACCAAAATATCAAAGTTTTTATTTATTTTTTCAGTTTGTACAAAAAGATCAAGTCTTTCATTTTTATTCAACACTTGATTTTTCTTCAAACTTATGGCCTAAACAAAACACAAAACGAATTTTCAAGTTATTCCTATCTGTCACTTTACTTTCCTACCTCTAGATCGTGCAAATCTAAACATTTTTTTTCAATTCCAAACTTTTTTTTTATCTTTTTTCATGTTGATAATTAAAATTTTCTTTAACAAAATCTTTCAAGTTCGAGGAACACGTTCTCTCGAAGTTATTTATTTATTTTTTGTAACGTCCCAAAAACACAGTCTGAAAATTTCGTTTAATTTAATAATAATACCATAGTCGATAAACCTCATATAAAAATCATAAGCAATGTATCTCAAAATATTATAACAACTGTCAAGTATATCAGTGTATAAACATCCCAGGCTGAACAAATGGTGTGTGCACTGCAATCTTCTCGAGCTCCTCTTTTGAAAATAGAGTACCTGAAACCAAAACTGAAACTGTAAGCACGAAGCTTAGTGAACTCCCCCCCCCCCCAAACTACCACATACCATACAATAACATATAAACACATATTGGGCCTTGCCCACTGCATCGGACCGAAGTCTAGAAACTGCATCGGACCGAAGTCCGGAACTAACTGGAACCCCGTCCCCTGCATCGGACCGAAGTCCGGAACTAACCGCATCGGACCGAAGTCCGGAATTAACTGCATCGGACCGAAGTCCGGAAACTGACTGAACATAGCATATCGTAACATATCAACTAGCATGAATACATATACTGCATACTGCATCGGAACAGAGTCTGGAACACATAACACAAAACATGCTTGAATCACAAAGACATCAAGCACTCTAACTACTACATCGGACCGAGGTCCGGAACTAACTGAACATAGCATAACATAATCATAGCATATAATATAAACACATATACTGCATACTGCATCGGACCATAGTCCGGAACACATAACTCATATGTATCACAAAGACACCAAGCATAATGAACTACTGCATCGGACTGTAGTCCGGAACTACTGCTAACTAAATGGGCCGGCATTGTGGCCGTAGACCCGTTCCTACTGGAAGGAAACTCACCTCACACTGCTGACGTCTCGTAGACACAATCTCATACTGCTGAAGTCCCGCAGACTCAACCTTAGCTGCTGGATGATAGATTCCCGAACTGTCAACACCAAAATAACACCCAATTAATAATTGGGTTCTAACACATAACTATAAATACATACTTTGGGTAATTACTACATTACCCCTAGCTTGGCTTACCCAAGCCTAAGGCCCAATCCATAGGCCCAAAGTCAACTAGGGATCAAAGCCCAACATATGGCCCAATTTTCCAAATTGGGCCCAAGCCTCTACATGGACTTACCTTAAGGCCCAATTGATTAGTCCAGACCAACATGTCTCATTCTAGGGGCCCAATATCATACAACCATCTAGGCCCCAACTATGGCCCATCTATGGCCCAGTTTTCCAAATTAGGCCCACACCCTCCTATGGGCCTTACCCTAAAGCCCATTAAATTATTCTAGTCCATTTGCTTGTTCTTGGATGGCCCAACACAAAGCCCAAGTGAAATTAGGGTTGCACATAAAATGATAACTAGGGTTAAGTGTTTCTTACTTAACCCATTAAGGACTTAATTCATTAAGTCTAATATCACTTAGGTTAATCTTATTAATGCTTATTGTGACATCCCAATATTTCGATTCTATGTAATGACTTAAAAAGCCAAGTATTGTAACCACTTCTGAATAATAATGAAATTAACTTTGAAAATAAAAATGTACAAAATTCTCTATTTGGTTACCTACTATGTTAGATATCATTAAACCGTGATCGTACATAAAAATAACGCCCAAATCTGACTTCGTAGGAGGAAGTTATGATTTTTTCAATATTCGGTATAGCGATAGACAGCTAAAAACTCGAAGCAGAGATCGAGCGACTTTTGGCCAGAATGACCTAAATGAGAATCGAAGGTCTCGACAATGGTTTTTCAACGGTAAAAAGTCTGGCAAAAACAGACATCGGAAAAAGAAGTTATGGATTTCCAACGAACTTTTCTTACCTCGACCTTTTAATAAATAAATAATAAAAATAATTTCAAAATTTGCCGATGGAGTCTAAACGAAAGTTGTAGAGCGTAGTCTCACCTACGCGTGGATATAAAGAACGTCGAAAACGGAGTTCGTATGAAGAAGATATGAATATTTGAAGTTTATTAAATAATAAAAATATAAATTTAAATCAAATTTCGGTATTATCCGAAGGAGGAGTCACCGGGCCAATCCGAGTTACGCTCAGCGTACTCGAGGACTAGGCCTCGGATCGTCCACGTCACCCCCTATGCGAGGCTATGCCCCGCCCCATCCGAGCTCCGAGGAAGTCGAGGATTTGGTCACGCATGACGCACGCGTACGCCCAGCATACCGAGGGGTTCCCAGCCCCTATAAAAGGGATGCGGGGGTTCCGGGGAAAATGCTCATTTCCTCTCATCTCTCTTGCATTTTTTGCCTCGTTTTCCGTGCACGTGAAATCCCGAAGCCCCGGTTTCCATACTCAAGCCCCGAAGATCGTTTGTGCTCCCGAGATTCCCGAGAATCCTGAGAAAATCTGCTTTCTCGAGTCAAAGTTCTGCTCGGTTTTCATCTCGCCTTCTCCGATCTTTCAAGTGAGTTCATACCCCTATAAACTACGCTTTTAAATGTTTGATAAATGCTTTTTATACAATATTAGGGGGGAAATGCAAGTAAAACACGCGGTTATTATCGTGTATAACTTAACGATTCACTATATAAACTTTTTATCAAAGTAATCATATGTGATTCATAAACTACTACATGAGTATTCTCGTATGAAATATATAGTTTCAATAACACCTTGTCTTGTGGAAATAAAATGTGTGTGTATATATATATATATATATATATACATATATATATGTGTGTGTGCAAGTCAAATGCTCCATTTTTACATTAGGTATATGTGATCAGTCAAGTCACTTTACGTATTATACTTTACATAATGAGTGAGCATTACACTAGGGTTTACTATACGAACGAAACACACACTTTGAAAAACTATAATAGGTATAGTTTACGAGAAAATCAGGAATATTTACACACTAGAAACACTATATCAAAGAGATATTTTCTTACACAAGAATAAATTGACATTTTTCATACGTTAATCTGTTTTATACTAAGTTTTGTGAGACATTTCACGTACTTTAGAGTATGCATTTTAAGTCCTGTATTATATACCATAATCCTTTGTAGGGGGAGCGTGATACTTGTGTATAGATCTATACGGGATTGACAATCCCGCACCTAAGTTGTTAGCTACAACTAGGTCGGCAGGCCTGGGGTGACAAACATCATAACTTTCCAACGCTTGAAGAATGTTGATATAGGCATCCTGGTCAAATAGTATGGTTATAAGACTCACATGGAGTATTAAAAACACATTGATTTACGGGTTTTTCAAATGCCTTAACGATTTACACATAAAACTACTATTTTATGCATGAATAGCACTATACCAAATACAGTTTTGGAACAATCAAACTACCATCTACTATAGTAGAAAATATGGGATCTTCTTGGAACATTTAACGTGAACAAACCATTTTCATTCTTTTTCATATAAACATTGTCACTAAATACTTATGAACTCACCAGCTTAAATGCTGATCTACTCTTTCAAAACTACTTGTATTTCTCAGGGATTCAGTAATACAGGTAAAACTACAGCTTTTGAAGAAGGGACGCTATGGCGTTAGTTTAATTTCATTTTAAACATCATATTGTAATTTCCTTTTGAAACAAGTACCTTTAAACAATGTAAACTTTTAAATTATATATGTGATGGTTGTATTGCTTTCTTTATTATGTATTCAATTGTTACGACACTACATGAAGTCATCCACCCTCGAACGATTCCGCCGTTATGGTTTGGGGGTGTGACACTTATTATTTAATACTTCAAACTATTAAATAATTCCCGCGTGTGCCCCGATTAATTCTCAAAATTAGGGTTTTATTGGCATTAGGGTTTCCCAACCCAACTACTAGCCCATTTATCAATTTGTTGGACCTTTGCATCAATTAGGGTTTATTGGGCCTATTAAGGCCACTAGAATATTATTAAGCCCTTTAGGGTTTTTCACTAAGTCCATTAGTCTTCATTAGGCCCATTAGGGCTTCTTTGGGCCCATTAGGTTTTCAATCACTCCAAACGAATCACACAGCAAGACAAGGCACACCACCACCCGACACGGCGGCAGGAGGCGGCAGCCACCACCTTACGGTGGTGTTTATGACTTTCTTTCCATTATACCATTTTTGTTACAATTTACAATGCTTTACTCAAGGATAAACACACGCACTAACTAACTAACACACACCCACACAACCACACTGTGGCGGCCTGCGGTGGTGCTAGGCGGTAGCCACCACCTCACGGTGGTGGTGACCCTTCTTCTCACTTTTCTGACCAAGCATGGCAGACACACTAAGAAGAATACTCTTCTATACTCGAGAAATGTATCCAAAACTCCCACCTACGGTGGTCGGAGGCGGCAAAAACATCGACATTGCTTTTATAGCCACCACCTCGCGATGGTGGTGGCGTTCGCTGATGATCCACTGCCTAGCAACACCTTAACCCCGACTTTCATGTCGTCTGGTGCAAGGCGCTACACCCACGCCGGCAGCGGAGGCTCGCGGAGGCTTTCTGACTTCACTTCACACCGGCAGAAGAAGACCACGGTAGCTTCACAACTCCGACAAGGGCAGCAACGGAGGGTGCTCCATCTTCAGTGGGTAAGGAAGTGGCGGTGGCAGCGCTGAGGTCGCTGGCGGCCTTCGCTGCTCGGGAAAAGTCATGGTGGGATCGTGATGGTGAAGGAAGGATAGCAGCGGCTCCGGTTGTCTACTTCCAATCGTTCACGGCTCTACAGGCGGCAGCAGGTGACAGGATGATGGCGTTTGTCGACAAGGCAGTAGGCGGGACCGAGCTGTCGGGCTTGGTGGCGTAAATGGTGGCTGAGGGGGCTCCAATGGTAGCAGCGGCTACCGGGATGAAAGAGATGGCGGTTGTAGTTCTTGCGCTAGGTTTAGGGTTTGAACCCTTAAATACCCGCCTCCATACATAAGTTTGCCATAATATCAAGATCAGCCCTCCCTTCCACTTTTTCTTCTAAACCAAGGCCATAATTTACCCTTCCCACCCTTGCTCATGGAATTTCTTTCATATCTAGTCCCGCAGTTACAATTCAGCCCCTCCTTACGAATTATTCTTCAAATAAAGACCATATGTTACCTTTTAAACCCTGACTTTCAAAACTCTTTACAATGAAGTCCAAAATTACCATTTAGCCCTTGCTTCTCATAATCTATCCATCTTAAGTCCCGATAATTTACCACATAGTCCTTACCTTCATAAATACTTACAAGACTAATCTGGAACTGACACTTTTAATCTCCGACTTCTAAAATTCTTCACAAATTAGTCCGGGACTTATATTTATTAATTTATTTAAATAAACGGGGCGTTACATTTTTCTTTTAAAAGTTTTTGTTTATGTGTATCTGCTTCAACAGAAAATTCCATTGAAGCAAAGGGGGGAAATGTTAAATCAATATTTTTCCTTTTGCACATCTTTAAAACTCCCTGTTTCAGTAACCATCACATAGGGGGAAACTGTTGGAAATATTTTATGTGATTGTAACTTGAAATAAGTTGAGTATTGATTTACATTTTCTAACAAACATTATCAGAATGTTTCAGGTTAGAAAGATCATGAAGATTCAACAAGTGTTTGAAGAATCGAATGTTGGAGCACTTAAAGTTCACTTGGAGCACTTGATGTTCGCTTGGAGCACTTGTTGTACACATGGAGCACTTGCTGAACATGGAGCACTTGCAGCTTACATGGAGCACTTGCTGAAAGCAAGTTGGATCATCATAATCTTAGACGGCACATGTAGATCATATGTGGAGCAACAAGATATTAGTGGATCATCTGGAATATTGATGGCTCATCAAAAACATTTTTGGCTCGTCCACAACTCTATGGCTCATCAAGAGGCTGATGGATCAACATGAATACTTGGTGGCTCGACTCAAGTTAATGGATAAAACATGATCACATTAATGGCTCAACAAGATTGCACATCGCATATCATGGCACGTCCAAGTACTCAATGACACATGCAATTCATTCATGGTCCATCATGAACACGTGGTTGTACATCTTCAAGTTCAAGACACATTCTAACATTCAAGAAACAACTTAACTTGATCAACAACACTTCTGGAAGTTGATAACATCTTAGAAGACAATTGAGCAACATGATGCTCCTGTTGCTCATCACATTTTCAATGTTGATCAAGAAGGCACAAGAATTATGAAGACTTATAACTTGGATGGAAACCTAACAGAATACTAACGGAATTACAATATTCCATCCATTCTTCGTTAAGTGGGGCAAAGGTGTCAACTGATGACTAAGTCATGATGACATGTCAACACATGATTGGTCAATCCATGTCATGGGCTTTTCTAAAGCCTATAAATAGGCCCCTTGGGATCCATTATAAAGTAGCTCAATTTTGATCATTCTGCTCATTCCCTGCTCAATTACTGTTTAGACTAGTTTTCAGAGAGCCACTTGAGAGTTTTAGTGTGTTTTACATTCAAACACTTGTAACTGAATATTTATGAATATGAGACACATTTGAATCATTGATCTTGAACATAAAAAAACATTTTTATCATTAACTTGGTGATTCACAACTTCTTATTTTCCGCATTACTTGCCACTTGACGATTCTGAAACTCTGTTTCAGTATTTTCAACACTTAGACTCTTCAAGTCTAAGGTTAATTGAATCTTTATGAATGTGAGACATAATTGAATCATTGATCTTGAACATACAAAAACGTTTTTATCATTAACTTAGTGATTCACAACTCTTTATTTTCCGCATTACTTGCCACTTGACAATTCCAAAACTCTGTTTCAGTATTTTCAACACTTGGACTCTTCAAGTCTAAGGCTTACTGGATTTTTCTCATCTTTCTTCATAATCAGTTGAAAAGATTTAGAATCTGTTCCATCCATAATACATTCATATATTGAATTGATTTGATCATGAGACGAATAGGTTCATTTGGGTTCAGAATCACCACCATATTCAAATCGAAAATATGGAATAAAACCAACACCCACACTCGTGGATTGAATCGAATTGAGCATGAGATAAATAGTTTGATGGTTTTTTTCGGACGACAAACCCTAATTTCCGACCATTACAAACCAACGCCCAAACGGGGACAGACCGGTGAGGGCATGATCCAAGTTCAGATTTTGGGAGTTGTGTCATTTTAGGGCTTATTGGGGATGAACTACGAACCAGACATGGGTGCAACGTGGGCCGATGATAATGTTGATGACCATGGTTTGAGAGGTTCATGGTGGTGTCATTGGGTTGTGGGAGGAGTGTACGAAGGGGGAGGAAGACATTGAGTCGTGATCTTCTTGGTCATCAGAAATTGGAGGAGAGAGAGAGTACATGTGGAGTGATAGGTGGTGTAACATCCTGAGTTCAGAAGTGCAAGTTCAGGGTTCAAAGTGTAAATGTGAAAGGGCAACTCGGCGAGTCCATGGGTGGACGCGGCGAGTAGGGTCGCGATTATGGTCGCGTGTTAAGTGACCAACTCGGCGAGTCGGCGGCTGGACTCGGCGAGTTGGTGCTGGGTGGAGAAAACCCTAATTTCGGAGGATGAGCCCTATACAAAGGACATTATACCCTTTCCCCAGCCTCTTTACCCTCCCTTGAAGTCCAGAAAACCCTAGAATCGTGTATATCCTCCATTGATGAAGAATTAGAGCTTGGGAAGAGAACTTGAGAAGAGGAAGGTTGAAGATTAAGAGGCTAGCATCTGGATATTATTGTAGATCAAGAATCTACTCTTCCTTTGGATCATTTCTAAGGTAACAATATGTTACCTTGAGTTTCCTTCTTCTTGATTTGTTCTTAGTTGCTATTTTTGGGAATATGGCTTGAGTGGATTCAATTGCAAGTTTAGAAGCTAGATATGAAGTTGAATGTAGCACCCGATTCCTGGTACGTAAATCCTATTTGAAGTATTTCTTTTCTTTTAGCCTTGGACTCGGCGAGTCATGGGTCCGACTCGCCGAGTGGATGCGGGACCCGGGACGCGTTTAAGTTGTCGACTCGACGAGTCCATATCCTGGACTCGGCGAGTCACAGCTGTTGGATGAAACCCTAAGTTTCAGGGGTTTGCACCCTATTTAAGCAACTTATCCGCCCCAGGCCAGCCCCCATTCTCTCCCCAGAGCTCCCCAACCCTCGTTTGTGCTTGTTCTTTGAAGATTGAAGTTTTGTTGTGTGCTTTTGAAGGCTTTGAAGGAGGAAGGAAGTAGATCCAGAAGAAAGGAAGCCATCCAGGCCATTATTGTGTTCTTCCAGCAGTTCCTTTGAGGTATAACCTGTTTTCCCCATGATTCTATGCTTAGTACTTCATTTGGGTCTTTCTTGGTCAAATCCCCTAGTTTGTATGTGCATTATATGTCGTAATAAGATGTTTGGCCTTTGGATCTAGGCAAGATTGAGCTCCAGGAGCTCAGATCTGTTAGCTTTTTGGTCCCATGTTGCTTGTTAGCCCTAGATCTACCCTTTTGAGACATTTTGAGCCCTAAAATCCTTATTGGTGAATATTCACACGTAAAGTTGGAAACTTTACGTGTGATTCGTGTCCTAGAAGTCTAGATCTATGAATGGCATGGACTGGAATCGAGCAAATCGGTATATTTTAGGAGTGCATGGCAACGACTCGGCGAGTCGTTCATGTGACTCGGCGAGTCCGCTCGCGAGTCTCCAAGTTTGTCCCCTTTTCGTAGTGTCGAGTGAGCAGTGAGTCACAGGGTGTGACTCAGTGAGTCGGAAGCTTAACCCATCTGTGGAGGTACTCGGCGAGTCAATGCCCCGACTCGGCGAGTTCAAGGCAATCTCCTTAGATCAAGAACAGACTCGACGAGTTGTTCATACAACTCGGCGAGTCTTAGCGTGAGTGTTCTTCGGATGAAGATGAACTCGACGAGTTGTTCATACAACTCGGCGAGTAGGATGAAGGACTTGAATATTGGTCATGAAGGCGAACCCGTCGAGTCGTCGCCTAACTCGACGGGTAGGATCGGGATTCAGGGCAATCGCTTGAGTAAGGGACTCGGCGAGTTGGAAAGCCAACTCGGCGAGTCGGGTCAACTGAAAGTTGACTCTGACTTTGACTTAGGGCAAGGTCAGGGGTAAAATGGTCATTTTTACCCAAAAGTCAGTGAGCAATGTGTTGAGTGAATATATTGTGGGAATTGCAGCCGGAGGGTTTCCGGAGCAGCAGCAGCAGCAGTAGTAGGTGATCAGTTCCCACACAGACCAGCAGCTATTTCGAGGTGAGTTTCCTTTCTAGTAGGAACGGGTCTAAGGCACCAAGGCCGACCCGCGTAGATGAGATGCTAGTACTAGAGTGTGGGCCGAGCCCGTATCTCTGGGCTTAGTTAAGTATGATATATGCGTTAATATGATAGGGTTGCTTATACTTGTTGTCTGTGTGATACTTGTATGTTATGGGTTAGCGGTTGAGTGTGGGCAGGGCCCGTATCTCTCCGAGGTTGGAGTGTGGGCTAGGCCCATATCTCCCAGATGGCGAAGTGTGGGCAGGGCCCGCATCTTCACAAGTGTGGGCGAGGCCCGTATCTCCCAGCTAGCGAAGTGTGGGCAGAGCCTGTATCTTCCCGAGTGTGGGCAGGGCCCGTAACTCATAGCTGAACATTGGTTGATTATGTGTATGCATGGTATGGGGTATTATGGGGGAACTCACTAAGCTTTGTGCTTACAGTTTTCAGTTTTGGTTTCAGGTACCTCCTCAGCTAGGGGAAAGGAGCTGGCGCGGTAGCAGCATGTCACACACACACACACTCTCCGGTTTCCGCATTACGAGTTTCACTGGGATCGATACTCTGATATTCTGATTAGTTGTATGTTTTGGTTTTCAGACATGGTTCATTTTATGTTATGGTTGATCAAACGATGTTTTTAGTTATTAATATTTTATAATGAAACGTTTTAAAACAAAAAATTTTGGATGTGAAAATTGGGTCGTTACATTGAAACTTCATATCCAAGCTTGTAATGATCCTATTTGTTGTAAAGGTGCTACCCAAGAATGGTTGATGAAGCCCTTTTGTCCCAAACCCAAACCCTAGAGTGTAAAATTCCTAGATCTACTTGGATTCACGTAAAGTTTGCCACTTTACGTGATGAATGCCTTGTATAAGAGTATATCTATGGATTTGAGACCCTGCATGGCTTGGAAAGCCTCTGTATGGGTTAAGAGCTTATGGCACTCGGCGAGTCATATGGGTGTATTCGGCGAGTTGCGTGAAGGTGGGCAGAAAGTCGACGACTTAGAAGAACAACTCGGCGAGTTGGTTGAAGATAGCCTTGGACTCGGCGAGTCTGTTCTTGGACTCGGCAAGTCTGGTCGTGAGGTCCTAACCTTCTTCTGGTTGAGCCGTGAATCGGTGAGTCAAGGGAAGACTCGGTGAGTGAGTGCGAGGGGACTCACAGTTGTTGGACTCGGCGAGTCTCGGGGTGACTCAGTGAGTTGAGTCGCGGATTGGGGAAGTTCTGAGCATGGGGACTCGACGAGTCATCGGGTTGACTCGGCGAGTAGAGTCAGTCAGGAGGATGACTTTGACTTTGACTTTGTCATTAACCAAGGGTTGACCAGTTGACTTCCAGGGGGATTTTGGTAATTGTTGGCTTTTGTTTTGAGTTCAGTGTTGGTGTTGGCTAGTGGTGGAGATCGTGTCAGTGATCGGAGCATCTTGGTCTTATTTTTTCAGTCGGCAGTTGCGAGGTGAGTTATCCTTACTATATCAACAGGGTCTAAGGCACCAAGGTCGGCCCTTTATCGGATTGTAATCCGGGTATCGTTGTTATGTTGTTGCTTTCCTATGTTTGCATCCTGGTAGTTAGGATGGTATATGTTAGAGACCTGGTTAAGGTCGGTATCCTGGTATATAGGATGATGTTATGCTAGTGACCGGTTAGGTCGGTATCCTGGTTAGGATGATGTTATGTTATGTGATCTGCTAGATCGGCTTGACTGAATGTGAATTGTTATATGATTGAATGTTTATGTGCACATGGTTATTGGATTGGGGTTAGGTTGAGGCGGGTCCTGCTTCGTGCTGTAGGCCAACATACCCAGGGCGGACCGATTATCCCGAAGGCCCAGCGAGCGGTTCGGATAGGTTGCAGGCCCGAAGAGGGCGGACCAGACGTGCCGAGGCTCGGAGAGTGGACCAGACCGATTGAAGGCCCAGTGCGGGCAGACCAATCATACTGTACACTCGGAGGGTGGACCAGGTGGATTGAAGGCCCGGTGCGGGCGGACCAATCACATTGTAGACTCGATGTATATGGCTAGACTCGGAGGGTGGACCAGGTGGACTGTTGGTCGGTGCGGCGGACCAGTCACACAGTAGACCCGAAGTGCTTGGCCGTTCTGTATCGGTTATATGATATGGTTATGTTTGTATGTGGTTGGTATTTTGGGGGTATCTCACTAAGCTTTCAGGCTTACAGTTGTGGTTTAATGTTTTTCAGGTTCTTCAGGAGACCGTGGCAAGGCAAAGGCGTGATCGTACCGCTCCTCATGGTTATGTTTTTGATGTGTTTCTGGGAAGACTCTGATAACAACTGTATTGAAAACCTTTTTGTAATAACTTAATGAAACTGGGTTGTTTTTGAAAAAGTTTAAATTGGTTGAAATTTATAGAGTGTTACAAGTTGGTATCAGAACCTTGGTTTGAGTGAATTGGAGGAACATTCGTGTGAATCCAGTCTCAAATCAAGGAGAGCTTTCAAAAGAGAATTTAAAATGGTTTTCAAAATGAGTAAAGGAGGATGCGGAGGTACGATCAGCCGGAGCCAGTAAGTAACCCCAAAATACCATACATGATATTTGTTTTTGGGCTATGTTAGAATAGCATGCTAGTAATAGGCTAGGGATCTTCGGGATTTCATGAAAATGTTGCCTGATTTATGATGCCTGCTAGCCTAGGGTTCTTCTGTGGGAGATTTCCGGTGTTCCTCTAGGAGTGAGGGTTGAGTGCTTGTTATGTATGTTTTTCACTAGGGTGTTGTGGTAATACTTGATACAAATATGGGTAGGTGTGGAAGGTAGTATGGGCCCGTACTACTGAAAGAACAGGACCCATACACGTATCAAAGAAACCATGACCTCTAGGGTTGGGTTGGGGGTTGGTTCTCGAGATAGTGGGAAGTATCTAAGATCTTGCGATGTTTTTCAGTATGGTGGTTACGAGGCATGCTGGGAGCGGATCCGGGTCAGGATCGGGAGCAGGAGAGGGCGGTCAGGGTGGGTCAGCACCGCCCGAGGTTATTGGTCGGATGAGCACAGGCGAGTTGGATGCTAGGATTCGTGAGATCCTGCATGATGAGGTTGTTGCGTTGTTCCGGTCCGAGTTGCCGGAACTGTTTGGGTCAATCAAGACCGCCATGGTCGAGTATTTTAATAAGCGTTATGCAGCTCTTACAGAGACGGCTGCCGTGGCAGCTACAGCAGCTGTAGCAGCGGCAGAGGGAGGAGCCGGTACAGGTTTTCTGTATCAGGACTTCGATAATACGAAGCCCCCTACCTTCAATGGAGTTCAGGACCCGATTGTTGCTATGAGATGGTTGTCAGACGTGGAGGGGTGTTTCTTCATGTGTTCATGCACTGCTGATTAGAGGGTGAGGTGCGCTCTGAACCTTTTGAGGCTCGGGGTGAAGGATTAGTGGAGGTTGACCACGGGATCGTATTATGATGCGCAGCGAGCTGCGGTATCTTGGGATCAGTTTAGAGAGATGTTCAGCACTCGCTATGTTCTTTGAGTAGAGAGGGAAAGATTGGCTCAGGAGTTCCTGGAGCTGAAGCAGGGTTCGGAGTCGGTGATGGAGATCACCAGGATGTTCACTGAGAGGGCGATGTTTTGCCCTGAGTTCGCTTCAGAGCAGGCTCAGATGTCCCGATATATGAGTATGCTCAAGAGGGATATCAGGCAGTTTGTGTCTACGCAGAGGTGCGAGACCTTGTTGGAGTTACAGGAGGCCGCCAGGCGGCGTGAGTTGGAGATTGAGCTACAGTTGCGAGAGCAGAGGCAGGCTCCGGTGCAGTCGCAGCCAGCGCCGAAAAGGTCCAAGACCGTTGATTCTAATTAGGAGATCAGAGCAGCCACACTTATGGGAAGTGTGGGAAGGGTCACATCGGAGTTTGTAGGTCCGGTGGTGCATGCCGCAAGTGCGGAAAGGAGGGGAACTATGCAATGGATTGTCGGAAGACAACCTCGGTTCGGGATCTGAGGATTTGTTATCATTGCCATCAGGTTGGACACTTGAGGGTCAACTGTCCACAGCTTGCTGCAGGACCGGTGCAAGCTCCAGCACCGGCCACTTTGAGGATTACGGGTGGAGGTCAGGGTGGAGCGGAGCCCCCGAGGGCTCAGGGTCGTGCTTTTCAGCTTATAGCGGAGGAGGTCAGGGCAGTGCCGGATGCAACTGCAGGTATGTTTCTTTCTTGATGTCTTGTTATCTTGTGATTATTTTGGAGTACTATATATCTGCTAGTCTCGTTGTGTGATTTTTGGTATTGTATTCGTTGTTCCTTGAGGGTTATGGGTTTGGTGTTGGGAATTTCGTTGGTTATCATTCATGAGGATTATTAGTGGGAAACCTGTCTTTTGGTATGAATGTCGGGTAACATCTGCAGTCTGAGGAGTGGTTAGCTGAAGGTCGGCTTTCTTTCGAGCCCGAGATGATCAGTGTTGTTATGTAATTTTGTGAAGGTTGCTCGTTCTAGTGGGAATCAGTTCGCGTAAGGTTTGGTGTTGTGTAGGGTTGTCGAGGGAGGTCGGTGATGGTGACAGGTGGTTGATAGTCAGTGCTCTAAGTGGGGGAGAATTGGAGAATTCTCCGGAAGATCGATAAGCATGAGAGGTTGTTTAACTGTTGGGATTCAGCAGCGGTTCGGTCAGCCAAGGGCGTAGGCTGGTATGAATAAGGGACAGGCAGACGGCGCAAGATACAGACCAAGGGTTTTGTGAGAAGGGTGATTGATTGTGGAAGGCCTGGGATCAGGCCGGGTTTGGGTATGTAGGATGCAATCAGAGTTCGGAGCCCCTAGACGGCTAGAACAGTATGCATGGGAGAGTTTCCTGGAGGGATAATTTGGGATGTTGGATGCTAGTTGAGCGGTCCGGATAGACTGAAGGCCGATGGGCGTACCAGTCAGGTCAAAGGCTCGGAGGACGGTCCAGACAGGCTGAAGGCCCTGGAGGGCGGTCCAAACCTGTTGAAGGTTCTGAGAGTGGTCCAGATTGGCTGAAGGCCTGGTAAGGCAGTCCAGTCATGCTGAAGACTCTGCATGTGTTGATAGATCTGTATGAGGAATGGAATGAGTATGTCATGATGTGATAGCATCAGAGGGTCTGGCCCCGGGTATTGATCATCGATTAGTGGAAGGTAGTGCATGGACTCGAGAGTCCTTGAGATCAGATTCAGAGTATGTGTGGTGCATGGGATAGCGGTTATGCTATAAGGAAATGGTGTAGTATTGGGTGAGCACCATGGCACTTGTGATAGTGTCAAGGCAGCCAAGTGGATTTCCTTGGTAAGGAAAGGGAAAGGAATGTAGCTCCGAGAGGGAGTGTAAGTTCACAGAAGTGAAAGCAGTAGTGCGGAGTTATGATTGGGGCGTTCCCAATTATGGATATTGAGCAATGTGTTGCGGCGGTGGTATGGAATCACATCCGGGTTGGATGTATGCTGAGGTCGCGGAAGGAATTCCGCGGGTGTAGAGCCAAGAGGCTCGGAAAGGATGCAGGGATGGAATCTTGGATTTCCAGTTTGATTTTGAACGAGGAATTATGTATGGGGTGGAAATTCATCATGGGGGATGTTTGGAGGTGTCGTCAGTGCATTGGGTTTTCCCAACCCGAGAATGTTAGAACCAGTCCGGCATGGGTATGAGATTGCGGAGGAGAACTCATGGGAGTTGCTCTGAGACTGAAGGATGTGTCCTTCTGTCAACCTCGAGTGGACAAAGTTGGACTCCGATCGGGATTCCGGTGGTTCAGGGTTATTTTTAGCTCGAATGAGTCAAGTGATTGGCGTGATTTGGAGCGAGTGAAGTATCATGGAATGGTACTTGGTTGATAAGTGTGATTATCAGAGGACGAGGCCGGTGGCCGGCTTGAAGCGGTGGTCAGAACACCGTGGGAAGGAAAGTTGGGTTTCGGGTTTCAGTGGTTGTGTTTTGAGGAACATGGTCTGGTTAATGCCAAGTGGTGCATTGCGAGAGTAGTTCTGGAGTTGTGTTGCTGCAGGCTTCGAGGACGAAGCCTAATTTAAGTGGGGGAGAATTGTAACATCCCGAGTTCAGAAGTTCAAGTTCAGGGTTCAAAGTGTAAATTTGAAAGGGCAACTCGGCGAGTCCATGGGTGGACTCGGCGAGTAGGGTCGCGATTCTGGTCGCGTGTTAAGTGGCCAACGCGGCGAGTCGGCGGCTGGACTCGGCGAGTTGGTGTTGGGTGGAGAAAACCCTAATTTCGGAGGATGATCCCTATATAAAGGACATTATACCCTCTCCCCAACCTCTTTACCCTCCCTTGAAGTCCAGAAAACCCTAGAATCGTGTATATCCTCCATTGATGAAGAATTAGAGCTTGGGAAGAGGACTTGAGAAGAGGAAGGTTGAAGATTACGAGGCTAGCATCTGGATATTATTGTAGATCAAGAATCTACTCTTCCTTTGGATCATTTCTGAGGTAACAATCTGTTACCTTGAGTTTCCTTCTTCTTGATTTGTTCTTAGTTGCTATTTTTGGGGAATATGGCATGAGTGGATTCAATTGCAAGTTTAGAAGCTAGATATGAAGTTGAAACTTCAGATCCAAGCTTGTAATGATCCTATTTGTTGTAAAGGTGCTGCCCAAGAATGGTTGATGAAGCCCTTTTGTCCCAAACCCAAACCCTAGAGTGTAAAATGCCTAGATCTACTTGGATTCACGTAAAGTTTGCCACTTTACATGATGGATGGCTTATATAAGAGTAGATCTATGGATTTGAGACCCTGCATCGCTTGGAAAGCCTCTGTATGGGTTAAGAGCTTGTGGCACTCGGCGAGTCACATGGGTGTACTCGAGGAGTTGCTTGAAGGTGGGCAGAAACTCGACGAGTTGGAAGAACAACTCGGCGAGTTGGTTGAAGATTGCCTTGAACTCGGCAAGTCTGTTCTTGGACTCAGCGAGTCTGGTCGTGAGTTCCTAACCTTCTTCTGGTTGAGCCGTGAATCGGTGAGTCAAGGGAAGACTCGGTGAGTTGAGTGCAAGGGGACTCAGAGTTGTTGGACTCAGCGAGTCTCGGGGTCACTCGGCGAGTTGAGTCGTGGATTGGGGAAGTTCTGAGCATGGGGACTCAACGAGTCATCGGGTTGACTCGGTGAGTAGAGTCAGTCAGGAGGATGACTTTGACTTTGTCTTTGACCAAGGGTTGACCAGTTGACTGATGGGTTTTATACAAACAATCCTATGTGTGCATGCAACCCTAATTTGGATCTATGTTTTCACTATTAGATACACAACATTATGAACACATGGATAAAACCCTAATGTAGCATGCTATTTTCGAAATTCATATATAAGGTTAGATCACATACCTCTTGTTGTTATATTGCAATAACAACTTAAATCTTCAAACCCTTAGTCTTGAAAGCAAGCACCACAAGTGTAGTGCCTCTAATGGCTCACAAACACCACAAGCAATTGGAGAGGCTATAGAGAGAGAAGGGAGGAGGTAGAAATCGTCCTTAAATGCTCTAGGGATCAATTGGACGAAATCCTAAGGCCTTAGGGGTCTTTATATAGGGTTGGGATTAGGGTTTCAGTCCTTATCCTTATCCAGTTACTTGCCCACCAAGCAACCACAAGATAAGCCTTGAAAACCCTTATCTCTTGGAACTTGGACGATTTTAAGGATATCCTTATCCTTGAATTCTTCCATCCTTTAACAAGGATAACCATTGCCCTATTTGCAACTATCACATAATTACAATTCAGCCCCTCTAGTTTAATTAATTACACTTGATCACAAAATTAATTCCTAATTAATTATTGACCAATATTAATTAAACAAATATGATTTCTCCTTTAATATATTATTCTTATAACATATTAATAAATCATAATAAACTCTTCCTCTATTTATTTATCCAGTCAAGTTGCTTTGGTGAAGGCAACCCAAAAGGACCATGCACAACCGGGTCAAGTATTTACCAAATATGGTTACGAGCTTAGACACTAATCCAACAGTCTCCCACTTGGATAAGTCTAGTAACCACAAATGTAACGTACAACTCGATTAGCAATCGTAGCTCTCAAAGACGCTGTCAAACTCTGATCTCATCAGTATCCTATCCTCTAGATAAGGGATCGTATAGTCCTCTGTTTACATATTGTGCAGACAATCTCATGGAACTAATTGTCCAGCAGTAGGTTTCTCGATCTCAGATTCATTTGACATAGAACTTAATTGAACACATCAATTCCGTCCTGACCGGGCCCGGCACATAAGTCAAATCAAATCATCGAGCGGCCGTGATATCGCTTTTACCCTCTTAGGATAAAAGTAACAGATAAACTTCGACTTATATGCATTTACTTATCCACTAATCAACTATACACAACAATGCGTTTTATAAGATCAATTTACTGATGCGGATTCGCATTATCAATGCACAATCAATTAGTAAATAATAAACCATATATCTAGGTTCTAAGACCATATGATATTATCGTCTTGCGATCACTTTTGTCACATTCCATAAAGTGATTCCAGCAAGCGCGAGTTTATTCCAATGCTCAAAACTTGTTTATAAGCACTCATGAATGTTACAGCAAACCTTTGCTATGTCTAATACCTTTCAGACACTCTACATACCGATTCATGACAATCTTTATTCATACCTACTTCCAACATATGAACGATTGTGGACCATTCGAATAATTCGATTACTCTTAATAACTCAATTATTTAGGAAGTCAAAACATGCAAATTGAAACAATAGTTAAACAATTAACACAAGACAGTAACTTTACTTATAAATAATACTCCTTTATTTAATCATCAAATGTCAATTACATTTATCTATTATATGTTTCTAAAACTATCTAATCTAAACTAGTATCATCCTTCAGCCCAATGCTCCTAGCATGCTGCAAGTGCTTAACCCTACTCAGTCCCTTCGTAAGCGGATCTGCTGGGTTATCTTCTAATGATATCCTCTTAACCACGAGGTGTCCTTCTTCTACTCAATGTCTAATAAAGTGATACTTTCTGTCGATATGCCGAGATCTACCATGATCCCTCGGTTCCTTGGTCAAGGCAACCGCTCCTTCATTATCACAGAAAATTTTCATAGGCTCCTTTATGGCAGGCACAACTCCAAGGTTACTAATGAAGTTCTTCAACCATATCGCCTCCTTTGACGCTTTGCTCGTTGCAATGTACTCTGATTCGTACGTTGAATCAGCTACAGTTTCCTGCTTGGAACTTTTCCAAGTCATTGGTCCTCCATTTAGGGTAAAGAACCAGCCCGACTGTGAATGGTAGTTGTCCCTGTCGGTTTGGAAGCTGGCGTCACTATACCCTCGCACCTTCAAGTCATCACTCCCTCCGAGGACTAAGAACCATTCCTTGGTCCTCCGAAGGTACTTAAGTATATTCTTGACCGCAATCCAATGAGCTTTGCCCGGGTTCCCTTGATATCTACTGACCATACTCAAGGAAAAGGCCACATCAGGGCGAGTACAAGTCATATCATACATGATCGAGCCAACTGCGGAAGCGTAAGGTACTTGACTCATCTCTGCTATCTCGGCTTCGGTACTCGGACTTTGAGTCTTACTCAACTTGGCATTACTCTGTATCGGTAGTTCTCCCTTCTTCGAGTTTTCCATACTAAAATGTTTTAGTACCTTATCCAAGTAAGTATTCTGAGTAAGTCCTATTAGTCTCTTACTTCGCTCTCTCACTATCCTTATTCCCAAAATATAGGAAGCCTCTCCGAGGTCCTTCATAGCGAAGCACTTCCCGAGCCAGGACTTAACCTCCTGCAGAGTCAGGATGTCGTTTCCTATGAGCAGTATGTCATCGACATACAAAACGAGGAAGCTAGCTATACTCCCACTGGCTTTGACATATACACATGATTCATCTTTGCTTCGTACAAATCCAAACTCTTTGACTTTCTCATCAAAGCAAAGATTCCATCTGCGAGATGCTTGCTTAAGTCCATAAATTGACTTCTCAAGCTTGCACACTCTATTGGGATGCTTCGGATCGACAAAACCCTCTGGCTGAGCCATGTAAACATCCTCAGCCAACTTCCCATTAAGGAAAGCGGTCTTGACATCCATTTGCCACATCTCATAATCATGAAATGCAGCAATGGCTAGCATCACCCTAATAGATTTTATCTTAGCAACTGGTGAGAAGGTCTCATCATAGTCAACTCCGGGAGTTTGAGTAAATCCCTTCGCCACCAGTCGTGCCTTATACGTGTGCACATTCCCATCCATGTCGGTCTTCTTCTTGAAGATCCATTTGCACCCAACCGTCTTACGTCCGGGCACATTGTCAACCAAATTCCAAACTTGGTTTTCATACATGGACTGAATCTCGCTGTCCATCGCCTCCTTCCATTTTACAGACTATGGGCCTGCCATGGCTTCCTTATAGCTATTAGGTTCGTCTAGATTTATTAGTGTACCATCACTAATATACGTGTCCCCTTCGGTAGTAATATGAAAACCATAAAACTGGGGTTGAACTCTAACTCTTTCGGAACGTCTAAGAGGTAAGGACTCGTCAATTGGTTCAACCGGAGTTTCCTCCTCGGGTTGAGCGTCAGCGGTAAAGGTTCCTTCATCGCTCGATTCTTGAATCTCTTCAAGATTGATTTGCCTCCCACTGTCTCCTTGGCTTATGAGTTCTCGTTCTTGGAAAACCCCTCTCCTCGCAACGAAGACAACATTGTCACTCGGTCTATAGAAGAGATATACAAAGGATCTCTGCGGGTAGCCGATGAAAATACATCGCTCACTACGAGATTCGAGCTTGTCATAAGTCTCTCGTCTTACGAAAACTTCACAGCCCCAAACCTTCAATATGTGCCAACGACGGAGCTTCCCCTGTCCACATCTCGTGAGGTGTTTTGGCTACCTTCTTTGTAGGGACTCGGTTAAGGACATGGGCGGCAGTCTCTAAGGCATACCCCTAGAATGAGATAGGTAGTGAAGCACGACTCATCATAGAACGAACCATGTCTAACAAGGTTCGATTACACCTTTCTGCCACACCATTCAACTGCGGTGTCTTAGGTGGCGTTAATTGCGAAACTATTCCACATTCCTTGAGATAGTCGTGGAATTCAAGACTTAGGTACTCTCTTCCTCGATCGGATCGAAGCATCTTGATTTTCCTGCCCAATTGATTCTCCACTTCATGCTAGAATTCTTTGAACTTTTCAAACGTTTCTGACTTGTGCTTGATTAAGTAAATATATCCATATCTACTATAATCATCGGTGAAAGTCGTGTAGAAGCGGTTTCCATCCTTTGTGGTGGATCTAAAGGGTCCACATACATCGGTATGTATGAGATCCAATAAACCTTCACCCCTCTCACAAGTGCCAGTGAAGGGTGACTTGGTCATCTTTCCAAGTAAACAAGATTCGCACGTGTTATCTTCCCTAAGGTCGAATGACTCCAACACTCCATCCTTTTGGAGTTGGGCTATGCGCTTCTTGTTGACATGTCCAAGACGACAATGCCACAAAGATGCTTTATCCATACTATTTGAAGAATCCATATACAACACATCATTTCCTAGGTTATCTACAACCATAACAGTTTCATAAATTCCATTACAAGGCATTACTTCAAAATATAAAACACCATTTAGATAAGCATAAATAGAACCATTCTCATTATTAAACGAATATCTAAATCCTTGTCTAAATAAACCATGAAAAGAAATGATGTTTCTTGCCATATCTGGCGAGTAGCAACAATTATTTAGATCTAAATTCAATCCATTACTAAGCACTAAAGAATACACTCCAATCTTGGTAACAGCCGACGTTCTTTTGTTCCCCATGATTAGATTTATTCTTCCAGGCTCCACATCCCTATTTCTTCCTAGTCCCTGCAAATCAGAACAAATGTGGTAACCACATCCTATATCAAGAACCCAAGAAATAGCATGAGATGAATCATTAGATTTAATTGTGTATATACCTGCATAAGATGGCTTGATCTTTCCATCCTTGATGGCTTGCAGATATTCTGGGCAGCTTCTCTTCCAATGCCCTATTTTATGGCAATGATGGCACTCTGCCTCCTTTGGGTTAGGGTTGGGCTTAGCAGGATCAACCTTGGTCCCACTAGAAGAGGAACCATCTTGGGACTTTCCCTTGCGGTGGCTCTTTGACGGAGCCTTCCTCTTCTTGCCCCTTCCTTACCCTATAGCCAAAACAGGAGCAGCGGATGGATTAGGAGTTGGTGCAATAGACTTGTCCTTAAGGTTGCTCTCAGCAGTCCTTAGGAGCCCTTGGAGTTTGCTTAGGGTGACTTCTTCCTTGTTCATATGGTAGGTCATCCTAAATTGGTTGTAGCATGAGGGCAAGGAGTGAAGAAAAATGTCGATAGCCAAATCTTCCCCAAAGTTGACATTCAACTTGCGAAGACGATCAACATACCTTTGCATCTTTTGCAAGAGCACGGTTAGAGACTCTCCACTTCCCATTTTAGCAGTGATCATATTCGTAATGATCTCATAGCGCTCTTTCCTCATGCTTTGGTGATATCTCTCCATCAAGTCTTTATGCATTTCATAGGGATACATGTCCTCATAGGACTTTTGGAATTCGGAGTTCATTGTGGCTACCATGATGCAATGAACTTTCGTTGCATCACGCTCATGGGTCTCAAAGACAGCCATCTCTTCGGGAGTAGCAGTTTCCGGATTGATCTTCTCGAGCTTCTCATCGAGAACATACTCTTTGTCCTCGTAACGTGCGATAGTGCGAATGTATCTTATCCATTCGCTAAAGTTCGATCCATCGAAAGTCACTTTTTGACAAAGGCTCATTAGCGTGAATGAGCTAGCAGCAGCGTTGTTTGCGTTAGACATCTACAAATAGAAAGGACAAGGTTTGATTAGAATTGAATCCCTAATTAAACACCCAAAATGAAAAATTAGGGTTAGGACCCAACAACATTATTTACATATCAGAAAAGGGATGTCGTAATCCAACACGCAAATAATTTGGAGGTAAGTGAATGACGATTCACTAATTCTTCACCATGAAAAACATAGGCTTAAGTTTTAAATGTATTTAGAATTCCTAGATTTTTCTTGAGATTCATTGAACCTTTCAATGGCATGTTTAAATCTCGATATGCCCCTCTCGTTTGTGACTGGGATGCCGAGGATCACAGAGTGGGTGTGAATAACCATGAAAATCTACATGGTGTCTTCATTGTTACAATCACCTATTCGATGTGCCGGTAAACCACACACGCTCCATCGAACTATGACAAACAATGAATCACCCTTTACCACGTTTGCTTAGAACTAATTAGTGTGCCGGTAAACCACACGCGCTCCACTAACTTCTTAGCAAGGGTGGAAAGTGTAATTTTATGGGGTTGCATCAATTTCACTTTTGCCTAAAGTAACTAGGATTGGGAATTAAAAAAAATGTTTAGTTACTTTATATAGATTCATTATACTTATTAATGAGGAGAGGATTGCCCTATCCTACCCGTTCGGCTAACGACCCTCCACCAGTCAAGCAAGCGGTGGGTGTGAGTGTACACCCATTAAGCGCCATTTTATCGGAAGCAACCTTATACCCACCTTATAGACCGGCTTCGTGAATGAGGCCTACTAACGGTAAGACTGGCATTTTAATTATACATATATATTTATTAAGCTTGTAATAATATAATAGTATATGGTGTATTTTAAACATTTCAAAAATACTAGGGTTTTAATCTTCAATTTAAAATTTTCGAAATTTAATACCATTTAAATTAAAATTTTAAGTATTAAAACTCTTGATTTAATAATTATCACAAATTAAACTATTAATTTAAATTATTAAATCATAAGGGATTATCTAAATCATGAGGATAATTACCATTTAAACAATTAACTTATCATAATCCTTTTTATCCCTCTAAATTTCGAAAATAATGGGAGGGGATAATTCAAAATCTTTAATTACCATATTTAACCATTAAAAGATAATTACAAGATATGGGATTATCTAAATCCCTAAAAATTAGGATCTTATCTTGGGTAAGGAGGCTAATCTCGAAATCTAAGGGTTTGCAAACCCTAGATTTCGAAATCTTGGATTAAAAGGAAAGGATTCAAAAACCCTTTCAAGATTTTCGCAAATTGGGGTTAGAAAACCCTAATCTCGAAATCTATGGCCTCCTAGGGTTTATTGGCTATAAACCCTAATTTTTCAAGTTCATACAGTTGAATAATACTAATTGAAAACAAGTTAACCAAAGGCTCTGATACCACTGATGGGTTTTATACAAACAATCCTATGTGTGCATGCAACCCTAATTTGGATCTATGATTTCACTATTAGATACACAACATTATGAACACATGGATAAAACCCTAATGTAGCATGCTATTTTCGAAATTCATATATAAGGTTAGATCACATACCTCTTGTTGTTATATTGCAATAACAACTTAAATCTTCAAACCCTTAGCCTTGAAAGCAAGCACCACAAGTGTAGTGCCTCTAATGGCTCACAAACACCACAAGCAATTGGAGAGGCTATAGAGAGAGAATGGAGGAGGTAGAAATCATCCTTAGATGCTCTAGGGATCAATTAGACGAAATCCTAAGGCCTTAGGGGTCTTTATATAGGGTTGGGATTAGGGTTTCAGTCCTTATCCTTATCCAGTTACTTGCCCACCAAGCAACCACAAGATAAGCCTTGAAAACCCTTATCTCTTAAAACTTGGACGATTTTAAGGATATCGTTATCCTTGAATTCTTCCATCCTTTAACAAGTATAACCATTGCCCTATTTGCAACTATCACATAATTACAATTCAGCCCCTCTAGTTTAATTAATTACACTTGATCACAAAATTAATTCCTAATTAATTATTGACCAATATTAATTAAACAAATATGATTTCTCCTTTAATATATTATTCTTATAACATATTAATAAATCATAATAAACTCTTCCTCTATTTATTTATCCAGTCAAGTTGCTTTGGTGAAGGCAACCCAAAAGGACCATGCACAATCTGGTCAAGTGTTTACCAAATATGGTTACGGGCTTAGACACTAATCCAACATTGACTTCCATGGGCATTTTGGTAATTGTTGGCTTTTGTTTTGAGTTCATTGTTGGTGTTGGCTAGTGGTGGAGATCGTGTTAGTGATCGGAGCATCTTGGTCTTATCTTTTCAGTCGGCAGTTGCGAGGTGAGTTACCCTCACTATATCAACAGGGTCTAAGGCACCAAGGTCGGCCCATTATCGGATTGTAATCCGGGTATCGTTGTTATGTTGTTGCTTTTCTATATTTGCATCCTGGTAGTTAGGATGGAATATGTTAGAGACCTGGTTAAGGTCGGTATCCTGGTATATAGGATGATGCTATGCTAGTGACCGGTTAGGTCGGTATCCTGGTTAGGATGATGTTATGTGATGGTGTGCCTAGGGCAGCACAACGGAGTCGCGTCCAAGCCTTAAAGTCGGGCACACCAGCCAGGCTCAGCGCCCGCTGGCGCCCCCGGGAGCAGAACGCCCGGGCAGAAGGCTCGCGCCCGCCAAGTGACGCTCTGTGCTCCAAGACAAAAGATACGGTTATGAGACAAAAAGTGGGATCAGAGCATTACTGTTAGAGCCAATGAGGGCGCTCTAGCAGTGGAAGGCACATGACCATCCAATCAGCGCCTCTGATCCTGTCTCCCCAGAAAAGCGATCATGTCTGGTACGTACCAGACAGAGGCGCTAGGAATAAAAGGATGCATTCTCAGACTAGCGAGGTAAGTTCTCTGTCCATTCTAGAGAATACATACACAAACCCTAAATCATCCTCTAACTTGACCATCAGAGCGTTCTTCCGGGAGCTCCTCCCAGAAAGCGGCTGACAACCTTTATTCTCTATGATCTTGCAGTAGTAACCAAATAACCAGGAAGAACCTAACCACAGCACAAGCGAGGTCAAACGGGGAACGAGGTTCCATCATTATGTTATGTGATGGGCTTGACTGAATGTGAATTGTTATATAATTGAATGTTTATGTGCACATGGTTGTTGGACTGGGGTTGGGTTGAGGCGGGTCCTGCTTCATGCTGTAGGCCAACATACCCAGGGCGGACCGGTTATCCCGAAGGCCCAACAAGCGGTCCGGATAGGCTGCAGGCCCCAAGAGGGTGGACCAGACGTGCCGAGGCTCGGAGAGTGGACCGGGCCGACTGAAGGCCCAGTGCGGGCGGACCAGTCATACTGTAGACTCAGAGGGTGGACCAGGTGGATTGAAGGCCCGGTGCGGGCGAACCAATCACACTGTAGACTCGATGTATATGGCTAGACTCGGAGGGTGGACCAGGTGGACTGTTGGCCGATGCATCGGACCAGTCACACAGTAGACCCGAAGTGCATGGCCGTTCTGTATCGGTTATATGATATGGTTATGTTTGTATGTGGTTGGTATTTTGGGGGTATCTCACTAAGCTTTCGGGCTTACAGTTGTGGTTTAATGTTTTTCAGGTTCTTCAGGAGACCGTGACAAGGCAAAGGCGTGATCGTACCACTCCTCATGATTATGTTTTTGATGTGTTTCTGGGAAGACTATGATAATAATTGTATTGAAAACCTTTTTGTAATAACTTAATGAAACTGAGTTGTTTTTGAAAAAGTTTAAATTTGTTGAAATTTTTAGAGTGTTACAGGTGGGCCAAGATATTTTTTTTAATTATTATTTACAAATTAAAAAAAAATAAAGAAAAAAATTAAAAGGGCAATACATTCAATTTAAGTGTTCCATGGACCAAAACCATAAAAAATTCTTAATTTTTAGACTAAAACCATGGAAATTTTTTGGTTTTGAACATTCCATGCAAGTTTGAAACTTTTTGAACCTTATCCGTAGTTTTTGGAAAACAACAATGATCAATTTTATAGTTTTGTCAAAAATAAAAAAGAAAGAAAGAGTAATTTAGGTCCCCGTTTGATACGCATCTTTCCAGGTCCAAACAGATCTTTCTGGCTAAATGGATCGGAAAGACTGTTTGATTTGCACAAAAGAAGGGGTCTTTCCCGGTAAGATATGTCTTTCCCAGAAAGCCCTAAAATCATATCTTTCTGGCTGAATGGGTTGGAAAGACAATTATACGCCAAACGCCGCCTCTTTCTTTCTTTATTGGATTATTAATTTTTTTAAATAACTTTTTTTTAAAAAAAAATTATTGAATTATTACTTTTTTTCATCATTCAGCACAGTCAATCAGATGTACAATCAAACAACATGGTTTCTTTCCCAGTCAGAAAATTTTCCCAGACAGCACTTTACCAGGCATAAACTATCAAACGGGACCTTAGTCTTTTTATATGGACCAAAGATCTACAGTACAATTTTCACAAACTACAAATCTATCAAATTTTAAACTTATAGGCCAAAACTAAGAATCCAACCAAACTACAAGGAACATCTGTAATCTCTTAAAATATTTTTCTATTTTGTATGTGACGTAGCTTAATTACTATGATAAAGTGAACCATATTAAATGGAATTAAATGGAAGTCCCTAATCTGTGTATATTGTATGTTAAGAATACTCTAATCCAAATAAGCCAAGTCAACCCAAGTGTGAATTCCAAATTTTTATGTAATCCACTTCCACTAACTAATAATGTTCAGTTAGTATTTTGTTAGTTCGATAATCGGAGTAACCAAAATCTAAATTCAAAGTTTATATATCGTTATAGTAAATAATCTCTAATTAAATCAAATAAGAATTTAAATAGTGGATTGATGATATCCAAATCCAAACAACTTAAATGACCCAAACTCGCCAAACAACAATAAAAAAAATATATCTAAACCACAAAAAAAACAAGAACAAAAAGGAAAAACCCACCAAAGAAGTAAAGATGAACACAACCACACACCTATATATACACAATTACGTACATATAGCTTCTTCTTGATTTTCGTGTCAAGCAAGTATCCAGTCATCGGGGGTTTCTTAACCCACGGGCAAACATCTCTCTCTCTCTCTCTCTTGTTCACTGTTGGTGTGGGTTACTTGCTTCACCTACAATCCTAACTTTAATGGCTTCTTCTTAAGCTTTTCATCAATCCCTCTGCTTTTTAGTCTTTTCATCCCAAAAGAGGAACACCAACAACTGCAATTTATCTTCCAGATCGATATGGGTCATGAATTGATGGTCGTAGCGCCACCACCACCACCACCTCCGCCGCCGCCGCCGACCTCTCTTGCTCCTGGATTTCGGTTTCATCCGACTGACGAAGAGCTTGTGAGGTATTATCTGAGGCGTAAGGTTTGTGGGAAGCCCTTTCGATTTCAAGCTGTGTCAGAAATCGATGTCTACAAATCCGAACCCTGGGAACTTGCCGGTATATATAAATCTTTCTGGGTTTGATGAATTTGTGCTTTTCATATCTGTGTTCATCATTTCATTTAATTACCAATTTTTCTTGAAATTCCCTCGATTACAATTTTGATAAAATTGGTTGGGAAGTTTATATTTTACAACACCATAATCTACCCGTTTATGCATCCATCCTACCTAATTCAATGAGCTAATTCTGCGATTTAGATTCAAGAACTCTAGCGTCTCCAATCACTTTAGATTTCTGCAAAATGGTATTAAAGATGGGAACTTTCGTATGACATTGTGTAGTCACTTAAATTGTAAATTATTATCTTTCTTGGAAAGATCGAAGCTTGAAAAAATGGATAATCTCTACAAAAAAGTTAAAAGTTCCCTAGAAATGAAGGAGCGAGTTTACCACAAGACAATTTTTTGTCTAATTGAGTTGTCTAAGTGTTTGCGATTTTTCAAAAGAGCATAAAAATCTTGACTTTTCAGCAATGTTGTATTGGAAATCCGACAAATTTCACCATTTTCTGATTACTTTAGAATAAAGCTTTTTTCACTTTTTTTATTTACTTTAAATTACCCAACTTATTTTATGCCCCAAGTGTGTATGCGTAATGTGTGTGTTCTTTTTGGGTGAGACAAGCTGATCTAGGATCATTTTGGTGAGGAGGGTATTTGCGTCTTTTCTGATTGTCATAAGTCACAGTCCCAATCCGATGCATGTCCCAATCCGATGCATGTCAAACACAGTACAATTTGTAGTACAATTTGTTTTGTCATGTCATGTCATATACTGTCTTTTGTGTGTTGTGATTTTGTAGACTTTTCTCCATGGAATTCAAGAGACCTAGAATGGTACTTTTTCAGCCCGGTGGATAGAAAGTATGGCAACGGTTGTCGATTGAATCGGGCAACCGGGCAGGGGTATTGGAAGGCGACCGGGAAGGACCGGGCAGTCCGGCACAAGTCGGAGACAATCGGAATGAAGAAAACATTAGTTTTCCATAGTGGGCGGGCCCCAGATGGGAAGCGGACGAATTGGGTAATGCATGAATATAGACTTTTGGATCAAGAATTACAAAGAGCCGGAGTTGCACAGGTTTGAATCACACGTGATGAATTGTAGTTTCTAAATACGTATTTGGTATTGGAATCTTCGACTGAAAGGAATACGTGTTGTTGTTTTTGGGGGAAAAAAAGGATGCGTTTGTGCTTTGCAGAATTTTTCAGAAGAGTGGTTTAGGACCACCAAATGGAGACCGTTATGCACCGTTTGTGGAGGAGGAATGGAATCATGATGCCGATGCCGATGTCGATGCCGCCCACTTTGTTCCCGAGGATGAAACTTGTGTAGAAAGAAATGAAATTGTAGAGGTATGTGTGTGTGTGTGTTTACGTAATTGCACCTTGTTTCTACAAAAGGTTATTTTTTATAGCAACCTCTGAGTAGGCTTGTTACACTTCTCTGAGATGTACTAACGACTTAGAAAGCAAGAGACTAAAGTTTGAGAATTACTACAAACGAAAGAGAACTTGTATTATAAGAACTCAAAAGATTACAAGGCAACTTAGCCCACACCACCCTGATGTAAGAACATTATGTGAGATGTAAATTAGGTATACAGGGGGCGCACTAGGTAGTTGGCGAAGAGCCCAATCCAGATCGGAATTGAAACTCTCAAACTGTCTCGAACCCTTGATTTAGTATTCGTATTTGGTTAATTTTAAACTAAAAAACTTTGCAAATGATTTAGTATTTTCCTAAAATACCAAAATGTTTATGAGTTGACTCAAGAAAATTAAATAGTTTTCAACTAAATGACACTTTTTCAAAGTACAATGACTTCATAACATTAGTCAAGTACATGCCAAATGTTAGTACAAAATGTTTCGTTCTAAAAAATCACATCTTACTCAAACTAACTGCTTTATAATCTCTGGGTGATGAGTCTTTTCTTTCCTTTAATCATAAAGTTGAAATCTTTTATGTTCTTGATTAATGAAACCAATCTATTTTTTCAGAATAATCCCAAAACAATTCCCTTTGTGTGCAAAAGGGAAAGATCACAAGACTCTCCTTCAAATTCAGAACCCAAACTCGAAACATTCTCCCTCTTTCACAACAAAAGATTAAAGCCAAGTGATCCAAACTCCAACAATGCAAATGGTTCTGAAGATTCAACCACAACAAGTCAAGATCCAAGAACAACAACAACAACACTTGTTGAGTTCCCTTTACTTAAAGAAACTCATCATCCCACCACCCCAAAGTCATTTGACGCTTCTACCCTTGAGAAATCCGTGCCCCCGGGGTACCTAAAGTTCATTAGCAATTTGGAAAATGAGATTCTCAATGTTTCAATGGAGAAGGAGACTTTGAAGATCGAAGTGATGCGGGCCCAAGCAATGATTAATATTCTTCAGTCTCGGATTGATGACTTGAGCAAGGAGAATAACGAATTGAGGAAGGGCGTTTAGGTAAATGTACCTTGCGTTCATCGGTGTAACCATGCTACTAGGAAAGGGCCATTTCTATGTGGTGTGGCTCTTTCCCGAGATCTATGATGTAATCTTTGCTAGTTTTTAGTTAAATAAAACTTTCGGTCTTTTTCGTTTACATGTTGTGGAAATGTTGGAGTTTGACTGGTGTAATTTTGTTGCTCTAATCATGCTTAAATTTCACTAATTACTTGGTTTAAAAAGCTTAATTTGGTTTAGATTTTTTACCGAGTATTTGTTAAGCAATATGTATGTGTTTAATATAGGAACCGAACTGTCGATGAACTTATGAAAAATCTATTTTTTTAGCAAAAGTTTTTTCATGGTCTTTTTAAAGTGAAAAAACTTATTTTATTGTTCGGTATTACAAGCTTTTTGAGTGCACTCAGGGAGATCTATGAGGTCTCTATAATTGTACTTGAAAGTGTTCCATCAACGGATTTGTAATTGTTGATATGACATTTGTATGCATCGGCCTCGGTGTCAATCGATGACACGACACGAAAAAAAAACACGACACGGAACGAAATTGGGACAAAATTGAAATTCGAATTTGTGTTCATGTCGTGTTTGTGTCAATGTAAAAAACATGACGTCGTGTCGTGTCGTGTTCATATTCAAAATTCGAAACGAAATTGACACGATTTAGCATTTGTTTGTCGTGTTATATATGATTAGGTATTAATTAAATAAATAATTTTTATTTTATTTTATCTTTGTCGTGTCGTGTCGTGTCATGTTTGTCATTTTTTAATCGGTTCGTTTTCGTCTTAATTAAAAAAAATACATTGTGTCGTGTCGTGTCAGACAAAAACACAACACGATGACCCGATTTGCCACCGCTAGCCTCCACTCTTGTAAAACCATTAAGCATCATATACACTATTTATTCAAACTGGTTTTCTCGAAAATTGAAACATTTTGGACGGTCCACTCATCGTCAATGAGATTCTTTCTTAAAGAGTTTTTCTTCAAGGCTAACTTCAATAAAGCGTTCAACTCTGTTAACTGGCATTATTTTGACTCGATTCTTTATCAAATGGGGTTTGGAAACCGGAGGCGTTTTTGTATTCGAGGATGTCTTACTTTCTCTAGAGCCTTTGTTCTCACTAACGGTTGTCCGACCAATGAGTTTAAAATTCCAAAAGGGGTTCGTCAAGGGGACCCGCTTTCCCGTTCTTGTTAATTTCGGCCATGGAAGGTCTTAATGTCGTCATCAAATCGGCTTGTCAATCTGCCCTCTTTCATGGTATCCAAATTCCGAATTATTGTCTTGGGAAGTCTCCCCCTCTATTATTTTTCTCTTTTTAAAGCTCCGAATTTCATTATCAATGATATTGAGAAAACTCGCGGATGTTTCTTGTGGGGCAGCAATGAGGAAAAAAACAAGACATTCACCTCTCCCTCAAAAAAGGTGGATTACATTATAACCATGTTGTTCAATTGTTCAATTGGATAAATTATAGGGGTAATTTGGGCAATTGTAATTGATCCGATTGGGTTTGTTGTCCTTTTAATATTTTGTTCTTTGTTGTATTTTCTCATGTCTTCTTCTCTTAGGTTGGGCCTGTTTGTTTCTTTTTATTTTAATTTTAATTCCACCGTTTCCAAAAAAAAATTAAAAAATAGATTGCAGAGAAATTAATACATTTCATTGAGCAAAGAAGAAACAATCGAAAATGTAAGATATTTAATACCCAATTGAGAAACTTACTAATTAATTACAACAATTAGAAAATAACCAAAAAAAAAAAACTAATAAGATTTTTAAAACACATTACTTAATAGATAATTTTATAAAAGGAAATTTTAGTAAAAAACATTGTAATTTGGTTGTTTTTCCGGTTTAACCATGGAAAGAATTTTTTTATATGTTAAGAATTTCTTCTATTTTCAAAAAAAGCAAAGCATAAAACTTTGAATTGTATAAAAGCCATGAGAGTTCAAATATTGTTTGATTAGACCAGTTTAAGAAATTTTTATTTTCGTAATTTAAACTTTTTTTAATAAAATCATTGACCATTCACCAAAAAAAAAAATTTCCCATTTGTTATTTGCAACTCACTAATAGACAAAAAAAAAGTATTGTGGTTTTGTTGAAAAAAAAAACTATCGGTTAAACTAGAAAAAAAAAATGCAAATGGTTAAATAAAAAAAAAATCAAACCACACTAGAATTTGGCCTTTTATAAAAAGAAAATAGATAAATATTTTTAAAATGACAAAAAGATGATTGTTCATTTTCAACAACCTTTTATTAAGCGCCTTTAGATTACTAATCCTTCCGATGTGGGAACTAAAGCTATATATTCATAGGTGTTGAAAGTGCTCGTTTCTTCTAATCTTTTCAGCGACTCCAGTAATAGGGAGGATTCATTTTTTGTCGGAAACTGAATTGAATATGTATAGATTTTTCAGTAGTTTTAATTTTCTTTTATATAACTTTAGGTTTGATTTTTTGAGGGTTTACTTGAATTTGGTATAACTTTGGTGTATGTTTCCGAAATCATTAAGGATTCCTGCAAGACTGCAAGTATTATGTATGTTACTGTTAGTTATCAACACAATTTGTTGAAATAATGAGATATGTTGTTTGAAAAATGACCATAGAATCACCATTTTTAGGTTTTACTAGTGATTTCCAAAAAGCTTTTAAATCACATTTATGTTTGTGTTAGATCTTTAGCTGATCCAAATGCGTAGTATGATAGAGACAGATTCGAGATGGCTGATTTCTTAAGAAACGATAAAAAGAAACAAACTCTTTGGAACAATTTTTCTGCATAACTTTCATAAAGATGCAACATATGAATTTATAGATGCAAGTTATGTACTAGTACTAAACTAGGGTTTGATAGAATTCATGGGCAAAAGAAAACAGTAGACTTCGTATTCTAAGTAAACGTGTTTGCATCATAGTATGTGACAAAACCAAGATATACACATAAATAAACAACGAAATAACTTCTTATATATTTTACAAATGACCATGTCAGTTGTAGACATATTCGTTCTTTGGTCTTGAATTGACAAATGGGGATGTAGCTCAGATGGTAGAGCGCTCGCTTAGCATGCGAGAGGTACGGGGATCGATACCCCGCATCTCCATATTTTTCTAAAATTTCTCGCAAATTTTTCATTAACAACCCATGCATTGTTGTTTTTCTCCAAAAAGAACCTCATACTCAATTAAATTAGTCTTCATGTCCTTTGTTTCGAGATAACATTGTTTCATCCTTGTTACAAATTTCAAATGATAATTTGATTGAATGCTGCCTTGAATCGACAGATGAATTAATATCTTTATTTACATTCAACATTTTCTCTAAGTTATAATTGTCCTCAACACACTTAGATAAACCGTGTTGTATTTCGTTCAATATAACTACTCTCTACAAAGTTATTTGAGATTTCACAAATTTATATAAATTATCAATACGTATTTTGATTCCAAAATTTACAAATACATTTTGATTCCATGCAAAGTTGTTAATGAAATGTATTTTAATGCAGCCTCTATCTCGAAACAACAGTCACACTCGATTAATTTTTCCTATTTTATATTCAATTATGGGTTGAATTATCCACCGATCAAATTGAATAACTTTATCCCATGACACTTTAATGAAACAGCTGATAAACAACAATCAAGCTCGATTTTTAATCAACAAATCCAAAGTCGCACAAATTAAATGATAAACACGTACGATTGCTTTTAAATTCAAGAAACAACGATTGTTATTAAATTCAAGAAACAAAGATTGTTACTGAATTCAGAACTTTTTTAATAAATTACAATGCCTTACACTAAGAACTGTTACATAACAAAATCCCCAAATTAAGCCACCACGAAAGAAACCTACGCGCTGGTAAATTTGGTGACGGCCTTAGTACCTTCAGAGACGGCATGTTTGGCCAATTCACCGGGAAGAACAAGTCTGACGGCGGTTTGGATTTCTCTTGAAGTAATCGTTGGCTTCTTGTTGTACCTAGCAAGGCGAGAGGATTCCTGAGCGAGCTTCTCAAAGATATCGTTGATGAAGGAGTTCATGATCCCCATAGCTTTGCTTGAGATTCCGATATCGGGATGAACTTGCTTCAGAACCTTGAAGATGTAGATCTTGTACGTCTCTACGGACTTCTTGCTCCTCTTCTTCTTCTTATCAGTCGCCGACGCATCCTTCGGGAGCTTCTTCTCCGCCTTTGGTTTGGGAGTTTTCTCCGCCGCTGGCTTCTTCTCGGCCGGTTTCTTCTCTGCCGCCTTGGGTGCCATTTTTAGTGAGTTTGGTAGAGTAGAGCTTCGAAGAGAGTTAATCAGAAATAACTGGAAACTGATGATTGAGATGTGGAGAGAAAGGGATTTCTTTATATAGGGTGTGAGATGATTTGATTGGTTGATTTTGAGTGGCGCGGATCGCAAATGTCGATCGTCAGATTGTGATGATGAAATAATAGACGGTGTAGATTGATTGAAGCGGTATAAATCTAATTAGAAGCCACGTGGAATATCAAGTGACGTAATTAGGTGGCACTGTGTGTAGTGTGTAATATTTTAATTAATTTAGCATTAAAAAAAAATGGAGCTCAAACCAAATTATAAATGTAAGTTTGAAATAGAAGTCATCTGTCAAATCGATCAATTATAAAAAATGAACCATTTAAAAGTAGTAATATTAATGTCAAACACAATAAAAATGAAGCATTTAAAAGTAGTACTAACAACCTAGACGTCAACATAACAATATAAAAGTTTTAACTAGATTTAATTTTAGATTATTATTCAAATCTTTCTAAAAAAATTTAAATCCTAGTTGTATTTTCAATTTTTTATCAATATACTTGCATTTCTAAATTCAACCTCATTTTTCACACTTAAATGATACAATGTGCTAAAACAATAAAAACATAAAATTAAAGATGAAAAAGTGAAATAGACACCCCTGAAATAGTAGTGGTGATATCGAATTCTTGAAAGTGTGTGGAAAAACTTGGACATCTTGTAACACCAAGAATCTGGAATACTAATTAAGGAAATATAATATGCAAATTGAATGTCAACTCGTCGAGTCCAAGAGAGATAACTCGACGAGTAGGAATAAGATTGGGCGCGGGTTGAGAAACATACTCGCCGAGTTGGGGAGGACCAACTCGACGAGTTGGTATGGGTTTGGGAAACCCTAAATTCAGGGTTTTGCACTCTATTTAAGCATCTTAATCCCCACCTATCAACCTCATTTCCAGCCCCAAGTTCCAAACCCTAATGCTTTGGAGGAGCTTGTGAGTTGTTTTTGAGTGAATATTGTGTGTTTTGAAGAATGTGGAACGAGGAGATTGGGGATTCAATAAGAAGCATTAAATCTGAGATCTTGTCCATAGTGTCCAATCCATCTGACGTCTTGGGTAGCTTGGTCACAAAGTCCATAGAGATCCCTTCCCATTTCCACTCGGGAATTACTGGTTGTTGTAATAATCCCGAGGGCTTATGGTATTCCACCTTTACTTTGGCGCAAGTAAGACATTTGCTGACATAGGTGGCAATTTATGCCTTCATGTTAGGCCACCAATAATGTTGTTTAATATCTAAGTACATTTTGTCCGAACCTGGATGTATGGAGAATCGCGTCTTGTGAGCTTCATTCATGACTATCTCCCTAAATCCTCCAAGTTTAGGGACCCAAATACGGTTCATGAAATAGTATACTCCGTCCTCTTTCACCTCGAGATTCTTCTCCATCCCGCGTAATGCTTCGCTTGTTTTGTTTTCCGCCTTCATGGCATCTGACTGGGCTGCCCTGATCTGAGAGAGTTTTCACACAACGATTGGATGGTTATTGAGAGAGTTTTCACACAACGATTAGAGTACTCTTTCCGGCTCAAGGCATCAGCTACCACGTTAGCCTTACCTGGGTGGTACTTGATTTCACACTCATAATCGTTTAATAGTTCAACCCACCTTCTTTGCCTCATATTCAGCTCTTTTTGATTTAGGATGTGTTGGAGACTCTTGTGGTCCGTGAAGATGGTGCACTTCATACCATAGAGGTAATGCCTCCAAATCTTCAAAGCGAAGACCACTGCTCCCAATTCTAGATCGTGGGTTGTATAATTCACTTCGTGTGTCTTTAGTTGGCGGGATGCGTAAGCTATCACTTTTCCACGTTGCATGAGAACGCAACCTAAACCCTAATTTGACGCGTCACAATAGACCACGAAATCTTCCGTTCCCTCTGGTAGAGATAGTACCGAGGCACTGCAGAGTGTTCGCTTCAGAGTTCGGAATGCAACTTCTTGTTTTTCCGTCCATTTTAAGGGTACGCCCTTTTGTGTAAGCGAGGTAAGTGGCTTGGCGATCTTAGAGAAGTTATGAATGAACCTCATGTAGTAACCTGATAGGCCTAAGAATTGGCGAACTTTTGTGGGTGTTGTCGGGACTGCCCATCCTTCGATGGCTTTGACCTTTCAAGGATCCACATGTATTCCTTCCTGACTAACAACATGACCCAAAAAGTTCACGCTACGGAGCCAGAACTCACACTTGGAGAGTTTTGCGTATAACTTCTCAGTTCGCAGGGGTTTCCAGGATTTGTCGGAGATGTTGGCCATGCTCTTCTTCGCTTCGGGAATAAACTAGAATGTCGTCAATGAAAACAATAACAAAGTTGTCGAGGAATGGTCGGCAGATTCGATTCGTTAGGTCCATGAATGCGGCAGGGGCATTCGTTAGACCGAAGGGCATTACGACAAATTCATAATGTCCGTAACGAGTTCGGAAAGCGGTTTTAGGAATATCCTTTTCTCGGACCTTGAGTTGATGGTACCCGGATCGTAGATCTATCTTAGAGAAGTAACTAGCTCATTGGAGCTGGTCAAATAGATCGTCGATTTGTGGGAGTGGATAGCGATTTTTGACAGTGAGCTTGTTTAGTTCCCTGTAATCGATGCACCTCCTAAAAGATCTGTCCTTCTTCTTGACAAAGAGGACTGGAGCTCCCCATGGCGAAAAGTTGGGTCGGATGAATCCCTTGCCTAGGAGTTCACTGAGTTGACTGGACAATTTCTGCATCTCAGCAAGAGCTAATCGGTAAGGCGATTTAGCGATGGGAGTAGCTCCTGGAACAAGATCAATTCGGTATTCAACTTGTCTCTATGGGGGTACTCCAGGAAGATCTTCGGGAAATATGTTTGGGAATTCACGTGCTACTGGAATGTCTCGAACGTAAACCTCTTCCTTGGTTTTATCCACTATGTACGCCAGGAACGTCAACTCGTTCTTTCGCAGATGCTTCTGAGCTTGGACGCACGAGATGAGGCGAAGGTTCGTGCTAGGTCTGTCTCCGTATATAACTAGGGTTTCGTGATCTGGGAGGTGAAGGCGAACGACCTTCTTGTGACACATAATTTCAGCATGGTGGGGGCTTAACCAGTCCATGTCAATAATCACATCAAAACTCCTAATGGAAACAGGCATTAAGTCTATTTGGAAGACGTGTTGATTTAGAGTTAGGGTACATCCGATGTAGACTTCCCCAGTGGATTCGGTTTTCCCATTAGCAATTTCCACCGTAAAGGTTTCATTGAGCTTCTGGGGTTGTTGTTTTAACAAATGTTTAAACTTATTGCTCACAAAACTTCGCTCTGCTCCGGTATCAAACAGGATGCATGCATAAGTGTGGTTTAGGAGAAACATACCGGTAACAACAGCGGGATCCTAAATCGCTTCTCCCTGACCCATGGTCAGCACCCTTCCTGTTCCTCCATTTTCGGGATTGTTATTGTTGGGGCAGTTTCGACGAAAATGCCCAGTCCTTCCGCATCCATAGCAGGTGTGGCTAGGTCCTGCATTGTTGCCGCCATTGTTGGTGTTGTTGTTGTTGCGATTATTGTTGTTATTGTTTCCTTGTTGTTGGTTCTGAGGATGGTAAGTCCTGCAGTACTTTGTCGTGTGCCCCTTCCGATTGCAACTGGTGCACTGCATCTCTCTGCATTCTCTATTGTGATGGAGACCGCACTTGTTGCACTTGGGAAGATTACCGGAATAAGGTCTAGCAGCGCTTGGAGCAGTTGAGGTTGGAGCATGTGGTATGGATGGAACTTGAGTGGTCGCAGCATTAACTGCCACTGTTTGCTGCTTCTTGGATGATTCGGAGCCTTGACGTCCCTTTCTCTTGTTGTTCTTCCCCTTCTTCCTATCATTTTCCTTCATAACTTCAATCTCCATTGGCTTCTCACCCTTATTGTTGTTGTGGTCATACAGCTTCTTGGCCAATCTCTTGGCACTGTCGAAAGTTTCGGGATTTGCAGCTATCACGTTTCCTTCGATCGGGGAGGTTAGTCCCCAGATGAATCGCTCGACCTTTTTACCTTATGAGGTAATCATGCCAGGGCACAGCAGAGACAGTTCTCTAAACCTTGATATGTAGGCATCTATATCAACGTTCCGGACAGTGAGATTCCACAACTCTTGTTCCATTTTCTGAATTTCACCACGAGGGCAATACTCGGCCATCAACATTTCTTTCATCCCTGTCCATGGCATGGAATTGGCTACGGGGAGTGTCATGGCTTCCACGTGTCCGTTCCACCAAGTGAGCGCTTGGTCATCGAAAGTGCATGCGACAAACTTCACCTTCATCTCCTCAGGACAATCGCATATCTTGAATTCCGATTCCACCTTCTCGATCCATCGTTTCAGGGTGATCATCCCTCTAGTGTCGTTAAAGGTTCGTGGTTTGAAATTGGTGAAGTCTTTGTAGGAACATGTTTTGGTGGGTCCTTGATTCATCCCGTTGTTCGAACTTCCGGCCTCTTATCCGTTGACTCCTCCATTGTTCCCTAGGTGAATTTGTGTCATTGTTGCGGTGACCGCAGCAGATACAGCTGCTTGGAATGCAGCTGAGTCGACTTCGGGTGGGGTTGGCCCAGGGATTCCGCGAGTGGGTCGTTGAGGCATCTTTCTGTCATGGAACGGAAAGATGTTGAGTGTCTGTGGTTTTTGTGAGGTTGTGATCCTATAGACTAGGTGTGTGGCACAAACTTAAGTAATTCTACAATTTAGCATACAATCATGGATACGTAAAACATAGCAGATTATAACGTCACAATAAAACATGTAAAATCTTTAATTACTATTACCCACACTTTGATACATGAAATTTTTGCTCGAAAGAGCATACATAAACGGTACTAGTTTGACAGCATAACGGCTCTATGAGTAATGTAGTGATGTGTGCAAACTCACTTAGTTTTAAACCTACTTTTAATTATAAACACACAAAGGCAGTGGACCTATCAATTGCGGTATAGTTGAATAAGTAGGGTATCGAACACAGGGAACGACAAATTAAAACTAAAAACTAACTCTATCTAAATTAATTAATAAGTAGGGGGTTTTCTCTAGTTTTACAAGACTAGAAAACTTACTAACTATTACTTAATCTAAAACTTAGAAAAACAAAGAATTAACTAGATTCAATAATGGGAGGGAACTTATGTTTAGTTCAACTCAATTGATCATATGGTTGATTTCAAGGTAATGGTGCAATGGATTAACTCTTTTGTTGGTTACCGATTCAATTGATTAGATTCGCGTTCACTACACTAATCCTTAGCAAATAAACTAACTTAAACAGTGGCCAATTGTCTAATTTAATTCAATTCACTAGGTTATTTATTCGGGTTAATTTAGACTTGCAATAGTTAACTAATTTGGTCCTTTAATTAACTTCTTGTTGATGGTCATCACACAAGCTCACACATGAATTTACTTAATTTTCTTATTAATTATAGTTTCATGTTCATTAATCCTAGACATATGACAAAGTGGTCACATAGCATATGAGGTTAATAATTAATAGATGTTCATGCTATTCAATTACCTTCCTATTAACAGAAAATTAATTATCATTCACACACAAGGTTCTTTAGTAAGCTAAAATAACAAAAATCACCAACTTTAAGTTAATCCTACCAATAATCAAACCATAGTATCAATTTCGTATCCCCAAACAGAAGTTTAAGAGTTTTAGCTCATAATTGAAGTAAGTAACAGCAAACAAACAGATTCTAATTGTCTAACCATAATGAAAAACAAAAGATTAAGTAGAATGATGAAGTTTGCCTCAAATCTCCTTTGGAATTGAATTCTAGCTTGTATCTTCGTCCTCTAGGGTTTTTCTGACTCTTTAATCGCAGCTAACCTCTTCTAAATCGTTCCAGAATTCTCTCCCATCGTTCTGAGAAGTTATCTTTATATATGCGAAACGACTCGTCGAGTCCATCTCTCAGTCCCCGTATGCGATAAGTCTCTGGGTCCCCGAGTCTTTATCTTCTCGAATATTCGTGTGGACTCGCCGAGTAGTCGACCCTACTCGCTGAGTAGGTGTTATTTTTAGTGTTTTTCTTCTTTGTTCCATTCTCGAGCTCTCAACCGTTTCTCCTGCTTCCTTTGGCTTCCGAGCTTCACTTTTGGACTGAAAATATAATTCAAACACTTTTAAGTACCTTTTGTCCATAAAATGCAATAATTTAGCTAATAAATGAATAAAAATCTACACTTAATATGAACTAAATATGCACATATCAAAATACCCCACACTCGACTTTTGCTTGCCCCCAAGCAAAACTGATTTTTAAAACATTATAATCACATATGACAGCTCCAATCTGACCCAGCCATTATGTTAAGACCGCAACACATACATTTGTGTCTAAATTTTTCCTAATAACCCCCCATACTCCAAATACTCACAATCCTCATAAACATTCGCCCACTCACCCCGAACTATGCTCATTTTATGCATCCCTCCGAATCCATCTGCAGAAAACCTCTTACCCTCAAGGTATTTTTAGTTGAGCAACCCAAGCATACATAATCTAGAATTACAATTTATGATACCAATATGGAGCTCTTTTGAATTCTTCACTTCCTTGATAATTTGATCTTTGATTTCTTTGAATTCACCACCTTTATTGTTTGACTTTTGGTATCTTCAACTTTTGAATTTCTTGGAATTTTGATCTTTTGATCTTCACTTTATTTGCTCCAAAATTCTTCAAACTTTTCTTGCAATTCTTTTTTTTTATATGTACCTCTCTTTTTTCACTCAAAAACCCACATGCTTAAGCAGGGGCGCTCAACCTCAACCATTATTGGCTAACGATAATAATTTTCCTGGATACATTTCAGGTTTAGGCTGCTAAACATATTGCATCCCTCGGGCTGAGCAAGGCCGTGTTTTTGTCCCATGATTTCACTGGAATAAGGAAGCCACAAATGCACTAGAACGTGTATAGGCTCAACTAAACATTTTGGTTTTCATGCAATTATCAACACAATTCTAACAAGGAATCCTAATTTGCTTTTACCAAAAATTTCTAAATTAAGTCCTAAGTAATATTTTTGGTATGCAACATTTTTTTTTAAATTAGACCTAAATTAAGATTCTAAATTTTCTAATATGTGACCAACCCCCTACCCCACACTTATTTTATGCAATGCCCTCATTGCATATTATGCAAAAATAAAAATGCAAGTATAGAGAGAATTGGAACAAACTCCCCTGGGGTAGCATTCGATAGGTTGATACTCTTTTTTTCAGCTCCATCTTCACTTGACTTTAGACATGGGAACAACTCATCCATGTCTTGGGTGTCAAAATCTTGTGTGGCAGCTCCAAATAGGCAGGGAAACAGTGTAAGATCTTCAAGAATCGATATGGAAAAATAAACGGTCAAGCGGTACACTCAGCAGCATCAAATCAGCAGTTCTTTTAGTATAAAAATGAATGACTCGTCGAGTCATATATGCGACTCGCCGAGTAAAAGCGCGGACAGGTTCGAATATGTGAAAATACAAGGCAACTCGTCGAGTCAGTTTAGTGCACTCGACGAGTAGACCGCTGGACGAAAAAAATTGGCATTATGCATTGGTTCCAGCTTCTAATAAATCTTCAAAATTTCTCATAACTTCTAGACTCACTCGCTCATGTCCCTTAGGACCATACTCGACACTTTGACTCTAACGCTTCCCTTTCTTGACTCTCTTTTTCACTCTTTATAAGTCTCTTTCCTCTACAACTCTAAACCCTTCTATGCAAGCACTCCTAATCCAATTCTGAAAATCATCAAGGCAATCAAACATCAAGCAATAAAAGTAAAAGTCTTAACAAATCCCAAAACACACCAAATAAGAACAAAAACAAAATAAATTGTTCAATAAAAACATAAAGAACTAATCCTCCTCCTCAACGTCATGATCATGCGCAGCTCCACTTCCACTAGCACCACTCCTTCTTGTATTGATCACCTCTTCCCAAGACAGAATATATAAGAAGTTACCACCATCGATATGCGGAATATTGAAGTGGTCAAAAAGCCGAATGTGGGATTGATTGCTAAAGTTGATACCTCGAGCCATTTGATCTTGTAACCGCCTCATCTCAACATTGTACCAATCCATTGGTACTTCATCATTGTCTACCGAAATCACTGGCGGTTCCTCCTCTACATCTCGCTCTCGCCTCGATCGGACCCTCCTTCCCGACGCCTCGGGACCAACAACAGGATCATCATGTGGGATAGCATAATGACCACCACCATAGTCCTCAATAATCTTAGCCCTCCTAAAAAGAATGAGATTGAATGGAGGGGTAGGAATCATCGTCATCAAATTCCACGCGCCATGGGTCATCAACCCAAACGTGTTGGCGAGCCATGTAATAAACATACCACCATTAATCTTCGATGTCTTGCGATCCTTGATCACACCCTCCACCAAATATGAAGCCAAACACCACGGAATATTGCAAAAAGTGTCTGGTGTGATAATGCTCCATAAGTAAAAAACATCAAGGTTAGAAACCTTGTCATCATCCTTTCGTTGGTTGATGGTGGTGGAGATAAGGCGATGAATGAGACGGTGTGTAGGCGACCGAATGCTTCCCTCCTGGGCTGAATTCGGAATGTACACTTTGTTAGCAATCGTGTTCCACCAACCCGTGCTCGTCACACCATCGGGGAACACTTTGTGAGAGCGTTCCATAAAGGCGCGAAAAATAGCAGTCGAGACCACCGGCCGGTCATAAATACCCATTCGACAAGCAAGATCAACAACAGAGCACTGATGAAACTCGCCCCCAAGGCAGAAACTGACACTCGTCGGCTGATAGTAGTCATCTCCTCCACGAAAAGATACCGTGGAGAAAAATTCTAGGCAAATCTCCCGGTACACCGGCTCTTGAATTCGAAAGACCCGGCTCCACCCATCGCAAACCATCGTCTCCCCCTCGTAAGCAAACTCCTTTAAAAGATAAGGAGCCAACTCCACTTCATAACGCACACTTTGCAACCAATCCCAATCAATTCTGTTGGGCACGTAAATCTCTTTCTTTCTGACTTCAACTAATTTCTTCTTCCATCTCGTCATGGTTGAAGCTGATTCGATTTGAGGGAAATTCAACCAAGGAAAGTCTCCTTGGCGTCAACTGGAACCTTGACCTCTGTGAGACATTGTCCCTGCAATACAAAGAACACAAAACCCAGAAAAACACAAAAAATCATTAAAATAAGTCACACCTGGGTACCCGACTGGACTCGTCGAGTCCATGACCGACTCGGCGAGTCGCAAGAATTGTGCGAGTCAATCGACGAGTCTGTCAAAATTCAACCACTAAATCTCAAAATTAACTCAAGGGTTTTGTCCAGGGACATGTCTATAATGTATTAGGGCAGGAATAATCATTCAAAGCAACATTAATAATGAAAAAGCAAAACCCTAAAAATTCACTATAACTCAAAATCGGGTATTCTATGAAATTACTACCATAGATCATCTAAAAATCATTGCTTTTAACAGAAATTATTAAGAAATTCAGTACCTTTTGTGATGGAAATTGAAAAACTTGAAGAAATCTTGAAATAGTTGATGAATGCTTTAGAGAGAGAGTAAGGAGGGAGGCGCACGACGAGTGAAGGGCAAAAAATGATTTCATTAGGGTTAAAACCCTAGTTACCGGTTGTAAAAATAATTTCAATTTTTTTTCTGTAAATAAAACCGACTCGTCGAGTCAGGGTCAGACTCGGCGAGTCTGGTCGCGATTTTTGACTCGTCGAGTCATGGTCAGACTCGGCGAGTCTCTTGCAAACAATTCAAAATTTATAAAATTTTGCCATTTATTTAGAAAAGAAAATTTATTACACCCCACACTTAGTCCATACGCACTCTCAAGCAGACATGTTTGACGAATTGGAAGATTAGAACTCTAAAAACGAAAAAAATTCAAACAAAACTAAAAAGATAAAAGAAAGCAAACTCTAGATAACGGGTTGCCTCCCGCCAAGCGCTTCTTTTTAAGGAGTCGTTAGCTGGACTCCTTCCCATCTACGTCTTGTCATCTTCCAGCATCGGGAATGCACGCCTAATCTTTTGTGGTTTGTACTTTGTCTTGTAAGCATGAATCTTCTTTTTGTAAGCCCGTTTTAATTCTTCTCTTTTCTTTTTTTTATAGCATCATCCTCAGCTGCTTGGGCTTCCCTTCTCCTCTTTTTCTTCTTCACCCCATTCTTTTTCACCTTCTCTTGCACCTCCTTTTCCTTAAACTTAATCACTTCATATTTTGTGAAAATTCGTGCTCTAGGTTTGGTAATGAAAGGTTGATCAACATCAACTCTCCTATCCATTGCCTTCTCCTCTTTTTCTGTGCTTACTTCATCTTTAAGCGGAATTGCATCAAGGCAGGCTATATGGACATGTTGAATTTTCGTGTCCATTTCTCCTTCTGCTGTTTGTTCTTCTAAAGAATGAGGAAAAATATCCAAGTCCAACATATGCAGAGAACTAGCAACAAGCAGATTTAAGTCGTCCAAGTTGTTGGCAATTTCGACTGGACTCGTCGAGTCCAGGAAAGTGACTCGGCGGGTCAGATCGTATTTCACCATTTCCACTGTGTTTTCCAAGTCGGCTCCTTCCAGTAGCTTTTCTATCTCCTCCAAGTCATTGTTAACATCTCCATCCTCTCCAGAAGGTAGCAAAAACTTGCTTGGATCTTCTTCTTGCAAAAGTGCAAGTTCTTTTGTAGTATCTCATCATCTAAACCGATAAATGAGATCTCTTCTTTTCCTTCCTCTTCTTGTTTGGCTTCTGGTACATCTCTAAATATTGCGGACTCGTCACCTACCCTTAATGTTAGTGTAGACTCACATACATCGATTAAAGCACATGCGGTGTTTAAGAATGACCTCCCCAAAATAATCGAAATTTCGGGGTCTTCTTCCATATCAAGCACCACAAAGTCTACTGGAAATATGAACTTGTCGAATTTAATAAGAAGATCCTCACAACGCCTCGTGGATGAATTGTTGTCTTGTCTGCCAAATGGATCTTCATGTTTACCGGCCTTGGCTCCGGTAAATTCAGTTTCTTGAAGAAAGAGAAAGGCATTAGATTGACGCTTGCACTCGAGTCGGTCAACGCTTGAGTGACAAATGCATTTCCAAACTGGCACGGAATTATGATACTCCCCGGATCGCCCTTCTTTTCGGGTAACTCACTCAATATTATTTCCATGACTTCAGCCAAATCTTTCCTAGCAGCAAAGAGACCTTTTAGTAAGTTGAAGTACTTGGGTGTTTTAAGCATCGTTTCTACAAATGGCACATTGACTTGTAGGGCTTTAACATGCTTCATAAAGGCTCTATAAGCTTCAACTTTTTCCTCAGGCATGGCTTTGATTGGGAATGGCAAAGGAGGATTATATGGCTTTAAGGGAATGACAGTTATGTCATTAACGCATGGACTCGTCGAGTCCATAAGAGGGACTCGGCAAGTCTGGTCGGGCTTAGCTGGAGCCGACTCTTCTGCCTTTTCTCCTTCCTATTGGAGATCCTCTGTGCATGTGTGAAAATTTTTTCACTTCTGGAAGTCACTGCACTCACATTCTCCATTCTCGGATTGGTTTCTGTGTTACTTGGAAGTTGACCCGATCTTCTTTCGTTCACTTGGTGTGCAAGTTGTCCCAGCTGTTTCTCAATGTTGAGAATGGTTGCCTGCTGATTCCTTAGCATATTTCTGGTTTCGTGTATTGCAGCATCGTGATCATTGCGTCTCTTTTCGGACGCGACTACGAATCTAGTGAACAATTCTTCTAAATCTGGTTTCTTTTCCATTACCGGTTCTTCCTTTTGATAAAATCCCCTCTCCTTCTGCTTGTATTTCTCCTCCTTAGCCTTCTTGTATTCTTCGTATGGGAGCCATTCCTTCTTCGGTTTCCGCCAATTCTCGTCATATCTATCGCCACTTGAGTAGAACACTTGAGCCTTCTTGTTTCCATTTTCATCCAAATCACAATCCTCTGTGAGATGGGGCCCTCTACAACTCTCACATCCAACCCGAATAGCATGGATTGTTTGATCCATTTTTGTCATCCTTCTATCTAGACTATCGAGCTTAGCTATCACCGCCGCCATGCTATCATTTGCCGAGTTCACTACCCCCCGACTTACTTCATTTCTTGGATTATGGTATTCTATAGAATTCTTAGAGAATTCTTCAATTAATTCCTTGATTACCAGGGGCGCCTTCTTCATGAGCGGTCCTTGTGAATCGAGCAATTGCCTTGTGGTGACATTGACTCCATCATAGAAAATGGAGACCTCTTGTTGGCTATTGAGGTCATGGTGTGGGCAATTTCTAAGCAAGCTCTTGTACCTTTCCCAAGCTTCATAAATAGATTCTTCGGGTTGTTGCTCGAAGTTGGCAATGACTTTCTTTAGCTTGGCTATTTTGGAGGGCGAGCAAAAGTGGTCTATGAACTCTTCTTTCATCTTGGCCCATGTGGTGACCGATCCGGGAGGAAGTGACTTTAGCCGATCCTTTGCAGCACCCTTGAACGTGACTGGAAGCATGCGAAGAAGTTGGGTCTCGCGTGGAACATTCGTTACGTTGAAGTAGTCACCCACATCATCACTTCGTCCAAGTGCTTATAGGCGTCTTCGTGATCCTTCACATAAAAAGGAATCTCCTTGAGTTGAGCGAGAATATGGCCTTTTAGTTCGAAAGTAGCGGTTGCGGGAATTGCGGTCTGCACAAGTCCTGGGCCGGTGTCATCGTGCATCCTCTTCTTCCATTCCCCCATGGGGACTTCATCAATATTAGCCATAGTGAGAGCTAAATCGTCTTCAAACTCGGATTCGTGCTCGTATGTGGGTTCTTCTTCTTCCTCGGTCTCGTACTCGGTGTCTTCTTGAATTGGGTCTTTGATTGTCAAAGAGGCACTGGATGCTCCTGATTTGCTGCTCCTCTTCTTGCTGAAAACGGACTTGAGGTTTTTGAGTGGCGAGTTCTTTGAAGAAGCGGATTCTCCAACGGTTTTGCCTTTGCTCCTCCTTAGTGCGGATTCCGGGTCTTCAAGAGGAGGGGCCAGAGGTGTATCAGATCCTCGGGTCATGAAACAACTGTGAACAAAACAGAAGACGCGTAAAAAGAACAAAAATAAAATAAAAAATTAAAACTGTAACAGCGATGTACTCGCCGAGTCGGCATGAGTGCACTCGGCGAGTTCAAGGCAAAACACAGAAAAAAATTTCTACTTACTTTAAAAATGGATTTTTATCAAAACTTATACTACTTACTAAATTACCTTTTAAATAACTTTGTGTAAGATAAATCCCACACAAAGGATCGACTAAATTAGAATTTAATGTTAATTTTAGAACCGTTCCCCGACAACGGCGCCAAAAACTTGATGTGTGCGAACTCACTTAGTTTTAAACCTACTTTTAATTATAAACACATAAAGGCAGTGGACCTATCAATTGTGGTATAGTTGAATAAGTAGGGTATCGAACACAAGGAACGACACATTAAAACTAAAAACTAACTCTATCTAAATTAATTAATAAGTAGGGGGTTTTCTCTAGTTCTACAAGACTAGAAAACTTACTAACTATTACTTAATCTAAAACTTAGAAAAACAAAGAATTAACTAGATTCAATAATGGGAGGGAACTTATGTTTAGTTCAACTCAATTGATCATATGGTTGATTTCAAGGTAATGGTGCAATGGATTAACTCTTTTGTTGGTTACCGATTCAATTGATTAGATTCACGTTCACTACACTAATCCTTAGCAAATAAACTAACTTAAACAGTGGCCAGTTGTCTAATTTAATTCAATTCACTAGGTTATTTATTCGGGTTAATTTAGACTTGCAATAGTTAACTAATTTGGTCCTTTAATTAACTTCTTGTTGATGGTCATCACACAAGCTCACACATGAATTTACTCAATTTTCTTATTAATTTTAGTTTCATGTTCATTAATCCTAGACATATGACAAAGTGGTCACATAGCATATGAGGTTGATAATTAATAGATGTTCATGCTATTCAATTACCTTCCTATTAACAGAAAATTAATTATCATTCACACACAAGTTTCTTTAGCAAGCTAAAATAACAAAAATCACCAACTTTAAGTTAATTCTACCAATAATCAAACCATAGTATCAATTTCGTATCCCCAAACAGAAGTTTAAGAGTTTTAGCTCATAACTGAAGTAAGTAACAGCAAACAAACAGATTCTAATTGTTTAACCATAATGAAAAACAAAAGATTAAGTAGAATGATGAAATTTGCCTCAAATCTCCTTTGGAATTGAATTCTAGCTTGTATCTTCGTCCTCTAGGGTTTTTCTGACTCTTTAATCGCAGCTAACCTCTTATGAATCGTTCCAGAATTCTCTCCCATCGTTATGAGAAGTTATCTTTATATATGCGAAATGACTCGTCGAGTCAGGTGTCGACTCGTCGAGTCCATCTCTCAGTCCCCGTATGCGATAAGTCTCTGGGTCCCCGAGCCTTTATCTTCTCGAATATTTGTGTGGACTCGCCGAGTAGTCGACCCTACTCGCCGATTAGGTGTTATTTTTAGTGTTTTTCTTCTTTGTTCCATTCTCGAGCTCTCAACCGCTTCTCCTGCTTCCTTTTGCTTACATTGTATTTACGTCTATTGTTTACTTTTGCTTACTACTGATATTGTTTACATCTATTACATTGTTTTCAGTCATTACAATTTCATAACATAAACCGTTTGATAGGTAATCTAAGCAAAACACCATGACATAACTTGGTGCTTATTCTTCGGCTTACCTGTTACCTGAGAATACAAGTTATTTTGAAAAATGTCAACATATGAAATGTTGGTGAGTTCATAAGTAATGTTGTAGCAAAATAGTTTGGTGTAGTTTGTAAAACCCAGAAAATCCGATATTTTCTGAAAAGAATATTTGTTTATAAAAAGTGTGAAGATCCGTAAATATGCTTGTCGATTTTTAAAACATGTGTAATTGTTGAACTTTGTATACATCACATAGGTGAAAATGTTGAACTTCCCGGGAAAACCCGATGTTTTCCCAATACGTAAATTACATGACTTGTTTATTGTTATACTGATACGACGATTGTTATTGATTACCCAGGTGACATTGGATTAATTAAGGTTTGTGAGTTGTTACAATCACGCGTTAATAAAAATGACTAGTTTATAACTACAAGTTACGAACGATCCTTAAGGCGTCGTCCGTATTACTCACCTAATCCAACCACCCTGACTTCTCTTGATTAACGCCACGAATCTGATTACTCGAATTCTCATAAGCCCGTCAACCGAGGAGAAAGGAGGGTACAAAGCCCACTCTTGCTTCCATGAGTTATTCCGGGTTATTGGGAATGAGAAAGACACTTGGTCCAGCTCGCATTTGACTTCTCGACCTCACTAGTAGTACTAATGGACCACTAGGGCCCAATAGCACAATAGAGCTATTGAAAGTCCTTTTACATGGAATTGGGTCATATGAGGCCCACTAACACGTAAGCGCGTTCCCTTCGGGCCCAAAGATCATGTTATTGCGCTAACAAGACCCAACAAGCACAATTTGGAACTTTCAAGCCCAAAGTTTGTATGTTGACTCACCATAGTTATCGCGTGTTTAACGAATTACTTGGGTTATTGATTTTTGTTTTATTATCAATTCGTTTTGTAACGATATTTGTTGTTGAGAGTGTATTTGTTTTTTAGTTTCGTCGGTAGTCGTGGATCTTGTATTTTGTCTTAATGAATTAATTTGTTTAAAAGTAAGATTTTTACCTTTTCTCAACCTTTCTTTTATAAAAATAACACTTTTAGTCCTTTATATAAAATAATTTCATTTTTATTCCTTAGAACATTTTTGAACACTTTTGTATCATAAACTTGTTGAAAAGACATTTTTTAACCCAAATTTTATTTTGTAAACAGCTTTAGCCCTTCCATAATGATGTTTTCTCGGTTAAAACCCCCAATTTTGCAACTTTTACAGTTTTGGCCCAAAATATAAAATTTTTACATTTTTGATCCTTTTTGAATTTGAAAAACATTTTTGACATTTGAAATAGTTTTATTACACTTCAAATCCCCTGTTTTACAGAGAGTTACATTTCCAGCCCCTCAAACTTGTAAATTTCGCAATTTGAGGCTTATTGGGCCGAAAAGCCCAAATCTAGCCCATTAAGTTCAAATTTTACATTTTAAGTCCCTCAAAAATGTCGTTGTTTAGAAAAATTATTATAGAAACTTTTTGGACCCTTTTGACCCTCCATAAACTATAATTTGTCGGTTTGGACCCTAAGTTTTGTATTTTTGACAATTTAAGCCCAAAAATGGGTTTTATGTTCAAGTATGTTCATCCTACCCATATAAACTATTTTTCTTGACTTGATTAGTGTAAAATAGTTTAAGTTAGGTTTATTTCCTTCCTCATGTTTTAGATCTCGGTTTTTACACACTTTTTGGATAACATATTCATCACAAAACACATGATATCACACACATACATGCATCAAATCACACATAGCATACATTTACACATAGATCTACACATTTACTTGTATTCTCCCCCATAAAACTCATAAAAACCAAAAAGAAGGGGGTATGAAACTCACCTTGAGTTGTGATTTCGGTTTTGAAGAAGATTGAAAGAAGTTTGATGTTACTTTTGGCCCTAGCAAGCCCTCCTTTGTTGATCTTGAACTTAGAGGGTTTCTAAGATGCAAGATCATGAATTTGAATGGATTAAGAGGTGATTTTTGATGAAAAGAAGTGAGTTAGATCATAGATTTAAGCTCCAACTTACCTTGAATGATGATTTTTGTGGAAGAAACTCCTTAAAAAGCTCTAGATCACTAAATTGTGAAGAATGAGTGCAAGTGTTCTTGAGGGAATTTGGAAAGAGTTGGAATGAATTTTATGAGTGTGTGTGTGTGTCTCCTCTCGGCCGAGAATCAAGAAGAAGAAGAGAGAGAGAGAGAGAGAGTTAAGGTGACTATCCTAGATGCATGTTGGTCCTTGCATGGAAGTATGTGGTGTATTAATGAGGTGGCAACCTTAAAAGTCAACTCTTCCTCTCCATTTTGTGTAGTTGGGCTGAGAGAAGGAGGAAGGAAGAAAGAAAATTGGGCCTTGAGTGCTTAAGCCCATATTATGGTTCAATTAGATAGCTTTTGGCCCAAAGTAAATCAAGAAATGATTTTTATGGCTTATTAGGGCTAATTAGGTTAGTTATGGCCCAATAAGGTCCATTTAGGTATTTTATTTCATTCTAGGCCCAATGTGGCCCAAAATATTTTAAATATATGGAATTGGGTCAAATTAGAGCCCATTTAAGAGTTCTAAGCCCAAGATAGTCAAATTGGAAGCTTATTGGCCCATTGGGCCCAATAAGGAAATCCTAGTCCATAATGGACTTAAATCGGGATTTCTAGGGTTTCCAATTATTTGGTGACTATCTGCAGTGCTTGTATGAAGTGTTTGATTGAAATTCTGTTGTTATCGAATAAGCATCCTACATGCTTCCACATTGTTGGTTCACATTTGTTATCATTGTTCAATGTTTACAAGGCATCAAAATTCCTAGTTGTGACAATATCGGCCCACTAGTAAGAGTTATAGTAGATGTAACATCCCCATTTTCACGGGCAGAAAAGACCGGTTTTGTTTATGCTTTATAAAAATCAGAGTATCTATTTTAATAAAAACGTTGTGGAATTTATTCCCAGAAAACACGATAAATACGTTATCAAAGCATTTCCGAATAAACGTATTTTATTCATTTTAAAATATTTGGGATGTCATCGTCAATACAAAAACATAAGCATAAACAGAACTAACATTCATATACACTAGTGATCTATATCTCCTTAATCTCTCAGTGTAATGTCACTTCATATCGACACCTGTGATATAAATAAGCTGAGTGGGTCAGGTTGGGAAACCTGGTGAGTACATAGGGTTTTCAACCCACAATAATATAATTTTTATGTTTAAACAATCAAACAATCAACCCAATTACCCATCCCCATTATCTTCTTTAGTCTTAAGGATCTACCCTAAGAATCAGTTATTCCTCGTTCATTCATTCCTAAGGATCATCCTAAGGAATCGGCACAAATTTCATCGTTGCTACGGTTTACACAACGGGCACTAAGGTTGCATAGTCACCAGGGCTTAGGCACTAAGTCTGCATAGTCGCCAGGGTTTAGGCACTAAGTCTGCATAGGCGCCAGGGTTTAGGCATCAAGTCTTCATGATCACCAAGGCTTAGGTATCAAGTTTGCATGATCACCAAGGTTTAGGCATCAAGTTTGCATGATCACCAAGGTTTAGGCATCAAGTCTGCATGATCACCAAGGGTTAGGCACCATGTCTGCATGGACACCAAGGTTTAGAGTACACCGGGTGAAGACATCGTTCACAACAACTACGTGTTGCGAGCCTGCTAGTGTTCGACTGGACTGTCTAGAATAGTATGTGGTTGTCATCCATACTCTGTTGAATGACAGGGACATCATCTAGGAAAGGCTTCTCACATCGTCCACCTCACACCCTCACCTCGTGGTCTATAACACCTCTCAACTCATATTCCATCTATTACATCTAGCCATGTTTTACCCCAACATTATTGCAGATATAAAATACATATACAGTTTAAATCATTTAAAACATGTATAAAATTGTTCATCTAGCATAAACAACAAGTACTCAGATAATATGCACACATAGCACGTAATTTATATAAAATACTTCATATATATGTGTAAGATGAAAGTAACTATGCACTCACTTGATAAGATGGTGACTCGGTACTCGGACAACGCTTCGTTACTCTTAAAACAATTTCCTTCGACAAAACCTAATAACTTTACTATATTAAAACATAAGATATACTAAAGATAGGTTAGGCATAACTCACTTACAACGGGTTTTCTCGAAAACTGGGCTTCGTCGGAGCAGCGTTCCCGAGCGGAAAGGCTCTTTTCTCGAGAATCTGTGAGCCTCGGGGCTTCCTTCGGGTGCTAGGGGGTTTACCTAGACTTTAGGGAGCTTACGGGAGCTTAGAGAGAGTGTGTAGAGAGAGAAAGAAGGCTTGAGAGGTGTGAAGAAATAACAAGACCCGACACCTCTATTTATAGGCGTGCTGACTGATGGACTCGCCAAGAAGGAGGACCTACTCGCCGAGTTGGGGCATGTGGCAGCCTTCCGGTGGTGTCACGTGTCCAATTCTGGTGGTGCCACGTCACCCCTATCCCGTATCAGCCTTCAAACTTAGAAAAATCATAACTCTCGCATACGAGCTCCGTTTTCGATGTTATTTTTTTCAACGCGTAGGTAAAATCAATATCTACAACTTTCATTTTGACTCTATCGGCTAATTCTCGACCGATCTCAAATTTAATAGTAGGAGGCGTTTAGATTATTAAATGACCGCGAAGAATTCGTAACTCCTTCATACGGACTCCGTTTTCGTCTGTATTTTCACCTTTGAGTTCCTATTAATGAGATCTTCAACTCTCATTTAGGCCGCATAAGCCAAAAACCACTCGAACAAAAAATCGAGTTTCGGGTCGTGCACTGATAAGTCAAATCTTAGAAAATTCATAACTTCCTCATACGAAGTCAGATTTGGGCGTTCTTTTTTTGTATGTTCTCGGTTTAACATATAATACAACTTTTTCTTAGATTGCTAAGGCTAAAAGTCGCTCCATCGTAAATTTACTATTTACGCTTCCCGGTGTCGTGCCGGTTTTGCCGTAAACTTCGACGGGCCGTAACTTCTTCGTTATAACTCGGATCGTTTTTTATATGTACGGAACCCTTGAGACATATTCTACAACTTGGTTAAGATTATTTATTCTAAATGATCTTTTGTCGAAAAGTCGTTTTCGACCCCTATTATCTCTAAATTGACTAGTCCGGATCTACGGGCATTACAGTAGAGATGATTGTCTTTGTGATAATTATATGGTATGTCACTTTCTGTTATGCTTTATATGTTAGTATGTTACGATATTATGTGATAGTGGTATAAGGGGGTAGGATAGACCCCAATACCGGTTGATAGGGTCGAAGGGGTATGCCAACACCCTGATAAGCTAGGCAGTATATGACTTATGTCTTTATGAGCTAGCATGTTATATGGTAGAAGTAGGGGTGAAATAGTCCCTGGTACCGGTCAAAAGGACCGAAGGGGTAGGTCAGCACCCAGATATGCTAGGCAGTATGTGATTTTTGTGTATATGATAGGATATTATATGGTAGTGGTAGGGGTGAAATAGTCATCGGTTACCAGTTGAAATATACCGAAGGGGAAGGCCAACACCCATATATTCTACGCAATTACCGGTTGAAAGATACCGAAGGGTAGGCCAGCACCTATATATGTTAGGCAGTTACCGGTTGAAATATATCGACCCTTTTCTTTCTGTAAAATTCTTCAAACTCATCTCGTCATCAGGTAGTTACCACACACTTATTCAAAGATGTGGCTCTTGATTGTAATCTTCTAGAAACTCTCGGCTTTCTTCTATTAAGTTTTTTTCATGCTTCCATTTCTTATAACACTGCAAAATAAGATCAGTAACTAAAGAAACACATCATCATTCGGTTAAACAAAAACAATATTTATAAAAGAAAACAAAAAACTAAAAATCAAAAATAAAATGCAAACTCAGTAAAAACATCGGGTTGCCTCCCGATAAGCGCTTCATTTTGAGGAGTCGTTATATAGACTCCTTTTCACTCTATGTTGCGTTAGGTGGAAGTGTAACCTCCCCTTTCTCCATCATCTTGAACTTTGCTCGTTTGTAGGCAACCCTTCTGTTGAATGTTTTTTGTCGAGCTTTCTTGCATTGTTGGGTTAACATCTTTGTTAATGCCCTTTTTCGAAGTCCATAAAGTTGGCACCTTTAGGGTTTAGAATCACCCATACACGAGATTGTGTTCATTTAGTGAAAGTAGAGTGATATATCTTGAAGTTGGATCCTTTTGAGCATGCAAAGTCACCAAGCCAATGACTTTATGGTTCGAGGCATTTATTAGGACTTGAATTTATGGTTTGGACTTCTGGACTTAAGCATTAAGTGATTAAAAATGGATTATGGCTTAATGGGTGAGTACGTTGAGCGTACAAGTCTATACGTGCGGCGTACAAGAATTTTAGCATCTGCGCCTAGCGTACAACTGAGTACACCCTGTATACTCAATTAGTTGGGTTTTTGCACTTTGGGCTTCGAGTTGGGCCTTTTCTTTTGGGCTTAGGTGTTTGGGTTCTTGATGGGCAATCTAAGAGCAAGTGTTTTGGAATAGGAAAAAATATTGGGCTTTAGAGTAAATCCCAAGTAAGGGTTTGGGCCCAATTTGGAAAATTAGGTCGAGTATGGGCCTTGAGTGGTTAATTGGATTTTGGGCCTTTTGGATTATAGGTTTGGGCCCAAGACTTGGTCCAAACTAGGCCATGGGTAAAATGGCCTTTTTACCCTAATCATGGAATTATAGCTATATATTTGGAATCCAATTATTAATTGGATGTTGTTTGGTATTGATGGCTCAGGGTTACGACGGTTCGCAGCAGCAGCGCATGTAGGATCTTTTTTTTTTGTCGATTGAGGTGAGTTTTCTTACTGAGTTTATGTAACATACACGTTTTGAAATTGTGTTTTATAATCAATAATATTATGAAATATTATGTTATATCGAGCATTGAGTTCTATCAGATGGTTTTTTACTAGAAATGAAGTAAAACTATGTTTAGAATCACTCGGAAAATATTGAAAGTCTTATGAGTTTCCAATCAAAAGGTAAATATTGAAATTTAACGTAAATATAAAATTTGAAATAAGCAAAACTTTATTATTGAAGGTTGTAGATAATCTCGTTAGAAACATTCAGGCGAAAACCTCATTGAAATCAGAGTTATAACGAAGAAGTTATGACCAATCGAAGATCTGTGACAAAATCGACACGGCGACGAACGACGTAAAAAGTGAGTTTTTGATAAAATACTTTTTAGCCTTAGTGACCTAAATGAAATTTGTAGTATTCGTTAAACGAAGAAGTTTGATAAAAGAACGCCAAAATCTGACTTCGTATGTGGAAGTTATGATTTTTTTAAGTTTCGGAATAGCGGTAGACAGCTAAAAACTCGAAATAAAGATCGAGCGATATTTAACCAAAACAACTTAAATGAGAATTGAAGATCTCGTCAATAGTAGTACAACGGTAAAAAGACAGACAAAAACGGATGTCGGATGAAGAAGTTATGAATTTTATCAGATTTACCAGTCCCGGTCTGTTAAAAATATAATAATAAAAATAAATTCAAAATTAGCCGATGGAGTCTAAACTAAAGTTGTAGAGTATATTCCCGCCTACGCGTGAATATAAAGACCATAAAAGACGGAGTTTGTATGCAAGAGATATGAATTTTACAAGTTTTTGAATAAAAATAAAGAAAATTTTGAAGCCTTATCCGAAGGGGTACGCCCCGCGTAGAAGCGTTCGCATGGAGGGTCTCGGACCAGCCACGTCGCCCCTATCTTCACTCAGATGACACAAATTGCACCCGCTTGACACGTCCAAAGCCCGGGTTCCAAGTCGATGACTCTTCATTGGTACGCCCAACGTACGAAGGCTACGCGCCGCGTAGATGGCCGCCTCGGAGTACGCCCAACGTACTAAGGACTTACGCCCAGCGTAATGCGAGCCTCAGTCCCCTATAAAGAGAATGCCAAGGCAGCCGGATTTGGTTTAGAATGTTGGATTAATGTCTAAGTCCATAACTATAATTGGTAATACTTGACCCGACTCGGCATGGTCCATTTGGGTTGCATGACATAATGCATTTGGATAGACTATAATGAGATAAATAACACTTAAGGTTTGTTAATATATTGTAAGTTCTAATATATGAATAGGATTATTTAATTAGTATTGATCAAGAATTGATCTAGGATTAGTTAAGTGATCAAAAGAAGACTAATTAAATATACGGGTTGATTGTGTAAATCATCAACACTTGTATAGTGGGCTAATGCTTCATGGATTGTCAACTTGGGCTAAAACTCATAAGATGCTCCATGGATGCTCCATGGTGTATTTGAACCTATGGATCCAAGGAAATGGAAAGCCATGACAATTAGGGTTTACCCTAATTGTCACTAACTATATAAGCATCTTATTATTGACAAAATCGGCGACTATGTGTGAGAATGAAAGGCTAGCCGATTTCATGAAGTGTGTATGTTCTTTCAAGTTATTCCAAGTGTATTTGGTGTTGTGTGAACCATTTGAGGTGTCACACTTGGGACACTAGGCACTCAAGCTTCATGAAAACATCCTACATCAAAGAGGTATGTAATTCTAACTTGATATATTCATATGAATAAATGTAATTATGTTAGTTAGGATGAATACCTTGGAAAGTTCATATTTGCATGTATAATAGAGAAAACATAGATCCAAGGTATTTAGGGTTGCATGTACACTTAGGAGTGTTAGAATGCTCAAAACCCAACGGTAGTATCAGAGCCCGGGTTTGCTTTCTCTTATACTTGATGCAAATAGATTTTTCGAAGCCAAGAATCTGCCAGGGCCTAAAACTCGACGAGTTCTGGTAGAAAACTCAACGAGTTCATGTATTAGAGCATGAAGTCGACGAGTTCCATGAAGAACTCGACGAGTTTGGCCTCCAGACAGCATATCTTCGGGTTTTTTGGCTGGAATTAGACTAGGAACATTACCATAAGTTGTTTTTTAACTTATAAACTTGTTTTTGATGTGGTAATGTTCATGCTAATCCAATTTCAAAGATAATTGTCAATAGATTCATGTTTTGTATTAGTTTAAAAGTTATGCTAATTACATTAAAAAGTTTGATGTGAATTATCTTTGTTCATATGAGTTGCTTGGATTAATATATAAGTTAATTGATTATGTGTTTTCAATCCATTTTAATCTAAGAGATGATTCTAAAATGTGTTTGTGTAACTTGTCCTCAAGTTACATGAAAGGTCACATTCAAGTTTCTTAAAACTCATAAAAGATGGCAAAGGTTACAAAATGAAGAGTCTTGTTCTCATTAAATGGTTTTATGACTCCATAACTTGTCCTCAAGTTATGGAGGTTCAAGAGTCACTTCATTAAGTAATAAAACGTGTAACCTTAATTAATTCCATAAGTTACAAAATAAAGAAAAAATGTTACATTCTTTTACTAGTTTAAAGTCTTCCATAACTTGTCCTCAAGTTATGGAACTTGAAGAGTATTTTAATTAAAACTACTTTAAACACATAAGTTATGGAATTAATTAGTTTTGAATAGTTTCAAAACTTATCCTCAGGTTTTGTAATTTGAAAAGTTTTCACTTATGAATACTTTAATTCCAAGTTAGCCCTTAGAATTTTAAAAGTTAAAATTCAACCCTTATACTTTATAATATTATAAGTTAATAATATTTATATATATGTATAAGAGTAAAGTCAGTCTTATCGTTAGATAAGGAGGGTATAAGGTTACTGCCTGTAAAATGGCAGTTTAATGGGTGTCCACTCTCACCCACCGCTTCCTTGACCGGTGGATGGTCGTTAGCCGAACGGGTAGGACAAGGACTAGAATTCTCCCTTCATTAAAAGTATTAGTGATAAATACTAAGTAACTAAACCTTTTATAAATACCTAATCTCAGTTACTTAGGAAAACGTGAATAAGATGCTAATCCATGAAATTACACTTTGCACTTTGTTTAAGTCGGTTAGTGGAGCGTGTGTGGTTAACCGACACACTAATTCGTATTTAACAAGGTAGGCAAAGGGTAACTTAATGTTTATCATAGTATCGATGGAGCGTGTGTGGTTAACCGGCACATCGATTGAGGGGTAAACACTTAATGAGTTCCTTTGGGACACCTTGTTTTGTGATCCTCGGCATCCTAGTCACAAAACCCGAAGGGCACACTCAAGATTGAAACATGCCATTGAAAAGTTCAATGAATCTCAAAAGATTCTAGGAGTTTCAAAACCAATTAAAACCTAATAATACATTTCGTTTATCTAGGTGGAAATTGGTGAATCGTCATTCACCTACCTTCAAATATTTTATAGCTTGGATTGCGACATCCCTCTTCCAAGTTATAAAAGTATTGTGTTGGGTCATAGCCTTAATATTTCATTTTGGGTGTTATATTAAGACTTTAAATCAACTATCTTGAATATCTCCAAAAAGATGTCTGGTTTAGACATCTATGATCTTCCCAAATCTCTTGAAACAAGTTTTCCTAAATGAAGATGATATCCCATGGAAATCATACTTCTTTCACCTCCCCCAATTATTCTCCCTAACCCACAAGTTCTTGAAAAATTTAAGGTCACTCAAGCCCTATTGGCAAGCAAAGGTCTATATGTGATCACATCTTGGAGATGTAGTCACATATTGACAAGCCGGGAGAGTTGGGTGTCAAAGTCTAAAGGAAGTTGATGATCAATCACTTTCTAAGTCACATAATGAGTTCCTTTGGGACACCTATGAAACAGACTATGACAAGACCCTTAATGATCTTATCTATTTGCTAAGATCAACTTCCTAAAACTTTATGGACATTGACAATGATGACATTAGATATCCAGTAAAGCTCTCTCTTCCCAATGGAAAGGGATCGACCATAGTCAACTCGGTTGACCAAATGGTAAAGAGAGAGGCTAAGTCTGAGATAGTCCCATTATCAAGGGTCCATAGGTATCCATTGCCAAAAAAAGGGGCATTAGTTGCGAAGCTGCCAAATTTACCTAAGGATGTTAAAGTTAATAAGTTTGACTCTACTTTAGGCAAAGTCCATTGTCTAACTCTATTAAGTTCCTACTTCTGAGATTCTTGATACATGATGTGACTGGGTCACATGTTACATGTTGAGGTATTAAGAATCAAAGAAAAGTGAAGAAACTTAAAAGAAAGAATATACTGAATCTGATCGCGTAAATGGATTTCTATCGCATAGTTTGAAGATCGGATTCTTGAGCTACTTCTTAGGAGTTATGATATATTGCTTAGGAATAGATAACAACAAAGTTTTCATGTGCTTTTGCACTATAAGGATAGTTTTTCCACAAAGTTTTTAAAATAGAAGGAAAAATTTTGATTTTATTTATTTTAAAATATCCTTACAATGGCATTTGTGAAAATTTTTGTTGCTTATAATGATTCCATTAAGAGCAAGAGTGGAAATGTGAATTTGATTATTTCATTTGTGGTAGTATCTAAATTTACCAAATAAGGAAAGATTCTCATCACCCAAGTTTCAGTTGGATAGAAACTTGGAATCATGCAAGTTGTATAGCATGATGAATGAGAACTTTCGAGCATTGGAAAATTTAAGACTAACTACTAGTTCACATGGATGTGTGAGTCAAGTAAAGGACTAAAGGATTGAGTATACATTATTGTGCACTGGTTAAGTCCACCACAAAAGATCGATAAGACTATTCGTCATAATTTACTATAGCTCAGTAAATATGGTTATACTTACAAGGTTAAGTGTAATTCTGAGACATTGGAAAAGATTCCAATGTATGACAGAGCGAATGAGAAGAATCAACTTAGGCAGAAAGATAAAAGTTTCTCAAATCTGAAAAGATGGGAGAGTACTTTAGTATCATGTTTTAAGAACATCTTAATGATTTTGAGACTTTATCACAATTCATCCTCTAAGTGGATTTTGATAGTTAAGAAGAGGAGTTATGAATTGTTGAAGTGGTTAAGTTAAGAAGATGATTCATACTTCGTTCCAAAAATAATTCATAGAGTTATACTCTAAAATTGTAACTTGAGTGACATGTCTTAAAAAAGGTTTAAAACACTTGTCAAATGTAAGAGTAAAAGTTTTCTACTCTTGTACATTTGAAATTGGTAAGTTGTGATGTTTTGGATAAAACAAAGACCAACTAAGGCCAATTGTGTGAAGTGTTTGTCTTGATTAGAATCCACACTATCTCTTGAATATCTGACAAGAAAGTCTTATATGTCAAGAGGACAGTGGGAGTCTTAAAGGTCTTGAAAGTCTCAAGAAATAATCAAGAATAAAACCTGAAGTTCTTCACTAGCACACAAATTGAGGTTTATAACCTATCGTGTTGACATATTCCGTGCCCATTCCAATTCAAGTTGGCTTTGCATGTGAGTTCTTAGAGTTCTCAATTGGTTGCACAACAACTTGGAAGCAATGGTAGACCCTTGAGCTGCCAGATGGAAAGAAATTAAGATTGAGTTCAGTCCATATGAGTTTGAATGTGTCATTATCCTTGTCTTGTGACTATGGTTTTGACAATTCACATGGATAAGAACACATACACTACTAAATCTAAGTGTCATAAGGTTTCCCTCCGATTCATGAAAATGATGGTGAGGAAACACTTTCACTAAGTATATTTTAGCTAGATAGCAATTATGATATTTGCTTTCTCAAAGTCATTAGTGGAGCGTGTGTGGTTAACCGACACACTAGTATGGACTTGTGAGAAGTGGAAAAGGTCTAAACAATCGAGACTATGATTACGACATCCTTTTCCATAGTTCTTAAAATTGTTTAGACACACCTATGAACTATCTAAGATAAGGTGTATGATATTGATAAAGTTTTATCAAAGCAATATAGTATCAGGAATCTGAACTTTGGTAAGAAAGTCAATAAAGTATTGATTTCTAGAAGTTCGGCTGATTTCTGAGTAAATGTCAAAGCTAGTGGGAGCATAAGTGTTATGCTAATAATCATCATGTTAGTGGGAGCATGATAATTAGGATAAAGGTTGCAAGTTAGCAATGTTAGTTGTAGAAAACAAAAGGTTTCAATTGGGAAAGAGTTGTTTTGCTATAATTAAGGGAGAGGAAGTTATACTTCATCTCAAATCTAAAAGCTTAGATTGGGGTTTTAATCGTATTTAGTCAAATATATATATATATATATATATATATATATATATATATATATATGAATGTTATGTTGGAATGGCTCAGCATAAGAAAATTCTATATATGGGTCCATTATTTGCGTTCTAAAAATCGATTATGATTACGGCATCCCTTTTCATAATCTGAATTATGAGAACTTGGAAAATTGAAATGGAAATATTATAGCAAAAGACTGGTTTAGTCTTTATGTGAGACATCATGAATTGTGTCCCATATGCTTCAGATATAGGATCGATTGCATGTGCTATATTCATCCTTTCTAAAATTTTCAAAATGTCTGGGCATTAAGAAGGGAAAAGGTCTAGAACTGGATATGACTAAAAGGATTAAACAATTGTTGAGGACAATCTAAGGCTTACCAAATATTGGTTGCTCAAGGACAGTTGGAAGTATAGTGTTAACTGTTGAAAGGACTATATTGACATATTCTGAAAAAAGACAACTCTTGTTCAAAAGTGATAGTCAAAAGGGGAATATGGAAATAACCCCATATGTGGAAGTTGTTCAATAAATCTGTGTAAGATTAGGAAACTTAATACAAGAAGGATGTTTCCAAGGAGTTGATCACCTTTGGAATGATCTGTATTGTTTGTTGTCGAGTCTTTGTGACTTTGTGCATAATCATTATAAGAGAATCAATGCATATAAGTTTAGAATCTAACAGATTTCAGTAAATGGCATGAATTTGGAATTCTTGCATTGGTAGTAAGGATTTGGGAATGTGAAATGAAAATCATTGGAGTTATGTTCATTTGGTCTATTTCGCAAAGTAAAGATCATAGACAAACATAATATGCATACTTGGTGTGTGACATGACTAGTATTTAGAAAACATAGTGTACATGATTGGATCATAGGACAACTATTGTTTTAATTCAAGAATAAAGTTGAAAGCTGAAACAGTATGCAATGATTAATGTGTAATCATATGGTGATAAATAAAAGGTGTTTTATTTATATTCATAAGTTTTGAGACAAAATTGGATTCAATTATTCTTGTGTTTCATTTTGCATGTTTTGACTTCCAGAATAACTAGGTCGTTCTTCCTGATCGACTAAGTTATTCAAACCATCCACAGTCGGTCATATGTTAGAAGTAGATATGAATCAAGACTGCATTGGGTTGGCTTGTAGAGGTCTAAGTTGTTGGACAAAGTGGTGCTACAACACTCATGAGTGCTCATAAGTTATGAGTATTGGATTCAACCCGCGCTCATTGGAATCACTTCATGGATTTTATCACGAGTGATCATGAGACGATAATATCTTATATTCTTCAAACCTAGAGATATGAGTTGTTACTACGAGTTGGTTATACATTGATTGCACGAAAACGCATTGGTAACTCGATGTTATAAAATGTGCCTATGTGTATGATTCAACAAGTAGTAGAACAAGCCATATGAGTCGAAGTTTATCCATTCCTTTTACCTTCGGGATAAAAGTGATATCTGTGGGCCCCTCAATGATTTGGTGATGACAAATGTCAGTGCTCGACCGGGCCTGGACTGATTTGATTTGTTCAATTAGTCAGTCGTCATAAATCGGAAATCGGGAAACAATAAATGGACAGAGAGAATGATTATAATCCATGTCTCAGTCCATATGATATCTAAAATGGAGGAATATATGGTCCCTTATATAATGGACAAGTCATTGACAAAGGTCAGAGATCATCGACAAGGTCAGAGTTCGACAGAAGCTTTTGAGAGCTACGATTTCCAGTCGGTTCTTGAAGTCATACTTGCAATAATAGTTTTACACTTATCCAAGTGGGAGACTGTTGGATCAATGTCTAAGTCCATAACTATAATTGGTAAGACTTGACCCGACTCGACACGGTCCATTTGGGTTGCATGGCATCATGCATTTGGATAGACTATAATGAGAGAAATAACACTTAAGGTTTGTTAATATATTATAAGTTCTAATATATTAATAAGATTATTTAATTAGTATTGATCAAGAATTAATCTAGGATTAATTAAGTGATCAAAAGAAGACTAATTAAATATATGGGTTGATTGTGTAAATCATCCATACTTGTATGGTGGGCTAATGCTTCATGGATTGTCAGCTTGGGCTAAAACCCATAAAATGCTCCATGATGTATTTGAAACCATGGATCCAAGGAAATGGAAAGCCATGACAATTAGGGTTTACCCTCATTGTCACTAACTATATAAGCATCTTATTGTTGACAAAATCGATGACTATGTGTGAGAATGAAGGGCTAGCCGATTTCATGAAGTGTGTATGTTCTCTCAAGTTATTCCAAGTGTATCTGGTGTTATGTGAACCATTTGAGGTGTCACACTTGGGGCACCAGGCACTCAAGCTTCATGAAGACATTCTACATCAAAGAGGTATGTAATTCTAACTTGATATATTCATATGAATCAATGTAATTATGTTAGTTAGGATGAATACCTTGGAAAGTTCATATTTGCATGTATAATAGAGAAATCATAGATCCAAGGTATTTAGGGTTGCATGTACACTTAAGAGTGTTAGAATGCTCAAAACCCAGCATAGAATTCTTACACTTTTTCACCTTATACTCTTTCCAAATTTATCCTAACACCCCCCAAAGTCCTGGTATCAATCCCGACACCCGAAGCAGGTCCAGACGCTCCGAAGATCCCGAGAAAATTATATTTTTAGTCGAAACTATGCCCGTGTAAGGCCAATTTTCAAAGAAAATCCCCGGTTTCGTCGCAGAAAATCATATTTGGAGCCGAAGTGCTGCCCAAATTAATATTTTAACCTCGGTTATTTCAAGGCGAGTTCAATATATAGGAACAATTGTATGTTATGTGTTATATATGTTATGTGCTTTTTCGTGTTATCCTATCGTGTTATTATTTATGTTATTTTGATAGCAAGGTTATACCTCTAACCACGAAGTGTATGACATAGGCATCACTTGGGTATTGGTATGTATCGTTGACCATGAAGTGTATGACATAGGCATCACTTTGGCTTCGGCATTATGCTAATATAAGGCTGAAAGCCAAAATATTCTAGCCAAATGATATTCTTGAGTATTTTACGTGCCACTTGTGCTGAAGTTTTATTGATGTATATAAAGTATTGAAATTGTTATGTCTCATTGATTGATATGGAAAGCTTGTCGCATGATTCACATATACTTTTGTTGTTCCTTGTTCCTCTTTGCTTCTGCCATATTGAAGTTGAAGTGTGTGTGTGTATATATATATATATATATATATATATATATATAGCACAACGTTATATTGTATCTATTATTGAACTCACTAAGCGTCACCGCTTACCCCTCTCAATGTTTAACAATTACATGAGATAAATAAGCAGTATGGTAGTATACTGTTGGAAGATTTAGAATAGTTTGTAATAGTACTTTTGTACTTCAGTTTATGTTTGTATAAATTACAATATCCTGGGTAGTTATGTAAAATATTAAAACTTAGTTGGTTTGTTTCCAGTCTTTGTAATCAAACTATAAATTTATAATATAATATGTTTTATGAATATGTAACATGTTTTGGAGTAACAGCTGTTGTTAAATTCTGAAAGCATGATGGGTCATGGTATCAGAGCAGTAGTTTAAGCGAACTAAACACCACATATTGGTATTTAGACTTAAACTATTGGAAGTTCAATATATGAACTGAATCACTGTAAGTATATGGATACAAACCATAGGAAATATTTAGTAAAAGTATTAGGTAATAATAAATCCTAATATTCTAAAATACTATGTTACTCCTATATTTCAGAAGAATGGCTGAACAAGAAGGTACACATACACCAGAAGTGGGTGGAGGTCCTCAACTTGATGAAGTGAACACTCCAGTATCTCCTCGTGAGGTGCGACTTATGGATAAACTCACTGGTGTTATTCGGCAGACTCTCGAAGAACATACAAAGAATAATGATAAAGGCAAAGAGAAAGCCACTAGAGAATCTTCGGGAGAGAAAGGCGAGACATCCTTCATTCAAGACTTTCAAGAGTAGCGGTGCTACAAAGTTTTCTGGTGTCCTTAATCCCATAGTTGCTATAACTTGGATTCAGAACATAGAGAATGTGTTTCGTATCTCTCATGTGGATAATGAAGACAAAGCTAATACAAAGCCTTAACAGGAAAACATGGAAATTTACCCATAAAATCTCCCACCATGCGAGAATTCTAATTTAGTTATTTCCTTTTTTTCATTTTCTTTTTTTATGGGTCTTATATGGTATGCATTTTTACAGTTGTATTGGGAGATGATGTTTCTCAAACAAAAAACAAGCTATTGATGCTTCTACGAAAAAGTATCAGTTGATGTTAGCTAATGTTTATGTTGTAGTTATGTTCACATTTGTTGTCTATGTTTTATAACTTTGATCATTTTTTTAATAATATGATATGTTATGGCATATTCACATATTGTTACTTACATTATGTTCACATATTGTTACTTACATTTGCTCACTTTTTTCGTTTCTTATTGCAGGCAAGAATTTTGACACTAAATGCAACTTATTATTATTTTAATTATGGAGGGTATTTTGTTATATCTATCAAGTTTTGTTTTCATTAATCCTTGCATTTGTTGTTGAGTGTCTTGAGTGGGGAAAATGACTCTTGAGGGTAATTAACTTTTGCGTTTGTACTCATCTGGTCACTTTCCTTTTTTTTTTTTTTGTATTCAATATACCATCGAACTTGTTGTTTGTGTTCACCATAACCCTTTTGACCGGCTTTTGACCTGTGATAGCCGGTCAAAGGGTTATGGTGAATACAAACAACAAGTTCGATGGTATATTGAGTACAAAAAAAGTAAAGGGACCAAATGAGAACAAACTCAACAGTTGGTTACCCTCTTTAGTCATTTTCCCTTTACTCATTTACAACAAATCCCACGTCATCTCCTACTGATATTAATGACTTTATGAGATTAATTATTGCTTATCTTCAAAACATAACCCACGAAAGAACACTATTCATATATGTACAAGTCTGTAATGCACTTGAATATTTGTTAGGGGAATCTTGACTAAGCAGACACATTTCATGACTATATTTACATTTCCAGTCGAATGATTTATCGTATCATAGATTACAGACAAATCTACAAACGAGTGGAATCACAAGTGTTGTGATTTTTGAGTTTACTTAGCTTTAAGATCGAATTGATGGGATGAAATACAACATCAATGTGTACAATATCATGCTGCTTTTGCAGACACATCACCATAATATACCTTGAGGTAAACGTTTATGCTGATGAATATACCTCTTATACACAATTATATCATTTTGAAGAGAGGTGTTGACAGCTAACCACAGTAAGCATAACATAGACCATGTTTTAACGAAATTACTCTTCTGAAACACTCTTCATATACATTATAGCCAAAGAAGGTTGCAGTCTTTGATAATTTTGCAACTTTAATTTCATTTAACTTTTCGAGGAAAATGACTCAGGAGGGTAACCAACTGTTGAGTTTGTTCTCATTTGGTCCCTTTTTTTTGTACTCAATATACCATCGAACTTGTTGTTTATGTTTACCATAACCCTTTGACCGGCTATCACAGGTCAAAAGCCGGTCAAAAGGGTTATGGTGAACACAAACAACTAGTACAATGGTATATTAAATACAAAAAAAAAGAAAGGGACCAAATGAGTACAAATGCAAAAGTTAATTACCCTCAAGAGTCATTGTCCCCGTCTTGAGTGAGTTGTATTACACATGAATCACTTCCAACCCTATTATCGCCCTACAGTTTACAAAATAAAATATGTTGCAACTAAATTGATGCTTTAAAGTTGGTTTAAGTATAAACATTTAACCATTGACCAAAACAAACGCCTTAAGATTTAAGCCTTCCATTCCTTACTTTTAGCTAAAAAAATTTCATCTTGTTCTTTTGATAAACATACCAATATACATAAATTTTTATATATAATATATATTTTTTTGTAATTGTATGATTAAATAATTTTAATTTTTTATTATATAAACTTTTTATTTGTCACCCGTGTAACACAGGATTATAACCTAATATATTAATAATCACTTAAAACTTTCACTATATAACCATAAAAACTCGTAATATATACATAAGTTTGAACTTTTAATGGAGAGTGCACGTGTTTTATTTAACCGCCAAAAGCGAAACTTTCCTGGAAAACACCGAAAATTTCAAATCTATCATCAAATACCAACAAACCATCCTAACCGTCCAATGATTCACTTCTTAAATCAACGGCCAAAGATCACAATCCGCGTCATTCACAACCAACCAATCACCACGCCCTTCATCACCCTACATAAACAAACTCCCCATAAACCGCATCTCCACACTACGCTTTCGTTCAAACTCCTAACTTCCCCTCACACACAAACACACAGTCAAAACCCACCAACAATGGCACCAAAGGCAGCAGCGGAGAAGAAGCCTGCAGTGGCGGCAGAGAAGAAGCCAAGAGCCGAGAAGAAGCTCCCCAAGGACGCATCCGCCGCCGGAGCAGACAAGAAGAAGAAGAGAAACAAGAAGTCGGTGGAGACGTACAAGATCTACATCTTCAAGGTTCTGAAACAGGTTCATCCTGACATCGGAATCTCAAGCAAGGCAATGGGGATCATGAACTCGTTCATTAATGACATTTTCGAGAAATTGGCTCAGGAAGCATCGAAACTCGCGAGGTATAACAAGAAGAATACTTTATCGTCCAGGGAAATCCAAACCGCTGTTAGACTTGTTCTTCCTGGTGAGTTGGCTAAGCATGCTGTTTCTGAAGGTACCAAGGCTGTCACCAAGTTTACAAGCTCTTAGATTTAAGATTTTATCAGATGTTAGTTATTTTGTTTTGGTAGAATGGTTATAATGGTATAACCGATTTAGGATTTGTGATTGTTTTGGGGAAATTGATGTACATCAGTTTGTTTCAATTGCTAGAATCGTTGCAAAATCGTAATTTTCAGTTAATGCATTTCATGATTAGTTCTCTATTATCGATTGATTTTGATTTTGTTGAATAACTCCGTATGAATTTTCTTCATGATATTTCTGCGTTTGGTTGTTACGGATTGCATTGCTTTTATTCAACATATTTTTTCGATTCTTGATTGAAACTACCAATCGGCTTATACATATTACTCTGTAATCAAAATCGATCATGCTTTTTTATTATTATTTTAAAACCCATTAAATGAAAATGGGATAAATGTTACAAGCTGATTGAAATCTACGATTATTTGAATCTAAAATACAATACAGAAAAGGTAACATTTCTAGTGGTTTTTATCATTTGTCCTTAATTGTTTTAATGTTATTTCATAATGTGTGTGTGTGTGTGTATATATATATATATATATATATATATATATATATATATATATATATATATATATATATATATATATATATATATATATATATATATAACAACCTTATATAAGCTTAGGTACCTAATCACATCATACCACATAATTTTGTATCGTATTTGCATTGTAATTACCCAAATTTCTTAAAATTCAACCTCATAACTTCATTGATTCCAAAATCTTTGGACTTTCACCATTATCACGTTTTTCTATCGGAGACCCCCCTGTTAGGCTTCATATGCTACCGTTATAAATCAAATGGTGTAGGAGGAATATAATGGTGAGTGTTTGAAAATCTTGGAAGTAAATCAAGTTAATGATTGAAGTTTAACAACTTTAGATGATTGCAATAGAAATATAATGCAAAACAATGTACTATAATGTGGTTAGGTACCTAAGCTTATATAAGGTTGTTAGGTATATTCATATATATATATATATATATATATATATATATATATATAAGGCAGGAGGGTTTGGTGCCACCGAAACTATACTCCTTTTCTGGCACATCAGCGAGACGTTATTTTTTACCGCATAAGTGTGGCTTGCCACACTTTCGAAAGGCAAAAAAGAAAATTAAATCAATTAATTTATGTCTCCAACAGTCACACCTACCAACAATCAATCACAAACCACGGTGCCACATCTAACCGCATCCTGGGGCAGTGTTCTCTGGCCACGTGTCATCATCGCGGTTCCAAACCGTATCCCACTCTGTGAAGCCTAAAACTATAAGAAAACTGTACTATTATATATACTTAAATATATATTTTTTGAAAAATGCATTAGGTTTCTGTTGCAAATGCTATTTTTTTTTCCTCTAAAAAGTTTATTTATTTATTTATAATTTTCTTTACGAAGACGTTTTAGAAGGAATTACATATGTAAGGAATTTAATATAATTTTGTAAACAACATATGTAAAGAGTTCAATAGAATTTTAAGAAACTACATATATGTAAGGTGTAGGATACAACTTTACATTAGGCTATTAGCATTCGATTTGTTACCAAATTTAAACTGATTTTTACGTCGTATAAATATAGATCTAGGAATTGTGTTTTCATGGAAAAGTTTTGTTTATGTATTTGACTTCATTTTATACTGTTAAAAAAAGAATTATAATATGATATTTGTACCGAAGGCATTATATCTCAGATGAATTTAAATGGGCTTATAGATGAGGTCACGCCCACTATCATTTGAATGGACCGAGTGTTTGTACATATGGGTTTGATAGTTTGGACACATTAAAGTGCAATAGGACACGAGATCTTAATGTTTCTGTTAAACAAAGGACAAATTATAAATATATAAAATTTTGAGTTTGATATTATATTTTATTTTTTCTTGATTAAGTCATTAACTTTGTATTTTTATTATAAATTTTACGAATCTTTGAGTTTGTTTCACGTGGATATTATTTTTTATTTGCTAGTGACTTTCACAAATATTCGTAATCGACAAATATTTGTTTAAATTGAACATTTACTTAGATGTGTATTCATTTTTCCTAATTTTTTTTGTTCTCTTAAAGAATCATGATTTTGTGCAATGTTTTCTTATGGTCGCTCAAGTGACTAATCATCCGAAAATGTTGTAAGCAAGACAAAAAGATTGTTGAGTGTAACTCTAAAAGGAAACCTTCATTGTCTTGCGTATACCATTTGGGATAATGAACCACTTACGGCCTTGGGAAGTTATTGCATAAACTCATGATTCTTTAAGAGAAGAAAAGAAGAAGAAATTAGAGAACATGAATACATATATATCTACGAAAAGGTTCAGTTTAACCAAAATGTTGTAGAACTATAGCCACATCAATTTTTTGTTTAGTCAACAAATGTGAAACATAAAACAACTGAAGTAAACCGATTGATTTGTTAAACTTGGGGTAATGACACGGTAACATACCCGCCACCACATCTGGTGATCCTCAATGTAGCCGGCGTTGCCTCTCATTAGTGATCCTCAATGTAGCCGGCGCTGGAGCGTGTGCCGGCCTGACAGCTAGCTACAGACAGTTGGTGTTCACATGACCAACTTGATGACAATGAAAGCAAATCCTCATATCCGGGGTAGGGGCGGACTGGCGGCACTTTCGCGCATAGTGCCCCTCCTTGCCACATTTGTGGCATCCAGTACTCGATCGACATGCTACAGTATGAACCTTCCCACACTTTCCACAAGTGCGGGCATGTTGCCCTCCCGTCCTGGAATCAGCGGCCTTGAACCGCTTCGGCGCCGGCTGCGCCTACCCTGGGGCTTGTCTTAACTCTCGTAACTGTAACTCAATCTCCAGCTCACGTCGCCTCGCGACCTCCTGAAGCTCCAACAAGGTATCATATCTCTGTGTCGCAACAAATTGTCTGATATCGGTCTTGAGCATGCTCAGATAACGAGTCATCTGAGCCTGCTCAGAAGCAAACTCCGGGCAGAACATCGCCCTCTCAGTAAATAACCAGGTGATCTACGTCACCGAATCAGTGCTCTGACGCAGATCTAAGAACTCCGGTGCTAGCCTCTCCCTCTCCACCTGTGGAACATATCGGGTACTGAACATGTCCCTGAACTGATCCCAAGTAATCGCAACTCGCTGCTCATCAGTGTTTGATCCGGTAACCAATCTCCACTAATCCTTCGCCCCGGACCGTAACAGGTTCAGAGCACACCTCTCCCCCTGATCAGCAGGGCATGAACACGTGAAGAAACATCCTTCCACGTCAGATAACCATCTCATAGCGACAATCAGATCATGAACCCCGTTGAAAGTAGGGGGCTTCGTGTTGTCGAAGTCCCGGTACTGAAATGCCCGGACGGCTCCTCCCCCTGCTGCTGTTACAATCGATGTTGCTGCAGCAGCAGCCGTCTCAGCTAGGGCTGCATAGCGCTCGTTAAAGTACTCAACCATGACGATCTTAATAGATCCAACCATCTCCAGAGCAAAGTAGCAACCTCATCATGCAACATCTCACGAATCCTGACATCCAACTTGTCCGTTCCCATCTGAACGATGACCTTGGGCGGTATTGTAACAACCCAAAACTTTTATCTTGTACACTTAGCGAATTCAGTCAATGTTAAACTTGTTCTGTTGACTTCTCGTACTGTTTAAGGGTTCATTTAAGTGTTCCAATCTTGAGTATGTCCGAGGTCGAGGTTAGGAATGAATCAACAAGTCGTGTAGTGTCAAAATCAGGCCATACACCCCCTTTTGGAGGAGTCTGCGGCCGCACACATGGGTGTACGGCCGTACACACCCCTCATGGCCACACACCCACTCTTATATAAAGGGTAGACCCCTTTCCTTTCATTCCTTTCACTCCTTGGCCGCACACTACACCATTCTCTCAAGTTTCTTCAACCGTGAACCCTCTAAAGCTTCAAGAACGTGAGTAATTCATCCCCTAACTTGATATCCATGAAAGACCACTCTATCTAATCCTTAAGTGTGTAATATTCGTCATGTTCTTCGTGTTTGGAAGCGAGTGCGTCTGCACACCCCCTTTTAGGTGGCCGCACACTCTTAAAACACCCTCCAAAGTGAGAGTTTGACTTTTATACTCGAGATAGACATGATCCCAACCTTATTGCACCTTGGAATTGACATTTTGGACATCTTCATGTGGGGTGTACGACCACACACACCCTTGTGCGGCAGCACACTCCCGTGTGCGACCACACACACACCATAGGACCACAAACCCACTTCTAGGACCCTTAACTTGCACTACAACCGAGTATAGACCTAGAACACTTCATGGATGCAAGTATGGACCTTGAAAACACCACAAAGGAACCTCTCATCATGAGTGTACGGCCGCACACCCCTTAGGCCACACACCCATGGCCGCAAACACCTTTAAGGTGGCCATACACCTCCCTCATGCAATCCTTTAAGGTTCTAGCACTTAGTGCAAGTAGTTCCAAGTCCCTAGAGTGGTTCTCCATCACTTCTAGTAGTGAAATACCATCATTTGACTCATTTATGTTTCATTACGTGTTAATTAGGATCAAATTGTGTTAAAGGCTTCACTTGAACATCCAGCTTTTTGTATCGATCCTTCCATCAAAGCACTTGCTCAAGGTGAGTTCATACCCCTACGTTTTCCGAGTTTTCATGTTTTTAGGGGGGGGGGGGGAATACAAGCAAAAGTACAAGGAAACTTGTGCTCAAAGTATATTATTTGTTTAAGATAATTATATTTTCAGAATGCTTTTAACATGGAAAACAATTTTTACCAAACGATTAAGAAATCAACTCGTAGAAACAGTTTTCAAAACTAGGGTAACGCACTTGTGAATCATGTAGTAAAATGTATTATTTTATAAAGGATTCATGCAAATCATAAACAAGATTTTCAGTGTTATTACTTGTAAATTTGTTAGTCTAAGTTGGAGATACGTCCTTGGTAACACTCCCACAGAATCAGAGTGTAGGACTAGTACTTGTGACCAAAATCTCTTGTAGGGAGAGCGTGACTGTTGTGTATAGATCTATACGGGACTGAAAATCCCGCACCTTGCTGCTAGCTACAGTCGGACCGGCAGGTCTACGGGTGACAAAGTCATAAAGGATACCGTCATTGCGGGCCATATCCAGTCCGTTATGGTCAGGAAACTCACAATCTAGATAGCAGAGATTTACTTTTGTAATAATGAATCAAGTGAACTAACCTCAAAGTAATAACTGATTTGATTACTAAAGGTTATTAATAATACCTTCAGGATTTAGTTCACCACGTATTTATTAGTTTATTTATAAGGCTAATATACCTCAGTGGGAGTAACCAGGGTTTCTTAAGGAAACTACGTTTAACGATATAAGTATGGTAGATACTTTTACACTTCATTTTAGAACGGATAACCAACAACCTACTTTTAGGGAAAATATAGGATTTTCCCGGGATAACTCGGCTTTTCATAGACATATTGTTTAACGTGCAACCAACGGATATTCACATTCATTCCACGACACCTTGGATTGTACATATCTTGTATGAATCTAAAAGTCATGGAAGGAATGGGTTTCAAACACACATTTCATAAGAAAATATAGGATTTTATTGAGGAACACTTCACAAAAGGATCAAAGAAACATTGCCCACTAAAACCAAATGCTTATGAACTCAGCAGCTTTATGCTAATATTCTTTCAAACTGCTTGTATTCTCAGGAAATCAGTAGACAAGTACTTCTTGGACTTAGTGGATCCGGAGCAATAAGAGTCATGTTTTTATATTCTACATACTTTTCGTGTATTTAAAACAAGTTCCAAACGGATGTAAACACTTTATATATATATATATATATATATATATATATATATATATATATATTCATTGTAATGGTTGTGTTACTATGACTGCTATTGTATAATGGATGTGATGCTAAACATGACGATTCCGCCGTTTTGGTTTCGGGGTGTGACAGGTACCGATCCATCTTGACCGCCATCTCCCGACCCTGATCCCGATCCAGATCCAGCCCCAAAGCGTCTCGTAACCACCATACTAAAAATATACCAAGAAAGATATCAGATAATCCTCATAATAACTGGGAACCAACTCCCAACTAACCCTAGGGATTATGACTTCCTTGATACGTGTATGAGTCCTGTGATTTCAGTAGTACGGGCCCATACTACTTTCCACACCTACCCATTTTTGTCACAAGTATCATCATAACGCCCTAGTATTCACATGCATGGTGATCGCTCAATCCTCGCTCCTAGAGAAGGCTAACTATTTCATAACTGGCCTACCGACCTCATACAACTCACCCATGAAACTTCCATCAACCATGCAGCACTAGTGTATACTAGCCATACATAACGCTGGACTCTATAGACTTTCGAATATCCGATCCTACCCTAAGCCCCCAATCAGACAAGAACAGAACATAAGGCCAAATAAAACATTCTCAGGCTATAAGATCTTAATTATGTATAACAGTGATGCATACACTAAGCAACTATAGTAAAGATGTCAATCTCATATAAAGGAAACCCTAGGCTAGCAGGCATCATGCAATTAAGCAATTCTATCATGCAATTTCCTGGAGATCCCTAGCCTAGTACTAGCATGTTGTTCTAACATATCATATAATCAGATAACTGTATGGTATTTTGGGGTCTACTTACTGGCTCCGGCTGACAATACACATCACATCCCCTTTATTTATTTTGATATTCATTTGAAAATCATTTTGAAAATCTTTTCCTTGATTTGAGACTGGATTCACACGAGTTTTCCTCCAATTCACTCAAACCAAGGCTCTGATACCAACTTGTAACGACCAAAAATTTACCAAAAATTTAAACTTTTGAAAACCAATCCGGGTAAATAAAATTATTCAAACATCAACTTTGTTCACAAATTGTTTTCAAAACGATTTCATATCATAGTTCCTAGAAATCCCAAATCATAAAATGTGAGGATGTGTACGTCACGCCTTCGCCTTGCCATGGCCACCTGAAGTACCTGAAACAATAATCAATAAATGTAAGATCGAAGGCTTAGTGAGTTACCCCCAAAATACCAACATATACCACCCAATAGAATAATAACAAACATGATGTATAATGAGCCTTCAGCATGAATGGACCACCTCGTAGGGCATACAACCTATCTGGACCGCTCCCGAGCCTTCGGCATGACTGGACCACCTTGTAGGGCCTACAACCTATCCAGACCGCTCGCCGGGCCTTCGACATGACTGGACCGCCTCGCTGGGCCTACAACCTATCCAAATCGCCGCGGGTATGTTGGCCTACAACACAAAGCAGGACCGCCTCAACCCAACCACCAGACAAACAATCATGTGCACATAAGTAACATATGCCAACATACAAATATCTCAAACGACCGCTCTAATAAATCAATTAGCATAACACATTCTATAACCAGGATACCAACATATCAGGCCACTAAGCATACCATCAACCTAGGTACCAGAGTACTAATCAATAAGCATAACATACATTAAACCCGAATGCAATCCGAAGGGCCGAAATTGATGCCTTAGACCCTGTTGATGTAGTGAGAATAACTCACCTAGCAAGTGGTGCATAACTGAACTGAGTGTTTCTAACCGTTGTCTCACCGACCACTTGGACTGCCTAAAATGATGAATACTAAATTAATAAGTGGGATCTCCAAAATTGCCAAAGGGTCCATATTTTCCATTTCCCTAAATTGGGCCTAAGGCCCAATATCAATACTACCCCAAGTCCATATACTCAAGCCCAACAATGGCCTAATTTCCCTAATTGGGCCTTACCATATGACCCCTTATCAGAACTAACCCGCCTTCAAATATTTAGGGTCCCACAAGACCCAAGTCCAAGTAGTCTAACACCGGCCCAATCTGAACCCCAAAAGTCAAAAGCCAAATCCGAGGACGTATGTGGGGCGTACCCCTCCGGTACGCTGGGCGTACGCTTGCTCTATGTTGACCGCCATCGGGGTGGTTGACCCCGTATGCTGGGCGTACAGGAATTACGCTGGGTGTATGCGAGGTTTCATCAAAACCCTAATAAGTGCTTAATGGCTTAAGCACTTAAGCCCAAATTCCAGATCAATCGACCAAATGTGCCATTGAACCATAAACTTTCGAACTTTTTCACTTTGGACGTCCAGAAAGTTCTTAACACATGGTCTTAATATATTAAGACCTTCCTACTTTATGCATGAGACAAATATAGCTATTGGGACCTCATTTTTATCACTTAGGACCTCTTTTAAGGTCTGAAAGGACAACCCATTTCGTCCAAGTCATCACATGCACCATTTTGGGACTTTTGGGATAAGAATGCTTCCATAAAGCTAAAATGATTAGATCTATATCACACAAGTATAAAGTTCCAAGGTTTTTTTACCTTCTGGAGCTTCTAGGACATAACACCACTTCCGATCCATAGCCTTGTCCTCCTTCTCCAGCTTCTTGGTGCAAAGACTTCACCTTAAAGGGTTCAAAATGTACACCAACTCACACTCACACACAAAACTAGGGTTTGGGACGCTTTCTGGGATATGGAGGTTGAGGATAATCAGAGGAAATGAGCTATAAGGGTGCTTATATAGTCCCCAACCCTAAATATTAGGGTTTTCACCTGACATGAGTACGCCCAGCATACTAGGGCGCACCTAGTACGCCCAACGTACCCTTATGTACGCTCAACGTACTCTTTCCTGAATCAAAGTTGCAACTTTAGCCCGTATACTTTTCATGGCCCAACCCAACCAACACCAGGGACTATGAAAGACAGCTAATAAAAAGAGGAGGGATTCGAAATATACCTGCAAAGTTCGGGATGTTACAGCCATGACGTATACATATTGAAATCAAGTAATTTTTTTTGCTAGTCTAATGTTGTTTCAGACTCCCAGTCCTTGAAAATTGAAGATTTTAACGCAATTTTAACATTTAAGGAAAACGACACCAAAATCAGCTCAAACCGCTCTGATAGAGCTCCGATTCGACGATTTTCCATAGTGGTGGAATTGGTTAGAAAGCCAATTTCCAGCTGTTGAAACATCGATGAAAACTCTAGATTAAAACCTACACAAATGCTTTCTGGACGAATTTGGGAAACCATTGTGGGTGTACAAATGAAGCACCATAAGGAAACACAAGTGTATATACATATTATATTGGCTAAATGAAGTGAAATTTGGAATAATAATATGTTGTACAGGATGAAACAAGTTTCCCGAAGAACGCGATGCAATATGTAAAGTATGATGTCAAAACGAGAAATGGTAGAAGTACATGACATGTTCTCGAGATGAACACAACAAATAGGGTAGAACGTGATGTGTACCCGACAAGTAAAACATTATGTGATGATGCAATATTTAACATTTCTTGGCGTTTAACTTTTATGTTTGACCTAATTTAACTTCCATAATTTATAAATAATCTAATAATGAACATTTAGAGACTTTGGGAGTTTTATGACCCTATGGGGTATTTTGGTCAATTTTAGTAAAATAATCTCTCTCTCTCTCTCTCTCTCTCTCTCTCTCTCTCTTTTTCTCTCTCCCCTCCCCCCCCCCCTCTCTCTCTCTCTCTCTCTATATATATATATATATATATATATATATATATATATATATATATATATATATATATATATATAGTTTGAGGATTACTTTCACTAAGGCAGTGTTTGTTTTTTTTCTGCAGATCTGCGTTGCCTCTTTTGTCTGTGCCGCGCATACCATGCGCAGACATTGGCCTTCGCAGACTGTTTGTTTTTTTGAAGACTGCAGACCTAAAAATGTCTGCGCTCTCTCTTCTTGGCGCAGATGTGGACCAGAGTCTTCTAACATCTTCTGACATCTTCTAGCCTAAAAAAACATATATATCTTAATTTTTTAAAGTTTTTTTTTAATTTATATTTTTTCCAACTTTATTAATGATAAACAATTTAAAAAAAATTACAAAACTTAAAAAAAAAACATTTGACAATAAAAACATGATATTTTTGACAAATTTATAAATAAAATTTTATTACAATAATAGTCGTTGATGTTGTTTATATAAATATGAAAAAAAATCATAATATATTCTTATATTTTTTTGCCAAATTTTGTAAAATATTATTTAATACAGTATCGTCAATTTCTTGAGAAAATATTTATGGTACGTTTTTAATGGATTTAATTGAAAAAATCGAAGTTTATTTCCATCAATTTATGTATCAAATTCTTTGATCACTAATTATAATGTTTAGTTATAACTTTGCAACCAAAGTTGTTGGTTTTATCAAATATATACGTTAATTCATACCATTTTTATTTTTATTTTTTATACAACAATACATAAAAGTTGATCTAGATTTGTTAATTATTTATAACAAAGTCATAAAAATATTAAAAAAATCACTTTGAAGTTTACAAAAATCAGTTTATTTAATAGACCGCAGATGTTAAAAAAACAAACAGTCTTCTTTTTTCAGACTGCAGACGTTTGGTCCACCTCTTCTACTGCAGATGTCTACAGATGTGGTCCGCAGACTGCAGACATTTTGCCTTAGAAAAAACAAACAACACCTAAGTAAAGAGTGATTCATTAAGCTAGAAGTTGAGGTGAGTCAACGGAAACATACATACCCTACTTTACATTGTATTTTTGTTACATCCCGATACCTTACATTAATTTTTAGTTAATGGATTTCATGGTTAGTTCTTTATTATAGATTGATATTGATTTAGATGAATAATTTCGCATGATTTTTTTCTTGATCATCTTGTGGTTGACTGTGAATGATTTAAAAGCAACATCATTTTTTGATTCTTGATAAACTCAAACGAAACCAAAAATCGTTTATATATTTTTTTTGAACGACGAGCTGACATTAAAAGAAAACTAACCAAAGGCTAAGAGGTACAAAGTTTGAAAGGAAACAAGATGAAAAAGAAAAAAACAAAAACAAAACAGATAGAACAAAAAATTGACTGCAATCTAGAGTAACATTCAATAACAATAACAGGATCACTACACCAATCAACCCTATTGCTATTTACCTCAAATCGATCAACACAATTTTTTTAGTATCTCAAAACGCATTAATTGAAAGCATGATTTGTAATTTTACAAGAAGTTACATATGTAACGATATGTAACGAGTTAAATATAATTTTATATGCAACTACGTACTTAAGATGTTGCATACAATTTTATGTCGACTTTCCTACTAAGGGATGATATTTTTAAAAATATTCTTCAAAATTTAATTACTAAATGATAATAGTCTCTTCTAAAATGTCAATATAATTTTTTTTGAACCATAGGTATGATATTAATTTAATATGCATGACCCGCTATACACCACACAACATAGCAACCTAACCCGCCCGCTTACAACTTTCCGGCCACTCAAAAGATATAATGGGCCCATTACGAAAATAAAAAATGGATCCCAAAAATCACAAATATAATAAAAATTAAATCGAAAATAGATACATCGTTCTAAAATTGACTATTATTATTAAAAAATCACAAATATGGTCACAACATTACAAAACAACTAATTTAAAGAAAAATACTTTTCTTAGTATTTTTTAGATAAGTTAATTTTTTTTTCTAGACAACACTTCAAAAATGGTCCCTGTGGTTTTCGAAAATATCAAGTTTAGTCTTTAAGTTCAAAAAACCTCACAGATGGTCCCTGTGGTTTCAAAATTTTTAATGTTTAGTCCATCCGTTTAACTCCGTCAGCTTTCTACCGTTAAACGAGAGACATTTTCGTCATTTCAATACTCAGGGACCATTTATGAGGATTTTTTTTTTGAAAAAAAAGAAAAAAATGAAATATAAAGGGGTCCCACCATCTCTCTCCCAAAAATCAAAAACCCACCGTTCCAATTCATGTCTGAGTTCATGTTCGTGATTTCTAGCAAACCCACTATTTCAAAAATCAAAAACCGAAACCCAATTTCAAAAAGATATAAATTTCTAGAAATAATAACAAAAAAAACAGAAATCAAATGTGTGTTCTTCAGGATACAATTTTTATGTTTGTTTGTAACCCAAGAATCAAATATCCAAGTGTTCATCTCTGAGTTTATGTTCTTTATTTTTAAGAAATCCATCATGACAAAAATCAAAAATCAAAACCGAAATTCAAAAAACCATTTCATAAATCGATTAAAAAACCAATCAAACAACCCTAGATTTCAAGAACTTGGACATGTGTGTAATATCGTTACATATCATGCTCAAGAAAACCAGATGAAGATGAACAAACAGGTTAGGATGAACACACACGTATCATCGAATATGGAAACATTATAAATGTCGATCTACTGTACTCTTCTTTATCTTGTTCTCTGGAACATCACAACCAAACATCACCATCATTGACATCACCAACACAACATGTGATCGCCATAATCAGGTGAGAGAACAAGGGTCGGTATTCATCTGCTCACTCCATTCAATCTATTGATATCAACATACCATATTAATGGGGCAAGATTCAAGCTTTTTAGCCTAAGGTGAGAGAATGATGGCCTGTCGGTGCCGGATCTTTTCCGGTGAGATGATGGAAGCGGCGGTTTTCTCGACGAGAACGACAGAGTCGACGCTACTATCCCTAAAGAAGACAACTGTTTACCATTGAAAATGCTTCCTTCCAGACTTCCCCCAGCGACAGAAGACGTTATCGACATAAACGACGACGTGGTATCTGTACCAGATCTTTTCAGATCAAACTTCTTAGATGCCGTCGACTTCGGCGGCGGAGGCTCTATCGGGAACTTTTCTTCAGATTGCGAAGAAATTGAAGGCGTGTGCGGATCAGAAGATGAAGGTCTGCGGCGGAAGCGAGCGTGCCCGTTGCGCTTCAAGGCTAAGACAGCTTGTTTGAAACTAGGAGAGGCAGCGTAATCGTGATTTAGCAGCTGGAAGATGCGATTGAGGTGTTTAATGGTCTGAATTCCAACTAAATCCACCGCTATTGTTGTAGAAGAAATGCTTCACAGAGAGAGAGACCCTATTATTAAATAATTATATATATATATATATATATATATATATATTTTTTTTTAATAAGGCAAATCTTCAAAAATAGTTACTGGGTAGTGAAATGATAAAAATACCCCTTACTTAACGGCAAAAAGCTAACAGAGTTAGCGAAAATGGCCATTTGTTAAAAGTTTTGAAACCACAGGGACCATTTGTGAGGTTTTTTGAGCTTAAGGACTAAACTTGATATTTTCGAAAACCACAGTACCATTTTTGAAGTTTTGTCTTTTTTCTATATATACCCTATACTCTTTGATTTGGGCCCTTTATAGACATGGGCTCTCGACGACCGTCCGACCGTGTTGCCCACTATGTGACCATCTTGACTGGACGTGCTTGTAAGAAACTTCCCATTCATGGAGAAATATACTAGTAACAAAACAATTTATACTAGAAGATGCAAAACAATGCACACAATATTATAACTTGTGTAAGGTTTATACAAAAAGCTTCCCGTACAAGACATAATGCTTGTGCGTCTAAATAATAATATGAAAAATCAACAATTTTCTTGAAAATCAACAACCACTAGGTTCCTTCAATTTCATATCAAATTCATAACATTTTACATGTGAATTATGAAAGCTAATGTTTTAAAATTCGATTATTGACACCACTAATCAAACTTTCATGGACGGAAGGATTAAAATGTGTACTGCTCAATAGATAACGAAGCTATCCTAGTTCTAAAAACTTGAAAAAACACCATTCCGTATACATTAAATTTAAACTCAAATATGATCATTCCGCTAAACATTGAATTCAATAAGATTTGTCTATTAAAATAAAAAAATTTACATCATTAATGGTATCTCCAATGTCAATGATGATTTTTTGCGGGAAAAATGACTTGTCATAGTAATTATTTTTTCGTCATGTTTACATTTAGACAACTTATTATTATTTTTTATACACATTTGATCGTTTAATTTGTTAAATGGTCAAATCTGTATAAAAAAGAAATCTTCCTAAATGTGAGTATTTTTTTTTACAAAATTTTTAAGATTTTTTATAATTACTTTCAACATTTTTAAGATATTTTTTTCCTATAGTTTTTTATAATATAATATTTTAAATTTTACTTATAATTTTTTTTAACTTTTTTTTTATTTTATATTTTCATATAATTTTAATACAAGTGCTTTTAAACCAAATATTTTATATATGTTTTAAATTTTTATCACATGTTTTTAATTAATTAATTTATTATTATTATTATTATTATTATTTTGAAAGACCTTCCCCTAGTTCTATGAATGTAGTCTTTAAAAGATTGAGTTTTGCTATACAAAAAGGCTTAGCGTTCTCCAGGTTCTAAATGGCGTGAGACGTGACGTGACGGCAAGGTCAAACCTCAAGCTTAACGAGCCATGACGTTTTTCAAGGCGTGATGTAAGGGGACGATTTTGTATTAATTTAAAATTATATTACCACATAAATATAAATTTTATATTAAATATAACTACTTTTTAGAAGTGTTAGATCAATAACTAGTAACAAAAATTTAACAAAAACCACAATACTTGTATCCCCGATTAGAAAAGACATAGCAAAGAGCAAAAATCGTGTCTCAAACGAAAAAACACGCGCTATAACACGCCATAACGCACCATGGCGCGCCATATCACGCCTTGCCACGCGCCACGCCTAACAGCAACGTTATGAGGCTTTTCGTAACGGCGGAGCCACGCCTCACGCCATGGCGCGCCTTTTAGAACACTGACGCAACTTGTTGCCCGTTTGCCATCTCACTTGTTGTACGATGATAATTAAATTAAAAAAAACATTGTAATAAAAAAATTGGATACTGTTTAATTTAAAAATATTGTATATGCTTAATTTGGGACAAAAATAGTAACAAGTTAACTGGTTAAATGTGTATAAAAAAAAGAAATTGTCTAAATATGAACAAAATTAACAAAAATGATTACCATAATGAGTCATTTTTTTTTTCGTGCTACAACAAGTTCTTGCCGAAAATCCCGAAAATCCCAACGACCTTGGGATATCCTAAAATGAAATATACCACAACTTCAAGAATATGATACATAACAACTTGTTGTAGGAGATGTCGATATACAAGGCTTCAACTGAAGTTGAATAACCAAGGGAAGTATGACCTTTAGAGGATATATTGAGAGTAGAAAGAGATTTTAAGAAACTTAAAGAGAAAGGCTTTTTTAGTATTTCTTTAAAACTAAAATTGTTTTGGTAAATTACAGATACCATTAGTTGGTAATTATTTTCTAGAAATATAATGCTTTAGTAAAAACACTCGATTTGTTACGTTCGCATTAATTAATATAGATTTTGTAATTGTTTATTCATTAATTTTTTTGTTTACGTGTTAAAAAAGAATTAAAACGTGATAGTATTTTTACCGAAGGCATACAAAACACAAATGAAATGATTTGTGGAATTAAATGGGCTTATAGAGTAGGTCAGGCCCACTGCATCATTTTAACGTGTTGATAGTTTGCTACAGCGAAATGCAATAGGACATCATAATATCCGTCTAAAAAACTCAAAAGTGATTAATTGTGTTGTTTGACAATTTAACATGTGTGGTGCCGTGGTGGCATGTAATGAGAGGACAAAAAGTAAAATAAAAAAACAGAACGAATTTATCGAAGGAAGAAACAACGAAATTGAGGAAGTACGAATGAAAATAATATTTACTAATTATTAGACAAGATCATGTGATTACGATTTAGTTCATGTGGTCTTGAGAACTTGTATAGTCGTATAGTGAATTAGCGATGGCAACTATCAAAATTTGTATGTTTATTTCCTATAGTTTTTTTTTCCCCTGATCATTTCTTAATGTAAAGAAAGGTTTTACTATTATTTATTAATATTATATTTTATATTTTCAAGTAACTTACTAAAAAAAATTAACCTCCATCCAAACCCTTTTCTTTCCTAGCGGACTTTCCCACCCTCAAACAACCCACCACAACTGAATCACCTCCCACACTCCCACCTCCCCACAAAACCATCTTTGGTAGTCACCTCCCACGCTCCCACCTCCCCACAAAACCATCTTTGGTAGTCACCCTTCATCACCAACATTGCTTCTTGTCTGTATGGTATGTGTGATCCATGTCATTATGTCATCGTAACACATCTTTTATTATTGATGTTGCATGTCTTTCTTCAACTTTGATCTTAGATGTTTTTGTTTTTGATAGATCATATTTGATGCAAAATATATGAATGGATTGCATTTTAAATGTATTTTCATTGTTATAGGTTTTATCAAGTAATATATAACGCAAATAAAAATATTTCAAAGTTGAAGAAAAAAAACTTCAAAAGTCAAAAGTGGACAATTAATTTGGGACGGAAGGAGTATGTTTTGCCATAAATATTAACTTGTTAGGGAAGACGATGCTGGCGATGCAAGATGAGATAGAAGGCGGACGACGAGGTGGACAGGTAGGGCCGATCGAAAGGTATTCAATTAACCATTGTAAGAAATAATTTGTTGTAAGAGCAATGTAACAAAACTTTTTATTTGGAATAAGTCAAAATAACATATATTATACAAACTAAAACTAACACACCTCACCTAAAAGAACTTCTTTGTGCATTTCTTGAAGCAACGATATCAATTATCCTCTTATATTCAAGACAATTTCAACAACATACAAATAGCACTTTACATTAATTTTTCAAACCTTAATGGACTATTAATCTGAATATATAAAATTGATTAAAAAAATAGATAGAAATCTGATTGTTGCCAAAAGCTAATAAAACTAACTATTAGAAAATCACCTATTGATACAACATTCCAAGCCATGAAAAATTAACAATAACCAACATTTCCATCATCGTGTCTTCAGAAGCTTAAAACAATAAACAATTATGAATTAACAAACATACAACATTCCAAGCCATGAAAAATTAACAATAACCAACATTTCCATCATCGTGTCTTCAGAAGCTTAAAACAATAAACAATTATGAATTAACAAACATACAAAATTGAAAGTTGAAAGTTAAACTTAAAAATAAAACAAACAAAGTTATAAATAATAAACAAATACATTATAACAGTAGACGATATTTTTTTAGTTTCTATAATATCCTTTGGCTCAAAAGTAGAGAACACTAAACTAGACAATTAACTTATTGACTTCCTATTTTGGAGAAATCGTCTTGCCCTGGATCTCTGTCAGTTTCACAGAAAGAAAACCAGTAAGGCAATGACTTCAGAGAATATGATAAGAGAAGGTCGAGGGATAGGAGACCAGCTGTGAGAAATAAGACTGCATACCGGAGGAGGATAACCGTTACTTGTTATGTGGTTCCGTAATCGACTCCTAATTTACAGGTTCCGAAATCGACTCCTAACTTACAGCTCTAATGTGATTTCAGATGTTGCATCCTGGTTGATTTTCCAGATTTCGCTCCAATTTGATTTCATTTTTCGTTTGCCTCTATTCTGTTAAATTGCTCCCCTTCTCGTCTTCTCCATTCTTCCCAATCCCTGACTTCGCCGTTTCCCAAGAAATGAAGGCGTGTGTAATGGTTTCCTTTAAGCCGCTCAAATTACCAACGATTGATGTTTCTCACTCCTCAGTCCACACATACGCTCTTATGCCTCGTTCCCGAGTTTAACAAAAGAAAAGAAGAGAAGAGAAGAGAAACTCAAGAAAGAAAAGAAGAGAAAGGAAAGGAAAACAAAATTGTCTTTTGTGTTCCCGAGTTGGAAAGAAGTGGAAGAAAAATGAATCATTTTGTTATTTCTTTCCAAATCCTCCCAAATTGGGAGGAAATTTAGGAAGGAAAGTGATCCTCCCATTTCCCTTCACTTCCCTCTTTTAATGAAACTCGGGAACACCAATTTCTTTTATTTTCTTCTCATTCCATCCATTTCCTTTCATTTCTCTCGTTAAGTTAGGTATTTAGGGTTAAATAAAATAAACCCATAAAGGATACATAAATTTGATGCCCCAAGTCTCCTTTCTCATTTCTCTCGTTAAGTTAGGTATTTAGGGTTAAATAAAATAAACCCATAAAGGATACATAAATTTGATGCCCCAAGTCTCCTTTCTGCCCTGGGCTATGGCCCAGCTTGCCCTGCCCTTGGGCCGGGCCTGTGGACAGGCTTTAGTGTGTGGGTGGATGAAACCCACCTTGTTTTTTAATTCAATGATAATGGATCTAATTGTTTTATGGTGGTGGTTGTGGAAGTGAAACGGGTAGGATTTTAGGGCTTAGGTTGACAAAACTCACTTGGATTTTCATTGAAAGATGAGATATTTGATTATTTATGATGCCGATGGGAGATGGTTATTGAAGGGAAGGGGTGAGGGGGGGGGGGGGGGTGGTTAGGGTTTTTGTTGAGTAATTTTATAATTTTTAAATATTAAGTTAAATTAAATATTAAAATAAAAAATAATAAAAATCAATAAGGGGTAAAATGGCAATTTCAAATCAGTTTTGTAACAAAATGAATCTATAAGTACCAATAATGCAAGAAGCTGAACCCACAAGAACAAACGTGTAGATGTTTTGATAGTTGTAATCAACCGGCTCACCATATCACCGTATGTAGCAATCATGTAATTTTGTCAATTTATTATAATAAGCTTGATTAAATTACAATTTGGTTCATATGTGATTGTCACCTTTCTGTAGTTTCATATATGATTGTCACCTTTCCGTAGTTTTGGTCATAGTTTTGAAAATTTGACATTTATCCATTAAAACTATTTACTTAAGTACTTAAGTAGTTTTTTTAATATGTCCATTCCCCTTTGGTATAAAATCATAAAAAAGACTAAATTACGAACCAAACTTATATATAATCAGAAAATGAAAAACATATCATCCACAAACTCATAAGGCTATTAGATAAGAGGGTATGGGTGGGAACTCCCTTCATTTTTTTGGGTTACAAAACCATTCCCCTCACTTTTTTTTCTTCACCTGAAACCCAATGAATGAGTTGGAAACTTCCCTCACTATATATATATATATATATATATATATATATATATATATATATATATATATATATATATATATATATATAAATATTACACTCATTTTGTAGGGAATTAAAAACCATGAGTTCTGATATATTTTTTTTATAATTTTTAGTAGGTATATAATTTAATAAATATTAAAAAAGATAAAAAAACTTGGCCAATAAGAATAGGAGAGAGAGTGAGGGATTGGGCCCCCTCACCTCTTTCCTTCACCACCTTTCCCTCATTATTTCCTTCACCCATACCGTCCAGCCTTATCGTGTTTTTGTCCACCGATCATCGCATGTGTCCCTTCCTTTTCTTCACCAACCATCACGAACACCCTTTCCATTTCTTCAACATCAACCTCAACCCTCCTCTACTCATTTTCTACTCACTCCCACCCATACTTTCCTTCTCAACAGTTATCATTCATCACTCCCAACACACTCCTGAAGAACATATAGAGAGATATATGGTAGGGGCGGACGCATGATTTTATATTACGGGTGTCACGAGAAATTTTAGTAGTGTCACGATAGTAGAAATTTTTTTTCTCGAAACTTTTTGCACTGCTACTGAAATAGTCAGGTGTTGCCGGTACCACTACGAGCACCATAGTAGAACCGCCAATGATATATGGCATCCGTCATTGGCAATATTCTCTCCAAAAAGAATTACTACTACAAATGAATTCATCCATAATTTCACCCTCTTAATTGATGTCTCTGAATCAAACTATATGAAGATTTAACAACTCATAAATGCAAAACTCATATATGTTAATTTAATAAAAGGAAATGGTTGAAAGGTGAGATAAGTTGAGAAAAAAAGGAAGAATCATATCATGTTAGTATACATGTACTTTAGATAGATATTTGTGTGTATGTATTTTTATTCGGCCCATGTTGCTTGTATAATGTAACATCCGTTTCCCAGAATGGATCAGTGGATGGTATAAAGGAGCCAGAGACATGGTTTATGAGGAAAACCATATACCACGACGTGGCACGACAATTAAATATCACGTGTTCGGGATCGTTGTCACGGCGTGACAACAACTGTAGCACAATCCCATGTTTTTTAAGGTTTCCTCCATATTTAAAGCCATTAACTCATGATCTAGGGCATCATTTTCAGCCTCCAACCTCTCTCAATGAAACCCTAGCCCCATTTCATGTTTGTGAGCTTATTTGATTATTTGCAGGTCTTGTTCTTGGTTTATGGTGAAACTTGTGAAACGTCCCAAAAATACTGATAAAAATTTTCATTTTAACATCAAGTCATACAACCAATTGTTCCAAAACCAAAGAAAGTAAAAAGGTATTTTCAAACATCAGAGTATCTCAAAAGTAACCAATGCTATCTTCAACGCTTCAGGCAAGTGGCCTAGCGTGGAAAAAGCCATCATGGGACGCGATGCAATCAAGACAGATCCTTCCCTTTGAAACTGGAAGTACATGAAAAATGTTAAAACCACAAACCGTAAGCATAAAGCTTAGTGAGTTCCCCAAAATACCACATACCTAATAAATGGGCCCAACACAACATAAATAATGGCCCCAACCCAATATAAATAATAATAGGCCCAACCCAACATATAAATGGGCCTAACCCAATAGAAATAATAATGGGCCTAACCCTACATACAAATGGGCCTAACCCAACATCATCAATAATGGGCCCAACCTAACATACAAATGGGCCCAACCCTATATAAACATGCAAGGGACACAAAGATAACTAGCACTATCCAATTGGACGACATTGGTGCCTTCAACCCACGAGTATAATAGGAAGACTCACCTTAACCCTGAAGACAAGATAAACCACCCACTTGAGCTGACGATATCAAGCCTCCCCTTGCTAAACATATCCATAATAAAACCCTAATTAACATTTAAGGAAATGACTGTCCCATGAAAGGTCTAGGTTCACAATTAAACCTCCTTTGGGAAAAAGACCATTTTTCCCTTCCCATACTAAGTCCCAACATGGTTGACCAAAAGTCAAACTGGTCAAAAAGTCAACGGTCAACACTCAGTTGACTTACGCCCTACTTAATTGTTCTACGCCTTGCGTACAGAGGTTACGCCATGCATAGAGCCCATGATGCCAAAAACTTCTACTAAGCTCTTAATACAGCAAGCCAAACTCTCAAACTCGCAGATCTGATCTAAATGAATGGCTTAATGGATAAAGTCTTAGACTTTATCCTTTACATGGCCAAGATGAACACACAACCAAACCCAAAGTCAAAGATGACACCTTCTACTCAACAACACATGTATGTATGGATGAGAGTTCCCATGTTCTCATCTTTATGACTCTAAAACCTCAAAAACATCAAAATAAAGTATTCAAATGTTCTGGAGTAACCCACACTACCGAGGACCAGGTTTAAGTGACAAAAAGCATAAAAAACCATGAGCAAAGTAGATCTAATAAGAGGAACATCAAGATACAAACTTTATACCTTCTAGAGATAAGTGATGAAGTGCAAATTCTAGATCTACAAAGCCTGGAGCTCACACTTGCTTCTCCAATGGACTTCTTCTTCAAGAATGCACAAAAAAATCATAATAATGTTTCCAAAACTCACAATTAGTGGCTAGGGTTTGAAAGGAATGATAAGAGGTGATGGAGGCTGGTATTGGGAAGGTTTCCAAGCAGTTAAAGCCCTTAAATAGGGGTCAAAGCCTTAGGATTAGGGTTTTGGTCAGTAGTAGCTACGCCATGCATATGAAAAGTTATGCCATGCATAGCAATTTAAAGTCACGATCTGTAACATCCGGATTCCCAGGTATATTATTCTATTCTTTTATTTTTGTAGGTTGTGAAAGGACTCGGCGAGTTGGTGCTTATACTCGCCGAGTAGGGTCGCGGATTCTTATCCGGGTTCTTGGCTGGACTCGGCGAGTGCATGAGTGGACTCGGCGAGTCCACGCTGTTTAATGAAACCCTAATTTCCAGGGTTTGGGACCTATTTAAGGGCCCTTAGGGCTGTCATTTGTGGCTACCAAACCCCAGAGAGAAACCCTAAAGGAGCTAGAGTGTTTGTGAGAGGATATGAGCCATTTCTTGATCCTTGTGGTTGATTCTTGCAAGAAAGAGGTGTTTCCAACTTAGAGGAGACCAAGGAGGTTGTGCATCTGTGGATTTCGAGCAAGAGACTTCATCTTTGAGGTATAATATCGCCCCTTTATCTGTTTTGTTGAAGGAATCCATAGATGTAGAGTTTTATGCCTTCTTTTGGAAGAAAATTATGAGGATATGGCCCCTATTCACTTTGAGACTTCAGATCTGGACCCATAGTGGTCTAAAGAGCTTACCTCAGTCTGCTTTATGTTGAGCTTTGGGGGTGTTGAGCTAAGGATGTTACTTTTGGGGCTAAATCGCCAAATAAAGCCTCCTAGTCGTCCCATGAGTGTCAAGATTCGAACTTTACCTGTTTATCAGGCTTAGGAAGGTCAGATCTATGGATCCAAGGAACATATTTGACCTCAGGAGGCCATTTGAGTTTGTGCATGGCATGAACTCGCCGAGTCCAAGGGTAGACTCGGCGAGTAGGGTTAGGGTTTCCCGTAAATCGCTCAGTGAGTGGACTTGCCGAGTTGGGAGAATAACTCAGTGAGTCAGAGGGGGGATTAGAGGACTGGAGTTCAAGGCAGAACTCGCCGAGTTGATATTGAGACTCGGCGAGTTGAGTCGGGGTGGCCCCACGATTCATGCCAGGTGTATCTAGTCGAGCAAGGGGAGAGACTCGACGTGCCAAGCGAGACTAGAGAGTTAGTGGACACGTATAGACTCGCCGAGTCGCCCAAGTGCACTCGACGAGTCTGGTCAAGTTGACCGTTGACTTTTGTTGACTTTTAGGGTTTGGTCAACAATGAGGTCTTTGAGCCAAGAGAGGGGTAAAGTGGTCTTTCACCCTTCTGAGGGTGCCAAGAGGGTTGAGTCTAGTCCCGAGAGTTATATTTATGAGAGTATTTATTTTATGTGATTAGGCAAAGGCTAGATCGTATTTCTACCCAGTCAGAGATTTACCGAGACATCTGAGGTGAGTCTTCTCACTATACTTTACCTAGAGTGGTAACAGAGTTATGTGACAGTATATTTTAGAGCTATGTGCTAGTGTATTGTATGCTATTTATGTGTTGAGATTTATTGTGATATGTGATATGCATGATTTAGAGTTTCAGAGTTAGGACCAGTGGGTCCATAGAGTTAGGACCTTTGGGTCCACAGTGTTAGGGCCAGAGGGCCCACAGAGAGTTGGGACTGGAGGGTCCCACTGGGACACACTGACCAGAGGGTCAGCAGAGTTATAGCCTTGAGTGGCTAATATGTGTTAGACTGGTATTTTGGGGAACTCACTAAGAATTTATGCTTACAGTGTTTTGTGTTATGTGTCTCAGGTACCAACGATGATCGCGGGGAGGCGCCGACATGATCTGTACACACACACACACCTGCAGAGTTTATTATGATTTGATCTTGGGATTTGTAATGAGATAATATTGATACAATGTTTTTCTTGAAAATGATTATGAATGAATTTAAATGGTTTTAAAAAGAGAAAATTTGTCTTAATTTTTACGGTGTTACAAGTTGGTATCAGAGCCTTGGTTTGAAGGATTCAGATGCATCTTCGGGCATATCTGAATTCAAACTAAGGATTTGAGGAAAATTTGATAATAAAACAAATTTTTAAAGAGTAAAAAGAGTTTTAAGACAAACAGAGCAGAGCCGTGTGTACGATCAGCCAGTGCCTGAACGGTGATTTCCCAAAATACCCTCGCAATAAGTGTTATAAGATATGTTATGCTACGCTATATGATGAGTTATGTTATGCATGATAAAGTAGACTAGGTATTCTTATTAGGACTAGAGTGGCCTGATATGTGATGCCTTAGTCTAGGAGTTTTGCTGCTAGAGATGCTTGAGATGTTTAGATAGCAGCGATGAGCTTATGAGAGGTCTGCTAGTGAGTAGCATATGATTAGAAAGAATAGAGTACTTGGGATTTGGGACTCTGGGAGGAGGACTTGGGATGAATGCTGATGCGGTGTGGACGGTAGTATTGGGCCCGTACTACTGAAGACACCGGATCAGTGTGCAGTCCAAGTAAGAATCCTTAGAGTACTAAGGAACAAGTAGGGTAGAGTTATCGAGTGTGAGTATGCTTGAGCGAGTACCTAATATTCCTTATGTTGTATTTCAGAGAGAGATCATGGTAGGGACACGCCACACACCAGAGACCAACGGTACGAGTGATGAGGAGATCCGTAGGATCATCCATGAGGAGGTGGCTGTGGCCATCATGGCAGAGATACCAGAGATGTTTGGGTCTATCAAGACCACACTGATAGAGACATTTGACGAGAGATACGCTGCTCTTTCTGAGGCTACGGTTGCTGCGGCCACTGCAGCTATAGCTGCGACTAGGCCGCCGGGTGGTGATGCGCTGTTGTTCCGAGAGTTTAGCAACACAAAACCACCGGAGTTTGATGGGACCCAGGACCCGATTGCAGCGATGAGGTGGATTTCGGACATTGAGGGGTGTTTCTTTACTTGCTCCTCTCCAGAGCATTTGAGAGTCCGGTTCGCGTTGAACCAGCTTTGCTTGGGAGCGAAGGACTGGTGGAAGTTTGTGACGGCGCATTATTCGCCTGCTGAGCTTGCCGTAGTGACTTGGGATAGGTTCACTGCTATGTTCCGAGATGAGTACGTGTAATGACCTGAGATCAATCGATTTATCAAACAATTACTAATAATAAGAACAGAACAACGAAATATCACAAAGAGCTTTCACTAAGAATGATAATCTCACAAAGAGATTATTGTTCGCACAAAGTGGCTATTAGGGTTTTGTGAAAGACAACTCCTTCACAAACCCGTACAAAAGATTATATAGAACTATTATAGACAATCCCTACAAATCAGGAATGTTCCAGCTAACTAATATATGATAACTATGGAAACAAGATAAATACTAAATCTATTACATAAAAGACAATATATATACTGAACAACTTTTATGCTGATGCTGATGCTGACGCTGATGCTGATGCTGATGGATAAGTTTCAAACATCATCATATTATAAGGTTCGACCTTACAATCTCCCCCAATATGATGATGTTCAAAACAACAGCTATACGAGAACACCTCTGGACAAAAATTCTTCATACTCAGCTTCAGCTTCTATTTTCACAGGCCAGTAAGGACTATCCAACAACTCCTGTCTTTTATTCAGCAGCTCCATAGCAATCAGTATGTGAAACTCTCCAGATAAATCTTGAAGACTCATGCACATTTGTCTTAAGCCAACAAGATGTGCTGTTGGAGCTCTTGGAATTTCTGTGGTGCGCTGAAAGCACATTCTTCTGTTTTTATCGAGATAAAACATTCCATGTTCAGGAATAGAGATGAACTTATGTTGAACCGGCTCAACACCGATAGGAAGAGAGTTGTTTATTCCTTCAGCACCAAAATTTAGAACCAATACATCTTCACCATCAACTTGAAATTTGGTCCTTCGGATTCTAGGAACTGATGAACTTTGGCCTTGCTGCTGAGAGTGCTGTATAGGAACAAGATCCAAATGCTGAACTTTCTTGATCAGTAGATGGAGAGCACATGTCAGTTCTGAAGAGAGAGCTGAAGTTTGCTTGGATGCTAATTCGAGTAATTCCATCCATTCAGAATATCCGTATCTGATCAACTCATCCCTCTTGACAACTTCAGTGTATGGATGTTGAGGACCTTGACGAGTGATCCTCAATGTAAGAATTTTCTCATTACGAGGTTTAGAAGCTTTAACTTTGATGATTTTATCACTACTCACTCGTCGTTTAAGGACATCTTGAAACCTCTTTCGATCAATCCTGTCTAGAACATTTTCAGTCCTTGACTTGCTATTACTGGGAGGAGGCTGGGAAGATTTGAATTTGGACTGATATTCTAAGAACTTCTGCATCTGAGCTTCAAAGGATCCTTTGACCTGAAGTTGATGCTGAATGAGAGATTCATCAGCTTGAGCAATATTCTTTAGAAGCTGAGCTTGATTGGCTTCATCAAGAATTTGCTTAACTTGATCAGGAGACATGTTCCATTCAGTTGCCAAGTTGGATATGCTGACTATGGACTTAGGTTTCTTGCAAAGCAGAGAAGTATCAGTGTGTGAAGAAGCCAATTTAGTATCTGCTGCCTTGCGCTTGCGAGATAGAGTTTGAATATCCTCACTAGCTACATCTAAATCTTCTCCTTGGACTAGTATAATGGGATCAATGAATTTCATATCTAGCATTTGACATTCATCATCATGCTCACTATCTTCAGCAAGCTTTTCAGTATCTGCTGGTCTATCAGGCTCCTTAGTATCAGACTCGTGCATCGGCTGTGGTGACTCAGTCTGGACTAAAGTGTTGTCCTCAGATCCAAGCTCAACATATTCAGTGTCTCCCTCTTTTGGATCATCATCAATGTCTCCCTCTTTTGGATCATCATCAGTGTCTCCCCCTTTTTGAGCATCATCATTTTGTGGGCTAGGGGAAGGAGTTGGCAAGAGAACTCCCTTCAGCTGATGTACATCGGCCTCAATTCGTAGAAGACGCTGACTCATGTCCCTAGTCAGTGTCAGAAGTTCATTAAATGCTGAGGCCGGAATATGAAGGAATGAAGTACCTGGAACTTCTTGTGAGTGAGGTTGATCCCCCGGAGATGGTTGGTCCCCTTGGGGTGGGTTCTCCCCCTGGGATGGTTGCTCCCCCTGAATTAGTGGTTCCTCTTGAGCTGAGTGAACTCTCTCAGTGACAGATAGAGTATGATGAGAAAGTTGAGGAGATAGATGACCACCATCCTGTGATTTAGCTTCTTGATCAACATGATCTTCATTGTTACCATTAGCTCCTTCATCAGTATCAGCGGTTAGTGAAGGAACAGTATATGGATTTGCAATCCATTCTCTCATCCGATCAGAGATGCCGATGTCAGTTTCCAACGGATCATCCTGATACATTCGAATTGACATGCGAGGGCATTGGATGGGGTTTCCAGAGTGTGAGTAGTAAGCTTCAGCGAAAAATTTATCTAGCACAAGAGCAATCCAGCGTGGAAAGGGGACATGATTAGCGCGTACATTTGCACAAAGAAGTTGAACAAGTTGATCAAAGAAGAAAGCCCCATAATCAAGTCGTTTGTTGAGAAGAAGGGAACATACGACTTGTTGCTCATAAGTGCTTAGTTGATCACCACTGCGAGATTTATGACCCACATATTTGCACAGAGCACCAGTGAAGAACTTCCATCCTGGAGTATACATTGACGTAGAATGAGAGCTGATCGAGTACCAGCCTTTGAGTGATCATATCGCAGTTGATCAAAGAGACGTCGACAACGTTCAATAGGAGGAAGCTCAGAGAAGGGTTCAAAGATTGGTAATCTGAGCGCAACACTGAGGAGGTCAGCGGTAATAAAGACTGAGTGTCTTCCATGGCCAACAGTCCCGGAGATGACGTTGTTTTCATCATTAATTGTTGCAATGTAGTAGAACTCACAGACTTGTTCAGGAAAGAACTCTGATGGAACATCACTGATTGCGTATCGGAGTCGGCAGGAGACTAAGAAATTAACAAAATCATCAAGTCCAAGACCTCGATGAACATCTGGAATATCAGGGTTGAAAACTACGTTGGTGGCTTTGATATATATGGGAAGAGGAGGAGAGTTTTGAGCTGGGACCACTCTTCTTGAAGTGGAGGAGAAGATGAACAGTGATGCCGCCATTGAAGAAGTTTGGGATTCTAGGGTTTTTTTTGTTTTTTTTTTTTGTTTTAAGAGAGAGAGAAGATTGAAGGAAGGGAAAAGAAAGGTTTGGGTAAGAGGTAAAAAGGTTTAAATAGGGAGTGAAACGGTAAAAAGTAATGATTATCTTTAGCGAAAATAACTGCGTATCTTGCCAGACTGTCAAATCAAAAAATAGCCGTTGGGTAAATAGAGCCGTTGTACCAAAGAGGAAACGACAATCAGTGACTGCGGAAGCGCTGATATTGCTATCACGGAGAGTTACATGCTGAAAGTTAGTTCGTCGTCAATTCAAGGTACGAGTTGCTTGTTTAGGGTTAGCAAGGTGATTGGTGCGTGTGATAGATACTGGTTTAATTATCTAACCATCGGCACAGAGTGTCGAGTCTTTATCAGTGAGTGGTATTTCTTACTGAATCATTAGACACTGAGTGAGAAGAAGGTGAAGAGAGGATTGTTGCGTGTGATAGACACTAGTGTTTTGGTCTAACCATCGACAAAGATTGTTAGATTCTCATCAGCATGTGTTTTGTCATACCGAATCACAGAATCAGTGTAAGATTGGTGAGAGTGGATAGTTGCGTGTGATAGAACTTGGTGTTTTGTCTAACCATCGGCAAAGAGTTTCAAGTTGTTATCAGTGTATGGTTTAATACAGTGAATCATTCAACTTTAGTTTAGAAGATTTGTAGAAGAGAAAGAGAAGAGATCATACAGTGTACTCAGCATGCTAAACATCATCAGTGCTTAATCATCAGTACAAAAAAAATATTAGTGTCTAAGACAATAACAAACATTAGTAAAACAAATTTTCAATCGAGAGTGATCATTCCAAGTTCGCCAATGATGTGAGCATTAGTTTGAGTATCCAGGGCCTTGGTGAAAATGTTAGCTAGTTGATCGGAAGTCTTTACATGCTGTAAAACAACCTTGCCCTTCTCAACATTGTCTCTGATGAAGTGATGTCTGATCTCTATATGCTTTGTCTTTGAGTGCTGAACCGGATTCTGTGTGATCTGAATGGCACTGGTGTTGTCACAGAATATAGGAGTTTTTGTGAATTTAAGCCCATAGTCTAAAAGTTGATTTTGAATCCATAGGATTTGAGCACAACATCTCCCAGCTGCAACATACTCAACTTCTGCAGTGAAGATAGCTACTGAGGTTTGTTTCTTGCTGGACCAGCTGATTAGTCGATTTCCAAGGAAGTGACATCCACCTGACGTGCTCTTCTTGTCTAAGCTACAACCTGCATAGTCGGAATCAGTGTATCCAAAGAGTTCAAGCGTTGAGTCGCGAGGGTACCACAGTGCCAAGTTCTGAGTGGCCTTTAAGTATCGAAAGATGCGTTTGACTGCAATGAGATGAGACTCCTTGGGATTAGCTTGGAATCTAGCATAGAGAATGGTTCCAAACATGATATCAGGACGACTTGCAGTGAGGTAGAGAAGGGATCCAATCATTCCTCGATAAAGAGAGTGATTAACATCAGCGCCGGTTGGATCAGCATGTAGCTTATCAGTCTTGGACACCGGAGTAGAAGCCGGTTTGCAGTCGCTGAGAGAATACTTAACTAGCATGTCAGCAATGTATTTGCTCTGAAAAATGGAAATACCTGATTTTTGTTGCTGAACCTCAAGACCTAAGAAGAAAGTCATCTTCCCCATCATACTCATTTCGAACCTTTGAGACATGATCTCAGCGAATTCTTTGCTTAGCTGCTCATTTGGCGATCCAAAGATGATGTCATCGACATAGATTTGAACAAGAATCAGTTCTGAGCCTTTCTGTTTGATGAAGAGAGTATTGTCAATTGTTCCTCTTCTGTAGCCATTTTCAAGAAGATATGATGTCAGTGTCTCATACTAGGCCCTGGGAGCTTGCTTCAGTCCATATATAGCTTTATCTAGTCGGTACACATAGTCAGGGTGCTTTTTGTCTTCAAAGCCTGGGGGCTGTTTGAGAAATACCTCTTCATGTAATTCACCATGAAGAAATTCCGTTTTGACATCCATTTGGTAGACAATGAAGTTCATGTATGAAGCGTATGCGAGAAACAGTCTGATTGCTTCAATACGAGCAACTGGAGCAAAGGTCTCCCCGTAGTCGATGGATTCAATTTGAGTGAACCCCTGAGCAACAAGCCTTGCTTTGTTGCGAGTAATGATGCCATCTTTATCAACCTTGTTGCTGTAGACCCAGCGTGTTCCGGTGATGGTCTTTCCTGATGGTCTGGGAACAAGGGTCCAAACCTTGTGCCTTTCGAACTCGTTCAGCTCGTCTTGCATGGCTTTAATCCAGTCAGCGTCTTGAAGAGCACTGTGTATCTTGTCAGGTAAAATCATTGAAATGAAATTAACATACATGCAAAAATTATTAGATACACGAGATCTGGTTCGGACACCATCATGAAGATTCCCAATAATTTGATCAACAGGGTGATCTCAATGTCTAGAAGCTGATTCCACTGAATTTTAGGGATGTCAAAAAGTCCCGTGGGACCCCGTTCCTGTGGGGGCCCCGACCCGTTTGGGGGATTTTTTTTAAAAAAATCGGGGGCGGGGACGGGGGCGGGGGCAAGGTTAACCCCCGTTTTAATTTCGGGGGCGGGGGCGGGGGTAGGCAATCCCGTCCCGAAATCCCCATGGGGACCCCGTTAATAAATTCCACATATATTTACATATATTAATATATAAATATCATAAACAATAACTTTATTTTGAGCTTCCAAAATTTATCAAAAAACATGTTTTTAAGTTGTTAGCATAATTTTTTAAAATGCCATAAATTTTTTATTTTAAACATATAAAATTCCGCTATAAATAATTATTTTTTTTATCTAAAAAATAGCTTCTTTTAGCCAAAAAAAAGTACCCCAAAATGAATGGGGGCGGGGGAACGGGGGCGGGGTAGGGGGTAATAAAGGGGATTCGGGGGCGGGGGCGGGGGTAGGAAGGCTGAACATTCCGGGGGCTGGGGAACGGGAAAATTTCGGGGGCGGGGGAGGGAGATACACTCCCCGCCCCGTTTGCCCCCGTTGACATCCCTACTGAATTTGACGCTGAAGTGTTATTGTTGAAGGGAACATTAGTTGCAGGAGGGTCCTCATTCTCAAGAGTTTCATCAGTATCAGACAAATGAGTTGTTGAGCTAACTGCAGTATCTTGATTCAAGGAACTTGGAACTGGAACGATAGAATCAGGAATAGTAGCTTCTTCTTCAGCATGAGAAACTTCATCATATGGGCAAGAGAGAAGCTCTTGAAAAATAGAGGAAGAATGAGTTACTTTTTCATCAGTGTATGATTCCTCATCAAACTTCACATGAATGGATTCTTCAATGCATTGCCTGTTCACATGAAAAACACGAAAAGCTTTTGAAATGAATGAGTACCCAACAAAAATACCTTTGTCAGCCTTAGGCTCAAATTTTGATCTTGGATCACGCTGATTAAGAATATAACAAATGCATCCAAACACATGAAAGAAGGATACGTCCGGCTTTCGACCTTTCAGCATCTCATATGGTGTCTTCTTGTGAATCCTGTGAATTAGAGATCGATTTTGAGTATAGCATGCTGTATTAACAGCTTCAACCCAAAACGACATAGGAAGACCAACATGAATCATTAAGGTCCTTCCTGCCTCAATCAGTGTTCGATTTCTTCGTTCAGCAACTCCATTTTGTTGAGGAGTGCGAGGAGCTGAAAAGTTTTGCCCAATGCCTTTATAATCACAAAATTCTTCAAGAGTTGAATTCTAGAACTCAGTGCCATGATCACTCCTTAGCTGCTTAACTTTGAGACCAGTCAGTGTCTCATTTTTACGAATCAGCGAGATAATTTCCTGTGCAGCATGACTTTTCTTCTTCAAGAAAACCACCCATGTAAATCGAGTAAACTCATCCACAACCACTAGAGTATACTTGTTTACTCATTGGGAACGAACAGGAATAGGTCCAAACAAGTCCATGTGTAGTAAATGAAGAGGAACAGATATGCTAGAACATGACTTGGGTTTGAATGATGACTTGGTTTGTTTTCCTTGTTCACACGCTGAGCACATCTTGTCTTTGACAACGCTGAATTTTGGGAGACCTCTAACTAGATCTTGATTGGATATTTTGGATAGATTCTTAAAGTTCAAATGAGAGAACCTTTTGTCCCAAATCCAGCTGAGATTGGTTTGAGACTTTGTAAAGAAACATTGCATCAGCGCCTTGTCACTTGAGAACATATCAGGAACATATATATCATCTTTTCTACTTGCTGAAAGTACAATGTTCTTGTCAGTGTTGACAACTCTTCCTTCCTTCTTTGTAAAGTGAACTTCATAATCAGCATCACACAATTGGCTGATTGAGATAAGATTGTGTTTGAGACCCTTTACATATGAAACGTTTTGAAAAACCACGTTATTGCACTTGATATTTCCATATCCTTTAGTGAACCCCTTTCCATTGTCTCCGTATGTTACTGCAGGACCAGTTTTCTTGACATAGTCTTCCAGGAGAGACTTGGATCCTGTCATATGTCTTGAGCAACCACTATCTAAGTACCAAAGATGCTCTTGACCCTGCAGTGCTGAGAAACTAGTTAGAACACACTGACCCATTGGAAGATGGGTCATTCACAAAGTTATTTGAAAATATATTATAGCACTCTTTAGGAAGACAATTTAAAGAATTTGATTTAAGAGTCCATTTTTCATTTCTAACTTTGATGTTATCAGCTCTTAATGATGTTTTATCAAACTTGCATTCACTGATTTTGTGAGTCGAATCACCACACCTGTAGCAAATTCTAGTACCAAAGTTTTTCTTGGTGAACACATTTTTAGATTTAACACATTTATATTTGAAAGATTCACCAAGTGAACTTTGAGTCCTTTTATTTAACATTGAATTACTAAAGAATTCAGTGTCAGAAGAACTACAATCAGTGATGGATGAGGAGCTGACATCAGTATCAGATTTAGACTTATGTATTGAAACACTGCAATCAGGATATTGTTCAAGTTGTTCATGAACAGCATGAAACACTCCGTTTGAGATAGGAAATGTGATAATATTTTCAGTGAGAGAAGTTGGTCTCACAAGATGTGTAGGATAAGAAGTAGGATCAATTCCAGTAATTTCAATATTACACTCAGTGACACCATTAGAGTCAGTAACACAATGTTCATCAACGAGACTCTGATTAATAAAGGTGTTGCTGATAAATGTGTTTTTGAAAGTATCTTTTAATTCATTTATGGAATAAAATTCAGATTCCTTTTCTTGAGATTTAAAAACCTTTTCTGCTTCAGCAAAATTTCCCCCAAGGATTTTCTCACATGAGTGAGGTATTTGAGTAGAGATAACATAATTAGCATTTTTGTGAGATTTAGCCCAAAGTTTTAAAACAGTTTTTTCTTTGTTCAAGAGGTCTTTAACTTTATCAATTTCAGCAGATAGTGAGGAATTTGATAAGCTAGTAACTCTTAGATTTTCCTGAGTAGTGTCAATAATGTTAATTTTTAAGGATAGTTCAGTTTTAAGAAGATCAATTTGATTTTGCATGTCTCTTATGGTTTGATTCTTCTTAGAATTAAGAACACCCAAATACTCAAACATTTTGATTTTTTCATTCATTGAATATGAAACAAAGTTTTGAACCTGGTACATTGAAGGAGAATCAGTGTTGTGCTTCCTGGATTTTTCCACTGCATCAGACATATCAGCATCAAATGAACTGTTGCTAACATTACATTCATCAGTGTCTTCTATCTTGACCATTAGACACTTAACTTCATCATCTGATGACTCCTCATCAATCTTCCATTTTTCTTCTTCAGCGACAAGAACTTTATGTTCCAAGTTCTCTGCTTTCAGTTTCTCAACCATCTTGTTGTGCTTCTGCTTCCAGTATTCATCCGAGCTTTGGGTTCTTTGTTTGCATTCTTTTGCAAAATGATCAGTGCTCCCACAGTTAAAGCACTGAGCTTTCCCTTTCCTATCAGTAACATGCTTTTTATCAGCGTCTGATCTTTTTGAAGATTTTCCACCCATCTTCTTCTGAAACTTTGAGAAAATTCGGCCTGATTTCTCAAAAGTCTTCACAATCAAAGCTGCACTAGCCACAACCTTTTCGAGATCATCAGTGTCACTTTTAGAAGAATCAGTGTCTGAATGGTTTTCAGTGTCTGACTCTGACACTTGCTTTTTGTTTGAGAATAAAGCTACTGATGACTCACGCTGAGAATCCTTCATCAGCTCCTTTCTCTGAAGCTTGGATTCCTCATAGTATCGTAGGTTTCCATAGAGACTTTGTAAGTCCATAGGATTGATCTTCTCACTATTTTTCAGCACATCAACATGGTTCTCCCAACCTGCACCCAGAGAATCCAAAAACTTCTGCACTGGAACAGTTCGATGCTTCAACTGATCTAGTCTCCGTAGATCATTAACAAGAGTATTAAACCTGTTAAAAGTTTGAGTCAGGGTTTCACCTTTCTTTGCAAAAAAATGTTCATACCTTCTGTTTAGATCATTTATTTGAGTAGCCTTGACTTCTTCAGTGCCTTCAAAAGATACAGTCAGTGTATCCATCATCTCTTTTGCTGAGATGCAATTCTGAACCAGCCCAAAGATATTGTATGGCAAAGCGTAGCTGATTGCAGCCCGAGCACGAACATCTAGACCATTTTTTCTTTTGTCATCCGCCGTCCAGTTTTCTCTAGGTGTTTTCTTAATGGCACCATCAGGAACGTTGTTTTTCAGGGGCTGATACATCGGAACATATGGACCCTTTTCGATGATGTCCAACATGTCTTCATCTACCGACTCTAAAGCATATAGAGCTTTTATTTTCCACATAGCAAAATTTGTTTCATCAAACGGAGGAATTTTAGCAGAAGGTGATTTGATGAGTTTGAAGAAGAAGAAGATGAAGCCATTTGTTTGATAAAAGAAACCTGCTTTGATACCAATTGTAATGACCTGAGATCAATCGATTTATCAAACAATTACTAATAATAAGAACAAAACAACGAAATATCACAAAGAGCTTTCAATAAGAATGATAATCTCACAAAGAGATTATTGTTCGCACAAAGCGGCTATTAGGGTTTTGTGAAAGACAACTCCTTCACAAACCCGTACAAAAGATTATATAGAACTATTATAGACAATCCCTACAAATCAGGAATGTTCCAGCTAACTAATATATGATAACTATGGAAACAAGATAAATACTAAATCTATTACATAAAAGACAATATATATACTGAACAACTTTTATGCTGATGCTGATGCTGACGCTGATGCTGATGCTGATGGATATGTTTCAAACATCATCATATTATAAGGTTCGACCGTACAGTACGTTCCCCAGGTGGAGAGGGAGCGATTGGCCCAGGAGTTTCTGACCCTCAAGCAGGGTACTGAGTCTGTCACAGTGATTACCAGGATGTTCCATGAGCGGGCGATGTTCTGCCCAGAGCACGCGTCCTCCGAGTAGGCACGTATGAGCCGATATCTGAGAATTTTGAGGAGGGATATACGGTAGTTTGTGGAGAACTCGATGTACCGGACATTTTCCGAGCTTCAGGCAAATGCCCGTAAGAGGGAGATAGAGCTGGAGACCCAGGCTAGGGAGGAGGCTGAGTCTCAGGGGAGGGATCGGCGACCGGCACAGTCTCAGCCGGCAGCCAAGCGGGCCAAGCCCGCTAATTCGAGATTTAGGAGTCAGAGGGGCCGCACTTGTGGCAAGTGCGGCAAGAGCCACTATGGGGTGTGCAGAGCGGGGTCTTGCTACAAATGTGGCAAGGAGGGGTATATGGCCAAGGGTTGCCCCAAGGGGTTTGCAGTATGTTTTCGCTGCAACCAGACCGGACACCGCAAGGCAGAGTGTCCACAGTTGTGAGGGACAGCCCAGGGAGCATCTCAGGGATCTGCCCCTGCTGCTATCATTGCCACTGAGAGCCGGCTAGTGAAGGCCGAGGCATCGAAGGCACGAGGGAGAGCCTTCTAGTTGACCGTGGATGAGGTCCGCGCAGCGCCCGATGTCGTGGCTGGTATGTATTCTTTCATGTATTTGTTTTTATGATGTGATATCGTGTTTATATTATGTTATGCGTAGGTACCTTTCTTGTGAGTTCTGTACCTGCCTTGGTGTTATTTGACTCGGGTGCGAGTCGGTCTTTCGTATCTTTGGCTTTTAGTCAGCATATCAGTGTTAGTCGAGAGGCGTTGAGTCAACCTCTGAGAGTTTCCATAGCTGACGAGAGGGCGGTGTATGCCACCGAGGTGATCCGAGGGTGTGTACTCGAGATTTTCGGAGTGGAGATTCCAATTGACTTAGTTCCTATCGCGATGGGAGATGTCTGTGTCATCGTGGGCATGGACTGGTTGAGCAGATTTGGAGTGGTTATCGACTGCGAGCATCAGCTGGTGACCATACGAGACCCTAGTAAGGGAGTTCTTACGGTGTACGACGAGGGTACACGTTCTGGGTCAGCATTTTGTTCGGCTGCTAGAGCGAGACAGTGTCTATAGCAGGGCTGTAGGGGATTTGTAGCGTATGTGATGGATACGAGGGTTGATTCAGAGAGACCGAGGTCGGTTGATGAGGTTCCGATAGTGCGTGAGTACCCGGACATATTTCCGGAGGAGTTGCCGGGTGTGCCTCCCGAGAGGCAGGTGGAGTTCAGTATCGATTTGGTTCCGGGGGCTGCGCCTATCGCCAAGGCGCCCTATCGCCTTGCGCCTCCAGAGATGCAAGAGTTATCCTCGCAGCTTCAGGAGCTACTGGGGAAGGGGTTCATTCGGCCGAGTAGCTCGCCGTGGGGAGCGCCTATCTTTTTTGTCAAGAAAAAGGATGGTTCACACCGGATGTGCATTGATTACCGGGAGTTGAACAAGCTGACGGTCAAGAACCGTTACCCGTTGCCGAGGATCGACGATTTGTTCGATCAGTTGCAGGGAGCATCTTGGTTCTCCAAGATCGATTTGAGGTCTGGATATCATCAGGTGAGGGTGCGAGATGAGGATATCCAGAAGACAACGTTCAGGACTCGTTATGGGCATTACGAGTTTGTGGTGATGCCTTTCGGACTCACCAATGCACCGGCGGTGTTCATGGATCTCATGAATAGAGTGTGCAGGCCGATGTTGGATCTCTCAGTGATCGTATTCATCGACGACATATTGGTGTATTCGAGATCTAGAGAGCAGCATGAGGAGCATTTGAGGGAGATCCTCGAAGTTCTAAGATCGGAGAGGCTTTATGCCAAATTCTCCAAGTGTGATTTCTAGTCGTGAGAGGTCTAGTTCCTAGGGCACCTCGTTAACCAGAAAGGGATATTGGTTGACCCGGCCAAGATTGAGGCAGTGATGAGTTGGGTGGTGCCGAGGTCACCTACCGAGATCAGGAGTTTCCTAGGGTTGGCTGGTTATTATCGGAGATTTATCAAGGATTTCTCCAAGGTTGCCGTGCCACTCACCAAGTTGACCCGGAAGGGTGTTGCTTTTTCATGGGGCACAGAGCAGCATGCCTCCTTCGAGACACTTCGCCTGAGAATATGTGAAGCCCCGGTGTTAGCCCTTCCGGAGGGGATGGAGGACTTCGTAGTGTTTTGTGACGCGTCGATATCGGGGTTAGGAGCGGTGCTTATGCAGAGGGGTCATGTGATAGCATACGCATCAAGGCAGCTGAAGCCTCATGATATGAGGTAGCCCACCCACGATCTGGAGTTGGGGGCAGTGGTGTTCGCCCTCAAGATCTGGCGTCACTACCTGTATGGGGTTCGGTGTACCATATACACGGACCACAAGAGCCTGAAGTATCTAATGGATTAGCCCAACCTGAATATGCGCCAGAGGAGATGGTTGGATGTGGTGAAGGATTACGATTGTGAGATCCTGTACCACCCGGGCAAGGCTAATGTTGTAGTCGATGCACTGAGCCGTAGGGCGGAGGGCGCCCCGATGCGAGATGTTTGTTTGAGATTGACAGTGATGACTCCGGTATTGGATGCCATTCGTGGGGCCCAGGCTGAGGTCGTGAGATCAGAAAGCCAGAAGAGAGAGCGAGTTGTCGGGTTGGTATCGGAGTTCGTTACCGATAGCCGGGGGCTTATGACATTTCAGGGTCGGATATGGGTACCGTTTGTGGGAGGGACACGTACCATTTTGATGGAAGAGGCTCATCGATCGAAGTTCTCAATCCATCCCGGGGTCACTAAGATGTATTTGGACCTGAAGAGGGAGTATTGGTGGCCCTGTATGAAGAGGGATATCGCATGGTTTGTAGAGAGATGCTTGACCTGTCGCAAGGTTAAGGCCGAGCATCAGCGTCCACATGGTAAGCTGCAACCGTTAGAGATTCCCGAGTGGAAATGGGAACTGATTACCATGGATTTCATCACCAAATTGCCGAGGTCTGCGAGAGGTGTCGATGCAATTTGGGTGATTGTGGACAAGTTGACGAAGAGCGCTCATTTCCTTGCTATCAGTGAGAGCTCTTCCGCGGAGAGGTTGGCAGAGATGTACGTGAGAGAGGTGGTATCGCGGCATGGAGTGCCGATCTCGATTGTCTCAGATCGAGATGTGCATTTCACTTCCAGATTCTAGAAGAAATTTCATGAGGAATTGGGTACGAGGCTGCATTTTAGTACCGCATACCACCCACATACTGACGGGCAGAGTGAGCGGACGATTCAGACGCTCGAGGACATGCTTCGAGCATGTGTTTTGGATTTCAGCGGGAGTTGGGACACGTACTTGCCCTTGGCAGAGTTTTCCTACAACAACAACCATCATTCGAGCATTGGTATGCCACCATTTGAGCTGTTGTATGGGAGGAGGTGTCGGATCCCCATTTGCTGGGGAGAGGTAGGGCAGCATGTGATGGGTAGTACTGAGATTGTGCTTCAGACGACAGAGCAGATACAACAGGTTAGACAGAGGTTGTTGACCGCTCAGAGTCGCCAGAAGAGGTACGCGCACAGGCGCCGGTCCGAGCTCGAATTTCAGGTCGGCGACTTTGTGCTCCTAAAGGTCTCTCCTTGGAAAGGAGTGATTCGATTCAGGAAGAGGGGCAAGTTGGGGCCCCGATATATTGGCTCTTTCAGGGTGACCACGAGAGTAGGAAGGGTAGCCTATCGACTGGAGCTACCTGCAGAGTTGGGTCAGATTCATGACACCTTCCACGTGTCGCAGCTGAGAAAGTGTATAGCCGACGAGTCGCAATGGTGCCATTAGAGGATATTCAGGTGGATGCGAGCTTGAACTATGTTGAGAGACCGGTGGCGATTAGGGATCGGAAGATCAAGGTTCTGAGGAACAAGGAGGTGTCTCTGGTGCAGGTCCAGTGGCAGCATCGGAAAGGGTCAGAGTTGACTTGGGAACCGGAGCGAGAGATGCGGGAGCAGCATCCAGAGTTGTTTGCAGAGTAAGACTTCGAGGGCGAAGTCTGATTCTAGTGGCGGAGAATTGTAACATCCGGATTCCCAGGTATATTATTCTATTCTTTTATTTTTGGAGGTTGTGAAAGGACTCGGCGAGTTGGTGCTTAGACTCGCCGAGTAGGCTCACGGATTCTTATCCGGGTTCTTGGCTAGACTCGGCGAGTCCACGCTGTTTAATGAAACCCTAATTTCCTGGGTTTGGGACCTATTTAAGGGCCCTTAGGGCTGTCATTTGCGGCTACCAAACCCCAGAGAGAAACCCTAAAGGAGCTAGAGCGTTTGTGAGAGGATAGGAGCCATTTCTTGATCCTTGTGGTTGATTCTTGCAAGAAGGAGGTGTTTCCAGCTTAGAGGAGACCAAGGAGGTTGTGCATCTGTGGATTTCGAGCAAGAGACTTCATCTTTGAGGTATAATATCGCCCCTTTATCTGTTTTGTTGAAGGAATCCATAAATGTAGAGTTTTATGCCTTCTTTTGGAAGAAAATTGTGAGGATATGGCCCCTATTCACTTTGAGACTTTAGATCTGGACCCATAGTGGTCTAAAGAGCTTACCTCAGTCTGCTTTATGTTGAGCTTTGGGGGTGTTGAGCTAAGGATGTTACTTTTGGGGCTAAATCGCCAAGTAAAGTGTGACAACCCGAAATTTCTATTTTGTACAAACATATTAAGTCAATAGAAGTCAGAGCAGTTGCTGTCAATTTTCAGACTTTTTAGGGTAAGTTTGAGTATTTCAGGATTTCGCACTTTAGTGATAACTGGAGAGAGGATGCACTAAGGTTAGTGTGCAATGCAGTTATTCCAAAACTCTAAGAAATTAGAGTTTACTGCTTGAATAAAATATTTTCTGACAAAAACCCTAAATCTGAGAGTATATATAGAAGATCTAGTCATTATTTTCACTTTTTCCAAAACTTCTCAAGATCCAAAACCATTCTCTATCAAGTATCATCCAAAAAGATTTTCAAGATCTTCAATCTAGTAAGTGTTTCTAGCTTCCTTAAGTGATTATATGCTTAGATCTAGTGTTTTAAAACACTTCTAATCGTGAAATCGTTCCAAAAAGGTTGATTCTTCCTTTTCACCAAGAACACCAAGAACACACACTAGTGTTCTTGGACTATTAGCTCATTTCAAGCTTCCACAAAGTAAGTACTTCTATCCTAGAGTCTTTTAAAGCTTGCTATGCATCTTTACATCAAGGAAATCACCCAAGAGCACCAAGAACTAAGTGTTTACGGTTCAACAAGTTCTTGAACCGTAAACACCAAGTTAAGGTGCCTTAGGGTGCTTTAGTCCATCACAAACCTTTCTAATAAGTCTAGATCCTTCCTTGATGTGTTTGTCACATAAAAAGCACGAGAAAACACTCATTTTTATGTGTTTACGGTTTGGGGATCTCCCAAAACCGTAAACACCCCAAAGGGTGTATAAATGCCCCATATTTATTCCTTATGCCTAGAATCTAACCTAGAATATTACCTTGATGAGCTAAGGACTTGAAAAGCCACAAATACCATAAACATTATGGGTTTATGGTAGTAAACCCAAAGGAAAATGGTTTAGGGACCGTAAACTCCAATTAGGAGTGAAATGGTGCCCTAGTACCTTCCATGGTCACATACAACAAGTAGAAAAGCTTCTAGGGACTCTTAAGGCTTCAAACAACAAATGGTCAAAAAGAGGGTGAGTTTACAACCGTAAACCCAAGGTTTTACGACCGTAAACCCTTTTTGTAGTGACCACAAAACCGTAAACTCCCTAATGGAGTGTTCCTTGAAGCCCAAGCACACTAGCCTTTCCCTACAACACTTAGATGCAATCCTTAGCACTTATAGCACTTATACAAAGTGTTTATCATGCCCTAGGATGTCTTACCTTTGCTTATTAGTTGTTTAAAGACTAATTGGATACATATATGTGATATTATATGTTAACTAGGATCATAGAGTGTGTTCAAGACTTCACTTGACACCTAGCAATCCTAAATCTTCAGTTCATCCGTACCACTCACTACATGTGAGTTCATACCCCTTAATCAATGTTTTAAATGTTTTTATGGGGGGGGGATACAAGTAGAATCATGCTTGTTATTATATCAATCACATGTGATTAATAAGCAACATTCAAATGATTTACTACTCATTAGCTGTTTTACCAAACAGTTTTCTTCAAATGATTTTCATAAATGTTTTATATGTTTAAAACTACTTCTTAAACTGTTCATTTTACACTGTATGTTTCATTTCAAACTCATTTACAATTGTGTTTCAAACAAATGTTTCTTTATACTTAAACTGTTTTATCAAACAAATACTTTCAACTCGTTTTATAGGCTGACATCAAGTCGACCTTTTCTTAGATAGTAATCATGTTCAAAGGTGTTACAAAACTTATTTTATGCTTTTATATTATCAATTGCATGCCTAGATACGTATAGTTATATAAGTAATGTTTGAAGGGCTTAGGAAGGCTAACCCGCCTTATTTCCTTTTCCCCGATGGGATGTGGTCTGGTAGGGTATTGAGTATCCGTCCGAAGGTCATTTAACTATTAATTATATATCATGTGTACATATATAGTCATAAAGGTTCTTCCAGTCAATTCAATACCCTTGGGTAGCAAGGGTATACTTCCATGTTCATACGTACAAGTTATATTACTAGTAAACTACAATAGGCGTAGTTTAGGGTTTTACTAATACTAATACTAGAACAATGAATCATACAAAGAGTCAGTTCATACATGAGTCATAATACATAGTGATGAGAAACAAACATAATACATAGTGATGAGAAACAAAATAATACATAGTGATGAGAAACAAACTTAATACATAGTGATGAGAAACAAACATACAGGCTAGACAGAGGAAGAACACACAATACAGCTAGCACATACATTACATATACATTACATTCAGTTATGTGAGCCATTAAACGGGTCATGGCACTACCTGCCATGACCGTTTTTGTGTCCAGAATCTCCTTAATTGGGGAGCATATGAGTTTGTGTATAGATCTATACTGTATTGACTATCCTACACCTTGTTGCTCGCTACAGTGGGACTTGCAAGTCTACGGGTGCCAAATGTCATTTCTTACGGCATCTTACATCGTCGTTTTACTATTGAGTCGGTAGCAGGATACAGGCCGATCACATGTTCTTTAACTTTCATTTGGTTTAAGGTAGTTAGTACAGCAGTAGTCACTTATTATAAAACTACTAACATTATTATTTCCCCATTACATTCACTTCGTGAACATTCACACGATGCACGGTAATGTAAATACTATATTTTTGGTTACTGATAGTTAGATTTGGGAAAATACACACTCTTACAATAGACACAGTTAGATACTAGATGCCTTGGTAGAGGGCCACTTTCAGTAGGAAGCATATGGTTTTCTAGGTTATTCAAAACTTTTACATACTCATACTTACAAATACAGTATTACAAATACATACTTGCAAAAACAGTATTACAAATACATTAGTACAAATACAGACACTAAAATACTTATGATCTCACCAGCTTTAAAGCTGATACTCTCTTTCAAAATAACTTGTATCCTCAGGTCAACAGTAGACAGGTACCGATGCAAGGTTTAGAAAAGATGGAGCTCGTTCAAGACTCATCTTTCATTTTGGATTTATACTTTAGTGTTTATTATAATTTGACAGAACACACTTGTATTAAAATTATATTATTAATGCAATGGATGATGTTGTTTCTTGTTTACTACTTTTCATTGTTGTGATATTGTACATGACGTCCTCCGCCCCAGAACGTTTCCACCGTTCATGGTTTTGGGGTGTGACATAAAGCCTCCTAGTCATCCCATGAGTGTCAAGATTCGAACTTTACGTGTTTATCAGGCTTGGGAAGGTCAGATCTATGGATCCAAGGAACAGATCTGACCTCAGGAGGCCATTTGAGTTTGTGCATGGCATGAACTCGCCGAGTCCAAGGGCAGACTCAGCGAGTAGGGTTAGGGTTTCCCGTAAATCGCTCAGCGAGTGGACTTGCCGAGTTAGGGGAATAACTCAGTGAGTCAGCGAGTGGACTATACTTTACCTAGAGTGGTAACAGAATTATATGACAGTATATTTTAGAGCTATGTGCCAGTGTATTGTATGCTATTTATGTGTTGAGATTTATTGTGATATGTGATATGCATGATTCAGAGTTTCAGAGTTAGGACCAGTGGGTCCACAGAGTTAGGACCTTTGGGTCCACAATGTTAAGGCCAGAGGGCCCACAGAGAGTTGGGACTGGAGGGTCCCACTGGGACACACTGACCAGAGGGTCAGCAGAGTTATAGTCTTGAATGGCTAATATATGTTAGACTGGTATTTTGGGGAACTCACTAAGCATTTATGCTTACAGTGTTTTGTGTTATGTGTCTCAGGTACCAGCGATGATTGCGGGAAGGCGCCGATATGATCTGTACACACACACCCGCAGAGTTTATTATGATTTGATCTTGGGATTTGTAATGAGATAATATTGATACAATGTTTTTCTTGAAAATGATTATGAATGAATTTAAATGGTTTTAAAAAGCGAAAAATTGTCTTAATTTTTATGGTGTTACACGATCTAATTTCATCATCTACACCATTTGTAGCTCTCCTACGTCCTACGTAGGGCAAAAATCCCCAACTCCCAACTTAAGTTCATACAACCATAACTTCTTCGTTTCAACTCCGTTTTCGACATTCTTTATATGTACGGAATGGTATTGAAGATCCCTACAATTATATCTAGTTACTTTTGGCTAACACATGTCGAACTAAAACCATAATCCATGAAATAAGCACAACATACAACTTTTCCCATTTTACCCTTTGGTTCTAGCACACGAATCAAGGACTTAGATCTCATAACCAATATTATCGACCTTCAATAAGGTACAAACTTTACTTCCTCAAAGACCAAAGCCTTTACATGATCAAATTACGGTCCAAGAACCCTGAATTAAGGAATATCCCGAAACAGGGTGTTACAAGTTGAAGAAGAACGAAGTTCATTATGGTGCAAGGAAGAAAGTAGCTAGCTTGGATCCCTCATTCCCTTTATATTTTGGATTTTTTGAAGGTATAAATTTCACATCTTGATCCTTGTTCTTCTTGTTTCAAGTTTGGGCTTATTTAGATGTTTTTAGTCACTTCCATGAATTCTCTTGGAGTTTTAGTAACTATAGATCTTGTTGTGACTCTCAAATGCTCCTTGGGTTTCTTATAATGAGAAAAGAGTCACGTGTGGAGTTATTTTGAGTACATGAGCAAGTTTAGGTCATATTAAGGACTTGATGGACTTAGGGTTGTAGATCTAGCTTTGAGATAGATTCATAATGGATAAAGTTGGAATCCATTAAGTCGTTGAAATGAACTATATATGAAGTTATGGGCCTTGGTTTGAAAGAATTAAACACTTAATGAAGATTTTTGCTTTTTTCCAGAAGTCACGACGTGACATAGGTTGGTCACAACATGACGGTGCTTGGAGCCGCAACTGTTTTGTCTTTGTCTTCACACGACGTGACATATGGTGTGCCATGACGTGGCGTTGATTGTTGACTTGGTTGGCCATTGACTTTGTGGACCTTTAATCAATGAATTTTGACCAATTTGAATTGGGGTCAAAATTGGAGGATTTAGGTTGTTAATTGAGGATTCATTTCTTTTGGTGATTAGTCAATTTGTGAGATTGAGCAGTGCAAGGTGTAAGAATGTTGTTGTGCTTCTTCAGTTCATCAATTTAGGCGAGTTTCTCCCTATGCCACACATCCTACTATATATCCTTTGAATGGTAGGATGGAGGTACTGTTAGAGTACACGTATTCTAGTGGCCTAAGGAAGGTCCTTGATATGCCTTGCATTTTACAACACTTGGTGATTTCGTATGCTAGACTGGTAGGGTCTTGACTGTTGATTGTATTATTCTGTTTGGAGGTATGTTTGTCAGGGTAACTAGGGAAGGCTAGTTACCAAGGGAATGTACTATGTTATTTATGCATGTGATTATGCTATATGGTTATGTGGTAGTGATAAATTGAGTCATCTGTAGTCTAAGTTGGATAACCTGAGAACTCTTGGTCTAATGCTTGATTGTGATGTTATGTAGCACCTCGTTCCTGGTACGTAAAATTTATCTAACTATTTTGCATTTTAGCCTTGGACTCGGCGAGTTGTAGGACCGACTCGCCGAGTAGAGACGGGTTTAGGAGCACGCTTAAGTTGGCGACTCGGCGAGTCCACATTCTGGACTCGACGAGTCCCCGCTGTCTGTTGAAACCCTAAATTTCAAGGGTTTGCACCCTATTTAAACCAACCTTATGCTCCCCAACCTTGCCCCCTTCACCCCCAGAGCTCCCAACATCGTCCAAACCCTTATTTCTTGTGAGATTGAAGTGCTTTGGTGTGTTTCTTGAAGATTTTGAGAGTAAAGAAGAGTAGATCAAGAAGAGAAGAAGGAGGCCAGACATCCTTGTGTTATCTCAACAATTTCCTTGAGGTATAACTCAGTTTCCCTCTGTTTTCATACTTATATTCCTTTGTAGCTCCATTAAAGTCCTTCTTGAGCCATTTCCAAGCTTGATTACGAATTAGGGTTTGTAATAAGTTGATTAACCCTTAGATCTAGGCATGATTGAGCTCCAGGAGCTCAGATCTACTGCCTTTATGGAGCCATATTACATGAAAGCCCTAGATCTACTCTTTTAGTGCATTTTGAGCCCTAAAACCTTCATTGGTGCTTATTTACACATAAAGTTGGAAACTTTACGTGTTAATCAGGCCTTAGAAACCCAGATCTATGTATGAATCGAGCTGGATTCGAGCAAAATCAAGTATATAGTGTTTGCATGTGAAAGACTCGGCGAGTCGAGTCGCGAGTCCCTGACTTTTCCCCCCTTTTCGTGTTTGCGGAGTGGAGTAGTGAGTCATGGGGTGTGACTTAGTGATTCGGAAGCCAGACTCACCCATGAAGGAACTCGGCGAGTCAATGCCCTGACTCGGCGAGTCCAAGGCAATCTTCTTGCCTCAAGAACAGACTCGACAAGTTGTTCATACAACTCGTCGAGTCTCAGCATAGAGTGTTCTTCGGATGAAGACGAACTCGACGAGTTGTTCATACAACTCGGCGAGTAGGATGAAGGACGTTTGGACATCAGTTTAGAAGGAAAACTCGTCGAGTCGATGCCAAACTCGACGAGTAGAGACGGGACTATGGTGAGACAAAGGGATAGGGACTCGACGAGTTGGCAGGTCAACTCGGCGAGTCTGGTCAACTGGAAGTTGAATTTGACTTTGAATCTTGGTTTGGTTAGGGGTAAATGGTCATTTTACCCTAAGGTCGATTAGCAGTATTTGACTGAGTGTTTTGTGGGGATTATAGCCGGAGGATTTCCAGGACAGCAGCAGAAGGAGACAGTCCGTTCCTACGCAGATCAACAACTACTTTGAGGTGAGTTACCTTCTAGTAGCGGTGGGTCTACGGCCACAATGTCGGCCCACCAGTAGGAGTTGTATGATAGATGATTGTCTCTGTGATATTCATCTAGGGTTGCTACTACCTGTGTTATGTTTATGTGCTAGTACGATATGATGCTATGTGATATGTGTTATGTGGTAGCAGTAGGGGTGAAATAGTCCCCAGTATCCGGTCGTAAGGACCGAAGGGGAGGCCAGCACCCATATATGCTAGACACTATCCGGTCGTAAGGACAGAAGGGGAGACCAGCACCCAAATTTGCTAGTTAGTATCCGGTTGTGAGGACCGAAGGGGAGGCCAGCACCCAGATATGCTAGGCAGTATCCGGTCGAGAGGACCGAAGGGGTAGGTCGGGCACCCAGATATGCCCGACAGTATATGTATGTTATGTGATTATGTGGTATGTAGTACAGTGGGGGAACTCACTAAGCTTCGTGCTTACAGTTTTCAGTTTTGGTTTCAGGTACCTTTTCTTCGAAGGGGAAGGAGCTGGTGCGGTAGCGGCCCATCACACACATGCCTTGTATTCCGCACTTGAGATCCTCCTGGGAATTTGTACTCTGACATTATTATGTTTTATAAATTGTTTTTTTAAGACACGCGATAACTTTTATGAAATGATATGATTGGTGAACGTTTTAATTCAAATGTTTGATAAGTATATGTTTTAAAAATGAAATTTTTGGCTCGTATTTTTGGGACGTTACAAGTTGGTATCAGAGCCCTGGTTTGAGGGATTCGGACACACCTTCGGGGGTGTCTGAACTCAAATCGAGGGATTAAAAGATCTTAAAGAAGAAAATATTTTCTAAAAAGCTAAGTAAAGAGTTTTAAGAAGGAACGAAGTGTGTGATGTGCGCGACCGGCCGAGCTCAAGTAAGTATTCCCCAAAGTACCCATACCTGCTTATGTTATGTTTATCAGTTGCAGTAGAACAGCATGCTAGAATAGGACTAAGGATCTAGGAGTGATGCCTTATGTGCCTGCTTTATGTGCTTCAGTGTATGAAAATTGCATGCTAAAATTGAGTAGACAACAGTAGGGTAGCCTGTTAGGGTTATGCCTGATAGTATGAGTTTAGCATTGTATGCTAGTTCAGCTTTTCTCTATGCGGACGTATTTGCTTGAAACTGTTCCCTTTTTGTCTGAATGCTGCATGCTTTGTGCTTCGTGGGACTCTGAGTGATGGGAGTTAGACACTAGGTGAGTACGTCACGTCACATGTGATCAGGGTTGAATAATCTTAGAGTGATGGATTTGGCCCTATTGCGCATCTCTTGTTTGAGTCTAACCGTTGTAGGTCCGAGTCTGTTACTCGAAGGATTATCTGAGCCTCACCACATGTGATGGTATTCAGGTAATGACTAATTGACATTACAAGGAGGCCTTTAGCAGCTGAGGACCGGGTAGGGTGGAGTTAGAGATTTTCCTGGGGCAAGCCTAGGATGAGTATAGCAGTGATTAGCAGTAGTGAAAGGGACCTGGTGGAGTTAAGGCAGTCCTTGGAGAAGGTACATATAGATGTGGAAGGTAGTATGGGCCCGTACTACTGAAAGCAGAGGATCCGTACCCGAACCGAGGAAGGCCAAGATAAGACCAGAGAACTTGAAGTAGGTGTGATCCCTCCAGAGGTATCAGTATTGCTAACAATTATTACTTATGTATTTCAGAATGGTGGTACTACGCTCGAGGCCAACAGTTGGCAGTACAGGAGAGGGATCGGGTTCGGGATCAGGTTCCGAGCCAGTAGATGAGGGGCTACGCGAGTTCATCGCGTCAGAGATCACCAGAGGCATCCTTGAGTCGACCCCCATTATCTTCGGGTCGATCAAGGAAGGGATATTGGAGTTGATGGAGGATCTCCTCAGGGCATTCAGGAGCGACATGGAATCTGGCCAGTCGGGATCTCGCACACTGTCCTTCAAGGACTTCCGGGGCAGTGGTGCGCCGGATTTTCACGGGGCGAAGGACCCCATAGCTGCCAGACGATGGATTGCAGACATCGAGTCGGCACAAATGATTAGCTTCTGCCCTGAGGGGTCGAAGGTGAGGTTCGCAGCAGGGTGTTTACGAGATCGAGCTAGGGATTGGTGGGAGTCCGTGGGTGACTCGTTGGGAGCCTCGGCTGTCGAGGCTATGACTTGGTCAGACTTCGCGACCAGGTTCATGGCAGAGTTTGCTCCGGCTGTCGAGCTTCAACAGCTAGCCAGGGAGTTCTTGGATATGAGACAGACGACGGAGACTGTGGCGGAGATCACCGCCAAGTTTCGGGAGAGAGCGTTGCTGATGCCCCAGTACGCGGGTGATGAGGATATGAGGAGGACCCGCTATCATGACATGTTACGAGCTGATATTCGAGAGCATGTCAGTTTTTCAGCTTGCCCTACCCTGGACTCTATGATTTCCAGGGCAAGGGAGAGGGAGATAGATCTGGAGCACATCCGGAAGAGGAAGGCAGAAGAGGGGCATGTTATGGGGGCTTCAGGGAAGAAGCCCAAGGGATCGGATGCGGGGCCGAAAGGCCAACAGGGGCGGGGCCGCTGCAAGAAATGCGGCAGGGCGCACGAGGGAGCATGCAAGATGGGATCATCAGGCTGCTCCAAGTGCGGCAAGTCAGGGCACTTCAGCCGGGATTGTACCTCCCCTGCACCCGTGATACAGACGTCTAAGTTTCTGTGTTTCCACTACAACCAGAGGGGCCACAAGAAGGCCAATTGCCCCCAGTTGACAGCATCAGCGCCAGTAAAGGCGCCAGATCCAGCTACCCTGCGGATTACTGATGGACAGCAGGGCAAGGCAGAGGCTCCAATGGTGAGGAGCCGGGTGTTTCAGCTGACTACAGAGGAGGCACGCGCCGCACCCGATGTGGTGACGGGTATGATTCTATCCCTCTATTTTATTTTATATGATGTTATGTTATTGATATGTGCCCTGTGTTTATGCGTTAGGATGGTTCCATGTGAACGACATCCTAGTTTAGGTGTTGTTTGACTCGGGTGCCACCCGGTCATTTGTTTCCCTTGCGCTTAGCAAGAGGTTTACTGAGTCTTCAGGCATGTTGGATTGCCCTTTAGAGGTAGAGATTGTCGATGATCGATCGGTGCGAGCGTCAACAATATTCAGGGATTGTGTCCTAAGGTTATTTGAGGAGCGCTATTTGGTGGATTTGGTTCCCATCCCTTTGCGGGGGAACAAAGTGATTATAGGCATGGATTGGTTGAGCCCTAATGGGGCGGTGATAGATTGCGCACAACAGCTAGTGCGGATCAGGACCCTGAGTGGGGGAGAGTTGGTGATCCACGGTGAGAGGCCACAGCGTGGACCTGTAGTATGTTCAACAGCGAGAGCTAGGCGCTACCTTCAGCAGGGTTGCGCGGGATATGTCGCGTATGTTATGGATACCCAGGAGACAGGTAAAGCGACGGTGAGCGAGGTCCTAGTGGTACGAGACTACACTGATGTGTTCCCGGAGGAGCTTCCTGGAATACCTCCGGAGCGTCAGGTAGAGTTCAGGATCGACCTAGTTCCTGGTGCGGCTCCGATAGCCAAGACACCCTATCGGTTGGCTCCTCCTGAGATGCAGGAGTTGTCTATACAGCTGCAGGAGCTGCTAGACAAGGGATTTATTCGACCGAGCAGTTCACCCTGGGGAGCCCCGATCTTGTTTGTGAAGAAGAAGGACGGGTCGCATCGGATGTGTATAGATTACCGGGAGCTGAATAAGGTAACGGTGAAGAACCGTTACCCACTCCCGAGAATTGATGACCTCTTTGATTAGTTTCAGGGAGCATCTTGGTTCTCCAAGATCGATTTGCGTTCAGGTTATCATCAGATGAGGGTCAGAGAGGAGGATGTGCAGAAGACCGCGTTTCGGACGCGTTATGGCCATTATGAGTTCGTGGTGATGCCGTTTGGGCTCACCAATGCTCCTGCCGCGTTCATGGACCTCATGAACTGCGTATGTAGACCGATGTTGGATCGGTCTGTGATAGTTTTCATTGATGACATCTTGGTTTATTCCAAGACACAGGAGGAGCACGAGGAGCATTTGAGAGAGGTTTTGGAGACCTTGAGGAGGGAGAGCTTGTATGCCAAGTTCTCCAAATGTGAGTTTTGGTTGCGCGAGGTGCAGTTTCTTGGGCACCTCGTCAACCAGAACAAGATTTCAGTAGACCCGGCCAAGGTGGAGGCCGTGATGAGATGGGAGGTTCCGAAGTCTCCATCTGAGATTCAGAGTTTCCTCGGATTGGCAGGCTACTATCGGAGATTCATTCAGGATTTCTCCAAGATAGCCATACCCCTGACACGGTTGACTAGGAAAGCCGTGGTCTTTCGATGGGGGCCTGAGCAGCAGGCAGCGTTCGAGGTTCTGAGGCAGAGATTGTGAGAGGCGCCAATCTTATCCCTTCCTGAGGGTGTAGAGGATTTTGTGGTATACTGTGATGCGTCTATTTCGGGCTTAGGCGCAGTATTGATGCAGATGGGACATGTCATTACTTATGGCTCGAGGCAGCTTAAGCCTCACGAGGCGAACTACCTGACGCATGATTTAGAGTTGGGGGCCGTGGTCTTCGCCCTCAAGATTTGGCGGCATTACCTCTACGGGGTTCGGTGTACCATTTACACGGACCACAAGAGTTTGAGGTACCTCATGGATCAGCCGAATCTGAACATGAGGCAGCGTTGGTGGTTGGACGTGGTGAAGAATTATGATTGCGAGATCCTTTACCACCTGGGAAAGGCCAACGTGGTGGCCAATGCGCTTAGCCGTAAGGCGGCACCGATCAGGGATGTGTGTATGAGGATGACAGTGGTGACTCCATTGTTGGAGCAAATTCAGGGAGCTCAGCAGGAGGCTATAAAGGAGGAACATCAGAAGAGTGAGCGAATAGTGGGTCAAGTCACCTCCTTCGATTATGATAGCCGAGGGTTATTGACACTACACCGTAGGGTGTGGGTGCTGTATCATGTAGGCGTGCGCCAGATCTTGATGGAGGAGGCGCACAAATCCTGATTCTCTATTAATCCAGGGGCGACGAAGATGTATCGGGATCTTCGTCTAGACTATTGGTGGCCCTGCATGAAGCGGGACGTGGCGTGGTACGTCGAGCGGTGTTTGACTTGTAGGAAGGTCAAGGCCGAGCATCAGAGACCGCACAGCAAGATGCAGCCGTTGGATATCCCGTTGTGGAAATGGGAGGATATTACGATGGATTTTATCACAAAGCTTCCCCGGACGGCGCGAGGAGTAGACTCGATTTGGGTCATAGTGGATCGGTTGACCAAGAGCGCCCATTTTATTCCGATTCAGGAGAGTATCTCGGCCGAAAAGTTGGCCGATATCTATATCAGGGAGATAGTGGCGTGACACGGGGTGCCAGTGTCAGTGATATCAGATCAAGATGTGTGGTTCACTTCCAGGTTTTGGAAGAAGTTTCATGATGAGTTGGGCACTCGTCTGCATTTTAGCACCGCCTTTCACCCGCAGATGGATGGTCAGAGCGAGCGGACCATCTAGACGTTGGAGGATATGTTTCGGGCATGCGTGCTAGACTTCGGTGCTATTTGGGATACCTATTTTCCCTTGGCTGAGTTCTCGTACAACAACATCTACCACGCGAGCATTGACCGTCCCCCATTCGAGATGTTGTACGGACGGAGGTGCAGGACCCCGATATGTTGGGGTGAAGTTGGCCAGAGGGTCATGGGGAGCACCGAGGTGGTGCTTGAGATGACCGAGAGAATCCAGCAGGTTCGAAGCAGGCTTCAGACTGCGCATAGTCGGCAGAAGAGTTATGCCGACAAGCGTCGATCAGACCTGGAGTTCTAGGTCGGGGATATGGTTCGCCTGAAAGTGTCGCCTTGGAAAGGCGTCATTCGATTCAGGAAGCGGGGCAAGTTGGGCCCGAGATACATTGGTCCGTTCAGGGTTGTAGTTCGGGTGGGCAAGGTGGCATATAGGCTGGATCTGCCATCCGAGCTCAGTCAGATCCACAACACCTTCCATGTCTCCCAGCTGCGAAAGTGCCTAACGGATGATTCAGCGGTGGTGCCGCTAGAGGATATACAAGTTGATGACAACCTGAATTACATTGAGCGCCCAGTCGCAATCCTCGACCGGAAGTCGAAGGATCTGAGGAACAAGAGGGTGGAATTAGTAAAGGTGCAATGGCAGCACCAAAAGGGGTCAGAATGGACTTGGGAGCCGGTGGAAGAAATGATGGAGCATTACCCCAAGCTGTTTCAGGATCGAGTAGCAGACTTCGAGGAAGAAGTCTAAAATAAGTGGGGGAGATTTGTAGCACCTGGTTCCTGGTACGTAAAATTTATATAAGTATTTTGCATTTTAGCCTTGGACTCGGTGAGTTGTAGGCCCGACTCGCCGAGTAGAGACGGGTTTAGGAGCATGTTTAAGTTGGCAACTCGACGATTCCACATTCTGGACTCGGCGAGTCCCCGCTGTCTGTTGAAACCCTAAATTTCAAGGGTTTGCACCCTATTTAAACCAACCTTATGCGCCCTAACCTTGCCCCCTTCACACCCAGAGCTCCCAACATCGTCCAAACCCTTATTTCTTGTGAGACTGAAGTGCTTTGGTGTGTTTCTTGAAGATTTTGAGAGTAAAGAAGAGTAGATCAAGAAGAGAAGAAGGAGGCCAGACATCCTTGTGTTATCTCAGCGATTTCCTTGAGGTATAACTCAGTTTCCCTCTGTTTTCATACTTATATTCCTTTGTAGCTCCATTAAAGTCCTTCTTGAGCCATTTCCAAGCTTGATTACGAATTAGGGTTTGTAATAAGTTGATTAACCCTTAGATCTAGGCATGATTGAGCTCTAGGAGCTCAAATCTACTACCTTTATGGAGCCATATTGCATGAAATCCCTAGATATACTCTTTTAGTGCATTTTGAGCCCTAAAACCTTCATTGGTGTTTATTTACACATAAAGTTTGAAACTTTACGTGTTAATCAGGCCCTAGAAACCCAGATCTATGTATGGCATGAGCTGGATTTGAGCAAAATCAAGTATATAGTGTTTGCATGTGAAAGACTCGGCGATTCGTTCATCAGACTCGGCGAGTCGAGTCACGAGTCCCCGGGTTTTCCCCCTTTTCGTGTTTACGGAGTGGAGTAGTGAGTCATGGGGTGTGACTCAGTGAGTCGGAAGCCAGACTCACCCATGAAGGAACTCGGCGAGTCAATGCCCTGACTCGGCGAGTCCAAGACAATCTTCTTGCCTCAAGAACAGACTCAGCGAGTTGTTCATACAACTCGGCGAGTCTCAGCATAGAGTGTTCTTCGGATGAAGACGAACTCGACGAGTTGTTCATACAACTCGGCGAGTAGGATGAAGGACGTTTGGACATCAGTTTAGAAGGAAAACTCGTCGAGTCGATGCCAAACTCGACGAGTAGAGACGGGACTATGATGAGACAAAGGGATAGGGACTCGGCGAGTTGGCAGGTCAACTCAGCGAGTCTGGTCAACTGGAAGTTGAATTTGACTTTGAATCTTGGTTTGGTTAGGGGTAAATGGTCATTTTACCCTAAGGTCGATTAGCAGTATTTGACTGAATGTTTTGTGGGGGTTATAGCCGGAGGATTTCCGGGACAGCAGCAGAAGGAGACAGTCCGTTCCTACGCAGATCAACAACTACTTTGAGGTGAGTTACCTTCTAGTAGCGGTGGGTCTACGGCCACAATGTCGGCCCACCAGTAGGAGTTGTATGATAGATGATTGTCTCTGTGATATTCATCTAGGGTTGCTACTACCTGTGTTATGTTTATGTGCTAGTACGATATGATGCTATGTGATATGTGTTATGTGGTAGCAGTAGGGGTGAAATAGTCCCCAGTATCCGGTCGTAAGGACCGAAGGGGAGGCCAGCACCCAGATATGCTAGGCAGTATCCGGTCGTAAGGACAGAAGGGGAGACCAGCACCCAGATATGCTAGTTAGTATCCGGTTGTGAGGACTGAAGGGGAGGCCAGCACCCAGATATGCCAGGCAGTATCTGGTCGAGAGGACCGAAGGGGTAGGTCGGGCACCCAGATATGCCCGATAGTATATGTATGTTATGTGATTATGTGGTATGTAGTACAGTGGGGGAACTCACTAAGCTTCGTGCTTACAGTTTTCAGTTTTGATTTCAGGTACCTCTTCTTCGAAGGGGAAGGAGCTGGCGCGGTAGCGGCCCATCACACACATGCCTTGTATTCCGCACTTGAGATCCTCCTGGGAATTTGTACTCTGACATTATTATGTTTTATAAATTGTTTTTTTTAAGACACGCGATAACTTTTATGAAATGATATGATTGGTGAACGTTTTAATTCAAATGTTTGATAAGTATATGTTTTAAAAATGAAATTTTTGGCTCGTATTTTTGGGACGTTACATGTTATTTGCTGATTGTTTGCTCTTGGGTGGATCATCTATTCAACTGTCTATCTAACCCATGGCTACATACGACTTTATGTCTTGTATGGAAGATCACTTTACCATATATTTTATAGTCTAGTTCTTGAGACGAGGGGATGTAGTTATGTATTGATGTCTAGTTTACAATATATTTCAATCAAGACCTGACTCTCACTCATTCTGTGGTGAAAGTTTCTCTCTTTGTAGCATAGTCTAGTAAGTTGACTAATTTGAATAGTTAAACTTGTAAAATCTATAGAAAAATGTAGAAAAATCTTTAGAGTGTATGTTGTATATACCTGGAAATCTAATAAGGCATATTATAATAATTATTATAAATCTTATGGAATGAATAGGTATAAGAGTGGTACATATTTCTATGAACAAACTGTTGTATTGGTAAAGAAATAAAATAAATACTATATAAGTATTAAGTAATGTTTGAGTTTGTGAACCAAGTAGTGATTAATAGAACTTTGTGTTGGTAGATTAGAGCGTGGCTACTACAAGGCCCATCTCCCTTAGAGATTTCAGTTGATCTTTGGTTTTAAAATGAGTTCACTTCTATATACATGATACTATATGTTTATGTGTGTATGTGTAATGCTACAAAATCAATAATAAAGTACAGTTAAATTAGGTAAAAAGAGTATGATTCTATGTCGTAATCTAATAAGGGAATTTTATATTTGAAGACTATATAGGGTACAATTATACAAACATATTATATAAGTAAGATTGAATACAATACCTTATAATCAAATGTAATTAATACGAAAAAAAAGTTATAAAAAATAGAATATGGTTTTTTTTTTGCCAAGATAACATTTCATTTACTAGGTTGTTATTTAGGAGAACATCGACCGCTAGATGCTGAATTTATATCCATTAGAAAAATTAACTAGAAAAATTTGTGTTTAATTTTTTGGAAAGAGAACTTCCTTAACGAGGGTTTCTGGATCAGCTTTCGCGTACCGACTAATCCCCCACTACAAACACGAGTCTATGTCTCATGCCCTGGAGTCATTGCAGACGAACCTCCATGACCACATGGGATGAGTAGTGCCAAGATTTGAACATGGGTCAATATGTTATCCACCATATCTTCCACATGTCGTACCACGTCACCACAACCTAAGATTCTTTATGCACTTTGTTGCTGCTATTCTTTATTTCTATTCAAGTATTTGTTTTTTTTCTCATGCTAATAAGTAAAAAGAACTACATCAATCCATATCATATAAATATAGGATGAAAGAATGATTATATTACCTTTAATCGTTGCTTCGATACATAACCCTACCTCCCTGAAACAAAAATAAAATGCATATAAAAAACTATATAAGAAAACATGAACATAATGCTCAATTAAAAGTTTTGTCTAGTTTTTTACTAAAACAAACAATAAAAAACATTGACTAAAATATGAGAAAGAATAAACAATGAAAAATTAGCACAGGGTTTCTTAGTGGCAAGGAGATAAATAAAATAATATAATATGAAATGAAAAGTACATACTAAAATATAAAAGTAACATGGAAATAAAAGTATAACATAGATCTATGTGATATCTTCTATTTTTCAGAACCCAAATTTTTTTTCTTTACGCTTTAAAAATCATAATATCTTTGTTTGCGTAAAAATCTCAGTACAATAAAATATTTTATGAAAACTGTCTCGTTTTATTAAAATATCTTGACTAAAGATGTTGTTTCAAAGTACAAAACCCTAAGGATATCGTAATCAATACACAACATATGTTCAGTGTAAAGACCTAATGGTCTTGAACGCTACTGCATGTTGTCTCTTAATCACTCGACATCCTAATCAAGTTCCACTAACTTTAGCCCTATTATCTGTGATGCATATAATTTGAGTGGGTTAGGTTTAGAAAAACCTGGTGAGACATATATGGTTTCTAATCCCATAATAATTTAGTGATAGTAAATCATAATTAATAAACCTACAAAACCAAACGTTACCAACAATATATCATCTAACATAGATATCCATAAGATAATCTACCCTATCTCGTCGATTATCACATATTGATCCTACAACATTAATCCTTAATATTTAACCTGATGGATCACTGTAAGAAACACATAGAGTTTTTTTTGCTACGGGGATCCCTTGGTAGTACAAGTTAACAAAGGTAATCACGAGGGCAGATAGAGTATAAACATCTACAGGAACGGACACCCGTTATGTTATAAAAATATGTTTGTGGATTATAAATCCACATTAACAACGTAACTCACGACACTTTTTAGATTAGTCCAATGTTGTCATCTTACTCTAGTAGATGACCAAACACACCATTTCAGTTGCCTAATCGGAGATACCATATCTGGCTGTCCAAAGGAATACTATATTGTACTATAGTACATAATCCGTACATTGACACCTGATAGTCACAAAAGCAGAGTTCTACTCTTCATTCCTATCACACACACAACCTTAACATGATGCTACCCAATATCCAAACTTAGTTGAACTAAACATCCTCTTTAAGTCTTTGTTTATAACTAGACAAGGTTTCAATACCCATAATCAACTTACAATTCAATTTTTTCGACCTATGTAAGATCCTTACATTACAGGGTATAACTAAACACTCTTTCTATGTAACTCAAACTAGATATCCTTGAAAAACCTCAGTTTGTAACTAGACCAGTTCACCATTCATTATTAATAAAGTCTTCACGATACTATCACGATATAGAGTATGACTATACTATTATCCAACTTAATTTGGATTTAAAAATCCTTTATACGTCTCAATTTAAAAACTTAGACAAGATTACAATCCTTATAATCAGCTTTCAATACTAACCCTGTTTAGACAACACTATTATAATTTAGTGTGTATTTTTACCATAGAGTATCAAGTATTTAATAATAATACTTTTATTAAGATTTCCATGTAACATATTGTATATACATTTAACACATTTATAACCATGTACGTTATCAAATATATACATTTAAAAAATAATCCTGATAATACGCATATAATTCACATATAAAATTTCATCAAACATTTAATACTTTTTAATAAATACTTCGTATAAAAATCATATTCATGAAAATAACTATGCACTCATTATCCCAGATAGACATTTAATCTAATAAATACTTTTATTAAATTATGTTCACGAAAGTAACTACGTAATCACCTAATTTAGGTGGAAGACTTGCGGGAAAGTCAACACTTTGACTGAAACTTCAGATATCCCTTTAAAACGACATAAATACGAATATTACTAAGACTTAGTATTTGTTCGTATTTATAAAGTTTAATCGTTATAATGTTTTTATTAGATTTATCAATAATCCCAAAAGAATACTAACTTATAGCTGATAAGGAGCAACCATGTAAGATCATATCGAATGTAGGATCCGTTTAATATATAGCGATACACTGTTTGGAAAATCCACTTTAAACACCTCACAGTTCTAGCCAATATATCATTCTCGTAAGTAGATCAAATAGTTTAACGACTGGTATTATTAATAAATCTTATTTATAAGTTTATAATAATATTGATGAACATATATATAAGTTATACATATAGTACGATAAGCGTAACTCAACTTACATGATGTTTAATGAAAAACCGAAAACTGTGCGACCAGAACTTTGAAACCAAAAGCTCTATTTTTTCAGTCTCTTTGACGCTTTAGAGCTTCGCTACTAACACATAAGAACTCCTAAAATCGGGCCTCGGGGCCTCAGGAAAGTTTGACAGAGTTTGGATGAGAAAGGAGTGAAAAATGAACCAAAAATCGGACTATTTATAGGTGTCTGGAGGGAGGGTGCACCGCACCTATGGGTTGTCTGTCACGCCGACACATGGCAGACACAATATTTCTCATGATTTTTAAAAAATCATATCTCTCACGAGCTCTGTTTTTGACGTTCTTTATATCCCCACATTGGTATCGACAAAGTACTACAACTTTTATTTAGACTTCGTCGGTTAATTCACATTCTGTTTTTAATTTTACAGTAAATAAAGAATATATTGTAAAATAACGTTGCAAAGTTCATAACTTCTTTATACGAGCACCGTTTTCGGTGTTCTTTATATAGTTGATTTCGTATTGAAGAGTACTACAACTTTCATTTATATTGTTTTGTTCAACGAGCAACCAATTTTCATTTCGATTTCTGTGTTGCACACTGCTATACTGTGTCGCACTTGAAACTTCGAAAAACCATAACTTCCTCGTACAAAGTGAGATTTAGACGTTCTTTATAGGCACTTTTTTCGTCATTACGATTACTTCGACTTTAGTTTAGATCACTTAGACTAATAAGAAACCTATATCTGATTTATATTTTATGACACATATTGTGGTTTATGGTTGAACATGAAACTTCAACAAAAATCATAACTTTCTCATACGAAATCATATTTAAGTGTTATATCCACGGGGCTCGTGATCACGACTACTAAAACTTTTGTTAATACTATTTAGTTTAAATATTCTTTTATTTTTAAACTTTTTTTTTTTTGCTTCAACGATAAATTTTATATTAAGGGTTTCTACAAATATTACATAATCTTACTATTTATTTACATATCGTGTATATATTAAATAGTTATTAGCTCGTAACGCGTACAAAAAATAATTACCCTATTCAAGGATTTTAATTGTTCGATAAAATGTATAATAATAATAATAATAATAATAATAATAATAATAATAATTTCTATACCTTAAACGTCTAGCCCAAAATTTACGGGAGTTATATCTTACATTGGAGAGATGTTGTCGAAGTGATGTTGGAAAGGTAGGTATTGCTCTGTCAGTGGTTGTGGGTGGGGTTTAATTTGATATCATAATATAATATGTTGTGGTCTTAATTTGATATCATAATATAATATGTTGTGGTCTTACGTACTAGAGAGGTTTTTAGTTTTCACCAAAAGGATGATAGATGAATACGTAGGGAAATGAGAATTTGAGATTGATGAGGCGTTTTCACAAGAAATAGGTTTTCAAAGGGCGAACAAAATTGGTGCTTGCATTTCACTATAAAATAGAGCTCAAATCATAAAGAGAACAATATGCTATGCGTAAATCTTTCATTATGTTCTAACTAGGTACGGATGATTAATTAGAAAACGTCCTATATACATGTAACAAAAGGCACATTTTATAATAGCATATGCAATTCATTGGAACTGTACTATATAAGGGGTTTTCTATTTCCCATTTTATAGTAATCGTGATTACTTATATGATTGAAGTAAATGCCTAAATAGTTTGATGTAATACTACATTTGGGTCTATGACAATTTTTAGTTTAATGTAAGACTATAGTCGGTTCTATAGCTTTCTTAATTAAATAAGACTACAGTTGTGTCTATATCATTCTCAGTTTGATATAAAACTATAACTGGATTATAGCGTTTGTAAGTGCATGAATTATATGCCTCGTTATTTGTAGTGGAATGTATAGTTTTGTGTGCTCACTAAGCGTGAAAGACCCACACTTTCATATTTCTGAAAGAACCAAACTTTCATACTTGACAATTGTTACTCCAAAACATGCTACGTGCATATTCATAAATAATATTTTACATTGATAATTTGTTTACATAAGACATGATACAAACCGACTATTTCAAAGTTTTATATATTATATAATTTCCCAGGATACCATAGTTTTATACATACGTGAGTATAAAATACAAAAATAATATTACAACTATTCTAAACCTTCCAACAGTATATGACTACACTGGTTACTTATCTCCTGTAAATGTGTTAAACATTGAGACGGTAAGCGGTGACGCTTAGTGAGTTCAATAATAGATACAATATAACGTTATGCCATATATATATACTTTATAACTTTAATATGGCAGAAGCAAAGAGGAACAAGGAACAACAAAGGCATATGTGAATCATGTGACAAACTTTCCATATCACTTAATGATTTGATTCAAAGATATACAATCAATGAGACATAACAATTTTCATACTTGATATACATCAATAAAGCTTCGGCCCAAATGGCACAGAAGACATACAATTTCTGATTAACATTTTGGTAGATTTTAGACTTATAGCTCTGTCTAACCATCTTCCAATGCCATAGAATAGAAGTCATTCTCTTACGGAGACATGCTCTACATGGCCAGAGGCTACGTACCAGTACCAATGTGAATCTAAGTCCTTTCACTGATCACATGGTCAAAGGTATTACTTTGCTATTAAAATAGCGAATAAAAATAACACTGGAAAATAACCCGGAATAATAACACTGCAAAGCACATAGCACATATAACACATAACATACAATTGTTCCTATATATTGAACTCATTGTGAATTAATCGGGGGTTAAAATAGTAATTTGTGCAACACTTCGTTATAATAAATAACTTTCTTCGTTGAAAACTGGGAGCTTTATTGAAAACCGGGCCCTGCGAGGGTTGAGTTTTAAAACCGAAAAGATAATTTTTTCGGGGTCTTCGGGCACTTCGGAACGTAATTCAGATGTTGGAAATGATTCCGGGGCTTCGGGGGAAGTTGAAATAGTGAAAATATGAGTTTAGGGGTGAAAAATGCCAAATTTCTAAATCTACCCGGGAGATCTCGCAACTACTATTTATAGGGAGAGCCTCGGATGTCTTCGGCCAGAGGGGAACACGCGACAGCAGCGAGGGGCTCCAGATGGCGCGCATGCGAGGGAGGAAGGTGGCGGGTGCGAGGCTCGAACACGCGTCGGACGCCAATTGGACCGCGCTTTGGACGACTCTCCGGATCGGACACGCATCTGCTGACTCACCGAGATCGGACACAGGGTGGGTGACGTGTGCGAGATTTGACCTTATCCATGCGAGATTCCTCGGAAATTAAGCCCCAAACTTCTAAAATCCATAACGTTCGCATACGGGCTCCATTTTTGACGTTCTTTATATTCACGCGTGGGTAAAATTATGCTCTACAACTTTCGTTTAGACTCTATTGGCTAGTTTTGACTTCATTTTTAATATTATTATTTTTAACAGGCCGGGACAAGAAAATCCGTTAAAAATTCATAACTTCTTCATCCAACGTCCGTTTTTGTCAGTCTTTTTACCGTTGTACTACTATTGACGAGACCTTCAATTCTCGTTTAGGTTGTGTCGGCTAAAAATCACTCGATCTTTACTTCAAGTTTTTAGCTGTCTACTCCTATTCTGAAACTTAGAAAAATCATAACTTCCTAATACGAAGTCTGATTTTGACGTTCTTTTTATGAAAATTCTCGGTTTAACAAATACTACGAGTTTCATTTAGATCACCAAGGCTAAAAATTAGTTTATCAAAAACTCACTTTTTACGTCATTCGGTGCCGTGCCGGTTTTGTCGCAGATTTTTGATTGGTCATAACTTCTTCGTTATAACTTGGATTTCGATGAGGTTTTCGCCTAAATGTTTCTAACGAGATTCTTTACAACTTTCAATAATAAAATTCTATTTATTTCAAATTTTATATTTTCGTTAAATTTCAATATTTGCCTTTTGATTGGAATCTCATAAGACTTCCAATATTTTCCGATTGATTCTAAACACAGTTTTACTTCATTTCTAGTAAAAACTATCTGTTAGAACTCAATACTCAAATCACATAATATTTCAAAATATTATTTACTTATAACATTTACAAAACACGATTTCAAAACGTGTATGTTACAAAGCGTGTTCTCTTACCTATTGAATATTAACATTTTTCTAGGAAAATGACACAGTGGAACTGCTACTAGCTCTCGCATACACGTTTTTAAAGATTCTTATAGTTTTTTAGTTATTCTGTTTTTAACGCTTATAATGATGTAACATGGGTTTTCGACTTTTACATTTTTATTTATGGAACATTTTTAGTAAACTATGATGTTTTGTTTTGAAAGTCTTAATGGAAGGATATAATGGATGTTTTCTTATATAAATGATTATATATATATATATATATATATATATATATATATATATATATATATATATATATATATATATATATATATTTCCATTTTAGTAATTTTATTTTTGGGAAAACGACTTAATAGAGAAATATAGTTTTTATTTTGTATACATTTAGTCACAAATATTTTCTTGTCCATATTTGACCATTTAAGTTGTTTTTTGTATACATTCAGTCACTGACTAGTTCAAGTTAAGCTAGAAAAAATGATTTAACAGGGTAATATAATTCTTAGTTTGTACACATTTAGCCCTTAATGTTATTTTGTTACAAAATAAGTTTTGTTGTTTTTCTACACATTCAATATTTGTAACTTGTTTATTCAAGTTTTGCTTACGACATGCTACGTGAACAATCATTAAGGAGGTTTTCTCATACGAGCCATGTATGAGAACACCTCATTAATGCTTGTCATATATGGTTCATTGACTTGTTAATCATCAACCCATTTCAAAAATTTGCATTTTTTACATGGTTTCTTCGGTAACAAAAACAAAGTTTAAGCATGTAATAAAGAAGGTCAATTTGAAAAGAAAAGAAAAGCTATATGTAGAAAAAAAATGGTGAAAATCAACATACCAAAGAATTAGGAAAAAACTCTAAACTTTTTTCAGGGTATTCTTTTGTTTTGGAAGTGCAAATTCGAGTTGGGAGGAAGCAATCACAAAGAATCTCATTATCTTCTATGAAAATAAATGAAACCGAAGTCGAAGACATATTCTTCTTGAAGAAAACTATGGCATCAAGATTATTTGACCAATTTATGAATTAGGTTACTGATATAAGTAGAGACGAACCATGTATGAGAACACCTCATTAATTATTGTCACACGTAGAATGTCATGAGCAAAAGATGAAAAAACTAATCATAAAAATGAATATGTAGAAAAATAATAAAGATTTATTTTACAATAAAAAATATTAAAGATTAAATATGTAAATAACTAAATATATACAAAATAAAACTATATTATCTTTTTTATTTTTTTATTTTTTATTTTTTATTTATTTTTGTTTTTACTATTGATTGGGTTTTTTCTAGTATTTCCCTACACATTATTATTGCTTCTTTGGACAAAAAGGGCATCATTAAACATTTTTTCACTTTCATGGGATTGTGTTTTCCTTTCAACGTGATAGTTACTTTACACACATTATCTTTCTATTATTCTATTTATTTTTTAAGCAATAAAGTGTAAAAGCATATATCAAGATTTTGACATCGAATTTATATTACATTGATAATTATGCGAATGACAAAATCTAGTGTTTTTACATTTTAACACATTCATTTCAATTGTTGAAATCATTCGAAATATACAATCTTAAGATAATTTAGATGTCCCCTTGATCAGATTTTATGATAACATTGATATCATTCTTCTTCTTCTTTTTGAAACAACAATCTTAAAGTAAACCTATATTCTCAATTTCTCATGTATTAAAAAAATGCGTAGTTTTATAATCTAAAAGATTCAGCATTTCTCTATGCTTGCTATATTAACTATGCATTAGAAATAAAGTTCGAAGTTTATTCCTGCACAACACGTTATTTATTTCAACATGTATTATAATATACTTCTTCTATATTGATCGTTAAACCAAGTGGTGGCAATGCTATTTTTTGGTATCACTAAAGCAAATTCTTAACGAAATGGGTGTCTTTATTGTATAAGAAGGAATTGAAAGTGAAAAGTTAACTTATAACATACGTTAGTTACTTAATGACAACACATTCTCTTTTTACTCTTTAATTAATGCTATTTAAACCCTTTGATTGTCACTCAAGTCTCAAGTCTCAAGTCTCAACCACCATTTGGTTTTCTATCTAACAAGTTTGTTTTGGTAAAATTTTTAAATATACCAAATACTACCAAAACTATAATATAAGTGTAAAGATGGTAGCTACTATAGTTATTGCACCTAAAAGATTCTTGATTCATGTAAAATACAATGTGAGTTGATATTGATTAAAAGTTGATAAAGTCGTTGGTGGAAAAAGAATTAAATAAATAATCAGGAGCCAATTTCTTTTATTTTATATTTGTGGACACAGTTGGGAAATTACTTACGAAAATTATCAGCGGAATAAAATCTACAGGAAATTAGCGACGATTCCGATTTACGACAGATTAGCGGCAGACTACCTCAAAATATGGTTAAAAACTTAAGTGTTAGAGATACACTTTATTATTTCTTCCTTGGACAAAAAGGTATATCTAGACATTTTTTCACTTTTGTTGGATTGTGTTTTATTTTCAACGTGAGAGTTGCTTTACTCATATTATCTTTATATTATTCTATTTATTTCTTTAACCATAAAGTGCGAAAGAGAGATCAAGATTTTGACCTTGAATTTTATATTTTAGAATTATCAATGGTGAAAATGGCTTGGATGGATCCAAGGTTGTTTAATGTCTTTTATGATGTCTATTTTAGTATTTTTGTCGACGGTTTTTCAACCGTCGAGTTATAAAGCAGTTTATTCTATTCATTCTTGTTTATTTTAGCTATTGGAAAGTTTATATGGTTCTCTCAAAGTTGCTGTAGAGAAAAATCTTTCTTGCGGCTCAAATTAAAATGGGTGGTATGGAGATTTCATTTTTTTTTAATGCAGAAGATGTCATTTTTATGGGTGGTATGGAGATTAGGTTGGTTTTTTTTTTTTTTTTTTTTTTTTTTTTTTTTTTTTTTTTTTAATGAGGAAGATGTCATTTTTTTGGGTCAATGGCCGATAACAAATGGTTAAAACATTATGAGTATTCTTAGATATATTATAAAATATGAAACTAAGTTAAAAATAAAGTAGGAGATAAGATTGTAAAGAAGTTTATACCATTGTTTGCGGTAAAAACAACCATTGCAATACATATTATTTACTATTTATAACAGAAAAAGAAGATGAAATGTGAGCTATATTATGAATGCTTTTTAGTCATAACTATACTAATAAAACTCATAATAATGCATTACTAATGTTCACTAATGATGGAGAGAGATGAGAAAACATGGGGAATCCTATATTAAATAATATTTCATAACATTCTCATTGAATGACAACTATATTATGTCTCGTTAAAACCTCATGGAAAAACCTTTATTAAGGAAAAAACGTACATAATCTATATCTATATCATATTATACTATACTATAATATCATTGTTGGGTAGCGTTTTGTTATGTATTGCGTCTATTGGGCTCGCTTATTAGTCCAGTTTTGTAACTCCGGTTTGGGCCTGTCCAACCGAGAGCTTGATAGGGTTTAGTATAAATATATATGCTTGCATGCATATTAAAAAAAGAAGATAGAACGATAGATCAGAAATTATTCAGAAGTTTATTATTGTTCTTGTAACCCTAAATCCTCTACAGTGGAAGTTCTTTATCGAGCTCTACTGAGGATTGTTGATCTAATCATTCGACACACTTTGATCCATACTTGTGTTATTTACAGTTTTAGTATTCATCATTTCACCTGTTATAAAGATCCAAACGATCTTCAAGTTAGTTTTATAACTTATCAATTGGTATCAGAGCGGGAGGCTGTGTAATTCATACACTTCTTTTCTGTGAAAAAGGTTGAGATTAGGGTTATTCCGCATTTACTGATATTTATTGAGCCGTCATCCCATAATTGACGTAACTCGGTATTTATTTGTTTTGCCCTAATTTAATTCATTACAAGTCTGATCTTTTAAACAGGTTATTCGATCTAGCATGGACGAGTCACAATCAAATCCTATTAATATCTCGAACAGCATCGGATCAACGACGAAGATTCCCATACTTTACACCCAGGATTATGAAGTCTGGGCTCATCACTTTGAAGACTATGTTATAGGATCTGAGGACAATGGATACCTCATCTGGGAAGCAATAGTATCTGGACCATTCGCTCATTCAGCAACTTCAAGAATTATTAAGACTCAGAAGGAGTATAATGATCTTTTGAAGGACGTTAAAGATATTGCTCAAGACGAAAAAGATAAGTTTCAGTGCAATATTAAAGCATTGAGATTAATCAGATTCGCTCTTCAATCTGACACTTTTAGGCTGGTGAGTTCATGCACAACTGCCAAAGAAATATGGGATAGGCTGCGAGAGTTGTATTCTACGGACGAGGATCTTGAGCATTCCATTCAAACCTTGCTGCTGTCCGAATTTGGTGAATTCAAGCAGAGCCCTAAAGAAACCGTGACTCAAACGTTCGATCGCTTCAATCATCTTCTTAGTAAGATGATTAAACATGATATTGAAAGGAAGCTGATTGAACAAAAGCTCACGTTTTTAAACGACCTTAGATCTGAGTGGAGAGCTGTAGTGTCCACAGTTAAAGCGCATGAGCAATTCAAATCCTATTCTCTGGCGAAACTGGTAGGCATCCTGAAATCTCAAGAAAAGATCGTGTTACAGGAGAAAAATGTGGTTTCAAGCTTGGGTTCATTAGCCCTTCTGTCCAAAAGCAAAGCTGTGACGGAAGATGAAGACCTCAACCTAGAGGATTATGACCTTACCTCTGAAGACTATGCAATGATGGTGTCAAACCCAAAAAGGTTCATCAAGAAAAGATTCCCCACCAACAAGAATAGAAATTGGCAAGGAAGTTATAGTTCAGAAAAGGTCAGGGAAGAACCGAAGGTAGAAGAACCAAAGAAGGAACCGAAAGCTGAAGGAGATTCGGGAGTAAGCTGCTATTATTGTGGAGGAAAGAACCACTATGCAAAAGATTGTGTCCTCAAGAAAATGGCAGAAAAGGATGATGAAAAAGATGAAGAAGCTTTGTTGCTGAAAAAGCTGGATGAGATCAGGCAGAAGAAATCTACTGCTAACCCTTCTATGAATGCTTTAATTGTGCAGGGTTCGGTAGCTGATGATGAGTTCGGTGGCGTGGAGGTCTGGTCAACCGACTCTGAAGATTATGAAGTAAGGAAGCTTTCTCATGGAAATGCTTATATGGCGAAAGAAGAGAGTAGTGGTGGAAAATGCTTCATGGTGTCCGATGTATCTCAGATGAGGGGATACAACACAGATGGTGGGATTGAAGATGCAAAGGAGCGAGAGGACTTGTGCTTCACAGCAAAACCGCTCAGCGTATAGTTCAACGAACTTGATGAATTAATCAAGAAGGTACAGTCCGTTTTTATTGCATTCAAAGTACCACAAAGCTCATATGAAAAAGAATTAAAAAATGTTAATTCAAGAATCTCTCATCTAGACAGCAGTTTAACTCAAACACGAGTCACCAATTCTAACCTAACTGACCAAATAAGCAGGGTATCTTCAAAGAGTGAGGAAAGAAGGATGTGGATCAAACTGAAGGAGTCGGAGTTAATCAAAACCAAAGATGAAAACATTTATTTGCAAAGAGACAATTTAAAGCTTTTAAAACAGAGAAATGTTTTTTGTTTGATTGCTAAACGTCTTTATACTAATATCACTCAGCTTCATTTGGACTGTGAAATAGGACAAAAAATTCATCGCATGATTTTACCCTTCCTTGAGTTTAAGGAGGATGAAATTGATGCTGAAGCGTATAATTGTGAAAGTGTTATTTTCGTCTGAAGATGTTAATCCGACATATATGTATGGACCAGACAAAATAGAATCTTTCATAAAGTCCAAGGACCATAAGGACATGCTTAAAAACCTTTTGGATGAAAATGATAAACTGAAACTAAGGACAGAAACCATACAAAAATTTGACTCATTGAATGCCAACTTGAGTTCAGAAAATAAAATTGATGTTGAAAATGCATCTGAGCTTAATGAGGACGACAATATGAGTGAAATTTCTGTAGAAGACACAGTTGATTGTTCAGAATTTGTCAAGAGCAAACCCGAAAACCACAAGAATCTCATTTCAGAAAATTCAGTGGAGTTTGCTCGTTTGTCCCAACAAAAGTCCCCGATCCTTACAGAAAAGGCAGTAGTATATCAAAAAGTTAGAACCACTCCAAATCAGGTGTATAAGGTCACAGGCGTAACCGAACATCAGACCACTGAACTCACAACCATTGTAAACGAAGACAATGCTGACGGCTGCGACGAGTTCTTCTGGTCAGCTCCTATCGACAATGCTGACGAAACGGTAGGTCTGTCTGAAAGGACTTCGTGGAAAAGTAAAGGTAGATATGCGCCAGAACCTTTGAACAAGCCTAATAGCTTCGACGAGCCAAGTACTAGTGGTACAAAAGATGTTCCTCAAGAAAAAGGAATTCCTGCTAAAGGAGTCACTCCATTAAGCGAAACATCATCAGTTCAGAGTGAACCAGCTGAAGGAAAGCAAAAACCAAAAGCGAATATCCATCGTCAGCCGAAGCAAGTGAGAAATCAGAAACAGCAAATGAATCAGAGATACAAGAAGAATCTCTCTGAAAGAAAACAGTTTTGGCAATCCCAAAATGCATATTTCTCATATCGTGACAGAAACTTAAAGTCAGAGAATAACACTGTAAGGTCACAAGAATGTCAAAACAACCGAAAGCAAAGGTTCGGTTCAGAGAACAACATCAACCGAAAGCAAAGGTTCGGTTCAGAGGACAACGTCAACCGAAAGCAGAGGTTTGGTTCAGAGAGCAAAAGCAACCAAAATTCTAGGTTCGGTCCTATTAATGATAAAAAACAAAAGGGTCACCTAGAATCTCAAGTCAAGAAATCATATCAGTCTAACGTCTCTCGCTCTTCTTCTTCTAACTCTTCTAATTCCTCTCAACCCCATTCTAAATTTTATTCTGTTCGTTCTCAAAATCCAAAATCTTCAACAGATTTGAAAGGAAAATTGAAGGTTTCCTCAGTTAAAACCGATCAAAAGCATTCCAATGTACCAGTGCCTGAACCAGAAACCAAACCGAAAGTAACAAATCCTAATAAAATTAAGGTTTTCACCATCAAAAAGAAAGATGAAACAACACTAATAAAAAGAACATATCTTGTTGACATCTCTCTTACTATTCCTGTTCCTGTGAAAGGCTCACGTGGACCCAAGAAACTTTGGGTTCCTAAATCTGCTTAATTTTTGCAGGTTATCAGTGACGAGCAGTTTGACGAAGAATGGTACATTGACAGTGGCTGCTCGCGTCACATGACAGGAAGGAAGGAGGAATTGAGGGAGTTTCGGTCTCTTTCAAACGGTGGAAATGTCAAGTTCGGGAACAACTCCTTCGGCACCATAAAAGGCTATGGAATGATTACAAATGGTGATTTCACGATTAGGAAGGTTGCATACGTGGAAGGACTACAACATAACCTCATCAATGTATCTCAGCTTGTTGGAGGTACCGGTCTCAAGGTTTCATTCGATGATGAGGGTTCGGAGATAATTGAGAAGAAAATGAAAAGAGTTATTCTCAAATCAGAGCGTAAAGGTGAACTGTTTCCTCTAAACCTCAAACCTATCAAAGGGAACCCAGCTATCTGCCTGTTATCCAAAGCACAATCTGATGAAAGCTGGTTGTGGCACCGAAGGCTCTCTCATCTCAACTTTAAGGATATCAACAAACTTGTCACTGGAGGTCATGTTCGAGGTCTTCCATTGCTCAAGTGCGATAGAGAACATTTGTGTGCTGCATGTGAAATGGGGAAGCAGAGTCGTCAAAGTCATCCATCTATTATAAACACTAAAGTTGTTGAACCACTAGAGCTACTTCATATTGATTTGTGTGGTCCATCATCTACTGAAAGCATCGGCGGTAGCAAGTACATCCTTGTTATTGTTGATGACTTTTCGCGTTTTACATGGGTGCTCTTTTTAAAGCACAAATCTGATGCGACACTCAAACTGAAGACGTTTATCAAGCAGATTGAAGTACAGCTAAAGAAAGTCGTTCGTAACATCAGGAGCGATAATGATCTAGAATTCAAAAATAAAGAATTCGAAGAATTCTTAACCGACAAAGGAACCAGTCATAACTTCTCAGCTCCCTACACTCCTCAACAAAACGGGATTGTCGAAAGACGAAACCGTTCGTTGTGCGAGGCGGCCCGAAGCATGCTAAGTTTCGCTTCCTTACCTTTATACTTTTGGGCTGATGCTATTTCTGCTGCTTGTTTTACACAGAACAGGTCATATCTCAATAATCGCTTCACTCTCACTCCTTATGAGATCATCAACAACAGGAAGCCAAATGTCAAGTTTTTCCATGTGTTCGGTTCACGGTGTTTCATCTTCAATTCTAAAGAACACCGCAACAAGTTTGATGTCAAAGCCGACGAAGGGATATTTCTGGGCTATTCTCTCACTTCTAAAGCGTACAGGGTATTAAACAAGCGCTCGAGGAAAATAGAAGAAACTTATTACGTGACTTTTGACGATAGCTATGTCAAAAAGCTAAAGGCCAACGAAGACACAACTGGAGAAATCTTTCCTCAAACTGGCCAAGTCACAGCCTCAATCACAAACCTATTTGAGAAGTTCGTTGAGTTATTTGATGAACCAGAGAAGGCCACTCTCTCAGAAGCCAGTGCAGCAGACAACAGGGTAGATCATTTGAAGCAACTTGTCGAAGATGTTGCAAAGAGAATGAATGAAGGAGGATCAAGTTCTGACGACCCTCCACAACACAATGCTTCAGTTGAGGGGGAGGATCCATCTTCGTCATCACAGTCGAGCTCACATGTTGAGGGGGAGATAAGTTCTCAAGCTGCTCCTGAACGCACTTCACCAACCGAAAGTGCCACACCAACCGAAAGTGCCACACCATCCGAAAGTGCCTCACCACCTGAAGGTGCATCAACACCCGAAAGCTCAGCACCACAAGAAACCTCTGTAGCTCAAGAAACTCAAGACACACCAGAAAGCTTATCCATCGAGGGGGAGTATGTAGATATGTCTTACGACTATGAAAGTCAATCCGAACTAGAAGAGATGGTAAATGCTGAATTGGATCCAACCTTTGATCCAAACTACCATCCTCTCGTCAAATGGACCAGAGATCATCCTGTCTCCCAGGTTGTTGGTAATGTGTCTGAAAAAGTTCTGACCCGATCACAACTCAAGGCAAAACAGACTTCCTTGTTTTCAAAAGTAGAATTCTGTATGTTTAACTCCTTCGTCTCAAAAGTTGAACCAAAGACAGTTAACACTGCTCTTGATCACTCCGATTGGGTTCACGCTATGCAAAACGAACTGAATGAATTCGAAAGGAACAAATTTTGGCGACTAATTCCAACTCCTCCAGATGCCTCAGTTGTTGGTCTCAAATGGGTCTTCAGGAACAAAATGGACAAGGAAGGGAACGTGATACGAAACAAAGCACGTCTGGTAGTAAAAGGATACTGTCAGGAGGAAGGAATTGACTACGAAGAGACTTTCGCTCCTGTAGCTAGGCTGGAATCCGTTAGAATATTTCTCGCCTATGCTGCACACAAAAACTTTGAAGTCTACCAAATGGACGTCAAGTGTGCATTTCTCAATGGAGAACTTGAAGAAACAGTGTACGTGGAGCAACCTCCTGGATTCGTAAATGAAAGGTATCCTAATCATTGTTATATTTTGGACAAATCCGTGTATGGACTGAAACAAGCTCCGAGAGCCTGGTATGAAACGCTGACAAAGTTTTTAAAGATGTCCAAATTCAAACAAGGTTCAGTTGACCCAACCTTCTTTCGTAAGAAGGAAGGTAACCACCTTATGATTGTTCAAATTTATGTCGATGATATCATCTTTGGCTCTACGAATCCCAACTTAACGGCTGAATTCAGAAAGCTGATGGAGACTAAATTTGAAATGAGCTCAATGGGTCCAATTAACTTTTTCCTTGGTTTAAATATTAGACAGGGACCCGAAGGCATCTTTATTAATCAGGAAGGTTACACGAAGACTCTCCTTGCAAAATTTGGCATGATGGGAGATTCAAAAGTCAAAGTTCCCATGGCGTTCGCACCAAGCTCACTCCATCCTTGGATAAGCCAGCAGTAGATATTACGCTATACCGCCAGATGATCGGTTCACTGATGTATCTTACTGCTAGCAGGCCTGATATCATGTTCTCTGTTTGTTATTGTGCTAGATTTCAGGCGAATCCACGTGAACCTCATATGCTTGCAGTCAAGAACATTCTTCGTTATCTCAAGCGAACTACCTCTTTAGGTCTATGGTATCCATCCAACTCGGGCTTCTTCGTTCAGGCCTACTCAGATGCAGACCTTGGAGGTTGTGGATTAGAAAGGAAAAGCACCACGGGAGGCTGCCAATTTTTAGACGGAAAGTTAGTTAGTTGGCAATCAAAGAAACAAACCTGTGTGTCTTTATCCACAGCTGAGGCGGAATACATTGCAGCTGCCTCCTGTACTTCTCAAGTGATTTGGATCCAGAGTCAACTCCGGGATTATGGACTCAATATGAAAAAGATCCCACTATATTGCGACTCAGAAAGTGCAATTAGGATCTGTCATAACCCAGTGCAACACTCGAAGACTAAGCATATAGCACTGAGGTATCACTTCATTAAAGATCATGTGGAAGATGGAAACGTTAAAATTCACTTTGTTAGAACCACTGATCAACTGGCTGATGTCTTCACCAAAGCCCTTCCTGAAGCGTCGTTCAAAAAAATTCTACAAGGGCTAGGTATGATGGAATCAGAGTCAGTACCACAAACTACCTCTCAAACTCAAACTTAAGAAGCGAAATAGACCGAACGTTCGGGTCTTGAAACCGTACACTGAAGGGAAGTTCATCAACGTTCAGTTCAAGGTGCTTAGGGGATCTGCCAAAACTGAACATGCCATTTCTTTAGCAGATCTTCCGAACCTCAATCCCCATGATTGGATTATTCTGCACAACATCCTTCTGACCAATGAAGCTGAATATGGTACGATCATTGACCATCTTAAGAGGATGCTGGTGTGCTACATCATGGAAGTTGCACTGATGGATCAGGAGATAGCAAGCGTCTTCAAGAAGAAACCAACAATATCTCCTGTTGGCTCGGCCAGTGATCTGAACCAAATGCAGATGGGAAAAATTGACTCGAGGCGAAACTCAGTCATGTTCACTAGGAATGAAGGACAGAAATGTCTTTTTGCCTTAGCTGATAAACATCTGTACACCACTGCTTGCCTAGAGCATGTGTTGGGGATCATCCACAGATGCAAACAAAACACAGCGAATGATATCCAGTACTTCGACGACATGATACACTGGTACATTCGGTTCAGACAGACGATCCTTGCGCTTATCTCACGTCTGTTTGATACTGTCAAGAAGAAGGTTCCCGCTGCTGGCCCAAGCAAAAAGAAGAAGTAATCTCGCTCCAATTTGACGCAAAGGGGGAGATTGTTGGGTAGCGTTTTGTTATGTATTGCGTCTATTGGGCTTGCTTATTAGTCCAGTTTTGTAACTCCGGTTTGGGCCTGTCCAACCGAGAGCTTGATAGGGTTTAGTATAAATATATATGCTTGCATGCATATTAAAAAAAGAAGATAGAACGATAGATCAGAAATTATTCAGAAGTTTATTATTGTTCTTGTAACCCTAAATCCTCTACAGTGGAAGTTCTTTATTGAGCTCTGCTGAGGATTGTTGATCTAATCATTCGACACACTTTGATCCATACTTGTGTTATTTACAATTTTAGTATTCATTATTTCACCTGCTATAAAGATCCAAACGATCTTCAAGTTAGTTTTATAACTTATCAATCATATCATACTATACTATAAAGGAAACATTTTTTCTTTCACTACATCAATTTGAAACTCCCAACGCTTCATATTTCCATGTAATTTACTTAATTTATTAACTTAAATATGTTAGTTATAAACATTATCATAAATGAAAGATTTCTTGAATTATCAATATGATACAATAATTTTGTTGACTCATATATAGTGTTAAATACATAACCTAAATTAATATATTTAATAAACTTAAAAATATAGTGTAAAAATTAAAACTTTAACTAAAATATCAAATAAAGTTTTAAAAATTCAACATATATTTTTTAAAATAGTTAAAAGGAAAATATTAAATATGATAAATATAAAAATCCTAAATCAAAAAGTCGAATAAACTAAAAAATGTCAAAAAACTATTTTGTATAATTACTAAAACTCAATTAAGTTGTTTTTAAATTAATTTATAATCACCATGTCCAACTCTTCATATTTCCATATAATTTACTTAATTTATTAACTTAAATATGTCATTAGTTATAAACATTATCATAAATGAAAGACTTCTTGAATTATCAGTATGATATACTAAATTTGTTGACTTCAATATAGTGTTAAATACATAACCTAAATTAATATATCAAACAAACTTAAAAATATAGTTTAAAGTTCAAAAACTAAAGTAATAAAAACCCAACATATGTTTTTTAAAATAGTTGAAAGGAAATTACTAAATACGATAAATATAATAACTAAAATTCAATTAAGTTGTTCTTTTTTTTTTTTTTATATATAAAAAATTAATTTATCAAAATAATAGTTAAAAATAACATGAAATTATAAAATAAATTATGTTACATTACAAACAATGGTTGATAATTTAAATAATATTCATGATGAAATTAAAACATCATCAAAAAAAATTTAAAGTTAATAAATCATAACAATAGTTAATAAAACTAGTGAGTACTATATATATATATATATATATATATATATATATATATATATATATATATATATATATATATATATATATATATATATATATATATATATAGAGAGAGAGAGAGAGAAAGAGAAGTTCCTTAACGAGGGTTTCATGTCTGAATAATCCCTCGATGCAAAAATAAGGCTATACATCATACCCTGGAGAAGTGCGATGATTTAAATATGGGTCAGTAATTTATTCATCATATCTTCCACATGTCTTACTAAGTTACCACAACTAATTTTATACACATGTAACGCGTGAGTAGAGACCATTAAATGATTTGATTTCAATAAGTGTTATATTATTTATTGTTTAAGTTAATTATAATTTTTCATCAACTAAATGTAATTATTATTATTTTATAGTTAATAAAAATGACATAAATATTTTCAATAATGTATGATTACCAAAAATTTAATCGTATAATTTTATTCCGCGCAACTTGCTGATATTCGCCTAGTCATACTATATTATAAAAGAAATATTTTTTTCTTTCACCACATTCATTTGAAACTCCCATGAACTTTTCTTTTCACAACATTCATTTGAAACTCCCATGACTTTTTAGTTTCTTTCTAATAATGATTATAAGTTGGTTACTAAGATTAAATAAATATCAAACCTAAAGTGTAATCATATATAAACTAAATTTCAATATTAAAAGAATATCTTTACTTCTACTTAGAAAGTTATGTTTTTTTAACTTTTTATATATTATACTATATTGATTAGTTTTAATATATTGTTGGATTTAAACCATTATCATTTTAAAGCTACAACTTTTGAACAATTTGTATAAAATATTTAAATTATAAATTTAAATATAACATTACAGGACCAACTTAAATATAAATTTTAGTTTAGCTTAAATAACCCAAATAATATTTCGTAAATAGTTAAAAGTGATAAATTGTAGTGTCTTTCTAATAATGATTATAATTTGGTTAATAAGGTTAAATAAATATCAAACCTAAAGTGTAATCATAAATAAACTAAATTTCAATATTAAAATAATATATTTACTTATAATTATAAAGTTATGTCTTTAACTTTTAACATATTATATTTAATTTATTAGATTTAATATGTTGTTGTATGTAAACCATTATCAATTTAAATGCACAACTTTTGAACAGTTTGAACAAAATACTTAAACTATTAATTTAAATATAACATTACAGTGTCAACTTAAATATAAATTTCAGTTCCACTTAAAAAACCTAATGAATATTTTGTGATTAGTTAAAAGTGATAAATTGTAGTGCTAAATGCAAAAACTAAATTATAATATCAATTTAACTAAAATATTTCCTAAAGATATTTGTATAATCGTTAAAAGTTTTCCAATAAGTAGCTTAAAATAACTTATAATAACAATAGTTAAAAATAATTCTATATAAATAATTATATTGTTACCTTTAAAATCAAAAACCAATGTCTGATGTTTTAAATAATTATAATGATAGAAATTAAAACGTTAAGAAAATAAATTTAAAAAAATTAATTAACAATAACAAAAACTATTAATAACATTAAGCCATATATTATATTTAATTTTATTCATGAGTATCTCGCAGGTAGAAGTCATTCAAACGGTTGAGATTATACAGTTATAATAGATGTATATATTATCATATAATTCAAAATAAACAGTATATTATATCAATTTAGTATACAAACTATCATATCAAACTTAACAACAACGTTATTGTTATATTTAAAAAAACATATATTTGTAAAGATTTCAACTAAATAGGTGTTTCTGCGCAACGCGCGGACATTCGCCAAGTGATCCGCAGTCACTACCGTAGTGAATATTATTGAAGACTCTTATTATCTGACTTAGCGTATGTGCATTACTTTGTCCAGTGAACCTTGCACGGTCACTTAAGTCAGTATAATATTAGTTTTTTTTATTTCAGTTGTAACTTTCTGAAACTCTATAAATAGAGTCTCCTTACTTCATGTAATCGACACATATCTTTTCACGATCTATTGAACTTTCACTGAAATATAAAGTTCATTCTCTCTTATTTCTATCTTATCTAATATCTGAGATCCTCTTCATCTTAAACTGATCACACTTACTAACTATAGTTTGATTGCAAACCTTGTTAAGAATTAGTTTGATATTTACTTGATATAACTTTGTGTCATTTACATTTCCTTTACATTTCAGCACTTTATATTTCTGTAACTAACTATCTAACAATTATAACTTATTATTGTTGAGCTTACACGATCCTTTTCGGGTGGGATTGACCCAAGATTTGATTAGGGACTCATCCATGGTTGTATCAAAACCATGTTATCTCCATATCTGTTCGGCGAATTTTTCGGCTCTCCAATTACATTTTCTTTGACGAGTTTTCGGTGAGTCATTTGAGTGCTCCATGGACATTGTAGGTTCGAAGTTTCTGAACTGCGGGGGAGTCTGATGAGGAGATTATTGCAGATCTTGTTGCGGTGGGGTTTGATGTGGAGATAGCACCGGAGTTGCTTGTTTTGGAGATGGTTGTGGAGATGGAATTCTTTGATGAGTTGTTTGATGAAGTGGAATTCTTAGAGGAGTTTGATGTGAATGACATTGATGAGAATGCGGACGGGACTTACTTCCCCATTTTGAGGATGAAATAATTTGTTGCTCATCAAACCATTGTTTTAGTCCATCAATCTTTGAAAAGGATTCATTGAATTGGGACTTCATTGCGTCACAAAGTTGCTAGTTATTGGGGATTTCTTGGTTGAATAGGAGTTGATAAATCTCCTTAGTGAGCCTCAGAATCTCATCAATGCTAGAGTTTGCAATGAGGGATCTCCGTAACCCATTGATTGTTGTTTGTAGAACGGCAACACTGGATTAATAGGCATTGTGGGTTTCCTCTACCAGTTGCTTTGAGTGAGCAACTTGTTTGTCAATAGAAGCACTGAATTCATCCTTCAGAGTTGAGATATCCTTAATGAGACGGTCAGAAGTTGCTGGAAAATCTTTGTGATTTGCGGTCCGACGATTATCCAAGTCCTTGATTCCCATTTTTATTGCCAGGCTAACTCATTGAGAAAGTAACCTTTCTCTTGTCTCAAGAGTATCCACCCTTTCCACTAACGACTGCAGTACAAGAACTTCGGTAGAAGCTGGTGCCTTGGAAGTGACTGCGGCCAAGATTTGGTCGACCTTGGATTGAAGGCTAAGAAATTCCTTTCTTGAGACCGCAAGCTTCTTCTTTTTCTTTGATTTGGGTTTTGAGGTGGAGTGTTGGGAACCACTTGACTCTTCATCTTCGAATACTATCATAAATTCTTTTGAGTGTGGGGGCTGCTGAACATCGTCAAGATTAATTTCATCAAATCCAAACAATGGACTGAAGCTAATCTCATTTGCAGTTCCATCATCGTTGGAGTCATGAATTTCATCACGTCGAGGAGGATTTATGGACCAGCACCATCTTGCAGATATTGAGCTTGTTGAACTGTTGTTTCCATTTTGGACATCCATTCCTGAATCTTCAAAATGCTGTGGATAGTCTTGCTGTTGTTGAAGGAGTCTGCCTAATACTTTGCAACTGTGAGAAGATCCTTCTCCTTTTTTTTGTTTCTGCTAAATTTGCTGAGCTTTCCTGGCCTGTACTGCTATTTGAAATGCTTCGAACTTTCTGATTCCGGACTCAGTTATTAGACAGTATCGAGTCCAAGAATTGTCAGAATTGTATCCGTCAAATCCTTGGTTTCGCACCAAGGTGTCCCTCGGGTTCGTGGTTCCTTACACTATTGTGCTCCCCACGCCTAGACCACTTGTGTGTAGAATGATGGTGGGATAGGATTTCCTGAGATTCCTCGGTTTCTTTGATCTGAAGTCAAGTTTGGCCTCAACTCAGCTCTGGCAAAGGTGGAAGAATTGCCTTGCGGTGCGACTTGTGTTTGTAGTGTTTGTGTGGCACGAAGGAATATAGAGTTCAACTCCTCAAGCTCAAAAACGTGCAAGTGTGATGCCCTGGAGACCTTAGGGCGACTCGAACCAATTTGATCCACTTAGGATCTGACTGGGGGTGTGTCTCCATGGTGGATTGAAACATATACACTTAATGTATCTGAGTGGTGAGTTGGGGTATGAGGTGGTGAGCCTGCGGTAGCTCCAATGACTACCAGAGTCTTTTGAGAGACTACGACATGATTCGTGTTACGCATTTGGGTTCAAGGGGAACCTCCTTCAACTGCTGCTCAAAATCCAACTGTCCAAGATACTTCTGCGGGTTGCTCCCAAGTCGAGGGGGAACTGCATTCTCCAACCGCAAAATCTTCTGAAGTTGAAGATTTTCCCTCTACCGCAACCGCTGATCACCAACTACCTCGTATTCACATTTGGACGAAGGATCACCCACCGGGTCAAATCATTAGAAACCCATTCGCAGGTATACAAACTCGATCCTCTAGTACTTTAACGGACCACTGCCACTATGCAGCCTTCATGTCCTCAGTAGAGCCTCGAACCATAAAAGAAGCACTCATGGAACCTAACTAGATCACCGCAACGCAAGAGGAATTAGATAAGTTTGAAAGGAACAAAGTATGAAAACTGGTACTAAAGCCAAAAGGCCAGACAATCGTCGGTACTAGATGCGTATATAAAAACAAACTTGATGAGTCAGGTGTAGTAATGAGAAACAAAGCAAGGCTAGTTATTAAGGGGTACAATCAACTTGAAGGCGTTGAGTATGATGAAACATATGCCCCCATAGCCAGAATGGAAGAAATGCGCATTTTCTTATAGAATGCGGCACACAAGAATATCAAAGTACATCAAATGGATGTAAAAAGTGCCTTTCTGAATGGAGAACTAAAGGAAGAAGTTTACTGGCAACAACCTCCTGGCTTCGAAAGTTAAGAATTTCCAAATCATTGCAACAACCAAGAAAAAGCAGTATCGGTCTTAACCAAGCTCCAAGGGCATGGTATGAGACTCTTTCTGAGTTTCTTGTCACGTCTGTAGATAAAAGAGGTGTGATTGATCCGACGTTGTTTAGAAGAGAAAATGGTAATGACTTGATGCTCGTCCAAATATAAGTGGATGATATCATTTTTGGATCCATAGATCAAGGTATGGTGAATGACTTTGCAAAGCTCATGACAAGTAAATTCCAAATGAGCATGAATAGAGAGATCAACTTATTTCTAGGATTTCAAGTGAAACAAGTCCCTCAAGGGATATTCATTAATAAAAAAAAAATATACCTCTGAGCTGCTGAAGAAATTCTCAATGGACTATTGTTCCTTAGCCAAGATCCCGATGGCCTTCGGATACAAGATTTCAGTTGATCCTACCGGAGAATCAGTTGACCACAAAACTTATTGTGGAATGATTGGGTCATTCATGTACCTCACCGCATGTACACCGAATAGTATCTTTACAAAAGGCTTATGTGCTAGGTACCAAGTTGACTCTAAAGTATCTCACTTGATATTTAAAGGGAAGTAAAGTGGTAGGCCTATGGTACCTTGCGGGAAATGACTTTAGCCTTCAAGCGTTCACAAATGCGGATCACACAGGATGCAGATTAAATCGAAAAATTCCTTCCGGTTGTTACCAATTTCTAGTAGGAAGACTAGTCAGCTGGTCTTCAAGGAAGCAAAATTGTGTCTCGTTGACTACCGTAGAGGCTGTGGTCGCATCCAACTGCTGTTGCCAAGTTCTATGGATGAAGACTCAACTCATGGACTACGGATACAAAATGCTGCGGGTACCAATTTACTGTGATTCAGAGAGTGCTATAGCGATTTCTCATAATCCTATTCACCATTCGAAGATGAAGCACATTGAACTTCGGTACCACTTCATCAAGGATCACATCCTCAAAGGTAACATCGAACTAATTTTTGTTCCCACTCATGAAGAAATAGCTGATGTTTTTACAAAGTCACTTGATGCTACAAAATTAAATAGCTTTCTGAAAATGCTAGGAATGATGAACCCATACCCGCAATTCTTTTTGAATTGATAGGTACCACAGACCACATTTGGTCTCCATATGTGAAGAAAATTGCTTCTTTTCTTTTCAAATTAAAACTCTTGAAGCATTATCTTCACTGTGGTTCTAAAATAATATATTCATCATACATCTTTTCAGTATACCTAGTATACCGCAATCATATATGATCTATATATTCTTCGGGTCCTTAATTTCTTGTATTTCTAATTTCATGATCAAGTGTTCTTTCAGCTTATGCTACCGCACTCACACTACACACCACCACAATCATCTGAATTCAACCGCAGTTGCAATAAATGACCCCACATTATCTAGATGGTGATGTCACACTCCTTTTGAAGAGCATGAGTGAAAAAGAACTTTGGTGATATATGCTTGGTTTTGTCTCCTTTGATAAAACCTTCCTTGAATTGGGCATACAAGCCACATTATCTTCATATAATAAGCTTGGAACATCCCTGTTAGAAGTTAGACCATAGTTCTCATGAATGTGATGAGTTAATTTTCTTAACTAAATACATTCACGACTTGCCTCATGAATTGCTATAATCTCTGCATTGTTAAAATAAGTAGCAACTAAAGTTTGTGTAATAAAATGCCAATAAATTGCAGTATCTCCACAAGTGAATAAATAACCTGTTTGGGATCTCGCTTTATGCGGATAAGATAAATACCCAACATCTTCATAACCAATCAACTCCACATTTGATGAATTTGAGTAATATATGCTCATATTTATTGTACCATGAAGATATCAAAGAATGTGTTTGATTCCATTCCAATGTCTTCTTGGTGGGAAAGAAATATATCATGCTAAGGAGTCTACAAAAAAGATATACCAAATATTGTATTATTAACATGATACATTAGTACATAAATAAGACTAAGATATGGTAATTCGGGAGCAAGTAATTTTTCATTGTTTTCTCAAGGCCGAAATTGGTCTTTTTGGCATCTAGGTGCCTTACTACCATCGAGGTTACTGAGTTACTCAATGGATGTGAGTTATCAATATAAAACCATTTAAGAACCTTTTCTAGATAAATGGATTGATACACAAAAATTCCATTTTTTGTATGCTCAATTTGAAGACCCAAACAATTTTTTTATTACCAATATCTTTCATTTCAAAATTTTCTTTCAAGCTAGAAACAACCTTTTCCAACTCTACAGGAGTTCCAATAATGTTCAAATCATCTATGTAAACAACAATTATGAAATTTTTTGATTTGGATCATTTTATGAATACACATGGGTTTATAGGATCAATTTTGTAGCCTTCTTTCAACGAAAATGTACTTAAAAAATTGAATCACATACGACCATATTGCTTCAATTAATACAAAGATTTACTTAATTTTACCGAATATACTTCTTGAGAATTAGAAGTTTGTACTTCTGGCACATTAAACCCTTCTTGGATTTTTATATAGATATCATTCTTAAGTGAACCATATAAATATGCGGCAACTACATCCATTAGACACATCTCCAGTTTTGCATGTGTTTCCAGACGTATTAGATAACAAAACGTAATTGCATCAATCACAGGAGAGTATGTTTCTTTATAATCAATTTCGAGCCTTTAGGTAAAATCTTGTGCAATGAGTCTTGCTTTATATCTCACAACTTCATTTTTCTCATTTCTTTTACACACAAATACTCATTTGTATCCCACTGGTCTTACCTAGTTTGGTGTATAGACTACAAGTCCAAAACAATTTCGTTGAGTAAGAGAATTAAGCTCTTTATTTATGTTATCTTTCCATTTTGGCCAATCTTTTGTATTCCTAAATTCCTCCATATATTTAGGTTTAGGATTCTCATATTCTTCCATACTCTCGCACACAACATGATATGAAAAATTATTTGTTGTTAATAGTCTTATTTTGGTTCCATCTGATTTCTTTCATGCCATAATTTATTTATATCTCTTCATTTTCATAATTTCTAGGTACCTCAATTTCTTTTGCTATGTCACTGGGCTCTTCTAGAGCTTCATTGATCTTTTCAAGAGATCGTGTTTTCTCTTTTGGACCATGAATTATGTTTTCCCCTTTCATTTTTAAGGATTTTTATCATTGAAACCAAATGATATTCCACGTTTCAGGCATTCCTTAAACTTATTTGAAAATTTACATTTTCCTCATGGGACATCAATTTTAATTGGAGCAATTATAGTTGATACATGAGACTTTGTTGCTATCTTAGGGTCAGTAAATGCATCTGGCTTGAACGATGATCTAAAAATGAATGTGATAATTCGTTCTAATATATCTAATCTTCCAACTTCTTTATATATCCCCCCTTGTTGGAAAAACTGATTCATCAAAATGACAATCGTCAAAACCAGATCTCCAATTGATGGTTCTAAATATTTTAGTATATATGGAGATTTATATCCAACATAAAATCGCATTCTTCTTTGAGGACCCATTTTTGTGCAGTGATGTAGAGAAATGGGTGCATAAATTGCACATCCAAATGTTATTAAATAGGAAATATTTGGTTCATGACTACAAAGTAGTTGAACAAGGAGAACTTATGATAGCTCATTGGCTTGATGTGTATAAGTGATATGATGTGTAAAAGATAATCTATAAACTTGAGATAACTTGAAACCATCTCATCTAATAATGACGCCAAAAACTTATGACATAAAAGATATAAACCTGATAATACAAATCTAGTTTTACATTTATAATTCCTAACAAACCAAATTGATTATCTACACTTAGCAGATGACCTAATCATCAATAACATCGCTTAGGTAAGTAAGGGTGTGGAACACATGGGGAAAAAAGTGTACTAATACATCAGTATCTTCTTATTAATCAATATTAAAAGAAAACAATTATAGGGAAATAACCATAACTAAAATAAACTAGCAAATAATCAATTATTTAAATAAGCAAATATCAACTTATCTTATCAACCATGACTAACTATATAGATAACATACTCTGAACATAATCATATTTGTATTCAGTTCATCCTAGTTAAATTAACTAATATCCTTTAAATGATATTGGTAAATTATCCATTGATTCCTAAATTGATCAGATCAAATGGTCAAGTCACTAATCCTATGATCTAAGCTGTCTACCAGCATGGATAGCTCCCCTAGACTCAGTCTATTATGTCGTATTATGAAAAAATCAATTAGTATGATCACTCCCAGGGTTAGCGACAACTTCTTAAATTTTCCAAGTTATTATATAAATCATGAACATTAACTTAATTTTATTATGTTTAACCTAGGAACGACTCCACTAGTTATATTTGTATATTCCTCAACCGCTCCAGTTCCAATTTCCCAATTGTTAACTAAACAGTTGATTCAAGATAAATAACCTGAACATAATCATAGATCATGCAATGAGATACATAAACATAAAAAAATCAACATTAATATGCATGGTTCTTGTTGAGCATTAACACAATAAATTAAATAACTCACAATACCAAATATCAATTATCAAACAAACTAGGTCAAAAAGAGCTAGAAAGACCAAATCTCAAGAAAATGACAAGAACTTCAACCAAAAACTAGATCTACAACATATGATGCTCATGGGACTCAGGAGTGTCATAAAGTTTCCAACTTTATTAGGTCTATCCTTCCAAACTTGCTCATACATGAAGAACATGGGACAAAACTTAGATCTAGCCATACATAACAATAAAGGTGAAAGCTTTGACACTTATAAAGGTCTAAATAGAACATGAGATGATGATGATGATGATATTTCCTTGCAAGCTTCACCAATAAAACATATTTTTCTTCTTCTTATCTTCTTCTTCAAGCCAAGAAATGCTCTAAAAAAGTCAAGAATCAAAAAAGGAATGAAGGCTAGGGTTTTTCTGAGGTAAAAGGGTGTTAGAGGTTGGAAATGAAACCTATGAATGGATTAGAGAGGCTTAAATACAAAGAAAACCCTAGAAGATCATAGGATTGGGACAGAACAGTTGCCACATCGTGGCCTTCCTTGGCCACACCGTGACAATCCAATAATACATGCGATAATTTAATTATTGCCACATCGTGGGCATCCTTGCCCCATGTCGTGGCACAAAGTTTCCTACAAAAATCCATCTTTAGTCCTTGACAGAAACAAGCTTAACTAATCTGGAACACAGGTGTTACAACTCTCCCTCACTTAAATTAGATTTCGTTCTCTAAATCACTTCTTACTACATTCCAGGCACCCCCAGACGATTTGGTCAATTTTTCTAGAACCCAGACTTGAGTAAAATAAAATAATAAAAAAAATTGACTCATACAGGCGAATGCCTTCCATCACTACAATCAAAATCCAAACTTAGTGGAACTCACATGCCATTACGAATAATGATTCATTGACCCAATATCTTTAAGCAATTGAAGGATAACCATCACTACTATGCCCGAAATGCAGAAACCCAAAACCTTGTCTGACTTCCCAATAGACAAAACCATCCTAAAACACAATCAATATGACTCTACTTCGTTGTACGAATTGAACAAAACCTTTTTGAGCTTGAATTATCTTGTTGACAGCTAGAAAACAAAATTCTTGCACATCCATTTCTACTGAACCCTTCACTCGAAGATAAGGTGACGCCTAACACAAGTCTCAATCATTGGTGCCATACCAATATTTCAGTATCATCTTGTTGTATAATAATCACATTTTCGATCAAACTAAGTTCTCCCAGGACACACACTTACCCACAAATTAACCGAAATATCATATTTTCAACCGATTACTATACCTAATAGCCTCCCCATGCCCTTAACATGAGACTTCAACCAAGAGTCTTCCTGGAAAAAGCTATCCTAGCCTGAATGCTAATATGGATCTAATAGCCCTCCTGATTCAACCAAGGACACACAACCAACCACCACATGGATATAATATAATCCATTTGATTCTAGGTGAATGCTAGCAGTCCAGTTGTAGTCTTACATCACAAACGAAACCAAATCAACCTACATCCTTCCTCGATCCCCCGAATGTTGTGGTCCTTCCACAATCTCACAACTCATCCTGCCATGGTCAAATCCTACCTTGAGAAAACTACAAGCCAAATCGTAGATTCACAACACCCTCACAACTGTTCATTGACCAGGTGGATGCTATGGGTACTTGATAGTCTTATAACACTTTCATAATCGCCTATTAACCTGGTGAATGCTACGCTACCCTGTAGTCTTACAACACTTCCATAACAAACTATCTACTAGGTGAATGCTATGACTACCCCGTAGTCTTACAACACTTTCAAAATCGCCTATCAACCTGGTGAATGCTATGGATACCCCGCAGTATTACAACACTTCCACAACAACCTATCAACATGGTAAAGGCTATGGCTACCCCATAGTCTTTCAGCACTTCCATAACATGCTATCAACCTGGTGAATGATACAGCTACCCCATAGTCTTACAACACTTCCACAACAAACTATCAACCTGGTGAATGCTACGGCTACCACATATTCTTACAACACTTCCACAACAAACTATTAACCTGGTGAATGCTACGACTACCCTGTTGATTTGTGCATATTTAGCTATATATTTAGTATAGATTTTCATTATTTATTAGCTAATTATTTACATATTATGGTGAAAAGGTACTTAATAGTGTTCAAATTGTATTTTCAGTTCAAAAGAGAAGCTCGGAGGTAAAAGGAAGCAGGAGATACGATTGAAAGCTCGGGAACTGAAGAAAGAAGAAAAATGCTAAATCCTGAAGCTACTCGGCTAGTAGGGACGTCTACTCGACGAGTACACACGAAGATTCGCGAAGCAACACGTGAAGTCCTTTCCGTATACGGATTCCTCAAGGGGACTCGCTGAGTCAGGTTGTCTACTCAATGAGTAGCCCCTGTTTTGAGATATCTATAAATAAAAGAAACAAACCCGAATTGGGGGACTCTCTAGCTTTTGGGAAGATTACTTGGCAACTAAGGAGACTGCTGGAGATCTGAAGAACTGTTGGATAAGGTGTCTAAGTCCATAACTATTTCTGGTATGTACTTGACCTGACCCGACATGGTTCATTTGGGTTGCATGGCATCATGCATTCGGATAGACTAAATGAGAGAAATAACACTTGTGGCTTATTAATATATTATAAGTTCTAATATATTAATAGTATTATTTAATTAGTATTGATCAAGAATTAATTTGGAATTAATTAGGTGATCAAAAGATAACTAATTAAATATATGGGTTGATTATGTAAATCATCCATAACTTGTATAGTGGGCTAAAAGGCTCCATGGATTATCAAGTTGGGTTAAACCCATAGGATGCTCCATGGGAGTTACAAACCCATGGGTCATGGAAATGAAGAGTCATGTCACATTAGGGTTTACATGGTGTAACCCTAGATCTGACACACTATATAAGCAACATGTTCTCTACCAAAATCTATTACACTAAGTTACAAGAGGGCTAGGCCGATTTTTAGAGTGTTACACATTCTCTCAAAGTCATTCCAAAGCATTTGGTGTTGTATGAAGCATTTGAGACATCACACTTGGGGTGCTAGGCTCTCAAGGTTTCCAAGGAATCAAATCAACTACAAGGTATGTAATTCTAGCCATCTTTTAGATTAAAAGTTCCCCATGTATGCTAGATAGGTTTATGAACCTTGGAAATCATATTTTGCATGTATTTTAGAGAAACATAGATCCAAGGTTTTCTAGGGTTGCATGTACACTTAGGGGTGTTAGAATGCTCAAAACCCATCAGTGGTATCAGAGCCTAGGCTTGTTTGTGAATACTTGATGCAAAATAGTGTTGAAAATCGAATTTTTGCTGTCTGCACAGGGGACTCGATGAGTCCATGGGGAGGACTCGACGAGTCCAAGTGAAAATGCAACCAACTCGGTGAGTCAGTTCGTGCACTCGACGAGTTGGCCATGCAGAATGCAGAAATTTGATTTGTGCTGCTGGAATTGGACTAGAAACATTACCCTAAAATGTTTTGGTGTTATAAAACTTATTTTAGATGCTTTAATGGTTGTTCTAATCCATTTACAATGGCTAATCTCAAAATTACATGATTATATGTGTTCGTATGTTCTTGAAATTTTGATATAAATATTCATGTTCTTATGAGTTCTTGATAGATCATAGGAATTACTAGTTTAATGATTAATTCATGATCTTTATGTGTTTTAATAGAGTCCATAACTTGTCCTCAAGTTATGGATAACCAAAATTCTCTTTGTGTTATAAACCATTAAAAGAACACATAAGTTATAAAATGAAGAGTGTTCATTTTAATAACTCATAAGTTATGAATGTGAAAGGTTTTGTAAAGTTACAAAACTTGCCCTTAAGTTTTGGAACATGTAAAGTCACTTAATAAACTTTAGTTCCAACCCCTAGATTTTTAAAAAGTTAAAAATCAACCCTTATACTTTATAATAATATAAGTTAATAATATATATATATATATATATATATATATATATATATATATATATATAAGAGCAAGTCGTCTTACCATTAGTAGGCCTCATTCACGAAGCCGGTCTATAAGCGGGGTATAAGGTTGCTGCCTATAAAATGGCAGCTTAATGGGTTTCCACTCTCACCCACCGCTTCCTTGATCGGTGGAGGGTCGTTAGCCGAATGGGTAGGACAAGGACTTATAAATTCTCATTAAAAAGTATGATGAATATTATAAAGTAACTAATTTTTTTATTAAATTCCCAATCTTAGTTACTTTAGGAAAATGTGAATAAGGTGCTAATCCATGAAATTACACTTTACACTTTGATTAAGTCGTTAGTGGAGCGTGTGTGGTTAACCGACACACTAACTTGGACTTAACAAGATAGGTAAAGGGTGACTTAAAGTTTGTCATAGTATCCGTGGAGCGCGTGTGGTTAACCGACACATCGATTGAGTGATAAAAATTAAGGGTACCAAGTGATTTGCATGGTTACTTCACACCTCGTTTTGTGATCCTTGGTATCCTAGTCACAAAACTTGGAGGGCACACTCGAGATTGAAACATGCCTTTGAAAAGTTCATTGAATCTCAAAAGAATCTAGGAATTTCTAAGAACCAATTAAAAACCTAATAGTTTATATTTCGTTTTTTGGTGGAAATTGGTGAATCGTCATTCACCTACCTTTCAAATATGTTATAGCTTAGATTACGACATACCTCTTCTAAGTTATGATATATTGTGATTGGATCCTAGCCTTAATATTAAATTTGGGTGTTTTATTAAGGACTATCTCTATATCTAAACTAAACTTGTTTTCTTCTTTTCAGATGTCTTCCAACAACACTGCTTCTAGCTCAAACCCTATCGGCTCCTTTTCCATCATGAACCTATGTGGGAGGGTCATCTTTGATGGTTCCAACTTTATGGATTGGATCCGGAACATCAAGATGGTGACTCGCTACGAGGACAAGGAATATGTCCTCGATAAGGAGCTGAAGGAGATCGATGAGTCCACTGTTACTCCTCAGGAGATCGCTGACTTCCGGACTCATGAAAGAGATGCCCCCAAAGTGGCATGCATCATGATGGCCACCATGACAGTTGAACTCCAGAAGTCCTATGAGGACTACTACCCTTTTGAGATGCACCAAGATATGATGGAAAGATACCATCAGAGTGCTCGTCAAGAGCGGTATGAAATAATCTCCTCCATGATAACAACCATGATGAAGGACAGAGAATCCGTCACGGCCCACATGAAAAAAATGCAAAGGTATGTGGATTGTTTGTTGAATCTTAATGTGAACTTCCCCGAGGAGCTTGCAATAGATATCACTTTGCACTCCCTACCCTCGTGCTATGATCAATTCCGCATGATATACCACATGAATAAGGAAGAAGTCACACTCAACAAACTTTAGGGACTCCTAAAGACTGTAGAAACAGGTCTTAAAGGTAAGTCGGTTGTTAACACTCCTACTCCTACTTCAAACTCCACCCCTGTCTTGGCAATCGGGAAAGGTAGAGGGAAGAAGAGGAAGAGTTCTTTGAAGGGTACCAAGGCTAGGACACTTGATGGCTCTTCTTCTAGTGGAACCGAGAAAGGTTTCTTCACTCCTTCTTCTAACCCAAAAGAGGCTGAATGCTTCTATTGTCATGAAAAGTCGCACTGGAAGTGGAACTGCCCAAAGTACTAGCAAGATGTGAAGGATGGGAAAGTCAAACCCAACCATGTAGGTATTTACATTATTCTATCTAATAACTCACCCTATTCTAACTCTTGGGTCCTTGATACCGGTTGCGGTATTCATATATGTTCTGATTTGCAGGGACTAAGAAGAAGTGAGAATGTGGAGCATGGAAAGATAAACTTGATCATGGGGAATAGGAAAGCTTCACCTGTCACCAAGATTGGAGTTTATTCTTTGTTGCTAAGGAGTGGGTTTATTTTAGATTTGAATAAATGTTGTTATTCACCAGAAATGGCAAGAAATATTATTTCCTTTCATGCTTTGTACAAACAAGGGTTTACCTTTTCTTTTGATAATGTAAATGGTGGAATAAATGCTTTCTTTAATAATGCTCTTTATTTTAAAGCATTACCTTGTGATGGTGTGTATGAAGCTATATCTGTTGTAGATAATCTTGGAAATAATGTGATGTGTATTGATTCTTCGAGTAATAATAACTTGGATAAAGCATCATTATGGCATTGTCGTCTTGGACATGTGAACAAGAAACGCATAAACCAACTCCAAAAACATGGAGTCTTGGAGTCATTTGACCCAAAGTCAGATGATAGTTGTGAATCATGCTTACTTTGAAAAATGACAAAGTCACCCTTCACTGGTTCTTGTGCTTGGGGTGAAGGTTTGTTGGATCTAGTGCACACAGATGTCTGTGGACCCTTCAAATCTGCCACAAGAGATGTTAATCGTTATTATTTGACTTTTACTGATGATTATAGTAGATATGGATATGTCTACTTAATCAAGCACAAGAAGTCGAGAATCAATTGGGTAGAAACATTAAGATGCTTATATCCGATCGTGGTGGTGAGTGTCTTAGTACATAGTTCCTCGAATATCTCAAGGAATGTGGGATTATCTCACAATTGACACCTCCCAGGAAACCACAGTTGAATGGTGTGGCTGAGAGGCGTAATCGAACCTTGTTGGATATGGTTCGTTCCATGATGAGTCGAGCTTCGCTACCAATCTCATTTTGGGGGTATGCCTTAGAGACTACTGCCCATATCCTTAATCTGGTCCCTACAAAGAAAGTTGCCAAAACTCCTCATGAGATGTGGACTGGTAAAGTTCCCAAACTAGACCACATCAAGATTTGGGGTTGCGAGGCTTTCGTGAGACGCTAGACTCATAATAAGCTTGAACCTCGAAGCGAGAGGTGTATTTTCATCGGCTACTCACATAAATCCTTTGGTTACTTCTTCTACAAACCTAGTGACAATGTGGTCTTTGTAGCAAGGATGGGTGTCTTTCGAGAGAGAGAGAGAGAGAGTTCATAAGCCAAGGAAACAGTGGGAGGCACATTGATCTTGAAGAAATTCAAGAGTCAAGTGGTGAAGGAACTTCAAACCCTAGCACTCAACCTGAGGAGGAAACTCCTGTTGAGCCAAGTGACAAGTCTGTACCTCTGAGGCGTTCCATAAGGGTTAGGAATGCACCTGCGCATTATTATGGTTTCCATATTACTGCAGAAGGTGAGACACTTATCAGTGATGAGAGATTGGTAAGTCTGGATGAACCTAATAGTTACGTGGAAGCCATGGCAGGCCCCAAGTCTGCTAAATGGAAAGAGGCAATGGACAGCGAGATACAGTCCATGTATAACAATCAAGTTTGGAACTTGGTTGACAATGTACCAGGTCGTAAGACAATTGGGTGCAAGTGGATCTTCAAGAAGAAGACCGACATGGATGGTAATGTACACACATATAAGGCGCAACTGGTTGCAAAGGGCTTTTCTCAAACTCCGGGAGTTGACTATGATGAGACCTTTTCACAAATTGCAAAGATTAATTCCATTAGGGTTCAGTTAGCCATAGCTGCATTTCATGATTATGAAATATGGAAAATGGATGTCGAAACCGCCTTCCTTAATGGAAGTTTGGCTGAAGATGTTTACATGAGTCAGCCGGTGGGTTTTGTCAGTACAGAATACCCTAATAGGGTGTGTAAGCTCGAGAAATCCATTTATGGATTGAAACAGGCACCTCGGAGATGGAATCTTTGCTTCAATGAGAAAGTCAAAGAATTTGGCTTTTCTAGGAGTGAAGATGAATCTTGTGTCTATGTCAAGGCTAGTGGGAGTATAGTCAGCTTTTTGGTTTTGTATGTGGATGACATACTACTCATAGGAAATGACATCCCAACCCTATAGGAAGTCAAGTCCTGGCTTGGGAAGTGTTTCTCTATGAAAGACCTAGGAGAAGCTGCCTATATTCTAGGGATAAGGATTATGAGAGACCAGAGTAAAAGACTAATTGGACTTAGTCAGAGTACTTACTTGGTGAAGGCGCTAAAGAGATTCAGCATGCAGGACTCCAAGAAAAGGGAGTTACCTATCCAGAGTAACGCCAGATTGAGTAAAACTCAGAGCCCGAGTACTGAGGCCGAGATAGCAGAAATGAGTCGAGTACCTTATGCTTCTGCAGTAGGTTCGACCATGTATGCTATGACCTGCACTCGACCTGATGTAGCCTTTGCTTTGAGCATGGTTAGCAGATATCAGGGGAACCCTGGCAAGGCACACTAGACTGCGGTAAATAATATCCTCAAGTACCTGAGGAGGACTAAGGACTGGGTCCTTACCCTCGGTGGGAGTGATGACTTGAGAGTTATAGGGTACAGTGATGCTAGCTCTCAGACTGATAGGGATAATTTCCGCTCTCAGTCAGGCTGGGTCTTTACCTTAAATAGAGGAGTAATTACTTGGAAGAGTTCCAAGCAAGAGACAGTGGCTGATTCAACTTGCGAATCAGAGTATACAACAGCAAGCGAGGCAGCAAAGGAGGCAATATGGCTGAAGAACTTGATTGGAGACCTTGGAGTTGTACCGGCTATAAAGGAGCCAATGAGAATTTTCTGTGATAGTGAAAGTGTATTTGCCTTAGCCAAGGAACCAAGGGATCATGGGAGATCCAGACACATCGACAGAAAATACCATTTCATCAAACATCGAATAGAAGAAGGACTCCTCGTGGCAAAGAGGGTATCATCGGATGAGAACCCAAAAAATCCCCTCACGAAGGGACTGAGTAGGGTTAAACATCTCCATCATGATCGGAGCATAGGGCTGAAGGATGATATTAGTTTTAGTAGTTAGGTAATTTGAAAATTTTAAAGTGTAATTGACATTTGATGATGACTAAAAGTTGTATTTATTTATGAGTAAAGTGTTGCTATCTTTTGTCAATCGTTTACTATATTTCTTTTGCATGTTTTGACTTCCAGAATAATTATGTTTGGTATATCATATTATTCAAACCTCCACAGTCGGTCATATGTTGGAAGTAGGTATGAATCAAGACTGTCATGAGTGGTTGTAGAGGTCTAAGTTGTTGGACATGGCTACAACACTCATGAGTGCTCAAAAGTTTTGAGCATTGGACACAACCCACGCTCACTGGTATCAATTCATGGAATTTATCTCGAGTGATCGTGAGACGGTAATATCATATAAGTCTTGAAACCTAGAGATATGACTTGTTGCCTATGAGTTGGTTATGCATTGATCGTATGAAACCGCATTGGTAACTTGATGTTATAAAACGTACTTTTGTGTGTGATTCAACAAGTAGTAGAATAAGCATATGAGTCGAATTTTATTTGTTCCTTCTTAGATTAGAAGCAATATCTGGGCCCCTCAATGATTTTGTTTTGACCTATGTACCGGGCCCGGTTAGAACTGAATTGATGTGTTCAATTTAGTTCTATGTCAAACAAATCAGAAATCGGGAAACAAACTGTTGGACAATAGATAAGACATTGTTCCATGTATTTGTCCGACTGATATCTAGAACAGAGGATTATATGATCACTTATCTTAAATGGCACATCATCATCTTCTCATTTCCGAGAGACCTTGAAAGAGCTACGATTGTTGATCGGTTCCTGAAGTCATACTTACAGATATAGTTATTAGACTTATCCAAGTGGGAGACTGTTGGATAAGGTGTCTAAGTCCATAACTATTTCTGGTATTTACTTGACCCGACCCGACATTGTCCATTTGGGTTGCATGGCATCATGCATTTGGATAGACTAAATGAGAGAAATAACACTTGTGGTTTATTAATATATTATAAGTTCTAATATATTAATAGTATTATTTAATTAGTATTGATCAAGAATTAATTTGGAATTAATTAGGTGATAAAAAGATAACTAATTAAATATATAGGTTGATTATGTAAATCATCCATAACTTGTATAGTGGGCTAAAAGGCTCTATAGATTATCAAGTTGGGTTAAACTCGTAGGATTCTCCATGGATGCTCCATGGGAGTTACAAACCCATGGGTCATGGAAATGAAGAGTCATGTCACATTAGGGTTTACATGGTGTAACCCTAGATGTGACACACTATATAAGTAACATGTTCTCTACCAAAATCGACTACACTAAGTTACAAGAGGGATAGGCCGATTTTTAGAGTGTTACACATTCTCTCAAAGTCATTCCAAAGCATTTGGTGTTGTGTGAAGCATTTGAGGCATCACACTTGGGGTGCTAGGCTCTCAAGGTTTCCAAGGAATCAAATCAACTACAAGGTATGTAATGTAACAATTGGTAAAAATAGGAACGATCGTACGATGCTATGTTTTGATTATTAAGCAATATGAGTATCTTATCAAGAATGGTTGAAGGAATTTAACCGCTTTTATTTAAATAAGTTATTGTGAAATATAAAACAAGTAGCTATTGATAAATTTCGTTATGATGTATGGCTACGAACCATCACCGGTTTGTGAAATTAGCATATAACATCATTTGAACGCAACAAACTTAATTTTTGTATCAACATGTATCTAGTTGATAATTAATTTAGGTTCTATGTAAAACATGTGCTTAATAGTTGTGTAGGATCTAAATTCGACAAATATACGAACCAAAGTGACAAAACGTGTTTAACGATATGGTTAACCGGTTAAATGTCACGAAATTATACATTGGTCAATAAATTTTATATTTAAATAAATTAAAATATAAAATGAATTATTATAAGGTATAATTAAAATGTATCTAAGTGTTTTTGAATAAAAAGAATAAAACATAAACATTAAAGTTCAAATACACAAAAACTACATTGTTATTTTATACTAAGTATACATGTATGTATTTGTACATATGTATTATTATCTAGTGAATGACTAGTTATGGGTCATTACTTAAAGTGATTTCATGTAAGGAATATGATTTCTAAATCAATTAATATAAGAGAATTGGTGGAGATAAGTGCCAACTTAACTAATAAGTGCTTAATCACTTAAGACATTTTACTAAGAATGCTTCTTAATCCCTCTTCTAATTTTCAAGATTAAGACCTTCCCTCTCCTTAACTAGAACTCCTAACTAACTAAATAACTAGTAGTTAGTTGGTTAACTAACTCTATCTCTAAGCAACCACCCAAGCAAGTGGCTAGACAAGATCACATCACTTAAACTCACATCCCATCACAAGCTAGTCTAGGTTTTGTCCCCTTATCCTCTTCCACTCTTTCCTCCTTCATATCCACGAAATTTACTCTTCATTTTACCCTCATTTGACCATCCAATACTCCATGGAATTACTCTCAACCTTCATCTCATTTTCAAGAACAAGAACTTCCTTCCAAAGCCATCAAAACCATGAACAAAAGGGTTGATGTCCCTTTTGTGTTTCAGCCACCATTTCAACCATCTACACCTTCCTTTTTGCTTGATATTTTTACCAAAAAATACCCCTGGAAGTTACTTGTTATGATATTCAAAATTATTGATTCAAAACAGTGAGTAAACTACCCTTTTTCTTGCTCTTTTGCTATGAAATTTCCGTGACAGCAACATAGCCAAAAGAGTGGCTGTTTTGGAGCATCAAACCAACAACCAAAAGTTCATCTTCAACCTTCCATTATTCAAGTATTAACATAAGGTGAGTTCATACCCCTACATTTTCATGTTTTATTCAAGTTTTAAGGGGGGGAATACAAGTTAGAACACTAAACATAACTTAAATTTAAATGACAGCTTTCTACAGAAAAGTTGAGTCCTGTTCACGGACTGTTTTGACCATCTTAAACTTAATATATTTCAAAACTGTACAATATGCAAATAGTTCAAGTTTATACCTTTCTAAGGACTACTCGCACGCGTTCATACGATTTTTCTACAATTTATGGCGATTTTTATAAAACTGCCTGTCATTTCAGAAGTGATTTCGGACCAGTCTGTGAAGATGTTCATTTTCACACTAGTTTGAGACCACTAAAAATCATAATAAAAATTGGGAACAAAGTAGACTCATTTTATAAACTCTCAAAGGTGACGGATTCAGTTTTTGACTTACGATGATTTTTCTATGAGTTTTCTAAAAACAGGGACAGTAAAGGGTAAAACTGTCAAAAGTGGTTTATAGATTTATTAACACCGTCTAATATTTTTGAGCAATGTTTATACATTAAGGAAGTTAAAACACAATCATTTAAATATGTTTAATTACCATTTTTTCAAAAGTGATAAGTACAAAAAGGTCTTTAGTATCAAACTTAAGGATTATTTCATGCAAAGTTTCTAATAAAAACGTAAGAATATGAACAACAATTACGAAACATACCAAATCATCTTTTAAAACTTATACATATATATAACCATATACATATATATATGTTTTGTTTACAAACTTGTCTTCTACATCAAAAATTTCACTTTACTCGTTTTTATCAAATGAATCACTTGTGATTTATTACTACTATGTGAAAACTCTTGTCATACTTTGCATGCACTAGATTTATACAAAGTATTTAGAAATTCCAAAGTATCTTTCGTTGTTAAACCGTTTTAATGCATTTTAAAAACTTATGATTTATGCATTGTCAAAACTTTGTGAGAAAGGATGATCTTTGCATACAAAACTATTACTTTAATACAGACTTAGTTGAGAATCCGTGAGACAAGTACATCTTCAAACACTGCCTTTTTGCTAGGAGGTATCGCTACAAGTCCTGTCTATAACCAGAGTCTCCCGTTACCTGAGTTCGATATCCTACTTATTTAACTATACCACAATTGATAGGTCCACTGCCTTTGTGTGTTAAATTTATATTGGAAAGTAGGATTAAAACTAGTTGGTTTCACACACATCGAGTAGTCTTACAACACTTCCAAAACAAATATCAACCTATTTAATGCTATAGCTACCTTGTAGTCTTAAAACACTTCCACAACAGCCATGGACCCAACCCATGGCCTTGCTATCCATCAATTATACCATAATCAATTGTAGGTCAAAACCTCATCCGACTTCACCCCAATCAGGTGTTTGGGTCATGCTTCAAACCCTAAAGCCTTAATTAGACGAGAACAGGCAAAGATGCTCTAACACAACCCTCAACCTGAACCTATTCACATATGCGTCATGCGCCACTATTATTGCGTCGTAGTCTTTGCTTCCTCTGCCCAACGAGATAACTCTAAATACTCAACCTTCCTCTCTGATTAAAAACTAACCCTTGACATTAACCCTTGTGTAATTCTCGGCTTAACCCACAAACAAAACTGGCTATCCACTTGACATTGGATAGGAAACTTCAAGTTGAATTGAACATGGAGGTATTGTCATTAATCCCAACTGTTTCTCACCCACTTGGAATGGTCTACACATTATCAAAATTGCAACCGTTTGAAATCCCAAGCCATCTACAATTTTACTGCTCGATACTACCACCAACCCAAGCTTACAAGAACTAAACTTTCATAACCCGATGACTTAGCGTACATACAACCCAAAACTGGATAAATACACCCCATCATCTCAACGAAACTCAATATCTCCAAAAACCTTCAACAGATGTTACTTCCAACATCTTTGAGCGACCTAACAGATGAAAAAGAACGAATATCCCTCTATCGAAACATGAAGGTAACCAATCCCGTGACCTACTTATATGAAGCGATTCCTATGCGAACGATATCAACGAACCCTACATTTAAATCCTACACGATCATGTTGAAGCCTCCTCGAACTCCTTGCTGATCCACCAAACATAAAATTGAATGCTGGTTCACCAAGTAGAACACCCAGTCTTCCTCCACTCAGGGCTTTCCCTATAGTTGGTCGATGTCTCCCATATCGAAGTACTAATCTGTCTCACTCGAATACCCTCTATGCATGACTCTCTGTATGCAAAATGGCATATGAAAATTCTCAAAATATCATAACTAGATCATTATGGAGAAATCCTGATTCCTAGGTGGAGACTTAAATAAACCAAACATAGCCTCTCACACACACAATTATATAATCACATGCATAATTAATAATAATAACATGAATATGATGGAAAAGAATACCATACATACCTGTGGCGTCACCCTCCACCTCCTCAATCCATCATGAACTCAAAACCCTAGCATTCCACCTGCAAATTATAGGAGGCTGATACGTAGCTACGTCGGTGGGTGACGTGAAGAACTCATACATTCCCTCATCAATTGACTCAACACCAGAGCCTGCACCTAGACCAGATCCTCCTCCATGAGTGCTTATCACCATTCGAAAAAGCATCCAGGAAACAATCATAACATACCTAAAAATTCCTCATCCTATAGGTTTCTTAGAATCTCCATGACTTTCCTTGATTCAAATATGGATCCTGTGCTTTCAGTAGTACGGGCCTAATACCTTCCACACCAATCAATACTTTCCTCAAGAATCACCGCGAATCCTCTATGTCACCTTCTCAAACTGGTACTCCAAATACCCGCTAAACAATGCATCTAAAACCACTAGACACTTCCAAGGCTCTCCTAAGTTCCCAACCTCACCCTGCCATCAGCTGCTGAAGAACTCCCACTAATTTCAGCTAATTACTTTATAAATATTATCACATGCCATAAAGCTTAGATAATACTTTGACTAAAAGAATCATCCCAATAATGGTTAAACTCAGACGAGAGTTGCAAAGTAGGGCCAAATCAATCACTATGAGATTATTTAACATATGCAGCATGTGACTTAACATATTCACTTAATAGTTAACTCACATCATCAAGAGTTCCACAAAGCACAAAGCAACCAACATTCGTGCAGCAACAATCCGAGCCAAAAACCAATCAAACGACATCTCAAGCACACTTTCTATCAATATAAATTCCAAATCTATCATAAAATCCAATTCCTCTTAGGCTTCAAGGCATCACATATCATGCCAATCTATCTAAGATCATAAATCCATTCTAGCATGTGATTCTAAAAGCTCAACCAACCAACATATAAGGGAATCTCTTATAGCATTCTATCATGTAATCATGAGTAGATCCTTAGCCCTAATATAGCATGCTATACATATATACACATACTAAGGCAAATAAACATGTATGTGTTTTTTTGGGAAATACTTACTTGAGCATGGCTGATTGCATGCATCACACCCCTTTCTTCATAAAATGATTATATATATATATATATATATATATATATATACACACACACACACATAAAAAAAATTAATTTTATAAAAGATATAGAAATGGTCAACATATACTTATATATATATATATATATATATATATATATATATATATATATATATATATTATCACCCCAAATGATAATAAAATATGTACATATATCAAGTTATTCAAAAATATTATATATATATATATATATATATATATATCAAAAGAACGTAAAAGGAAATGTTATATGTGTTTTTTAAAATGTTTGCTTTGTGTATGTACACATTTAAATTGAATTATTTTTCGCTCACATTTTACTACTATAGTTGTGCATGTTTATGTTGTTAAAGTTTTGGTTGGTTTCACTTAGGTTGAAATCTAGTTTTAGTCGAAACGCAGTTGTTATGCTGTCCGATTTGGATAGAAAAACTTTTGTAACTTTATACTTAGGGTTTATTAAGCTTTACAACCAAAAGTATCCGAACATAAACAATTGGGAATTGTAACAAAAACTTGGATAAGAAAACTTTTGTAGCTTTGAACTTAAAGTTCATTAAGCTTTACAACCAAAAGTTTCTGAACATAAACAATTGGGAATTACAACTAAAACTTGGGCGTGTTGTGGAAGTTTCTCAAACTAAGAACACCAACTTAGTAAAGTCCTCAGTAATAACCGTTAATCTTTTGAGAGCGAAGAATGTGTGCATAGATCTATCTTTTCGGGTTGACACCCCCTCTGTGGTTGCTGGCTATAACCATCGTTTGTCGAAACAAAATGGATAGCAACTTCTTGTATTTATCTTACTCTTTTTATCACGACGTCAATGAAGCATCGTTAGGACAACAAGCACCAATCTGATTTTCACTATGCTTCACGTAGGCAGGTTCAAGTCATATCACTTGATTATTATTCCACAAAATCCTAGACACGAAAATACTAATACCAACTAAGAAAAGGTTGTATGTAATGTAGAGATTCACATGTAGAATGTTAAATAAATTGTTAGTGTTTATTTACATATAATAAATTATTCATTATAAGTAAGTTAACATGAATACTTGTATCTGATTACAATTATGAGTTTCACATAAGTAATTTCGGTAACATTTTTGGTTATATACTTTAACAAAATTTTCTATGCAAACATTCTACGTTTTATAAAATAGACTTTTTATAAAATTCACTATAACTTGATTATAACTTCACGTAGCCAAAATTCACTTCAAAAACACTAATACAAGTCAGAATAGAACTGTATTTAGTATAAGGGTTTACTCTTAGATCAGGATTAAAGTTAGTGTTTTATTTAAGTAAAATAAATACTTAAGAGTACACAACAAAAGATCATGTTGGCTTCAACTTATATTTCATAAGTAAATCAACATCCATGTACGTGAGAAGTGGCATCTTCTTTATTTAATATGCAGAATGAAGTGAGCTGCACATATTTCCTTTGCGAATAAATGGTAGAATTGACTAGAGTTGGCCAAAAGCAAGTGAATAATAAGAATCCATATCTCTTTCTTGCGTGAATAATAAGAATCCAACTTGTGTTCGCGCTAAACAATCGTTTCATCTCCTTTGTTTAAGATTCCTACTAAAACTTGCTCTTCCTTAGGTATTTAAGCTCTTCGATGGGTATATTGACATGTGTAACCATAGATTTGTGCTTAAAATTCATGCGTTTCAACATCAGTGCAGAATCGTGGTGAGATAGTGGTCACTCGCGGTGCGATTTTGCGTCCAATATCTCCCGTCTACGTTTCAGCTATTTTTCACGGCACATAGTAGATAATTGTTGCATGATTTGTACAATATCTTTAATTTTTCTTCAAAAATAATTTCCGTATCAACTTGTGTTTATTATGCACTCGGCTTCCTTCCTTTGCAAGCTCATTCTTCTGGTCCTTGTAAGATCACCCCACACTTATGTGGTGCCAAATCCTTCTTCATTTTTCCCAATTGTTTTTTTCCATAAGCTCTACGCTTTTTCTGATTTTCGAAATGTATGCAAATTATTGAACTTCATGACAGCTTGCGAAGTCTAATATGTCTACAAAAATCTAAACATCCAAGAGAACTATCCGGCAAACTAAATTTAAATAAACATCAGACCATATAAACAAATTAAAAACACACCAAAATAATAAATAAGTCCATATACCAAACAAAATAAATAGATAACAAGATCACTCATTGTTAGCGGAGTCATGCTAATGCACCCTTATATTCTTGTGGAGATTGCAAAAACTAATGGCCGCTAGAACTGTCTAAATCACTCGTTTGTTGTTCAATGCGATGGTTTTTTGATACATAATCGACAAAAATAACAACCAAAACAGAACAAAATATTCCATTATTCAGTCACAAAAAATTTAAAAATAGATCCATGCTTGTTTCGACCATAAGCCATGCATATTGGAGCTACACATCGTGTGGAAGTCGTGATTTCAAGGGTTCTTTTTTGCTATGATGCAGACTACCTTTTGCATAAGGGTTGCACTCATTTGATCTGCTTAAACATGTAAATTATTCAGTAGAAACCTTTTTCAAAAAGTTACTCGTTATCAAATGAAATAAATACATTAAAATAACGAAAGATACAAAAAGATAAAACTAAGTAAACAAACAAAATAAAGTAAATTAAGCGATACCCATTATAGTCAAGATGAGGAGCCAAAGTGTAACACCCATGTTCCAATATGGTTTAGTTTTTATTCTCTAGGGCTAAAGATGGAGTTTTTGGGAAAAACTCTGTGCCACAGCGTGGAGCAAGGATGCCCACGGCTGGAATTGTATACGTGGCACGCGTATTTTATTGATCCACCACGGTATGGCCAAGGAAATCCACAGTGTGTCAACTGATTAGGCCCAAGCCCAAGACTATTTTTGGGTTCCATTCGTATTTAAGCCTCTCTATCTTAGTTCTAGGGTTCATTTCTAAGCCTCTATCCCCCTCAACCTCAGATAAACCCTAATCCTTTCCCTCTTGGTGGTTTTGGATCATTTTGGGTGGGTTTGGTGCTTTTGGGAAGGAAGTGAGGAAGAATTGGTGCGAGGATCAAGCAGTCAACACTTTATCATCTTGGTTATCATCTTCTGGACCATTTTTAAGTATTCAAATCTATATCTTTTGAGTTATTCTCTTAGATCTAGGTTGTTTAGGTCCCTTTTTGGTTTATTGAGTTAATTGAGTGAATGGATGGAATAAAGTTGGCAACTTTATTGCTCTCTGGTGTCCCTTAAGCATCATATCTTATGGATCTGAAGCTTGGTGGTGTCTAGTCAATCTTGCATAAGCTTAGGTAATTTTCTTTCTATTTGAACTAAGATGAGTTAAGGACATGCATGGGGCCTTGATGTCCATCAAATAATCATTTTTATGGACATTTGGTGCCCTCTTTAGCTTTAGGCAGAGTTAGGGTTAAGGACTTTTTTGGATTAAGGGCTTAATGGTTAAGACATTATGGATTTTGGCTTTATTTGGACCTAGGGTTTGAGATCTTGATCTCTTTGGGTTTCTTAATGAATAAAGATGGAAACTTTATTCATTTAGACCATAGTTTGGACCATATCTGAGCATTGGAGCTCTTGGAATTGAGGAAGGCAGCTTAATTCAGTAAGCTATTGGAAACCAGTGCCCACGACGTGGCAACTGGGAATTTCCCGTAAGTTGGATGGGTGAACGCCACGACATGGCCAAGCAAGGCCATGATGTGGCGGTCAACTAAAGTCAAATCTATCCATTGACTTTGACCGTTGACTTTTGGTATGGGTTGACTTTTTTGCCAATCTCTATTTTTAGGAAAGTTTAGGGTTTGCCTTGTGTAGATTGGCAGGAGGTGTTTTACACCTATCTTTTGGCAGGAGAGCAGTTAGTTGTGGTTAACGCAGTTTTGAGATGAGTCGTATTCGGTTTTGTGATTCAGGTGAGTCTCCTCACTATACCCATGGGTTGAAGGCACCAATGCCGACCCACTAGGATCTGTGATGCTAGTTGTCTTTATGACTCTTGCATGGTATGTTGGGCTAGGTCCATATTATGACGGGCCAGGCCCACTGTATGATGGGTTGGGCCCATGGATTTTTAAGGGCTAGGCCCTATGTATGTTATGTAGGATGTAGTTGTCTTTGTGACACTCGCATTGTATGTCGGGATAGGCCCATTATATGACGGGCTAGGCCCATTACTATGGGTTGGTCCCAATGTGAGGACTAGGCCCAAGGTATGTATAGTATGTGGTATTTTCGGGAACTCACTAAGCTTTTTGCTTACGGGTTTTATGGTTATGGTTTCAAGTACTTTTGGTTCGATAGGGAAGGCCCGACTTGATCGTAGCGCATCCACCCATGTTTCCTTAACTATATGATTTTGGGATTGTACTCTGATAACTGTTTTTATTCTAAAATACTTTTTGAATAATTGGAAAAAGGATAATTGGTGTTTCTGGTTGAACTAAAAATGAAAATTTTACCTTATGGTTTTTTGGTCGTTAGAAGTTGGTATTAGAGCCTTGGTTTGAGGGATCCGGGCACACTTGCGAGTGTGACTGAACTCAAATCAAGGAGTTAGTAATCTTTTAGAAGAAAATAAATTTCATAAAAGGCTTTTATAAAGAAAAAGTGGGTGTGGTGCATGCAATTATCCGAGCTCAAGTAAGTGATTCCCAGAATACTCATACTTGTTGATATGTTATATGATATGAATGATTATATGTTAGGATAAGGCTAGGGATACTTTCAGGAAATGTAGGATAGATTGGCATGATATGTGATGTGTTGTAGCCTAGGAAGAATTTGATGCTATGATTGGGAATACGTATTGGAAACAATAATTGCTAAGTGTATGCTTTAAAAATTATATATGATTAGGATCATATAGCCCTAGAATAACTGAGTTGGTCTTATTTCCTGTTCCTCGTTTGGTTGTGATCATAGGGTAGAGTATTTTATTCAACTGTCTATTCGATCCTGTATTATCTATAATTTACATGCATAAGGAAAACGACAGTGAGAGTGGAAGTTCCTAGCATGGGTTATAGTAAGTGATCTTAGGATGCCCTTTGTTGTTCTGTAGTTTGGAGTGTTACTGCACGAATGCTGCTTACTTTGTGCTTTGTGGAACTCTTAGTGATGTGAGTTAACTATTAACTGGATGTTTTAAGTCACGTGCCATAAAGGTTAATTAATCTCAGAGTGATGGATTTGACTCTACTACGCAACTCTCGTTTGAGTCTAACTGTTGTAGGGTTGAGTCTTTTACTCGAACGATTATCTAAGTTTTATGACATGTCATTGTATTCATGAAGTAGTTATGTAACACCGTAAAAATTTAAACAATTTTTCGCATTTGTAAATACATTTTTAACAAAACCATTCATTCATAAAATGTCATAGCATCATGTTTTTGTTTCACAAAATGTTTCCCAAGATCAAAATACATTTAATCCCATATGTGTGTGTACGAATCAAGTCGGCGCCTTCCCGCGATCATCACTAGTACCTGAAACACATAACACTGAACACTGTTAGCATAAGCTTAGTGACTTCCCCAAAATACCACACTAACACATAATAGCCACTCGAGGTTGTAACTCTGTTGACCCTCTGGTCAATGTGTCTCAGTGGGGCCCTCTATCCCCAACTCTCTGTGGGCCTTCTGGCCCTAACTCTAGGGACCCGAAAGTCCCAACTCTGTAACTCTGAATCATACATATCACATATCACAATAAATCACAACACATAATAACATGCAATCACACCGGCATATAACTCTATAGTACTCTGTCTCATAACTTTATTACCACACTAGGTAAAGTATAGTGAGAAGACTCACCTCGGGTATCTCGGTAAATCTCTGACTCGGTAAACGCTGGCCTAGCCTCCGCCTAATCATATGAAATAAACACTCTATTTAATATAACTCTCAAAGCCTAGACTATGCTCTCTTATGACACTTTCAGAAGGTTAAAAGACCATTTTACCCCTCTCATAACTCAAAGGCCCCACAATAGACCATACCCTAAAAGTCAACCAAAAGTCAACTCTCCAGGTTACGCTGCGCGTACCAGATGTGTATGCTGAGCGTACCTGGCTGCATCTCATAATCAGGGAGCGCCACCCAGTACGCGGCGCGTACTAGGGATTACGCCCGGGGTGCTCCCCTGCTTCAGCCCTTTAGCTCTTGAGGTCTTAAACAGTTAAGACCTACGTCCATATTTTAGATCTGACCCCATCTAAGCCCCTTAATCCATAAAGTTGATGACTTTAAGCCTTTGCATGGCCGAACAAGTCACCAACTCCCACAATGATCCAACCTTTAACTCTAGAAGGCTTAATACACATGCATGACTTCAAACTAACATCCAAGATGGAAACTTTATGGCTCTAAATCACCAATACCACTGAAAAGGACAGATCTCGGACCATGGAGCACTTTACACTCATAAAGTCTCCACCTTTGGGTTTTTTAGCCCTAAAAAGGGCACATACAACAACAACCAAAAGAAGAGGAAAGTTTTGAACTTTATACCTCCAAGTGTAGCCCTTTTCTCTGTAGATCTCAGATCCAAAATGGCACCTCAAGCTTTAGCTTCCAAGAACTCCCTTCCTTCTTCTTCACTAAGTCACTAAAGCACCAAAAAGCTCAAATCAACACTCTCACACACTAAGGACGATGGGGCTCTCTTTTAGGGTTTCACTCACTGTTATGGAGGCTGAGAAATGAGCCATAACACCCTTTAAATAGTGCACAAGATGCATTAGGGTTTTTTTTGCACCTGAGCCGGGTACGCACGACGTAACTCTAGGTACGCCCAACGTACCTTGGCGACTCTGCGTCCAAATTAAGCGCATGAGTACGCGCAGCATACCCCTCTGGTACGCCCAGCGTACTCACTTGCTACAATCCCACCACTCAAGGACTAAACATGCCCAATCAACAAAGAACAAGGATGAAAGAAATGTACCTGAATATCGGGGTGTTACAATTCTCCCCCACTAGAACCAGACTTCGCCCTCGAAGTCTCATTCCTCGAACAACTCTGGATGCTGCCCTCGCATCTCCGAATTTGACTCCCAAGTCCTCTCGGACCCCTTCCGATGTTGCCACTGAACCAAAACCTAAGGTACTTCCTTGTTCCTCAAAACCTTGATCTTCCGATCTCCGATTGCCACCGGTCATTCAGCATAATTCAGGCTCGCATCCACCTGAATATCCTCCAATGGTACCACTGCCGACTCATCGGCTATACACTTCCGCAATTGCGACACGTGGAAAGTGTCATGGATCTGACCTAACTCTGCAGGTAGCTCCAACCGGTAGGCTACCCTACCTACCCTTGCAATCACCCAAAAAGGATCGATATAACAGGGCCCCAACTTGCCCCTCTTCCTGAATCGGATCAGTCCTTTCCAAGGAGAGACCTTCTGGAGTACAAAGTCACCGACCTGGAACTCGAGCTCGGACCAGCGCCTTTCCGCATAACTCTTCTGACGACTCTGAGCGGTCAATAACCTCTGCCTGGCCTGTTGTATCTGCTCAGTCGTCTGCAGCACAATCTCTGTACTACCCATAACACGCTGCCCGACCTCTCCCCAACAAATGGGGTCCAACACCTCCTCCCATACAACAGCTCAAAGGGTGGCATACCAATGCTCGAATGATGGCTGTTGTTGTAAGAAAACTCTGCCAAGGGCAAATACGTGTCCCAACTCCCCCCGAAATCCAACACACATGCCTGAAGCATATCCTCGAGCGTCTGAATCGTCCGCTCACTTTGTCCGTCAGTCTGGGGGTGATATGCGGTACTAAAATGCAGCCTAGTACCCAATTCCTCTTGAAATTTCTTCCAGAATTTGGAAGTGAAACGCACATCTCGGTCTGAGACAATCAAGATTGGCACTCCATGCCGCGATACCACTTCTCTCACGTACATCTCTGCCAACTTCTCTGCGGAAGAGCTCTCACTGATAGCAAGGAAGTGGGCGCTCTTTGTCAACCTGTCCACAATCACCCAAATTGCATCGACTCCCTTAGCAGTCCTAGGCAATTTGGTGATAAAATCTATGGTAATCTGTTCCCACTTCCATTCGGGAACCTCCAAAGGCTGCAACTTACCATGCGGTCTCTGGTGCTCGGCCTTAACCCTACGGCAGGTTAAGCACCTCTCAACAAACCACGCGACATCCCTCTTCATACAGGGCCACCAATACTCCCTCTTCAGGTCTAAATACATCTTAGTGGCCCCAGGATGGATCGAGAACTTCGACTGATGAGCCTCTCCCATCAAAATGGTACGCGTCCCTCCCACAAATGATACCCAGATACGCCCCTGAAATGTCATAAGCCCCCGGCTATCGGTAACGAACTCCGATACCAACCTAACAACTCGCTCTCTCTTCTGGGTCTCAGGCTGCACAGCCTCAACCTGTGCCCCACGAATGGTGTCCAACACCAGAGCTATCACGGTTAATCTCAAACATACATCGCGCAATGGGGTGCTCTCTGCCCTACGGCTCAGTGCATCGGCTACAACATTAGCCTTGCCCGGGTGGTACAGGATCTCACAATCATAATCCTTGACCACGTCCAACCACCTCCTCTGTCGCATATTTAGGTTGGGCTGATCCATCAAATACTTCAGGCTCTTGTGGTTCGTGTATATCGTACACCGAACCCCGTACAGATAGTGACGCCAAATCTTGAGGGCAAACACCACTGCCCCCAACTCTAGATCGTGGGTGGGATACCTCGTCTCATGAGGCTTCAGCTGCCTCGATGCATATACTATCACATGCCCTCTCTGCATCAGCACCGCTCCCAACCCTAAGATCGACGCATCATAATACACCACAAAGTCCTCCATTCCCTCTAGGAGGGCTAACATTGGGGCTTCACATAGCCTCTGGAGAAGCGTCTCAAAGGAGGTCTGCTGCTCTGGGCCCCATGAAAAAGCGACACCCTTCCGTGTTAACCTGGTGAGTGGCACGACGATGTTGGAGAAATCCCTGATAAATCTCCGATAATAGCCTGCCAACCCTAAGAAACTCCTGATCTCGGAGGGTGACCTCGGCACCTCCCAACTCATCACTGCCTCCACTTTGGCCGGGTCGACCAATATCCCCTTCTAGTTAACGAGGTGCCCTAGGAACTGGACCTCTCGCAACCAGAAATCACACTTGGAGAATTTGGCGTAAAGCCTCTCCGATCTCAGTACTCCGAGGATCTCCCTCAAATGCTCCTCATGCTGCTCTTTGGATCTCGAATACACCAAAATATCGTCGATGAACACGATAACCGACCGAACCAACATCGGCCTGCACACTCTGTTCATGAGATCCATGAACACTGCCAGGGCATTGGTGAGTCCGAAAGGCATCACCACAAACTCGTAATGCCCATAACGAGTCCTGAACGTTGTCTTTTGGATGTCCTCATCTCCTACCCTTACCTGATGATACCCAGAACTCAAATCGATCTTGGAGAACCAAGATGCTCCCTGCAACTGATCGAACAAATCATCGATCCTCGACAACGGGTAACGGTTCTTGACCGTCAGCTTATTCAACTCCCGGTAATCAATGCACATCCGGTGTGAACCATCCTTCTTCTTGACAAAAAGGATAGGCACTCCCCACGGCGAGCTGCTTGGCCGAATAAACCCCTTTCCCAGCAGCTCCTGAAGTTGCGAGGATAACTCTTGCATCCCTGGAGGTGCAAGGCGATACGGCACCTTGGCGATAGGCGCGGCCCCTGGAACCAAATCGATATTGAACTCCACTTGCCTCACGGGAGGAACACCCAGAAACTACTCTGGAAATACGTCCGGGAACTCATGCACTATCAGAACCTCCTCAACTGACCTCGGTCTCTCTGAATCAACCCGCATATCCATCACATACGCCACAAAGCCCTTACAGCCCTGCTGTACACACTGCCTCACTCTAGCGGCCGAACAAAATGCTGACCCAGAATGTGTACCCTCGCCGTACACCGTAAGAACTCCCCCACTAGGGTCTCGTATGGTCACCAGCTGTCGCTCACAGTCGATAACCGCTACGAATCTGCTCAACCAGTCCATGTCCACAATGACACAGACATCACCCATCGCAATAGGAACCAAATCAATCAGGAACTCAACACCGAAAATCTCGAATATGCACCCTCGAATCACCTATGTGGCATATATCACCCTCTCATCAGCTATGGAAACTCTCAGAGGTCGACTCAACGCCTCACGACTAACACTGATATGCTGACTAAAAGCCAAAGATACAAAAGACTGACTCGCACCCGAGTCAAATAACACGAATGCAGGTACATAATTCACAAGAAAAGTACCTACGCATAAAATAATATAAGCACAAAACCTCAACATCAAAATAAATACATGAAAGAATACATACCAGCCACGACATCGGGCGCTGACCGGACCTCCTCTGCGATCAACTGAAAGGATCTCCCTTGTGCCTTCGGTGCCTCGGCCCTCACTGGCCGACTCTCGGTAGCTCTGATGGCGGCAGGGGCAGATCCCTGAGATGCTCCCTGTGCTGATCTCCGCAACTGCGGACACTCTGCCTTCTGGTGTCCGGTCTGGTTGCAGTGAAAACATACTGCAAACCCCTTGGGGCAGTCCTTGGCTATATGCCCCTCCTTGCCACATTTGTAGCAAGACCCTGCTCTGCACACCCCGTCGTGGCTCTTGCCGCACTTGCCACAAGTGCGGCCCCTCTGGCTCCCTGATCTCGAATCGGCAGGCTTGGCCCGCTTGGCTACCGGCTGTGACTGCACCGGTCGCCGATCCCTCCCCTGAAACTCAGCTTCCTCCCTAGCCTGAGTCTCCAACTCTATCTCCCTCTTCCGGGAATTTGCCTGAAGCTCGGAAAATGTCCGGTACGTCGAGTTCGCCACGAACTCACGTATATCCCTCCTCAGAATGCTCAAATATCGACTCATACATGCTTGCTCGGAGGACACGTGCTCTGGGCAGAACATCGTCCGCTCATGAAACATACTCGTAATCACCATAAGAGACTCAGTACCCTGCTTGAGGGTCAGAAACTCCTGTGCCAAACGCTCCCTCTCCACCTGGGGAACGTACTCATCTTGGAACATAGCAGTGAACCTCTCCCAGGTCACTGCTGCAAGCTCAGCAGGCGTATAGTGCGCCGTCACAAACTTCCACCAGTCCTTCGCTCCCAAGCGAAGCTGGTTCAGCGCGAACCGGACTCTCAAATGCTCAGGAGATGAGCAAGTAAAGAAACACCCCTCTATGTCTGAAATCCATCTCATCGCCGCAATCGGGTCCTGGGTCCCGTCAAACTCCGGTGGTTTTGTGTTGCTGAACTCTCGGAACAGCAACGCATCACCACCCTACGGCCTCGTTGCAGCTATAGCTGCAGTGGCCGCAGCAACAGCAGCCTCAGAAAGAGCAGCGTACTTCTCATCAAATGTCTCTATCAGCGTGGTCTTGATAGACCCGAACATCTCTGGTATCTCCGCCCTGATGGCCGCAACCACCTTCTCCTGGATGATCCTACGGATCTCCTCATCCCTCGTATCGCTGGTCCCTGGTGTGTGGTGAGTCCCAACCATGATCTCTCTCTCTCTCTAAAATACAACATAAGAATAATATCAGGGACTCGCTCGAGTATACTCACACTCGAATACTCCATCCTACTTGTCCCTTGGTACTCCAAAGATTCTTACTTGGACTGTGCACTGACCCGGTGTCTTCAGTAGTACGGGCCCAATACTACCATCCACACCGCATCATCATCCACCCCAAGTCCTCCTCCAAGAGTACCAAGTCCCAAGCACGCTACTTTCTCTAATCATATAATACTCGCAAGCAGATCTCTCACAATCTCCTTGATGCTACCTAGACACTCTGCAATATTCATAGCAGCAAGACTCCTTGACTCACACATCACATATCAGGCCACTCTAGTCCTAATAAGAATACCTACTCTACTCTAGCATGCATATCATGGCTCATCATATAACATATCACATCATATCTCATAACACATATAATAATGGCATTTTGGGAAATCACCGTTCGGGCGTTGGCTGTTCGTACACACGACTCTGCTCTGTTTGTCTCGTAAGTTCTTCTTTTGAAACTTGTTTTATTATCAAAATTTTCTCAAATCCTCGGTTTGAGTTCAGATACGCCCGAAGGTGCACCCGAATCCCTCAAACCTAGGCTCTGATACCAACTTGTAACACCGTAAAAATTTAAACAATTTTTCGCATTTGTAAATACATTTTTAACAAAACCATTCATTCATAAAATGTCATAGCATCATGTTTTTGTTTAACAAAATGTTTCCCAAGATCAAAATACATCTAATTCCATATGTGTGTGTACGAATCAAGTCGGCGCCTTCCCGCGGTCATCACTGGTACCTGAAACACATAACACTGAACACTGTTAGCATAAGCTTAGCGACTTCCCCAAAATACCACACTAACACATAATAGCCACTCGAGGCTATAACTCTGTTGACCCTTTGGTCAATGTGTCTCAGTGGGGCCCTCCAGCCCCAACTCTCTGTGGGCCCTCTGGCCCTAACTCTAGGGACCCAAAAGTCCAAACTCTGTAACTCTGAATCATGCATATCACATATCACAATAAATCACAACACATAATAACATGCAATCACACTGGCATATAACTCTATAGTACTCTGTCTCATAACTCTATTACCACACTAGGTAAAGTATAGCGAGAAGACTCACCTCGGGTATCTCGGTAAATCTCTGACTCGGTAAACGCTGGCCTAGCCTCCGCCTAATCATATGAAATAAACACTTTATTTAATATAACTCTCAAAGGCTAGACTATGCTCTCTTATGACACTATCAGAATGGTAAAAGACCATTTTACCCCTCTCATAACTCAAAGGCCCCACATTAGACCATACCCTAAAAGTCAACTCTCCGGGTTACGTTGCGCATACCAGATGTGTACGCTGAGCGTACCCGGCTGCATCTCAGAATCGGGGAACGCCACCCAGTACGCGGCGCGTACTAGGGATTACGCCCGACATACTCCCCTGCTTCAGCCCTTTAGCTCTTGAGGTCTTAAACAGTTAAGACCTACGTCCATATTTTAGATCTGACCCCATCTAAGCCCCTTAATCCATAAAGTTGATGACTTTAAGCCTTTGCATGGCTGAACAAGTCACCAACTCCCACAATGATCCAACCTTTAACTCTAGAAGGCTTAATACACATGCATGACTTCAAACTAACATCCAAGATGGAAAACTTTATGGCTCTAAATCACCAATACCACTGAAAATGGACAGATCTCGGACCATGGAGCACTTTACACTTATAAAGTCTCCACCTTTGGGGTTTTTAGCCCTAAAAAGGGCACATATAACAACAACAACCAAAAGAAGAGGAAAGTTTTGAACTTTATACCTCCAAGTGTAGCCCTTTTCTCTGTATATATCTCAGATCCAAAATGGCACCTCAAGCTTTAGCTTCTAAGAACTCCCTTCCTTCTTCTTCACTAAGTCACTAAAGCACCAAAAAGCTCAAATCAACACTCTCACACACTAAGGACGATGGGGCTCTCTTTTAGGGTTTCACTCACTGATATGGAGGCTGAGAAATGAGCCATAACACCCTTTAAATAGTGCACAAGATGGATTAGGGTTTTTTTGCACTTGGGCCGGGTACGCCCAGCGTAACTCTAGGAACGCCCAACGTACCTTGGCGACTCCGCATCCAAATTAAGCGCATGAGTACGTGCAGCGTACCCCTCTGGTACGCCCAACATACTCACATGCTACAATCCCACCACTCAAGGACTAAACATGACCAATCAACAAAGAACAAGGATGAAACAAATGTACCTGAATCTCGGGGTGTTACAAGTTAGCTGACATTAGTAGGAGTTCTTCAGCAGCTGATGGCAAGGGGAGGTCGGAACCTACAAGAGCCTAAGAAGTGTTTTAGCGGGTTTGATTGCCTTGTTTAGTGAGTACATGACTCTTGAGGAAAGTATGGATATATGTGGAAGGTAGTATTGGGCCCGTACTATTGAAAGCATAGGATCCATACTCGAATCGAGGGGATTCACGAAGAATCTAGGAAGCCTATGGATGAGGATTTTTGGGTATGTTTTGATTATTGTATGGTCACTTTTCAAAATGGTGATGAGCACACGTGGAGAAGGTTCAAGTTCTGGTTCAGGATTAGGTTCAAGTACTGAGTCGATTGATGAGTAGATGCGGGAGTTCATCTCTTTGGAGATCACCCATGGTATTTTGGAGCAGACTCCTATGATCTTTGGAACGACCAATGAGGGTATTATGGAGATTTTGGTTGAGCGTCTGGGCGCATTCCACACTGCGATTATGGCTATTATGAGAGCTTGCACTATTTCCTTCCACGAGTTTCGGGCTTGTGGAGCTCCTGAGTTCTTTGGGGAGAACGATCCCATTTCTAGTAAGAGGTGGTTAGCGGATATGGTGAGTGCTTTCCGGATGAGTTTCTGCCCAAAGGGTCGAAGTTTAGATTTGCTTTCTGTCTTTTGAAAGATAGAGCTCGAGATTGGTAGGAGGAGGTAGATTTCGCTTTGGGAGGTGAAGCCATTGAAACGATAACTTGGGATGAGTTTGTGACCCGGTTTAGGGTGGAGTTTAAACCAACTATTGAGGTGTAGCAGTTTGCGAGGGAGTTTAGGAGAAGGCTCTTTTGGTCCCACAATATGTTGTAGACGAGGAGATGAAGAAGACAAGGTACCATGATATGCTGCAAGATGATACCCGAGAGTTTGTTAGCTTTTCAGCTTGTCGGACTTTAGTGGACATGATAGCTAGAGTCCGAGAGCAAGAGATTGATTTGGAGCACATCATGAAGAGGAATCCAAAGCAGATTCAGATCGTAGTGGGCCAAGCGAAGAGGCCCAAAACTCAGGATTCACATTTGGGAGGCCATCAGGGTTGGGGCCATTATGCCAAGTATGGGAGGACCCATGAGGGTAGTTGTTGGGAGAAAGGAATGGGGTGTTTCAGTTGTGGTCTGATGGGTCATTTTAGTAGGGATTACCACCGTAGATCAGTTTCGATGTGTTTTCATTGCAACTACGTGGGCCACAAGAAGGCTGATTGTTTGAGGTTGATGGGATGGTGCAGTGAGTCCACCTGCTCCAGTTACTTTGAGGATCACTAATAGTCATGTGGGCAGGACGAAAGCCCTAGCAGCGATGAGTCGAACATTGCAGCTTTGGTAGGGGAGGCTTGAGTTTTATTAGTCGCTATCACGGGTATGTTATCTTTTGTTCTCTTCAATTTATATTCTTTTGAATCATGTGATTGAATGCGTGAGGCATTATCTTTGGACTACTTCTCTGTTATTTCCTGGTTGATATTATCAAGGATTCTTATATGCCATTTTTGCATGACAAGAGTTATGAGTGGGATACGTCTTGTTGAGCTAGATTTAAATGGTCAGGTAGTTTGTTGTGGGCCATTGGTGGAAAAATCAGGGGTATCATTTGGAAGATCAGTATTCGGATTAGCATGATTATTTCAACAATGAAGTCAGAGTTCAGAAGTGTTGCGTCTCTCAGTGGGGATGACGATTGTTTATGGAAGGACTTTTGGGTCTGCTTGCTACCGTTACTAGGGAAGGAGCGGTAGCAAGAGGAAGATGATGGCGGTCGCATGATTTTGTTCAGGCATTGGAACTGTCAAAGAGATTTCGAAATTGTATCAGTTGAAGACGGTTAAGATTACATAGATTTGGTAAGTGTGATGTTGGTTTGGTGATCAATCAGTTCCGGCAAGGGAAGTTATTATTCACTGTTTTTAGTAAGTTTGGCAAGGTGTAGTTTTATCCAAGTGTGGGAAAACCATTTGGATTTCCGGGAATAAAATCCGGTGCGGAAGCAAAGAGAGTTCCACATCCTAGTCGAGAAGGAAACTAGTTCAAGTGGGAGGTCGCACAAGGTTAAGGATTAGAAACTTTCAACGATAGGTGGGCACATTCGTAGTAACTCACGGAATACATGTGATTGGATCCAAGTTAAGGGTTGTGTTAGAGCCTCTATTGTAACGCCCGCAGATCCGGACAAGTCAATTTAGAGATAATAGGGGTCGAAAACGACTTTTCGACAAAAGATTATTTTGAATAAATAATCTTAACCAAGTTGTAGAATATGTCTCAAGGGGTCCATACATATAAAGAACGCCAAAATCTGAGTTATAACGAAGAAGTTATGACCCGTCGAAGTTTCGAGACAAAACCGGCACGACACCGGGAAACGTTAAAAGTGAATTTACGATAGAGCGATATTCAACCTTAGCGATCTAAACTAAAGTCGTAGAATACGTTAAACCAAGAGCGTCCATAAAAAGAAATCCCAAATCTGACTTCGTATGAGGAAGTTATGATTTTTTGAAGTTTTGGATTAACATTGTACAACCTGGAATTCGAATATTAGATCGAGCGGTTTTCAGCTGACACAACCTAAACGAAAACCGAAGATCTCGTTAATAGTAGCGTAACGATAAAAAGACAGACGAAAACGGACGTCGGATGAAGAAGTTATGAGATTTTAACGGACCAATCCTGTCCCGGCCTATTAAATAATATAACTTTTAAAATAGATTCAAAATTAGCCAACGTATTCTAAACGAAAGTTGTAGAGTACGTTCCCGCCTACGCGTGGAAATAACGAACGTCGAAAACGGAGCTTGTATGAGGAAGATACGAATTTTTGAATTTTGGACTCGGATTTGCAAAGCCTGATGTGATGATGATGACGTGGCCGATTTCCAGCCGTTTGATGCTGATGACAGAACTCGCTTTGGATGGAGACACGTAGCCCTCGCTACGCCCAACGTCCGAACTCGGAACACACCGCATATGAGAAGCTCTTCTCCGGCCCAACTTCTCCCACGTTTCACCTCCGAGACCTTGCCACGTGTCTTGCCAGCTGCTGATCTTATCCAACGAATGCCCCGCGTAGCGAGGCCTCTCGGCGTATAAAAGGGAACCGAGGGCAGCCTCATTCTTCACCCATTTTCACTTCTCTCTCTGAATACTTTCTCTCTGTAAGTGCCCTAACCCCCCCCCCCCCCCCCCCTTAAACCCTAGGGAATCCCCCTAGCACTCAAAGGAAGCCCCGAGATTCCCAGAGTCCCGAAAAAAAAGGGTCTTTCGGTTCGGAAACGCTGCTCCAAACGAAGCCCGGTTTTCTGTAAAACCTGTTGTAAGTGAGCTACGCCTACGCTATTTTTAATATAGCTTTTATTTAATTATAGTAACATTATTAGGACCTTAAAATAATTATTTGGGCTATTATTATGAGTTATATAGTGTTATTTAATGCTTATATAAAAATAATAATAGCTAGACTATTAAATTAGTCTCGGTGAATATTGAACTAAACCCTAGTAGTAATGATACTAGGTTATGTCGAGGGAAATTGTTTTAAGAGTAACGAATTGTTGTCCGAGTGCCGAGTCACCACCTTAACAAGTGAGTGCATAGTTACTTTCATCTTACACATAGATATGAAGTATTTTATATAAATTACATGCTATGTGTGCATATTATCTAAGTACTTGCTGTCTATGCTGGATGAACGATTTTATACATGTTTTAAATGATTTAAACTATATATGTATTTTATATCTATGATAATGTTGGGGTAAAATGGGTAGATGTAATAGATGGAATATGAGTTGTGAGGTGTTATAGACCACGAGGTGAGGGTGAGAGGTGGACGATGTAAGAAGCCTTTCCCCAAATGATGGCCCCGTCATTCAGTAGAGTATGGATGACAACTCCAGACTATTCTAGACAGTCCAGTGGAACACTAGCAGACTCGCAACCTGTAGGTGTGGTGAACGATGTGTTCACCCAGTGTACTCTAAACCCTGGTGATCATGCAAACTTGATGCCTAAACCTTGGGGATCATGCAGACTTGATGCCTAAACCTTGGTGATCATGCAGACTTGATGCCTAAACCCTGGCGACTATGCAGACTTAGTGCCCGTTGTGTAAACCGTGGCAACGATGCACTTCGTGCCGATTCCTTAGGATGATCCTTAGGAGTGAATGAACAAGAAATAGCTGATTCTTAGGGTAGATCCTTAAGAATAAAGAAGATAATGGGGATGGGTAATTGGCTTGATTGCTTGATTGTTTAAACATAATAATTATATTATTATGGGTTGAAAACCCTATGTACTCACCAGGTTTCCCAACCTGACCCACTCAGTTTATTTATATCACGGGTGTTGATATGAAGTCACATTACACTGAGAGATTAAGGAGATATAAATCAGTAGTGATAATAAATGTAAGTTCTGTTTATGCTTATGTTTCTGTATTGACGATGACATCCCAATGTTTTAAAAAGAATAAAATACATTTCTTCGGAAATGCTTTGATAACGTATTTATCGTATTTTTCTGGGAACAAATTCCGCAACATTTTTATTAAAAGAGGTACTCTGATTTTCAAATAAGCATAAACAAAAATTGGTCTTTTCTGGCCATGAAAATGGGGATGTCACATCTATGCCTATTCTTGTCTGATGAAGGGTTTAGTGTTTGAACTATGACCCGAACACCTGATTGGGGTATAGTCGGATGCGGGTTTAACTCATGATGGTCATGGTTTGATCGGTAGTTAGACAGTAAAACCATGGGGTGGGTCCATGGCACCATGGAAGTGTTGTAAGACTACGGGAAGGATATATCATTTACAAGGTTGATAGGAAATTGTGGGAGTGTTGTAATACTATAGGTTAGCCATAGCATTCACATGGAGGATAGGCTATTGGGAAGTATTGTAAGTCTGCAATGTAGTCATAACATTCACTAGAATGAGGTAGGCCATTGTAGGAGTGACCGTTAAACTGAAAGAGGATCAACACATGCCTGGGTAGAGGCAGATAATATTGTTGGGGGATTAGTCTTTAATTAGGATGCGGATCATTGGATCCAAGGCGAGGCAAGGACTGTACAAAACTCGATTGGGTGAGACCCATAGACGAGGCCAGTTTGATAGTGCAGGCTGGGTGCGACCCGTGGGCGAGGCCCGTTTGGTTATGATAGATTAGGTGAGACCCAATGGAAATCGGCTTGAGTAAGGTTTTGGATCATGTTTAGAGTGGGAAGACTCTATGGTCAATGGTTAGTCCCCATGTGATAGTTAGGCTAGGGTAGCCCTTATTAATTAGACTTCTAATCAAAGCCTTGTGGTGGGACTAGGTGTGAGACTGTCAGTCTCCGCAATTGATTGTGGAGTTTTCATCTTAGTTTAGTGGAAGGTCACCATGGGTACAGGAGGTTTCGGATAGATCAAATTTGCGAAATTTTGTCGGTTATCAGGATATGATCTTTTAGATATGTCTAGAATTTAGGCATGAGCTTTGCGTTGGAGTCCCCTCTTGATCTCAATTGAAGGATTCAACAGTGATGAATGGTTGATTATGTTATTCTTAGTTGGACCTAATCAAACAACAACAAGTGGTTATTGATGACAGAGAAACGATGGCAACAATGAGGAAGCCTCCCTTAAGGTGGAGATCGATGACAGGAGATAGATGATCCCGTCACAAGTCCGACAACCAATTTTTTAAAAACTGGTTTGAACTGGTCGGTCGAACCGGTTCGACCGGAAACTAGGGAAGGGACCGGTTCAACTAGCATAGATTTTTACATCAATTTATAAACCGGAACGAGCCGGCCGGTTTTTACAAAAAACCGGTTGAACCGGTTAAACTAAATAAAAATACATGAAAATGAAGCATTTTACATAATAAACTTTGGTGATCTTTTTCACGTTTTTTTATATTTCTCTGAATAAAAATACATGGTGAATTTTATGAAGTTTTTTAATGTGTTTGTATTCATTTAAAACTATGTTTTGTTTCAGTATTATACTTTTTTTAATGTATGTGAATTTATATAAAATTTATGGTTATTTGTTTTTTAATGTATTCAAATTGATCTATAACTTCTTTTTATGTGTTTTTAATGTTTGACTTGTGAACATCAAATTCTTGATTTATATATATATATATATATATATATATATATATATATATATATATATGTGTGTGTGTGTGTGTGTGTGTGTGTGTGTGTGTGTGTGTGTGTGTATATATATATATATATATATATATAGGAAAATCTGAAAAATGATTGAAAATTTTTGAAACTAGTTACCCGAACCAGTTGAACCGCAAATCGGTTACCATACCGGTTCAACTAAAATCGTTTTTAAAACATTGCCGACAGTAGCAGGTAGTCAACTAAGATAGAAGGCGACGATTGGAATGGAACGTAAAAAAACGATGCTAGATGGTTGGGGAAAAAATACGATTGGGAAAAAAAGATATTCTAGCTCGATACCATGTTGAATTATGAAAGTACATATTATGGTTTGCAAGGTCGGATCTTTCATAGGGCTAGGAGGGGCTGTGGCCCCCCCTGATTTTTTTGGCATAAATAGTCTTTATGCTTTAACTTTATACATATTTAGCCCAAAAATATAAAATTTTGGTTATGACCCTCCTGTTCACCAATGTTTATACAAATTATATTTTCGGCACTCCAAATGAAATATTGAAGCTCCGCCACTGATGGTTTGACATGTATTTTATTGTTTTAAATAGTACAAAAATATAATGTATTTACATAAAGAATCCTATACTATAAACTGTATATATAAAAGCCTACAATATACAAAAATATAATTTACAATTTTATATATATTAAATTACATATCAAATTATCCGTCGAAATTGAAGGAAGGGATAAATAGGGAGGGAATAGAGGTGGGTTAATCGGTGTTTGGACGAACATGATTGGTTCCAGTGGTAGGTTTATTTCGAATGGAGAACCGAATGAGCGGTGGTGGTTTTTCATAGCAATGGTGGTGGTGGTGGTTGATGAGATTCGTCGCCCCTAAAATCCACATCACATTAACCCTAAAATCCACGATTGCACCACCATCATCAACCTTGCTCCACCATTTGATCAGTCGAGATCCAACACCAACATGATTATCCACCATCTTCACACATCATCATCATCTCCTTCAGATAACAACACAACTGGCAATGAAGGGTAGATCGATTTCCTCATAAACTGGAACCTAAGGCTTGGGCAGAAGAGTACTCGAAAATTATGGACTGAAATTCGAGTTTGGAGGCGCTGATGATGGTCACAAGGTACTCTAACTTGACCACCAGTTCTGCGGTTTAGGGTTTGCAAACCCTAGCTCCATCGACAACAAAATCTATGGCAAATGTGATCGGGGCGAAGCACATGAGAGATAGAATAAGGTGAAAGATCAAATAGCGATGATAGCAGTTGTTTCTTGATGAGATATGCGGCTGTCGGCTGTTGTTCCAGACAGAGGGTTCGTCGGAGGGTGGAGATTGATGAATGGCTTCTCTGTTCCTGATAAAAATGAAAACGGGAAGGGGGAAGTGGCTTCTCTGTTCCTCATCATATATAATTAAAAATGATTTAAACCACCACCGTTAACCACCACACATCACCACCAGGAACCACCACCTGTCACTCTTATTTCTCTCCCACTACCACACACCATCCACCTCTAGCCACAAGCCACCTCCAGTACCTCTACCTATCACCACTAATACCTCATGAACAATCGTCAACCGACTACCACCAGAAACGACCATCTACTGCCACTTAACCAAACCAAACCAAACCTTAAACCCTAGGCGACGATGTTAAAGAACCCTCAGATAAGAACCTAGAGACGGTGAAGGTGGCGACGTTTCAACCCTAAGACGATGAAGGTTCGAGGAAACTCACCTCCAAGACAAAAATGGTGCAAATCGTCCTCCAAATCTGTCAACTTTTACGAACTACCACCTTCGTTTCTCGATTTGCGAGTCCATTGAGCCACCCCCTTCGAGATCTACAAGCTTCAACGAACAGATGGTGATGAAGATGAAGGCTTTCAGGCGAACAATGTGACAACCCGATATTTCGAATCAATGTAATGACCTAAAAAGTCAAGAATTGTAATCTATTTTGATATAATGAAATTAGCGTAAAAAGTAAAATGTTCAAAAGTCCCTATTGGGTTGCCTAAAATGATAGTTATCATGTCAAGGTTTTCAGAAATATAAAGAACACTAAAATCCGAGTTATAACGAAGAAGTTATGACCAACCTAAGATTCACAACAAAACCGTCAATATGATTAAACGTAAAATGCGAAGTTTTAATAAAATACTTTTTAACCTTGAGTATCTAAATGAAAGTCTTAGATATCATTAAACCATAAACATACATAAAAAGAAGCTCAAATCTGACTTCGTATGAGGAAGTTACGATTTTTCGAAGTTTCGGATATAGCAGTAGACAGCTAAAAACTCGAAATAGAGATCGAGGGATTTTTGACCAAAACAATTTTAATGAGAATCGAAGATCTCAACAATAGTAGCGCAACGGTAAAAAGTCTGACGAAAATGGACATCGGATGAAGAAGTTATGGCTTTATGACGGAGTTTTCGTGTCCCGGCCTGTTAAAAATAATTAATTAAAAATAAAGTCAAAATTAGCTGACGAAATCTAAACGAGAGTTGTAGAGCATATTCTCACCTACGCGTGCATATATAGAACGTCGAAAACGGAGCTCGTACGCGGAAGTTACAGACTTTACAAGTTCGAGACACAAAATCCGAGGCTGTCAGGGTGGCCATGACATGACACAGATGGCCACGACGTGGGGCCCTGATTGATGGGTTTCAGGCTTGGCAGCAGATGTCTCATCCATGGAAGTGGATAGGATTGACTCCACGACGTTGTCAACCCTTTTGCCACGACGTGGAACCCAAAAATTGGGCTATAAATAGAGCTCAAGGGGTTCCGGGTTTCATTGCTCAATTCTCTTCTTTCTCGTGTCGAAGCTCTGCGTTTTAACCCCCTAAGCCATCCCGAAGCCCCAGTCTTCGCATCCAAGTTCCGAAGGAAGGTCTTACACTCTCCAAAATTCCCGAGAATCCTAAGAAATCCGCTTTCTCCTGTCGAAGTTCTACTCGGTTTTCATCTCACCATCTTCACTCTATCAAGTGAGTTCATACCCCTGTAATTACGTTTTCAAATGCTTTGTAAATGCTTTTATACACTTCTAAGGGGGGGGGATACAAGTAAACACACGATTATTCTCGTGTGATTAACATCAACCTTTTGTTATAATCAATCATATGTGATTATAACTATCATACGAAAACGTTCTCATACAACATATCATGATAACACTTTGTCTTTTTGGAGTGAAACATGTTGTTATATAGATATCAAACACCTTATTTATATTTTGAGTATCAATGTTCAATAATGTTATACTTTACATACAAAGTCGACACTACACTAGGGTTACCATACAAATGAAACACACTTTTGGAAAAACTATAATAGGTATAGTTTACTAGATATTCATGAGATTTTACATACTAAGTACTATATCAAGGAAATACTTTCATGTACAAGAACTAATGGACTTTTTATACGTAAATCTATTTGATACTAAGTTTTGTGAGACATTCAACTTCACGTACTTTCAAGTATACAGTTAAAGTCCTGTATTATATACCATAATCTCTTATAGGGAGAGCGTGATACTTGTGTATAGATCTATACGGGATTGACAATCCCGCACCTAAACTGTTAACTACAATTAGACCGGCAAGTATGGGGTGACAATCGTCATAACAATTCCAACGTCTGAAGAACGTTGTTATAGGCGGTCTGGGTCAATAGCATGGTTATAAAACTCACATGGAGTATTAAAAAAAACGTTGATTTACGGGTTATCAAATGCCTTAGTGATTTTATACATACATAAATCTACTATTCTAGACATGAAAACTCTTTTGCATTTCAGTTTTGGAACTTTTAAACTACCACACATTTATGGAAAAACATTGGATTTCTAGAAGCAAACATTCAAAATAATCGGGTCTTGGTAGAAGACTACTTTTATACTAGTAGGAAATATGAGATTTTCTAGGAGTTTTCAAACATCTACAAACAATTTCATTTAGATTTATACAAACATTAACATTAAATACTTATGAACTCACCATCTTAAATGCTGATCTACTCTTTCAAATCTACTTGTATTTCTCAGGGATTCGGTAATACCGGTAAACTTCAGCTTTTGGAGAAGTGCCGCTAAGGCGTCAGTTTAAAACTCATTTTGTCATCATATTGTAATTTGTTTTGAAACAAGTATCATTCAACATTGTAACTTTTAAATTATATATAAGATGGTTGTTTTACTTTCTTTACTATGTATTCAACTGTTACGATACTACCTGAAGTCATCCACCCTCGAACGATTCCGCCATTCTGGTTTGGGGGTGTGACAAACAAGTAGTGACGAAGAATGTGTAGATCTGAGATGGTGTAAATCTGAGACAAATAAGGCTTTCAGTAAAGAGAGAGTCACGGAGATGAAGGCGATGGCGACGAAGATGACGATGGTGTAGATCTGATGAAGAGGTCACCTTCTCCAGCGAAACGGCAATCACGACAACGTGACAGTTCCAAAGAAGGTGAGGCGTTTGTGAACAATTAAGCTGTTGATGGTGGTGGAGACAGAGATTCAGGTGGTTTGTTAGACTTCTAGACAAGGATGTGAGATGGTGGTAAGTGACGGCAACACACCAGAGATGGAGATTCTGGTGGTGGTTCAGATATACGACGGTGGTGGTGAATATTTCCGGTGTTGGTATCTAGAGAGAGAGTGATAAACAAATATCAAATTAAGATTTCTAAAAAGGTGGGGTAGGTGGGGCCATTTTCATTTTTTTTAAAGAATAATAATAAAATAATAATGAATTAATTGGAAAAGAAATAGACAAAGGGCATTATAGTCATTTTAGATCTTTCATGGACTACATTCGCAACAAAAACACATATCAGGGACAAATAGTGCAAGTTTTAAGCAAACGAGGGCGGTCCGAGTTAATTTTGAAAATAGGGACTAAACGTGCGTTTTGGAACATGCATGAGGGACTATAGGTGTAATTTACCCCTTTTTTGTCAATCGAAAAAAAGTTTTACATAGGCACCACATAAGTTTTTATAAATTTTGTCACACTATACCTATGAAAAGGATGAGATGGTTTTTTTCTACCAATGGTATATATATATATATATATATATATATATATATATATATATATATATATATATATATAGTGGTATTTATGTTGAAAATAAAAAAGAAAAAAAGAAAAGAAAATTGCAACTACCAATCAGGAAATAAGAAAAGGTTTACCATTTAAATTTGTCATCGATAGAAGCTTACTTTTGCGATTTAGCAGTAGCAAAAAAAAAACAAAAAAAAAAACAAAACAAAAAAGGTTAGAATATTGTGTTCACCACCGATAAAAGTGTCACGTAGGCTTTTTACCATAGGTAAAAGCCTCCCACACCGTATAGCATTATGCATGACAAAGTTATTCTCAGACATAAGGTAATCCGTAATACTCATCAATACCTATTATAATGATGGGTGTCACCTCACTACCACACACATCACTAAAAGGTTATTATACCAACCATTATATCCCTTTTATTTTCTAATTTTAATATATATATATATATATATATATATATATATATATATATATATATATATATATATATATATATAGAAGGGTTATACAGAAAACAAAAAAAAACAATAAAAAAAAACTCAAAAAATCATAAAAATGCATAAAAAAAATTGTAACATCCGGATTTTCAGGTACATTATTTTTGTGTTTCAATTTTGAGGTTTAAGGAGAGACTCGACGAGTCGAAGGTCTGACTCGCCGATTCGTGTTGAGTTGCCACATGGATTTAAATGAGTGAACTCGACGAGTCAGAGGACTGACTCGCCGAGTAGGTCTTGGGTAGAGAAAACCCTAAGTTCCGGGGTTGGGGCCTATTTAAGGGAACTTATAACCTAAGAGGCGCCTCACCAGCTGCCCATACCTCCTGTGAGAAACCCTAGATCACCATTGGAGCAATGAGAGAGTTTTTGTGATGAAATCAAGTATTTAGTGGGTCTTTTGGAAGGAGAAGAGTATGATTCAAGCAAGAAACGAGATGGGGGTTGTGGATCTGGCACTTCTTCACGTGGGGTTGTTGTAGAAGGTATAAGCTTGCATCATTTTTATCTATTTTGTTTAGATCTCATGATTTTGGGAGTTTTTAGGGTTTCACTCCCTTTCTTTTGTACCTATGAGCTATTTGAGACATGATCTGAGGTAGGAAACCTCAGGTCTGGACCTTGTGAGGTCCTTGAAGACTAGAGACCCCAACTTTAATTGTCCAAATGAGGGTTGATTAGCTAAATCCTTCATGAAGGGCATGTAATGGCGTTTTGGAGCAATAGAATCATCCATGAATGTAAAGATCGAAGCTTTACGTGATTATTGAGCCTTGAGATGATAGATCTATAGTTTAGAGTGGTAGATCTGGTTGAAATCATCTGAATGAGAATGAGTCTGGATAGACTCGCCAAGTCAATGAGCCGACTCCACGAGTCGGTTAGGGTTTTCCCGATCAAGCTGAATCGCGTGCTAACTCGACGAGTTGAGCTGAATCTTCGCGAAACTTCGAAGAAAGTGGGTGGACTCGACGAGTCACAAGGGTGCACTCGCCGAGTCGGGTCAAATCTGGACTATGGACTCGAGTTGACTTCGGTTGACTTTAGGGTTGGGTCAACCATGTGTAATGGAGACCATGGAGGGGTAAAATGGTCTTTTATCCACTTCAAGAGTTAAGCAGTGAGAGAGAGTGGCCCTAGGAGTATTTGAGTATGATTAAAGTATTATTTAGGAATGTGTAACCTATGTGTTAGGAGAAGGCTAGTTCGAGATGTCCGGGTACGAGATTTTTACTGGCAAGCTTATGAGGTGAGTCTTCTCACTATACTTTACCTGGAATGGTAACTATGTGTGATCGGAAGGTCGTATGTATTTGTATGAGTTATGTAACTTATGTGATATGTTTATGCTGCATGAATTGGGCCGGAAGGCAAACAGATTTGGGGCGGAAGGCAAGTCATGGTAGGGTCGGAAGCTCTACCAGAGCTATGGGACCGGAAGGTCCCACTGAGACACATTGACCGGAAGGTCATACAATGCTATAGCCTCGAGAGGCTAATATATGTATGTGGTATTTTGGGGAACTCACTAAGCTTCGTGCTTACCGTGTTATGTGATATGTGTTTTAGGTTTTCTCAGGATCGCGGGAAGGAACCGGCTTGATTGTACACACCAGTGAAAGAGTTATGTTTGAGGATCCTGGATTTGAATCAAATAATTGCGGAGTTGCGATTTATAAATTTAATAAATGAGATTTTCCTAAAATGTGTTATGGGAATTGTGCAATTTTAAATGAAAATTATTTGAAAATTTATGGTGTTACAAGTTGGTATCAGAGCCTTGCTTTGAGGGATTCGGATGCGCCTTAGGGTAAATTTGGACTCAAACTGAGGATTTGAGAAAAAATTTCAAAGAAATGATTTTTATAAAGCGAACAAGAGTTTCTAAGAGAAAACGAGAAGGAGAAGTGTGTACAATCAGCCAGAGCCCGAACGGTGATTTGCCAAAATACCATTTATTTTATGTTATGAGATGTCTATGAGATATCATGCATGCTAGAGATAGGCTAGATATCCCATATTTTAGGACTAGAGTGACCTGATTTGTGATGCCTTAGCCTAGGAGTTGATGCTATCTATGATGTGCTTTCGAGTATGTGCTGAGTAAGAGTATCCAGCAGGAATATTTTAGACATAGAGCTTCGAGTAGAGGAGTAGTCTAGGAGAGATACCTAGATAATCCTTGAAGGATGCCTACTGAGAGAGTAGTTATATGCCCATGTGGGGTAGAGTGCTTGAGTTCGGTGACACCTGTTGTGTGTGAATAGAGCAAGTGGAGTTGTAACCTAGAGTGATTTGCGTATTAGTGGAGATTATTCGATGCCCAAATGTTGCTTGCTTTATGCTTTGTGGAACTCTCGATGATGGGAGTCAGCTACTAAGTGAATATGACGATATTCAGGAGGTAGATGGTTGGCATCATTAGGAGTTCTTCAGCAGCTGATGGCAAAGAAGTGTGAGCACCTAGGAAGAGCCTAGTGGGTAACCGTGGTCAGATGAGTGCGCGGATAGGGTAGAGCATTTCGCTGGGAGTGAACACGTGTAACAGGATGGACGAATGAGAAGGTTGCGCAACTACTTAGGAAATTTGGGATGGTCTGTGTGGAAAGTATGGGTAGATGTGGAAGGTAGTATGGGCCCGTACTAATGAAAACAGAGGACCCATACTTGATGCAGGGAGTATTCTGGAGATTCTAAGTAATAGATTGATTTGTGATGTCGTGGTTCGAGTACCATGCTTTGTAGCGGACTGAGAAGAGAGAACATGGTTCGAGTAGCATGGTCCGTAGCAGATTAAGAGGAGATAATATGGATCGAGTACCATGGTTTATAGCAGATCTAGAGGTGGCCACATGGTTTGAGTACCATGACCCGTGGCGGTTAGTGTACTGGTTCTACCAGTTATTCCGTAGTAATTGGTTAGACCGAGATCGAATGCGGGAACAAGTTCCAGCGGCATCCCTTGTGAGGGAAGTCGAGATGATTCCAAGGTACTTTTGGTGAGATGTCAGGTGAAGTCGCAAGACTCAAGGATGAGTAGAGATGGAGTTTATGGAGGATTGTGGCCTGAGTTGAGCAATCAACCGATAGTGGAGATGTCATCTTCTGTGACCTGAGTGGTGCTATTTTTGTTTCTTATGAGAAAACATAAGAGGTGTTGAGATTTCAGTTTCTGAGCTTGAGGGTAAACCCTGAGGGATAGCATTGATGGTGATCTTCCACCAAAGTATTTGGGCAGTATGTCTGCCGCGAGGTAACGATATAGCGTGAGCAGGTTGTTAGTGGGGACTGAGATAGTCAAGAGCAAGGATGCACTCTATTGAGTTTAGTAGGGCATGCATTATCTGCAGCGTTAGACGATCAAGAGGACTATATCAGGGCGGTGGATCTTATTGTGTAACACCCGAAAAATTCAATCCAATTTAAACTTTTAAAAACATTTCAAATCCATTAACTATTACAAACTTGTTTTCAAAATGTATCATATCAGAGTATCCCAGAAACAAAGTCATAAAAAGTGAGGAGTTGTACGATCACGCCTTTGCCTTGTCACGATCCCCTGAAGTACCTGAAACAATAAACTGAAACTGTAAGCCTGAAAGCTTAGTGAGTTACCCCTAAAATACCGATACACATACAGTCCACATAACGATATCAACAATATCATAACATTACAAACTAAACAGAACAACACGTAACGGGTTCACATCTTTACAGACTGGAATACCCCTGGGCCCACAGTGTGAGTCTGGAATGCCTACCGAGCCCTCAGCTCACATCTAGATTGCCACCGAGCCCTCAATACGAGTCTGGAATGCCTACCAGGCCCTCAGCTCGTATTTGGATTGCCACCGAGCCCTCAGTACGAGTCTGGAATGCCTACCGGGCCCTCAGCTCGTATCTGGATTGCTCCTGAGTCCTCAGTATGAGTCTGGAATGCCTATCGGGCCCTCAGCTTTTATCTGGAATACTCTAGGGTTTGTTGGCTACCGCACAGAGCAGTACAACCTCAACCCATCCCACATAACATATAACATAACTACTAAGCATGCAATAATCATATAACATCACAGGTAGTCCTACAGGTCTACCTAACTGGCATAACTACTAGCATGCAACACTAACTCATACTCAACATTTAACACTACTAGGATAACATATCCAATGGGCTGGCCTTGGTGCCTTAGACCCCTTAGTATAGTGAGGATAACTCACCTGGCATTGCTGAAGTCCCGCAGATAAAACTCCAGCTGCTGGTTGATAGGTTCCCGAACTGTCAGCATCAAACAGTACCCAATTAATAATTGGGTTCTAAGCCTAAGGTCCAACTCACACTATAAAAGCCTAAAAGTCAATAATGGGCCAAAGCCCAACTTTCCAAATTGGGCCCAGACCTCTATATGGTCTTTCCTTAAGGCCCATCCAATTATTCCAATCCAATTTCCATGGCCCAATATCACATAATCATAAGGGCCCAATTATGGCCCAATTTTCCAAATTGGGCCCAAGTCCTCACATGGGCCTTATCCTAAAGCCCATATAATTACTTTGGTCCATTAACTTGTTCTTGGATGGCCCACCAATAGTCCAATCGTCAAAGCCCAATAGGAAGGCCCAATTCAAGGCCTGAGTGAGATTAGGGCTTTCACATGAAATGATGATTAGAGTTAAGTGTTTCTTACTTAACCCATTAAGGACTTAATTCATTAAGTCCATTATTGCCTTAAAAAAATTACCAATGATTATTATTTAATATTTCAAGTTTATTAAATAATTCCCGTTTGTGTGTCCCGACCAATTTCCCTCAAAATAAGGGTTTTATGCCATTAGGGTTTTCCAAACCCAAATTAGGGTTTCCTACCCAATACTAGCCCATTAGTCAACCAGTTGGGCTTTTAGGTCACTTTAGGCCCCATTGGGCTCATTAAGATTTTATTAAGTCAATTAGGGCTTTATTGGGCCCCAATAAGCCCACTAGAGTTTCATTAAGCCCATTAGGGTTTCAAGCATCCCAACGAATCAATACCATAACGCAAAGCACACCGCCACCCGACACGGCGGCCGGTGGTGGCAGCCACCACCCTATGGTGGTGGTTTTGACTTTCTTTCCATTATCCCATTTGTTACAATTACAATACCATCCAAAAACACACACATACTAATAACACACACACACCTAAAATACACAAAAACACACGCAACCACCTTAAGGTGGCCGGCGGTGGCAGATGGTGGCAACCACCACCCTACAGTGGTGGTTGTGGTGGTTTCTTCGGATCTCCAGCGGCCTCATCCCATCACAGTACACGGACACCCATATCATACCCGGAAAGTAATCTAACACCCACTGAGGTGGGTGGCAAAGGCAGCAGCACAAGAAAGCTAGCAGCGGTGCTTAAAGGCGACGCTGAAACTGTGAGGGTGGAGAGAAGTCGGGATCCCACGCAAGCAACATAAATCTTCTCCGACTGCATCAACGACGACATGCGGCGGACCACAACGAAATAGAGGAAGAAGAGTGGGCGGCTCTCACCAGAACAACAACAACGGCGGAAAAAGGCGTCGTTTGGTCCCGTTGACAGCATCCGACAGCGAGGTTGGACGCGAGATGGTCGTCTGGCGGCGATGTAACAGTGGAGGAGATAGCGATGACGAAGGGAGAGCAGTCAACTAGCGAGCAACCGGTGGAAACACAAGCACTCGCTTCTTGGTGGTCCTCGTCGCCGGTAGCAGGAGCTCCAACGGTGGTTTACGACTTGGTGTTGGTAGGTAACAGCGGCGGTAACGGACTCGACGGAGGGGGATAGAGAGGATGAGATGATGATGGCCAGAGGGGAAAAGAGAGTGGGGTTTCGGCTGATACCTTCACTAGGGTTAGGGTTTCAGAACTCTATATAACCGCTACTTCCAAAGTTGAGTCCATAATGACACTCTTAGTCCCTCCTTGTCACATTTCTTCAAAGTAGATCCATATTTTACCCTTTACACCCTTCCTCTGAAAATCCTTCACAATTAAGTCCCTGAATTCACCAATCAGCCCCTAAGCCTTCAAATCTTTTCAATTTAAGCCCAACTTTTACCAAACAACCCCTGTCTTCAAAATGCTTTGCAAAATAAATCCTAAAATTACACTTTAACCTCCTAGAGATTCAAATCTTATCATTTGGCTTCCCGAAACCTACTCCCAGCTAATTATTATTTCATTTCAGGCTATAATAACACATAATAATAATAATAATACCAATTGCTAGCTTCTCGGGTTCTAAGTTTATTATTTAATTATCATGTTTAAAATTGGATGTTACATATTGTCTATGATGAGTATCGAGAGTGGTAATGAGGTTTCCACTCTTATTACAATCCACGTGATGGAATGTTGGTTGAGGAGTCGAGAATGAGGAGTATGATAGTTCATTATTTTCATATTAAGAGTCAGAGTTACTACTGGACAGTTGAGGTGTCCGGTAATGGGATGGTATGAGATTTTGTATGATTAGAGGCAATCATGATGAGAAGTTCCTGAGGATTTCATCTGAGATTCGAGATATTTGGAGTTGTGGGGCTTCTATCGGGGAGACCATCGAGCATTGCGTAGTACCTTCCAAGAGTAAGTGTGATGTTCCTGGTGGAAACAGTCTGTGGAATAGATTATTGGTGCGCCAATTGGTGATGGTTCGAACCCTAAGCGGGGGAGAACCGGGTATTTATTGAGAGGATCAAAGATTTGTTCTAGAGCAGTTAGGGAGCTGGATAGGGACATGCAGCATGAGACCAGGGTTATTGGTGGTGAAGGTGAGTTGCCGAGGGAGGTAATGTATGTTGTACGCGTTCACAAAGGGATGAGTGTCTGCACGACAGGTGGCCGTTAGTCAGAGGCCTTGTGGTAGATGAGAATTTTTCGAGGTGGTTGGTTCGTAAGGATACTTCGGCAGTTGGGAAATTTCGGTTCGATGAATGGATTATTCTATGCTCTTTGGAAAGGGTAAGAGACGATCGGACAACCAATTTCCGGGGCGGCATGCGTAATCTCGCTTGATTTTGAGCAATAGAGGAAAGAGTTTCGGAGGGTCATCTTCGTGTTCTGATTCATTGGCGATTTCTCTGTGTTTCAAATTGGGAGATGGAGTATTCCAGGGGTACAAGTAGCACGAGAGGAAGATCGCTTGCGAGATTCTGAGGAAGCAATGCAATACTTGAGTATCATGCCATTAGTAAGAGATCAATGGTGGAGTCAAGACACTGTGAGGCGATGTGATAGTGTATCGGGGTATCCGAGTTTAATGTCCTAAATCTCGGATTATTTTGAGTTTTGAGTTTGAGATGGAAAGTGGTGTATCAAGTATCTACGGTTCCAGTAGGAGCCCTTCGGCCAATTGAAATCAAGCAATCTTATTCGAGAATGTGGATTGCAGCAGGGAAGGGTGTTTTGTTATGGTGGATGTCGTCAGAAATAGTAGTGCATGATTTGGGTAAGTGTGTATACCTACCCATGGTTGGTACGCATGGCATGAGTTAATGATCGCAGTGTGGCGTCGACCTGAGGATGAGATTTTGAAGTGGTAAAAGCAAGGGTTGTAGGACTGCGGGGAGCTGTAGTACTCACTATTCAGTGAGAGGTTGCAGTGATGCTACGGGGAGCCATAGTACTCACTATTCGGTGAGAGGTTACAGTGATGCTACGGGGAGCCGTAGTACTCACTATTCAGTAAGAGGTTGCAATGATGCTACGGGGAGTCGCAGAACTCACTAATCAGTGGAAAGTTGTTGTGATGTTGCGGGGAGCCGTAGTACTCGTTAGTCAGTGAGAGGTTGATGTGATACTGCGGGGAGCCGTAGTACTCACTAGTCAGCAAGAGTGAAACGACCCAAAATACGACCCAAAAATTTTGTTTAATCATTACTAAAATCTTTAGATCAATACCATAAAATAAAAACCCATACGTCAATATCTCAAAACCATAACAAGGTATCACGAGAAAACTGTATCAAGAATGTATCAAATCATATCTATGAAAAGCTAAATCAATTCCCAGGACAAAAACTGAAGTTGTGGTGTGTGCGATGCCATCATCCAGAGCTCTTCCCTTTACTTGCGGAAGTACCTGAAACCAAAACTGAAACTGTAAGCATGAAGCTTAGTGAGCTCCCCCAAACTACCACATACCATAAAATAACATATAAACAAATACTGGGCCTTGCCCACTGCATTGGACCGAAGTCCGAAACTAACCAGGGCCTTGCCCTTTGCATCGGACCAAACTCCGGAAACTGCATCAAACCGAAGTCCGGAACTGACTGGGACCTTGTCCCCTGCATTGGACCGTAGTCCAAAACTAATTGCATCGGACCGAAGTCCGGAACTGACTAGGACCTTGTCCCCTGCATCGGACCGAAGTCCGGAACTGACTGAACATAGCATAGCATAAACTCATATCAACTAGCATAAACACATATACTGCATACTGCATCGGACTGAAGTCCGGAACACATAACACATACACATGCTTGAATCACAAAGACGTCAAGCACCCTGAACTACTGCATCGGACCGAAGTCCGGAACTGACTGCTAACTAAACGAGCCAGCATTGTGGCCGTAGACCCGTTCCTACTGGAAGGAAACTCACCTCGTGATGCTAACGGCTGAACTCCTGAATGAGAAATCCCTGACTGCTGCTTCGGCTGCTTCCCGGCTATCAAGGGTAATAAAATACTAAATTAGAATAGGGATTCTCCTATGGGTAAAATGACCATTTTATCCCTGCTATGGCATGGGTCACAACATGGCCCAAACCCTCAATTCCTTCCAAGTCCATCCATGACCCTACTATAGGCCCACTAATGGCCCAATTTTCTAAATTAGGTCTATGTCCTCGTATGGGCCCTACCAGCCCACAATAATCTTGGCCCATAATCTAACTTCTAGAGATCCAACAACAAGATAGGCTTTCCAAGCTTACTATTGGCCCATTAATGGCCCAACTTGCTATATTGGGCCCAAAGCCCTTTATTGGGCCTTACTCAAGTCCAATACTAAATCCTTGGTCCTTAGCAACTGAATTCTGATGGACCATTAAGGCCCAAGGACCCTAAGTCTGAAACTCAGCCCACACCGAGGCCCAAATCACTCGAAGCCCAAACTGGCAGCGTACGCGGGGCATACGCCAAGGTACACTGAGTGTACTGGCTGTTGGCTTGTATGCGGCGCATACCTCCTTGTACGCCCAGCGTACAGCCCTGTTAAGCCAAAATCTCATTAAGTGCTTAATAGTCCGATCCAGAAGCTACAAATCCAGATCCTAAGCTTGTTCCACGTCTGAAGCCATAAAGTTGCTTACTTGATGGCTTACAATTCTCATAAAGGCTCAAGCTTCCATAAATAACATTCTACTTCCATGGAGCTAACTAGATCTCATGCATGGTTCCATATAAGCCACAAAGATTGCAACTTTATTGCTAGGAAGATGTTTCTGAGCCTTAAGGATGGCAATCCAAACTCCAAAACCGACTTACAAGATCAAGACTCAACCTTTGGACTTAAAAAGGTGCAAACTTCCATAACCTAGATCTAGAAGGAAATAGGAAGAAAGTTCAGAACTTTATACCTTCCTTTGCTGACCAAGAGGGTGCTAAGTCCAGAACCCTGAGCTCAAGCTTCTTCTCCAACTTCTTCCCTTCCTCTACACTACTTCCTTTCCTTGAAACACTCACAAAAGCTTCTTCACACACAAAGAGAGGATAAGAACGAATTAGGGTTTTCTTAAGAGTGAGGAGGCTGATGGGAAAACAGGGAAGGAGGCTATAATGGGGTTTATATAGCCTTAAACCCCTAAAATTAGGGTTTTTCCTATGGTCGCATACGCTGGGCATACCATATGGTACGCTGCGCGTACGCTTCTCCTCCCTGCGTTTCATTTAATCGCTACGCCTAGCGTACAACGGGTTTACGCCCCGCGTACGGCTTATGGGCAGACTATGGCTCGGCCCAAAACAAAGAGGCCCAATCCTATATACAATTCTATTATAGCCCAACATAAAACTTGAGAATCTAAATAAATTTATACCTCGGAAGACGATCGTTACAAACAGAATGTTGCGATGAAGTACTCTCTGATCAGAGCATGAAGTAGAAGGGTTTTAGGCTTGGGCAACCCTTATATTTGAGTTTGTGGGAGCCTGGTGGTCGAACCAGAGGCGAGACTGGGGTCTCCATATTTTTCGGGAGTCGATATATTCTGAATTGAGTGGTGGTTGTCGCAACTAAAGGGAAGTGTATAAGTGAGGTACGCATGGTTTGCGGGTCATGAGTCAGGAGTTAAGTGGTTCATTAGGACAAGTGGTTCCAACTCTGGGTTAGACCAAACTCTCGAGTTTGAGTTTGGCTCTGGTAGTGCGTCGGGTAGACGAGATGAGATTCCAGATTCAGTGATGAGTTCCATGATGAGGGGTATTCTTTGTCATCTGTTGTCTTCTACCTGTGTAGGTCACTACTCGGGTACGGGAGGTACCGCGAGATGCATGGAACTATGGGCAGTAAACGACAGAGGTCGGGGTTGAGTCAATTTTCAGTTATGATTGTAGTATTCGTTTGGGGTAAAGATAACTTCGTGACTTGTGTGTCATATTGGACCGAGATAGTTGTTGTGAGAAGAAAGGCGGCGAGACGTGTTGGGGCATGTAGTGGGTGACCTTTGGAGGTCTAACTGTGGGGTCGAGAGTAGACCAGGTGCTAAATGTTAAAAAGAGATATTTGGGGGAAAGTGAAGGATTACGATTTTTAGGTGTTTGAAGACTTCTAAGCGAGCATGATTATTTTTGTTCTTGTGTCGGAGAACAGAGTGTTGAAAGTTTATTGTTCGGATGGGTTCTGATAGTAGTTCAGTGGATGAGCCTTGGTGGGAGGTGAACCCTTTCGTTCCTTGGGGCGTGATTTAGATCGTTTTGTACGTTTGGTATGAGTAATCGGTAGCTGGTTTTCGGACTTTATTTTATGAGAACCAGGGGAGCAGTGAGTTTTGGGGTTGTTATTAGAGGAGTGAATAACATGGCTATATATTGAAAGGGGCAGTTTGGTAGTGTGACAGACCACCAGAGTCTCCAGATTCAGGAAGCCAGAAGAAGTATCGTAGCGGCAGTCGAGTTTGTCCTTTTCGGGGTTGAGAGCTTGGGACCAGGTACCATTGAAGGATGATATATGTGTGGTATGAAGTCATTTTGGGTAGTGCTTCCCGGACTTTTGGGTTTTAAGTTGTATGATGTCTAGAGCGATTTCAAGGGCGAAATCAAATTAAGTGGGGGAGATTTGTAACATCCGGATTTTTAGGTACATTATTTTTGTGTTTCAATTTTGTTGTTTAAGGAGAGACTCGTCGAGTCGAAGGTCTGACTCGCCGAGTCATGTCGAGTTGCCACGTGGATTTAAATGAGTGAACTCGACGAGTCAGAGGACTGACTCGCCGAGTAGGTCCTGGGCAGAGAAAACCCTAAGTTCCGGGGTTGGGGCCTATTTAAGGGAACTTATTACCTAAGAGGCGCCTCACCAGCTGCCCATACCTCCTGTGAGAAACCCTAGATCTCCATTGGAGCAATGAGAGAGTTCTTGTGATGAAATCAAGTATTTAGTGGGTCTTTTGGATGGAGAAGAGTATGATTCACGCAAGAAACAAGATGAGGGCTATGGATCTGGCACTTCTTCACATGGGGTTGGTGTAGAAGGTATAAGCTTGCATCCTTTTTTATCTATTTTGTTTAGATCTCATGATTTTGGGAGTTTTTAGGGTTTAACTCCCCTTCTTTTGTACCTATGAGCTAGTTGAGACATGATATGAGGTGGGAAACCTCAGATCTGGACCTTGTGGGGTCCTTGAAGACTAGATACCCCAACTTTAGTTGTCCAAATGAGGGTTGATGAGCTAAATCCTTCATGAAGGGCATGTAATGGCGTTTTGGAGCAATAACATCATGCATGAACGTAAAGATCGAAGCTTTACGTGATTATTGAGCCTTGAGATGATAGATCTATAGATTAGAGTGGTAGATCTGGTTGACACCGTCTGAATGAGAATGAGTCCGGATAGACTCGTCAAGTCAATGAGCCGACTCGACGAGTCGGTTAGGGTTTTCCCGATCGAGCTGAATCGCATGCTAACTCGGCGAGTTGTGGGGCCAACTCGACGAGTTGAGCTGACATCTAAGTATTTTTTTATGCATTTTTATGATTTTTAGGGTTTTTTGTTTTCCATAGAACCTAAACACACACACACACACACACACACACACATATATATATATATATATATATATATATATATATATATATTAGTTAGAGTTAGAGTTAGAGAGAGAGAGAAAAGCTTATCGGGTGTTGTCTTTCTTGTTCTACACCACTATATACCACGACCACTAGCCACCACTAAATACCTGGATGGTGTTCACTATAATGGTTTATGGTCACCTAGACCATGAAAGGCTTCATGTTATGTAGTATAGAAGGACTAAGGGTGGACGTTGTGGGCGTAAAAATTGGATGGGGTACCTTCAAGATAACGGGCCAGCCAACGAGCAGGTTAAGAAAGGTAGGGTAAGAAAGGTGAACATATGAGTTTACTAAGCCGCTCAAACATTTCTAACTCAAACATTGGTTGGTTGTAAAGAAAAAACTTGTACTAAAATATATTTATATGTTTTTTATTAGTTTGTGAATTGGTTTTATGCGTTTTTGTTACTTTATAAATTATTTTTGTATGTTTATAATTAGTTTGTATTTATTTTTTATTTTTATTAATTGAGTAAGTTTGAAGACATATGAAAGATATAAAAGAAAGAGGAAAAAAAGAAAAAAAAAATCATGTAACATGGAAGATATGTATAAAAAAATTGATAAGACATATGAAAGATGAATATGCATGTGTTGTTACATTTAAATCTCCTATATGATATTTTGAAATGAGTTATTATTTATCATTTCACATCATTTTTTTCTGTAATTTTATAACTTATTTAAGATATGTTTGACAAAACTAGTTGTAGTTTTTATTTGTTAAATTTAAAGTTTTTTATTTAAATTAAATGTTATACATTCGTATTCTCACATGGAACTTTTTGTTTAAATTGGACTTTTTATTAAAAGCTAAAATATAAAAACCCGCTACGAAACACATTATATAATGTTAAAATTAAAAGTTATATTATTTTTTCAAAACAGTTATAAAGATTCGATCTGTGTTATCGAAAAGAGTAATAGTTAAAGCATACTTGCATTTTGCCACCAAATAAACGTGGTTCTCACCAAAACAACACCTACCTTCAAAGACACTCTAATCTCAAAAGTCATAATTTTAATAAACTACAAATGAAATCCGATTATCTAATTTACCAAATGTTTATATAAGATAAACCTTCCATGAATATTAATCATTTATATATAAACACAATTATAAGTGTCATTATCTTTGATCTAATAAAATATAAAAGAAAACAGAAAGCTAAAAAAGTACCCAAAATTTCATATTTATAAGTTAATTATTCAGACAATTTAAAGATGTTATAACCAGTGGAATTTCAACAAATAAGTATTTATAAAAAAAATATTTCATTTCTTAGAAAATTAGCCACAAAAAGTAGGGGTGAGCGCGGTGCGGTTCAGTGCGGTTATTAGCTAAAACCTCACCACTAACCGCAAATGCGGTTAATCCATTTTCAAAACCGCATGGTGCGGTTATTTTTGCGGTGCGGTTATGCGGTTATTTTTGCGGTGCGGTTTTGTTTTTTTTGTGTTGCGGTTATTAACCGCATTAATTTTGTGTGGTTTTTAACCACAATTTAGAGCTTAAACGGTTTTAAGAGTTTAAACATATTACTTGTAGTAATATAAAAAACCTTAAGGTATAAGAAAATTAACTTAAATCACAAACAACTAATATCTTAAAAACATCAAATCAATAGTAAGTAACAATAAATATCTTAAAATTGTCTAATTTCACCATTTTTTAAAGTTAAACATAAAATACTTTTGTCTTCTAGTATTTATCCATCTTTCATCCATGAAACTTGTCTTATTTTTAATATTTAATATGTTAATAATTAATAAAAAAATTGTATATAATATATACGGTGCGGTGCGTTTTTTTTTTGCGGTTTTTGAAAACCAATAACCGCACCGCACCGTAAGTTTGCGGTTTTTGGAAAAAAGAAAACCTCACCATCGGTTTTTATTGCGGTTGCGGTTTATGCGGTTTTTACGGTTAATTTTTGTTGCGGTGCGGTTTTTGCTTACCCCTAACAAAAAGTATACATGTTTGGATTGGTTGTAGGCCCTTAGTATACTGCAGTTTTGGATGTTCTTTGGTTGTAGATTCTTCTTCTGTTATCTTATGTTTTGCCTTGTGTTCTTCACATCATCATGGACCCATTTGAATGTTGGTATCTCTTTCTTTTACAAATTTCTATTGTCCTCTATTGTTTTGGTTGGAGCTAGTTTTATAACACTATCATGTTTTGGTGCTCTTTTACGTGTTTCTTTCATCTTTGGATGTTTTGGTTTTTGGTTTTTGGTTTTTCCTTATTATACTCTTTAGTTGTTACTTATTGGCTTTTCTTTTCTATCCTAATAAATAGAAATGATTTTGTCAAATGTCTTTCTTTCATTCAATTTGCCACATGTCATTTTATTATAATTTTGAGTTATATATTTATTTTTCACTTGTTATTTATTTTACTAGTTTATAACCCGTGGAAACCACGGTTAAAAAATTAATTAAATATTCATAGTAAAAAAATTAAAATTATTAATTAATTATTTTGTATAAAATTTTAAATACATTATTAATTAAGAGATTTTTTTATTAGTTATGTAAAATTATAGTTATTGATTCAAATAAATATGTGGAATTAATTTATCATATATATTAGACTCTTTTTATTTGTGAACTAATGAAAACAATAATATAAAATTTAAAATTTAAAATAAAGAATAAATATATTGACAAATAACATCATATTAGTTAGGAGGTTTAATGAATTTAAAATAGAGAATTAATAGAATGACAAGTGACATCATATTAATTAGGAGTTCTAATATTATGACACTTGGCAAAAGGACTACTTTTTTATTAGTATAGATTTTTCATTTTCAATATATCATTAATTTAGTTTCTATAAATTAAACCTACCATAATTACTATTAATTTCAAATCTGAAATTTGAAATTTCAATTTCAAATAAATTTACAATTTAAACCTTTATATTTAACATATTGTTATAATTAACCCGTTTAGTATACGAGTCTGACAGCTAAGTACATAATTTTAATTTATTTATTTTTCACGGGTTTTTTTTTATCATAATTTTCACTTATTTTAGATTTTAAATTTAAATAAACTTTCGGTGCAATTGTTTCTATTTAACATTTTGTTTTAATCAACATGTATAATATACGGATCTTACAACTAGTATGAAATATCGTTGTCTTTCTAAAATATTGTACTTAAATAATTACTCAGTAAATATAAACTTTAAACGTATATTAAAATATAAATTTTAAGCATATAAGTCATAACACACTACACATGAGCCGATCGTAAATCAGTTACTCAATTAATAATATAAAATAATTTATTTTTTAATTAACCATCAAATAAATGTAGATCAACAAGCGGTTGTACCCTATATGATGCTACGGGAATTTTGCGTATGCACAATAGACAAGTGATAATTTACAGTAGAGTCGGATATTTAAGGCAAAAAAGAAAATAATGCAAAATGAATCAATTAATTGAAAAATTCATATGTTGCCAATTGCCAAATACATCACTAATTGGAAAATACATCTAAGTGTTGTTTGTTTTTTGTCTGGAAATCTTTTTGGTCTTTTTCTGTCTGTACAGTACAGACCACGTGCAGACATTAGACTTTACAGACTGTTTGTTTTTCTGAAGACTGCAAACCTAAAAAGGTTTGCGCGTCATTTTTTTGACGCATATATAGACCAGAATCTTCAAATATCTTCAGACATCTTCTAGCTTAAAAAACACATATATCTTAGTTTTTATTTATTTATTTAAACTTAGATTTATTCTAACTTTATCTATGATAAACAATTTGAAAAAAAAAAGTTACAATATTTAAAGAAAATAGATTTGACGACATAATCAACTTTTGTGACAAATTTACAAATAAAAATTTAATTACAATAATGACCGTTAGAGCTATTTATATAGATATGAAAAGAAAATTCGTAATATTGTTTTATATTTTTTGTGCCGAATTTTATAAAACATTATTTAATGAAATATCATTCATTTCTTGCGATAAATATTTATGACCAGTTTTTAATTGATTTAATTGAAAAGGTAAAATGAAAATTTTGAAAATTTCAATTAAAATCAAAGTTTATTTTCATCTATTTTACGTGTTAAATTCTTTTATCCTTAATTAGAATGTTTAGGTATATTTTTGCGACCAAAGTTTGTTAGTTTTTATCAAACATATATATTAATTTGTATCATTTTATTTTCATTTTTTATTCAATAATTCATAAAAGTCGAACTACATCTATTAATTATCTATAATAAAGTTATAAAGTTATTGAAAAACTCTTTTAAGTTTAAAAAAATCGGTTTAATTAGATTTTAGTTTATTCTAGCAGTTTGTAGATATTAAAAAACAAATAATCTTCTTCTTTTAGACCGCAGACGTTTGGTCCATTTCTTCTACTACAGATGTTTGTGAATATGGTCCACAGACTGCAGACATTTTTGTCTCTGAAAAAACAAACATCACCTTAGATAAAACACCGTATACGATAGTGTAGAAAAATTGTGTGGGTAATATCGAGAATACATAATGATATATAAAGAATGAATATGTGGATTGTGTTAACAAATATACATAAAAAAAACAAATTTTGACATGTTTCTAAAATATTGTACAAAAACAAATATGCAAAAAAAATAAACTAAATTTGTAGTAAAAAAACATATTTGTAGAAAAGAAAAAAGTATCTGTAAAAACACGCATACAAACAAAGATTTAAAAAAACACGGACAAAAATGAAAAGAAAATGTAATTTTGAAAAATGAATTCATAAAATATAAAGTTATAAAAAAAGATTTAAAAAGTTCCAAAATTTTCTAAAAAGAATAATTTTTAATAAAAGAAAACCATAAATATAATCTTACATGTACGAAAACTAATATGTAAAAAAGCTGAATTAGTAGAAAAATATTTTTATAAACGACAAAAAAAATCTTAAAAAACATACCTAGAAACGAAGATGTAAAAGAAAAATATTCATGCATAAAAACGAAAGTGTAAAATAAGTTGTAAAAGGTAATACTAAAAAAAAAGATATAAAAATAAGAGGGTTCTAATGACACTTATAAGAAATAGAATATTAATATTAACACCTAATCTTTGCCGTTAAAAAAAATAAAAAATTATATCAAATTCAAAAAACAAACTGATATTTTAGTCAAATTGAAAATTTTCAAAAACAAAAACAAAAAAAGTGAAAATTGAAAAAAAAAATCAAAATTTTGAAAACAATTTGAAATCTGAGCAAAATTTAAAAATAAAATCCGAAGGTGGACATGTCCACATGGATTAGAATCGGGGCAAAAGATTTAGCCCCTCACCATGGGCGTAACTATGTTGCTCTAAGGAAGGTCTTACTACCCAACTATTTTTCTTATTAATAATATAAACTAATAATAATATATTTTAATAATAATATAAATTCAGAGAAAATTATATATATAGTCAAAACCATTAATTACTTTGTAGAATATAAAAAAAAACCAATTACAAAAATAGCCTGCAAAATCACAAATGGATTAAACCCATCTGCAATTTGACAAAACAATCTGCGAACGTATAAGTCGTTAAAACACATCCATACTTTAACGACTTGTACGTTCGCAGATTAACTAGTACATGTGCTATTTCACATCCCATCTGCGATTTCACCTTATTTGCAGGTATAAAAACATAACTTTTTTTGTTTTATTTTTCACACTTTTCATTTGAAAACTCTCTCTCTCTCATTAAGCACTATGGACGATTTGAAGAAGCAAATATTCATTTATTATATTAGAAAAAATTTAAACAAAATTTTCATAGAAATAACAACAAAAGTAATAATTTTTTGCAAAACTCGATACATAATATGATTGTTTCATAGTCAAACCTATCAATTTCATAGCCAAATTAAAAAAAAAAAAAAAAAAAAAAAAAAAAAAAAAAACGAAATCGCAGATGAACTGAAAAGAAATCGCAGATAAACTTATTTCATGTGCGATTTCAGTCACATTTACCCCCTATTTATACCATAATATATATATATATATATATATATATATATATATATATCATTTGTGAACGTATAAGTTGCTAAAATACGAATGTGCTTTAACGATTTGTACGTTTAAAGACGGCTTGCTAAAATCGCAGATGAGCTTAATCCATCTATGATTTTGATAACTATTTTTGTAATTTAGGTTTTTTTTGCTATTTTCTAAAAAGTAATTAATGGTTTTGGCTATATTTGTAATTTTTTTTTTATAAATTAATAATAATATAAGATATATGTGGAAAACAATATGACATGCCTTGTTATTTTAAATATAATCTTGAGTAAATTATAAAAATGGCTGGTTGTGATTTAATCGAATTTACAGTTTTCTCCTTTAAGTTTAACATTTAATATATTATATTCATGTGATTTGTGAATGTTACACTGCAGGTCCTTGATCCATATAAAAAAGCTAAATTAGTTTTTTTTTTCTTTTAAGAATTTATTATATATATATATATATATATATATATATATATATATATATATATATATATTATCGCTTTTTAACTTGATCCATATAAAAAAGCTAAATTAGTTTTTTTTCTTTTAACAATTTATTATATATATATATATATATATATATATATATATATATATATATTATATTATCGCTTTTTAACTTTATTATAATAGAATTAATACATATTACTTATAAAATTAGTTTTATTATTTTAAATCAATTATCAAAATTATATAAAATCATATTATTATTTTATTATTTATTTTTTCTTTATTAATTTATCTTTTTTTTACGATTTAAAATCTTTTAATATTTTTGACGTTTTATTTGAATATATTATTTAATGTTTTTTTGACGTTTTATTCATATAAGTATTTATTGGAGACTGATACTTATCCAAGTCATTGTTTTAATTTGTTTATTCGAAAAAAAACTAAAAAAAAAATCATTATATAATTTCAACGAACAAAACATAAAAAAAACAACATTAAATAATATATGCAAATAAAACGTCAAAAATATTAAAAGATTTTTAAACCACAAAAACAAAGAAAAATAAATAAAGCAATAAATAATAATAACAATAATAATAATAATAATACGTTTTTATATAGTTTAGATAATTGATTTTAAAAAAATAAAAATAATTTTATAAATAATATATTATATATATTAAAATAAAGATAAAAAAGAAATAATTTGTTAAAAGATAAAAAAAAAAGCAATATATAATAATAATAATAATAATAATAATAATAATAATAATAATAATAATAATAATAAGTTGTTAAAAGAAAAAAGTAAAAAGAAAGAAATCGTAATTTTGTCTTTTTATATAGAGCAAAGAGCTGCAATGCAATATTCACAAATATGGGAATGTAACCTATCAAATCTTAAACTTAAGGACTAAAATTGTAAATTCGATCAATCCATAAGGACCATTTCTATAATTTACTCTATAATCTTTGGCAAAATAAATATATCAAAATCATATGAAACTCATATTTTATAGACTAAACTGCACAAATGCTCCCTGTGGTATGTCGAAAATTGTCACTTTGATCCAAAAAGGTTTGGACTAGCACCTGAGGTCCAAAGTTTTCATTTTGTTGCGAGTTTGGTCTAATCTGTTTTAAACTTTTTCATAATGACGATTTTGCCCTTATTTTTTTTCTTTTTCCTTTTTTTCTATTTCATTAAATACTTTTCTAATTAAAAAAATAATTTGTTATAATTTTTTTATAATAGAAAAAAATACTCTCTCTCTCTCTCTCTCCACATCCCAAGAACACATACCATCATCATCTTCTTCAATCTCGGATCTTGAGGTCACACCCTTTCTTGCCTGCTCCTTTTTATTCTCTCTAAAAACTTAATGCAACTAATTTCTCCCAGGATCTCTCGTGCTCATCCCTTCTGTTTGCGATCGACACATTGATGTGTGTGTGTGTCACTGCTTTCCGGTCGAACAAACCCACACACATGAGGGTTTTTGTTCGCCATTGATTAAATCACAGATACATGTTGTTGTTCGAAGTCGATATACAGGTGAGAGGAAAGGGCGAAGTCGATTTAGCACTCGATCTGTCGTCCAAAAACCACCGAATTCGTCATCCTCTTTCTCCGGTCGTCCTTCTTGTTTTGAGCTTACAAACCCCCGTTTCAGATCTGGAACAACATCGTCTTCGTCCATGGCTCATTCTTCCCCCATAGTTGATGTTCCCAAAAACAAAAACGAACCAGTAAACTCAGATCCGAAGCTCCGGATGGGGGTGATGATGGAGAGCCTTGCGGAGACAATGGAGGTGAGATAGTCGGGGACCACGAATTCTAGTAACAAGAGCAGAAATAAGGCTTTCTTGTTTACCAAACCCGCCTCCAGATCTGAACCATTTGCGTTTGAGATCCAAACCGCAACAAGAAATCATATAATTTTTGTTGTTGTTTTCTGAAGATAACAAACCATCTAAAACCCTAAATCCATACACCTAGGGGCTAAGGAAAAGAATTCAGATTATTTCAAGTTGCAGAGAGGGACATTAGGGTTTACAGGAATATATGCAAGCTTGATGAACATTTTAATGGGAAGTGCTTGTGTGTTTGTTGGGTGTTTATGAAGGGATAATCTAACCTGCAAGTTTCCTTGAGAGAGAGAGAGAGAGAGAGAGAGAGATTTTATTTTTGTTGTGAGAGAGATTTTATTTTTAATTGTTTTATACAATGTTGTAATAAAAGAAAATTAAAAAATAAAATAATAAAGGGCAAATCCGTCATTATAGAAAGTTTTAAAATTTTTGGACCGAACTCGCAACAAAATGAAAACTTTGGACCTCTGGTGCTAGTCCAAACCTTTTTGGACCAAAGTGGCAATTTTCGACATACCACAGGGACCATTTGTGTAGTTTAGTCTATTTTATATAGGTTTCACAATTAGGTTGGGTTTGAGTTTGCGGGTTAAAATACATTGACCTAACACAACCCATATAATATATAGGTTAGTGAGTTGGTGGGTCGGAAAAATCAACCCAAGCCGACCAACATAACCCATTTAAGTACATGGGTTATACACGTTTCTAAATTAATTAATAATCGGTATTTTACATTGACTAGAATGAAATGAACAACCAAATACACGCCTCTCATGTTTAAAAAACTTTGGATCGAGAATTAGATTTGGGGTTAGGAATGTTAAGACTTAATCACTTAAGGCAGGCCTATATTCCATTAATCCATAAAACAATTTTTTTTTTAAATAGAATATATATAGTCGTGTTGATGGGTTGACCAGCGAACCCAAACAAATAACCCAATCCAACCCATGGAAAAAACGGGTTGACGGGTTAGAAATATCAACATAAACTTATTTATTTTCATGTAAAACAGGTTAAATTGAGAATTATCACCCTTAATTTTATATATTCAAGTCCACTTGTAATAGCCCAATGCTTCAATCTACTTAAAATTTATTTAATATGCAATAACACAATCTATTGAAAACTAAACAAAAAATAAGACAAAAGTCTCTCTGAAACGTAGCCCGAAGACTATCAGGGAACTTATCAAAAAGATGGTCGCATAAAAGAAGCTTATTATATAATAAGTTTTCTCTTCTTTTGAAACTTGTAACAACAGAAAACTAAACAAAAAATAAGACAAAAGTCTCTCTGAAACGTAGCCCGAAGACTATCAGGGAACTTATCAAAAAGATGGTCGCATAAAAAAAGCTTATTATATAATAAGTTTTCTCTTCTTTTGAAACTTGCACTGTTGTTACCTATTACAACATTAAGGGTTGAATACATATTTTTCACCAATGAAATTGATAAAGGAGTCATTACCTATTGGAACATTAAGGGTTGAACACATATTTTCGCCAATTGAAGTTATATTTAAATATTTTAATTTCTTTTTCATTTACCTAAGAAACGACTAGATCTCATCATTAACAAAGCAACTCTCAAACAATAAAGCTAAATGCAATTTACATTCAAATCTCCTACAAAATATTTTTAAATGAGTTATACTATTCATGTGTCACATTTTGGTAATTTTATAGCGTAGTTATATAATGTGAAAATAAAAAGTAAAACTTTTTTTTTTATATAAAAACAATAAAGATTCTATCCGGTTATCAAAAAGAGTAATAATTAAAGCACACTTGTATTTTGCCACCAAATAAACGTGCTTCTCACCAAAACAACACCTACCTTCAAAGACACTCCAATCACATAAGTCGAATTTTTAATAAACTACAAATGAAATCTGATTACCTAATTCACCAAATATTTGTATAAGATAAACCTTATTTTATAATTAATCATTTTTATATAAACACAATTATAATTGTCATTATCTTTGATCTAATAAAATACAAAACAAAACAGAAAGCTAAAAAGTACCTTAAATTTCATATTTGTAAGTTAATTATTCTGACTTTTATGACATATAGACAATTTAAAGATGTTATAACTTATAGTTGTAAACCAATGGAATTCAACAAATAAATAAAGTAGATTTTTTTTTTATACATTTTGAGATTAATAAAGAGTTTTTTGGGTAATTTATTAAGTACCTTTAAAATCAATTGTTTGAGTTGCAAGCTAAAGATGTTATTAAATCAATTTAATTCCCTTTTTCTGCAAAGATGTTATTTTCTCCTCCATACATTTCTTACAAAAACTCGATCCAAATGGAAAGAAGATAAAAGGAGGTGGAAATGATTTGGAAGAAAATCCAAAATAGAAGCTCTGAAATTCAATTATTTGTCAAAGAATAACAGAAGTATAATTGTACCTTACAACATACAACAAATCAAGCAGACATTCAGATTTGTTTGGATTGAATTAATTAAAAACAAGGAGAGATAATGAGATATGTACATCAATAATTTGCAGACAAATAAGGCAAATTGATGAACATGATCAAAAAAGAATTCCGAAAGCAATTTTAATAGTATTTTCTAGACAAATTCAAACACCAGTGTAAACCTATAATTCAGATCTGAATTGTCTGATTTGCGATTCAGATTTCAATATGATCAAACCAGATTAAACCGATGATTTAATCGGCAGATCACGAAAAACAGAGATGTATAAGAAAAGAAAAAAAAAAAAAAAAAAACTTACGTACATATTTATATATATAAGAATGAGTTCGATCGTGATTCATGAATTCTTCCTCCCCTCGAATTCGAATCAAGTATCGTGAATCGTGATAATCTTTACAGACGACTACACCTTCTCTTCTTCGTGCTCGATTGTTGATTGATGATTTCGTAGCTTGACCTAAAAAACGATTCAATCTCGTCTCTCGCAACGCTCTCGAAGAAATCAAACTCCGATAATCTTCGCCTACACGACGGAGCAGACGGCCTCTGTTTTTTAGGCGGCGGAGGACAGGTGTTGAGTTGAGGAATTCTATGCTGTATCGTCGTCGGCGTTCGACACTCCTCCACCTCTTGATCCTCAAATTGAATCGCGCATGATTCCTCGGATGTTGAATCCATCAGCGGTGGAGATGCCGGAAGCTTGATTTTCAACGATGCCGGAAGCTTGATTGCAGGGAGATCTTGGCGTAACTGCAGATCTGTAGACATGATGTGGTGGTGGTCACGGTGGTTGTAGGTGATAACTCGGTGGGTGGATGTGGAATTTTGCTTGAGAAGGAAGAGAAACAGATGTGGAGATACCTGCGTTGTGCTCTCTTTATATGTAAGTTTCTAGAGATAGAGAGAGAAAATCTACCTTTTCAGAGGTGAAACTGTTAAAACCAGATACACAACGCTTTAGAAGCTTGTACTTTGTGTTTTAATGTTTGTACGTTAATTAATTGAAAAACGAATGATTAATTTAATGCAGAAAACAGGTAGTTTCCTGGTTTGGACAAGAATATATAATAAAGGAGTAGACTTCTTGTGACATAAGCCCCCTCTATTTATTTATGTTTTTTACTTTAAGCCCCTCAATAAATTAATGATAATATCTTTTTGTGGAAAAGATTTTCATTATTAAAATAAAAATAGTATTGTTTAATTTTACCCACTTTTATATTAACAAATAGTACCGAATTTTAATTAATTCTGGATTTCTGGGTTAAATCAAGCATGTCAATTAATATTACGAATAGTTTACTCCAATTTAATACAATACCTTAATTTAAATATATTTTGCTAATTACATCTCCGTAATGAGGTTACTATATAATTGAATATGTATCTTTATTACATGCTCAATTATGTGAAATAGACACATTAGGGTGTATAAAAAGCTAAGCGAGCTAAAGCCTAAAAAACTTTAACTGAAATTTGAAAAGCCGACGGTCATATATATATATATATATATATATATATATATATATATATATATATATATATATATATATATATATATATATAGAGAGAGAGAGAGAGAGAGAGAGAGAGAGAGAGAGAGTTAAGTTCAAATGTTTTAGCAACTATTGTGTGTACAAATGCACCAATAGGAATTTAGGAATAATAAAATTATTAAAAAATAATATAAGGGTAAATTTGTAACTTTACATCACCTTCATTTATTAAACCAAAAATAATTCTTTTACATAGATAGAAAACTCCTTAATTAATGGAACAGTTACCATAAAAGACCCTAAACTAACCCTAGTCGTCCAAGTCCATTGTGTGAGGACGTGTTGCGTTGGTTCCCTTTTTGATATCGACCGAGAAAGAGAAATCTGGAGGGGAGGGGTTGTGCGATCGGAAGAGAAGAGGATGAAGACTACAAGGAGCCACCATCGGCGCCGTTTTTCGAGCCAGGCGAGTTGTCGTCATGGTCGTTTTACAGAGCCGGTATCGCAGAGTTCATCGCCACCTTCTTGTTCCTCTACATCTCGGTGTTGACTGTAATGGGGGTGGTCAAATCTTCGACGAAATGTGGCACGGTGGGTATTCAAGGAATCGCGTGGGCTTTCGGTGGTATGATCTTCGCTCTTGTCTACCGCACCGCCGGTATCTCAGGTATGTTTCCACTCTCCACCGGAACCCTAATTTTATCTTCTTTCTTCTTCAAATCGTCTACAAACTACGTTTCATCTTCAACACAGGAGGGCATATTAACCCAACTGTCACATTCGGTTTGCTATTAGCAAGAAAACTGCCGTTGACCAGGACAGTGTTCTACATGGTGATGCAGTGTCTTGGAGCGATCTATGGTGCCGGAGTTGTGAAAGGGTTTCAAGGTAATGCGCAGTACATGACGTTAGGCGGTGGTGCTAATGTCGTCGCCCATGGTTACACCAAGGGTGATGGTCTTGGTGCTGAGATTGTTGCCATTTCCATGCTTGTTTACACCGTGTTCTCTACAACTGATGCTAAAAGAAGCACCAGAGACTCCCATGTCCCTGTATGCAACTCACTCCATTGACTATTGAATTATATACATATATTCACTTTAGAAAAGGTGAGATTTTTATCTTGAATTAAATTTGAATGTGTTTATTGTAGATTTTGGCTCCTCTTCCAATTGGGTTTGGGGTGTTCTTAGTTCATTTGGCCACCATCCCCATCACCGAAACTGGATGTTGCTTCTTTGGTGATTCATTGACTGTCAATCAAAAGGAAACACATGTTAAAACAAAATAAAAGTTCATTTAAAACTCAATCAGGTATCTTATTTTCTTTATTGATTACAATATTCTATTATCTAAGATTTGATCAGGTAATATCTGAATACATTAAATTCCAACAGAATATCTGAATCGATTCCAATTTTCAACCACGCTTTAGTTGTTTTGTTTTTCTAAACCATTTGAATTGAGTAAAATTATATAAAAAAAACTAAAAACTTCTGAGTTTTGTAGATAATAAGAAGAAAACAAAAGCTAAAAGTTGGTGTGTATTTTTTGTGGTGATGTAAGCAGGAACATGTGTTTCTTTCAAATATTCATGATTCAGATATTCTGTTGGAATTTAATGTATGTTAGGATGATGCAGGAATGATGAGGTAACTTATGAAGAAAAGATATGTGATACTTCATTCTCAAAGAATGAAGAAAAACAACAATATTCTTTCAAAATTTCAGGATTCAACATTCAAAAACAATAATATTCTTTCAGAATTTAAGAAGAAAACATGGAGAACGAGAGTATTCTAGCAGAATGTTGTTATTTTTTAAGAATATTATTCATTTTTGTTGATATTCTTTTAGAATATTTTATAACTATATTTAAAATGTATAAGACTTTTAGTCTGTAAGAATATGTATGAATTTGTATTTAAGTTCGGATGTATAAGAGTATATCAGAATGTTTGTTATTTTTCAACATCTTATTCAAGAATTTTGTTTTTATTCAATAATATTCTATTAGAATAAAATTCTGAAAGAGTATCATTCTAACAAAAAATATTCTGATAGAATAAAATCGGTAAAAATTGAAATTGAATTAATTAAAAGATTCGGATTTTTTTTAAATTAGGAGAATTAATCATCCCTAAAATTTCGAAAATTTCCTTTTATAAATGTAGTTAATTGTCCATAATACCCTTTTGCTAAAAATTGTGTGATTATATGGTACATGTTACCCCATTATAATATCATACACTCTCAAATCATGTCCATTGATTAATTTCATCCGTTGGTCCAGATCTATGCACTTTGGCACACAATACTTAGTAAAAACAAAATAACCTAACCCTATATATATATACATATATATATATATATATATATATATATATATATATATATAGAGAGAGAGAGAGAGAGGGAAATTAAATATCCTTCTACTTTTTGTTCCTGCATATCCTCCTAGCCAATGAAATTGTGATATGTGTAACATTTAATGTTCATTTAATGAAATTTTAGGATACTAATATGACACATATCATCATTTAAATGGGTAGGAGGATATGTATGATCAAAGGTAGGAAGATATTTAATTTCTCATGTGTGTGTGTGTATATATATATATATATATACATATATATATATATATATATATATATATATATATATATATATATATTGGTTCCTTTGAGATAAATAAAAAATTAGAGATTGTGAGATAGATGGATAAGTCGTTGATATTATGTTTTCTGTTTCTAAAATGTGGCGGTGGCAGAATTATAAATACATTGGTAACTTATTAAATTAATGTCGTTAATAACGATGGTAGGGCTATTGTTGTAATTTTACAAAGATTCATTTCAGTTTTGCAGGCTACGATACTGTAACTGCCTATACCATTCCCTTCTTTCTCGATCAAAATCCCAACTGAAACTCTCACGAAAACCCTCTTTTTCTTTATTTGTCGCATTTTTCCATAGTTTTCGTTTATTAGCTGTTCAAATTAAGTTTGGAAAATCGGTAAATGTCTTCAGGAGAAAATATAAACGAAGTCGCATCTTCATTAAATGAAAGGTTAGAATGCGAGTGATTTTTCATTTTATTGATAATGCATGTTTGTATTAATTAGTTAACTGTAGTTTTATGTTGATAATGATGTTTTTTGTTTTGATTCAGTAGTTGTAACATCCGGATTTTCAGAGGTATTATGGTGTAGGTTAATCTTGTGATTAAAGGAGAGACTCGACGAGTTAAGGTTCCAACTTGCCGAGTCGAGTCGGGTTCTCTCGTGGATTTAATAGTGGACTCGACGAGTCCGAGGAGGGACTCGCCGAGTAAGTACTGGGCAGAGAAACCCTAATCTTCGGGGTTTGGGACCTATTTAAAGGCACTTATAGCCTCCTTGGCCCCTTCCCAAGAGTGTCTTTGTCCCTTGATAGAAACCCTAGAGTTATTTTTGAGCTAGAGAGGAAAGAGGCCTCTTGGAGGTCATTTCTTTGAGAAGAAGATCAAGGGAGTTGCAAGGATCTTAGAGGAGGGTTGGTGGATCAGCCTCATCTTCATTTTAAGCTTCAGATCTGGTACAACTCTTGCCTCCCTTGTGTTTGAGTAGATTTCCTTGGTTGTAAAGTTGGGCTTGTATCCATATTGATGGGGTTTTGGGTGCATCCAAACCCTTTTTTTTCGAGTCAATTGTAGATCTGGACCTTGTAAGGTCCAGAGATCCAGAAAGTAGGCAGCCATGAGTGAGTAACCTTGGAGCTTTGAAGCTATGAAGTTTCAATGGAGTCAAAATGGTGTATAGAGCAAAATACACCATGCATGAGCCTCAAGTTCAGACCTTTGCGTGACTTTTGGGTAGTAGGAGGTTAGAACTATGAGTTTGGGTTGCAGATCTGACCTCAAATGGCTGAATGAGAAATCTGTAGGAGCCAACTCGCCGAGTCCATGGGTGACTCGATGAGTCGTAGCGGGTTTGACCGAGTAATCTTAACCCAGTGTTGGCTCGCCGAGTTGGGAGTCAACTCGACGAGCTGAGTGAGTCCTAGGTAGAGTTCAGTTGATGTGAGGGGACTCGACGAGTCTCATGGGTGCACTCGACGAGTATGGTCAAATGTGGACTGTTGACTTGAGCTTGACTTCTATTGACTTTGGGGTTTTGGTCAACATAAGTAATAGAGGCCTTGGAAGGGTAAAATAGTCTTTTACCCACTTTAGAGAGTTAGAAAGAGAAGGAACCGCCTTCGATTATCTGAGTCGTGAAAAGAGTTATTATAAGAGATATTCATCCTATGTGTTAGGTGGTGGCAAATTCGAGATTCAAGTGTGAGGATAGCTGCTTCCTGCTTGCCAGGTGAGTCTTCTCACTATACTTTACCTAGAGTGGTAATTAGAGTTATGTGACAGAGTATTTTGTATGCTATTTATGTAATGTGATGCACTGCATTATTTCTATGTAATTTATGTGGTGTGTGTGTGTTCCAGAGTATACAGAGTTAGGACCAGAGGGTCCACAGAGTTAGGACCAGAGGGTCCATAGAGTTATAGCCTCGAGTGGCTAATATGTGTTTTATGTGGTATCTTGGAGAACTCACTAAGCTTCGTGCTTACCGTGTTATGTGTTATGTGTTTCACGTTCTCAGGATCGCGGGACGGCACCGGTTGATTGTACACACCAGAGAAAAAGTTATGAGGATCCTGGATTATTAATTATTAAAACATGGAGTTATGTTTTGTGAATTGAACAAATAAAATTCTAATAAAACGTGTCATGAGGATTTATATGATTTTAAATCAAAAATTTCTTTTGAAAATTTACGTTGTTACAGTAGTTTTTCATCATTTTTACTTTATTTTGATGATTTTCTCGTTTAGAGTTGATCTGTTTTTTTATTTATTTATTTATTTATTTATTTATTTATTTATGATTTATGTTTGTGTTGGTTTTGATGAAAGTTGTTTATATTTTCACACATAAGGATTTCAAAAGAAACTATGTTCGAAAAAAGTTCAAAAATCAAAAAAATATCGAAGGCGGTAGAAGTGTTGTTATATCTGAAGGTACGGTTCAAAAAATCGATGTTAAAAAACGTATAAAATCATCTATGATTAGAACTAGAAATAAACATATAACTTAATGTTAAAGGTTTCTGTTGTAATCATAACTGATTTTGTTATTTTTTTTCAGTGGATTGAACATAACATTTGGTTATACGTTTATTTCTAGTTCTGATCATAAATGATTTTATACGTTTGTTTATAATCATTAGTAAATAATAATGATAAATGTATGTGTTTATAATCATTAGTGATTTAAAACCATAGTTTAGTTTTTTATTCATAATTGATTATCATATTTTGTGTTTATGTATTTCTATGTATCAAACGTGAATATGAAGATCTTTCTGGAGAAATTAAAGAGAAATTTTCGAAGAAAAGAAATTTTAAAGGTATTTTTTTGTAATCATAACTAATTTTGTGATTTTTTCAGTTGATTGAACATAACATTTAGTTGTATGTTTATTTTTAGTTCTAATCATAAATGATTTTATACGTTTTGTTTATAATAATTAGTAAATAGTAATGATAAATGTATGTTTTTATAATCATTAGTGATTGTGTGATTTGAAATCATAGTTTATTAGTCATATGCATTTTTGTTTAGTACTAATTACTAATGATGTTAATTTTTTTTGTAGTAAATGCTTATGTTGATGATGAGAAGGAAATTGAAGATATTTCAGAGAAAAATTCAAAGGTTAAAAATGATAAGTGTATTTTTTTTTTGCAATCATAAGTGATTATGTTTCTTGATTTGCAATTGATTATATGTATTATGTTTTATTTTTTACTAGCATTGTGTTTCTAATGAAAATTTTAGGTAAAAAATATACTTTAGAGAGCTCAAGGAAGACACGATCATCTTCCAAAAAAGAAAAGGCCAAGGAGGTCTTGCAAACACTATCAAAGAAATCTAAAAAAAAAACAGTTATTGAACAACCAAAAGTGAACTTGAGGGTTAATGTGACATCCCCAAAATCACGGCCAGAAAAAAACGATTTTGTTTATGCTTTGTTTAAAAATAAGAGTAACATTTTAAATAAAGTGTTGCGGAATTTGTCCCAAAACAAAATATGATAAAGATTTATCAAAAGCATTTCTAAAGAAATGTATTTCATTAAAAGACTTGGGATGTCATGTTCGATACAGATCAAAAGCATAAACCATACAATATAAGCCTTACTACATTATTTCATATCTACATGCCTATATCCGTAATCCCTCATCCAAACATCACATCTATGCTCATGAGCCACTACCTGTAATACAAGAAACTGAGTGGGTCAGGCTTGGGAGCCTGGTGAGCACATAGGGTTTTCAACCCACAATAAATAAGTTTATTAATTTCATCAATCAACAATAAACCGATTACCCGTTCCCGTTATCCTCACTTTACGTCCCTAAACACCTATCATAAGGGACCTAGCCTAAGGATCATCATCGGGATGGACACTACTGCTAAGAGGATTCCTTAGCAATAAATTTTCTAAAGGCAACCATGTGGGGGATGGAGTACACCGGTGAACACATCGTTCACAAACACTTACAGGTTGCGAGCCTGCTAGTGTTCCACTAGACTGTCTAGAAGAATTCGTGGTCGTCATCCATACTCCGCTAGATGACAGAATCAACAACATCAACATCGAGGTCTCTCATCATTTTATCACACATCACCTATTACATCTACCCATGTTTTACCCCAACATTTTCGTAGATATAAAATACATATACAGTTTAAATCATTGAAAATGTGTATAAAAACGTTCATCCAGCATAGATAGCAAGTATTCAAATAATATGCACACATAGCACGTAATTTATATAAAATACTTCATATCTATGTGTAAGCTAAAAGTTACTATGCACTCACCTGAGAGGTGGTGACTCAGCACTCGGACAACGCTTTGATACTCTCAAAACAATTTTCCTTCGATAAAACCTAGTACCAATACGATTAGGGTTTAGTCTCACGATAACCGCGACAAATTAATAGTCTGGCTATTATTATTATTATATAAGCGTTAAATAACACTCAATATAACTCATAATAATAGCCCAAATAATTATTTTAAGGACCTAATAACATTACTATAATTATTTGAAAGCTATATTAAAAATTGCATAAGCGTAGCTCACTTACAACAGATTTTAAAGAAAACAGAAACTTTATTTAGAGCAGCGTTTCGAAACCGAAAGACACTTTTTCTCGGGACTCCGGGAGCCTCGGGGCTTCCCTCGGGAGCTAATGGGGTTTACCAAGGGTTTTGGGAGGCTTAGGGCACTTAGAGAGAGAAAGATTGTAGAGAGAGAAGTGAAAAATGGGTGAAGAATGAGGCTGCCCTCGGCCCCCTTTTATAGCTGTGAGGCCTCGGACGTACGCTGGGCGTTGTCCTCGGCTACGCGGGGCGTAGTCATCGGATAAGGTTTCCAGCGAGCCTCCAACTATCTTACACTCGGAGAAGATAAGAGCGAGGGTAAGCGGGGCGTACCGGCTTCGGACGCTGGGCGTAATGCGAGGACAGGTGTCAAGATCCGAAGCGAGGACCGTGGGGAGCAAGGTACGGCTGGGATCGCGCCACGTCATCAATCTCGCACCAGGTTTCGCATTTTCGAGTCCCAACTTCAAAAATTCGTATCTTCCACATACGAGCTCTGTTTTTGATGTTCTTTATATCCACGAGAAGGCGGGAACGTGCTCTACAACTTTTGTTTAGACTCCGTCGGCTAATTTTGACTTTATTTTAAAATTTATATTATTAACAGGCCGGGACATAATTGGTCTGTTAAATTCTCATAACTTCTTCATCCGACGTCCGTTTTCGCCCATCTTTTTCTCGTTACGCTACTCTTAATGAGATCTTCGATTCTTGTTTAGTTCGTTTCGGGTAAAAACCGCTCGATCTAATATTCGAATTTCGGGTTGTACACTGCTAATCCGAAACTTCGAAAAATCATAACTTCTTCATACGAAGTCAGGTTTGGGCGTTCTTTTTATGGACACTCTCGGTATAACGCATTCTACGACTTTTGTTTAGATCGCTTAGGCTAAATCTCGCTCTATCATAAATTCACTATTTACGCTTCCTGGTATCGTGCCGGTTCTGTCGCGAAACTTCGACGGGTCATAACTTCTTCGTTATAACTCGGATTTCGGCGTTCTTTATATCCCTGAAATCCTTGTTTCGACCACTACAACTTTATATAAAGATATCGGGCTTATCTCACACTTTAATTTTGATGCTTATTTTTATTCTTTATTAATTATACATTTATAATTAAATAATAAGCATGTAGATACACACAATTCAGATAATACTCAAATATTTCATCTTTATTACTTCAAAAAGAGTTACAATAGTTGACCTAGACTATTACATTGTCAAAAATGCTTAGCCCTGAAACCCGGGCGTTACTATTCTCTCCCCCTTAGGATGATTCTGTCCCGGAATCATGCATTAGCAAACAGATGTAGATAGCGACTCATCATGTCATCCTCTGTTTCCCAAGTAAGATTCGGCCCATTCGAATGTTTCCATTGAACTAGCACTAAGTCGACCATCTTGCGTCGTAACTTCTTAGTCTTACGGTCAACAATTGCCTCAGGCTCTTCGATCAGCCTTTTATTCTCATCCATCCTTAACTCTGAGATTGGAATTATGTCGGGAACTTCTCCTGTGAACTTCCTCAAATAACACACATGGAAGGTGTTATGAATACCATCGAGTTCTTTGGGCAATTCCAGCTTGTAAGCTTGGTTCCCAATCTTCTAAAGAACTTTGAATGGTCCAATGAACCTTGGACTCAGCTTTCGTCGTTTCCCAAATCGTATAAGTCCCTTCCACGGTGAGACTTTTAGCAAAACCGAATCCCCAACTTCGAAGGTTATCGGTCGTCTTTTCTTGTTAGCATAGCTCTTCTGACGATCCTAGGCTGCTAACATTCTTTCCCTAATCACCTTCAACTTCTCAACAATCTCATGGACTATCTCGGGGCCCATAAACTGCTTCTCTTCGGATTCAAGCCAACAAGACGGCGTACGACACTTCTGTCCATACAAGGCTTGATAAGGTGCCATCTTGATGCTCGAGTGAAAACTATTGTTGTAGGAAAATTCTACCAGAGGTAAGTGCTCGTCCCAGTTCCCTTGGTGTTGGATAAGGTGTCTAAGTCCATAACTATTTCTGGTATGTACTTGACCCGACCCGGCATGGTCCATTTGGGTTGCATGGCATCATGCAATTGAATAAACTAAATGAGAGAAATAAGACTTATGGTTTATTAATATATTATAAGTTCTACTTAATAATATTATTTAATTAGTTTTGAAAAAATAATTTAGAATTAATTAAGTGATCAAAAGATAACTAATTTGATATATAGGTAGATTATGTAAATCTTCCATATCTTATATAGTGGGATAAGAGGCTCCACGGATTGTCAAGTTGGGTTCCACCCATAGGATGCTCCATGGAGTTAACCCATGGATCAAGAAATGAAGAGTCATGTTACATTAGGGTTTACCTAATGCAACACACTATATAAGCAAGGTGTTTCTCCCTAAAATTGGCGACACAACTAGAAGAAGAGGGCTTGGCCGATTTTGCAAGTGTTAGAGTGTTCTCTCAAGTTTGTTCATTGCATTTGGTGTTGTGTGAAGCATTTGAGGCATCACACTTGAGGTGCTAGGATCACAAGGTTTTAAGGAACACTTTCAACAACAAGGTATGTAGTTCTATCCTTCATTCAATGAAAAATTGTTCCCCATGTATGCTAGATAGGAACATAACCTTGGAAATCAACTTTGCATGATAATTAGACAAACATAGATCCAAGGTTATTAGGGTTTCATGTACACTTAGGAAGTGTTAGAATGCTCAAAACCCATCAGTGGTATCAGAGCCTAGGTTTGTTTGTTGATTATTTGTGCAAACTGCTTAAAAAATTCGATTTTCTGCTTTCTGCTCATATGAACTCACCGAGTCCATGGGGGGACTCGATGAGTCCATGACCAAATGCAAGCTACTCGTCGATTTTGTTCTTGCACTCGACGAGTAGAGGCTGCAGTTTTCAGAATTTCGACTTTTGTTGCTGGAAATGGACTAGAAACATTACCCTAAATTGTTTTGGTACTTCAAAAACATGTTTTAGATGGTGTAATGTTTATGCTAATCCATTCACAATGACAATTATCAAAATTACAAGTTTTTAAGTGTAATTTTTGATTCTTGAAAGTGTTCATATTCATGTTCGTGTTCTTATGATGTTTAGATGATCATAGGAATTGTTTGTAACCTATGTGGTAGATTAATTCATGATCATTATGTGTTTTAATGGAGTCCATAATTTGTCCTCAAGTTATGGAAAAACCAAAAGTCACTTTGTTAAAAGCCATTAAAAAAACACATGAGTTATAAAAAATGAAGAGTCTTCATTTTTAATACTCTATTAACTCATAAGTTACAAGAAATGAAAAGTTTTGAAAGTTTACAAAACTTGCCCTCAAGTTTTGGAACAAGTAAAGTCTTGATTAAAACTTTAGTTCCAACCCTTAGAATTTTAAAAGTTAAAATTCAACCCTTATACTTTATAATATTATAAGTTAATAATATATATATATATATATATATATATATATATATATATATATATATGTATGTATAAGATCAAGTCGTCTTACCGCTAGTACGCCTCATTCACGAAGCCGGTCTATAAGGGGGGTATAAGGTTGTTGCCTATAAAATGGCAACTTAATGGGTGTCCACTCTCACCCACCGCTTCCTTGATCGGTGGAGGGTCGTTAGCCGAACGGTTAGGACAAGGACTTATAAATTCTCATTAAAAGTATGATGAATATATTAAAGTAACTAAATGCTTTTATTAAATTCCCAGTCTTAGTTACTTTAGGAAAAATGTGAATAAGTTGCTAATCCATGAAATTACACTTTACACTTTGTTTAAGTCGTTAGTGGAGTGTGTGTGGTTAACCGGCACACTAACTTGAACTTAACAAGGTAGGTGACTTAATGTTTATCATAGTATTGATGGAGCGTGTGTGGTTAACCGGCACATCGATTGAGGGGTAATAATTTAAGGGTACCAAGTGATTTGCATGGTTACTTTACACCTCATTTTGTGATCCTCGGCATCCCAGTCACAAAACTTGGAGGGTACACTCGAGATTGAAACATGCCATTGAAAAGTTCAATGAATCTCAAAGAATCTAGGAATTTCTAAGAACCAATTAAAAAACCTAATATCAATATTTCGTTTTTCATGGTGGAAATTGGTGAATCGTCATTCACCTACCTTTCAAATATGTTATTACTTAGATTATGACATACCTCTTCTAAGTATAATATATTGTGATTGGATCCTAGCCTTAATATTACATTTGGGTGTTTTATTAAGGACTATCTCAATATCTAAACTAAACTTTTCTTCTTTTCAGACGTCTGCAAACACTGCTGCTTCTGGCTCTAATCCTAATGGCTCCTTTTCTCTAATGAACTTGTGTGGGAAGTCACTGTTGATGGGTCCAACTTTAATGAATGGATCAGAAACATCCGAATGATTACCCGCTACGAGGACAAAGAATATGTTCTCGATAAGGAGCTTAAGGAGATTGATGAGACAGTTGCAACTCCTCAAGAGATCGTCGACTTTAGGGCACATGAAAGGGATGCCACCAAGGTGGCATGCATCATGATGGCTACTATGACAGCCGATCTCCAAAAGTCCTATGAGGACTTCTACCCTTTTGAAATGCACCAAGATTTGATGGAAATATACCATCAAAGTACAAGACAAGAGAGGTATGAAATCATCTCCTCCATGATAACAACCCGAATGAAGGATGGTGAACCCATCACGGGCCACATGCAGAAAATGCAAAGATTTGTGGACCGGTTGCTGAAGCTCAATGTGAACTTCCCCGAGGAGCTTGTAATAGATATCGTTTTGCACTCCTTACCATCGTGCTATGATCAATTCCACATGACATACCACATGAACAAGGAAGAGGTCACTCTCAGCAAACTTCAAGGACTCTTAAAGACCACGGAAAGTGGTCTTAAGGGTAAGACGGTTGTTACTACTCCTACTCCTACCAACTCCGCCCCTGTCTTGGCAATCAGGAAAGGACGAGTGAAGAAGAGAAAGAGTTCTTCGAAGGGTACCAAGGCTAGGACCCTTGATGGCTCTTCTTCAAGTGGAACCAAGAAAGGTTTCGTCACTCCTTCTTCTGACCCAAAAGAGGCTGAATGCTTCTATTGCCATGAAAAGGCACATTGGAAGCGGAACTGCCCAAAGTACCAACAAGATGTGAAGGATGGGAAAGTTAAGCCCAACCATGCAGGTATTTACACTATCTTATCTAATAACTCGCCCCATTCTAACTCATGGGTCCTTGATACCGGTTGTGGTATTCATAGCTGTTATGATTTTCAGGGACTAAGAATAAGTGAGAATATGGAGCAAGGAAGAATATACTTGATCATGGGAAACAGGAAAGCTTCACCTGTCACCAAGATTGGAGTTTATACTTTATCGCTAAGTAGTGCGTTTAGTTTAGATTTGAATAAATGTTGTTATTCGCCAGAAATGGCAAGAAACATTATTTCCTTTCATGCATTGTATAAACAAGGTTTCACATTTTCATTTGAAAATGAAGTTGGTTCGATTAATGCTTTCTTTAATAATGTTCTTTATTTTAAAGCATTACCTTGTGATGGCGTGTATGAAACTGTATCTGTGGTTGATAACTTAGGAAATATTATATTGTGTATTGATTCTGTTAATAATAATAACTTGGATAAAGCATCATTATGGCATTGTCGTCTTGGACATATAAGCAAGAAACGCATAGGCCAACTCCAAAAGGATGGAGTCTTGGAGTCATTTGACCTAAAGTTAGATGATAGTTGCGAATCATGCTTACTTGGAAAAATGAAAAGTCACCCTTCATAGGTTCTTGTGAGAGGGGTGAAGGTTTGTTGGATCTTGTACACACGGATGTGTGTGGGCCCTTCAAACATGCCACAAGGGATGCTAATCATTATTATTTGACTTTTACTGATGATTACAGTAGATATGGATATGTCTAATTAATCAAGCACAAGTCAGAGACTTTCGAAAAGTTTAAGGAATTTAAACAGGAAGTCAAGAATCAATTGGGCAGGAACATTAAGATGCTACGATCCGATCGAGGTGGTGAGTATCTTAGTTCAGAGTTCCTCGACTATCTTAGGGAATGTGGGATTGTCTCACAATTGACACCTCCCAGAACACCGCAGTTGAATGGTGTGGTTGAGAGGCGCAATCGAACCTTGCTGGATATGGTTCGTTCCATGATGAGTCGAGCTTCGCTACCAATCTCATTCTGGGGGTATGCCTTAGAGACTGCCGTCCATATCCTTAATCTAGTTCCTACAAAGAAAGTTGCCAAAACTCCTCACGAGATGTGGACTGGTAAAGTACCCAAACTAGACCACATCAAGATTTGGGGTTGTGAGGCTTTCATGAGACGTGAGACTCATGATAAGCTTGAACCCCGAAGCAAGAGGTGTATTTTCATCGGCTACCCACAAAAATCCTTTGGTTACCTCTTCTACAGACCCAGTGATAATGTGGTCTTTGTAGCAAGAAGAGGAGTCTTTCGTGAGAGAGAATTTATAATCCAAGGAGATAGTGGGAGGCAAATTGACCTTGAAGAACTTCAAGAGTCAAGTGGTGAAGGAACTTCAAACCCTAGCCCTCAAATTGAGGAGGAAACTCCTGTAGAACCAATTGACGAGTCTGTACCTCTGAGGCGATCCACGAGAGTTAGGAATGCACATGAGCATTACTATGGGTTCCATATTACTGCGGAAGGTGATACACTTATTAGTAATGAGAAACTAGTAGGTCTGGATGAACCTAACAGTTACGCGGAAGCCATGGAAGGCCCCGGGTCTGCTAAATGGAAAGAGGCAATGGACAGCGAGATACAATCCATGTATGAGAATCAAGTTTGGAACTTGGTTGAGAATGTACCAGGTCGTAAGACTGTAGGCTGCAAATGGATCTTCAAGAAAAAGACCGACATGGATGGTAATGTACACACTTATAAGGCACGACTAGTTGCAAAGGACTTCTCTCAAACTCCAGGATTGGATTATGATGAGACCTTTTCTCCAGTAGCCAAGATTAAGTCTATTAGGGTTATGTTAGTCATAGTTGCATTTCATGACTATGAAATATGGCAAATGGATGTCAAAACCGCTTTCCTTAATGGAAAGTTGACTGAAGATGTTTACATGAGTCAACCAGAAGGTTTTGTCAGCAACGAGTACCCTAATAGAGTGTGTAAGCTTGAGAAATCCATTTATGGATTAAAGCAAGCACCTCGCAGATGGAATCTTTGCTTTGATGAGAAAGTCAAGGAATTTGGCTTTTCTAGGAGTGAAGATGAATCTTGTATGTATGTCAAGGCTAGTGGGAGTATAGTTAGCTTTTTGGTATTATATGTGGATGACATACTACTCATAGGAAATGATATCCTAACTCTACAGGAAGTTAAGTCCTGGCTTGGGAAGTGTTTCTCTATGAAGGACCTAGGAGAAGCTGCCTATATTATTGGGATAAGGATTTTGAGAAACCGGAGTGAAAGACTAATTGGACTTAGTCAAAGTACCTACTTGGACAAGGTGCTGAAGAGATTCAGCATGCAGAACTCCAAGAAAGGAGAGTTACCTATCCAGAGTAATGCTAGATTGAGTAAAGCTCAAAGCCCAAGTACTGAGGCTGAGATAGCAGAAATGAGTCAAGTACCTTATGCTTCGGCTGTAGGATCGACCATGTATGCTATGATGTGTACTCGACCTGATGTAGCCTTTGCCTTGAGCATGCTTAGCAGGTAACAGGGGAACCCTGGCAAGGCACACTGGACTGCGGTAAAGAATATCCTCAAGTACCTTCGGAGGACTAAAGACTGAGTCCTTACCCTCGGCGGGAGTGATGACTTGAGAGTTATAGGGTATAGTTATGCTGGCTTCCAAACTGATAGGGATAATTTCCACTCTCAGTCGGGCTGGGTCTTTACCCTAAACGGAGGAGCAATCACTTGGAAGAGTTCCAAGCAGGAGACAGTGGCTGATTCCACTTGTGAATCAGAGTATATAGCAGCGAGCGAAGCAGCAAAGGATGCAATATGGATAAAGAACTTCATTGGAGACCTTGGAGTTGTACCAGCTATAAAGGAGTCAATGGAAATTTTCTATGATAGTGAAAGTGTTGTTGCCTTAGCTAAGGAGCCAAGGGATCACGGGAGATCTAGACACATTGACAGAAAATATCATTTTATCAGACATCGCATAGAAGAAGGAATCCTCGTTGCAAAGAGGGTATCATCAGATGAGAACCCAGCAGATCCCCTCACGAAGGGACTGAGTAGGGCTAAGCATCTTCAACATGCTTGGAGCATAGGGCTAAAGGATGATATAAGTTTTAGTAGTTAGATAAATTATGAAATTTGTAAAGTGTAATTGACATTTGATGATAAATAATAGTTGGTTGTTTATTTATGAGTAAAGTGTTATTATCTTTTGTTAATAATTTACTATAATTTCTTTTGCATGTTTTGACTTCCAGAATATTATGTTGTGTTTCTACATATTATCTAAATCTCCACAGTCAGTCATATGTTGGAAGTAGATATGAATTAAGACTGTCATGAAGTTGGTTGTAGGTGTCAAGGTTAAGGACAACACTTCATGAGTACTCATAAGTTCTGAGTACTGGAATCAACCCACGCTCACTGGAATCACTTCATGGAATTTATCTTGAGTGATCGTGAGACGGTAATATCACATAAGTCTTCAAACCTAGAGATATGATTTGTTACTTATGAGTTGGTTATGCATTGATTGTACATAAACGCATTGGTAACTCGATGTTATAAAACGTGCTTTTGTGTATAATTCAATGAGTAGTAGAGCAAACATATGAGTCGAAGTTTATTTGTTCCTTCTTGGATTAGAAGCTGATATCTGGGCCCCTCAATGATTTTGTTTTAACTTATGTACCGGGCCCGGTCTGAACTAAATTGATGTGTTCAATTTAGTTCTTTGTTAAACAAATCAGAAATCGGGAAACAAACTGCTGGACAATAAGTAAGACATTGTTCCATGTATTTGTCCGGCTGATATCTAAAACAGAGGATTATGTGATCACTTATCTTAAATGGCGTATCAATATTTTCTCAGTTCCGAGAAACCTTGAAAGAGCTACGATTACTGATCGGTTCCTGAAGTATTACAGTTATAGTTATTAGACTTATCAAAGTGGGAGACTGTTGGATAAGGTGTCTAAGTCCATAACTATTTCTGGTATGTACTTGACCCGACCCGGCATGGTCCATTTGGGTTGCATGGCATCATGCAATTGAATAAACTAAATGAGAGAAATAACACTTATGGTTTATTAATATATTATAAGTTCTAATATATTAATAATATTATTTAATTATTTTTGATCAAGAATTAATTTAGAATTAATTAAGTGATCAAAAGATAACTAATTAGATATATGGGTAGATTATGTAAATCTTCCATATCTTATATAGTGGGCTAAGAGGCTCCATGGATTGTCAAGTTGGGTTCCACCCAAAGGATGCTCCATAGAGTTAACCCATGGATCAAGAAATGAAGAGTCATGTTACATTAGGGTTTACCTAATGCAACACACTATATAAGCAATGTGTTTCTCCCCAAAATCGGCGACACAACTAGATGAAGAGGGTTTGGCCGATTTTGCAAGTGTTAGAGTGTTCTCTCAAGTTTGTTCATAGCATTTGGTGTTGTGTGAAGCATTTGAGGCATCACAGTTGAGGTGCTAGGCTCACAAGGTTTTAAGGAACACTTTCAACAACAAGGTATGTAGTTCTATCCTTCATTCAATGAAAAATTGTTCCCCATGTATGCTAGATAGGAACATAACCTTGGAAATCAACTTTGCATGATAATTAGACAAACATAGATCCAAGGTTATTAGGGTTGCATGTACACTTAGGAAGTGTTAGAATGCTCAAAACCCATCACTTGGAACTCGAGGGTACATGCTCTCAGCATATCCTCCAGTGTTTGAATCGTTCTTTCGCTCTGACCATCAGTTTGCGGATGGTAAGCAGTACTCAAGCACAACTTCGTACCCAGCTCCTCTTGTAGACTCCTCCAAAACAACGACGTGAAACGACTATCAAGATCTAATACGATTGTAAGAGGAACACCATGAAGTCTTACAATTTCCTTCACGTAAGCATTTGCAAGCTTATCCATAGACCACTTCTCGTTGGCTGCTATGAAGTGTGCACTCTTGGTGAAACGATCCACGACTACCCAAATCATGTCGTATCCGTTCTTCGTCCTGGGCAGTTTAGTCACAAAATCCATGGTGATGTCTTCCCATTTACCCATGGGTACAGGTAAAGGTTCTAAACTCCCATACGGTTTCTGATGTTGTGCCTTAACTCTCGCACATGTCACACACTCGGCCACGTACTTCGCAACATCGAGCTTCATCGTCGGCCACCAGTAGTAGGGTTTTAGGTCCCTATACATTTTAGTGCTACCGGGATGAATCGAGTACATGGTCTTGTGTGCTTCTTCCATCAGAAGGTCTCTTATTCCTCCCGTCTTAGGTACCCAAATTAGATCTTGGAATAGTTCAGTCCTCGACTGTTTGTACCGAACACTAACGTCTTGCCCAAACGTTCTTCCTTTCGGTCATTCTTCTCTAAAGCTTATTCTTGAGCTTTCCTGATACTTTCCACAATTGTCGAGATGACTTCGATTCTCAACGCTCTTGGCCTTTTCCTTTCAAGGTTGACTTTCTGACTGAGAGCATCAGCAACAACATTTGCTTTACCGGGGTGGTAAAGTATCTCACAGTCGTAGTCCTTGAGTAGCTCTATTGGTGTTGTGCCTGGTAACAAGTCTATTCGAAACTCCACTTGTCTATTAGGTGGTAATCCGGGAAGGTCTTCGGGAAAGACTTCGGGATAATCACATACGACTAGTATATTTTGCACCTCTTTCTTTTCCTTCTTAGCATCGATTACGAATGCCAAGTATGATGCACATCCTTTGGAAAAACATTTCCTGGCTTTCATCAGGGAGATGATTCCAGAATTTACTCTGCGTTTGTCCCCGTACACCATAAATGATTCCTTTCCGGGTGGGTTTACCCTTACTATCTTCTTTCGGCATAATATCTCGGCACCGTTGGTGCTAAGCCAATCCATACCCAAAACAATGTCGAAACCGTTTAATTCTATGGGTAATAGCTCCTCATGGAATTCGTTTCCGTTTAGGTCGATGACTACGTTCTTAATATGATTACTAACAGGTACGAATTTGCCACTGGCAACTTCTACAATCTGGGCATTATCAAGTTTTTCTACAGGCAATGCTAATTTCCTAACAAATTTATGCGACACAAAGAAGTAGTTGGCTCCGGAATCAAATAGTATATTTGCAGGCAAACCATTTACAAGAAAGGTACCTGAAGTGACGTCTGCTGCCTCCTTCGCAGCCTCGAGCGTCATTCGGTTCACTGCTGGGTGTTATTCAAGGTTTAAGCAGAGAACATAAGGATTGTGTTAGGATTATGGGATTTGGGAGTTTATTACAGATGAAGATGATTGATGTACCTTTGAAGATTGTTTATTATGTTCTTAATCATTTTAATTTTGAAACTTTAAAGGTGGAGTTTGAAAATTGTGAAGTTAGTGTTGATAGTAAGTCTGTTCATGTGATGTTAGGATTACCATCTGGTGGCTCATTACTTTCAAACATGGATTACATTTCCGAGAATAATGAAGAGAGTTGTATGTTTGAATGGAAGAAACAGTATGAAAATATTGATAAATTGAGATTGAAACAGTTAAAGAATGAACTTGTTCGAACTAGTGCAACGGATGATAACTTTAGAATCATTTTTTGGTTCTTTTTATTAATAGATTTTGTGAGTCTACAAGCATGGGAAAATGTAAATTGAATCCATTGTATTTAATAAGAAGAGATATTTATTTAAGTAACATTGACTGGTGCGATTTCAATTTCAATTGTTTGGTAAGGACGAAGAAGGTTTACAATCCAGAGAAAGAATCTTCTTTCTTTTATGGACCAGCAACATACCTTATGATAACTAAGCTAATTTTTGATATGAAATATTCTTTTAGTTGTAAAAATATTTTTGTTTTTATTTTTAAGTGTATATGATTTTATAATCATATATGATTTATTATATATCAAACAGCATAATCATATATATATATATATATATATATATATATATATATTATAACTAATGATATATTTTATTTGTATAAATCATATATGATTATATATTCTAACTTTTGTTTAATTATATATTACAGATCATAATCATATATGATTATTCATATATATTATGATTAATGATATATTAAATTGTATAAGTAAATCTTTTTAGAAAGTTAACTTATTTGTTATATATGTTTTTTGTAGTTGTTGTATATGGATAGTTTCAAGTTTGATCATTTGCAAGTCACACGTATACGTCTAACTATTTTTTATTGGACGTCACAAAAGATAAGGTTTCTTGAGGATATTTTACAAGAGAATGGAGGATTTGGATGGGAGATGTTAATGAACCATATGTTGAAGACGAATGTCAAGAATCTGAGTATAATGAGGAAGAATTTGGTGTTGATGAGGATGAAGAAGATTTTGATGTTAATAAAGTTAGTGTCGTGGAGGTAATTTTATAATTTTATTCATTTATTATTTTATTCGTGTATTCATTTATGACTTTTTATGTTTAAGTATTTTATTTGTAAGTATATTTTTTTTATGTAGGTGTATGAAAATAAAATTTCATATATGTATTAGAAGATGGAGGATTTGAAAAATGATCTTGTTGTAAAGATAGATGAGGGAGTGTTGAAATTTCCTCAAAGTCAAAATTTGAAAAATCAGAAATTATTATTTCTTGTTGAAGATTTAAGCACAGAAAGTTTTGATTTCCATTATGTTTCACAACAAAGTAAAGAACTGATATTGACACCTTCTTTTGTTCAAGTTAATGATGAAGATTATGGGACTGATTTTCTAAATGATGATGAAAATGTTGAAGATGATGATCAAGGGAAATGTTCTGGTGGTCAGGGGGATGGAAGTGGTCCACATGAGGGCAATGTTGGTAAAAATCATGTTGAAGGTAAAGGTTATGTTAATGATCATGTATATGAGGATGATATTGGTAAAAATAATGATTTGTTGAATGAGAAAGATGATGAACAAGGAAATGGAAGTGGATTCAATAAAGAAGAGGCCATGAATTTAAATTTGGTTGTTGAAAATGTTATTAAGAGTGTGGATCTAATTGATAGTCAGGAAGGTGTATCTTTTAGTCAATTCATTTGTGATCCAGTTGTTGAAAGTTTTCTTAAAACTTTGGATCAATGTAAGCATATTTTATTATTATATATAGTTTAATCATATATGATTTTAATTTTTTATATTTGAATTTTATAGGTACTGAAAACTTGGTTTATGGTTATATAAATCAGAAACGAGTTGAAGATGATGTGAATGAGAATTTAACTGGTTTTGAGAAAAATGAATTTGATGATAGTAAGTATTTCTTTATGTATTTTTTATACATAAAATATATATGAATATGTTATATAGATGATTCACTTATGATTTTAATAATTTAGGGATTGTAAATTTGGGTGACGATGATAAAGTTATTGTAGCAAAGAAGGATGGAGAAGGTGAAGATGTTGAAGTTGATTTGGATTTAGGGAAAGCAATAGAAGATTTTTCAAATAAAAATAAAGATGGAGGTAATTAGTTTATAATTATTGTTTATTCATATATGATTGTGTTTATAATTCTTGTTTATTCATATATGATTTTTATAATTTTATTGGATAGAAACTGTTGAAGATGGTTTAGAAATTATACAATTGAAAGATTCAAAGGAGACTTAATCACTGAAAAATGACAAAGTGGAAGGGAAAGTTGAGAAATTTTCTGTTCCAAGTTTTAGACTTGGATTTAGTCAAGATTCTGAAGGTTCCAAGAAATCATCTCAAAATCAAAGTTCTTATGAACGGATGACAAAGAAAAAGATTAAGGATAGAGTTAATTTAAAGAAACCAAGTGTTGGTCCAGAGTGTGTTATTCCAAATATTGATGTTATTGATGCTAGTCCTGTTTCTTTTGCACCCCTTTTGGGTACATTAGAAGGACCATCAAAACCAATTTCTGTGAAACCTAAAGATATAAATGAAGAAGGAACATCAATAGTAGATGTAAAAGGAAAGAGAGAAATGAAATTTTCTTATGTTTATAAGTCACCTTTTAAGGAAAGGTTAATTGATTTTAAACCAAGTTTGACACAAGTAGAAAATGTTGTTTATGAATGACTTTTCAGCCTCCAAGGAAATCCACGGTAATTTTTTCAAATATAATTTTTTATTTGTATAATATAATTTTTTATTTTTAATGACATTTAAATAAATATATACAGGGATATTGTCTTGCTTATGGAAACAGATGTTATGTGTTTTAGAGCTAATTATAAAAGTCTTTATAAAAAAACCTATTTGCATGTAAGTGTTCTTGATTTATAGTCTCGTATACTAAATCATGAAGAGAAATTCAGATATATTGTTAATTCTCCACTCAGATTGTTCATGAATGTTGACACTGTAAGTTTTTATTTTATTCTTTTCTTTTTATATTTTTATAATCATTTTTTATATAATCATTTCTGATTTTTTTTATATTACAGACTTTTTCATTTGAATATAATCATTTTAATGAAACTGGAAAATATAAAGTTTTCAAGGAGAACTTCTCTCGCAGTGTTTCTAGTGATAGAGACTTGAAGTTTTGAAGGATGTTGATATGGTATATTTAGTTTTTTTTATACCTGTATATATATATATATATATATATATATATATATATACATATAAATGTTTTTTTTTCCTAATATTATACATGTTGATGTTAAATATTTTTCCCTGTTTTGAAGCAAAAGCACATATATATTATTGTTATCAATATGAAGAAACGTACTTTTGAAGTTATTGATAATGGTGCAGATGATGCTGATTTTAATGATAAATATGTTGCAGTTTTTAAACCTGTTGTAAGTTTAAAATCCTATTTATAATTTAGATTTGAAATCATGTATGATATGTTTTATAATTATTATACTTATATTTTTCTGATGTGAAATCATATGTGATTTTCAAAAAAAGTTTTTTTTGAAATATTTAAAAGAAATCAATCATGTTAAAGCAAATGAAATGGCTGATAAAAATCTTACACCAATAAGATTGATAATGCCATGGAAGACACTTTATAACAAAGTGTGATAATGCCATGGAAGACGGTTTATAACAAAATGGATTGTGGTATTTTGCTACGAAACATATGGTGAGTTATTTTGGAGAAAAAAATTCTAAATGAAAATGTGGTTTTCCAAAAAAAAAAAAAAGTAGGTTCTCAAGAAAAATTCTACCTTTTCAGAGGTAAAACTGTTAAAACCACATACACAACGCTGTAGAAGCTTATACTTTGTGTTTTAATGTTTGTAGGTTAATTCGTTGAAAAAAGAATGATTAATTGAATGCAGAAAACAGGTAGTTTCCTAGTTTGGAGAAGAATATAATAAAGGAGCAGACTTCTTGTGACATAAGTCCCCCTGTCTATTTATGATTTTTACTTTAAGCCCCTCAATAAATTAATGATAATATCCTTTTTGTGGAAAAGATTTTCATTATTAAAATAAAAATTAGTAATGTTTAATTTTACCCCCTTTTATATTAACAAACTAGTTTATAACTTGTGAGAACAACACTTACAAAATTAATTAAACTTTTATATTAAAAATTCAAAGTTATTAAGCAATTATTTTAAATAAATTATTAATTAAGAGATTTTTTAGTTATATAAAATTATATCATTAATCTTTCTATTCTAATAAAAGAATATGTTTAATCTCCTATTGACAAGTGTCATACAATTAGAACATCTCATTAATGTTATATATCCATTATCATGCCACTTGTCAACCTATTAATTATTTATTTCAAATTTCAAATTTAAAATTTTTTCACTCTAATTACATTAAACTAATAATTGATTTTTTTTATTTAAATTTCAAATTTTAAATTTTCCCACTCTAATTATATTAAATTAATAACATTAGATTGAAAAATAAAATAAATTTAATACATATTATAAGATGATATAGATTCATGTATTTATTTAAATCAACGATTATAATTTTATATAACTAAAAAAATTTATCTTAAATAACAATTTATTTAAAATAATTAATTAATAATTTTGACTTTTTATATGAAAGTTTGATTAATTTTATAACCGTGGTTCTCACGGGTTATAAACTAATTTAAATAAATATGTGAAACTATATCACTTTATAATTTGTATTAGTTTTAATTTTAATGCTATTAATTTAATATAGATAGAGTGGAAAATTTAAAATAAAAAATTTAAAATTAATAATCAACAAGTTAACATGTAGCAAGTATTAATTATGAGACATAATATGGTGGCACATAACAAAAGAAGAATAAAATATGCATTAATTAAGAGGTATAATAATATGACACATGTCAAAAGTAAAATAAAACTATTTTTTTAATTAGATTAACTAGTTGTGACACCCGTATATTATACGGGTTGATTAAAACAAAATGTTAAGTACGAACGATTAAATAAAAATTTTATTTGAGTTTGAAATTGAAATAAGTGAAAATTATCAGAAAAAAAACATGCAAAAAATAAATAAATAAAAATTATGTGTTTAGTGTACTAAACAGGTTAATTATAACAAAATGTTAAAAACATAAAGGTTTAAACTGTAAATTTATTTGAAATTGAATTTGAAATTTAAAATTTGAAATTAATAATCATTATGGTAGGTTTAATTTATGGAAACTAAATTAATGATATATTGAAAAATGAAAATTAAAATAATGACAAGTAAAAAATAAATATATCTCAAATTATGATAAAATGACATGTGGCTAATTTTATGAGAGAACGACATTTGACAAAGTCATTTTCATTTATTAGCGTAAAAGAGAAGAGATAGTACCGAATTTTAATTAATTTTGGATTTCTTGCTTAAATCAAGCATGTCAATTAATATTACGAATAGTTTACTTTAATTTAAACAATACCTTAATTTAAATATATTTTGCTAATTACATCTCCATAATGAGGTTACTATATAATTGAATATGTATCTTTATTACATGATAAATTATGTGAAATAGACACATTAGGGTGTATAAAAAGTTAAGCGAGCTAAAGCCTAAAAAACTTTAACTGAAATCAAATTATTTTGAAAAGCCGACGGTCACACACACACACATATATATATATATATATATATACATACACACTAGTTTATAACCTGTGGAAACCACGGTTACAAAATTAATTAAACTTTAATAGTAAAAAATCTCAAAATTATTAATCACTTATTTTAAATAAATTATTAATTAAGAGATTTTTTAGTTATATAAAGTTATAATAATTGATTTTAAATAAATATGTAAAATTATATCACTTTATAATTTGTATTAATTTTATTTTAATTTTTATCCTAGTGTTGTTAATTTAATGTAATTAGAGTGAGAAATTTAAAATTTGAAATTTGAAATTGATAATCAATAGGTTGACAAGTGACATTTATTATTTAGGAGATATAATAAGGTGACAAATGGTAAAAAGAAATTAAAATATGCATTAATTATGAGCCTTAATATGTGACACATGTTAAAAGGAGAATAAAATTATTCTTTTATTAGAATAGGGATATATATATATATATATATATATATATATATATATATATATATATATATATATATATATATATATATATATACTAATTGTGAGACCCGTATGATATCCGGGTTGGATAAAACAAAAACTAAATATAAAGGTTTAAATAAAAATTTATTTAAATTTGAAATTTAAAATTTGAATTTAAAAGGAAACATATTAAATTCTATATAAGTTGTAGTATTGTAATTTAATGGTTATTTTCAATTAAAACAATTATTAATTGAGGTGTAAATGTGATGTGTTAATTAAGAAAAAAAAAATAAGAAAATGACAAATGTAAAATACATTTATTTAAAAATATCAAAAAAATGACATGTGTCCAAGTTAATAAGAGAGTGACATGTGGCAAAATTATTTTCATTTATTAGGGAGACGACCTAATTTTGTGAGACCGTGAGACGCAATCCTAGCCACTCATTTAGTAGATAAAAAAAATATTTTTAAAATGCAAATAACTGAAAATTTTCAAAAAAAAAAAGTTCAAATATTATTTTTGGAATTTATATTTCCAAAAAAAAAAAAATTAAAACAATACCAAATTTTTTTTTTTTTTACTTACTCTGGAAGAATATTAAAATATTCTACATATCTGACAAATCTATAGAATATTCTAACATTACATAAATCACATTAAAATATTACAGTGTAATATTTTATTAGAATATTTGACGTACGTTTAAAATAGCGGTAATTGTCTTTATTATTATTTATTTTTTAGTAATTAAAGTTTCGAAAATAATAATTAAATTTTTATTTGAATTTTTCCTTTTATTTTACATTTTAAAATTATTTTTAGATTTGGTCTCACGGTCTTACAAAATTAGTATGGTCTTAAATGAACTTGAACATATATATATATATATATATATATATATATATATATATATATATATATATATATATATATATATATATATATATATATTTATAGGGTTAGGTTAATGTGAGACGACCTAATTTTGTGATACCGTGAGACGAAATCGTAGCCATTTATTTTGTAGATAAAAAAACATTTTTTAAAATGAAAAATATTTGAAAATTTTCGAAAAAAAAAATTTCAAATATTATTTTCGTCATTTTTATTTTCCAAAAAAAATACCAAAAAAAAAAATTTTTTTTTTTTTTTAAATATTCTAATAGAATATTAGAATATTTTACATATCTAATAAATCTAGTAGAATATTTTAACATTCTAAAAATCACATTAGAATATTTACAATGTAATATTCTATTAGAATATTTCACGTATTTTTCAAGAAAACGGTAATTTTATTTATTTATTTATTATTTTTTTGGTAACTAAAGTGACGAAAATAATAATTAAAAAAAATAATTTTGGATTTTTCCTTTTATTTTGCATTTTAAAATTATTTTTAGATTTGGTCTCACGATCTCACAAAATTAACATGGTTTCAAATGAACACAAACATATATATATATATATATATATATATATATATATATATATATATATATATATATATATATATATATATATATATATGACCGCGCTTAGGAACATTGAAATTCATAATTTTTGGTCAATAATGGTCCTTTGTTTATGTTGGTTTGTTATCTTATGGATTTGTTGCTAAACAATTTTGTTTTGGGCAGTTTATGCATTTTGTCAATTCTTTGATGACACGTGTTTCTCACATATTTTCTTTACCGTTTTTCCACCCAATCAGTTTTCGATTGTTGTCATTGTTTTTCAATCTTAATTTTCACCGACATTCCTTCCTTTTATCTCCCCACCGCTTCTTCATCTCGATGCTTTCTTTAGAAGCGATTCAACACCACCATCATCACCGTTTGCTTCAGTTCATTACATTTTCCTCTTCCATGCTTTCTTATCTGGTCACAACCGCCTTCCCATCCTAATTACCTTACACCACTTAAAAAGCGGCTGCTTACAACAACCCTGATGGAGCTGTCGGTCGACTGTTTTTTTTTGTGATGATTTCGACAAGGAAGCAAGAGGAAGCAACAACAAAGTGCTTTTGTTGGTGATGGTGCGACGACGTTGGCTGCTGTGGTGGCTGAAGTTAATCGTCAACCATTATCTCCTCAACAACCAACCGCCCACCAACATTGACACTTATGTCGATGCTTCCCACTCTCAAAAAACATCTATATCTCTCTAAACTCATCGACATACTGAAGCTTCACATTCGCTCCTCTAAACCCCTCTCAAAACATGAATCCCTGTCCGTAATTTTTTTCTATCGACACCACCACCGGAGCACCGTCGGAGCAACGCTGGATTGGGCAGGAACAATGGTGGGAGGTTGAAAACAGTCCATGTTTTATTTTTGTTTCATTCTTAGTTGGATTTGGCCATCAAGTTTGAAAAGGCTGACCTTTGAAGCCCTAATTCAAACATAGGAACAACGCCAATGTCAAGTTCCTTTTTTGTTTATTTCCCTCATTTGTACATGCAGTTTTCCCCGAGTTCAACCTGGTTGGACTTTGGAACTACAATCTTTGCATCAAACGATGGCCACACCAAACACCGATAAGTCTATGTAATGTTTTGAGTTTGATTTCAGACCCAATGCTTCTATTTTTGCACATGCAATCGATTTCCATCATCAAGTGGACCTTCGCCAGCTTCCATTGATATATGGCCTCTGTGTGACTATACATCTGTGCGTATGTTCTCTTTGGTTTAGCAAACGATGTGGTTCGGTTGTGCCCTAAATACAACCTCCGCCTAATGCCCACCATCAGCGTCCACATCCAGCACCATTTCTGAATCTGTATATCAAAAATAAGTTTTTGATTTTCACGCCAATACATACTCACTTCAACCTACAGTTCGATCGACACCTCCGCCGAACACACATACTTTCTATATATACAAACCTGATAAATTGTGCTTTATTTGCATATTATAATCTCTTTTTTCCCCACCCAGTCATTTGAAGCAGGTATGTTTTCAGATGGTTGTAACTAGAAGTTCACCCTTTTTGATGATTATAACTCCCCACCATGGCTCAATCAACAATCCTCAACCATCGATTCTACATCACCATGACCACCATGAGGTGTAACAATTACCAATGTCAGAATTCCACTTCTTTCGCGATGACGATGGAGATGGCTCCATCAACCATACCCATCGATTTTGCGCTTCAACAAAAATATCATTTTGTCATCATTTTAGGAACACAGTATATGGTCGACTGGAAAGAGTCCTTGGAGGCCGCTCATGTGCTTCATGTCATTCTACAACACCCCCCCTTCACCCAACACAATACAGTCACGAAATGGTAAAAATATAAGGTAAAGAGTTTCGTCTCTATTCATGCTTCCAGGTAATCAATATTCAGTATTTAGTGATTTTGATTTTGATTTAAGATTTCTCCCAAAACCCAAATTTAAATCAAAACTCAATAGCTTAATATAACATGTTTGATTTACAATTCCGGAAATCTGTAGATCTTACAAGTTTCATTTTACACATAAAAAATATTAATTTTGTGATTTTTTTCCAGATATACAGACCTGCTTATGTTGATATTGGAGACACCCACTACCCGATGAAATGTTTCACCCAAGTTTCTAAATTTTCATTCTCAACCATCTTTTCATGCCGAAACTAACTAATTTGTTGGTGGAAATGGTGGTGGAGGTAGTGGTTCATCAATGAAAGAAAGCAATGGAAGCTCAAGGGGTGTAGATGGAGGTGGAGGTGGAGGTGGAGGTGTGTAAGATATGATTGATGCTCTTGCCAGGTTCTTGTAAGCATTATGAATTTTTTCTATGCTTTATATATATATATATATATATATATATATATATATATTACTTGGCATGTTATAGACGTTTTTGTATAATGATAGCAGAAAGTAGGATCTCATTGAACCAAATCTAAAATTTGTTTATTTCTATCAAACTTGTAGGACCCATATCCTTCGACATATGGCTTCTGAGCAGAGATAATTTGGTAAAAGAAGAGTATACCTATCCTGATATGAGGATGATTAACCAATAATAGGTAGACACTCTTAAATAACAATATCAACATAAAAGTTTGGAATTTGGATATAATGCAATAGAAGAAATGTTAGAACCTGAAAGTGAAGCTCTAGCAATCCTAAATCCTTTTGCCAATGCCAAAGTCAAGCTCTAGTTCTGAAATGGTGTCTGCTCCGGAATTCATTGTGTCCGGACCCGAAGTCTAGATGGTGAAGAGAATATTGAGAGTGAAGGCATTCTGGAACAGATTTTGTGTCCGGAATGTTTGTTGTTCCGGAATCAATATTTTGTCTTTATGCATTTAATTTAATTTGTCTTTTGTTTGATTTAATTAGACATAGGACTTAATCTTTTGTCAACTTGGATATTCAGAGTGTCAGATGTAACTCTTTTTTCCAGTCCGATGAGTGTAATCGGTTAGTACCATGTACTTCTTTCTCCTATTTATAGGAGCATTCAATGTTAAATCAATAGATAGATTGTTCAAACCTTTTAGCAATATTTCATTCACTTTCTTTACAACATTTTCTTTGTTCTTCATTTATTAACCCTTGATCTGTATTCTCATTCTTCATTTATGGCTTGATTATTTGTTGAATGCATTAACTCAGACTTGACTGGTCTATCCAAACTTGACTGAAACATTTATTAGCAAGCAGACATTGATCTTAAAGTATTAACTCAAGGTTTGAGTTTTCAAACCTGGATATTCAGTGTGTTAGATGTAACTCTTTTGTCCAGTCCTATGAGTGTAACCGGTTAGTATCATGTACTTCTTTCTCCTATTTATAGGAGCATTCAATGTTAAATCAATAGACGGATTGTTCAAAACTGTTAGCAATATTTCATTCACTTTCTTTACAAAATTCTCTTTGTTCTTCATTTATTAACTTTACCTTGATCTCTATTCTCATTCTTCATTTATGGATTGATCATTTGTTGAATACATTAAGTCAGACTTGACTGGTCTATCCAGACTTGACTGGAACATTTATTAGCAAGCAGATGTTGATCTTAAAGTATTAACTCAAGGTTTGAGTTTTTAAACCTTATCCCTGCGCATTAGATCTATTTGTACTCTCAATTGGTATCAGAGCTTGAGTGGTTGTCCTTTGAATCCATAAGATCAGACTATAGTTGGTTTGAAATTACCATGGTGATTCAACCATTTATGTGTTAAGGAGAAAAGTTCTTTTATATACCACTTTTCCTTGAAGATATCTTAACTTCAATGGCTACTTCTAATCCTCAACAAATGATTTCAATGCAAATCACAAATAGCGTGGGTGACCCTACACATGCCCTATTGCTAGCTGTGGAAGAATATGATCACTGGAAAGTTAGAATGGAAAGATTTTTATTAGCTAAAGAGAAAGGTGAAGCTATTTGGAGATCCGTCAAAGAAGGCCCTCATGTTTATGTAAGAACAGTTGTAAGAGATGTCGTTGCCCAGATTATGGGTCAAGATGAGACACGTCCAGCCCCTCTGATAGCTGATGATATTGAGAAGTTGCATGCCGATCAAGTTGCCTTCTCTGAAATGTTGTTTGGTGTTCCTCCTTCACTCTTCGAACACATTAAGTTGTGTAAATAAGCAAAAGAAATTTGGGACACTCTCTCCAAGATTTGATAGAAGGTTCGAAAACATGAAAGACAAGCGTCTAACTTCAGTTGTCAAGGACTTTGACACCTTCACTACCACTCCTGGTGAGTCAGTGACCTCAGCCTCTAACCGTTACCGAATCGTAGTCAACAACATGACTGCGCATGGGATTGTCTGAACTCCCTTGGAATATAATCTCAAGTTCTTTAACAGCCTTGGTAAAGCTTTATCAACTTTTTGATGAACTTCAAGGACACGAATCTAATGTTGCTCCGACCATAAGGGAACTCTCCGGAGGTCCTCTTGCTCTTGTCAGTTCCTATGAACCAACCATTCCAAACCCTTCCACCTCGGATCCTTTCAAACCAATTATTCCATCTGTTCAATCGTCCTTACCTGTCTTACCCACACAAAACTATCCTGTTGATGATTCCGAAGCTATAGACTCTATACTCCGTTTCCAATAGGAATTTGCTCTACTCTCCATGAAATACAAACGTCCTTTCAATCCATCTTACAAACCATGCCAAAATCGATTCCATGATCCTCACCAAAATAATCCTCAACCATACTCTCCTCCGAAATCTCAAACAACTTCGGAAAGTCCTCCCTCATACAAACCGAACATCTCAAAACCAAACTCTACTTCAGAACCACCACAGAATCCAAAATCCGACAAGCCAAAAATTGTGTGCCACATGTGTGGACATGCAAAACACTTAGCAAAAGATTTCTTGGTTGAAGCTCTGCAAAAACCAAAGATAAAGGACTCTGCATACTATGCCCGAAGAGCTCAAGAGATGGCAGAAAGTGAAAAAGTTTTGTAACAACTGTATCAAGAGATGCAGAAGGATATTGGTCATTCGGAGATGACGATGACATGGTAACTAGAAGAAAAATGTGCTTGATGAACCACACTACTGCTACATGGCCACTAACGATCCACCTGGTCGAAACATCATTCAGCAGGTAAAATCTATGATTACTGATAATAATTTTGATTTGTCTCTTTGTGAACCTTACCTAACCTAGATCCAAATAGATATGAGCACCATTTATAAAGCCTATGAGTCTGCCATAAAAGCCAGTGAGAAGGAGTGTAAATTAAATCGTCTTAGGTTACGTTTTGAGGATAAGAAGTTAAAAATCGAATCTTTAGAGCATAAGCTTGTAATGTCAAAAGATGAATGTATCATTTTAAAAGACAAATATGAAATCATCTATTCTGAAAGAAACATGTTAATTTCTAATAACAAACGTCTCAATACAAAAATAAATGTCTTGCATAATGCCCTCGACATACTTGAAGCAAATCAACGAATGACTCATAACTTTTTTCATCCGTGGTCAAAAGCACCTGGTCTCAGAAGCAAGTTTCTGAAACCAATTGCTCGTCCCTAGAAGGAATTGCAAAATTTGACATTCATGGGAGAGGTTCCGAACATCAAATATTCGGACACCGCTGTTTCTCCCTTGTCACATCTTCTTGAGATCACATACCACTTTACATCCTTAATTCCTGAGTTTCAACCCATAGTTGTTAAGAATCCCTATTCCACGCAATTTCCGCCTCTGATAAACCTGGACCTGAATTGGACCTCTAGTACTCAAAATTCTGGTGTTCAAAATCTGAACCTTAGCCCTCCTAACAACTGTGTTGTTGAGCAAATCTTTCCGGAATCAACTTCTTCTAAACCATTAGAGTGTGTTTAGGCATCCCTAGATAGTGAAGTCAATGAGACAATCTCATGTGATTCTGAACCACATGTAATTTCAAAAACAAATATGGTTCCCATTAAGCCTGTGTTCAACAATCCTTCTGTAGGCCAAACTTCAAAACCCTTGTCTCAATCCAAAAGAAAGCCAATGTTAAATATGAAGGATATTGTAGATCCCAAAGTGGAAGCTCGAAATGCTCACAAAAAGGAAGCTAAGACTAGAGAAAATTCAAGACTCCTTGAGAACTTCAAAAAGAGTGTATCTCGGAATTCTCATTCATCAACCCATAGTCAAAACTCCTTCACACCCACTAAGGTCTTCAAAAGGCCTTCTAACTCTCTCAGTCCTGTAGAACCAAAGAAAGTGGCCAGTATCAATCAGCCCAAATCTTGTGTGAATGCCATGTCCGTCCAAAACACCTCTCCTCAGATTGTTTCGTCCGCGTTCATTGCTAAATCTGATGGCATAATTTTTAAACCCAAATTTTCAAAAACCAATGTGTCATTAAGCAAATCAAAAATTGTTGAGAAAACAAAATTTTCAAAATCTTCAAAGCAACATCTTGTATGGAAAGTCAAATCTCACATTGATACAACACCGGTTCCAATGGTCACAATTGTTCCCACCACTTTGGAAACTTAAAGTTTGAAGAACACTATTTCTAACCCTCAAGTCACTGAATATGACTACTGGATAGATGAAAAGACATTAACCTTTTGTCTGTTTCCTAACAACTCGAGAAACATTCCCAGGAAACTCAAAGTTGTTTCTAAGTCATAATCAAAGTCCAACGCCCGTGCCTATGTCCCTAAACCTATCTCGGAGTCTAAAAGCTCCACCACTCAGTAATTTTGCAGGCACTTTGTGCTTTGGAGCAAGAAACAATATGGCATATTTATAGTGCTTGCTCCATGCACAAGATGAGGCAAAAAGCTTTTCTGCGGGATCTCACTCCAAATGCTGGTTACGTGACATATGGAAAAAAAATCTAATTCTCAAATTCGTGGTTATGGAATTCTCACCAATGGAAATTTATCTATCTCAAATGTGGCCTATGTAGCTGATCTGAAACATAATTTGATAAGCGTTGTTCAGCTCACTGATTCAAATCGACGTGTTTAATTTTGAAAGAAGCACAACTATGTAATGACTGAAGACCCAAAAGAGTGTTTAATTAAGTCAAATCGCAACAAGAACATGTACCCTCTCGACATCAACATGATTATTGGAAACCGCAACTCTGCCTTCTCTCTAAAGCTGTTCCTGACGTTAGTTGGTTATGGCACCAAAGGCTCGCTCATCTAAACTTTCGGTACATGAATGATCTCGTATCCGGTGAAATGGTGAAAGGTTTACCTCTTCTCAAATTTGAAAATGATCACTTGTGTGCTGCTTGTGAGTGTGGAAAGAAATCGAAGAAGGGTCATCCTGTTATTATAGAAAATTGAATCTCGGAACCATTAGAGCTTCTACACATTGATCTTTGTGGAGCATCCACTATAGAGAGTCTTCATCATAAAAAGTACATTCTTGTGATTGTTGATGACTTTACAAGGTTCACCTGGGTCTTCTTCCTAAGGCTGAAATCAGAAACAACTTCTGAACTCATCATTTTTATCAAAGGAATAGAAGTTCTCATTAAACTCCAAGTTACGAGAATCCGAAGTGACAATGGCTCGGAATTCACTAACTCCACCATTGAGAAATTCCTCACCAAGAAAGGAATTGACCACAACTTCTCAGCTCCTTACATTCCACAACAGAACGGTGTAGTTGAAAGACGCAATAGAACTCTTGTTGAAGCTACTCGATCCATGCTAAACTTCACAAATCTACAACTCTATCTCCGGGCTGAAGCAGTATCAACTGCCTGCTTCACTCAAAATAGAAGTATCATCAATCGACACCTCAACATGACATCGTATGAAGCAATGAATTGTTGGAAGCCAAGTATTTCGTTTCTCCATGTCTTCAGATGTCGATGTTTCATCAAAAACAATCGTGATCAGCTAACAAAGTTCCAACCCAAAGCTGATGAAGCAATATTTCTTGGGTACTCTTCAAAGTCAAAAGTGTATCGAGTTCTCAATCTTCGAACTCGAGTTATTGAAGAAAGTTTTGATGTTACCTTCGATGACAACTTCATTCGGAATTCTGCTCCCTCGCATGTCACAACTCACACTATGGAGTCTGGTGCTCCAACCTCAGAATGTCTGAATGTTCAGATAATTCATGAAGTTGATTTTGAAAATCTGTTTGGACCTTCTGAAACAACACTTGATTCGGAATTTCATTCAAGTCAACCTTCATCATCTATTCTTATCTCATGACTTGTTTTCGGTCCTCTACCCTCTCTTTCTTTATTTGATTCTGAACTGATTCAACCTTCTCAGGTTGAGGGGGAGAACGGTCAACCCTTACTTGAATCAAATGTAGACGGATTTCTTGATGCAACCGCGGAATTTGACTCCAATCCAATCATCAATGATGACAACAAAAATTTCTTTGAGTTCAGTTTCGATGACGATGTAAACCTCTCCGCTTTAGAAGTTCATGGGGAGCATCACCCTCAGATTCAAACCATTCAGGGGAAGCAACTCAATCCTACTACTGATATTAGATCATATGTTGCACACGAACTTCCAAGGTTACTTGCTTGGACCAAGGATCACCCTCCAAACCAAGTTATTGGAAACCCTAATACTGGTGTTCAAATTCGCTCTGCCACAAGTGTTCAAAATGAATGTCATTTTTCGGCATTTATCTCCATGGTTGAACCCAAATCCATTAAGGAAGCATTAGAGCATGCTGACTGGATTACAGCCATGCAAGAAGAATTGGCAAAATTCGATAGAAATGAAGTATGCTCTCTCGTGCCTCCTCCTCCAGATCACCCTATTGTTGGTACTAGATGGGTATTTTGCAACAAGTTAGATGACGCAGGATTTATTATTTGAAATAAATCAAGATTAGTGGCTAAAGGATTTACTCAGATCGAAGGCCTCGACTACGATAAGACTTTTGCTCCTGTTGCACATCTTGAAGCCATTAGAATCTTTCTTGCTTATGTTGCTCACAAAGGCTTCAAGGTTTGCCAAATGGACGTTAATATTGTTTTCTTAATGGTAAACTTGACACTGAAGTATATCTTCAACAACCTCCTGGTTTTGTTAATCTCTCATTTCCGAACTATTGCTACAAACTCAGGAAGACAGTCTATGGCCTTAAGCAAGCTCCTCGCGCACTTTTAGAGTCTACAGTGTATTAGAGTCCTTTCCAGAAAATCCTATATTTTCTAATTAAAAGCAGTCTTCTACCAAGACTAGATAGAGTTATGTTGTAAAAAGGTAGTTTTCCCTTAAACACTATCATTATCAAAATACGGGAAATGATTTTAAAGAAAGTAGGAGAATATCAGGGAAAATAACATATGCCTCAGCAGTGAAGACTGCTGACTATGGCAAAAGGAATCATACACTCCAGGAGAGTATCGAATGAACGACACGCCTGGCTCAGTCTAACAAAAAAGAGACACAGACCCCAGATTGTATCAAATGAAAGATACAGTTAGCAAGGTCTAAAACAGTGAATACAGACCCTAGATAGTATCAAATGAAAGATACAGCTAGCATAGTCTAAAACAGTGAATACAGACCCTAGACAGTATCAAATGAAAGATAAAGCTAGCACGGTCTAAAACAGTGAATACAGAACCTGGACAGTATCAAATGAAAGATACACCTAGCACGGTCTAAAACAGTGAATACATACCCTAGACAATATCAAATGAAAGATACAGCTAGCACGGTTTAAACAGTGAATACAGTGTTAAAACCCGTTACCTTAAGGCCATGAATTATAAGGCAAACCCGAGATACTCGTAACCATACTGATAGACACTAGAGAACTTGACGCCCTGCAAGCGTCGGTGTAAGTATGACATTTGTCACCCCTTGGTTTTGTAGGCCGTGGACTATAGCTAGCAGTCAGGGTGCGGGGGTGTCAATCCCGTATAGATCTATACACACAATGTCCGCTCTCCCTACAAGAGACTCTGGTTACCAACTTGACAACGGAGAAGGCCGTGTACTGAAGATTTATCTCGTATAGTGAGATCTGATGTAAAATACTGGACTAATGATAGAAACTCACAACTGAACTGACTAATGTAAACCTATATGTCTATGCTTGTATACATAATATATAACTAATGATCAAACGACCTTCGGGCGGACATCCGATCCCACCAGACCACATCTCAACAAAGAAAAGGAAATAGGGAGAACTAGCCTTCTTAAGTCCTTTAAACATTATTTATATAACTTATACAAGCACAGGCATACATTTAACTAAGTAGAAGCATTTAACGAAGTTTAAGTGTTTAACAAGTAGGAGCTTATCGTGAAATAGAAGCGTATCGGGAAGTATAAGCGTATCGTGAAGTATAAGCGTATCGTGAAGTAGAAGCGTATCATGAAGTATAAGCGTGTCGTGAAGTATAAGCGTATTGTGAAGTAGAAGCGTATCGTGAAGTATAAGCGTATCGTGAAGTAGAAGCATATCGTGAAGTATAAGCGTATCGTGAAGTAAAAGTGTATCTCGAAGTAAAAGTGTTAACAAAGTAGTAGCATTTAACTAAATAGAAGTATAACAAGGCAGTAGAATCTAACGAAGTAGGGGTATAAAACATGGAAGTAAGCTTTGATGAAAAACTTTGGAAAACCTTTACACTTAAGAAAAGCACGACTTAGTATTCTTTAGTAAAATAAGTTTGAAAACCTTTAGAAATCCTTTGAAAACCTTTCATAAACAAGTTTTAAATGAAACTTTGATAAAACATTCAGTGCGAAAGTCAATTTTGAGGAAAGCTTTGAACAAGTAAAGACGTTTTAGAGAACCATTTACAGTATCATACTTGGTAAAACAGTTAACAGTGTAATAAATCCTTGTGCATGCGGGTTATCAATCACATATGATTGATATGATAACCGGCATGTTTAACTTGTATCCCCCCCATAAAAACATGTAAAAACATTTAAAAGGTTCATTCAGGAGTATGAACTCACCTGATGTAAGTGGATCCGACGAAGGTGCCAGCTGGGTGCTCGATGTCAAGTAAAGACTTGAAAACACTTAGTGACCTATTAACATATGATAACATATATTTACATACAATTAGTAAATATAATACTAATTAAACAAGCATACACATCCTAAGGTGCGGAAAACACTTTGATTAAGTGCTACGGGTGTCCCGGGTAACATTTAAGGGTGTGCATGGCTTGGATAAGGAGTTTACTCTCCTAAAACTCACTTTATATGAGTTCACGGTTGGGAGGCCACACCCCCATGAGTTTACGGCCGTAAACTCATGGGAGGAGTGTTTTTGATATCTTTCAAGTCTCATATGGATTTAGAAGTGGATCTAGGGAATTATACAAGGCCAAAGGGGTGTCTAAGGGTCCAAGAGCTTACTCCCTTGGATTTCACGGCCCAAAGGCCACTCCTTGGGAGTTTACGGCCATAAGCCCCATGGCTTAGGCCGTGAACTCTTGTGCACCCTCCAATCTTTGATTTTAAGGTCCTTGTTTCAACCCCAACAATTTCTAGTGAAGGTATAGGGCCATTTAGGGGACTTAAACTCTCATTTGACATGGTTTGGGGGATTTTATAGTCTAAGCATATGCTTGGTCCGTAAACTCTAGTTTGCCCCTCAAATGATGATGTTTAATTGTTCCAAACTCGAAATGGAAATTCCCTAAGTCATATCTCAAGCTTAAACATGATTTGGAAGTGTTTTTGGGCATTTTTGCATGGTTAAAGGGTGTTTACGGCCTAAGCATGTGCTTGGGCCGTAAACCCTCTTTTATGCTCTAAAAATTGTTGTTTTGAGGTTAAAACACTTCTAGGCTTAATCCTAAATTAGTTTCCAACCTTAAGGAGGAGTTTTAGGGCAAGTTTGGCATCATTTTAGGGGTTTACGGCCCTAGAGTGTTCTTGGGCCGTAAACTCCTTACTCCTTGCCTTCTTGGACGATTTTTGAGCTATAATGACATGTAATGGGTTGTAAAACAAGCTAGGGTGCAAGAACTTACGATTTGGAGGCGGAAACTCGCGGATTTGAGGCAAAATCGAGCTTGATGAGAGAGAGTAGAGAGAGGAAGTGGGTTTAGGGTGGTAAAAGGGTCCTATGGGGTATTCAACTCCCTATATATATGCCATAAGTGTTGCACCCGGTATACGACTACCTGATACTAGTGTTTAACGAGGTTTAAACTTTTTACCCGGGTTAAATGGTCGTAATAAAAATTAATTTTTTTTCCAATCAAATGGAAATGTAAGTTACTTGTCTTTATTTATTTTATCACGATGATAACAACATAAGATATAAATAAATATTTATTTGCCGACCTCAAATCAACGGAACTTTTATAAAATGGAATATTCCGTTAACGGAAACGGGGTAATATAACGGAATAAACTTTGGGTTGTCACAAATATTTAGATTCAAACTATGGTGGTCTTCAACTTGATAGAAAAAGCACATCAGGTGGCTGTCAATTTTTAGGTGGTCGATTGGTTAGTTGGTCATCCAAGAAGCAGAACTGCATTGCTCTCTCTACAGCCAAAGCAGAATACATTGCTGTTACCAGCTGTACCTCTCAAGTTCTATGGATGAAGTCTCAACTTTTAGATTATGGTTACCGTTTTCAACGAATTCCTATCTACTGTGATTCTCAAAGTGCCATTATAATTTCTCACGATCCAATTCAGCACTCTATGACGAATCACATTGATATTTGGTACCATTTCATAAAAGATCATGTTTTAAATGACAATATTGAACTCATTTTTGTTCCATCTGACTATGAAATTGCTGGTGTCTTTACTAAGGCAATAAACGAAACCAAATTCAATGGTTTTCTAAACAAGATGGGTATGATGATGCCTGATCCTCATTTCTTTCAAGAGACTTGCTCTCTCTGATGGTAACATCTGTTAGAAAATTGGTTTCGAACTCAAAACTCCTTTTATCTCGGAACTATTGTCTCTCGGAATACATAGGATCATTTGACTTGTCTTTATCTCTAACCACCACTTGATTTTCTTAGTTGTACAGCTCATCCTGATTATTTGTTGTTCTAAGTCCACATAGTCATCTTAATCACATTTTGTATCTCGAAATATACTTCATAAAGGCATCCCGAAATTCCACTCCGAAAAGGTAGTGTATTCTATACTTCAGAATTTTCAAACTCTCACTCCGGAAGTTTTTCAAAACTTATTCCGGAATGTCTTGCAAATCTTTTTCTGGAAAATCTTTCAATTTTCACTTTGGAACTCTAATTACCCTTTCGGAATTTTGCTCCGAGTTCTTCTCTCAAAATTTACTTCGGATTTTTCAAATTTTTACTGCAGAATCTCAAACTATTTTTTGACTCCGAAATTTCTAAACTTCACTCTCGACTGATCTTATTCCGGACCATTTCCTCATTTTTTTATCCGGAACTCAACCTTTTACCTTCCGGATCTCAAACTGTCTGGAATCGCTCATTCAAAAACCAAGAGTCAATAAGGTGAAACGTTTTTCTTGTAACAATAACTTTTAAAGATCCTTATATTCCTTGAAATTTGTGCCATTATCTCACGTCTCCAAAAGCAACCATCAAATCGCCGTTTGGGTATTCCTTTCTAAGCTCTAAAACATCCCTACCTTTCTTTTCCCAAATCAACTCATTACTAAAAATGGTTATCCATTAAATGCTACCCGGATTGGCTTCGGATCCTCATCATTACCTTTCTTAACCCGACCCGTTTCACTTACCTATATAAACCCTTCTAAACTCTCTTTTACCTCTTTACATGCTCAAACCCTCCAAAACTTCAAAATTTCATGTGTTCATTGTGTTCTTGAAGCTCTCATAACTACTCATCAATGACGTCCCAATCTTCATCCCAAAAGCTTGGTGCAACCTCCTCCACACCAAAGAAGATTGCCCCCAAGAAGAAATCATCCAAAGGTTCATCCTTATCTCAATCACGCGAGTCGTTTCTTAGGAATACGACTCAACTTTTCTCGATGAATCATCTGGATTTTGATGAACCCATTAGGGTAATGATTGAGTTCATTGTAAACCATCCCATATCCATCCCTCTCACCAAAATCCCAGATCCCCCCTCTACCACTCAGTCTCTTGCACATCGCCTTCTTTAGAATCAAAATCGTCGATGGTGTACTCGAAACCAAAATCACGGCTGATAGGATCGTGCCAATCCACAAATCGACGTTTCTAAAGGCTATGGTGTGAAAGAAAACCCCAAGGGGTTTAAGGTACAAGAACCCACTGCAGAAGAAATTCAACTGTTCTTGAACCATATTGGGTACAACCAGGACTACAAGGCAAAATACTTTAAGAAATCAGCTATTTCCGGACTGTGGACCGTACTGATGCACTTCATCGTTCAAGGGCTATCCAGAAAACATGGTGGTACAGACACCCTAAGCAAGGACTGGCTGTATGTGGTATACAACATCTATTCCGGACGCGACAATGCTGTTGATCTTCCGGAGGTGCTGTGGCAGGACTTCCGGAAATTTGCAATCAAAAGGAAGACTAATGAGCATTCAAGTCCTAGGTTCTGGGCTTTGACAATTCAACAACTATACAAGGAATGATTACAACCCATTTTGATCTGCACCATTCCGAAGGAGGTATATCTAACTTTTAAAACTATCAAACATTATAGAGTTCCGGACCAATCATCTTTTGGTCCGGTTAGACGTCTTCCAGACCACATGTTGGCCCTAATCCCTTCCGACTCCATTTTTTATCAAACATCATTTAGAGTCGTCGATTGTGTTTGACCCAACACAGCCTGCCCCAGTCTCTGTTGATCCCATTCCGGAAAAGGCCACTCCTTTTGTGTCCGAACCAAAAATTAAAAAGTCTGCCAAAAGGAAGACTTCTCCTTCAAAGCCAAAGCCTAAAAAGAAAACCAAAGTCAGTTCCTCCTCTCAACAGGAAGGAACTCATGACATTCAGTCTGATTCTGGCCTTCTGAACACCCCTCCCATCCACTCATCTGAGGTACTCCTCAATGTTTCAAAAACACATGCACACACTCACGGGGAGTCTGCACAAAATCCACCCTCACATTCTCAAAAAGGTGATGCCAGTGTTGAACAAAGTTCTTTGGCCCCTGGAACAAACCCACGTGTCATGCACATTTGTTATCCCAACTCCTTCCACACACATACACACACTGCAGAACCTCTGTTCCGAACCCCAAACATTCCGAGGCTGGAGTTGTCCCTCCAACCTCAGGTGCCTCAACTGTGCTGATACCTGATAAGGGTACAAGACGACCAGGAACTAATGATCCATTGTGGAAAGACTTTGTGAATAGGGCACATTCAAGGCATCCAGAACTCACAAGATCACAAGTTGAAGCCACTCTCATCTCCATGCGAAACTGGTCCGTTCAAAGCAACCTTCCTTATGTTGTTCCTATAGATGAGCTTTCTGATCTTGAGTTTGATGGGTTTTAGTATACTAGAACATCCTATGGTGCACATACAACCCTAAATACCTTGGATCTATGCTTTCACTAATTATACATGCAAATGGAATCCAAGGCATTAAACCTATAACTAGCATACATTTTCATATACCACATAAGATACTAGTTAGAGTAACATACCTTTTGTGTTGTAGCTTGATTCCATGGAGCTTAAGAGCCTAGTGCCCCAAGTGTGACACCTCAAATGGTTCACACAACACCACCAACAACTTGGAATAACTTGAGAGAGAAGTTCTTATGCTCAAATTGGCTAGTCCTCTTCCTTTGGGCCGATTTCTTGAGCCATGGGGTCCTTATATATTGTGGCTATTAGGGTTACACCATGTAACTCATGACCTTCCATATTCTTCATGCTCCATGGGTTAAAAACTCCATGGAGTATCCATGGGTTTAGCCCAACATAAAGGACTATGGATCATAAGCCCACATATATAAGAATGAATGATTTACACAATCAATCCCCATATATTTAATTAGTGTCTTTTGATCACAAAATTAATTTCAAATTAATTCTTGATCAATATTAATTAAATAATATGATTTCATATTAATATATTAGAACTTATAATATATTAATAAGTCATAAATATCCTTTTCTCACAACAGTCTATCCAAATTGTTCCGATGCCATGCAACCCAAATGGACCATGCCAAATTGGGTCAAGTACATACCAATTATAGTTATGGACTTAGACACTAATCCAACAGTCTCCCACTTGGATAAGTCTAAAACTATTATTGCAAGTATGACTCCAAAACCCGAAGAGCAATCGTAGCTCTTAAAAGATGCTCTCAAACTCTGAACAAATCAATGACGCATCGATTAGATAAGGGATCATATATTCCTCCATTCTAGATATCATATGGACTGAGACATGGATTGTAATCATTCTATCTGTCCATATGTTGTTTCCCGATTTCCAATTTATAATGACTGACTAATTGAACAAATCAAATTAGTCCAGGCCCGACCGATCACTTACTTTTGTCATCACTAAATCATCGAGGGGCCCACAGATATCGCTTTTATCCCTCCAAGAGTAAAAGGAATGGATAAACTTCGACTCATATGCTTGTTCTACTACTTGTTGAATCATACACAAAGGCACATTTTATAATATCGAGTTACCAATGCGTTTTCGTACAATCAATGTATAACCAACTCATAGTCAACAACTCATATCTCTAGGTTTGAAGAATATAAGATATTATCATCTCATGATCACTCGTGATAAAATCCATGAAGTAAGTCAAATGAGCGTGGATTTAATCCAATACTCGAATCTCATTCCAGGAACACTCATGAATGTTGCAACAACTTTTGCTATGTCTAAACACTTTAGACATCTACAAACCCAATTCATGACAGTCTTAACTTAATACCTACTTGCAACATATTATCGACTGTGGATGGTTTAAATAACTTAGTCAGTTGGGAAGAATGACCTAGTTGTTCTGGAAGTCAAAACATGCAAAGTGAAACACAAGAATAATCGAATCCAATATGGTCTCAAAACTTATGAATATAAATAAAACACCTTTTATTTATCCCTATATTGATTACACATTATTAACTATATAATGTTTCGATTTATCAACCTAATAGTTGAATTAAAACAATAGTCATGCCATGCTCCAAGCATGCACACTATGTTTGTCCAAACAATAGCTATGTCATACTCCAAGTATGCACACTATGTTTGTCTATGATCCTTACTTTGTGAAATAGAGCAATTGAACATAATTTTAATGATGCTCATTTCACAATCCCAATCCTTATTGTAAATGTAAGAATTCCAAATTCCTACCATTTACCGAAATCTGTTAGATTCTAAACATATAAACATTGATCCTCTTGTAATGACTATGCACAAAGTCACAAAGACTTGTCAACAGACATTACAGAGTATTCCAATAGAGATCAATTCTTTGGAAACGAAGTCTCAAATTGAAAGTACATTCCTTTGAACATCCTTCTTGCATTAAGTTTTCTAATCTTACACAGATTTTAATGAATATCTTCCTCCTATGGAAACATTTCCACATTCCCATTTTGACTATCACTTCTGAACAAGAGTTGCCTCTTTTAAGAATATTTCAATATGGTCCTTTCAAAAATTTACACCATACTTCCAACTGTCCATGAGCAACTAATCTTTGGTAAACCTCAGATTGTCCTCGACAATTGCTTAATAATTTTGGTCATATCAAATTCTATACCTTTTTCCTTCTTAATGCCCTAGGCATTTGGAAAATTTAGAAATGATAAATATTATAGCACATGTAATCGATCCTATACCCGAAGCATATGGGACACAATTCATGATGTCTCACATAAGGGCATGATCCTAGACCAGTCTTTTGCTACAATATTTTTTATTTGCCATGTTTTCATAATTCGACTATGAAGAGGGATGCCGTAATCACAATATCGAATTTTGAGAACGCGATATATATAGAATTTCCTTATGTTGAACCATTCCAACATAAATTTCATATATATATATATATATATATATATATATATATCCTTGACTAAAGATGATTAAAATCTCAATCTAAGGTTTTAGAATTGAAATGAAGTATAATTTCCTCTCCCTTAATTATAGCAAAACAACTTTTCCCAATTGAAACTTTTGTTTTCTATAATTAACATTGCTAACTTGCCACACCTAACATAATAATCAAGCTCCCACTAACATGATAATTATTAGCGTAACACTTATGCTCCCACTAGCTTTGACATGTACTAAAAAATCAACTGGACTTCTAGAAATCAATACTTTATTGGCTTTCTTACCAAAGTTTAGATTTTTGATACGAGATGCTTTGATAAAACTTTATCAATAACATAGACCTTTTCTTAGATAGCTCACATGCGTGTCTAAACAATTTGTAGAACTATGAAAAGGGACGACATAATTATAGTCTCAATTATTTAGACTTTTTCCATTTCTTACAAGTCCATGTTAGTGTGCCGATTAACCCTACACGCTCCACTAACGACTTTGAGAAGGAAAATATCACAATTGCTATCTAATTAAAATCTAGTTAGTGAAAGCATTTACTCACCATCATTTTCATGAATAGAAGAGAAACCTTATGACACTTAGATTTCTATGGTGTATGTGTTCGTATCCATGTGAATTTGTCATAACCGCAAGAGGAGGTTAGTGACAAATCCAAACTCATATGGATTAAAATTGTTTCAATCTTAACTTCTTGCCACATGGAAGCACACGGGCCTACCATTGATTCCAAGCAGTTATGTAAACAACTGAGAACTCACAGAACTCACATGCATATTCAACTTTAACTGGAATGGGCGCAGAAACAAGAATATTTTAGCACGATAAACTATAAACCTCAAGTCGTGTGCTAGTGATAAACAACAGGTTTTATTCTTGATTAGTTCTTGAAACTTTTTTCAAGATCTTTAAGACTCCCACTAACATCTTGACATATAAGATTCTCTTGTCAAGAACCATTCTTTGACAAAGCAAATATTCAAGAGTTAGTGCGGATTCTTTTCAAGATAAACACTTTACTCAATTGGTCTTAGTTGGTCTTTGTTTTATCCAAAGCATCACAACTTACCAATTTCAAATGTACAAGAGTAAGAAGCCATTTTACTCAGCATTTGACAAGTGTTATAAACCTTCTAAGGATTACATCACTCAAATTACAATCTTGGAGTATGACTCTAAGACTCAGTTTTGGAACGAAGTATGACTTATCTTTTTGATTTATCCAATTCAACAATTCACGATTCCTCTTCTTTGTCAAACAAATGCACTAAGATGTACTTAGAGAATCAATTGTGATATGGTTTCATAACCACTAAGATAATCATAAAACAAGATACTCGAGTACTCTCCTATCTTTTCAGATTGGAGAAACTTTTATCTTTCTCCCTAATTTGATTCTTCTTGTTCGTTCTGCCTTATATTTAAACTTTTCCAATGTTTCAGAATTACACTTAAACTTGTAAGTATTACCATATTTATTAACCTTTAGTAAATCATGACGAATAGCCTTATCGTTCTTTGTGGCGGACCTGATCAGCGCACAACGAAGTGTACTCGATCTCCTAGTCCTTCAATTGACTCACACGAACAAGTGAACAAGTGTCACACCCCCGAACCAGATGGCGGACACGTCCGGGGGCTGTTGTGACTCAATTGAATACCATCACAATGAATATACATGAAACATAACATCATTCATCACCAAGCATTTGAATATTACAACTGATTGTGTTTACATCCATTACATTGTTCCATAATATTACATGCCCCAAAAGTAAACTGTTCGTTACTAATTAAACAACAGCAAAACGTCATAGAGTACAATTCTTCCTTCACTTTATCTGTTACCTGAGAATACAAGTATTTTGAAAAACGTCAACATATGAAATGTTGGTGAGTTCATAAGTAATGTTTGAAATCCAATGTTTTGTATTGTTTTGAAAACCACCAGAAAATCCGATATTTTCTGAAAATAGTATAGTATAAAAGGTGTGAAGATCCATAAGTATGCTTGTTTGTTTCTATAAATGTAAGTGTACGATTTGTAAAACTTGGTATGTAGTTCGTAGGTGTAATAATTGAAAACCCTAGGAAAACCTGACGTCTTCCTATCACTTCGCTTTAGTTAGTTTAAGTGTTGTTATTTCGTTACGACAGGTGTATTCGTTGAGCTCCGGAGACGTTGGATTAATAGTGGATTGTGGATTGTTGTAACATACATTAATGAAAACGACCAGTTGACAACCGTACAAACGATCCCTTAGGCGTCGCTTGCACTTATTCACTTAACCCAACCCCCGGACTCATGTAGCCCCACGACCGAGGGGAAAAAGAGGGTGCGAAGCCCCGGTATTTCCCTACGTCGTTCAAGGCTATAGTGAATGCGAAGGGCCCTTAGCCTAACTCGCATTGGTGAATTCTCGACTTCGCTAGCAGTACCGAAGGACCCTTGGGGACCAGCAGCACGTTTGCCATTGAAAGTCCTTTTACACGGAATTAAGTCGTATTAGACCCAACTACATGTAAGCAAATTTACTTTGGGCCTAAAGATCATGTCATTGGGCTAGCTAGGCCCAACAAGCATGATTTGAAACTTTTGGGCCCAAGGACGGAGTGTCGACGTCTAGTGTATTTCCGTGTGTGTATTGAGTTTTCGAGATTTCCATGTGTGTATTGAAGTATCGCCGCGTTAGTAGTTTCAGATTTGTTATTGATTCGAGACCGAATCAATTCGTTTGATAACGATTTTTGGTGTTGTAGGTGTATTGTATTTCGCCGATAGTTGAGGTACTAGCATTTCATTGTGTCGGGTTCATTGCTTAAGACATTAATCTTTTACATTTTTCAGACCCTTCTTTTTAGATGAATTTACACTTTTGGACCCTTATATAAAATAATTTATATTTTAGTCCCTAAGCCATTTTTCTTGACACTTTAGTATCAAAACTTATAGAAAAAGTATTTTTCAGCTCAAAGCTTTTTGAAAAACAGTTTTAGTCCCTCAAAATGAAACGTTTTCGGCTGGAACCTTCATTTTCGCAAATTTTACACTTTTGGCCCAAAATAGAGAATTTTTGCATTTTTGGTCCCTTTTAAATGTGAAAAGCATTTTTAACCCTTGAAATGGACTTGGGACATTAGTAGTCCCCTGTTTTTATAGGAAAACGCATTTTCAGCCCCTCAACTTTGAAATTTTCGCATATTGGGCCTTATTGGGCCGAAAAGTTCTCTTTTAGCCCATTAAGTTTAGAAATTTACATTTTAAACATTCTAAAGTGTATATTTCTGGAACATTTCTTTTATGAAACTGTTTTGACACATCTTAACCTCCAGAATTTGTATTTTGACATTTTGAGCCCTTAAACTTCATATTTTTAGCATTTTAAGTCAAAAAAATGTGATTTTTAGCCCAAGATTTTCATCTAAACCATCTTGGTTATTTTTCTAGTAATGACTTATGTATAATGTTATGTTTTAGCACTTGATTCATGCATCATAATACAAATCTCGATTTTTAGGTCCTTTTGACTAGTTTCAACACCATAAACACACAAAAGTATGTAAATAAACATAGAAATCATACAAGGCATACACATAATGATAGATCTACACATTTGCTTTTATTCTCCCCCCCACAAAACTTATAAAAACCGAAAATAAGGGGGTATGAAGCTCACCTTGGGTGTGGTTTCGGTTTTGGAGAGAAGATGGAAGAAAAATGAAGTGATTTTCGGCCCTAGCACCTTTCCTTGGTAGATCTCGAGTTTGGTGACTTCTAAGGTGCATGATCACAAGTTGGAATAGATTTAGAAGAGATTTTTGATGGAATGAAGTAGCTAGATCATGGATTAGTCATCAACTTACCTTAGATGATGATTTTGTGGGAAAAGCCTCCTTGAGAAGCTCTTGATTCTCGAAATTTTCGAAGAAGGGGGGAGGAGATGTTCTTCAAGATTTAGAGAGAGTGGAATAGATTTTTGTGAGTGTGTGTGTGTTGTGTTTGGCCGAGAGCAAGCAGAAAGAGGAGAGAAAGGGTTGAGTTGACATTCCTTGATGCATGTTGGTCCATGCATGGAGATATGTGGGATATAAGTGAGGTGGCATGTATTAAGTCAACTCCTTTCTCATGGGCTTGCCTTGGGCCGAGATTTGGGAAGGAAGAAAAGATTTTTGGGCGTTATTGCCCCTAAGCCCACATAGGAGTTAAGTTGGATGATTTTTGGCCCAAAAAATATAATATGATTTTTACACTTTGTTGGGCTAGTTTAGGTTAATCATGGTTCATAATTTTTAATTCATTTCATTCTAGGCTCAATATGGCCCAAAATGTTGAAGTAAATGGATGTGGGTCCAATTAGAGCCCATTTAAAGGTTCTAATCCCATGATAGTCAAATTGGAGGCTTATTGGTCCAATGAGCCCAATAAGGAAGTCCTAGTCCAAAATGGACCTAACAAGAACTTCTAGGGTTTCCAATTGCTTGTTGACTATTTGTAGTACTTGTATGGGGTATTTGTTTGAAAATTTGATGTCATAGAGTAAGCATCATACATGCTCTTTAAGTTTTTGATTCTACATTTTACTTGGGTGTAGAGATTACATGACACAAAATTTCTAGTTGTGACAACAAGGAATTAGTCTTAATTTCCGAAAAATGAAAATTCTCATTCGTCATACAATACAAGTTGCATGATTCCAAATTTCTATCCAACTGAAACTTGGGTGATGAGAATCTTTCCTTATTTGGTAAATTATGACACTACCACAAACGACAGAATCAAAGCTATTTTCCAATATTGCTATCAATGGAAACATATAAACAACTCTTTTTTTTTTTCACAAATGCCATTGTAAGGATATTTAAAATAAATAAAATCAAAACTTTTTTCTTTTATTTTAAAACTTTTGGAAAAACTTATCCTTATAATGCAAATGCATAGGAAAACAATGTTGTTATTTATTCCTAGGCAATCTATCACAACTTTTAAGCATCAACTCAAAATTCTCATCACCGAACCATGCGATCGAAATCCGTCTTCTCGATCAGAATCAGCATATTCTTCTTTTAAGCTTCCTCTCTTTCGATTCTACAAAACATAAAAATGTGACCTAGTGACATCATGTAATAAGAATCTCAATCTAGGAAGTTAATAGAGTTAGATAGTGGACTTTTACCTGAAGTAGAGTCAAACTTTTTGACTTTACCATCCTTATGAACTTTCAGGTACATTGGGCAGCTTCGCAACCAATGCCTCTACTTTTGGAAAAAGAAACATATGGACCTTTTGGAATGGTACACGAGACTATCTCAAACTTAGCCTTTTTCTTTACCATTTGGTCAACCGAGTTGACTATGGCTGATCCCTTTCGATTGGGAAGAGAAAGATTTTCTAGATTTCCAATGTAATCATTTTCAATGACCTTGTTTGGGAAGTCGATCTTCCAATCAAATTTTCTTTACCAGTGCTCCAAATCATTACTGATTCACCAACATCAAGCAAATAGGCAAGATCATTAAGGGTTATGTCATGGTTTGTCGTATAGTAGTCCTAAAGGAACTCACTATGTGACTTAGAAAGTGATTGAAGGTCCTAGTCAACAACCAACTTTCTCAAGACCTTGACACCCAACTCTCCCGGCTTGTCAATATGTCACTTTATCTCCAAGACGTGAGCATACATAGACTTTGCTTTCCAATAGGGCTTGAGTGACCTTGAACTTTTCAAGAACTTGTGGGTTAGAGAGAATAATTGGAGGAGGTAGAAGAAGAGAAGTATGATTTCCATGATCCAACCATGGGACATCATCTTCATTAGGAAAGCTTGTTTCAAGAAATTTAGGAAGATCATAGTTGTTTGAACCCGACATCTACAACGGGAGATATTCAAATTAGTTGATTTAAGTCCTTAATATAACACCCAATATGAAAAAATAAGGCCAGGACCCAACACAATATTTTATAACTTAGAAGAGAGATGTCGTAATCCAACCTATATAATATTTGAAGGTAGGCGAATGACGATTCACCAATTTCCACCATGATAAACAAAATAAATATTTGGTTTTAATTGGATTTGAAACTCCTAGATTGTTTGAGATTCATTGAACTTTTCCATGGCATGTTTCAATCTCGAGTGTGCCCTCTCAAGTTTTATGACTAGGATGCCGAGGATCAAAAAACAAGGTGTGAATAACCATGTAAATATACTTGGTACTCTTAATTTTTTATCACATAATCGATGTGCCGGTTAACCACACGCGCTCCACCGATCTATGATAAACATTAAGTCACCCTTTGCCAACCTTGTTAAATCCAAGTGAGTGTGCTGGTTAACCACACACGCTCCACTAACGACTTAAGCAAGGTGCAAAGTGTAATTTCTTGGGTTAGCACCAAATTCACATTTTCCTAAGTAACTAAGATTGGGAATTTATAAGTGTTTAGTTACTTAGTATTTATCATTATACTTTTAATGAATGGAGAATTAGAGTTCTGTCAAACCCGTTCGGCTAACAACCCTCCACCAGTCAAGGAAGCGGTGGGTGAGAATGAACACCCATTAAACTGTCATTTTATAGGTAGTAACCTTATACCCCTAACAGACCGGCTTCGTGAATGAGACCTACTAACGGTAAGACGGACTTTGATCTTATACATATATATATATATATATATATATATATATATATGTATATATATATATATATATTAGACCTATAATATTATAATAGTATAAGGGTTGAATTTTAACTTTAAAAATTCTAAGGGTTCAACTTGGAATTAAAGTATTCATGAGGGGAAACTTTACAAATTCCAAAACTTTTGGGCAAGTTTTGAACAATTCAAAAACTTTTCAATTCCATAACTTTTGAGTTTAAAGTAGTTTTAATGGAAAAACTCTTCAAGTTCCATAACTTGAGGACAACTTATGGAAGATTTTAAAGCATTTAAAAATGAGACTATTCATTTTTCATAACTTATGGAATTCTTATGAGTTTTTAAAAATCATAAATGAGTATTTTCATATAACTTGAGGACAAGTTACAAAAACACATTTTATGAACAACATTTAGATTAATTTGGATTGAAAACACATTATCACATAATTTTCTATTAATCTAAATCAACTCATTAGAACAAGATAATTCGAATCATCAATCTTCAAGAAATTATCATGAACATACAAACTAATACAAGTCTTGAAATTATGACAATTATCTTTGAAATTGGATTAGCATGAACACTACCACATCAAAAACAGGTTTATAAGTTCAAAAACAGCTTAGGGTAATGTTCCTAGTCCAATTCCAGCCAAAAACAAGAAAATATCCTTTCAGGGGGTCCAACTCGCCGAGTGCAAGCACAAACTCGATGAGTTGGATGAGTTTGTTCATGGACTCGTCGAGTCCCCTGTCCAGACAGCACAAAACTTCGTTTTTCAGCCTTTTGCATCAAGTATAATTGAAAACAAGCCTTGGCTCTGATACCATTGATGGGTTTTAGTATACTACAACATCCTATGATGCACATACAACCCTAAATACCTTGGATCTATGTTTTCACTAATTATACATGCAAATGGAATCCAAGGCATTAAACCTATAACTAACATGCATTTTCATATACCAAATAAGATACTAGTTAGAGTAACATACCTTTTTGTGTTGTAGCTTGATTCGATGAATCTGAAGAGCATAGTGCCCTAAGTGTGACACCTCAAATGGTTCACACAACACCACCAACAACTTGGAATAACTTGAGAGAGAAGTTCTCTGTAACACTAGTCAAAATAGGTCAATAACAATCACATGTGATTATGCCAATCACGTAATGTGATTTTGTTAAACTAGTAATGTAATAAACTCACTATGTATTTCATGATAATTATAATATAAATATGAACTTTCATACATACTTTATGGTATAAATCAAAGTATACGTCCATACGATTCCAAAAATATAGAGAACATCTAAATCTGACTTCGCATGAAGAAGTTATGATAAATCGAACACTATAAAATCTCTATAACATAAGGGACTTAAAATAGGCTTAGAATTAGCTATTTGAGTCTAAAAGAGAGTTGTAGTGCTCGTAAATACCTACATGTGGATATAAAGAACGTCAAAAGTGAAGTTCGTATGTAAAAGTTACGACCTTCCAAAGTTACAACTGTCTAAGTGCACGACACGTGTCAGAAACCCTAATCTGGCTGGACTCATGATGTGAGCCTAAAAACTCACGAAGTGAGGAGTCAAACCGCCTCATTTTGCATCTAGAAGTCTACGGAACGATAACCCAAAAGCTCACGACGTAAGCAAGGTTTTCTCACGACGTGAGGACGCTACAGGACACGAATCGGGGCTAGAAAACACGTGTTAAAGCTATGGGATAACTCTTACCATAATTCACGGCGTGAACCTATCATTTTTCACGTCGTGAGGGCCAAAAATCAGCCTATAAATAGCCATTTCTACCCCAAGGCTCATTACACCATTTCAACTTTCCTCCTCTCTCCTTTTCTGAAGCCGTTTCGCTTCCCGAGCCCCGACGACCTCGTACCACATACCGTTTCTGCTTAGATTACATAAAATCACACTGCTAAGGTGAGTTTCACGGCCCCACTTTCTAATATTTTTGGGGGAAAACGCATGCTAAATATTGTACGTACGTTATTATTTTGTCTAAATGATAGTATATTAGTATCAACGTAGATAGTTATAATAACCGGGATATAGTTATTTCGTATCTGAAAATATACAACTATCATAAATTTGTTAGCATGATATTTTTATACTAGTATACTAATGTAGATCTTGAGTTATACTTAGGATTCTATATATATGTTGTGTGTGATATAGTTCCAGAGTTATACTCGGAAGTTTTATATGTTAATTGATAAGTATGTTGTTATTGTTGGTTTTATATCAAGATAAAACCAGGTATGTTATATGTTGTTGTTATTGGTTTTATGTCAAGATAAAACCTGGTTTTCATTCTAATTATAATTGTTGTACTACCACAAGGTGTGATCCTTGTACTACCGCAAGGTGTAATACTTGTACTACCGCAAGGTGTAATCCTTGTACTACCGCAATGTGTGATCCTAGTAATAATAATAAGAGGTATAAAACTAAGTCATACAGTCGTAGCTACAGAGTCATGGTAGAACAACTTTAGAAACATTATACTTTGTCGATATACAAGTATGAATGTTAAGTATAAGTTTCCCAAAGACTTATACTCTAAGTATTGATGCTGCCAATTCCATGCAATGGGAAGAGCTGAAGAGGATGCTAATAGAGGAGTATTGTCCAAGAGAGGAAATACAAAATCTAGAACAAGAGCTATGGAACCTAACAATGAAGGGTTCCGAGATAAATGCTTATACTGCTAGATTCAATGATCTTGCAGTGATGTGTCCGACACTTGTAACCCTAGAGTACAACAAGATCGAGCGATATATATGGGGTCTAGCATCGCAAATCAAAGGAATGGTGATCGCATCGAAGCCTACAACATATGACAGTGCAAAGCGTAAAGCTCATCAGCTAACCAGCACAAAAATCCAAGTGGGATTTATAGCCGAGTCTCCCGAATCTGGAACGTACAAGCGCAAATTTAATGGGAAGAATCGCATACAATCATCTGAAGAAAGACAAGATGTGGCAATTAATTATGCAGCTAGAACAATAATTCCCATGCAACCAAGGAAGTATGCTGGAAAACTCCCATGGTACACTCAGTGTAATCGTCATCACCTAGGTAATTGTTCTTGGTGCAGTCAATGCAACCATCAGCATGCAGGTGACTGTTATATTTGCATGAAGTGCAAATACAAGGGACACACGGCCAATTACTGCAGGAGCACAACAACTACAATAGGAAATCAAGGAACAAACATTGGAACTTACTATGATGGAGGAAGAGCGTGTTTTAAGTGTGTTGAAATTGGACATATCAAGAAGGAATGTCCAAAGTTAAGGAGTCAAGAAATTTAGGTCGTGGGAGGTCAATTGTAATAGGAAACAGGAAAGCTATCTAGTACCCTTCGGTGGTATCTAGTTAGAAATAAATTTCGGGACGAAATTTTATCAACAGGGGGAGAACGTAACACTAGTCAAAATAGGTCAATAACAATTACATGTGATTATGCCAATCACGTAATGTGATTTTGTTAAACTAGTAATGTAATAAACTCACTATGTATTTCATGATAATTCTAATATAAATATGAACTTTCATACATACTTTATGGTATAAATCAAAGTATACGTCCATACGATTCCAAAAATATAGAGAGCATCTAAATCAGACTTCGCATGAAGAAGTTATGATAAACCGAACACTATAAAATCTCTATAACATAAGGGATTTAAAATAGGCTTAGAATTATCTATTTGAGTCTGAAAGAGAGTTGTAGTGCTTGTAAATACCTACGCGTGGATATAAAGAACGTCAAAAATGAAGTTCGTATGTAAAAGTTACGACCTTCCAAAGTTACAACTGTCTGAGTGCACGACACGTGTCAGAAACCCTAATCTGACTGGACTCATGACGTGAGCCTAAAAACTCACGAAGTGAGGAGTCAAACCGCCTCATTTTGCATCTAGAAGTCTACGGAATGATAACCCAAAAGCTCACGACGTAAGCAAGGTTTTCTCACGACGTGAGGACGCTACAGGACACGAATCGGGGCTAGAAAACACGCGTTAAAGCTATGGGATAACTCTTACCATAACTCACGTCGTGAACCTATCTTTTCTCACGTCGTGAGGGCCAAAAATCAGCCTATAAATAGCCATTTCGACCCTAAGGCTCATTACACCATTTCTACTTTCCTCCTCTCTCCTTTGCTAAAGCTGTTTCGCTTCCCGAGCCCCGACGACCTCGTACTGCTGACCGTTTCTGCTTAGATTACATAAAATCACGCTGATAAGGTGAGTTTCACGGCCCCACTTTCTAATATTTTCGGGGGGAAAAAGCATGCTAAATTATGTATATACGTTATTATTATGTCTAAATGATAGTATATTAGTATCAACGTAGATAGTTATAATAATCGGGATATAATTATTTCGTATCTGAAAATATACAACTATCGTAAAGTTGTTAGCATGTTATTGTTATAGTAGTATACTAATGTAGATCTTGAGTTATACTTAGGAGTTTATATATATGTTGTGTGTGATATAGTTCCAGAGTTATACTCGGAAATTTTATATGTTAATTGATAAGTATGTTGTTATTGTTGGTTTTATATCAAGATAAAACCAAGTATGTTATATGTTGTTGTTATTGGTTTTATGTCAAGATAAAACCTGGTTTTAATTCTAATTATAGTTGTTGTACTACCGCAAGGTGTGATCCTTGTACTACCGCAAGGTGTCATCCTTGTGCTACCGCAAGGTGTAATCCTTGTACTACCGCAATGTGTGATCCTTGTAATAATAATAAGAGGTATAAAACTAAGTCATACAGTCGTAGCTACAGACTCATGGTAGAACAACTTTAGAAGCATTATACTTTGTCGATATACAAGTATGAATGTTAAGTATAAGTTTCCCAAAGACTTATACTCTAAGTATAAGAACCTAGTAGGTATATTACTTGTATATTAAGTAGACCACTATACCTATCCTACTTACTCGTATAGAATTGAAATAGATTTATACGTAGCGGTTTTACTCGTATAGAATTGAAATAAGATTTATACGTAGCAACTTAGTTTGTATGGAATTACAAACATTTATATTTATAATATATGTGATTTATAGGTATATACTTATTTGGTAAGTAAACCATTATACCTAGGATATATATACTAAATGTTGGAAACTCAAAATAATACTTTCAAAACTATACTTTTGAACTTGGAAAATGTATTATTTTTATATGGAGTCAAAACCTGTGGACTCACCAACTTTATGTTGACGTATTTTTAAATTGCATGTGTTTTCAGGAAGTTGATAACTATGATATGAGAAATGACGTTACACTGCCTGGTGTTTCTGCCTACGGTCGGGGTGTGACATTCTCATGCTTAGATCGGCTAGCCCTCATATGTGAATCCTTAGGGCCGATTTCTTGAGCCATGGGGTGCTTATATATTGTGGCTATTAGGGTTACACCATGTAACTCTTGACCTTCCATATTCTTCATGCTTCATGGGTTAAAACCTCCATGGAGTATCCATGGGTTTAGCCCAACATGAAGAACTATGGATCATAAGCCCACATATATAAGAATGAATGATTTACATAATCAATCCCCATATATTTAATTAGTGTCTTTTGATCACAAAATTAATTCCAAATTAATTCTTGATCAATACTAATTAAATAATATGATTTCATATTAATATTTTAGAACTTATAATATATTAATAAATCATAAATATCCTTTTCTCACAAAAGTCTATCCAAATTGTTCCAATGCCATTCAACCCAAATGGACCATGCAAAATCAGGTAAACTACATACCAATTATAGTTATGGAGTTAGACTTTAATCCAACAGAGTTCACATCCGGAGAAACTACAAAGTCTCCTCCTCACGCTTCCAATCCATCATCTTCGGATGATGAAATTTTCGAAGAGGTATTGCTGACCACAGATGTTGCACACGTTGCTGATGCTAACGTGTTTTCCTCAGTTCAACTTCACTTAAAGCCATCTTCATCCAAGACTGCTTTCGATTTCGGAACCCCATCCTCCACTCAGAACAAATCCGAATCCACACAAAAACTTCATGATGATGATGCCTCCATCAACAAACCCGGTCCTTCTGTCACTCCAATCAATCAGGAATCTTTGAAACACAATCCTCAACCTTCCAACTCAGACAACGGATCCTCAGCAGGAAATCATATTGATCCATTCGCTCTTTTGGATATTCAATCCAACGTTTCGGACACAATGAAGAAGGTCACCACTCTCGACACTTCTGTGGCAGTGCTTAAGACCAAGATTGATACAAAGGTGTCTGGACTGCACTCTAAGCTCGATGCCATTATCCAGTCCCTATGAAATCAGTCTAGACCTTCCGTGGCTGAAAGAGAATCTCTACTAGATCAATTGATCTCCATCCGGCTCAAACACTCAATTGAGGAAGTCGAAGCTAAATATGATGCTTTAGTTAAGCATTATCTTGACACTATCACCACCATGCTCAAAGTCCATGATGACTTGGTTGCTGCTACTAATGATCTCATCAAGAAGACCCATGTTCATCATGAAAAGCAGATTCAGAGGCAGGAGAAGGAAATCAAGAAGAAGGACGAAATGAACTTGATCATCCAGCAAGTCCTCATCAAATTGCACCGCTCCACTTGGAACATTGTTGACATTCCAAATCGCAAATTTGATGAGATGCTTGCTATTCTCAGACAGCTGTTTGATCATCTCTCCTCCCAAGTGCCCACTTCCGAAGCTTATGATGCTCTCACTCGTCAACTTAACACCGGTCTTCAAAAGGTGTTTAACAAATTTGATGGTTTGAATGACTTTTTGATGCTAGCATTGGTTCATAAGGCGAACGATGCAAGAGGGGGAGAAGGCTCTAGTCAACCGTGGACGCCTGCCTCGGTTTTTCAACTGCGAGATGAAGATCTCGTTTCCGATGATGAAGTCCCAGTTCTTTCCAGACTTATAGGGAACAAGGATGATGATGAAGACAATGAAGAAGAACAATATGTCATACGGGGAGTACTGTGACTTGAAGCTCCACGAAAGCTTTTCCCAAAGCAAATGACTAAGGAAGAACATAGAATTTGGTCTGCAGTTTCTTGGCCATCTTCTTTGCCTTTGTTCTTCAAAGAGGAATCCAAATAGCTAAGGCCAAAACCTTCCTCACTGCTCAAGCCTTCCGAGCCACTCTGTTTATGCTGCCACTAATTCCGAAGCCAAAAGTTGTTGAAATTGATGAAGGTTCTCCTCTCCAGACCCCACATGACATTCCGGAAGAACCTCTTCCTTCCTCCCTTCCCAAGATCACTGTGGATGAGAACATGATGCATGTGATCTCTATTCTTAACAAAAGCAAAGACAAAGGCAAGAAGCCCATCACAGAATCTGGACCTCCACCAAAACAAAAACTTGGATGGTCTCAGGAGGAAATTAACAAAGCTTTAGAGTACAACATCCGGATCCAAGCGCTCAAAGATAAACATTATCTGATGCGTGGCATTTCTCCTCTCTACCATGAAGGTATTCTTAAGGATGTCGATATAGTACCCCTTATATACTATGACATTCCTTCCGATGATTTCGAAAAGCTCGATCTTCCTCTCTCTCCTTTCAACAAATTTTACATCAAGTTCGCTCCTCTCCATCCTAATGACAATCCGGAGGTCACCATCCGGACAAAGCGAGAAAGGTTAAAAACCTTCTATGACAGGAATGCTATTCCCCTAAAGGAAGTACGGACGAGGAAGAGGATTAAAAAGATTTCAAGGTACGGAAGGAAGGTCGTCACCAAATTCGAACTCAACTCTTCACTATTCCGATACCATGTTATCAGAAACAAACCAACCTATCAAACAATCACCGATGCTGACTTCCTGACAATGAATCCGAATGATATTCTATCTTTAGCTGCTCACTTCCGAGGAGTCCAAAATGATGATATCAGTATGGGTGCGTACCATACTGCTCTGAGCTTCCTCAAAGACCATGTCATGGAATTTTGTCGACGCGACTATGAGTTGGCTCATCTTTTCGGAACTGAAGACTTTGTTGCTAAGATAGAACATGTGCTTCTGGAAGCTAAACTGCTAGCTGAAGGCCCGATTGATGATCCGGTTCTAGGGTTTGTGTATAAAACAAAGTAGACAAACAAAAAGGACTTTTTCCGAGTCCTTGACTAACACCTGGATCCAACGAAAGTTCTCAAAAAGTTCATCAGCTGTGCATCCAAGTCTGAAGCTCCGGAACATGTAAAAGCAAAGTTTGTGAGTTAGCTGACCTGGTATATCAAAGTCTGAGAATGGTTATTCCGAGCCTGCACGTTCATCAAAGAAGAAGTGATCCAAGCTGACTTGATTGCTAAGTTCACTTAGAGGGAGATTGTTATAACTTGAAAGTGAACCTCTAGCAATGCTAAATCCTTTTCCCAATTCTAAAGTCAATCTCTAGTTCCAAAATGGTGTCTTCTCTGGAATTCATTGTGTCCGGACCTGAAGTCTAGGCGGTTAAGAGAAGATTGAGAGTGAAGGCATTCTGGAACAGATTTTGTGTTCGGAATGTTTGTTTTTCCGGAATCAATCTTTTGTCGACTTGGATATTCAGAGTGTCATATGTAACTCTTTTGTCCAGTCCTATGAGTCTAATCAGTTAGTACCATGTACTTCCTTCTCCTACTTAGAGGAGCATTCAATGTTAAATAAATAGACGAATTGTTCAAACCTATTAACAATATTTCATTCACTTTCTTTACAACATTCTCTTTGTTCTTCATTTATTAACTCTACCTTGATCTCTATTCTCATTATTCATTTATGGCTTGATCATTTGTTGAATACATTAACTCAAACTTGACTAATCTATCCAGACTTGACTGGAACATTTATTAGCAAGCAGACAATGATCATAAAGTATTAACTCAAGGTTTGAGTTTTCAAACCTTGTCCTTGCGAATTAGATCTATTTGTACTCTCAAGAAGTATATGGAAAAGTTGAAACTACTAAAATAAACGACCCTTAACTTTAAGGAAACAAGTTTATTATATCACAATGACTAGGTGAATATGTGTAGGTTCTTTCAAATATAAGGCAACCTTTCAATTGTGAGAGTGGTTTCAATTAGAAGAGCCAAAGATCCTGAAGTGCTGAAAAGTCACTTTGACTAAATGTTAGAAGTACCTATAGCGGATGTCACTACCGAAAAGCTCCTATGTCATCGGGTAACTTCAGAACTAGTCGGTTGATGTCTGGCCACACATTCTTATACAAATAAGCAAAATAGATTAACCAATAGGATGCGGTCTATAAAAATGAATACAAAAATAAAGTATCAAATACATTTCATATAATTGTAGAATCAAGAACATCCTTAAGCTAATGTTGTTAAACGCATTAAAATATCTTCGGTATCTTCAAATGTATCAAGGTCAAGTATCCAAATAAATCATGGTGTCATTATCTAAATTTCTTTTATAATTAATTATCCATTTTGTGTTTTCCCATTGCCAGAAAATCGTGTGAAGAACGAAAAATATTAATTATGATGCTTGTTACCTTCTTATTGAAACCGTGTTGTTCTTAATCCTAAAGTAAAATTAGAAGTCTATTAGCATGCTACTAATAAGAAGATATATTATGTTTTATCAAGTCTTGTTTTCTTCAAAAGAAGAACCAGATGCTATAATTCCTCATGCAATGGATGGTTTACTGACAATCCATAAATGGGTAACGGATGTGGATGCTGATCCTATTCATCCACCAGTTGGAGGTACAATTAGCACAAGGCTACTTGTGGCTGCCACACAAGCAGGGAACTTGATAGGAAAGCAGGGCGCCACCATAAAAACCATCCAAGATTCTTCTGGTTGTGTAATTTGAGTGCTTAGACAAGGGTTTGCTGAAAAATATATTATAATATTCTTAAAATAAAAGGTCAATTATAATTTATAATTGTCTTTTTTGGATGTAGAAAACCTCCCTGTAATTGCTCTACATGATGATAGTGTTGTGGAGGTGCAAGGGGAACGTGAAGGTGTACACAAGGCGGTTGAACTCATTGCTTGACATTTAAGAAAATTTTTAGTTGACCACAGTGTTATCGGTATATTTGAAAAACAAGAAAGTTAATTTTTTCAATTTTATAATATTTTGATTAAAAATAATAATAATAATCTGATTAATGTTTATAGATGCAAATGCCAAGTGCCCGACAAAACTAGGAGATGGCAGCTCCCAACCTTCGGCGGCAGCACCACCTGCTCAAAATATTCCAGCAAATACAGGTGGTGGGCAGGATATCAGAAGCAAAACAATGTACCAATCTTTACAAAGTTGGTATATATTTCAATTTGAATTCATTTTATTATCTCCTTTAATTAAATCTTCATGATTATATAATTTATAACTACTTAATTTCAGTTTGGGAGAGGCTTGAAGAAGAAAATAAAGAATAGCAGTACCATTTGGTGGTGGTGCAATGCAATTTTAATGGTGGTGGACCGTTTGTACAATCGGTGATGCAAAATGGTCGTTGAATATGGTAGTGGGTAGTCAGAACGTGTATGGGGTTGCAGTCGGTGGACTTGAAGGGTATTTTGGTAATTACAGGTTTTTCTATCATGCCAATAGAATGGTATCACATCAGTACATTTCATCATTCGGAAACTTGGATTCCAGTCCGACTTCATATTGGTTAAATGTAATAGTTATGGATGACATTCTTTCATCTCATCAACTTTTACCACAATTAAGACAACCGAAATCGAGAGCTGACTTCACTTATACTACATGTTATCTCTTAGTGTGTGTATGTGTGTTCGAGTGTGTGTGTGTGTGTATGTTGTGGTTAATTTTTTTTTTATTCTTTTCAGGAGAAAACAATAGGAGATTTAGAGATATATCAAGAAACTTTGGTTTTCAGAATATTGGGAGAAATTTATAGAACAATAAGAAAGAGTGAATAACTAAGGTAATGATTGTTATTGAGAACTACACTAAACTTATTGCCACTTCTTCATTTTGAAAAAAAAATTAGTTAAGTCACTTTTTTAACAATTTTGAAATGATTAAACATATAATTGTGTAACAAAAGGGATGAGACTTATCCTGTAACAGCAAGCAAATACGATGGGCAAGATTGGAGATGGGAATTACTTTATTTCACATTCAAGAATGATAAAAAACTAACTACTTCCAAAAACAGAGGAAGCAAACTAAATAGCTAGCCTATCCACTAAATGAGGAACTAACCCCACACGATAATGATGAAAACAAACACATAAAAGCTAAAGAGTTATTTAAAATAAAGTAAGATAAATTAATCTAATTCCCGTTGAATTCCCTTCACTAAGATTCTCGACCCAACATGGACGAACCCGGGTCGTTGCTGGGACTAGTTGCATCATCCTCCCCCACTTCGAAAGGACTCGTCCGCGAGTCAAATGGGTCATCAAGCTCAGGAAGGAACGGTGGCAAATCAACGACATTGAATGTAGCTGACACATTATAATGCCCCGATAAATCGATCATATACACATTGTCGTTGATTTTCTTCAAAACCTTAAAGGGTCCATCCGCCTGGGGTTGAAACTTACATGTCGTACCTTCTGGAAACCTATCCTTGCTCAGATGGATCCACACAAGATCGCCCTCTTGAAACACCACTTTATTACGTCGCACATTAGCCCTTCTCTGATACACAATATTGTTGTTAGTAATTTGTTCCCGCACTTGCTGATGAATTCGTTTAATCTGGGCAGTCCGCTCTTTTCCCTCAACACTAAAGTAATCAGCTGCGGGCAAGGGAGCCAAATCTAAAGGGGTGGAAGGATTTCAACGATAAACAACAAGGAAAGGACTTATCCCCGTAGACCGATGAGTGGACCGATTGTATGCAAACTCAGCCTAAGGGAGCACTAAGTCCTACTGTTTCGGATTTGAACCCACTAGACTTCGCAACAAGTTTTCGAGACTCCTATTTGTTACTTCCGTTTGACCATAACTTTGTGGGTGATGTGAACGACTAGAGTTGAGCCATGAGCCTAGCCGCTTCCACGTCGTACGCCAAAAGTGGCTCACAAACTTCACGTCTCGATTAGAAGTCAACGATTTGGGCACGCCATGCAACCTAACAATTTCAACAAAGTAAAGACACGAGACTTGGCTGGCGTCATAAGTCCTAGCACATGGCATGAAATGACTCAGCTTAGAGAACCAATCCACCACCACCATGATGGAGTCCTTCTGTCTTTGTGTTCGGGGAAGTCCAACCACGAAATCAAGACTTACATCCTCCCATGGCCCATCCGGAACTAGCAACGGCATATACAAACTTGCGTTTAAATGATGGGTTTTTGCAATGTGACAGGTCCAACAACGATCAACAACACAAGTGACAACAACACTCATCTTTGGCCAAAAAAGTCATTCCTTGACCAGTTTTAACGTCTTTTCCCTTGCAAAATGACCCGCGAGGGCCCCTTGATGACCCTCTAACACAATGGAATCCCATAACGAACATTGTGGTACACACAACTGGATACCCTTAAAAAGAAACTTGTCATGCAAGGACTACCCCTGGAAGGGCGTATCCCTACATGCAGCCCAAATCACCGAGAAATCTAGATCGTCCGGATACAAAGTCGCGAACCGTTCAAAAGCATCCACACGAACCTGTAGTGACGTGAGCAACCCACCACAATGACTAAGAGCATCCGCCACGGTGTTCGTAGCACCAGATTTATGCCGGATGACAAACGAAAAATCCTGCAAGAACTCAACCCATTTGGCATGTCGTGGGTTCAATTTATGTTGCCCCTGAATAAACCTTAAAGTCAGGTGATCCGAAAACAAGATAAATTCTGTGTGCAAGAGATAATGTCACCAAAATTCCAAGCTTCAAATAATAGCGTAAAATTCTTTATCGTACGTGCTATAGTTTTTTTTGGTGTCGTTTGGTTTCTCGCTAAAGAAATCAATAGGACATCCCTCTCAACTAAGGACACCGCCAATGCCTAGACCGGACGCATCACACTCAACCTGAAACGTATTCTTGAAATTCGGAAGTGCTAAGACTGGTGCACTGGTGAGGCATCGTTTTAGCTCTTCAAATGCTAGGTGGCCCCCGACGACCAGCAAAACGCTTTTCCTTTTAGACAATCGGAAATTGGGTCTGCCACGGTACTAAAGTTTTGAATAAAGTGACGGTAAAATGAAGCCAACCCAAGGAAACTGCGGACCTCGTGCACCGTGGTCGGGATGGGCCAAGACGTGATGACTTCGATCTTGGATTCTTCCATGCGAATACCATATCCCGATATCAAATAACCCAAAAATAATACTTCAGGTGACAAGAAACAACACTTAGTATTGTTAGCATATAGTTTTTGGTTGTGTAGGATTGTGAAGACCGCCTGAAGTTGCTCGAGGTGCTGAGGAACGGTTTTACTAAAAACTAGTATGCCATCAAAGTAAACGACAACACATTGGCAGATAAGGGGTTTAAAAATGTGGTTCATCAATCACATGAACGTACTTGGAGCATTTGAGAGACCAAACGACATAACCATCCATTTATACAACCTGTCTCTCCTTTTGAAGGCGATGTTCCACTAATCTCGGGGCCTCATCCGTATCTGGTGGTACCCGCTCCGTAAGTCAATCTTAGAGAAAACCATAGAACCATAAAGCTGATCTTGGAGGTCATCCAAGCGGGGAATGGGAAAACGGTACTTGATTGTAATTTTGTTAACGGCCTGACTGTAAATACACATTCTATATGCTTCGTTTGATTTCGGCACCAAGAGGGCGGGAACGGCGCATGGGCTCATGCTCTCGCAGATCAGTCCTTTGTCTAACAATTCCATGACTTGGCGTTGTAGCTCCACGTATTTAGTGGGATTTAACCGATAAGTGGGTTTATTGGGATTACCGCTCCCGGTATGAAGTCAATACGGTGTTGGATTTCTTGGACTAACGGAAGGCCCGCAGGAATTTCCTCCGCCAAAACATCTTCAAACTCACGGAGAAGAGGTCTGACTTCCTGTGGTTGTTTGGTGGTTGTGGTATTGGCTTCAGCCACGAACAGGGCTACGCAAGAGGGGGCTTCGTGTCCCTTGTGAAATCAATTAACACCGATTTCGTGAGGATTAATGCCTACGTTCCAATTTTTCGCCCATCAAGAGGTACCAACTGGACATTAATGCCCTCTTTTTTGAATGTGTAGGTGTTTAAATACCCGTCATGCTTCGTGTATCCATCAAATTGCAATGGGCGCCCCAGAAGTATGTGTTAACCATCGACCTCACACCACACCTCATTGGAATATCGAGATCCAATGTTGAATTGGATAAGGCACCGATATTTTACCTTGATCACATTTCCTTTCTTTAGCCACGTCAATTGATAAGGGTCAGGGTGGTCTTCCCATTTCAGCCTGAATTTTTAACTACCTCGTCTGCCACCATGTTCTCACATCTCCCTCCATCGATGATAATGGTGCACACCTTCCCTTTGACCGTGCAACGAGTCCGGAAGATGTTATTTCCCAGCCACCAATTATCCTCGGTGTTGTGGATAGGATTAGTGTTGAGGACCCGTTGGGCGATGAGTGCCTTACCCTTGTCCGGGTAAATCACTTCCAACCCGGTATCTTCGTCGTCGCTAGTTCCTTCTTCGTGTTCGGTGTCATAATCGAGCGGTGTGTCTTCGGTGAGAGTGACCAGTTGGGTGTTGGGGAAATCTTGAGAAAAATGACCTAACCCACCGCATTTAAAACAGCGGGGTGGAGGATGGATCATGGCAGTGGGGCCGTTAGTGCTACTCGATCCCTCTGTCTTGGTCGGACTGAAACGACCCCATGAGGACCCTCCTATTGGAAGTTTTGGTGTTTCAGATCGGGTTAGGGTTGGAAGGATAGTTGTTCGGTTTCGAGATTTAAGTTGTTTTTCTACCTTCAATGCTAGTTGACAGACATCATTGAAGGACCAGTAGGGTTGTAACCGGACGACGTCTCCAACTTCGGGCTTTAACGCCCCTAGGAATCTTGCAATCACCTGTTCTTCTTCCTCGACTACTCCACATCTCATGTGGAGTCTATCGAACTCACATATCACTTCTTCCTCTGTTAACAATTTCTAAGTAACATTGTGGAACTCCAAGAAAGCGTCTTGACACAATGTAGGCGGAAGGAACTTCTCCCAAGAGAAGCTTCTTGATCTTTCCCCACGTGGTTACCCACCATTTTTGTTCTACTGCTCTCTTTTTCTTCTAATTTTCCCACCATAATGAAGCATATTTACAGAGTTTGAGGGCCACTAATTTTACCATGACATCATCCGGAATGTCTCGTATATCAAACACATGTTCCACCATCTGTAGCCAATCAAGGAACGCATCCGAATCACTCTCGCCCTCAAATTCTGGAACGCCGACTTTGACTCCCAGATTCTGGAGGGGATATTGTCTTCATGCTCTTGGAGCGACTAGCTATCATCAGTGTTCTCGTGCAAAAGGATTATACGGGTTGTCTCGATCATCCTAGATGATTGATTCCATCTTTGTCTCTTCTTCCGATCATACCCTTGCTGCGTTTCCAGGTCCCGGACCCGTTGCTGCAGCCTCACAATTTCCTCCACATCCCTTGGATTCCGCAGGTAATCCTTATTGCCTCGGTCAGCGTTTCTATGGGGGTTACCTTGCTTGCGTTCACCACGGTCACCCCGATCTCCAATGTCGAATCTTCTTGAGCTCTGATACCAACTGATGAGACTCTTCCTGTAATAGCAAGTAAATATGAGAGGCAAGATTAGAGATGAGAATTACTTTATTTCACATTCAGGAATGATAAAAAAACTAACTACTTCCAAAAATAGAGGAAACAAAATAAATAGCTAGCCTATCCACTAAATTAGGAACTAACCCCACATGGTAATGATGAAAACAAACAGAAAAAAGCTAAAGAGTTATTTAAAATAAAATAAGATAAACTAATCTAATTCCTGTTGAATTCCCTTCACTCAGATTCTCGACCCAACACGAATGAACCCGGGTCGTTGCTGGGACTAGCTGCATCAAAAAGATATATAAACTAGAAATCTGAAAGGATATTATGAATACGTTTAAAACGATATGAGTACTGAATTTTGAGAAGATTAATTTTTTACTTTCATTTTTGTAAAAGAACATAAACAAATTTGTGATTTAAGATTAATATAGGTTAACTAAAGAGAAAATTAAAAAAATGACCACATTTATAATTACATATAACTTATTATATAAATAATGGTTCTAAAATGCTGCAATAATGGTCCTAAAATACTGCATGATAGCCTGTTGTTCTGGAATTGTATCGATAGTGTACCAGAATGTAGTGTACTATGTGGTGTACTGGAAGCATAAAATATTGATAATGGATTTTGGTGAAATTGGAGACGCTAGAACATTGAACATGAAATCATTCTGTGAACCGATTTACATCAAATATTTGAGGAGGAGAAGAGGGATATTGCTTACATACCTCTAAAAGTTTATTTGACGTAGAGTTTCAACCTAATCAGTCACACAACCTTGTTATTTTGGCCAAAATGTTGTTATTAAAGCCTCACAAGTATTAGCTTTCTACAAATCACTTCTCTATCTATCCTCATTACATTTTTAATACTATAATTTGTTGGAATTGATATATTGGTATCACAACAATTGGTATCACAGCATTCCACAATCCTATTTTTTTGTTGTATGATTTTTTATTATGTTTATTCCTTTATGGATCATACTTAGATTGCATATTATTAATTTAAGATTTTATATTTGCATTTCAAGTCGTATATTCTTGAATGCATCTTATTCTTTTGGGATTACAACAGAATCCACAAATCCAAGCCAAGGGCAAAAATGGTTATTTTGTTGCAGGTAAGAGCTAGAAAACATACAAGAATATTCATGTACCATCAGTAGGTACCTTATGTTACCCTTTCTATAAACAAAATTAGTACCTGGATCTTGGGTTCATTACTTTTGGGTCGAATTCTTCTCCTGTAATTAAACTTCTTCTGCATCTAATTTATCACTTAAATATGTATAAATATAAATGTTAGTGTTGTTGGATTAGTGTCTAAGTCCATAACTATTTTGGTATGTACTTGACCCGATGGTGCATGGTCCTTTTGGGTTGCCTTCACCAAAGCAACTTGATAGGATGAATTACGGAGAGAGAGAGAGAGGATTAATTATGATTTATTAATATATTATATGAATAATATATTAAAGGAGAAATCATATTGTTTAATTAATATTAGTCAACAATTTAGAAAGAAATAGTTTTGTGACTAAAAGACATTAATTAAACTTAGGGGACTGGAATTGTAACTATAAGATAATTGCAATTGGGCTATGGATCACCTTGGAACATAGGTTGGATGAATTCTGTGGGAATTCCATAAAGAAATCGTCCAAGGGGTGTTCTAAAGGGAGTCCATGGGCTACTTAGGGCCTAAGTAGTCAAATTAGGGTTTCCTAGTTGAAATCCCTAATAGCATACCTATATACGGAACTCCTAAGGCCCCAAAAACGTGGCTAACACTTCTAAGAGAACCCTAGACGTTATTGGTGCCTCCTCATCCTTCTCATAAGTCATTCTCTTGCTTATGGTGTTTGTAAGCCATTAGAGGAGTGACACTTGTGACTCTAAGCTTTCTGGAGCCAATCACAAGGAGGATTTGAGATGATTATTACTACATAACAATCAAGGTAAGATCTAAACCCTATTTACATATATGATTTCGATTATAGTATGCTAGATCTAGGGTTTATGAGCTTTGGATAATTTGCATGTACAATTAGATAAACCTAGATCCAAAGTTTTAGGGTTTTGCATGTACACCATAGGATTGATGATTTGCTCAAAACCCATCAGTGGTATCAAAGACATGATTGGTTTCTATTGAATTGATGCTTAGTGTTTCATCCTTGATTACAAAGTCGGTTTTTTGGCCATCTGCCTGACAAACTCGTCGAGTCCCAATGTGGGCTCGGCGAGTTTAGCTGTCAGACAGACGAATTTTCTGGATTTCTGCCTATTTTGACTTAGGATAATTTCCATAATTGTTTCAAATTAATAATATATGATTTTTATTCATTTCTTATGATTATCTTTGTCAAAATAAAAGATTTTTGTCATCTAATTATATAATTGTTACCTTATTTGATAAATGTTAAATTATTTGAATTATTTGGTCAATTATCTTGCATGAAATTGGATTAGGTCAAAACTAGATAATCACCAATTAATTGTTTAATTGCCTTATTTGTATTTTGATCTAATATTTTTGAAAGGTTTCAAAACTTGCCCTCAAGTTTTGGAATTTAAATTTTTGATTAAAACGTTTAATTTTGAAATATTTAAATTCTAAACCCTAATGATTTGAAATGTTTCAATACTTGCCCTCAAGTTTTGGAATTTAAATTTTAATTTAAAGTTTAATTTTTAAAATGTTAAATTCTAGAAATCTAGTTTTGAAAAGTTCATATTGCACCCTTATGGTTTTATTAAATTAATTAAGTGTATAATTAAAAGAGAGTTAATAAATCCATAATGATTTGGTCTATATTTTAATTAAATTAAAAGTATAATTTATTAAATTAGACCACCTAGTATTTTAAAAGTGTAAAATACACCCTTATACTATATAACATTAAAAGTCTAATATTATATATGCATAACTTAAACTGCTAGTCTTACTGTTAGTAGGCCTCATTCACGAAGCTGATCTATAAAGGGGGTATAAGGTTATGGCCTATAAAATGGCCGTTTAATGGGTGTCCACTCTCACCTATCACTTAATTGATTGGTGGAGGGTTTTTAGCTGAACGGGTAGGATAGGGAAAACCCTTTCCATTAAAATTATAATGAAGTATAAAGTAACTAAATGTTTTTACAAAAAAATTCTCAATCTTAGTTACTTTAGGTAAAAGTGAATTGATGCAATTCTGTTGAGAGAAAAACTTTGAGACACACTTGAACAAAATGGTTAGAACAAGTATATAGCGGAATAGTTAATCTCGAAGGATTTGTTAGCTCAACAATAATATTAATAGTTAGAAGTTAGCGAGTTAGATGCGGAAAGTAAAGTAATGTAAATGACAGCAATTGTTTTATCAAGAATACACGTAAGTTGATTCATATCTTGGAATGCATTCAAACCAATGCTAGTAAGTGAGATCAAACTTAGTGAATAAGTCACAAAGACTTTCTCCAAAGAGTGATTATAATCAGATATGTTTAAGTAAGAAGTGGAGAGTGAAGAGTGATAGAATGATAACTTTAGAAATTGTATTCAGATGAAATGCATAAGTTATCAGTGATCAGGAGAGGTATTCAATACAGTAGAATAAGTCTGTATTTATAGAAACTTAGAACTATACTAGATTACAACTCTATAAGCGGTCGTGCAAGGCATACTGGATAATAGAGTGTATTACATAAAAGACAAATAAAGTAATCTAGCTAATGACTGCGGTAGCTGACTCCGGGTGCTGATGTGGTTGCGGTAGCTAAGTTCAAGAGGTTCACTTCCATGATTCAATAATTTCCTCCTAAGTGACCTCTTTAACTTTGGTTCAGCTATCAAGTTTGAGGAACTTGATCAAAATCCGCCAGAACTTCCTGATGTTTTCTAGCCATGAGATTCTTCTTGTAATCTCGAACTTGACTTCTGCGGTGGTATGCTTCGATCTTTCAACTGCGGTCCGGCAGATGTCAAGTTGTTTCTTGGGCAGGAGTTTCATCGCACTTATGGGAATAAAGTATTTGACATTGTCGATATTCCTTTTGAAAATGATGCCAAGCTTTGGGAAGTTAGTTGCACCTAAGGATCTGTCAGCAAAGCCTTCGGTGGGCATAGGTGCGGGGTCGAGAGGTGGTAGATCAAATTTCTTGGAGATGATGGGATAGATGTCTGCATCAATTTTGGCAAAGTCGCACACAGTTTCTCTCAAGAAGTTGTTGACCCGATCAAGTGCAGTCTTCATTTTCGGATGCTTCTCAACCTTGTTCTAAAATACTTTGGCTATGAGAAACACTTCTTTCGGATTCATGTGGGGAAAGTCTGCTTGGGTGCAGATATAGTCATGTCCCCTTCGGGTGAGGGTGTACTGGAAGAATTATACTTTCATGAATCTTCGAGGCTTGTAGTTCACAACTGCGGATGGCCTGTCATTGGACCATATGTGCTCTATGGGGGAGGAATGTTTAGTAAATAATTGTGCAAGTCTTTCAAACTCCATAGGCAGTCTCTTGGCATCAGGAAGGCTTTGGTCAACCTTCTCAACTACTGTGAAGTATTTGGCATTGGGTGAAATGGGAACATTCCAGTAGCCATCCGAAGGAGGTTCTGCATAAGTGAGGTGGGGAATATAATCTTCATCTAGCAGCCTTCGGTGAGGACTGACCCAAAAGTTGATAAGGGTTTCATCTATGACAGTGTCGAAACCACTTAGCCTCCAGATTTCTTCAGCAAGTTTAGCTGACCTCCAGTCTCTTTTCTTTTGGGCTGTGGTAGGGGAATTAGTTGGGCTTGGTGAGCACATGTTCTCCTCAAGATTTTTGAAGTGAGGAGGAGTCTCAGGCTTTTTGGGAATATGCTGAGATGATTGTGGTGAGGGTTGCGGTGTGGGAATTTTGTTAGTGATGATGGGGGGACTCTGATGAAAGGCAGTATCAGAGTGATGGACTTCTTCTTCTTCTTCACTTCCCCTTCTTGAGGAATGCAGCGCAGGTGCTTCCTCAAGCCATTGCTTAAGTCCATCCACTTTGATGAAAACTTCTTGGAATTAAGCTTTTAGGATTTCTGCCAATTGGGAATTGTTTGGAGTGGAGGAGCTAAAGAGCAACTTGTGGATTTCTTTGGTAAGCTGGAGGATCTTAGGGCCATGGAAGTTGGAGGAAAGAGATTTCTGCAGTCTGTTGATTGTTGTTTGAAGAACAGAGATAGTGGACTCATAAGCATTATGAGTCTCATCTATCACTTTCTGAGACTGTGAAGCTTGATCTGCGATGGCGGCCTGGAGATCCGTTTTGATTGCGGTCACCTCCGTGATGAGACGTTCTGTTGCAGCCAAGAATTCTTTGTGGTCAGCCTTGCGGTTGTTGTCATGGGACCGGATCCCCATCTCTACTTTAAGAGAGATGCGTTCAGCAGCCATGCGTTCCCTTGTTTCCAGACGCTCTATTCTTTCAATCAGTGACTGAGGTCCTGGAATGTCTTCAGGTTGCGGTTGAGTTGGCTTAACCGCAACCAAGATCTGATCGACTTTGGCTTGAAGGGATAAGAATTCTTTTCTGGTCACCGCATTCTTCTTCTTCTTCTTCTTTTTGGGTTTGGAGGTGGAGTGATGGGAACCGCTTGATTCTTCACCTTCATTAAACATCATGAAGTCATCATCTGAGGGAGAGGGTCTGTTCACCTCCTGAATGTCGTCATCATCCAGACCAAAAGTAGGAGCAGGGCTGATTGAGATTGCGGGTTCTTCATCTTGTGATGGATTGACTGGGATGGAAGTTGGAGTAGGAGGAACTTTGGAGGTACCTGCGGGTGCACCAGAAGCTTGTGCTTTGAGAATTGTTTCTGCCATTTCATCCATCCAGTGTTGAAATTTTTGAATGATGGCTACAGTATGGGCATTACTAATGGCATTTGCCCAATACCTAGCCACAGACTGGATCTCCTGTTCTTTTTGCTGCTGTTGCTTGATTTGTTGCTCCTTGAGGGTTTAGAAAACCCTTCAGAATGCTTCATACTTCTTGATTTCAGCTGCAGTCGTTGGTTGATAACGACTCCATGAATCGCCAGAGTTACTACCATCAATTCCTTGAGTTCGCACCAAGGTGTCCCTTGGGTTCACGGATCCTAGCACATTAGTGCTCACTGTGCCTAAACAACATGTAAAAGATGAAAGCAGAGTAGGATTTCCTGAGTGTCCTTGGTCTCCTTGACCCGTGGTCAAGTCTGGCCTCAACTCAGTTCTGGCATGGGCTGAAGAAGTGCCCTGCAGATAGGAATGTATTTGTAGTGTCTGGGTGATAGAAAGAAGGATGGAGTGCAACTCCTCTAGAGAAAACAAATGCAGTTGGGAGGCCCTGGAGACCTTAGGGCGAGAACCAGTATCATCCCTTTAGGATGATACCGGAGGGGTGTCTCCACGATGATGAGAATCAAAATCAGACTCACTTTCTGAGTCTGACTGAAAAATGATGGTGGTGATGAATAGGTCTGCAGCCACCCCAAGGACTACTGGAGCCTTTTGAGAGGCTTCAGCATCAGTCCGGTCACACATATGGCTAGAGGTAGTGGTGGTTTTTCTTTTCTTGAGGACTGAGATCGGTTGCCTGTCCTCTTCTGAATCACTGCTAGATACAGTGGTTGGTTTGGTTTTGCGTTTCTTGGTGGGTGCAGTTTGTTTGGGAGCATCCTTCTTGGGTGTTCTTTGTTTCTTCTTGGATGCCAACTGCTTTCTTCTTTGAGAAAGATTGGATAATGTAGTGGCAGAGGGGGTTGCGGTACCCTAAGGGTTAACGACTGCGGATGGAGGAGGCGGGTAGAAGGGTATGGGGCAATACCCTCCGTAGCCTCAATGTTGTTTGAGACATCAGCAGTCTCAGGACCAAGAGAAGAGAGGATATGAGTGGGAAGCCTGCGGATCGGTCCAAATAGAGTTTGATCAGAAGAAGGGAGGTACCTTTTAAGATCCTTAGTGACGAGGAATTTGATGTCACTACCCATATCTATCCAATCATCTGCATGTAGGTCTGATATGCAGAGAGAGCAAAATCTTGCAAATATGAGCTCGGTTGGGTTTTCCTTCGGGTGCTCCTTGGGAATGTACTGAATGAAATCATCCCAAAGAATTTGCCCGAAGTTGACATCGTGTCCGGTGAAGATGCTCCATACCAATTCCAAGAGCTTGAGTCCCATGTTGTCAATGCCTCCGGTTCTGCCGGATAGGCAGCGGATGACGAAGTGGCACACAAACTGCCAAACCGCAGGCAGCTGATTCTTTTTGAACTCACCAATTCCTCGAATTGGTTTTTGATACCCCATATGGTAGAGTGCGGATGTGATGTCAGCCATTGATGGTGAGAAGAATTTGATGGATGGATGAACCAGAAGGTTAATGGTTGTGAGAAACTTTTCTTTGGACAAGATGACCAAAGAACCGTTAATGAGATTGAGATGAACTTCTTGAGGGTTTTCCAGTGGGCGATAAGCAGAAAAAGTGCTCTTGGAGAGAGTAAAAACTGGAACAATGTCTATAAATGGATAAAACGGACCAAACAGAGGGTGGTTCTTGAGAAACTTGATCATGAGCTTGATGGGAGCATTGTATGAAGGATGATCTTCAAACACTGCTCTGAAATTGCTTGATGTGATTGAAGGAGAGTCTGAGCCTGTTGGATTCACCGAACCAGAAGCCTTGGATTGCTTCTTTGATACTCCTGATTTCACCATTGTTGAAGTTGGAAGGTGTTTGAAGAAGAAGTAGAACACAGAGTTCTTGATGGTTTTGAGAGGGAATGATCGATATTCAGAAAGCGTAAAGTGAATTTAGTGAAGGAGATGAGTTTATAAAAGGGGTGAAAGAAAAAATGTTTAACCCTAGGTAAATGGTAGAATAGGGTAGAAGGTCGATTGGGGTTTTTGGGGGGAATCGATGAATTTTGGATTAAATCTCAGCCACATATAATTAAAACGGGTTGTAAAAGATTTTGGGAGATTTCCAAAAGGGGTTTGCATTTAATGTAAAGTCAGACGCATGTCTATATGTCAGGTAATCGTGGGGGTGATGGGAGAGGAAGAGGTAACGGATGGGACGTGTTAGGGAGAGGAAAGGACAAATTAATGATGAGTTTATTGGAAAAACATTCTTCTTTTCATCATCCCTAAAATAGGTCTGATAAAAGGATTATTCAGAAAGAGAAGGTGATAGTTTCTAAGGAGAATGTTTTATTTCTTTAATGAAGGATCATTAAATAGCACACAAAGGTTCATAGGTTGATAAAACAGTTGAGAAATTATCACGACGATTGCGGATGAAAACTTCATTGTGGTTGGAAATGTCATCACGGATGACCAAAGTAAAGACTGCAGTGAGAAACTGAGAGAAGCACTTATACAAAAAAATTAGTAAACACAAACAAGAAGGACCTATGAAAGATAGATATAATATATGGTTGCGGTACATTGACTGTAGAACAGGGGATGTTTCAAAACCATCTATTATAAATAATTTTTAGTAAGGACCGCAATGGGGACCGGGAAGGTCTGCGGTACGAGTTAATTCAAGAAGAATTTAGGATTCGGATTCATCATTCCCAACATTTGTAGGAACACATTGAGTTTTGAAAAGTCAAGTGCTTTTATAAAAACATCAGCAATCTCTTCATGAGTAGGAACAAAGATGAGCTCAATATTACCTTTCAGAATATGGTCTTTGATGAAGTGATACCGTAGCTCAATATGTTTCGTTTTGGAGTGCTGAATAGGATTATGAGAGATCACTATGGCACTTTCAGAGTCACAGTAAATTGGTATCCGCATCATCCTGCTTCTGTAGTCTAACAGTTGTGTCTTCATCCAAAGGACTTGGGAATAGCAGCTGGCTGCGGCTACATATTCTGCTTCTGCGGTAGATAAAGAAACACGACTTTGTTTTCTTGAGGAGCATCTGACAAGTCTTCCTCCTAAAAATTGACATCCACCAGATGTACTTTTTCGATCAAGTTTGCATCTGGCATGATCCGCATCAGTAAATGCTTGAAGACTGAATCATTGCCTGCGGGGTACCATAGACCAAGAGATTTTCTTCCTTTTAGGTACCGAAGAATTTGTTTGGCTGCGGTCATATGTGACACTTTTGGGTCAGCTTGGTACCTTTCACACACACCGGTTGCGAAGACAATGTCAGGTCTGCTTGCGGTGAGATACATTAGCGAGCCAATGATACCTCTATACGTCTTGTGATCCACAGATTCACCAGAGGGATCAGCAGAGATCGTATATCCGAAGCCCATAGGGACCTTAGCTGAAGAGCAGTTATCCATAGAGTATTTCTTCAGAAGTTCAGTGGTGTATTTCTCTTGATGAATGAATATCCCTTGCTGAATTTGTTTGACTTGACGACCTAGAAAGAAGTTAATCTCTCTATTCATGCTCATTTGAAACTTGTTTGTCATGAGCTTAGCAAATTCATCCACCATTCCTTGATCAGATGATCCGAAGATGATATCATCCACATATATTTGTACAAGCATAAGGTGAATCCCGTTTGCTTTTCTAAATAGTGTGGGGTCAATCACTCCTCTTTTGTAGCCTGAAGAGACTAAGACTTTAGAAAGAGTTTCATACCAAGCTCTAGGGGCTTGCTTTAGACCGTAGACTGCTTTCTGAAGCTTGTAGCAGTGATCAAGGAACTCGATACTTTCAAATCTGGGAGGTTGTTGAAGATAAACCTCTTCTTTTAATTCCCCATTGAGAAAAGCACTCTTAACGTCCATTTGATGTACTTTGATGTTTTTGTGAGAAGCATATGCTAAGAAGATTCTGATTGCTTGCATTCTAGCTCCGAAGCATATGTCTCATCGTAGTCAACACCTTCCAGTTGACTATAGCTTTTAGCAACTAGCCTTGCCTTATTTCTGATAACCGCACCAGATTCATCTAGCTTGTTCTTGAAAACCCATCTTGTACCAACAATAGTATGACCTTGTGGAATGGGAACAAGTTGTCACACTTTGTTTCTTTCAAATTCTTCCAGTTCTTCTTGCATTGCAGAAATCCAATCTCGTTCCAATAAAGCTTCTTTGATGGATCGAGGTTCGACTGCAGACATAAATGCTGCATAGTGACAATGATCAGATAAATCTTTGGTAGATCGAGTTTGGATACCTGCGGACGGGTTGCCAATAATTTGGCCTGGTGGGTGATCCTTCTTTCATACATGTAGACGAGGCATCAAATGATCAGCAGCTGCGGTTGAAGGAATCTTTTCAATATCAGAGGTTGCTTCGGATTGGCAAGGAAGTTCCCCCTGGATTTGTGAATAGCCTGTTGAATCATCTTGACTTGTTGGAGCGAGAGACATTTTCTTTGATAGGTTCCCCCTGGATTGTTGAAGGGAGTCTATCTGGAAGTTCAGAGGGTTCCCCCTGGACCGCGGATGGGAGAGTGACAATTCTTGGATCGGTTCTAGTGTCAATATTTTCTATGAGTTCATCACCCGAATCCGAAGAAACATTTGATGGTAATGTTTCTTTGCGAGCAGGAATTTGAACATCATTAAGTACTGGAACTTCGATGGTTGCGGGTAGACCTGGAGTAGAGCTTTCCTCCTCAACCGGAGAGGTGGAAGTATTGATAGATGCTACTTCGGATGGAGATGGTCTAGAAATATCAGCATGTTGTTGTTGAACTGCGGGAGACACAAGAACTTCGGATAGTTTTGCCGTTTCAATAGGATCGAGGAGATCATCATAATTGACTTCAACTAGATTTAAAGGACCAGAAGATGCAGGAATGTCACTTTCCATGATTGTGGTGGTTTCAGTGGATGGAGGAGCATCGCGGATGTGAGAATCATCGAATTTCACATTGAAGCTTTCAGTGATCAACCTTGTACGCCTAATAAGCACTAGATAATCAACCTTGTTAGTGTCATAACCAAGGAAGATGCCTTCATCAGACTTAGGTGCAAACTTGTTAAGCTGGTCTCTGTTGTTGATCAAGAAGCATCTACACCCAAAAATATGATAGAAACGAACATTCGGCTTGCGGTTGTTAAGACCCTCGTATGGTGTCTTGTTGAGACGCTTGCACACAATGCTTCGGTTTTGGACAAAGCATGTGGTTGCTATAGCTTCAGCCCAGAAGTAGAGAGGAAGGTGGGCGAAGTTAAGTATGGATCTGGCTACTTCTACTAATGTGCAGTTTCTTCTTTCTACGACACCATTTTGTTGCAATGTGTAGGGTTCTGAGAAGTTGTGAGAAATACCATTGGACACCAAGAAACTGTTGCGAAGATGATTAGTGAACTCGGTTCCATTATCACTGCGGATGCGTCTTATTGGAAGCTTGATATGAAGTTATATTTCTTTGATGAAGTTTATGAGAATCTGTGGTGTTTCGGATTTGAGTCTGAGGAAGAAGACCCTTGTGAAGCGAGTGAAGTCATCAACAACAACCAGTATGTATTTCTTGTGGTGGAGACTGGCTACTGTTGAAGGATCGCAGAGATCAATGTGCAATAATTCCAGTGGTTCTGAAATAGACGAGTCCATTATTAGAGGGTGACTTGCTTTGACTTGTTTTCCACATTCACAAGCTGGACAGAGAGTATCGTTGTTGAATTTGAGAATAGGGAGACCGCGTAATAGTTCTCCAGTGACCAGATTGTTGATGTATCTGAAGTTGAGATGAGCTAGCTTGCGATGCCATAGCCAGCTGACTTCGGATACAACTTTAGAGAGAAAACACAGCTGCGGTTTACCAATGATGAGAGAGAGATCCAGAGGATACATTGTGCCTTCGGATCGTGACTTGATTAAGGAAGTGCTTCTGTCACTTGTCATTATGTAACATAATTGATCATCAAACTCCACTCGATGGCCTGCTTTACATAGTTGGCCAACACTGATGAGATTGTGTTTAAGGCTTTCAACATAAGCAACCTTCTGAATGGAAAAGTTCCCCGTGGTGAGAACACCGTAGCCTCGTATGATGCCATTCGCATTGTTTCCAAAAGTGACATTTCCACCATTGCATATAGGCCTAAAATCTTGAAGGTACTCTAACCTTCCGGTCATGTGCAAGGAGCAGGCATTGTCGATCAACCATTCTTCTTCTTGATCCTCCTTGCACAAAGCCTACAAAAACTAAGTGGTTAATTTGGGCACCCAAGCGAGTTTGTAGCCCGGGGTCACATACGATGTGCTAATCGATGCATGATGCGAGATGACATGGACATGTTTTAAGTCAACTTTCAAGCCTTGTCCTGGGTGTTTGAAGTTCTTTGGAGTTTTGTGAGATTGTGAATAATCACGAGTACTTTTGGAGAGATTAGAATTGACCCTGAAATCCTGGGTGTTTGAAGTTCTTCGAATTTTTTTACATTGACATTGACAAGAGAACTTTTTGTCATTTTCCCTGACATTTGACCTGGTCTGAGGTTTTGAAGAAAAAGTATGTTTTTGTCCATTCGGAGGATTGTGAGATTTGACCCTTTTGTTTGTGTGTTTTGAAAAGGTATTTTGTGCAGGTCTGGCAGGTGTGAAGGCATGTGCAAAGCTTTTGTGATGTGATTTCTTAAACATTTGAGATGACCTTTTGAGTGCTGGAGTTGGCAAAATTCCTTTCCACATTTGAGATTTTGAGATTGACACTGGAAAGGTTGGAGTAGGTAAAACACCTTTCCATTTTGGATCATTGATAGAATAGACTTGAAATCCATTTGATCGAAAAGACTTATCCTCATGTTTGGATATTTTTTTGAGTATTATTAGAAACAGTGAACTCCTTTCTTTTTGTTTTCTTGGAAACAGTTTTCTTGAAATGATAATTTGAAAAAATAAACTTTTGAGGACTTTTTGACGTAGGACATTTCACAGATTTCTTAACTTGTGAGAAAATTTCCCGTTGCTTGCCACGAGAGCGAAATTCTTCTTTAAAAACTCTTTTTGCTTCGATCTTAGGAGAACCGCAGTCAATAATATTTAATTGCGGTTTCCTAGAATCTTTTGAGGATTTTGAAAAATAGTGACTCAATTCATCTGAACTTGAGAAATCATGACTTTGAGAACATTGACCAAATTCAAAATTTTCAATTGGTAATTCATGATTAATTGACTCAATGATCACAAAACTTTTGACTTTGATCAGCGGTGTAGTGCTTTGGACTACCGCAGAGTAAGTCTTGGTGGATACTTCTTTGGGACAATTGATATTAGGCAATGGGACAGATTGTAGTACGTGACTACGGTCAGAAACACTGCGGTCAGACTGTAAAGATGGGAAATCTAAAGAAACTTCAGGACTTTCAGTAACAATTTCCTCATCGACTACGGATGATGTCTGAGAATCTGTGTTGTTAACATGAGTAGAAGATTCAGGGAGAATTTCTTCTATAACACAATTATTACTTAGATCATAAAGTTTTCCAAAGTGCGCTTGGATATCCTCAGGAAATTTTTTGTCATTGACCGGAAACAAGAAGTTGCAGTCTGGTGGGACATAGGGACATGCCGGTGTGAATCGAGGTGAGGAGTCCGTTGTGGTTGGGTAACCATTGGACCAACCCCAGTTAAAAGTGTTATCAACATTCCCATTATTAACAAGATTCTCAATGGCCTCAGTTTCATTAAACAGCTTTTCAATTAACAGATTTAAACGTACAATTTCATTTTGTTCTAGATCTCTCTGATTTAAGGCTATTTCTAATTGGGTTTCACTAAGCATTCTAGGATCTTTTTCTAACATTAAATCCTTCTCTAACATTGCCATTTTGAGTCTCTTATTGTCCAAACGTCCTCTAACATGAAACATCTCCTGCGAAGCGATGTTCTTCTCATCTAGGGCTTTATTGTAGTCTGTAAGGACGACATCACAAGTGTCATTGAGTGTGTCTATTAAAGGTTGACAATCATGCATGTTGTAATTTAAAGTTTGAATCATGAGTTTTACCTGTTCCACAATGTTGAGAGTTCCATCTTTAGCCATATAGCAACGGTTCTTCTTTAGATTGGTTGAGTCATCTTCATCAGCAGTTGCTACCATACAGATCTTGCCTTTCCCTTTGCTAAGATCATCTTCATCTTCATCTCCTGATGACCACACTTGATGATTCCTCTTCACTTGAGCAATGTAGGCCTTTCCCTTTTCTTTATCTTCCAGTTCTTGAGCCATTCTGAGATAGAAGGATCTATCTTTCACTACGTTTGCCTTGCAATCCTTGGCAAAATGGTTTTCCTTGTTGCACTTGTGACATATGATGATGTCACTTTTGTCTTCTATAGAGGTACCGGAGTCAGTTGATTGGGACTGCGGTGGTACTTCTTTGGACTGAGTTTGCTGAGACTACGGTGGAGGGAGAGGGTTTTTAGTGGAGCGGAAGTGATTGTTTTGAAAGTTACGGTTGAAAGGTGGTCGATTGAATTGTTGGTTTTTGCGAAATGAAGGTGGTAAGCGATTGAATTTTTGACTGATAAGAGGAAAGGCATTATGAAACTCTTCTTCATCATCATATTTAGAGTCAGCTTCATATGACTGCGGTGGAGAGTCATATGCGGTGGGATAGGTTTGAGTGTGAGGTGATTGGGCTACTAATGCGAGTGGTCCTCTGATGTCTGAACAGTCCTTGAGTACAGTGGACTCTTAAGCTTGCAATTCTCCATAAAGCTTATAGAGAGATAATGAGTGAACCTTCATGTCACCTTGTACAATCATTTTAGTCGTTGTCCAGTGTCTTCCTAAGCCATTAAGAAACTGCAGATTTGTTTCATGATTGCTACGGATGGTACCCGCATTGGACAGTTTTGTGACAATCAAGTTGAACCTTTTAAAGGAGTCTTCCAAACTTTCACCGGAGTGGGCTTTGAAGTTATTGAATTCGTTGAGTGTTGTAGTGAGCTTTTTGTCTTGAGCCTGCTCTGAACCTTCGTACAAGTTCTTGAGAACATCCCAAATCTCCTTTGCTCATTTGCAATTTATGATGATGTCGAAGTTGTCAGGAGCAACTCCCCAAGAGATTTCATAAAAGGCAATAGCATCATTTTCCATCTTGTCTAGATCATCTTTTATGGGATGGTTCAAAGCTGGTTGACCTCCTCCTAGCCTTGTTGTGGCTCCATCAGTTTGGACAGGGGTAAGGACTGGAACGTGGGGTCCTTCTTCTACAGATCTCTAGACATCTCTATCAAGTCGTCTGAGATATCTTTTCATCCTTTGAGACCAGTGATGATACTCATTTGCAACAAGTATTGGGGCTCGATTGGAACCACCAACACTATTGGAAACATTCAGTGATAATGATTGTGCCATTTGAAATTTTTGTTTAGAGATGAGCTTCAGTGGTATAGAGGGCTCTTTGAAAAATTAGAGTTCCGATTTTCAAAAAGCAACCACTATGGCTCTGATGCCAATTGTTGAGAGAAAAACTTTGAGACACAGTTGAAAAAAATGGTTAGAACAAGTATATAGCGGAATAGTTAATCTCGAAGGATCTGTTAGCTCAATAATAATATTAATAGTTAGAAGTTAGCGAGTTAGATGCGGAAAGTAAAGTAATGTAAATGACAGCAATTGTTATATCAAGAATACACGTAAGTTGATTCATAACTTGGAATGCATTCAAACCAATGTTAGTAAGTGAGATCAAACTTAGTGAATAAGTCACAAAGACTTGCTCCGAAGAGTGATTATAATCAGATATGTTTAAGTAAGAAGTTGAGAGTGAAGAGTAATATAATGATAACTTTAGAAATTGTATTCTGATGAAATGCATAAGTTATCAGTGATCAGGAGAGGTATTCAATACAGGAGAATAAGTGTGTATTTATAGAGACTTAGAACTATACTAGATTACAACTCTATAAGCATCCGTGCAAGGCATACTGGATAACAAAGTGTATTACATAAAAGACAAATATAGTAATCTAGCTAATGACTGCGGTAGCTGACTCCGGGTGCTGATGCGGTTGCGATAGTGAAATTATTGTGGTAGCTAAGTTCAAGAGGGTCACTTCCATGATTCAACAAATTCCATGAAATTACAATTTGTAATCTTGCGAAGACGTTAGTGGAGCGTGTGTGGTTTACCAACACACTAAATGGTTCTAAGCAAAGGTTGTAAAGGGTGACTCGATGTTTGTCATAGTTCGGTGGAGCATGTGTGGTTAACCGACACATCGAATAGGTGACTGTAACATTGGGGGCACCATGTAAGTTTGCATGGTTATTCACACCCTGTTTTGTGATCCTCGGCATCCCAGTCACAAATCGAGGGGCATATCGAGATTTAAACATGCCATTGAAAATTTCAATGAATCTCAAAGGATCTAGGAGTTTTTCAATACATGTAAAACCTAGTCTATTTTTTGTTTTTCATGGTGGAAAATTAGTGAATTGTTAGTAACTTACCTTCAAATGTTTTGCAATTTGGTTACGACATCCCTCTCCTAAGTTGTGGAATATTGTGTTGGGTCCTAGGATTAATATCTCATTTGGGTGATTTATTAAGGACTCAATCAATCAACTAACTTGAATTTTTTTCTCCCGTTTTCTAGATGTCAAAGTATGACAACTATGGTCTTCCAAAATCCCGTGGAACAAGCTTTTCACATGAAGATGATATTCCACAATTCGATCGAGGAACACGAGAACATGCTTCACTTCCTCCACCTCCTCCTATTGTTCTCCCTAACACACAAGTTCAAAGGCTTGAAAAGTTCAAGCTCACTCAAGCCCTTTTGGCAAGTAAACATGAAGAAGGAAAGTCAGTGTGTGCACACGTCTTAGAGATGAAGTCAAACATTGATATGTTAAGAATGTTGGGATTCATTGTCTGTGAGGAGCTAGCTGTAGACTGGGTTCTTCAGTCGCTTCCTGAATCATATAGTGAGTTCGTAAGAGAGTACTATATGATAGACCACAACGTGACCCTCATCGATCTCACCTATTTGCTTATTGCTGCTGAATCAGCGATAATTTGGCGCACTGGAAAAGCAAAGTTGATTGGTGGATCGACCTTCAGAACCTTTATGGATATAGGAAATGGCAACGACAGGCATGCCATGGACGAAAAGTTTGATCATAAGAGAAAGGCAAAGTCTGAAGTAGTTTCATGTGCTGTTTCAAAAGAGTCAATTTGCTTTTATTGCCAAGTGAAGGGGCATTGGAGACGAAGCTGCCCTGTCTACCTGAGAGATCTAAGACATGGGAGAGTCAAGACATATGGCTCTACTTCAGGTAGAATCCACTATCTAACTCCATTAAGTTCATATTCATTGATTCTTAATACATAATGTGATATGATTACATTTGAATGTTTTGTAGGATCAGAGAAAAGAGAGGAAGCTTGATGGAAGAGCAAAATGAATCTGATCACGAAGAAATGGATCTCGATCGCATGGATTCGAAGATCATATTTTGAGCTTAGAAAGTTACGATAGAGTTGTTAGGAATATTTGATTACATAGTTTTTCAGTTGATTTTGCATTGTAAGGACGTTTTTTCCACTGCTTTTATGAATAAAATAAATTTTGATTTGCCTTATATATCCTTGCAATGAAATCGTTGTGAAAAATTAATGTTTGTGTATTTCTATAAATGGATGTGATTCTTAGTTATGTTATTTATGGTAGTGTCAAAATCTTCTAAGTAAGGAAAGATTCCCATCACCCAAGTTTCAAATGGACAAAAACTTGGAATCATATGATTTGAATCATGTGACGTATGGAAATCTTGGTACTTAGGAAATTAAGACTAATTCCTTGATCACACAAGTATGCGAGTCAACTGTAGGACTAAAGGACTAGAACACAATATTGTGCACTAGTCAAGTCCACCACAAATAACAATAAGACTATTCATCATAATTTACTAAAAGTCTAGTAAATATGGTTATGCTTACAAGATTGAGTGGAATTCTGAATCATTGAAAAGTTTTCAATGAATGATAGAACGAATAAGAAGAATCAATTAGGCAGAAAGATAAAAGTTTTTCAAATCTAACAAGAAGGGAGAGTACTTTTATATCAGTTTTATGATCGTCTTAATGATTAAGGACCATATCACAATTGATCCACTAAGAACATCTTAGTGCAATAGTATGGCTAAGATGTGACAGCCCGAATTTTTTTTTGCTTTGAAAGCTTAGTCAGTCAACTCAACTGAGTGTCAGACTCATTGGTAATGAGTTCTAGCCTGGTTAAAGGTCATTCTAAGGAGTTTTAAGCCTAGTACACTTAAGGAATAAGTGTTAGAATGTACCTGCTAGAGACACTTTTCAACAAATCAAGCCTTAACCTCTTCATTTAGAGTTCATGGCCACAACACTTGAGTTTACGGCTGTAAACTCAAGGTGGGCCGTAAAATCCTCCTTATAGTCTCATATCCTTCAACTTTTCTTCATTCATTCACTTTCAAACTCAAGAACTTCCATTTCTCTCTCAAGTATCATTGAGTTCATCATCCTTAATCTTCAAAAGTTGTAAGTGTTCTTTACTTGATTTGTTGTTACACTTCATCTCCTAGTTACACTCTTTGATTTCATCCATGGAAATCAACTTTTCTTAGATCTTCAAGAAACACCAAGAACACACACTAGTGTTCTTGGACCTTAATCTCCATTTCAAGCCTCTATATCGTAAGTACTCTCTCCTTAGCTTGTTATCTAGTTGAAACACCTAATTAGAACCTGGAAATCATCAAGAATGCAAGAGCAAAAGGAGTTTACGGCCAAGACATCTCTCATGGCCGTAAACCCCTATAAGTGTGCCATTTTGTCCACAAACCCTTCCTAAGTCCAAGTCTTAGACCTTGAAACTTTATTGGATGTTGTAGGATCTTGAAACACACACATATGCATGTTTGAGCATGAGTTTACGGTCGTAAACTCCCTTGGCCAAAAACCCATGGCCGTAAACTCTTGTTAGTTCCATTCCACACTCCTTAGTCTAATCTCATGTGATTCCAACACTTGGTCAAAGTGTTTCCTAGTCCCGTGAGGTGTTTCCTTACATTTGGTTGCTTCAAAACATTGTATTTATGTCAATACATGCCATTTTATGTCTTTTAGGATTCGTTAAGTCTTGAGACTTCATTCTTGGAAGTTCTCATCCTTACACGCATATTCGTTTGAATCACCCACATCATGTGAGTTCATACCCCGTAATCGATCATTTAAACTGTTTTAAATGATTTTAGGGGGGGGGGGGGGAATACAAGTTGAACACAATGATAATTGTGTAATTTTTTGTTATAAACATCTTTCAAAAGACTGCTTATGTCTTTTATAAGTGATCAAAACAATTCAAAAACTCTTTTAAAGTTATGTTACTTTATAGTTTAACTAAACTCCGTTTTTAAAGTACAAGCATAACTTAGTAGATAAATGAGTTTTTTCAATAACAGTTCAGGTGAAACATTAGTAAACTATAAAGGGTATAGTTTAGAGGTTCAGTTCATACTATACAAGAGAACATACTATGATGAGAAACATAGAGAACACACTACATACTAGACAGAGAGAGCATACATTACACTAGTACATACAATACATATACAAGAATACAATAACATAAATGTGAACATGTTTCGGTGCATGGCAGCACTGCCATGGCTCGATTTGTATCCAGAGTCTCCTGGAGGGAGAGCGTGAATTTGTGTATAGATCTATATTGGATTGACTATCCTACACCTTGTTGTTCGCTACAGTGGGACTTTCAAGTCTACGGGTGCCAAATGTCATTTCTTCCGACGTCTTTCATCGTCGTATTATTAGTCGTTAGTATGGTGCAATCATATCACATTATACCTTAAATAACAATTGGTTTAGGGTAGTTAGTACAACAGTAGTTACTATATACAATACTATAGTACTTACATTTTTCCCATTACTTTCATATTGTGACAGTACCACTTGAAAGTCAAATGCAAGCAATTTTCGAGTAAAGATAGTTATAAACTAGGGAAAACTTACATTTTACAAATGACAAACAGAACAATCGGGTCTAGTACATTCAGTAGAAAGGGACCATAATGCTAACCTTATGATTCCTTAATGTATACATCAAGGGATATATATCAATAGTATCCAACAGGTAATAGGATGTGTGTTTTCCTCTTCATTCCTTGTTCCTTGTTTGGTTGTGGGCTTAGAGCGGATTCACCCAGTTTATTATGCATTCAATCTTAGTGATATATATATGTTCCGTATACATTAAGTCATCATAAGGGGTACCAGGTGTGGGTCAAGTCATAGGACACTAATACAACGCATAGTTTTCTAGTACAAAACATACATTTCAAATCAGAATTTTTGGTATACAAAAATAGAAACTTACCAGTAAAGGTTTTAATCCATTTTATTAAACCAGTATTAACTTAAAGGACCTTAGGTGGTTAATCCTATAATAACTTAGTTTATACATCAAGGTTATATATAACTAATACCCGATAGGTAGTTGGATGTGTGTTTTCCGCCTCATTTCCTGCTCCTTGTTTGGTTGTGGACTTAGGGCAGATTCACACAATTAACTATATATTTGATATTAGATTATATATAACTAGTATAAACTAAGTGATTATAGAAGGAAAACTGTGGTCACCATTTTACTATAAGAAATAAAGGTTTTCTTAAAGGATCTTTTTCATTAAATACAAAGGGACTATTACAGTTAACTCCGTGAGTACCAAGTGGATACGCCAGGGTTATATACAACGATGATCTAACAACCAATGGGTTTTGTGCCTTCCGCCTCATTTCATGTTCCTTGTTTGGTTGTGGGCTTAGGGAAGATACACACAACTGGTTGTTTGTTTACTCTGAGTTTTATATAACTTGTATCCATTTAGTACTCACAGAAAAGATTGTAGAGTCATTTTTACTTATCTTTCATCAAAGTAGGAAATATAGGACTTTCTAGAGGAACATACGAACTTTGCAAAAAAGAATTTGCAACTTACTACATTTTTTTTCAACAACTTTCTACAACTTTCTTATATCACTAAAATCTTATGAGCTCACCAGCTTAATTTCTGATCTACTCTTTCAAATAACTTGTATTCTCAGGAGACTAGTAGACAGGTACTCTGCTGGGAATTCAGAAGATGGAGCATATTAGCTTCAAGTCTTGTTTTGTTATTTGATTATGTATTCTATGTTTTGTGAACACACACATTGTAAACACTTTCTTTCAAATGAAATGGTTGTTCATTACTTTGATTACTATGATGCATGTCTTGTGATACTAAACATGACGTCCTCCACCCCCGAACATTTCCGCCGTTCCAGTTTTGGGGTGTGACAGATTGGTATCAGAGCATTGTTTATAGTGAACTAAGTATATCAACCGATAAAAGATATACAACTATAAATACAATGGGGCTTAAGTACTCTGGATAATGATATATATATTAAGAGTATAACGATAAGTTATAAAAATATACCTACTTGCTTATAAATGTAGACCAAGTATCACAAGAAGAATAGAACTAAAGTATTTAAAGGTTGAACGTTGTTTTCAAACCTGAACAATTATGTAATCATAGCTAGGATCAATATAGCCTGATCAACTATATTCATTCGAGCTGTGACTGACATGTGTTTGGGAGTGATGTGGTGTTGCAACAGTCTTAAAACTTACTTAGTACCAATCAAGTGAATTCTAGATCAAGTACATAGAGTTAGAATACTATAGGAGTATTCTATGATACTATAACGCGATAAAAAGTTTTAAACATACTAATAGATTACAATAAAATAATGTAGGAGTATTTTAGGCCCTATATAAATAACTTATGTGATAACTTAAAAGACCCTTATGGATAGTTCTATAATCTTGCAATGTATACTCCCAAGGTTATATGTAATTGAGGTTTTATAGACTTAGAATTTGTGATCTACGCTTCATTACTTGTTCCTTGTTTGGTTGTGGTTTTGGAATAGGATCACTTATTAGAAGGTCTATTTAATCTTGAATTATATACAACTTGTATGCATTGTACAATTATAGAAGGACTTTGTAAGGATCACCCCATAAAGTTACCTTAAATCTCATAGATTCTCTAGTCACATCTATTCTCGCACGAGAAACCCAGATTGATGTAACCACTTCCTCATAGGGGTTAACAGAAGAGTCAAGGAGGAACAAGGGCAAGTTCATGAGAAGTTTTCAAAGAAGGATCAATCGGAGTAACCAAAACATCATATGCATCAAACTAATAAATAATAATATTGGTTAACTGAATGAGTTAGTGGAAACACTACTCACCCTATGTGTTAGGATTATTTTCTTTACATGCAACTGGTAACAGTTATTCAGGTCACATATATTCATTCGAGGATAGCCATTTCTAATTCATAAAGTTTATTTGGTATAGACATTTTTATGAATTGTTTCCAGAACCCAGTGGAAGTCAGGATCGGATACACTCAAAACTAGGATAACCTTGTCTTTCAGCTTTCAGCTTATCTCCACTGCTATAGACTTATCCCATCTCATCTTTGTATTCTTTTAGCAAAGATGCCTCCTCGCATATTAAACAGACGCACTACTCCGACAACTCCAACTCAACCGTCACTACCTCCGCCACAGTTCGATACTACTGCTCTCCAAGTACCGATATCCTCCGCAGTGGCAACTGGTCTAGCTCATTTAGGCAAAAGTGGTACCTTCGGATCTGGTAGCGGTACCCACTTATCAAACCCCGAAGATTCTCACGGACTCCCAAGGGATTGTTCGTACAAGGACTTCATGAGATGCAAACCCATTTAATTTAATGGAAATGGTGGAGTCATTACTCTGATGCGATGGTTCAAGAAAACAGATTCGGTCTTCGAAATCTGTTTGAGCCTAGAAGGGAGAAAGGTGAAGTTTGCTGCCTGGACCTTCTCCAACAGAGCCCTGACATGGTGGAACAACCATGTTAAGTCACTGACCCTAACAGTAGCTAACTCAATAGGTTTGGAAAACCTAAAAGAGTTAATGCTGGAAGAGTACTGCCCAAGGGTTGAAGTGCAAAAGCTGGAACAAGAAATATGGGAGCTCCCAATGGTCGGCTCAGACATAGTGACCTACAATGTCAGGTTTAGCGACCTGGCAGCACTATGCCCCGAGATGGTTACCCTGGAGAGCAAGAAGATAGAAAGATACACCTGGGGTCTAACTGCCCCGACCCAAGGAGATGTACTGTCTTCTAACCCAGCCACATTTGATAGCGCCAACAACACATGAACCCCCGCAAGATCAACAAACGAGTACTATGTACGCCGCTACAACGCCTGCTGCTCCAGCACCTGCCAGTCGATATGTTGGAACCCTCCCGAAGTGTGGAAAAAGCAGTTATCACCATACTGGAGTATGCCGGGTAATGCAGTGTCTGAACTGCCACAGAAAGGGACACATAGTCCGTTTTTGCCGGGCACCGACTCAATCGATCTCCCAAGTCCCCGGAGCTGAAGAAAACCAAGCCTGTTATGGTTGTGGTGAGACTGGACACTTGTCACACCCCGAAACCGAAGGCGGAAACGTTCCGAGGCGGAGGACGTCATGAAGTATCGCAACCAATGTACATAGTAAGCATAGTAAACACAAAACATTACATTACATAGATTCATTATATTTGTTTGAAAGTAAAATTATACAAGTTTTGTAGATACATAAGTTTAATCAAAAGTAAGATGAGACTTCCATATGCTCCGTCTTCTCCAAAAGAACGCGGGATACCTGTCTAAGGAGAACCTAAGAATACAAGCAGTTTAAAAATCAGCATAAAGCTGGTGAGTTCATAAGCTGTTTGTTTACGTAAAAAGATCATGTTTTCCTTTGGTTTTCTGAAAAGTTGTTATCCAAGAAAATCCCATATTTTCTTATAAAGACAGTTTAGTTAAAACTTCTGAATTTCCGTTCGTTACAACAGTAGATAGTTTAATACGTGAAACTATAGATTGAAAACCCTGGATTCCCATCCAATACAACAGTAGGTAGTTTTAATATATAAAACTATAGATTAAAGGAAGATATAAAATCCATGAACAAATTTATATTAATACGTATTGTGAGTCGGATAACCATGCTAATATGACACAAGACGTCCTTGAAATTCTTCAGGCATTGGACAATATCCAGAATTTGTCACCCCAGGCATTCCCGCCTAACTGTAGCTAACAGTTAAGGTGTTGGATTGTCAGTCCCGAATAGATCTATTCACAAATTCCATGCTCTCCCTCCAGGAGACTCTGGTTATACTTCCGGGAAGGATTTACTGATAACCCGAAGGGTATAATGAAGACTAATCTCACAAGCTAGTATTAAATTATTCACAGTGTACTTGGTCGTTATCGAATATCATAATCGTTTTGAAACATAATAAAGTATAAACGATTGAATACAAAGAAAGTATCTGGCATAAAACTCTACTTTAGACAGAGATAAACTGAATCAAACATAGTTTATCTATTAACATTGCACGAAATCCGAACTCATAAAACGAGTATTGAAGATCCCAAATTATTCCCATAATAATTTGATTAGTTTGATTGTTCTTTACTGTAATTGAAATCCATGTAGTTATATTCAATAAAACATCCCTTATGCTCCGCATAATACATAAGGGGTAAAGATATCTAAAAGTTTGCCAGATATTTATAGAATTATATCAGTTTTTAAGTTTCAAAAAGATTTATAATTTGCTTGTATTCCCCCCCCCCCTTGAAAACATTGAAAAACACGGAAAAAGGCATAGGGGTATGAACTCATCAGACGAGAGATGTGCCGGTTGGATGCTAATTGTCAGTTCGGGGCCTGAAAACATGCGAGGTTCCTATGTAATATGAACAGATACATAATTTGTATCTAATTAGACCTTGATCTATTAATTAAATAAGAATAAACATTTCCAGACGCGAAAACACTTCAATTCAAGTGTTTGGAGTGACCAGGGTCGCATTTATGGGGGTGTATGGCCTAGGTATGGAGTTTAATCTTCAAGAGTAAACTCTTAATGAAGATTACGGACCTAATGAACATATCCCCATGATTTTACAGCCGTAAACTTATGGGTGTTGTTCTTGGGTACTTAATGGTCTTATAGCTCTTGCGGGATGATGCTAGGTTTAGTTCTAGGGCATTGGAAGGGGGTTTGATCAATCATAAGGACCATTTCATGAGTTTACGGCATTAAACAAGGAGTTTACGTCCGTAAACTCTCACCTACTCAATCCTTATGTGAATCACATGTGATTCTAACTCATTTTAGAAGTCATAGGATGAAGTTAAGGCACCCTTTGACCAAGTTATAGGAGTTTACAGCCTAGGAACCTTTCCTTGGGGGGTTTACGGCCGTGTACTCCTAAGGGGATAGTTTTCTTGATGATTAAGGTCCCTAACACACTTGTGGATGGTTCTAGACTTTGTTCCAAGGCTTAGGAGGTGTTTAAGGGACATCTTAACACCTAAAATGGTGTTTACGGCCTAAGAAAGGGGGTTTACGGTCCAAGCATGTTCTTGGGCTGTAAACTCATGTTTACTCTTCAATTGTTAAGTTTTTGGTGATCCAAGTCCAGTCTTGAAAGCCCCTAAGTCATATCTAAGCTCTAAAGGTGGTTTGGAAGGGTTTTGGGGCTCCAAAACCCCATTTATGTGTGTTTGCGGCCTAAGGTTGTTCCAGGGCTGTAAACACATGATTATGGTCCTTTTGGATGATTTTGACACAAAATTGAAGGCTAAAGATGTTATACTATGAGCTAGGATGGATTACATACCTAATTGGAGCTTGAAAGGGGGTGATTTTTGGATAAAAAACTTCGATATGTAGAGAGAGAGAGAGAGAGAGTAAAGAGAGGTTGAAAAAGCTTCAAAATGAAGTTCTTTGAACTTTATATATGGGTCGAGTTTGTGACACGGTAGAATTCTACCCGATACTGACGTTTACCGAGGCTTTTGGTCGTACCCGATTAAGTGTTTGTAACCCGACGTGGTCGAAACTAAAAATTATCCAATTAAATATCGAAAGTGTTTTCACGTGTTTCTAACGTGTTTGGACAGCCATTAAGTCACAATAAAAGTCTCAAATTTAATGACTTAATTTAAAAACGTAACGGAAACAATTCGAAAAAGGACGAATTTTATTGACAGAACGGATTACCATGATGGAATAACTTCGGGTTGTCACAACACTACCAGAGGGACTGCTCGATAACAAAGAACTCAGGAGCGGATGGACGAATTTTGATGATCACCACAGGAGAATCAACCCCAGAGTCGTCAACGAGCAGCGGTACGTCTTTGATCTAGTAATTACTTTAAAAATTAATTAATTAATATTTATATAAGATTAAAACTTGGGGAAATACACTTAAAAGTAATTTTAATCACTCATTTATTGAAAAGGATCATAGTATTCAAGAGAACTAAAAGGTCCGTTCAGAGAAGCTATGATGGCTCAGCAAATACATCAGGGTTGTGCATAGCTAAGATGTTGCAGACTTAGAGTGAGTGATTCCGCCTTAATTTTTGTTCCTTGTTTGGTTGTGGATTTGAGGCAGAGTTACTCAGTCGACTATGTTATTCATCTTAATTATTCATAACTTCTATATGACAAGCGATCGTAGTGGTACCGATGAGGATCATGATATAAAATATCAACACTAGTTATCTAAGCACTTTTCATTGTATGTACTCGCACATAGTGGTACAATACATACAAGTGTTAACATCAAAGGGAAAACAGAAAGCACTGGAATTTACGACATTAAACAAGGAGTTTACGGCCGTAAACTCTCACCTACTCAATCCTTATGTGAATCACATGTGATTCTAACTCATTTTAGAAGTCATAGGATGAAGTTAAGGCACCCTTTGACCAAGTTATAGGAGTTTACGGCCTAGGAACCTTTCCTTGGTGGATTTACGGCCGTGAACTCCTAAGGGGATAGTTTTCTTGATGATTAAGTTCCCTAACACACTTGTGGATGGTTCTAGACTTTGTTCTAAGGCTTAGGAGGTGTTTAAGGGGCATCTTAACACCTAAAATGGTGTTTACGGCCTAAGAAAGGGGGTTTACGGTCCAAGCATGTTCTTGGGCCGTAAACTCATGTTTACTCTTCAGTTGTTATGTTTTTGGTCATCCAAGTCCAGTCTTGAAAGCCCCTAAGTCATATCTAAGCTCTAAAGGTGGTTTGGAAGGGTTTTGGGGCTCCAAAAGCCCATTTATGTGTTTTTGCGGCCTAAGGTTGTTGTAGGGCCGTAAACACATGATTATGGTCCTTTTGGATGATTTTGACACAAAATTGAAGGCTAAAGATGTTATACTATGAGCTAGGATGGATTACATACCTAATTGGAGCTTGAAAGGGGGTGATTTTTGGATCAAAAGCTTAGATATGTAGAGAGATAGTAGAGAGAGGTTGAAAAAGCTTCAAATGAAGTTCTTTGAACTTTATATATGGGTCGAGTTTGAGACACGGTAGAATTCTACCCGATACTGACGTTTACCGAGGCTTTTGGTCGTACCCGATTAAGTGTTTGTAACCCGACGTGGTCGAAACTAAAAATTATCCAATTAAATATCAAAAGTGTTTTCACGTGTTTCTAACATGTTTGGACACCCATTAAGTCACAATAGAAGTCTAAAATTTAATGACTTAATTTAAAAAAGTAACGGAAACAATTCGAAAAAGGAAGAATTTTATTGACGGAACGGGTTACAATGATGGAATAACTTCGGGTTGTCACATTATCCCCCCGTTAGAGGGAATTTCATCTCGAAATTCGAAAATTAAGATATAGATTACGGAATTGGAAAGAGATGCGGGTATTTCTGCTTCATCTAGTCTTCGCATTCCCAAGTGAATTCGGGTCCCCACTTAGCATTCCAGCGAACCTTCACTATCGGGATGCGGCTTTGCTTCGTACGTTTGATCTCTCGATCCATGATTTCGATTGGTTCTTCCATGAAGTTCAGGTTTTCATTGATCTCAGTCTCATCAAAGGGATTACTAGTGTTTCATCAGCTATGCACTTCTTAAGAATAGAGACGTGGAATACAAGATGGATGTTGCTAAGTTCTGAAGGTAGTCGGAGTTTGTAGGCTATGGGATCGATCCTAACGAGGATCTCGAAAGGTCCTATGTACCTCGGGTTAAGCTTTCCATGCTTTCCAAAGCGTATCGCACCTTTCCAGGGCGAGACCTTCAACAGGACATGATCTCTGACCTGGAACTCTAATGGTTTTTGTCGTTTATCGGTATAGCTCTTCTGTCTGTCTCGTGAAGCTTTCAGTCGTTCTCGGATTTTGATGATCTTCTCGGTGATTTCGTGGATGATTTCAATACTAGGAGAGTACTGTCGGGAATTTGACTCTTGGCTAGCTGCGTGTCCCCTACCTCGGCCCGGCAAAGAGGGGATCTATACTTACGACCGTAGAGGGCTTCGAACTGAGCAGTCTTGATACTGGTGTGATAGCTGTTACTATACGAGAACTCAATCAAAGGCAAATGTGTGTCTCACAACTTTCCCAAATTAATAACACATGCTCTCTGCATATCTTCTAGGGTCTGAATAGTCCTCTTACTCTGTCCATCTGTCTGAGAATGAATAGCTGTATTCATGATAAGCTATATTCCCCATGCCATGCTAGTTAGGAAATAACCTTGAAAAAGAAATTTGCATGTATATAGAGAAAACATAGATTCAAGGTTATTAGGGTTGCATGTACACTTAGGAAGTGTTAGAATGCTCAAAACTCATCAGTGGTATCAGAGCCTAGGATTGTTTTCTGTATACTTGATGCAAAAATGCTTGAAAATCGAAAATTCTGCATTCTGACGACTGTACTCGCCGAGTCCATGGGGAGGACTCGCCGAGTCCATGAACAAATTCATCCTACTCGCCGAGTAGGATAATGCACTCGCCGAGTAGGATCGAGCTGGGCAGATTTTTCGAATTTTTGTTGCTGGAAATGGATTAGAATCATTATCCCAATCTGTTTTGGACTTGTAAATTATGTTTTTCAAAATGATAATGATTATGTTAATCCATTTTACATGACTTTTAACAATTTCAAAGTATTATATATGTTCATATGATTTCTTGAAATTGCTTGACATGAATTTGTGTTCTTATGAGTTTTTAGAAGATCATAGGAATTATGTGCAACCACCATGTGTGTTTAATTCTTGATCTTAATTGTATTGATGGTGTCCATAACTTGTCCTCAAGTTATGGATAACCAAAGTTCACTTCTTTAATATGTGTTTAAAGAACTAAAGAGGTTTCATAAAATGAAGAGTCTTCATTTTTATGAACCATTAAAACTCATAAGTTACAAAATTGAAGAGACTTGGAATAGTTTCAATTCTTGCCCTCAAGTTTTGGAATTTGAAAAAGTCTTACACTCTAATACTTTAATTCCAAATTAAACCTTAGATTTTTAAAAGGTTTAAAAATCAACACTTATACTATTATTATAATTTTATTATATAGATATGTATAAGAATATGCTGTTCTTACCGTTAGTAGGCCTCATTCACGAAGCCGGTCTATAAGGGGGGTATAAGGTTGTTGCCTATAAAATGGTGACTTAATGGGTGTCCACTCTCACCCACCGCTTCCTTGATCGGTGGAGGGTCGTTAGCCGAACGGGTAGGATACGACTTTAAATTCTCATTAAAAGTATAATGAATTATAAAGTAACTATACATTATAAATTCCCAATCTTAGTTACTTTAGGAAAATATGAAATTGGTGCTAGCCCATAAAATTACACTTTGTACCTTACCAAGTCGTTAGTGGAGCGTGTGTGGTTAACCGGCACACTAACATGGACTAGTAAGAGTGGCAAAGGGTAACTTGACTTTATTATAGATCAGTGGAGCGTGTGTGGTTAACCGGCACATCGATTAAGTAATATTGTTAAGGGTACCAAGTCAATTTGTATGGTTATTCACACCTTGTTTGTGATCCTCGGCATCCCAGTCACAAACTTGAGAGGGCACATTCGAGACTCAAACATGCCATTGAAAAATTCAATGTATCTCAAAAGATCTAGGAGTTTCAAAACCAATAAAACCTAATAATAAAATATTTCGTTCTTATGGTGGAAATTGGTAAATCGTCATTTACCTACCTTCAAATATTTTATAGTGTGGATTACGGCATCCCTCTTCCACCTATAAATAGTTTGTTGGATCCTAGCCTTAATATTTCGTTTGGGTGACTTATTAAGGCTTCTTAATCTAATGAAACTTATCTTCCTTTTATTCCAGATGTCTTCCAATAACGCTGCTGGCTCAAACCCTACAGGCTCCTTTTCCCTAATGAACTTGTGTGGTAAGGTCATCTTTGATGGATCCAACTTTAATGAGTGGATCAGAAACATCATGATGATTACTCGCTATGAGGACAAAGAATATGTCCTTGATAGGGAGCTTAAGGTTGTTAATGAAGCCACTTCTACTCCAGAAGAGCTTGCGGAGTTCATTGCGCATGAGAAGGATGCCACCAAGGTGTCCTGCATCATGATGGCCACAATGACTCCAGAACTCCAAAAATCTTATGAAGATTTCTAACCCTATGAGATGCACCTAGATCTGATGGAAAGGTACCATCAGAGCGTGCATCAAGAGAGGTATGAAATCATTTCCTCCATGATAACCGCAAGGATGAAGGATGGTGAACCCATCACCGGTCACTTGCAGAAGATGCGGAGGTTCGTTGACCGGTTGCTAAAGCTAAATGTTGACTTCCCTGAGGAATTGGCGATTAACATCATTCTCCATTCCTTACCTTCAAGTTATGATCAGTTTTGTATGACTTATCATATGAATAAGGAGGAAGTCACACTTAGCAAACTTCAAGGACTCTTAAGGACAGCTGAAAATGGCCTTAAGGGTAAAGCGGTTGCTACTTCTATTCCTTTAACAGCCCCTGTTCTTGCAATTGGGCAAGGGAAGGGTAAGAAGAGGAAAAGCCCTTCAAAGGGTACCGAGGGTAAGACTCTTGATGGTTCCTCTTCAAGTGGGACAAAGAAAGGTCCCATTACTCCTTCTTCGAACCCAAAGGAAGCACAATGCTTCTATTGCCAAGATAAGGGACACTTCAAGAGAAGTTGCGCCAAATATCTGCAAGATGTAAAGGATGGGAAGGTTAAACCCACCCATGCAGGTATTTACACAATATTTTCTAACAACTCATCTAATGTTAATTCTTGGGTGCTTGATACAGGGTGTGGTATTCACATTTGTACTGATTTGCAGGCACTAAGAAGAAGTGAGCAAGTAGAGCACAGGAAGATAAACTTAGTCATGGGCAACAGGAAAGCATCACCTGTTACCAAGATAGGAGTTTATTCTTTATTGCTTAATAATGGGTTAATGTTAGATTTGAATAAGTGTTGTTACTCGCCCGAAATGGTGAGAAATATTATTTCTTTTCATGGCTTGTACAAACAAGGTTTTACATTTTCATTTGATAATAAAAATGGTGCTATTAATGTTTATTACAATGATGTATTTTACTTTAAAGCAATACCTTGTGATGGTGTATATGAAGCCGTGAATGTTGTAGACAATCTAGGAAATAATGTGTTGTATATTGATTCTTCTGATAGCTTGGATAAAGCATCCTTGTGGCATTGACTTCTTGGACATGTTAGCAAGAAGCGCATAGGCCAACTCCAAAAGGCTGGAGTCTTGGAATCATTTGACCTCAAGTCAGATGATAGTTGTGAGTCTTGTTTACTTGGAAAAATGACAAAGTTGCCCTTCACAGGTACTTGTGATAGGGGTGAAGGTTTGTTGGAACTTGTACACACGGATGTGTGTGGGCCCTTCAGAGTTGCTATAAGGGATGCTAATCGTTATTATGTGACTTTTACTGATGATTACAGTAGATATGGATATATTTACTTAATCAAGAATAAGTCAGAAACCTTTGAAAAGTTCAAAGAGTTTAAGCAGGAAGTTGAGAAATAATTGGGTAGGAACATCAAGATGCTCCGATCCGATCGGGGAGGAGAGTATCTTGGCATTGAGTTCCTTGACTATCTTAAGGAATGTGGGATTGTCTCACAATTTACACCTCCCAGGACACCACAGTTGAATGTTGTGGCTGAGAGGCGCAATCGAACCTTGTTGGATATGGTTCGTTCCATGATGAGTCGAGCTTCGTTACCAATCTCTTTCTGGGGGTATGCCTTAGAGACTGCCGCCCATATCCTTAATCTAGTCCCTACTAAAAAGGTTGCCAAAACACCTCACGAGATGTGGACTGGGAAAGTGCCCAATTTGGTCCACATCAAGATTTGGGGTTCTGAAGCTTTTGTGAGGCGTGAGACTCATGAAAAGCTTGAACCCCGAAGCGAGAGGTGTATTTTCATCGGCTATCCACATAGATCCTTTGGTTACCTCTTCTATAGACCTAGTGATAATGTGGTCTTTGTAGCAAAAAGAGGAGTCTTTCGTGAGAGAGAATTCATAAGCCAAGGGGACAGTGGAAGGCAAATTGACCTTGAAGAGCTTCAAGAGTCAAGTGGTGAAGGAACCTCAAATACTGTCAGCCAACCTGAGGAGGAAACTCCTGTTAATCCGATAGACGAGTCTGTACCTCCAAGACGTTCCACTAGGGTGAGGAACACACGTGAATTTTATTATGGTTATCACATCACCACTGAAGGTGATACATGGCAAGGCCCTGAGTCTGTGAAATGGAAGGAGGCTATGGACAGCGAGATTCAGTCCATGTATGACAATCAAGTTTGGAACTTGGTTGACAATGTAGCAGGTCGTAAGACAGTTGGGTGCAAATGGATATTCAAGAAGAAGACCGACATGGATGGGAAAGTACACACTTATAAAGCGCGACTGGTTGCGAAGGGCTTTACTCAAACTCCAGGAGTTGACTATGATGAGACCTTCTCACTAGTAGCTAAGATTAAGTCTATTAGAGTGTTGTTAGCCATAGTTGCATTTCATGACTATGAAATATGGCAAATGGATGTCAAAACCGCTTTCCTTAATAGGAAGTTGGCTGAGGATGTTTACATGGCACAACCAGAGGGTTTTGTCGACCCAAAATACCCTAATAGAGTGTGTAAGCTTGAAAAATCCATTTATGGATTGAAACAAGCATCTCGCAGGTGGAATCTTTGCTTTGATGAGAAAGTCAAAGAGTTTGGCTTTTCTAGGAGTGAGGATGAGTCTTGTGTATATGTCAGGGCTAGTGGGAGCATAGTTAGCTTCTTGGTGTTGTATGTGGATGACATACTTCTCATAGGAAACGACATCCCAACTTTGCAGGAGGTTAAGGCCTGGCTTGGGAAGTGTTTTGCTATGAAAGACCTTGGGGAAGTTACCTATATCCTAGGGATAAGGATATTGAGAGATAGGAGTAAGAGACTAATTGGACTTAGTCAAAGTACTTATGTGGATAAGGTACTGAAGAGGTTCAGTATGCAAGATTCCAAGAAAGGAGAATTACCAATCCAGAGTAATGCCAAGCTAAGTAAGACTCAGAGTCCGAGTACAGAGGCTGAGATAGCTGAAATGTGTCAGATACCATATGCTTCCGCTATGGGCTCGATCATGTATGCTATGACTTGTACTCGCCCTGGTGTGGCTTTTGCTTTGAGCATGGTCAGTAGATATCAAGGGAACCCTGGCAAGGCACACTGGACAGCGGTAAAGAACATTCTCAAGTATTTGCGGAGGACTAAGGACTGGGTCCTTACCCTCGGAGGCAGTGATGACTTGCGAGTGGAAGGATATAGTGATGCTAGCTTTCAAACTGATAGGGATAATTTCCGCTCTCAGTCAGGCTGGGTCTTTATCCTAAATGGAGGAGCCATTACTTGGAAAAGTTCCAAGCAGGAGATAGTAGCTGATTCGAATTGTGAATCAGAGTACATAGCAGCAAGCGAGGCAGCAAAAGAGGCGATATGGCTGAAGAACTTCATCGGAGACCTTGGAGTTGTACTAGCTATAAAGGAGCCAATGGAAATTTTATGTGACAGTGAAAGTGCGGTTGCTTTGGCGAAAGAACCAAGAGATCACGGGAGATCTAGGCACATTGACAGAAAATACCATTTCATCAGACATAGAATAGAAGAAGGACTCCTCGTGGCAAAGAAGGTTTCATCAGATGAGAACCCGGCAGATCCCCTCATGAAGGGACTGAGCAGGGTTAAGCATTTACAGCATGCAAGGCGCATTGGGCTGAAGGATGATATTAGTTTCAATAATTAGATTCCTGAAACTTGTAAAATGTAATTGACATTTGATGATAAATAAAAGTTGTTATTTATTTATGATTAAGGTGTTACTATCTTGTGTTGATTGTTTACCATGTTTCAATTTTGCATGTTTTTACTTCCAGAATGATTATGTTATGGTATATATCATATTATTCAAACCATCCACAGTCAGTCAAACTTTGGAAGTAAGTATTGATTTAAGACTGTCATGAATTTGGCTTGTATGATTTGTCTAAAGTGCTTTGGACAATGCAATGGTTGCTACAACATTCATGAGTACTCATAAGGGCTGAGTATTAGATTCAACCCACGCTCACTTGCATCACTTCATGGAATATATCTCGAGTGATCGTGAGACGGTAATATCATATAAATCTTCAAACCTAGAGATATGAGTTGTTGACTATGAGTTGGTTATTCATTGATTGTACGAAAACGCATTGGTAACTCGATGTTATAAAACGTGCCTTTGTGAGTAATTCAACAAGTAGTTAGTACAAGCATATCAGTCGAAGTTTATCTATTCCTTCTAGAAATAGAAGCGATATCTGGGCCCCTCGATGATTTGGTTTTGACCTATGTACCGGGCCCGGTCAAAACCTAATTGATGTGTTCAATTTAGTTCTATGTCGAAACAAATTGGAGATTGAGAAACAAATGCTGGACAATAAGTAAGACCATGTTCCATGTGTTTGTCCGGCTGATATCATGAGAGCAGAGGATTATATGATCACTTATCTTAAATGGCGTATCATCATCATCTCAGTTCCGAGAGACTTTGAAAGAGCTACGATTTCTAGTCGGATTTTGAAGTCATATTTGCAAATATAGTTATTAGACTTATCCAAGTGGGAGACTGTTGGATATAGTGTCTAAGTCCATAACTTTATTTGGTATGTACTTGATCCGACCCGGCATGGTCCATTTGGGTTGCATGGCATTGCAATACTTGGATAGACTAAATGAGAGAATATGGCACTTATGATTATTAATATATTATAAGTTCTAATATATTAATAATGGTATTATTTAATTAGTATTTGATCAAGTATTAATCTAGTATTAATTTGGTGATCAAAGTGAGACTAATTAAAGATATAGGGTTGATTATGACAATCATCAAATCTTTTATGGTGGATTAATGATCCATGGTTTATGGGTTATGGATGTAACCATTTGGAGCTCCATGGATAGTCCATGGGAGTTACAAACCCATGGGTCATGAGAAATGAAGAGTCATGACAATTAAGAGTATTCATGTGAAAAACCCTAATTGTGACACCACTATAAAAGGGACCATTTGGCTAGTGAAATCGGACCTAGTAAGGTTACTAGAGAGGGCATAACCAATTTTAAGTGCTAGAAGTATTCTCTCAAGTTATTCCAAGTTTTGTGGTGTTGTGTGAAGCATTTGAGGCACAACATTTGGGGTGCTAGGCTCACAAAGTCTTGAAGGAATCCAAGCAACAACAACGTATGTATTTCTACTAGTTTTTATGTTTCATATATTCCCCATGCCATGCTAGTTAGGAAATAACCTTGAAAAAGAAATTTGCATGTATATAGAGAAAACATAGATTCAAGGTTATTAGGGTTGCATGTACACTTAGGAAGTGTTAGACTGCTCAAAACCCATCAAGAACAACATCGGATACTGCTGATCTATAAACTTTGTTGTAAGAATACATTATTTAAAATAATTTCGAGTAAATTACAAGAATCGTCCCTCGTGCAAATGCCAAAATGCACGTTTGGTCCATATTTTCAAAATTTAACTTAGACCTTCGCTTTTTTGGTTAAAAGTTTCACGTTTTATCCCTCATCGGTTTAAATCTACACGTTTTATCTCTTAAGAGACTTGAAAAGACTATATTTCCCTTGTTTATTTTCTTTTTGATTGTTTAATTTTTTTTTTAATTATAACTATATAAAAAAGTGGGCCCTCACCTTACACACCCCACCCCCATTTAGTTATACCCTAAGTCTCCCATTCGTTTCTCTATCTTTGTCTCAAAACCTCACCTCCCCGGTGAAGCCAAAATCCGGCCACCGAAGGTACACATCAACCCCTTCAAACCATCGGGGTCCTCCCCTTCACACCACCGATTTCATCCCATGCAAGTAATCCTCGCCATCTCCTCCAATCCGTCATGGTTGCCTCTAAGCCACCTTCACCTCCTTACCTGTGCGCTGCCACTGTGGATCTGGACTGTAGAGCTCGACGAACCACAACCATCCTCTTTGTCTCTCCTCTTTCTCTAATCTAAATACTCTATCTTTGAACCTTCACCTTCACCTTGTCAGATCGCCACCGCCGCCTAGGGTTTCATCTCAGATCGCTCAACCTTCTCGAGCATCAAACGTGATAAAATCTTTGGATCTTCAGCTACTTCATCCCTACATGCTCCTTTTCTTATGCCTTCTACTCCTATTTGTGAAGAAGAGGTCTGTTATTAGTGATCTACGATGGTTATGACGAGATATGGTGGTGATGGCATTGACCGATGGTGTTGTTAGTGCTGACCGGTGGTGTTGTTAATCTTTCTAATTTTTTTCTTAATTGTCTTAATTAATTAAGTAATGTCCAACACATATAGATTTTTCGTATAACAAGTTTCTTATGTATATATCCTTCGATCCACATAAATTCTGTTTATACATTTAACTAGTGTGAAACATCACGAAAATCTTAGTGTGTTTAGAGATGTTTTGGAGTGACAAGAGATGTTTGTAGTCGCCAGAGTATTGAAGTTGGTGACCTACGGTAGTGGTGCTGGTATTGGTCAACGGCTTTGGTGAAAATGGTGAAGGGAAAATATATTAAATCAAATAATTTCTTTTAGTATATTAGATTAAACAATTTCTTTTAATATATTAAATTAAACAAATTCTTTTAATAGTTTAATAATTAATAACTAATAAATAAATAAATAAGGGCAAAATGGTCTTTTTATGCCCGGAGGGATGAAACGTGTAAGTTTTAAACTAAGGAGGGACGGTCCGAGTTAATTTTTAAAATACAAAATTACAAAAATGGTCCCCGTAGTTTGCCAAAAGCCACAAATTCAATCCTTGATAATTTTTTTTACGAACATGGTCTCTATGGTTTCCAAAATTTGCATGAACGACCCTTTTTGCTGACATCGTTACTGTTCTTCCGTTAGTGTAAGAGTATTTTCGTATTTGCATGTAGCAGGGACTGAATTTGTAACTATGGGTAAACCATACGGACCATTTATGTAATTTTTTCTATTTGATGTTTATGAGTTTGTGGTCTTTTGCACCCCTTTACTTTTTAAAATATCATTTTGAACCGTTCACTTTGAACTTTGAAAAATATTACTTTCACCCCTCTATTTTCTAAATTTTCATGTTTAACCCTGTATTATGTATAATTTGATTTTTATTAATAACTTACATTCGTTAACCTAAAAAAACCGTTTCATTCGTGAACCTAAAAAAAATATTTTTACGAATGAAAGTTCTTAATAAAAATCAAATTATATATAATATGAGATTAAACACGAAGATTTAGAAAATAAAGAGATCAAAGAAACATTTTTTAAAGTTCAAAATGAATGGTTCATAGTGATATTTTAAAAAGTACAGGGATGGAAAAGTCAAAAACTCATAAACATAAAATATAGAAAAAATTACATAAATGGTCTCTATAGTTTATCCATAGTCAAACTCAGTCTCTGCTACTTGAAAAAAGATAAAAGTACTCTCACACTAACGGATAATGGTATCAATAAAAAGAGCTATTCATGCAAGTTTTGGAAACCACAGAAACCATGTTCGTCAAAATAAATTACCAGATATTGATTTTGTGACTTTTGACAAACCATTGTGACTATTTTTGTAATTGTGTATTTTAAAAAATAGGGAACGAACATGTTTTTTGTCACCCATACAAGAGACCATTCATGTATTTTAGTCAATAATTTTTAAAGAACAATATAATTTTTTTAAAAAAATAATTTTTATAAAAATAATGAACAAGGCGATATAATTTATAAAAAAAAAATTATAAAAGTATAATAATTTCTAAAAACAATATAATTTCAATTATTTATAACAAGCCAAGTACATCATAATGACCAAACATTCAACTACTCATTAAAAGCCCCTTGTAACGTGTTGATGAAATTTTCCATGACTTGACTTTTGATTTTGACAATGAGTACGGGTAACGGATCCGAGGAGTAAATTCTGCTCACCCTGAAGACTTCCACATAACGTACTTCCTTTACCATTTGACCCTCTTCCAACTATTAGAAAGTCAAACCTCAAATAACACGATATCAAGATTGTAGTTGTAGTTTTATTTTTAGAAAACAATTGCATACGTATGTATATACGTTTCTATATATGCAATCCGTATTTATATTATATTTTTGAATATGAATAATTAAAATATTAGAACTATAGGCAAACATGCTCTTTTGGTAAAATACAACAAACAAAAAAGATAGGGAGACGAGGAGCATAACTCCAAGAATCAGAAACCCACCAGCTGATGTGTATCACCGATTGAAATTCACCAGTACCACATTTCTCAATCCATGCGGTCAATTGAAGAAAACAACTTCAAAGTTGTAGAATTTACCCCCAACTTATTTTCATTCATAAAACACTAATTTTTAAAACTAGTATTTATTAGTAGTAATTCACGTTTTCTGCAAGTACTCATATTTTTTTTATTGAACAGCAAGAGCTTTATAGAAAAAAAAAAGCTAGTTCGTAGCTAAAAGTTACAAGACACTTAAGCACTCATTTATGGGGATATTACATTACTTCAACCGATTTATATTTGAACAACTCATATATCTAATTTCATCCAATTGAATACCATGATTTTGATGTCGCTAACCAAGTCTTTACTATTTTTAATTTTTACTATTGAACAGACAATCGTTATGATGATACCACATAACCTAACAAGCGCAATAAGAACCACCATGATTGATTGAACCTTGCTGCTAGGCCTCACGTCATCACATACTGTGAAGAGTTGCTCAATCTATCCAACAGAAGTAGGGATGGCATTCCACCAAAGATTAAGGATAGATCTCACCTCTTAGACAATGCAACAATGAATAAAGAGGTGGAATTTTGTTTCGGTGTTGTTGTGATAGAGAGGGCGTAAGGAATTTGACACTGACTATCTCTAAGTTGGTATGTGTGGCAAGTCTATAAAGCCTGGTTCACCAATCTATAATATTGGCTTTTCTCGGGGCAATGCGGTTCCAAATGGTCTTGATAGGCATCTATTCTAAGAACAAGACATCAATAATCATCTTAGAGACCTCACAGTGTAGTAACCGTTAACCTCCGCGATCCATGACCATATATTGTTTTGAGTAGTGAAAGATTATCGAGGTCAATGTTGTATTGGCCAATAAAAATATGTAAAAGACCAATAGTACCCCAAACCCCACCATGATTAACAATAGATCTAACCCAACCAATGCATCCATCACTACATGATTAGAGGAATAGACTGGATAACCCTTTTTTTAATTGAACCTTCTTCACGCCTGAATCTCCACCATTTTCCTATCAATGTGAGATTAGAGGTCCGTACGCTACCAATGTCAAGACCTCCTTTTTCCCTAGAGTTGATAACTTTTGTCCAAGCAACCCAAGTCACCTTTTCGTTTGAATTCACACCTCCCCAAAAGAAATTGTTATGGATGCTTTCAAGACGGTCGATCACAGAGCTTTAAACATAGAGAACATGTAACTACATATGCTTCCAAGCACAACCTTACATAAAGTTAAACAACCACCAAAAGAGAGGGTTGTCGCCTACCAACTTGAGAGTTTTTTTTTTCTTCTGAAATTTGCCTATTAAAGGCTACCACTTTTCTGTTTTGGACATCCTATCTCCAATAGGAACACCAAGGTAAATGAAAGGGAAAGATTTGGTTTCACGGTTAACCAAGTGGATATATTATTGATCTTGATGTCACTCACCCAACACTCATCACTATGTTTTAAAAAGGTTTACTTTTAGGTCGGAGGCAAAGAAGAAACATCTAAGAATTCATATGAAGTTCAAAGTGTTCACCGTAGACTACTCACCGAAAAGTATGGCATCATTCACGTATTGAAATATGGAGAGGCAAGGACCATTATTATGGAGATTCAACCCTTTGTAAATACCCTTTTCCAATGGCATATGCAATAGTAGCTCTAAGACTTCTTGGTGTAATCATAAAGAGGAAGGACGGGAGTGGATCGTCGTGGCAGACACCCCTTTGCCTCCGAAACTCCTTTGTGGGATTACCATTTAAAAGTACAAAAACTTTGGCGGGTGTAATACAAGTAGTAATCCAAGAGATCCATTTTTCACAAAATCCCATTAATCTCATCATACTCACCAAAAAGGTCCAACTAAGGCTATCAAACATGAAACGTATGATGCTTCAACCCAAAGTTTTCTTTTAAAATTTATAGGAAAATTGGATTACTTTAATTCTCAAAAGAGTATTCAACCATTTGTTTCAAACATCATCAAATCAGAGTTATAAAATCAAGAGTGCGGAAGATCTCTATAACATAAAAACAAATGTTGTGCAATCACGCCGCATCCTTCCCTTTGCTACCGGAAGTACGTCGAAACAATTTAAACTTAAAACCGTAAGCACGAAACTTAGTGAGTTCCCTAAAATACAACATACCATACATTAACGCGCCAACCCATGAAAAATATAAGCGGGCCCATCCGAAAAGGTACAATATGTGACATCACCAATTTTTACAGCCAATTTAAAACTTTTTTATTTTTTGCTTTAGTTATTTCAGAGTATAAAACTTAATGTGGAATTTGTTCCCAAAACATGATAATATCATTATCAAAGCATTTTTAAGGAAATGTATTTCATTTATATCTAAAATCATGGGATGTCATCATCAATACAAATAAATAAGCATAAACAAGTCTTAATAGGCCTTACAACATCTTATCATACTAATGGCCTACAAACTCCTCAAATTACTCAACATCCAAGTGCCTTCATACCACTACCTGTGATACAAGAAACTGAGTTGGTCAAACTATGAGTCATGGTGAGCACATAGGGTTTTCAACCCACAATAATTAAGTTCTTTAGTTATATGTTTCACATCAAATAATTTACCTAATTACCCATTCCTGTTATTCTCACATACTGATCCTAGAATATTGATCTCAAGGGACCTATCCTATGGATCATCATCAAAAACAGGTAGACAATACTGTTTCGGGATTCCTATAGCAATATGTGTCAATAAGGCAACCATGGCAGGGATAAAGTACATCAAACGACTAGATAGTTCATTAACACCTACAGGTTGTGAGACTATCAATGTTACCAATGTACTATCTAGAATAGTTTGTGGCCGTCATCTATACTTTGCTAAATGACTGGTTCATCAATAGTCAAGTACTCTCATCATCATCTCATCATTTTCATCACCCATCACTACCCAATATATTTTATATAAATATATGAAAATACATATATGATTAAATCAGGTATAAATCATATAATTCATTAAAAACATATATCAAGTAATACAAATAATAGGAACACATAATATTTAATCATCTATATACTTTATATCTATATGTAAGTTGAAAGTAACTATGCATTCACTTGTTAAAGTGGATGACTGGAAAGTTTGGCAGCACTTTTCTTCAACACTTAGTGTTTCCTTTGATGTGACCTAGGTTCAATTATCACTAAGTCTTAGTTCATTATTTATTACGACTAATGATAGTGTAGATTCCGCAACAATCCCAATGTATACATCAAGATCTATCAAATATGGAACAACCATGTAGGATCATATAAGCGGTAGGGTTCGTTTGGTATACAGAGTATACTGTTTGGAAATCCCATTTTAAACACCTCACTAAATCTAGCCTAAACATCATCCCTGTAAGTGGATCAATCAATACAATGACTTGGAATTAGTAATAATTTTTTTTATAGATTCATAATAACGACTATGACTATAAATATAAGTTATACTAAAAGTAATATGAGTGTAGCTTAACTTATATAGATTTTCTTAACAAAAGTACGGAAATTACACTGGTAGAACTCCGGCCTGATTGCTACTAATGTTGGGCATTCACGGACCTCAAAGCTTGTTAAAATTACCCTAATTATTTAGAAAATTTCAGACTACTGTGAAGAGATTCGAGAGAGATTGCTTAAGAATGGTGTGGAGGAAAGGATGGACTGAAATTAGTATTTATAGGGCAAATACAGGGTAGGCGCGCCGCGCACAGACTATGTGCATGTCACATGTTGGTCTGGTTGGCCCTCTCAGATATTGACATGTGGTGTTTAACGGCTGGAGCAGGGACTAAGTACGACCAGAAACTTCAAAAATTCATTTATCGACCTTACGAACTCCGTTAATATATCAACACATAGGTATTTCAAGTACTAAAACATTCATTTAGATTTCATCGACTAATTCTTACCCGATCTTAAATTTAACAGTCTACGAAGATTCCACTGTTAACGATCGTGTAAAATTCAGAACTTTTTACATACGGACTCCGTTTTCTACTGTCTTTATATCGTTGGACTCCTTATTACGTGATCTTAAATTCTAGTTTAGATTGTTTTGGCTAAAAGTTGACCGATTTAAAATCGATTTCTATGTCTGGACCGTTGCGTTGAAACTTCGAAAAATCATAACTACCTCATATGAAGTCAGATTTAAGCATTCTCTGTATGCACGCTCTCGGTTTTACGATTACTATGATTTTCGTTTAGATCACTTAGGCTAATACGTAACCTATTTAAAATTCATTTTTTACGACGCAGTTTGTCATATCAGGTTGAACGTGATACTTCAAATGATCATAACTACTCCATAAAAATTTAGATTTAAGTGTTTATTATATCCCCGGCGTCCTCATTACAACTATTTCAACTTTATTAAGGCTATTTATCCTAATTATCAGCACACACAACTGTTATTTCAACGTTGTCACATAATACAAGCACACATAAATAACATAGATTCAAATAATTTCCTTTTATTTATTCATCAAACGATTACAATTCGTTAAGTAACATCGATTACATATTCTAATAATGTCAAGCAAGAAATACACGCATGACAATTATCTCCCCCTTAGGATGATTCCGTCCCGGAATCTTGCGTCGGAAAACAGATGTGGATAGCGACTCTTCATTTCTCTTTTTGTCTCCCATGTGAAGTTTGGCCCCACCGTGTGTTTCCATCGTACCAACACTAGTTCTACCATATTCCGTCGTCTTTCGGCCACCTGTCTTTGGGTTCTTCAATTAACCTCTTGTTCTCATCAATCCTCATCTTCGAAAGTGGAATCACATCGAGAACTTCTCCTGTGAACTTACTCAAATAACACACATGAAAGGTGTTGTGGATAGCTTCCAGTTCTTCTGGCAACTCCATCTTGTAAGCTTGGTTTCCAACTCTCTGAAGAACTTTGAATAGTCCAATGAAACTTGGACTCAACTTTCCTCACGTTCCAAATCTGATAAGTCCCTTCCAAGGAGACACTTTAGGAAATACTCGGTCTCCAATTTCAAAAGTAATCAACTGTTGCTTATTATCTGCGTAGCTCTTCTAACGGTTTTGAGTTGCTAACATCCTTTCTCTGATCACTTTCAGTTTCTTGGCGGTCTGATGAACAATCTCAGGACCCATAAACTGCTTCTCTCCTGCTTCAAGCCAACAAGACGACGTTCGAAACTTATGTTCGTACAGTGCTTGTAAGCTACCATCTTAATGTTCAAATGGTAACTATTGTTGTAGGAAAATTCCACCAATGGTAGATGCTCATCCCGGTCACCCGTAAACTCCAAAGTATAAGCTCTTAACATAGCTTCCAATGTTTGAATTGTTCTCTCGCATTGACCATCAGTTTGTAGTTGATAAGAAGTACTTAAACAAAGTATTGTACCTATCTCTTCATGCAAACTCTTCCAAAATTGAGAAGTGAAACGACTATCGTAGTCTGACATAATTGTGAAGGGAACACCGTCAGCTTCACTATCTCTTTCATGTAAATTTTTTAGAGCTTTTCCATATACCATCTTTCATTGGCTATTATGAAATGAGTACTCTTCAGCAACTGGTCTATGTAACATCCCCAAAATTCAAGGCCAAAAAGTTCATTTTTTAAATAATTTTTTACATAAAACCATCAGTATAAAAGCATTCATAACAATATCTCGTGTCAAACCAAAGTGTCAGAGTCAAAACATATTATCATAAAACATATTAGAGTGTAATCCCAAAGATCTCATATGCGGAAAACATAGTGTGATGCGCTGCGATCGAGCCAACTCCTTTCCTTTAAAACAAAGTACCTGAAACCAAAACTGAAAACCATAAGCACGAAGCTTAGTGAGTTCCCCAGATATCACATACCATACAAACCAACTGATCCATACATGCCATACATAACCAAGAGTCATACATAACCAACATATCCATAATCAAGGAAGGTGCTATGTGCCAAACATAGTCTTGCTAAGGTGCTATGTGCCAGACATAGTATTGCGGTTATGCCACGGGCTGCACGTGGTCTTCCTGGTCAAGCCTAGGGCCACTCCCTGGGTCTTACAGACAAGTGCCAAGGGCCACCCCCTGGTCTTTCATGCAAGTATCACAAAGACAACTATACATACTACTCTACTAGGCTACTCCGCATATAGTGTGCCAGGAGCCACCTCCTGGTCTTTCATACACAATGACATATAGTGCGCCAGGAGCCACCTCCTGGTCTTTCATACACAACGGCATACAGTGCGCCAGGAGCCACCTCCTGGTCTTTTATACATATTGCCTAGGGCTAACCCCCGGGTCTTCCTATCATACATAATAACATACTGTGTGCCAGGAGTCGCCTCCTGGTCTTTCATGCATTATGCCAAGCGCTAACCCACGGGTCTTCCTATCATACATAGTCTAAATGGGCCGACATTATGGCCGTAGACCCATACAAACAGTGAGGAGACTCACCTCGCACTGCTGAACTTTGATGATAACCCTTTGGCTGCTGTCTGACAACTCTCTGAACCGCTGCTCCACTAGCTCCCTGAGCTACTAATATCAATATAACACTTAGTTCTAAACTGAACGCTAAAAGTCAAACTAAGCCAACTCTGGTTAAAGTCAAAGTCCTGGTCAAAGTCAACCTTCCAGTTGACTCGACTCGCCGAGTCAACCTATAGACTCGCCGAGTTCTTAAACTTAGAAACTCTCAAAATACGACCCAACTCGCTGAGTCACCCCAAGACTCGTCGAGTTCAACGATCTCTGAGTCCCATCCTGTCCAACTCACTGAGTCACCACTCAACTCACTGATCTGCGTCTTAACCAGAAGAGGTTGGGAGGGGGGTTCTGTGACCTAACTCGTCGAGTCCAAGAACAGACTCGCCGAGTCCTTGGCAATCTTCAACAGACTTGCCGAGTTGTTCTTCCAACTCGCCGAGTCCATGCACATGTTCATATAACTCATCGAGTACACCCATGTGACTCGCCGAGTCTCTCCAGTTCTCAACCAATATAGTGGCTTTTTGAGCCATGCAGGGGCTCCAATCCATAGATCCACTCTTCTACAGTCTAACCCTCACATAAAGTTGCAAACTTTACGTGAAACCAAGGAGATATAGGCCCAAAACACTCTAGGGCTAGGGTTAAGGACTAGGGGGCTTCACTAACAACTCTTAGACAGAAGCTTTAAGACATTATGGACCATCATAACCCTAGATCTGAAGTAGCAACCTCAGATCTAAGCCCTAAACCCGAAATAGACCTCAATCTTGCCAAAATAGCCCCAAAATCCCATTCAAGAATAGATCTAGATGTAAAAAGGGTGAAGGTAACAGGTTATTACCTCCAAGATGACCTCCCACTAAAGAATAATCCAAATCTATGTAAACCCCCTTGATTCAAGCTTCTTGATCTTCAAGATCTCTTCACAAAAACCACTTATCTAAGCTCCAAATTGCCTCCTAGGACTCTCACTCACGATTTAGAGTTTCTGGATTTTAAAAGGGTGGTAAAGAGGCTGGGGAAGGGATGTAATGTTCTTTAAATAGGGCACAACCCCCGGGATTAGGGTTTTTCTCGTCCAGACCAGACTCGTCGAGTCCAATAGCCGACTCGCTGAGTCAGTCACTTACTCTATGCCCCGGATCCCGCTCTGACTCGTCGAGTTCCTCCCTGGACTCGACGGTTGACTCTTGACTTAAATCTTTTCCTTTCTTTTCTTGGTCTTTCTGATTCTGGGTGTTACAACTCTCCCCCACTTAAACTAGACTTCGTCCTCGAAGTCCGCTACGACCATCTGATCTACAATCTGCTCGCATCACCCATGACTGATGAAGATAACTCCGCCCGACCACTTCCATGGACCTTCCGCCCGGTCATTCAGACTATCACTAGTCCTTGCAAATAACAATCCTCAATTGCACTCTGATCCCATTAATCCTGAGAGCACAACTTACTCAACTTACAATATTTCCGGTACTACCCGAGTACCTATGTTGGACACCCTAGGGGTTCACCCCCTTTTTCCTTGCATGTTTAATGGCCTTCCCAAGGCAACGTTCCATAACTAATCATTTCCTCCATCACTATGAAGGACATATCCTTCGCGGTATCCATTACTCCAGTCACTCCTGGTGCTGGTCACTACTGCCGATACATACTGAATACTTCTTACTACTATAACTTAGTGCTAAGTACCCATCCTAGCGAACAGATCAGATAATCCTTTGAGTAAAAGATTCATCCCTGCAATGGTTAGACTCATACGAGAGCTGCGCAACAAGGTCAAATCCTTCCCTCTGAGATTATTCAACCCTGATGCGAGAGGCGTAGCGCTCCTTGGTCAACCAGTTGTCTCATACCATACTTCTCTTATTATTACCACCATTAACTGTAAATTTTGTTGTCCCTTATCCGCCTTCCGGATGAACTGAGACCACCTTGGTCCCAACTAATCTGCCAATATCTGGGTTACCGGACTTCCATCGGTTGCTACATCCAGCACAATCTCTTATTCGCTCCCAGCAACTTCTGGAGAAACTTCGGCTATCTAAGCTGCTCTATCTACTCTACCACTCTCTCGCCACAAGTCCTGGGATCCTTGATCTCCCATTTTGACCCTAAGGTCCTTACTAGGTCTCACATGTTGCTAAAAGAACTCGAGCCCACTCACATCAGGGCAGCTTCCCCGCCCTATCTTAAACTGTATGAAAACCCTGCCAACGAATCGCGCATCTGATACATTTATACTGTCAAATAGGGACCGAAGAATGCTACGGCCACGCCGTAGTCTTACTATACTCGTTTTCCCAACTAGTGAATTCGACGGGCCATGCCATAGTCTTACAACACTTTTGCTTTACCAGCCAACTAACGCTACAGGCCACCCCGCAGTCTCACCACACTTCTAAGCTATCTGCTGACTAATGCTACGGGCCACCCCGTAGTCTTACTATACTAATGCTACGGGCCACACCACAGTCTCACCTCACTTCTAAGCTATCTGCCGACTAATGCTACAAGCCACCCCGCAGTCTTACTATACTAATGCTACAGGCCACACCGCAGTCTCACCATACTTCTATACTATATGCCGACTAATGCTACGGGCCACCCCGTAGTCTTACTATACTAATGCTACGGCTCACCCATAGTAAAGAATACAACACAATCTAGTACCCCTAAGTGGTACTCATGTCCCAGCTGGAACTCCCAACCGATTCCTCTGCAATCTGCTACCAGACATCCGGAGAATGAGGTCTCACAATTGGCAAGTTTTCCGAACTTCCAATTCACACTATCCTCAATTCATATAGCCACCTGGGCTGTCTTTCTTCCTGTTAGGAGAGCGAAACTTATCCTAGTTTCAAAACCGCTTCTGCTCCTATAATGTGATTGGTTCTCCTTCACTTAGCTTCGGCTAAGTGTTTACGGCACGCGAAAATCCGAGGATTTCCATTCCTTCCTCCTTTGCACAATAGGCATGATAACTACCATCGCCTTGGCGTCACTAGCGATCCATCACTAGCCCACTCCAAATGCCGTACGATTACCGAATATTAGATGAACACTTCCTGCATCCCCGATACTGATAATCCCTTGAGCTCAAACTAGCATCCTTAAGGTCCGAGTAACTAATGCTCAGAGCAAGCCCATCATTGATAGACCACTTCCCTTGATGCTTCCAAAATCTATCCCAAGCTCTAAGACTAGAACCACCAAACCCTAATAATGGTGGAGGGCTACTCCATGGACCTTGTCCATAACCCTCCATGCAACGCTCCTGAACTGCTTTTGGTTATAATCGAGATAATACTGGACACTTCGAACCCGAAGTGAGAGATGACCCTACACTAGCTACTAATAGTTCCTGGTATGCAATTGGCATATGACAATTTTGAAAGTAAAATCCGAATACAAGCAGAGAGACAACTCATACATACTATCACCAGAGTTCGAGGTAAGAACAACCCTAATACGCATAGAATCGAAAAATATGCATAGATACATACCTGCAACATTCCTTGTTGTAATCCAGATCTCCCTCATCTGTCACTGCAAGGCCCTACCCTCTAACCCATCTGTAATCCTCAAAGTTGTCGGGGAAGACGCACTCCCTGCTCCTCCCCTCATCGTCGGGCAGTCGGCCTTCTTGTGGCCCACCTGATTGCAGTGAAAGCATAATGGGCTTACCGCTTGTGGGCAGTCCCTGCTGACGTGACCATCACTGCCACACTTGTAGCAGCCTGAACCCCTGGAACGAAAACCTCCCTCGTGTGGTTTCCCGCACGTGCTGCACTAAATTCGGACCTGCCGACCCACTACTCATTGATTTGAAGTCTTGGGTCTCTTCCCGGTACCCTCCAAACTATACATCTGATCTGACCTCCTCTTCGCAATGTGCTCCAAATCAATCTCCCTTTCCCGTGCCCTGGAAATCATAGAGTCCATGGTCGGGAATGCCGAGAAGCTAACATGCTACCAAATATCATCTCTCAACATGTCATGATAACGGGTCCTCTGCATCTCATCATCCCCTGCATACTGAGGCACCAGTAAGGCCCTCTCACGAAACTTGGCGGTAATCTCCGCCACTGACTCATCGAGTTCCTCCCTGGACTCGACGGGTTGACTCTTGACTTAGAGCTTTTCCTTTCTTTTCTTGGTCTTTCTGATTCTGGGTGTTACAGTCTATGATTAACCAAATAATGTCATGACCTTCCTTTGTTATGGGTAATTTGGTCACAAAATCCATGGTGATATCCTCCCACTTACCCGTGGGTATTGGTAAAGGTTCCAAATTCCCATACAATTTCTGATGTAGTGCTTTAACTATTGTGCAGGTCACACATTCGGCCACATATTTTGTAATATCGAGCTTCATTGTTGGCCACCAGTAATATGGTTTTAGATCTATATACATCTTGGTGGTGAATAAAGTACATGCTCTTGTGATATTCTTCCATAAGAAGATCCCTTATACCTCCCATCTTAAGCACCTAAATTCTATTTTGGAATACCTTTAACCCTTGTTGTTTGTTCTTAACACTAACATTTTTACCAAACATTCTTCTTTTCGTTTATCTTCCTCCAAAGCTTCAATATCAGCTTTCTCGATGCTATCCACAATCACCGAGAAAAGTTTAATTTTCAATGCCCTTGGCGTTTTCCTCTCCAGGTTTATTTTCCTACTCAAAGCATCTTCTATGACATTTGCTTTACCAGGGTGGTAAAGTATCTCGCAGTCATAGTCCCTAGTAATTCTAGCCTACGTCTTTGTCTCATATTTAATTCTTTCTGATCAAAGAGATACCAGAGACTCTTATGATCGGTGAAAATCTTACACATCGCTCCATAAAGATAATGCCTCTCTATATTTAGTGTAAAAACCACCGCTACCAACTCTAAATCATGAGTGGGGTAGTTTTATTCATGTACTATCAGTTATCTGGATGCATATGCTATCACATTATCTCTTTGGGCTAGAACACAACCTAACCTAACTCTAGATGCATCACTATAAATTGAAAAGTCTTCAAATCTGTCGAGTAAATCAAGGATTGGTGTTTCACATAATCCCTTCATGCTTTTCACTCCATGTATAGGTAGCTCATTTGTGGGTCAAAGTTGTCAATGGAAAAGCTATTGATGAAAAGCCTTGGATAAATCTTCGGTAATATCCAGCTAATCCCAGAAACTACAAATCTCAATGGGACTTTTTGGTCCTTCCCACTTCGTTACTACTTCAATCTTTGCTGGATTGAACGTTATGCCTTCTTGGTTAACCACATGACCTAATAATTGCACCTCTCGGGTCTAGAAATCACATTTGGAAAACTTTTCATACAACTCCTCCTTTTTCATAACTTCCAACAATTCTCGTAAGTTCTTTTCATGCTCCTGTTGGCTTTTCGAGTAAATAAGAATGTCATCGATGAACATTATTACAAATCTATCGAGGAAAGGTTAATATACCCTATTCATCATATCATGGATGTTATTGGAGCATTGATCAGTCCAAATGTCATAAACAAAAACTCATAGTGTCCATATCTCGTTCTGAAAGTTGTCTTCTCAACATCTAGTTTTCTCACCTCCAATTGGTGATACCCCGTCGTGAGACCAATCTTTGAAAAGTAACATGTGCCTTGCAATTGGTCAAACAAGTAATATATTCTAGGCAATGGGTATTTATTCTTCACCGTTGCTTTATTCAGCTCTACAATCTCAGTACATCCTCATTCTTCTATCCTCCTTCTTCATGAATAACACCGATCCTCCCCAGGGTAAAGCACTAGGTCTTATGAAACCTTTGTCCAATAGTTCCTGAAGTTGCATCATAAGCTCTTTCATCTATGTTGGTGCTAATTGGTATGATGCTTTTGTTATTGGTGTTGTTCCTTGTAACAAGTCTATTCGAAACTCTATTTGTCTATCACGGGACAATCCAGGAAGATCTTTGGTAAATACTTCTGCAAAGTCACACACCACTGGTATTCTCTACATCTCTTTCTTCTCCTACTTCACATCGATCACGAACGCTAGATATGTTGTACGTACTTTGGCCAAGCACTAATAGCTTTCATCATCGAGATGATTTTAGAGTGTACTATGTGTTTTTTCGCATACAGCGTAAATTATTCTATTCCACGAGGGTTTAGTCTCACCATCTTCTTCCTACATAGTATCTCGGTGTCATTCGCACTGAGCCAATCCATTCCTAATATTATGACGAATCCGTTTAACTTAATGGGCAATAGTTCCTCGTGTAACATATTGCCATTCAACTCAATGATGATGTTCTTCATGCATTCGCTAACAGGTAAAAACTTGCCACTAGCAACCTATACTACAAGAGCACTATCTAGTCTATCTATAGGCAATTATATTCCTCTACCAAATTTGTGTGAAATAAAGGAGTAATTAACTAAATAATTAAAGAATATATTGGTAGGCAATTCGTTTACTAGAAAAGTATATGCTTCCTCCTTTACTGCTTCTGAAGGGTTTTGAGCATTCTAACACTCCTATGGTGTACATGCAACCGTAGAAACCTTGGATTTATGTTTTCTCTATTATACATGCAAACTTTCATTTTTCCAAGGTTTCATCCTAACTAGCATATCTTGGGGTATATTTAATATAAAAACTAGTAGAATGGCATACCTTTCTTGTGGCTTTGATTCCATAAGACCTTGTGAGCCTAGCACCCCATATGTGATGCCTCAAATGCTTCATACAACACCACCAACAACTTGGAATAACTTGAGAGAAGATTTTTATGCACCAAAATCGGCTAGCCCTCACTTGTATCACTTAAGTGCTGATTTTAAGAGGATGATGCTTCTTTATATAGTGTGCACATTAGGGTTACACCATGTAACTCATGCCTTACCATATTCCTCATGATCCATGGGTTTAAACCTCCATGAAGTATCCATGAGTAAGCACATGGGTTTAGCCGATCATGAAGAACTATTGATCATAAGCCCACTATATAAGAATGAATGATTTACCAAATCAATCCCCATTTATTTAATTAATCTCTTTTGATCACAAAATTAATTCCCAACTAATTCTTAATCAATACTAATTAAATAATTCATATTAATATGTTAGAACTTATAATATATTAATAAACTATAAATATCCTCTTCTCACAAAAGTATATCCAAATTGTTCTAATGTCATGCAACCCAAATGGACCATGCTAAATTGGGTCAAGTACATACCAAATATAGTTATGGACTTAGACACCTTATCCAACAGTTACCCACTTTGATAAGTCTAATAACTATAGCTGCAAGTACGACTTCAGGATCCGACCAGCAATCGTAGCTCTTAAAAGTCTCGTGGAACTAAGTTGTGTCATTTTAGATAAGTGATCATATGGTCCTCTGTTCAAGATATCAGCCAAACAAATAAATGGAACAACGTCGTACTTATTGTCCAACAGTTTGTTTCCCAATTTCCGATTTGTTTGACATAGAACTTAATCAAACACATCAATTCAGTTCTGATCGGGCCCGACACATAAGTCAAAACAAAATAATAGAGGTGCCCAAGATATAGCTTTTAATCCTCCAAGGACTAAAAGGAACAGATAAACTTCGACTCATATGCTTGTACTAACTAATCATCAAATTGTACACAACAACACGTTTTATAACATCAAGTTACTGATGCGTTTTCGTATTATCAATGTACAACCAACTCATAGTTAACAACTCATATCTCTTGGTTTGAAGACTTATATGATATTACCATCTCACGATCACTCAAGATAAATTCCATGAAGTGATATAAGTGAGCGTGGGTTGAATCCAATACTCAGAACTTATGGTCACTCATGAATGTTGCAACAACAATTGCTATGTCTAAAACAATTCAGACAAATCTACAAACCCAATTCATGACAGTCTTATTTCAATACCTACTTCCAAAGTATGATCGACTGTCGATAGTATGAATAATATAATTATTCTGGAAGCCAAAACATGTAAAATGAAACAATAGTAAACGATTGACACAAGACAGTACGATACTAGTAAATAAAAAAACACCTTTTAATTTTAACATCAAATATCAATTACATTTCAACTATTACAAGTTTCGAAAGCTATCTAATTACTAAAACTAATATCATCCTTCAGCCCAATGCGCCTCGCATGCTATAAATGCTTAACCCTACATAGTCCCTTCGTGAGGGGATCTGCTGGGTTCTCATCCGATGACACCCTTTTTGCCACGAGGAGTACTTATTTTATTCGATGTCTAATGAAGTGGTATTTTTTGTCAATGTGCCTGGATCTGCCGTGATCCCTTGATTCCTTGGCTAAGGCAACTGCACTCTCGTTATCACAGAAAATCTCCATAGGCTCCATTATATCCGGTACAACACCAAGGTCTCCAATGAAGTTCTTCAGCCATATTGCCTCGTTTGTTGCCTCGTTTGCTGCTAGTACTCTAATTCGCAAGTTGAATAAGCTACTGTCTCCTACTTGGAACTTTTCCAAGTAATTGATCCTCAATTTAGGGTAAAGACCTAGCCTGACTAAGAGCGGAAATTATCCATATCTGTCTGAAATTTGGCATCACTATACCCCACTACTCTCAATTCATCACTCCCTCCAAGGGTAAGCTCCAAGTCCCTAGTCCTCCGCGGGTACTTAAGAATGTTCTTCACTACAGTCCAGTGAGACTTGCCCGGATTCCCTTGATATCTACTGACCATGCTCAAAGAAAAGGCCACATCAGGGCGAGCATAAGTCATAGCATACATTATCGAGCCTACAGCGGAATCATATGGTACTCGACTCATCTCAGCTATCTCAGCCTCTGTACTCGGGCTCTGAGTCTTACTCATTTTGGCGTTACTCTGGATCGGTAAGTCACCTTTCTTGGAATCCTGCATGCTGAATCTTTTCAGAACCTTATCCAAGTAGGTACTTTCACTAAGTCCAATTAGTCTCTTACTCCTATCTCTCAATATCCTTATCCCTAGGATACAAGAAGCTTCTCCAAGATCCTTCATAGCAAAACACTTCCCAAGCCAGGACTTGACCTCCTGCAAGGTTGGGATTTCATTTCCTATGAGTAGTATGTCATCCACATACAATACCAAAAACTTAACTATACTCCCACTAGCCTTAACATATACACAGGACTCATCCTCGCTCCTCGAAAAACCAAACTCTTTGATTTTCTCATCGAAACAAAGATTCCATCTGCGAGATGCTTGTTTTAATCCATAGACGGATTTCTCAAGCTTACACACTCTATTAGGGTACTTTGCATCAACAAAACCCTCTGGCTGACTCATCCCAGCCACACACTCCTACCTATATATACCACACTTAGTCATTTTGAACACTTTTCCCACTTCTTCAAAGCTAGAACTCGAATTCCTCTCAAGTATCATCCAACTTTTCACTCCAATCTTCAAACAAGTAAGTGATTCATCCCTTGACTGACTATTACATGACCATAACTAGCCTTCTTCCCCACTTAGATCCATGAAAACACATTTTTGGTGTAGATCTTCAAAAACACCAAGTACACCAAGAACACACACTAAGTTTTGGACCCTAATCACCTCTTTCAAGCCTTTATAACGTGTATATACATGTTATACCTTGTTAGATGTTAAGAACACTTGATGATATGCTTGAAAAACTCGATTTTATCATCTTCATGAAGGGTGTGCGGCCGCACACCTTCATAGTGGCCGCACACACACCTTTTAGGTCCCAAAATGGCAATGAACTTCATATAAGGCTAGAGAATGAAGTAAGAAACCTTCCTAGATGAGTCCTAAGGTCTTAAAATACGTTTTGACACACTTCATAGGGAGTGTGCGGCCGCACACACACACCCTGGCTGCACACCCTGGCCGTACACACACCAATATGGTGTATCTTGACCATACACTCCCTTGTATAGCCATACACCCCTTATATACAATCATATATGGTTGTAACACTTCAATATAAGTGTTTACTAGTCCCTAAGGTGGTCCTAATTCAATAATTAGTTGTTTCAGACACTAATTATATACATACATATGTCGTAATGTGGTTAATAGGATTCGTTTGTGCTCAAGTCCACAATTGACACTCAACCTCTTAAACCGATCCTACCGTCGCATCACTCACTAACAGGTGAGTTCATACCCCTTAATGAACCTTTTTATGTTTTTAAATGCTTTTATGGGGGAGAATACAAGTTGAATCATACTAGATATTATATCAGTCACATGTGATTAATAACTAGTAGGCAAATGGATTTACTATGCTTTAAACTGTCTCGTCAACAAAACTACTTCAAAATGATTTATGCACACGTTTACATGTTGAACCCTTTAAAAAACTTAGTTTCAGTTTCCAAATCTTTACTTTCAAAACTCTTTAAACTTATATTCTGTCGAATCATGTCCAATACATATATAGTTATATAAGTAAGGTTTGAAGGACTTAGGACTGATAATACGCTCTATTTCCTGTTCCTTGTTTGGTTGTGGACTTAGAGTCCCCTATTGTTTGTCCGAATGTCGTTTGATCCTTAGTTATATATCATGTGTATATGTGTAGACATAAAGGCTTCCTGTCTTATTTCAATACACTCAGCTATACAAATGATCTTACTAGTAAACTATAATAGGTATAGTTTGGTAATATACTACTTACTACTTCTAGTACAATGCATCATACAATGAGTCAGTACATACATGAGTCAATACATACTGTAAACAATACACTACACTATACAACTAAACACACTATAATGAGAGTCAGAGAGAACATACACTAATACATACTATTCATACATACTATATACTACACTAAAGAACTCACTATGATGGGGACCAGGAAAGACATGTACTACACTATTACATACACTATATACACACTATGAAATAAATGTGAGATACTACTTCAGGGCACGAAATCTCTGTCGTGGCTCGTATTGTATCCACAATCTCCTGGAGGGAGAACGTGAATTTGTGTATAGATGTATACTGGATTGACAATCCTACACCTTACTGCTAGCTACAGTGGGATCAGCAGATCTTCGGGTGACAAATGTCATTACTGTTCGACGTATTACAGCGTCGTGATTTCCCTTAGTCAATTAGTATGGTTACAACTATATCACATTATACCTTAATTAACAAATATGATTAAGGTAGTTAGTACAATAATAATTATAATATTATTACACTACACTACTTCATTATTTTCCCTTTTCATCTACTTTGTGATCTCCTCACATAAAGAGTAATGTAAAAACTATATTTTCAAATAATAGTCACATTTGGGAAAGTTACGCACTCCCACAATGAACAAACCTACATTACACTTGGTTCCTTGGTAAAAGGCTGCTTTTAATGGAAAACATAGGGTTTTTCTAGGAAATACAAACGAACACTTACAAACATTTTACGTACTATTACACTCGAATGCTAACAAACATTTTTCATACAAAACATGACACTAAATACTTATGGACTCACCAACTTTAATGTTGATAAACTCTTTCAAAATAACTTGTATTCTCAGGTCATCAGTAAACAGGTACCGATGTCAGCTATTGAGAAGATGGAGCATTTACAAGACTCATCTTTTATTTTGATTCATATTTTTGGTGTCTATAACTGTACAGAACACACTTGTATTAAAATACATTATTAATGCAATGGATGATGTTGTTTTCTTGTTTACTATATTTTTTTCTTGTGATACTGAACATGACGTCCTCCGCCCCAGAACGTTTCCGCCGTTCTTGGTTTTGGGGTGTGGCATTCATACATGGACTGAATCTCGCTGTCCATAGCCTCTTCCATTTGGCAGACTCAGGGCTTGCCATGGTTTCCTTAAAGTTGTTAGGTTCATCTAAATTTATCAGTGTACTATCACTGATAAACGCATCACCTTATATAGTAATATGGAAACCATAATTAAAAATTTGGTGTGCTCCAAACTCTTGTGAAATGCCTCAGAGGTACGGACTCATCAATCGGTTCAATAGGAGTTTCCTACTCAGGTTGACTGCTAGTGTTTGAGGTTCCTTCACCGCTTGACTCTTGAAGTTCTTCAAGGTCAATTTGCCTCCCACTGTTTCCTTGGCTTATGAATTCTCTCTCACGAAAGACTCATCACCTCGCCACAAAGACAAAATTGTCACTCGATCTGTAGAAGAGACAACTAAAGGATTTCTGTGAGTAGCTGATGAAAATACACCGCTCATTTCGAGGATCAAGCTCGTCGTGAGTCTCACACCTCATGAAAACCTTGCAACCCTAAATCTTGATGTGGTCTAAAGTGGGAACTTTCCCAGTCCACATCTCGTGAGGTGTTTTGGCAACCTTCTTGGTAGAGACTAGATTAAGGATATGGGCGGCAGTTTCTAAGGCATACCCCCAAAATGAGATTGGTAACGAAGCTCAACTCATCATGGAATGAATCATGTCTAACAAGGTTCGATTGCGCCTCTCAGCTACACCTTTCAGCTGTGGTGTCCTAGGAGGTGTCAATTTTGAAACAATTCCACATTCCTTAAGATAGTCAAGGAACTCGATACTAAGATACTCACCACCCAGATCGGATCGGAGCATCTTTATCGTCCTGGCCAACTGATTCTACACTTCTTGGTTAAACTCTTTGAATTTCTCAAAGGTTTCTGACTTATGCTTGATTAAGTAGACATAATCATATCTACTGTAATCATCAGTAAAAGTCACATACAAGCGGTTAGCATCCCTTGTGGCGGTTCTGAAGGGTCCACACACATCTGTGTGTATGAGGTCCAACAAACCTTCACCCCTAGCACTAGTACCAGTGTAGGGTGACTTAGTCATTTTTCCAAGTAAACAAGATTCGCAACTATCATCTGAATTTAAGTCAAATGACTCCAAGACTCCAGCCTTTTGGAGTTGGCCCATGCGCTTCTTGTTGACATGTTCAAGATGAAAATACCACAAGGATGCCTTATCCAAACTAGTGGAAGAATCAATATGCAATACATTATTTCCTAAGTTGTCTACAACTGACACAATTTCATATACACCATCACAAGGTAATGCTTTAAAATAAAAAAACACCATTATAAAAATCATTAATACCACCACAATCATCATCAAATGAAAAAGTAAATCCTTGTTTGTACAAACCATGATAGTAAATAATATTTCTCTCCATTTCAGACGAGTAACAACATTTATTCAAATCTAATATTAACCCACTACTAAGCAATAAAGAATAAACTCCAATCATTGTGACAGGTGATGCTTTCCTATTCCCTTGGTACCCTTTGAAGAAGTCCTCCTCTTTTCCCTTTCCCATGCTCGATTGCCAGAACAGGGGCGGTGGTAGGAGTGGTAACAACATTCTTACCTTTGAGACTACTTTCAGCAATCCTTAAAAGTCCTTGAAGTTTGCTAAGTGTGACCTCCTCCTTGCTCATATCTATTGCTAACTCCTCATCAAAGTTCACATTTAACTTAAGAAAACGATCCACGAATCTTTGCATTTTCTGCAGGTGGCCCTTCATAGAATCTCGATCCTTCATTTTTTTTGTTATCATGGAGGTGATGATTTCATACCTTTCCTGACGAGAACTCTGATGGTATCTTTCCATCAGGTCCTGGTGCATCTCATAAGGGTAGAAATATTCATTGGATTTCTGGAGTTCTACTAGCATGGTAGCCAACATGATACCAGATACCTAAGTAGCATCCTTCTCATGGGTAGTGTACTCAGCAATCTCCTCGGGAGTAGCAGAAGACTCATCAATAACCTTAAGCTCCTTGTTGAGGACATATTCCTTGTCCTCATAACGAGTGACCATCCTTACGTTCCTAATCCAATCATTGAAATTAGTTCCATCAAAGATGACTCTCCCACAAAGGTTCATTAAAGAGAAGGAGCCTGTGGGGTTTGAGCCAGAAGCATTGTTGGAAGACATCTGAAAACGAAGAAAGACAAGTTTAGATTAGATAAAGAGTCCTTAATAAGACACCCAAATGAAATATTAAGGCTAGGACCAAACACAGTATTTTATTACTTGGAAGAGGGATGTTGTAATCCAAGCTATAAAATATTTGAAGGTAGGTAAATGACGATTTACCAATTTTCACCATGAAAAACGAAATAGATTATTAAGTTTTAATTGGATTGAAACTCCTAGGTATTTTGAGACTCATTGAACAATTCAATGGCATGTTTAAATCTCGATTATGTCGTTCAGGTTTGTGACTAGGATACCGAGGATCACAAACAACGTGTGAATAACCATGTAAATTAACTTGGTACTCTTAATTTTATCACCTAATCGATGTGCCGGTCGTGGTAAAGACAGCCATGTCGTGGTGAGCAGTCGGATGCAAAAATGGCAGAATTTCAACTTTGGAAAAACATGTAGCATCAAGTATATTTGAAAACAACCCTAGGCTCTGATACCACTTATGGGATTTGAGCATTCTAACAGTTCTATGGTGTACATGCAACCCTAGAAACCTTGGATCTATGTTTTCTCTGTTATACATGCAAAGTTCCATTTCTCCAAGGTTTCATCCTAACTAGCATATCATGGGGTATATGTAATATAAAAACTAGTAGAATGACATACCTTTCTTGTAGCTTTGATTCCTTAAGACCTTGTAAGCCTAGCACCGCAAATGTGATGCCTCAAATGCTTCATACAACACCACCAACAACTTGGAATAACTTGAGAGAAGATTCTTATGCACCAAAATCGGCTAGCCCTCACTTGTATCACTTAAGTGCCGATTTTACAAGGATGAGGCTTCTTTATATAGTGTGCACATTAGGGCTACACCATGTAACTCATGCCTTTCCATATTCCTCATGATCCATGAGTTTAAACCTCCATGGAGTATCCATGGGTAACCACATGGGTTTAGCCCATCATGAAGAACTATGGATCATAAGCCCACTATATAAGAATGAATGATTTACCAAATCAATCCCTATTTATTTAATTAATCTCTTTTGATCACAAAACTAATTCCGAACTAATTCTTGATCAATACTAATTAAATAATTCATATTAATATATTAGAACTGATAATAAATTAATAAACTATAAATATCCTCTTTTCACAAAAGTCTACCAAATTGTTTTGATGCCATGCAACCCATATGGACCATGCTAAATCGGATCAAGTACATACCAAATATAGTTATGGACTTAGACACCTTATCCAACAGCTTTTGGATTCATCTGGAATGCTCTTACCTTTGGATTTGGCGGCACATTAGGCTTTGCAGCCTCCTTCTTCTTTAGATAATCCTTTCGAATATGTCCATCCTCTCCACTGCTATAACACAATCTCTTGTTGAATGTGCATTCATTAGAGTAGATACCAGTTCTTCCACACTTGTAGCAAGTCAGATTCATGTTCCATCTCCCAGAGTGCTTCTTCTTGCACTTCTCATACCATTTTGCCTTAGTGTTACCCCTAAACTTCTTGTTGTTGGAGCCAGACTTTGAAAATCGGCTCTTCTTGTTGGATCTTGATGATCCTTCAAACTTCCTCTTTTCTCCTGACTTAGCTCTCTCCATGCCCTTATCTCTTATTTGGGTCTCAACATTCTTAGATGCCCAAATGATGACTTTCAAGGTGGTTTCCAACTTTACCATTGGATCGAAATCCAGTAGTAGTCCACTAGCAAACTTGTTGATCTTGGAGAGTTCAGTTTGAACGAAGTATGGAACTACCTTCATCTTCTCTGCACAACTTGTAGTGTACTCGCTGACACTCATCTCGCTCTTCTTTAGGGTCTAGAATTCATTGTTAATCTCTAGAAGATATTGCTCAGAGCAATACTCTCTTTTTATCTACATAAGGGATTCTTCCCATGACATCTTACTGGATTCTCCTTTGGGCATGGTATCAGCTAATAACTTCCACCAACTTAATACCCTTGTCTTTATTTGTCGGATTGCAAGGATAGTCTTCTACATATTGCTGTTGTCGCAACTCTTAAATATAATCTCTATCTCGGGGATCCCATCCATGACTTCCACCGGTGTTGGGGTTCCATAATGACTTGGCAACTTGGATGCCATGAAATCTTTATACTTGCATACACGTCCATCGCGTCCTCTATCTGTTTAGTTTCTTCTAACCACATGTGGCTCAAGCTTGGGGCCTAGTCAGCACATAGGGTTTTCAACCCATAATAATTAAGTTCTTTAGTTTTATGCTCACATAAAATAATTTACCTAATTACCCATTCCCATTATTCTTACATACTGATCCTAAAATATTGATCTCAAGGTTCCTATCATAAGCATCATCATCACCAACAGGTAAACTTATTGCTTCAGGGATTCTTATAGTAATATGTGTCAATAAGCAAACCATGTGGGGATAGAGTATATCAATCGAAAATATAGTTCATTAACAACTACAAGTTGCGAGCCTGCCAACGTCGCCACTGGACTGTCTAGAATAGTCAGTGGTCATCATCTAGACTCTGCAAGACCACCGGTTCATCAATTGTCAAGTCCCCTCATCATCATCTCGTCATTTTTATCACCCATCACTACCCAATATGTTTTATATAGGTATATGAAAATACATATATGATTAAATCAAGTAAAAATCATACAATTCATTTAGCATATTTATCAAGTAATACAAATAATATTACATCTATATGTAAGATGAAAGTAAGAATGCACTTTCTTGTTAAAGTGGATGACTGGAAAGTTAGGAAACACATTACTTCAACACTTAGCCTTTTATTTGATGTGACCTAGGTTCAATTATCAGTAACTCTTAGTTTACTATTTCTTACGACTAATGATAGTCTAGAGTCCTCAACAATCCCAATGTCTACATCAAGATCTATCAAGTAAGGAACCACCAATTAGGATCATATCAGAGGTAGGGTCCGTTTAGTATACAGAGTATATTGTTTGGAAGTCCCATTTTAAACACCTCACTAAATCCAGCCGAAACATCATCCCCGAAAGTGGATCAATCAGTATAACGACTTGGAATTGATAATATATCTTATTTATAGATTCATTATAACGACTATGACTATAAATATAAGTTGCACTGAAAGTAATATGAGTATAGCTTAACCTACAAATATTTTCCTAAGAAAAGTCTGAAAATTACACTGGAAGAACTCTGGCCTGATAGCTACTAATGTTGGGCACTCAGGGACCTCAAAGCTAGCTAAAGTAACCCTAATTATTAAGAAAATTTCAGAATAATGTGGAGCGATTGAAGAGAGATTGCTTGAGAATGGTGTGGTGGAAAGGATGGGTTGAAATTAGTATTTATAGGGAAAATGTAGGGTGGACGCACTGGACACAGACCAGGTGTGCGTCGCACGCTCGTCTGGTCGGCCCTCACAGATGTTGACACATGGTGTTTGACTATTGGAGCAGGATGGTAGGGGTAGGTATGGCCAGAAACTTCAAAAATTGATATCTCAATTACATGAACTTCGTTTTCAATGTACTTTATATCCACGTGTAGGTATTTCTAAGTTCTACAACTTTCCTTTAGGCCATGTTCGCTAATTCTTAGCTGATCTTAAATTAACAGTCTATAAAGATTACATTTTTAACAACCATGTAAAATTCATAACTTTTACATATGGACTCCATTTTCGATTGTCTTTATATCGTAGGTCTCCTTATTACGTGATCTTCAATTCTAGTTTAGATTGTTTTGGCTAAAAGTTGGCCGATCTAAAATTCAATTTCTATGACCACACCATCATGTTGAAACTTCGAAAAATCATAACTACCTTACATCAAGTCAGATTTAGGCGTTCTCTATATGCACGCTCTCAGCTTTATGACTACTATGACTTTCGTTTAGATCACGTTGTCTAATATGCAACCTATCTAAAATTCATTTTTTACGACGCAGTTTCTCGTATCGGGTTAAACGTGAAACTTCAAATGATCATTACTTCTCCACACAATTTAAGGTTTAAGCGTTCCTTATATCCCCGACATCCTCATTGGTTCTACTTCAACTTTTATCAAGGCTATTTATCCTAATTATTATTTAATTATCTGTTTACCCCTATTTATTATGCTTTCGCCTAATATTATATACACATAATATAATCACACATACATCACATAGATTCAAATAATTTCCCTTTAGTTATTTATCAAACGATTATAATTGTTGACGAACGTTAGTTACATATTCTAATAGTGCCTAGGGAGAAACGCGGGCTTGACACAATCCAACTAACATCTTAGTGGGCCTAGCCTATCAGGCCCAACCCGCCAACCTATAAATGGTCCCAAATCAACATGCATATAATAAAACTAGCAAGAGTCACAAATACAACAAGCATACAATGACACCTAGTGTCCTACATTATAGTAAGAAAGTCACCTGAATCCCACTGTTGAATTCGACTACCCAATGACCAAAAGAATTTCCTAAACAAAACACAAGCCAAACCTCATTAAATATCTCGAGACCTCCAATTTTACCCGAAAATCATATTAGTCAATAGTCAATGATCATCGGTCAACCACCACCGACCACTACACCGCGACCAACTCCTCGGTCGCGTCGCGGTCACTTAGCGAAAAAAACCATGATTTGGCCTCGCGAATCATGGTGTGGCCAGCATCCCACCTGACCATAATTTATGTTATAATATCTTAATCTATTAAGTTGTTAACCGTTAGCGTTCAGAGCTTAAAAGCTCATATCTGAAGGTTGTAAGGGACTTAATGGATAAATTTTATGACTTTATCCATTACACCATCCAAACAAGTCCAAAAATCAAACCCTGACTCTCAAATTGACCCAAAATGACCATTAAGACATGCATGACTTGTAATGGTTGTAAACATTCAACTTTATGGGATCAAAGAGGTCCATAAATTGATTAAAGCTCAGTAATAGTCCTAGAGTTGCTCAAACTCCAAGAACTCTCCTCTAAAGTCCAACAAATGACTCCATAACAATCATATTCAAATATTAAGCCAAAAAGGAAAGAACTTTATACCTCTATAATCTCCACAAGGTGCAAAAAATGCAAGACATGATGCAAAAACACCCTTCAACCAACAAGCTCACGATATTCTTCTTCCAAGATGTACTCCAAGGCTCAAAACACCAAAAACAGCCCATAAACACCAAGAACACTCCAATAGGGGTTAGGGTTTCGTCTCTGATGGTGGAGGATGATGAATGTACACAACCCTAAAAGCTAGAGCCATTATATAGGGTACAAGGCCTGAGATCTTGGGTTTTGGACCCAGTCGTTACTGCCCTCGCCACTTAATGATGTGGCCGCGCCACAGTACCTTAATTCTCACGTCGTGGCATCAGGTTCCCCAAAAAAATCTTATTCTCATAATCCTTAAGTATTTAGTTGGTCATTCCAAAAAACGGATGTTACAATTCTCCCCACTTAAACAGGATTTCGTCCTCGAAATCCGTCTTAGTTAAACTACAAAAGATCAACCCAGCACAAACCCTTATAACCTCAGCAACCCAATAATCGATAAAAAAAATCTCAACCTTCCTAAAGAATTTTGTAACCTGGACAATGCCTATAAAACAAACACAACTACTTGAAAATACTCGACTATGATAACTACCGCTCTCACCGACGTCCAGATCAAACTCCTAACAAAGCCACTTAAACCGGGAACTCTCATACTGGAACCCCAAGCCAAGTCCCTCGACACTCGATACAAGATCTGAAACCCAACAGTATGAAACTCTAGAAATTATACTCAAAGGTAAACGGTTATCTTTCTGGTACACACATCCTACAGTCCTGGTGACTAGGAAAAAGTGTCATACCATGCTGAAGCAAGCAGTCAAAACATTTTGACCGTAACAATTCAACCAAACCCAGATTTGGGAATTCATGCCCAATTGATCTCAAAGGAAAACTTGACTTCCGAATAAGTCAGCACAAACCTATTGTTCTCACGAGCGTAACTAGGGTAACTACAAAACCTCACGTGGTAAACAAATTCCCAATCAACGGCCCACGAAATCAAACATGGATCCACGAATGAAAACACCCAATAAGTGAGTTCAGATGCACAACTAAAACTTACAACAAAACAAGGTTCTATAAACGCATGATCAAAACCAACTAGCCATTGGGGCTCCAAGGGTCTAACCATAGAGCTCTAACACCTAACTATGTTAAAAGGACTATCGAATCGATACCTCAGAGTCTCAAACACATCATTATTAGGTCCAAACCATGTCAACCATAAACTCCCTGGTTCATGATACATCGTGACAAAATCTGAGGATTGGAATGATAAGCTCAAGGTACAATAATGATGTTGCTATCATTCCACTATTGGCCTGAAACTCACAGACACCACTATAGTGGGCTTGAAGGTACTAAACCATCATCCTACTGACCTGCTAAAAACCAGTCAACATACCCTCACTCTAAATAGCTATTCTTTCCAAATCGACCTTATGTCGGTCTTAATAAAAAGCTTCGACGTTATCATCGACATGGATTGGTTGAGTCCCCATCATGCTGACATCCTATGTTATAAGAAAGTCGTTCGCCTTAGTCCACCGAGTAGTGAAACTCTAGTCGTCTATGGCGACAAAGCAGGCACGAACCTTCGAATCATCTCGTGCATTCATGCCCAGAAGTACTTACGAAAGGAATACCATGTGTTCTTAGCTCACGTGGTAGACGGGAATAAGGAAGTGAAAGACATAAAGAGCATTCCAGAAGTCTGATATTTTCCTAACAACTTTCCTGAAGATCTCCCTGAAGTACCACCAAAACACTAAGTCGAGTTCAAAATCGACTTAATTCCTAGAGCTACCCATGTAGCCAAATCGCCTTATTGTCTAGCACCAGAAGAGATGCAGGAACTATCCAGTCAACTAAACGAACAACACAGTAAGGGATTTATCAGACCGAGCTTCTCACACCGGGGAGCACCGGTCTTGTTTGTGAAAAAAGGATGGATCGTTCCGTATATGAATCGACTACCGCGAACTAAACAAACTGGCCATTAAGATTCGATAGCCTCTACTGCGTATAGATGACTTGTTCGACCAACTTCAAGGAGCAAACTACTTTTCAAAGATTGATTTAAGATTCGGATATCACCAGTTACGAGTTCTAGAGGAAGATGTTCCCAAAACAGCCTTCCGAACTTGTTATGGTCACTACGAGTTTGTAGTGATGCCCTTCAGATTAACCAATGCACTCGCAGTGTTTATGGATTTAATGAACAGGGTGTATCATCCTTACTTAGATAAATTCATGATAGTATTCATAGATGACATACTTATCTACTTACGCAGTAAGGAGGAGCATAGTTAGCACCTACGAAAAGTCTTGGAAACATTACAAGCAGAAAAACTTTATGCGAAGTTCTCAATGTGCGAATTTTGGATTCGGAGAGTAGAATTCCTAGCTCACGTGGTCAGCAAAGAGGGAAAGCACATGGAACCTTCCAAAATCAAGGCAATCGAGAACTGGTCAGCACCAAGAACGCCTACGGAGATCCGTCAATTCTTAGGCCTTGCTGGCTACTATTGTAGGTTCATACAGAACTTCTCAAGGATCGGTAAACCACTTACCATCCTAACTCAAAAGGGTGTGACTTTCAGCTGGGAAGAGAAACAAGAAAATGCATTCCAAACGCTAAAACAAGCCCTGTGCAGCTCACCAATATTGTCCCTTCTAGAAGGGATAGAGGATTTCGTAGTATACTGCGATGCATCCAATAAAGGGATAGGTTGTGTTCCTACGCAACGGGGAAAGGTCATCACCTATTCCTCAAGACAGTTTAACACACACGAAGTCAACTACACTACTCATGATCTTAAGCTTGGAGCGGTAGTTTTTGCTCTAAATATCTGGAGACACTACTTGTTTGGTACGAAGAGCACCATTTTCACAGACCACAAAAGCCTTCAACACATATTTGACCAGAAGGAGATCAACATGAGACAACGCGGATGGGTAGAACTACTAAATGACTATGAATGACAAATTCGTTATCATCCCGGCAAAGCCAATGTAATAACTGATACCCTTAGTCGAAAGGAGTACTCTGGTCGTAGAGTCAAAGCACTGACCATGACCATCCATTCACATATGTCTACACAAATTAAAGAGGCTCAACACGAAGCCTTGAAACCCGAGAATGTAACAGGTAAAGCCTTAAGGGGAATGGACAGGAACTTAGAAGTCAACGGTGACGGAGTTCGTTATCTTATGAACCGGATCTGGACACCGAAGTTTGGTGGATTCAGAGATGTTGTCATGAACGAAGCACACAAGGCACGATACTCCGTTCATCCGGGTTCAGAAAAGATGTATCTGGACCTCAAGAAGTTATATTGTTGGCCAAACATGAAAGCAGAGATTGTTATCTTTGTGGGCAAGTTTCTGACTTGTGCAAAGGTTAAGGTAGAATATCAAAAGCCCTCAGGTTTACTACAACGACCAGAAATACCTAAGTGGAATTGGGAGCAGATTACAATGGATTTCATAACCAAGTTACCTAAGACAACAGGTGGTCTCGATACCATTTGGTTGATTGCTGACAGGTTAACAAAGTCCGCACACTTCCCACCAATCAAAGAAACTGACAAAATGGAGAAACTGGCCAGAACATACATTAGAGAGATTGTACGACTACATGGTGTGCCCATATCTATTATCTCCGATAGAGACAGTAGATTCACCTCAAAGTTCTGGAACTTACTACCAAAATCCCTAGGAACTAGGCTAGAAATGAGTACAGCCTACCATCCACAAATTAATAGGGAGAGTGAGAGAACGATTCAAACATTAGAAGACATGTTGAGAGCTTGTGTGATCGACTTTGGTAAAGCATGGGATACCCATTTGCCACTGGTCGAATTCTCATACAACAACAACTACCATACCAGTATCAAGGTTGCCCCATTCGAAGCCCTTTATGGCCGGAAGTGTAGATCACCTTTGTGCTGGGCTGAAGTGGGTGATACGCAGCTAGCTAAAGTACAAGTTCTTCACAACACTCTCACTGGCCCGGAGATCATCAGAGAGACGACTGAAAAGATTATTCAAATCCGTGAACAACTGCAAGCCTTTACGGACAGACAGAAGAGTTACACAGACAAAAGACGAAAACCCTTGGAATTCCAGGTTGGTGACAGCGTGCTATTGAAGGTCTCACCTTGGAAGGGCATGATATGCTTCGGAAAGCGAGGAAAACCTAATCCAAGGTACATTGGGCCTTTCGAGATTATCGCTAGAATCGGCCAATAGCTTACAAACTCCAACTACCCCAAGAACTTGGCAACGTACACCCTACCTTCCATGTACCTAATCTAAAGAGTCTACATTTAGTGGAGGAACCAGTAGAAATCATGGATAGGAAAGTCAAGAGAACCCAAAATAAAGTCGTATACCAATAGTGAAGGTTCACTAGAATGCCAAGCGGGGACCTGAATTCACTTGGGAGCAAGAAGATCAAATGAAACAAAAGTACTCGTATCTTTTTCACTAGTCCATGTGTATCACTATAGACTTAATTTCTTGATGAAATTCCCTTTAACGGGGGGATGATGTGACAACCCGTTATTTCCAAGTCTGTAAAAGTCAACAAAGGTCAAACTTGTTAAATAAAAGTCAAATTTGTTGATTTATTAATTTATTAACGCTAAACTAATATTTTAATATAAATAAACCTTTTATTGGATAAGTGTTGCAAAAATATGAACCAAATGCGAGGACCGAAATCCCCACCGAAAACCTTCGCATGAATGCCCTCCTATCGGACTACAATCATGTTTGCAATCAAGACCGCAAACGTGCGAAGCTGATTCTTCAGAATGAAAAAACCTACAAACCACAAACCCGTTCTCGGCTGAAATCTCCTTTTCTCGGGTAGAGTTCCACACCGAAATCTCCTAAATTCTATCCTTTGGCACACAATTCAAGTGACAAAATGCAAATTCCAATGCAAACATCCCATCAAATTTTCTTCCATGCTTATATGTTAACCGAAAACATATCGTCATTCACACACTTTCTAACCGAAAACCTCCCTTTTTCTCTCATAAACTAGACCGAAATCATCATCTTTTCTCTCAAGTATCATCCGAAAACTCTTGAATCTTCACAAGATTTTGACCGAATATCTTCAAAGTGTTCTTATTATCAACCGAAATCACCTTCCAATATTCATATCACCAACTGAAAAAACCAAATCTCCTTATTTCCACCGAGAACACCCTTCACATCTTCAAGCAACCGAAATCACCCAAGCACACTGAAAACGTCTTTCATACTCTTGGTTCATTCCTTATACTCCTTTTTGTAAGTAATTCTTACATAATTCGTTATTCTATAGCATATTTACTATCATTTCCACTAATTATACTCACGTATTATGCGTTAAAAAAAACTATTAGGATACGGATATTCATACGGGTTCTAACTTGAGGATTAGCACTACTACACTGTATCCCCTCTCCAGCACTCACTTAAGGTGAGTCCATACCCCTGTGTTTTACTATTTTCAATGTTTTTAGGGGGAGAATACATGCAAAAGACAAATTATTTTGTGTTAATAGCTAAAAACGATTACAAATTGTTTCAAGTCATTTAATACCTTTATAAACTATGTCAAACCATTCTAAACTGTTTTCAAATATTTAAATTACTGTTTTATCAAACTATACTTATATATATATATATATATATATATATATATGTGTGTGTGTGTGTGTGTGTGTGTGTAATTAAGATTTAACAGGCTCAAGATTAGTGTTTCTGCCTTAACTCATGTTCCTTGTTTGGTTGTGAGCTTAAGATAGGGTCACTTGTCCGACTGTCTTTTAAACTTTAAATGTACATGCAACATATATATATATATATATATATATATATATATATATATATATATATATATATATAAGTATAAAACTTATTTCAATAAAAATTTCTAACCCTTTTGTAACATGTCGAGCAATGGGGTACTTTCCTTGAATCATTTTCAATAACAGACATAACAACTTATAAACTATTCTAGGTATAGTTTATGGATCAATTCACTATTTTCTAGTTCAACGTTACATCACATGAATATTTACATAAGTATAATTACTTTTCACTACGAGTACACTATTCGTTTACAAGAACAAGAAAACATATACACACTATACGTAAATGAGTTATTACTAAAATCTGAGCCACTGCTTCATGGTACCTACTAGAGTACATGCTAAAAGTCCTAAATTATAACCAGAATCTCCTGGAGGGAGAGCGTGAATTTGTGTATACATCTATACGGGACTAACAATCCTACACCTAAACTGTTAGCTACAGTTAGACCGGCAGGTCTGAGGTGACAAATTTCATAACTTTCTGACGCCTGAAGAACATCGTGCACGCCACTAGTCATTTTAGTATGGTTATAATCTCACTCACATTAAACATTAACTAAACATTTTGTTTTACTAAATAAGCATCACCTCAGTGGTTTTATTTTAAGTAATAAGACTACATATCAGTATTTTCCAGTACTTATACACAACAGAGTTGATACAAGTACAATACACTATTTTCTAGCAAAGAAAGCATACATTTATGGAAAACATACATTTATACTATTTCAGATTATAATAACATACAAACATTTTGGCCTTAAGGCCTAAGACTACACTTCATTTATTATAGAAAATGTTGGATTTTCTGGAGCAACACACAAACCTTTTCATGAAACAAAGACAAATTTCTAATACTAAATGCTTATGAACTCACCAAATTGAATATTGATACTCTCTTTTCAAAATAACTTGTATTCTCAGGGAACCAGTAGACATGTACGCTCACACGGGTTTTTTAGAAGACGGAGCATATTCAAGACTCGACTTTTATTTTGCTATACATTTTGGTGTCATACAATTAATACTAAGAACACACATGTATTAACTATATTTTCAATGCAATGGATGTTGTTGCTTGTTTTACTATTATGGAATTGTTATGATACTGCACATGACGTCCTCCGCCCCCTAATTTTTCCGTAGTCTCGGTTTGGTGGTGTGACAAATTGGTATGAGAGCATTGTTTATAGGGAACTAAGTATGTCAACCCATATAAGATATACGAATATAAATACAATGGAACTAAAGCACTCTGACGAAGAGTTATACTTTTTAAATATAATAAATATATTATTAAAATATACATACATACATGCTAGATCAGTATTATAGCAGGAACAAAACAAAAGTATTATGATTGTTGAACAACACGAGTAGGCCTCAGGATATATAATCGGGCCAGGGATTAATATAGCCTGATCAACTATATCTATTCGAGAGGTGATTAGCATATGCCTAGGAATGGTCGTGGTGTTGTAACAAGTCTAAAAAATTGCCAAACCCTACTACCAAGGAACACTAGAACATAGCATTGATTTAAATACTATATGAGTGTTTATAACACGATAACACACCATTACTAGATCTATTAAACGTCTCTTATACCCCTATTCTCGCGTAGATATCATGGTCGGATTTCAAATATCGGAAGACCTGTACTTTCCCAATCAGGGAACGGAGGATGGCTCGAAAGGGAACTGGAAGATGACATAGAAGAAGACTTCGAGGAAGTGGAAGAAGAGGATAAAGAGGAAATTCAGGAAGACTATGACTCGGAACCATAAGTCTATGATCCACTTCAAGTTTCCCAAAATACCAATCCCCAACAGAATTCCTAAGGCCCGGCACCTCAGTGGGCAGTAAACTTAGAGAGTTGGAGTCATGAGCAGGGTCAGCACCTTCCATATAATAGGGACCGAAGCTTCTACAACCTTGATGAGGGAGGCTCAGCAGACTGAGCCCTCCCAGTAGTAGTTCTTCGAGTTGCTCGTAACGATGAGCAAGAAAGAGCATCCATCAACCAAGTCATGCATGTTGGTGCGACTACTGTAGTCAACACGGTTCGCCTCCGCCACCTAAACGAAGACTAGTAACATTGGAAAGGCGTGTGTTTGAAACAGAACGCCAGTTGGCAAAATCCAGGGCTGATACTAGTACAAAGCAAAATAACACTCCTCGCGAGTAGGGCATACTCTACTCACCCTTTTGGATATAGATTAAGTCTACGTATATGCACTAGTGTTATTTTTCGTGTTTATAGTTCGACATCGAAATTGCACATTTCGATAGTTCGGTATGCTATCGAAGTTTTCCCGTTAAGTTGGTATGTTGTAGACCTACTTCAAGGTCAAATTTTCCAAAATCTATGCATCTAATATACCAATAGAATTGAAATGCATCTTATTCTCTTTGGAATAGTACTATCAAACTCATAACGATTACTTTACAAGTTATTACTTGTGGTACAATTCTACTATAAACTCCTTGCAGAATACATGTTGAACGAGTGCAAATTAGTTCAAAGTCACCTAATTTATAAGCACTATTGAACATGTTTCCCCTCAAACCCTAACATATTCTGAAGTCCATAACTTCTTCATTATAAATCTGATTCCAACGATCCATATACCCACGAAAAGGTAACGAGAAGCTCTATACTTGAATAAACTCATACTTACCTTAAAATTTCCTAAACAAACATCCAATTTACATAAAAGCCCGATCAGACATTTTACCAAAATACCCCTTTGGCTCCAAAATGCAAACCAGACACCCAGATTATCCAAATTATATCATCCACCTCCAAATGAGCGCAAATCTCAGTTCTTCAAGGGTCCTAAGTCTGCTAATACCCAATCCTTTATCACCACCCCAAAATGGAAAACGATTCAAAACAGGACGTTACATCATAGTATAGATATTCACCATCAAGATCTGATTGTATGATTTTAATCTTTTTCCCTAGCTAATTATGCATTACATTTTGGAACATGTTTAAGATATAAAAGGCTTCATGTTTATGTTTCATGAGATACACATATCCAAATCTTCTGAAGTCATTAGTAAATGTAATGAAGTATCTTTAACTATTTCTAGTCAGTGTCCTAAAAGTTCCACATACATCAGTATGTATGAGTCCTAATAGATCCAAAGATCTTTCACCAACACCGGTAAAGGGAGATATGGTCATATTGCCACATATACATGATTCGCATATATCAAAAGATTCTAAGACTGTTGATTCTAAGATTCTATCCTTTTGGAATTGATGCAGGTTTTCTTTATGTGCCCTATGCGACAATGCCCTAAATAAGTTTTAATTAAGTCTGACTTTGTTTTCTTATTTGTTAAGTTGTACATTGAATTTTCCTTTTGGTATGAATCACCTAATTCGATTTCATATATTCCATAATTGGGACAAGTCTCAAAATAGAACACGTTATCTTTAAACACATATACGTTTCCAGAATAAAAATCAAACTTATAATGAAAACCTTGTTCATACAAATCGAAAGTAGAGGTAATATTCCTAGTTATACCACATACATAAGAAAATTAGTCCAAAACAGATTAAGGCCATTTGGAAGTAAAGGATGATATTTCTTTATGGCTTTGATAGCTACTCAGGTGCCATTGTCCACATGAAGTTCCAAATCGTCATCTCTGAGTTCTTTAAGGGTGCATTTGGTATGGAGAAATGAATTGGATCAGGGAATGGAAATGCAGAGAAAATGAATTGAGGTGGAGAAAAAGAAATGATTCCACTGTTTGGTACAATAAAGAAATCACTAGAGAAATGTATATGAAAATCATTTCCCTTATTTGGTTGTAGTAAGCAAAAAAACGGAAATGATTTTTTTTCCATGTTTATCATTTTCAAACAATTTTCTATTACAATAATCACATTAAAATTTACATATTACTTTATCACGTTTTTATATTTGTAATTTTTCATTTTCTCAATTAGTTTTTACCAGTAACTTTTTATAATTGCCGATTAACAGTTTATACCGCCTTTAATAGTGCTACCAATTATATCATTTTTGTTCAATATCAATCACACTAACATAATTACTGCTCTAAGGCAAGAATGTATTTATTAAGAACTTGGTTGATAAAAATGTTTATCTCAATTGTTCATTAGAATGTTGACTTCAAAAAGGCATCAAGAAGCTCATAAATATATCCACAACATCAAATTTTTTGAAAGTTTTTGTTAAATATAAAAACATATGATGTTTGGTGCAATAACATTTAATAAAGTTCATAATTTTCAAAACAATGACATTAGCTAAACATCATCAAAGAATTCCCATCTACTGGTGCAACAACATATATCAACAAAATAGTATCTCTATGTTCTTGCGTGAAAAACATTCTTTTTATCATATCTTCTGCTAATCAAATTGGGTATAATCCAACAAAAAACTTAATTTGGGATTGACAGAAGAATAATCCTCGGACAGTTAACACCATAAAATTATTTTCTGGTGAATTCATTGGAAGAAATGTACTTGTTACATGTGGTATAGAAAGCCATGTTTCTTGGTGATCAAATTTACTTCCCTTTCAACTGCTTTCATCTCTTATACTTCCTTGGTGTAAACTATCCCGAAGTAACACAATTATCAATCCAATCTAAGAGATGAAATGAAATACATGAGGCTAAGATTTGAAGCAGAATTAGCCAAATCGCAACATAAGTGGATTTAACTATCATGTACTAACAATGATCAGATTTACACAAAGACAAAATTCAAAAAATGAAGAGCAGTCACATATCTCTTTGAGGAGTAATTAGAGAGACAAAACTGATGGGTTTTTGTCAAAAGAACATCCTATGTGCTCATTTAAACCCTAATGCTTGGATCTAGGTTTCTCTATTGTACATGCAAGTTATCCAAGACTATAAACCCTAATTCTAGCATACAAGTAATCATATTAACATAAGAATAGGTTTAAGATGTTACCTTGATTGTTATGTAGCAATAACAATCCCAATTCCTCCTTGAATTGACTTTGGAATGCTTAGAGTCACAAGTGTCACTCCTCTAATGGCTTACAAACACCATAAGCAAGTGGAGAAGGTATAAAGAGAGAGGAGAGAGGTAGGAATTCGTCCTTAGATGCTCTAGGGATCAAGTGCACGAAATCCTAAGGCCTTAGGGGTCTTTATATAGGGTTGGGATTAGGGTTTCAGTCCTTATCCTTATCTAGTTACTTGCCCATCAAGCAACCATAAGATAAACCTTGAAAATCCCTATCTCTTGGACCTTGGACGATTTTAAGGATATCCTTATCCTTGAATTCGTCCATCCTTTAACAAGGATAACCATTGCCGTATTTTGCAACTATCACATAATTACAATTCAGCCCCTCTAGTTTAGTTAATTACACTTGATCACAAAATTAATTCTTAATTAATTATTGACCAATATTAATTAAACAAATATAATTTCTCCTTTAATATATTATTCTTATAACATATTAATAAATCATAATAACCTCTCTCTTTATTTATTTCTCCAATCAAGTTGCTTTGGTGAAGGCAACCTAAAAGGACCATGCACCATCGGGTCAAGTACATACCAAAATAGTTATGGACTTAGACACTAATCCAACAGTCTCCCACTTGGATAAGTCTAACAACTATTCTACGTATGACTTCAGATCCTGATCTGCAATCGTAGCTTTCCAAAGCCACTGTCAACTGTGATCCTATCAGATACGCGTGTCCTTAGATAAGGGATCATATATTCCTCCATTCTAGATATCATATGAGATATGATTTCAAATCATTCTCTTTGTACTATATCTCGATTTCCGATTTATGACGACTGACTAATTGAACAAATCAAATTAGCCCTAGCCCGGCCGAGCATTTACGTTTGTCATCACTAAACCATCGAGGGGCCCAAAGATATCGCTTTTATCCTTCTTTGGATAAAAGGAACGGATAAACTTTGATACAATACTTGCTTGCACTCACTCACCGAATTACACACAACAATATGTTTTATAACACCAAGTTACTGGTGCGTTTTCATATTATCAATGTGCAACCGATTCGCAAGATACAACTCACACATCTCGGTTTCAAGAATATAAGATGTTATCGTCTCACTAATCACTCGTGATACAATTTCATGGAGTGATCCAAGTGAGCGTGGGTTTGATCCAATGCTCAAATTCATATTCATAAGCACTCATGAACGTTACAGCAAACATTTGCTTATGTCTAATACTCTTTTAGACAATCCACACACCAATTCACGACAGTCTTCATTCATACCTACTTCCAACATATGAACGACTATGGTCCGTTTGAATAATTCGATTATTCTTAATAAACTCAATTATTCTGGAAGTCAAAACATGCAAAGTGAAACACAAGAATAATACTAATCCCATATGGCCTCAAACCTTTGAGTATAAATAAAACACCTTTTATTTATCACCATATTGATTACTCATTATTTGTCGTTTCGGTTAATAAACTTCTTACTTGAATTACAACACTTGTCCCATGCTCCTAGCATGCACACAATGTTTACCTATGGTTCTTACTTTGTGAAATAGATCAAATTGAACACACTTCCAATCATTCTCATCTCACAACTCCAAATCCTTTTCATAAGTGTAAGAATATCAAATTCTTGCCACTTATAGAGTATGCTAGATTCTAACATTTTATGCAACTATCCTTTCGTAATGTCACTGCACCAAAGTCACAAAGACTATTGCCAATGATATTACAAAGTCCTCTATCGGAGATTGTTACAAGACAATTCCTTAGATATGATGTCTCTCACTCAAAGTACATTCCTATGAACATCCTTTTGCATGAAGGTTTCTAATCTAGACATAGTTATTTCAATATTCAATTTCCAATATGGACACGCTTCCATATTTTCCATATGACAACTTATTCTTAATAGAATTTTTTCTATTCATAATAATGTCGATATGGTCCATCCAATATGGAAACATTTCCATATTTTCCATATGACCACTTATTATTAATAGAATCTTTTCTATTCATAATAATGTCAATATGGTCCATTCAATACCATGCTTCCAACTACTCACAAGCGACCAATCCTCGTCGAACTTTGGATTGTCCTTTGATAGTTGTTTAATTATTTTAGTCAAAACCAATTCTAGTCCCTTTTCCCTCTAAATGCACTCGACATTTGGAAAATTTTAGAATGGTCAAACATTAAAGCATTTGCAATCGATCCTATACCCGAAGCGTATGGGACACGACGCATAATGTTTTATTTGCTATGTTCTCAAAATTCGAATTGTGAAGAGGAATGCCGTAATCATAATCGAAATTTTAAGAACACACTATGTACCTTTGACTAAATTTATTAACATTCCACAACCTAAGCCTTTAGATTTGAAATGAAGCATAATATTTTCTCCCTTAATTATAGCAAAACAATTTTACAATCCTTACGACTTTGCAAGGTATAACTCTTGTTTTCTATAATTAATATTGCCAACTTGCAATACTTTCCATAATAATCATACAATCATAACTTTTATGCTCCCACTATCATGATGATTAACATAACACTTATGCTCCCACTAGCTTCGATATGTATTCATAAACATCTTAACTTTCAGAAAAACAATGCCTATTGAATTTCTTAAGTTCATGTTTCTCATACTTAGTGCTTTGATAATCTTTTATCAAGGCTTCTTGAACTTATACACCTTTGCCTTCGATAGTTCATATGTGTGTCTAAACACTTAAGACTAATTGCCAAACCTCACAATTCAAATTATGGAAAGGGATACCATAACCATAATCGAATTCGAGAATGCAATTTTACAATCACTATCTTCTTAAAATCTTTCTTAGTGAAAGCATTTCCTCACAATCATTTTCATGAAGGAGGAAATATTATGACACTTAGATTTAAACGGTGTATGTGCTCCTATCCATGTGAATTTTTTAAAACTAAAGTTTACGACAAATTCAACCTCATATGGACCGAACTTTCTTAATCTTGATTTGTTGCCTTATGGTAGCACAGCTGCCCACCATGTCTTCCAAGTAGTTAAGCAGCTCACCCTTTCCTGTCAATGTACCTTTCATTGATTACGGTGCTTTGACTTTTATGCGTTCAAAATGAGAACTCATAGAACTCACATGCATAATTAACTCGATTGGATTGGCACAGAAACAAAATAATGTCAACACGATAGGTTGTAAACCTCAACTCGTGTGCTAGTGATGATCGATAAGGTTTATTTGATTTGTTCTTGAAACCTTTCAAGACTATTAAGACTCCCACTTACTCCTTGACATATAAGATTCTCTTGTCAAAACATTTCTTGACAAATAAATATTCAAGAGTTAGTGTAGCTTTTATCAAGACAAAACACTTCATAACTTTGGTCCTAGTTGGTCTTTGTCTTATCCAAGACATCACAACTTTCCACAATTGATGAATGTTATAAACCTTACTTTTTCACTCGATGTCACAATCTTAACTTTAAGACTTGTTATTGGAACGAAGTATGATTGGCTTATTGATTTAACCATTTCTTCAATTCTTGATTCCTCTTCTTAGACATACAATTGTACTAAGACTCATTTAGAGGATCAATTGAGATATGGTTCTTAATCATTAATACCTATCATAAAGCATAAAAGGTACTCTCCTTTCTTCTTAGAATGGAGAAACTTTTTATCTTTCTGCCTACTTGATTCTTCTTATTCGTCCTGCTATTGATTTAAACCTTTTTAATCAATTCACAATTACACTTAGTGTAATCATATTTACTAAACCTTTAGTAAATCATGACGAATATCTTGGTTACTCTTATGGTGGAATTTGATCAACACACAACTTTGTGTACTCGATCTCCTAGTCCTTCACTTGACACTTTGTCAATGAATTAGTCTAATTTCCAAATACGAAATTTCTCATTCATCGTGCATCCACGTTGCATGATTCCAAGTTTCTGTCCAATTGAAACTTGGGCGATGAGAAACTCTCCCTATTTGGTAAATTCTCGACTTTTCCATAAACACCATAAATAAGAATCATATCCATTTGTTGTAGAAATATGCAAACACCAATTTTTCATAACGATTTCATTGCAAGGAAATAAACAAATAAATAAATAAGTCAAACGAAAATTTATTTTATTTATAAAAGCAGCGGAAAACATTTGTCCTTACAATGCAAAATCCATTGAAAACTATGTATTTCAAAAGAAAATTTTCTAACAACTCTATCATAACTATCTAAGCTCAAAATCTAATCTTCAAGTCCATGCGATCAAGATCCATTCCTTGTGATTAGATTCATCTTGCTCTTTCACCAAGCTTCCTTTCTTTTCAGCGATCCTATAAAACATTCAAATGCAATCTTATCACATTATGTATTAAGAATTAATGAATAGGAACTTAATGGAGTTAGATAGTGGATTTTACCTGAAGCGCAGCCATACTCTTTGACTCTCCCATCTTCTAGACTCTTTAGGCTCTTTGGGTAGACTTGTATCCAACGCCCTTTCTTTTGGCAGCAAACGCAGGTCGTTTCTCCTAGAACGTCCTCGGAAGCATGGTCGGTTGACTTTTCCAACAAATACGCTCCATTGCTTCGCCAAATCATTTCTGATTCAGCAGCAATGAGCATGTAAGTTAGGTCAATGAGGTTGTCGTCATGATCCATCATATAATACTTTCTTTTGAACTCATTATATGATTCAGGAAGTGACTGCAAAACCCAATTCACAGCCAACTCATATGGGAATGACACACCCAACATTATCAACCTATCAATGTGTGATTTCATTCCTAGAACGTGGGCACACACGGGTTTACTATCTTCATGCTTCATTTCCAATAGGGCCTTAGTGATATTGAACCTTTCAATTCTTAGATCTTGTGGGTTGGGGAGAACAATAGGAGGAGGAGGAGGAAGTGAAGCATGATTTCTCGTTCCTCGATTGAATCGTGGAATACCATCTTCATGTGGAATGCTTGTTCCACGGGATTTGGGAAGACCATAGTTGTCGAACTTTGACATCTACAAAACGGGAGAAAAACAAATTCAAGTTAGTTTATTGATTGAGTCCTTAGTAAATCACCCAAATGAGACACTAAGGCTAGGACCCAACACAATATTCTACAACTCGGGAGAGGGATGCCGTAACCCTAATTGCAGAATATTTGAAGGTAAGTGAATGACGATTCACTAATTTCCACCATGAAAAGCGAAAAGGAATTCAAGTTTTAAATCTATGAAAACTCCTAGATTCTTTGAGATTCATTGAACTTTCAATGGCATGTTTAAATCTCGATATGCCCCTCTTGTTTGTGACTGGGATGCAGAGGATCACAAAGCGGGTGTGAATAACCATGCAAACTTACATGGTTCCCTCACATGTTACAGTCACCTATTCGATGTGTCGGTAAACCACACACGCTCCACCGAACTATGACAAACATTGAGTCACCCTTTGCTACCTTTGCTTAGAACCATTTAGTGTGCCGGTTTACCACACACGCTCCACTAACGTCTTCGCAAGGGCACAAAGTGTAATTTCATGGAATTGCATCAATTCACTTTTGCCTAAGTAACTAAGATTGGGAATTTTATGAAAACATTTAGTTACTTTAATAATTCATTATACTTATAATGTAAGGTTTCGTCCTATCCTACCCGTTCGGCTAACGACCCTCCACTAGTCAAGAGTGTGGTAGGTAAGAGTGGATACTCATTCAATCGCCATTTTATAGGCAATTTCCTTAAACACCCCTTATAGACCAGCTTCGTGAATGAGGCCTACTAACGGTAAGATTGACTTTTACTCATACATATATATAATGTTAGGCTTTTAATGTTATATATAGTATAGGGTGTATTTTACACTTTGAAAATACTAGGTGGTTAAATTTAATAATTATACCTTTAATTCAATTAAATTGTAAACCAAAACTATTATGGATTTATTAAACCTCTTTTAATTATACTCCTTAATTAATTAATAAAACCATAAGGGTGTAATTTGAACTTTTTCAAAACAATACTTGAGTTTTAGAATTTAACATTCCTAAATTAAACTTCTAATCAACTTTTAAATTCCAAAACTTGAGGGCAAGTTTTGAAACATTTCAAAACATTAGGGTTTCAACTATTTAAATTTCAAAACAACAAAACTTTTGGGTTCAAATTTAAACTATAAAACCTAAAGGGGAAAATATGAAACTTTTCATAACTACAAGGATCAAATAACAAATAATCTAAATCACATAATTATCCATATTTGATTTATTAAATGATTTCTTGCAAAACAATTTATCAATTTAGTCAAAATAATTAATCAATTATCACATAAGGAAACAAATATTTTATTAATTGATAAATATCTTCAATTAGATCAAGAATATAGTCATATATATCATAAAATTGGATTTATATTGATCTAATATGATAAAGCCAAGTATCTCAAAGATAAACAACAAAAAATCCCGAAAACAGCTCCATCTGACGCTCGAACTCGCCGAGTACCACACTGTACTCGCCGAGTTGAGGCCTACTCACCGAGTACACTGTTGTACTCGCTGAGTTCATCAGGCAGGGAGGACAAAATTCGATTTTTGCAAACATATCAAGCAATAATACAATAGAAACCAGTCTAGGCTCTGATACCACTGATGGGTTTTTGTCAAAAGAACATCCTATGTGCTCATACAAACCCTAATGCTTGGATCTAGGTTTCTCTATTGTACATGCAAGTTATCCAAGACTATAAACCCTAATTCTAGCATACAAGTAATCATATTAACATAAGAATAGGTTTAAGATGTTACCTTGATTGTTATGTAGCAATAACAATCCCAATTCCTCCTTGAATTGACTTTGGAATGCTTAGAGTCACAAGTGTCACTCCTCTAATGGCTTACAAACACCATAAGCAAGTGGAGAAGGTATAAAGAGAGAGGAGAGAGGTAGGAATTCGTCCTTAGATGCTCTAGGGATCAAGTGCACGAAATCCTAAGGCCTTAGGGGTCTTTATATAGGGTTGGGATTAGGGTTTCAGTCCTTATCCTTATCTAGTTACTTGCCCATCAAGCAACCATAAGATAAACCTTGAAAATCCCTATCTCTTGGACCTTGGACGATTTTAAGGATATCCTTATCCTTGAATTCGTCCATCCTTTAACAAGGATAACTAACCATTTCCCTATTTTGCAACTATCACATAATTACAATTCAGCCCCTCTAGTTTAATTAATTACACTTGATCACAAAATTAATTCTTAATTAATTATTGACCAATATTAATTAAACAAATAATTTCTCCTTTAATATATTATTCTTATAACATATTAATAAATCATAATAAGCTCTCACTTTATTTATTTCTCCAATCAAGTTGCTTTGGTGAAGGCAACCCAAAAGGACCATGCACCATCGGGTCAAGTACATACCAAAATAGTTATGGACTTAGACACTAATCCAACAAAAACTTGAAGAGGCTATAAAAAAGCCAGACAACAACAGCAACCTAAACCATATACATCAGTACACCCATTAAGTACTACACATATAATTAACAAGTATAGAAAGAACATAAACATCATACACCATTTATTTCATAGATGCTACCCTACGCCTTGAAGAAAAACTCTACTCCAAAACATATTAAGAAAAATCATTTGACGCCCACAAATCGATTTGAAAGAAATGAAGCTAAAGTGATGTTTAATCGATTTAGGGTTCCAAAAATTGACACAAGTGATGTAGATCGAGATAGGGTTACACAAATCAACATAGAGATAGAGAAACATACCTAAATCAAAGAAGTATGTTGGATTCAATTAGATGACGAGGCAACTAAAAATCACAAGAAAGAAGTATGGGTTCAAGGAGAGGAAAATTTTGAGAGGTGAGAGAGTGCACCCTTCCTTCGTTTCAATTCCTCGCGTCTATTTTTCATTCTCCGCTTCTATTCTTCAATTCCCAGTCTTCATTTTCTCACCATTTCTCTTAATTATATAGAGAATCAAAAGGATGGAAAAGGAATTTATCTTTTTCTCGTTTCTCTATTTTCGAATGTTAACCAAACAAGAGAAATGGAATCGATTCCATTTTTCTCCTTTCATTTATCTATACCAAACACCCCCTAACATTATTTAGTCCCTGCAAATCATTACATATGTCACTACCACATCCAGTATCGAATATCCAAGAATTAGTATTGAATGCATATAATTCAATTACATATATACCTGAGGTGTAAACCTGGTTGGCCTTTTTTTTTCTTAACTTCTTCTAGGTACTTTGGCCAGTTTCATTTCTAGTGTCCCTTTTCATTACAGTGAAAGAAATCAGAGTCGGCAACAAGTTTGGGCTTAGGAGTTGGGTTGGTAGCAGGAGGCTTCCCTTGACCCATTCCATTGCCCTTACTTTTCTTGGAAACTTTTCCTTTCCCCTTACCGGTAGCATTATCGATTTTATTCTTTGAGATTTAACCCTCGCGGATCATCATCACTTAATTCCAAGATTTCTTGATGTTTGCCTCGGCATTCTTAAGCATCGAATGAAGCTTATTGATACTTCTCTCCCAGTTATTCATATTAAAATTCAACAAGAATTAATTGAATGACTTTGGTAATGAGGCTAGGATCACATTGATCGCTAGCTCATCCCCAAATTGCAATCTGAGGCATGCAAGTTGCTCAGTGTAAGCTTTCATTTTGAGCACATGTGCACTCATAAAAGAACCCTCGGCCATTTTGCATCCAATGAATGCACTAAAGTCTCAAACCTTTCTTGCTTAGCCTGAATTTGAAGCATGATTCTCATTTGTTCAATCATGTCAAATGCTTCATGGAACTCAAAGGTTTTCAGAAGCTCAGGATTCATTGTTGCAAGCAAGATACAAGTCACTTTGGTCGAATCATTTATATGTTTCACCTAGGCATCTTTCAATGCCTTGGCAGTATTGGATGGGAGCTCTTATGGAATAGGTTCATCAAGGACATAGTCCTTTTTCTCAAGTTTGAGGACAATCCTAAGTTGTCTGAACAAATCAAGAAAGTTAGGTACACTTATTTTTTCTTTTTCGAGGATGGATCAGATGGTGAGTGATGAGGTGGTTATAGTTGGGGTAGTTTTCTACAAAATAATAAGATTCTGTGACAACCGCCAAATTCCAGTCAAGTCAAAGTCAACTAAAGTCAACAAGTCAAACCGATTGACTCAACTAACCCTTGTGTACTAGGGCTTACGTTAGGTAATTACTATACAACTCGCTATGCTAATGAGAAATCATCAATCGAAAAGTCCGTACATCAAGATTCCCTTAACCTAAAATTGTGGTAAGTAACGAACCAAACCGATAAAACAATGTTGCACACTCATCGAGAGTGTGTAAGGTCCTTAAACATGGCTTAACGGGGCTTACGGACCTTGCGTTGCGGAGCCAAACACTCACAAATGTCACACACGAAACCACTCTCAATCATTTTCATTCTATCTCTCTTTATCTACAATCTCTCCACGTATGTCAAATCTCTCCCAAATCTCTCTTTGTATGAGAAATCTCTCCAAGAGTGTGAAATCTCTCCCAAATCTCTCTTTGTATGAGAAATCTCTCCAAGAATGTGAAATCTCTCCCAAATCTCTCTTTGTATGAGAAATCTTTCCAAGAATGTGAAATCTCTCCCAAATCTCTCTTTATATGAGAAATTTCTCCAAGAATGTGAAATCTCTCACAAATCTCTCTCAAAAGTTCCTTAAACTTTTATAGTCTTTCGGGCCATCCCGACCCTTAACCAGGTCAAAAACCGCTCGAAAACGGAAGTCTACGCGAAAAACGGCCTAAAGGAGCCGAAAGCCCTCTCAAGGAACCGAAACCCTCTCAAGGAACCAAAACCCTCTTAAGGAGCCGAACCCATCTTGGGAGTCGGCACCTTGTCAGAAGTTAAGCTGTCAGAAGCACCATGAGGACCGAACACTGCTGATGAAGAACCCAAGCCGAACCTCGGATGGACAAAGGTTCCCTCGGACCGAAGCTCAGCAGACCGAACCTTCGCCTTTCGGTCCCCTCCTCTTCCTCTCGGTTCCTTCTTTCCCTTCTCTTGGTTCTCAACCTCTTAGGAGCCGAACCTCGCAGGTTCGGTCCAGGTTGTCGGTTTTTGACCCAAACTTCGTTTCAAGCCCGTTTTTCGAGATTTGAACGCGGGATTTTCACCCAAACTCATATTTTAATGTAATAAACCACAAATATTCATATTTTAATTATATTGTGGGTAAAATCTTTGCCTAAGAATAAAATCTAGTTGGTAAGATATTTAGGAGGAGTGTTGACTTTTCTTTAGTGTATGACACAAGCAACCACCCATACCCACTCCATGACCAACCCACACCCCTTCCCACCATACCTAGTCACATCCTTGTACCTTTTCCCTCTCTTTCCAACCATCCCCACGTTCTTAGAGCTGGAACATCCATCCTCTCTCCTCACACTTCATTCATTCTCTCATTTTCCCCCCAAAAGATCAAACACTTTTCTCTCAAACTTTTTCTCTCTATTTCGAGACTCCAAGGCCGATCATCAAGCTTTATCATACTCTTGGTAAGTATAATTCATCCTCCTTGTGATTATTACACTTCATTCTACTCAAATCATCGATTGCTTACACAAACTCCATCACTTTGATCTTAGATTCTCGAAAATCTGCAAGGCATCTTCAAGTGTTCTTGAGTTGAACACTTCCTTTCTCCAACATTCATCTACTGAAATCACATAAGGTGAGTTCATACCCCTACATTTTCATGTTTTCTCAAGTTTTTAGGGGGGGGGGGGGAGGAATACAAGTTAAAACACCAAGAACATAACTAAACTTTTCTAACAGCCTTCATCAGAAACGTTAGACTCCATTCACGGACTATTTTGGACAACTTAAACATTTTAGTTTTCAAAATTGTATTAGTTGCAAATATTTCAAGTTCTTACCTTTAAAATGACTACTTGCACATCTCCATACGATTTTTCTACAATTTATGGTGATTATTACAAAACTGCCTATCATTTCAAACATCAACCCAGACCAGTCTGTGATTATGGACTTGTTCACACAAGTTAGAGGTCATTAAAAATCATGAGAAAAATTATGGAGAAACTAGACTCATTTTCCAAACTCTCAGAATTTTTGGATTCTGATTTGGACCTTTGATGATTTTCCTATAAATTTTCTAAGAATAGCAAATCAAAATGTTAACAACTGAAAAATGCTATCAATTCCATTTCACCTTGTAACATGTTGAGCAAGGTGTAAATCTTTATGTGAAAATATGTTCTTACAAATAGATGACATTTTGTCTTAGTATGTAGACATACATCAGTTAACAAATGGACTTTTCTAGACAAAGCATAGAAATAACAATGTGTTATAATCAAAGTACATCTATTACATACAAACATTTTGGATAAACTATGTTAAGTATAGTTCATGTACATTACCACTTTTACCCTTGTTTTGATAAACCATAATAGGTATAGTTTATGATACACCACATAACACACTCATACAAAAAGGGTACATTTATACAAAAAGGTTCTACACTCACGCACACTACACGTAAACTTGTTAACTCAGGTTGTGAGACATTCTCTCCCCGTACGTCCGAGTACGGGATCCAAATTCCTGTAAGTTATAACCAAAATCTCTTGTAGGGAGAGCGTGATAAGTGTGTATAGATCTATATTGGGGTTTACATCCCACGCCTCGCTGCTAGCTACAGCCGGACCGGCAGGTCTGCGGGTGACAAGAGTCATAGGATCAGGGCGTCTGAAAGACGTTGTGCAGGTTACCTGTAGTCATAGTATGGTTATAGCGACTCATATAGGGAGCTAACAATACATAAAGTTTACGACACTTTTTGTAAATCAAAAGGGGTTTTATGTCAATTTAAAATCACTTTTTATATCATTAAGTACGGATATTATTGTACACTTTCGGTCTTGGTATTTAAGACTACACATCATTTGTTACGGAACTTTCCTTCAAATCAAAAAGGGTTTTATGTTGATTTAAAACCACTTTTATATCTCTAAGTATGACAAATACTTGTTATTTCTAGGTCCTGGGATTTAGGACCACATATCTTTTATAAAGAAAATATTGGATTTTATGGATACATACTCTATCGCTTTTACAAGGAAAACATTTTACTTCTCTAACGAAATCTCTTATGAACTCACCAACCTTTGTGTTGACACTTTTTCAAACAACTTGTATTCTCAAGAAATCAGTGAAACAGGAAAACCAACAGCATTTTGAGGATGGGATGTTGAATCGTCAAACAGTTCATTTGTCATCATAATGTAATTGATTTGAAACATTTAAACATATACATTGGTGTAACTTTTTTAATTATATTTATGATGGTTGTATTTACTTTGAGCACTATTATACTCGTTGTTGTGATACTACATGAAGTCCTCCACCCCCGGACGTTTCCGCCATCCTTGGTTTGGGGGTGTGACAGTTTGGTATCAGAGCATTGTTTATAGTGAACTAAGTATATCGAACCACATAAGATATACAAACTATAAATGTATTGGGACTAAGGTCTCTGATTTAAAGTTTTCAAAACAACTATACTTTTAGAAATAAATAGTTTCTTATTAAAAGTATACATGCATGCATACATACTAAGGTCAGCATCATTCTAGAACAAAACAAAAGTAATGATTGTTGAATGGCACAAGTAGGCTTGGGGATGTATAGTCAGGTCTGGGAAGGACAGAGTCTGATCAACTATGTCTAACCCAGAAGTGATTAGCATATGCCCGAGAATGGTTGTGGCATTGCAACAAGTCTAAAAACTTACCAATTCTATCTACAAACAAACATTAAAAAGCACAAATCAAACATTAAAATACTATAGGAGTATTTTGTAATACTATAACCAACTTATGTGAAAACTAAAGACCCCTATAAGTAATTAATTATAGAGTTAGACACCTCTTAGTTATCTCTTCCACTCCTATTCTCGCACGTATAACATAGCAAGATCCTACTTACCGAGCAACCCCTACTTTCCCAATCCGAACCCGAGAAATGGTGAATGGTTATGAGAAGAATCAGAAGCGGAACCGGAGGTAATCAATCCTCCATGCATAGCAAGGGTTTCCGCGAACCGTTTCGACTACATCAAACTTGTGCCCCGTTGGGCAACCGTGATCGAGGGTTGAATGTCGACAGCAATGACAACAACCACCGTGTGGAGACCAACGAGGGTGCTATGACCTCAACCACGGGGGACCGACTGAAGCCCTCGTGGCGAAGACCTAGCAGATCGCGAACATTGGGGGTTAAAACAGGTAGACTACAACCCGAGTTCGGAAACTGCGCGCTACTACAGACCCTACTGTCTCACGTACCCGAGACTCGGACATAGACTACTATTTCAGAGGCCAACATTCTTTTTAGAACCTTATCACAGCTCGAGCAGAGGCAAGAGAGTAACAAGATAGGCACATGGCATCCAAAGAGAGGAGGATTGCAGCCAAACATCGATTGGCAAAGCTACAAGGTGCATCGACTTTGCCTCAGGCATCGTAAGGGACAGATCGTCGTGAGTAGAGTTCATACAGCTCACAAGACCTTGTAAATTAGGTTCATGAGTATGCGTTGGTGCTACTCTATTCTAGGCGTAAGCACGACACTGCGATTTAAGCGGTCATACTAATCGAGAGATCTAGTTGCTATCAGAACTTTTCCTTGCATGAAGGTGAGACAGACCAGCATCGAGGTCAAAATTTTCACTGAAACCATAATTACTACTACTAGAATCATATTAACAAAATGGGTTTACGGCAGATCCATCAGACTCAAAGTTCTATTAAGTCTTAATCATACCACTAAGCATACATCAAATGGTCGTAAGAAAGACCTAGCTTGGATCAAATTTCAAGGTTTCACTTGGATACAGAACTACTAAAATACATGAGTTTATCATATAAAGACCCTCGTTATGAATTGTTTTCAAAAGACCATAAAACAGTCGAAATGCGTTACAAAATGAACTAAGATAAACTTAGTTAGAAAACTTGCGACGTATAGTCATCCTAAAAACTCATTTCCGTCACACCTTTAAACACCTTGGTTGAGAGGTGCCTTCTTCGTAGACCTATTGGGTGCGATCATACCAGTTCTAATGCATTGGATCCCATCAAAACTCCTCAGCTAAGTGTGGTTGGACAAACATGATCCTAAGAGGAGTAAAGCTTAACGCCCGTACGAAACCTACTTATGCCCACTACCATAACTCCGTTTCAGGAACGTTAGCAGAAACACTAAGAATAGTACAACAATTTGCAAAATTTATATATATGAATATAAATCGTAAGAATGCACTTGAGATAATTATCCCCACTCACAAAGTTGTTTTTCATCGTGAAACAGAGCTATGTCTTCACCAAGAGGCAACCAATCATCTAGCAAGGCGCCAACCCTGCAGATAGACTCTGCTACTTTTAAAGCTGCAGTCACGACAGCCGTGGCAGCCGTCATGGCGCAGCTCAATGCTAACAACGCCAGCAGGGATGGAAGCGGTACCGACAATACAGATAGTGGTAACAATCAGGAACACCAATGAGTGTCTACCAACGAAGGTGCCTCAGGCCACAAACCTACGAACAAGAAGCGAAAGTTTTGGGACGAAAAGAAGTGTAACCTACCTCAAAAATTCGCTAGAAGAAAGCAACCCGTAGCTGCACCTGCCATTACAACAGCGGTCAACACATAACGCGACACTAGCCACAAGGTCTGTTACCCGAGCGTCGGCCAGACCATATGAGGGATCACTTCCTAAGTGTAACAAGTGTAACTACCATCACACAGGAGCTTGCCGGATTTTACACTGTAACAACTGCAACAGGAAAGGACACACCGTCCATTTCTGCAACGCCCCGACTTAGCACATTGCTTCAACCCCCAATATCAATGTAAGTCCATTGTGCTTCCTATGTGGCGAAATAGGGCACTTCAAAAGAGACTATCCAACTGAGAGGAATGACGAAGGAGTGTGATGAACACACCAGCAGGAGCAGCAAGGGAACCATATTAGGACTTTTGTAATGTTCCCAACGACAAAAACGTTGAAGTACCATATGTTTGTAATGAATTTGGTATGCTTGCTAAAATCACCGTCTCTTTAAAAGTAGTTAAAATACTCTCTCGTTCAAATCAAACCAAAGACACTCATATATGACCCTAGGATCATTACCTCTAAGCTGTGATGGCTTTGTACATACATCGGGGTTAACTATAATCAAATTACTAAAGACTTGGAACAAATAATTCCAACCTGACTCATGTTCCATGTCAAGTAGTGGGAATTGAGTGGAGCCACCCACTCAACGATTTCACCAACATCAAATTATATACGACGTTCATATACCGCTCGATCACAAAATGACCTGTCAGGGATCATGATATCAAGTATCATTACTAGCTATCGAAACACTCCCACTATCAGTGCTAGACATTGTGGTATGAACCATCTATAGTAATAATAATATCGAACAAAACGGAACACACTGAAGAGAAACACAAGATACTCTATCACTCTAATGAGCACTTCTTACGAATACAACTTAACACATGTTTTACCTAAAGAGATACTATTGTCACCATTCAATTTTGATTGGTATAGGCCTCATCTTCCCGGTTTAACGACTACGAAATGACCCTTCACCTAACCCACCGAATATTGAAACCTTTGTCTCCCATAAACACATCCCGCACGAACCTCCGGGTCATTTCTCGCTGTGAAACCCCAAAACACGCACCAAAGGAGTGTTATACCTCCCGAAACCTTATCACAAGTACTTCCAGGAGACCCTTCGGGAATGTCACGCATACAGCAGACAAGGTTCAAGCACAGAAGCTTGGGAAGGATACAGTTAGTCTACCACTACTACGTGTATACGCGAGGATAATGTATAATTAAGATTCTACAGACATTGGATGTGTGCTTCTGCCCTATTTCCTGTTCCATGTCTGGTTGTGGACTTGGGGGTAGAGTCACCCATCCAACTGTCTTCCAAACCTTAAGTACATACGACCTATATACGCAAGTTAATGATAGATAGACCAGGTATGAGTCCTGCCATGAACTTCGGACCAGGTTACCCAGGAGTGCAAGTGAATGCCCTATCATCCGAATAAGTCTAGTCGCGTAAACCAAACCCACATGCTTCCTACCAAGATAAGCAATCGAGGAACACTACAGCAGGCCCTATGCAGCGCTCCGAGGAGAAGTCATTAATTATGGCTTAAGACAACTAAAGACGTACGAGGTCGGCTAGGTCACACATGACCTGGAAACTGTGAGCGGTAGTGTATGTCCTAGAGGTCTGGAGGCACTATCTCCACGACACGAAGCATACAATCTTCACCGATCATAAGAACCTAGAAGGCACGGACGGCGAGGCATGTTATCCCATGAACCGGATCTGGACACCGAGGTTGATGGATTTAGAAATAATGTCACGAACGAAGCACACGAAAACTCGCTACTCCCCTTCATCCAGGCTCGGACAACATGTGTCCGGACCTCAAAAAGTACCCTCGGTGGGTGAATAGGAAAGTAGACATCGTTACACATGTGGGCAAGTATCGGACTTGTGCCAATGACAAGAGAGAATAAAGGAAGGCTTCGTGTCTCTTACAACAACCAGTGATACCTGAAAGGAAGTGGGAGCGGCTAACCATGGGCTTCATAACCAAGCTACCCAAGACAATGGACCAGTTGGGGAACCGTCGACAAACTGGCCGAAAACGCACCCTCCCTACTAATCAAAGAAACCGACAGGATGGAGGAATCGACTAAAACGTACATCAAAGAGATTATGCGACCACAAGGTCTATTAATATCTGTTATCCCTATCAGAGATAGTAGATTCGTTTCGTGGCCCTGGCAACCATTCCAGGAACTAGGTTAGACTTGAGCATGGCCTACAAACAGCAAACCAACGGGCAGGACAAAAGGGATTGTTCAAAACTTGGGCGACATGTTAATAGCTTGGGTGACTAACTTCGGTAAAACGTGGGTGTGCTCACTTACCACTTGGCGAAATCGAAATGAACGAGAGTCTTAACTTTGTAGCGGGGAGCATAAAGGCACACATAGAATACACTATCATTTCAAAACAATAACTCCTTTAAATTGACTTAGCTCAAGTTACTGTTAGGGCCTAAATGTTGTAATAGTCGAAGTGTCAGTTAGATTGTTACGAAGTTTATTGTGTCTTCGTAAGAAGGAGTCTTCGGATGTAATGTTATTTGTACTAAGGCATTATAAAGAATAGTCTTAAAGTCTAGTCCTTAGTATTGTTATGCTTTTGTTCTCCTATAAATAGGAGTCTGTACTAAGTGAGTAGAACAACTTTTCACTCAGCTTTTACAGATTATTCTTTGTACTCTATAAAATCAAAAGCATAATATGAGCTGAACAAATATTATATTTACTCTGGTGTTCATCGTTATTCCTTTTTCTAAATTCATACTTGAATTGATTTTAAACTCGATTACAAATCTCATCAATTGGTATCAGAGCAAGAATCCTTTCTGTGATCTGATTTTCATACGTTCAAAAAGATTTTTGAATCTACTGTTTGATTCAAAAAGTTTCCGTTCTTTTTGAGTGTGAAAAATTCTTCTTGATCTCAATCTAGGATTTGATTCTGCAAAAATATTTGTAAATCGAGTGTTCTTTGTGTGATTTTGATTTGAAATATACAATTTGATTTCAATATTCTCAAAGTTTTTGTATCATCTTGAAGTTTTTGTCCGTACAACAATGGCGTCATTCAATCTAAATTCGAGGACATCATTTTCTCATTTGCTTGGGTCATCCACAAAAATTTCGATGCTTATTCCAGAATATTATGATCAGTGGGCAGATCGTATGTAAGATTACTTGAACGGAATGGATGAAGAATTATGGAAATGCATCTCAGGAGAAATCAATCAACCTGCACAAGTTCAGCCAATCGGTATGTCTTCAAGCAGTTCGGAAGTCGATAATCAAACCAATCATTTAAAACAACTGGAGAAGAAATGCATGAGGGAATTAAGAGGTGATTTGCCTCCTGTTGTGTACAATTATGTCAGAACATGCACAACAGCTAAAGAAATCTAGAACAATCTCAAAGACAAATTTCAAGGAAGTGAAAAGACGAAGATCACATCTGTGAAACAATGCCTGGTGGAACTCAAAGATTTCAAACAAAAAGAATCTGAGTCTATTGAAGTATACTATGATCGGTTCAACGAACTAATCTATCGTTGTAATCGTTATAGTATTACAAGGTCATCAATGGAATATAACTTGATATTTGTAATGGGACTTCGAAAGGAGTGGAGGAGTGTAAGCATGATGGTGAAAAATCAACAGAGTTTTGATACTTCGACTTTAAATGACTTGTACAATCAATTAAAATCTCATGAAAATGAGGTTAATGAAATAGCTGAGGAAGCAATAGCAAGTCTTGGTGGACCATTGGTACTTGTTTCGAAGGTTTCAGAAAGAGAGAATGAAAAATCGAAGTCTGATGAAGAAAAAGGTTTTCTGATGAATTCTGATGATGAGGCTGTTGCATTTTACTCAAAAAATCGAGTAAAGAAATTTTTTAAGAAACCTTTTAATCCAAAGAAGACATCAGATTCGAAGGGTGGTTTTGAAAACAAAAATAAAGTGGATGAAAAGAAGAAAGAAATAAAGACAGATTCGAAGAGTGAAATGGAGCAAATGAAGATAATATTGAAAGGTGATACAGGGATTAATTGCCATTATTGCTATGGAGCAAATCACTTGGCAGTAGATTGCTTGTTGAGGAAGAAGGAGGAAAAGAAAAATAAAACAAAGGATGAAGCGTACTACACTGAGAAACTGGAGGAAGTAAAGTCGAAGGCAAAGAATTTTTCATTGGTGGCTCATGGAGAAACTGAATCGGATGGCACATATCAAATATGGTCTTCGGGTTCAGATGATGAAGAGATGAAAAATCCATCACATGGAGCTATGTATGCAAAGATGGAAGAGGATTCAGATGAAGAACAGACTTACGAAGTGTGTGGGCAATGCTTCGTTTCGAAGTCTACTGATAGGTCGCCCATGACTACCAAGGTACGTAACATTCTTGAATCTTTTAACATTCCAGTTTCTGCATATAATTCTGAGTTAGTATCTTTTGATGAAACTGTTACTTACTTTGATTCAATTGTTGTGTCTGCTAGCAATGAAGCGAAAAAGTTAAGTGATCAATTACTAGAGACAAGAAAAAAGTTAGATTCAAAAGTCACTAGGATTGATTGCTTAGAATTGCAAGTTTCGAATATTATGGAGGATATGGAGAGTTTAGCAAAGGAAATAAATTTGTTGTTAGCACAAAGAAATATTTTTTGTAATTCTGCGAAAAGATTGTATGGAAAATTAACTGAATTACATCATTCGAGTGAAATAAGTAAGGAACAACATAGAAAATTACTACCATTTTTAGCTTATGATAGAGCTAAGGTAGATAGTATTTCATATGATTGTGAAAAAGAAAGTTCTGATTTTAACAAAGTTCCAGATGATAGGTTTAGATTTGGAATTGCTAAAGTCGAAGACTATCTTGATGCTAATGATTTAGTAAAAATTTTAAATGAGACCTTATCTAAATCAGAACAACTTCGAATTTTGAAAAAGACTGAGAATTCTACATCTAATTGTGAAACTAATTTTGCTGATATTGAAGATAATTCTGATAATATTAGTGAAATTAGTGATTTAGAAGATGTAGATTGTTCTCAATTGTCTGTCATAAATGTAGCAAATTCTTTTAAAGGGAAAGAAAAATGTGAAGATTTATTAATAAAAATTGAAACTGATGAACCCTCAACTTCGAAAGTTTGTGATATGGAGTTTGTGGAAATACATGATAGTCAAACCGATGATAGTGATAATGAGGAAGAAAATACAAATTCAAAGCCAATTCAAAGGTCAAAAGAAATTAAAATTCCTCGAGTGGTTGTTGATCAAGTCTATTTGGATACACAAGAATTTGAGAAAATTCTTAGTGAAAAAGGTGCTCATTATCTTGAATCGAATACTGTCATTTATCCAATCTTCAAATGCACTGATGATATTGTGTTCCCAAATCAAGTCTTCGTAACAACAGATAATGTTGAAAATATAAAGCCTGAATTCAAAAAGATGGTTGAGGAAGACAATATGCAAACTTCAAATGAAGGTTTCTTTTCAAATCAAAGCACAGTTGAAAACAATCTTACAAAGAATTCATATAAATTTCAACATCAAAAACCAAAAATCGTATGGATTGAAAAGTCAAAAGTTGAAAAGAAGACAGTTAACCCAACTGAAAATGTGTTCACAAAGCACGAAGGTGTTAAAACAGTCAACAAAGCAATAAAATTAAATTCAAAAGAATTTAAAGCTCAAGTTGAAAATTTTTCAAAGGAAAATAATATTTCGAAACGTCAAGCGAGAAAAACAATTTTTTGGCAAACTATTGAGTCATTAAATATGATATCAACAAATTTTTCAAAAGGAAGAAAAGTTTTTAGAGAAAAATCAAAGCCTCAAATTTTTGAAAAGAAAAATGCTTCATTTTCAAATATTAAAACAAAAGTTTCAATTGGAACAAAAACAAAACTTCCAAGAGAATATTTTCAGAAAAAGGATGGAACACATATTTCAAAATCACAAATCAATACGTCTTATCATGAATCATATCTTTCAAAACCAAAAGTGGATTATGTTCCAAATTCAGCAAAATGTTATAATCCTTTGAAGAAACAAGCTGACAAAGTCTCATATGCGAAGGGAATAACAACGAAAAGAAATATTGATCATTGGTTGGAAGGAAAAGGAAAAACATATCAATCAAATAAGTTTTCGAAAGAACAGATACAGGAGGCATATGACAAGTATGCTAATCCTTCAACAAATGGTAGTTCGTCATCCAAAGAATCAAATATTTCAGTTAAAGTTTGGCAGCCGATCACAAAAGCAAAAAGTGAAACATCACAAACTCAAAATGCAAAGGGTATAATCAGTGAAAATTTGAAAATAATAAAAACTCATATATCTGACCCTTCGAATGAAAATGTTAAATTTTTTGACAGTTTCAAAACAAAAGTTTATGATTGGGTTAATGGTTGTACTTTACAATTGAAACACAAACCTAATATGAATGGACCCAACAAAGCTTGGGTACCTAAATTTTTTCAATAATCGCAGGTACTTTGTGACGAGCAATATGATAACAAGTGGTATATTGATAGTGGTTGCTCACGTCACATGACTGGGAAGAAGGAAAACTTGCGTGATTTTCGAAGCCTAGAAAATGGAGGAGTGGTTAAGTTTGGCAATAATCACAAATGCAAAGTCAAGGGTTATGGAAAGATAACGAATGGAAATTTCACCGTCAACCGAGTTGCATTTGTTGAAGGTTTACAACACAATTTGATAAGTGTTTCACAACTTGTTGTGGGCACTGGAAATCAAGTTCTTTTTAATGAAGAAGGCAGTTTCATTTCGAATGTTGAGACAAAGGAAGTTTTACTTAAGTCAAAACGAAAAGGTGATATGTTTACATTGGATATTGTTCCTATTGTAGGCAAACATGCTGTGTGTTTACTTTCAAAGGCTGCTGCCGATGTTAGCTGGTTATGGCACAGGAGATTATCCCATCTCAATTTTCGAAACATCAACAAACTTGTAGGACAAGATCTGGTAAGAGGTTTACCCATTCTTAAATATGATAATGACAGTTTGTATGCAGCTTGTGAAGTAGGAAAACAACACAAACAAGGTCATCCTATCACAATAGATTCGAAGATTGTTGAACCCCTCGAACTCTTGCATATTGATTTATGTGGTCCTTCAACAATTGCTACTCTTAACAAGAAAAGGTACATTTTAGTAATTGTAGATGATTTTTCAAGATTTACGTGGGTTTATTTTCTCAGGCTAAAATCCGAAGTTCCACAAATGATGATTGATTTTATCAAGAAAATGGAGGTTTCATTGAAGAAGTCAGTTCGAAAAATTAAAAGTGATCATGGAACTGAATTCAAAAATCGTGTTTTTGATTCATTTCTGGTGGAGAAAGGAATTTCGCATAATTTTTCATCTCCTTATACACCACAACAAAATGGTGTAGTTGAGAGAAGAAATCGATCATTATGCGAAGCTGCAAGAACAATGTTGGCTTATTCGAATTTACCTCAATATCTTTGGGCTGAAGCTGTTTCAACTGCTTGTTTTACTCAAAATCGATCATTCATTCATAGACGGTTTAATGTTACTCCTTATGAAATAATCAATAATCGAAAACCTAATGTCAAATTTTTTCATGTTTTTGGATGTAGGTGTTTCATAATGAATCTTACGGATAATCTTTCGAAGTTTCAAACAAAAGATGATGAAGGAATTTTCTTGGGATATTCACACAATTCTGTTGCTTATAGAGTGTTAAATAAGCGAACTCACAAAGTGGAAGAAACTTTTAATTTGACATTTGATGATCATTACATTAAAAAGTCTAATCATCAATTTGCAAATTATCCTATTTTGCAAAATTCTTCAAATATAGATGATTCAATTGAAATGGATGATGATAATTATGAATCGATTTTTGGTATTTCAGATCAAGCAATTGATGCAGAAAGAAATGCACCCGATAATCAAACATCAGAAAATTCGAAGCATGACAATGATTCAATTTCGATTTTGAATCTAAACATAAATGAACAATCTGATGATCCAGTGGAGGGGGAGCACTTGGATTCAAATAGTTTTGTTGAGGGGGATCATTATTGTGAAAGTGAGAACATGTCAACAAATGTTAATGTTGAGGGGGAGCCAATTATTGAAGAAGAGCCGATTATTGAACCAGAGCAAAACATCGAAACGGAGTCAATCATCGAGGGGGAGCCCATACTTGAGAAGGATCCAATTCTTGAAGAAGAACATTTTGATGATGCTGAGGATTCAATTTCCATAAATGGATCAGAAACAGATGTTATGTTTGAAGATGCACCTTTGGATTTTGATCCTAATTATCCACAATTTGATAAATGGACAAGAAGTCATCCAAAAGACCAAATTCTTGGTGATCCACAAGCAGGTACAATTTGATAAATGGACAAGAAGGGCACAACTTCATGCACGAAATGAGGTATTAAATAATCATCAAGAGTTATGCATGTTTAATGTTTTTATTTCCAAAATCGAACCAAAGACAGTTAAGGTTGCAATGGAACACTCTGATTGGGTTGTTGCTATGCAAGCTGAATTGTCTGAATTCGAAAGAAACAAGGTTTGGAGATTAATTCCAAAACCTGTTGATGTGTCAATTGTTGGACTCAAATGGATTTATAAAAACAAAACTGACAAAGATGGAAACATTATTCGAAATAAGGCTAGACTTGTTGTTAAAGGATATTCTCAACAAGAAGGAATTGATTACGAAGAAACATTTGCCCCTGTCACAAGACTCGAGGCTGTTCGTATTTTTCTCGCTTATGCAGCTCATAAAGATTTCGATGTTTATCAAATGGATGTAAAATGTGCATTCTTAAACGGAGAACTCGAAGAAACGGTATATGTTGAACAACCACCAGGTTTTATAAATACAGAACATCCTGATCATGTTTATATTTTAGATAAAGTTGTATATGGGTTAAAACAAGCACCAAGAGCATGGTATGCAACTTTAACATCATTTTTTAAACAATCTAAATTTAAACAAGGATCAGTTGATCCCACTTTATTTCGAAAGAAAATTGGAAATCATCTGATGCTTGTTCAAATTTATGTTGATGATATAATTTTTGGCTCAACTGACCCTGCTTTATCTAAAGAATTCGAAGACTTGATGAAAAGCAAATTTGAAATGAGTATGATGGGCAAAATTAATAACTTTTTAGGGTTGAATATTCGTCAAAACAGGGAAGGCATTTTCATTAATCAGGAGAAATATACGAAGAATTTGTTAGAAAAGTTTGGAATGACGAATAGCACAAGGTTACGAATACCAATGGCAACGGGCATAAAGCTAACTCCTTCATTAGATAAATCTGTTGTTGATATCACTCTGTATCGAAGCATGATTGGGTCTTTATTGTATTTAACTGCAAGTAGACCTGATATTATGTTTTCTGTTTGTAATTGTGCAAGGTATCAATCGAATCCACGTGAACCACATCTAACAGCAGTGAAGAATATTTTTCGATATTTGAAAGGAACTACTTCGTTAGGTTTGTGGTATCCTTCGAAAACAGGGTTCTTTGTACAAGCTTATTCGGATGCGGATCTTGGAGGATGCAGTCTTGATCGTAAAAGCACAACTGGTGGGTGTCAATTACTAGATGGAAAGTTGGTCAATTGGCAATCGAAGAAACAAACATGTGTTTCAATATCAACCGCTGAAGCTGAATATGTTGCTGCAGCTGCGTGTACATCACAAATAATTTGGATTCAAAGTCAATTAAGAGATTATGCAATTAATATGAAAAAGATTCCTTTATATTGTGATTCACAAAGTGCAATAAGAATTTGTCATAATCCTGTGCAGCATTCGAAGACTAAGCACATTGCTCTTAGATATCATTTCATCAAAGATCATGTTGAAGAAGGGAATATTGAAGTTCATTTTGTGAAAACAACAGAACAATTGGCAGATATTTTTACAAAGGCATTGGATGAAAAATCATTTCTTCGTATCTTAGAAGGATTGGGTATGATTAATGGAAATTCACTTCTATGTGATAAAAGCGAAGAGTGATGGGTCTGAATCATTTGGTGAACTGACGGAAAGGGTGATTCAGTGTTCAGAGGTTACTGTTCATGGTCAACGCTTCGAATGCTTCGTATTAGGAAGCTTTATTTCTTGTTGAAGTACATAATCAGAGATTACTGTTCAAGTCAATGGTTCGAATGCTTCGTATTTGTACACATTTCAACTAAGGTTAGACTTTTAGTTTGTTTATTTTTTTGTGAAAAACCGGAAAAATCAAAAATATTTTCTTTTATTGAAAAATTAAAAATCCAAAAAGATTTTGTTTTGGTTTGTTTTTAATTTTTTTGTGGTTGCTTTACAGAATTCAGTTCTGTCTAAAGCGATGTTTGATTCTTTTGCTGCTCCAATGTCTTGGTTATCAAAGGCGGGTTCTACTGCATCATACAACAAGGAGACAGGTTGTGTGGAATTCACTATGGTGAATGATACGAGAATTAGGGTATCCAAGCGTTTATTTTGCAAGATTTTGGGAATTCCAAATTCTGGTCCTTATGATGAACTTTCTTCTTCTCAAGTTGTGTTCATGTTCAACGAGATGGGCCATCAACCCCCTTTGACGCGTATCAGTGATTTCAAGAAGTCTGGGTTACCTACGGTATGGAATTTTTTGTTTGGCATTTTCCTTCGATGTCTTACTGGACGAACTGTGGGTCTTGATAAAGGAAGGATGGAGGTGTATGCAATGGTAGCTGGATTGTATTACGATCTGCAACTAGATTACTCTGAACAATTGTGGACAGAGTTTTTAACTAGCATTTCGAAGACGAGTGCCAAGCAGGGGATTTCTTGTGCTCGTTATTGGAGTCTGATAGTACAATATGTTTATCAGAAGGAGAAAATCGAAGTTCCGGAATACGAAGAAAAAGCAGTGTTTCACATGTATGGTAGTCCGAAGGAGGTGCATGACGATCCGGCTATCTTTACAACAATAGCTCGCATTCCGGATGCAATGCTTAAGAAGGTGGATCCAACGAATGATGTGTTGGTGTCATATTTGCAATCCATTGACACAACTGTAGTTACTGGTATGTTACAAAACGAAGAGAAGAAGAAGCCTAAGAAATCGAAGAAGACAGAGGGTGGGTCTTCGGAAAAAGGGGTGAAGGTAGAAACAAAGAATCAAATGCCAATAGCTACATCAGGTACTATCGAAGAGGTGTCTCCAATTTTAACCTCAGTGGTTGATACACCAATAATCGAAGCGTCTCCATCAAAAGAAACGATTCCTTCGAAGACGAGTGTTTTTCGACGTATCAAAATCAAGAGAAAGTCTCAGCTGGTGAAGAAAACACATGTCACAACTGGAAATTTTGTGTCATGTAATCTATACACTCAAGTAAATGTTCAATCAAAAATTTAAGAGCATGTGTGATACCTACTATTATGACATCAAAAACTTCAATTAAATACATCATACAAGTACTACAAATGGTCATCAAACAATTGGAAACCCTAGAAGTTCTTGTTTAGGTCCATTTTGGACTAGGACTCCCTTATTGGACCCAAATGGACTAATAAGCTTCCAATTTGACTATCATGGGCTTAGAACCCTAATTGGGCTCTAATTGGACCCACAATCATTTATTTCAACATTTTGGGCCGTTTTGGGCCTAGAATGAAATGAATTAAAAGCTTTGATCCATGAATAACCTAAACTAGTCCAACAAAAATGTAAAAATCATACTATATTCTTTTAGGTTAAAACTCACCCAAACTAACTCTAATATTGGGCTTAGGGGCAAAAAGCCCAAATTTTCCTTTTTCCTTCAAGATTCTCGGCCCAAGGCCCAAGTCCAAGAAGAAATGGAGAAGTGTTGACTATTTGCATGCCACCTCACTTATATCCAACATGTTTCCATGCACCTCCCATACTTCTAGGAACATATCACTTCAAAGATCACTTCTTCTTTTCCTCTCTCACTCTCGGCCGAAACACACACACACATACACAAATCTCTCACAAATTCTCTCTGGAATACTCAAGAACACATCCTTCCTCTCCACTCAAAAATCTCAAAAATTAGGAGGCTTTCAAGAGGATATTTCCACAAACTCTTCATCTAAGGTAAGGTTATGCTTGGATCTATGACTTAGATTCTTTGTTTTATCAAAATCTCTTCCTAATCCATGCAAAAATCGTGATCTTGCATCCTAGAACCACCTCAAATTCGAGATCTTCAAGAAAAGGGTGCTAAGGCCAAAAATCACCAAGCTTTCTTCCATCTTTTCTTCAAAAACCGAAACCACACCCTAAGGTGAATTTCATACTCCCTATTTTTCTATTTTATAAGTTTTGTGGGGGGGGGGGGGAATACAAGTGAAAGTGTAGATCTACATGTGTTTTGTATGCCTTGTATGATTTCTATGCTTATATGTGTGTTTTTGTGTGTTTATAATGTTGGATCTAGCCATAAAACCCCTAAAAATCGAGATATACTTTATGTTAAATGATTCTAGCATCAAATATATTTCTACATACAAAGTGTTCAAGAAGAATAGCTAAATGGCTTAACAACATCTTCTTTGGGCTAAAAACTCAATTTTTGGACATAAAATGTTAAAAATATAAAGTTAAAGGGCCCAAAACGAAATATTTCGAATTCTGATGGATGAGATGAGTCAAAACAGTTCCCATAATGTATTTTCTAAAAATATACCCTTTTGGAGGATTAAAAACATAAATTTCAAGCTTAATGGGCTAAAGATGACATTTTCGGCCCAATAGGGCCCAATATGCGAAATTCTCTGTTTTGGAGGGCCAAAACTGTGTTTTTCTGTAAAAAAGTGGACTACTAGTGTTCCAAGTCCTTTTCTAAGGTTTAAAATGCTTTTCAAATTTAAAAAGGACCAAAGTTGCAAAAATTTTCCAATTTGGGCCAAAATTGTAAAAACTGCGAAAAAGAGGGTTACAACTGAGAAAACTGTATTTTCAGGGACTAAAACTGTTTTCAACTAAAAATGTGCTGAAAAATATCAATTCCAATAAGTTTTGATGTTAAAATGCCAAGAAAAATAGTTTAAGGACTAAACCGGAAATTTATTTATGCAAAGGGTTGAAAAAGTAAATCTACAAAATAAAGAGGGGCTGAAAACAGAAAATTTTCAAGGCTAATTCAATACACCCATCGTGATCAAATATTGGCACCGCGACTACCGACGAAATACAATACACAACAATACCAAAAATCGTTGTTAAACGAATTGATTCGGTCTCGAATCAATAACAACCCGAAACTACTAACACGGCGATAACTTGATTCACACAAGTAACATTTGGGAATTTAATACACACGTGAGAGTGCACAGACGTCGACGCACCATCTTTGGGCCCCAAAGTGTAAAATCTTGTTTGTTGGGCCTAGCTAGCCCAATGACCTGATCTTAAGGCCCGAAGACTTCTACCTTACGAGTTGTTGGGTCTTACATGATCTAACACAGCGTAAAAGGACTTTCAATGGCTTTTATACTATTGGTCCCCAAGGGTCCTTTGGTACTGCTAGTAAAGTCGGTTATTTTAATGCGAGGCGGGTCAAGGGCCCCTCGTACTCCTTTTTTTTTATCCCCACTCGGCTAATGGAGTTATCGAGGTCTTCGTGCCCTCTTTCTCTTCGGATGTGGGATTACTCGAAGTCAGGGCGGGTGGATTACGTGAATAGTACAGACGACGCCTACGGGATCGTTAGTATAGTTGTAAACTGGTCGTTTGCGTAACGCGTGTTTATAGCAATTCACCATGCGCAATAATCCGACGTCGCCTGGAATCAATGACTTCACACGCCGCGATGGTTTTATTTTCAACTTCATGGAATTCAAAGAATTAGGAAAACATCGGGTTTTCCTAGGGTTTTACAATACATACAGTTTCGAAATGTACACAAGCATAATGAACATTTTTTACAACTATAGAAACAAACAAGCATACTTATGGATCTTCACAAACTTCTTTTTACTTAAAAACTCTTTTCAGAAAATATCGGATTTTCTGGTGGTTTTCAAAGTAATACAAAACGTTGCTTTTCAAATACCGCTTATGAACTCACCAACATTTCATATGTTGACGTTTTTTTTAAAATACTTGTATTCTCAGGTAACAAGTAAACCAAAGGAAAACGTACTCAGTGATGGCTTGCAGTTTATTTATTTATGAATCGAACAATTTATTTTTGGGAATGTAATGTTTAAACAATGTACTCAATGTAAACTTTATCGGTTGTACTATATTAATGCCTGGTGACGAATGATGTTACGTTTCATATATATTCAATGCTATGGTATTCAATTAAGTCACGACAGCCCTCGGACGTTTTCGTCGTCTGGTTCGGGGGTGTGACAACACAAGTCACACATCAAGGGGTCACAGTTAGGGAAATTCCAGCTCCGGTGTCTCCATCATCTAAGAAACGAAGGGCTAAAGATCTGGCAAAATTTTTGAAGAAAACCCAACGAATCGAAGAAGTAGAACAAGTTCCTGAGACACCCGAGGATGAAATTCCAAAAGCAGTAGATATCAGTCAGCCTACTGGTATTTCGAAGCCTGATGATGTGAAGCTTATTGAACCAACTTCTTTACCCCAGGTTACATCAACAACTGATTCTCCAACATTTCAATCAATTATGGATCAACCATTTACCACTATATTCTCAACTCAATCAACTGATCCACCCCATCCATCCTCACCTATTGATGAAACCATGGCTGTTGATGATGAAACTGATAACGAAGGCTTTGGAGGAACGTTCGAAGCTCTTCATTTTGATAAAGTCGAAGAAGATTTTCCTGATCATATGTTGATGACCATGAAGCAGTTCAAGATTTTGAATTCGATATTGAATTCTATCTTGCAATCTCAAGCAGATGTGGGCAGTGCTGGAGTTACAACCATGGAAGTTGATTCAATAATGAAGGAAATGGAAGGCAGGGTAATTTTGAAGGCATCAGGATTAATTCGTGATTCAGAAAGTAGAGTTCTTGAGACGATTGATCAAAATGATATTTCTACAGAGAATCGAATCAATTCCCTGAGGTCTGGTTTTATGATGGAGGTGAAGGATCTGAAGATTGTTACGAAGGAGCGTCATGTGCTCTTCGTACAAGAATTCAAGAAGGTACGTGAAGATGTTAACATGCAAATTCGCGAACTTTGTGAAGACATGACGAAGGAGGTTCAGAATATTCAACAAGGTTATGAATCAGCACATCAGAAGATCGACATTATTTGTGATGCGGTTGTACAATGTGTCAAAATGTTCGAGCAGATGAATCCTCAAATGACCTCTCTTTTTGCCAAAGAAGAACAAAATTTTGGAGAGTTGGTCAGGTTGTTGAAAGAACTCCAAGACCTGTCTTCGAAATCTATCTCTCCAATTGTTTCTCAAGAATTTCTTTCTTAGAAATTTACTCATTTCGAAGCTATCCTACACAAACACTTAGCTCCATTACTTCGTATTTCAAGCCTTTTACCAAACGTATCGGATGCCCCACCTGCTGTCACAGGGGTGCAAGGGGGAGAAAAGATTGGTCATACAAAGGCTGTGGAACAAGTGAAGACAACTGAAGATACGAAGGTAGTTGGAAAAGTATATCCTTCGAAAGTGGTAGTAAAGCCAACTGTTGTTTCAGCTGCTCCAGTTATTTTGAATGTGACTACAACAGTTCCAATTTCAAAACCTATATCAAAAGGTATTGTAATTGAGAAACAGAGTGATGTCTCTTCTTCAAAGAATTTGGCTTCGTCAAATATTAAAGACAAGGGAAAAGGAGTTTTGGTTGAGAAGTCAAATAAAGAGAAGAAAGCTGAGGTGGCAGCTGAGGTTGAAAGAATGAGGCATGTTCAAAGTATAATGAGACAAAGAGCTTTGGATGGTTCGAATGTTGATAAGGGTGATCCTTCGAAAGTTTACAATTACGAAACAATAGAATCCAGGGTGATGTTTGATCACATGTATTCTTTTGAAAAGGTTCCGAAGAAGAGCTTTGTGGTGACGAACACAGATTTTGGTCAACTTGATTTTCCAATCAATGAAATGATGTTCGTTATGCCACAGTTCAAGGCTGAAACAAAATCAATGGAAATCGAAGAAGGAAAGAAGATGAAGATAAGATTTCATGCAGTATTAGCGAAGGCTCAAGAAGAAGTATGGTTTTTGGAGAAGATCAAGAAGGTGATATCTATAAAAAGGGATGTCATTTTCGAAGGGAAGTTTCAAAATTTGAATTACACTGTGGCAAGAGCAAGTGGAAAGTTACAAGAATTTACAGTGGCAGACTTTCCTTTGATGAACACATATGATCTCATCAACATTGCCTTGATGCTTAAAGACAAGTCATTTTCTTTTCTCCAAGAAACAGAACCAGATGTTTTCAGTCTTGGGTGTAGGCACATAAAAATATTTTTAGAGAATTATTTTGAGTGCTTAGCTCAAACAGATGTCGAACTTGCTACTGTGAAAGGCTTCGACATAACTGCACCAATGGCACCTTCGAAGAAGCAGAATGAGTTGAAAATTTATGAAGACGGTGAAATCTGTTTAAAGCCATTGGGGATTGTTTTTGCAGGAAAAGACAAAGTTGGAAGAGCTAAAAGGTTCTTATTTCAAACTTGTGAAGTGGAGAGATACACCAACTCACAATATACGAACTTAATTGTTCGTATGAATCATTGCAAGAAGAACTCGGAAGGAGATAAGAAAGAGATAAAGAAAGTTATCTCTTGGTACATGGAAATCCGAAGAGTGCTGATGTATGCCGTTCAATCACTGACATCTTGAAGACTTCAACCTTTATTCCAAAGGGGGAGATTGTTAGGGCCTAAATGTTGTAATAGTCGAAGTGTCAGTTAGATTGTTACGAAGTTTATTTTGTCTTCGTAAGAAGGTGTCTTTGGATGTAATGTTATTTGTACTAAGGCATTATAAAGAATAGTCTCAATGTCTAGTCCTTAGTATTGTTATGCTTTTGTTCTCCTATAAATAGGAGTCTGTACTAAGTGAGTAGAACAACTTTTCACTCATCTTTTACAGATTATTCTTTGTACTCTGTAAAATCAAAAGCATAATATGAGCTGAACAAATATTATATTTACTCTGGTGTTCATCGTTATTCCTTTTTCTAAATTCATACTTGAATTGATTTTAAACTCGATTACAAATCTCATCAGTTACAATAAGAAATTCCAAGGCGTCATTTAACATCAGGCGGATTGGTCCCCGCCATATCAATTTCTTGAACTACAAGTAGTTTTCCCCATCTTTTCTCCAAATTCATGAAGTCCCGGTCAAAGTGTTAATTTCGGGACGGAATTCCCTCTAATGGGGGGATGATGTGACAACCGTCAAATTCCAATCAAGTCAAAGTCAACTAAAGTCAACAAGTCAAACTGATTGACTCAACTAACCCTTGTGTACTAGGGCTTACGTTAGGTAATTACTATACAACTCGCTATGCTAATGAGAAATCATCAATCGAAAAGTCCGTACATCAAGATTCCCTTAACCTAAAATTGTGGTAAGTAACGAACCAAACCGATAAAACAATGTTGCACACTCATCGAGAGTGTGTAAGGTCCTTAAACATGGCTTAACGGGGCTTACGGACCTTGCGTTGCGGAGCCAAACACTCACAAATGTCACACACGAAACCACTCTCAATCGTTTTCATTCTATCTCTCTTTATCTACAATCTCTCCCAAATCTCTCCACGTATGTCAAATCTCTCCCAAATCTCTCTTTGTATGAGAAATCTCTCCAAGAGTGTGAAATCTCTCCCAAATCTCTCTTTGTATGAGAAATCTCTCCAAGAATGTGAAATCTCTCCCAAATCTCTCTTTGTATGAGAAATCTTTCCAAGAATCTGAAATCTCTCCCAAATCTCTCTTTGTATGAGAAATCTCTCCAAGAATGTGAAATCTCTCCCAAATCTCTCTCAAAAGTTCCTTAAACTTTTGTAGTCTTTCGGGCCATCCTAACCCTTAACCAGGTCAAAAACCGTTCGAAAACGGAAGTCTACGCGAAAAATGGCCTTAAGGAGTCGAAACCCCTCTCATGGAACCGAAACCCTCTCAAGGAACCGAAACCCTCTTAAGGAGCTGAACCCATCTTGGGAGCCGGCACCTTGTCAGAAGCGAAGCTGTCAGAAGCACCATGAGGACCGAACACTGCTGATGAAGAACCAAAGCCGGACCTCGGATGGCCAAAGGTTCCCTCGGACCGAAGCTCAGCAGACCGAACCTTCGCCCTTCGGTCCCCTCCTCTTCCTCTCGGTTCCTTCTTTCCCTTCTCTCGGTTCTCAACCTCTTAGGAGCCGAACCTCGCAGGTTCGGTCCAGGTTGCCGGTTTTTGACCCAAACTTCGTTTCAAGCCCGTTTTTTGAGATTTGAATGCGGGATTTTCACCCAAACTCATATTTTAACGTAATAAACCCCAAATACTCATATTTTAATTATATTTTGGGGAAAATCCTTGCCTAAGAATAAAATCTAGTTGGTAAGATATTTAGGAGGAGTGTTGAATTTTCTTTAGTGTATGACACAAGCAACCTCCCATACCCACTCCATGACCAACCCACACCCCTCCCCACCATACCTAGTCACATCCTTGTACTTTTTCCCTCTCTTTCCAACCATCCCCACGTTCTTAGAGCTGGAACATCCATTCTCTCTCCTCACACTTCATTCATTCTCTCATTTTCCCCCAAAAGATCAAACACTTTTCTCTCAAACTTTTTCTCTCTATTTCGAGACTCCAAGGCTGATCATCAAGCTTTATCATACTCTTGGTAAGTATAATTCATCCTCCTTGTGATTATTACACTTCATTCTACTCAAATCATCGATTGCTTACACAAACTCCATCACTTTGATCTTAGATTCTCGAAAATCTGCAAGGCATCTTCAAGTGTTCTTGAGTTGAACACTTCCTTTCTCCAACATTCATCTACTGAAATCACATAAGGTGAGTTCATACCCCTACATTTTCATGTTTTCTCAAGTTTTTAGGGGGGGGGGGGGAGGAATACAAGTTAAAACACCAAGAACATAACTAAACTTTTCTAACAGCCTTCATCAGAAACGTTAGACTCCATTCACGGACTATTTTGGACAACTTAAACATTTTAGTTTTCAAAATTGTATTAGTTGCAAATATTTCAAGTTCTTACCTTTAAAATGACTACTTGCACATCTCCATACGATTTTTCTACAATTTTTGGTGATTATTACAAAACTGTCTATCATTTCAAACATCAATCCAGACCAGTCTGTGATTATGGACTTGTTCACACAAGTTAGAGGTCATTAAAAATCATGAGAAAAATTATGGAGAAACTAGACTCATTTTCCAAACTCTCAGAATTTTTGGATTCTGATTTGGACCTTTGATGATTTTCCTATAAATTTTCTAAGAACAACAAATCAAAATGTTAACAACAGAAAAATGCTATCAATTCCATTTCACCTTGTAACATGTTGAGCAATGTGTATATCTTTATGTGAAAATATGTTCTTACAAATAGATGACATTTTGTCTTAGTATGTAGACATACATCAGTTAACAAATGGACTTTTCTAGACAAAGCATAGAAATAACAATGTGTTATAATCAAAGTACATCTATTACATACAAACATTTTGGATAAACTATGTTAAGTATAGTTCATGTACATTACCACTTTTACCCTTGTTTTGATAAACCATAATAGGTATAGTTTATGATACACCACATAACACACTCATACAAAAAGGGTACATTTATACAAAAAGGTTCTACACTCACACACACTACACGTAAACTTGTTAACTCAGGTTGTGAGACATTCTCTCCCCGTACATCCGAGTACGGGATCCAAATTCTTGTAAGTTATAACAAAAATCTCTTGTAGGGAGAGTGTGATAATTGTGTATAGATCTATATTGGGGTTGACATCCCACGCCTCGCTGCTAGCTACAGCCGGACCGGCAAGTCTGCGGGTGACAAGAGTCATAGGATCAGGACGTCTGAAAGACGTTGTGCAGGTTACCTCTAGTCATAGTATGGTTATAGCGACTCACATAGGGAGCTAACAATACATAAAGTTTACGGCACTATTTATAAATCAAAAGGGGTTTTATGTCGATTTAAAATCACTTTTTATATTAATAAGTACGGATATTACTGTACACTTTCGGTCTTGGTATTTAAGACTACACATCATTTGTTACGGAACTTTCCTTCAAATCAAAAAGGGTTTTATGCCGATTTAAAACCACTTTTATATCTTTAAGTATGGCAAATACTTGTTATTTCTCGGTCCTGGGATTTAGGACCACATAACTTTTATAAAGAAAATATTGGATTTTCTGGATACATACACTATCGCTTTTACAAGGAAAACGGTTTACTTCTCTAACGAAATCTCTTATGAACTCACCAACCTTTGTGTTGACACTTTTTCTAACAACTTGTATTCTCAGGAAATCAATGAAATAGGAAAACCAACAGCATTTTGAGGATGGGACGTTGAATCGTCAAATAGTTCATTTGTCATCATAATGTAATTGATTTGAAACATGTAAACATATACATTGGTGTAACTTTTTCAATTATATTTATGATGGTTGTATTTACTTTGAGCACTATCATACTCGTTGTTGTGATAGTACATGAAGTCCTCTACCCCCGGACGTTTCCGCTATCCTTGGTTTGGGGGTGTGACAGATTCATTTATTATCTTTGATATAGTTTCTTTTAAAATTAATTACCCTTTAAATTATGATTGAAAAGCTACGATGCACATAACTCAAAATAACTTGAGGTAGTGACCCACAATACAAGTGATTTTGTTGATCGATAGATTGTGATAACTAATTACAAATTTTATGTAATTCTTAGAATTAATGGGATCCAAAAATACATTTCTTTGTTTTAATGGCATTTTATTCATATCTATGCCTTAAGTCCATTATACTTAGGTAACATTTATGACATAAAAAACTTGATCAAATCATCCATTTAAAAAACTTGTGAATTATATTTCATAGATGCCTAGGTGACATTTATTCCATAAGTAAATAGAAAACACCTTGGCTATTATTTAACAATCCAGATAGATAAGGTGACCCAAAATCCACGAAGATTACAGAAATAATGCACAAGTGAATTTTAAGTGGATTGCATAGATTTGAAGTTTTGAAAAAAAAAATAATAAAGCTTTTATAACTGTTTTATTATTGTAGCATTTTAAAACATTTTGTATTATGAATATTTCATGCATAAAATATTTCATGATACATTTTATAAAGTTCCAAAATTATAAAGTTGAATTTATATCTCATATTCAATTTTATCGGTTAAAATTAATATTCAGTTTTAATTCGACGTTATAACGATAGAAACTGGTTTTTAACTTTTTAATAAAACTTCATTTTACTATGGAGTTATGAAGTTTAGATTAAGTTTAAAAAACATTTTGAAGTATTTAAAAGTTGGTCTATTTAAGAGTTCTAAAATTAAAACTATTTTTAACAAAAAAAAAAAAAAAACTCAATTTTTGACATTTTATCTTGGAAACCTCTATTTAAAATTCTAAACCTAAACTTGATGTTATTTTTGTCAAAATGTTTTTTAGTATGGAAAACATATTTTTATACATAAAACATTTTATAGCAACTAAATATAAACATCACAAGCATTCATTATAAATGTATAAACAAAGTCATTTTCTAGTAATAATTATTATGAGTCATAACAAAAATTATTAAGTCATTTCCTAAAAGACTTATTAGGACACTTCAAGATCTTCAAAATCTCCATGTATTGATAAAATCTTCATTACTCCATCTTGTTACATTTTTTTAAAAGTATATACAAACTAGTTAAACTAATTTATTATACATAAAAATGAACAATGAAATAATACATATTTATCTATTAAATCATCGTATGAATAAATAAATAACAAGCATAAATGTCCTAATGGATTGTTTATACACAACATTAAACATATTAACAAACAACTCTTTGTTTTTAAGGCAACTTTTTTATAACCAAATGCATGGAAAATGGTTATATAAACAATAAACACTTTTAAACTACAAGTTGCCAAAGAAAACAAATATGAACATTGCTTTAACCAAAACGAAATTCATGTTTGTTTCCTAAAAACCAAAGATTTTTTTTTTTTTGACAATCGAAACTTCATCCCTAATTTTGAAATATAAAGTTCAATACATATCGATTGAAGGCAAAGAGACAACAAGCTACGCCGTTAGCCCTTTCTGGATGGCAAAACCAATTCTTTTGAAAACAACATTTGTGGATCTAGGAGATATGACATTTAGAATGCATGACCCATTGGACTCTAGTAAGGAGCTCCACCGCCTCTGGTGCGAGAAATCTAAATGTATCGAATGCATTAAACATAAAAAATCGTTTTAACATATAAAAGATAGCTTTGATACCAATGATGAGTTTTGATACATACAAAAGAGTGTTTTTCATAAAAACCGACAATATAAGCATTTACAAATAACTAGTTTATTTTATGATATTTTAAAACAAAACCATCAAGGATCTTTTTACATAGGTTATAATGATATAAACACAACATTTGGAGCCTTTGAACCCACTTAGTTTTGTGATGTTGGAGTAGATAGCAAGATCAAAAAGTGTGATCTTCTCTAGAAGTATCTACCAGCAAGAGTAAGACACTTTGGAAAACTAGTTTTTTTTTTTTGTATTCTTAAGTTTCTTAAGTCTTCAAGTGTTTAAAAAATAAGCACTAAAGGATAAACAAAAGGCACCTCCAAAACACAAGTATCTAACTTCAAAAGTTGGAGAGAGTGAAGAGAAGAAATTCATACGGTTCTTTTAGAGAGTTTTTGGGTAAAAAAGAACTAGTTTTTCTCATGCATAAGACTCTTTTATGTATCCCCAAGTTAAACCCTATATTATATTCTAACGTAATATGTAGCATAAGGAACATGGAGGACAAATGAAGGGATGTTGACAAGTAACCTCTCACGTTTCTATATCATTTTGGTATGTTGGTTAAAAGAATAAAAAGACAAAATTTATGTTAGTTAATTTAATGATAAAGGTAACTAACTATTTAGTTCGTGGTTAATTAAAGTATCTAAAATATTTGTACATGACTTATTAATCATACCATATGATATAATAACAAGTTTGTTCTTTATTTTATTATGGTTTTCGTAAAACAATAATTTTTCTCTAATCACATACAAGAATTGAATTTATTTATTAATAATCAAATATTTAATAAATATTCAATAAGTACAGCTTGATTAATATATGACTCTATAAGATAATATGTTATTAGCAGTATCACTCAATAATGATTCTTGAACATATAGATGCAACAATATATTTATGGATTTCCCTGTTTATTTGCTTGATTTATAAAACCAAAATACATAATTAAACATAAAAGGTAACCATTTCATAAAACATATTATCCTACTCATCACAACGGAATTTAGATTTCTCCCAATCGATCCATCTTTGCTTTATGTTTATATATCTCCCGCGTTGTATTACCTATTTATGTGAAATGTGCAAAACGGAGTAAACATGAAATTAATATTTTCATCGTGTAAGCGACAAAGCAAAGCATGCTTCATATTTTAACAAAAATGAAAGTTGGGTCACTTTTTTATTTTTTGTAAGTTCGCTTTCCATGAATGAAAAAAACATGAACAATGCTATTTACACCAAGATATGCAAAAGTGCTCACGCTATAAAAAGAAGTTAAGAACATGCAAGATTTTGCCGTAACTCGCGGGTGGGTAACTTTGAAACCATGAATTCGAAGGTTGTATTTGTTGTCGATCAATATTTTATAAAACATATATTAAAAAATTTAATCAGTAAGTAATATATATAACATTTAAGAAAATCATAACCCAAAATCTGCCAAACACATTTAAGAGAGGTAAGCGGACATTAATTCTCAAATGTTTATTTTGGGATTAGCTTGTGTTTTTCGAGTTACAAAGGAATTGTGTCTCTGATTGTTTTTTGAACTCCAAAATTGATTTTGGTCAAAAATATTTATTGAATTATGATGTTGGCAAAATGAATTTAAGAAAAAAAATATTTGTATTAGTTTTTGTGGTACAAAAATCAATAATACAATAAGTTAAAAGAAATATTTAGCTAAAAAACTTTTTTTTTGAGGCTGTTATACTTAAAAAACTAACAATAGTTTTAAAAAATCATGTTGGAGATATTTTTGTGAATCTCTTTTAAAGTATATTGAAAAGCTATTTTAAAAAGTATTTTAAGATTGATAAAAAAAATTTACTTAATAAAATTAAAAAGTCAATAAATTGTTTTCAGAAGGAATCCCAAACACCCCATAACTTAGTGTTTGGTAAGATTATAAAGATAAGTTATCAAATATTATAAGAGCTATTGAGATATCTATAAGATAGTTGAACTATTTTTTATTTTTATTCTTTTCAGTGGATCATTCTAATAGTTTATGTTCGATATAGTTTCGGATATGCTTGAAGATCATTGCGGAGTGAAGTGGTGTTTTGCATAAATGTGAACATTGCCCTTTTGAATTAGGAAATTTTCAGAAAAAAAAAAAGTTTATATATTTAATATTTTGTATGAAAAATTGTTACTTTATTACTTTTATTTTTTTTCAAAAAAGATCATTTTATTTCTAAAAGATTTTCACAAAAATATTCAAATTACTAAAAGTTTTCAAAAAAACATATGATCACCATTTTATAAATTCGACATACTTTCTAACTATAATACTAACCATCAACATCATCTTTTGTTTAAGCTCAAATAGGGCGGAGCTAGAGGTGGCAATCTCAACCCAAATCCGCCAATCTAACCCAAACCCAACCCAATAAATAGTAAGTTGAGTTGAAATTTTGAAAACATTCAATTAAATGGGTCAAACTTTTAATCCGTTTACAATCGGGTCAATATCTTTACATATTTTAAATGTTTTTAATTTATATTTATTTAATATTATTATTTAGTTGATCATTATATTTCGATTACTTTTTATTTATCAAAAATCATGGGTTAGTAACCGTTACTAAAATTTGAGTTGATAAAAGTGATAGTCAAGCTGTCTAAAATTTAAAAATTAAACATATATAATTTTTATGGTTAAACATTTATTTGTGTTTGTGTTATGGGTCTAAAAAGTTATTGTTGTATAATTTTCAAACTTGAAAAATTATTATAGTTTTTAAATTGAATGTATTTTTATTTGATGGATTATTTGATTTTTAATCGGTTTTTTTTGTGAAAATTATAAACGGGTGAACCCGTGTTTAACTTGTTTTGTAAATTTGTTAGGTATGGAAAAACAATAAATAGGTCAACCTATTTAATAAAAAAGTTGGGTTGGACTGAGAATTTCAAACCCATTTACCTAAACAGATTGAGTTGGATAAAGATTTTCAATTCATTTAACTAAATATGTTAACCCGTTTATGACTCAATCAAACATGTTTATACTCAATCAAACTCATTGACACCTCTAGGTGTAGCCACATGAGAGCCAGGGTGGCCACAGGCTCATCCTCAAATTTTCATTTGTTTTTTTTTGCTTTTATATTGTTAATTTGTTATTGTATATTATTTTTGTGTAATTATAAACATAAATGTTCTTTAGCTTAACTGGTAGAATCGATGCATTTAATTCCACTTCATTTGAATCATAACTCCAAAGTTTTACCATTTATTTATACTCTCATTTTCTTTAACCGATCATCTAAGATTTTCAAAATATCAGTTTTAGAAATTTATATATCATGCCCCTCAATTTTTGTAAGATTTTATTTTTCCTATTATACTTAATTTAGTTATTTTTTTTGTTTTCTCATGCTACAACTCACTCCATTAAATTTATTTTGCTTATATAAAAAAGTTGTATTTAAAGGGACCAATTTTAGTGTTCGTACAAGGCCTTCAAAATCAACCGACTAACCCATCTATATGTGTGTGTTTCTAATTAATTTATAGTGAACATCCAAAAAAAAATTTGGTTCCACCCCTCCTTACATACATCATATATTGTTAACAAACTCATATTATTTATATATATATATATATATATATATATATATATATATATATATATATATATATATATATAAAATTGTTCATATGAGATCATCATATTTTGTAAAACATGTAGATGCAATCCTAACCATCCATTTTGGAGATCAAAATATTTTTAAAATGCAAAATAAATGAAAATTTTTGAAAAAATAAAGAAATTAATATTATTTTCGTCATTTAAATTATCCAAAAAATAAGTTAAAAATTTTCTATTTTTTTATTAAATATAGGTGTAATATTCTAATAAAATATTATACTGTAAATATTCGAATCGAAGTTTTAGAATATTATAATATTAAACTATAAATATTCAAACAATTCTAATAGAATATTATAATAAACCTAACAATTCTAGCAGAATATTAAAATATCTAACAATTTCAATAGAATATTAAAATATTCTAATATTCCAAGAATTCAATTTTAATATTTCTAATGTAATATTTTAGTAGAATATTTCACGTATATTTAAAAAAAATGGTAACTTTTTATTTTTTTATTTTTTGGATTAATTAAATGACAAATAATATTTAAAAAAAAAGTGATTTTTCATTTTATTTTGCATTTTATAAATTTGTTTTAATTTATTGATCTCCAAGATGAATGACTAGGATTGTATCTTCATGTCTAACAAAATTAACATCGTCTCAAATTAAACTCTACCGAGTGGCGAGTTTATATATCATTAAGGTATGTCACTTGACCCATCTTATTTATTTATTTTTTAAATATGAGATATATAGAAATAAAAATTGTAACCCATCTTTATTATATTTAGTGAATTACCTTAATTTTTTGGAAACAAAACATATGAATAACTCATAATTTTTAAATCTCGTACTTTATATTTCAATAGCCCAAATAAATAATTTATCCAAGATAGAGGTACACAAACGTTAGTTTTAACCGAATTAGGTTTATTTTTAAAAACCGGTTCGTTTTTTAACCAGTTTTTTTTAGAATAGGTTCGATTTTAAAGAGTTTTAGTAAAGATACAATTGTGAAAATATATCAATATTTAAGACCTTGTTTTGTATAATTGTAAGAATTTTAATTTTATTTTTTGCTTATACAACCTGACCAGACCCATAACCGCAACTAGTATTTTTTTATATCGATATCATTTAAATAGTAAACCATGTAGTTTTACGTTCTACACTCGCCACTGCCTATATATATATATATCTGCCTATATATATATATATATATATATATATATATATATATATATATATATATATATATATATATATATATATATTGTCATAACTAGAAATTTTGTGTCATGTAATCTATACACTCAAGTTAAATGTGGAAATCAAAAACTCAAAGAGCATGTATGATGCTTACTCCATGACATCTAATTTTCAAACAAGTGCACCATACAAATACTACAAATAGTCAATAAGCAATTGGAAACCCTAGAAGTTCTTGTTTAGGTCCATTTTGGACTAGGACTTCCTTATTGGACTCATTGGGCCAATAAGCCTCCAATTTGACTATCATGGGATTAGAACCTTTAAATGGGCTCTAATTGGACCCACATTCATTCATTTCAACATTTTGGGCCATATTGGGCCTAGAATGAAATAAATTAAGTATTATGAATCATAATTAACTCAAACTAGCCCAACAAAGTGTAAAAAAAAATCATATTATATTTTTTTGGGTCAAAAATCATCCAACTTAACTCCTATATGGGCTTAGGGGCAATAAAGCCCAAAAACTCTTTTTCCCTTCCATATTCTCGGCCCAAGGCCCAAATCCAAGAAGAGAAGAGGGGTTTGACTTTCTCATGCCACCTCACTTTTGCATGGGGGATATCCAAGCCTTTACACTCCAAACATCCATACAATCTCATTCTTCCATGCAAACATCACCTCAAGGTCTCTTCTTCTCTCTCTCCCTCTCCCTTCTTGTTTCGGCCGAGAGTAACCCACACACACACACCTCACAAACTCTCTCTAAATTACTCAAGAAATCATCCCCTCTCTCCATTCAAAAATCTCAAAAAATTGGCTTGAAGCCTAAGGATCATCATAAAGAAATTCATCATCTAAGGTAAGTTAATGTTTAACTTATGATCTAACTCCCTCCACTTCATTAAAATCTCTTCTAAATTCATTCACTCTTATGATCTTGCATCCTAGAGGTCGAAATCTTCATCATAGTGTGCTAGGGCCGAAAATCACTTCAAACTTCTTCCAAATCCTCTCCAAAACCGAAACCACACCCAAGGTGAGCTTCATACCCCCTTATTTTCGGTTTTTATAAGTTTTATAGGGGGAATACAAGAAAATGTGTAGATCTATCATTGTGTGTATGCCTTGTATGATTTCTATGCTTATATGTGTGTTTTTGTGTGATTATGATGTTGGATCTAGTCATAAGCCCCTAAAAATCGAGATATACTTTATGTTAAATGATACTAGCATCAATTATATTTCTACACACAAAGTATTCCAAGAAAAATAGCTAAGTGGCTTAATAACATCTTCTTTGGGCTAAAAACTCATTTTTGGACACAAAATGTTAAAAATATAAAGTTAAAGGGCCCAAAATGACATATTACGAATTCTGATGGGTGAGATGAGTCAAAACAGTTTCAACAATGTATTTTCTGGAAATATACCCTTTTGGAGGATTAAAAATATAAATTTCAAGCTTAATGGGCTAAAAATGACATTTTCGGCCCAATAGGGCCCAATATGCGAAATTTTCCAATTTGAGGGGCTGAAACTGTGCTTTTCTGTAAAACAGTGGACTACTAGTGTTCTAAGTCCTTTTCAAAGGTTAAAAATGCTTTTCATAATTAAAAAGGACCAAAGTTACAAAAAATTTCCAATTTGGGCCAAAAGTGTAAAAATTGCAAAAAATAGGGGTTACAGCCGAGAAAACTGTATTTTGAGGGACTAAAACTGTTTTCAACTAAAAATGTGCTGAAAAATATCAATTTCAATAAGTTTTGGTGTTAGAATGCCAAGAAAAATGGTTTAAGGACTAAACCGGAAATTAATTTATTCAACGGGTTGAAAAAGTAAATTTACAAAGTAAAGAGGGGCTGTAAACAGAAAATTTTCAATGTTAATTCAATACATCCGTTGTGATCAAAAGTTGACACTGCGACTACCGACGAATTACAATACACAACAACACCAAAAATCGTTATCAAACGAATTGATTCGGTCTCGAATCAATAACAAATCTGAAACTACTAACACGACGACAACTCGATTCATACACGGAAAAATTTGGGAGTTCATTACACACGTGAGAGTGCACAGACGTCAATACACCATCTTTGGACCCAAAAGTGTAAAATCTTGTTTGTTGGGCCTAGCTAGCCCAATGACCTGATCTTTAGGCCCGAAGACATCAACCTTACGAGTTGTTGGGTCTTACATGATCCAACACAGCGTAAAAGGGCTTTCAATGGCAAACGTGCTGCTGGTCCCCAAGAGTCCTTCGGTACTGCTAGCAAAGTCGAGAATTCACCAATGCGAGTTGGGCTAAGGGCCCTTCGCATTCACAATAGCCTTGAACGACGTAGGGAATTACCGGGGGCTTCGCACCTTCTTTTTCCCCTCGGTCGTGGAGCTACATGAGTCCGGGGGGTTGGGTTATGTGAATAAGTGCGAACGACGCCTAAGGGATCTTTTGTACGGTTGTCAACTGGTCGTTTTCATTAACGTACGTTACAACAATTCACAACTCACTGTTTATCCAACGTCTCCGGAGCTCAACGAATACACCTGTCGTAACGAAATAACAACACATAAACTAATTAAAGCAAAGTATTAGGAAAGCGTCGGGTTTTCCTACGGTTTTCAACTATTACACCTACGAACTACATAACGAGTTTTACAAATCGTATGCTTACATCTATAGAAAACAAACAAGCATACTTATGGATCTTCACACCTTTTTGACTATACTATTTTCAGAAAATATCGGATTTTCTGGTGGTTTTCAAACAATACAATACATTGGATTTCAAACATTACTTATGAACTCACCAACATTTCATATGTTGACATTTTTCAAAATACTTGTATTCTCAAGTAACAGGTAAAGTGAAGAAAGAATTGTACTCTATGATGTTTTGCGGTTGTTTAATTAACAATGAACAATTTATTTTTGGGCGTGTAATATTTTGAGACAATGTAATGGATGTAAACACTATCAGTTGTAATATTCAAATGTTGGTGATGAATGATGTTATGTTTCATGTATATTCATTGTGATGGTATTCAATTGAGTCACAACAGCCCCCGGACGTTTCCGCCGTCTGGTTCGGGGGTGTGACAGGTTGGTATCAGAGCTCTGTTTATAGTGAACTAGCATATCTAACCATACATTGATATGCAACTATAAACCAAAAGAGGGACTAACATAACTCTGAACAAAACAAGTAAAATACAATGATAAAACACCTTTGCTTGCATTAGGGATAAGGAACATAATGCCGAACCAAACAAGATAATGCTAGTATCTCGGTTAAATCAGGACTGTTCTTAGGGGTACCAAAGAGTGGATGTAGCCTGATCAACTACATTCTCTCCAAAGTATGACTAACACACGTTCTGATGAGATCGTGATAGCTAGGGAACCTAAAACTATACCCCTTTATCACCAAAAAGAGAACGCTTGCTTAGTCTGTACAATAGTTGTAGCATCCTAGGAATAATGTTAGCATATTTACATACTCGCACAGACAGCATGGCTGGTTTTCATCACCCTAGAGACCCTTATTTCCCTAATCAGGGGAATAACGGATGGTTAGAGGAAGAGCCTGAGGAAGACCCCGAAGAGGAATCCGACGGGGAACCGGAGGCTGGAGACGAAGGAGAGCCTGCCGAACCCGAAGAGGACGAAGAGAACTTCGAAGAGGAACCCGATGACAGTGAAGGGGGTGATTCGGACGCAGAGTCCGAAGTCATCAACCCCCCTTACCCGATCAGGGTGCCTGCTTACCGTGTGGGCCCCACTGGTCCTACCCCTCCCTGGGGTATTGATCTTTGGAGATGGAGCAAACAGCAGGGACAGCGACCCCCGTTCGGCATGTCACGCGAGTTCTTTGACCTGAGGGACGGAGGACCGGCCGACCGAGCCCTACCGGTCATGGTGAGACGCCTACAGAACACCGGCGATCTTGCTCAGGGCACTGCTGATCAGGTACGCCAGCTGTGGACTAGGGTCGAACGTGCGGAACAGGAGACACGTGACGTCCTTCGGGAGTTTCACATGAGGCAGGTAAGGTGGGAGTCTCGACTTCAGGACGCAGAACGAACAGTGGCTCGTCTTCAGGAAGCATCCACATCCTCGGCACCACCTCCGGACGCAGCTCATCGCGACTAAGGTTAGGTTTATCTTAGTAGGTCGTTAGGAACTATGCTATGTACCTCCGACTCTATGTTTAAGTGACTACACTACTCATAGAGCCGTTATGCTGTCAAACTAGTGTCACTCATGTATGCTCTTACGAGCAAATTTTTCATATATCAAATGCGGATAATATTAGTAAACTTTTACGTGCTTTGTTATGATATTACAAATTGCTATGTGTTGAGAATCTATGATGGTATGTTGAATGGTAGGAATGTTTTAGTACGTACATTGCACCTAGTCAGTAGGGTCACAACCTTCCGGAAACCCCAAACACTCAACATCTTTCCGTTTCATGACAGAAAGATGCCTCGCCGACCTACTCGCGGAAACCCTGGACCAACCCCACCCGAAGTTGACTCCACTGCATTCCAGGCAGCCGTGTCTGCTGCGGTCACCGCAGCTATGGCACAACTCCACCAAGGGAATAACGGAGGAGGCAACGGGCAAGGGGCAGGGAGTTCGAACAACGGGATGAATCAAGGACCTACTAAAACATGTACCTACAAGGACTTTACGAACGTCAAACCACGAACTTTTAACGGCACTGGAGGAGTGATCACTCTGAAGCGATGGATCGAGAAGGTGGAATCGGTATTCGAGATATGCGATTGTCCTGAACAGATGAAAGTGAAGTTCGCAGCTTGCACTCTGGTCGACCAAGCGCTCACATGGTGGAACGGGCACGTGGAATCCATGACACTCCCGGTAGCCAACTCCATGTCGTGGTCGGAGATGAAGGAAATGTTGATGGTTGAATACTGTCCGCGCGGCGAGATACAGAAAATGGAGCAGGAACTGTGGAACCTCACTGTGCAGAATGCGAATATCGATGCCTACATATCGAGATTTAGCGAACTATCCTTGTTGTGCCCGGGTATGATCACCTCGGAAGGAAAGAAGATTGAGCGATTCATTTGGGGACTAACATCACCAATCCAAGGAAACGTGATAGCTGCAAACTTGGAAACATTTGACAGTGCGAAGAGATTGGCGAAGAAGTTGTATGACCATAACACCAAAAAGGGTGAGAAGCCAGCGGAGGCTGAAGGAAAGAAGGAAGGTGATGGCAGGAAGGGGAAGAACAATAAGAGGAAGGGGCGTCAGGGCCCCGAGACCTCTAAGAAGTAGCAGACAGTGGCGGTTAACGCTGTCACCGCACCGGTCCCAGACACACCACATGCTCCAGCCTCAGCTGCTTCAAATGCTTCAAAACCTTATTCCGGTAATCTTCCCAAGTGCAACAAGTGCGGTTTCCATCACCATGGAGAATGCAAGGAGTTTCAGTGCACCAGTTGCAATCGAAAGGGACACACTACAAGGTACTGCAGGACATACCCTCCCCAGAACCAACAACAAGGAAACAGCAACAACAACAACCATCGCAACAACAACAACATCAATACCGGCGGCCATAATGCAGGGCCTAGCCACACCTGCTTCGGGTGTGGGAGGACTGGGCACTTCCGCCGAGACTGCCCTAACAACAACAATCCAGGAAACGGAGGAATAGGAAGGATGCTGACCATGGGTCAAGGAGAGGCGGTTCAGGACCCCGCAGTTGTGACCGGTACGTTTCTCCTAAATCACACTTATGCATGCATCCTATTTGACACCGGAGCGGAGCGAAGTTTCGTAAGCAATAAGTTTAAACATTTATTAAAACAACCACCCCAGAAGCTAAATGAAACCTTTACGGTGGAAATGGCCAATGGGAAAACCGAATCTACCAGGGAAGTCTACATCGGATGTACCCTAACCCTCAATCAACACGTCTTTCGAATAGACTTGATGCCTGTATCAATTAGGAGTTTCGATGTGATTATTGGCATGGACTGGTTAAGCCCCCACCATGCTGAAATTATGTGTCACGAGAAGGCCGTTCGCCTTCGCCTTCCCAATCACGAAACCCTAGTAATTTACGGAGACAAACCTAGCATGAACCTTCGCCTCATCTCGTGCATCAAGGCACAAAAACATCTACGAAAGAACAACTTGGCGTTCCTGGCTCACATAGTTGATAAGGCCGAGGAAGAGGTTAACGTTCGAGACATTCCTGTAGCATGTGAGTTCCCAGACGTGTTTCCTGAAGATCTTCCAGGAGTACCCCCGGAGAGACAAGTGGAATTTCGAATCGACCTCGTTCCAGGAGCAACTCCTCTCGCTAAATCACCCTATCGGCTAGCTCCTGCTAAAATGCAGGAATTTTCCAGCCAACTCAATGAACTCTTGGACAAGGGATTCATCCGCCCTAGTTACTCGCCATGGGGAGCTCCAGTCCTTTTTGTCAAAAAGAAGGACGGATCTTTTAGAATGTGCATCGATTACAGAGAGTTAAATAAACTCACTGTTAAAAATCGCTACCCACTTCCACGAATCGATGATCTACTTAACCAGCTCCAAGGAGCTAGTTATTTTTCTAAAATAGATCTACGGTCCGGATACCATCAACTCAAAGTCCGGGAAGAGGATATTCCAAAAACCGCTTTCCGAACTCGCTACGGACATTACGAATTTGTCGTAATGCCCTTCGGTCTAACAAATGCCTCTGCCGCATTTATGGACCTAATGAATCGAATCTGTCGACCATTCCTCGACAACTTTGTCATTGTTTTCATCGATGACATCCTCGTCTATTCTCGAAGCAAAGAAGAGCATGGCCAACACCTCCGACAAGTCCTAGAAACTCTACGATCGGAAAAGCTATACGCAAAACTCTCCAAGTGTGAGTTCTGGCTCCGGAGTGTGAACTTCCTAGGTCATGTAGTTGGCCAAGATGGAATCCATGTGGATCCTTCTAAGGTCAAAGCTGTTGAAGGATGGGCAATCCCGACAACACCTACGGAAATCCGTCAGTTCTTGGGTCTAGCAGGCTACTATAGGAGATTCATTCAGAACTTCTCTAAGATCGCCAAACCACTTACCTCGCTTACGCAAAAGGTTGTACCATTCAAATGGACGGACAAACAAGAAATCGCATTCTGAACCCTAAAACAAGCTCTTTGTAGCGCCCCGGTACTATCGTTACCGGAGGGAACGGAAGATTTCGTGGTCTTCTGTGACGCGTCAAATCAGGGCTTAGGTTGCGTTCTCATGCAGCGTGGAAGGGTGATAGCTTACGCATCTCGATAACTAAAGACGCACGAAGTAAATTATACGACCCATGACCTGGAATTGGGAGCTGTGGTCTTCGCTCTGAAAATTTGGAGGCACTACCTGTACGGTACGAAGTGCACCATCTTCACGGACCACAAAAGTCTCCAGCATATCTTGAACCAGAAAGAGTTGAACATGAGGCAACGAAGATGGGTTGAATTGTTGAACGATTACGAGTGTGAAATCAAGTACCACCCGGGCAAGGCCAACGTGGTAGCCGATGCATTAAGTCGGAAGGAGTACTCCAATCGTCGTACGAAAACTCTCTCTATAACCATCCAATCTCACTTAGCCACTCAAATTGCGGTAGCTCAGTCAGAGGCAATGAAAGTGGAACACAAGACAAGCGAAGCATTGCGCGGGATGGAGAAGAACCTAGAGGCAAAGGAGAATGGAGTATACTACTTCATGAACCGTATTTGGGTCCCTAAAATCGGAGGATATAGGGAGGTAGTTATGAAGGAAGCCCACAAGACGCGATACTCCATTCATCCTGGTTCAGACAAGATGTATTTGGATATTAAACAACACTATTGGTGGCCTAACATGAAGGCGGAAATTGCTACCTACGTTAGTAAGTGCCTGACGTGTGCCAAGGTAAAGGTGGAATACCAGAAGCCCTCAGGGTTATTACAGCAACCAGTAATTCCTGAGTGGAAATGGGAGGGAATTTCTATGGATTTCGTGACCAAGTTACCCAAAACGTTGGATGGACTAGACACCATATGGGTAATAATCGACCGACTGACGAAATCTGCCCATTTCCTGCCAATCAAAGAATCCTACAAAATGGAGAGGTTGACGCGTTTATACATTCGAGAAATCGTGAGACTCCATGGAGTGCCAAAATCTATTATCTCGGATAGGGACAGTAGGTTCACTTCACGTTTTTGGCAATCACTCCATAAGGCAATGGGAACTCATCTCGACATGAGCACCGCTTATCATCCGTAAACGGATGGTCAAAGCGAACGAACCATCCAAACGCTCGAAGACATGCTCCGCGCATGCGTGATAGACTTTGGGAAGTCTTGGGATACCCACCTACCTTTAATCGAATTCTCGTATAACAATAGTTATCATTCGAGCATCAAGGTGGCTCCTTTCGAAGCAGTATACGGGCGTAAGTGTAGATCACCGTTATGTTGGGCTGATGTAGGTGATACTCAACTAGCAAAAACACATGCGTCGGACAAGTCGCTAACGGGACCGGAGATCATTCGCGAAACCACGGAAAAGATCGTCCAAATCAGGGCTCGATTACAAGCATCGCGCGACCGACAAAAGAGCTACGCCGATAAACGACGAAAGCTCTTAGAATTTCAATTCGGAGATCGAGTACTGTTGAAAGTCTAACCCTGGAAAGGGGTTATACGTTTCGGAAAACGGGGAAAACTGAACCCACGATACATTGGACCTTTCGAGATCGTCGCCCGAATAGGTCCAGTGGCGTATAAGCTGCAGCTACCCACAGAGCTAAACAGTGTTCACCCCGTGTTCCATGTCTCTAATCTAAAGTAGTGCCTATCGGATGAAACACTTGTCACTCCTCTTGACGAAATCGAAATCAACGAGAAGCTCCTGTTCGTTGAAGAACCAATCGAAATCATGGACAGGGAGGTGAAGCGTACTAAGCAAAGTCGCATCCCGATCGTGAAAGTACGGTGGAACGCAAAGCGTGGGCCAGAATTCACGTGGGAACGCGAAGATCAAATGAAGCAAAAGTACCCTCACCTATTCTAACATTCTCAAATCTAGCTTTCAAACAGAATTTCGGGACGAAATTCCCTCTAACGGGGGGATGATGTCACAACTAGAAATTTTGTGTCATGTAATCTATACACTCAAGTTAAATTTGGAAATCAAAAACTCAAAGAGCATGTATGATGCTTACTCCATGACATCTAATTTTCAAACAAGTGCACCATACAAATACTACAAATAGTCAATAAGCAATTGGAAACCCTAGAAGTTCTTGTTTAGGTCCATTTTGGACTAGGACTTCCTTATTGGACCCATTGGGCCAATAAGCCTCCAATTTGACTATCATGGGATTAGAACCTTTAAATGGGCTCTAATTGGACCCACATTCATTCATTTCAATATTTTGGGCCATATTGGGCCTAAAATGAAATAAATTAAATATTATGAATCATAATTAACTCAAACTAGCCCAACAAAGTGTAAAAAAAATCGTATTATATTTTTTTGGGTTAAAAATCATCCAACTTAACTCCTATATGGGCTTAGGGGCAATAAAGCCCAAAAACTCTTTTTCCCTTCCATATTCTCGGCCCAAGGCCCAAATCCAAGAAGAGAAGAGGGGTTTGACTTTCTCATGCCACCTCACTTTTGCATGGGGGATATCCAAGCCTTTACACTCCAAACATCCATACAATCTCATTCTTCCATGCAAACATCACCTCAAGGTCTCTTCTTCTCTCTCTCCCTCTCCCTTCTTGTTTCGGCCGAGAGTAACCCACACACACACACCTCACAAACTCTCTCTAAATTACTCAAGAAATCATCCCCTCTCTCCATTCAAAAATCTCAAAAAATTGGCTTGAAGCCTAAGGACCATCATAAAGAAATTCATCATCTAAGGTAAGTTAATGTTTAACTTATGATCTAACTCCCTCCACTTCATTAAAATCTCTTCTAAATTCATTCACTCTTATGATCTTGCATCCTAGAGGTCGAAATCTTCATCATAGTGTGCTAGGGCCGAAAATCACTTCAAACTTCTTCCAAATCCTCTCCAAAACCGAAACCACACCCAAGGTGAGCTTCATACCCCCTTATTTTCGGTTTTTATAAGTTTTATAGGGGAAATACAAGCAAATGTGTAGATCTATCATTGTGTGTATGCCTTGTATGATTTCTATGCTTATATGTGTGTTTTTGTGTGATTATGATGTTGGATCTAGTCATAAGCCCCTAAAAATCGAGATATACTTTATGTTAAATGATACTAGCATCAATTATATTTCTACACACAAAGTATTCCAAGAAAAATAGCTAAGTGGCTTAATAACATCTTCTTTGGGCTAAAAACTCATTTTTGGACACAAAATGTTAAAAATATAAAGTTAAAGGGCCCAAAATGACATATTACGAATTCTGATGGGTGAGATGAGTCAAAACAGTTTCAACAATGTATTTTCTGGAAATATACCCTTTTGGAGGATTAAAAATATAAATTTCAAGCTTAATGGGCTAAAAATGACATTTTCGGCCCAATAGGGCCCAATATGCGAAATTTTCCAATTTGAGGGGCTGAAACTGTGCTTTTCTGTAAAACAGTGGACTACTAGTGTTCTAAGTCCTTTTCAAAGGTTAAAAATGCTTTTCATAATTAAAAAGGACCAAAGTTACAAAAAATTTCCAATTTGGGCCAAAAGTGTAAAAATTGCAAAAAATAGGGGTTACAGCCGAGAAAACTGTATTTTGAGGGACTAAAACTGTTTTCAACTAAAAATGTGCTGAAAAATATCAATTTCAATAAGTTTTGGTGTTAGAATGCCAAGAAAATGGTTTAAGGACTAAACCGGAAATTAATTTATTCAACGGGTTGAAAAAGTAAATTTACAAAGTAAAGAGGGGCTGTAAACAGAAAAATTTCAATGTTAATTCAATACATCCGTTGTGATCAAAAATTGACACTGCGACTACCGACGAATTACAATACACAACAACACCAAAAATCGTTATCAAACAAATTGATTCGGTCTCGAATCAATAACAAATCTGAAACTACTAACACGACGACAACTCGATTCATACATGGAAAAATTTGGGAGTTCATTACACACGTGAGAGTGCACAGACGTCAATACACCATCTTTGGACCCAAAAGTGTAAAATCTTGTTTGTTGGGCCTAGCTAGCCCAATGACCTGATCTTTAGGCCCGAAGACATCAACCTTACGAGTTGTTGGGTCTTACATGATCCAACACAGCGTAAAAGGGCTTTTAATGGCAAACGGGCTGCTGGTCCCCAAGGGTGCTTCGGTACTGCTAGCAAAGTCGAGAATTCACCAATGCGAGTTGGGCTAAGGGCCCTTCGCATTCACAATAGCCTTGAACGACGTAGGGAATTACCGGGGGCTTCGCACCTTCTTTTTCCCCTCGGTCGTGGGGCTACATGAGTCCGGGGGGTTGGGTTATGTGAATAAGTGCGAACGACGCCTAAGGGATCGTTTGTACAGTTGTCAACTGGTCGTTTTCATTAACGTACGTTACAACAATTCACAACTCACTGTTTATCCAACGTCTCCGGAGCTCAACGAATACACCTGTCGTAACGAAATAACAACACATTGTCACACCCCCAAACCAAGGATGGCGGAACGTCCAGGGGTGGAGGACTTCATGTTCAGTATCACAACAATATGTATAACAGTGCTCAAAGTAAATACAACCATCATAAATATAATTGAAAAAGTTACACCAAAGTATTTGTTTACATGATTCAAAATCAATTACAATATGATGACAAAAATAAATTGTTGACAGTTTAACGTCCCATCCTCAAAGCGCTGAAGTTTTCCTGTTTCACTGATTTCCTGAGAATACAAGTAGTTTTGAAAAGTGTCAACAATTAAGTTGGTGAGTTCATAAGAGTTTTGTTTGGAGTAGAAACCGTTTTCCTTTTTAAAAGCGATAGGATATGAATCCAGAAAATCCAATATTTTCTTAGTTAGGTGTAAACAAAATATTCCTATATGATGTGTTGATGAACCCTAGATTGACCCGTAGATTTCCTCTATAATCATCCAGCGTATATAAGTTATAGAAGATTTAAGTCAGATAAAACGTCGAATGTAGTGGGTCTGCCCTAGGTCCACAACCCAACGAGGAACAGGAGATGAGGCGGGCACCACCAATTCTAAGCCAATCCAGACTAAATTCTTGTATGACTCAAGCATATACGCTCAATGATTATAGTTGAAGTCTAACAATGCTAACCTTTAATGTGAATATAACCTATACATACCATAGTTCACCGGGGAGTAATAGAGATTAGTGAACCTGAACTATGCATATGATAGCTTATCAAAAGTGATGGTGAATATAACCTATATGATGTGTTAATGTATTCTAGATTGACCCGTAGAATTCCCCTATAATTGTCCAACGTATATAAGTTATAGAAGATTTAAGTTAGATAAAACGTCGAATGTAGTGGATCTGCCCTAGGTCCACAACCCAACGAGGAACAGGAGATGAGGCGGGCACCACCAATTCTAAGCCAATCCAGACTAAATTCTTGTATGACTCAAGCATATACGCTCAACGATTATAGTTGAAGTCTAACAATGTGAACCTTTAATGTGAATATAACCTATACATATCATAGTTCACCGGGGAGTAATAGAGATTAGTGAACCTGAACTATGCATATGAATAGCTTATCGAAAGTGATGTGATGGTGAATATAACCTATACATATCAAAAGTGATGGTGAATGTGAATATAACCTATGCATATCATAGTTCACCGGGGAGTAATAGAGATTAGTGAACCTGAACTATGCATATGAATAGCTTATCGAAAGTGATGTGATGGTGAATATAACCTATACATATCAAAAGTGATGGTGAATGTGAATATAACCTATACATATCATAGTTCACCGGGGAGTAATAGAGATTAGTGAACCTGAACTATGCATATGAATAGCTTATCGAAAGTGATGGTGAATTCCTTTCTTGTAATTAAGTTCCTAGGGTAGATGAAAACATAAACTATACCTATTATAGTTTATTACTTTGTTTGTAATATGTATTTACCATAACTATACCGATTATAACTAACGCGTTCGTTTGTGGGGGTATAATGGCTTAACTATACTTATTATAGATTATCTTAATCGTCCATGGCGGCAATAACTCTTTTGTAAGTGTAAGACCTTTAATATTGTGTTTGTTATATAAATAACCCTAAACTATACCTATTATAGTTTATCGATTGATTTCGTGGGAAATGAGCATAGGCCTTACTTGTCATAATTTATCAATGTTTATATTTTAATGGATATAGCCTCGTAATATCGTATATATATATACATTTGTCATACTTGTGAAGGTGTAAATCCACTTGTTTTCTGATGTATGTCTATGTAAGAATACAAAATTTGTCATATATTGCAACTACACATAATCACATAACGATGTATACCTTGCTCAACATGTTACAAGGTGAAATGAAATTTATTGTGTTTTTCTGTTAATAACATTTTCTGTAACTGTTATTGGAAAAATTGTAGAAAAATCATAAAATGTCCAAATCAGGCTCTGTAACTTCTGAGAGTTTGGAAAATGAGTCTAGTTTGTTCATAATTTTTATTATAATTTTTAATGACCTCTAACTTGGGTGAAAAAGTCCATAATCACAGACTGGTCCGGATTGACGTTTGAAATGATAGGCAGTTTTGTAAAAATCACCATAAATTGTAGAAAAATCGTATGGAGATGTGCAAGTAGTCATTTTAAAGCTAAGAAGTGGAACTACATGCACCTAAAACAGTTTTGAAAACAAAAATATTTAAGATGTCCAAAACAGTCCGTGAATGGAGTGAAACTTTTCTGATGAAAGCTGTTAGAAAAATGTAGTTATGTTCTAAGTATTTTAACTTGTATTCCCCCCCTAAAAACTTGAGAAAACGTGAAAATGTAGGGGTATGAACTCACCTTGTGTGATTTCAGTAGATAAGTGTTGAAGAAGAGAAGTGTTCAACCCAAGAACACTTGAAGAATCGCTTGAAGATTCGAAGCTCTAACACAAATTTAATGGAGTTTGTGTAAGATACTCATGATTTGAGTGGAAATAATTGAGATAATCTTAAAGGAAATGGATTATGCTTACCAAAGGTGGAGGAAACTCTCAAGATTAGCCCTTAAATCTCGGATTTCTAGAGAGAGAAAGTGAGAGAGAAAGGAGTTTGATCTTCTTGTGAAATGAGAACAAATGAGAGAAAATGAGGAGAGAGGATGGATATCCAGCTCTCAAAACATGGAGATGGCTTGTGAGGAAGGTAAAAAGTACAAGGAAGTGACAAGGTATGGTGGGGAGGAGTGTGGGTTAATCATGGAGTGGGTATGGGGTTGCTTGTGTCATAAAGTAAGGCAAAGTCAACACTCTACCTTTGTACTTTACCTAACCTTATTTGGATAAGATTTTATCCTTAAAATGTGATTAAATCATTAATTTAGGGGTCTTATAATTAAAAATAAAGTTTTGGGTGAAAATCCTATGTTAAAATAATTAAAAATGGGTTTAAAACGTAAAAATATGCAAAAATGGGCGAAATCCGAGCTACCCAGCGAGACCCTTCGGATCTCGGCCGAGGCTCGGTCTCTGGGCCGAAGTTCGGTCAGATGGGGCTCGGCTCGGACGCGGTAGGCTGAGTCAGGAGGCGGAAGGCGAAGCGAAGCTCAGTCCGATGTGAAGCAGTCCGAAGCGAAAGCGGGTGGTTCGGTCCGAAGGGAGGCCAGAACCGAAGGAACTGTAGTGAACAGTAATGAACAGTAACTTCGGTTCGGACCTTCCTTCTATGTGAGGTTCGGTTCGGATCTCCTTCAATGCCGGGTTCGGTTCGGATGAACAGTGGTTTCGGTTCAGCTCATGAACAGTACTTTCGGTTCGCACCCTCATGAATAGTGCTTTCGGTTCGGTTCATGAATAGTACTTTCGGTTCGGAGGGTTCGTTTCCTAAAGTCCGTTTTTCGCGTAGACTTCCGTTCTTGGGCTATTTTTCGCCAAATTCGAGGGTCGGGATGCCCCGAGTGATTATAGAAAGTTGGGAGAGATTTCGAGAGAGATTTGAGAGAGATTCCTCGTTCTCAGAGAGATTTGGGAGAGATTTGACGTACTTGGAGAGATTTCACATACAAAGAGATACGTGAGAGAGATTTCACATACTTAGAGAGATTTGGGAGAGATTTGACATACTTAGAGAGATTTGGGAGAGATTTGACATACTTGGAGAGATTTCACATTCAGAGAGATATTTGGGAGAGATTTCACATACTTAGGGAGATTTGGGAGAGATTTGACATACTTGGAGAGATTTCACATACAGAGAGATATTTGGGAGAGATTTCACATACTTAGGGAGATTTGGGAGAGATTTGACATACTTGGAGAGATTTCACATACAGAGAGATATTTGGGAGAGATTTCACATACTTAGGGAGATTTGGGAGAGATTTGACATACTTAGAGAGATTTGGGAGAGATTTGACATACTTGGAGAGATTTGGGAGAGGTTTCACATACTTAGGGAGATTTGGGAGAGATTTGACATACTTGGAGAGATTTCACATACAGAGAGATATGTGGGAGAGGTTTCATTGGTGACCTTTTTGAGTGTCCGGCTACGCACTGCAAGGTCCGTAAACCTCGTTAAGCCCTGTTTAAGGATCTTGCATACTCCCGATGAGTATGCGACATTGTTTTATCGGTTTGGCTCGCCACGTACCTTAGTTTTAGGTTAAGGAGATCTAGGTATACGCACTTTTTGATTTAGGATCTCTCGTTAGAATAGAGAGTTGTTTAGGAGTTACTTATCATAAGCTCTAGCACTTACGGCAAGATGAGTGGACCGGTTTGACTTGTTGACTTTCGTTGACTTTGACTTGAGTGAAAATTGACGGTTGTCACACACATAAACTAATTAAAGCAAAGTATTAGGAAAGCGTCGGGTTTTCCTAGGGTTTTCAACTATTACACCTACGAACTACATAACGAGTTTTACAAATCGTACGCTTACATCTATAGAAAACAAACAAGCATACTTATGGATCTTCACACCTTTTTGACTATACTATTTTCAGAAAATATCGGATTTTCTGGTGGTTTTCAAACAATACAATACATTGGATTTCAAACATTACTTATGAACTCACCAACATTTCATATGTTGACATTTTTCAAAATACTTGTATTCTCAAGTAACAGGTAAAGTGAAGAAAGAATTATACTTTATGATGTTTTGCGGTTGTTTAATTAACAATGAACAATTTATTTTTGGGCGTGTAATATTTTGAGACAATGTAATGGATGTAAACACTATGAGTTGTAATATTCAAATGTTGGTGATGAATGATGTTATGTTTCATGTATATTCATTGTGATGGTATTCAATTGAGTCACAACAGCCCCTGGACGTTTCCGCCGTCTGGTTCGGGGGTGTGACATATATATATATATATATATATATATATATATATAGAGAGAGAGAGAGAGAGAGGTTCAAGTATTCTAACTAAGTATTGTGTGTATGTAGAAATGATTGTGGGCCGATCATTTCAAAAATTTAAATAAGGGTAAAATTGTAATCTTATCTATTAATTAATTTTGGTACTTACATAAATCTTTGATTAATCCCCTTAATTTAGTCAAGATAGTTTAAATAATTAAAACCCTAACTCACAACATATTCGTATCTTGTTCTTTCCTGTGCCTCACCCCTCACGTCATTCTCTATCTCTTTGTTTCTCCCTTTCTCGTTCCAAAAATCTTGAACTGGTTTAAATCAACGGAACAACAAAAGTCACAATTTAGTTCTTCTATATTCAAATCGTCATCAGGTCGTTGTCAGATGGATTTAGACTTCGATGGAGGAGATCGAGAATGGACAGTGGTGGAGGCAGCAATTCTTGAATCAAGAACGAACATATGACTTAAATCTCAGATCCTGTGTATCATTCAAAGTGATCCTTGGATCAAATATGCTCACATGTATGTTAAAAGTAGCTAATTACTAATATACGATCATTTATGTTATCATTGTTTTTATTTGATTACTAGGGTTATAAGTCAATATTTACTCACGTCTTTTTCTGGGTTTTTTGTTTCTATGAATATCAAATAATTTCGAATGTTTAGTCATTTAATTCCTGGTCGTTGGACTGAAAAAAAATTGTTAAGGAATGATAGTGAAGTTTAAAAGGAAAGGAAGGCAGCAATTGCAGAAGGAGGTATGGTTGCCTTTATTTTCTTTTTCTGCCTTCTATATTTGTTTCTCTATGATCAATTTCTTTTCATAAAATATACTTCTAATTTTTTTTTTATGCACCAGATGGAGAATGATACTCCTTCCTTCTCTCTATATTGGGTTCTTTCTGATCCTATCTTCCTATGTGTCAACTGCATTCCTAGGCTTTGTCATTGCAGGTGTTCTAACACTATATATAAGTGTTTTTCTTTCCCCCAATATCATTTACCATTTTTATACTATATTCTTGAATCTTGATTTTGTGAGGTCTTACATATCAAGACATATCATCTCTATAAAAGAAATAAGGGCTCAAATCAAGAAATAACAACTACTTGCATTGATTTGACAATATTTTTATTCTATTATAATAGATGTTTCTTATGGAATACATCATTATTCTTTTTATTTATCATAGATGTTTCTCACAAAATGTTTCTTATTATTTTTATTTGTCATGAACAGAGTCATGAACAGGTATATATGTGTATGCAGTAGAGACTGATTTGAAGCCTGGTGAAGAATGAAAAGTAAGGCAACAATATTCGTTCAGAATGGATTAGCATGTTTTTCCGTCCGAATGGATTAGCAACAATATTCTATAATGTATTAGTGTTTTACTTAGACTTCAATGTTTTTATTTGATTTTCAATCATTCTTAATTATATTCTTTAAGAATAAATGTAATTAATAACCATTATTACTTGTATTCTTTCAGAATGAATGTCATTTATATATGTTCATAGTTGTATTTGTTAAGAATGAATGTAATTACTGATTTTAAGATATTAAAATTCTTTTCATATAAAATTTGTATTCGTTAAAAATTATTAATCTTGATAATATATGTTTATAGTTTTCTGTCAGAATTTAATGTTTTTTTTCAAGATAATGATAAACACATTCTTTTAGAATATCCGAATTAATGTATTTATTATCCAAAAAATCAGATTTTTAAATTTTAGAGAATTAATTATTCCCTAAAATGTGCAATTTTCCTTTTCTAAATTTATGTTAATTGACTAAAATACCCTTAGAATGAAATTAGATGGTATTTTTCAATTATATTTAATTTAAAAATATGTATTAATCACTTTCTTAAAATAAGAAAAATGATTGGCTCACAATGATTACTTCATCCACACAATAATTAGTTATAATACAATAACCTAAGTCTATATATATATATATATATATATATATATATATATATATATATATATATATGGTGAGGTTCAATAGAGAACCATAATTAACAATGAACTAAGGAACCAATTGTGAGCGTCGGAAATCATAATGATCAACGGCCAAGGAAATAGATGTATACTTGTACATTGGACGCACACACACCAGATTATACCAAAAAATCCACTTCCTTACCAAAAAAACTCACTTCTTTTTTCCGTTTAAATTTTTTTTAGGCCACATTTTTTATCGAAAAAAAAAACGAATATACTGTTGTTCTCGATTTTTCGTTCTCTTGTCAGAGAGATTCATGTTGATATATAAAAAACAAAATTTTTTTCCGAAAAAAACCCACTTTATTTTGATAGTTTTTCAATATTTAAGTTTATTTTTATCAAAAAAAACTAATTATACCAAAAATATTAATTTTTGTACTCTATTGATAAACATCAACACCGACTAAAAAACTCTTTGTAACGACCCAATTTTCACGTCCAAAAATTTAATTTTTGATTAAGTGATTTGCAAAACATTTGTAACAAAATATCAACCGATCATATCATTTCATAAAAACATGTCTCTTGTCTGAAAACCGAATCGTAAAAACATAATAATGTCAGAGTACAAATCCCAGAATAATTAATAGTGCGAAAAACAATGTGTGTGTCTGATGTGCCGCTACCGCGCCAGCTCCTTCCCCTTCGCTGAGGAGGTACCTGAAACCAAAACTAAAGACTTTAAGCACGAAGCTTAGTTAGTTCCCCCATCGCACAACATACCATACAATCACATAGGATACATACTGTCAGACAATTATGGGGTGCCCGACCTACCCGATACGACCATTCTGGGGCGCCGACCTACCCGTACGGCCATTTTGGGGCGCCGACGTACCCATGCGGCCATTCTGGGGTGCCGTCCTACCCATGCGGCCATTCTGGGGTGCCGTCCTACCCATGTCAAACCATTTTGGGGTGCTGACCTACCCATCGGTCCTAACAACCGACCCTCGGGGACTATTCCACCTCCTACCGCTACTATCACATATATCATATCATAAACATATTATCAGACATATATGGGGTGTCCGAACCACCCTTCGGTCCTAACAACCGAACTTGGGGACTATTCCCCTCCTACTACCACTATCACATATAACATGTCATGCCAGCATATAAACATATCATCACGTACTGTCAGACATTTCTGGGGTGTCTGACCTACCCTTCGGTCCTAACAACTGAACTCTAGTACTATCACATATAACATATCATGCCAGCATATAACATATTAGGTAGTAGCAAACCTAGATGAATATCACAAAGACAATCATCTAACATAGACTCCTACTGGTGGGCCGACATTGTGGCCGTAGACCCACCGTTACTGGAAGGTAACTCACCTCGTAGTAGTTGCTGATCTGTGCAGGAATCCTCTGATTGTTGCCGCTGCTGCTTCGGAAATCCTCCGGCTACAATTCCCACAAAACACTTAGTCATACACTGCTCACTGTTCTTAGGGTAAAATGACCATTTTACCCCTGACCAAGTCAAAGTCAACTTCCTGTTGACCTGACTCGCCGAGTTGGTTCGCCAACTCGTCGAGTCCCTATCCTTGCATTTTTCCTTATACCCGTCTCTACTCGTCGAGTTAGGCGATGACTCGACGAGTTTTCCTTCTAATTGAACATCGACTGAATCATCATCTGACTCGCCGAGTTGTATGAACAAATCGTCGAGTTCATCTTCAGTTGATACATATGTCCTGTTCTTGACTCGCCGAGTTGATGAACAACTCGTCGAGTTCATCTTCATCCTTAAGAAAATTGCCATGGACTCGCCGAGTCTGCTCATGCACTGGCCGAGTCCCATGAATTTCCAGAACAATGGCTTGACCCAGAACGTTGGGTCACTCCCCTGGCATCCCTCAAACCTTTCCACACTCAACTGGGTCCTTTTGACCCTCAACTGATATGACAGAAACCTTGGACTCGCCGAGTCCAAGGATGGACTCGTCGAGTCGGCCAAATCTTCTCACTAAATCTTCGATTTCTGATGTACAACCCTTGATCAAAAGATAGATCTATGCTTCTACAATCGATCTAGCACGTAAAGTTACAACCATTACGTGCTTGCATGGGACTTTGAGCTCAAAAGGTCCTAAAACAAGCTCTTACAATGCATGGGGCCTTCTTTGAGTGCAAAATCCACTCCTTTCTGACTTGTAAACCCTCTAAGGACCTAGATCTGAAACATCAACCCCAAACCATGCTTGCAATCTGTTGGATAAGGTGTCTAAGTCCATAACTTATTTGGTATATGTTGGATAAGGTGTCTAAGTCCATAACTTATTTGGTATATACTTGACCCGACCCGGCATGGTCCATTTGGGTTGCACTTCACCCAAACGATTTATGGATAATTTTATGAGAATTGTATACTTGCGATTTATTAATATATTATAAGTTATAATATATTAATATAAAGTCATGTTATTTAATTAGTTTTAATCTTGAATTAATTATGAATTGATTTAGTGATTAAAAGGAAGACTAATTAAATCATGGGCTATTATATTTATATGGTGTGGGCTAATGCTCATTTGTTAATAGGCTAAGCTTATATGGGAGTCCATGGATGATCCATGGAGTTTTTAACCCATGGATCCTTGGAAAGGAAAAGACATGGTTTATTAGGGTTTCACCCTAACCATGACACTATATAAAGAAGCTTATGTTGCATGAAAAACACCCCTAGTGTGTATGTAATTCATCTAGTTCTTTTATGTTTAAAAGTACCCCATGCCATGCTAGATAGGTTATAAACCTTGGAAAATCAATATTTTGCATGTACCTTAGACAAACATATATCCAAGGTTTATTAGGGTTGCATGTACACTTAGGAAGTGTTAGAATGCTCAAAACCCAACAGTGGTATCAGAGCCTAGGCTTGTTTGTTTGATACTTGATGCAAAATAGTGAAAAGGTCGAATTTTTGCTGTCTGCCTGATGAACTCGCCGAGTCCATGGGGGGACTCGCCGAGTTCATGTGTAAACTCAACCTACTCGCCGAGTAGGTTCGTGCACTCGGCGAGTAGGAGCCTCAGAATGCAGATTTCTGACTTTTGCTGCTGGAAATGGACTAGAAACATTACCCTAAACTGTTTTGGTGTTTTAAAACTTTTTTTAGTTGGTGTAATGGTTGTTCTAATCCATTTACAATAGCTTATATCAAAATTTCATGATTTATATGTGTTCATATAATTCTTGAAACTTTGATGATCATGTTCATGTTCTTATGAATTTAGAAGATGATAGGAATTATTTGCTGAATTGTTTAGGAATAATTCTTGATCATTTATGTGTTTTAATGGAGTCCATAATTTGTCCTCAAGTTATGGATATCCAAGGGTCACTTCTTTTAAACACACATTTAAAACACATAAGTTACATAAAAATGAAGAGTCTTCATTTTTATGAACCTTTAATTCATAAGTTATGAAATGAAAAGTTTTGGATAGTTATAGAACTTGCCCTCAAGTTTTGGAATTTGTAAAGTTTGACACACTTCAATAAACTTTAATTCCGACCCTTAGAGTTTTAATAGTTAAAATTCAACACTTATACTATTTATAACATTAATGGTTAATTATTATATATATGTATAAGAATAAGTCATTCTACCATTAGTAGGCCTCATTCACGAAGCCCGTCTATAAGGGGGTATAAGGTTGTTGCCTATAAAATGGCAACTTAATGGGTGTCCACTCTCACCCACCGCTTCCTTGATCGGTGGAAGGTCGTTAGCCGAACGGGTAGGACAATGACTTTAAATCCTCATTAAAAGTATAATGATTATTATAAAGTAACTAAATATTTTAATTCCCAATCTTAGGTACTTTAGGAAAAATGTGAACATGGTGCTAGTCCATGGAATTCACACTTTGTACCTTACCAAGTCATTGGTGGAGCGTGTGTGGTTAACCAGCACACTAACTTGGACTAGTAAGCATCACGAAGGGTGACTTAATCTTCATCATAGATCAATAGAGCGTGTGTGGTTAACCGGCACATTGATTAGGTGATAATATTAAGGGTACCAAACGAATTAGTATGGTTATTCACACCTTGTTGTGTGATCCTCGGCATCCTGGTCACAAAACTTGAAGGGCACAATGGAGATTGAAACATGCCATTGAAGAGTTCAACGAATCTCAAAAGAATCTAGGAATTTCAAATCCAATTAAAACCTAATAATTCATTTCGTTTTTCATGGTGGAAATTGGTGAATCGTCATTCACGTACCTTTCAAATATGTTATTACTTAGATTACGGCATCCCTCTTCTAAGTATAATATATTGTGATTGGATCCTAGCCTTAATATTACATTTGGGTGTCTTATTAAGGACTCTATATATCTAATCTAAACTTGCTTTCTTCTTTCAGATGTCTTCCAACACTAATGCTTAGGGCTCTAACTCAACCGGCTCTTTCTCTCTCATGAATCTTTGTGGGAGAGTCATCTTTGATGGTTCCAACTTCATGGACTGGATTAGCAACATCCGGATGGTTACTCGTTATGAGGACAAGGAATATGTCCTCGATAAGGAGTTAAAGGAGCTTGATGAGTCCACTGCTACTCCTAAGGAGATCGCTGACTTCAGGACACATGAGAGAGATGCTACTAATGAGGCATGCGTCATGATGGCCACGATGACAGCCGAGCTCCAAAAGTCCTACGAGGACTTCTACCCTTTTGAGATGCAACAAGACCTGATGGAAAGGTACCATCAAAGTGCTCGTCAGGAGCGGTATGAAATAATCTCCTCCATGATAACAACCCGCATGAAGGATGGTGAATCCATCATAGGCCACATGCAAATATGCTCACATGTATATTAAAAGTATCTAATTACTAATATATAATCATTTATGTTATCATTGCTTTTATTTGATTACTAGGGTTATAAGTCAATATATACCCACGTCTTTTTATGGGTTTTTGTTTCTATGAATATCAAATAATTTCGAATGTTTAGTCATTTAATTCCTGGTCGTTAGATTGAAAAATATTGTTGTGGGAATGACAGTGAAGGGTAAAAGGAAGGGAAGGCAGCAATTTGCTGAAGGAGATATGGTTGCCTTCATTTTCTTTCTCTGCCTTCTGTATTTGTTTCTCTATAATCAATTGATTTTCATAAAATATACTTCTAATTTTGTTTTTTATGCACCAGATGGATAACAATACTCCTTCCTTCTCTCTATATTGGGTTCTTTCTGATCCTATCTTCCTATGTGTCAACTGCATTCCTAGGCTTTGTCATTGCAGGTGTTCTAACACTATATATAAGTCTTTTTCTTTCCCGAATATTATTTACCATTTTTATGCTATATTCTTGAATCTTGATTTTGTGAGGTCTTACATATCAAGACATATCATCTCTATAAAAGAAATAAGGGCTCAAATCAAGAAATAACAACTACTTGCATTGATTTGACAATATTTTTATTCTATTATAATATATGTTTCTTATGGAATACATCATTATTCTTTTTATTTATCATAGATGTTTCTCACAAAATATTTCTTATTATTTTTATTTGTCATGAACAGAGTCATGAACAGGTATATATGTGTATGCAATAGAGACTGATTTGAAGCCTGGTGAAGAATGAAAAGTAAGGCAACAATATTCGTTCAGAATGGATTAGCATGTTTTTCTTTCCGAATGGATTAGCAACAATATTTTATCAGAATGTATTAGTGTTTTACTTACACTTCAATGTTTTTATTTGATTTTAAACCATTCTTAATTGTATTCTTTAAGAATAAATGTAATTAATAACCATTATTACTTGTATTCTTTCAGAATGAATGTCATTTATATATGTTCATAAGAATGAATGTAATTACTGATTTTAAGATATTAAAATTTTTTTCATATAAAATTTGTATTCGTTAAAAATTATTAATCTTGATAATATATGTTTATAGTATTCTGTCAGAATTTAATGTTTTTTTTCAAGATAATGATAAACACGTTTTTTTAGAATATCCGAATTAATGTATTTATTATCCAAAAAATCAGATTTTTAAATTTTAGAGAATTAATTATTCCCTAAAATCTGCAATTTTCCTTTTCTAAATTTATGTTAATTGACTAAAATACCCTTAGAATGAAATTAGATGGTATTTTTCAATTATATTTAATTTAAAAATATAATTGAAAATAAATAAAATGATTGGCTCACAATGATTACTACATCCACACAATAATTAGTTATAATACAATAACATAAGGTTATATATATATATATATATATATATATATATATATATATATATATATATAGCCTTAGGTTCAATAGAGAACCATAATTAAATGGAACCAAGGAACCAATTGTGAACGTCGGAAATCATAATGATCAACGGCCAAGGAAATAGATGTATACTTGTACATTGGATGCACACACACCAGATTATACCAAAAAATTCACTTCTTTACCAAAAAAAACCTCACTTCTTTTTTCCGTTTAATTTTTTTTAGGCCACATTTTTTATCGAAAAAAAAAACGAATATACTGTTGTTCTCGATTTTTCGTCCTCTTGTTAGAGAGATTCATGTTGATATATAAAAAACAAACTTTTTTTCCGAAAAAAACCCACTTTATTTTGATAGTTTTTCAATATTTAAGTTTATTTTTATCAAAAAAAAACTAATTATACCAAAAATATTAATTTTTGTACTCTATTAATAAACATCAACACCGACTAAAAAAAACCCTTTGTAACGACCCAATTTTCACGTCCAAAAATTTCATTTTTGATTAAGTGATTTGCAAAACATTTGTAACAAAATATCAACCGATCATATCATTTCATAAAAACATGTCTCGTGTCTAAAAACCGAATCATAAAAACATAATAATGTCAGAGTACAAATCCCAAAATAACTCATAGTGCGGAAAACAATGTGTGTGTCTGATGTGCCGCTACCGCGCCAGCTCCTTCCCCTTCGCTGAGGAGGTACCTGAAACCAAAACTGAAAACTGTAAGCACGAAGCTTAGTGAGTTCCCCCATCGCACCACATACCATACAATCACATAGCATACATACTGCCAGACAATTCTGGGGTGCCCAACCTACCCGGTACGACCATTCTGGGGCGCCGGCCTACCCGTACAGCCATTCTGGGGCGCCGACCTACCCATGCGGCCATTCTGAGGTATCGTCCTACCCATGCCGCCATTCTGGGGTGCCGTCCTACCCATGTCAAGCCATTTTGGGTGCTGACCTGCCCATCGGTCCTAACAACCGACCCTCGGGGACTATTCCACCTCCTACCGCTACTATCACATATATCATATCATAAACATATTATCAGACATATCTGGGGTGTCCGAACTACCCTTCGGTCCTAACAACCGAACGTGGGGACTATTCCCCTCCTACTACCACTATCTCATATAACATATCATGCCAACATATAAACATATCATCACGTACTGTCAGACATATCTGGGGTGTCTGACCTACCATTCGGTCCTAACAACCGAACTCTAGTACTATCACATATAACATATCAGGTAGTAGCAAACCTAGATGAATATCACAAAGACAATCATCTAACATACGACTCCTACTGGTGGGCCGACATTATGGTCGTATACCCACCGCTACTGGAAGGTAACTCACCTCGTAGTAGTTGTTGATCTGTGTGGGAATTCTCTAATTGCTGCCGCTACTGCTCTGGAAATCCTCCGGCTACAATTCCCACAAAACACTTAGTCATACATTGCTCACTGTTCTTAGGGTAAAATGACCATTTTATCCCTGGCCAAGTCAAAGCCAACTTCCAGTTGACCTGACTTGCCGAGTTAGTTCGCCAACTCGCCGAGTCCCTATCCTTGCATTTGTCCTTATACCCGTCTCTACTCGTTGAGTTAGGCGATGACTCGACGAGTTTTCCTTCTAATTGAACATCGACTGAATCTTCATCTGACTCGTCGAGTTCATATTTAGTTGATACACAGGTCCTGTTCTTGACTTGCCGAGTTGATGAACAACTCGTCGAGTTCATCTTCATCCTTAAGAAGATTGCCTTGGACTCGCCGAGCTTGCTCATGCACTCGCCGAGTCCCATGAATTTCCAGAACAATGGCTTGGCACAGAACGTTGGGTCGCTCCCCTGGACTCCCTCAAACCTTTCCACACTCAACTGGTTCCTTTTGACACTCAACTGATATGGGACAGAAACCATGGACTCGTCGAGTCCAAGGATGGACTCGTCGAGTCGGCCACATCTTCTCACAAATCTTCGATTTCTAATGTACAACCCTTGATCAAAAGATAGATCTATGCTTCTACAATCGATCTAGCACGTAAAGTTACAACCTTTACATGCTTGCATGGGACTTTGAGCTCAAAAGGTCCTAAAACAAGCTCTTACAATGCATGGGGCCTTCTTTGAGTGCAAAAGCCACTCCTTTCTGACTTGTAACCCCTCTAAGGACCTAGATCTGAAACATCAACCCCAAACCATGCTTGTAATCTATTGGATAAGGTGTCTAAGTCCATAACTTATTTGGTATATGTTGGATAAGGTGTCTAAGTCCATAACTTATTTGGTATATACTTGACCCGACCCGGCATGGTCCATTTGGGTTGCACTTCACCCAAACGATTTATGGATAATTTTATGAGAATTGTATACTTGCGATTTATTAATATATTATAAGTTATAATATATTAATATAAAGTCATGTTATTTAATTAGTTTTAATCTTGAATTAATTATGAATTGATTTAGTGATTAAAAGGAAGACTAATTAAATCATGGGCTATTATATTTATATGGTGTGGGCTAATGCTCATTTGTTAATGGGCTAAGCTTATATGGGAGTCCATGGATGATCCATGGAGCTTTTAACCCATGGATCCTTGGAAAGGAAAAGACATGGGTTATTAGGGTTTCACCCTAACCATGCACACTATATAAACAAGCTTATGTTACATGAAAAACACCCCTAGTGTGTATGTAGTTCATCTTGTTCTTTTATGTTTAAAAGTACCCCATGCTAGATAGGTTATAAACCTTGGAAAATTAATATTTTGCATGTACCTTAGAAAAACATAGATCCAAGGTTTATTAGGGTTGCATGTACACTTAGGAAGTGTTAGAATGCTCAAAACCCAACAGTGGTATCAGAGCCTAGGCTTGTTTGTTTGATACTTGATGCAAAATAGTGAAAAAGGTCGAATTTTTGATGTCTGCCTGATGAAATCGCCGAGTCCATGGGGGGACTCGCCGAGTTCATGTGTAAACTCATCCCACTTGCCGAGTAGGTTCGTGCACTCGGCGAGTAGGATCCTCAGAATGCAGATTTTCGACTTTTGCTGCTGGAAATGGACTAGAAACATTACCCTAAACTGTTTTGGTGTTTTAAAACATGTTTTAGTTGGTGTAATGGTTGTTCTAATCCATTTACAAATTTCATGATTTATATGTGTTCATATAATTCTTGAAACTTTGATGATCATGTTCATGTTCTTATGAATTTAGAAGATGATAGGAATTATTTGCTGAATTGTGTAGGATTAATTATTGATCATTTATGTGTTTTAATGGAGTCCATAATTTGTCCTCAAGTTATGGATATCCAAATGTCACTTCTTTTAAACACACATTTAAAACACATAAGTTACATAAAAATGAAGAGTCTTAACTTTTATGAACGTTTAATTCATATGTTATGAAATGAAAAGTTTTGGATAGTTACAGAACTTGCCCTCAACTTTTGGAATTTGTAAAGTTTCACACACTTTAATAAACTTTAATTCCAACCCTTAGAGTTTTAATAGTTAAAATTCAACACTTATACTATTTATAACATTAATGGTTAATTATTATATATATATATATATATATATATATATATATGTATAAGAATAAGTCGTTCTACCGTTAGTAGGCCTCATTCACGAAACCAGTCTATAAGGGGGTATAAGGTTGTTGCCTATAAAATGGCAGCTTAATGGGTGTCCACTCTCACCCACCGCTTCATTTATCGGTGGAGGGTCGTTAGCCGAATGGGTAGGACAATGACTTTAAATCCTCATTAAAAGTATAATGATTATTATAAAGTAACTAAATATTTTAATTCCCAATCTTAGTTACTATAGGAAAAATGTGAACATGGTGCTAGTCCATGGAATTCACACTTTGTACCTTACCAAGTCGTTGGTGGAGCGTGTGTGGGTAACCGGCACACTAACTTGGACTAGAAAGGATCACGAAGGGTGACTTAATGTTTGTCATAGATCAATGGAGCGTGTGTGGTTAACCGGCACATTGATTAGGTGATAATATTAAGGGTACCAAGTGAATTAGTATGATTATTCACACCTTGTTTTGTGATCCTCGGCATCCAGTCACAAAACTTGAAGGGCACAATCGAGATTGAAACATGCCATTGAAGAGTTCAACGAATCTCAAAAGAATCTAGGAATTTCAAATCCAATTAAAACCTAACAATTCATTTCGTTTTTCATGGTGGAAATTGGTGAATTGTCATTCACCTACCTTTCAAATATGTTATTACTTAGATTACGGCATCCATCTTCTAAGTATAATATTTTGTGATTGGATCCTAGCCTTAATATTACATTTGGGTGTCTTATTAAGGACTCTATATATCTAATCTAAACTTGCTTTCTTCTTTCAGATGTCTTCCAACACTAATGCTTCGGGCTCTAACTCAACAGGCTCTTTCTCTCTCATGAATCTTTATGGGAGAGTCATCTTTGATGGTTCCAACTTCATGGACTGGATTAGGAACATCCGGATGGTTACTCGTTATGAGGACAAGGAATATGTCCTCGATAAGGAGTTAAAGGAGCTTGATGAGTCCACTGCTACTCCTGAGGAGATCGTTGAAGTCAGGAAACATGAGAGAGATGCTACTAAGGTGGCAAGCTTCATGATGGCCACGATGACAGCCGAGCTCCAAAAGTCCTATGAGGACTTCTACCCTTTTGAGATGCACCAAGACCTGATTGGAAGGTACCATCAGAGTGTTCGTGAGGAGCGGCATGATATAATCTCCTCCATGATAACAACCCGCATGAAGGATGGTGAATCCATCACAAGCCACATGCAAAAGATGCAAAGGTATGTGGACCGTTTTCTCAAGCTGAATGTGAACTTCCCTGAGGAGTTGGCAATTGACATCATTTTGCACTCCTTACCTTCTTGTTATGACCAATTTCGTATGACATATCATATGAAGAAGGACGAAGTTACTCTTAGCAAACTTCAAGGACTCTTGAAGACTGCTGAAACCGGACTTAAGGGCAAGTCGGTTGTTACCTCTACTACTCCTACTCCAACATCTACCCATGTTTTGGCTATCGGGCAAGGCAAAGGGAAAAAGAGGAAGTCCCATTCGAAGGGTACCAAGGGAAAGTCTCTTGAAGGCTCCTCCTCAAGGACCAAGAGCAGTTGTGTCACTCCTTCTGCCATTCCCAAGGATGTTGATTGCTACTATTGCCAGGACAAGGGGCACTGGAAGCGAAACTGCCCTAAGTACTTGCAGGATCTAAAGGATGGGAAAGTGAACCCACCCATGCAGGTATTTACACAATATTGTCTAATAACTCACCATATTCTAACTCTTGGGTGCTTCATACAGGATGTGGTATTCACATATGTTCAAATTTGCAGGGCCTAAGAAGAAGTGAGGATGTGGAGCATGGAAAGATAAACTTGATCATGGGGAATAGGAAGGCTTCTCCTGTTTCCAAGATTGGAGTTTATACTTTGTTGCTGAATATTGGGTTAAAATTAGATTTGAATAAATGTGTGTACTCGTCTGAAATGGCGAGAAATATTATTTCCTTTCATGGTTTGTACAAACAAGGTTTTACCTTTTCGTTTGATAATGAATGTGGTGGTATTAATGCTTTCTTTAATAATGTGTTTTATTTTAAAGCATTACCTTGTGACGGTGTGTATGAAACTGTGTCGGTTGTAGACAACTTAGGAAATAATGTATTGTATATTGATTCTTCTACTAGCCTAGATAAAGCATCATTGTGGCATTGTCGTCTTGGACATGTAAACAAGAAACGCATAGGCCAACTCCAAAAGAATGGAGTCTTGGAATCATTCGACCTTCCATCGGATGATAGTTGTGAATCTTGTCTTCTTGGAAAGACGACAAAATCACCCTTCACTAGCACTTGTGAAAGGGGTGAGGGTTTGTTGGACCTAATACATAGTGATGTATGTGGACCATTCAAGACCGCCACAAGGGATGCTAATTAGTATTATGTGACTTTTATTGATGATTTTAGTAGATATGGTTATGTCTACTTGATCAAACATAAGTCATAAACCTTTGAAAGGTTTAAGGAATTCAAACAAGAAGTAGAAAATCAATTGGGCAGGAACATTAAGATGCTTCGATCCGATCGAGGTGGTGAGTATCTTAGCACCGAGTTCCTTGACTATCTTAAGGAGTGTGGGATTGTCTCACAATTGACTCCTCCCAGGACACCACAGCTGAATGGTGTAGCTGAGAGGCGTAATCGAACTTTGTTAGACATGGTTCGCTCTATGATGAGTCGAGCTTCGCTACCAATCTCTTTTTGGGGGGTGTACCTTAGAGACTGCCGCCCATATCTTTAATCTAGTCCCTACAAAGAAGGTTACCAAAACACCTCATGAGATGTGGACTGGGAAGGTTCCCAACTTGGACCACATCAAGATTTGGGGTTGTGATGCTTTCGTGACGCGTGAGACTCATGACAAGCTCAAACCCCGAAGTGAAAGGTGTATTTTCATCGGCTACCCACAGAAATCCTTCGGTTACCTCTTCTACGGACCAAGAGAGAATGTGGTCTTTGTAGCAAGAAGAGGGGTTTTTCGTGAGAGAGAGTTTATGAGCCAAGGAGACAGTGGGAGGCAAATTGACCTTTAAGAAATTCAAGAATCAATTGGTGAAGGAACCTCAGACACTAGCAATCAACCTGAGGAGGAAACTCATGTTGAGCCAGCTGACGAGTATGTACCTCCGAGGCGTTCCACACGGGTTAGGAACACACCTGAGTTTTATTATGGTTTTCATACTACTACGGAAGGTGATACATTTATCAGCGATAGTAAACTGGTAAATTTGGATGAACCTAACAGTGTTAAGGAAGCCATGGAAGGCCCGGAGTCTGCTAAATGGAAGGAGGCTATGAACAGCGAGATACAGTCCATGTATGACAATCAAGTTTGGAACTTGGTTGACAATGTACCAGGATGTAAAACAGTCGGGTGCAAATGGATATTCAAGAAAAAGACCGACATGGAAGGAAAAGTGCACACTTAGAAGGCTCGACTGGTTGTGAAGGGTTTTACTTAGACTCAGGGTGTTGATTATGATGAAACTTTCTCACCGGTAGCGAAGATTAAGTCTATTAGGGTCATGCTAGCCATTGCTGCATTTCATGATTATGAAATATGGAAAATGGATGTCAAAACCGCTTTTCTTAATGGAAAGTTGGTTGAGGATGTGTACATGAATCAGCCAGAGGGTTTTGTCAGTGCAGAATACCCTAATAGAGTGTGCAAGCTTGAGAATTCCATTTATTGATTAAAACAAGCATCTCGTAGCTGGAATCTTTGTTTCGATGAGAAGGTCAAAGAGTTTGGCTTCTTGAGAAGTGAAGATGAGTCTTGCGTGTATGTAAGAGCTAGTGGGAGTATAGTTAGCTTCTTGGAACTGTATGTAGATGACATACTACTTATAGGAAATGACATCCCAACCTTGCAGGAGGTTAAGTCCTGGCTTGGGAAGTGCTTTGCTATGAAGGACCTAGGGGAAGTTGCCTATATCCTAGGGATAAGGATATTAAGAGAAAGGAGTAAAAGACTAATTGGACTTAGTCAGAGTAACTACTTGGATAAGGTGCTGAAAAGATTCAACATGCAGAATTCCAAGAAAGGATATTTACCGATCCAAAGCAATGCCAAACTGAGTAAGAATCAGAGTCCGAGTACAGAGGTTGAGATAGCAGAGATGAGTCGATTACCGTATGTTTCTGCTGTGGGCTCGATCATGTATGTTATGACTTGTACCCGCCCTGATGTGGCCTTTGCTTTGAGTATGGTCAGCAGATATCAGGGGAACCGTGGCAAGGCTCATTGGACCGCGGTAAAGAACATTCTCAAGTACCTACAGAGGACTAAGGATTGGATCCTTACCCTTGGTGGGAGTGATGACTTGAGAGTATTAGGGTATAGTGATGCTAGTTTTCAGACTGATAGGGATAACTTCCGCTCTCAGTCGGGCTGGGTCTTTACCCTAAATGGAGGGGCAATCTCTTGGAAGAGTTCCAAGCAGGAGACGGTGGCTGATTCGACTTGTGAATCAGAGTATATAGCAGCGAGTGAAGCAGCGAAGGAGGCGATATGGCTGAAGAACTTCATCGGAGACCTTGGAGTTGTACCAGCTATTAAGGAGCCTATGGAGATTTTCTGTGACAGCAATAGTGCGGTTGCCTTAGCCAAGGAACCGAGAGATCATGGCAGATCCCGACACATTGACAGAAAATATCACTTCATAAGACACAAGATAGAAGAAGGACTCCTCGTGGCAAAGAGGGTATCGTCAGATGAGAACCCTGCAGATCCCCTTACGAAGGGACTGACGAGGGTTAAGCATTTGCAGCATGCGAGGTGCATCGGGCTGAGGGACGATATTAGTTTTACAGATTAGATGGCCTTTTCTGAAACTTGTAAAATGTAATGGACGTTTGATGATGAATAAAATTTGTGGTTTATTTATGAGTAAAGTGTTGCTATCATCGTCAATTATTTACTATTGTTTCAATTTTGCATGTTTTGACTTCGAGAATAATTAATTTATTCAAACCTCCACAATCGGTCATACGTCGGAAATAGGTATGAATCAAGATTGTCATGAATTAGGTTTTTAGATGGCTAAAGGTGTTTAGACATAGCAATGGTTGCTACAACGTTCATGAGTGCTCATAAGTTATGAGTATTGGAATAAACCCATGCTCACTTGTATCACTTCATGGAATTTATCTCGAGTGATCGTGAGACGATAATATCATATAAGTCTTCAAACCAAGAGATATGAGTTGTTACCTATGAGTTGGTTGTGCATTGATTGCATGTAAACGCATCAGTAACTTGATGTTATAAAACGTGCCTATGTGTACAATTCAACAAGTAGTAGAATAAGCATATGAGTCGAAGTTTATCTATTCCTTCTAGAAATAGAAGTGATATCTGGGCCCCTCAATGATTTTGTGTTGACCCATGTACCGGGCCCGGTCAGAACTAAATTGATATGTTCAGTTAAGTTCTTTGTCAAATAAATCGGAAATCGAGAAACAACTACCAGTCAATAAGTAAGACATTGTTCCATGTATTAGTCCGGTTGATATCATGAGAACAGGGACTATATGATCACTTATCTAAAATGGCGCTTCATAGTTCAAAAGAGTTTTCGAGAGCTACGATTGCCGGTTGGTTCTGGAAGTAATATAGGCAAATACAGTTATTAGACTTATCCAAGTGGGAGTTTGTTGGATAAGCTGTCTAAGTCCATAACTTATTTGGTATATACTTGACCCGACCCGGCATGGTCCATTTGGGTTGTACTTCACCCAAACGATTTATGGATAATTTTATGAGAATTGTATACTTATGATTTATTAATATATTATAAGCTATAATATATTAATATAAAGTCATGTTATTTAATTAGTTTTAATCTTGAATTAATTATGAATTGATTTAGTGATTAAAAGGAAGACTAATTAAATCATAGGCTATTATATTTATATGGTGTGGGTTAATGCTCATTTGCTAATGGGCTAAGCTTATATGGAAGTCCATGGATAATCCATGGAGCTTTTAACCCATGGATCCTTGGAAAGGAAAAGACATGGGTTATTAGGGTTTCACCCTAACCATGCACACTATATAAACAAGCTTATGTTGCATGAAAAACACCCTAGTGTGTGTAATAGTAGTGGCCGATTTCTAAGTGTTAGTATACTCTCTCATACATTTTCCAAGTTTGTGGTGATTTGTGATTTCCATTTGAGGCATTCACATTATTGGTGCTTGGCTTTCAAACTCCAAGGAATCAACAATCAACAAAAGGTATGTAATTCATCTAGTTCTTTTATGTTTAAAAGTACCCCATGCCATGCTAGATAGGTTATAAACCTTGGAAAATAATATTTTGCATGTACCTTAGACAAACATAGATCCAAGGTTTATTAGGGTTGCATGTACACATAGGAAGTGTTAGAATGCTCAAAACCCAACACAATCATGGTTGGTGACCAAAATGGCTTAGAAAAGCCCTAAAACTCCACAAAATGGGATCTATCAAAAGAACAAACAAGGTATAGACTTTATACCTTCTGTAGACTGTAAATGATGCTCAAAATCGAATCCCTATAGCCTCCTCTCGATCCTTCAAGCTTTTCCTTCCTTCCTTGGATCACAAAAGCACCAAAATCACTCCAAATGCCTTAGATTGCTTCAATAACGGCTAGGGTTTGCTACGGGGGTCTTCTGGGAGAAAATGGGATGAAGGAGGCTGAGTTAAGGTGTTTAAATAGGGTGCAAACCCTCGGATTAGGGTTTTTGTCCAGACAGGGTCTACTCGCCGAGTCCGGGACCCGACTCCTCGAGTCCACTGCTTAAACCCCGTGTCTCATCCCGCTTCTACTCGGCGAGTTGGTCCTTCAACTTGCCGAGTCCAAGGCCAAAATGCAAAATATTTTAAAGAATTAATAAAATAATATGTACCACGAACCAAGTGTTACACCCTTGATCAGTGTAGATTCACACTATGAATATAAGCAGTAAATATTTCAATTTTTAACATTCACAATATGAAAAACCCGATCAGTTCAGATTCACATTGTGAATCTGAGTTACTATTATGCACATTGTGAATACGAGAAGGTTCACAATGTGAATCTGAACTGAAATAACGATTTTTCTTTTTATTTTTTAACATCAATATGAATCTATGTTTAAAGAGTACCAAAAAGTATGAATTTTGATATATTTATTAATTTTTTTTCTATAACAAAATAGATCTACTTTTCAACAAACAAAGAAAATGAAGTGGGTTTTAAAAAAGAAAATTCATTTTTTATATATCAATATGGATTTCTATAGAAAGATGACGAAAAATCACGAACAATGGTATATTTGGTTTTTTTTTTATAAAAAAACATGGCCTAAAAAAATTAAACAAAAAAAAAAGTAGGTTTTGTTATAATCCGGTGCAAGTGCGTCCATTGTAAAAGTTTACAATCCTTCCTTTTGTCGTTGATCGCTTTAAATTTTGACGTTTTTGATTGGTTCATTGGTTCCTTTATTAATAATGGTTCTGTATTGAACTTTTCCATATATATATATATATATATATATATATATATATATATATATATATATATATATATATATATATATATATACTATCTTATAAAACAAATCCCACTATTTCTAAAAATAGATTGAATAAAATAATAATATTTTTTTAAGACGTCCAAATCATTAAGCTAATTGTACAACTAATAACTAATAAAATAATATTAAAATTTAAACAATCTCCTATAAATCTTCTCTTCCAAGGTTTTGACTAGATCTTTTTTCATCCCAATAAATACTCAACACCCTATAATTTGGTCATTTCATTAATTTTCTTTATTCTTAATATGACATGTTTTCTAAAACAAACTAATGATTAAATTGAAAATAATCATTCTCCATCGAAAATAAATTAATTGTCGAAACAAACTATTTGTCGTCCGCCGCTTTGCGCGGGTAAACGGCTAGTATATATATATATATATATATATATATATATATATATATATATATATATATATATATATATATATATATATATATATATATATATATAGGTTTAGGTTCTATGGAAAAGAAAAACCCTAAAAATCATAAAAATGCATAAAAAAAAATACTTAGAGATCACAAAACTTTTTTTTGAATTTTTTTATGAAAAAATCGCATGTTTTTAAATAAATTCGCTGATTTTTTTTGAAAAAAAAAATTGATTTTTTTTCTGCGAATTTAATAAAAAAAACCTGCGTTTTTTTATAAAAAAAATTAAAAATAAAAGTTTTGTAATCTCTATATATTTTTTTATGCATTTTTATGATTTTTAGGATTTTTTGTTTTCCAAATAACCCTTATATATATATATATATATATATATATATATATATATATATATATATATATATATATATATATATATATATATATGTATAGAGAGAGAGAGAGAGAGCTAGGTTCAAATGTTTTTACAAACTATTGTGTGCCTAAATGCACCAATGAGAACTCAAGAAATAATAAATAAATAAATAAATCATTTAAGGGTATTTTGGACATTTTGTACTTTTAATTATGGAAATCATTTATTTGAAATCCTATAATTAAGGAATAAGGTAAATATATTTGACCTACTTGTGTGTGGTAGAACACGTCTCTGACTTGCTCAACAGTTGTAGCCGCCTCCGACTTCATCCACTGCATCAGATTCGTCCACCATTCACCGGTGAAGTCGCAACCAGCCGATCACTATCCACCAATACTTCCACCTCACGCCTCCATCAATGTCATGAGTTCCTCCACCAACACCGATGAAATCGATTTTCTTTTTTCTCAAAATTTTATTTTTTTAGATTCTATCAGTTGTTGAAATCGATTTCTTTCTTGGCAAAAATCGATTTGTTGAAATCAATTTTATTGCTTCTCTTCTCATCTGTGAAATCCATTGATTATTTGAAATCAATTTTTTTAAGTAATACTTTCTAATTGATTTGGAATATGATTTTGTAGGATACAAAATTGTTCATCGTGGGTGTTTGTTCTTCAACAACCATCGTCCCTTCATTACTATCCCCACAGAAGTCGACCTCGACCCCAAAAAAGTTTCAATCGCTGAAACAAAAGCTCACCTGTCATCCTCTCAATCTTGTACGTAGCCTCTATTTCGGCCATCTGGTAATTCGATTCAATGGGTTGAAAAAAACATCATCTTTCTTTTACAATTTCTCTCCAGTTTGAAGCCTCTGTTTTTGCGATTTTTGGGTTCTACTCGATTTTTTTTTGTTGAATTTAAATTATATATTTTAACTCTTCTGATAGATTTCAGTTAGACCATTTATTTGTTGATAATAATATAAGTTTCTCAAGAAGTGATTTTAGTTATCCAAGTCCTTTTTTTTTCTGAACACCAAGTGTTCGACTAAATGCCTAAATGAAGATTTACTTTGTAATTTGTCACTTGTCCATTAAAAACTCTTTTCTATTGTCCTAAGTGAATTGTTACTGAGTTTAGATAGTTCTTATATTTTGAGTAATGGTTTTGTTTTTACCTTTTCAAATAGTTGTTTACCTTTCAATTATGTTTGGTTCAATTATCGATTTATGTTTGTGTAAAGTGCACTAATCTTGTTTGGTTCAATTCCCGCATCATATGGATATATAATTTCAATAGGCCTAATTAAAAGAATGATCATGAAATTAATTTACATTATCTCATCTCATGAAAATTGAGTAAGTAATTGTGTTGTTGATTTGTAACTTACAGGTAAACCATTGAAGGAGCACAAGCAAAGAAAGTATGGGCAATATTCTGCCAGAATGTATACTATGTAGTCTTCCATATGCTATGTATATACTGATGGGGTTGATTTCATATGCCAACACAGTGAATTAATTTTGTTTGATTTCATATACCAACATAGTAAAGGCTTAATATCATATGCCAATATAGATTGGTGAAAGCTACTCATCTTGTTCTAGAAAATTGTTTAACAAGGTAAGTAATTTGTTTGTGTATTATTTTGGTTCATTTTGTGATTTTGAATTCCAATTTCTATTCTCCCTTGTTATTGTGTATTTGGAATCTAAAATTATATTAGCAGTAAATACGATACTTTTGAATGTATTCTAGGTATTCTGTCAGAATATATTCTGCCATAATAAAATCTATGTATTTTGCTAGAATATATTCTATGTATTCTGCCAAAATATATAAAGTGATAGTTAATTGCAAGCAACATGTTTTTAACCATTATTAGTTTTTGTTGTATTTGTGATAGGAATGGCTGGAAGAATGTGTTGAAGACCTAATACGAATAACTTGAAGAACGAATAAAGTTTGAACATACTCACATTTTAATAATGTTCTTATTTTTTAAGAATTTTATTCATTTTTGTTAATATTCTTTTAGAATATGTATAATTATATTAAAATGTATAAGACTAGCTTGCATGTAAGAATATGTATGAATTTGTATTTAAGTTTGGATGTATAAGAATATATTAGAATATTGTTATTTTCCAACCTCAGATTCAAGAACTTTGTTATTTTTCAATAATATTCTAATAGAATAAAATTCTGAAAGAGCATCATTCTAACTAAAAAAATATTCTGACAGAATAAAATCGGTTATGTTTACAAATTATGTTAGAATTAAAATTGAATTAATTAAAAAAAATTCATATTTTTAAAATTAGGAGAATTAATTATCCATAAATATCCGAAAATTTCCTTTTATAATTGTAGTTAATTGTCCAAAATACCCTTTTACTAAAAATTTTATGATTATATGGTACATGCTACCCCATTGTAATATCATACACTCTCAAATCATGTCCATTGATGAATTCTATCCGTTGGTCCAGATTTGTGCATTCTGGCACACAATAGTTAGTAAAAACAAAATAACATAACCATATATATATATATATATATATATATATATATATATATATATATATATATATATATATATATAGGGTAGTTACAAGTCCATTTGAGACGGAATTATTTTTATAAGAAATGTGGCATGTTTTTGTTTATACATTTAAGAAAATTTTGAGGCCAATACTAACACAACCCATGATAATTGAACATAGGTTTAATTAGAAAATTTTAACAGCTTTAATCTAATCAAAAGGACCAATAATGTGACAAATTTAAAACTAAGTAACCATTGATGTATAAGGTTTGCTATAAAAAGACCATTCATGAAAGAAAAAAAAAATCTTAATGCTTATTTTCGGAAGAAAAAAAAACGACCATTTATGAAAATTTATCTTACTTTGAAAATATATTGTACTTTAGATAACCAAATATATGGAAATATATGGGGGTAAAATTCAATTTGTCATCTTTTTATGAAGATGTTTCATTTCAATTTGTTTCCTAGATTTTCCAAATGTGTTTTGCATCTCTATAAAAATAAATTCGAAAAAAAAAAAAAAAGCTAGACTAAGTACCTAGAATATCTGTTTGTCATGTGTTTAAAGTGATATTATCTTGAATTAAATTATGTAATCAAAATGTTGTATATTGAACTTCTGAAAATCCAAATATTAGACGAAGTAGTTGCACAAGGATTGTTGCAAAACATAGCTTCACTTTAAAATCTTCACATATTTATGCGAACGCCATCTACTTTTTTTTTACTATTCTCTTACACAACCAAATCAAATCCAATCATTTTTTTATAAAAATTAGTTTCTTTCTCTTCAACGTCCATAACTCAATTAAACCCTATCTTTTACTTTCATTAGAAATCCAACTCAATCCATTTTTTATATTTAAAAGATGGATTAAAAAAAGTATATCAATATTGGTATCATTTTGTAAAGAAAAAGTAATAACCTATTTTGGTATATTTTATTTAATTTTTACATAAAATAAAATATAGTTATTAATAAAAGTAAATTTAATTAGAAAATTTATTGAACTCTAATAGTAAATGATAGAAACGTTGGTTTGTTTGATTTAAAAAAGTGTTGATCCTTTGTGAGCTTGGGTTGTTCTTCCGACCTAAATCACCAAAAATCATTTAGTTTTTTTTTTTTAATTAAGAAATGGTTTGTTTGATTTAACATGTTGTGTATACACAACATGCAAACACAGATTTTCAGATCTAAATGTAACAAAAGTACACACTTCCAAGGTGGACAAAATGCAATATGCACTAATCTAAATATTCATTAACCCAATTATAACATTTTTGAGTGGGACAAGAATACATTTTTTGTCTCACTAGTTGTTTTTTATTCTTGTTTGCCATGTTCTCCATAAGCCTTGCATCATAATTAATCAAGCTCGAGACTTTTTTATGGGAGATGGAAACAAACTTTTTCAAGCCCTTGTTAAGATACATACATACATAGACATACACAAACACATACACATACAACATAAAAGCAAATAGAATGTGAGATAAATATAAATAAACATGAACAACCAAAATCCATTAATACTTTAATCAAAACACTAATTCCACATTTTTACCAAATACTTGATGAAGAAATCTAATTAGAATATCCTTCTGGCATGTTACAAAATGCTTTGATCATACAACTGCATGCATCCAACAGCTGCAAATACTCATCTGCTCCATCAACAAGGCACTGCATATACATAAACATAAAATCGCATTTAATCCAAAAAGATTATGCAAAAAAAAAATAAAAAAAGTTTATTGATAAAAAAATAAATACCTTATCGGATTCACCAAGTTTCCTACATATTCTTGCTTTTTGTTCATCAGACACATCATCAGATTCAACCACCAAATCAAACAACTGAAATTACATTTACATCATATGAAAGGATTCATTTGAGACACAATTCAACATATTAAATATTAATAATCATATCAGATTATGATTATGGTCAAAGTCAAAGTCAAAATGTTGACCTGGGAGAGAATCTGGCTGACTGGATACCCCTCTGCAATAACATTATTCACTTGTTTGTTTGCAGAGTCAAATGAACCACTTTTACAAGATGCAAGAAGATCCCCAACAACTTCCTGAGGGACAACCTGATGAATGTTTATCAATGAAAAGACATAAATACCCTCCTCCTCAACCTTATTGTTAGAAATAGCCCTAGAAAGTTAAGAATTAAAGTTACCCCTGAAACACTAATCAAGTCCTTGGAAGAAATTGAGGATCCGAATAAACGAGCAGCTCCCTGTGAAAAATTGAAAAGATTATTATTGTAATAACAATTTTTTATAAATTATATTTAAAATATTAAATTTTAAATATAATTTATGAAATAAAAAAAGTTGTAATCATTATTACCTGTAAAAAGGTGATAGCTCTACGAAGATCTCCTTGAGATATGGAACTTAAGGTTGAGAGAGCCTATAAGATAACCAGTCACATAATAATACAAATTATTAATTGATTATAACATATAAATAATAATTCAAGAAGATAACTTAATAGCAAAAAGAAAATGTATAGTGAAAACCTCAGAGTCCAAGTTAAGCCCTTCCTCATTGCATATATGTAGCACACGAGTGCTCATGATTTCTTCTGAAAGTGGCTTAAACCTAAACTTAGCACATCTAGAAGCAAGAGGTTCTATGATCCTACATCATTTTGTAAAAAAAAATGGAAATTTGAAGATATAAAAACAAAAACCAAAAAAAAGGAGAAAGAGAAGGAGAAAGAGAAAGAGAAAGATGAAGTAGAAAACAACACAAACCTGCTGATGTAATTGCATATGAAAAAGAATCTTGTTACTTTTGAATAGGTTTCCATAGTTCGACGTAAGGCATTCTGCAATATAAAGAACAACAGATTTATTATTTATATAACTAGTTGTATAAGTGTTGAATAATTAGGGAAGAAAAAGATAGAGAGAGTTGCCTGAGCATCTTCAGTCATGGAATCAGCTTCATCAAGGATGATGATCTTGAAAGGTGGACAAGGATAACCATAGCCCCTATATCAACATAAGCTACAAGGTTTAATCGAACTGAGGTATGAATTATGATATGAGTTATGAGAAAATCGAAGTCAATTGAAGTATCTTTGAGGTAGATTGTATTTGTGTTTTGTATACCCTTGATGTCCAGAACCAACAGCAACTGCAGCGAAATTCTTGATTTTAGTTCGAACTACATTGATTCCACGCTCATCGCTAGCATTCAGCTCAAGAACCCTAGATTTGTATAGCTCAGGACTGTAAAACAAAAAAAATTGGCATTCAATAACAAGCGTATGTCTCTTCGGATAAAACTATTGTGTTGCATTTCTAATTCTACCTGTTTGTTTATCATCAAAAGTAGAAAGGAGGTCAAACAAAGAAGAAAGAAGTTCGAATATAGGTACCCGTAGAGCTGGTGAGCAATGGCGAGAGCAGTGGTGGTTTTGCCGGTTCCAGGTGGGCCATAAAAGAGCATGTGTGGACACTGTACCAATAAATCAACTCGACTCAGTAACAGAGATCAGGAAAAAACCCTAAACTCTTTTACCCCATGATGTTCCATTAATTCGGAGAGTAGAAATCATGGATTTTGAGTTCCAATGGTGTAATTGATGGGGAAACTAATATCAATTTCGAGTTGAAATGAGTAAATGAGCCCGTTTGAAAGTCATAGATCGATAAATCGGAATTTCTCTCGAAATTGAAATGGAAAACCCTAGAAAAAATTGTTTGATGATAGAAGCGGCTTTTACATTGGTGGTCTCGAGCGTGTTGGTGAGGACTCGGACAACTTCGTCTTGGTGGGCAACATCCTTAACTCGTCTGGGTCGGCTGAAACATCGATTTTACATACATACATACAACAAAACGTAAATCAACTGATGAGAAACAAAAAGGAAATAGAGATTAGGAGAAGTTTGGTTACTATTTCTCGACCCAAGGTTGAGAGCTCTGCAGCAATGGCGCCATCCCCTCTCACACTCTTAAGTTTCCCGCGCTTTTGTTTTTGTTTGAGGAGGAAAAGTGATGAGGATGAATCGGTTTGGTTCTAATTATACAGGGTCAATGGGACGAACAATGAACCCTCCCCTCTGTTTGGTATTTGTGGTTTGAATTTCTTGTACCCTTCGTCCTTGTGCAAGTTCGTAAACGATTTTTTTGGGTTTTAAGGGTTTTAAGATTTATTTGGTTTTCTTTAAAAGGTAACACACTTCTTAAACCTATTACTCCCCGATTTAGTCCTTATGATCAACTAGGTTAAGTTTTTGTGTTAAGTTTTTGTGTGTATACACATTTAGTCATTATATAAGGAAACATGTAGGAGTAATTTCACTTCTATTCATATGTTGTACATCAGACTTTTATACAAGAGTTGTACATCGACTTTTATACAAGAGTTGAGAACTGTAGAAGAGATATTCTCTCATGTATCTACGCTATATCTATTTGACTGGAAATATACAATACTCTCATTTATATGACTAAGTCTATACACGTGTATATGACTAAGTCTATATTTATAAAACTATTGTTATTACCCCCCAGCAAGCTCAAGGACGGGATGAACTTGAAGCTTGGAACGCAGAAACACAACTCTATCTTTGCCCAAGGGTTTTGCGAATATATCGGCCACTTGGTCAACGGACGATATATGGCATATTTGAAGTTGTCCGGCTTCTACTTGCTCTCTAATGAAGTGGAAATCCAAAGCGATGTGATTGGAACGTGTACTAATTACCGGATTTTTTGTCATGAATATAGCTCCTACATTATCACATAACAAAATTGGGGAAACAGTGATAGGAGCTTGTAGATCGCTAATAAGTTGTTTCAGCCACAGAAGTTCTGTAGTGGTGTAGGCTAAAGATCGATACTCAGCTTCGGTGCTTAAGCGGGCAACAACTTTTTGTTTTCGGGAGGTCCAGCTAATCAGATTAGATCCATGAAAGATAGTAAATCCATACTGAGAACGACTATCATCAGGATCATAATTCCACCCGAATCCGAAAAGGCATGTAAGCCTTTAGCTGTGGTAGGTTTGAAGTGTAGACCATGATTTAGTGTTCCTTTGAGATACCTCAGAATCCGTTTGACAGCTTGCCAATGACGAGTTGTTGGTGAGTGCATGAATTGACACACCCGGTTCACGGAATAGGCAATGTCTGGTCTTGTAATCGTGGCATATTGAAGAGATCCCACGATTTGGCGATATAACTTTGGATCTGAAAATGGATCACCATCTTTGACAAGTCTTGTATATGGGTCTGCTGGAGTGGTCATGGGTGATGCTTGGGACATATTGCTTCTATTGAGAATGTTAGTTATGTAAGCTTGTTGTGATAACTTGAGACCGGTGTTAGATCTTTTGATTTGAAGACCAAGGAAAAAAAATTTAAATTGCCCAGATCTTTGAGAGAGAATTTCTGATGTAATGCAGTAATGAACTTTTGAAGATGAACTGCATCGGAACCTGTCACTATTAGATCGTCAACGTATACTAGAACATAGATAGTGACCGTAGAAGTAATGTGAACAAACAATGAAGTGTCAGATTGGCAAGCACGAAAACCATTTGAGACAAGATATGTTTTTAGCTTTGTAAACCAAGCTCTTGGAGACTGTTTGAGTCCATACAGTGCTTTATGCAGTTGACATACATAATGAGGTCGAGTTTTGTCTTCAAACCCTTTTGGTTGCTTCATATAAACTACCTCCAACAAATCACCATTAAGAAACGCATTATTAATATCTAATTGTCGGATAAACCATCCTTTTGAGAGAGCAATAGAGAGGACCAATCGAATTGTGGCTGGTTTGATTACAGGACTAAACGTATCAAAATAGTCAACTCCTTCTTCATGAGTGAACCCTTGAGCTACCAGTCGAGCTTTGTACCTTTCAATCGTGCCATCAGCTCGTTTCTTCACCCTGTAAATCCACTTACAACCAACAATATTAGTGTTAGTGGGACAGACAACTAGGGACCATGTGTTATTTTTCATGAGAGCATCATATTCTGCTTTCATCGCATCTTGCCAACATTTGTGCTTAATAGCTTGAGAGAAGAGACGTGGTTCAGTATTAGATGATTGAGAAAGAACCGTATGAAAAGATTTTGGTTTGAGAGAGTTAGTACGAGCCCTTGTGACCATCGGATGTTGTGATGTATCCGAGGGACGAAAAATAGAGGTGGGATATTGAGTGACAACAGATTCTTGAGACGGAAGCGATGGACTTGGAGATGAGTAATTTGTGTTATGTAGGTTTTGAGTAGGTGGGCTTGTGGGCGAGGAAGATGGGCTCGAAATTGGATGGTTTAATGGGGTAGAAAACGAAGTGGGCTCAGTGGAAATGGGTTGTTGGGTATCAATGTTGGCTAGGACTGATGGTGTATTTTCAGGTTGAGATGAACTATGTGATTTTTCAACCGTGGGTACATTTTGATAGGGAAATATAGCTTCATCAAATACAACGTGACGGGAGATGTATATCTTGGATGTGATTTGATGATAACAAATATAACCCTTATGGGACGCACTGTAGCCTAAGAAAATACATGGTTTAGAACAAAAATCAATTTTGTGTGAGTTGTATGGTCGTAGATATGGATAACATAAACAGCCAAAGGTTTTTAAGAATTTATAATCTGGAATTTTATGATACAACCTCTGATATGGTGACTCGTAGTTGAGAATGGGTGTAATGGTACAGTTGTGTAAGTATGTGGCTGTTTTGAACGCATGTTCCCAAAAAAATTGAGGAAGAGAAGATTGAGCCAAAAGAGTGAGTCCTTTTTCAATTATGATGCGATTTCGGCGTTCTACAGCCCCATTTTGTTCTTGGGTATGGGGGCATGAAACTCGATGAATTATACCATGAGTGTTAAGGAAAGTGGATACATTTCTATATTCTCCTCCCCAATTAGTTTGTACACTTTTGATATCACTTGAAAATTGGGTTTTTATCATGGTTTTAAAATTCAAGAAAATGGGATAAACTTGAGACTTTTAGGATAGAAAATAAATCCATACAAACTTGGTACAATCATCAATAAATAACACGAAGTAACGATGACCATTCAAAGAATAAACAGGTGATGGCCCCAAACATCGGAATATATTAAATCAAAAGGTTTTGAAGAGGTAACATGAGAAACTGGAAGATGCAATTTATGATTTTTTCCTAATTGACAAGAGTCACAAATATTAGGAAATTTATTGGAAGAAACGGGTAATTTAAATGTAGACACTAAACGACGAAGGATAGGCTCGTGTGGGTGAGCTAATCTCTTGTGCCATCCATGTAAGGATATACGACTGCTTTGAAGAACCATAGGAGACTGTTGTGATTTGTATGAGGACAGTCGATATAAGCCTTCATGTTTATCCCCGCGGAGAAGAGTTTGCCCCTGCAATGTCTTAACAGAACATGTTTTAGGGCAAAATTCCATGAAAACATTATTATCATCTATTAATTTAGAGACACTAAGAATATTTTTGGTTAGTCCAGGAACAACAAGCACATGAGGCAATTTGAGATTAGGCAAAGAACATGAGCCAACATGAGAAATAAACAAATGGTTACCATTTCCCACTTGGAGTTTATCATCACCCACATATGGAGCAGCATTGTTCAATTTGGTGATATCTGGAGACACATGATCTGTTGCTCCAGTGTCAAAATACTAAGAGGGGTCAATAGCAGTGGATGAGTTGTGAGTCAAGTTTGCTTGACGTTGATGATTTCTGGGATTTAGTTTTCTGGATGGAAAATCAGTTTGGTTCCCCTCTTTGCCAGTAGTCAATGGCCTCATGACCTGCCTTGGTACACAGTTGACATACAAGTCGTTGCTTCCTTTGGTCTTGATTGCGGGAGACATTGAAGAAGTTTGTGATGGGTTTTGGACATAAGAACTTTACCTATGTGCACATACAACCCTATAGCTTGGATCTAGGTTTCACTAATTGAACATGAAACATATCCAAGACTCTCATGGCTAGATCTAATGTAGACAAACAATCAAAACATATGAAAATAGATCTAGAATGATACCTTGAGTTACTTGCTTGAAAACCTTCTTCTTCTTGGAGCTTAGAGTCACAAATGTCACTCCTCTAATGGCTTACAAACACCAACTAGCAAGAAGATGATTTGAGAGAGATGAAGAAGAGGGAAATCGGCTCTAGGGTTTCTCCAATCACAATGGTGGCTGATTTCCTCAACCCTATGGGTCTATTTATACTGTGAGCTCCTAGGGTTTTACCCTTAAACCCTAATTGGATAACTTAGCCTCAAAGCAATCCAAATCCCTTCCTAGATAAGCCCTTGGACGATTTCTAGGTGATCCATATCCCTAAAATCGTCCAACCCTATATCCATAAGGATTATCAGCTCAAAATACAACTTTCACACATTTGACAGTTTATACCCCTTTATTCAGTTAATCTCTTTAAGTCACCAAATTAATTCCTAATTAATTTATGACTTATATTAATCAAAAATATTATTATTCCTTTAACATATTATTCTTATAATATATTAATAATAATATCTCTTCTCTCTAAATCACCCTATCATGTTGCTATGGTGAAGGCAACCCAAAAGGACCATGCACAACCGGGTCAAGTACTTACCAAATATAGTTACAGCCTTAGACACTAATCCAACAGTCTCCTACTTGGATAAGTAACTATAAACGCAAACACAATCCGATTAGCAATCGTAGCTCTCAAAGACGCTGTTAACTCTGATCATATCAGTAACCTGTACTTTAGATAAGGGATCGTATAGTCCTCTGTTTTGATATCGTGCAAACGATTTCATAAGACATTGTCATATTCATTGTCCAACAACTATTTTCTCGATCTCAGATTTATTCGACATAGAACTTAATTGAACACATCAATTCAGTCCTGACTGGGCCCGACACATAAGTCAAATCAAATCATTGAGCGGTCGTGATATCGCTTTTACTCTCTTAGAATAAAAGTAACAGATAAACTTCGACTTATATGCATTTACTTATCGACTAATCAACTATACACAACAATGCGTTTTATAACATCAATTTACTGATGCGGTTTCACATTATCAATGTACAACCAATTAGTAAATAATAAACCATATATCTAGGTTTAAGACCATATGATATTATCGTCTTTCGATCACTCCAAAGTGATTCCAGCAAGCGCGGGTTTATTCCAATGCTCAAAACTTGTTCATAAGCACTCATGAACGTTGTAGCAAACCTTTGCTATGTCTAATACCATTTAGACAATCTACACACCAATTCACAACAATCTTCATTCATACCTACTTCCAAGGCCACCGAGTATGTAGTTAATGAGATCTTCATCATGAAGGTGGTAATAAACGGTCCATAGGACGAGTCAAGGCCACCGAGTATGTAGTTAATGAGATCTTCATCATCAACGGGACGAAGATTTTCGGCCAAAGAGTCAGAAATCGATATCTTCTTTTCAATATACTCAATCATAGACATAGATCCTTTTTGAAGAGTCTGCAATTGATTCTTGAGTTGCATTCGATTTGCCCTGGTTTGAGATTGAAAAAGAGTTTCAATCATTTTCCATGCTTGCTGTGAGGAGCTGGTGCGAGCAATCAGGGCATGAGGATTATCTGGCATTGTGGATTTTAGCCATAGAAGTACAAATGATCTCTTTTCTTCCAGATTGTATATTCTGGATTTGGAGTGGTGGTGGCAGGAACAGATGCAACAGCAGGTGATGTAGCCGTAGCTGGGACGGCGACAACAGCAGGTACGTTCATGGTTTCAGATGGTGGTTTAGGTTTAAGAACGTAATCATCCAAATCAAAGGCTTCAAGTGCCGAGATGATTGTTGTGCGCCACAGAGGATAGTTAGATCGATCAAGGATAACAGGAACATGAGGTATTTGAAAATTTTGAGACGGTGGTGGTAGCTAAGTTGAGGAGATTTGGTGAACCTAACGCCATTAAAAAAGAAGATAAAAGAACTAGTGTAGCTCTGATACCATATAAGGAAACATGTAGGAGTAATTTCACTTCTATTCATATGTAACTGTACATCGACTTTTATACAAGAGTTGAGAACTGTAGAAGAGATATTCTCTCCTGTATCTACGCTATATCTATTTGACTGGAAATATACAATACTCTCATTTATATGACAAAGTCTACACACGTGTATATGACTAAGTCTATATTTATAAAACTATTGCTATTACATTAATGTTGTTTTTTTTCTTTGCAAAATAAGTCATTGTTGGTTTTGTACATATTAGGGGTGAGCATTTGGACCAGCCCGGACCGGACCGGCTCTTGGACCGGACCGGTTATGGAGAATTTTGTGGACCATGGACCGGACCGGATGAGTCATGTCTGTGTTCGTGTCCGTGTCCGGGTCCAGGTCCGGGTTTTCCGGTTTTTGGACCCGTTTGGACCGGTACAAGTTTAATTGCATAGAGTATAATAAGTAATCTACATTGATGTATAATATTATAACTTGCAAAATTAATACGTTTCCATTTCATGCCTAACTAATCTACATTGATGTATAATATTATAACTTGCAATTTGCAAAAATTAATTTTCCAAATAAAAGCATCTAACATATAAATCAAGATCACCAACAAAAGTTAAACAATTTTAAGATAAACATACAAAAGTATTACCGTAACAACAAAAATCATAGTTTAAACTTTAAAATCAATCAAACTAATAAACTTCATAAACTCATAATCTAATCTTCTATTGGTCTCTTCCCCATATCATTGTCATCCATATGTAACATATTTAAATCTTGTGCAATCTCTACACAAACACAAATGAAAATGTTGTTAGTATTTAATAAAAAATAATAATTATATAAAAAAAGAATAAAGAGTGTAATTTTTTTTACCCAAAGCTATATCATCATCGTTCAAGATGTCATCAACGTTGTCAACTATCGGATTTGTAGACTTTATCACCTAATCTTGGGTGCATAACAAAGCTTCAACTATCAATATCGATAAACTAGTCTGATACTCACTTACAACTCTACCACATGTGCTAAACGCGGACTCGGAATTATAGTATAAAATAATACTAAAAAGCTGAAATATTTCAGCTTTGATAGCTCTACTTTGAAGGATTGTAACTCAGTGAATATAATACCAAAATAAACAAAATTATAGTCTAAATTCATCAACAAACTATAAAATAAATGTTGTAAAAAACCAGAGGTCAATCCGACTTAAAACGAATGAGTTGTGGGTGTTTAAAAAACGTCACAGATTACAAAATGTTGCTGAAAAGCTGATTTTTTTCAGCTTTGATAGCTCTACTTTGAATGAGTGTAACTCAGTGAATATAATACCAAAATAAACAAAATTATAGTCTAAACCCATCTACAAACTGTAAACCAAATGTTGGAAAAAATCGCCGATCAATCCAACTTAAAACGAATGAGTTATGGGTGTTTAAAAAATGTCACAGATTACAAAATGTTGCTGAAAAGCTGAATTTTTTCAGCTTTGATAGCTCTACTTTGAAGGATTGTAACGCGGTGAATATAATACCAAAATAAACAAAATTATAGTCTAAATTCATCTACAAACTGTAAACTAAATATTGGAAAAAACCGCAGGTCAATCCGACTTAAAACAAATGAGTTATAGGTGTTTAAAAAACGTCACAAAAATCTTAATCATGTCCAATCGGTTCTAAACCCGGTAAAAACCGGACCGAACCGGGAAAAAAACCGGACCAGACCGGAGAGAAATCTTAGAACCGAGAACCGGACCGGGGGTCCAAAAAAACGGTCCGGTCCGGTTCACCGGTCAGGTCCGGTCCACCGGTCCAAATGCTCACCCCTAGTACATATTCAGTCATTATGATGAGTTTCTTCAAGTTTTACTATGTGTCATCCTATGTGAGATAAAAATTATTGGAGTGTTCTCATACGTGACTTGTCTAAATATTGGAATAATGTGTTACTTGTCTTGGTTTTGGTAATAGCATTATACTATTGATATCAGTAACTATGATAGTACAATACTAACTATATTTAATACTAATACAAATTGCATTCAATAGCAATACCAACTACATTTACATTAGGTGAAAAAAATACATTACCAATGATTTCAATCGTTGGAAATAGTGTCTATATAATAATAATAATAATATAGTCATTTTGGATTACACATAAGGACATGAAACCTCCTATTTAACGGTTGCAAACTTATCTTCAAAACCCGAAGTCAATTTGAAAAGAATAAAAAACACATTTGCAGAAAAATTGTCAAAATCGACATACCAAGGGATTAGGGAAGACTCTAAACTTTTTTCAAGGTGGTATTTTGTCTTGGAAATTCAAATTCGAGTTGGTAGAAAGCAATCACAAAGAATCTCATTATCTATCATTGAAATAGATGAAATTGAAGTCGAAGACATCTTCTTCTTTGAGAAAACTAGAGCACCACCATTATTTGACGGATTCGTGAATTAGGTTATTAATATAAGTGAATAAATAGCCATGTATGAGAATTGTAACGTCCCGGTTTTTAGGATAAATTTTTCATTTTTAAAATAGAATAAACACTCCTTTTTCATAAAAACACATCCATGGCAAAACCATTTATTCATAAACCAAATTTCGTTATCAAAGTTATATAGAAATACAACGTGGAATCTTGAATCATAAAATTGTTGATGTGTGTGTACAGTCTCGCCTTCGTCTTCCTACGATATAATAAAGTACCTAAAAAATATTAATGCACAACTATAAGAATAAAGCTTAGTGAGTTCCCTCAAAACACCATATACAACAATATACACACAATGGATACAAACATGGCCTTTAGCGCGAAGTTGGTCCTCCTCATTTGGCCTTCAACACATAGTTGGTCCACCCTTTTTAGCCTTCAGCACAAAGTTGGTCTGCCCCGACCTTCAGTACATAGTTGGTCCATCCCTTTCGCCCTCAGCATAAAGTTGGTTTGCCGCTTTTGCTTTCAGTATAAAGTTGGTCCGCCCCGAGTAACTTGTCCTACAACACATAGTTGGACCTCCCTCAACTCAACACATAAAATGTCAAGATACATATATCACATACATACACAACAATCCCACACACAAACAACTAACTAAAAGTCTACCTGCCTAATAGCATATCTCAAGATAAACACATCCTATCCTATAGAGAATACATACTACATTATAAAGTATGTTGAGAAAACTCACCTGAACTAACCATCAGAAAGCTCAAGAACAACCCTTAGCAACAAAGAAGTTAACACAAGCCACCTAATGCCAAACTGAGACCAATCCTTGGTCAATTACTCCGTTCTACCCAAGTTTAACAAAAAGTCAAATTGGGTAAAAAGGTCAACGATCAATTCAACCGTCGACTCGTCGTGTCTTGGCCAACACCATGGTCGCGATGTGGTGGCTAAAAGACAGAATACCCGCGTTTCAACCTGCCACCGTGTTGTGGCCCACACATTGCCGCATTGTGGCAAGAGCCCAAAACGGCTTAATGGGTTAAGCACTTAACCCTTAAGTCCAAGCTTCTAACTTTTCAGATCTGTTACTTAATGTTGGATTAAGTTGTCTAGGGTATTAACTAAATTGGTATATTCTTACCAATAAAAGAAAAGTCCTTTTGGGGTTGCCCTCATAACCAAAAATAGCTAGAAATGATAATAGAAGAGAGGAAATGGTTTATTAATTTATTGTACGATTGATAAAGTAGTTATAAATTGATTAGAGTTAATTTAGAATTAATCGAAATTAATTGGGAATTAATTTTGGGTTAATTGCAGTTAATTAGAGGTACAAGGGTTTGAATGAAATTGTTCAATAGTTGAAAAAATGAGAGATTCCAGAACCTTCCTTACGGTTTTGAGGCTCTTGCAGAAGGGTTCTGGAAGCCTCCTTTAGCTGATAGGGATATTTGATTAAATCTGAATATTTTAATATTCAAATTAGGGTTTATCCTGGTACCATAGTAGTTATAAATAGAGCCCTACACCTAGGATTTTCGACGACTTATCCATTGAGAAAGCAATATCTGAAAATTTCACCCATTTCCTATCTCTCTCTAAATCGTTTCTTAGTTTCTAGGGTTTGGGTATGAGCTATTTGAAGCAATCGTATTTTTGGTGTTAGCTTTCCGAAGAAAATATGAGGATTTAAGAGTGCTAAATACGATTATAACACTAAAGGTATGTATTACATCTATGAATTTCGATTTAGGCTAGGGTTTATGGTTGTTTCAATAGTATGTTGCTATAATGAGAAAAAACATTGATCTCTAGGTTGCATGTCCCCATAGTTAGATGTTATGATGTTTCTGTTGTGCAATTAAGTCTAATATAGCCTAAAAACTCATTAGTGATATCAAAGCCTGGGGATCTTTCTATTATATATGCATAACTGAAATTGTAATAAAAAACTAACAAATAAAAATAAAACCCTATTGTTCATCGGGCGCGACACACCCTCTGGCTGGCACAGCGCGCCTCGGGTTCTGCCAGATCCAGATTTTCTTGCCTTTTTCGATTTTGAGGATAACTACTTGATAATTAATATTTATCTTAACTACTTGAAATCTGAACTTTTAATTACGTAATGGGATAAATCCTAATTCTAACATCAAGGGAGATAATATAATTAATAGTTTGATTAGGACAATCTTAATTCATAAAATATTATTAATCTTAATTATTTGAATATTAATAATTTAAAAGTTAAATTAATTAATTAGATTCAAACCTTAAGTAGGTAAGGTTTTTACCAATTTCAATCTTATGAAACTCCTAGATCTTTGAGATTCATTGAATCTAATCAATGACATGTTTAATCTCGATTATGCTCTCACTTTTGTGATTGGGATGCTGAGGATCACAAACAGGATGTGAATAACCATGAAAATTAGTTTGGTACTCTCGATATCATTTATCATCTCGTTTTAATGTGTCGATTAGCCACACACGCTCCATTAATCAACGATAATTTTCGAGACACCCATTACCACCCTTTATTAATCCCCCATTAGTGTGCTGGTTAACCACACACACTTCACTAACGACTAATAAAGTGTAATGTGCAATTTCATTGATTAGCATACAAATTCACATTTTCATAAAGTAGCTAAGAGTGAGATTTTAGAAAATAGTTTAGTTACTTTTTATCATTATACTTTTAATGAGGTTATGTTCTATCAGACTCGTTCGGCTAACGACCATCCACCATACAAGAGAGCGGTGGGTAAGAATTGCTACCCAATGTCAGTCATTTTATAAGCCACTTCCTTAAACTCTCCTTATAGAATGACTTCGTGAATGAGACGTACTAGCGGTTTGACTGACTTTTCTTATACATATAATATATATATATATATATATACATATATATATATATATATATATATATATATATATATGTTCAAGTATTCAAAGTAATTATTGTGTTATTGTATGCATAAATGTGAGCCAATCAAAATTTAAAATAAAAACAAATAATTAAATAAATAAATAAGGGTAAATAGGAAATTTGATAATTAGTTTCCACAAATAATATCCTATAATTATGGTAACCATTGACTTCAGCTACCTAGGTTTTCTCCATCCATCGTCAACTTTTTAAAACCACCGAAAGTAAGCAAGATCGAATACACGACCCACTATCGTTTTCTGGTGGGAATATGCTAATCAAGCTCTCGATGATCGTTCGTTGACGTTTTCCTTCTGGGATCGATGAGTGATCGCCTTTGTTCATTGTTATGATCATATGTAGCCCGCCTCTATTACCTGCTGCGACTCTATTGCTGCTACCAATGTCTTCTTCGTCTGAACCAGATGAATCAGACAAGTCATTGAATCCATCATGTCAACACACGGTGATGATCTCAATCTTATTCTTTCCCTTCAAGACAGGGTGCTAGAAACCCCACCTTCTTCTCCTTCGCCCCATTCACCTGGTAATATTTGTATATTTTGTTATTGAACTCCAGCTTAATTCTTAAAATCTGTGTGGATTTTGTCTCATTTCATTCGGAGCAAAATCACACTGCATACTGCTATCATTTACAGATTCCGTTTGCGTTTTATTGATTGTTTATCACACCCCAAAACCGAGAACGGCGGAATACGTTCTGGGGTGGAGGACGTCATGTATAGTATCATAACAATGCATAATAGTAAAGACAAGCAACAACATCCATTGCATTAATATAATAATTATAATACAAGCGTGTTCTGTACAGTTTGTTAGACACCAAAAGTATAATCAACATAAAAGATGAGTCTTGTATGTGCTCCATCTTCTCAAAAGTTGCATCTGTACCTGTCTACTGATGACCTGAGAATACAAGTTATTTTGAAAGCGAGTATCAGCATAAAGCCGGTGAGTTCATAAGTATTTAGCGTCGTTGCTTGTATAAAAGTGTTTAGAATCATGTAATATAATAGTTGTTATCAATGTTTGAAAATAGTATGATCCCTAGAAAATCCTATATTTTTTCCAGTAAAAGTAGTCTTCTACTAAGACCCGGTTATCTGTATGTTTGATCCTTTGAAAATGTGAAGGTTTTCCCAGTGAAACTATTAGTATGAATATATAGTTTTAGACTTCATTCATGTAAAGTAAATGGGAAAATAATGTTATTCCCCAGCAGTGTCACTGCCAGCTGAATGAAATAAAAATGCAGACTCCAGGTAGTATTAAATGTACAATACACCTCGGGGAGTCTGTTTTGCCTTTAATTCTTAATGTGTTAATTAAAGGTCTGAATGTGAACTCGTATGTAACCATGCTGATTGACGATCGAATAACTGATGACCCTCCATGTCACACGTAGTATGGTGACATTTTGTCACCCCTAGGCCTGGTCGGCTCGGACTATAGCTAGCAGTCGGGATGTGGGAGTGTCTGTCCCGTATAGATCTATACACATAATGTCCGCTCTCCCTCCAGGAGACTCTGGTTACACAGTGATAGCACAGTGAAGTGTCGTATTGAGAAGTACTATGTCACATTCTATTTTAGTATATTCCCTTGCATTATAATATAATGTACTTTTTGGTATAGTGTATTGGGTGTTCTCTTGTATAGTATATGGTATTCTCTTTGTATATTATTTAACATGTATAGACTCATAACAGTACTAACTATAGTGAGTGTCATGGTAATAGTAGTAGTGAGCGGTAATCCCTAATTATACCTATAATAGTTAGATAGAAATGTTGGTTGCATGCCTTTGATACACAAAGGTATTGAACTAAGGTGAAGACTTTTATATCCCATACAAATATTTATATAATATATAACTAAGAATTCAACGATAGTCGGACAGATAACAATATACCCTAAATCCACATCAAACAAGAACAAGAAGTAAGGTGAGCTATCAGTCCTAAGTCCTTCAAGGCTTAATTATATAAATATATTAGTGTAGATATGGTTTGGGACCAAAAGAAGTTTAAAAGAGTTTGGAAATGGTTTTACAACAATTTAACATGAAAAATGAGTTTGATAAACATTTAAAGTAGTTTTGTTGGTAAAGCAGTTAAAAGTATAGAAAATCCTATTGGTTGCAAGTTATAAATCACATGTGATTGATACTATAACTTGTTTGATTCAACTTGTACCCCCCCCCCCCATAAAAGTATTTAAAAACATTTAAAAGATTGATTAAGGGGTATGAACTCACCTGCAGTGAGTAGATTTGATGGAAGTGTCGGGTAGGATGCTAGGTGTCAAGTGAGGACTTGAACACACACACGGACCCTATGTAACATGTAGTGATACATAAATGTATCTAACTAGTTATTTCATCACTAATTAAGTAAGTAAAGACACTCTAATGCATGAAAAAACTTTGTTTCAAGTGCTAGGAGTGCTACAGGTTGTTTCTAAGGAGTGTATGGCCTCACTATGGAGTTTACACTTCAAATGGTCACCCCTATGGGTGTTTACGGTTGGAAGACCATTTTCCCCATGGGTTTACGGCCATAAACTCATGGTAATGGTGTGTTTGTGTGTTTTAAGGTCTCATACTTCACAAAGAAGGGTTCCAGGGTTGGTTCAAGGGCTTAGGAAGTGGTTAGGACTCGAAATGGTACTCCCTTGGATTTTGCGGTCCTTTGACCACTCCTTGGGAGTTTATGGTCATAAACCCCAAGAGTTTACGACCGTAAACCCTTGCCACTTCATCCTTTTCGTGTTTTGTGGTTCTTAGATCATTCATGCAAGTTCCTAGTTCATTAGCCAAGCATTGGGAGGAGTTTGGGGCATCAAAACCGCTTTTAGGGGGGTTTACGGTTTTGGGAGATTCCCAAACTGTAAACCCATGTTCTTGGGGGTTTTTGGTGTTCATTCCAACGATTCACAATCACACTAAGCAAATAAATAGTTAGGAAGAGTATACTTACTTAAAGGAAGCTTGCAAGAGTGTTTTAAAACCCAAAACACTAGTGTGTTCTTGGTGTTCTGAAGATGCTTGAAGATCTAAGTAAAAATCAAAAATCCATGGATGAAATGATGTATAAACACTAGATTTAGTGTTGTATGAACGAATCTAGGGAAGAAAACTTACATTTTTGGTGGTTGGAAGAATGAACTTATGATAGTTGAGAGAAAAGTTTGGTGTTCTTGAGTGGGAAGTGTAAAAATGAAGAAAAGGAGGGTAAACTCATGCTATATGCATGAGTCTTGGGAGGATGGTGTTTACGGCCCAAACACCCCTTGTTTGGCCGCAAACACCTATCTAAGGTGATGGATTGTTTTGTTTGTTACACCTTACTAATTACGACACTTCGTTTTATTTAATCGCTTGATGAAAAATAAAATAAAACACCAAACGGACTTAAACCCAGCCAAAAATGTATTGAAATATTTTCGACTAATATTTGGAGTGTTTGAATGTGGAAATTATACACTTGAAAATTTCGGGTTGTCACATCATCCCCTCGTTAGAGGGAATTTCGTCCCGAAATTAGAGTTCAAACAACTAAGTTATTACACAATAACTAAGCAAAAAGATGAGGATATTTAATTTTTATTTGATCTTCGCGCTCCCAAGTGAACTCCGGTCCTCGCTTGGCGTTCCAGCGAGCCTTCACAATTGGGATGCGGCTTTGTTTTGTTCGTTTGACCTCTCGGTCCATAATTTCCACAGGTTCTTCCACGAAGTTGAGGCTCTCGTTGATCTGGATCTTGTCAATTGGGATTACAAGAGTCTCGTCGGATAGGCACTTTTTCAAGTTCAAGACGTGGAAGATAGGATGTATGTTACTGAGCTCGCAGGGTAGATTGAGTTTGTAAGCTACAGGGCCGATTCTAGCAAGAATCTCGAAAGGCCCTATGTATCTTGGATTCAGCTTTCCACGCTTTACGAAGCGTATCAAGCCTTTCCAGGGTGAGACCTTTAAAAGGACTCGGTCTCCCACCTGGAACTCCAATGGTTTTCTTCGTTTGTCTGCGTAGCTTTTCTGTCGGTCTCTAGAGGCTTTCAATCGTTCATGAATCAGAACGATCTTCTCTGCCGTTTCCCGAATGATCTCCGGACCTGTGAGAGTGCTGTTAGGAACTCGTCCTTTAGCTAACTGAGTGCCACCCACTTCAGCCCAGCACAGAGGGGACCTGCACTTTCGGCCGTAGAGAGCTTCGAATGGAGCAGCCTTGATGCTCGTGTGATAACTGTTGTTCTAGGAAAAATCGACAAGGGGTAAGTGGGTATCCCATGCCTTACCAAAGTCGATCACATAGGCTCGCATCATATCTTCCAAAGTCTGGATAGTTCTCTCACTTTGTCTGTCGGTCTGCAGATGGTAGGTTATACTCATGTCCAGCCTCGTTCCTAAGGAGCTTTGCAGTGACTGCCAGAATCTCGAAGTGAATCTACTATCCCTATCGGAGAAAATAGATATGGGAACACTATGCAGTTGTACGATCTCCATGATGTATGTTCTTGTTAGCTTCTCCATCTTGTCTGTTTCCTTGATAGGTAGGAAGTGCGCGGACTTGGTCAATCTGTTGACGATGACCCATATGGTGTCAAGCCCACCCGTTGTCTTGGGTAGCTTGGTTATGAAGTCCATAGTGGTCCGCTCCCACTTCCATTCAGGTATCTCCGGTTGCTATAATAGACTTGATGGTTTCTGGTATTCGACCTTGACCTTGGCGCAAGTAAGGCATTTACTCACGAAGGTAGCGATTTCCGCTTTCATGTTAGGCCACCAATATGATTTCTTGAGATCCACATACATCTTATCTGAACCTGGGTGGACGGAATATCGAGTGTTGTGCGCTTCCTGATGGGTTTTACCATAAGAACATCCTATGTGCTCATGCAAACCTTAATGCTTGGATCTAGGTTTCTCTATTGTACATGCATTCATCCAAGACTTTAAACCCTAGATCTAGCATGTGATAATCAATATTAACATAAGAATAGGGTTTAGATCTTACCTTGATTGTTATATAACAATAACAATCTCAAATCCTCCTTGTAATGACTTTAGAAAGCTTAGAGTCACAAGTGTCACTCCTCTAATGGATCACAAACACCAAGAGCAAGAGGATGAAAAAGGAGAAGAGAGGAGGCACTCAAAAACGTGTAGAAACCCTAAGGAGTTAGTTGGCCACGTTTTTGGTGCCCTATGGGTCCTTAAATAGTGAGGCTATTAGGGTTATCTAACAAGGAAACCCTAATTTGACTGCTTAGGCCCTAAGCAACCCATGGACTCCCTCCTTAGAGGCCTTGGACGATTTCTAATGGGTTTCCCCATAGATTTCGTCCACTCCATCCTCTATGGAGTCCATCAACCTAATATTTAACTATCACACAATTGACAGTTCTAGTCCTCTTTATTTAATTAATGTCTTTTAGCCACAAAATTAATTCTTATTAATTCTTGACTAATATTAATTAAACAATATGATTTCTCCTTTAATTTATTATTCTCATAATATATTAATAAATCATAATGAATCATCTCTCTCTCTCTCTCCATAATTCATCCTATCAAGTTGCTTTGGTGAAGGCAACCCAAAAGGACCATGCACCATCGGGTCAAGTACATACCAAAATAGTTATGGACTTAGACACTAATCCAACAGTCTCCCACTTGGATAATTCTAATAACTATTCTGCTTATTCAGATCCTGATCCGCAATCGTAGCTTTCAAAAGCCGCTGTCAACTCTGATCTTATCAGATACGCGTCCTTTAGATAAGGGATCATATATTCTTCCATTCTAGATATCGTATAGACTGAGACATGGATTTAAATCATTCTCTCGGTCTATGTGTTGTTTCCCGATTTCCGATTTATGACGATTGACAATAGACTACAATTGAACACATCAAATTAGTCCCGGCTTGGCCAAGCGCTTAGGTGTCATCACTAAATCATCAAGGGGCCCACATATATCGCTTTTATCCCACTTTGGATAAAAGGAATGGATAAAATTTGTTTCAATGCTTGCTTGCACTCACTCACTGAATCACACACAACAATATGTTTTATAACACCAAGTTACTGGTATGTTTACATATTATCAATGTGTAACTGACTCGCAAGATACAACTCACACATCTCAGTTTCAAGAATATAAGATATTATCATCTCACCAATCACTCGTGATAAAATCCATGAAGTGATCCAAGTGAGCGTGAGTTTAATCCAATACTCTAATCTTATAGCAGCACTCATGAACCCTGCAGCAAACGTTTGCTATGTCTAAAATACTTTAGACAATCTACATTCATATTCATGATAGTTTTCTTTCATTCCTACTTCCAAAGAATGAGCAACTATGGAGAGTTTGAATAATCTTATTATTCGGGAAGTCAAAACATGCAAAGTGAAACACAAGAATAATACTAATCCCATATGGTCCAAAACTTTGGGTATAAATAAAACATTTTATTTAATCACCATATTGATTATTCATTATTTGTTGTTTTGGGTAATCAACTTCTTACTTGAATTATAACAACAATTGTCCCATGCTCTTAGCATGCACACTATGTTTACCTATGATCCTTACCTTGTGAAATAGACCAAATGAACACATTTCTAATCATACTCATTTCACAACTCCCAATCCTTATCATAAGTATAAGAATATCAAATTCTTGTCACTTATAGAATATGCTAGATTCTAACATTTTATGCAATGATCCTTTCGTAAAGTCATAGCTCAAAATCATCAAAACTTGGCCAATCTCTATCAGAAACAATTCTATAGATATGATGTCTCTCACTCAAAGTACATTCTTTTGAACATCCTTCTTGCATAAAATTTTCTAATCTAGACATTGATTCTCGATATCCAACTCCCAATATGGAAACATTTCCATATTTGCCATATGACAACTTATTCTAAATAGAGTCTTATCTATTCACAATTATGTCAATATGGTCCATCCATGACTATACTTCTAACTGTCCACAAGCGACCAACCCTTGGCGAACCTTAGATTGTCCTTGGCAGTTATTTAATTATTTTAGTCAAAACCGGTTCTATTTGCTTTTTCCCTCTAAATGCCCTAGGCATTTGGAAAATTTTAGAACGGTCGAATATTATAGCATATGCAATTGATCCTATACCCGAAGTGTATGGGATACAATTCATAATGAAAAACGTGATACTTTACCAGTTTCTTACTATAATATTTCTATTTGTCGTGTTCTCAAAAATTCGAACTACGAAGAGGTATGCCGTAATCATAATCGAACTTTGAGAATGCAAATAATAAATATACCCTTGACTAAATTCAATTAAAATTTCTCGATCTAAGCTTTTAGATTAGAAACAAGGTATAACATTCTCTCCCTTAATTATAGCAAAAACAACTTTTCAACCCCTGCAACATTACAAAGTGAAACTTTTGTTTTTCTATAATTAATTTTGCCAACGTGCAATACTAAATAATAATCATGCTCCCACTAACATGATGATTATATCCATTCCAGCATAACATTTATGCTCCCACTAGCTTTGACACGTATTTAGGAACCATCTAAACTTCTAGGAATCAATACTTATTGATTTCCAAATTTCATTGTTTCTAATACGATATGCTTCGATAAGCCTTTATCTAAGCTTCTCAAAATCACACACCTTTCCTTAGACAACTCACATGTGTGTTCAGAACTTATTTTACTAAGTCCCAAATGTTCAGACTAATTGCCAAGTCTCACAATTCGAACTATGAAAAAGGATGCCGTAATCATAATCGAATTTGAGAATGCAATTTACATAGTTGCTATCTCCTTAAAATCTCACTTAGTGAAAGCGTTTCCTCACAATCATTTTCATGAAGGAGAGAAACCTTATGACACTTAGATTTTATGGTGTATGTGTTCCTATCCATGTGAATTTGCCATTACCATAATCGAAAGATAGTGTTTGTGGCAAATTCAAACTCTTATGGACAAAACTTGTTTATTCTTAATTTCTTGCCATCAAGGGTCCCACCATTGCTTCCAAGTTATCTAGCAGCTCACCTATGCCAGTCAATGTACTTTCATTGAACAAGGTGTTTGCCTTATGCATTCTAATGAGAACTCGTAGAAATCATATGCATAATCACTCTACAGGATTGGCACAGAAAATAGAATTTTGTCAACACGATAGGTTACAAACCTCAAGTCGTGTGCTAGTGTCTAATAGGTTTACTCTTGATTAGTTCTTGAATCTTTTCAAGATCTTCAGACTCCCACTGACCTCTTGACATATTAGATTCTCTTATCAAGAAACAGTTATTGATAAAACAAATATCCAAGAGTTAGTGTGTGTCTATATCAAGACAAAAACATTACACACATTTGGTCTTAGTTGGTCTTAGTCTTATCCAAGACATCACAACTTACCAATTTCAAACGTGCAAGAGTAAGAAAAATAATTTTCTACTTCACATTTGATGAGTGTGTGTCACTCAATTCACAATCTTGGAATACGATTCTAAGACTTGATTTTGGAACGAAGTGTGACTCATCTTTTTGATTTAACCATTTCAACAATTTCCGATTCCTCTTCTTAGCCATACTAGTGCACTAAGATGTCCTTAGAGGACCAATTGTGATACGGTTCTTAATCATTAAGACGATCACAAAATCTGATACAAAAGTACTCTCCCTTCTTCTTAGATTGGAGAAACTTTTATCTTTCTGCCTTCATTGACTCTTCTTATTCGTTCTGCCATTCATTGAAACCTTTCAATGATTCAGAATTACACTTAATTTTGTAAGTATAATCACATTTACGAGACCTTTTGGTAAATCATGACGAATAGTCTCATTGTTATTTGTGGTGGACAACATTGTGTTCTATTCCTTTAGTCCTTCACTTGACTCACATACTCGTGTGATCAAGGAGTTAGTCTTAATTTCCTAAGTACCAAGATTTCCATACATCACATGATTCAAATCATATGATTCCAAGTTTCTGTCCAATTGAAACTTGGGTGATAGGAATCTTTCCTTACTTAGAAAAATTTTACACTACCATAAATAACATAACTAAGAATCACATCCATTTGTAGAAATACACAAACATCAATTTTTCACAAGGATTTCATTGCAAGGATATACATAAATAAGATAAATCAAAATTTATTTTATTCATAAAAGCAGCGGAAAACATGTCCTTACAATGCAAAATCAACTGAAAAACTATGTAATCAACTCTATCATAACTTCCTAAGCTCAAAATCTGATCTTTGAATCCATGCGATCGTGATCCATTTCTTCGTGATCAGACTCATCTTGCTTTTCCATCAAGCTTCCTCTCTTTTCTCTGATTCTTCAAAACATTCAAATGTAATTTTATCACATTATGTATTAAGAATCAACGAATAGGAACTTAATGGAGTTAGATAGTGGATTTTACCTTAAGTAGAGCCAAACGCCTTGACTCTCCCATCTATTAGATCTCTCAGGTAAACTGGGCAGCTTCGTCTCCAATGCCCCATCTCTTGGCAATAAAAACAAATTGACTCTTTTGGAACAACACATGGAACTACTTCAGACTTTGCCTTTCTCTTATGATCAAACTTTTCGACCATGGCATGCCTTTTGTTGCCATTGCCTATATCCATAGAGTTCTGGAAGGCAGATCCACCAATCAACTTTGCTTTTCTAGTGTGCCAAATCATTGCTAATTCAGCAGCAATAAGCATATAGGTGAGATCGATGAGGGTTACGTCGTGGTTCATCATATAGTACTATGTTACGAACTTACTATATGAGTCAGGAAGTGACTGAAGAACCCAGTCAACGGCCAGCTCCTCACAGATAACAGATCCCAACATTCTTAACCTATCAATGTGTGACTTCATCTCTAGGACGTGTGCACACACTGACTTTCCTTCTTCATGTTTACTTGCCAAAAGGGCTTGAGTGAGTTTGAACTTTTCAATCCTTTGAACTTGTGGGTTAGGGAGAACAATAGGAGGAGGTGGAGGAAGTGAAGCATGATCTCGTGTTCCTCGATCGAATCGTGGAATATCATCTTCATGTGAAAAGCTTGTTCCACGGGATTTGGGAAGACCATAGTTGTCATACTCTGACATCTACAAAACGGGAGAAAAATTCAAGTTAGTTGATTGATTGAGTCCTTAATAAATCACCCAAATTAGATATTAAGGCTAGGACCCAACACAATACTCTACAACTTGGGAGAGGGATGCCATAACCCAAATTGCAGAACATTTGAAGGTAAGTGAATGACGATTCACTAATTTTCCACCAGGAAAAACAAAAGAGATTAAGTTTTAAATGTATTGAAAAACTCCTAGATCCTTTGAGATTCATTGAACTTTTCAGTGGCATGTTTAAATCTCGATATGCCCCTCGATTTGTGACTGGGATGCCGAGGATCACAAAATAGGGTGTGAATAACCATGCAAACATACATGATGCCCTCATTATTACAGTCACCTATTCGATGTGCCGGTTAACCACACACGCTCCACCGAACTATAACAAACATTGAGTCACCCTTTTCTACCTTTTCTTAGAACCATTTAGTGTGACGGTTAACCAGGCACGCTCCACTAACGTCTTCCAAGGGTACAAAGTGTAATTTCATAGAATTGCATCAATTCACTTTTGCCTAAAGTAACTAAGATTGGGAATTTTGTATAAGACATTTAGTTACTTAATACTTTCTTATACTTTTAATGGAAAGGGTTTGCCTTATCCTACCCGTTCGGCTAACGACCCTCCACTAGTCAAGAGTGCAGTGGGTAAGAGTGGATACCCATTCAATCGCCATTTTATAGGCAATTTCCTTAAACACCCCTTATAGATCAGCTTCGTGAATGAGGCCTACTAACGGTAAGACTAGCAGTTTAAGTTATACATATATAATATTAGACTTTTAATGTTATATATAATATAAGGGTGTATTTTACACTTTTAAAATACTAGGTCGTCTAATTTAATAAATCAAACTTTTAATTTAATTAAATGTAAACCATATCACTATGGATTTATTAACTCTCTTTTAGTTATACACTTAATTAATTTAATAAAACCATAAGGGTGCAATTTGAACTTTTTCAAAACTTAGGGTTTTAGAATTTAACATTTAAAATTAAATTTTTTAATTAAAATTTAAATTCCAAAACTTGAGGGCAAGTTTTGAAACATTTCAAATCATTAGGGTTTAGAATTTAAATATTTCAAATCAAACATTTTAATCAAAATTTAAATTCCAAAACTTGAGGACAAGTTTTGAAACTTTTCAAAACACAAAGGATCAAATAGCAAATAATTTAAATTAAACAATTAATTTAATGATTATCTAAATTTGACCTAGTCAATATTACTTGCAAGACAATTTACCAATTTAATTCAAATAATCAATTATTATCATATAAGGAAATTATCATTCAATCAAATGGTAATTATCTTTTGTTTGGTCAAGGATATACTCAAATATATGACAAAATTCGAATATTAATGACCCAAAGCAATTAAGGAAAGTATCCTCAAGCAAAACAGCAAGAAATCCCAAAATCTGCCCTAACTGACGCTCGAACTCGCCGAGTCCACTATGAAACTCGCCGAGTTCATCAGTCAGGGGTACAAAAAAATGATTTTTCAAATCTTGAACAAATAAACAAGGCATCAATACAAAAGAAACCAATCAAGGCTCTGATACCACTGATGGGTTTTACCATAAGAACATCCTATGTGCTCATGCAAACCTTAATGCTTGGATCTAGGTTTCTCTATTGTACATGCATTCATCCAAGACGTTAAACCCTAGATCTAGCATGTGATAATCAATATTAACATAAGAATAGGGTTTAGATCTTACCTTGATTGTTATATAACAATAACAATCTCAAATCCTCCTTGTAATGACTTTAGAAAGCTTAGAGTCACAAGTGTCACTCCTCTAATGGATCACAAACACCAAGAGCAAGAGGATGAAAAAGGAGAAGAGAGGAGGCACTCAAAAACGTGTAGAAACCCTAAGGAGTTATTTGGCCACGTTTTTGGTGCCCTAGGGGTCCTTAAAGAGTGAGGCTATTAGGGTTATCTAACAAGAAAACCCTAATTTGACTGCTTAGGCCCTAAGCAACCCATGGACTCCCTCCTTAGAGGCCTTGGACGATTTCTAATGGGTTTCCCCATAGAATTCGTCCACTCCATCCTCTATGGAGTCCATTAGCCTAATATTCAACTATCACACAATTGACAGTTCTAGTCCCCTTTCTAGTCCCCTTCATTTAATTAATGTCTTTTAGCCACAAAATTAATTCTTACTAATTCTTGACTAATATTAATTAAACAATATGATTTCTCATTTAATATATTATTCTCATAATATATTAATAAATCATAATTAATCATCTCTCTCTCTCTCTCTCTCTCTCCATAATTCATCCTATCAAGTTGCTTTGGTGAAGGCAACCCAAAAGGACCATGCACCATCGGGTCAAGCACATACCAAAATAGTTATGGACTTAGACACTAATCCAACACTTCCTTCATGAACAAGTCTCTGAAGCCACCGTGTCGTGGTGTCCATATTCGGTCCATGCGATATAAGGCTCTGTCACCTTTGACTTCCAAGTTCTTATCCATTCCTCGCAGGGATTCTCCCGCCACATTTTTAGGTTTCAAGGCTTCAAGCTGAGCCTCCTTTATTTGTGCGGAGAGATGTGAATGGATAGTCATTGTTAATGACTTGACTCTTCGAACAGAATATTCTTTCCGACTTAGGGCGTCTGCTACTACGTTGGCTTTACCCATATGATAACGAATTTCGCATTCGTAGTCATTGAGTAGCTTGACCCACCGTCATTGTCTCATATTGAGCTCCTTCTGGTTGAATATGTGTTGTAGGCTTTTGTGGTCGATGTATATCGTGCTCTTCGTACCGTACAGGTAGTGTCTCCAGATCTTTAGGGCGAACACAACCGCTCCTAAGTCGAGGTCGTGTGTGGTGTAGTTAACTTCGAGTGTCTTCAGCTTTCTTGAGGCATAGGCGATGACCTTACCTCGTTGCATCAGAACACAACCGAGCCCTAATTGGATGCATCGCAGTATACCATGAAATCTTCCGTCCCTTCGGGGTGGGATAGTATCGGTGCGGTGCATAAGGCTCGTTTTAGGGTTCGGAATGCCTTCTCTTGTTTCTCTCCCTAGTCAAAGGCCATGCCTTTCTGGGTCAATGTTGTAAGGGGTTTCGCAATTCGAGAGAAGTTTTGTATGAATCTGCGGTAGTAGCCAGCGAGGCCTAGAAATTGGCGAATTTCTGTAGGCGTCTTCGGTGCTGACCAGTTCTCAATAGCTTTAATCTTGGATGGGTCGATGTGGATTCCTTCTTCAGTAACCACGTGTCCTAAGAATTTGACTCTTCGGATCTAAAATTCGCACTTAGAGAACTTCGCGTATAGATTCTTCGATCGTAGGGTTTCCAAGACTTATCGTAGATGATCGCTATGCTCCTCCTTACTTCGAGAGTAGATAAGTATGTCATCAATGAAAATGATGACGAACTGATCCAAGTAATGACGACACACCCTATTCATTAAGTCCATGAACATCGCAGGCGCGTTGGTCAGTCCGAACAACATCACTACGAACTCGTAGTGTCCGTAATGAGTTCGGAAGTCTGTCTTCAGGACATCCTCTTCAAGCACTCGCAACTGGTGATACCCGGATCTCAGATCAATCTTGGAAAAGTAATTCGCCCCTTGCAGTTGGTCAAATAAATCGTCTATACGAGGAAGAGGGTAACGATTTTTGACCATCAGCATGTTGAGTTCTCTATAATCGATGCACATACGGAACGATCTGTCCTTCTTCTTTACGAACAAGACCGGCGCTCCCCAGGGTGAGAAGCTTGGTCTTATAAAGCCCTTGCTGAGCAGCTCGTTAAGTTGACCGGACAATTCTTGCATCTCAGCTGGCGCTAGGCGATAGGGCGATTTGGCTACGGGGGTAGCTCCTGGAATTAAGTTGATCCTGAACTCGACTTGACGTTGGGGAGGTAGACTGGGTAGTTCTTCTAGAAAGACGTCGGGGAAGTCGCATACTATGGGGAAGTCTTTTAGGTCTTTTGTTTTCTGGCTCGTATCGACGACGTGTGCAAGGAATGCACGATATTCCTTACGCAAGTACTTCCGGGATTGAATACTTGAAATGATGCGAAGACTCGTACTGGGTTTGTCTCCGTAGATTAACAAGGTTTCTTTATTCGGTAGATTTAGACGGATGGCTTTGTCGAAACACAGGATATCGGCATGATGGAGACTCAACCAGTCCATGCCCATGATGACATCGAAACTCTTGATCGATACTGGTATGAGATCGATTGGGAACGAATGATTATCTAGCGTGAGGGTACAACCTATGTAGATCTCGTTAGAACTCTCTGTCTTTCCGTTAGCCATTTCTACGACGAAGGTTTCTTTTAATGGTTGCGGGGATTGTTTAAGTAAGTGTTTAATGTTTTGGTTCACGAAGCTTCTTTCTGCCCCACTATCGAATAGGATACAAGCATAAGAGTTATCAAGAAGGAACGTACCCGTGACTACTGTGGGGTCTGCTACTGCTTCATTGTGGCCAATAGCAAGTAGTCTTCCTGTTCCTCCCGTATTCCCAGCTTTCGGACAGTTTCTTTTGAGGTGCCCTGTCTCACCACAACCATAGCAGTCTTGGTTCACTCCGGTGATGGGAACTTGATTGATGGGTTTGGGCTGAGATCTGCAAAACCGGGTGGTATGGCCCTTCCGGTCGTAGTTAGTGCAGTGCATTTCACGGCAGGGGCCGTTATGATGGAAGGAGCACTTGGTGCACTTGGGTAGGTTTCCTGCATATGTTTTGGCTAGTACAGGGGCAGCAGGAGTAGTGGCAGCATGGACAACCACAATTTGTTGGTTCTTTGAAGAGGATTGGGTTGATTTGCCCTTTTTTTGGTCCCACAGCTTCCTCTTGTTGTCGGATATCTTGGTCGGTGCAGTGGCAACCGTTGTGGTTGTTGATGGAGTGGAAGGAACTTCATGATCAATCAACCTTTGGGCCAATTCCTTGGCACTGTCAAAGGTCGTAGGGTGTGATGCTAAAACGTTCCCTCGATACGGGGGCACTGAACCCCAGATGTATCGTTCAATTTTCTTGCTCTCAGTAGGGACCATGTTAGGACATAGAGTTACAAGGTCACAGAACCTGGCCGTATAAGCCACTATGTTGGTCCCCTTCATTTTGAGGTTCTAGAGTTCCTCCTCAAGTTTCTGAACTTCGCCCTTAGGGCAGTACTCCCTTATCAGAAGGTCTTTTAGTGTGTCCCACCCCATGGCGTTGGCTGTTACCAAGGAGAGTGATTTGACATGGCCATTCCACCATTCCAGGGCCCTTTCAGTGAAGGTGCAAGCAGCGAACTTAATCTTGCTTTCCTTGGGGCACGAGCACATCTCGAAGACGACTTCAGTTCTTTCGATCCATTGGGACAGTGCAATGATCCCTCCGGTTCCATTGAAGAATGTGGGTTTGCAGCTCATGAAATCCTTATAGGTACACCCCTGTGCACGGGAGTTGATTTCACCATGTCTAGAGTTGGTGCCCATTCCGGCTCCACTTGCATCACCAAAATTTATTTAGGCCATAGCTGCAGTTACACCTGCGGTCACAGCTGTCTGAAACATCACCGCATCGAACTGCGGAGGAGGAGGTGGTGGAGGTGGAGTTTGAGTTGCAGGTCTGCCCCTGTTTGGACGGGGATGAGGCGGCATCTTTTACTGAAAATTTATAAAAAGTGATGGTAACAATAAGAATCGACCCTAAATATGATGAGAGTGTTTCATGGACTAAATTGCCATAGCCCAACTATCAGATAGAGTCATAACACAGAGTAGAGAAATATAAGAGTATAGACTCTTCCAACAGATTAGATAACTGCCAATATTAGTGGTATTACTGATGCATATAAGCTTGGGAAAAACGACCTAACAATAGGTATTACATCAAACCATAAGGGAAAATGTTGACAGCTTAGAAGTCTAGTTGGAGTACTTTCAAGTTTAGGAATGTTTACAGACAAGTGCTCTACCGAGCATAGAAAAGAAAAGACTATTCCTTTAACAAAAGAGGAAGATGAGTTGACATCTTCTACTGGTAACGGGTATCCTTTGGGCGAACCCTAAGATCAGCCAGTTGGTGTACAACCTCCTGAAGATGTCGTTCATGAGCCCTCTGACGCACTCGGAGTTCCCTGACTTTGGCTCGGGATGCAGCTAGCTGTTGCTGTAGAGCCTCGTTGGTCCTCCTAGTCCTTTCCATGGCTTATTCGAGTTGGCAGATACAGACAGTGTTAAGGTTAGAGTTGGCATCAATTTCCACAACTCTGCCGATGGCTGCATGACTTTGCTTGACGTTTCTAGCAATCCTCCGGACCATGACGGGTAGGGCTCGATCAGCCGAGCCACCCTCGCTTACGGTCTCCGTTGAAAGGTAAAGGCTGACCATGCTCATCGCTCCATCGATTTAAGGTTGTTACCCACATGGGAGTGGGACCTTGAAATGCTGGACGGGGTTTGGGGTTTGGAGCTACTGGAGGTAGGTTGTTGACTTCTGGTTCGGAGTTGGAGCTATCCGAAAAGCCTTCTGCACGGTGATCATCCAAAGGGATCGGGTGATCATCTTCTGGCTCTTCATCGAGCCATCCTCCAATGCCTTGGTTCGGATAGTACGGATCGCCGGAAAGGTGGAAGCCAGCCATGCTATCTACGCGAGAATGGGGAAAGAAAAGTTAATAGACGTACTAATCTAAGATACTTATAAGACGATCGTTATTAGTCAACCCAATACTTACATAGTGCATACCAATTACATGTACTCGAGACAGTATAGACCTTCGAATAAGTGACCCTAACTCTAAATCCACAACCAAACAAGGAACAGGAAGTAAAGCAAAGATCACAGATTCTAAGTCTATAGCGTCTTAGTCACATGTAACCGTAGAGTATCCACTTAGCAACTATTGCCCTACCAGTAACGACCCTTTTAGTTCATACATATGTAAATTACAGAAATGCAGAATACTCCTATAGTATTCTTGTTCTAATGTTCTTGTGGTAGTGTTGGTAAGTTTTTAGACTTGTTGCAACACCACAACCATTCTTAGGCACATGCTAGTCACTCCTAGGAAAATATAGTTGATCAGGCTACATCCACCCAGATTTGACTATATGTCTCTAAGTCTAATTTGTGTTGTTCAACAATCTTAATACTTTTGTTATGTTCTAGTATGATACTGACACTTTGTATGAAGGGATGTATATATATACTTAGTTAAATATTTTATTATTTAAAAGTATATACTCTTGGTCAGAGTGTTTTAATCCCGATGTGTATATAGTTCATATATCTTTTCTGGGTTGATATACCTGATTCACTATAAACAACGCTCTGATACCAATCTGTTACATCCCAAAACCGAGAACGGCGGAATACGTTCTGGGGTAGAGGACGTCATGTACAGTATCATAACAATGCATAATAGTAAAGACAAGCAACAACATCCATTGCATTAATATAATAATTGTAATACAAGCGTGTTCTGTACAGTTTGTTAGAAACCAAAAGTATAATCAAAATAAAAGATGAGTCTTGTATGTGCTCCATCTTCTCAAAAGTTGCATCTGTACCTATCTACTGATGACCTGAGAATACAAGTTATTTTGAAAGCGAGTATCAGCATAAAGCCGATGAGTTCATAAGTATTTAGTGTCATTGCTTGTATAAAAGTGTTTACAATCATGTAATATAATAGCTGTTATCAATGTTTGAAAATAGTATGATCCCTAGAAAATCCTATATTTTTTCCAGTAAAAGTAGTCTTCTACCAAGACCCGGTTATCTGTATGTTTGATCCTTTGAAAATGTGAAGGTTTTCCTAGTGAAACTATTAGTATGAATATATAGTTTTAGACTTCATTCATGTAAAGTAAATGGGAAAATAATGTTATACCCCAGCAGTGTCACTGCCGGCTGAATGAAATAAAAATGCAGACTCCAGGTAGTATTAAATGTACAATACACCTCGGGGAGTCTGTTTTGCCTTTAATTCTTAATGTGTTAATTAAAGGTCTGGATGTAAACTCGTATGTAACCATGCTGATTGACGATTGAATAACTGATGACCCTCCATGTCACACGTAGTATGGTGACATTTTGTCACCCCTGGGCGTGGTCGGCTCGGACTGTAGCTAGCAGTCGGGATGTGGGAGTGTCTGTCCCGTATAGATCTATACACATAATGCCCGCTCTCCCTCCATGAGACTCTAGTTACACGGTGATAGCACAGTGAAGTGTCGTATCGAGAAGTAGTATGTCACATTCTATTTTAGTATATTCCCTTGTATTATAGTATAATGTACTTTTGGTATAGTGTATTGGGTGATCTCTTGTATGGTATATGGTATTCTCTTTGTATAGTATTTAACATGTATAGACTCATAACACTACTAACTATAGTGAGTGTCATGGGAATAGTAGTAGTGAGCGGTAATCCCTAATTATACCTATTATAGTTAGATAGAAATGTTGGTTGCATGCCTTTGCTACACAAAGGTATTGACTAAGGTGAAGACTTTTATATCCCACACAAATATATATATATATATATATATATATATATATATATAATATAACTAAGAATTCAACGACAGTCGGACAGATAACAATATACCCTAAATCCACATCAAACAAGAACAGGAAGTAAGGTGAGCTATCAGTCCTAAGTCCTTCAAGGCTTACTTATATAAATATATTAGTGTAGATATGGTTTGGGAACAAAAGAAGTTTAAAATAGTTTGGAAATGGTTTTACAACAATTTAACATGAAAAATGAGTTTGATAAACATTTAAGGTAGTTTAGTTGGTAAAGCAGTTAAAAGTATAGAAAATCCTCTTGGTTGCAAGTTATAAATCACATGTGATTAATACCATAACTTGTTTGATTCAACTTGTATCCCCCCATAAAAGCATTTAAAAACATTTAAAAGATTGATTAAGGGGTATGAACTCACCTTTGATGGAAGTGTCGGGTAGGATGCTAGGTGTCAAGTGAGGACTTGAACACACACACGGATCCTATGTAACATGTAGTGATACATAAATGTATCTAATTAGTTGTTTCATCACTAATTAAGTAAGTAAAGACACTCTAATACATGAAAGCACTTTGTTTCAAGTGATAGGAGTGCTACAGGTTGTTTCTAAGGAGTGTATGGCCTCACTATGGAGTTTACACTTCAAATGGTCATCCCTATGGGTGTTTACGGTTGGAGGACCATTTCCCCCATGGGTTTACGACCGTAAACTCATGGGAATGGTGTGTTTGTGTGTTTTAAGGCCTCATACTTCACAAAGAAGGGTTCTAGGGTTGGTTTAAGGGCTTAGGAAGTGGTTAGGACTCGAAATGGTACTCCCTTGGAGTTTGCGGTCCCTTTACCACTCCTTGGGAGTTTATGGTCGTAAACCCCAAGAGTTTACGGCCATAAACCCTTGCCACTTTATCCTTTTCGTGTTTTGTGGTTCTTAGATCATTCATTCAAGTTCCTAGTTCATTAGCCAAGCATTGGGAGGAGTTTAGGGCATCAAAACCCCTTTTAGGGGTGTTTACGGTTTTGGAAGATTCCCAAACCGTAAACCCATGTTCTTGGGGGGGGGGGGGGGTTTGATGTTCATTCCAAGGATTCGCAAGCACACAAAGCAAATAACTAGTTAGGAAGAGTATACTTAGTTAAAGGAAGCTTGCAAGAATGTTTTAGGACCGAAAAACACTAGTGTGTTCTTGGTGTTCTGAAGACGCTTGAAGATCTAAGTAAAAATCAAAAATCCATGGATGAAATGATGTATAAACTCTAGATTTAGTGTTGCATGAACGAATTTAGGGAAGAAAACTTACATTTTTTATGGATTTGGAAGAATGAACTTATGATAGTTGAGAGAAAAGTTTGGTGTTCTTGAGTGGGAAGTGTAAAAATGAAGACAAGGAGGGTAAACTCATGCTATATGCATGAGTCTTGGGAGGATGGTGTTTACGGCCCAAACACCCTTGTTTGGCCGCAAACACCTAGGTATGGTGATGGATTGTTTTGTTTGCTAGACCTTACTAATTACGACACTTCCTTTTATTTAATCGCTTGACGAAAAATAGAATAAAACACCAAACGGACTTAAACCCGGCCAAAAATGTATTGAAATATTTTCGACTAATATTTGGAGTGTTTGAATGTGGAAATTATTCACATGAAAATTTCGGGTTGTCACATTGTTCGAATTTACAAAAACAAATTACTCTAGCTAGTTAATATATTTGATCAAATTCGGATGAGGATACCTATATGGTAAACCCTAATCTGCGTGACTGGTTGTTTGGTTGTTTGATTGTTCGATTTAAGTTAGTGAACTTTTAACTACAAATAGTCTATTGTTTCACCATCCTCATATTCAACTAGGGCAATGCAATTACTTTAACTTTTATCGGAGTTGGAGTTTTATGTGGGAAGTGGGAAATAAGGACTAGTTCTACGGGGTTCCTGTAATTATTTATAGGTTGGAATTAGTCATTTGCCTCGCATTAGTTATGATGTGAGAGTTCCCTTATAAGTGAAATGTTGAGGGTTACACAAAATTTCTCGCCATGGTTTTAGTTGAATTGAAGGTTTTGGGGCCATATCTACATTCCCTTTTACACCATTCCTATGGTATTTAGGGTTTCATTGTTTTTGTTGTGGTATTCTCTGTAATGCAATAGTAACTTTATTTCTGTGTTCTTACTTTAAATTGGATTTTACTTCTACAGGTGGTTGAGAGCCGAAATCAACTAATTTCTGAACTTGGAGAGTTAGATGTTGCTGATGAAAATGAATGAGTTTCTATCTTGGAATGTCTAACAATATCATTCTCATTAAATTGTTTTTTACTTTGGATATTTTTCCAACAGAATGCATACCGTAAATGAATCTTGAATTCCAATTCTACCAGAATGTAATCACGAATTCCAATTCTGTTGGAATAGAATATGGATATTTTCTCACTGATTTATGCATTGGATTTGTTTCCACATAAGCAGTTGATGCTTGAAGAATAGACCATGAAATTGAAAATGATTCTTAGCAACATTATTCTTTTAGAATGTATTAGTGTCTTTGTTAGATTTTGATGTTTTTTTTCCCGATTTCAAAGTTTTTTTAGTTTTATTCTTTAACAATAAATGTAATTCTTAGCAATTGTTACCCGTATTCTATAAGAATTAATGTAATTTTTGTTTTTATTCTTCAATTGATGGTTCAAGAATTTATTATTCTCCAAGAAGTTTTTAAAGTTATGATCAAGAAATATGTTCAAAAATATTTTTATTATTTTATGGTTCAAGAATATTTTTATTTTTGATAAATATATTCTATCAAAATATCCGAGAATTATCATCACTACAATCAGATTTTTAAAATCAATAGAATCTATTGTTCCTTAAAATATGTAATTTTCCTTTTTTAAATTTATGTTAATTGACTAAAATACCCTTAAAATGAAATTAGATGGTATTTTGTAATTATCTTTGATTTAATAATATGTATTATTCACTTTCTTAAAATAAGTAAAATTGATTGGCCCATATTTATGCATACAATAACACAATAATTATTTTGAATAGAATAACCTAAGCCTATATATATATATATATATATATATATATATATATATATTAAAATTTTAATTATATACATAGTATAAAGTGTATTTTAAAATATTTTACAATCACACGGGTTTAGTCTTTTAATCAATTAAAATTTTAATTTAATTAAATTTAAACCTTTTATGGAGTTATTAATTATCTTTTAATAAGTTAATTAATTAAATTATAAATAAGATCCATGATGACGTATTTTAAACTTTTCAAAACACTAGGGTTTATAATAAATTTCAAAATTAAAATTATATAAATTTAAGATAAACCAAATATATAATATTAAGTTCCATTAATATCCAATTAATTATTTAAGCACTTAAAAAATCAATTATATTAATCACAAAATAATTAATTATGACAAAAACCAATCTCCTTAAGTATAGGCTTTTAACTTATAGTGCTAGATATACCAAAATCGGTTTTGGGATAAAATATGGCAAAGATTTATCACATTAAAGTTGTTAAGGCATATTTGGTCCAGATTTTCGGATCTGGCCGAGCTCACGTCGTGAGCCTCTGTACTCACATCGTGAGTTGCGATTAAACCTAAATTGGTTTCTTTTCTGATTCACCAATGTGCAAATATAAGAAAGACACCCCTAGGCTCTGATACCACTTCTGGGTTATGGTGGTTACAAGTTCAATGCCATAAGCGGAAAATAATAAAAAACAATTTCAATTAATTAGGGGATATGCAAACCTAGTTATCACCTATGTCTTTCAAGTATACCAACATATTATGAATGGCTATTCTACAAAACTTTTACTATGGACAAACTAATTCATAATACAAGAAAACTAACCTTTAAGATTGCTATTGTAAACAATCTTGAATCCTTACTTGTAAAACATTTAGTAGCAAGCGCCACAAGTGTCATGCATCTAATGGTTCACACCCAAACCCTAGCAACCAAGGGACTTGAAGAGAGAGAGAGAGAGAGAAAGATATATATATATATATATATATATATATATATATATATAGAGAGAGAGAGAGAGAGAGAGAGAGAGTGAGAGGGGAATAAAAGCAAAAATCGAAATTCCCTCTAAGGAATAAGGCATGGATGAAATTAAACCCAAAGAGGGGTTTATATAGGTGTTAGGAAGGTATTAGATATTGCAGGTATCACCAAGATAACCCCAATCCCTTAACTTCCTCCTTAAGGCACCCAAACCTCCCTTAGAGCCCAAGGAAACCCTAGAAACATTCTAGATTTTGTTCCCCCTCTTTATGGGAGGTTCTAGAATTCCTCAATGCTCAACTAGTTAACATTGTCACTTTTAGTCCTCCTACTTTTAATTAATCTAATTGATCCCAAAATTAATCTAGTTAATTTCTGATTAATTATTAATCAAATAATAGTATTTCCAATTAATATATTATTCTCATAATATATTAACAAATTATTTATTTTGATTTCATTAATTTATTAATCATATGATAAATTAATAAATCATTCTCTCTCTCTAAAAGCTATCCTATTCAATTTCTAGGTCTGAGGGCAACCCAAAAGGACTATGCTACTATCAATTCAAGTTTATACCAATTATAGTTATGGGCTTAGACACCGAATCTAACAAAAACAACCAAAGAAGAGAAAGCATAACAACCTTTGAAGACTTTGATCCTCATGGGAGGTTGGAAGTTGATGAAGATGACATTACGATCTAAATTAAGAGCTCTCTAGAAGTATCCACCAAGCAAGACAAAACCACCATACATGCTAGTATAACACTTGTAAAATGTTATTCTTAAGCTTTAAGACATATGCCAAAATACATCTAAAGAGAACCAACACTTTAAGCCTTCACTTGTAGCACTAATTTACAAAAGAGAAGAGGAGAGGGGAACCTATTTTGCTCTCAACAATTAGGAGAAAAGAAAAGAAAGAAGTTTTCAAAAAACTAACCCCGTGTCTTCCGTATACTAGCTTATATATTAAGACCAAAAGTAAGAGTAGACCATGAAACAAAAGTACAGACATTTTCTTGCAAGCATGGAGTAAATGAATAAACAATTCAACATTCCATGCAACATGTCTTTTTAATTATATAACTAGTGACATATAATAGGCATGACTTTAAGTATTAAAACAATTAATAAAGCATTATTGTCTCTTTGACTAGATATATATATATATATATATATATATATATATATATATATATATATATATATATATATAGGGTGAGGTTCAATAGAGAATCATATTTAACCAAGGAACCAAGAAACCAATCTTTTTTTTCAACTTTTAGAACTTATTTTTTAGAAAAAAAAAAACTAAAAATACAGAAATTCACAACCTTTTATCCTTTTTCCAATGATATAAAATTTGATTTTTTTACGTCAAATTCACAATGTGAATCTTTGAAAACTCACAACGTGAATCCGGATTCACACGGTGAATCCGAAAAATATTTTTCACATTCACAATGTTAATATATGATTTTTAGATTTTTTTTTCGATAAAGAATAAGCTCTAGAAATTGAAAAAAAATTTGGTTCCTTGAAGAACCAATGATTATGGTTATCTATTGAACTTTTCCTCAATTATATAAAGTGATTCCAAGATATATATATATATATATATATATATATATATATATATATATATATATATATATATATATATATATATATATATATATATATATATATATATATATAACAAATAACTAGTCATATATAATTACCTCTTATATATAAAACTACCTTTTATATAAATGAACTCTAACTAGTTTATTAAGATATAAATATAACTTATAAATAATCATGATTTATGATGTATTTCATAAGTTGTTATTTCTCCAGTAAATATTATTTCCATAAATAATAATTTCCCAATTAGTAAAATATTATCTCCATGAAATAATAATTTTCCAATTAAATACAAGTGTTGATATATTTATTAATAGTCAAATTATACCAATAAATAATCCATTGATGGTAACTTGCTATATGATCATATATTATTAGCAATATCATTCTATAATGACTTTTGGGCATACTAGATCTTTCATAAAGATCATATTATATATATATATATATATATATATATATATATATATATATATATATATATATATATATATGTAATAAAAAGGTACACGGCTTTTCCTCAACCCCTTAACCTATAATGTGAAATTCCTAAACTACCCTTATGCTACTATAAACTATGTGGCAATTAAATCATACTATTTATTATTTAATGTCTTCCTGATTTTGTGCAATATATATGATTACTCTTTTCTAAATACTCCTTTCTCGTTCTAAATAAGCTACATATCTCATTCCAAATACTCATTTCGTATTTCACTATTTATAGGATTACGACTCCAATTCCCTTTTTTTAATGATCTTCTTCGCCCCTTCATTGTTTGCTCCTCATTAATTGGTGTAATGGTGTTGCTATTGGAACCATGTTAACCCTATTGATCGATTTCTTTTTTCATTAAAAGATTGTGACTTTGTTATTCGTTGTGCAATTGTGTAACATGTATTCCTATTTGCGGTCTTAAATAGGCAAATTCGATCAATTTCTTTATGAGATTGATTGACGTTTGAAGAGCAATTACATGTTTCCGGGGCAACTATAGTTTATTCACCCACTCTTTTAGCAATAGTAAAGTCACAACTTTAATAGGGTAGTTTTTGGGTGTTCTTCTTTACAGAAATTCTAAAGTTCTAGATTTCTAAATCCAATTCGTCGGGTCAGTTTAACGCTCCTATTCTTTTTCTTTTCGATATTTAATTTCGATAATAAGCGTATGGACCTATTGCTTTTGTATTGTATTTTTTCATTTTAAAAAATCTTGATTTTTTTTTCAAGTTACATGGGTATATGAATCAATTATGGGTTGGTGGAATTAAGCACCATAGACGTTTGACTAAATATCCCACGTTTGACTAAATATCCCAAAGAATGATGACTGTTGAAGCAAGTATGCATGAGACCCATGTATTACATGTGTTTATTTAAAAGAGACATTAAATATAAAATTCTAAACATTTGAGAAGTTTGAATTTATTAAAAAAGTGAGAAAATATTAAATTATTAAAATTAAAGTGTTTTTTTCTCTTTTAAACTAAAACAAATAATTTAGATAAATAAACAAAAAAAAAACTAATGAGGTTTTAATTTAGTAATTTTGAAATTAGAAGAAAAAGTCCATTAATGAAATTAATATGTATTTATTATTACGTTTAAATACTAATTGAAATTTAATAAAACGGAAAAACCATAAAATAACATGTGGAAAAAAATAAAATGAAAATAATAAGAAAAAGCTATGTGGCATAATGCATTACAACATGACAAGTGACAAAATTATTTTCATTTATTAGGGATGATGTTCAACCTAACTTTGATAGTTTTGTGTAATATCCTTATTTTCTGATTGATCTATAAGATGCAAGGGTGCTCAAATGAACCACCTCATAATCATTTCTATCATATTAGTGTGTCTTAAATTTTAGTATGATTATTTGTTTGGAACACCAATTGAGTTTGTTTATCATGACTTGTAGCATAACTATTTTAGAAAACATGTTCATAATTTTCAGAAGATAGGCTACATTGGTTGGAATTTGGGCGATGAAAAATTGATTTGGAATAGTAATGCGATCCATTGAGTGTATGGGTTTTATTTGATGATACAGGGAAGACCAGTCAAAAATACTTTGTCATTCTATAGCATCACTAACATCTTTTCTTTTTGCAAATTTGTTGTTTCTGCAGACACACGAGTCACTCAGTATTACAATTGAGGTTTTAATTTTTTACTTTTTACTCTTTATATATTTGTTTACATCATTCTATTTCTAATCAATTTGTTGGGTGACGTTTAAAATGTATGTTTCAAATTATATTTGTTGATTGTAAATCGTTTTGTGCTTGATCTGAACCACTTTATTCGAATATGAAGTAAATATTAGAGTCTTTCTCAAAGATATTATACAACCTGAATTACTAAATTGTGTGCAAAATTAAAACATCCCCCATATAACAAATGTTATAAGTGATGTTTGTTCAATGGAAAATGGTTTCATCTCACTTTTTTGAATTTGTTATAACTAAGGGGTTTTGAGCCCTAATAAAAAGGATTTAAGTTGGTTAACAAAGATAAAGCTTCCAAAATGTGTATGTTTGAAATTGACTATATATTTTGGGACCTTTATGTAAGTTAGAAGATGGTGAATCACATAATGTAATTGACACAAATGTCTTTTTCATTACACAACAATGAAGAACAGTTGGAGACCCATTGTGTTATTGTAGATTGTGTATGTCATAACAACCTTTTATCTATTTTTGGCTGACTGGCTAATGTAGAGGTGACAATCGTGTCGTGTCGTGTCGGGTTCGTGTTGTGTCGAAACACTAAACGGGTTGAAAATGCTTGACCCTAACCCAACCCGTTTAATTAACGTGTCGTGTCGTGTCAACCCATTTATTTTCGTGTCGAGTTCGTGTCGGGTTTCGGGTTAGAGGTATACCTTGAAATATGTCGTATCATGTGAGGTTAAAAGATTGAGCATGTTGAAAAAGTAGGAGTTGGATAGGAGGAAAGGAAAAGCTAATAGTTTGAAGGGAATAGATGAAGTCATAGCATGTTCAAATGACAAAATTTAAAGAGTATGAGTTGGGAGGTGGAGGACAAGATCATGAGGATGAGAGAGTGATTAAAGCGACTATATAGTTTGAGAGATAATGAAAAAAATGAAATTGAAATCTTGATCTAGATGACTAAGTCATTTCAACATTACAAAATAACTCAATCAAAAGGTTTTCTTTTACTTATTGTTTTGGTTTTGTATTTTTCTAGTTTATTTAAAAAATTCAAAAAACTTGCATATAAATAAACGGATCATTTTCGAGTTGAAATTCTCAACCCTAACCTTACCCGTTTAGTTATCGTGTCGTGTCGTGTCAACCCGTTTATTTAAACGGGTTGAAATATCTTTACCCAAACCCGTTTATTTCGTGTCGGGTTTCATGTCGTGTCAATTTTTGCCACCTCTAGGCTAATGTTATTTGTTTCTTCATTCTGGCTAATGTTATTTGTGCGTCAGAGAACATAGAGATGCTAATTTTGACTGGTAATGGTAATCTTTTATGTTTAGTTGATTGAAGTGTGGTTCTAGAATCATTTAAAAAGTACCGGTCTTTTTAAGTCCAAGTTATTTGTTTTCCAGTTTTTTTAAATAACTTTTTTTTGCAGTTTATAGAGCAAAGTGGAAACTTATGTGTCCCTCCATCTACAAGGAAAATGTGTTTTAAGAATAGCATTTTCTTTGGTCAGTTGATAATCAAGAAATCAAGTGGAGCACAAGTCAAAACAGAACCAATTGCAAGTTTAACAATTTCATCCTCTAAAGGATACCTGAATTTTGGGTCAAAACCATATTTTGAAAAAAAGTGAAAACCACATTTACTTCTTAAACCCAAATTGACATGACTTTTATGCATTCTTTATATTTTTTATTTTACTCATATATTTTTTATTTTATAATCTATTATCAAAGATGAAATAATTTTAACACTTTTACCCCTTATAGTTAAAATATATTTTTCAGTTTATACATTTCTCTATTTTAAAAAAAAATACTTTCAAACCTTATTAAAGTATTATTAATATATTAATATTTAAACTTTTTCACACATATATATACACACGAATGGTCCCTATGGTTTGGGGTAATTTACGAGTTTGGTCCCAAACTTTTTTTCTTAACTCGGACTGTGATGTCCTTATTAACTATTTTAATTAATTTATTATTTACAATTTATTTATAAAATTAAAAGATAATAACACTGCCTACCCTTTCCATTTATCTTCATCACTATGCAGTTGACCCCACCCTTTTATTTAATGTCTTTTCTCATTTTTTGAATATAAACAAACCAAAGATGATATTTTTCGTATTAGGCAAAACTAATAACTATATTTACATTTATGGTTCTTTAACAATCAAGATCTAGTAAGTTCAGTTGGGTGCGAAAGTTAAAAGATATATTTTCACCAATAACAACTTTGCTTCGGGAACCTACTTCTCACAAAAACAAAGTACCAAGTGGATGTCCGCGGTTGAGTACACAAACAAGACCTCCTGTTCCGCGTATTCAAGATCCAACAACTCAATATCCTCGTAGACATAGTTTTGCGATGTCTATGTCAGATTATAATGAGTCTAATCAGTTTGATTTAAACTAGGAACCAGAGAGGCACAATATATTTTCGTTTCAAAAACCTTCAACATTTTATTCAAATTCACTTATGAGTGAAATTCCAAATGAATTTAATCCATACGTTACAAACATTGAAGATGTGGATGGAGATGGAAATTGTGGATTTCGGGCAATAGTTGTCTCCCTCGGGTATAGTCAAAATTATTGGCGTCAAATCCGCTCAGAATTATACAACGAGTTATTAGAAAATTGGGGACAATATGCAATGATTTTTCAGGATGATATAAACAACGTACAACACTCGTTGAGTTTCACTGGATTTGGTTCTGCACAAAGTGAATATTGGTTGATTATGCCGGATACTGGAATCCTCATCGCTAATAAGTATGGTGTAATTGTCTATTTTTTAGAAAAACAAGGTTCGTCGACCTGTTTTCCGCTTTAGCATGGCCCGCAAGACATCTCATATCATAAATCTATTGTTATCGCCTTCGTTTATAATGGCCATTACGTAAAAGTTGATTTACAAGAATCACATCCAATGCCTATAGTTTTGTCACTTTGGCGTCACTACAGATCAGAACGTGTCGCTGGATGGGAAATATTATATAATTGTAGACTTAATGCATATATTCCACCGAATCCACCACATAATAATTGTAATATTCATGTAGTTGATGTCCTTGATAATTAATAAAATTAAAATATGACAGTGTTTGAAAAAACGGTGGTAAATGAAAATGATAATTTTATTTTATTATAGTTGTGAAAAAATATTATATTATATTTTTTGTTGTTCGTTTAATTGTTCGTGATCGTTATTTTTTATTGTTCGAAACGTAAAATCGTTATTTTTTATTGTTCGAAACGTAAAGAAACTCGAATTTAAACCGAAAAGTTTATAAAAAAAAACATGTAATTTAAAAAAAATAATGAAAGAAAACGTTAACCACCTTGAATTATATCGACAAATATATAAAAATAAACACGTAAAAATAGTTTTTTTTAGGTTAACGAATGGAAATTATTAATAAAAATCAAATTATGTAAAATACGACATTAGCAAAAAGGGTCATTCATGCAAGTTTTGGAAACCATAAGGATCATGTTCGTCAAAAAAATATTATCAGGGACTGATTTTATGACTTTTGGCAAACCATAAGGACCATTTTTGCAATTTTGTCATATATATATATATATATATATATATATATATATATATATATATATATATAATTTGAATTTTTTTAATAAGAAATCTATACAAACTATTAAAATAAAGAACAAATAAATTTTTTATATAATAATAATAATAATAATAATAATAAATTGTTAAAAGAAAATAAAAAGAAAAGGGAAGAATAACTTAGTGTTTTTATATGAAACAAGGATTAAAATTGTAATATTCATAAACCATAGGGATACAACCTATTAATGTTTAAATTTAGGGAACAAAACTGAAAACCAAACCAAAGCACAAAGACCATTTCTGTAATTTACTCTAAAAAAACATGAAAATAGTTTTGAAAAGTGGATGATAAGTCTATTCTATGAATGTATTAAATTGTCATAATTATGTTAAATTGATATATAATTGTCAAAGAATGACACTACTTTGATGAGTTGTTGACATTCATATGCAGGTCATTATATACGACTAAAATTAGGTGGAACCTGCAAGAAAAACGAGCAAAATGCAGTTAACAAGCGTGGGAGACGAATTGCTAAAGGAATGAAGAAAAATGGTGCTGAGAAATTTGACCACTCTTCAATGTTTTGATCATATCTCAAGATCTAGAGCTCTAATTGACATGAATGAAGAAATTGTGAAAACTAGACAAACTTTCCTACAACTTTCATGTTTTGAGTTTTTACTTATTCTACCGTTTTCATCACCAAAAAGGGGCAACAAAGATGAGAGACGTCCTAGAACGCGTCTAAGACGCCTCCTAGGACGCCTACCCGTTTTAGGCCATTTTCAAGTGCAAATCAAGGACAGCAGAAGACATGTAAAACGTCCTAAAGGACGCCTGGACGTCCTATATGACGCCTACTAGGACGCCGACACGGAAACAACTCCGAAAATCAGTTTTTCAGCACCTATTTAAAGGAGATTTAACCCTAATCGACTTTGGACCTCTCCCCTACGATTTGTCCCAGTTTTGGAGGGTTCCAAACACGTTCAAACCTTCTCCAAACACGTTTTTGATCATTAATTTCCGAATCCAAAGTGATAAATCATCAAATTCATTATCATTCAACGTTTAAAGATCGTTAAACCTACAAATCTACATCAATTCAATCAAGCTCCAAATTTTATTACTTCATCCCCAAGGTTTCATCGTTCCATAGTTGATTGATCATTAGACTTCATTGAATTTATGATGCCAAGTTGGTTTGTGAATTTTAGCATTAATTCCATTATTTATATTGAAGTTGTGTGTTTTGTTAATCATATGGAAGGCTCACACACACTAGATAGCTAGGGTAAGTAAGGGTCGAATCCACGAGGAAGTTGGTTTGTGAATTTTAGCATTAATTCCCTTACTTACCGGAAGTAACCTAGGTGGTTTAGCCTTCCATATGATTAACAAAACACACAACTTCAATATAAATAATGGAATTAATGCTAAAATTCACAAACCAACTTGGAATCATAAATTCAATGAAGTCTAATGATCAATCAACTATGGAACGATGAAACCTTGGGGATGAAGTAATAAAATCTGGAGCTTGATTGAATTGATGTAGATTTGTCGGTTTAACGATCTTTAAACGTTGAATGATAATGAATTTGATGATTTATCGCTTTGGATTCGGAAATTAATGATAAAAGACGTGTTTGGAGAAGGTTTAAACGTGTTTGGAACCCTCCAAAACTGGGAAAAGTCGTAGGGGAGAGGTCCAAAGTCGATTAGGGTTAAATCTCCTTTAAATAGGTGCTGAAAAACTGATTTTCGGAGCTGTTTCCGCGTCGGCGTCCTAGTAGGCGTCTTAGACGTCATATAGGACGTCCGGGCGTCCTTCAAGACATTTTACATGTCTTTTTCCGTCCTTGATTTGCACTTGAAAATGGCCTAAAATGGGTAAGCGTCCTAGGAGGCGTCTTAGACGCGTTCTAGGACGTCTCTCATCTTTGTTGCCCCTTTTTGGTGATGAAAACGGTAGAATAAGTAAAAACTCAAAACATGAAAGTTGTAGGAAAGTTTGTCTAGTGTTCACAATTTCTTCATTCATGTCAATTAGAGCTCTAGATCTTGAGATATGATCAAAACATTGAAGAGTGGTCAAATTTCTCAGCACCATTTTTCTTCATTCCTTTAGCAATTCGTCTCCCACGCTTGTTAACTGCATTTTGCTCATTTTTCTTGCAGGTTCCACCCAATTTTAGTCGTATATAATGACCTGCATATTAATTTCAACAACTCATCAAAGTAGTGTCATTCTTGGACAATTATACATCAATTTAACATATTTATGACAAGTTAATACATTCATAGAATAGACTTATCAAACCTCCCCAACTTTATTCCAAACTCGTCCCAAGATTGGGCTAAAATAATCCGAGTAGTCTTACTCTCTCATCCTAAGAAAAACTCAATGGAATCACGAATTCCATACATTTTATCACAATATTTTTGATAGCACAATATATTGATTTTGGGGATTATTAGTTTCTTATCCAGACTTTTAAACTCAAAACACTTGTTATGCTTATTTTACTTTGTTGTTTGAAACCCTCCACTTTTTGAACCATTTCCAATAATTAACCTCATGAGTAATCAGTTGAACTCATTGGCAATGTCCTATTTTCAAGGTTCACTAACATAATTAGCGCGGTCGGTAACACTTAATGGAACAACCCATACACTTCCGCTATCGAGGGGTCACATATTGTTTCACACAATGTCTTCAACTTGAAATTTTCTTCATATTTATCTTGATTGTGCTTTTTTCAAATTCTTTGATGGCTTCATCAGATTTGATCATCTTTGTATTTGACTGGAGCTTGAATATATATACTTGGAAGTTCTTCAATGTCTTATGATGCTTTTTGGTTGTGTGAAAACAATAATAGTCCCCTCCCAACCCCAAAGGCGCAGGAGTAAGTAAGACCAAGTACTCAGAGCGTGATGACACATATTGTTCGGTTGGGTCCTCAATTGAAAGATCGTAGGCTCGAGCCAAAAAACTTCATTTTTCAAACACTTGGGTATTTCACATAACAATTTTAAATAAATATAAATATTTCTAAACCAGCTGAGCAACCCACAAAATCAATATTAATATATATTATGACTCGATGTACAAAACTCCTATCATTTTCCATCTTGACGAGTTACATTCAAGATATAGAGAAGCTACTAACTCATCACATATTTCATGGTGACCAACTCGGGAAAATAAGATAATTAAAAAAAATAAAATAACATTCATTTATCCCAAAATGATTACCTAATAAAAATCATCAAAACTAATAAAAATAATACAAATAAGGAGGACGACACACCTGATGGTACCGGTGGTAGAATAGGTTTTGGTTCTTGAAAAGCTTCACTAACTTGAGGTATTTTCATAATGTTCTGCTATGCCCGAACGAAAACCGAAAAAAATTATGATTTAATTTTTTTTCACTTTTTCTTCAATCTTCAGTTTTCTTATTGTGTATAGTGGACAGGGTTAATCTATCATTCATATATACAATCATTAGGTGTGAGACCCATGTATTACTTGAGTTTATGATAGCTTATTTTATTTCCTTATTTTTATTAGTATATTTTAGATTGTTAGATCTTTTTATAAATATTGCATTGTATTTTATTTACTTTCTTTATCATGGGTCGTACTGGGGCCTTTTTATTTTGCATGAGGTATTTTGTAGGGTTTTGGAGCTTGTTGCGGTTGTGGATTAGCTTGGAATTGGGCTTTATGGGCTTTCGAGGCATTATCGGGCTTTGCAGATCCATAAAAGGAGATTTGGCCCTAAAAAGCTAAGGACTTGGATGAAGTGGACTTGTGAAGCTGGGTCATGGATCTTTATTTTGGGCTTGGAGCATCCATATTTGAAGCTAGAAGATGATTGGGTAGTTTGAATCATGTGGGATATGGAGGGGACCAAAGGAATCTTTGGTAGTGGGATGGTTAGTGGAGGAAAAATGAGCCAATTGCATTCCAGCAACAATTGCGTTTCTTTATGCAATTAGACTTTTGTGATTGTTATTATATTGAAATAAGTGGCTAAATCCTCTATTTTTGGTAGACCTTGGCTAAAACCTTTGAATGTTTGTGGGTTTTTGAAGGATTGATGCTTATTTATCATTTATCTTATGTCTATGATTCTAGTTCATATTTCGTATGCTTGTTTAATGCTTTGATCATGAGCTTGGTACTTGAATAAGCAATTGTTGGTTTATTTCTTTGGTTTAGCATTGAATCATTGAATTTACTTAAAATAAGGGCTTTATGATGGTAGAAATCATCTCTAGCTTATGAATCATAACTCCTTTATGGATGTGTAAGCATTGGCATCCTCTAGGAATTGGGGATTCCTTCATTCTTAAGGCTAATCAACTTCTTGGGTTCAATTGCTTCAATTGGATCCTTGATTTTGATTAAGAAGGTGTGTTGTGGGCTTCCCCAACCTCCATACAACTTATGAGGAATATTGGCATATCATGCTTCATGATTGCTATAACCAATTTGGGATGAATGATAAACTTCATATTAAATCCTAATGATAAACACACAAATGTTCATTGTGTTGAATTACCTTGGTTTACCAATTCTCTCCAATATTTGAGCATCTCATCACCTTGCTTAATTGCAAGTTTTTTTAGTTATTCAAGTCTTTTAGTTTTCAAGCAATCATAACACCCCCCTTTTAGTTTAATTGTAGTTAGTTAGTTTATTTACAATAGTTCTTTTAGATTGCACTGGTGATTGAATACAATAATTTCCCCAAGGATTGATACCCATTTTTACCGGTATATTACGTTTTATTTACAAACAAATGGTGTAATTTGCTTGGTGGACTTGACGTCCCATCACTTTATTTAAAAGAAGAACTAAAAAAATTCTAAAAATTTGAGAACTTTGAATTTATAAGAAAAGTGAGAGAATATTTAATTATAAAAATTAAAGTGTTTTTTTTCTCTTTTAAAGTTAAACAAAGAAATTAGATAAAAAATAAAAAAATTAATGAATCTTTAATTTAGTAATTTTGTAATTAGAAGGAAAGTTTATTAATGAAACTGATATGCATTTATTATGATATTTAAATACTATCTAGAATTTAACAAAATGAAAAAAAACCATAAAATGACATGTGGAATAAAAATTAATTTAAAATAACCACAAAATTACATGTGGCAAAATAATTGAGAATATGACATGTGACAAAAAAAATTATTTATTAAGAACCATTATATTTTTAATATTTTTTTTAATTGAGTTTACTATTAATGGTTTTGAATAGGTGGTTTTGACTTTTTTTTTTTGGAAACATTTAAAATCCCCCTTCACGAATCGCCCCGAAACACTACTTCTTTACGTAAATAATAATAATAATAATAATAATAATAATATTATTATTATTATTATTATTATTATTATTATTATTTTGAACGGCAAAAACCATTTTACTAACCCTTCTATCTTTGTAAATTAATAATTCTTTTACAATTATTTGATTATTCATTACGATATGTAATTATATATATATATATATATATATATATATATATATATATATATATATATATATATTCTATTACTGAATGATGAGTTTAGTCCCAGTCTCATATCATGCTAATATTATATATTCTCTTACTGAATGATGGGTTTAGTCCCAGTCTCATATCATGCTAATTGCACAATATATATATATATATATATATATATATATATATATATATATATATATATATATATATATATATATATATATATATATATATATTGTGCAATTAGCATGATATGAGACTGGGATAAAACCCATCATTCACTAAGAGAATATATATATATATATATATATATATATATATATATATATATATATTTATTTATTTATTTATTTGTGAGAATGATACAAATTAGAAAAATTGCCCATCTTCATTAAATAATAATAAACTTAATTATAATAAATCCATTCATGTCTCGTAACAAATGCTACATAATGAAAATGATGGAAGGTTGTTTACACTACTCCAAAGTGATTAGGATTATAAGCAAAGAATCATTACACATCAGAATAAAACACTTTGAAAGCAAACAAAAGAAGAAAAAAGGAATCAGTCAAACATATTCTCAACCTATGTGGTTTCCTTTACTTGAGTATCCTCCTATCAGATTTATGCAGATCTCTGTTGATTCATTAAATACTATATTCAATCACATGAATCATGTTACTTGTAGATTCCTGGTCTACAAATGATAAAAAGTAGGGTTATATGCAACAAAATAGCAATGTATGTACTTTATTAATTACATCCTATTTTCAATTCTTCTTATTACAACGTTCTAATTTCAAAATCTACCCAAATATAAAGCAATTTTCACTGGTATAACTAGATAGATTTTTTAAAGTATAATGTCCAAGTAATAAAAGAAAATTGGAAGTATAACAATACTATAACTAATTAGATATTTTAAAATACAATGCCTTACTAATAATAAAAAATAAAAAATAAAAAATACAACACTATAATGGAAAGAAATAAAAGCGAGATGTAGTAATCAACTCTAATAGTTGAAAGTACTTGATAATTTTTAAATTATATAAAGAGTTCTACTACCTGAAGCAAGGAAGTTAATTCCTTAAATTACTCCATAACTTTATTTCTATATAAACCCAACCACCTTATAATTCCTTAACAACACAACACAACTAAAATCAAAACCTATCATTAAAAATGGAGTCATTCTCGAACTTTATGAAGGGCATCCCACCACTTACTACCGAAAAGAAGCCCTTAACACCCCTCACAAACCCAATGCAACAACAAAAGCAAAACCAGATGGTGGGTCCCATACATAATCCAGTGCAGCAGCAGCACACCAGAAGTGATGGAAACTCGATCTTTAGTGCATCTGATGACAATGTGATAATGAAGCAAGTTGTCGATACTCATCTCCCTGATGGAACCGATGTTGATGTCAGACCTCTTCTTGATATCATACAAGACATCCTTCGACATGCTACCATCAATCCTGATCCCCTTTCATCGGTATTATTAATTACTATTTTTCACATCTATTAATCTAAATTTACATTTCTAATCATTTGTAGTTCTTTTATCCGGGTAGGGTCCACATACAAATGGAGATAAACCGAATGGTAAACAACATCAGACGAATGCCATTGTGATGCTCCATTCATTGTCTCATATAATCGACAAGCTCGCTAGCGAGGTATAAAAACTCAATCTTTTATATGTCTTTTATGTCATTTTACATATATCAACTAGTTTAACAAACGCCATTTTTATTATCAACAAACAACTAGCATTTCAGTTATCAGTTAGTTTTTCAGTCTGGCAAACACGGCCTGATATTTTTATTTACAGATGGCGTTCAAGTGCTTGACGGTTACAGATGGACACACTACAGCCCTTGCGTTATTCCACACTGTCGGAAACTTCCATTGGGATGCAAAACTGGTGCTAACTCTCGCAGCTTTTGCTCTCAACTATGGAGAATTCTGGCTTCTGGCTCAAATCTACTCATCGAATCAACTAGCAAAATCTATGGCAATCCTTAAACAAGTTCCAACAATCATGGAACATACGGCTCCATTGAAACCTCGATTTGAAGCTCTTAAGAAACTAATCCATTCCATTCTTGAATTGACAATATGTATTGTCCAATTCAAAGAGCTTCCATCTACGTACATAACTCCTGATATGCCAGCCATGTCATCAGCAATCAATACCATTCCGACAGCTGTCTACTGGAACATCAGAGGCATCGTCACTTGTGCTACACAGATTGCTCACTTGACTAGCATGGGACATGAGTAAATAAACTTTAACCCCATTTTACAAAATGACATTTATAATGCATATAAACTTATAAAATTATGGGATTTCAGGTATGGGATTTCATCAACAGAGATGCAATCATGGGAACTATCGTCATTGACTTCAAAGATTGATCATATGCATGAGTTTCTCAGGCGACAGTTGGAGAATTGCAATCGTGTTGTTGGTATGCTACAGATTTATGTAAACATAAAAAGATTTGATTACTTATATGTAAATAGTAAAGGGTATCTTAAATCTTATTCTTGTTTGGTTGATGCAGGAGAAAAGAAAGAAATTGAATTCAGGAGGTCTTTCAATCAGCTGTTTGAAACAAGCCATATGGATAACATGAAAATCCTCAAAATCTTGATCAGTCCAAGGGATGATATACAACCACTCTTCGATGGCAATACAAAGACGAGGGTATACTCTCAACACTTTTAATATTTATGATTTTGTTATTTGAGGAGGACATTTAAGTCTTTTCCACACACAGGTTAGTCTGGAAGTCCTGAGGAGGAGGAACGTGTTGTTGTTGATATCAGGGCTAGACATGTCTCGTGAGGAGCTTTCGATTCTTGAAGAAATTTACAACGAGTCCCGCATTCATGGATCAAGGACGAATGCTCTTTATGAAGTCGTGTGGATGCCCATTGTGGACCCCTCTGTGAACTACACCAATGAAATGGACACGAAATTCGAGGAGATGAAGGAGAAAATGCCATGGTATTCTGTATCCCACCCTTCAATAATAGACAAGGTGGTTATCAGGTGCATAGGAGACAGGTGGCACTTTAGGAAAAGGCCTATACTAGTTGTGTTGGACCCACAAGGAAAGGAGTTGAGCCCTAATGCAATCCACATGATGTGGATATGGGGCAGCAATGCCTTCCCTTTCACCAGCATGAAAGAGGAACAATTGTGGAGGGATGAGACTTGGAGGCTAGAGTTGCTAGTTAGTGGCATGGACCCCACCATAGATAATTGGGTGAGTTAAATCTTTAAAATAATAATCTTTTTCTAATATTATTAATTTTATGTGATGAATAGGTGTAAATGTGTAACGCATTTTTTTTAGATAAGAGAAGACAAATACATATTCTTGTTTGGAGGTGATGATATCGAGTGGATACGCAAATTCACAACCACAGCTCGGGCAATGGCAACTGCTGCCCGAATCCCATTAGAGATGGCGTATGTTGGAAAAAGCAAGAAAAAGGAAAGTGTTCGTAGGGCTGTTGCTACCATTAATGTGGAGAAGCTTAGCTACAGCTGGCAAGATCCAACCCTAATGTGGTTCTTCTGGACACGTTTAGAGAGCATGTTGTACTCCAAGATTCAGTTAAAGAAGGCTGATGATCAAGACCCCATGATGCAACAGATCAAGAAACTTCTAAGCTATGACAAAGATGGATCATGGGCTTTGTTTTGTAGAGGTTCAAAGATTCTGACTAATGGACATGGAACCACAATGATGCAAACACCATCTGACTTTGATTTGTGGAAGAAAGATATTGGAACAAAGGGGTTTGATTTGTCGTTTATGGAGTACCATGATAAGCTTCATGTTGCAGCGAATAATTGTTGTCGATTTGAGTTTCCATTTGCAGCAGGTAGAGTCCCTGATGGGATGCGGTGCCCTGAGTGTCATCGTGTTATGGAGAAACACATTGCTTTTCTTTGTTGCCATGATCAAGAAGGCCTACTTGAACTCGATTGAGAATTATCTACATACAACTATGGAACTACCAATCACAAGGGTTCTGACCATGAGTGTTCTTGATCCTTTGAATAAATGAGTGTACTATGTTTGTTTGTTTCCTATAAATTTTAATACACATTGAGGAATAAATTTCAATCAATAAGTTTCAAGCCTGAATAGCTATTGATGTAGGAAAAGAGTTTACATAAGATTATATCTACTAATTTGAACAATTGCTATCGGTAGAAGTATGATCAATATCATGTGCACCCAAAAAACCCTTTTTTAAAAATATGAAGACATAAAATTTTCAAGTTTTGTTCTTGCTTGATTGGCAGTTGATGCCACGAAATAATTCATATAAGTGTATTTGTACAAGCATACAGAACAGTCTTACAATGTAGCTTACCTTTCCGAAGCTCTTCAAAAATCATTGGAAGTAATTACCATGTAGCTTACCTTTCCGAAGCTCTTCAAAAATCATTGGAAGCAATGCCCAATCGACTCAGTGAAATGATTGAGTTAGGGTGAAATATATCAGTACATAGATAAAATTAAAACAAAATTGCAATGGTGTTAGTGGTATATCGAAAATTGTTATTTTGGAAAAAATAAGTTTGGACTAGCATCACTTGTCCAAAAGTTTCATTTAATTACGAGTTTGATATAATTTGTTTTGTTTTTTTTAAATGACGATTTTGTCATTTGTATTTTCTTTTTTCAATTTTTCCTATTATAGAAATAAAAAAAGAAAAATAAAATCTCTCTCTCTCTCTCTCTCTCTCTCTCTCTCTCTCTCTCTCTTTGGGTTTGTGTTTGATAAACACCCAAGAACATATGCATAGATTCAAGAACACTCAAAAACATCTTCCACCACCACCACCGTTTGACTACTGTCTGCCACCACCACAGTTCGCCACTACCAACGTCTACCAACTCAATCTCCACATAAATTTTTTCTGCTACTTCATCTCTGCCAAAAAATCATCTAAGAAACAATAATCATACACAAAATCTGGGTTTGTTCTTGAGTTCCACCCTATCTGATGAATACACACACACAAAATCAGATCTGATGAACACACACAGGCCCGTCCCAGAAGGTGGGCGATAGGGGCGATCGTCCAGGGCCCATCTTTTAAAGGGGCCCATTTTTTTTTTATGGAAATTGCTATATTTAAAAGATAATACAAGTAATTCTTTCAATTATTGAGTTATTATAAAAAACTTGATGACATTTATGTATTTTAAGGGCTCATTTTTTCTCTAGTCATGAGCACAAAATATGTTTGGAACGACCCTGAACACACACACACAATCAGATCAGATGAACACACACATACATACATGAAATCAGATGAACATACATATACACACAAAATCTGATGAACATACATACATACACAAAATCAAATGAACACACACACACACACACAAAATCTGATGAACACACACCATAACCAAACCATAACCTCTCTCTTTTGGCAAGATTCTATTTCGAATCTAGAAATTCGTAGAAAGGAGGTCCGAGCTTCGTTAACAAAAAATGGAAAATGTACCAATCGATGAACAAATCTAAAGCAGACCTGACAGCGAAAAAAAGCTTGAACAAAAAAGAAGCATACGTTGCCCCTTTCTCAAATCTTACATTGATGCCGGATAAAAAGGACCATCATCCTCAACCATTGTCGATATCTGAATATCTGTTTTCTCGTCATCACCCTTGGTGCTCATCAGATCTGGAAGACGAAAACCCTAGTTCTGGATGAGAAATGTGGTGACACAAGTTTTTTTTTTAATTAGAAGTGCGACGGTGTGGGAGGAGAAGGAGAGAGATGAGGCCACCAGAGAAGGAGAGACAAAGTGTCAAGTGTCGCCGGAGAAAAAGAGACACAATGTCAGTGGTGGCGTTCTTATTTTTCCGACAGAAATTGGTGTCCAACGGTGGTGTTCTCGGAGTGTTTATATATATATATATATATATATATATATATATATATATATATATATATATATATATATATATATATATATATATATATATAATGTTCAAGTGTTTTGAATGTGTGTGTGTGGGGGGGGATCGCGATCAAGTTGTTTTGTTTCTAACTACCGCACCAGACTCATCAAGCTTGTTTTTATATACCTATCTAGTACCAACAGTTGTGTGGCCTTTTGGCATTGGTACTAGCTTCCATACTTTGTTTCTTTCAAACTTTGCTAACTCCTCTTGCATTGCGATGATCCAGTCGGGCTCCATGAGTGCTTCTGTTATGGTTCGAGACTCGACTGAGGACATGAAAGCTGCATAGTGGCAGTGGTCCGTTAAGTCACTAGAGGATCGAGTTTGTATACATACAGATGGGTTTCCAATGATTTGACTCGGCAGGTGATCCTTCGTCCAGATGTGGAGACGAGTTTGTTGGTGACCAGCAGCTGCGGTGGAGGGAATATCTTCAACATCAGATGACTCTGCAGTAGGAGAACGTAGTTCCCCCTCGATTTGAGAGCAGCCTATGTAATTATCTTGGACTGAGGTAATTTGAACGACAACAGTTGATGGAGGTTCCCCCTGGAATTGAGGATGAGAGTTCCCCTGGAACCAAGGATGGGTCCCCTTGGATTGATGATTGAGCGATAACCCTTGGATCTGATCTTGTGTTTATGTTCTTAACCTCTTCATCCTTAGAGTCCGAAGAAGCATTTGATTGGAAATTGACTCTGCGATTAGACATTGGAGCGACATCTTCTAGTACAGGAAACTCGATGGTTGTCACAGGAACTGGAGTTAAACTTCCCCCTCAATCGGCGAGGTGGAAGTATCGAGTGACAAATCTTCAGATAAGGTTGGACCAGATACTTCAGCGTGTTGTTGATGAGCTACCAGAGACACCAGGATTTCAGAGAGATGAGTAGCCTCTGCGGGGTCAAAAAGGTCATCATAGTTTATTTCAACTATGTTTAAGGAACCCGAAGAGGCTGGGATATCACTTTCTAGGATTGCTTTTATTTCACTTGACGGAGTAGTGTTGCGGACATAGTAGTCATCAAATTTGACATTGAAGCTTTCTACTATCAGTCTTGTACGTCTAATGAGAACCCGGTAGGCCACTTTATTGGTGAGTAGCCAAGGAAAATTCCTTCATCTGATTTCGGTGAAAATTTGTTGAGGTGATCCTTGTTGTTGATCACAAAACATCTTATCCAAAAATATGGAAGAATCTGACATTAGGTTTGCGGTTTTTAAGACCCTCATATGGAGTCTTGTTTAGACGCTTGCAAATGATGCTTTGATTATGAACAAAGCAAGCATTTGCTACTGCTTCGGCCCATAAGTATAGAGGAAGGTTGGCAAAGTTTAATATTGATCTTGCTGCTTCGACCAATGTACGGTTTCTTCGATCTACTACTCCATTTTGCTGTTGTGTGTAGGGAGCTAAAAAGTTGTGGTTGATGCCCTTAGAAACCAAGAAACTATTCAAGAGGTGATTAGTAAATTCGGTTCCATTGTCACTTCTTATTCTTCTAACTGGTAACTTGATTTGAAGCTCGATTTCCTTTATGAAGTTGATCATGACCTGCGGTGTATCTGACTTGAGTCTTAGGAAGAAGACCCAAGTGAAATGTGTGAAGTCATCAACTATAACAAGTATGTAATTTTTGTGATGAAGACTGGCTACGGTAGATGGACCACAAAGATCAATGTGAAGTAGCTCTAATGGTTCAACAATTAACCAGTGGATGGCTTCCCTTTGTTTGTTTTCCACACTCACAAGTTGGGAAAAGTGTATCATTGTTGTATTTCAGAATTGGAAGACCACAGATAAGTTCTTCGGTGACCAGGTTGTTGATATACCAGAAATTCATATGAGCTAGCTTACGGTATTTCTAGGGGTACATTGTCCCTTTGGATTTGGATTTGATCAAGTAGGTGTTTCTATCACTCGTCATTATGTAGCAATATTCATTATCAAATTCAACCCGGTGACCAGCTTTACATAGTTGGCCTACACTGATTAAGTTGTGTTTGAGACCTTCTACATAAGCAACCTTTTGAATTGAGAAATTTCCCGTAGCCAATACACCGTAACCCCTGATGATTTGATTGGCGTTGTTCCCGAACGTGATATTTCCACCGTTACAAATAGGCCTAAAATCACGATGGTATTCTAACCTTCCAGTCATGTGTAAGGAGAAGGCACTATCAATTAACCACTCCTCTTCTTATTCCTCCTTGCACATTGCTTGTGAAATTAAACGGTTAGTTTGGGAACCCTAACAAGTTTGGTGTTTGGAGTCACATGAGAGACTTTCTTACTAGATGCATGCACACGAGTTGTAGGAACAGTTTTTGTGTCAGTTAGTAGACCTAGTCCTAGGTGTTTGGTAACTTTTGGAATGTTACGAGGTTGGATGGGACATAACGTTTTCAGTGGATAAAATCCAAAAGATAGATTTTTCTCATTTACCCAGACACCATATTTGGTCAACGGTCCGGAGGATGTAGTTCGAGGCTTATATTCGGTTCGTGAGTGGTGTTTCGTTGTAGTGCCCTTGGAATTTGAAAAAAGGTTTTGCACGTGAATTACTCCTAGGCTTTGACCTGACAACTGATTGAAGTGATTTTGAAGGTTCAGGAGTAGGTAAAATACCTTTCCACTTTGGATCGTTTAAGGAATATGTTTGAAAAGAGTATCTTTGAAAAGACGTGACTTTCTTTTGAGATTTCGTAGGAGTGTTTGAAAAAACTTTTTTTTGCTGCACAATCCATTTTGTCTGATCCTTTGACTGCCGTGATTTTTGAAAGAGTTTTGGCAGTAGCATATTTTTCTATGTTCTTTTGTTTTGAAACTTTGACCTTTTTGAAATTGTTTTTGCATTCAGTATCCCGTTTTTTTCCTCGGGATCTGAGTTCCTCTTTGAAAGCTTGTTTTGCTTGAGTTTTTGGAGAACCGCAGTCAGTAATGTTCAACTGCGGTTTCTTGAAAACCTTTGACTGTTTTGAAAAACATGGACTAGACTCATTTGAACTAGAGAGTTCAGGACTTTGTGAACATTGACCATATTTAAAATTTTCAATTGGTAATTTGTGAAGGATGGGCTGAATGGTCACTGTCCTTTTGACTGCGGTCTACGGTGCGGATGACTGGACAATCGCAGAGTATGTCAAAGATGATTCACTATTAGGACATTTTATGGAAGGAAAAGATGGACAATTTACCACTATTTTTGGTCCTTCCACAATAATTTCTTCATCAACATACGAAGAAAGCTGAGAATTGGGACAAAAGATGGGTATTTGATCATTTGGATAATCAGAGGATTCTGGAAGAATTTCCTCGATGACACAATTATTACTTAGTTCATGAAGTCGACCGAAGTGACATCTTATGTCTTCAGGAAACATATTATTATTAAATGGGTAATGAAACTCACGATCCGGTGGGACATATGGTCGGTCAACATTGAATCGGGGAGTTGAATCCTCATTGGTTGAGTATCCATTGGACCATCCCCAATTATAGGTGTTGTCCACAGTTCCATTGTTAACTAAGTTTTCAATTGCTTTGGATTCATTAAAAAGCTTCTCTATTAATTGATTCAGATGTACAATTTCTTTCTGGGCTAAATCCCTTTGATTTAAAGCAATATCGAACTGAGTTTCATTCAACATCCTAGCATCCTTTTCTAACAACAAATCCTTTTCTAGCGTGGCAACCTTAAGTCTCTTATCCTCAAGTCTTCCTCTTACATGATATAGCTCTTGGGACGCAATATTCTTTTCATCTAGAGCCTTGTTGTAGTTTGAAAGGACGAAAACACATGTATCATTAGGTCTTTATAAGTATGGTTCACAATCATGCATGTCGAAATTATTAGAATGGGTCATGATTTTTACCTGCTCGACAATGCTGAGAGTGCCATCTTTGGCCATGTAGCAGTAGTTTCTTTCCAGCTTTGTCGATCCATCCTCTTCAACATTTGCAACCATGCATATCTTCCCTTTTCTCTTATTGTTGTTGAAATCTTCATCCTCATCTCCGGATGACCACACTTGATGATCTCTTTTCACATGAGCAACATATTGTTGGATATGGTGTCTAAGTCCATAACTTTATTTGGTATATACTTGACCCGACCCGACATGGCCCATTTGGGTTGCACTTCACCCGAACTATTTATGGTTAAACCTTTGAGAATTGTATGTTTATGATTTGTTAATATATTATAAGTTATAATATATTAATATGAAATCATATTATTTAATTACTATTGATCATAAATTAATTTTGAATTAATTTGGTGATAAAAAAGGTGACTAATTAAATATGGGCTCTTGTATTTATACAAGTGTGGGCTAATACTCATTTGGAATGGGCTTGACATGCATGGGAGTCCATGGATAGTCCATGGAGCTTTTAACCCATGGATCCTTGGAAAGGAAGAGTCATGGATCCTTGGTACTATATAAAGGAGCTTGTGATGCTTGAAATGACACTAGTTGTGTGTATGAAAAGAGGTGGCCGATTTCTATAAGCTAGCATACACTCTCATAAGGTTTTTCCAAGTTTGTGGTGATTTGTGATTTCTATTTGAGGCATCCACATTATTGGTGCTAGGCTCTCAAACTCCAAGGAATCAACTCACAATTGAAAGGTATGCAATACTTCTAGCCATTATGTTTAATGTTCCCCATGCCATGCTAGATATGTTATGAACCTTGGTAAAACAAAGTTTCATGTATTCATAGTAAAACATAGATCCAAGGTTTTAGGGTTGCATGAACACCTTAGGAATGTTAGATTGCTCAAAACCCAACAGCGGTATCAGAGCCTAGGATTGTTTTCTTGAATACTTGATGCAAACTGTTGAAAAGTCACAAAATTGAGCTGTCTGGGTAGTGGACTCGCCGAGTCCAAGCACAAATTCATCCTACTCGTCGAGTAGGTTCCTACACTCGACGAGTAGGAGACACATAATGCAGTTTTTCGACTTTTGCTGCTGGAAATGGACTAGAAACATTACCCTAAACTGTTTTGATGTTTTAAAACCTGTTTTAGATGGTGTAATGGGTGTTCTAATCCATTTACAATGGCTAATATCAAAATTCCATGTTTATATGTGTTCATATGTTCTTGAAATTTTGATATGGATATTCATGTTCTGAAGAGTTATTGTTAGATCATAGGAATTACTTGCTAAATTGTTTAATGATTAATTCTTGATCAATTATGTGTTTTAATGGAATCCACTGGACTGTGACTCTTCTATTACATTATGGAGAAGTCCATTCTCGTCATGGTCGATCCACGTCCTACCGTAGTGCCCGGAGAACTAGGCTTGCTTAGCTTACAAAGCTAGCTTACTAATGCAAATCCTTTTTTATTGATTGCACGAGCTAGCCAGCAAGCCAGCAAAGCCCCCGACGCTTAATCGCTTCATTTAGGCACCTACTGACACTAAAGTCGTTCCACTAGTGCTTCTCTAACGAGAATCACTTCGTTCCACTCTCCCAACAGGCCAGCAAGCCATTCCTAGCGGCTTAGCCCTTGTTAAAGGCTAAAGAGCGTACTGAACACTCACCCTTTCTCGCCAGCAAGCTAAGCTCCTAGTCCTCTTAGCCGGCTTACCTTTAACCTAACTCTCTAGTTTATGACCGAAAAACACGGGAAAACACTACTTTTTGATCAAAAAAAGAAGGTCATTTAAAAGCATAATTTGTCCTCAAGTTATGTATTTCCAAAGGTCACCTCTTTTAATGAACATTTAAACACATAAGTTACATAAAAAATAAGAGTCTTCACTTTTATGAACCCTTAACTCATAAGTTATGAAATGAAAAGTTTTGAAGAGTTTCAAAACTTGCCCTCAAGTTTTGGAATTTGTAAAGACACACACACTTTAAATTCCAACCCTTAGGATTTTAAAAGTTAAAATTCAACCATTATACTATTATAGTGTTGCAGAAATCGGCCTAATCGGCCGATTAATCGCTAATCGGACCTCCACCGATGAGATTTATTGCTAATCGGTCACTATAATCGGGCTTGGTCCATGCAAGTCAAAGTCGGAATTAATCGGACCTAATCGGGCCTAATCGGACCTAATCGGAGTTAATCGGACCTAATCGGGTTTGGTCAATGCAGGTCAAAATCGGACCTAATCGGACTTATCGGACCTAATCGCAGATTAATCACTTTTTTGGAGAATTAAAGTTAGATTTATAAATTTTTTTAATAATTTTATTAAGAATTAATGGTCCCCGATTAATCTCCCGATTAATCCCCGCCTAGCTGATTAATCCCTAATCGCTAGTCCACCGATTAGCGGCCGATTAGCGATTTCTGCAACCATGTACTATTATAAGATTAATGGTTAATATATATATATATATATATATATATATATATATATATATATATATATATGTATGTATGTATGTATATATATGTATGTATAAGATCAAGTCGTTTTACCGTTAATAGGCCTCATTCACGAAGCCGGTCTATAAGGGGGGGGGGGGGTATAAGGTTGTTATCTATAAAATGACAGCTTAATAGGTGTCCACTCTCACCCACCGCTTCGTTGACCGGCGGAGGGTCGTTAGCCGAATGGGTAGGACAATGATTTTAATTCTCATTAAAAGTATAATGATTATTATAAAGTAACTAAATGTTTTATAAATTCCCAATCTTAGTTACTTTAGGAAAATGTGAAATGGTGTTAACTCATGAAATTCACACTTTGTACCTTACCAAGTCGTTGGTGGAGCGTGTGTGGTTAACCGAAACACTAACTTGGACTAGTAAGGATAACAAAGGGTGACTTAATGTTTATCATAGATCGGTGGAGCCTGTGTGGTTAACTGGCACATCGATTAGGTGATAATATTAAGAGTACCAAGTGAATTTGCATGGTTATTCACACCTTGTTTTGTGATCCTCAGCATCCCAGTCACAAAACTTGAAGGGCACACTCGAGATTGAAACATGCCATTGAAAAGTTCAATGAATCTCAAAAGAATCTAGGAATTTCAAACCAATTAAACCTAATAGTTCATTTTGTTTTCATGGTGGAAATTGGTGAATCGTCATTCACCTACCTTCAAATATGTTATAGCTTAGATTATGGCATCCCTCTTCTAAGTTATAATATATTGTGTTGGGTCCTAGCCTTAATATTACATTTGGGTGTTTTATTAAGGACTCTATATATCTAATCTAAACTTGTATTTCTTCTTTTTAGATGTCTTCCAACAATGCTTCGGGTTCTAACCCTACTGGCTCCTTCTCTCTCATGAACCTTTGTGGGGGAGTCATCTTCGATGGTTCCAACTTTATGGATTGGATCCGGAACATCAGGATGGTCACTTGTTACGAGGACAAGGAATATGTCCTCGACAAGGAGCTTAAGGATCTTGAGCCGAGTGCAACTCTTGAGGAGGTCGCTGCATATGAGGCACATGAAAGAGATGCTACCAAAGTGGCATGCATCATGTTGGCCACTATGACAGTCGAGCTCCAAAAGTCCTATGAGGACTATTATCCTTTTGAGATGCACCAGGATTTGATGGACCGCTACCATCAGAGTGCTCGTCAAGAGCGATATGAAATCATCTCCTCCATGATAACAACCAAAATGAAGGATGGTGAACCCATCACGGGCCACATGCAGAAAATGCAAAGGTATGTGGACCGTTTGTAGAAATTGAATGTGAACTTCCCTGAGGAGTTGGCAATTGACTTCATTTTGCACTCCTTACCTTCGTGTTATGATCAATTCCGCATGACATACCACATGAACAAGGAGGAAGTCACACTCAGCAAGCTTCAAGGACTTCTGAAGACCGCTGAAAGTGGTCTTAAAGGTAAGTCGGTTGTTACTACTCCTACTCCTACAGCTACCCCTGTTTTGGCTATCAGGCAAGGCAAAGGGAAGAAGAGGAAGACCCGTTTGAAGGGTAGTAAGGGAAAGTCTCTTGATGGCTCCTCATCAAGTAAAGGTGGTTCTGCTACTCCTTCTGCCATCCCTAAGGATGCTGAATTCTTCTATTGCCAGAATAAGGGGCACTGGAAGCGAAACTGCCCAAAGTACTTATAGGATGTCAAGGATGGGAAAGTGAAACCATCCCATGCAGGTATTTACACTATATTGTCTAATAAATCACCATATTCTAACTCTTGGGTCCTTGATACAGGTTGTGGTATTCACATATGTTGTGATTTGCAGGGCCTAAGAAGAAGTGAGGATGTGGAGCACATGAAGATAAACTTAATCATGGGGAATAGGAAGGCATCACCTATTACCAAGATTGGATTTTATACTTTGTTGCTAAGTAGTGAGTTAAAGTTAGATTTGAATAAATGTTTTTACTCGTCCGAAATGGCGAGGAATATTATTTCTTTTCATGGTTTGTACAAACAAGGGTTTACCTTTTCTTTTGATAATGAAGTTGGTAGTATTAATGCTTTCTTTAATAATGTTATTTATTTTAAAGCATTACCTTGTGATGGTTTGTATGAAACTGTGTCGGTTGTAGATAACCTAGGAAATAATGTGTTGTGTATTGATTCTTTTACTAGCTTGGATAAAGCATCATTGTGGCATTGTCGTCTTGTACATGTAAACAAGAAACACATATGTCAACTCCAAAAGGATGGAGTCTTGGAGTCATTTGACCTAAAGTCAGATGATAGTTGTGAATCTTGTTTGCTTGGGAAAATGACAAAATCACCCTTCACTGGTTCTTGTGAAAGGGGTGAAGGTTTGTTGGACCTTATACATACTGATGTATGTGGACCCTTCAAAACCACCACAAGGGATGCTAATCACTATTATCTGACTTTTACTGATGATTATAGTAGATATGGCTATGTCTACTTAATCAAGCATAAGTCAGAAACCTTTGAAAGGTTTAAAGATTTTAAACAGGAAGTAGAAAATCAATTGGGCAGGAACGTTAAGATGCTACGATCCAATCGAGGTGGTGAGTATCTTAGCATAGAGTTCCTCAACTACCTTAAGGAGTGTGGGATTGTCTCACAATTGAAACCTCCCAGGACACCACAACTAAATGGTGTGGCTGAGAGGCGTAATCAGACCTTGTTGGACATGGTTCGCTCTATGATGAGTCGAGCTTCACTACCAATCTCTTTTTAGGGGTATACCTTAGAGACTGCCACCCATATCCTTAATCTAGTCCCTACAAAGAAGGTTGCCAAAACACCTCATGAGAGAAAGTTCCCAACTTGGACCACATCAAGATTTGGGGTTGCAAGACTTTTTTGAGACGCGAGACTCACGATAAGCTCGAACCTCGGAGTGAAAGGTGTATTTTCATCGGCTACCCACAAAAATCCTTTGGTTACCTCTTCTATAGACCTAATGAGAATGTGGTCTTTGTAGCAAGGAGAAAGGTCTTTCGTGAAAGAGAGTTCATGAGCCAAGGAAACAGTGGGAGGAAAATTGACCTTGAAGAACTTCAAGAGTCAAGTGATGAAGGAGCCTCAAATCCTAGCAATCAACCTGAGGAGGAAACTCTTGTTGATCCGAATGATAAGTCTGTACCTCTGAGGCGTTCCACAAGAGTTAGGAAGACACATGAGCATTACTATGGTTTCCATATTACTGCGGAAGGTGATACACTTATCAGTGATAGTACACTGGTAAATCTAAATGAACCTAACAGCTACATGGAAGCCATGGCAGGCCCTGAGGTTGCTAAATGGAAAGAGGCTATGGACAACGATATACAGTCCATGTATGACAATCAAGTTTGGAACTTGGTTGACAATGTACTAGGTCGTAAGACAGTTGGGTGCAAATGGATCTTCAAGAAGAAGACCGACATGGATGATAATGTACACACTTATAAGGCGCGACTGGTTGCAAAGGGTTTTTTCTCAAACTCCGGGAGTTGATTATGATGAGACCTTTTCACCAGTAGCAAAGATGAAATCTATTAGGGTTATGTTAGCCATTGCTGCATTTCATGACTATGAAATATAGAAAATGGATGTCAAAACCGCTTTCCTTAATGGGAAGTTGGATGAGGATGTTTACATGAGTCAGCCATAGGGTTTTGTCAGTACAGAGCACCTGAATAGAGTGTGTAAGCTTGAGAAATCCATCTATGGATTGAAACAAGCACCTCGCAGATGGAATCTTTGCTTCGATGAGAAAGTCAAAGAGTTTGGATTTTCAAGAAGTGAAGATGAGTCCTGTGTATATGTCAGAGCTAGTGGGAGTATAGTTAACTTCTTGGTGCTGTATGTGGATGACATACTACTCATAGGAAACGGCATCCCAACTTTGTAGGAGGTGAAGTCCTGGATTGGGAAGTGTTTTGCTATGAAGGACCTTGGAGAGGCTACCTATATCCTAGGGATAAGGATATTAAGAGACATGAGTAAAAGACTAATTGGACTTAGTCAGAGTACCTACTTGGATAAGGTGTTGAAAAGGTTGAACATGCAGAATTCCAAGTAAGGAGAATTACCGATCCAAAGCAATGCCAAACTGAGCAAGGCTTAGAGCCCGAGTACATAGGCTGAGATAGCTGAGATGAGTCGATTGCCATATGCTTCCGCTGTTGGCTCGATCATGTATACTATAACTTGTACCCGCCCTGATGTGGCCTTCGCTTTGAGCATAGTCAGCAGATATCAGGGGAACCCTGGAAAGGCTCATTGGATCGCGGTAAAGAATATTCTGAAGTACCTACGAAGGACTAAGGATTGGATTCTTACCCTTGGTGGGAGTGATGACTTGAGAGTAGTAGGGTATAGTGATGCTAGCTTTTAGACTGATAGGGATAACTTCCGCTCTCAGTCGGGCTGGGTCTTTACCATAAATGGAGGGGCGATCACTTGGAAGAGTTCCAAGCAGGTAACAGTAGCTGATTCGACTTGTGAATCTGAGTACATAGCAGCAAGTGAAGCGGAAAAGGAGGCGATATGGCTGAAGAACTTCATTGGAGACCTTAGAGTTGTACCAGCTATTAAGGACCCTATGGAGATTTTCTGTGACAGCAATAGTGCGGTTGCCTTAGCTAAGGAACCGAGAGATCATGGCATATCCAGACACATTGACAGAAAATATCACTTCATTAAACACAAGATAGAAGAAGGACTCCTCATGGCAAAGAGGGTATCATCAGAAGAGAATCCTGCAGATCCCCTTACGAAGGGACTGACGAGGGTTAGGCACTTACATCATGCGAGGCGCATAGGGCTGAAGGATGATATTAGTTTTACAGATTAGATAGCTATTTGTGAAACTTGTAAAATGTAAGCGACATTTGATGATGAATAAAAGGTGTATTTATTTATGAGTAAGGTGTTACTCTCTTTTGCCAATTATTTACTATTTTTTTAGCTTTGCATGTTTTGACTTCCAGAATAAATTACTTTATTCAAACTTCCACAGTCGGTCATACGTTGGAAGTAGGTATGAATTAAGACTGTCATGAATTGGGCTTGTAGATGACTAAAGGTGTTTAGCCATAGAAATGGTTGCTACAACATTCATAAGTGCTCATAATTTCTGAGTATTGGAATAAACCCACGCTTACTGGCATCACTTCATGGAATTTATCTTGAGTGATCGTGAGACAGTAATATCATATAAGTCTTCAAACCTAGAGATATGACTTGTTGCCTATGAGTTGGTTATACATTGATTGTATGTAAACGCATTGGTAACTCAATGTTATAAAACGTGCCTTTGTGTATAATTCAACAAGTAGTAGAACAAGCATATGATTCGAAGTTTATCTGTTCCTTCTTGGATTAGAAGCCATATATGGGCCCCTCGATGATTTTGTGTTGACCCATGTATCGGGCCCGGTCAGAACTAAGTTGATGTGTTCAATTAAGTTCTATGTCAAACAAATCGGAAATCGAGAAACAAACTGCTGAACAATAAGTAAGACATTGTTCCATGTATTTGTCCGACCGATATCTAGAACAGAGGATTATATGATCACTTATCTAAAATGGCGCTTCATAGTTCAACAGAGTTTTAAGAGCTACGATTGCCGGTTGGTTCCTGAAGTAATAGAGGCAAATGTAGTTATTAGACTTATCCAAGTAGGAGACTGTTGGATAAGGTGTCTAAGTCCATAACTTTATTTGGTATATACTTGACCCGACCCGGCATGGTCCATTTGGGTTGCACTTCACCCGAACTATTTATGGTTAAACCTTTGAGAACTGTATGTTTATGATTTTTTAATATATTATAAGTTATAATATATTAATATGAAATCATATTATTTAATTAGTATTGATAATAAATTAATTTAGAATTAAATTGGTGATAAAAAAGGTGACTAATTAAATATGGGCTCTTGTATTTATATAAGTGTGGGCTAATACTCATTTGGAATGGGCTTGGCATGCATGGGAGTCCATGGATAGTCCATGGAGCTTTTAACTAATGGATCCTTGGAAAGGAAGAGTCATAGGTATTAGGGTTTACATGGATGTAACCCTAATCCTCCACACTATATAAAGGAGCTTGTGATGGTTGAAATGACACTAGTTGTGTGTGTGCAAAGAGGTGGCCGATTTCTATAAGCTAGCATACACTCTCATAAGGTTTTTCTAAGTTTGTGGTGATTTGTGATTTCCATTTGAGGCATCCACATTATTGGTGCTAGGCTCTCAAACTCCAAGGAATCAACTCACAATTGAAAGGTATGTAATACTTCTAGCCATTATGTTTAATGTTCCCCATGCCATGCTAGATAGGTTATGAACCTTGGAAAAACAAAGTTGCATGTATTCATAGTAAAACATAGATGCAAGGTTTTAGGGTTGCATGAACACCTTAGGAGTGTTAGATTGCTCAAAACCCAACACATATGTTCTTGCCTTTTCTTTCTCTTCCATTTCTTGGGCCATTCTAAGATAGAATGCCTTATCCTTGACCACATTTGCTTTGCAATATTTGTCAAAGTGGTTCCCTTTCTGACATTTATGACAGGTGATGACGTCATTTTCTCTTCAGTTGAGGTACCAGAGTCTGATGGCTTATTGGACTTCGGTGCCTCTTTGGAATGATGTGCATTCTGTGGTTGCGGTGGGTGATGAGGGTTTTGAGGGTATCTTGAGTGGTTAGACTGCGGATTGAAGTTATGGTTGAATGGTGGTTTTGTGAACGGCTGATTCTTATGAAATGATGGTGGTAGTAGCCTGTTAAATTGTTGGCTAACTAAGGATATGACATTTTGGAATTCTTCTTCGTCATCTATTTCAGCATCAGCTTCATATGACTGAAGTGTATTGTTATATGAAAGTGGATAAGATGGTTCAGTAGGGTATGAGAACTGTTGAGTTTTGACTTGTGGAGATTGAGCTATCAGGGCAAGTGGACCACCAAGATCAACAAAATCTTTGAGCATGATTGATTCTTGTGCCTGAAGTTCTCCGTACAGTTTGAACAAAGATAAAGTAGGAATCTTTCTATCTCCTTGCACAATCATCTTTGTAGTGGACCAATGTCTTCCCAAACCATTGAAAAACTATATATTTGTTTCATGGTTGCTTCGAACTGTACCAACATTTAATAGCTTCGTGATGATGAGGTTGAACCGTTTTAATGAATCATCAAGACTCTCTCTAGGAAGAGCTTTAAAGTTATTAAACTCATTGAGAGCAGTGGTGAGTTTCTTATCATGGGCTTGTTCAGACCCTTGATAAAGATTTTTGAGCACATCCCAAATCTCCTTAGCAGAATTACAGTTGATGATGATGTCAAAGTTGTCTGGAGCTACACCGCAATAGATTTCATAGAAGGCTATAACATCATTTTCCATTTTTTCATGATCATCTTTGGTTGGTCGATTCATTGCAGCTGGACCTCCACCTAGTCGTGCTTGAGTACCATCTGCTTGAACAAGATTAAGAACAGGAACATGTGGTCCTTCTTCCACGGATCTCTACACATCTCTTCCAAGCCTCTTAAGATACCTTTCCATTATTTGTGACCAATGGTGGTATTCATTTGCAACAAATATTGGTGCTTTGTTAGAGCCTCCAACACCGTTGGAAACATTCAATGATCAAGCTTGTGCTATATTTCCTTTTTTTTGTTTTGAAGAATGAGCTTTAGTGGTATAGAAGGCTTTTCAAAATCAGATTTTTGTTTAAAAAGCAACCACTTTGGCTCTGATACTAATTGTTGAGAGAAAAACTTTAGGAGAAACACTTGAACAAACGTTAGTACAAGATTATAGTTGCGGAATAAGTTAATCTCAAAGGATCATAAAAGCTCAACAATAATAAGTTAGATTTGTTAGATAATTAGTTGCGGAATTAAAAAGTGTTGAAAAGTAAAGCAAATGTAAATGACAACAAGTTATATCCAGTATACACCAATCTGATTCATAACGAGGTTTACAATCAAACACAAGTTAGTATGCATGATCAATTTAAAGTGAAGAGGATCTTCGAAGATAGAGATATAAGAAACTGATCTAAATATTTAAGAGTGAAAGTTCAGAAAGATTAATAAGATATTAAGGAGAAGAGATAAAGAGATCTGTAAGAAATAGTGGTAAAGAGATGTAATGATTCATGAAGACGGAGACTCTATTTATAGAGTTCCATAAAGTTATATTTTGAATAAACTATAATAAACTACTGACTCTATGTGACCATGCAAGGTTCACCGGATAATACAAATGCTAATACGACAAGTCAGTTGATGTAACATTGCAGTCCAAAACAAATGCTTTTAATGCGGTAGGGAAATCTCCGTTGCGGTGACAAGATTGGTTGCGGTAGGTAGATGATTGCGGATGAGATTAAAGAAGAGTTGCGGATCGATAAGTTTAAGAGGTTCACTTTTTGCTTCAACAAATAGGCTCTATGTCACCTGATTCCTTGTTATTAATGTTAAAGTGTATACAGAATTTGCGATCATCAGATAAGCTGGTCCAAGCAATTAAGAACAATAAGTGCTTGAAGACAAACTTGGGAATTGGCTCCCTTCAGAGTAATGCAACACATATAAGAGAAATGGTATATCAAAACTGTATCCTTGGCAGGTAATTTTCAAGTCCTTTTGATCACGCTTTTCTGCTTATGTTACTACTCCATGAAGGAATATAACAAGGTGCTTGTCTCTGTTACACAACGAGAACCTAAATCACCTAATATTATAGTCATTTACTTCAAAGTTCATTTCAGTTTCTTTTGTCAGGTGGACTGCCTTCAAGCGGATGGGGGTGTTACAACAAAGGAACCTTCTGTATTGTGCATCTACAAGGTACTTATCTTAATATTTGTGCTAAATATTTTCTACTTAATCACTTTTTCATAACCATTTGTCTTTTCTGGTATGGGAATTTTTGGCGTGGGATATAACAATCGAACATGGTGAAGTATTGATTGGAAAAATCAAACAAGGTACAACTCCTTTCTTTGTTTTCTTAGTTCATGGCGAGTGTTAGTTTTCGAAATCAATTTCAAGGAATTAGACACTTTCCAGAAATTAGCTTTCACCTGGGTTTTTATATATTGCTAAGTTTCATGGAGCTTAAACGCTGGAAATTGTCATCTAACTGAGAAAGGGTGATTAGTTGTCTTACTTGTCTATAGAAAAAGCTAAAAGTGTTTTTTTTTTGTGTGTTATTGATTTTATGATTAGTTCAGTTACTCTAATCACCGATTTCAATTTCAAATATGAAAACTATCATTCGAGATTTGGTTCTTTACCTTAGAATAAATATGATGTTTATCAGTTTTTATGTTTGATTCCTTTTTATTTATTTATTTATTTATTATTATTATTATTACTTTTTTTTTTGAAATTGAGCAATAAGAAGTAATTATGGGTTTTTTTTAAACTTCTCTGATTTTCTTTGCTTATGGTTCTTGCACTACTCAAGTAAGTTTTTCTACGTTTCTATAGCTATTTTCGATCATGACAACACGAAGGGTATTTTTGTCTTTTTACAAGAGATCAACAACGACTCTCTAACTGGGCTTTCTTTGACCCCTTGGATATGTTTATTGGGAACAACAGAGGGACCAATAATGGCGTGGATCATGTTCTACTTTGTTTGTGTGTGCACCTTCGCAATATTCAGGTGAAGTCTTAAATATAAAAATAATACAAATAAACTAAATATCTGATATCATTCTTTTAAAATGAATGAACTTACAATAAAAGTTTTCTTTGTTTCAGCTAATGTTCAAGTCATTACTTGCCATCTACACCCGATGGACAACAACTAACTTTTTGACATGGAGGATTTTTTTGACATGAGATCTGAAACAAGGTGTCCCTTAATAGCAATGTAGTATTAGGTTATATAGTTACGGAAAACCTCTTAATACAGATCCCCTTAATACCAATGTATTACAATTTTTTGACATGATGTTATTGGATGAAATTGATTGTTTTGGTATATATTTGTTTCCATATTTTTGTATTATCCGTAAATGAGTATCGTAAAGACGCGTCGTAAATGCATATCGTAAATGGTTGCTGAAGTTTATGACACGCAAATGCGTGTCATCTTCATTTATGACATGGGCTTTAATGATACGCAATGTGTGTCCTAAATGCGCGTCGTAATATTACGATACACAAATGCGTGTAGTCTTCTTTTATGACAGGGTCTTCCTTAATACGCATTGCGTGTCATAAATGATCGTCGTAAATGCATGTCGTAACTACGCGTTGTAAATAGACGACGCGTAAAAGCATGTCGTCTTTCGCTATGACAGGGCCTTCCTTGACACACATTTGCGTGTCGTCTGAGCGTTTTACGACCCACATTGTGCGTCGTAAAAGGTTGTTTTTCTAGTAGTGGGTTTTCCTATCAGCTATAAATATGGTCTATTAGCCTCATAATTTTACCAATCCTTTTGCTAAGAGCACAACCGGATATACCTCCCTTTTCCTCTCTTTTTAAGTTTCCATAGTTGCTAAGGTTTGGGTGTGAACCATCAGAGGCACAAGATTTTTCGTGCTTGCTTCTAAGAGCTATTGAAGAAAATTGGTTTGATTTGTTAGCTACAACAAATCAAAAGGTACTTAACCCTAATTCTTGTGATTTTTTATATGAGGGATTCATTAGGGTTCAAGTTATTGTTCATGGCATGTTACATTCAAAGTGTTAAAGACATAAATCATTTAGGTTGCATGTGTCCTTAAATGTTAAGTGAAATTCCACAAGCACATAGTTATTGTAATAAATAAAACCCATCATATAAAACATATAAAAGTATATAATTTTGAAAATATGGGATATTTCAGCCAATTTGTTTTTTCAAATAGGGTTTTTTTCTGAAAGAATGGATGCCAAGAAGAGGGATTTTTGTAAAAGATGAACTTTTAAAGGTATTTTTAGTAATATTTATGGGTGGGGCCCACTTTTGAGTGGGGTCCATGCACCCCACTTCATATAAGTTGTCTATGCCGCTAGTAGTAAAAATTTTCGTTAGTGGACCTCTTGGGTTATGATAATCGCTAGATAACAAAGCAACATAAGCTAATAACATAAAAAAACTTGATCATCATTTCCTACCATAGATCTTACTCTAGCAACCCTTTAGCAATATAAACAAACTAAATGATGTAACGTCCCAAATTTCAAAGTATATTTTTTTTATTTTAAAAGCATAAGTAAAACATCTAAAGCCATTTTTCGATAAAAGACCAAGATAACAAATTGTTTTGACATCACCAAACCATATCAAAAAAATGTATCATAATTATCACAAAATCATCATCGATGCAGATAGAGTACAATCATTTTGTCCCTTCCTTTTGTTGGCTCTTCCTTTTGTTCTAAATCATAAAATCATCATCGATACAGATGAAGTACCATCATGTTGGCCCTTCCTTTTGTCTGTAAAGCTACCTAAAAACATTTAGCTTTAGAACGGAAGCACAAAGGTTAGTGAGTTCCCCAACATCCAACATATATCATTGTAACAACTATGCATACAATTGTAGACATCACGACCACTTTCGTGATACATGACTACTTTCATGAGATATGGCAACGACTACTTTCGTGAAATTTGTCAATGACTACTTTCGCAACACAAGCTTACACCTACTTTCAAGAATCTTACCCCCTTTTGGCCTATAGGCTCATGTCATAACCTGCTATCAATCAACTAAGTAAGAATCCACTACTTTATCTAGTCATTCAATAATATCAAGCATTACACAAGCATCTTACACACAATGGATCCAATAATGATGAACATAATATAGTAAGAAGACACACCTGAATCTGAAGAGCTAAAAATACACATTCTTTCGAGTCCTCGAATGAATCAAGTACATGCACCACCTAAGTCAAATATAGGTCAAAGAGTTCTAACCTTCAAAGTTTGACTGAAAGTCAAAGTGGTCAAAAAGTCAACATGCTATAGTCAAGTGGTCAAAGTCAATGGTCAACGAGTAACTGGTCAAAGTCAACAGTCAATGCGTCACGACCCAACTACTAGTTATGTCGAGATCACATGGTGAGAAAATATTCATGATTTCCTTCCAACACTCGCACCATGACCTCTTATTGGTTGTGATGTGCTTTTAAACGTAGAATCCTTTTGAGCTATAATTATTAAAGTTTCCAACTTTATCCAAAATTTTCCCCCAATCAAACCCAAACTCAAACCCTAACTGATAAATGGTGCAAAATAGCCAAGAAGTTGTGCATGGATAAAAAGGAGGCCATGAATGCCCTATTTTCTATCATGCATCCTAAGTTCAGAAATCATCTTAATACACTTATAAGGTTATAGAGTTGCTTAAACTCCAAGAAAATCCATCCAAAGGAACCAAAAGGGACATAATAACAAGATTTTTGAACTGAAAACCATAAAAATGGAAGCTTTGTACCCTCCAAGGGTCCATAAGTAAAAGAAGATGTTGGATCTTCTTTATAGAATTTACATTTTTGCACCAAAACTCAATCCTCCTTCTTTAGTGATCACACCAAAGGTATACGGATCTTTAAACTCACTCAAGAACACTTACAAGGGATAAGATTTGCTCTCAAGGGAAATGGAGGCTGTAAACTGACAAACCCTTGAAGTAAGTATCTTTATGTAGGGCCCTATGTCTGAGTTACGGTTTGGATTGACTGTGGTCATGTGTCACGACCAATACATAGTCTTCTTGTGACTTGATGATGTGGAATGCACCGTGATCACCATGTTATTGCACTACGGTCTTCCCAAAATCCTTCCAAATATAACTTAATGGAAAACAACTTTATAAACAACATATCGAAAACCAGGTGTTACAACTCTCTCCCATTTGAATCATATTTCTTCCTCTAAATCCGCATCCGCAGATAACTCTAGGTAATGCTAGTGCATCTTGTCCTCAGTTCCTAAGTCCAACAAGAACACTTCTGATGTTGGCACTACACCTTCACCAATCCAATTACCTTGTTGTGCAAGGTCTTCATCTTAGGAGAAACCATAAGAGGTGAATGTAACACCCAATAACTTATATCCCATAAGAACATCCGGAAGATAAGGTAAACCATGTTTCGATAGTGACCGGGAACGATTAGAGTCAATCAAATTTGTATATGCTCTCACCCTGAAATATCATGGTACAATAATACAATCTATAGAGGTAACTATCTTCCGCTTGTATCTTTGAAGTATCGTGTAACTTATATATATATTCTTCATCTCTTCTATCCAATGCTAAGCAGAATTATACCTATAATACATAAAATTTAAAATATATTACTCGAGACAACAATGTCTTGTGAGTTATATGGGTTTTAGAGACAAAATATATTTTCCAAAAGCATTAGTGTGCTTTCTAACATCCATAAAGTAAGTACATTATTTTGAACGCAACAACAAACAATGCAAGTGGAATACATGATTCCAAGCACAATAGATTACAAAGAAAACAGATAAAACCCGGCTTGTGTCTCTCGAGGGGACGTAAATGTACTAAGAAGGGAATAACATATCAGTCCTCCTCTAGTACTTCGCTCTCTAGGTTGCAACCTTGTTTTGGAGTTTGCTCCCATGAACCTCCTGTCTCGGAGCTTGTTCCTGGGTTCTTTCCCGTTTTGGAACGTGCTCCAAAAGAGAAGTAGACAACTTCTTCGTGAAGGGAGGTACCACCCGATTAGTGTCTAACAAGTGTCTACACAATTTCAGTAGTAGCGTTCATGATTAGTGGGTTCTTTCCCAAACACACTATTTTCCGACAACATTCATTCACAGACAAATACTCTAATGTATATTTTTTCATGGTATCAACATCATACCAGGCAGAAACAAAGCTTGGAAAATTTTGTCTCTAGAAAATTTCAAATGAGGGATTTTTTTTGGGTGCATAGGGTTTATTTACACTTAATGAAAATTTTCAAATTAGTAGATATAACTGTTTTCTTGCATCAATTAATTACTATTCAGGCTTGAAACTTATTGATTGAAATTAGAGTTTGTTCCTTTTATGTAATGTGCCATTGAGACTCATTTTGTACTATTGACGACATTTTCTAGTTAGGTGCAAATACTCTTATTATGATTCATAGAAAACGAAACAGAAAACATACTACACTCATTTATTCAAGGATCAAGAAAACTCATGGTCTGAACCCTTGTGATTGGTAGTCGTATGTAGATGATTCTCAATCAAGTTCAAGTAGGCCATCTTGATCATGACAACAAAGAAAAGCAATGTGTTTCTCCATGAAACGATGACACTCAGGGCACCGCATCCCATCAGGGACTCTACCTGCTGCAACTGGAAACTCAAATCTACAACAATTATTCGCTGCAACATGAAGCTTATCATGGTACTCCATAAACGACAAATCAAACCCCTTTGTTTCAATATCTTTCTTCCACATATCAAAGTCAGATGGTGTTTGCATCATAGTGGTTCCATGTCCATTAGTCAGAATCTTTGACCCTCTACACAACAAAGCCCATGATCCATCTTTGTCATAGCTTAGAAGTTTCTTGATCTGTTGCATCATGGGGTCTTGATCATCAGCCTTCTTTAACTGAATCTTGGAGTACAACATGCTCTCTAAACGTGTCCAGAAGAACCACATTAGGGTTGGTTCTTGCCAACTATGGCTAAGCTTCTCCACATTAATGGTAGCAACTGCCCTACGTACACTTTCCTTTTTCTTGCTTTTTCCAACATACGCCATCTCTAATGGGATTCGGGCAGCAGTCGCCATTGCCCGAGCTGTGGTTGTGAATTTGCGTATCCACTCGATATCATCACCTCCAAACAAGAATATGTATTTGTCTTCTCTTATCTAAAAAACATGCGTTACACATTTACACCCATTCATCACATAAAATTAATAATATTAGAAAAAGATTATTATTTTAAAGATTTAACTCACCCAATTATCTATGGTGGGGTCCATGCCACTAACTAGCAACTCTAGCCTCCAAGTCTCATCCCTCCACAATTGTTCCTCTTTCATGCTGGTGAAAGGGAAGGCATTGCTGCCCCATATCCACATCATGTGGATTGCATTAGGGCTCAACTCCTTTCCTTGTGGGTCCAACACAACTAGTATAGGCCTTTTCCTAAAGTGCCACCTGTCTCCTATGCACCTGATAACCACCTTGTCTATTATTGAAGGGTGGGATACAGAATACCATGGCATTTTCTCCTTCATCTCCTCGAATTTCCTGTCCATTTCCTTGGTGTAGTTTACGGAAGGATCCACAATGGGCATCCACACGACTTCATAAAGAGCATGCGTCCTTGATCCATGAATGCGGGACTCGTTGTAAATTTCTTCAAGAATTGAAAGCTCCTCACGAGACATGTCTAGCCCTGATATCAACAACAACACGTTCCTCCTCCTCAGGACTTCTAGACTAACCTGTGTGTGGAAAAGACATTAATGTCCTCCTCAAGTAACAAATCATAAATATAGATAGTGTTGATAGCATACCCTCATCTTTGTATTGCCATCGAAGAGTGGTTGTATATCATCCCTTGGACTAATCAAGATTTTGAGGATTTTCATGTTATCCATATGGCTTGTTTCAAACAGCTGATTGAAAGACCTCCTGAATTCAATTTCTTTCTTTTCTCCTGCATCAACCAAACAAGAATAAGATTTAAGATACCCTTTACTATATACATATAAGTAATCAAATCTTTTTTATGTTTACATAAATCTGTAGCATACCAACAACACGATTGCAGTTCTCCAACTGTCGCCTGAGAAAGTCATGTATGTGATCAATCTTTGAAGTCAATGACGATAGTTCCCATGATTGCATCTCTGTTGATGAAATCCCATACCTGAAATCCCATAACTTTATAATTAAGTGTATGTACATTATAAATGTTATTTTGTTAAATGGGGTTAAAGTTTATTTACTCATGGCCCATGCTAGTCAAGTGAGCAATCTGTGTAGCACAAGTGATAATGCCTCTGATGTTCCAGTAGACAGCTGTCGGAATGGTATTGATTGCTGATGACATGGCTGGCATATCAGGAGTTATGTACATAGACGGAAGCTCCTTGAATTGGACAATACATATTGTAAGTTCCAGAATTGAATGGATTAGTTTGTTAACAGCTTCAAATCGAGGTTTCAGTGGAGCTGTATGCTCCATGATTGTTGGAACTTGTTTAAGAATCGCCATAGATTTTGCTAGTTGGTTTGATGAGTAGATTTGAGCCAGAAGCCAGAATTCTCCATAGTTGAGAGCAAAAGCTGCTAGCGTTAGCACCAGCTTTGCATCCCAATGGAAGTTTCCAACAGTGTGGAATAACGCAAGGGCTGTGGTATGTCCATCTGCAACCGTTAAGCACTTTAACGCCAACTGTAAAAAAAGTTACATTTGGATCATCTTATGATAATGACATGCAAAGACATGTAGAAGATTGAGTTTTTCTATAATAAATAGAAGATATATTTGGGAGCATTAAAAAAAAAACTCAATAAGCTTGTTGAAACACTAGTTTGAGTTTTTTTTTACCTCACTAGCGAGTTTATCGATTATATGAGACAATGAATGGAGCATAACAATGGCATTCGTCTGATGTTGTTTACCATTCGGTTTATCTCCATTTGTGTGTGGACCCTACCCCGGATAAAAGAACTACAAATGATTAGAAATGTAATTTTCAATTAATAGATGTGTAAATTAGTAATTAATAATACCGATGAAAGGGGATCAGGATTGATGGTAGCATGTCGAAGGATGTCTTGTATGATATCGACAAGAGGTCTGACATCAACATCGGTTCCATCAGGGAGATGAGTATCAATAACTTGCTTCATTATCACATTGTCATCAGATGCACTAAAGATCGAGTTTCCATCACTTCTGGCGTACTGCTGACGCACCGGATTATGTATGGGTCCCACCATCTGCTGAGGTGGATTGCTTGCGGGACCCATGAGTTGCTTTTGTTGTTGTTGTTGTTGTTGTTGTTGTTGTTGAGGTTTCTGTTGTTGTTGAATTGGGTTTGTGGAGGGATTAGTGGTGGGTGTTAAGGGCTTTTTTTCGGTGGTTAGTGGTGGAATGCCCTTCATAAAGTTGGAGAATGACTCCATTTTTTTATGATAAGTTTTGGTTTTTTGGTTGTGTTGTTGTTATAAGATGGTTGGGTTTATATATATATATGTATATGTATGTGTGTGTATTTACTATTTAGAATGGAATAAAGTGATAGTACAACTTAGTGAATCAACTTCCTTGCTTCAGCTAGTAAAACTCTATTTTTTTTTTTTACTTTATACTTTTTACCATTTGAAGACCAAGATTTCCAAGAAACAAGATCCATGTTATTGAAAAGTTTTATTCTGGAAGCAGAATAGTGAGTGAAGTAAAGGAAATCATGTAGGTTGAGAATAAGCTTTTGCTTTGATGTGTTTTATTCTGAATTGTAATGATTCTTTGCTTCTAATCATAATTGCTTTGTCCTGGAGTTGTAACCAGCTACTTGTACATATAGCATAATCCAGGTTTCAATCACCTTTCGCTTTTTAAATTGTCGACAAGTATAGTTTATGCTAAAACAAATATTCAATCCACCAAGAAAAAAAGTTGAGTTTCGGTTATTTCTAGTAGGTATTTCACATAAAAATTACTTTATGGCTGTATAGTAGACTACTAGACTGTATAGCTTTTGGTATGATTGGTATAGGATAGGATCGAATGTGAAAATTACAAATATCATAACATTTAGTCGAGATATTACATTTGTCTATAATTCCATAGGGTTTAACGTTTTCATCACTAAAACCCAACAATCCACTTGCACCACCCAAATTTAGGATAAAATCTAACATTCGTAGTTGGGAGCTTATATATTAGATTATCTTCATCTCAAGAACTCATAATTTCCACATGTATTGAGGTTATATACCTCGTTAACTCATAACCTTAAAAATCCCCAAATTATAAACCCTCTTATGAGATAGGGAAAAGGAACTGAAAGAGGTCTCTCTTGCCCCTTCATGTTTACCTAATACGGTACCAGAGTGAATATGATCTCCACCAGACATACATAACGCTTTAGCTAATACGGCGAAGTCAGTCACGAAGTCTATGTTCCCTAACAACAAATGACTATATCAAAGCCTAGTTAGTGGCTTAGGGCTCATACTTTGATTCAAATGAAAAATAAATAATAAACGTCCAAATAAGGTTTAGCTAATATATCAATCAACCCTAAAAAAATCAATTTTCACACCAGGCCCCACTTTGCCGCCTTGCGCAATAAGCAAATACGTAATTATGAATAACCCTAGAACAATAAACAAAAACAAGATGACCTTTAAACAAATAGTGAAATAGCATTTTATTCTTCGCTGCTTCGTTATTGTTTATTAAGATGTATTTGTTAAATATCGAAGAATAAGCAAAATTTCCCAACACAACCATCAAGTGATCCAAATAGGTAATGAAATTTAACATGATATTAGACATGTTTAATCTTTTGTTTAGGTGAATTTTTCAAGTTTTAGTTTTTATGGGTACAATCTTCTTATATAAAAATGTGTTGTATTTTTTGTTTTATATAGTTATAATTTAAATGACCTCGATACACAACGCATTAATTATGCTTTTTGCCAGGTATATGAAAATCCTTTGGACCAGCCTACATACATACAAGGTTGGATAATAAGTTAAACATTTTTAGATTTAGAAACTTAAGTATTTTGGAGATGTTAAAACGGAATGGGTTGACCCCCAAAAAAAAATTTGTACATAATTATTAATGTGTTAAATATGATTAAAGAACTATATTATTATAATAGCACTAAATTGGGCAATTTTCAACCGTTTAACTTGTTAGGTAAATATTGTTAGCGTATTATATTTGTAAGCCCATTATTTATCTTGTATTACATTTCGGCCCTTTTGGCTTGTATCTATATTATATAGATGTTTGATTTAATGAGAAATGAAGGCAAGGAAATAAATTCAAAAATAGTTTATTACATGATATCATAGAACCTGATCCATTCCTAACCATCTCTAGCATAACTGCCAAATTTATATTTTTCTTCTGGCGCAAGTCTCCTTCTCTTCTCGTCTCGTTGTTATCTTCTCTTCATCCTGTCTTCATGGCCGTCGATAACAACACCCCCACCAACAACTCGTCCGCTGCATCCTCCGAGAAACCTTATGGTATCTCGAACACTAAAGCATTCATCCCTCTTATTCTAGATCTTGACAAACTCAACTATGATGCATGACGTGATTTGTTTGAAACTCATTGTAATGGCTTTGATGTTTCCTATCACTTTGAAGAGCATGATGAAAACATTTCTAACATTTTCTGAAAAAACTGAATGGGACCATATCAATTCCATTATGGAAATGCGGATGTACAGAATGATCTCTTAATCTCTCATTCTGATGATTCTAAAGAAGAAGGAGACAACTTGGAAAATGTAGCAAAGTCTCGAAGGTCTGTTTCGCGACAACAAAGATTCTATAGCCATCCAGTTAGTGTTGGGTTTTATTCAAAATCGGTCTTCTAAAACATTAAAAACGGTAACGAGAGTTTTAAAATTATGAATAAACATAAAACTCATTTTAACCCATCAATGATCATTTTGCAAAGCATGGAAAGATTAACACAACCATAGAAAGAAAGAGTTACAACCTTTGAAGACTTTTATTTCTCTCGAGAGGTTAGAACTTGATGAAAATAAATGGCAAAAGACTCAATCTAGATCTTCTCTAGAAGTATCCACCAAGCAAGGATAACTCACTTCAAGATGCTATTCTTCACTTGTATTAAGTTGCTCTTAAGTCATTAAGATTATAACAAATAAGCCTTAAGGAGACCCAATTTATAAGCACTTAGTTCAAGCACCAAATTGCAAGAAAGAAGGAGATGGAGAGAGGCTTAAAACCACGAAATTAGCAGAAAAAAAACGAATTTGTGACAAAAAAAAACTAGCTTGTTTTTGCCTATATCACTTCTTTTATATAATAAGGCAAGTGAGATAATGGGACATCCCTTCTTAAAAGTCAAAGAATAGCTTCTAAAAGAGGTATGGAAGCTTAAATTGAAGTTAAATTTCAACTGCAACACCTCCTAAGAGGTTCATGATATTGAGGAGTCAAATGGGGCCAAGAAGTGTTTCTTACTAAAGATCCTAACTACTAGTTAGATCTCCAAATAAATGTGTACTCAGTGTCCATTTAATTGGTACACAACATATATATATATATATATATATATATATATATATATATATATATATATATATAAAGAGAGAGAGTCCGGTTCTCATGAGGACTAAAAAAATAGTGAGGGTTGCGAGGAGAATTCTTCACCATCCTTTTCGTTAAGGGCACAAACGTCAAACCCAAATACTTGGTTGTGGTACGTTCTCATGTAACCCATGTCTGTGGTAACTAATACAGACTCGATGATTTAATCATATGCGGTGAACGTCCATGAAACGTCAATTAAGTGGATTTTATTATTTATTTTCGTTTATTTTGGTATTTTCGTTTTATTATACACACACACATATATAGTTGATTTTTCCTATTTATCTTAATACTAAACTTGTATTTTTTGTCATAGTTCGATAAATATTACATATTAACTCTATTATACTTGAAATTTGTTACTTTTGGCGATTAACGACCGGTAACAATTTTCGCAACTGTTATATATACAGTGAGGAAAACTTACCTCATAGTCTGAAAGGTAGTTGAACTGATCACTGCTCCAAATACTATCTCTACATGTCACCTATACAATAAACAGGGACCCAGTCTCAATCTACTATTCAATTTACCCAAAATGACCTAAAATCAAACTTGGTCAAAGTAAACAGTCAATGGCCAAAAGTCAAAAGTCAAAGTTCCAAGCCAGGTTGAGTATGCCATGCGTACTCCATCTCCACGCATGGTGTAAAGAGTGCCTGCCCAAAATACGGGGCTTCAATCCAGTACGTGTTGTGTACTCCTGTGGTACGCCCTATGTACTGAGTCAAATCCCAATATCCTCATTAAGTGCTTATTCCCATATGTCCTTACATCCAAATCTTAAATCTAACCAGAAATAACCTCCTTAGTCATAAAGTTTCCAACTTTATGACTTGAAGTATCCAAATCTAAAAACCCTAACATATCACAAGATTATAAGCTCCAACACTCATGCATAGATGAAAGGAAAGGATAAAGATCACATTTTTATGACTCCATTCACTTCAAAACATCTGAAAGGCTACTCATAATGTCTGGAGTAGCTCATATTCAACTAGACCAATATTATGGGACCAAAATGCACAAGAACCTTAGAACTAACAAGATCTAATAAAGTATTCATCAAGCTCAGCTCTTTATACCTTATGGAGGTTGCTAAGGATACATAAGGTCCAGATCTATAAGGCTTGACACTTCTCAAGTGCTTTCCAAGAGCTTCATTTCTTAAAAAATGAGCACAAAACTCTAAAAAGGCCTAAAATTTCACAAGTGAAGATTAGGGTTTGCAAGGGGTTGTTTGGGAGGATTGAGGTTGAAAGTGGAATGGATTTTTGATGGTTAAGGTTGTTTAAATAGGGCTCGAACCCTCAATATTAGGGTTTGTTCATCAGCCAAGTACGCCCTACGTTCTCCTTGTGTATGCCTTGCATACTTAAAGGCACACACACGTTACCTTTTAATGACCTATGCCCAAGATATGCCCCAAGTACGCCCGTTGTAGGGATCATTTTTGTAAAAAAATTACATTTTGAGTCAAGAATGGAAATTACCTGATTTGGCTGGGTGCTACATCCTGGTTTTTCTTCAACGATTTACTAACTAGAATCCTTAATGATTCCCATAAATTAAGATTCAATGATTTACCTTGGATTGTTACAAATCGACTTTTTTGGACAATAAAATTGGCATGTGATACATTAGGGCCATAGAGCTTGATAGGGTGAGGATTTTGAGCTATAGATAAAACTCATGCATATCACATATGATCTTTCTAAATTCATAACACGGAAAGTTACGATCCATTTTATTTCAATGAGGCACAATCTCTCATGTTTTTACACATTAATTTATTTCACATGACACCAATTTTCTACCCATGATATCTCGTCATAAATATAACATCTCCTTATACTAATCTATGTATGGCATATATCTGTTACTCATGACATATATTTGGTACGTATATGACACAACATGGTGAAACAAGGCGGAAATTCAACTGATTGCAAGTTAAATCAAACAATATATTGATGATCACAATGACTAGTGTATAAGGTGTTGTGTTTAAACTCTAGAAAATTTGTTATTTTCTATTCAAGGAAACTAATGAACTTCCCAGTCGAGATTTTTTTTTCTTTTGCGAATTAGGACATTTTGCATAGGGTATAACATAATTGATTTACTTGTATGTAGTCTCAGTGCATTATGTCTTAACCATATCAGGCTTCAAAATATTAATCAATGAAAATATTAACTATTTTTTTTTGAAAGGTTCGAAACTTTGAAGTTCTTGAGTATAAAGAGTTGGCTGGTTTGCTTATGTTGAGATGAATTCTATTCTATTGAAATTTCAAAATTCCGTTACATTACAAGTTTAATTGCTTCATAATTTCATTTCTTACTAACTTTTTTGAAAGGTTCAAAACTTTAAAGTTCTTGAGTATAAAGAGTTGGCTTGTTTGCTCATTTTGAAATGAATTTTATTCTTTTGAAATTTCAAAATTCCGTTACATTACAAGTTTAATTGCTTCATAATTTCATTTCTTACTTTCTGTACTCATACTTTGTTTTTGTTTATAATCAGAAAGTTTCACAAAAAGATTTTCTTTTATTTTTTTTCTTTGATATCAAGAAACCCCAAAATATATTTTCTTAATGCGAAATCTCCAGAAAAGTCCAAATATTTTGGTTTAGTTTATAAAAAGTCCCAATTTTCTTTTATTAACAAAAAGTTTAAATTACTAGATGGAAAAATTTCAAATCAACCATTTTTTACCCATAAACTATTTTGTACATGGTTATCTTCAAAAAAGTCTCATTATTTTAGCCTAGTTTATGAAAAAAAAAGTACTAATTTTTTTACTTCAACTTTTTTTACTTTTTCACTAAAAATATAGAAATGTGATGGTTCAAATTATGAATAGGAATAAACTTCATTAAGTTCCATAAAACTAGCAATCAAATTTATCTATAACCAATTATTTGCCACAATACAATGGCATTAGCATCATTTTGAACTCATCATCCTCCATATAATCTATTTTCCACACAAATTTATACCACAAGTTTTATAAGATATTCAAATTATGTTGTGCACACTTTATTACAATCTACCTAAAAGTAGGTTAAAGAAAACAAATTGTTATATTAAAAACCAAAATAATAAGATTTTTCTGGAATTAACCGACTGATTTGATTTTTTTATCCAACAATCATAACTTTTTTGTTAACCAAATAAAATTTATGATTTTTCTTAAAAACTGGAACAAAACATTAACACTTTTCTAAAGACTTTCCTTTCTTAATTATATTTTTTTAGAAAAAATAAGAACCCAAAAATATTTTATTTATTTATGTTCTTTTGAAAAATGAAAATCCAAAAAAAAAACTTTATTTATGTTCTTCTAAAAGTTATCAAGTAAAAAATATTTTTTCTTTCTTTGTTTCAAATTCCGAATAATCAAATTATTTTCCTTCCGAAGTGTTTTGGGGATATCGAAGTGATTATTTTTCTATTTGTATGAAATGACAAACTTTTGGCGTGATTATCTTTCGTTACGAAGAGTGTAATTGCGATGAAGACTTATTATTCTTGTTTGTCAAATGTTTTGATCTTATTCAAAATTTCACTCGTTGTATCTTTTCAAAAAATATTGGTGTTTTGATGGCTGTACTTTGTGCAGAAAAAGTGATGTCAGGGTTATTTTGCTGACGTGGCTTATAAGAGACGATCAAATGACGAAATCTTAGGAGAAATGGGTGATGTGTGAAACCTTTTAGGAACGTGCAAATTACTCCAAACCATAGAGACTATTCGTGTAATTTACTCTTTAATTTTGTTTCTCTCTCCACTCAAACGCTTTGATCGATTCTCCTATAAATTGGCTAGCACCTAGTGATATAGCATGCATATTTGCTCGGTGCTTAATTGTATGAACTATAAAGTTTGTGAGGAAGCACTAGTACAGAAGAATTTTAATAAAGCGGTTTTTTTTTATTTCTTGATGCGGTTATTCAACCGCTTCAAAAAATATAGCATTATAAAATAGTGTTGTTTTTTGAGGCGGTTCTACAACCGCCTTAGAAAATGTCCTAAACCGCCTCATAAAAATAGCTTCATAAAATAGACTTATTTTTTGATGATGTTATTGAATAGCCTTAAAAATTAAACTGCCTTTTAAAACACAATACGAATGGCAACATAAAATATCATCAATCATTTGTTGATGCTATTAGTCAACAGAATTAGAAAATATATAACCGCCTTATATAGATAAGAAAGACGCCAATCTCACTTGTTATTTCCTTTTCTTATGATTGCTACTTTGGCCTTGTATTCTTCCCTCAAGATGCTTCTGTAAATCAATCTCACTTGATGAACTCACATTACAAATAAGACATATCCACTCCATTTTCTTCTTTAAAACTTCACTTGAACCTGCAATAACTAGTAATGACGGTGGTGGTGGTTTCTTATCTTTTTTTGAATCATTTGGAACACATGCAGATGAGTTCTCAACAGACTCCATGGATTTGATAGAGTTTTCGGTTGTCAAATATGCCACTTTGGCTTGATGTTTCTTTCTTGCAAGATTATTGGAGATAAATCTCATACATAATTAGATTATTTGTTTACTTTAGTTAGCTTACAATATTCCATGTATATCTCCTATATTCTTGTTGTATTTTGTATAAGTACATGTTATTGATTAATAACACGCAAGGTGAACAATTATCACTTTCTCACATGGTATCAGCCATCTCACGTTCCTAACCCTAATCGCCCCTCCCCTCTTCTTGTTCCTCTCTGAAATCGACGATGGGCTCCTCTGAAAATACCTTCTCTCTCAATACCCTCATTCACATGCTGACCATCAAGCTAAATTCTTCTAATTACCTCCTCTGGAAGAATCAGATTACACCTCTTCTTCTTCATCAAAAATGGATGAGTCATGTCGATGGTTCCTCTACCATCCCGCCATCCACCACCATCGTTGACGGAAAAGCAGCTCCCAACCCAGCCCATGATGCTTGGGTGGAACTCGATCAAAAGGTTCTTTTGATCCTTCAATCGTCCCTCTCTAAAGAATCCATGGCAGAAGTTCTTGGTCTTTCCACCCCCCGTGAAGTGTGGACTACTTTGGAATCTGCCTATATCCATGATTCCCAGGAACGATCCCAGAATCTTAAAGATTCTTTACGTCAACTTAAGAAGGGTAAGCTCTCTGTCTCTAATTATGCTAAGCAATTTAAGAGTATTTGTGATCAGTTACAGGCCATTGGAAAACCCATTTCTAATGATGATAAAAGTCACTGTTTCATGTGTGGTTTGGGACCGACCTTCGAGACCTTTTCCACTGCCCATCGTGCTCTCCCTACGCGCCCTCTATTTCGTGATTTGGTCGCTCATGCTGAAGGCCATGAGCTCTTTCTCTCCTCCTTGCATGAATCGACACCTCCCCCTGCTGCTTTTACTGCAAATACCTCTTGTGGAAGGGGTCGATCAGGTTAATCAAACAACCGTGGCAACTCTTCAAATCGAACACCTCCTCTCTTCATTGCCAGCATCTCTCTTCCCATCATCATTTCCTTCTTTACTTGTGCTTCCTAAATGTAAATATGCTCCACATCCTCTAATATAATCTTCATGCTGAATCACTTTTCTTATATCTATCGATCCTCCTTGAAAAGTCATAGAAATCCCGATTTAAATAAAAGAAAAACAACACAAAACATGATTATTTCAACTATACTTGATGAAATCGAAAAAAATCACCAAATTGAATAATGCTCTTTAATTGAATAGTTAATGTGATCAATATTGCGTACCTTCCATAGCCTTTTTTAGGGAAAAAATACTATAGTTGGAAGAAGTTCATGCAGAAGGTGTAGGACATACTTGATTGCGTTCATTTTGAGACTGAATCTTGGCACCCTGAAATCTACCGCTACAAGGATGGAGATATTTAGGGTTTTGCACTAGGGAGAAGTTTAGTCGAAGTAAAAGAGATGATGTTGAATTCTTAGGAGTAAATTCTCATTTATGAAGAAGAAGCAGAGGATTTAGTGGTTTCATCAGATGCGAAATGAAGATAACCAGTAACGTTTAGGAATATGAATGGTTGATGAAGCCATAGATTTATGAGGGCTCGGTTGGATTTCAATCAAAAAAATTTCCAGTGGGAGGGAAACCTAGGTCGGAGGGAGATTAGAATTTTTTTTGAAGGCGAGAGGAACTTAGGTTTGGGGGTAAATCCGCTGAAAATATTAGAAAGCTAAAACAAAAATTTAGAGGGAAAGAGATGATTTGGGGCGGTTTTAGATTTTATTGATGCAATTTGTGTGGAATTTGGTGGTGGTTATGGAGGGTTTTTAGAAAGCTAAAACGAAAATTTTAGCGGGAAAGAGATAAAGATTTAATGATGCTGTTATATTAAAAAGAGCATCAAAAAATCCTTATTTAATAATGCTTTTACATGAAGTAGCACTAAAAAATCATAGCGTTTTCATTTGATGTGTTTTTTAAAATATAGCATCAAAAGATAAAGATTTAATGATGCTTTTTTATAAAAAAAAACATCAAAAATCCAAAATAATGCTTTTACATGAAATAGCACTAAAAAATCTTTTTTTGATGCTATTTGTTGTTAACCGCCTTAACAAAAGCTTCTGAAAATTTATCTGATGCTTTTTTAAAACGGTTCGTGTATTATTTAATGCTCTATACATTTAATGAGGTGGTTTTTACCATAAACCGCCTCAAAAATAAAGAATGATTCGCATTATTAAATCATTTGTGTAGTAGTGAAGGCTTCCTTGGCTTTTAACCTTTTTGTAAACCTTTTTGTAAAGTTATACTCAAACATATATTTAAGCGGATACAATAACAACCACTATACCATTTACTGAATATTATATGACATTTCTATATTGTTAGTCACGACAGTTTATTAGAGTACCTACTATTCCTAAATGACCAAATTGGCCTTAACAAAGTGCAACTACAACTTGTACGTTAACCATCATATTTGTACCCCAGTCAATGGTATCTATGACTTCATTCTTACACGTCATCTGGACACGTGTCCAGGAACTGCCTTATGATCTCTCGTTCATTTGTTGATAGATCAAAATCATCACGCGCCAATCTCCCCCACAATTCACTGCTTACGCTCTTTGGGTCATTATCACTTACCTAAATCGATCATTTAGGGTTTCAGTATTTATTTTTATTTATTTTTTGCTATTAAGTGATATCATTCATTAATGATATTTTTTTTTGGAAGATAACCGCATAATTAATGAAAGAGTAAATTACTGAAATCGTCCTTGTGGTTTGGTCAAAATTGGACGTTTGGTCCCTAACTTTTTTTTTTTACACTCGGATTGTCCCTGTGGTTTGCTTTTATTGCGTTTTTCGTCCCTATGGTTTGATAAAAGTTGCATGTTTAGTCCCTAACTTTATGTATGTAAGGGACGAAAAATGCAACAAAATCAAATCACAGAGACAAAAAACGCAACAAAATCAAACCACAGAGACGATCCGAATGCAATAAAAAAGTTAGGGTCCAAACGTGCAATTTTGACCAAACCACAGAGACGATTTCAGTAATTTACTCTTAATGAAATAGAAGCAAAATCACACCTGGATATAGTTGTTGACGTGGCCATCCTTGTTGGCAGGAGTAACAAGTTCATGTTCATTAGTTAGCCATTCACCATCCACAATATACTTGTACTCATAACGCCCTTCCTGTATTTTACATAAATGGTCCCTCAGGTTTGTAAAATATTATTCAACTAAAAAACATATCTAACCAGGGGTAATTTAGTAATTTTACACATGAAACAAACTGGAACCACATGGAACAAACATGCAAGAAATTGAAACAGGGACCATTCATGTCAAAAAATACTTGGGGACTAAACCTGTGACTTTTTGTAAACCATAGGGACCATTTTGAAATTTATGTAATTTAGTCTAAGGAGATAATTACTGGTAGATCTTTATGGAGAATCCACGAGCCTTCCTTCTCGTTATATTCCAGTGGAATTTTCTGTAATAAAAACAAACGACGTTAATAATATATTAAGATGGACTTCTTTTGATTCTAAAAAAACTAAATTGAAAATATTAATGTATTATAATATATTTATATTTACAGAAGTATATTCTGAAAATCTAACCTGACCCCACCCAATATCGAGTCCAGATATTTCCACTGTAGAAGATTTATCGCCCTTCCATGTCAACGTGACAGGTTTCTTTTTTAGGCCAGTAAGCTGTAAAAAAAGATCAATTCATGAGCAAACAAAATTTACCATTAACAAACAGTAAATTCACTTGTAAATATTTCACATAATTTTTGGGTTTATAAATTATGACCAATAATGACTCACAATGTCAGCTGTCGCACTTTTTATAGCATCCACTTTGGGAAAACATGATCGCTTACTCTGCATAGAAATAAAATCAGGAGTTACTGTTACTATTACTGATACTGATACTGATATTGATACTGATAAGTTAATTACATGAATTTAATGTTGATAAATAAATTTACCAGTAGAAAAGTAACAGCATCATTTAGCTTATAACCTTGAACCCAAAACATGTATGCCAGCTGTAATCCATAGAAACCATAATTACTGATACTGATACTGATACTGATACTGATACTGATAAGTTAAGACTTTAGGTATACCGCGGTTGCAGGAGCTCTTCCAAGGCCAGCTGTGCAATGTATATAAGTAATTCCCCCGTTTCTATTGATGGCTTTGTGCAATTTGCTCACAACATATGGAAGCCTCAACCGCATATCAAATGCATCAAAGTCTCTGATTCATTAACTAAGTAGTTACATACGTTGTGTTTTTATGTATTTTATACTAATATCAAAACCGTATATAAAATGATTCTTTTTAGAAGGTTAATGATAGTTTAATGGTTTAATCAGGATAGGAAATACTTCATTGCTTAAATAAAAATATGGGAAAATGCCGTAAAAACTCTTAAGTTTGCAAGTTTTTGTCTGTTTATCTATAGTCATATTTTAGGTCCATTAATGACTCAAATTTTCAACTTTTTTTTTTTTTTTTCAAATTTACCCTTTTTGCAAATTTATCAAATAAAACTAAAAATTTCTGCCAAACTTAAGGACTTTAATGAACCAAAAAACCGAACTTAAGGGATTTTATGAACCAAAAAAAAGGTTAAACATGAACATTTCAGTCAAACGTAAGGGTTTTAATAAATCAGATGATAAAATTGAAAAAATTAAAATAAAGTAAGATGCAAACATCCGGTTTTAATGAACCTAAAATCCTCAAAAGAGTAAAACCGACAAAAACTTACAAACTTAATGATTTTTATGTGATTATTCCTAAAGTTAGCTGATAAGAGTAAGTTGTGGTCTTCTGTATTTTCCATATTAACTCTTGACCAAAATATGAACTTTAAATGAAAAAGTTAAAGAGAAGACTATAGAAATAAGCACAATTGGACAAATCATACTCAACCTTATTTCTGCACGCAAATGTTGAATGTCATTAAAAGTGGATGCATATTCACGAATAGCACCAATATCCACGCTAAAATATCTGAAAAAACAAGTAAAGGGAAAAAAATGTCCCTCTCTAAAGGGTAATCTTCGAGAAAAAAAGAAACCATCATGTGTGTATGTAAACTTTAAAAATTGATGTAAAGAGACAGTTTTGTATTTTAAATATCTTTCGGATACTCAAGATCTGAATCTTGTTGCAAACAATAAATGGTTTTCACTCCAATACTTCGAAGCTTGTCAACATCTTCACGAGTCTATAATATTAATAAAATAAGTCAGAAGTCATTTTATAATGGATTATTTATCATATTTTGGATAAAAAAAATCACCTGAAGACATGACCCAACGATTAAATCTGGAGTAATGAAGTCGTAGTTCATTCCTAGCTCATGTCTATATGTCAAGACTGAAATCAATTTATAAGCAGTAAATTATTTATTAAAACTCTTTTTGATGATATCTTAAAATATAAATATGGTTCTCCATTAAATCTTTTGTAAGATTAATTATTAAAGTACACATTACTAACATTATAATTGTGAAGGAACTAACCAGCACCCATGGCTTCAGTCATGTTATTACTATAAACATCAGATTTCTCTTCACTTTTAGCACCTTCCATGTCGATAGATGTACTTGAGCTAGGTGTTACCTAAAGAATCAGATGCAAATTAATTGTTTATATCAAAGTATAATTAGTGACACTAAAGTCTTGACACAAAAAAATCGATGAAGAATTTCATCTTCAGAAACTAAAATGAAGTTTACCTTAACTAAACAGCTTCTATGGAGACCAGTAGCATTCATCAAACGCTTTTCATGTTGATTTGTCTAAACATATAAAATTACAATCACGCTAAATTAATCGATAGTGATAAACATACGTTAACACATATAATCTGAAGTGGAAATGGAAATGGAGTTTAATTACCATCGTATTGACAAAACACGGGTGAATTGCAGATTGAATTCCGAAGCTTTGTAACGACATAACTGAGAACGATCTGAAAAGAAACTCAAAATGTAAACAGATTTGTAGTAATTATTCGACGAATTAGCATTGATTATTAGTGAAATTGAAACAAACCTTGTGAGATTTTGAAGGCAATTCATGTTGGAGGTGTGTGAAGTGGAAGAAACAGAACAAATCTGAGAAGTTGAGTTGTGGAGAGAGAGAGGGGGAAGTTAGATTTTTTATGGGGATTGTTTATATACATCGGTTTGGTTAAAGAAAAGGGTTCGCCTTTACCAAGATTCTCTAAAATGCCATTCTCTGTTTACTTTTATCGGAGCATGCCACGTGTCACTGGGGTTATTTCCAAGAGGTGATCACGTGGTACCATGTTTAATCGCTCAGCGGTGATCGTACTCCGTCTCATGAAACAATAAAAAAGTTGGATTTGATTTACTTGAAACCAATCTCACTTAACTTTATATAACAAGAATTTTATTACATATACAAGGGATGAACCTTTTGATAGGTGGAGCACACTAAAATTTTCTTGATAGAAATAACATGTGAACAAAATTTAAAGTTACAATTAATTTAGATAAAAGAGACCGGTGTATATATTACTTTTTTTTTTTAAGTTCACCTCTTTTTTATACTTGTTTTTCGAATTATTTTCTATTAAGTTTCGGATCTTAACATTAATAAGTGTTTTTTTTTACATTATAAATCAATGCGTTTGTTTATAAAATCATCACCGGTTTTATTATGAAAGTCTCTGAAGTTTTATCATGGAAAAAAAAAACATCTTTCAATTATTGTAGTTTCGACCGCGACAGATAAAACAAAAGTTAACTTTAATATCCTACCAAAGGAAATGAAGGATGTTTTCTTGTTTCCACCATCTATGAGAAGGATTAGCAATTTCTCTCAAACTACCAAATTTTGCATCATATATAAAAGAGTCCTAATAGACCTCACTTTGATCATCAAGTTTCACTCTTTCCATCAAGATATAATTGTTAATCTTACTACAAATCTTGCTATGAATTATGTTTTTGAATTCCAATTCAAGAATTATGTTAAAAGCTTGCTATGAATCGATTATTTGTACATGTTTGAATTATGTTTTTGATGTTAAAATATATTCTTGATCTTAAAATCGATTCTTGCTATGTTAAAATCAATTGTGTGTGGATTCAAGGTGTAACTATACTTGTAGATTAGTGTTTAATTTCTGGTTTTTGAATCTTGTTATATTAAAATCGATTCTTGATGTTTCAATCGTGTAGAAAAGTGTTGAATGATGATCAATTATCATTTGTTACTTGTTTGTGTTTGAGTCGTTTGTACAAAAACAACTTTTTCTTTTACAATTTCGAGTTTTTTTATAGATTTTTTTCTCTAATTTGAACACCCATAAAATCTTCATACAATCTTGGAATGAATAGATTGTTTTCCTAGATTGTAGTCATTTGGCTTGACTATGTTTTAGGCTAAAAATAGCTTAATTGGTTAAGATTGACCGAGTTATTTAGCCCTAAAAAGGGTTATAAGGGATATTGGTTAGTATTTCCGCTTTTTGTAAAAAGTTTCAACTTTAAACCATTATAAAATCTTCATATGAGCTCGAATTGTGACAACCCGAAATTCTATTCTGTACAAACAATATCACTTCAATAGAAGTTAGAACAGTTGCAGTAAATTTTCAGACTTTTTAGTATAAATTTGAGTATTTCAGGATTTACACTTAAAGAGATATTAGGAAAGAGGATGCACTAGGGTTTTGTGCAACTCTGTTATTTCAAAACTCTATGATATTAGAGTTCATTTCTTGAATAAAATATTTTCTGCCAAAAAACCCCAGGAGTATATATATGATTCTGAGCCATAATTATTCATTAGTTCCATTTCCAACTAGAGAAAAACCGATTTCTCTCTCACGGATCTTCGGACTTTCGTCCCAAAACGTGAGTACCTCTATCTAGTTGTATTATAAAGCTTATTATGTGTTTAATAACCTAGAAATCATATCAAAACAACAAGATTTAAGAGTTTACGGCCCAAGAACATCTTGGACCGTAAACCCTTCTTTAAGGGCCAAATGAGTGTCTAGGTCCCTTCCATTTGCAATGAAACTATGCTAGGCTTGTACCCTAATGTGTGTAGAACTAGAAAACACCCAAGAACACCAAGAGTAAGGTGTTCACGCCCCAAGAAGTTCTTGGACCGTGAACTCTAAACTCAAGGGCCAAAAGGTGCTTTAAACCCTCCAAAAGCCTTGGACATTAGCCAAGATTCACTCCTAGTTAAATTAAGGACTTGAAATCACCAAAAACCCATCCCCATGAGAGATTACGGCCGTAATATCTAAGGGAATTGGTCCCAGGGCCGTAAACTCCTCAAAGGAGTGTATTAATGCCCTAAACCCTTCCAAGGATTAAACCATCAAGTAGAAATGCTTCTAGGGAACATGTAAAGCTTCAAAGCACCAAATAACCTAAGGCTTAGGAGCTTACGACCATAAAATCAAGGGTTTACGACAGTAAACTCGTTGTTGGAGAGTAAACTCAAGAATGGGGTCCTTTGGAACCCTAAACCCACTAGCCTTGACCTACAACAACTTAGATGCCATCCTTAGGGCTAATAACACTTATGTAAGGTGTTTAGCATGTTCTAGGAGGTCTTATCATTATCAATTAGTAGTTTAAAACTAATTGGGTACATATATGTGTGATTATATGTTAACTAGGATCATAGAGTGTGTTCAGCACTTCACTTGACACCTAGCAATCCTACGTCTTCAGTACATCCGTACCACTCACTACAGGTGAGTTCATACCCCTTAATCAATGGTTTAAATGTTTTTAAATGCTTTTATGAGGGGGAATACAAGTTGAATACTTATAGTTATTACATCAATCACATGTGATTACTAACTACAAAATCAATGATTTTCATACTGTTCAAACTGTTTATCAAACTGTTTTACAAATTCTTATACTTAACAAATACATTTACTTAAGCTCTGTTATACTTATTATCAATTGAATGTCTATGTAGGTATAGTTATATAAGCAATGTTTAAAAGGCTTAGGAAGGCCTGCCTGCCTTATTTCCTTTTCGTCGTTGAGATGTGGTCTGGTGGGGTATTGGGTATCCGTCCGAAGGTCGTTTAAATATTAGTTATATATCATGTGTACATATATATTCATAAAGGTTCTTACAGTTCATTCAATACCCTTGGGTAGCAAGGGTATACTTCCATGTTCATACGTACCAGTTACATCACTAGTAAGTTACCATAGGGGTAGCACAGGAGAATACTAATACTATTGCTAGAACAATGAAACATATAATGAGTCAGTTCATTCATGAGTCAGTACGAGTAATACATACAGTACATTACTATACATGTTAGATAGAGAGAACATACATTACAGCTAGCACACGCAGAACATTTCAGTACATACAGGCTAGACAGAGAAAGCGTACACTTTTCAGTTAGCACATTCATTACATATACATTCATGCAGTTATGTGAACCATTGAGCGGGTCATGGCACTTCCTGCCATGACCGCTCTTGTATCCCGAATCTCCTTAATTGGGGAGCGTATGAGTTTGCGTATAGATCTATACTTGATTGATTATCCTACACCTTGCTGCTCGCTACAGTGGGACTTACAAGTCTACGGGTGCCAAATGTCATTTCTTGCGGCGTCTTACATCGTCGTTTTACTAGAGTTGGTAGCAGGATACAGGTCGATCACATGTTACTTGGAACAACTTTTGGTTTTAAGGTAGGTAGTACCACGGTAGTCACTTATTACAAATACTACAGTATGATAATATTTTCCCATTACATTCACTTTGTGAATATTCACACGATGCACGGAAATGTAGAAACTATATTTTTGGTTAATGATAGTCAGAATTAGGAAAACACACACTCTAACAAGAGACATACACACAGACACGAGATGCCTTGGTAGAAGGCTACAGTTAGTAGGAAACATAGGGTTTTCTAGGAGAGTTCAAAACATTATACAAAACATTATACAAAACATTGTACAAAACATCTTACAGAAACATCTTACAAACGTTTTCATAAAAACACATACATTAATATACTTATGATCTCACCAGCATTAAGCTGATACTCGCTTTCAAATAACTTGTATTCTCAGGTTACCACTAGACAGGTACATGTGCCAGGCTTTTGAGAAGATGGAGTTCGTTCAAGACTCATCTTTTATTTTTGATATGTATATTTTTGGTGTCTATAACTTTGACAGAACACACATGTATGAAATTCTATTATTAATGCAATGGATGATGTTGTTGCTTGTTTACTACTATTCATTGTTGTGATACTGTACATGACGTCCTCCATCCTAGAATGTTTCCGCCATTCATGGTTTTGGGGTGTGACACGAATGAAGTGGTTTTTTTAAGATTGTAGTCATCTGCCTTGTCCACATTTTTGTAACATCCAAAATTTCAAAACAATTAAAATTTTTCAAAATCACCCATTTTATTAACGTTGTTACAAAAAGGTTTTCAATACATTATTAAACAGAGAAATTTCCCAGGTTCATATCATAAAACACCAACGCGAGGAACGGTACGATCACGCCTTTGCCTTGCCACAGACTCTTGAGAACCTGAAACATAAAACCACAACTGTAAGCCCGAAAGCTTAGTGAGATACCCCCAGAATACCAACCACATATATGCCTTTCCAGGCCCTGACCTTCCGGTCCATGTGTCTCTGGGGACTTCCGTCCCTGCTGGGTAAACCTTCCGGTCCTACCCACGCCGACCTTCCGGTCCATCACACAATATAATCGCCTTCCGGCCCATAACATATCGCCTTCCGGCCCATAACATATTGCCTTCCGGCCCATAAGCATAAAATGCATATATAACATAACAAACAATCATATAACAATTCATAAACAACAATCGATCACATATCACATATCATAGCATTACTCTAACAAGATACTGGTCTAGCCGGTCACTATCATAACATTTCTCTATGAATCAGTCAACATACTAAATGCATACATACGCCTTTCCAGGCCATGACCTTCCGGTCCACATAGTAATGCCTTCCGGCCCATAACATGTATTGCCTTCCGGCCCATAACATATAACAACTGACAACTACCCGGATTTCCATCCGATAAAAGGGTTGGCATTGGTGCCATAAACCCTAGCGATATAGTGAGGATAACTCACCTCGAAACTGCCGACTGAACAGATAGCTCAAGCTGCTCCGATCACTGATACGATATCCACTCCTGGATAGCCGCCAATGCTCTGAACTCAAACGATAAACAACAATTACCAAAATACCCCTGGAACCACTGGTCAATCCTTGGTCAAAGACAAGGTCAAAGTCAACCCCTGACTGACCCTACTCGTCGAGTCAACCCTGTGACTCGCCGAGTCCCCATGCTCAGAACTTCACTTAACCCGCGACCTAACTCGCCGAGTCACCCCAAGACTCGCCGAGTTCAACGACTCTGAGTCCACTCGCCCTTGACTCACCGAATCCTTGAGATTGCCTTTCTACACGTCGAGTATCCCCTTTTTACTCGACGAGTTCCTCCTGGAAGAATTGCGGGGCCACCCCGACTCAACTCGCCGAGTCTGAAGAACAATTCGACGAGTCCCAATTATTCTTCAAGCTACTCGCCGAGTCTGTTCATCGGACTCGTCGAGTCCATGCCATGCAGTCAATCAAACTGCTTCCTGAGATAAGTATTGTCCCGAAATACACAAGCATGGGACCTTCTGGACCTCTAAGGTCCTAATACAGAGTCACAATCGTTTGGGGGACTAGGGTAGCATTCAATCTAATCACAAAAGGGTTCCACAAACCCTAATTCCATAAACACATCAACATAGCAGAGTATACTCGAATTCTTACCTGGATGATGTATTCTCTGTGTCCCCAATCCTCAGAATGTGACTCCCTTGCTGCTCCTTTAGCCAATCCCTTCTCTTCCTTGCACAACCACTCTTCTATAATCAACAATGGCCTATAATCCTTGCTCCAGATGCATACAATCGATTTAGGGTTCTTCTCAGAAAGCTAAACGGAACAATGACGGCCAATAAGTGCCTCTTATACGTCCCAAACCTGAACGGTTAGGGTTTTCGCCAAACAGCGCAGACTCGCCGAGTCCATATCTGGACTCGTCGAGTCCAGTCGCGAACCCGTGACCCGGTCTGCGATCCTACTCGGCGAGTCTAGGCTCCAACTCGCCGAGTCCCCTCTTAAAACACCCCCAAAATCATAATTATATCAATATTTGAAATTCCGGGCTGTTACAACTCTCCCCCACTAGAACTAGACTTCGCCCTTGAAGTCTCACTCTGAAAATAGCCCCGAATGCTGCTCCCACATATCACGTTCCAGATCACAGTTCATTTCCGATCCCCTCCGGTGTTGCCACTGAACTAACACCCGAGGTATCTCCTTATTCCTCAGAACCTTGATCTTCCGTTCTCTGATGACCACTGGCTTCTCGGCATAATTCAGGCTTGCATCCACCTGAATGTCTTCTAATGGAACCACTGCCGAGTCATCGGCTATATACTTCCTCAATTGCGACATATGAAATATCGTGGATTTGTCTCAAATCCGTGGGCCACTCCAACCGGTAGACCCTCAGGCCTACCCCCGCAATCACATGAAAAGGCCCAATATACCGGGGCCCCAACTTACCCCTCTTCTTGAATCGAATCACTCCTCTCCAAGGAGAGGCCTTCAGGAGTATGAAGTCACCGACCTGAAACTCAAGCTCAGACCGGCGTCTGTCCGCATAACTTTCCTGTCGGCTCTGGGCGGTCAATAACCTCTGTCTCATCTGCTGAATCTGCTCTGTTGACTGCAGCCCGATCTCTGTACTGTCCATCGCTCTCTGTAACCAAGAATTACCCAAGATGCAACTCTGCTCTATATCTCAACAATCACTCGACCCATAAGGGTTAGGAAACCATGAACCACCGGATCCCCGATCCAAAGCCCACTTCGTCCATTCCGGACCGACTGAGAGATCCATTCTCACTCTCAGAGCAACTCTCACAAGTTCTCCTCCTGCCATCACATACACATGCTGAACTAACCCCAACACCCGCAGGTTGGAAGACCCGATACACTGATGATATCCTCGAACATCTCCCAAGATGAACCACTACATCCACCCTACACTCTGATCAGAATCACACCGAGAATTTAAGATTCTCTCTCCCCCTGCATCCCTTTCGAGCCTCAACAGACATTCCCAAACCGGATGGGTTCCTACTTCGCTGCCGCGAACACGATGCTCGAAACCATACTCGAAATACTTTAACCATAACTCTGCTCTGTAGCTTTCATTCTTGTGAACTTGCACTCCCCTTCGGAGTTACACACCTTTCTCTTTTCCTTCCAAGGGACCCTCTTGGCCATAATGCCACTCCAACCGGTGCCACGGTGCTTGCCCCAAGCGACACCACCCTTTTTCGTAACCGCTATTCAGATACTCTGGTTATCATTGCAGGGGCTCTCAATCCCATGCACTCTCTCCACTCATCAAAATCACTGCCTCAGCTAAACAAGATTACTAACCCGGGGCCAGACCTTCCAATGCAATCACATTGCAACATACACAATCCGCAATCTCAAACTGATCCAGCAATACCAACAGAGTCTCCAGCATGACTGGACCGACTCTCATAACACATACTAGCCACTCGAGGCTATATCTCTGTGGGTCCGTACACCCAAACTCTGCGAACCCTCAGGTTCTAACTCTGGGAACCTTCCGGTCCCAGCTCTAGAAACATGCACAACATAATCCCGTGGGATTAATGCAGTACAACCCATCACGTACTTCCAACATACCAATACTCTGATCGCATAATCCCAGTTACTTACTCAAGCTTGATCCCGGCCTCCTCTCAGGCCTCCATAATCAAATGCCCTAGGTCTGTATCCCGCCCCGCGTACTCGACAATCGCTCTTGTCAGCCTATACTCTGAGCTAATAGAACACTGCTGAATCCCAACAGCTAAGCACCCTCACATACTCAACGATCTCCCGGAGAATTCTCCAATTCTCCCCCACTAAAGCACTGACTAACTGCCACCGATCGTCATTAACGACCTTTCAGAACAATCCTGTATAAAGAGAACATTTACACACTGACTGCTTCCCACAAGCATAAGAAACCCTCAGCCAAGTACATCTCCTCCCTGATCAATCCGCTCAAAAGAATCTGGTCTTTCAATTATACACTCCACGACTGCAGATGCTACCCCAGTGCCGCATTACCACTATCAACTCTCACGAACGATAACCAACGGAATTCCCAAACAATAACCCGTAACCAAGCCCACCACCTGCCAAAGGATGAATACCACATCGAAAACCGCACGAGGCTACCGGCACCAAAACACCAAACTATAACCATACCAATCCATCAGGGAACAACGAATGCCAAAGCGAAAACCTGAAGCACCAATCCATAGCCATGCCCAACCCGCGAAATAACGAATACTGCATCGAAATCCACACAAGACACCAGCACGAACAATACGCCACAATCAACGCAAGCTAATCAAGACATCAAGAAAGCATCATACCCGCAGCTGCCTCCGGCACTGCTCCGTCTCCCTCTGCCGCAAACCGATAAGTACGACCCTGAGCCCTTGGGGCTCCGCTCCGTCCTGTCCTCCTCCTGAACTCCTCGAGGTGGCCGGTGCTAGAGCCTGCACCGGCCCTGCAGAAAGCTGTGGACAGTTGACCCTCAAATGTCCAACCTGCCGACACTGATAACAAATCCTCAAATCCCGAATTGGCACTGACTGCCGACAATCCCGTGCACCGTGCCCCTCCTTTCCGTACTTGCGGTACGCACCACCGGACCAACAAGCTCCGGTGCCATCCCTCCCACACTTCCACAAGTGTGACCGCTCCGATTCCCCATTCTGACGTCTACGGTCCTGGACCGTTTCGGCGCCGACTGCGACTGCATCGGGGCCTGCCTCAGCTCATGCAACTGCAACTCAAACTCTAACTCACGCCACATGGCGGCCTCCTGCAACTCCAACAAGGTCTCACACTTCTGCGCAGACACGAACTGTCTGATATCCCTCTTGAGCATACTCAGATCTGAGCCCGCTCCGAAGCGAACGCAGGGCAAAACATCGCCCTCTCAATAAACATCCTGGTGATCTCAGTCACCGACTCCGAATCCTACTTCAGCTCAAGGAACTCCCGAGCAAATCTCTCCCTCTCATCTCGCGGAACATAGCGAGTACTGAACATCTCTCTAACTGATCTCCCTGAAACCGCAGCCCTCTGCGCGTCGGAATATGACCCCATGGTCAATCTCCACCAATAGGTCCAGAGTACACCTCGCCCTCTGATCAGCAGGGCATAAACTCGTGGGGAAATACCCCTCCCCGTCTGATAACCATCTCATAGCAACAATCGGGTCCTGAACCCTATCGGATGTGGGAGGCTTCGTATAATAGAAGTCCCGATACTGAAAACCCCGACTAGCTCCTCTCTTTGCCGTTGCTATAGCCGCTTTAACTGCTGCGGCAGCCGTCTCTACGAGAGCCGCATATCGCTCATCAAACTACTCAATCATAGCGGTCCTGATCGACCCAAACAATTATGGCGACTCAGCCCACAACAATGCAGCAACCTCATCACGCAGGATCTCGCGAATCCTCGCATCCCGCTCGCTCGTGCTCGTCCGATCGATAACCTCCGACGGCACCGATCCACCCGGAACTCGCTCTCCAGCTCCCGATCCTGATCCGGATCCACTATCGTCATGCCTCGAGATCTCCATAATGAAGACACCCTACCAATCTCAGACGCTTCCCAAAATCCTGGGATCCAACTCTCGCAACCCTACCCTAGAGACCATGGTTTCCCTGATACGCGTATGGGTCCTGTGCTTTCAGTAGTACGGGCCCATACTACCTTCCACACCTACCCATATTTGTATGAAGTACTACCACAATACCCTAGGGAACATGCATAACAACTATCAACCCTCACCATTAGAGGAACACTGAGAACATCCCATAAGGGACCCTAGGCTACAGGCATCACATATCAGGCAACATTATCATGAATTCCTGAAGATCCCTAGCCTAACTCTAGCATGCTGTTCTATCAAGCTCAAATAAACAAATATCATGTATGGTATCTTGGGGTTACTTACTGGCTCCGGCTGATCGTACTTCCGCGTCCTCCTTTTACCAAATTTGAAAACCATTTTAATTTCTCATTTTAAAATCCTCCTCGATTTGAGACTGGAGTCACACGAATGTTTCCCCAATTCACTCAAACCAAGGCTCTGATACCAACTTGTAACATCCAAATTTTCAAAACAATTAAAATTTTTCAAAATCACCCATTTTATTAACGTTGTTACAAAAAGGTTTTCAATACATTATTAAACAGAGAAATTTCCCAGGTTCATATCATAAAACACCAACGCGAGGAACGGTACGATCACGCCTTTGCCTTGCCACAGACTCTTGAGAACCTGAAACATAAAACCACAACTGTAAGCCCGAAAGCTTAGTGAGATACCCCCAGAATACCAACCACATATACGCCTTTCCAGGCCCTGACCTTCCGGTCCATGTGTCTCTGGGGACTTCCGTCCCTGCTGGGTAAACCTTCCGGTCCTACCCACGCCGACCTTCCGGTCCATCACACAATATAATCGCCTTCCGGCCCATAACATATCGCCTTCCGGCCCATAACATATTGCCTTCCGGCCCATAAGCATAAAATGCATATATAACATAACAAACAATCATATAACAGTTCATAAACAACAATCGATCACATATCACATATCATAGCATTACTCTAACAAGATACCGGTCTAGCCGGTCACTATCATAACATTTCTCTATGAATCAGTCAACATACTAAATGCATACATACGCCTTTCCAGGCCATGACCTTCCGGTCCACATAGTAATGCCTTCCGGCCCATAACATGTATTGCCTTCCGGCCCATAACATATAACAACTGACAACTACCCGGATTTCCATCCGATAAAAGGGTTGGCATTGGTGCCATAAACCCTAGCGATATAGTGAGGATAACTCACCTCGAAACTGCCGACTGAACAGATAGCTCAAGCTGCTCCGATCACTGATACGATCTCCACTCCTGGATAGCCGCCAATGCTCTGAACTCAAACGATAAACAACAATTACCAAAATACCCCTGGAACCACTGGTCAATCCTTGGTCAAAGACAAGGTCAAAGTCAACCCCTGACTGACCCTACTCGTCGAGTCAACCCTGTGACTCGCCGAGTCCCCATGCTCAGAACTTCACTTAACCCGCGACCTAACTCGCCGAGTCACCCCAAGACTCGCCGAGTTCAACGACTCTGAGTCCACTCGCCCTTGACTCACCGAATCCTTGAGATTCCCTTTCTACACGTCGAGTATCCCCTTTTTACTCGACGAGTTCCTCCTGGAAGAATTGCGGGGCCACCCCGACTCAACTCGCCGAGTCTGAAGAACAACTCGACGAGTCCCAGTTATTCTTCAAGCTACTCGCCGAGTCTGTTCATCGGACTCGTCGAGTCCATGCCATGCAGTCAATCAAACTGCTTCCTGAGATAAGTATTGTCCCGAAATACACAAGCATGGGACCTTCTGGACCTCTAAGGTCCTAATACAGAGTCACAATCGTTTGGGGGACTAGGGTAGCATTCAATCTAATCACAAAAGGGTTCCACAAACCCTAATTCCATAAACACATCAACATAGCAGAGTATACTCGAATTCTTACCTGGATGATGTATTCTCTGTGTCCCCAATCCTCAGAATGTGACTCCCTTGCTGCTCCTTTAGCCAATCCCTTCTCTTCCTTGCACAACCACTCTTCTATAATCAACAATGGCCTATAATCCTTGCTCCAGATGCATACAATCGTTTTAGGGTTCTTCTCAGAAAGCTAAACGGAACAATGACGGCCAATAAGTGCCTCTTATACGTCCCAAACCTGAACGGTTAGGGTTTTCGCCAAACAGCGCAGACTTGCCGAGTCCATATCTGGACTCGTCGAGTCCAGTCGCGAACCCGTGACCCGGTCTGCGATCCTACTCGGCGAGTCTAGGCTCCAACTCGCCGAGTCCCCTCTTAAAACACCCCCAAAATCATAATTATATCAATATTTGAAATTCTGGGCTGTTACAATTTTAGCATAAAATATAGCTTATTTGGTTATGTTCGGTCTGAGTTATGCAGCCATAAATATGGGCTTTTAGGATTGCTGTATAATATTTTAACGGTTTTTAGAAATTTTGTCCAACTTTGAACAATCATAAAATCTTCATACAAACTCAAAATGAGTCGATTGTTTTTCCAAATTGTAGTCCTTAGAAAAAATTTCTCTAGCTAATTCTCAGTTCTACCAAATAATGGTGTAAATTCTTTTTTTCCAGCTTAATTCTCTTTCTCTGCATTTTCATTCTCTACTATAACTTCATTTCTCTCTACCAAACACAGTACCAAAACGTCTATTCTTAGTACTAACTTTTTTTGTTGGAAAATCATGATCGTTTGGTTAAGAAATCCATTTAATCCGGTATGCTTTTTTTATTTCATCCATTTGATTTGGATGATAATATGTTGAGTATGAAGGAAAATCATTAATATCAAAATTAATTCTTACAATAGAGTGTGAAACTTGTGGTTGGGACTTTTTCCTCCACCGATTTCATCATTGCTATCCATATTTGATTTTTTTTTTATAAATCTAATGAAACTATAGAAATCACAATTAAAGAATTAAAAATTTCACAATTTCACCAACAACTTGACCAAGTAGATTAAAATAAAGCAAGCAAACTGAACAAGTTTAGTAATAAATAAAAGTAATACCTTGTTTGTGAGAGAGAGAGAGAGGCAGAGCAGGGGTAATATAAATTTTTATTGCATAATATATAATATGATTTTTTGGGGGTTTGATGTAATGCCTATAGATTCGGGCTAATCAATTTAGAGACAATAAACGTTAGAAATGACTTTTTGATAGAAGATTATTTAGAATAAATAATGTTAACCAAAGTATAGTGTATGTCACAAAGATTCTGTACATACAAAGAACGCTGAAATCCGACTTATAACTAGGGTTGTTCACTATATATTTGGATAAAACTGAATTGTCCAATTGGATAATTTGGATTGGACTATTTGCTTCGGATATTCGGATTTTTTGATTGGCTTTCAACAAAACCGAATTATTATTTTGGATTTAGGATTGATTTTGGTTATAAAATAAAAACCGAATAGTCCAAAAAAAACGAATAAACATTATTTATTTATTTATTTATAATATATATCTATAGTTATTTATTAATTTTGTAATTTATTTTTTCAAATAAGTTCAAGACGTTTCACCCGACAAAAAAAACATCAATATGTATTATCTCTCAAAAGTTTTCTGTTTATAAAATATTTAACTATAATATATCTTCTTAGTAGTTGTTTATAAATTTCAAATCACAACTAAATAATTTGTTTTCGTTTCTTGTGTAAAATTGGGTAATATTATAATTATATGTCGTTTTAAAATGTTTCGGTTTTTGAAAACCGAATTATAAAAATCGATCCAACCGAACTGTAGTTAGATCGGATCGGATCGGATTTGAATTTAGTTTGGATTATTCGGATCCATGTTTTGAAACCGAAATCAATTTGTATTTACTTGATTGGGTCGGATCAAACCAATCAATCCAAACGAGCACCACTCCTTATAACGAAGAATTTACGACATGTCGAAGTTTTGCGACAAAACCGGCACGACGCCACATATCGTAAAAAATGAATTTTTGATAAACCACTTTTTAGCCTTATCGATCTAAATGAAAGTCATAGTATATGTTAAACCGAGAGCGTACATATAGAGAACGTCCAAATCTGACTCAGTTTGAGGAAGTTATGATTTTTTTAAGATTTTGCATAGTAGTAAACAGTCCAGAAATCGAATTTTAGAGCGATCGATTTTTAGTCGACACAACCTAAACGAGAATTGTAGATCTCATTAATAGGAACTCAACGATCTAAAGATAGACGAAAACGGACATCGGATGACAAAGTTATGAATTTTTAACGGACTTTTCATGTCTAAGCCTGATAAAATATAACTTTAATAATAAAGTCAAAACTTAGCCGACGGAGTCTAAACGAAAGTTGTAGAACACGTCGCTACCTACGCGTGCATATAAAGAACATAAAAAACGGAACTCGTATGTGAAAGTTATGGAATTTAGAAATTAATTAAATTATGGATTGATGTAAGGCTGACACGTGGCAAGATCCGGACCCTCCTTTTCTCCCTGCGGCTTCGCATGCGATGATGACACTTGCCCCTCGTATGCGCAGCGTAAGGCTTTGGATGCCCTGAGTACTGAGTAAGCCCAACGTACTCTAAAGTTATGCCCAACACACTCCGAGGTTGCAACCTATAAATAGATGTGAGGATTACCCCAAAAAACTTACACCGATCCCGTTCTTTCTCTCTCAATTACCTTTCTTAGCCCCTCCCATTCCCTATGTGACAACCGTCAAATTTTGGTCAACAAAAGTTAACAAGGGTCAACAAAAGTCAATTGTGCGTATATTAGGTCAAAAAGGCGAATTGTGATTTTCATAACATCCCTAATGTATTATCAAATATTATAATGCTACGTACGCTATTTTGAATCCATTATTGAATAAACGTTTTTATTGCTATCAATAAACTACGGTAGAGTAACAAATCGATAAAACACACAAATATTGTTGGTTATTGGGTAATATTCATGCCACGAGGTTTACATGTTCACAAAGCCATAAACATGTTGCAAACATCATATGATTAAGCATTTAGCTTGATACTCCGGTAAATTACCAGAAAAGATCATACATCAAGAAAACAGAAATTATCACGTTTAACGCTCACATTTTATACGACAATTTTGAGAAAAACAATTTAATCATAAGGTGTTAATATTATTGTTAATAATATTAAATAACAATATTTTTATTAGTTATTAAACCTTACCAATTTCTCAAATCCCACCACACTTTTATAAAAATGTCAAACTTTTACAAAAAGGGCTAGGCTTTTATAAAAACCATATAAGAAAATTATGTCTCTTCTCTTCCAACATATCTCCCCATATCCAACACAATCATACCATCTTTATGTTTTATAATCAAAAGAAAACATACTTTATATATAATAACATAAAGTAAACTCTACTTTGAAATTTTATATTTAACTGACCATAACCCTAAATAAACAAATCAAAAGAACTCTCCATGCTACTTCCCCATGCAAGCCACCCCATCCCTCCTCCATCCCTTATAAATTTCAACCTAAAACCCCTTCCCCCCCTCACTCACTTCATCTTCAAACTTACTCTCACTCTCTCTAAACTCTCCAAGCACTCTCTAGTTGATTCCAAGATTTTTGGCAAGTGTTTAGCAAGGATTTTTGGTAAGTTCTCTTCATATTTTCGAGATTTCTATCTTCTCCCTACCATCATCTTTTGGTTATCTCATTTTCACTCTTTAAACAAAAACCCTAGGCAAGATCTTGAAGTTTAAGGAGGTGTTGTCTTTCAAAGCTTGATTCCTACCTCATATTTCTCACCATTTCTTGCCATCTTCTAGGGAAAGCACAGAAGGTGAGTTCATACCCTATTTTCTACTAATTTTCACTCATTTTATACTTTTGGGGGAGGTTACATGCTATGCAAACAAAATACATTTTGGACAACAACTTTACAAAAAGGTCCTAGATCTAATATATGTTGGATAAAACTTTTAACCTTTGGGTAATACCATTACATGTTGTTTATGTTCTTTTTATGAAGATATATACATATTTCATGTTTTCAAAGAAAGCACACAAGTCTCGTTCCATTATCTGCACAAGTTTCTAGTATTAGATCTATTATATGATGGATAATACATTTATCCATTGGATAATATTATTACACATTGGATATAAATAAACTAACATGTTTACCAAAATTCTAGTTTTGAAAGATTAAAACTTTGTGTTTACACATCGGATAAAACCATTACCCCTTGGACAATACCATTATCCATTGGGTAATACTATTATACACTATATTTATGGAATAGTGATATTTACACATACAAAGGGTTTTCATTACACAAAAAGGTAAACTTGTTAAAACAATTATGTGAGACAAAGTCTTTACCGTACTTGCCAGAGTACACACTAAAGTCCTGAATTATAACCATAATCTCAGTAAGAGAGTGTGATACTTGTGTATAGATATATACGGAACTGACAATCCCGCACCTAAGCTTCTAGCTACAGCTAGACCGGCAGGTCTGGGGTGACAAATGTCTAACATTCTGACGCCTGAAGAACGTCGCAGCAAGCTAACTTTGGTTTTCGCATGGTTGTAATAACTCACATGGGAAATCAACGATACATTTATTTTACGGGGTAACATGCATTCAAATGGTTTGGTATACGAATACGACCAAGTAATACTACCTTAAGTATAGAATTACTTATACATTTTTGGTCTTAAGGTTTTTAAGACTACAACTCATTTTAAAGGAAATATTGGATTTTCTGGGAACAAACACTACATTTTTAAGTATGGTTATTTACTTGTACACTACTTTTATAAGTAAGGTTATTTACTTATACACTACATGTATAAGTATGGTTATTACTTTTACACTACATTTTTAAGTATGGTTATTTACTTAAACACTACTTTTATAAGTAAGGTTATTTACTTATACACTACATTTATAAGTATGGTTATTTACTTATACACTCGATTTTTGGATAATAAAAATCACATGACAAGTCACACTTTTTGTAAGTTTAGAAGTTATGGGAACTTTTATTCTATAAATGCTTTTGGATACATACTAAACGCATACATTCTTCTTTTACACTGAAGACGTACAAATACAAAACATTTTACAAGGATACGATTTTTACACAAGAAAAGATATCGGATTTTTCTACAACTGAACTCTTATGAACTCGCCAACTTTATGTTGACTTTTAAAATGACGTGTAATCTCAGGAAACAATTAAGCTCGGGTCAGTGGAGCTACTTTTGAAGACAAGACACCAAATATCATTATGAGAACTACTTTATTTGATAACATGTAAACCTTTTAATGTATTTTGATACTAAGTAACATTTGAGTCATGTAACTGATATAATCATATGATATGGTGGTTGTTTATGTACTTGTGTTTCAATGTATACAATTATTGTGATACTATGATCATCATTCCACCCCCAGACGTTTCCGCCATCCGGTTTGGGGGTGTGACACCCTAGCACTTCCCAAGTGTTAGAGGCGACTCCCGGAGCACTATAAGGCTCTGAGAAAAAGAGCTTTTGGCTTAGAAGTTCCGCCCCCGCAGAGTCCCGCTCCTAGCTAAACTCCATTGTAAGTGAGTTATGCTTAGCCTACTTTAAGTATAGCTTATGTTTAAGTTCATTATCGTTATTATGAACCTATAAATGAACTAAGTATTATAAATTATGCAAAGTGTTATTATAATACCTTTTAACTGCTCTCGGTACAGGGAATCTGGTTTGAAGGGTCGCATAGGGTTGTTGGATTTCAGAACAACTTAAATGCCTAAATGGTCCTTCCCTCCGGTGTTTCAAGTCTGGCCCATGTCTGTACATAATAGTTGAAAAATATTGTTTAATACTTATATAATACAAGAAAAACAATATTGCTCGTAGACCTTGAGTTAATGATAAATCTAGACTAATAATTAGTCGCAATAAATAATAGACTAAAATCTAGTGATAATGATATTAGGTTTCATTGAAGGATAATAAAATTGTTAGAAGCGAAGCATTGCCTGAGTTTGAAGTCATCACTTTAACAAGTGAGTGCATAATTACTTTCATCTTACACATAGATATGAAATATTTAATATAAATTGCGTATTATATGTGCATATTACCTATGTTCTTGATATCTATGCTGGATGAACAAAATATACATGTTTTATTCAATTTAAACTGAATATGTATTTTATACCTATAAATATGATGGGTAAAGATGGTTAGATGAAAGAATATATAGATGATGAGAGGTGAAAGATGATGAGAAGCCTTGACCTTAATGATGATCCAGTCATCTAACAGAGTATAGATGACGACCACAGACTATTCTAGACGGTCCAGTGGAACGCTAGCATGCTCGTAACATGTAGGTGTTTATGAATTACGTGTTCACCAGATGTACTCTAAAAACCATGGCAGCTATGGACATAATGCCTTACAAATGAACGTTGATAGCTATGGATTTAGTGCCCTATAGACGAACATTGGCAGCTATGGACTTAGATCCTAACTGATTTCATCGGCAACTATGGACTTAGTGCCTATTAGATAAACCCTGGCAGTGATGGACTTCGCGCCTATTCCTTAGGAATAATATTGAGGAATAGATGATTCTTAGGGAAGATACTTAAGAATAAAGAAGATAATGGGGATGGGTAATTAGGTTAATTGTTTGATGATTAAACGTAATAATTATATTATTTTGGGTTGAAAATCTTATGTACTTAACAGGTTACCCAACCTGACCACTCAGTTTATTTGTATCACAGGTGTCAATACGAAGCTACATTACACTAAAAGATTAACAGAGATGTAAATCATTAGTGTAAATGAATGTAAGGTCTGTTTATACTTATGTTTCTGACATCCTAATGTTTTAATATAAACAAAATACATTTCTTCGGAAATGCTTTGATAAAATCATTATCATGTTTTCTGGGAACAAATTTCGCAATATTATTCTTTAAAATAGATACTCTGATTTTTAAATAAGCATAAATAAAATTTTTAAAATGACCGTGAAATTGGGGATGTCACATTCAAGTTAAATGGGTTCGGGTTAAACGGGTTCAATTTTTTGCAATTTAAAGTGACTATATATAATTGCAATTTCAGTACTTGAATCTTATATTTGGTGAGTAGTGCCTTATTTCAATGAAACTCCTTATTACCCAATCTAATTGTCTTTTGAAAAAAATGTCTTTTGAAAAGATTTGAACAATTCAATTAAAAACTTAATTTCAACAATTCAGCTAAAAACTTAATTTCCAAGTTTCAACTAAAAACTTGATTTCAAGTTTCAACAATAACTAACTATTAACTCTAAGTTTCTAATGAAAAAAATTATAGTTATAAAGAATATGCATTTCATGGAGAAATCATAAAACATTCATTTCATTTCCATCATATACTTTAAATTCTATTGTTAATAATAAACTTCTCTAATAAGGAATAGCTAATTTCAAGATTCAATAAAAACTTGATTCAATAACAAAAACAAGTAATAACTAAGTATCAATCCTAATCAAACAAACATAATTGCTAACTTCTAGTTTTTTCAAGTTTTCAATAAAATGAGAAATAATTGAAATAACCCTAAAAACAACTTAAATCGTACTTGTTTCAATCTTGTAGGCGGACAGGGAGGTTCCCAGAGCTATCATACTAATTATTAACATAAGTTTCTAATTAAATGCCTAATTGCTAATTTTAAGTTTTTCAACACAATGATAAATAAGAAAATTTAAAATAATCTAATAACTATTAACAATAACAACCTACTTGTTTAGTTATGAAGGGGTAGGGTGGGATTGGGGGGGGGGGGGTCGCCGAAGTAGACGTCGCCTAATAGGAGGTTGCCAAAAGATGAGGTTTTCGGCAGCAGGAGGTTGGCAAATAAGAAGGTAGTAAAGAAAATAGGAAGGGGTGCAGTGATTGAGAGTGTATTGTGCTTCCTATGTTTCCCTTTCCGATTTTAAGCAACAATTAAATGGGCTTCTAGTTCTACCTTCTCTGTTTCATGACAAAACTACAAAAATGGTCCCTATGGTATTATTTTTCCGGGTTTTGGTCAAAACCTTAGTTTTTTTGAATTGGTGGTCATTTTGAGCTAATTTCATTGCGTATTTGGTCCTCCGAATATTGAAATGGATGTAATACGCTTGGGTATTTATTTTCTATTTTTCTTTCATTATTTTAAAATTTAATACCTATTTATTTATTTTAATAATTAAAAAAATATAAGAGGGGTCTCTCTCTCTCTCTCCTAAAACTTGTAAACAAAACCCCTTTTTGAACCTTCATTAACCCGAAATTCAAAACAAATTTTTTGATGACAATGAAATTAAAAGGTCCTCGATGATCTGGGTATGCATCAAGAAACAATTACAGAAATGATTTCATTGATTGTAGAACATTATGTTGGGTATAAAGATAAAGAAGGCGAGTAGCTTAACAAAACCTGCAATGTTGCAGGAACATTTTTCAAGCTTCCATGAATGTTGTCGACTTAGTGGGTCTCAACTCTTTTCTTAGTTTCTTATACTTTGTCTTATATATAATCTAAGTTCTATTTCTTCATCTTGACATTAACATTATATCTATGCTAGATAAATTTGAAGATGATGTTGTTAATATTCCTACTCTAGTTGCTTTAATTGATCCTGCCACCATAAATGTGAACATAATGCTGATAAAAACCTGCCACCATCACAGTCAACTAAAGTGAAATATTATATCCTAGAAACCAAATAAATCATCAAAACCTAGAATCATTGTAAAATCAAAACCTAAAACCAAATCAAATGTGAACATGGTACTAGCGTTTTTTACCGCTAGAATTATGGTGGATACAAACACTTACACCTCCGACGGATGGTTTTCTGGTTGGAACTTGTTATGGCTTAGGTGGTAAAATCGAGCCAACTATTGGTGGTCCGATTTGAAAATTTGTACCCAAATCTAGAAAAATTAGTCGAATTTGTTGAGAATATGAAGGAGAAGAGTACTTGGGTGGTTTCCGGCTAGAGAAGAAGAGATGGTTTTCATGGTGGTGATGTTTCTCCAATTAAACCTTATGGTGAGAGGTTCTTCAAGAATGTTACCCGTATAAATCGATTTCCAAAAGGAAAAAAAATTCATATGTTTTTTCATGTATCATTTTTTTTATATGAACTAGATTAAGCATTTTCAAGAACAAGAACACACACACACACACACACACACACACACAGAGAGAGAGAGAGAGAGAGAGAGAGAGAGAGAGAGAGAGAGAGAGAGAGTCCTCTTACTTTTTTAATTATTAAAATAAATAAATAGGTATTAAATTTAAAAAATAAAAAATAAATATACAAAGGTATTACAGTCATTTCAATATTCGAAGGACTAAATATATAATGAAACTAGTTCAAAAACAACATCAATCCAAAAAAGTCAAATTTGTATCAAAATCCGAAAAAAATACATACTAGAGAACCATTTTTGCCGTTTTGTCTTGTTTCAATAAAGTATTTTAGCATTGGTCTTGAAATTATTGGACTACCTACAAATATTTCACTACCATAAAAACATACTATTTTAAGTTTGGGTTTATAAGTCAGGAACAATCCAACTTTTATAAGGCTAGCTTAATTAGAGAGAGAGGAAAAGAGAGAAAAGCTGTCAATATCTGATTCAATTTCTTCTTGGATCCTACTTTGGACACACCAATCTATAACATTAGCCTATATCATTAGGTTTACTTTTTTGTCATCCTAATAGTTTATCTTTTTTATTATCTAGCCTAATCATTTGATTTATTTTTATCATATTACTATATTATAACATAATTATTACATTAACTTTTTATTTAATTATTACATTATTATTTTACTAGCTTCATTATAACCAAAAAAATTAATTATTTTACTAATAAAAACATATTTTTTTTTATTTTTTCAAACCTATAACATAAAATATGTTAAAAAAACGTGTATATATATATATATATATATATATATATATATATATATATATATATATATATATATATATATTTAAAATTTTTTGTATGTAAATTATTAAAATTATTTTTGTATAACGTTTTAAAATTACAAATATAGAAAATAATTTTTTAATACTAAACTAAAAAACTAATTTAAATAAATTTAATAAATTAAAAAATTAAAAGAAATAGACTAATTTCGTTTTAAATAAAAAGCCCACATTTTGTTAGCTCTAAAACCCATATTTTGTTAGGTCGTTACCTATTTATAAAAGAAAAATAAAACCCTAGAAAATCCTAATATCTTAACAGCCACCGTCAAACATTTTGTCGTCACCTTACAATAAAAACACTGGCGATCACCACCTACGAATACCACCATTGTCGGTCGGCCAAGACCCAAGGACCATCGTTCGCCGCTTAAGAACCATCGTCTCGACCTCTTCTCTCTCTCTCTCTCTCTCTCTCTCTCTCTCTCTCTCTATTTTCTGTTATTTTCGACATGGTGGTCGGAGATAAGTTATCGGAGTTGGTCACGAGAGTGGTTAGTGGCGATGTTAAGTCGCCGGCATTAAATGATGATAGTGGCCGCCGGAGGTTATAAATTATACTTATAAAGGCTGGACGTTATAAATAAAAATAGTGGGTTAAAAAGGTGGGTATTAAAAAAACGGCAGACGCATCCATTTTATGATATTAAAAAGAGATGTGTAAATTATGAACAGACAAAAAAAAAAAAAAGAATTTGAATTGAAAAAAAAAAAGCCCAGAGGTTTCAAGCACTCCCTATCAAATTTAGTCAATATTCTAGATTATTGTGTAATAATGGTCTTCATCATACACATGGGCTAATTTTTAAATGAGTAACGGGCTAAACAATTAACTACTTTGCACCTCTTTACTTTAAAAAAATCCTAATTTTTTTAACACTTCCTAATCGAAATTTATGGGGATCTTGTGGAACTACTAGCTGCCACTACACATATACGTGTGTTTGTTGGTAAATATATACCAGGCAAGTGTAAAGGAGCTATTACTAGAGGGTCGAAATAAAATTTTCAAAACAAAAATACATAAACAAGTTCAATAGATATAGTTTTTAATACTAATTTCTAACCATACTAATGATTTCTTTATTATTTTTTGCTTGTCTTGTAGTTTTACACACTTTCCTGATACATTAGTAGTTATATTAACATATCTTAATAATTACTTTAGTGTCTACATGGCCTATATCAAATTCTTTTAAAACAAACACATATAAACAAATTTAATAAATATGCTTTTATTATAAATTTCTAACTATACTAAGCTGCTAATGATTTCTTTACAAATTTTAACTATACTAATTAGCTAGTAATAATAAGCTAGAAATGGAAGTTTCTTTGCAATAAAGTAATAGTAGTACTTATTTGCGGGAGCTTCTAGACTAAAAGTCTACATTATAATATTTTTTGTGTAGATATGTTCACAATAATCAAGGTATAAACAATCTGGCTAACCGGAATGGAGGAATTTTCACGCATCTTGGGCCGAGCTGGGGAGGCACACCGCCCCAAGTCTAGCGGGGTGCGTGTGACGTAGCTCTCGAGACGGGGCGAGATGACGAATAAGAAAACTTTCTTTTGGCAACGGCTGGATTTTGGTGGGCAATGGTCCTTTGACCGTTTAAACAATTAAAAAAAATATTTTTTAAAATTTAAACAAATTCAACATCACCTATAAATTACCTACTATTATTTACAATTTATATTTCAAAAAACATTCTCTATATTTTATTACCATCTACAAAAAAACACTTATCTCTCTCTCTCTCTCTCATATATATATATATATATATATATATATATATATATATATATATATATATATATATATATATATATATATATATATATATATATATATATATATATATATCTACATGGATTCAAATCAAAACACTCCAAATGCAAATGTTAGCTACATGGAATTGTTAACTTCCCTAATCCAACAACAACCTCTATTTACCACTTCATACCCCCAAACTTCTACCAACAACAACCACAACAATTCAATCAACCCCAATTCCAAGCCTTTCAACGGCAACACGCTCAACAATTTTAATAATATTCTTAACAATTTTAATAATATTCTCAACAATTTCAACAACCTTCTTTTATACCTCAACAATTTCAACCATCTCAAGTCTCATTATGTCAATCTCAATCTATAAATTTCGATAATGACGACGACGAACGGATCCAAGAAACACAACAACCAACTTGTCGAAGGCAAAAAAAAAAAAACAAAAGATCCAAGAAAAAAAAGAACTACCACATGGAACGAAGTTGAGGAGGAAGCTTAGCGAAAGCTTGGATTTTCATATCGCAAGACGGGGATGTCGGCAACTCGCAAACGGGTCAATTTTTTTGGTGTCGTATCTTAGATCATTTCTATGCGTTATTAGGAAAGAAAACGGAGCGGACGTACGAATTGATCAACACAAAATGGCGTGATTTACAAGTAGCTTGCGCTAAATTCAATGGGATATTTGACAAGCTTAAAAACATTCGTAGAATAGGTAGCAACGATTTCAACATTTTAGCATCCGTGGCCTACGAATACAAAATTACCAGCAATGGTAAATCGTTCGGCCACCAAAAAGCGTGGGAAGTTTGCCGTAACAGTCCAAAACGGGTTTTATATTTGGAAATGGCGCATTCAGGATCTACCACCGGTTCCAGCAAAAGGGCAAGAACGTCCGAGTCGGACGTGGGTTTTGGACTCGACCTCAACGATGACTTCGCCGCCAACGAGGGGGAGGGCCCATCGGACGTCCAACTTTGTCGACCATCGGAAAGGGACAAAGCGAGAATTGGAGTGTCTTCAAGCGGAAAAGCACCGACAACTAGCGAAGGCCTGCGACATCCATAGATAAAGTTCTAGTTTTTCTAGAAAAAAAATACGAATCAATGGAGGAAGCTCGTCGGCAAAAAATAGCTCTTACCAATCTTCAAATCATAAACACAAAGCCCCAATCGGATATCGACCCAGAAAATCTTGCGACATTTCTTAAAATTCAACGACAAGTCCGGGACAAATATGAAATTTAGGTTATAATATTTATGGTTTTAAGTAATTTAGGATTTTTTTTTATAAGAATTTTAGGATTTTAATTTATGTTTTTTTATAGAGAAATTAAATATCCTCATACATTTTATTCCTATACATATTTCTACCATATCAAATGATGACAAATGGATTAGATTAATATTAATTTCATTAAATGTGACACATGTCAACATTTAATATGGCAGGAGGATGAGCATGAATAAAATGTAGGAGGATATTTAATTTCTCTTTTTTATATTAATGTAATGCATTTTTAATTTTAATGTAATGTGTGTTTTTTATTTAAATTTTGGCTTTTATTTAAATTATGGTTTTTATTTAAGTTACGGTTTGTATTTTTATTATTATTTAATTTAATGTTATAAAAATAAAAAATAATAATAAAAAAAGAATTTGTGGAGTGGTGACCATTTCCAATATTTAGTGGGTTGGTGGTGAAGTTGACGTGGCACACATGTGACATCACTTTTTCGGTGGGTAGGGTGTAACCACTCCCCCAAAGCCTTCTTTATAAGTATGAAGGAAGTAAAGAGAGAGAAATATTGAGGGAATACATCTAGCTTTGTTGTTGCGTTGGTGGTGAGGAAACATGAGAGGAAAAAGGCAGCGACCAACATATTTGAGATTAGAGGCAAGTAGTCTGGTGACCGGCGTGAGGAGGCGAACAACTTGCTGCGGTTTCCGGTCAGATTTGAGATTTCTTCTTTCGACGGCGGCTATAGGCAACTTTGGGATATCTTCTTCCAGTTCTTGGAAGAAGTATTTTTGGTTTACTATTTTTATAAATTTAAAATTAGAAAAGTTGTAAATTATATTAAGATTATTTGTTTTTATAGAGTCTGAGAGTAATTTTTTGTTGATTTGGTTTCCTAACAAATGAAGGTTCGTTTTGATTTTTTCAATGATTTGCAGAATATTTAGTTGATTCTTTCTCCAGTCACCTAAAATGAACTTTTTATAAGTTAAGAAAATAATTATAGTAAGCTCATAAACAAGGCCAGTTAGTCATGTTAATGATTTTTTTGTAAGTAAACTATGTACATAATTACATATAAGATATTATCAACCTCAAAACCGGGTAGGCTATGCCCCCTATGGCCTTTAAGAGCACTCGCCACTACGGCCTGGTGTTGTAATATATTAGGCCATCTGGTATACCAAGAATGAGCTCATTTGTGGTTTACGTGACCACTAACCACTATAGTGCACATCGTCCCACTACTTAGTTGTAGCTAGTTGTCGTGGTGGATTGTGGTGCAAACAACGGAAGCCAACGTCCAATACATTCCGTTCTCTCTTTACAATAATATATATATATATATATATATATATATATATATATATATAATTTAAAAGTCAAAAAATAAGAGGGTTATAGTGGTGGGTATACCAACATTTTAGTGGTTGTGTGTGGTGATGATGTAGAATCCACCACTAAAATAATTAGTGGTGGGTATAACAGATGGTTTTACGTGAGGTTAAAAAAGATGTTGATTAGTATAAAAAAATAGGATTTTTATATTAAAATTTAAATATATATATATATATATATATATATATATATATATATATATATATAAGTAAGTTCAAATAAAAACAGTAAATAGTGTGAGAACGTAAAAACACTATGTTTATGTTATTATTCTGTAATGAATTTTGTATATATGTATTGTTGAAGTAATTCTAAAATAAATATTACCTTTCGATTAGTCATATATTCCTTACAATATTATTATTCTATTATAAACTTATGTATGTGCATTTTGGTAGTAATTCTAATTTTAATTTTAACCTTTGTCTTTTCATTTATTCTTTGCTGAATAATGACATAAAGTTGTCGATACAAAATTCATTGCAGAATAATAATATAAAAAAGTGTTTTTACGTTCTCACACTATTTACTGTTTTTATTTGAACTGTCCCATATATATATATATATATATATATATATATATATATATATATGTGGGTTCAATTGAAAAAATAAAAAATATTGAGAATGAGGGAATCATTCTCAGCCACTCATTTAATCTAAGCATAAAAAGACACGGTGACAAACTTGTAAATATGATATAACAGCCTTCAATCAAAAATACGTAAGTGTAGAGAATTAGATAACAGTTGAAAATTCATTCTAATCGATCGTTATCATCCAAATTTCTCCTCTAACCTACAACAATCTAGATTTCTTCAATTAAATCATCGATCAACGTCATCCTGTATTAATCAATCATCGATCTTCGTTAATAACACGTTTATCAACAACATTCAACAGTTGACAACAGAATTTCGTTTTTTGCTCTTTCAATCCAACTTTCAATTCTGCTTGAATACGAGCATATCTTCAACATCTATGATTAATTATACTTCCAGCATCATTAGATCAACATCATCGATAATCAACAAAAAATTCAATTCGTATCATTCATTCAACATCGATCATCAAATAAAACATCGAAATTAAGGTTAGAAAAAGATCAAATCATTTTTTGTTTGAAAATTTTCATATATTTCTCTACCAATCTACTATTTTGTAAGATTTAAATAGTCAAAGTATCATATTTATCACATTTTAAAAAAAGTTAACTTGTATGCACTCCAACTGTTTGATGAAATGCATAAACTAAATTACCACGTTATATTCATATATGAATATGTTTTCTCACCTGAATCAATATGTGATTATTAAAACACAAAACAAATATGCAAGTCTGTATGTTATTCATATGTGAATAACATATAAAAATTATATATATTTCTAAAAACACCTTGTAATATTCAGATATGAATATACTGTGCAATATTCACATATAAATATACTAACTATTATTCATAAGTGAATATACGATCTAATATTCACAAGTGAATATACTATGTACTATTCTCATGTGATATACCATGTAATACTATATAATATTCACATATGAAAATATCATCTAATATTTATAAGTGAATATACCATCTAACATTCACAAGTGAATATACTATGTAATATTCACAACTGAATACATCGTCTAATACTTAAATATGAATATACTATGTTTAGTATATGCTATATTCATATATGAATGATACTTAAATTGTAAAAAAAAATTAATCATAGCTTTTATTCATAAGTGAATAACGAATGTACTATAGTAAAAACCTGATTCATTTTTATTCACTTATGAATAACGAAAGCTGAAAATATAAAAAAAATAATTTTTTTATTTTATCTTAAAACTATATCAATATGGATGTCTATTTGTAGAAAATAAAAAATCATGAATTTTGATATATTTAAAATCATTTTTCGATAAAAATAGTTTTTTAAAAATTAAAAAAAAAACGAAAAAACTATGTTTTTGTATATATTAAGGTAATGCTTAGCATAGTTTAAGGAAACATGTTTTGTTGGAAAACACATGTGCATTCCTTTTCCATTTCCGCCGGTACGTTGGAGGCTTTTGCGGCAAAAATAAATGATTGACTGAGAATGATTCTTCAATTCTCAACTTTTTTTTTTCTCAATTGAAACCTTCTCTCTCTGTATATATATATAAAAGTTCATTTAATAACATAGATAATAAGTTGTATAAGAAGATATTAGCTAAGAAATCCGATCTACATGATATAATATTATAGAACGCATTTTTCTTTGTGCATGTACCACGTGAAAACGAAATCAACTCACATGCTAATACTATTTTTGGAAGGGAACTTGCACGCTAATATACTATTTGGATTTAGGATTGCTATATCAAAATGAGGCCCCACTAGTTTTCGAAAGTCAGCAAAAATTAATTGAAGCTCTTTAGAAACAAAAAATTTAATATTTATAAAGCAATTTACATATGGTTAAATTTTATTTTTTTGTGTGTGTTTTTTTTGTGTTTGTTTTTAGGGATAATGTCTTAAAAGGTAATATATTTTCTGATTTGTAGATATTTTGTCATTGAGTTATTTTTTCGTCTATATTTATCCTTCAACTTGTTAAATTGTACACATTAAATCTTTAGAACCATTACCATAGATTAGCCGGAAAAATGACATAATATGATAATATATTTTTTATTTTGTATATATTTAGTTTCTAATATTTTTTTGTTTCAAAATCAATACTTTTGTTTTTTATACTCATTTTTGTTTTTTATACTCATTCAGTATTTATAAATGATTTCCTTAAGTTTTTATTTTATCTTTATACTTTTATTTTGTTTATCAATTATTTAATCCTCACACATTTTTTTGTCATTATCTATGTTGCTTCTTATTTGATTGAAAACTATCAAATTTATAGTATTATCTTCTATTATCAAATATGATAAAATTATCTTCAAAGATATTTTGCTTCGTTTGAATTTCTTTTGAACGACTAAAAGCTTTTATGAATAAAAAACCACAACTAACAGTCTAGCAAGATGCTCGAATGAAACCATTACATCAAAGTACAATTCAAAGGACTATTTATAAGCCAATTGCTGAAATTAATGATATTTTTCCGACTCCTACTAGGACACCGATCAAACGCGTTATCCACAATGGACACAAAAACATCCTTGTTCCTTATATTTTTCTCTCCTAAAACAATGGAATTTCGGAAAACCATAAGACCCATCAAGTTTTTAACATACTAACATGAAGCACCTTTATAAGTCACAATTAATATTTTGTGACTTATATGTAAATTTATTGTATATATATATTGATTCTCTACCCATTCCTGGGTAATGAGATCGTCACTTTCTCATGGTATCAGAGCGCCCTTTTCCAATTCCTCTGCCTTGATCGGTTCTTTCCCTCTTCTTCCCTCTTCCCTCTTCCGTTTCTTTTCTTCTCTTTCAGCAATGGTTTCTACCTCATCCTCTACCCACGATTCTAATCTCCCCATGAACACCATACTTCATCTAATCACTATCAAGCTATCATCCACAAATTACCTACTGTGGATGAACCAGATGACGCATCTTCTTACTTATCAAGGGCTGCTAGGGCATGTCGATGGATCTTCGTCTCTCCCACCAGAATTTTCGGATGCAACAAAATCAACTCCAAATCCTGCCTATCAGGAGTGGATTACAGCAGACCAACGCATAATACTTCTTCTTGATGCCTCTCTCTCTGAGGAATCTTTTTCTGAAATCGTGGGGCTCTCCACTGCTCAAATTATCTGGGTTGCCCTTGAACGGGCCTATGGCAACTCATCTATGGAGAGAATTCAAACCCTTTGTGATCAATTATGCCATCTCACGAAGGGTTATCTCACTATTTTTGAATTTGGTAGAAGATTTAAAAATATTTATGACCAACTCTCGTCCATTGGTCAACCTGTTGATGAATCAGACAAGACCCATTGGTTTCTCTGTGGTCTTGGAGCTGCTTTTGAGACCTTCTCTACTGCTGTCCGCGCCTCTCGTGTTCCTTCTGTTTTTCGTGATCTTCTGGCACAGGCTGAGGGGAATGAAATGTTCCTCCAATCGATTCATGGATCCACCCCTCATGTTGCTTTTTCTGCTCAACAGGACCATCATCACCTTGTATTGGCGTCTCCCCAGACTACTCTTCAACCACCTTATTTACAGGTCCCATCCTTAACTCAACAGGGAATTTTTCCTTCTTCTGGTTTTCGTGGCAGAGGCGGTCGCAACCCTCGGGGTGGTCGTGGTCGTGGTTGTCGACCACCTCACTGTCAACTTTGTCGTACCAATGGCCACTACGTAAAGTCATGTCCTCAACTTGCATCTTTTGCTAATGCATCTCCTTCTCATGATTCTGATCTTGCTCGTGCTTTTCATGCGCAATGTCATGTGAACACTCCTGCACCGGATTGGTATGTGGATTATGGGGCCTCGGATCATATGGTCTCTTCTTCCGCATCGGTTACAAACTCCACACCTTCTGTTGGGGATGCCTCGGTTCTCTTTGGTAACGACACTTCTCTTCCTATCTCTCGTGTTGGTACTTCCACCATTGCGAATAATGTTTGCTTAAATGATGTTTTGGTTGTTCCCAACCTTACCAAAAATTTATTGTCTGTCAGTAAACTAACTCATGACAATGTTGTGGATGTTGTTTTTTCCCGCAATATGTTTATCATTCAGGATCGCTCAACGAAGGAAGTGCTAGCGCAAGGAAAGTGTGATCATGGGCTATATGTGCTGTCAGCGGCTCCACAAGTTCAAACCCTTTTTGTTCAACATAAAAATAAAGGCTCTTATGAATTGTGGCATTCTAGATTGGGTCACACTTCATTTGATACTATTTCATTATTACGTAGTTTGGGACATTTGGAGATTTCTTCTATTTTACCGATACCGGTCATATGTTCACCTTGCCAATTAGCTAAATCTTGTCGTTTACCAGTTGAGCTTAATTCAAAACGTGCTTTATGTGTCTTAGACATGGTACATTGTGATTTATGGGGGCCATCCCCCATTCTTTCAGTTAATGCTTATCGTTATTATGTGTCGTTTGTTGATGATCACTCAAGATTCACTTGGTTTTATCCTCTCAAAGCAAAATCTAAGTTCTTTGGTGTGCTTGATAAATTTATGAAGTTTGTTCAAACTCAATTTGCCACTAAAATAAAAACTTTTCAAAGCGATGGAGGAACTGAATTTTTGAACAATAATGTAAAAACGTTACTTAGAGACCATGGTACGTTTCATCAGATTTCGTGCCCCTATACTCTGCAACAGAATGGTCGTGTCGAACGAAAACATCGACACATTGTTGAGACAGGGCTTGCGATATTTTTCATGCTCATGTACCTGCCTCGTATTGGGTTCATGCCTTTGCATCCGTGATCTACATTATTAATCGCTTGCCTACGAAGATTCTCTCTTCAAAGTCTCCGTTTGAAGTTCTGTTTGGTTGTCTTCCCTCATATGCAAATTTTAAACCATTTGGTTGTCGGGTTTATCCGTACTTACGGGACTATACCTCTAACAAACTTGCTCCAAGGAGTATTGCGTGTATCTTTATTGGATATAACCCCCAATATAAGGGTTATCAATGTCTTGACCCACTTACATCACGAATTTATATCACCAGACACGCACGGTTTGATGAGATGAGTTTCCCGTACAAAGACATACCTTCCAATACACCTCTCTCTACCATCACCCTTCACACATTTCTCAATGACATATCTCTACCCTCCTTATCCACATCACCTTCCCCTTTTACACCACCCACCCATGCGCCTTCACCTGCGTCATGCAACCTATATCCACCTTCATCACCAAGTGTTGTGTTTCCCGAGACCCTTCCCTCCAATGGCGACTCATCTCCATTCGCTCCTCCTTCATCTTCCAACTACCATTCCTCCCCACCTACCACCCCTAGTCCCTCTCCCATTCATCACACATCCTCCTCCCTTACTCAACCACCATCAACCACTACCACTGCGCCGCCAACCACTACTACCCTGGCACCCACCGGGCACTCAATGGTCACTCGTGCCAAAGCTGGCATTTTTAAACCCAAGCATCGAGCTGATATTTCTGAATTTCTATGTCATGGGCTCTCTCATGCGTTATTTTCTTCAAGTGATCCTAACCATCACACGCCCCGATATATCTTATGCTGTTAATCACATGAGCCAATTTCTTCAAGCTCCGACGGAAGACCATTATTGTGCTGTTAAACGTTTACTTCTGTACATTAAAGGCACACTTCATTTTGGGTTGACATTCTCTCGCCCTAATTCAACCAATTTTGTTGGGTATTCTGATGCTGATTGGGCTCGGTGTCTTGATACTCGTCGTTCCACCTATGGTTACTCGATATTCATGGGGCGAGGGGGGGGGGATCTTATTTCATGGAGAGCTAAAAAGCAACCTACAGTTTCTCGCTCGAGCTGTGAGTTTGAATATCGAGCAAAGGAAAATATGGCTGCAGAAATCGTATGGCTCACACATCTTCTACGTGAGCTCCATGCCTTACCTGATGGTCGGCCGACTCTCCTGTATGACAATCAAAGTGCTCTATTTCTCTCTCAAAATCCGGTCTCACATAAGAGGGGAAAACATATTGAGCTTGACTATCATTTTATCAGGGAACTAGTTGCAAGTGGCAAGCTTCATACAATGTTCATTCCTACCAAGCTTCAAGTGGCGGACATCTTTACCAAAAGTCTACCTCGACATGAGTTTGAACTCTTCCGGAATATGCTTTGTATTGGTCCGCCCCCGTTTCGCTTGCGGGGGGATATAAGTCACAATTAATATTTTATGACTTATATGTAAATTTATTGTATATATATACTGATTCTCTACCCATTCCTGGGTATTGAGATCGTCACTTTCTCAACCTTCTTCCGCATCTGTGAAAGTCGCAAGGAGTCTACCTATGGGAACATGGCAACAATCATGTCCATAGTCAATATCAGAACATCAAGTAAACGGCCAGTTCTATTCCATGTTCAATCCGCAATCTCACACTTCACAAACAAACGACTAAAAATTCTTGTAGACTCCAAACAAAGCGGGCATAAAACTGATGGCAAACCAATCCCTCTACTACCAATATTAGTAGTAGTTGGGAGCCCATTAGAAAGTAAAATTCACCCGAAGATATGCATCATCCAGAAGTAATGCATCATCAATAAATTTCGGAACCATATTATCTGAAAAAGTGCACAAAACTATCCAAGTTCTATAGAAAAGCATCACTTTGATCCGAGAATTGGAACTCACCAAGTAATATTTTAAGGGTTAAAGATTGATAATCTTCAACACCTTGTTTCATAATACATCTCCAAATCCACACTCGCATGTTATCATAGCTACCATCTGAAATTAGACAATTTTATCATAGGTTGTATAACGTCAAAAATCAAGAACCACAAATGGTATTGCCCAACTAATCATTTTTCCAAAATAAAGTTTAGTCGACATTTCCCACCTTTCTCTTGGTGTTTTCATGGAAAATTAACCCTTTCTCATTCATGGTATCTAAAGCTTGAGGATTCTTCCCCACACCTCTTGCCCATGGTTGCCACCTAGTGGAAATTCATCAGCTTTTATAACATTCACCCGAAGAGCATCGTTTACTTTAACATACACGTATCACCATTTTTTTAAGTAGAGTATGGTAAATAGCATCCAAACTACCAACATCGATGCCTCTTTTTTTAACGAAGTTGGTATGATATCCCATTTTCACCCATTGATTTTGTCACAACCCAAAATTCTATTATGTACAAACAATATCACTTCAATAGAAGTCAGAACAGTCACAGTAAATTTTCAGACTTTTCCGTATAAGTTTGAGTATTTCAGGGTTTATACTTAAGGAGATATCAGGAGAGTGGATGCACTAGGGTTTTGTGCAACTCTGTTATTCCAAAACTCTATTATATTAGAGTTCATTTCGTGAATAAAATATTTTCTGCCAAAAATCCCAGGACTATATATAGAAATCTGAGCCATTTTCATTCATTAGTTACATTTCCAACTAGAGAAAAGCCATTTTCTCTCTCACGAATCTTCGTGTTTTCATCCCAAATCGTGAGTACCTCTCTCTAGTTATAATATGTCTTATAATGTGCTTAATAACATCGATTTCATAACGAAACAGCTAGATTCGAGAGTTTACAGCCCAAGAACACCTTGGGGAGTAAACTCTTTTATGAGGGTAAATTGATGCCGGGTCTCTTCCCCTTGATAAGTAACCACCTTAGACTTGTATGTTAGTGTTTAAAAGACTAGAAATCATCCATGAACACCAAGAGTAAGGTGTTCACGGCCCAAGAAGTTCTTGGACCGTGAACTCTAAACTCTAGGGCCAAAGAGTGCCTTAACCACTCCTAAAGCCTTAGACAATTAACTATATTTACTCCTAGTTAAATTAGGCTCCTTAAAACATCAAAGACCCATCCCAAAGAGAGATTACGACCGTAATCTCTTATGTAAATGGTCTTTGGGCCGTGAACATCAATCAAGGGTACCAAAGTGTGCCTAAGGCCTTCATTAGCCTTAGATAATTGCCTAAAACCTATCCTAGATGAGCATGATACTTGAAAACACAAAAATATCCCTTTCCATATGAGTTTACGGCAGTAAACTCAAAAGGAAATGGCCTTAGGGCCGTAAACTCCACAAAGGAGTGTATCTATGCCCTAAACCCTTCCAAGGATTAAACCATCAAGTGGAATTGCTTCTAGGGATCATTTAGAACTTCAAAACACAAAATGACATGAAGCTTAGGAGATTACGGCCGTAAACTCAAGGGTTTACGACCGTAAACTCCTTGTGTGAGGTTTATTGGAGAGTAAACTCATGTATAGGGTCCTTTGGAACCCTAAACCCATTTGCCTTGTCCCACAACAACTTAGATGAAATCCTTAGGGCTTATAACACTTAAATAAAGTGTTTATCATGTTCTAGGATGTCTTAACATTTTCATTTAGTAGTTTAAGACTAATTGGTTGCATATATGTGTGATTATATGTTCATTAGGATCATAGTGTGTGTACAAGTTCTCACTTGACACCTAACAATCCTACACCGTTCAGTTCATCCAAACCACTATCTTCAGGTGAGTTCATACCCCTTAATCAATGTTTAAATGATTTTAAATGCTTTAAGGGGGGGGGGGGGAATACAAGTAGAAAACAACATGTTATTTAATCACTCATATGTATTTATAACTGTGTTTTCATCCAGTAGATTTCACATACTTCAAAATGTGATGCATGAAATGGTTTCCTGTCTTAAAAATACCTTGGTAGCAAAAGTATTACATTTGAAATGTTTATTAAAATGACATCAAGTCATTGTTAATTATTGTTCAAAACTCATAGATGTCTTACAAAACCATTTTTACCTTCTTGAACAAAACTATGTCTATACACTTATGTTCTTATATATGTATTGATGTTATAGTTTTAATCCTTCATTCAGTTTCGCACACTCTTGTGTAGCAAGGGTGTATAAACCTGCTTCGACAACCAATTACCTTCCAGTTAACCATTATAGGGATAGTTAGAAGATACAAAACATTATTTATGCTTACAAGGAATTACATCAGAGTCAGTTCATTGATGAGTCTATACTATACATTACATGTTACATGAATACGCTTACATGAATACCTTTAAATAGATACATTTACCTGTATACACTTACATGAATACTTGTATCTCGATTCACTAGGATGATTTATTAGTACCTTCTGTGTAAATTGTCCTACTTATCCCAGTTCAACGGGATATCTAGACGGGACTAACCATTCCGAAACCCACTTGTTAGCAACAGTGGTAGATGAACATCTACGGATGCCTACGGTTATTACTTATATTAGGGGTACCTTTATGGGACTAGCCATTCCTTTGGCCTACTGTTCACTACAGAGGTAAATGACCATCTACGGATGCCTACGGTTAATACTTATACTAGGAGTACCTTTACGGGACTAACCCTTCCTTAAACCTGCTGTCGCTACAGAGGAAAATTGAACAATCTACGGATGTTCAAAGGTTATACATTTCGCTTTACGCGATGTCGTGTTAATCCTAATACAAAAGGATAACACTTACATGATTACATTTTTCCTATTACTTTATTTTATGATACATTCACATAAACGATGAGTTAGACTAAGTATTGTTTGAATAGTCAAAAAGAAGGAAAAACTATCATTTTATTAGCAAAACATTCGGGTCTTGGTAGAAGACTACATTTCATACTAGTAGGAAATATGGGATTTTCTAGGGTTTTCATACTTACATCAACTGTTTCATTCAAAGATTTACATAGCATACATAACAGCTTTCCAAAACAAGACAATGACACTTAAATACTTATAAATTCACTAGCTTTAGGCTGATACTCGCTGTCAAAATAACTTGTATTCCCAGGTCACCAGTAGACAGGTATGATGGCCAAGTTTTGAGAAGACGGAGCACAGACAAGACTCGTCTTTTATTTTGATTGTATATTTTGGTGTCTTATTACAATGAAAGAACACACATGTATTAAAACTTTACTTTTAATGCAATGGATGATGTTGTTGCTTGTTTACTACTTTACACTGTTGTGATACTGTACATGACGTCCTCCACCCCGGAACGTTTCCGCCGTTCTTGGTTTTGGGGTGTGACAGATTGGTATCAGAGCATTGTTTATAGTGAATATAGTATATCTACCCATAAAAGATATACTAACTATAAATACATTGGGATTAAAACACTCTGTATAAGAGTTACAATTCTAAATAATAAAATATTTAAGTAAGTATATGTGCCTGCATTCATACTAAAATCAGTGTCACAATGACAAGAACAAAAGTATTACGATTGTTGAATATCACAAGTAAGCCTGGGGATATATGGTCAGTCTTAGGAATGGCATAGCCTGATCAACTATGCTGGTCCAAGGAGTGATTAGCATATGCCCAAGAATGGTTGTAATGTGGCAACAAGTCTACAAACTTACCAACACAACCATAAAGAAATACCATATGGGTATTTGATCTTATTGTAATTATCTTAGTCAGTTCGTCTATTTAGCTATTTCTTATATCCCTTTTCTTGCGTAGATTTTAATGGCTGGATTTCATCATGGCGATCCGTATTTCCCAAACCAAGGCAACGCTGGATGGCTAGGGGAAGAACCAGAAGATGATCACCCAATCCCTTTGGATGATCACCATGCTGAGGGTTTTTCTAATAGTTCTGACTCGGAGCCTGAAGTCAACAACCTACCCCCAACTGCTCAAGACCCAAACCTGAACCCCCGTCCCGCATTTCAAGGACCCACACCTCTATGGGCCACTAACTTGACTAGATGGAGTCAGGAATAGGGTCAACCCATTCCCTACAATGGAGACAGAAGTTTCTACAACCTCACTGAGGGAGGTTCTGCTGACAGGGTCCTACCCATCATGGTTCGTAGGATTTCTAGGAACATGATACTGGGTCATGTAACTATCGATCGAGTCGTGGAGATTGACGCCAACTCTGGTGTTAACACTGTCCACATTCGCCAACTAGAGTCTGCTCATGAAAGGACTCTGGTCCGCAATGCAGCTCTGCAGAGGGAACTTGCTGAAACTCAAGCTGAAGTTGGGGAACTTCGAGCTCAGCAAGTGAGAGCTGACAGACATATAAGGGACATAGAACGTCTACTGTCGGGATCAAGAACTCATGCTAGTAGTTCTTGTCACCGATAGAATCTTGACGACTCATCTTTTGGATATAACCTATTTTATGTAAAAACTTTGGTCTAATTTCCTATCTTTGTAAATCTTAGACCTGTTAGGTCTTGATCTAGTCCTAGTTCTGTCAAAATTTTCTTATCTTGGTTGATGTAAGGCCTACTTCTAGGCCATTTTCCCGAACTTGTTACATCTATAATCCCAGTATTATTGACAGAATACCTAATCATATGGAAATTATTATCCAAATGCTATCATCTTCATTTAGTTATACTATTCATGGTGTTGTTGGACTATGGAGAGTTAGTCCATGAGACACATTCATTATTCATTAATTCTTATCCATGTCGTCATCTTTTAAACGTATAGTTAAAGATGCCACCACGCAGGAATCCCAGGCGTAACCCGAATAACGAAGCACCGATACCACCACCTGAACCTCCTCAACCACCTTCTCCTTTCGATGCCACTATGTTCCAAGCAGCCTTCACAGCAGCAGCTGCTCCTGTCCCTAGTGGATCGGGAACAGGTGCACCTCCCTCAAACCACGGCGAAAGCCATGGACATCCCCGGGAATGCACCTACAAGGACTTCATGAACGCCAAACCCCGCAGCTTCAATGGAACTGGTGGGGTTATGGTGTTAAGGCAATGAATTGAAAAGATGGAATCAGTCTTTCAAATCTGTGCTTGCCAGGAGGGCAACAAGGTCAAGTTTGCGGCTTGTACCTTCTCTGACAGAGCACTAACATGGTGGAACGACCATGTTAAGTATCTGACTTTAGTGGTGGCTTATTCCATGAGCTGGGTGTAACAGCCCAGAATTTCAGGTATTGCTTTAAAACTATTTTGGGGGCATTTTAGGAAGGGACTCGGCGAGTTGGAGCCAGACTCGCCGAGTAGGACCGCAGACTTGGTCGCGGGTTCGCGACTGGACTCGACGAGTCCAGATATGGACTCGGCGAGTCGACGCTGTTCAGCAGAAACCCTAGCCGTTTGGTTTTGGATCGTATATAACGCCTCTTAGGCCGTCATTGTCCGTCTTTTGGTCGATTGAGAAGAACCCTAATTGTTGTGGACGTCTAGAGCAGGAGAGAAAGCCATTGGAGCTTGGAGGAACTTGTTAGGCAAGAAGAAGAAGAGTTTGGCCAAGGGAATATCAAGGAGGATCGAGTCCTGAGGTTTGGGGGACATAGAGAGTGCGTTTTCAGGTAATACTCGGACCATTTCTGTTATTTTGATGTGTACACGAATCTAGGGTTTATGAAACCCATTTAGTGATTAGGTGGGTTATTATGTTATTACCCAGACGTTTATACCCCAGAAATAGGATGTTTAGAAGTCCAGAAAGCCCCATGATTGTATATCTCAGGACCATACGTATTTCAGGAAGCAGTTGCTCTTCTGCATGGCATGGACTCGCCGAGTTGTTCTTCAGACTCGGCGAGTAGCTTGAAGATTTACATGGACTCGCCGAGTTGTTCTTCAGACTCGGCGAGTAGCTTGAAGATTTACTGGGACTCGTCGAGTTGTTCTTCAGACTCGGCGAGTGGAGTCGGGGTGGCCCCGTGATTCTTCCACGTGGATCTCGTCGAGTCAAGGGGGATACTCGACGAGTAGATAGGGGATCCCATAGAGTTGGAGGACGTCTAGACTCGCCGAGTCGCCATGGTACTCGCCGAGTCCGGTCGAGTTGACCGTTGACCGTTGACCAGAGTTGACCTAAGTCTGACTTCTTAGGGATAGTCACACTTAGAAGATATATGTGTTAATGAGATAGGTGATGTTATAGGAAGTTGTAGCTCGTCGGATTGTGCACGAGTGATTTCAGGATTTGCTAGCTTTCAGCATTCACGAGGTGAGTCTTCTCACTATACTATACCCAGAAGGGTTTGACTGTGTGACCGGAAGGTCAGATATGATATGTGATATGTATGCTATATGTGGTAAGATATTTGTTTTATGTGCTATGTATGTTATGTGGGCCGGAAGGCAATATGTTATGGGCCGGAAGGCGAATATGTTATGGGCCGGAAGGCCAGGGCCTGGAAAGGCGTATGTGCGTAAGTTGTATATTGGGGAACTCACTAAGCATTTATGCTTACAGTTGTTGTGCATGTATTTCAGGTACTAGCGAGGACCATGGGAAGGCGCCGGCGTGATCGATACACACTGAAGAATGCTTTTATGATCTTGGGATTTTGAATAATTGTATTTGACAGAATACTTAAACTATTTATGCCTTGTTTTGAATGGAAATAATTATATTTTTAAAAATGAAAAATTTGTTTGAAAATTTGCGTTGTTACAATTGGTATCAGAGCCTTGGTTTGAGGGATTCGGGTGCACCTTCGGGGGTAACTGAACTCAAACCGAGGATTTGAGGAAACTTTTTAAATAAAGGCATAAACTTTTGTAAATGGTTTTGTGGTAAGCAAGAAGGAAGCAGTGTGTACGATCAGTCAGCGCCCGAACGGTAAAGATCCCCAAAATACCTTACAATATTATATGATATGAATTGTTATGCATGCTAGAAGACTAGGTATTCATGATAGGACTAGAGTGGCCTGATTTGTGATGCCTTAGTCTAGGGAAGTTTGCCTATATGAGATACTTTGATAGTATGCGGGTAGATAGTGCATATCAGAAGTAGAGTACTCATTATCCGGAGTTTGGGGAGGAAGACTTGGGATGAACGCTGATGCGGTGTGGTCGGTAGTATTGGGCCCGTACTACCGAGGACACCGAGTCAGGGGGAGGCCCAAGTAAGAATCCATGGAGATCGGAGACTGAGTAGGGTTGTGTTATCGAGTGCAATTACACTCGCTGGAGTCTCTGATAGTTTTATGTTGTATTTCAGAGACATCATGGTTAGACCACGCCACGGAGCGAGTTCGAGCGGTGTGAGTGACGAGGAGATTCGTCAGATGATTCACGAGGAGGTGGCGGCGGCGATCCGGGCTGAGATCCCGGAGATGTTTGGGTCTATTAAGACCACCCTGATGGAGACGTTCGATGAGCGGTATGCCGCATTGACTGAGGCTGCAACCGCTGCAGCTACCGCAGCTGTGGCCGCTGCTAGGCCACAGGGGGGTGACTCGTTGCTGTTCCGAGAGTTCAGCAACACGAATCCACCAGAGTTCGATGGGACGCAGGATCCGATTGCTGCGATGAGGTGGATCGCATATATAGAGGGGTGCTTCTACACTTGTTCATGCCCGGAGCACCTGAGGGTACGGTTCGCTTTGAACCAGCTCCGTCTGGGAGCGAAGGACTGGTGGAAGTTCGTGACGGCGAACTTCACTTTGGCAGAAACTACGGCGGTGACATGGGAGGGGTTCACTGCCATGTTCAGGGATGAGTACGTGCCCCCGGTGGAGCGGGAACGATTGGTTCAGGAGTTCTTAACCCTCAAGCAGGGTACTGACTCGGTGGCGGCGATCACGCGGAAGTTTCATGAGAGGGCGATGTTTTGCCCCGAGCTGGTGGCCACAGAGCAGGCTCGGATGAGCCGGTACTTGGGTGTTCTGAGGAGGGAGATCCGGGAGTTTGTGTCAAACTCCACTTACCATACTTTTACTGAGCTTCAGGCGAATGCCAGGAAGCGTGAGATCGAGTTGGAGACTCAGGCCAGGGAGGAGGCCGAGTCTCAGCAGGCAGACCGGCGGCCGGCTCAGTCTCAGCCGGCAGCCAAGCGGATCAAGTCCGCCGATTCGAGGACGGGAGGTTCGAAGAGCCGCACTTGCGGAAAGTGCGGCAAGGGTCACGATGGGGTGTGTCGAGCTGGTGCTTGCTACAAGTGCGGCAAGGAGGGGCACATTGCTAGGGAGTGCCCCAAGGGGTTTATGGTTTGCTTTCATTGCAACCAGACCGGCCATCGGAAGGCCGAATGCCCTCAGCTTCGTCAGGGATCTGCACCTACTGCAAGGACTACTGAGACTCGACCGGTGAAGGTCGAGGCCCCGAGGGCTCGTGGGAGAGCCTTTCAGCTGACTGTGGAGGAGGTCCGCACTGCGCCCGATGTTGTGGTAGGTATGTTGTAATTCATGTATTTAGTTTTAATGTCGAGATGTTATGCTTATGTTATTATATGCGTAGGTACTTTCCTTGTGAACTCTGTGCCTGCCTTAGTGTTATTTGACTCGGGTGCGAGTAGGTCCTTTGTGTCCTTAGCCTTTAGTCAGCATATCAGCGTTAGTCGTGAGTCGTTGAGTCGACCTTTGAGAGTTTCTATAGCTGACGAGAAAGTGATTTGTGCCACGGAGGTTCTTCGGGGATGTGTGCTAGAGATTTTCGGGGTGGAGTTCCCGATTGACCTGATTCCTATTGCGATGGGTGATGTCTGTGTCATCGTGGGCATGGACTAGTTGAGCCGATTCGGCGCTGTCATCGACTGTGAGCGTCAGTTGGTGACTATACGAGACCCTAGTGGGGGAGTTCTTTCGGTGTACGGCGAGGGTACCCGTTCGGGATCAGCTTTTTGTTCGGCCGCTAGGGCGAGGCAGTGTCTACAGCAGGGCTGTAAGGGTTTTGTGGCGTATGTGATGGATACGTGGGAGGTTTCCGAGAGACCGAAATCAGTTGAGGAGGTTCCTGTGGTGCGCGAGTTTTCAGATGTTTTCCCCGAGGAGTTGCCGGGAGTACCTCCTGTGAGGCAAGTAGAGTTTGGTATCGATCTAGTTCCGGGGGCCGCGCCTATTGCTAAAGTGCCTTATCGTCTTGCACCTCCAGATGCAAGAGTTGTCCTCGCAACTCCAGGAGTTGCTGGGGAAGGGATTCATTCGGCCGAGCAGCTCGCCATGGGGAGCACCTATTCTGTTCGTCAAGAAGAAGGATGGTTCACACCGGATGTGCATTGATTACCGGGAGTTGAACAAGTTAACGGTCAAGAACCGTTACCCGTTGCCGAGGATCGATGATTTATTCGATCAGTTGCAGGGAGCATCTTGGTTTTCCAAGATCGATCTGAGGTCAGGATACCATCAGGTGAGAGTGCGGGATGGGGATGTCCAGAAGACAGCATTTAGGACGCGATATGGGCATTATGAGTTTGTGGTGATGCCTTTCGGGCTCACCAATGCCCCGGCTGTGTTCATGGATCTCATGAATAGGGTATGCAGACCGATGTTGGATCGGTCAGTGATTGTATTTATCGACGACATTCTGGTGTATTCTAGATCTAGAGAGCAACATGAGGAGCATTTGAGGGAGGTCCTCGAGGTATTGAGGTCGGAGAAGCTTTATGCAAAGTTCTCCAAATGTGACTTCTGGCTGCGGGAGGTCCAATTTCTAGGACATGTTGTCAATCGGAAAGGGATATTGGTCGATCCGGCCAAGGTTGAGGCGGTGATGAGTTGGGAGGTGCCGAATTCACCTTCTGAGATCAGGAGCTTCCTTGGGTTGGCAGGGTATTATCGGAGATTCATCAAGGATTTCTCCAAGATCGCAGTGCCACTCACCAGATTGACCCGGAAGGGTGTTGCATTCTCATGGGGGCCCGAGCAGCAGACCTCCTTTGAGACACTTCGCCAGAGGTTGTGCGAAGCCCCGATATTAGCTCTCCCAGAAGGGATGGAAGATTTTGTGGTATATTGCGACGCATCGATTTCGGGACTGGGTGCAGTGTTGATGCAGAGGGGTCATGTGATAGCGTATGCATCGAGGCAGCTGAAGCCTCATGAGGCGGGATATCCCACGCATGATTTAGAGTTGGGGGCAGTAGTGTTCGCTCTCAAGATTTGGCGTCACTACCTGTATGGGGTTCGATGTACGATATACACGGACCACAAGAGCTTGAAATATCTGATGGATCAGCCCAACCTAAATATGCGCCAGAGGAGGTGGTTGGATGTGGTCAAGGATTATGATTGTGAGATCCTGTACCACCCAGGCAAGGCTAATGTGGTAGCCGACGCATTGAGCCGCAGGGCGGAGAGCACACCATTGCGAGAGGTATGCTTGAGACTGACTGTGATGACTCCAGTATTGGATGCTATTCGTGGGGCACAGACAGAGGCTATGCGACCAGAAATGCAGAAGAAAGAGCGGGTTGTGGGGTTAATTTCAGAGTTCGTTAAGGATGGGCGAGGGCTTATGACGTTTCAGGGTCGGATCTGGGTACCGTTCGTGGGCGGTACGCGTATTACCTTGATGGAAGAGGCTCATAGATCGAAATTCTCGATCCATCCCGGTGCTACAAAGATGTATTTGGATTTGAGGAAGGAGTATTGGTGGCCCTGTATGAAGAGGGACGTGGCATGGTTCGTTGAGAGGTGCTTGACCTGCCGTAGGGTTAAGGCCGAGCACCAGAGACCGCATGGCAAGTTACAGTCATTGGAGGTTCCCGAGTGGAAGTGGGAACAGATCACTATGGATTTCATCACCAAATTTCCGAAGACTGTCAGAGGAGTTGATGCAATTTGGGTGATTGTGGATAGGTTGACGAAGAGTGCACACTTCCTTGCCATCAGTGAGAGTTCTTCAGCGGAGAAGTTGGCGGAGATATATGTGAGAGAGGTGGTATCTCGGCATGGGGTACCGATTTCGATTGTTTCAGACCGTGATGTGCGTTTCACTTCCAGGTTCTGGAAGAAATTTCATGAGGAGCTGGGTACGAAATTGCATTTTAGTACTGCATATCATCCCCAGACAGACGGTCAGAGCGAGCGGACGATTCAGACATTGGAAGACATGCTTAGAGCGTGTGTGTTAGACTTCGGGGGTAGCTGGGATGCGCATTTACCCTTGGCTGAGTTTTCCTACAACAACAGCCATCATTCGAGCATTGGTATGCCACCTTTTGAGTTGTTGTATGGTAGAAGGTGTCGGACTCCCATTTGCTGGGGAGAGGTGGGACAGAGAGTGATGGGCAGTACAGAGATCGTACTCCAGACGACAGAGCAGATTCAGCAGGTTAGGTAGAGGTTATTGACCGCTCAGAGCCGACAAAAGAGTTATGCGGACAGACGCCGGTCCGAGCTTGAATTCCAGGTTGGTGACTTCGTTCTCCTGAAAGTTTCCTTGGAAAGGAGTGATCCGGTTCAGAAAGAGGGGCAAGTTGGGACCCCGGTTCATAGGCCCATTTCGGGTAATTGTAAGAGTAGGTCGGGTAGCTTATCGACTAGAGTTGCCAGCAGAGTTGGGACAGATTCACAATACCTTTCACGTATCACAGTTGAGGAAGTGCATAGCCGATGAATCGGCGGTGGTTCCGTTAGAGGATATTCAGGTGGATGCGAGTCTGAATTACGCCGAGAGGCCAGTAGCTATCAGGGATCGGAAGATCAAGGTTCTGCGAAACAAGGAGGTACCTCTGGTGTTGGTTCAGTGGCAACACCGGAAGGGATCGGAGATGACTTGGGAGCCGGAACGTGAGATGCAGGAGCAACATCCGGAGTTATTCGCAGAGTGAGACTTCGAGGGCGAAGTCTAGTTCTAGTGGGGGAGAGTTGTAACAGCCCAGAATTTCAGGTATTGCTTTAAAACTATTTTGGGGGCATTTTAGGAAGGGACTCGGCGAGTTGGAGCCAGACTCGCCGAGTAGGACCGCAGACTTGGTCGCGGGTTCGCGACTGGACTCGACGAGTCCAGATATGGACTCGGCGAGTCGACGCTGTTCAGCAGAAACCCTAGCCGTTTGGTTTTGGATCGTATATAACGCCTCTTAGGCCGTCATTGTCCGTCTTTTGGTCGATTGAGAAGAACCCTAATCGTTGTGGACGTCTAGAGCAGGAGAGAAAGCCATTGGAGCTTGGAGGAACTTGTTAGGCAAGAAGAAGAAGAGTTTGGCCAAGGGAATATCAAGGAGGATCGAGTCCTGAGGTTTGGGGGACACAGAGAGTGCGTTTTCAGGTAATACTCGGACCATTTCTGTTATTTTGATGTGTACACGAATCTAGGGTTTATGAAACCCATTTAGCGATTAGGTGGGTTATTATGTTATTACCCAGACGTTTATACCCCAGTAATAGGATGTTTAGAAGTCCAGAAAGCCCCATGATTGTATATCTCGGGACCATACGTATTTCAGGAAGCAGTTGCTCGTCTGCATGGCATGGACTCGCCGAGTTGTTCTTCAGACTCGGCGAGTAGCTTGAAGATTTACATGGACTCGCCGAGTTGTTCTTCAGACTCGGCGAGTAGCTTGAAGATTTACTGGGACTCGTCGAGTTGTTCTTCAGACTCGGCGAGTGGAGTCGGGGTGGCCCCGCGATTCTTCCACGTGGATCTCGTCGAGTCAAGGGGGATACTCGACGAGTAGATAGGGGATCCCAGAGAGTTGGAGGACGTCTAGACTCGCCGAGTCGCCATGGTACTCGCCGAGTTCGGTCGAGTTGACCGTTGACCGTTGACCAGAGTTGACCTAAGTCTGACTTCTTAGGGATAGTCACACTTAGAAGATATATGTGTTAATGAGATAGGTGATGTTATAGGAAGTTGTAGCTCGTCGGATTGTGCACGAGTGATTTCAGGATTTGCTAGCTTTCAGCATTCACGAGGTGAGTCTTCTCACTATACTATACCCAGAAGGGTTTGACTGTGTGACCGGAAGGTCAGATATGATATGTGATATGTATGCTATATGTGGTAAGATATTTGTTTTATGTGCTATGTATGTTATGTGGGCCGGAAGGCAATATGTTATGGGCCGGAAGGCGAATATGTTATGGGCCGGAAGGCCAGGGCCTGGAAAGGCGTATGTGCGTAAGTTGTATATTGGGGAACTCACTAAGCATTTATGCTTACAGTTGTTGTGCATGTATTTCAGGTACTAGCGAGGACCGTGGGAAGGCGCCGGCGTGATCGATACACACTGAAGAATGCTTTTATGATCTTGGGATTTTGAATAATTGTATTTGACAGAATACTTAAACTATTTATGCCTTGTTTTGAATGGAAATAATTATATTTTTAAAAATGAAAAATTTGTTTGAAAATTTGCGTTGTTACACTGGGAACACTTGAAGGACATGCTGATGAGAGAGTACTGTCCTCGAGGTGAAATACAAAAACTCGAGCAGGAACTTTGAGGTCTACAAATGGTTGGATCCGACATATCCACCTACACAAATAGGTTCTGTGATATGGCAATCCTATGCCCTGATATGGTTGCTCTCGAGAGCAAGAAGATAGAGAAATATATCTGGGGACTGTCGCCCCAGATCCAGTCAAGTGTGTTAGCTTCCAAGCCTGTCACCTTTGATAGTGCCAAGGAGCTGGCACAATCTCTCATAGATCATGGGAAACAGCAGAACCTAATCCTCCATGCACCCGGACCGCAAAAGGTCAACAACAACAAGAAGGGGTGGAACAAGAGGAAAAGAGGGGCTTCGCAAGAATCCTCCAAGAGACAACAACTTGTGGCAATCAATGCTGCCACGGTAACTCCCGTTGTCCCTACGAACCCCTTACCAGCAAGGGCTTATGCTGGAACTCTCCCGAAGTGCAACAAATGCAACTTCCACCACCACGAACCTTGCAAGGAGATGCAGTGCTCTAACTGCAACAGGAAGGGGCATACAACCCGTTTCTGCAAGACTCCAACAGCTCAGGCCGCCCAGGTTCCTAACGCCGGTATGGGCCAAGCTTGTTATGGTTGTGGCGAAGTGGGCCACTACAAGCGGAACTGCCCTAAAGCGGGGATGGCTGGAGGAGTAGGAAGAGTTATGGCCTTGGGCCACGAGGAAGCGGTAGCTGATCCTACGATAGTTACTGGTACGTTTCTTCTCGATAACTCATATGCTTGCATACTTTTCGACAGTGGAGCAGAGAAAAGTTTCGTAAGTCATAAATTTTCACACCTGCTTAAACAAAAACCATGTGCATTAGATAATTCATTCACGGTAGAAATGGCTAACGGGAAAACAGAGAGTACTAACTGCATATACTTAGGTTGTACTTTAACTTTAGATGGCCATACTTTCAAGATAGATCTCATGCTGGTCCCAATTAAATGTTTCGACGTTATCATCGGCATGGATTGGTTGAGTCTTCTTCGTGCCGACATCATGTGCTTTGAAAAGGCAGTTTGTCTTAACCTTCCTAACAACGAAACCTTAGTTATCTATGGCGACAAACCTAGTACGAGCCTTCACATCATTTCGTGCATTCAAGCCCAAAAGTGCTTGCGAAAGGAATATCATGCATTCCTCGCGCACATTGTCGATACGAGTCAAGAGGTGAAAGACATTCAGAAAATCCCCGAAGTACGCGACTTTCCCGACATCTTCCCAGAGGAACTTCCCGGATTACCACCACAACGCTAAGTCGAGTTCAGAATCGACTTAGTGCCAGGAGCTACTCTCGTAGCCAAGTCTCCTTATCGTCTGGCACTGGCCGAGATGCAGGAACTTTCCAGTCAGCTTAACGAACTTATCAAGAAGGGATTCATTAGGCTAAGCTTACCATTAAAAATCGTTATCCTTTGCCCCGCATTAACGATTTATTTGATCAACTTCAAGGAGCCAACTACTTCTCGAAGATAGATCTACGATACGAATATCACCAACTATGAGTGCTAGAGGAGGATGTTCCCAAAGACAGCCTTCCGAACTCGTTATGGACACTACGAGTTTGTGGTGATGTCGTTCGGATTAACTAACGCGCCCGCAATATTCATGGATCTGATGAATAGGGTGTGTCATCCTTATTTGGATCAGTTCGTCATTGTTTTCATTGATGACATACTTATCTACTCTCGAAGTAAGGAGGAACATAGTCAACATCTCCGAAGAGTCTTAGAAACATTGCGAGCGGAGAAGCTCTAAGCGAAGTTCTCCAAGTGTGAATTTTGGATCCGACGAGTCGAATTCTTGGTCCATGTTGTTAGCGAAGAAGGAATACACGTGGACCCTTCCAAAATCAAGGCCATTGAGAACTGGTCAGCACCGAAGACACCTACATAAATTCGTCAATTTCTAGGTCTCGCTGGGTACTATCGCAGGTTCATTCAGAACTTCTCCCGCATAGCGAAACCTCTTACAACCCTGACCCAGAAAGGTGTGGCCTTTGACTGGAAAGAGAAACAAGAAAGAGCGTTCCAAACGCTCAAGCGAGCCTTGTGTACAGCACCAATACTATCCTTCCCCGAAGGGATACAAGACTTTGTTGTCTATTGCGATGCATCAAATCAAGGACTCGGATGTTTTCTGATGCAGTGAGGTAAAGTCATAGCCTATTTCTTGAGACAGCTGAAGACACATGAGGTTAACTACACCACCCATGATCTTGAGCTAGGAGCAGCTGTGTTTGCTCTGAAGATTTGGAGACACTACCTGTATGGTACAAAAAGCATGATCCTTAAAGACCACAACAGTCTACAACACATTTTCGACTAGAAGGAGCTCAACATGAGACAACGACGGTGGGTCGAGCTACTCAGTGATTACGAGTGCGAAGTTCGTTATCATCCGGGTAAAGTCAATGTAGTAGCCGACGCCCTAAGTCGGAAAGAATATGCTGGTCGTAGAGTCAAATCTGTGACTTTAACTATCCATTCACACTTGTCCACGCAAATTAAGGAGGCTTAGCTCGACGCCTTGAAACCTGAAAACGTGGCAGGTGAATCCCTTAGAGGGATGGATAAGAACTTGGAAGTCAAGGGTGGCGGAGCCTTATACCTCATGGATCGGATCTGGACACCGAGACACGGTGGCTTCATAGACTTGGTCATGACCGAGGCTCACAACACTCGTTATTCCGTCCACCCAGGTTCAAATAAGATGTATTTGGATCTTAAAAAGTTATACTGGTGGCCTAACATGAAAGCAGATATTGCTACCTTCGTGAGTAAATGCCTTACTTGCGCAAAGGTCAAGGCCGAATACCAGAAACCCTCCGATCTTCTACAGCAACTGGAGATACCAGAATGGAAGTGGGAGTGGATCACTATGAACTGCATAACCAAGTTGCCCAAGACGACGGGTGGACTTGATTCCATATGGGTCATCGTCGATAGACTGACTAAGTCTGCACACTTCTTGCCAATCAAAGAAACCGACAAAATGGAGAAACTTACGAGAACCTACATTAGGGAGATTGTACGACTGCATGGTGTTCCCATATCCATTATCTCAGATAGAGATAGTAGATTCACTTCGAGGTTCTGGCAGTCGTTACAAAGTTCCCAAGGAACTGTTGGATTAGTTTCTAAGTCCATAACTATTTTGGTATGTACTTGACCCGATGGTGCATGGTCCTTTTGGGTTGCCTTCACCAAAGCAACTTGATTGGAGAAATAACTAGAGAGAGAGGTTATTATGATTTATTAATATGTTATAAGAATATTATATTAAAGGAGAAATCATATTTGTTTAATTAATATTGGTCAATAATTAATTAAGAATTAATTTTGTGATCAAGTGTAATTAATTAAACTAAAGGGGCTGAATTGTAATTATGTGATAGTTACAAAATAAGGTAAGGATTATCTTATTAATAGGTTGGACGAATTTAAGGTGATCAGGCCTTAGAATTCGACTAGGATAAGGGTTTTCAAGGCTTATCTTATGGTTACTTGATGGGTAAGCAACTAGATAAGGATAAGGACTAAAACCCTAATCTCTACACCTATATAAAGACCCCAAGGCTCATGAATTCGTCCATGCCTTCCCAAGAGGTCCTAGAGACGAATTCTTATACCTCTCCTCTCTTTTTATACCTTCTCCATTTGCTCTTGGTGTTTGTGAGCCATTAGAGGCACTACACTTGTGGTGCTTGCTTTCAAGACTTTAGGTTTAAAGATTTAAGTTGTTATTACAATATAACAACAAGAGGTATGTAATATAACCTTCTTGGTTAATTTCGAAAATAGCAATCATGATTAGGGTTTTATTATGTGTTCATAATGTTGTATATCTAATCGTGAAAACATAGATCCAATGCTAGGTTTGCATGTACACATATGATTGTTTGTATAAAACCCATCAGTGGTATCAGAGCCTTTGGTTAACTTGTTTTCAATTAGTTTATTCAATTGTATGAACTTAACATATTAGGGTTTATGGCCAATAAACCCTAGGTGGCTAGGATTTTCGAGATTAGGGTTTGCAAACCCTAATTTGCAAGAATTTGAATAAGATCTTCAAATCCTTTCCTTAAACCCTTAAATTTCGAAATCTAGGGTTTGTTTTAATCCCTTGATTTTCGAAATTTGGCCTCCTCCCCAAGATAAGATCCTAAATTTTAGGGATTTGGATTATCCCATATCTTGTAATTATCCTCTAATTGTTATATATGGTAATTATAGATTTTGCATTATCCTATCCATATTTTCGATTTCTAAAGAGATAATTAAGGGATTAGGATATCTTAAATGTATAAATGGTAATTATCCTCATGATTTAGATAATCCCTTTTGATTTAATAATTAAATTAATAGTCTAATTGAAGATAATTATTAAATCAAGAGTTTTAATATATATTTTTTTTAATTTAAATGTCATAAATTCGAAATTTTTTAAGAAAGATTAAAACTAAATGTTTTGAAATGGTTCAAAACTTGCCCTCAAGTTTTGGAATTTAAAAGTTGATTAAAAAGGTTTAATTAGGAGTGTTAAATTCTAAAACCCTAATATTGTTTTGAAAAGTTCAAATCACACCCTTATGGTTTTATTAATTAATTAAGGTGTATAATTAAAGGAAGTTTAATGAATCCATAAAAGGTTTGGTTTACAATTTAATTGAATTAAAAGTATAATTGTTAAATTAGACCGCCTAATATTTTAAAAGTGTAAAATACACCCTATACTATATATAACATTAAAAGTCTAACATTATATATATGTATGAGTAAAAGTCAGTCTTACCGTTAGTAGGCCTCATTCACGAAGCTGGTCTATAAGGGGTGTTTAAGGAAATTGCCTATAAAATGGTGATTGAATGGGTATCCACTCTTACCCACCGCACTCTTGACTAGTGGAGGGTCGTTAGCCGAACAGGTAGGATAGAAAAAAAACCCTTCCATTATAAGTATAATGAAGTATAAAAGTAACTAAATGTTTTCATAAAATTCCCAATCTTAGTTACTTAGGCAAAAGTGAATTGATGCAATTCCATGAAATTACACTTTGTGCCCTTGTGAAGACGTTAGTGGAGCGTGTGTGGTTTATCGACACACTAAATGGTTCTAAGCAAAGGTAGCAAATGGTGACTCAATGTTTGTCATAGTTCGGTGGAGCGTGTGTGGTTTACCGACACATCGAATAGGTGACTGTAACATGTGAGGGCACCATGTAAGTTTGCATGGTTATTCACACCCGCTTTGTGATCCTTGGTATCCCAGTCACAAACAAGAGGGGCATATCAAGATTTAAACATGCCATTGAAAGTTCAATGAATCTCAAAGGATCTAGGAGTTTTCATAGATTTAAAACTTAAATTTCTTTTTCGTTTTTTCATGGTGGAAATTAGTGAATCGTCATTCACTTACCTTCAAATATTCTGCAATTAGGGTTACGGCATCCCTCTCCCAAGTTGTAGAATATTGTGTTGGGTCCTAGCCTTAGTATTTCATTTGGGTTATTTACTAAGGACTCAATCTATCAACTAACTTGAATTCGTTTTCTCCCGTTTTGTAGATGTCAAAGTTCGACAACTATGGTCTTCCCAAATCCCGTGGAACAAGCATTCCACATGAAGATGATATTCCACCATTCGATCGAGGAACAAGAAATCATGCTTCGCTTCCTCCTCCTCCTCAAATCGTTCTCCCTAACCCACAAAATCGAAATATTGAAAGGTTCAATATCACTCAAGCCCTTTTGGCAAGTAAACATAAAGAAGGAAAGTCAGTGTGTGCACACGTCCTAGGGATGAAGTCACACATTGATAGGTTAAGAATGATGGGATCCGTTGTCGGTGAGGAGATGGCTGTTGATTGGGTTCTTCAGTCACTTCCTAACTCGTGTAGTGAGTTCGTAAGAGAGTACTATATGATGAACCACGACGTGACCCTTATAGATCTCACCTATATGCTTATTGCTGCTGAATCAGCAATGGTTTGGCGCAATAGAAAAGCAAAGTTGATTGGTGAATCTGCCTTCATGGATATAGACAATGGCAACAAAAGACATGCTATGATCGAAAAGTCCAATCATAAGAGAAAGACAATGTCTGAAGTAGTTCCATGTCCTATTCCAAGAGTCAATTTGCTTTTATTGCCAAGAGAAGGGGCATTGGAGACGAAGTTGCCATATTTACCTAAGAGATCTAAGAGATGGGAGAGTCAGAACGTATGGCTCTACTTTAGGTAAAATCCACTATCTAACTCCGTTAAGTTCCTATTCATTGATTCTTAATACATGTTGTGATAAGATTGCATTTGAATGTTTCGCGGGATCGGTGAAAAGAAAGCAAGCTTGATGAGAGAGCAAGATGAATCTAATCACAAGAAATGGATCTTGATCGCATGGAATTGAAGATTAGATTTTGAGCTTAGATAGTTATGAAAGAGTTGTTAGAAATTTTCTTTATGAGATACATAGTTTTCAATGAATTTTTGCATTGTAAGGACAAATGTTTTCCGCTGCTTTTATAAATAAAATAAATTTTGTTTGACTTATTTATTTATTTGTTTATTTCCTTGCAATGAAATCGTTATGAAAATTGATGTTTGCATATTTCTACAACGAATGGATATGATTCTTATTTATGTTATTTATGGAAATATCGAGAATTTACCAAATAGGGAAAGTTTCTCATCGCCCAAGTTTCAATTGGACAGAAATTTGGAATCACGCAACTTGGTTGCATGATGAATGAGAAATTTCATATTTGGAAATTAGACTAATTCGTTGACAAAGTGTCAAGTGAAGGACTAGGAGATCGAGTACACAAAGTTGTGTGTTGATCAAGTTCACCATAAGAGTAACAAAGATATTCGTCATGATTTACTAAGGTTTAGTAAATATGATTATACTTATAAGATTAAGTATAATTTGGAATTGATTAAAAAAGGTTTAAATCAATAGCAAAACGAATAAGAAGAATCAAGTAGGCAAAAGGATAAAAGTTTCTCCATTCTCAGAAGAAGGGAGAGTACCTTTTATGCTTTATGATAGGTCTTAATGATTAAGAACCATATCTCAATTGATCCTCTAAGTAAGTCTTAGTACAATTTTATGTTCAAGAAGAGGAATCAAGGATTGAAGAAATGGCTAAATCAAGAAGTCAGTCAAACTTCATTCCAATAACAAGTCTTAAAGTTAAGATTGTGACAATGAGTGACAAGTATTAAGAAGGTTTATAACATTCATCAAATGTGGAAAGTTGTGACGTCTTGGATAAGACAAAGACCAACTAGGTCCAATTTATGAAGTGTTTTGATAAAAGATACACTAACTCTTGAATATTTGTTTGTCAAGAAATGGTTATTGACAAAAGAATCTTATATGTCAAGGAGTCAGTGGGAGTCTTAATGGTCTTGAAAAGTTTCAAGAACAAATCAAATAGACCTTATCAATCATCACTAGCACACAAGTTGAGGTTTACAACCTATCGTGTTGACATCATTTTGTTTCTATGCCGTTCCAATTGAGTTAATTATGCATATGAGTTCTATGAGTTCCCATTTGAATGCATAAAAGGCAAGGACCTTGATCAATGGAAAGTACATTGATAAGAAAAAGTGAGCTGCTTAACTACTTGGAAGACTTGGTAGGCAGCTGTGCTACCATAAAGGCCAGAAATTGAGATCAAGAAAGTTCGATCCATATGAGTTTGAATTTGTCGTAAACTTTGGTTTTGACAAATTCACATGGATAGGAACACATACACCGTTTAAATCTAAGTGTCATAAGGTTTCCTCCTTCATGAAAATGATTGTGAAGAAATGCTTTCACTAAGAAAGATTTTAAGAAGATAGTGATTATAAAATTGCATTCTCGAATTCAATTATGGTTACGGTATCCCTTTCCACGATTTGAATTGTGAGGTTTGGCAGTTAGTCTTAATTGTTTAGACACACATATGGACTATCTAAGGCAAAGGTGTATAAGTTCAATAAGCCTTGATAAAGGATTATCAAAGCATTAAGTATTAAAAACATGAACTTAAGAAATTCAATAGGTATTGTTTTTCTGAAAGTTAAGATGTTTATGAATACATGTCGAAGCTAGTGGGAGCATAAGTGTTATGTTTTATAATAATCATCATGATAGTGGGAGCATAAATGTTATGTTTGTATGATTATTAAGGAAAGTATTGCAAGGTTAGCAATATTAATTATAGAAAACAAGAGTCATACTTTGCAAAGTCGCAATAGTTGAAAAGTTGTTTTGCTATAATTAAGGGAGAGAATATTATGCTTCATTTCAAATCTAAAGGATTAGGTTGAGAAATGTTAATAAATTTAGTCAAGGGTACATAGTGTGTTCTTAAAATTTCGATTATGATTACGGCATTCCTCTTCACAATTCGAATTTTGAGAACTTAGCAAATAAAACATTATGCGTCGTATCCCATACGCTTCGGGTATAGGATCGATTGCAAATGCTTTAATGTTTGACCATTCTAAAATTTTCCAAATGTCTAGCGCATTTAGAGGGAAAAAGGACTAGAATCGGTTTAGACTAAAATAATTAAACAACTATCAAAGGACAATCCAAAGTTCGACGAGGATTGGTTGCTTGTGAGTAGTTGGAAGCATGGTATTGAATGGACCATATCGACATTATTATGAATAGAAAAGATTCTATTAAGAATGAGTTGTCATATGGAAATTGTGGAAATGTTCCATATTGGATGGACCATATCGACATCATTACGAATAGATAAGATTCTATTAAGAATGAGTTGTCATATGGAAAATATGGAAGCATGTCCATATTGGGAATTGAATATTGAAAATCTATGTCTAGATTAGAAACTTTTATGAAAAAGGATGTTCAAAGGAATGTACTTTGAGTGAGAGACATCATATCTAAGGAATCGTCTTGTAACAATGTCCGATAGTGGACTTTGTAATATCATTGGCAATAGTCTTTGTGACTTTGGTGCAATGAAATCACAAAAGGATCATTGCATAAAATGTTAGAATCTAGCATATTCTACAAGTAGCAAGAATTTGATATTCTTTCACTTATGAAAAGGATTTGGAGTTGTGAAATGAGAATGATTGGAAATGTGTTCAATGTGATCTATTTGTAACACCCAAAGTCTTGAAAGCCCAGAAAGTAAAGGAAACCCTAGATTTAAGGGGGACTCGGCGAGTCCAAGGAGGAACTCGACGAGTCCGAGCGGGATCCGAGTCGAGGAGTAAGTGACCAACTCGGAGAGTCGGCCAAGGCGACTCGGCGAGTAGGGTCTGTGTGAGGAAAACCCTAAATCCGGGGCTTGGAGCCTATTTAATCGTCTTATTCTTCTTCCTAGGGATCCTTTACTGTCTCTCACACCCAGAACGCCGCATCCTAAGCCTCCATTGTGCTCATTCAAGCTTTTAGCCATTTTTGAGTGGTTTTAAGGAAGAAGAAGAAGTGGGAATCTTTGAAGCATCAAGGAGTGGACTTGGATCCGAAGTTTGGGGAACATTTATGAGCATTTGAAGGTATTAAGTCGTTCCTCTCCTTTAGATCTTCTTTGGTTATGATTTTTGGGGCTTTTAAGCCATGTCTAAGATCAATCTCGAGCTTGAGGTCCAGATCTGAGGTTGCTACCTCAGATCCATGCTTGTTTTGGTTTAGAATCCCGTAAAGTATCATCCATTGAGTGGATTTTGGAGCATCTTGGTCTTAAACCCTAGTTCATGGTGTATTTTGCCTAGATCTCCCTCTCTACACGTAAAGTTTGCAACTTTACGTGGGGGATAGGCTTGGGAAGGGTAGATCTACAGTTTGGAGTCCATGCATGACTCGAAAGTCCTCTGCATGAATGTAGATCTGAATGGACTCGGCGAGTCCTTCGAGTGGACTCAGCGAGTAGCTTGAAGACGAGGAGGAACTCGACGAGTGGGATGAACAGCTCGTCGAGTCAGATGAAGATGGGCATGAACTCGACGAGTTGGATGAACAACTCTGCGAGTTGGTTGAAGATTGCCTTGTGCTCGGCGAGTCTGTTCTTAGACTCGACGAGTCAGGTCGAGTGGTCCCAAACCCTTCGAGTTACGACTCGATTCAGCGAGTCGAGCCAGGACTCAGTGAGTGAGACAGGACAGGATTCGGGAATCAGTAGACTCAGTGAGTCAGGGGCAGACTCGGCGAGTCAAGTCGCATTAGAAGGACTTTGAGCATAAGAACTCGGCGAGTCAGTAAGTGGACTCGGCGAGTAGGGTTGACCTGGAAGGTTGACTTTGACCAGGACTTTGACTTGGACCAGAGTTGACTTGGTTGACTGCCGGGGGTCAGTTAGACTAAGTGTGGTATTGATATTGGTAGCTCGGGGAGCTAGTGGAGCAGCAGTTGGAGTCAGTGGTCAGGTAGCGGTCAAAGGGTTAGCAACAGCAGTTCAGCAGTATCAGGTGAGTTTCCCTTTGTATGAATGGGTCTACGGCCACAATGCCGGCCCATGTAGTTATGAGTAGAAGACCCGGGGGTTAGCCCTAGGCACAATATGCTAGTATGATATTTGGACGAGGTCCAATGATAGAGGGCGGGTGCCCAAGGAATGGTTTATGCGATAGTTTATACTTGTTGTCTGTGTGATACTTGTATGTGCCTGGTAGGGAGGTGAGGGTGGGCGAGGTCTCGTATCTCACCAATAGCAGAGTGTGGATGGTGTTCCACATCTCAGTAGCAGCAGTCCAGGGGCGAGGCCCAAGTTAGGAAAGGAGTGAGGGTGGGCTGGGCCCGTATCTCACTATCAGCAGGAGTATGGACGAAGTTCCATGACTCATCAGTAGTAGGACACGGGCGGGGCCCAGGGATAGGCGAGGCCTTAGAGCAAGAGTTGTTAGTATATGTTTAGCTTATGTGATGTTATGTGATACGTGTATGTGCTATTATATGTTAGTGGGCGGGGCCCTGTGACAGGCGAGGCCTAAGCGAAACAGATCTGTATCCGAGCGGGGCTCGAAGCCAGGCGGGGCCTGGAGCGGCGGGGCCGTTGTAGCGGGCGAGGCCCGAGGTAAGGGGCGAGGCCCAGGATAGCGGGCGTGGCCCAGTATTTGCAGTATGTGTTAGTTGCAGCTAGATAGAGGGCGTGACCCAGTATGTGCAGTGTGCAGTTATGTGCATGGTATGTGGTAGGGTGGGGAACTCACTAAGCTTCGTGCTTACGGTTTTCAGTTTTGGTTTCAGGTACTTCCGGTAGCGGATGATGGAGCTCGGGATGATCGCATGGCACACACCATAGTTTTTACAGCCTGGGAATGTTTACTCTGATAACGAATATGTATTTTGGAAACTAATACTTTGTTTATGTCTGAAAACAATGAATCTACTTAACGTAATGTTTTATTAAAAGAAATTTTTAGTCTTAAATTTTGGGATGTTACAAGTTGGTATCAGAGCCTTGGTTTGAGGGATTCAGGCATACTCTCGGGTGTGCCTGAACTCAAACTGAGGGGTCGGATAAAAAGTTTTCAAAAGTGAAAAACAGTTTTGTAAAAAGAATTTTGAGAACGAAAAATAGTTTTAGAAAAGCAAAAAGAATCTAGAAAGAGAAGAATTTTGAAAAGAGAAAAAGGGGTGTGGTGAATGCAATCAGCCGAGCTCAAGTAAGTACCCCAAAATATCCGTACAAGTTTATGTTATGATTATCAGTTGATAGAACAGCATGTTAGAATAGGACTAAGGATCTAGGGATGATGCCTTATGTTCCTGTTATTTGTGCTTTTGAGTTGCATGATAGTGTTGTTTATACAGTAGTAGGATAGCCTGTTTAGGTTATGCCTGAGTTTATGAGTTGTGTTGCATGCTAGTTCAGATTCTTGCTATGTGAATATGATTGCTTGAGTATGTTATGGTTAGATTTTCCCTTGTCCAAATGCTACTTGCTTTGTGCATTGTGGGACTCTGAGCGATGGGAGTTAGCCATTAGGTGGATACGACACGCCACATGTGATCAGGGTTGAATAATCTCAGAGTGTTGGATTTGGTCCTATTGCGCAGCTCTTGTCTGAGTCCAACCGTTGTAGGAACGAGTCTTTTACTTGAAGGATTATCTGAGCCTCGTCACATGTGACGGTATCCAGGTGATGGCTAATTGGCATCCCAAGGAGACCTTCAGCAGCTGAGGACTGGTTTGAGTTGAGTCAAAGGTTTCCCTAGGTTAAGCCTTGGACGAGGTAGTGCCGAGAGCAGTATTAGTGGATAAGGGACTTGGTGGAGTCGAAGCAATTCCTGAGGAAAGTACGGATAGATGTGGAAGGTAGTATGGGCCCATACTACTGAAAGCAGAGGATCCGTACTCGATTCGGGAAAGGCCGAGACAAGACTAGGAACCTGGTAGGGTATGGGGGGTCTCACATCAGTGATGAGTATTCTGATAGTGGTTGTGTTATATGTTTCAGCATGGTGACGTTGCGAGAGAGACCATCGGGCAGATCAGGCGCCGGAGAGGGATCAGACTCGGGTTCAAGGGCCGAGCAGCCCGAGGAGCGAATGAGGGAGTTGATATCCGCCAAGGTTGCGCGCAGTATGCTAGATCAGACTCCTGTGATCTTTGGCACGGTCAAGGAGGGTATACTGGAGATTTTGGATGAGGGGCTGGGAACCTTCCGTACCGAGATGATGGCTTTGCTAGGAGCGCATACCTTGACATTTCGAGAGTTCAGGGCCTGTGGGGCGCCAGATTATCATGGGGCTAGGGACCCTATTGCTAGCAACAGATGGTTGGCTGATGTTGCCAATGCTTTTCGTACGAGCAAGTGTCCTGAGGGAGACAAGGTTAGACTCGCCTCCTGTCTTCTGAAGGACAGAGCGAAGGATTGGTGGGAGGAGATTGGCCATGTTTTGGGGGATGATGCCGCGTTGGACGTGATGACTTGGAGCGATTTCTCGGCCAGGTTCAGAGCGGAGTTTTCGCCGATTATTGAGGTGCAGCAGCTGGCACGAGAGTTTCAGGATTTGACGCAGACTACTGAGACTGTGGCGGAGATCACCGCCAAGTTCAGCGAGAGGGCTCTCCTTGTACCGCAGTATGTCGTGGATGAGGAGATGAAGAAGGCTCGGTACAATGAGATGTTGAGGGATGACATCAGGGAGTTCGTGAGCAGATCCAGCTGTAAGACGCTGGAAGATATGATTTCTCGGGCTAGAGAAAGGGAAATTGATTTGGAGCAAATCCGGAAGAGGAAGCCGGATGAGGTTCAGGTAGCTGCGAGTTCGGGCAAAAGGCCCAAGGGATCGGATTCGAGATTGAGGGATCATCAGGACCGCAGTCGGTGTGGAAAGTGTGGCAGGGCGCACGGGGGCGCGTGCAGGAGTGGTAGCGGTGGTGAGTCTGGCTGTTTCAAGTGCGGTCAGACTGCTTATTTCAGCAGGGATTGTACTGTTACCGCCGTGCAGGGATCAGACTTGATATGTTTTCATTGCAATCAGCGGGGCCACAAGAAGGCCCATTGCCCCAGTTTGTCTTCGGCAGGACGGGTGATGGCACCCGCCCCTGCAACCTTGAGGATCACGGATGGCTGTCAGGGCCGGGTAGAGGCACCTGCAGCAGGGAGCAGGGCTTTTCAGATGACGACCTTGGAGACGCGAGCAACGCCGGACGTTGCAGGTATGCAATTTTCCATTTTTGGTTCTCTTATTTTATGCATGATTTTATTGTTATGGTTCTGCATCATTATCGGTAATAGTATTTCATTTTGAGTGGTTGATTGTGATCGAGTTATATGCCATCTGCATACCTTGTATATTGGATTGGTAATTAAGGGAAGAGTTCTATTGGAGAAGGTTGCCTAGGATGCAGTAACTGTAGCATGTCTGGGAGGAACTTGGTATGTCTCGCTAGATCGGAGTCGTATAGTGTTAGAGATGGATTGGTTAGATCCCTAGCTATGGTGAGCTTGGGTTCCTCAGAAGATCGATTATGGAATGGTAGCAAGGGTTGGGATTTCTTTTGAGTATTGAGCAAGAAGGGGTAAGCAGGATCGAAGTGGGGGAGAATCCTCCAAGTGTGCAAAGGTAGGAGCACACAGACCCAGAATGCGTATGTGACCTCCGAGAAGAAAATAAATAGTTCAGCGTTGGATGGTTTGAGGATTCAGGGTTGGGAGTTTGAGAAACTCCCCATCAGTTGTTGCGTGTGTTGGTAATGGTTAATGGGTGATTGGGAATTCGGGTTGTGGATCGCCCGAAGGACTCGAGGGAGTCGGAGTGAGGATCTTGAGAGCTGATGGCACATGGGTGCCTTTGTATTAGCAGTCAGTGGTAGGAGGTGATGTAAGACTATGGGTAAGCCGTAGCATCCCTTAGTAGATTCGTCAGCGGAGTTGGGGCGAGGCCCTTATCTCCTAGTAATCTGGTAGGGATCAGGAATGGGTAGTGGATGAGATTGATAGGGAGCTTGCCTGTATAGCCCTAGAAAGGTGAGACCTTGGGAGAGGCCGCTCCAGGATTCAGTTGGGTGAGACCCGTGGGCGAGGCCCGTATGAGATTAGCAGTGTAGGTGAGACCTGGGAGCTGGGTTGCTCAGTAGTATGGTTGGGTGAGACCCGTGGGCGAGGCCCGTGAGTTTAGCAGCACAGGTGGGACCTGGTAGGGACCTTAGTGTCGAATTAGGGGATCGGGGATCCCAGGTTTGTAGTGCCTGAATAGCAGAATAGATTGAGCAGTTTTAGGGGTCGAAGCTTCTTTGGAAGTCGCTGGGAGCGACTAGTGGTGGTGTTGGGTCTAGCTACCGGCGGGAGCCGGTAACCCAGACATTGATAGGGTGGTAGAGACCAGGGGGGTCTCAGTTCGTCCGAAGTCAGAAGAGGAGTAGCAGAATTGCCAATCAGTGGCAGTGCGAATATGCAACATATGGTGGGATTCAGTTAGTTGATCGTGAGGTGCTCGGCACCAAACCATAGTAGAAGGAAATGCCCAGTGGGTATTGGCGATAATGACCCGTACTGGTAAGCGGGGGGGTGATGGAGTTGGTGAAGGATAGGGCCTTCACAGTGACAGAAGGAATAGTTGGTTATGGGGTTTTTGCCTAGGGAAGGAAAGGAATTGCGCAAGGAAAGAAGGGGTGAACCCTTATAGGTTCAGTGCAGTACTCGGTGAGTACCGGGTGGATTATCGGTTGAGTAAGTTGTGTTTCCAGAATGTTCAGGGTCAGGGTTGACCCGAGATGATTATCCGCAAGGTTTAGTCAGAATGATCGGGCGGTAGGCTAGCGAAGGAAGGCAACTAGTGTTACATTAATGGGTTGGGTATTGAAAGCAGACCGCAGGCGGTGGGCCATAGCAAACTTCGAGGACGAAGTTTAGTTTAAGTGGGGGAGAGTTGTAACACCCAAAGTCTTGAAAGCCCAGAAAGTAAAGGAAACCCTAGATTTAAGGGGGACTCGGAGAGTCCAAGGAGGAACTCGACGAGTCCGAGCGGGATCCGAGTCGAGGAGTAAGTGACCAACTCGGCGAGTCGGCCAAGGCGACTCGACGAGTAGGGTCTGTGCGAGGAAAACCCTAAATCCAGGGCTTGGAGCCTATTTAATCGTCTCATTCTTCTTCCTAGGGATCCTTTATTGTCTCTCACACCTAGAACGCCGCACCCTAAGCCTCCATTGTGCTCATTCAAGCTTTTAGCCATTTTTGAGTGGTTTTAAGGAAGAAGAAGTGGGAATCTTTGAAGCATCAAGGAGTGGCCTTGGATCCGAAGTTTGGGGAACATTTCTGAGCATTTGAAGGTATTAAGTCGTTCCTCTCCTTTAGATCTTATTTGGTTATGAGTTTTGGGGCTTTTAAGCCATGTCTAAGATCAATATCGAGCTTGAGGTCCAGATCTGAGGTTGCTACCTCAGATCCATGCTTGTTTTGGTTTAGAATCCCGTAAAGTATCATCCATTGAGTGGATTTTGGAGCATCTTGGTCTTAAACCCTAGTTCATGGTGTATTTTGCCTAGATCTCCCTCTCTACACGTAAAGTTTGCAACTTTACGTGGGGGATAGGCTTGGGAAGGGTAGATCTACAGTTTGGAGTCCATGCATGACTCGAAAGTCCTCTGCATGAATGTAGATCTGAATGGACTCGAAGAGTCCTTCGAGTGGACTCAGCGAGTAGCTTGAAGACGAGGAGGAACTCGACGAGTGGGATGAACAGCTCGTCGAGTCAGATGAAGATGGGCATGAACTCGACGAGTTGGATGAACAACTCGGCGAGTTGGTTGAAGATTGCCTTGTGCTCGGCGAGTCTGTTCTTAGACTCGACGAGTCAGGTCGAGTGGTCCCAAACCCTTCGAGTTACGACTCGAGTCAGCGAGTCGAGCCAGGACTCAGTGAGTGAGACAGGACAGGATTCGGGAATCAGTAGACTCGGCGAGTCAGGGGCTGACTCGGCGAGTCAAGTCGCGATTGGAAGGACTTTGAGCATAAGAACTCGGCGAGTCAGTAAGTGGACTCGGTGAGTAGGGTTGACCTGGAAGGTTGACTTTGACCATGACTTTGACTTGGACCAGAGTTGACTTGGTTGACTGCCGGGGATCAGTTAGACTAAGTGTGGTATTGATATTGGTAGCTCGGGGAGCTAGTGGAGCAGCAGTCGGAGTCAGTGGTCAGGTAGCGGTCAAAGGGTTAGCAGCAGCAATTCAGCAGTATCAGGTGAGTTTCCCTTTGTATGAATGGGTCTACGGCCACAATGCCGGCCCATGTAGTTATAAGTAGAAGACCCAGGGGTTAGCCCTAGGCACAGTATGCTAGTATGATATTCGAACGAGGTCCAATGATAGAGGGCGGGTGCCCAAGGAATGGTTTATGCGATAGTTTATACTTGTTGTCTGTGTGATACTTGTATGTGCCTGGTAGGGAGGTGAGGGTGGGCGAGGTCTCGTATCTCACCAATAGCAGAGTGTGGATGGTGTTCCACATCTCAGTAGCAGCAGTCCAGGGGCGAGGCCCAAGTTAGGAAAGGAGTGAGGGTGGGCTGGGCCCGTATCTCACTATCAGCAGGAGTATGGACGAAGTTCCATGACTCATCAGTAGCAGGACACGGGCGGGGCCCAGGGATAGGCGAGGCCTTAGAGCAAGAGTTGTTAGTATATGTTTAGCTTATGTGATGTTATGTGATACGTGTATGTGCTATTATATGTTAGTGGGCGGGGCCCTGTGACAGGCGAGGCCTAAGCGAAACAGATCTGTATCCGAGCGGGGCTCGAAGCCAGGCGGGGCCTGGAGCGGCGGGGCCGTTGTAGCGGGCGAGGCCCGAGGTAAGGGGCGAGGCCCAGGATAGCGGGCGTGGCCCAGTATTTGCAGTATGTGTTAGTTGCAACTAGATAGAGGGCGTGACCCAGTATGTGCAGTGCGCAGTTATGAGCATGGTATGTGGTAGGGTGGGGAACTCACTAAGCTTCGTGCTTACGGTTTTCAGTTTTGGTTTCAGGTACTTCCGGTAGCGGATGATGGAGCTCGGGATGATCGCATGGCACACACCATAGTTTTTACAGCCTGGGAATGTTTACTCTGATAACGAATATGTATTTTGGAAACTAATACTTTGTTTATGTTTGAAAACAATGAATCTACTTAACGTAATGTTTTATTAAAAGAAATTTTTAGTCTTAAATTTTGGGATGTTACACTATTTCACAAAGTAAGTGTGCATGCTAGGAGCATGGGACAAGTGTTGTAATTCAAGTAAGAAGTTGATTACCCGAAACGGCAAATAATGAGTAATCAATATGGTGATAAATAAAAGGCGTTTTATTTATACTCAAAGGTTTGAGGCCATATGGGATTAGTATTATTCTTGTGTTTCACATTTGCATGTTTTGACTTCCAGAATAATTGAGTTTATTAAGAATAATCGAATTATTCGAACATGCCACAGTCGTTCATATGTTGGAAGTAGATATGAATGAAGACTGTCGTGAATTGGTGTGTGGCTTGTCTAAAGAGCATTAGACATAAGCAAATGTTTGCTGCAACATTCATGAGTGCTTATGAATGTGATTTGAGCATTGGATTAAACCCACGCTCACTTGGATCACTCCATGGATTGTATCACAAGTGATTGGTGAGATGATAACATCTTATATTCTTGAAACCAAGATGTGTGAGTTGTATCTTGCGAATCGGTTGCACATTGATAATATGTAAACGCACTAGTAACTTGGTGTTATAAAACATATTATTGTGTGTGATTCGGTGAGTGAGTGCAAGCGAGCATTGTATCAAAGTTTATCCGTTCCTTTTATCCAAAGTAGGATAAAAGCGATATCTTTGGGCTCTCGATGGTTTAGTGATGACAAACGTAAATGCTCGGCCGGGCTAGGGCTAATTTGATTTGTTCAATTAGTCAGTCGTCATAAATCGGGAATCAAGATATAGTACAAAGAGAATGATTTGAAATCATATCTCATATGATATCTAGAATGGAGGAATATATGATCCCTTATCTAAGGACACGCGTATCTGATAGGATCAGAGTTGACAGCGGCTTTGGAAAGCTACGATTGCAGATCAGGATCTGAAGACATACGCATAATTGTTATTAGACTTATCCAAGTGGGAGACTGTTGGATTAGTGTCTAAGTCCATAACTATTTTGGTATGTACTTGACCCGATGGTGCATGGTCCTTTTGGGTTGCCTTCACCAAAGCAACTTGATTGGAGAAATAACTAGAGAGAGAGGTTATTATGATTTATTAATATGTTATAAGAGTATTATATTAAAGGAGAAATCATATTTGTTTAATTAATATTGGTCAATAATTAATTAAGAATTAATTTTGTGATCAAGTGTAATTAATTAAACTAAAGGGGCTGAATTGTAATTATGTGATAGTTACAAAATAAGGTAAGGATTATCTTATTAATAGGTTGGACGAATTTAAGGTGATCAGGCCTTAGAATTTGACTAGGATAAGGGTTTTCAAGGCTTATCTTATGGTTACTTGATGGGTAAGCAACTAGATAAGGATAAGGACTAAAACCCTAATCTCTACACCTATATAAAGACCCCAAGGCTCATGAATTCGTCCATGCCTTCCCAAGAGGTCCTAGAGACGAATTCTTATACCTCTCCTCTCTTTTTATACCTTCTCCATTTGCTCTTGGTGTTTGTGAGCCATTAGAGGCACTACACTTGTGGTGCTTGCTTTCAAGACTTTAGGTTTAAAGATTTAAGTTGTTATTACAATATAACAACAAGAGGTATGTAATATAACCTTCTTGGTTAATTTCAAAAATAGCAATCATGATTAGGGTTTTATTATGTGTTCATAATGTTGTGTATCTAATAGTGAAAACATAGATCCAATGCTAGGGTTGCATGTACACATAGGATTGTTTGTATAAAACCTATCAGGAACTAGGTTGGACATGAGTACAGCCTACCATCCACAGACCGATGGAAAAAGTGAGAGAACTATCCAAACCTTAGAAGATATGTTACGAGCCTGTGTGATTGACTTTGGGAAAGCATGGGATACCCATTTACCCCTTGTCGAATTTTCCTACAACAACAGTTATCACACGAGCATAAGGGCAGCTCCATTCGAGGCCCTCTATGGCCGAAAGTGCAGATCCCCTTTGTGCTGGGCTGAGATGGGTGATACCCAGTTATCTAAGGGACGAGTTCTCGAAAGCACTCTCACGGGTCCGGAGATCATTCGTGAAATGACAGAGAAGATCGTTCAAATTCGTGAATGATTGAAAGCCTCTAGAGACCGAAAGAAAAGCTATGCTGACAAGCGAAGGAAACCGTTGGAATTCCAGGTAGGCGACCGAGTTCTACTGAAGGTCTCACCATGGAAGGGCTTGATACGCTTCAGAAAGCATGGGAAGCTCAATCCAAGATACGTTGGGCCTTTCGAGATCCTTGCCCGAATCGGCCCTGTAGCTTACAAACTCAATCTACCGCGCGAACTCAGTAACGTACATCCTACCTTCCACGTCTCGAACTTGAAAAAGTGTCTGTCCGACGAGACTCTTGTTATTCCACTCGACGAGATCAAGATCAACGAGAGCCTCAACTTTGTGGAGGAACCAGTAGAGATCATGGACCGAGAGGTCAAGCAAACAAATCAGAGCTGTATCCCGATAGTGAAGGTTCGCTGGAACGCCAAACGAGGACCTAAATTCACTTGGGAACGAGAGGATCAGATGAAACAAAAAAAAATCCTTATCTTTTCTCTTAGGTATTTGTAACTTCTTATTTGCTTAAATTCTAATTTCGGGACGAAATTCCTTCTAACGGGGGGATGATGTGACAACCCGAAATTCTATTCTGTACAAACAATATCACTTCAATAGAAGTCAGAACAGTCGCAATAAATTTTCAGACTTTTCCGTATAAGTTTGAGTATTTCAGGATTTACACTTAAGGAGATATCAGGAGAGTGGATGCACTAGGGGTTTGTGCAACTCTGTTATTCCAAAACTCTATTATATTAGAGTTCATTTCATGAATAAAATATTTTCTGCCAAAAATCCTAGGACTATATATAGAAATCTGAGCCATTTTCATTCATTAGTTACATTTCCAACTAGAGAAAAACCATTTTCTCTCTCACGGATCTTTGGGTTTTCATCCCAAATCATGAGTACCTCTCTCTAGTTATACTATATGGCTTATAATGTGCTTAATAACATTGATTTCATAACGAAACAGCTAGATTCGAGAGTTTACCGCCCAAGAACACCTTGGGGAGTAAACTCTTTTATGAGGGTAAATTGATGCCTAGTCTCTTCCCCTTGATAAGTAACCACCTTATACTTGTATGTTACTGTTTAAAAGACTAGAAATTATCCATGAACACCAAGAGTAAGGTGTTCACGGCCCAAGAAGTTCTTGGACCGTGAACTCCAAACTTAAGGGCCAAAGAGTGCCTTAACCACTCCTAAAGCCTTAGACAATTACCTAGATTTACTCCTAGTTAAATTAGGCACCTTAAAACATCAAAGACCCATCCCAAAGAGAGATTACAGCCGTAATCTCTTATGGAAATGGTCTTTTGGTTGTGAACATCAATCAAGGGTACCAAAGTGTGCCTAAGGCCTTCATTAGCCTTAGATAATTGCCTAAAACCTATCCTAGATAAGAATGAGACTTGAAAAATACAAAAATATCCTTTTCCATATGAGTTTATGGCAGTAAACTCAAAAGGAAATGGCCTTGGGGCCGTAAACTCCTCAAAGGAGTGTATCTATGCCCTAAACCCTTCCAAGGATTAAACCATCAAGTGGAATTGCTTCTAGGGATCATTTAGAACTTCAAAACACAAAATGACATGAAGCTTAGGAGCTTACGGCCGTAAACTCAAGGGTTTACGACCGTAAACTCTTTGTGTGAGGTTTATTGGAGAGTAAACTCATGTATAGGGTCCTTTGGAACCCTAAACCCATTTGCCTAGTCCCACAACAACTTAGATGAAATCCTTAGGGCTTATAACACTTAAATAAAGTGTTTATCATGTTGTAGGATGCCTTCACATTTTCATTTAGTAGTTTAAGACTAATTGGTTGCATATATATGTGATTATATGTTCATTAGGATCATAGTGTGTGTACAAGTTCTCACTTGACACCTAACAATCCTACACCGTTCAGTTCATACAAACCACCATCTTCAGGTGAGTTCATACCCCTTAATCAATATTTAAATGATTTTAAATGCTTTAATGGGGGGGGGGGGGAATACAAGTAGAAAACAACATGTTATTTAATCACTTATATGTATTTATAACTATGTTTTCATCCAGTAGATTTCACATACTTGAAAATGTGATGCATGAAATGGTTTCCTATCTTAAAAATACCTTGGTAGCTAAAGTATTACATTTGAAATGTTTATTAAAATGACATCAAGTCATTGTTAATTATTGTTCAAAACTCATAGATGTCTTACAAAACCATTTTTACCTTCTTGAACAAAACTATGTCTATACACTTATGTTCTTATATATGTATTGATGTTATAGTTTTCATCCTTCATTCCGTTTCCCACACTCTTGTGTAGCAAGGGTGTATAAACCTGCTTAGACAACCAATTACCTTCCAGTTAACTATTATAGGGATAGTTAGAAGATACAAAACATTATTCCTATTACAAGGAATTATATCAGAGTCAGTTCATTCATGAGTCTATACTATACATTACATGTTACATGAATACACTTACATGAATACATTACATGAATACCTTTACATAGATACATTTACCTATATACACTTACATGAATACTTGTATCTCGATTCACTAGGATGATTTATTAGTACCTTCTGTGTAAATTGTCCTCCTTATCCCAGTTCAACGTGATATCTAGACAGGACTAACCATTCCGAAACCCACTTGTTAGCAACAGTGGTAGATGAACATCTACGGATGCCTACGGTTATGACTTATATTAGGGGTACATTTATGGGACTAACCATTCCTTTGGCCTACTGTTCGCTACAGAGGTAAATGACCATCTACGTATGCCTACGGTTAATACTTATACTAGGAGTACCTTTACGGGACTAACCCTTCCTTAAACCTGCTGTCACTACAGAGGAAAATTGAACAATCTACGGATGTTCAAAGGTTATACATTTCGCTTTACGCGATGTCGTGTTAATCCTAATACAAAAGGATAACACTTACATGATTACATTTTTCCTATTACTTTATTTTGTGATACATTCACATAAACGATGAGTTAGACTAAGTACTGTTTGTAATAGTCAAAAAGAAGGAAAAACTATCATTTTATTAGCAAAACATTCGGGTCTTGGTAGAAGACTACATTTCATACTAGTAGGAAATATGAGATTTTCTAGGGTTTTCATACTTATATCAACTGTTTCATTCAAAGATTTACATAGCATACATAACAACTTTCCAAAACAAGACAATGACACTTAAATACTTATAAATTTACTAGCTTTAGGATGATACTCGCTTTCAAAATCACTTGTATTCCCAGGTCACCAGTAGACAGGTACGATGGCCAAGTTTTGAGAAGACGGAGCACAGACAAGACTCGTCTTTTATTTTGATTGTATATTTTGGTGTCTTATTACAATGAAAGAACACACATGTATTAAAACTTTACTTTTAATGCAATGGATGATGATGTTGCTTGTTTACTACTTTACACTGTTGTAATACTGTACATGACGTCCTCCACCCCAGAACGTTTCCGCCGTTCTTGGTTTTGGGGTGTGACAGATTTTTACATTCTTTTAAATTGCATCCCCACAAAATTATCAATTATACTCCCACTAGATATTTACGATTCTCAACTTTAAAAAAACTTTGGGAGAACCCAAAACTGAGGTCAAAAGCATAGACCTACTACCAATGGGTAACATGTTCACCTACCAAATAGACATCTTAGCCTTGAGCATTTGAATAACCGAAACCCAGCTCGACTGTCTAGACATATTTAAGTTTACAGGTATGCCTAAATAAACAAATTGAAGTTTATCTTGTTTACAACCTATAATAGTTCTCATTTGCTCAACCGACTAAAATCCACACCAAAACCTTAAAGATTTGATTTTTGGAGATTCAACCTCAATTCAGAGAACAAATAGAAGCAATTCAACACAATCACAAGGTTAGATATATTTTTCAAGACCACTCTCCAAGCAACGAAAAATCATCAACATATAAAAAATGAGATATCATCAAATCATTTCTAATCTCAGCTCCTCAGCAGAAAGCAACATCATTTGTATCCTTGACGGCAAAATGCAAACTTTCCATGGCTATAATAAATAAAAATGAGGAGAAGGACTCCTTTTTTAAACCATAATACAACTGGAATTGATGTGTTCAATTAGTAATCTGAATTCAGTCGTCATAAATTGGGAAATCGGGAAATGAAATTTTGGATAATGAGATTGATTTTGATCCATGTCTCATGTCCATATGATATCTAAAAGAACGGATGAATATTTAATCACTTATCTAAAGGACAAATATTTGATCGTATCAGAGTTCCGTAGTTGCTTTAGAAAGCACCATTTGCTATTTAATTTAGAAGTTATATCAATAATTTAGTTTTAGAATTGTCCAAGTGGGAAACTATTGGATTAAGTGTCTATGTCAATAACTAAATTACTATAATCTTGAATTATTAGCAAAGTTCCTTTTAGGTTGCCCCTAAACCTAGTAGTGGACTGGAATGTTATTTGGAGAGAGAGACTGATTTACTAATTTATTAGATGATTAATAAATTAATTAGAAATCAAAATAAATAATTTATTAATATATTATGAGAATAATATATTAATTAGAAATCGTATTATTTAATTAAGAATTAAGCATAAATTAATTGGAATTAATTAAAAGTGGAAGGACTAAAGGTGACATTACTCAAAAGTTGAACATCGACTAATTCTACAACCTCCACAAGAGAATTGGGGGGGGGGGGGGGGGGGGGAGAGGAGGGGGGGGGGGGGGGGAGTCTAGATGGTTTTAGGGGTTTTTTTGGGCATTAAGGAAACCTAGGAGTCCTTAAGGAGCAAGGAAAAGGGATAATGATTATCTAAGAAAACCTGCCTTATCATATTTCCCTTAGTCATCTATATAAACCCTCCTACGGGTTCATAATTTCGTCCATCCTTCTACAAGATTGAAATCGTTGCCACTTGTTATGTATGATCACCATTTGTCTCGTTGACTCGCTCTATTTCACGCCATTGTGAAATTTGTGCCGCAATTGACCGTTTAACTTTGACTTTCGTTGACTTTCTCATAATAGTAACATACTTTCTTTTCAACTTCAAACAACCATAACTTTTTCATATCTCCGTTTTCAACGATTTTTATATCTACGAAATCGCCTCGAGTAATCTATCACTTTCTTCCACTTACTATTGTCAATTCTTATACAATAATACCTTTTATAAATATTATAACAAGTGTTACACCAAAGCTCTTAACAAACAGCTAAGCCAATGTTTGATCCCCAAATTCCACCATTTAGGCCTCCAAATTATAGTTTCTCTATATTTTTGTGAAATTTCCTTTTTTATTTTTATTTTAGTTTAATGACAAAATATGTGTTTTAATTATCTTTTGAATTTCATTCTTTTATTTACTATCTTATTTTGAGGATTCTAATGTCATTTTCAGTTTTTCAATAATTCGGCATAATGCCAAATTTATTCTCCTTATATATCAAATCTTTCATAGTAGGCCATTAAATTAGTAAAAAAAAATCTCTTTCACTATTTTATGTTCTTGATTTGATCCTCTATCCGGAGTACCATTATCTCTACTCATTTTTTTTGTTGGTTAGCCATTTACCGCATATTGTAAGAGAGCTTGTCGAACATAGACATTTTGACTCTATTCTTGTAGCCTCTTCGTTTCTTCTAAAATCTTTCAGATTGTTGTTCCTGCTTAAGTTCTTAGTAGTTGGTTAAAACAACGAGTCTATTAGTTCGTCAATCATGATTCGGTTTTCTGTTCTTTATACGAAATACATTTCAAAGGTTTCTTTGATATTCTTTCGAACTGTTTCATTAGTCTAATAATTGGCCTAAAAGAAATACATCTCATATTTACACATTAGCACATCAATTTTTATTTAGATCACGAAAAGCCACGTGTACTACATCACTGACCATGTACACGAATTACATGTAATGTACAATATCAGTGTCGAATTAAAAGAGTCAAGAAAAATATAAGTTCTAGATTTCTGATTGGAACAACGTTGGTAGAAGGAAGTGATGCTACTCTTCCCAGTTATGTTTAATGGGTATAAGGCAAAGTGGTAATTTCCTATGGAGAACAAGAGAACCCTCCTCCAGCATATCCAAATCTTCGTTCTTCACTCCACCAGGAATTTTCCAATCATACCAATACAAAAGGTTTGCGATGGTGAACTCAACAGTCGCTGGAGCTGTTTTCACCGCTGGGCAAGTTCTTCTTCCCCCTCCGAAGGGAACCATCTCATAATTCCCCCCTCTGAAATCCACCTCAAGATTCTCAAACCTTTCTGGGTAGAACTCAGCCGCATTCTCCCCCCATTTGTTTGGATCTCTTCCTATTACCCACCCATTAATTAAAACCATCGTATCTGGAAGCACGTCATAACCACCTATTTGGCAATGGCTTAAGCTTTCATGTGGGAGCAACAATGCGGCTGGAGGGTGCAATCTTAGTGTCTCTTTCACCACCATCTTCAAGTAGGTCATTTTTGAGACATCCATTTCATCTAGCTTTTGTTTTCTCCCTGCGCAATTTCGGATTTCGCTTTGCAACTTTTGCATCACTCTCGGACTTCTAATGATCTCGGACATTGCCCAAACCATCGTTGCAACGGTTGTATCAATTCCTCCAGTAAAGATGTTCTGAAAACTTATTTCGCATTAGTTATATAAACAATTGCACTCCATAAAAATATTAAAAATATGCATGATATGTATGTATACCACTATAAGAGATTTGATTTCTGTTTTAGTCAACCGATCATCATCAGAAGCATTATCCATCGAAGACAACTCAAGCAAGGTATGAAGAAAATCCTTGTCATCATCATCAACTTGGTCATTAATATGAATCTTGTGATCATGGTCATCAACGTGCGACTGGATGTAGGCATCAAGATTGCGACAAACTTTTCCTAGCTTATGATTCCTTCCACTAATTTGATCAATTATTTTACCTAACCATGGAAAAAAATCACCGAAGGATGGATTCATTAACTCCAAGACTTCATCAAGTATCATTTCGAACGAAGGACCTTTCAGTGGTTGTTCTCTGTAGTTCAAGCCAAGCGCCACCTTAAAAGTCACCGCCTTTACTAATGCAAAAAACAACTCGTTTAAGTTTATCGCATTGTTTGATGGATGTAACGACACAGACCGAAGCATGATCTCCACCTCGGTTAACAACACATGGTTAGAGAGTCTAGCTCTATTGGGGCCCAGGAATTCAGATACCAAAACCTTGCGCATCTTCCTCCAGTGATTGCTGTAAGGTGTGAAGGCAGTGTCCACATAGTTGTATGTTAGTTGCTTGGTGGTCTTGTTTATTGGACGAGAACACAGTATGTGATCTTGATCTTTAAGGACTTGTTTGGCCATGGCAGAAGAAGAGATTATAACGCAAGGTTTTGAACCAATTTTGAGTAGCATAATTGGGCCATATTCTTGGGAAAGTTTCCAAAAGGCTAGATGACGAGGTTGGCCTAGTAGTTGATGCATGTTCCCAATAAATGGAAGCTTTGGAGGGTTTGGTGGAAGCTTAGGGGCAACCATGGACGACTTATTAGATTTAAGAGTATAGAGAAAGATGCAGAACATGGAGAGGAAAAGTAGTGTTGGGAGAAGCCATGAAGGGAAGATAGAAAAGATCTCCATGTGACTAGAACTTTTGAGGTGGTTTGATTTCCGTATTCCAAGTTTATGTACCTTCATTTATAGTGAGGCTTCACGCTTGGATGTATATACCTACCATGAACATAAAAGTACGTCCTATCACATCCCCATTACTAGATATATACTTATTTTGTAATTTTGTAATATTTTTTTTACAAAATATTCACCCCTAAATATTTATTGTATTTTAGATTTAAGGTTTAAATGGTTTACAATAACGAATGGAGTAGTTAAAAAATAGAATCACCTCAAAATTATCTGATGAATATGTTGGTAACTAGTAAGTAGTAAGCTTGCGTCCATACATTTTCTTAATAACTTATTGCATAAATGAACTTTAGAGTAAAGTCAACTTGATTATTTAACAGTCTGAGTTTTAAAACGTGTACTATCATTTTTTTTTTCTTCTTTGATTTAATTTCTTATATATACGTGTAGTCAAAGTATAAGATTCGAGAGTTGATTAAAGTATATGGTCTATCGCGCGATATTCGCTCCTATTCACTAAGTATATATCTCTACTAATTTTATATTATATAAATATTATTTAATATGCTTAAGCAATATAATATTAATATTATTAGACCATATAATTTTGAATAATATATATATATATATATATATATATATATATATATATATATATATAGAGAGAGAGAGAGAGAGAGAGAGAGAGAGAGAGAGAAATGTTATTGTGTTTTAACAATGTATACAAGCCGGTCCCAGAGGGTGGAAGATAGGGGCGATCGTCCAGGACCCATCTTTTAAAGGGACCCAAATTTTTTATGGAAATTGCGAATTTTATGGAATGCTTAATTCTTTTAACTTTAAAATCTGTTTTTTATAATAATTCGAACATTCTAACAGAATGATTTATGGTTATCTTGAAAAAAAAATTATTCTCATGTTATCAAAAGTAATAAAATCAATAATTACATTCATTCTTAAAGAATACAACTATGAACACAAATACATTTATTCTGAAAAAATACGACTAATAATAGTTAACAGTTATATTTTTTCTTAAAAAATAAAAGCAATAATGGTTAAAGAAAAATAATAAAAACATTGAAATCTAAGTAAAACACTTATACATTCTAATAGAATATTATTGTTAATCAATTATGACAGAATATGTTGCTAATTGATTTTAGAATATTGTTGCTACTTCTTCTCACATATTGACATTATGTATGTGAATGATAAAATTGATTTCCAACATTTAATTGACTTGGTTTGCTTTCCAACATTTCGTTAACATTGCTTTCGTTTCCACATCAGTGACAACCTCTTCAAAGCTAAAATCCATAAAGAAAAACATAATAAACTTTATGATAGAACGGTTGTAGTAGAATAATTCATTTTGATAGAATGATTCTAGTTGCTTTTACATCTTCTTATATGAATAAGAATTTTTTAACAGTTTCTTGGCATTCAATATCCATTTATGTTCTGTAACTTTAATAACATTTAACGGACAAGAATAAGAATCAATTAACACCTAATTTACTAACTTCCTGTGAACATCCTTGTTTAGAAATCTCAAACGCTAGTCGCTATACTCAGTGGACCTTGTGAGCTTAGACTCCTTTTGCACTTTAGCCCCTTTTCCTCTAATCTAGTAACAAGAAACATACAGATCAATATATAAAAATCTAAACATAAACTTCAACTGAAATAATGAAAATAAAAAGAATAGTAATCATCCGCCATTAGGGTAAATTTCCAAAAAACAATAAATGTAAAGGAACACAAGAGAAAATATTACAACAATAATGGAGTGTGATGAAGAAACAATCAGATTTAGTTAACTCGATAAAACATAAACACACACACACACAAACCCCACAAAATCTATGGACACATATGAAATTCAAAATTTTAAAAAACAAATTGATGTCCTGGGTTTAGCTAGAGCTCGTTAGAGTATACAACTTTGATATCTACCTTTATACTTAAACAAAAATTGAGAAGAACGGCAAAGTGACAAATGTTCAAAAAAGAAGAAAGGAATACAATTAGATAATGTAATCAAACAAAAAACACAATTAGATAATTTGAAGTACAAATTACATAAATTAACTAAATCAAACGGGTTGTTTAATGTTGGATAGGGGAAGAGATACATATTGTTGTCTGCTTGAGTGAGGGTAACAACATTGTTGACATTAGAGGTACCCCTGAGCACGACACCGGTTTTCTTAACGAGGGAAATGACAATAAGGGTTTTAGAAGCGATGGAAAATATTATCAAGGATTGATGAGCGATGGAGGGTTTAAGGGGGACGCCTTATATTCAGTGGTTGGAAAGGCGTCCCTTCTTCTCTTTCACGTATGTGCAAGAGCAAATGGATTTGTAACACTTGGATTTTTTGTATGTTCTTTTAACTCCTTTATATTTATTTTATCGAAAATTGGTCCTTGGAGTAGTACGCGAGGCATACCACATGGTATGCTTAGCGTACTAGCTGAGAAGCTAGTATGCGAGGCATACCACATTGTACACTTAGCGTACTAAGTAGGGAAGTGATCGCGGGTGCGAGGCCTCGTACGCTTGGCATACGAGGATTACGCTTAGCGTACGTGGAGATTAAGAAACCCTAATTTTAGGGTGTTGCACCCTATATAAAGTACTTAAGTCCCTAGGACCGACCTCTTTACTAGCCTCCAAACCTCCTAAACTCTAATCTCGACCCTTAGTCTCTATTGTTGTGTCTTTGAGCTTTTGAGAAGAATACTGCCCTTATTTTTCTCATTTTGAAGGAGTTAAAGAAGATTGAAGGTGCATTACTTTGTGGGAAGTTTAAAGATCCAAAATCCTCACTCATTTTGCAAATCTTTTGAGGTATCAAGTTTGTACCTTGTCTTCTCCTTGCTTAGATCTCTGCATCTCATGATTTTTTATTCTTTTGGTCCCTTTTGGGTTGGTTTTATGGTTTATGTAGTTTGAGGGGCTTATTCTTTTAGATCTGGGTATATTATGAGATTCTTAAGCTTAAAGGTGCAAGATTTAAGATGTTTATGGTCTCATGCATGCATTAAGTCACCTATTAAGTCCTTTTTAAGCTCAATAGCTCCATTAAGCCATACATGCGCGTAAAGTTAGCAACTTTACGTGATAATCCATCTTAAGGAAGTCAGATCTGAGTTTTGGAATGAAGTCTAAATAGATTAGGAGTTGAAAATGGAAGTTGACTGAATGGAGGAGTACACTGTATGTACAATCCTATATGTGCAGCGTACAAGCCCTAAAGCGTGTACGCTTAGCGTATAGCTGAGTACGCCCCGCGTACTTAGTTGGTCGGGCTTCTGTTTGGGCCATTCTTTTGGGCTTAGATGTTTAGTGCTTTGTTGGGCCATCTGATTTCAAGTGTTTTGGTCTAGGAATATTTTTGGACCTTGAGGAAAGACCCATGAAAGGGGTTGGGCCCAATTTGGAAAATTGAGCCATGATTGGCCTTAGATGATTATTTTGGTATTGGGCCTTTTTGGATTGTAGGTTTGGGCCTTAGTCTTGGACCAAACTAGGTAATGCGTAAAATGGTCTTTTTACCTACTTTGGACTATTGGAATCTAAATATTAATTGTTATTTGGTGTTGATAGCTCGGGGATTAGTCGGCCAGCAGCCAGAGATTTATTCGTGTGATTCAGAAGTTCGAGCTGAGTTTCATAATTGTGCTTAGCGTTTAGAAGGCACCAATGCCGGTCCATGATTTTGATATGTTAGGGTGCTAGATGTCTACGTGACTCTTACATGTGTTATGTATTTGTATGCTTACCGAGCGGGGCCCAATGACCATTTTTATGCTTGTATCTATATGATTATTGCATGTGTATGTGTTTATATGCTATGTGTTTATATGTATGCGGGGCGGGATCCGATCTATATATCGAGTCGGGCCCGATGTCGGGCGGGGCCCAATAACGGACGGGGCCCATTCTATGTTTATTATGTATGATATGTGGTATGTTGGGGAACTTACTACGTTTTGTGCTTATAGTTTTCCATTTATGTTTCAGGTACTTCCAGTTACAAAGGGAAGTGCTCGAGTTCATTGAAGGGAACACACACCACCTCGTTCCACATTTTCTTGATTTACTCTGATATGATATGTTGATCGATACATTTGGTTATCTGGATTTTTATGATGATGTATTTGGATAACAATTTTCTTAAAGTTAAAATGAAATTTTCGGATCTTATTTTTTGGACGTTAGAAGTTGATATCAGAGCCTTAGTTTGAGGGATTTGAACATACTCTCTGGTGTGTCTGAACTCAAACTGGGGATTTTGTTAAAGATTTTGCAAAAAGAAATGCATTTTTAAGAAAAGAATTTTTCTAAGACAAGAAAGGGTGTGTGTATGTAATCAGCCGAGCTCAAGTAAGTTTTCCCAAAATACTCATACATGTTATATGATATTATTTGATTTGTGAATTTGTGAATCACATGCTAGTTAGGGCTAAGGATCTGCTCAGTTTTTGCATGATAGAATGCTAAGAAAGATGCATTTGTATGTCTTTTGTATGAGCTTGTAGACTTGCATGTTATTACTGATCAATCAGTGATAGGATGGTCTGATTAGTTGATGCTTGGTTCTGGTTACTTGATGCTTGAATGTTGCTTGCTTTGTTCTTTTAGAACTTCTTATTAGCTTCAGCTAACTAGTAAGTGAATATGCTAAGTTACATATTATGGGAACTAAATAATTTTAGAAGGTTAGGTTTTAACTCTATTGCGCAACTCTTGTCTGAGTCCAACCGTTGTCGTGTGAGACCTTTCATTCGAAGAATTATATGGTTTTAGTGATATGTAATTGTATTAGTGAGCTAGTTAGAGGAAGTTAGTGGGAGTTCCTTTTGCAACAGATGGCGAAGAGTGGTATGGAGTTTGCCCTAGGAAAACCTAGGATGAGATCTAGTGTTGGGAGCCTTATTTTGTTGAGGGTTATTCGTATGGATATAGGGTGACTTGGCAGATTCAAGGAAATCCATGAGGAAAGTACAGATAGATGTGGAAGGTATTATGGGCCCGTACTACTAGTAGCAGAGGATCTGTACTCGAGTCAAGGAGGGATGCGATAAAACCAAGAAGGTTGTAGAGATTATGATCCTTCGATGTATTCTAATGCTTATTCTGATGGTTTATATGGTCTATTTTCAGTATGGTGACATTGCGAGGCAGGCCTGTTGGCAATTTTGGTGCTAGAGAGGCTTCAGGCTCAGGTTCTGGAGCGGGGAAGCTAGATGATCAGACTAGGGAGTTCATCTCGACTAAGATTACGCATTGCATTCTTGAGTAGACTCCTATGATCTTTGTTACGGTCAAGGAGGGCATTCTAGAGAGTTTGGATGAGCGGTTGATCGCCTTTCGTTCTGAGATGTTGGCATTATATGGGGCGCACTCTTTGACCTTCAGGGAGTTCCAGACATGTGGAGCTCCGAATTTTCACGAGGCGAAGGTCCCGATAGCGAACAGGAGATGGTTAGCAGATGTTGCTAACGCCTTCCGCACCATCAGTTTCCCCGAGGGGGAAAAGGTCAGACTTGCCTCCTGTCTTCTAAAGGACAGGGCACAAGATTAATAGGAGGAGATCGGGGTGTAGTAGGTGATGAGGCAGTTGATTCGATGACCTGGGATGACTTTATTACTAGGTTCAGGGTTGAGTTCGCACCTGTGATTGAGGTGCATCAGTTGGCGCGAGAGTTTCAGGATCTCCTCCAGACTATTGAGACGGTGGTTGAGCTCACCGCGATGTTTTGGGAGAGTGAACTTTTGGTTCCGCAATATGTGGCGGATGAGGAGATGAAGAAGACTCGGTATAATGAGATGTTAAGGAGTAATATTCGGCTATTTTTGAGTCTATCTAACAGCAACACGTTGGAGGATATGATAGTGTGAGCTAGGGAGAGGGAGATTGATCTAGATATGGAGAAGAAGAGGAAGCAAGATTTTGTGCCGAGTGCTGAGGGTTCGGGAAAGAGGCCCAAGGTATTTGATTCTAGATAGAGAGGCCATTAGGGTCGTAGCCGCTGTGGCGAGTGAAACAAGGTGCACGAGGGAACATGCAGGGTGGGTGGTTATGGCTGCTTCAAGTACGGCCAGATTGGCCATACTAACAGAGATTGCACTGCTACCACCACCACCACCCTAGTATCTGATATGATTTGCTTTTATTGCAATCAGAAGGACCACAAGAAGGCCCATTGTTCGAGTTTGGCTGTAGTAGGACATGTGTACGCACATGCTCCTGCAACTCTTCAGATTACAAACAGCCTCCAGGGTCGGGTAGATGCACCTGTGGTGAAGAGCAGGGCCTTTCAGTTGACAGCCGAGGAGGCTAGTGCAGCACCAGATGTGGTGACAGGTATGTATCTTCTCCTTATCTCTTTATTTATATTGAACCGTTTCTTATATTTATGTGTTTTATTTTAGCATCGTTCCTTGTGAACGGTATTTCTGCATTGGTATTGTTTGATTCGGGGGCTACCCAATCTTTTGTATCGCTCGCGCTTAGCAAGAGGTTTTCTAGAGCTCTAGGTATGCAGTATTGTCCATTAGATGTCGAGATTGCTAATGATAGTTCTGTTCGGGTTGCAAGGATTCATCGGGGTTGTACTCTTCAATTATTCAACGAGCAATATACAGTTGATTTGGTTCCCATTCCTCTACGTGGGAAGAAGGTTATTGTGGGTATTGATTGGTTGAGCCCTAATAGGGCAACGATCGACTGTAAGCAGCAATTAGTTCGGTTTTGGACCCTAATTGGGGGAGATTTAGTGATTCATTGGGAGGGATCTCAACATGGGCTGATTTTGTGTTCGACAACGAGGGTCAGACGCTATTTCCAGCAAGGTTGTTTCGGTTATGTCTCCGATGTTATGGATACCCGAGATAAGGGTAAGGAGACCGTGGATGATGTGTCGATTGTGCGGGATTACCCGGATGTGTTTCCGGTGGATTTTCCTGGGTTGCCTCCGGAGAGGCAGGTTGAGTTCATGATTGATCTGGTTGCTGGTGCGGCTTTGATAACCAAAGCACCATATCGGCTGGCTCCTCCAGAGATGCAAGAGTTGTCTACACAACTGCAGGAGCTGTTAGACAAGGGATTCATTTGATGGAGCAGCTCGCCTTAGGGATCACCGATCTTGTTTGTGAAGAAGAAGGATGGGTCTCTTCATATATGCATTAACTACAGTAAGCTGAATAAGGTAACGGTGAAGAACCGTTATCCACTCCCAAGGATTGATGTTCTCGTTTACTACCTTTAGGGTGCGTCTTGGTTCTCCAAGATTGATTTGATCTCGGGTTATCATTAAATGAGGTTTAGGGATGAGGATGTGCAGAAGACAGCTTTTCAGACTCGTTATGGTCATTACGATTTCGTGGTGATGCATTTTAGGCTCACTAATGCTCATGTCGCTTTCATGGATCTCATGAACTGTGTGTGCAGACTAATGCTGGATCGGTCTATGATTGTGCTCATTAATGATATCTTGGTTTATTCCAAGACTCAGGAGTAGCACGAGGACCACTTGAGGGAAGTGCTGGAGACTTTGAGGAGGTAGAGACTTTTCCAAAGTTCTCCAAGTGTGAGTTTTGGTTGTGCGAGGTGCAGTGTCTGAGGCACCTTGTTAACCAGAATGGTATTCTGGTTGATCCGGCCAAGATTAAGGTCATGATGCAGTGGGAGGTTCCGAGGTCTCCATCTGAGATTCAGAGTTTTCTTGGTTTGGCGGGTTATTATCAGAGATTCATCTAGGATTTCTCTAATATAGTTGTTTCTCTAACCCGACTGAAAAAGAAGATAGTTATATTTTTGCTGGGGGCCTGAGCAAGAGGCAACTTTTGAGACCTTGAGACAGCAATTATGTGAGGCGCTGAGTTTGACCTTGTCCGAGGGTGTTGAGGATTTTGTGGTATATTGTAATGTATCGATCACAGGATTAGGGGTAGTGTTGATGCATATGGGTCGCATGATCGTTTATGCTTCAAGGCAGCTGAAGCCTCATGAGGCGAATTATCCGACGCTTGATTTGGAGTTGGGGGCTGTGGTTTTCACCCTTAAGATTTGGCGGCATTACCTCTATCGGGCCCGCTATACTATTTACACAGATCATAAGAGCTTGATGTATTTCATGGATCAGCCGAATCAGAATATGAGGCAACACCGGTGCTTGGATGTGGTGAAGGATTATGATTGTGAGATCCTTTATCACCCGGGGAAGCCCAATGTGGTGGCAGATGCTCTCAACCTCAGGGAGATCATGACTCCGATTAGATACATAATTTTAAGGATGACCGTGATTACTCCGTTGTTGGAGTGGATTCGTGAGGCTCAGGTTGAGGCTATGAAGGAAGAGCACTGAAAAAGTGAGCATATCGTGGGTAAGGTGGCTTCCTTCGATTATGATAATCATGGATTGGTGACTCTGCATCGGCGGGTTTGAGTTCCATATTAGGGCCATGGATTGTTGACTCTGCATCCCGGGGCGACGAAGATGTATAGGGATCTTCGTCCTGATTATTGGTGGCCCTATATGAAGCAGGATGTGGCCTAGTGTGTGGAGCGGTGCTTGACTTGCAAGAAAGTCAAGGCTGAACATCAGCGACCTCAAGGCAAGATGTAGCTGTTGGAGATTATCGTAAGGAAATGGGAAGATATTACCATGGATTTCATAACGAAGCTACCACGGACTACGCGCGTAGTGGATTCGATTTGGTTCATAATGGATTGTTTGATCAAGAGCGCGCATTTCATCCCGATTTAGGAGAGTATTTATGTAGAGAAGTTGGCTGAGATTTATATTAGGGAGGTTGTGGCACGTCATGGAGTGCCAATATCAGTGGTTTCCGACAGAGATTTCCAGTTTACTTCCAGGTTTTGGAAGAGGTTTCATGATGAGTTAGGCACTTGTCTCCACTTCAGCACAACATTCAATCTGCAGAGTGACGGTCAAAGTGAGCAGACTATTCAGACCCTATAGAATTTGTTGTGGGCATGTGTTCTGGATTTCAGTAGGAGTTAGGAAACGTATCTTCCGTTAGCATAATTTTTGTATAACAACAGTTATCATGCAAGCATTGATCGACCTACTTTCGAGATGCTCTAAGGGAGGAAGTGTAGGACCCTGATTTGTTAGGGCGAGGTTGGTCAACGGTTTATGGGGAGTATCGAAGTGGTACTCAAGACCACTTAGCTGATTCAGCGGGTTCGGAGTAGGCTCCAGACAACTCAGAATCAGCAGAAGAGTTATGTCGACAGACGCCAGTCACACTTAGAGTTCCAGGAGGGATATATGGTTCTCTTGAAAGTGTCACCTTGGAAAGGTGTCATCCGGTTTAGGAAGCGGGGCAAGCTGCGCCCCTGGTATATTGGTCATTTCATGGTGTTGGCTTGGGTGGGCCGGGTTGCTTATCGTTTGGATCTTCCAAGTGAGCTAAGTAGTATTTATAGCACGTTCCATATCTCTTAGCTGCAAAAGTGCTTAGTGGATGATTCCATAGTGGTATGATTGGAGTATATTCAAGTGGATGATCGCCTGAATTATATTGAGAGACCGGTGGCAATTCTAGATCGAAAGACGAGAACGATGAGGAACAAGCTTGTAGAGTTGGTGAAGGTGCAATGGTAGCACCGGAAGGGTTTAGAGTGGACTTGGGAGATGGAAGATGAGATGAGGGAGCACTACCCGGAGATATTTGGGGCAGTGGACTTCAAAGATGAAGTTTGATTCCAGTGGTGTAGAATTGTAACGCTTGGATTTTTGGTATGTTCTTGTATCCCCTTTATATTTATTTTATTGCAAATTGGTCCTTGGAGTAGTACTCAAGGCGTACCACATGGTACGCTTAGCGTACTAGCTGAGCAGCTAGTACGTGAGGCATACCACATGGTACACTTAGCGTACTAAAGAGGGAAGTGATGGCAGGTGTGAGGCCTCGTATGCTGGGCGTACGAGGATTACACTTAGAGTATGTGGAGATTAAGAAACCCTAATTTTAGGGTGTTGCACCCTATATAGAATCCTTAAGTCCCTAGGGCTGGCCTCTTTACTAGCCTCCAAACCTCCTAAACCCTAAATCTTTACCCTTAACTTCTATTGTTGTGTCTTTGAGCTTTAGAGAAGATTTTGGCCCTTATTTTGCTCATTTTGAAGGAGTTGAAGAAGATTGAAGTTGCATTGCTTTGTGGGAAGTTTAGAGATCCAGAATCCTCACTCATTTTGCAAGTCTTTTAGGGTATCAAGTGCATACCTTGCCTTCTCCTTTCTTAGATCTCTTCATGTCATGATTTGTTATGCTTTTGGTCCCTTTTGGGTTGGTTTGATGGGTTATGTCGTTTGAGGCGCTTATTCTTTTATATCTGGGTATATTATGAGATTCTTAATATTATAGGTGCAAGCTTTAGGATATTTATGGTCTCATGCATGCATTAAGTCACCTATTAAGTCCCTTTTGAGCTTAAGAACTCCATTAAGCCATGCATGCACGTAAAGTTAGCAAGTTTACGTGATAATCCATCCCAAGGAAGTCAGATCTGAGTTTTGGAGTGAAGTCTTATTGGATTAGGAGCTGAAAATGGAAGTTGGCTTAACGAAGGAGTACGCTGGGTATGCAAGCTTGTACGTGCAACTTACAAGCCCTAAAGCATGTACGCATAACGTACAGCTGAGTACGCCCTACGTACTAAACAGGCTGGGCTTTAGACGTTTAGGCTTCGGTTTAGGACATTCTTTTGGGCTTTTTAGGGCTTTGTTGGGCCATCTGATTTCAAGTGTTTTGGTCTAGGAATGTTTTTGGACGTTGGGGAAAGGCCTATGAAAGGGGTTGGACCCAATTTGGAAAATTGGTCCTAGATTTGGGCCCTGGATGATTATTTTGGTATTGGGCCTTTTTGGATTGTAGGTTTGGGCCTTTTCGGATTGTAGGTTTGGTGTTAATAGCTCGGGATTGGTCGGCTAGCAGCCAAAGATTTATTCATGTGATTCAACAGTTCGAGGTGAGTTTCCTCATTGTGCTTAGCGGGTCGAAGGCAACAATGTCGCCCCATGATTATGATATGTTAGGGTCCTAGATGTCTGCGTGACTCTCGTATGTGTTATGTATTTGTATGCTTACTGGGCGAAGCTCGATGTCGGGCGGGGCCCGATGACCATTTTGTATGCTTGTATCTATGTGATTATTGCATTTGTATATGTTTATATGTTATGTGTTTATATGTATGCGGGGCGGGGCCCGATCTGTATACCCAGCGGTGCCCGATGTCGGGCGAGGCCCAATGACGTGCGGGGCCCATTATTTGTTTATTATGTATCGTATGTGGTATGTTGGAGAACTCACTAAGCTTTATATTTACAGTTTTCAGTTTATGTTTCAGGTACTTCCGGTTCCAGAAGGAGGAGCTTGGGATGATTGCAGGTCACATACACCACCTTGTTCCACATTTTCTTGATTTACTCTGATATGATATGTTGGTCGATACATTTGGTTATCTGGATTTTTATGATGTATTTGGGTATCGGTTTTGTTAAATTAAAAATGAAATTTCGGTTCTTATTTTTGGGATGTTACAGGATTGAATTGGTGGTGTTGGTAGTAGAAACAATGGCAACATGGGGTTCCGACGGCGGCAATAACATTGATCGAGCACACCAGGGGTGATCGGTATTAATTCCTCTTTGTATTAAAGGCACTGGTAAAGGACGTCGGTGTCGAGTGAAGATATTGAAGATGAGATGAATGATTCATAGGGTTAATAAGATTTTATTGTAAGTGACATTGATTGATTTTCATATATATATTTTTGGTTTACAATAAACTAATGGAGTCGTAAAAAATAGAATCACCACAAAATAATTGGATGAATATGTTGGCAACTAGTCAGCTTCCATCCTTACATTTTCTTAATAACTTATTGCATATACGACCTCTAGAGTCAAGATTCAACTTGATTATTTAATAGTCTGAATTGATAATGTGTCCCAGCATTTTTTTTTTCTTTCAATTAATTTCTATATATAAGTTTAGTCATTTAGTCAAAGTATAAGATTGCACAACTGATTAAAGTATAGGGTCTATCGATATTCGCTCTTATTCAGTGAATATATATCCTCTTAATTTTTATTATATAAATATAAATATTATTTAATATTAATATACTTCAACATTACCATATTAATATTAGACTACTAGGTGTGGACAACATATTATTACATGTTATCACACTCAAATTGTCCACCTCATCATCCTAGTCACAATTTGGTGTTATAACACCAAGAGTGGAAATATGCAACACCAAATAACATAGGATAACACATACTATTTTCTATTTCTTTTTTTATTTTTTTTGGATGTTTTTAATTTCTATTATTCTAATTTGTTTTATTTTTTTATTTACTTCATATATTTCTAATTCGTTTTATTTTTTTAATATATTTCATATATTTATAAAAAAACATATAAATTAATAAAACACAATTTCATGAACTAGAAAATTAAAAACACCATACAAACTTAAAAAAAAAAACATTACAAACCAAAAAAAAAACATTGAAAAAAAAAAACACAGACAAACTATTCTTCGCCCAAGTATTTTTTCTCAATCTGTGCCTTCATCCTCCGTATCACTTCAGCTCGTCTTGGTGGTAAATTTTCTTCGTTTGTTGTAAGAATTGCCAATTCCTTCGACATGCGATCTTCTTGGGCTTCATGACGAAGGAAATCCAAATGCTCCCGTTGCAATTCGTATCTTTTATTTGCGATTTCCGTGTGGGCGTCGAATTTTTTTTTCATTTCCTCGTGCTCTCGAAGCCGACTTTCATTCTTCTCCGCATGTCGTTGAGCGCGTTTCGCTTTGTCGCGCCCCATAGGTCGTCGTGGCGGAGAGATTTCCTCGATGTCGTCAAACTCGTCCGGGATCTCATCAGTGTCCGCGTTGAGGTCGATGTTCGTGTGTCCGTCGGAAACGTCAACCGAACCCGAACCACGAGACCTTTTGGATTGTTGTTCCGATGATGTTGGCGTTTTCATCCATTTTGGATCTTTCCTCACTAACTCCATACTTTTTCATACTCAAATACGTGCCCCATTTGCACGTGATATTCCTCCCTTGCGGCTCTAAACACATCGAAATCATTGGCACCACTCTGACGTTGCGAAGAAAGTTTGTTGTATATGGAATTGAATTTGGTGCACTTCCAGCTAATTTGAGTCCATTTGCCGCTAAACATATCATTATTGCGATACGTGTCACCCTTGTTCAAAATTGTGCGGAATTTGACGATTACGGCATCCCAAAAAGCAACTCTCTTCATATCGTTCCCCATAGTTGGTTGTTTTGAAGTACCGCACCAAGTCGTCGCCAACGCATGCTCTTCCTCCGGTGTCCACCATGTTGGAGGTGCTTCCGTTTCGTCCGTCCCGACAACGACCTCTTTCCCTTTCTTTTTTGGTCTTCCTTTTTTCCCGATGCTCTCTGACTACCACCAACTTGCATCTCGACAACGGGTTCTTGCGTGGGTGTGGGTTGTGTGACTGTTTGGCGCATGGGATCGAATGTGGTAAAAAAGTTTTGTTGAATGTTTGCACTTTGTTGCATAAATGGCGAGGTAGGGAATTGTATTGGGGGTGAGGTGGTATTGAAAAAATTGCCGGAATATGGAATTTGTGGTGAGTTTTGAGAGTTTAGAAGGTTGATGTATCCCTCGTATCCCGCAAAACCTAATGGAGTGGATGTGTTTGTCTTCGGAGGAGGGGTATTCGGGTTTTGATCCATAGAGGGTAATTTTTTTTTGAATGAAATAGAGATGGATATAAATAAAGAGAGATAGAGAGGTAAAATGATATATATATATATATATATATATATATATATAAAGTTAATTGAAGAAGTAAATTTTTTTTATTAATTATACCGTATGCAACGGTATTATTACCGTTTTTCAACGGCTAAAAAACAAAAAAGTTCGAATTAAACACGTTATGGCTCGTTATCGTGGTAACATCTCATGGCGTAACGCGCCTTAACGCGACCCTGGGGCGGTGTTCCGCGCCATAGCGCCGTTAAGGGCGTATGCCACGTCAGATAACGCGGCTACCGCGTTGCCCACACCCGAGCGTCTTATTAGAACATATAATTGTGACAGATAGTGCCATTACAATCCATTAGCCATAGATACCTTTACAGACGACAGAAACCCTCGCTAAAACTACTTATCCCTAGTCTTCGATATACGGTTGACCAAATATGTTTGTCGTCTCCACAAGTTAGGCGGTAACGAAAATGTTTAAGCGGTTTTCTCAAAACTTATGCCGACGATTTGTCGTCCATATTGGTTTTGTGTGTGTGTGTGTCTCTCTCTCTTTCTCTCTCTCTCTCTCTCTCTCTCTATATATATATATATATATATATATATATATATATATATATATATATATATAGATATAGATCAGGTGAAAACTCATTTTAAAGTTAGGATGCGTGAGAAATACTTTAAAAACATCGAAAAAAATATGAATAACATACAAATCATAAAATCGAGCATATATCTATGTCCAAGAAAAAAAAATTGGAAATTTTTTTTTGGATCAATAAAATTGAATCATGGATCATAATGATGCAAAATAAAAAATTAAAATTGAATCATGATTCAATTTTAATGATGCAATTTTTTTTCCTAGACATAAATCTATGTTTGATTTAATGATTTGTATTTTTTTAGATATATTTTTTAATTTTTTAAGGTGTTCTTACTGTAAAATGAGTCTTACAGGAACCGGACTCTCTCTCTCTCTCTCTCTCTCTCTCTCTATATATATATATATATATATATATATATATATATATATATATATATATATATGCTTTGTTGAGTTTTTGAAAAAAAAAATAGAGATCTTAATATTCAACCTCAGCCACAGAATTCTCATTTGCTGCTTTAGCATTTCCACATACGTAGGAAAGATAGAGAATTATAATCATAAATGACTATCTAGCGACGTCCGTTCCTTTTTCCCTTCCACATTCCCTACCACCACAACCGTCACTATAATATTTGCGACAATTGTCACCGATTGTTATTTATGAAAAATAACTAACGTCGAGTATATATAGACTAAATACATAATATACATCAATTTATTATAATATATATATATATATATATATATATATATATATATATATATATATAAAGTTTCGTATTAAGATTGATAGGAAATTAAAATCAATCAAATCGAACAAATAATTACAAAACTTATTTGTTTGAAGGTTTAAAATATCCCTATTCTATTAAAAATCAATTAGATCTTTTTATCCCCTATTCTAATAAAACATTACCTTTGTGTCCACGTGGCTTCTTCTAAGCTCCTCCTAGCATTTGTTTCCCGCTCATTTTTCTCTAAGTAAAATTCCGGTATTGTCCTTATATTCCACCAAATACTATTTTCCTTCTTTATAGCAACTTTGAATTTTTCAATATTTCAAATTTCAAATTTCAAATTTCCATATATATATATATATATATATTTGGAAACTATATAGAATATAATCTTAAGTTTACTAACCCCTATAAATCACCCCTTATTCTTATCAATTATGTTTTATATAAATAACAATTATAAATAAAAGATCGTATCAGTTTCTCACTTTTCGACGATATTTGAATTCCATTTTTTTTAAATTACATTAAATCCCAGTAGATCAGGAATTAATTGCCGATTATATACTTGATTTAATATTTACATACGTGTATTCAGAGATTACATATAGTCATTTATTGTTGGCTATTATCTAATTTACCTTTTCAAGTTGAAGCCTCCTTGCAGAAATACCCCAGTCCTCAAACAGGCTAGGAATCTCCTCTTTGTGTTTGGTTTTATTATCTTTCATTGTTGTTCATTATGTTGTACAATGTTTTACTTCTTAAGTTCTTTCTATAACATCGTTGTTTTCATAATCCTGAAGCTGTTTATACAACCTTGGTGTGCTTTCATTATTTATGTTTGTGTTTGTTTAAAATTCTTTAATCATTAATATATATTATTTTGAATGATCATACATCATATACCTGTTCGAGTTTTTTGATGGTTGCTATAAAGTTTTTATTCAATTTTTTTTGTTTGGTTTGCAATTTATAAATTTGCATAATGGTCAATTTATAAATACTAAAACAAGAATAAACTCTTATTATCTTGTGTTTTTTTAAATAGTACACAAAACTATCATAAAGGTTTCTTGTTAAAGTTCCTGTTACATGAACTTCCAATCATAGCAATATACTTTCAAAGTACACTACTATAATACGTGTGAAATTTTTATTGTTTTTGAAATTTTCGTAATTGTGACATGTTTTGCTCCATAGGCCAAATATTTTTTTAAATTCAATTATATGGTAACATTCCAGGGGCATAATCGTCATTGTTTTAATAGGTCCATAATTGTTATTTTTTGTTTAGGGGCATAATCATCATTGTTTTCCATCTTACTTTACTACTATTATATTTCTTAATGATTTGTTTGTTTAAAGGTTTTATTTTAATGGCAACCCATTAATAGATCTTGTGTGTGTTGTTGTGTGTACGTGTATGTATGTGACTGTGTGCAAGAAAGTACTTTACTATATTGCTATATAATGTGAAAGGGCCTGTTATTGTAACATGTTGACTTTTGTAGCTGATATCTTACAGTTAAAATGTTAATGTATAAAATCTATCTATTTTAAGTTCTATCGGATCAAACTACCAAGAACTTTTAAAAGCTTTACTTTTATAAGTCATAAGACCAACTACTAATTAATTAATTTACCCCATGTGTAATTAGTCTTCATTGAGGCAGTAAATCTATTCACACAGGGCAATGTAACCATAAAAGATAATATAATTGTACTTAATGTTAATGTTATTGATGATGAGATTTGAGAGAGTATAAGTAATTAAGTAGCATGTGGTAATTGCTAATAGTGGAAAAAGAGAATGATGAAATTTTCTTTATGGTAAGATATAAACTTATAGAGGGTGTATGTGGTGTTTTGACATTTATTTTATGGTTTAAATAATTATTGTATTATTTATCTTTCTATTGTCATTTGTCTCCATATTTTAAAAATAACTAACACTTTGAAGTATATACTTATTGTGAACAAATGATAAGTTTACTCATATTCTTTATTACGTATATATTATTTTATGTAGTAATTACTTTTTTTTTTATTTTAGATTGCAATAATATTATGGACTCATATAAGTCTAAAAAAAGATAAAATTAAAACTTTTTTTTTATATATAATAGAAAAAACAATAATTTGTCTATCATACCAATTATCAACTTTATCGACGCCAAATGTTATTAACACAACTTACAAAAGTATGTTTCTTTTTATAGTTTTTTCTTTTACAAAATACTTAACCACCTGATCAATATTTTAATAAACAAACAAAAATTTTATTCATTTTATATTTTTCAAAATTTAACAATTTGCAAATATTTGATTAGTTATTCTAATTTCAAAATATGATTAACGTTTTTGTTTTTCAACCGTGGATTCCACGGGTTTAAACCTGGTTAATGTTATATATCATCTATCATGCCACTTTTCAACCTATTAATTATCTATTTTAAATTTTAAATTTTAAATTTCATTCTAATTACATTAAATTAATAATTGATTATCCATTTCAAATTTCAAAATTCTCACTCTAATTATATTCAATTAATAATTGATTCTTCATTTCAAATTGAAAAAACATCATAAATGGTCCCTGTGGTTACCTAAAATCTGAAGTTTAGTCCACGTGGTTTAAAAACCTCATAGATGGTCCATGTGTTTTCAAAACTTTTGATGTTTGGTCCTTTTTGCTAACTCCATTAAGTTTGTCCGTTAACTGAAGGGTATTTTTGTCATTTCACCACCACAGAGACCATTTATGATGTTTTCTCGTATTTTTTAAAAAAAGAAAAAATTAAACGTAATTAAATATATAAAAGGTCTCTCTCTCTCTCTCTCTCTCTTCCCTAACAAACCACCACATACCCTTCACTACCGCCATTATCTTAAATAAGAGGGCTCTCTCTCTCTTTCTCTCTCTCTCTCTCTCTCTCTCTCTCTCTCTCTCTCTCCACACACAGATACTGTATACCTACCTGTACACTTTTACTTCATCTTCTTCGTGTTTCCTCTTCTATCTCTTATAACTCTCCAAAAAATGATAACACATGGCACATACACACATAGAGGATGTGATTTGAAGCAACACAAAGCTCTCTTTTGGACATATCTTTAAAATCGGTGACTTGAATCATTGAATTAACACCTCCAGGATTGAATTAAAGCATCTTTATTCCTCTTTCACGAACTCGAACTCTCCATCGAAGAAACTTCTGTAATTGCAGATATAACCGGTGATGACGAACAACTCTCGTTTTTTCATACTAGTCCAACAAGTTCATGTCAAAACTCCATAGTTTTTGATGAAGAAGTCGTGAGCGACCTTTAGAAAACGAAACAGATGAGGAAAGAAGTGTTGGTAATAGTGATGACTTGTCTTTCTATAGCCTACCGAAATCTGAATCGGAAGAACACAGTAGTCAAGGGGAAGAAGAAGAGGAGGTAGAGATGATATCATCGGCTATTGGTCCAAAATCGTCATCTAAATCTGTTAGATATGATGTAAATACACCATTAATACCTTATTTTGTCGATTTCAGTAAAGGAAAACACACCCAAATTGATTTTAGAAATGAAAACACACAAAGACACACAATTTCATATTTTATTTCAAGGAATCTACCTGATGAAACCCACAGCTTGAATTCATATTAGAAGACGAAATATGGAGGGTGATGATTTGTGATCTAGGGTTCATAAATTTAACAATGGTGTAGAGGGTCTTGATGGGTTAATGGTGGTGACGATCCAATGGTTCCCTGTAGTTGAAAAAAGGACCAACAACCCTTAGCTCTTTCTCTTTCACATGTGTGCTCTTACCCCCACCCCTCACTTTTCTGGTGTGTATCAGAAAAACAAACGAACAATAATGGCTTCTTTTTGAACTCAACTTTCTCCAGGTTTAATGGGGTGGAGAATACCATATGTAGGCTCGATAGTTGGTGGGTGCTCAGTAGTGAAATTTATTGAAGAGTAGTGATGATGTAAGGTGTTAATTTATGGTGGTGGGTTTTTCCATTTAATTTTTCCGAGAGAGAGAGAGAGAGAGAGACCTTGGATATTAAATTTAATTTAAAAAAATAAAAGAAAAGAAAACATCATAATTGGTCCCTGTGGTGGTGAAATGACGAAAATACCCTTCAGTTAACGGACAAACTTAACAGAGTTAGAAAAAAGGACCAAACATCAAACGTTTTGAAAACACATGGACCATCTATGAGGTTTTCAAACCACGGGGATTAAACTTCAGATTTTGGGTAACCACATGGACCATTTATGATGTTTTTTCTTTTAAATTTCATATTTTAAATTTTCTCACTCTAATTATATTTAATTAAGAACACTACAATGAAAAATAAAATAAAATTAATACATATTTTTTTTTGAACCGGAAAATATAATATAAATAATCTACTTCTAAACTAACACCTAAATCCACCTATATGTCCACGATGGGACTTGAACCTTCATCCTTAAGGAGGGAGGGCACCACCTGATACCACTGAGCTAGAAGCCCTTTGGTAATACTAAAGAAAATATCCATTAAGTAATAATTTATTTAAAATAATTGTTTAATAATTTGATTTTTTTAATATGAAAATATAATTAATTTTATAAATGTGATTATCACGGGTTATAAACTAGTGAATATATATATATATATATATATATATATATATATATATATATATATATATATATATATATATATATATATATATATATATATATATCATTATTATATACGAAAAGCTTTTTATATTGAGCTTTGTTCGTGTTCCTCACGCATAGTTTTGTTTTGGCGCGTCTCAGTTTCTCTTTTTCCTTCTTGTGCGCGTGGGGATGGAAATTTTCATAAATAAGAATTCAAGCTTCTTCCAAATGAGCTATCTGCTCTTCATCATCTTAAGGAAGACACGTTTCATGTAAAAGGACACCTGCTTTCTCTTCTTTCACAATTCCCAACGCAAACCTAGAGATCATCGTCTCCTTCCCTTCTCCCTCTGCCTCTGCTTCTCTATTTCTTTTCTCTTCCTGTTCCTCTCTCTAGAAAGCGATTCAGACATTCAAATTGACTGGACTCTTAAAAATGTTCAACTTCTCTTCTCTTTCTATTCCTCAGGTATTAAAACTCTATGCAATCTTCAATTTCTATTTCTTTTATTCTATTTCATGTTCGTTTATCTTTGATTTCTATTTGTGCAGCAATGTTGAGAAATCATCCTTCAATATGGCTAAAAAAGAGGATGTGAATAAGAGGTATGTATAAAAAATATACCATCGTCTCTCTCTCTTTCTCTCTCTCTCTCTCTCTCTCTAACTTCATTCCATGGTTCTCCGTCATCTTTATCTTCTTGCATCAGATTGAACTTCACCTATTCTGACGTTTTTTGCTTTTTATTTTGTATATTTCATCTCGTTTTTATCGATTCCTGATTTGGTGTGATGGGAAAAAAGCGCATGAAATTGATGGAGGGTTCACGAAGTTTGCGTTAAGGCTAATGTTTCTCTCCTTTCAAGAACTTTGATATCATCGGTTTAATGGGTTGGCCTCCATCTTCTTCTATCCATTGAAAAACCGGCGAATTCTTCTAGGTTGAGGTAAACTCTCAAATCGAACCAACTTCTTGTTTGATGTAATCGATTTGGATGTTTTAAATCATGCGGTTCTCACGTGATTTTATTTGTTTCTGGTTTCGTTTTTTCCTAGGGATTGTGGTGAATGTGACGATAGGTTTTGTATGCTCCGATGGGGTAAACCGTAGGTATGTTGCCTCAATCTATGAAATTGAGGCATGTGATTATCAATACTTTACTTGTGAAGTTGTATTTTACGGATTATTGTGGATTTTATTTGAATTTGAAAATTGAGTAAGAAAGCTTCATAATGAGATGGGTACTGAAATCAATAGATTCATAGGTGTGAAAGCATCTTCTCACTTCCCGTTCTTACTTATGTCAAACGGAGGTAAAAAAAAAGGCAAGCTAGGTGCCCTCAATTAACTGGTAATTTGAATTGCCTCCATTATGGAGACTCTACAGATGTGATTCATTGAGATGAATGTTTTGTCTCTGATTTACTTCAAGTCTTCAACACCAAAATTAGAAGAAAATTAGTCTCTATTAGGAAACATAATACATCAGTTGTCTTCTCCTGAAAGTGATGTAATATTGAGAATTTTCAGAACTAGCTTTTGCTCGTCGACTTAGGTTTTAATTTTCAACTGAACTTATGTAATAACTTATCCCACTCACATTGTAACCTTTTCCATAGAAGCCAATATGGAGTGTTAGAAGCATAGTTAGAACAAGCATTTGGTGGAGGTTTGAGGCTACGAACAAAGGTAATCCCGTTTTTTTCCATAATCTTGGTAATTCGAGTGAAATGATATATTGATTTGGGATTTTAGCCAAATAATTTAGTGAAATATGGGGCTTATCAAGTTTATTTACCAATGAGATCTAGAAAGTTCTAGCATGATAGCTGCTTGAGTACTTTATAAATCATAATCTTGTTTTCTGAAGGTGGTTGGCTGGTTGAACTTTATTACATATGTTGAAGCCAAATTGAGCTCATAATCAGGTTTGTGGAGTCCAATTTCGTCATATTTTTTTTAAGTACTATAATTTGATTCTGATTGTGGATTTGTTTATATAATATGATCTGCTGATTGTATTCTTATTGTCATTGTGAAGTTAAAATGCCATGGGAGTAGAACTGTGCTGTAGCAAATGTAGAAGAGGGTAAGTAAAATTCAAATATCTTTATGAATTCATCTTCCATTACATAAATGTTTTCTTCTTAACACCTATAAATATGGTTTTAGTGTCGATAAATGCAAATTAATCATTTTAACATTATTATGCGAGTGACAACTTCCTAAAATTGACAGGTATATTAAAATTTTAGTTCTTTTAGGTCAAATAGTCAAATTTTGTGAAACAATCAAGAAGTTGAGTTACATTGAGAAAACTAAAACTTCTTAATGATAAGAACACCCCCTTTATTATTTTGAAATTTAGGCATGTCAACAAATTTCTAACTTATATAAGGTTATCAATCCATGTCTGACATTTTCATTCATTTCAACTTAATGGTTTTGCTTGCTTGTGCAAATCTTTCTTTTCGATATATAATTGTTATAAGGATATTGAAGACACGAACTACTAAGACACGAACTACTAGGGTGAAATTGTAGGGAATGGATGTCTAAGCTCATTTACCGGTTTTTTGAATTCAAACCATTGTGTCAAATTTCCATACATTTTTACGTATTTAGATACATAATAAGTTTTATGGTTATATTGTGCTTGTATGCAAATTATAAATAACATTAAAACACGAAAAGCATGTACTGTATACATCCAAAATTAAAGGTTCACATTATTTTTTGTGACCAAGGTAGAGCATGAGAGCATCTGATGCAAAAAGAAGATAGATAACTCTTTCAATTAGGAAAGTTGTAAAGTGATGTTAGGGATCATCAAATAAAGCTACGTCAGTTGGATATATAACTCTTTCAATTGGATAATTATCTGACATGGCGAAGAAATGTGTTTCTATTATTGCATTCTATTTTTGTATTTTTCTTATAGCATCTTACTTCAACTTTACCTTATTAAGTCAATGTACTATGAGAATTAAGCAGGATTGTATTATTAGTTTTTAAATAATAAAGGTAGGTAGTGAAACATTCAATGTAACCATCGAATTCCCTTCGACCTATTCTTGGGCCGTGCTTAGCACGGCTTGTAAACATCCCTAGTATATATATATATATATATATATATATATATATATATATATATATATATCTTATATTTATAAGTAAATCACCTTTTCTAAAAGTTAAGGAAAGTGGGTTTCTAAGAATTAATGTAGATTTTCTTTGGATTTTTGAGGAATTTTGTTGGAATTTTGAGGTATTTCACCATATTTTTTTTTTTTTTTTGTGGTCGCTAATGGATTTTTTAAATCTCACACGTGTATCCGACCGTCTCAATCCTCTATCATATTTTTAAATTTTAACACATATATCCCACCATACGTCTTTTCCACCGCTTTTAATTCCTTCTTCAAGACTCCTCTTTTCTCTCTTTTTCTATACCTCACTGGTAATCGACTAGAATTTAAAGCTCAGGCGACATCCCCTCCTATGTTCTTCCTTTTTCTATTGGTAATAGACTAGAATTAATAAACTCATCGGTCATTTGCCCGATGAGTTTATTAAGCTCCCTCTTTCACTCGAACTGATCCTCCCTCTCTCATTCCTATTCTATTCATGTGAAATTGGGGATTTTTAGCATTTTTTTGTTATTGTTTCTCTATTTATTTCTTAATGAGCGATGGTGGTTCCAAACATTGGATTTCTTCTTCAGGTAATTCTCTCTTCCAGCGATATCCTCTTAACGCTCTCCTCTCTAACCCTAAAAAGTCGATGTTCAACTCTCTCGGCCAGCACCGCACCACAGCCATCACCACCTTCTTTTCTCTCTCCTAGATACTAGCATCAGAAAACTTCGATTTCTTTAGTTCTTCATGTATCATCTTTGTTTGATTTTGAAACTGGTGTTTCTTTGCAGCATGAAGTTGTGCATGGTGTTGTTCTAAGACCGATTTCCAAATGATCTCTGGTTTTGATTTTAGGGCTTTTTGGTTCTTGGCTACCGATTAAAGGTAATAATTCTTCTTTCAATTCCAATGTTTTTTTTTTGTTTTTTAATTTCCTTTAAATTTTGTTCTTTTATGATGCACCGATTGAGGATTTTAGCATCTCATTTCTCTGCTGTTGTTTTCCCCAATTAGGAATTCTCCCAAGTACATCGTCAAGATTTGAAAAAAGGTAGACTTCGTGCTTTTCTTTCCCTCTGCATCGCCACCTCCAGCTAATTTGAAAGAACACTTGCCACCGACTATAATCAAGCTGCAGATTCGACATATCTGCCATTCTGGCTGGCCAGCATCCCATTTGCCTTTTTTAGTGTCTTCTTTCCTTTATTAAAGGTACAATCGTGTCACGGATTGAGATACAGGAAGAGATGGGATCAAAGGGTTCTAATGTTGTATGTAAGTATTTACTTATTTACGATTGCGGTAATTCATTATTCAATCCCTTTCCTCTCTAATTTAACATGAGATTCTCTTTTTGTGTTTTTTTGGCATTGTGAATTTAATTTAGGTTCAAGTTGGATCAAACCCACAAATTATATTAGAAATGTTAAATTTCTAATTGTTGATTGCCACTCTCATGATGGATTTACAGTGCCTCTTTTGCAGTTGACATATAATCCTAACCATCATGAGAGTGACAATCTTTGTACTGGCATAACTTCATATCCATTAATTGAGAAGAATGGAGATCAGGTTGAAGAGAATGGCCTTTAGTGTTCAAAGTCCACCAAAAGTCCAACTTTTAACCTTCTTCCTCTTGCTCTCACTCAAACTCTACCATAGTTTCAGTTGAACCGTATACATTTCTCTTCTAGCTATGTCAAGGTTCTTAATTTTTTTTCTATCTCAAATTTTTGTATAGTAATATTTGTTTAGTAAGTAAAGATGAAAACTCTGTACTGGATTGGTTGTAGAAACAAGTAATGATGATATATTCATCACAAATACATTCATAACCTCAAACAGGAAAGAAATTGAGTTGGTAAAATATCGAGTAAATCCCATTTAAAAATTGATATAAATCCCAAAGATCAAACATCATAGTAAAAAAGGAGATGCACACCCCTGAATCATATCTTCTAGAATCTGACAGTGCTTACACTTGTAACACTGGTTTGCAAGATAGATTATCCGATTTCTCCTTCTGATGATGCTATAAATCACATGGTCTGTTATATAAATGAATACATAAGCAATGCCATTTTTCTAAATATAGAGAAGTAGAATATGGTTAAGAAAATGTGTGACTATCTCAAGATCCGGTTTAAGTTTTATCAACTCTATTCCATCATCTTTTTCTTAAATATTAACCTATTTTTTGTATTTTATGAATGCAGGACTTAAAATGACAATATAAATGAAACTGCTAGAAGTGTTTTGAAATGGTACCGTTAACTACTCTTTGTACTTTTTTTTTTCGTTTGTATTTTTCCGACAGGTTCTTGACCATAAGCAGTTCTTTTTTAGTAGTAAACATTAAGTATTTTTTTTTCCAATCAAACAAAAAAAACTTCAATCTTTTTTTCAAATTTAGCCATTTTGAGTTGTTATATTAGGTTTTAGAGGTAACTTTGTGATACCATATTTCACGACCCTTTCTTATTGTTTTAATAGGAAGAAATTTGGAACCTCATGATTCTCCTCAAGTTACTTATTCACCAGTGGTTGATGAAGACCTTCTCATGATTATGAAGGTAAATATTTTGTAATTAATGTATTATACTATGTAGATTCTGTCTAATTATAGCATTGTACTTTTTCTAATGTTTTTCTTATTTGGACGTTATACATTGAGAAATCTACCTAACTATAACATTAAAATTTGATTTGTGTGCTCGTGACACTTAAAATAGTATTTTAGTTTAAGACAAGGACCATTGAGCTTGATGGAAAACAGTCAAACTGCAAATATGGGACTGCTGGTCAGGAATGCATACTGAATGACTTAATGATTTTCTAGCTCCTGTTAACAGCATTGGCATCAAGCCCATGAGTAATATCTATAATCTTTTGATTTGTTAGTGTTATCATGTGTTCCTATGATTGTGTCTGAATACCAATGCTTTTCCATTCGTGAAGGGAGCAGTTTCTTTTTTCTTCTGATGCTGTAAATGAATTAAAGGTCGTTGGTCAAAGCAATTATGAGTTGGTATACTTGTATGATGTTAATCTTGTGGATGCAGTATGGAAAGAATCAAAGTTAATTCCTCTAAACATACCTATAAGAGTGTTGAATTAAATATATTATGTTCATTAACTAAACTATCTAATTTGAGGTTTGAACTCTGACGTTTGTTTGCTTTTATGTATCAAAAATTCTGTATATAAATATGTTCATTTTGCAATATGTATATACTACTGAAAATTAAATCTAAACAATGATTTTTTTTTAAATAAATAAGAAATGTCTTGTTCCTACATAGCTGTGAAATGACCCTGGGCCGTCCTTAGGACGGCCTTTAAATTTACCTAGTATATATATATATATATATATATATATATATATATATATATATATATATATATATATATATATATATATATATATATATATATATATATATATATATATATATATATATATATATATATATATATATATATAAAAGCTTGATGCTCCGTATTTTGAGGAAAGTGGAGGTGTTTAATTAACGTGGGGATTTTGTTGGATTAATCTAGAATTATTATTTTTTTTGTTTTTTTTTTCTATTTTAGAAAGGGGGCAACTCATTGAAGGTGGATTTGAGGAATTTTGTGGATTTATCTCTATTAATCTATAAAAAAATTATCAAAGTCTACGTATGATGCCACATCAGCCAAACAAAGAAAAATAATTAAAATTTCTGTATGGGTCAGATCTCTTGTAACTTAGGTTTTTTTGTTTTTTTTTCAGATCTTTATTTCATCAGTCCAACTATTGCGTGCACAAGATGATCCTTTAATGCAAGTTTTACCAGCTGCCGTTCATTGTTCTACTAAGTCTCTGATATGAGCGACACATGTCTTCTCTACCTTCATAACAATGCCACCTACTTTTCTTTCCGAAATCCCAATACACTCGTCTACCCTCTCAATTGTCTCTCCTTTTTTCTCCGTTCTCTCTCAAAAACCACCGCCCCAAAATAACCTTCTCCATCTCTTGCTTTGTTATGTTCTCTGTCACCGACACTACTACCGTCTTCTGGCGATGCAGTCTCCATCAGAGATTTTCATTTTCTTTATCCCATTACGAACTCCCTCACGACCACTATATCACAACATCCAAAACGCCACCACCACTCATCAAAGCCAAAATTTCTCGTGCTCTGCCACATACAACCACCATTTATGATGGTTATAAAGCAGAGATTATTGCTATAAATATTCATTTTAGCTCAGATGGACATGCTCTTATCTTGTCAAAATAGGTATTTTTTATACATGTCTTTTTTTATCACTTAGATGATTACTGATGTTGTGGATAAGCAAAATTATTCCAAAATATTCTTCATTTTATTAACTAAACATGTGGAAATGTTGATTCTTGCCTTGTTGTTTTTGTTGCCCTCCTTGTGTTCGATCATTTGTGTGTATTAATTTGAGGGAAAATGACTTATATGCCCAATGAAGTTTCATAATCGTTCAAAAAACCTCAATTATGTTTTGTCTGTTTAAGAAAACCCAATGAACTTAACATTTTGTCTAAAAAAGCCTAACTAACTTACACTTTCGTTCACTTCTCATTTAGGGTCAACCGACTAATGAAAGTCAAAAAATGACATGGATTATGACATGTAATTAAATATCGGAAAATGATTTATAAGACCAACGAAGTTTCAAAACCGTTCAAAAAACCTCAATCATGTTTTGTTTGTTGAAAAAAACCTAACGAACTAACACTTTTGTTCAACTCTCATTAGAGGCAACTAGATTCATTAGGTATACAACTATTTGGAAAATGACATGAGATTATATGTAATGACATGGAATAAAAAAATTAGATTTGCCCTTTATATATCGATTTAGGGCTTGGAGAAGAGAAAAACGAACGTATTCTGTGTTCGATCTCTTGTAATAGCTACTTCTTATTCTTCCTCTCAATCGTTGATGTCCAACTGAAGATCTACAAAGAAGATATTTGATCATGAAAACCCTTGTAGATGTTGACGCCCTTCATGGATTTGGATATCTAGAATGGAGGATCATCCAGAGAAAAAAATTCAGGGTTTGTTCGAACAAAGTTCAGGGCTTGTTCGAACAGATGTGTAAATGTAATTGAAAGCTTTATCATGTCCATATTCTATCTATTTTTTTTGTTTCTTTCAAAAACAAAAACTTATTAAAATGGACATGATAAAGCTTTCAATTACACTTACCCATATATTCGAACAAGCCTTAAACATTTCCTCCGGATGATCAGCCATTCTAGATGTCCAAATCCGAGAATGGCGTCTACATCCACAAGAGTTTGCATCATCAAATATCTTCTTTGTAGATCTTGAGTTGGACATCAATGATTGAAAGGAAGAAGAAGTAGCTATTAAAAGAGATCGAACACAGACGTCATTTGTGTTTTTCTTCTCCAAGCCCTAAATCGATATATAAAGGGCAATTCCAATCTATTTATTCAATGTTATTAAATATAATTCGATGTCATTTGTCAACTAGTTGTGTACCTAATGAATTTGGTTGCATCTAATGAGAATTGTACAAAAGCGTAAGTTCGTTGGGTTTTTTTCAACAAACAAAACATGATTGGGGTTTTTTGAACGGTTTTGAAACTTTGTTCGTCTTACAAGTCATTTTCTGATATTTAATTACATGTGACCCTAAATGAGAAGTGTTTTTTTAAACAAAATGTTAAGTTTGTTGGGTTTTCTTGAACGGACAAAACATAATTGGAGTTTTTTGAACGGTTTAGAAACTTCGTTGGGCTTATAAGTCTTTTTCCCTTAATTTGAACATGGTAGAAATCTCGTATTTGATTATTTATTATTATGGGAAGATATTTTTGAACAATTCCTCTGCCTCTCTCCTCCCTGAATTCACCCCAGGCCGATTCTTTGTTCTATGATTGTCGTTACTTTGTACTAACTCTTTCCAATGATATATTTAAATCCATATATCTTTTATAAATTAAAAGTTGAATGACTTGTGTTTTCCCAAGATGTCTAATGCTTGACTTGGGGGTTATGTTGTGATAGGAAAATGGAACCCAATCTATGGCGGAGGTTGATTGGGACTTGGAAAACAACAATCCATTTTTTTCTTCATTTTTGGGTTAATATCTAAGTTGTTTGAAAGTACACTTGACATATGCTAGCAGTTGTTGAAATTTTGGCATTGGAACAATGCAAATGAAAAAAAAGTTCTAATTTGTTTCTCCTATAATTATTCAGTCCGTTGTTAAATAATTTTACAAGGGCTTCAATTTATGGTTGGATTGAAGTAGTGTCATGCAGTAGCTTTGTTTATATGGAGTCTCTAGAATAATGCATGAGCTTGGTCCCTACAATTGGATGCTTGTTCTTAAAGTTCATGTAAATTTATATCTATAATTTTTGGTTTATTTTTAAAGTTACGATTATCTCACTCTGGTGGTTTCTTATTTTCAAATAAACATTAGTTTTGCCTTTACAAGCTGTCATTTATGGCATTTCGAAAACTTTTCCTGATGTTGATGGATATGTGCAATTTTTGTGGTTTAATTGTAACTTTGTCGTCAAGAATAAATAAATCATCATTGAAACTTTTATGTCTTCTTTTGTTTATTTAAACACTTATAAAAAACTTATCAATCATATAGACTTCCACACAAATACACAAGTGATTTAATAATGTGAACCGTTCTCTATTTTTGAGGCGGTTGATGGTAAAAACCGCCTCAATAAAGGTATAGAGCATTAAATAATCCAATAACCGCTTTAAAAAAGTACTAAATAAATTTCGAAAAGCTTTTGTTCAGGCGGTTAAAAATAAATAGCATCAAAAAAAGATTTTTTAGTGCTACTTCATGTAAAAGCATCATTAAATAAGGATTTTTGGTTGCTCCTTTTATAAAAAAAACATCATTAAATCTTTATCTTTTGATGCTATATTTTAAAAAACGCATCAAATGAAAATACTATGAGTTTTTAGTGCTACTTCATGTAAAAGCATCATTAAATAAAGATTTTTCGATGCTCTAATAAAAGAGCATCATTAAATCTTTATCTTTTGATGGTATATTTTGAAAAACGCATCAAATGAAAACTAACTATATCCGTCTTTTAGGATTTCTGTAAACACTAACATACTTCGAACTTTTGGAACATGGAGACTCTATGCAGTATTTATGAAACATAAACATAAATGCGTAAAAACTCAAAATACCCTCATTAATTGTTTTGCTATCTTCACTGAAGGTAATTTTAATTTTATTGTACTTTTGATTTTATTCTAAGTATTTATTTATTAAATGATTGTTTATTGATATTTTTTAAATTGATTAGTGTAGATTGTGAACATGTGAAAATTTACATAACTTGTTTGATTTTAGAATGAATATATTTACCTTCTTTGAATGTTTATTTTAATTTTCGGATGAATCGTGATTATTGGATGTACAACACTTCACGTTTTTCTCAATTTTATATAGAGGGTGTTCAAACTTTTATTAGGGCTGCCGAAGAAAATCAATTAGAAAAAGGAATTGGATCGATTTGTTGTCCTTGTAACGTTTGTAAAACCTTTAAAACGTTTAATTGTACCGAAGAAATAGAGTATCATTTGTTGCAAAATGGTTTTGTGCCTAATTACACTTGTTGGTCAAGACATGGAGAAACACTACTTGATTGTAGTACATCCTCGAGAAATTTACATATTAATAATAGTACATACAACAAAGATTCATATGTTGTTGATGATGATCACCATTCAAATGATCCCAATGACAATTTCAATGAAATGTTCGATGACATGGAAGCTAATATGGGTGATATTGAACAAGAATAATTACATGGCCTATTTGAAGAAGCAGAAACACCGTTATATAGCGGTTGCAAATTTATTAAACTTGATGTTGTATTGAGGTTGATGAACTTAAAGTCGAAAAACGGATGGAGTGATAAAAGTTTCACAAGTCTATTTGTGCTTTTGCATGACATTCTTCCGGAAGACAATGAATTACCCAGTTCTACATAACAAGCAAAAAACCTAATGTGTCCGATGGGATTGGAAGTTGAAAGAATACATGAATGTCCAAATAATTGTATGTTGTATAGAAAGGAGTTTGAGAATAAACATAATTGTGTTTTCTACGGTGCATCGAGGTATAAACGGAAAAAGAGATTTGGATGAAGTTGACGATGATGTGACAAAAAATGGACCACCGGCTAAAATGTTGTGGTATCTCCCTATTATACTGAGACTGAAAAGGTTATTTTCAAACGAAAAAGAAGCAAAGTTACTTTGTTGGCATTCGGAAGAACGTGAAACTGACAGAAAACTAAGACTGTAACGACCGAAAAATTCCAACCAATTTAAACTTTTCAAAAACAACCCGATTTCATTAAATTATTACAAAAAGGTTTTCAATACAATTTATTTAGAGTATTCCCAGAATCACATCACAACATAACATGAGGAGCGGTACGATCACGCCTTCGCCTTGCCACGGTCTCCTGAAGAACCTGAAAAACATTAAACCACAACTGTAAGCCCGAAAGCTTAGTGAGGGATCCCCAAAAGACCATCCACATATACCATACACGCATAACATGCCATATCATATCTGAACACAGAACAGGCATGCACTTCGGGTTTACTGTGTGACTGGTCCGCCGCACCGGCCAATAGTCCACCTGGTCCACCCTCTGAGTCTAGCCATATACATCGAGTCTGCAGTGTGATTGGTCCGCCTGCACCGGGCCTTCAATCCACCTGGTCCACTCTCTGAGTCTACACTATGACTGGTCCGCCCGCACCGGGCCTTCAGTCGGCCTGGTCCACTCTTTGAGCCTCGGCACGTTTGGTCCGCCCTCTTGGGGCCTACAGCCTATCCGGACCGCTCACTGGGCCTTCGGGACAACCGGTCTGCCCTGGGTATCTTGGCCTACAGCACAAAGCAGGACCCGCCTCAACCCAACTCCAGTCCAAACAACCATGTGCACATAAACATACAATCATACCACAATTCACAGTCAATAAGCCGATCAAACAGATCATATAACATATCATCATCCTAACCAGGATACCGACCTAACCGGTCACTAGCATAGCATCACCCTACATATCAGGATACAGACCTCAACCAGGTCTCTAACAGATACCATCCTAGCTACCAGGATGCAAACATATCAAAGCAAAAACATAACAACAAATACCCGGATCTCAATCCGATAGAGGGCCGGCCTTGGTGCCTTAGACCCTGTTGATATAGTGAGGATAACTCACCACGCACTGCCGAAACTCTGAACTGAAGAAGCAAATTCTCGAATCACCGACTCACCGAAAATCCCGAACTAGCCAACATAGCACAAATAAACATTAGGCCAAGCACAATACTCTTCCAAGGGTAAATTGACCATTTTACCCCTAACTCAAACCGGCCCAACACTAGGTAAGCTCCCAAGCCCACCAATGGCCCAAAGTCTGAAGCAAAGCCCACTATTGGCCCAATTTACTAAATTGGGCCCACCTCACCAAATGGGCCTAAACTCATGATCCATAACAACCAATGGGCCCACAATACTCTAACCATAATGTCCAGTCACGGCCCAAAATCCAGCAGCCCAAATAACAGCCCAAACCCTAAGGCCCAAAAATGAAAACCCAACAGAGGGAGTATGCTGGGCGTACCCTCCTTGGTACGCTGGGCGTACACGCCGATTCACAACTGGGGATCGGGGCACTGACTCGCTACGCGGGGCGTACTCACATGTTACGCGGGGCGTAACTTCGCTACTCATTAAGTCCTCATAACTTCTTAATGGCTTAAGCTCTTAAGCCCAAACTTCAGATCCCTAGGCCAAATATGCCTAAGATTCATAAAGTCTCAAACTTTATCACTTGGGACGTCCATAAAGCTCTTAATCCAAGGTCTTAATCCATTAAGACCTACATATCTCACACATGGAACAACCACAACCCTTGGGACCTCATTTTTCTCACTCAAGACCTCTCCAAAGGTCTGAAAGGACAAATAATCTCGGCCAACTCAAAGCGTGCATCAAGATGAGGACTTTTGGGACAAGAATGATGCCAAAACTTCACAATACTTAGATCTATGCAAAATAATTGACAAGCAAGAAGCTTTATACCTCAAATAGGCTCCAAAGGATGATATCTCTCCAGATCTACAAGCTCCAGCCACTCAACTCCTTCCTTGACAACTTCCTCTTTCTTATTCTAGCCTATCCTTTGCCAAAATAAGCTTTTCAAGGCCAAATACACCCAACAATGGAGGTGGAACGGCTATCTAGGGTTTCTGAGGTTAAGGGAGAGCTTATGGAGGCTAGGGTATGCACCAACATGTTCCTTATATAGTGGTTGACCCTAATTTTAGGGTTTTAGAACTCTGAGAGTACACTTGGTGTACCTTTAGTACGCTGGGCGTACTCAACCTTGCACCCGCGTCCACTTACGCCTTACGCTGGGCGTAATCCCAGCTTACGCTGGGCGTACTCGGCGAGTCCCCAAATTTCATACTTGGCCCTCATTATTCCACTTTTCCCACAAGATGATCAAAATACTATTTCTCTTAAATCCCGGGGGCTCACCATTAGGTACTCTTAGGAACGGGGCGTTACAAAGACATGTTGCAGATTCACCTCAGTGGAGAAGCATTGATAAGAAGTATCTTGAATTTGGAAAAGAGATGAAAACATACGGTTTGGGCTTAGTTCAGACGGGATCAATCCTTTTGGGAACATAAGCAGTCGTCATAGTACGTGGCTGGTTCTTATGTGCATTTACAATCTTCCACCGTGGTTATGCATGAAACAGAAATACATTATGATGTCGTTGTTGATTTAGGGGTCGAGATGTAACGCCCGTAGATCCGGGCTAGTCAATTTAGAGATAATAGGGGTCGAAAACGACTTTTCGACAAAAGATTATTTAGAATAAATAATCTTAACCAAGTTGTAGAATATGTCTCAAGGGTTCCGTACATATAAAGAGTGCCGAAATCCGAGTTATAACGAAGAAGTTATGACCCATCGAAGTTTCACGACGGAACCGGCACGCCATCAGGAAGACGTAAATAGTGAATTTATGACAGAGCAAATTGTAGCCTTAGTAATCTAAATGAAAGTTGTAGAATATGTTAACCTGAGAACGTCCATAAAAAGAACGCCCAAATCTGACTTCGTATGAGGAAGTTATGATTTTTCGAATTTTCGGCTTAGCGGTGTACAGCCTGAAGTTCGAGTATTAGATCGAGTGGTTTTTAGCTGACACAATCTAAAAGAGAATCGAATATCTCGTTATTAGTAGCGTAATGATAAAAAGACAGACAAAAACGGACATCGGATGAAGAAGTTATGAGATTTTAACGGACCAATCCTATCTTAACCTATTAAAAATATAACTTTAAAAATAAAGTCAAAATTAGCCGACGGAGTCTAAACGAAAGTTGTAGAATACATCTCCACCTACGCGTGGATGTAAATAACGTCAAAAGCGGAGTTTGTATGAACGAGTTACAAATTATAATAGCATATTTACGTATTAAAATAAAGTATAAATCATATATACGTACACATATATATACATATGTATATATCATTAGAAAGGTATCGACGATGCGGTCATTATAAGACTAATGTTGAGTTCTTTCGACATTAGTTTAGTACAAATATCGTTAAATCTATTTAAAATAGTGATATAAAGGGGTGTTTAGCTGTTTATATAACTATAAGGTCATTAAGTAATTTTGGAGGGTAGTTTTTGAAAATTCAATTAGTATAAATAAGAGCCTCTAGCTCTCATATTTCTTGCACCATTCTCTTGATTGAAGAGTCTTTCTCTTCTTATCCCCCCGAGCATTTCGGTCCCTCGTGATTCGACTTCTCTTTCTGTAGTTTTAGTATAGTAAGGTGAGCGCTAAAGCGCTGCACGAATCTTTCTTAGAAAGATTCAGCGACGAAGTTCTGCCCCTGCAGAGCCCGACTCCTAGCGAAAATCCCATTGCAAGTAAGTTATGTTTACCCTATTTTAAATATAGTTTATATTTAAAATTAGTATTGTTATTATGAACTTATAATGAATATTTGAGCTATTATTATGACTTATATAAGTGTCATTATAATATCTTTTTAACTACTCGCGGTACGGGGAATCTGGTTTAAAGGGCAACATAAGGTTGTTGGATTTTAGAAGTGTTATATGCCAAAATGGTCCTGCCCTCCGATATTTTATGTCTGGCCCCTGTCTGTACATAGTGGGTGAAAAGTATTGTTTAAACGCTTATATAATAATAATAAGACTAATAATTTGTCACGGTAAATATTAGACTAAAATCTAGTGGTAATAATACTAGGTTTCGTCGAAAGAAATTATTTTAAAGTAAACGAAGCGTTGTCCGAGTACCGAGTCACCACCTTATCAAGTGAGTGTATAGTTACTTTCAGCTTACACATAGATATGAAGTATTTTATATAAACTACGTGCTATGTGTGCATATTATCTAAATACTTGTTCTCTATGCTGGATGAACGAGTTTATACACGTTTTAAATGATTTAAATTGTATATGTATTTTATATCTACGATAATGTCGGGGTAAAACATGGGTAGATGTAATATGAGTTGGATGATGAGTTGAGAAGTGTTATAGACCACGAGGTGAGGGTGAGGGGTGAACGATGTGAGAAGCCTTTTTCCAAACGATGGCCCTGTCATTCAGCAGGGTATGGATGACAACCACAGACTATTCTAGACAGTCCAGTGGAACACTACCAGACTCGCAACCTGTAAGTGTTGTGAATGATGTGTTCACCCGGTGTACTCTAAACCCTGGTGATCATGCATACTTGATGCCTAAACCTTGGTGATCATGCAGACTTGATGCCTAAACCATGGCAACTATGCAGACTTAGTGCCCGTTGTGTAAACCATGGCAACGATGGACTTCATGCCAATTCCTTAAGATGATCCTTAGGAATGAATGAATGAGAGATAGCTGATTCTTAGGGTAGATCCTTAAGAATAAAGAAGATAATGGGGATGGGTAATTGGGTTGATTGTTTGATTGTTTAAACATAATAATTATATTATTGTGGGTTGAAAAACCTATGTACTCACCAGGTTTCCCAACCTGACCCACTCAGTTTTTTTATATCACAGGTGTCGATATGAAGTTACATTACACTGAGAGATTAAGGAGGTATAAATCACTAGTGATAATGAATGTAAGTTTTGTTTATGCTTATGTTTCTGTATTGCCGATGACATCCCAAATATTTTAAAATGAATAAAAATACATTTATTCAGAAAGGCTTTGATAACGTATTTATCATGTTTTACTGGGAAAAAATTCCGCAACATTTTTATTAAAAAAGATACTCTTATTTTTATAAAGCATAAACAAAATCGGTCTTTTCTAGCCGTGAAAATGGGGATGTCACAGTTGGTAGTAGAGCATTATTTTAAGCGATCTAGGAATTTGTAGGATATTTAGACTTAAACTTAGAATGTTAAGCGATGATTGTGAGGTGTGGGCACTAGCTTATTTTATGAATTATGCCTAAAATGCTTTTATGTGCTAAATGCTTTGTGCCTTTTATGTTGTTATTTATTCGGATCTATGGTCTGTTGCCGATCGGATCTGGAAACCTTATGTGTTTAGGATTCTAAACGTACGACTATGATATTAGAACTAGCATGTAAACGTTTCGGAGTGATAAGGATGATTTAAACGTCTATCCTAAATAAAGATCTAGATTCACCTTATTCGTTGTATAGATCAAGATGGCAAGGACCCGTAGTGGAAACGTTAACGCAAATGGAAATAGGAACCAACTCCCTCAACCTACAGTGATACGACAAATACCTGTTGTCGAAGAAGTGGCACCTGAGCCAATAACGATGGTCGGAGTGCAAGCGATGATCCAGATGATGTTGGATCGCCAAATGGAGGAAACAAGGCATTTAATTCAACAAAACCGAGAAGAACTTACGGTACCAATTGAATAGCCCGAGCTGAATGATGGGCAGTCAGAAGGAGGAAACTACAGTGGGACGGTTGGCCAAGCCAACCTACCGATAGTTAGACAAAAAAAATCAGGATGGAGGAAATGACGAACGTGGATGTAAGTACTGTTGGATTAATGTCTAAGTCCATAACTATATTTGGTATATACTTGACCCGACCCGGCATGGTCCATTTGGGTTGTACTTCACCGACACAATTTATATGGATAGTCTTTTGAGAATAGTATATTTATGATTTATATTAATATATTATAAGTTCTAATATATTAATATGGAATCATATTATTTAATTAGTATTGATCAAGACTTAATTTAGAATTAATTAAGTGATCAAAATGAACTAATTAAATATGGAATCTTATATATATATGGAATGGGCCAAGTTCATTTAGGTTGGGCTAAGCTTTCATGGATAGTCCATGGAGTGTTTAACCCATGGATCATATGAAATGAAAGGTCATGGGTTTATCCCTAGTCTCCACACTATATAAAGATGTCCTTGGTGAAATTGGCACTAGTGTGAGTACACTAAGAGGGCTAGCCGATTTCACTAGAGAGAACCAAAGTATTCTTATTCTCAAAGTCTTCCAAGGTGTTTTGGTGATTTGTGATTCCACTTGAGGCTTACACACTATTGGGGCTAAGCTCTTAAAGCTTGAAGACATCAAGCTCCACCAAAAGGTATGTCATCTAACTAGTCTTTGTAGTATAGTTGCCTCTTATTATGCTAGTTAGGATTAAAGCCTTGGAAAGTTCTTATTTGCAAGTATAATAGAGAAAACATAGATCCAAGGTTTATAGGGTTGCATGTACACCATAGGAGTGTTAGAATGCTCTAAACCCAACAGTGGTATCAAAGCCATGGGTTGTTTTATGTTATATTGATGCAATTGTTTTATTTTCAAAGTTGAAAAAAAGGAAAAAAAACATGACATTTGTCAAATTTTAAGATAATTACTTGTTTTTGTGAAAAACTAATTATTTGTAAAATTTGAATCATTTGTTATATGAGTCGAATTAGGTCAAATTTAGTAAAAGATAAAATGATATGATTATTTTATTAGTTTTAAAAGTTTGATCTAAAGATAAAATGATATGATTATTTTATTAGTTTTATGGAGTTACAAAATTTGGTGTTAATGTTTTAAAAGAATTCCATAACTTATTCTTAAGTTATGGAACATGAAACGTTTCATCATAAAACAAGCATTTAACTCCATAAGTTATAGATTACCAAAAGTTTTATGTTTCCTTGATTTATAAGTTAGTTTAGACTAATGAAAAAAAATTGTGTTTTAGTTGTTTTCAATCCTAATTAATCTAGAGGTAGTTCATAAAATGAGTTTTTGTAACTTGTCCTCAAGTTACATAAAAAGTCACATTTATGAATCTTAAAACTCATAAAAGTGTCATAGGTTACATAAAAAAATGAAGAGTCTTTTTCATTAAATAGTATTATGACTCCATAACTTGTCCTCAAGTTATGGATGTTTAAGAGTCACTTCTTTAAAAGTGTTATTAAAGAATAAGAGGTTACATAAAAAATGAAGAGTCTTCATTATAATGAACCATTAAACTCATAAGTTATGAAATGAAATTTTTTTAATAGTTTCAAAAACTTGCCCTCAAGTTTTGGAATTTGTAATGTTTTTTCATGAATACTTTAATTCTAAGTTAAGCCCTTAGAATTTTAAAAGTTAAAATTCAACCCTTATGCTTTATAATATTATAAGTTAATAATATTTATATATATGTATAAGAGCAATTCGTCTTACCATTAGTAGGCCTCATTCACGAAGCTGGTCTATAAAGGGGGTATAAGGTTATTGCCTATAAAATGGCAGTTTAATGGGTGTCCACTCTTACCCACCGCTTCCTTGACCGGTGGAGGGTCGTTAGCCGAACGGGTAGGACAAGGACTATAATTCTACCTTCATTAAAAGTATTAATGACAAATACTAAGTAACTAAACATTTAAAAATTCCCAATCTTAGTTACTTAGGAAAATGTGAATTTGGTGCTAACCCATGAAATTACACTTTGCACTTTCTTAAGTCAGTTAGTGGAGCGTGTGTGGTTAACCGGCACACTAGCTTGATTTAACAAGGTAGGCAAAGGGTAACTTAATGTTTATCATAGCATCGGTGGAGCGTGTGTGGTTAACCGGCACATCGATTGAGGGGTAAATATTAAGGGTACCAAGTATATTTGCATGGTTATTCACACATGAAAGCAAAGATTGCTACCTTCATGAGTAAATGCCTTACTTGCGCAAATGTCAAGGTCGAATACCAGAAACCCTCCGGTTTACTACAACAACCGGAAATACCAGAATGGAATTGGGAGCGGATCACTATGGACTTTATAACCAAGTTGCCCAAGACAGCGGGTGGCTTGATACCATATGGGTCGCCGTCGATAGATTGACCAAGTCTGCACACTTCTTGCCGATCAAGGAAACAGACAAGATGGATAAGCTTACAAGAACTTACATACAGGAGATTGTACGACTGCACGATGTTCCCATATCCATTATCTCGGACAGAGATAGTAGGTTAACTTCGAGGTTTTGGCACTCGCTACAAAGTTCCTTAGGAACTAGGCTGGACATGAGTACAACCTACTATCCGCAGACAGACGGGCAAAGTGAGAGGATTATCCAAACCTTGGAAGATATGTTGCGAGACTGTGTGATCGACTTTGGGAAAGCATGGGATACTCATTTACCCCTTGTAGAATTTTCCTACAAAAACAGTTATCACACGAGCATAAAGGTTGCTCCATTCGAGGCCCTCTATGGCCGAAAGTGCAGATCCCCTCTGGGCTGGGTTGAGCTGGGTGACACCCAGTTAGCTAAAGGATAAGTTCCTGACAGCACTCTCACAGGTCCGGAGATCATACGGGAAACGACAGAGAAGATCGTTCAGATTCGTGAACGATTGAAAGCCTCTAGAGACCGACAGAAAAGCTACGCTGATAAACGAAGGAAACCGTTGGAATTCCAGGTGGGCGATCGCGTCCTATTGAAGGTCTCACCCTGGAAGGGCTTGATACGCTTCAGAAAGCGTGGAAAGCTAAATCCATGGTACACAGGACATTTCGAGATTCTCGCAAGAATCGGTCTTGTAGCTTACAAACCTAACTTACCAAGCGAACTCAGTAACGTACATTCTACCTTCCACATCTCGAACTTGAATAAGTGTCTGTCCGACGAGGCTCTTGTAATCCCACTCAATGAGATCGAGATCAACAAGAGCCTCAATTTCGTGGAAGAACCTGTAGAAATCATGGACCGGGAGGTCAAGCAAACAAAGCAAAGCCGTATCCCGATAGTGAAGGTTCACTGGAACGCCAAGCGAGGACCGGAGTTCACTTGGGAGCGTGAGGATCAGATGAAACTAAAATATCCTCTTCTTTTTACTTAGTTCTTTGTAACTACATGTTTGCTTAAGCTCTAATTTCGGGATGAAATTCCTTCTAACAAGGGGATGATGTGACAACCCGAAATTTCTATTTTGTACAACATTTCAATTCAATAGAAGTCAGAACTGTTGCTGCTAAGTTTCAAGCTTTTTGGAATAAGTTTGAGTATTTTAGGATTAGCACTTTAGGAGATATCAGGAGAGAGGATGCTCTAGGGTTTATTGTGCAACAATAATACCCCAAAGATCCAAGAGTTTGGAGTTTACGGCCTAAAAAAAGGTTTTTACGATCGTAAACCCTAACTTGGGGGTATATAAGTGACACTTAGTCATTATTTACCACTTTTTCACTTTTCAAGATCCAAAACCCAATTCTCTCTCAAGTATCTTCGAGTTTTCTTCTTGATCTTCACTATTGTAAGTCTTTCTAACCCTTTGAAGTTGAGATATTACTTAATCTAGTGTTTTAACACACTTCCATCCGTGAAATCATTCCAAAAGGTTAGATCTTCAAGTTTCACCAAGAACACCAATAACACACACTAGTGTTCTTGGACTTTTAGCACCTTTTCAAGCCTCTATCTTGTAACTACTTCTATCCTAGAGTATCTTAAGGCTTGTTACACTCCCATATATCAAGAAATCACCCAAGAAACACCAAGATCAAGGTGTTTACGGTCCAAGATGTTCTTGAACCGTAAACCCTAAAAAGGGTGCCAAAGTGTGCCCTAGTCCCTCCTAAGCCTTGGAAACTTGCATAGATACATTCCTTGATGAGTTAAGGGCTTGAAAACATCAAAAGACCATAAACCATATGGGTTTATGACCGTAAACCCAAAGGAAATGGTCTAAGGACCGTAAACTCCATTTAGGAGTGAAATGGTGCCCTAATCACTTCCATAGGATTATACTTCAAGTAGAAATGCTTCTAAGGACTTGTAGAGCTTCAAGACTAAACATGGTCAAATAAGCATGAGTTTATGACTGTAAACTCATGAGTTTACGACTGTAAAGGGTTATGGTCATAAAACCGTAAACTCAAATAAGGGGTTTCCTTGAACCCTAAACTCAATAGCAATGTCCTACAACACTTAGATGCAATCCTTGGGACTTATAACACTTATATAAGGTGTTTAACATGTCTTAGAATGTCTTAACTTTGTTAATTAGTTGTTTAAAGACTAATTGGATACATATATGTGATACTATATGTAACTAGGATCCTTGTGTGTGTTCAAGTCTTCACTCGACACCTAGCAATCCTATATCATCAGTTCATCCAAACCACTCACTATATGTGAGTTTATAACCATTATTTAACCTTTTAAATGTTTTTAAATACTTTTATGGGGGGGGGGGGGATACAAGTTGAACAATTATAGTTATTATATCAATCGCATGTGATTAATAACTACCAAACAAGTGGTTTTCTTACTTTTCAAACTGTGTTATCAAACTGTTTTGCTTCAAACTATTTTACAAACTCTTTTGCTTGTTAAATGCTTTTACTTAAACTCTCTTACACTTTTATATTGTCAAATGCATGCCTATATATGTATAGTTATATAAGAAATGTTTAAAGGACTTAGAACGACTAGCTCGCCTTATTTCCTTTTCCTCGTTGGGATGTGGCCTTAGGGTATCGGTTATTCGTCCGAATGTCGTCTAAACATCATTTATATAGCATGTATACCTATATAGACATAAAAGTTTCTAATTTCATTTAGTTCATTACCTTTGGGTATCAAAGGTATACATACATGTTTATACATCCAAATCATATTACTAGTAAGCTACTATAGGTGTAGCTTAGGGAGTTACTAATGTTAGAACAATGAATCATACAATGAGTCAATCCATACATGGGTCAATACTTACTAGATAGGAAGAGAACACACAATTCAGCTAGCACGCACAGTACATTACAATACAGGCTAGGCAGAGGGAGAACAAACAATACAGCTAGCACATTCATTACATATACAGTTTTGCAGTTATGTAAGCCACGTTCCGGGGCATGGCACTACTTGCCATGGCCGTTCATGTATCCAGAATCTCCTTAATTAGGGAGCATATGAGTTTGCGTATAGCTATACTGGATTGACTATCCTACACCTCGTTGCTAGCTACAGTAAGACTTACAAGTCTATGGGTGCCAAATGTCATTTTCTTCCGACATCTTACATTGTCGCGTACTATAGTCGGTAGCAGGATACAGGCCGATCACATGGTACTTTAAATTATAATTTGTTTAAGGTAGTGAGTACAGTGGTAGTTACCTATTATAATACTACGGTACTACTTCATTTTCCCATTGCATTCACCTTGTGAGTTTCACACAATATACAGAAATGCGAAAAATATATTTTTGATAAATGATAATCAGATTTGGGAAAATACACACTCTTACAAGAGACACACACAGATACTAGATGCCTTGGTAGAAGGCTACTTTTAGTAGGAAACATACGGTTTTCTAGGAGGTTCAAAACTTTTACATACTTATACTTCACATTCTTACAAATACATTCTTACAAATACAAACACTAAAATACTTATGATCTCACCAGCTTTAAAGCTGATACTCGCTTTCAAAATAACTTGTATTCTCAGGTCACCAATAGACAGGTACGATGACCAGGTTTTGAGAAGACGGAGCACAGTCAAGACTCGTCTTTTATTTTGTTTACATATTTTGGTGTCTTATTACAATGAAAGAAAACTTGTATTAAAATTATATTATTAATGCAATGGATGATGTTATTGCTTGTTTACTATTATTCATTGTTTTGATATTGTACATGACGTCCTCCACCCCCGAACGTTTCTGCCGTTCCGGTTTTGTGGTGTGACAGATTACATTTATGTATTGATATTAAACCAAATTACAAATATATATTAATATTTTACCAAATTACAAGTATATATTCACATTACACCAGAATACATATATAATATTCGTCACTAATTGTCTGAATCAAACAACCATCATATAACTACTCTAAAATAATGTCAAACATCTTAGCAAACTCAACCAAACATGCATCCCACAAACAAATATCACAATTAAACAACCAATTGTATTCATGCATAAAATCTTTTCCATATCTGCTCACAGAAGGATCCTTTGCATAACTTGTAATGCATGGGTCCTGATATGTATTTAATTCATAATTATTCATTTTTGTATAGTAACTCGACGAGTTGGAGACCCCAAACTCGTCGAGTAGAGATGGATTGGGATGCGGGTTAAGAAGTCTACTCGATGAGTTGAAAAGCCTCAACTCGATGAGTTGAGAAGCCTCAACTCGATGAGTTGAGAAGCCTCAACTCGACGAGTAGGCTGGCAGAATGAAACCCTAATTTTCAGCGTTTTGCAACCTATTTAAACACTTGAATCCCTATAAGTTGGCCGTATTTCCAACCTCTATTGTCCCAAACCCTAGCCTCGAAACCCTAATTCACTTTTGAGAGTTTTGAGCCAACTTTTGTGCATTCTTGGTGATTTTGAAGAAGAAGGTACTTGAAGAATGAGCAAGGACGTGGAGGAGGAGAGTAGATCCAGAAGTTGGGCTTCATTTCTCGTTCATCTGAGGTATAAAGCTCATACATTGTCTATAGCATGCTTAGATCTAGTTTTAGGATGCTTTCTTCCAGTTTTGGTCCAAGTATGTTGGTTTTTGGGATTTAGACGCCCTATGTGGGCAAACCCTTCAGATCTAGGGTCTTAAGGGGATTTCATGGCATAATGGTACCAACTTTATAGCCATGGAAGTCCCATGCAACTTTTAGACCATCTTTTTGGTCTTTTAAGCCAAGTAGGTCATGCATGCAAGTAAATATGGGAACTTTACGTGACCAAACTGTCCCTAGAGTCTAGATTTATGATCCCATGGCTTATCTTGAAGTTTTGATGGCTTTTGGAGTTGGATATTAGCCATTTTGAGTTAGGGTTAGAGCTCATTTTTTCTAGGATGGGTCTTAATGGGTAAAGTTGGAAACTTTACCCTCCTAGACGTGTATTCAGCCCAGATCTAGAATATGGGACTTAGATTCGAAGAATAATGGCTCAATGCATTAAGAAGGCTTAACAAACTGAAGAACTCGACGAGTTCATAGAGGAACTCAAGTTGAGTCGATGTGTCTCGATTTTGTTAAGAGGAAGGACTCGACGAGTTGATTTGGAAAGTATGATTCTATTTATAGGAGGAAATCGACGAGTTCATGAAAGGAATCGATGAGTTGGATTGCGATTTTAGGGTTTTATGATTTATGCAACTCAGCGAGTTGAGTCAACTCGGAATGTTGACTTTGACCAGAGTGTTGAATTTGACTTTGACTTTGACCAAATTTGACCCTTAAGGGGTTATGTGTATGAAAGGGTAATTAAATGAAATCTATTATGTGTAGGAGTTTAAGTGGGGTTGATTTCAGAGTCGGGGACTATTCAACTACTTTACAACATTAGAGGTGAGTTACCTTCCCGGTATAAGTGGGTCGAAGGCACCAATGCCGGCACACTAGTAGTTCTTTATAGTAGATATGATTGTCTTTGTGATAATTTTATGGTATGACACTATCTGTTGAGATTTATGTGCTCGTATGCTATATTATTACGTGGTAGTGGTAGTGATAATTGTCTGGTATGACACTATAGTAACTACCACAACCTCTTTACCTAAAGGAACTACCACATCCTCAACATATACATCTATCCCAATACCTACCCAAAAATCTACCACATCACCAAGTATAACGCCCTGATTCTCAGGTATTGTTTAAATATGAATTTCTTTGATTTTGAGGTCTACTCGACGAGTTGGTTGTCCTACACGCCGAGTAGCAGCGGGTTTGGGACGCGTATTTAGTGGGCTACTCGCCGAGTCCATGAAGGGACTCGACGAGTAGGAGCTGGCAGATGAAATCCTAAATCACAGGGTTTTGCACCCTATTTAAGGAAGCATAAGCCTCCTTTGGCCTCTTTGCAGTCCATTGAGATCTCAGAAAACCCTAATTCGTGTGGTGCTTCATTCTTGTGTGTCTAAAGCTTTGGAAATGAGATCTTTTGAGAAAAAGAGCTTGGAGGACAAAAGGCTAGGGGAAAGCAAGTGTGGGAAATCAGAAATCTACCACAGATAGCATCATTTGGAGGTATCAAGTCGTCACCTTTACTTCATTTTCATTCTAGACCTCTTTTGGTTGAGATGTAGGGTTTTTGTGGTTTGGTTGAGATGATTATGTGGGATATGAGCTAGATCTGAAGTTGTAACATCAGATCTGGACCCTTCTTGGGTTCTAGAGTCATAAGGCTCCAAATTTGGTCATGTATGAAGCCTCTTTGAGTATGAAACCCCATTGTGAGCTTGGATTTGACATTTAGAGCCTTTGTAGCTATGCATACACGTAAAGTTTGCAACTTTACGTGAAAAGCATGCCTTAGAAGCTTGGATCTGTAATTTTGAGACACTGTATGGCTTAAAAGAGTCTGTATGGCTTAAGGATTGAAGGAACTCGACGAGTCGCAAGGTTGACTCGGCGAGTCTCATGAAGATGAGTCTGGACCCGAAGATTTGGATGAACAACTCGGCGAGTTCGATGAAGATTACTGTAGACTCGACGAGTTGGATGAACAACTGTGAGTCGGATGAGGTTTCACCAATTTATGTATGCGTGTGTAACCGTCGAGTTGCAAGAAGGAAACTCGACGAGTGGCCTTAGGGTTTTGATCATAAACCGAAGGAACTCGACGAGTCACTCCGGTGACTCGGCGAGTGGGCAAGTAATTCAAGGAACTCGGCGAGTAGCCAAGGGTACTCAGCGAGTTAGGGTCAACATGGACTGTTGACCTTGACTAATGACTTTGAATTTGATCAAGGTTGATTAGTTGGCTTATGGGATACCTTGAAAGGTTGGGAACTTATGGGTATGATTATGCTATGGTAATAGGTGGTGGAGTTTGTGGCGGTGATCGGAGGGTTCAAGTTTATCTACCGAGTCGACATCTACAAGGTGAGTTATCCTCACTATATCAATAGGGTCTAAGGCACCAAGGTCGGCCCTTTAGTTGTTATTGTTATGGTATGCTACACATGGTTATGATCTGTTAGATCAAAATTAGGATAGACAGTATGTTATGCTCTTATGATCCGTAGGGATTGGTATGATAGTGACCTGCTAGGTCGATGCTCTAGTTATGTGAGATTGCTATGATTGATGATCAATGAGATAGATAGGTTGATGTTTGTATATGACAGTATATGCTAGTTATGCGCACATGGATATTTGCTTGTTGTTTGGGTTGAGGCGATCCTGCTTTGTGCTGAAGGACAACACACCATATGAGCGGTCCGGGGAGACTGTAGGCCCACATGACAGTCCAGTTATGTCGAAGGCTCGGGATATATTCAGATAGACTGTAGGCCTTGCAGGGCGGTCCATTCAGGCCGATGGCCCAGTATGCATGTTGTTGTTTGTTTGTTGTTGATATGGTGTTATAGGTGTGGTATTGGTATTTTGGGGGTAACTCATTAAGCCCTTGGGCTTACAGTTTTCAGTTTAATGTTTCAGGTACTTCAGGAGATCATGGCAAGGCGAAGGCGTAACCATACCACTCCTCATCCTTATGATCTGGTTATTGGGACACTCTGATGAATAATGATTGAAAACATTTTTTAAACAAATAAAATTTGGTTTTATTTGTGATTGGAAAAGTTTAAATTTGGCGTATGGATGTTACAAGTTGGTATCAAAGTCTTGGTTTGAGTGAATTGGGGGTAACACATGTGTGAACCCAGTCTCAAATCAAGGGAAATTTTCAGAATAAATTCTAAAATGGTTTTCAAAGTAAAGGATGGAGGATGCAGAGGGTACGATCAGTCGGAGCCTGTAAGTAAACCCCGAAATACTATACAGTTATTTGATATCATGATATGATGGAACAACATGCTAGTGGTAGGCTAGGAATCTTCAGGAATCGGATGATAGACTTGCCTGATTATAGGATACCTACTAGCCTAGGGTTTCTTGTATATCGAATTGACATCATAACGGTAGGTGTTTGGTGTATACATCATGGCTGTGCATAATCAAGATCTTGTAGCCTGAGAATGTCTGATTCGACCTTAATGTAGGATTGGATATTCGAAAGTCCATCGGGTCCAACGTTATGTGTGGCTAGCATACACTAGTGCTGCAGGGTTGGTGAAAGTTTCATGAATGTGTGAGTTGTGGAAAGCTGTGAGACCAGTAGCGAGATAGTCGATATTCCCCTAGGAGTGAGGGTTGAGCGCATATTATGTTGGTGATAGTATTAGGGCGTTGTGGCGATACTTGAGACAAATATGGGTAGGTGCGAAAGGTAGTATGGGCCCGTACTACTGGAAGCACAGGACCCATACGCGTAGCAAGGAAGTCACAACCCCCAGGGTTGTGGGAATTGTCCTCCCGATATATGTTGTTTATCTGACGTCTTGCTTATATTTTCAGTATGGTGGTGACTAGTCGTTTTACTGGATCCGGATCAGGATCACGATTGGGAGACGGAGGGTCGGAGGTGCCGGTAGCACCTGAGCCCGTGGTATAGATAGGGATAGAGGAGTGGGATGCCAGGATCCGGGAGATTCTGCATGATGAGATTACTGCAGCGTTTCGAGCGTAGTTGCCAGAGATATTTTTGTCGATTAAGACTGCGATGGTTGAGTACTTTGATGAGCGATATGTAGCTCTAGCAGAGACAACTGCGACTACAGCCACTTTGGCTGTAACCGCGACAGGGGTTGGAAGAGGAGCCGATGGGGCTTTCCAGTACCAGGACATTGATAACACGAATCCCCCGACATTCGATGGTACACAGGATGTGATCCGGGCTATGAGGTGGTTATCTGACGTGGATCGCTATTTCTTCACGTGTTCATGTCTCGCTGACCAGAAGGTCAGGTGTGCCCTGAACCTGCTGAGGTTTGGGGCAAAGGACTGGTGGAGATTGACGACAAGGTCGTATACTGATGATCAGCGAGCCGTTGTTACTTGGGAGCAGTTCCGGGATATGTTCCGCACCCGCTACGTTCCACGCGTTGAGCGGGAGCGGCTTGCTCATGAGTTTTTAAGATTGAGGTAGGATGGGGAGTCAGTGATGGAGATCACTCGTATGTTCACAGAGAGGGCTATGTTTTGGCTGGAGTTTGCTTCAGAGCAGTCTCAGATGACTCGTTATCTGAGTATGCTCAAGACTGATATTCGACAGTTTGTTGCTACGCAACATTGTGAGACTCTCTTGGATCTTCAGGAAGCCATGAGGCGGCGTGAGTTGGAGTTAGAGCTGTAGTTGAAGGAGCAGCGTCAGGTTCCGGCATAGTTTCAGTTGGCACCTAAGCGGTCCAAGACCGCTGATACTCGGATTGGGGGTCAGCAAAGCTGCACTTGTGGAAAGTGTGGCAGGGTTCATTCTGGGGTTTGTCGAGCAGGACGTGATTGCCACAAATGTGGCAAGGAGGGGCACTATGCCAGGGACTGTCGCCAGTCCGCCCCTCCAGCAGATATGAGGATTTGTTACCAGTGTCATCAGGTTGGTCACGTGAAGACCAACTGCCCGCAGCTCGCCGCCAAGCCGGGGCTGGGATCCACACCGACTACTTTGAGGGTTGGGGATGGGAGGCTGGGCAAGGTGGAGCCTCCAAAGGCTCAGGGGCTCGCCTTCCAGCTCACGGGCGAGGAGGCCGAGGCAGCACCGGATGTGGTTGCTGGTACGTTTTTGGTAAACTCTTTACCTGCTTTGGTTTTATTCGACTCGGGGGCGAGTCAGTCGTTTGTATCTCAGACTTTAAGTAAAGAATTCAGTATGTTGATAGATAAGCTTGAGTGTCCGTTGCGAGTTTCGATCGCCAACTAGCACGAGATTTCCGCTTCTTCGGTTTACCGGGGATGCGAGCTGGAGATTTTCGGGGTATCAATCCCGATAGATTTGATTCCTATTCCTATGGGGGAAGTATGTGTGATTGTAGGGATGGATTGACTCAGCCGGTTTGGTGCCATGATCGACTGTGAGGGTTAGCGAGTGATAGTTCAAAACCTAAGTGGGGGAGAACTGGTAGTGTATGGTGAGGGCACCAGAGTGGGAGCAGGGTTTTGTTCAGCAGCTAGGACTCGGCAGTTCATTCAGCACAGGTGTGCCAGTTATCTAGCGTATATAATAGATACGTGGATTGAGGATCATACTTCAGTTTCGGAGGTTCCAGTGGTTGGGAAGTTTGCTGATGTGTTTCCAGAGGAGTTACCTGGAGTGCCTCCGGAGAGGCAGGTAGAGTTTAGGATTGACCTAGTGCCGGGTGCGGCCCCTATCGCCATGGCGTCATACCGTCTGACACTGCCAGAGATGTAGGAGTTGGCATCTCTGTTGTAGAAGCTGTTGGGTAAGCAGTTTATTCGCCTGAGTAGTTCACCCGGGGGAGCACTGATCCTCTTCGTCAGGAAGAAGGTGTTGGGTTTTGAGCAATCTAACACTCCTAAGTGTACATGCAACCCTAAATACCTTGGATCTATGTTTTCTCTATTATACATGTAAATATCAACTTTCCAAGGTATTGTTCTATTCTAGCATACAAAACTTTGAATAACACAAGTTAGAATAACATACCTTTTGTTGGTGCTTGTCTTCATGAAGCTTGAGTGCCTAGTGCCCCAAGTGTGACACCTCAAATGGTTCACACAACACCATAAGCACTTGGAATAACTTAGAGAGAAATTAGAACACTTCAAGAATCGGCTTGCCCTCCATGCATAACTAGTGGCCGATTTCTCACATCAATAAGATGCTTATATAGTTGTTACAATTAGGCTAAACCCTAATTGTCATGGCTTTCCATTTCCTTGGATCCATGGGTTCAAATACACCATGGAGCATCCATAGAGCATCTAATGGGTTTGAGCCCAACTTGATAATCCATGGAGCATTAGCCCACTATATAAGTATGGAAGATTTACACAATCAACCCATATATTTAATTAGTCTTCTTTTGATCACTTAATTAATTCTAGATTAATTCTTGATCAATACTAATTAAATAATCTCTATTAATATATTAGAACTTATAATATATTAATAAACCTTAAGTGTTATTTCTCTCATTTTAGTCTATCCAAGTGCATGATGCCATGCAACCCAAATGGACCATGCCGGGTCGGGTCAAGTCTTACCAATTATAGTTATGGATTTAGACATTAATCCAACAGTCTCCCACTTGGATAAGTCTAAAACTATTATTGCGTATGACTTCAAGAACTGACTGGCAATCGTAGCTCTCAAAAGCTTCTGTCGAACTCTGACCTTGTAGATGAACTCTGACCTTTGTCAATGACTTGTCCATTAGATAAGGGATCATATATTCCTCCATTCTAGATATCATATGGACTGAGACATGGATTATAATCATTCTCTCTGTCCATTTGTTGTTTCCTGATTTCTGATTTATGACGACTGACTAATTGAACAAATCAAATCAGTCCAGGCCCGGCCGAGCACTTTCATTTGTCATCACTAAATCATCGAGGGGCCCACAGATATCGCTTTTATCCCGAAGGTAAAAGGAATGGATAAACTTCAACTCATATGCTTGTACTGATTACTTGTTGAATCATACACAAAGGCACGTTTTATAGCATTGAGTTACCAATGCGTTTTCGTACAATCACTGTATAACCAACTCATAGGCAACAACTCATATCTCTAGGTTTGAAGAATATAAGATATTATCGTCTCATGATTCACTCGTGATAAAATCCATGAAGTGAATCCAAATGAGCGTGGGTTAAATCCAATACTCAGCCCTTATGAGTACTCATGAATGTTGTAGCAACTATTGCATTGTCTAAAGCACTTTAGACAAATCATACAAGCCAAATTCACGACAGTCTTGATTCATATCTACTTCCAACATATGACCAACTGTGGATGGTTTGAATAAATTGGTCATTCGGGAGAATGACCTAGTTATTCTGGAAGTCAAAACATGCAAAGTGAAACACAAAATAATACTAGTCCTATATGGCCTCAACACTTTGAGCGTAAATAAAACACCTTTTATCTAAGCACCATATTGATCACTCATTATTCATGTTTCGATTAATCAACTTAATACTTGAATTGAATCAGTAGTGATGCCATGCTCCAAGCATGCATACTATGTTTCTCTAAACAATAGCTATGTCATACTCCAAGTATGCACACTATGTTTACATATGGTCATCTCTTTGTGAAATGTATATCAATTGAACATGACCTCAATGATTTTCATTTCACAATCCCAATCCTTATTGTAAATGTAAGAATACCAAGTTCTTGTCATTTACCGTAATCTATGCAATGACCCTCTTGTAATGATATTCACACAAGTCACAAAGACTTGGCAACAAACATTACAAAGTATTCCAATGGAAAGCAATTCCATGGAGATGAAGTCTCAAATTCAAAGTACATTCCTTTGAACATCCTTCTTTGCATTAAGTTCTTTAATCTTACACAGATTCAAAGAATAACTTCCACCTATGGAAACAATTCCATATTCCCATCTTGACCATCACTTTTGAACAAGAGTTGCCTCTTTCCAAAATATGTCAATATGATCCTTACTCTATACTTCCAATTGTCCATGAGTAACCAAACTTTGGAAAACACCAAATTGTTCTCGACAATTGCTTAATCATCTTAGTCATATCCAGTTCTAATCCCTTTTCCCTTCTTAACGCCCTAAGCATTAGGAAAATTTAGAATGGATGGATATTATAACACATGCAATCGATCCTATATCCGAAGCATATGGGATACGATTCATGCTATAAAATTTTTATTTTCCATGTTCTCAAAATTCGAACTATGAAGAGGGATGTCGTAATCATAATCAAATTTTGAGAAAGCAACATATATAGAAATTCCTTATGTCGAACCATTCCAACATAACATTCATATATATTCTTGACTAAAGTTGATTAAAATCTCAATATAAGCTTGTAGAATTGGAATGAAGTATAAATTTCTCTCCCTTAATTATAGTAAAACAACTTTTTCAAAGTGAGTTGAAACTTTTGTTTTCTATAATTAACATTGCTAACTTGCAACATAATCATCATGCTCCCACTAGCATAATGATTATTATCTAACTAGCATAACACTTTATGCTCCCACTAGCTTTGACATGTACCTAAAAATCAGTCAGATTTCTGGTACTAGATTGCCTTGATAAGACTTTATCAAATCATACACCTGGAGTCTAAACCTTTCCTTAGATTGCTCACATGTGAGTCTAAACCTTTGCCATTATCATTAGTTAGTGTGCCGGTTAACCACACACGCTCCACTAACGACATGAGAATGCAAACTTCACACTTGCTATCCACTTAAATCCACTTAGTGAAAAAGTTTCCTCACTATCATTTTCATGAATCAGATAGAAACCTTATGACACTTAGATTTTGATGGTTTATGTGTTCCTATCCATGTGAATTTGACATAACCATAATCACACGACAAGGTTAATGACAAATCCAAATTCATATGGACTGAACTTGTGCAGTATTAATTTCTTGCCACCTGGTAGCACAAGGGCCTGCCATTGCTTCCAAGTTGTTATGCAACCAATTGAGAACTCTCAGAACTCCAATGCAAAACCAACTTTAACTGGAATGGGCACAGAATATGTCAACACGATAGGTTACAAACCTCAAGTCGTGGTCTAGTGATTAACAAAACTCTTGATTAGTTCTTGAATCTATCTTAAGATCCTTTTAAGACTCCCACTGAAGTCTTGACATATAAGATTTCTCTTTGTCAAGAACCATTCCTTGACAAAAAAGAATATTCAAGAGTTAGTGCAGATTCTTATCAAGTTAAACACTTCTCACAAATGGTCTTAGTTGGTCTCTTTTTTATCCAAAACATCACAACTTACCAATTTCAAATGTACAAGAGTGAGAACACATTTTACTCTACATTTAACAAGTGTTTTAAACCTTTCTTAAGATTATGTCACTCAAGGCTTAATCTTGGAGTATGACTCTAAGATTTAATTTTGGAACGAAGTATAATTTATCTTTTGATCTAACCATTTCAACAATTCACGATTCCTCTCCTTAGTCAAACAAAATGAACTAAGGTGTCCTCATAGGATCAATTGTGACATGGTTTGATAATCACTAAGATAATCATAAAACAAGATACTCAAGTACTCTCCCATCTCTTCAGATTAGAGAAACTTTTATCTTTCTGCTTTATTTGATTCTTCTTACTCATTATGTCTATCATTGAAACTTCTCCAATGATCCAGAACTATACTTAAACTTGTAAGTATAACCACATTTACTAAACTTTAGTAAATCATAATGAATAATCTTATCAACTTTGTGGTGGACCTGATCAGCGCACACCCAAGTGTATCCGATCCCTTTGTCCTTCACTTGATTCACATATACATGTCAAAAAGGAATTAGACTTAATTTCCCAAATATATAAAAAATTCTCATGATCATACAATACAAGTTGCATGATTCCAAGTTTCTATCCAACTGAAACTTGGGTGATGAGAATCTTTCCTTATTTGGTAAATTATGACACTTCCACTAATGAAAGAATCAAATCCATTTACCCATATTGCTTATCAATGGAAACATATAATCAACAATTTTTCACAAATGCCATTGTAAGGATACTTAAAATAAATAAAATCAAAACCATTTTTCTTTTTATTTTAAAACTTTGCAGAAAAATTTATCCTTACAATCCATATGGAAAACTTGTTGTTATCTATTCCTAAGCAATATATCATAACTCTTAAGTAACAACTCAAAATTCTGATCACCGAACCATGCGATCGAAATCCATCTTCGCGATCAGAATCAACATATACTTCCTTTAAGTTTCTTCACTTTTCCTTTGATTCTTAAAACATCAACATGTGACCTCGTCACATTATGCAATAAGAATCTCATAATAGAAACTTAATAGAGTTAGACAATGGACTTTACCTAAAGTAGAGTCAAACCTATTGACTTTAACATCCTTAAGATGTTTCAGGTAAATCTAGCAGTTTCGCAACCAATGTCTTTCCTTTGGCAACAGAATCATATGGACTCTTTGGAAACGGTACATGGGACTATCGCAGACTTAACCTTTCTCTTTACCATTTGGTCAACCGAGTTGACTATGGCCGATCCTTTTCCATTGGGAAGAGAAAGTTTTTCTTGGACCTCCAATGTCACCATTTTCAATGTCCAAATAGGTTTGGAAAGTAGATCTTACAATCCAATTTGCTTTACTAATGCTCCAAATCACTGCTGATTTAGCATCATCAAGCAAATAGGTAAGATCATTAAGGGTCTTGTCGCGACCTGTCATCAGGGAGTGACTGAAGAACCAAGTCAGCAGCCAGCTACCCCGAGACTTCGACACCCGAGTCTCCCGACTTGTCAATATGTGGCTTAATCCCCAAGATCTAAGCACATATAGACTTTGCTTGCCAATAGGGATTGAGTGACTTAGAACTTATCAAGTCTTAAAACTTGTGGGGTAGGGAGATTTATTGGAGGAGGTGGATGAAGTGAATATGATTTCTAGTCCCACAAATGCCCAACAAAGGGATTGATCTTTCACCTTGATTGCCATTTGGGATATCATCTTCATTAGGAAGCTTGTTCCTAAAGATTTGGGAAGACCATAGCTGTCTAAACTAGACATCTATAATGGGAGAAATTCAAGTTAGTTGATTTAAAGTCCTTAATATAACACCCAATATGAAATATTAAGGCTAGGACCCAACAACCTATTTATAACTGGAAGAGGGATGCCGTAATCCAAATTATAAAATAGTTGAAGGTAGGTAAATGACGATTTACTAATTTCCACCATGAAAACGAAATATTTTATTATTAGGTTTTATTAGTTTTGAAACTCCTAGATCTTTTGAGATACATTGAAATTTTCAATGGATGTTTGAATCTCGATTGTGCCCTCTCAAATTTGTGACTGGGATGCCGAGGATCACAAACAAGGTGTGAATAACCATACAAATTTACTTGGTACCTTTAACAATATTACCTAATCGATGTGCCGGTTAACCACACACGCTCCACCGATCTATAATAAAGTCAAGTTACCCTTTGCCACTCTTACTAGTCCATGTTAGTGTGCCGGTTAACCACACACGCTCCACTAACGACTTGGTAAGGTACAAAGTGTAATTTTATGGGCTAGCACCTTTTCACATTTTCCTAAGTAACTAAGATTGAGAATTTATAAGTGTTTAGTTACATAGTATTTTTCATTATACTTTTAATGAAGGGAGAATTATATTCCATTCCTATCCGTTCGGCTAACGACCCTCCACCAGTCAAGGAAGCGGTGGGTGAGAGTGGACACCCATTAAACTGCCATTTTATAGGCAGTAACCTTATAACCCCCTTATAGACCGGCTTCGTGAATGAGGCCTACTAACGGTAAGATTGGCTTCCTCTTATACATATCTATATAATTAAAATTATAATAATAGTATAAGGGTTGAATTTTAAACTTTTTAAAATTTCAATGTTCAATTTGGAATTAAAGTATACATGAGGAGTAACTTTTCGAATTCCAAAACTTGAGCGCAAGTTTTGAAACTATTTCAAGACTCTTTAAATCATAACTTATGAGTTTAATGGTTCATTAAAATGAAGACTCTTCATTTTAATGTAACCCCTTATTCTTTAAAAAACACTTTAAAGAAGTGTCTCTTCAACATCCATAACTTGAGGACAAGTTATGGAGTCATTAAACTATTTAATGGAAAAAACTCTTACATTTTATGTAACCTACAAAACTTTTATGAGTTTTTAAGATTCATAAATATGACTTTTCACATAACTTGAAGACAAGTTACAAAAACATATATTATGAACTTCTTTTAGACTAATATGGATTGAAAACAACTAAAACATAATTTTTTTCATTAACAATCTAAACTAACTCATAAATCAAGGAAACATAAAATTATTGAAAATTCATAACTTGAGGACAAGTTATGAACTCCATAAAATTTTCAACAAGATCATGAATTATATCAACAAACAATTTGCACACAATTCCTATGATCTAGCAAAACTCATAAGAATGATCATTCATAATCAACAATTTTCAAGAATAACATGAACACATATGAACTTGAAACTTTTATTATAGCATTGAAAATGGTTTAACATAATCATTACCACATTCAAAACAAGTTTTATAAGCTCAAAACAGTCAAAGGTAATGATTCTAGATCAATTCCAACACCAAAACTCAAAAATATGCTGTCTGGGGGTCCAACTTGTTGAGTGCATGAACAAACTCGGCGAGTTGGATTCATTTGCCTTGGACTTGTCGAGTCCCTTCATGGACTCGGCGAGTCTGCTGGGCAGACAGCACCAAAAGTCGATTTTTAAGCAGTTTAAGCAAGTACAACAAGAAAACAAGCCTAGGATTTGATACCACTGTTGGGTTTTGAGCAATCTAACACTCCTAAGTGTACATGCAACCCTAAATACCTTGGATCTATGTTTTCTCTATTATACATGCAAATATCAACTTTCCAAGGTATTGTTCTATTCTAGCATACAAAACTTTGAATAACACAAGTTAGAATAACATACCTTTTGTTGGTGCTTGTCTTCATGAAGCTTGAGTGCCTAGTGCCCTAAGTGTGACACCTCAAATGGTTCACACAACACCATAAGCACTTGGAATAACTTAGAGAGAAATTAGAACACTTCAAGAATCGGCTTGCCCTCCATGCATAACTAGTGGCCGATTTCTCACATCAATAAGATGCTTATATAGTTGTTACAATTAGGGTAAACCCTAATTGTCATGGCTTTCCATTTCCTTGGATCCATGGGTTCAAATACACCATGGAGCATCCATGGATCATCTAATGGGTTTGAGCCCAACTTGATAATCCATGGAGCATTAGCCCACTATATAAGTATGGAAGATTTACACAATCAACCCATATATTTAATTAGTCTTCTTTTGATCACTTAATTAATTCTAGATTAATTCTTGATCAATACTAATTAAATAATCTCTATTAATATATTAGAACTTATAATATATTAATAAACCTTAAGTGTTATTTCTCTCATTTTAGTCTATCCAAGTGCGTGATGCCATGCAACCCAAATGGACCATGCCGGGTCGGGTCAAGTCTTACCAATTATAGTTATGAACTTAGACATTAATCCAACAGAAGGACGGTTCTCACAGGATGTGCATTGACTATAGAGAGTTGAAAAATTTAACGGTGAAGAACTGTTATCCTCTCCCAAGGATAGAAGATCTTTTCGATCAACTATAGGGTGCATCTTGGTTTTCCAAGATCGATTTGAGATCCGGATATCACCAGGTCTGGGTGAGGTAGGAAGACGTGGAGAAGACCACGTTTTAGACTCGTTATGTTCATTACGAGTTCGTGGTGATGCCGTTTGGGCTCACCAATGCGCCAGCAGTGTTTATGGATTTGATGAATCAGGTCTGCACACCGATGCTTGATCGCTCGGTCATTGTGTTCATAGATGATATCTTGGTGTATTCCAAGACCCGAGAGCATCATGAGGAGCTCCTTAGGGAGCTGCTAGAGGTTCTACGGCGAGAACGACTGTATGCCAAGTTCTCGAAGTGTCTTAGTTTTGGTTACGGGAGGTCCAGTTCCTTGGACATCTTGTTAATCAGGAGGGGATTGTGGTCGACCTGGCCAAAGTCGAGGTGGTCATGCAATGGGAGATTCCGAAATCTCCCTCATATATCAGGAGTTTCTTGGGGTTAGCAAGGTACTATTGAAGATTCATTCGGGATTTCTCTAAGATTGCAGTACCCCTCACTCTTCTAACGAGGAAGAGGGTGGATTTCCAGTGTGATCGAGAGCAATAGAGGGCGTTTGAGACCCTCTGACGGTGTTTATGTGAGGCGCCTATGAAGACGCTCCACGAGGGAGTCGAGGATTTTGTAGTATATTGTGATGCATCCATCACATGCTTGGGGGCAGTCCTCATGCAGAGGGGACGAGTGATAGCCTATGCATCATGGAAGCTGAAGCCGCATGAGAGAGAGATACCCTACATACGACCTTGAGTTGGGAGCGGTGGTATTCACTCTCAAGATTTGGAGGCATTATTTGTATGGGGTCCGATGTACTATATACATGGATCACAAGAGTTTGAGGCACATCATGGATTAGCCGAATCTGAATATGAGGTAGCGCAGGTGGCTGGATGTAGTCAAGGACTATGATTGTGAGATCCTTTACCATCCTGGTAAAGCGAATGTGGTTGCAGACGCTTTGAGTCGCAAGTCAGCTGGGTCTTCTACCCCAGCAAGGTGTATGAGGATAGCGGTGGATTCCCCGCTTGTGAGCTTGATTAGGGATGCTTAGGTTGAGGGCATGAGACTAGAGAACTGGAAGTTGGAGCGGATTAAGGGCGAGAGCACCTGGTTTGTTCAGGATAGCTGCGGATTATTGACCCGACACGGTCGGGTTTGAGTTCCGATGTCCGGAGGGGTCCGGAAGATAGTGATGGAGGAGGCTCATAAGTATCACTTTTCTATACACTCGGGGGCCACCAAGATGTATTGCGATCTGATCTTGAGTGACTGGTGGCCCAGTATGAAGCGAGAAATCGCTTGGTATGTTGAGAGGTGCCTGACCTGTAGGATGGTCAAGGCCGAGCATCAGAGGCCGCATGGTAAGCTGCAGCATCTGGAAATTCCCATGTGGAAATGGGAATAGATCATGATGGACTTCATTACGAAGTTTCCAAGGACGGTAAGGGGGGTCGATGCTATATGGGTCATAGTGGATCGGTTGACCAAGAGTGCCCATTTCTTGGCCATACGGGAGAGTTCGTCGGCCGACATGTATGTCAACGAGATTGTCTCTCGCCATGGGATTCCGGTCTCCATCGTTTCCGATCAGGATGTCAGGTTTACTTCCCGTTTTTGGCAGAAGTTCCATGAGGAACTGGGTACGCGGCTGCACTTTAGTACAGTGTTCCATCCGCAGAACGATAGACAGAGTGAGCGAAGCATTCAGACCCTCAAAGATATGTTGAGGGCGTGCGTCATTGACTTCGGTGGGACTTGGGATTCCCACCTACCACTTGCAGAGTTCGCATACAACAACTATCATTCTAGTATTGGCGCCCCGCCTTTTGAGCTGTTGTATGGTCGGAGATGTAGAACCCCGGTCTGTTGGGGGGGAGGTTGGATACAGGGTGATGGGGTAGTCTTGCAGACTACCGAAAAGATCCAATAGATTAGACAGCGGCTGCAGACCGCTCAGAGTCGGCAAAAGAGTTACGCTGATAGACGCTGACAGATTTAGAGTTTTAGGTTGGTGACATGGTACTTCTGAAGGTCTCGCCTTGGAAGGGTGTGATTCGCTTCAGGAAGATGGGAAAATCGGGTCCCCGTTATATTGGGCCATTCAGGATCATTGCCAGGGTTGACAAAGTGGCTTATAGGCTTGAGCTACCGAAGGAGCTCAGCTGAATTCACAGCACGTTCTATGTTTTGCAGTTGCGAGAGTGTATTATGGATCGGGAGGTAGTAGTATCGCTGGATGATATTTAGGTCGATGAGTGCCTGAATTACGTGGAGAGGCCTGTAGCCATCTTGGAAAGGAAGAAGAAGATCTTTCGGAACAAGGAAATACCTTTGGTGAAAGTGTAGTGGTAACATCGGAGGGGATCTGAGTGGACATGGGAGTCGGAGGCGGAAATGCGAGAGCATTACCCCGCGTTGTTTATTCCAGCAGACTTCGAGGGAGAAGTCTAGTTCAAGTGGGGGAGAATTGTAACGCCCCGATTCTCAGGTATTGTTTAAATATGAATTTCTTTGATTTTGAGGTCTACTCGACGAGTTGGTTGTCCTACACGCCGAGTAGCAGCGGGTTTGGGACGCGTATTTAGTGGGCTACTTGCCGAGTCCATGAAGGGACTCGACGAGTAGGAGCTGGCAGATGAAATCCTAAATCACAGGGTTTTGCACCCTATTTAAGGAAGCATAATCCTCCTTTGGCCTCTTTGCAGTCCATTGAGAGCTCAGAAAACCCTAATTCGTGTGGTGCTTCATTCTTGTGTGTCTAAAGCTTTGGAAAGGAGATCTTTTGAGAAAAAGAGCTTGGAGGACAAAAGGCTAGGGGAAAGGAAGTGTGGGAAATCAGAAATCTACCACAGATAGCATCATTTGGAGGTATCAAGTCGTCACCTTTACTTCATTTTCCTTCTAGACCTCTTTTGGTTGAGATGTAGGGTTTTGTGGTTTGGTTGGGATGATTATGTGGGATATGAGCTAGATCTGAAGTTATAACATCATATCTGGACCCTTCTTGGGTTCTAGAGTCATAAAGCTCCGAATTTGGTCATGTATGAAGCCTCTTTGAGTATGAAACCCCATTGTGAGCTTGGATTTGACATTTAGAGCCTTTGTAGCTATGCATACACGTAAAGTTTGCAACTTTATGTGAAAAGCATGCCTTAGAAGCTTGGATCTATAATTTTGAGACAGTGTATGGCTTAAAAGAGTCTGTATGGCTTAAGGACTGAAGGAACTCGGCGAGTCGCAAGGTTGACTCGGCGAGTCTCATGAAGATGAGCCTGGACCAGAAGATTTGGATGAACAACTCGGCGAGTCCGATGAAGATTACTGTAGACTCGACGAGTTGGATGAACAACTCGGCGAGTCGGATGAGGTTTCATCAATTTATGTATGCGTGTGTAACCGTCGACTTGCAAGAAGGAAACTCGACGAGTGGCCTTAGGGTTTCGATCATAAACCGAAGGAACTCGACGAGTCACTCCGGTGACTCGGCGAGTGGGCAAGTAATTCAAGGAACTCGGCGAGTTAGGGTCAACATGGACTGTTGACCTTGACTAATGACTTTGACTTTGATCAGGGTTGATTAGTTGGCTTATGGGATACCTTGAAAGGTTGGGGACTTATGGGTTTGATTATGCTATGGTAATAGGTGGTGGAGTTTGTGGCGGTGATCCAAGGGTTGACGTTTATCTACCGATTTGACATCTGCAAGGTGAGTTATCTTCACTATATCAATACGGTCTAAGGCACAAAGGCCGAACCTTTAGTTGTTATTGTTATGGTATGCTACCCATGGTTATGATCTCTTAGATCGAAATTAGGATAGATAGTATGTTATGCTCTTATGATCCGTAGGGAGTGCTATAATAGTGACCTGCTAGGTCGATGCTCTAGTTATGAGAGATTGCTATGATTGATGATTAGTGAGATAGATATGTTGATGTTTGTATATGACAGTATATGCTAGTTATGCATACATGGTTAATTGGTTGTTGTTTGGGTTGAGGCGGTCCTGCTTTATGCTGAAGGCCAACACACCCTATGAGCGGTCCGGGGAGACTGTAGGCCCACGTGGCCGTCCAGTTATGTCGAAGGCTCGAGACAGATTCATATAGACTGTAGTCCCTGCAGGCGGTCCAGTCAGGCCGACGGCCCAGTATGCATGTTTGTCTGTTGCTGATATGGTATTATCGGTGTGATATTGGTATTTTGGCGGTAGCTCATTAAGCCCTTGGGCTTACAGTTTTCAGTTTAATGTTTCAGGTCCTTCAGGAGATCACGGCAAGGTGAAGGCGTGACCGTATTGCTCCTCATCCTTATGATCTGGTTTTATGGACAGTCTGATGAATAATGATTGAAAACATTTTGTAAACAAATACTATTTGGTTTTATTTGTGATTGGAAAAGTTTAAATTTGGCGTAAAATTTATGGATGTTACACCAACACAACCAACCATGAATGGATCTGTTGTGGAAAATGTAGAAGGTGAAAACATTTCCTCTAAAGATTGTGGACCAGATGGATGTTTAACTCTTCATGTTTGTCAAAAAACGTGATTTACCTATCATATATTACAACTTTTTTCTATGTATAAACTTTTGGTGTATACGTACATATTAATTCAAAACTAAAAAGATCACATGATTATTTATAGGCTCATGCCACCAAGAACTTGTGCACACATTATTAGTCAGCCCTTTTTAAAAAGAGTAGATCCAGAAGGCTACACTTTTGGAAAAGTAACCAAAGAAATGCGTCAATTAATTGGGATGAGTTCCAGATACTTAACTATATGTGATAAATTGTTGTTTGGTAAACATTTACATTCAAACTTATGTTTATATTGTTAATGTCTAGAAAAAAAGTTGTTGGGTGAAACAATAGACTCGATGGTGAGGAAAACTTGGGTAAGTAAAGCCGCACAAAGTTATGGCCAATATCTCTACAACATGCGAAGCCCACAAAGAAACCTGCATACCTTTAAAGCAGCTCTTATTTCACAAGAAGTCTGAACTCCTGGCAATCAAAATGGAATACATTTGAATACAAGCTGAAATCTTAGCAGAACAAGAAAAATAGGCACACCAGTCTGGCTGATGGAATAGGACAACCTACCCATAACGTTGGATCCGCAAATCATTTGAAGATAGCTTATGATTTGGTAATTTTTTAATGGTACGTCAATGTTTATGTTTACGTGTATGTTTTACATTTTATGGTATTTATGCAGAAGAGGAAATTAGGACATGATCCACCCCATAGTGAATTGTTCCTGTATACACACACGAAGAATCATGATGGAGTCACATTTACAAATGAAAAAGATAGAAAAATTCATTTAATATTCATTTCAGTGCAATTAAACTTTTATACTGTAGCTAGTACTTAATGTCATTCATAACTTTGATATCTTTTAATTTGAATTATTATTATTTTGTAAGCGGCCTATACAGAAAAACGGGAAGAGCTGGAAGTTGAAGGTGTTGAGTTTGAGGATGAAAAATTAGTTTATGATGTTGTTGGTGGTCACGACAAAAAGAGAAGACTTTATGGATTAGGCTCTTTTGCTAAGGCATTTCCCAAGATTAATGGTAAAACGAATGTATCTTACATTCCGAAAAAACAATGATGAAATGGAAGAATTCAGGGAGCTTGTTGCTAAACAAAAAGAGCAAAACAAAGAGTTTAAAGAAATAATGTAGGTCCAAGAAGACCAATACAACGCAAGAGTCGAGCAACTTGATAAACAACATAATTCGGCAATGGATATTATTAATGTTATTAGAGAACAATAAAACTAGTAGGTCATAAAGTGTTGATATGTTTATTGAAAAATATTTATTTTAGAGTAGCCACTTTCCATTTTCCATGTAATAAATAACTATTGTATTATTTTATGTTATAATGTTATTTCATTTTTTTGTTATTTTTGTTTTTCATATTTTACTACAAAATAATTTGGATTTAATTTATAAATCGATTATCGATCCGTCCCTATGAAATCTTTGCTATGGAATCTGGTATATAATATAAACCACGGAAATTGCTAGGGATTCATGACCATAGAATTTTCTAGGGAGTCATCACCATGGAAGTTGCTAGTATTCATCACCACCAAATTTGCTAGGGATCCATAACCACAAAATTTGCTAGAGATTTATCACCACATAATTTAGTAGGGAATCACCACCATGAAATTTGCTAGGGATTCATCACCACGAAATTTGTTAGGGAATCACCACCACGAAATTTGTTAGGAATTCACCACCACGGAATTTGCTAGGGATTCACCACCACAAATTTTTCTAGGGATTCACTACCATGAAATTTGTGATGGAATCCAGCTACAGAATACCATCTACAATGGATTTCATGTCATTGTCACATTTGCGACAAAATGATTGTTTCCCTAGCAAACCCTCGCTATAGGGTTTTTTGGGACGGAAATCGGTCATCGCAAATTCCGTCGCTATTCGTCTTTTGCAACGGAATTTCAGCTTTACGCAACGGATTCCTTCTCTAGCAAAATCATGTTTTTCTTGTAGTGATATTTTATGCAAATATTATAATAAATAAGAAAACAAACTTCGATTCATAACTTAATATCACTGGATTCACTACTACAAAATGAGTCTACCGCGACCATTTAAATGCAACATTTTCACAAGAGTTGCATTTGATTATAAAAAAGGTATCGTCGAACAAAAAGGTTGCACTAGAAAATTTAATGCAACTTTGTTTGAAAAAGTGGTCACTATCATTAAAAAAACGCAACTTTGTTTTAAAAATGTTTCAAATTTTATTGAAAATTTCAACTTTTTTTTAAGTAACAAATATTTATTGAAAATTGCAAATTTTTTAAAAAAAGTTGCAATCTTATTAAAAGTTACAACTTTTATTACAAAAGTTACATCGTTAATTTTCATTCCCTCCGAATATAATTTTTTTCAATTTCCCTCCAAATAAATTAGAAAATTTTATTTCACTCTATATGTTATTAATTTAAACATGTTAATTTTAGTTCCCTCCAAGTATAATTTTCTATATCTTGAAATTATTGTAAAGTTTTGTGAAGTATGGATCACTTTTACCAATAGTTGGAAAGTTATGCATGCACATGTTTAAAATATCACAATCTATTGAAATAATAAAATATCCTTGAAGCTTGTTAATGAAGGTTTATTTTTTTAGTTATATATATATATATATATATATATATATATATATATATATATATATATATATATATATATTTGTGTTTGTGGGGTGATATTGTCTAATTTTGAAAGTAATTTTGAAGAAATGTAAAGTAAAGAACATTTTTGCCATTTTCAGGAATTTGTGCATGTGTGTGCATGTGAGTACGTATTTGAAGGAAGGGTTTTCACCCATCCCTTTTTTCTTGTCGTTCATAGCAGCCAAAAAAGAGTGAAACCCTAAATCGTTTCCCCATTTTTTCCTTTGTTTGGCGCCGTTCTAGCCCACGCCACCGCCTCCTCGCAAGAAAACCACTGCTGCCATCACCTTGCTCCTGATGTCACCAAAAAACTGAAATGTAATGGAGAAGAATTCGACCTAGGGATGTTGGGATCGAATCCATCATTTAAGGTATTTTAATCTTCATTTTTCTTTGCAATCTTCCTCTTTTTCTTAGTAAAAAACTGAAATGTAGTGGTGGCAGTCACTGTGCCGCCACTGCATGATGGTAGTGGTGGTAATAAGTCTAGCCTCATTTTTATGTTCTTTGTATTGTTTGGAAGATTATTTTAATGCAAGTTTAAACCCCAATTCTATGAATTTACCGATAAAGTATTGTACTTTGGAGTTCCATTTTAGATGACCTACTTCTGGTTGTGGTTTACAATTCTAATTGTCAATTTTGGTTCAACATCTTTTAATTACTTTTAAGTCATCATTATTGAGTCGTTTTCATTGTGCTTAATGGGTTAAGATGTCAAATTAACCCTAAATAAATAAAACTGTGATTTTACGAAATTACCTTATCTTATCCATATTTTGTAAAAAATATAAATCAATCACGGATGGTTGGATGTAGGTTCCATCAATACCCAAAGTTCATGTTTTGAGTCTAGCATCTCCATGAGTTTTTCCTTGACGTGATGCTGAACCTAATTGGGGTGAAAATCATCATTTTCCCTAAATGGTCTGTAATTAGCTGTATTGATATGCAATTTTGTAAAATTCATAATATATCATATAAAAACAATTAGATTGACTATAATTTATCCCTGTAAAGGTATTGATCTAAACTTATGAATATGACTTTATAATGTGGATTGATAGGGATTAAAGGGGTCAAAATAGGTCCTAAACAAATTGCAATTTTATTGTATAAAGCTTAAAATAATATTAGGGGTGTATTACTAGAATCATGGGTTTAAGGAGTGTTTATTAATAATTTAAAACACTTAAATATGGAAGAATGAATTGCTTTGATTGTTGGAGCTCGGGAGCTTGCTCGTTGTGATTCATGTGTGACTTGAGGTGAGTTCTTCACTGCATGACATTGATGTTTTATATTCTGGTTTTAGGTCATATGAGTTATTAGGACATGTATGATTAGTATTTGATTGTGTTGCTTGTATTGATTGTATATAGTATGGTGGGTTGAAGGTTGTAAGGCCGAGTCGGATGATCGAAGGCTATTATGCTGAGTCAATTGACTGAAGGCCATTGTGCCGAGTCATTTGACAAAATGCCATTGTGTTAAGTCATTGAACTGAATGCGATGAAGCCGAGTCCATGGACAGAAGGTAGAAATACCGAGTCATTAGACCTAAGGAAATGATGTCGAGTCCATTGTGATGTATGTTATATTGTTCTTTGATGGCATGAAAGATGTTATACTACCTTGATGTGATGTTGTGCTGGAATTCTCTAAGTTTCTTGCTTACCCTTTCACTTCTAAACAATTATTTCAGGAGTTACAGGTATAAGTAAGGGAAAAAGAAATATCTGACTATACACGTTACGTGATTAGAAGATTTTGATTTCTTTTCTTAAACATTAGTTTTTGGGTTTTCATTTCCGCTGTTGGTTTTGGTTTGTAAATAAAATATATGTTTTAATGAAAAAGGTAAGCCAATCATTTTCCAAATCTAGGACATTGTCGAGAACTACATTTCTTAACAACAAACCCATTGATCTGATTAGTCTATATTTTGTTAAAGATCCTGGTGTTATGTATTATATTTTCTTGATTTAATGTCATCTTGTTGTGGCATGTGTTATTAGGAAGTATTGCGTGCTAGATGAAGTTGAAAGAAATTTGTTGATTGAAATGTGAAAAGAGATTCAAGAGGACCATGAAAAAATCAGGTTGAAAATTAGAAGTTATGTGAATAAATATTAACAACCAACGATAAAGCTTTGAAGCCATGATGCGGAAGTTTACCGAACAACAACCTAGAAGGTCAATAATTGCTAATATGATTTATCATCTATGTTTAGTAAACGTCTATGATGTTTTTATTACTTTTTTTGTGATTATAGTTGATAAATTTGTGTTTACTTTCATTTATGGTTGTTATTTTGAATTTAGACATGTCAAAGGAGACCATAAAATTATATAACATATTTATGCTATTATTGTGATGGTGTAATTTTAGTGTAGCAATGTAGTAAAATATATGTAGTGCCTATATGACTAGGAAAAAAAGATGTCACATTAAAATTAGAAAAAAAAATTAAACTAAAATAAAAAAATAAAAAATTGCATTTGAAAATAAACAAGGTCGCATTTTTTGCAACTAAGTACGTAACAAAGGTTGCATATACCATAGAGAAGTTTTGCAATTGTTCACTAGAAACATAAAAAAAGTTGCAATTTATTTTAAAAAATGTTGCATTTTCGTAACTAAAATAATTTAAAATGTTGCATATAAGTGTAACAAGAGTTGCATATTAGCATAAAGAATGTTGCTCTACATAACAAAGGTTGCATTCAAAAAATGTTGTATCTAGAAAAGATTTGCAAGTATTTCAAAAAGAGTTTCATTTTTCAAGAAAAATGTTGTTTTAGGTCTAATGCAACTTTGCCTAATGCAACATTAGGTAAAAGGTTGCTTTAGGCATTATGCAAATTTTTCAAGGCCTAACACATCCTTATAGCAGGGTTGCTTAGCTTCATTTTGTTGTAGTGATTCACAACTTAATAAAAAAATTCACAACTTAATAGATGTTAAAGCAAATATTAACAATAGTTAATAACAAAAAAGAAAATAAAATATTAAATTCATAGCTTAACGTATAAAAAAAATCAAATAAAAAATCAACATACCTGATGCAGAACTGGTGGTATTTCACTGAAGATCAGAGAGAAAGACATGGAGGTGAGTTGGTGATGCTTCACCAGAGCTGCGAGGCATCAAAGGTAGTGGCGGTTAACAACAATATCAGCTATGGTTCGCCAATCTCATCAAAGCTCGTATATCTGGAGGCATAAATCATATATCTAGAAGCATAAATCGTAGATTTGTCACACGAGATCGTAGATCTATCACCGAAGAAGCATAGTGTGACACATTCTAGTGTTATGATGACAAAATATGGCAGATTTGAAGGCGAAGGCGACACTGATGGCAGATCTGAAGGTGGAGGTTCTAGATCTGACGAAATCTTGAAAGATCTGGACTAGGAACATGACCAGAGATGAGAAAACAAGAACTATAATCATTCATATCTAACCAAATCTAAGCAATAAGCACAAAGAAAAGTCGCCAGAAACATGCAGTCGGAGAGGGTAGGCGGTAGTACGACGGTCGACGATAGATCTGAAGTAGAAACACCTTGGTAAGGTTGTGTTATGAGGTGGTTCCATATCTTAAACAAAAAAAAGTGTGACTGACCCGACATTCCAGCGAATGTTTAGGGAACGATGGTGTCGGTGACGAATTTTCATCCTATCGCATTAGATCTAAAGAAAATAATGATTCTAGTGGTTGACGGTAGGCAGCGGCAGTTGAGGACACAACACCGCAATAGCGGTTGCAATATCGACAATGACGATGACATGTAACAAATATGATGCATCGTAGGTTAGTGGAAAGTTATCGGAGGCTTATGATGACGATGGAGAACCAGATATGGTGGTTTTCATGTAGATTGGAGAGAACTAGTTAGAGATGAAGCACATCAATGACGAGAGAGGGTAGAGTCATCGACTGGGATGAAGGAGGCAGTGGTGGGGCTAGTTACATATGGTGGCCAGAGGTGGCTGACGATGGTAGTGTCTAAGGAAGCAAGTAGAGGAGAAAGCAAATTGGTGGAGGAGCTTTGACTCTATTTGTGTTTAACGAGAAAATAAGATCTATGATATTGTTAATAACAAAATATCTTTTTGTTATATTGACCAAAATATCCTTATTGTTTTTTGTCGTTTTATAAGAAAATCAAAGATTTTGAATGGAACAAGTTACCCTTAATAATAAGCTAAATATAAGAGGTTCTTAGCGTTCTAACCTTTAAAGGTTCTTATTTGATCTTATATATATATATATATATATATATATATATATATATATATATATATATATATATATATATATATATACGGCTAGGTTATAATGTGGATGGTAAGTATTGTGTGGATGTAGGAATGAATGTGGACCAAGAGTTTAAAATACACATTCTAATAGAATACATATTCTGATTGAATACAAATTCTGACAGATTACATATTCTGATTGAATGAGCATTTTTAAGAATAACAAATTTTTGAACCATGAGTTGAAGAATAACAACATTCTTAAAGAATAATCATCTATTATTAATATTATTGAAGAATCTAAGGTCCAAAAATAACCAAAAAGCAATTTTTACTGTCACATTCTATAAAATACAATGTCACTTGTTGAACTTTTGCCACGTTCTATAAGAGTACAAGCTTTATAGTAAGTCATTCTTGAAGAAACCTTCATTCTTTAAGAATAGAATGTCATTCATGAAAGAATCTTCATTCTCATTCTTCATATATGGGAATTTATTTCCTTTGACTTTAGATCTTCAACAAACGAGTAAACAAGTACCTGTATTAAAAATAGAAATAAGAATGGGAATAAGATTATACAAATAACATGACTATTGTATTATGATGTTGCATTTTCAAAGATAAGATACTAATTCATTCAAGCATTTTAACAAAAACTTGGCAGGCAATCATATGCAGGGTTAAGTCATATTCTAATTAGCAAGATCAGCTTAAAACTCTATAATCATATAAGGCATCATATTCTGAACTGTGAAATCAACTTGAATGATGAATATGTAAAATTAAAGAAGAATGAGAGCACAGTGGGTATTGACCCCCAACTTCTAAATTATATAGTGTCTTCCTCATAATCTTTATTCATTAGTATAATCATATTCAACCTAATCATAATCGCTTTCAAATGAAGATAAAAACAACATTTATTATAAAGGTTTTGTATTGCCTCCTACACAACTTATTCCCCATTCAAATGAAGATAAGAACAACATATAAAGCATATTTTTTCTGAACTTCTCAATATCTTTGCTAATACTATATATTTCAAAAATTAATAAAAAGAGAAACTACCCTAAAACATCCATGTTTGTTTAGCCATGGCTGCAAGGGAGACTACCGATCAGGTAGTGTACTCGACGACTCGATGATGAAGCCTCAACGAACATAATCCCATACGCGCTTATGATTTCTGAGAAGGATCTACCTTAGCAAACATTTTATTCCTCCGATGCTTATGTAACTATCACTTTCAACATAACTGATTTATATTGAATTTGATAGTGAAATTTTGAACGCTGAAATCGAAGAGTTAAGAACCGATTAAGAGATGGTGGTGATGATGAACGAGAGGATGAAGGATATAAAAAAAGACTTTCGTCAACACCATCAGATTCTTGGGGATTGATGTTGTGTACTCACAGTATATGCATCAGGAATATCAATTTTGGATCTGAACCAAATTACATTTGATCTGATTTGAGAGAAGGGTAGGGTTGAGAACAAAACTAATTTAGATAGATTGTTTGGGAAAGAACATACCTCAACGGATGTATAAGTTTCCCATCGACAAAGATGATAAGAGGAATGAGAGCATAGATTGGGTGAAGAGCTCACAAGAGAAATGAAAATCTCACAGAAGAAAATCAAACGATTGAGAAGATAGGCTTTTAAATAAAGTAATTTGCCTAAATTAAATGGTAGATGATTTAATTAATTATTTATTAAAATTAAATAACACTTGGCCCATATTAATCCTTACATCCACACAATATTTGTTAATCCACATTGAACATATATATATATATATATATATATATATATATATATATATATATATATATATATATATATAGTAATTTAGTAAATTCTATTGTGAATGTTAAATATGTGATTGTTCATATATTCGTTGATGAATAACGTTATAAAGTTGTACATACATAATTTTAATGTGAATAATAATATGTGATTGTTCATATATTTGCTGATGAATAATGTCATAACGCTGTATATACAAAATTCATAGCAGAATGGTAACATAAAGTAATGTTTTCAGATTCTTACTTTATTTAGTATTCTCATTTAAACTTAACCCCCTATATATATATATATATATATATATATATATATATATATATATATATATATATTAGTAGCGTACCCACACGATGCGACGTCTACAATTTGTTTCATTTCGGCGATTACTTTCGATTTGTTTCGTTCCGACAATTTCAATATATAAATATTAATATATTCTTACGATGATACAAAAGTTAATAGAAACATGAAATGGTAAAAGTAATGACTTTGAATGATTGACCTTAAAAATACTCTAACATCCTAATTGTGCTATAAAACTAATTTATATATTAACAATTATGATAAAAAAAATAATATAATACATTCAATAGATGTGGATATAATTCTTTTAATAATTTAATGTGTAAATACATGAAAATCAAAGGAGGTTAAGTGAAAATTTTATTTATATAACCAAAATTTAGTTATCAAATAATAATAAAACTTTTTTTAAAGTTTATTTTATTAGAGCTATTTATAATTTTATATAGACCGCACTAGTTAATTGTTTGTGATCACATTTTTAACTCATCAATGACAACAATAACGCGTATCTCTTTAAGCCATCCGGTATGGGGCATCAAACTACGTGTGATGTCCCATGTGGCATAGTAGGCTACGTGTGAACACCGTCTCAAAAATGGGTATGTGTCTTTTGGCATGGTACCCACTACGGAAAAGGACGATGACTGTAATTGGTGGAAAATTTATGTGTCTATCTCTCTCTACAATTTTTATCTTCTTCACCGCCAATTTCCTAGTGAATACCATTTCCACAACTTAATAGGTTGGTTGTGGAATAATTAAATTAATGACGTGACATTTTTTTCCCTCCTTTCCCATGCATAAAGATACCTCTCAGCCTAAACAATAATATTTTTTCTTTTATGAATGTGTATGAAAAACGGATGAATAATGAAAAATCTTTTATTGTACATTTAAAACAACAATTTCTTTAAAACCCCGAAAAAATAACATTAGTAACCTAAAAGCCAAAGACACCTTTTCAGGAAGAATCATAAAAAAAAATAAAAATTTATTTAAAACAACAATTACAATTTTACTTAATTTTAATTTTTTTTTTGTTGTACTTTAGTTATTTTTTTTATTACATGAATGTGTTATGCTAGAACCAACAAAATAAATTAACCCATAAAAAGTAACCCACATGACAGATGAGCCATGCTTGTTAAAGTTTTCTCCGTTGTGCCCTACTCCCCTTCTATTTTCGTTATTTTTCCCAGTAGCCGCATAAAATTCAAACCAAAAAACTTCACAACATTCCTTTCTTCTTTGTTTCTTGATTCAAAATGCTCGGTTCTGATTGAAGGGTTTCAATTGTTCAATGGTGAAGAAGTTCGGGTAACAAGTGATTTTAGGATGCGAATAAGGGTGGAAGAGGGTGTCCAGTTGTTATTATGTTTCATGGTGTGAAGAAGATGATGCCAGGTTCACAGCTAGTGCATGTGGCAGTGATGGGGTCCAGTCTCGATCCAATATGAAGGAGGTACAGTTGAACCATGTTTGGTGGTTGACGGAGAGATGACGAGCAAATTTGAAGAAGATGTTGTGAATGGGTGATATTTCTCGATGGCTGATAATGGTCCGAGAGGCTAGACTGGTGATGTTTCACGCTGTGGTTTAGCATGTTTTTGGATGAAGATCCCGAAGGTGTTTGACGGCGGTGGTTATGATGATGGATATGCTTATGTTAAAGTGATGGTTTTGGTTCGAGGGTTAAATGAAACGTTGGTGATAATAGCGAGAAGATGGAGTTTTTTGGTGTGGCATGTGTGACTGTTAGGTGTTGTTATAGGTGATGTGGTGCGATCGATTTTGGATTAATGGTTATGGAGGTTCTCTTGGTGTTTGATGATGGCCAATGATATTGATGTTGGTAATGTGTGGAGGATGAAGGTTATGCTAAGCTTGTCAGTATGGTGAACTCGCCCTTAAATAATCTCTCATGTAAGTTTTGAGTCAGATTTCTAGTATGATTTCTTTTTTCTAATTCTGCTTCCAAGTTTCTGCTTCTCGTTTATGATCTTAATTTCAGGAATGATTTATAGTTTGTATTTCTGAGTTTCATTTGATTTCAGAATGTGAAATGAGTTAGATAGTAGGATGTGCTTTCAATTTTAGAATTTGATATCTAGATTTTTGTTTCTGTTTTCAATCTGAATAAACATTTGTTTGTGCTGCCAATTATCTAGCTTCTATGCTTTCAAAATTTTGCGTTTTTAGCCTAAAAAACCATTTTAAAGCAAAAAAAAAAATCATATTTTTAGCTGCTAAAACATCATAATGAACATCATTTTATACATTTCATATAAAAAGATGAACTAAAGATAACATTGTTCGATGATAAAGTTAATAATAAAACCATGGGTACTTTTATAATAAAAAAAATTTACCATGAAAAAAATACAGAAGGTGTAGATTTATAAATTTTGAGTGCATAACCAAACAATAAATTTATAAATTTTGCTTTATCTACTTTCTAATCTAACAGGAAAATGTAAATTAATCTAACAGGAAAATGATTCTAGTATTTATAGTAAAGTATTTCGTGGAAGAAACACAATTCAAAATGTTTTGAATGTGCAATCCGTGTGAAACTTTGAGAATAAATGTCAAACGATGGATTAACTTTATGGGATTAATAGTTAGAGCTAGCAAAAATCGATCCAACCCACCAATCTAATTCGAATCCAACCCAAAATTAACGGGTTGGGTTGAGATTTTCAATCCTTTTAACTTAAATGGGTTAATCCGTCTAACCCATCTAATTAAATAGGTTGGGCGGATAAAAATTATCAACATGTTGTCAACCCGTCAACCCATTTAACTTTAATATATATATATATATATATATATATATATATATATATATTCAAATAAGAACATTTTTGAGATTGAGAACATTTGAGAATAATTTTATAATTAAAAAAAAAAAACATATCCCACCCACCCTCACTCCACCATTCTATCTAAACGTATCATTTCTCACCAGACTACCATTGAGGCCACCAGACAACCATTGAGGTCACCGGACCTCTGCCAAACCAGTCGATTTCCGATTTCACCCACCGGCGTCGAGCTCATAATTAACTATCTGTTCCACAACCCCCAATCGACACCGGAGTTGATCTCTACAAACACGATCGATGGGAGCTTCCAGGTAGGGTTCTTTCAAGTCTATACACATGTGTTTTTCAACCTAAATAGACTCGATTTTATCATGAAATTCACGAAATTAAGCTTATGATGAACGACAAATCGAGTGTATGATACTTAATCTCACATCATAGGAGACATTCTATCTGAATCGCAATCCAATTTAGGTATTTTACAAGAATGTTTTGAATTTCACTGGTTGTGTATCTCAATAATCGAGGTAAAACCAAAATCAAATGCCAATTGTATATATATAGTATATAGGTGGAAAAGACTTATATTTAGCAATCTAAGCAAACAGAGAGCGGAATAAAACTGGATATTCGAGCAGAAATGGCGGAATCTGTGGAGCTTCTTGTTCTTGATCTTTCTTCATCATATCAAATCTCCATCGCTAACTCAATCTGGTAGGTTCTTCTTTTATTTTTTATTCTTCAAACTTATAATTAATCTCTAAATTCTCACTAATTTTACCAACTTTTCTAACCGATCGAAATTATATCTTTTACCCTTCATCTTGAGTTAAGTTCGTGTCCTCCTTTTATGATAGTGAACATTGCTTTGACTATCTGAATATGCAATCTCTGTCTTCTCCTTTTCCTTTTATTCCACTTTAGACCTTGGTACCCATCAATAACTCAATATATTATCTATACATAATACATCAGAATGGATTTGTGAACTTTTTGGCTAGTAAAGTTAATATTTGTAGAGTTTATCAATGTTGCAGGTGGTCACTCTTATCTCTATAATAACACACACACACACAATCACAATAGCTAGTAAAGTTGATATTTGTATAGATTTTTTATGAACACCAAGTGTTGGATGAAATGTCTCAATGAAAAAGTAACATTTTATGTCAAAATCCTTAACTTTGAACCATCATTAAGACAAACATTAAGGCCCTTAGGTTAAATTGAATTGCACATTTTAATAGCCTAATAAGTAACCAATAATCATATAAAAAGTGATAAACTTAAGGCTTAACCATTAAGTCCTTAATAGAACACCAAAAGTGATTTAAAGGCTATTATGATCAATTTTCCTAAATCTGTCCTCCAACTTCTAAAATTTGTGCAGGTCAATAAGAACATCTAAAAATCTTGAGACTTAGTTTTCTAGAAATCTTAGTTTGTCTAGTTTCTTCAAACTTTGAATCACATTTCGAAATTCCATCTCCTTCAGGGGTAAAATTGGCAATCTTCTCAGGCTGGTCCATGCTGTCAAAAATTTCATGCATTGTCTTCAAAAAATCATAATAAATTCTTTAGAACCCCAAATGCCAAAATTCCAAATCCTATAATTAGATATGGATGTATAGAGTTTCCCACATATAAAGGGACTGATGTCATTCTTATTAGATTGGTACAGTTTATTCTAAGAGTGTTGAGTGGTCCAGAAAGTGACAACCTAAAGTTACTAAATTGTAAATTTAATATAAAATCAACCAAAAATCATTAGAATAATAGCTTTATATTTCTAAAAAGATAAAATGGGGAGCTTTACCAATATTATTTTATCGAAATTTAAGAATGCGTTGAAAGGTAAGAAAACAGATCCCCCAAAGCACACTACAATCAAAGAGAAAATAAGAAAATATATACATAAATTTTATAAAAATAGTAAACCAAAGCACAAGATAAATAATGTTATAATTTTTGTAGGTTCTTGGAAAGAAAATAATCCATCTTGTTCATGCTAGCTGATTTTCAAGTTCAAGGAGGTGAATTACATTAACTCTCCTATTAAGGAGGTGAGTCACATTAGATATGTGTAATCACATGTGATTAAATACATAGTAACAACTATTGAATCGAGAACATGAAAATGATTATTGTCCACATAAATCATATGTGATTAGATACATATAATAACATGTGGTTATGTGTATTTAATGACATATGATTTATGTGACTAAGATTCATTTTCGTGTTCTCGATTCAATAATTGTATTATTTCCACTTTAATCATACGTGATTAAATACATTTAATCAGATGTGATTATATGATTCTAATCACATATGATTATATTTACAAAAAATGAATATTGTCTATATAAATCATATGTGATTAGATACATACAATCACATGTGATGATATACATGATAACAAATATTAAACCAAGAACACAAAAACAAATCATTGTCCAAATTAATCATATACGGTTAAATACATCTAATCACATGTAATTATATGAATCTAATCAGACAATTCATTTTCGCTTTGTCGATTCAATAGTTGTTCCCATGTATTTTATCGCATGTGATTATATGTTTAATCGCATGTGATTAAGTACATGAGCACAACTATTGAACCGAGAAGGAAAAAATGAATGGTGTCCACCTCAAATCATATGTGATTATATACATATAATCACACGTGATTAAATACACAAAAACAATTATTCAATTAAAACTGTAAAAATAAATATTGTCTACATAAATCATATCTCATTAAATACATATAATTACATGTGATTATATGTATCCAATCATATATACTTATATATATATATATATATATATATATATATATCTATATATATATATATATATATATGATTGGATACATATAATCACATGTAATTATATGTACTTAATGAGATATGATTTATGTAGACAATATTTATTTATGTGTGTGTGTGTGTGCGTGTGTGTATGTGGATAAGATTCATTATCACATTCTCACTTTAATAATTGTTCTTTATCAACTGTAATCATATGTGATTAAATACATATAATCACATGTGATTATATGCATCTAATCACATATGATTTATATGGACAAAAAATAATAATGTTTATATAAATCATATGTGATTAGATACATATGATCACATAAGACTATATACACGAGAACAACTAATGAATCGAGAACACAAAGATAAACATTGTCCACATGTATCATATGTGATTAAATGCATATAATCACATTTGATTATATGTATCTAATCACATAGAATTTATGTGGAAAATATTCATTTTTGCGTTCTCGATTCAGTTGTTGTTCTTGTGTATTTAATTACATTAGATTATATGTATCTAATCATATATGATTTGTATGGAGAATATTCTTTTTCACATTCTCGTTCAACATTTGTTCTTGTACATTTAGTCACATATAATTTATGTATACAAGATTTATTTTCGCGTTTTCAATTCAATAATTTTTGTTTTTCCACATTAATCATATGTGAGTAAATACATATAATCACATATGATTAAATACATGGGAAAAATATTGAATAAAAAATGCGAAAACGAATACTATCAATATAAAGCATATATGATTTGATACATCTAAACATATGTGATGAAGTACATGAGTAGAACTATTGAATTGAGAAAGAAATAATGAATCTTGTCCAAATAAATCATATGTGATTATATGTATTTAATCACATATGATTTATGTGGACAATATTCATTATTGCGTTTTTAATTCAATAGTTGGGCTTGTGTATTTAATCACATATGATTTATGTGAAAAATATTTGTTTTCGCGTTATTGATTCAATAAATCATATGTGATGATATATATATATATATATATATATATATATATATATATATATATATATATAATAGCATGTAATTATATATACAAGAAAAACTATTGAATCAAGAACATTAAAACAAATTTTTGTCCGCGTTAATCATATGTAATTAAATACTTATAATCGCATATGATTAAATATATGAGAAAAAAATATTGAAACGAAAACTCAAAAATGAATATCATTCATATAAATCATATGTGATTGAATACATATAATCACATGTGATTATATGTATCTAATCACATATGATTAAAGTTGACAAAAATATATGATTTATGTGGACAATATTCATTTTAGTGTTCTCGAATCAATAGTTGTTCTGTCACACCCCAAAACCAAGAACGACGGAAACATTCTGGGGCGGAGGACATCATGTACAGTATCACAACAATGAAAAGTAGTAAACAAGCAACAACATCATCCATTGCATTAATAATCTAATTATTATACAAGTGTGTTCTGTCAAATTTTGATAAACACTAAAGCATAAATCAAAATGAAAGATGAGTCTTAAACGAGCTCCATCTTCTCTAAACCTTGCATCGGTACCTGTCTATGTTTGACCTGAGGATACAAGTTATTTTAAAAAAGAGTATCAACTTTAAAGCTGGTGAGATCATAAGTATATTAGTGTCTTTAATTTGTATGTAAGAATTTGTATGTAAGAATTTGTATGTAAGAATTTGTAAGTATTGAAAATGTGTGTAAATCGTAAGTATTGAAAATGTATGTAAACCGTAAGTATTGAAAATGTATGTAAAACAACTGTAAACGTTTGAAAAACTCTAGAAATCCCTATGATTCCTACTATTATAACAGAGAGTCTTCTACCAAGACTTAACTGCATTGAATGTTCGTTTCTTGTAAAAGTGTGTAATTTTCCAAGTGTAACTATCATTAACAAAATATAGTTTTTACATTTAATGTTTAAGTGAAAAGATCACTAAATATATGTAAGGGAAAATTAATGTAGTACTGTAGTGTAGTGCTATAAGAACTACTGCTGTACTAACTACCTTAAACCGGATTTATATTAAGGCATCATGTGATTAATTGTACCATACTATCGACTGGGTAACAACGACAAAGGTATGGTCGTAAAAAGAAATGACGTTCGGCACCCGCAGACCTGCAGGTCCGGCTGTAACTAGCAGCAAGGTGTAGGATAGTCAATCTAGTATAGATCTATACGCAAACTCACGCTCTCCCTCCAAGAGACTCTGGCTACAAATCAGGCCATGACATTTAAGGCATGCTCCGATACAGTGGATCACAATTATGTCAATGTATTCATGTATATGTAATGTACTGAAGTGTTCTACGTGTGCTAGCTGTAATGTGTGTTCTTTCTCTATCTAGCAGGTATAGTAATGTACTGTAATGTTCTAGCTGTAATGTATGTTCTCTCTCTCTAGTAAGAATAGTAATGTACTGTAATGTTCTAGCAAGTATTGACTCATGAATGAACTGACTCATTGTATGATATCGCGTTCTAGTAATAGTTCTAGTATCTTCCTAAACTACCCATATGGTAGTTTACTAGTAATCTAACTGGTACGTATGGACATGGATGTATACCCTTGCTACCCAAGGGCATTGGATGAACTGGAAGGACCTTTATGACTATATAAGTACACATGATATATAACTAATATTTAAACGACCTTCGGACAGGTACTCGATATCCCACCAGACCACATCCGAATCGAGGAAAAGGAAACAGGGTGGATAGCCTTCCTAAGTCTTTTAAACATTTCTTATATAAGTATACATATATAGGCATGCAATTTATAATATAAAAGCATAAAATAAGTTTTGTAAAACCTTTGAACATAATTATTATCTTAAGAAAAGATCGACTTGATGTCAATCTATAAAATGGTTTGAAGGCATGGGTTTGATACAACAGTTTAGTATAAAGAATCATTTGTTTGAAACACAATTGTAAATAAGTTTGAAATGTAACATACAGAATAAAAGGTACAGTGTAATAAGGAGTTTTAAACATATAAAATGTTTATGAAAAACATTTGAAGGAAACTTTTTGGTAAAACGGCTAATAAGTAGCCAATCATTTGAATGCTGTTTATTAATCACAAGTGATTGATATAATAACTAGCATGATTCTACTTGTACCCCCCCCCATAAAACATTTAAAAACAGTTAAAACATTGATTAAGGGGTATGAACTCACCTGTTGTGGGTGATACGGATGAACTGAAGAGGTAGGACTGCTAGGTGTCAAGTGAAGACTTTAGACACACACAATGCCTAATTACATATGAAGACATATGTATAAACAATTAGTGATTATAACACTAATTAAACATGTATAAATATCCGAATGCGAGGAAAACACTTTGGTCAAGTGCTAGGAGGCTAATGGGTTACAACAAAGGAGTGCAAGACCTCTTATGGGAGTTTATGGTCAAAAGACCATATATGTTAGAGTTTACGGCCCAGGGGAGTAAACTCCTGGCCGTAAACTCTCTATAGGGTCACTAAATGAAGCCTAACATTATTACAACTTAAGTGGTGAAGTGCTTCAAGGCTTAAATAAGTGTGTGGGTGGGTTTAAGGCCTTAAAATGGCCTTACTTGATGTTCACGACCTTGGGACCACTCCCCCATGAGTTTACGGCCGTAAGCTCATGGTAAGGAGTACCATTTGATGTTTTGAGGTTCCTAACACTTCAAGGATATGATCTATATTGGGTTCTAGGCATAAGGAAGGAGTTAGGGTGTCATTTGTCCCATTTATAGGGGTTTACAGCCCAAGAACTTGTCTTGGCCGTAAAATCCTTTATCGTTGTGATTCCTTATGTTTTCTAGGCTATAAACACTTTAGGGTACATGTCTAAATTAGTCTTTTGGCTTAAGGAAGGTTTTTAAGGCATTTTGACACTTAAAAATGGAGTTCACGGCCCAAGAACTTCCTTGGCCGTGAACTCACTTCTAGCCTTGATTCTTAATTGTTTTGTGGTCTAAAACATGTAATGGTGGCTTCTAGTTTGAGTTCCAAGGCTTTGAGGGACATTGGGCACTCTTTTGGCCCTTAAAAAGGAGTTTACTCTCCAAGTGTTATTGGGCGGTAAACTCCCAAATCTTGGGGTTTTGATCCGATTTTGATGTTATAAAACACAATCTAAGCTATATAATACAACTAGATAGAAGTACTCACGATTTGGGATAAAAACCCGAAGATCCGTGAGAGAGAATTTGACTTTTCTCTAGTTGGAAATGTAACTAATGCATGAATATGACTCAGATTTCTATATATAGTCCTGGGATTTTTGGCAGAAAAATATTTTATTCCCGGAATGAAATCTAATATCCTAGAGTATTGGAATAACAGTGTTGCACAAAACCCTAGTGCATCCACTCTCCTGATATCTCCTTAAGTATAAATCCTGAAAAACTATCAAACTTATACCCAAAGTCTGGAATTTCACTATAACTGTTCTAACTTCTATTGGCTTGATATGGTTTGTTCAGAATGGAAATTTCGGGTTCTCACATGTTCTCGTATATTTAATAATATGTTACTACATGTATCTAATCACATATAATTTATATAGAGAACATCAATTCAATTTTGTCCATATCAATCACATATGATTAGATACTTATAATCACATGCGATTAAATACGTGTAAAAATTATTAAATCTAAAACTCGAAAGTGAATTTTGTCCATATAAATCGTATGTGATTAGATGCATTTAATCATACGTGATTATATACATGAGAACAATTATTGAATCAAGAACGCAAAAGTATATTTTTTTCTACATAAATCATATGTGATTAAGTACATATAATCACATGTGATTAAATATATGAGACTAAATACTGAGTCGAAAACATGGAAATGAATATTGTCCATATAAATCATATGTGATTAAATACATATAATCATATGTGATTAAATACACGAGACTAACTATTGAATGAAAAAAGAGTAATAAATATTGTCCACATAAATCATATGTGATTAAATACATATAATCACATTTAATTATACGTATCTAATCACAAAAGATTTATGTGGACAAAATTCATTCCCGCTTTCTCGATTTAATAGTTTTTTTTTTGTATAATCACATGTGATTATATGTATTTAATCACATATGATTTATATGAACAAAAACTAATCTTGTCTACATTAATCATGTATGATTAAATACATGAGAAAATTATTGAATCGAAGCAAAAATAAATATTTCCCACATAAATCACATGTGATTAAGAACATAAAAAAATTTTGTTGAAAAAAAATATGAAAATGAATCTTGTCAATATAAATCATATGTGATTAGATACATCGTACATATAATCACATGTGATTAATTATAAGATAACAACTAACGAATCAACAACGCGAAAATTCATGTTGTTCACATAAATCATATGTGATTAAAACATATAAGTAGATATGATTATATATGTCTAATCACATGTGATTTATGTGGATAATATACATTTTTCTGTTATTCTCGTGTATTTAATCATATATGATTACAGGTATCTAATCACATATGATTTATTTTGACAAAAATGAATCGTATCCATATAAATCATATGTATACATATAATCATATGTGGTGGTGGCGGGCGGTGGTGGTGGTTTTTGTGGGTGACGTGTGGGTTGGTGGTGACCGGTAGTGGTGATAGGTGATGGAGGTGGGTAGTGGAGATGGTGGTCGGTGGTGATGGTGGTAGGTGGTGGTGGTCTTAGTGGGTGGTGGGTGGGGTGGTTGTGGCAGGTGGTGGTAATGGGTGGTGTAGGCGGGTGGTAAAAGGGTGGTGATGATGGGTAGGTGAGTGGGTGGGGTTGGTGGTGGTGGTGATGGGTGGTGATTGAAGGGTGGTGATGGTTGGTGGTGACAGATGGTGGTTTTTTAAGGTGGGGTTGGGGCTGGTGGCGGCGGGTGGTGGTGATGGGTGGTTGCGATTCGTGGTGATAGTGATGGGTGGTTGTTTTGGTGTGTGGGTGTGAGTGATGGTGGTGGGTAGTGGTGACGAGTGGTGGTGGTTGGGTGGTGTTGATGGTGGGTGGCGGTTGTGATGGGTGGGTGGGTGGTGGTGGCGAATGGTGAGTAGTGATGGGTAGTGGGTAGTGATGGGTGGTGGGTGTTAGTTGGTGGTGGTGGGTAGTGATGGGTTGTGGTGGTGGGTGGTTGTGATGGGTGGTAAGTAGTAGTTGTGGGTAGTGTTGGTTGGGTGATGATGATGGGTGGTGGAGGTGGGTGGTAGTGGCGGGTGGTGGTGCTTGGGTGATGATGGTGGTGGTTGGCGGTGATTGGTGATGGTAGTGGTGGTGGGTAGTGGGTAGTGATGGGTGGTGGTGGTGGCGGGTGGTGGTGATAGGTGGTGGAGGTGGGTGGTGGTGAGCGGTAGTGGTGGTGGGTGGTGGGTGGGTGGTGGTGGTGGTGGTGGTGGTGGTGACGGTTGGTGGTTTGTGGTTTGTGGTGGTGGGTGGCGATAGTTAATGATGGGTGGTGGTGGCGGGTGGTGGTGATGGGTGGTAGGTAGTGGTGGTGGGTGGTGTTGGCTGGCTGGTGAATGGTGTGTGTTAGTGAGTTTTTTTTATTTGTTTGTAACTATTTTTTGATTTATTTGAATATTATTTTATAATATTAATTAAAAAAAATTGTGCAGTCCAAATTTGTTTTCAAATGGTCTCTCGATAAAAAATGTTCTCGATAGAACGCTCCCATATATATATATATATATATATATATATATATATATATATATATATATATATATATATATATATATATAATTTAATATTTGAATATTATCATGTATTAATCAAAGTATTAATTTGTAAATTATAATGTTGCATTATTATTATCTATGTTTAATAAAATTAAATCATAATTTCCATCATTTTTTAGCGCCGATAATACTGTTCACTCTCCAGAATCATTATGAAACGAAACATTTTCAATGTTATTTGAACAATTTATTTGTATTTATGAATTAGGAATATGTGTTTGTCATAATTATGAAGTCTTATTTATGTTTTATAATTTAAGTGGTATAATAGTTAATTATATAATTTATTTACTTGATTTTAAATGGGTTAACTCAAGTTTAACCCATTTATTTAATAGGTTATGTCGGAAACTACATCAACATGTCAAGCCAGTGACAACCCATTTATCTAAAAGATTGGGTTGGGTTGGAAATATCAAACCATTTAAATAAACAGGTTGGATTGGGTTAAAATTTTCAACCCAATTATTAAATAGGTTGAACCCGAACCCAATTCTGGTCGACCCATTGCCACATCGATTAACAGTCATTGTGTAAACGGTTTGCAATGTTAGTCTACTGATCCGTGTGATTTTTTATCTGTGTATTTATATTATGCATTAATTAATAGTACTTTCAGCATCATAATTTGTACCTCTTAACTTAAGACATTATGCTCCATGTTGTTGTACTTCAAGCTTGATGAGTTGTGTTTAGGACTTTATATATATATATATATATATATATATATATATATATATATATATATATATATATATATATATATATATTATAAAGGAAACATTTTTCCTTTCACCACATTCATTTGAAATTCTCATTACATTTCAATTTCTTTCTAATAATAACTATAAGTTGGATAATAAGGTTAAATAAATATCAAATCTAAAGTGTAATCATAAATAAACTTATTTTTAATATTAAAATAATATCTTTACTTCTACTTATAAAGTTATGTTTTTAACTTTTAACATATTATACTTAATTTATTAGTTTTAATATAGTATTGGATGTAAACCATTATCATTTTAAAGATAAAATTTTGGAACAATTTGTATAAAACACTTAAATTATTGATTTAAATATAACATTACATGGTCAACTTAAATATAAATTTTAGATTAACTTAAACAACCCAAAAAATGTAAATAGTTAGAAATGATAAATTATAATGTCTTTCTAATAATGATTATAAGTTGGTTAATAAAGTTAAATAAATATCAAACTTAAAGTGTAATCATAAATAAACTAAATTTCAATTTAAAATAATATATTTATTTCTACTTATAAAACTATGTCTTTAACTTATAATATATTTTACTTAATTTATTAGATTTAAAATGTTGTTATATGTAAACCATTATCAGTTTAAAGCTACAACTTTTGAACAGTTTGGACAAAATACTTAAATTATTAATTTGAATTTAAATTACAGTATCAACTTAAATATAAATTTCAGTTCTACTTAAAAAACCAAATAATATTTTGTAAATAGTTAAAAGTGATAAATTGTAGTGATAAATACAAAAACTAAAATGTAATCTCAATTTTAACTAAAATATTTCTTAAAGATACTTTTATAATCGTTAAAAGTTTTTAAATAAGTAATTTAAAATAACTTACAATAACAATAGTTAAAAATAACTCTATATAAATGATTATATTGTTACCTTTAAAATAAAAAACGATGTTTGATATTTTATAAAATTATAATGATAGAAACTAAAATCTTAAGCAAATAAATTTAAAAAAATTAATTAATAATAAAAGCAACTATAAATAACATTAAACCGTATATTATATTTAATTTTATTCATGTGTAACTCGTATATATATATATATATATATATATATATATATATATATATATATATATATATATATATATATATATATATATATAAAGAGACAGAGAGAGAATTCAAAGATTTGTGAAACCTGATAGCTTTTCTATTTTATTTTATTTTTTTGAAAAAATTGAGACATTTTTTTTACTTTACGCGTAATCACCAAGATTCTAAAAACTAATTATGACTTTGCCATGTCACGTCATAACTCCAAAACTTATACTTGATGTTAAATTTTAACAAAATGTCATCTTAAGTCATATATGTATATATTTATGAATAATAGTAGAAAATACATATAAAAGTATTAATAATATACAAAATGATCGTTTTAAGTCACGCCTTACAAACGATATGACCCACCACGGCTCATAAAAACTTAAGTTTTAACATTGCCGTCAAGTCATGTCTAACGTTATTTAGAACATTGGTAATCACCCAAATCTTATACGTCATTCAAACGCATTTAGTAGTCAATCATGTTTGAACTTAGATCAATATTCATTTTTTGGTCTTTGAATCTAACTAAATACATCATTTATCCTTCAAAAGTTTTTGAGTTTTGAAAATTATAGGAATATGGCTGAATTTCAGGATTAGTTTAGTTTGATGTGGTACATGTATTCAGTCAACAATTTACTTGAGTGGAAGTATGACCATATAAGTCGATACTTTTCCAATTAGTTGCTTTTAGAAATCAAACTCATATTGGTTCCTTTTCAATTTTAATGCCAAAGACTTTTCTACTTGTAGATATCATAAGAAAGATCAACGTCCGTAATGAATTTCCATTAAATGTACATGAATTTTGAGGTAGAAAAGTAGTATGTTTTCCCTGCAAAAGTCATACTGCAACTTTTATTCAAAATTGTATTGTTTCCTACAAATTCAACAAAAAACAAAGAAGAAACCACACCAATGAATACACAAATGTCGCATCTCTATCATAAAAATCATTGCGTCCCAATGTCTGGTCTGGGTAGTTTGCCCATGCCATCCACAAATCCCCATAGTTCTAGAACTATAGTACATTTTGATAAATATAGAAGGTCGTATATATGTAGTTGGTAAAGCCAAACGAAGCCTTAACTTCATCTATAAACACGACAAAAATATAAATTTTTTGTTAGAAATTTGGGTGTAGAAAGGTTTGGAAATTCTGAGAATTGTGATTATCACTTTCAAATCAAAGTATTTGGGTGGTACTTCCAAATCCTCAATTAGATAAGACTCAGAGACACAAGAACCGAGAATGTTTGATTATATTTTCGTATTTACCAGAAAATGAGACCAAAACCAACTTTAATATCTTTGTCTGAAAACTGTCATATGACAGTTTTAAATTGTCATAAAACCATAAAAACTGTCATAAAAACGGATATATGGATAAGGGTCAAACCAATAGTCAATTATCTGAAAAATCAATTTTCTGATGCAGGGGCTCTGCCCCTTGGACCCCGCCAGGGGCTGCCGCCCCTTGGACCCCGCTCCCAGGGGCGCTGCTCCCGGACCCCCGTTCGTTCAGGGGCTTCGCCCCTAAATAACAGTGTACTTTGAAACTTGATCAAACTTAAACAAGTGTGTACTCCACACCTTCCTTACTTGTTTAATATTTATCAAGATCATTTTTGGTCAAACAAAATAATCTCATTACACTTAAATAACATTGATGATCAAAAATCACCAACATTTCTTTTGTTTATCAATTTCTTCCATGTGTATTTCAAGAAGAAACCCACCAGGAAAAACAAAAAAAAACAGTTAAAGTAATTACAACATAAAATTTTTAAATACTAAAGAAATCCAACAAACAACTAAAACTATACGGTGAAGGATACAGAATTGTACATTTTGCGTAATAAAGATAATTTTTTTTTTACTTTTTGCGTAATAATGAAATTACTTTTACGTAGATATGCAATTAATTAAATTGCAAGCAATCTAAATAGTCGCTTTTGGTCGGGAAACAAGAGAGACATAGTTGTCAAATAGAATCTGTACTTTTAAGTTATTATATATATTATATATACATACTAATTCTAAACTTATTGGTGAACACGAGTTGTTTCTTATTGGTGGGTTTCTTTTTTTTTTTCTTTTATTTATTTATTAAATTTGTTTTGTTTTTTGATTGCTAACACTACTACCTGTTATATCTCTTTAGAAGCCCACCGCCCATTTATCTTATCTAGATGTTTCCCACTGTCTCTCCAATTCCCACCGGCTCTCCAAAACCCTCTGTCTCTTTCTAAACTGATTGGCATGTCTTCTATCATTGATATCTACAACAAAAACATCCAACAATCGATCGGTGATTTCAACTGTTCTCACTTCTGCTTCTACCCGACTTCTAGCACTATTGTCTCCACTGTAATCGATTAGGGTTGTTCGCATTTCCTCGCCACAACTTCAGAATTTCGACCAGGGTGTCGATTAGGGCAGCTCGCATTTCATCGCCACATGTAACACCCACGTTTCCAGGCAAGGCATTTTCATTGATGTAACAGTCTAGGTTAACCCTTGTAACTTTTTTGAAGTATTAATGATGAAATATTTGAGTATTATGTGAATTATGTGTATTTGTGTGCTTATTACTTAATTATAAACATATAATTAATAAAGGATAAAAATAAACGTCAAAATTAAAGTGTGATATAAGCCCGATATTTTTACATAAAGTTGTAGTGGTCGAAACAAGGATTCCGGAGATATAAAGAACGCCGAAATCCGAGTTATGACGAAGAAGTTATGACCTGTAGAAGTTTTGCGACATAACCGGCACGACGCTGAATGACGTAAAATATGAATTTAAGATAGAGCGATATCTAGCCTTGGTGATCTAAACGAAAGTCGTAGGGTTCGTTAAACCGAGAGCGTGCATAAAAAGAACGCCCAAATCTGACTTCGTATGAGGAAGTTATGATTTTCCGAAGTTTCGACTTAGCAGTATGCAACCCGAATCCTCGATTTGAGATCAAGTGATTTTTAGCTGAAACAATCTAAATGAGAATCGAAGATCTCATCGATAGTAGCGAAACGATAAAAAGATAGGCGAAAACGGACGTCGGATGAAGAAGTTATGATTTTCTAACGGAGTTTTCCTGTCCCGGCCTATTAAAAACAATATATTAATAATATATTAGAATTAAAGTCAAAATTAGCCAATGGAGTCTAAACGAGAGTTGTAGAGCATAATCTCACCTACACGTGGATATAAAGAACGTCAAAAACGAAGTTCGTATGCGAAAGTTATGAATTTCTGAAGTTCGGGGTGCGAAACCCAAGGTGGTGTCAGAGCTCACGAGGTGAGAATTGCAAAACTCATGAGGTGAGTAGTTGACGGACGTCTTCCAGGGCAAGTGGCCATGACGAACGCAATGACATATCGAGCTCACGAGGTGAGAATTAAAAACTCACGAGGTGAGCCTAAAAGTTTTGCCCTATAAATAGAATTCAAGGGGCAGCCGATTTTGGTTGCTCCATCTCTTCTCTCCCACTCCCGATACTCTCTCTAAGCCCTATTTTAACCACCCGAAGCCCCGGTGTTCATCCCGAGACCCGAAGCAAGTCCCGAAGCTCGAAGATCCCGAGTTTCCGAGCCGAAGCTTTGACCGCGAGAAGCCCGGTGTGAAGTGATCCCGGTTTCACCAAAGAATACTACTCTTAGAGTCGTAGTATTGTCTAATCATCTTCTGATCAAGTGAGTGTGTGGTTACTTTCTCCTAATACATAAATACGAAGTATTTACTATGAAATACGTGTTATGTGTTTATATATTGGTGTTGATTTGAAGGGGGTACATAATCTCTTTCAAATGCACGATTTTATACAAGTATCGATTTAACGTACTAAGTATATGTGTTATGTGAGTGTATCTATGTTACCTTCTAATCTCATAGATATGATTTATTCTCTATGAAATATGTGTTATGTTTATGTGCCTCATCTTTTATCTGGATGTGTTTTGAATGAACATACTATACAGGTTTTAAACTATGTATAAAAATGTATATTTTATCTACTAAAATGTTGGGTAGAACATGGGTAGATAGTTGTCTTGTGATAAAAAGATGAGAGGCCTCGATGTTTTTGATTTAGTCATATAGCGGAGTTTAGATGACGACCACAAACTTTTCTAGATAGTCTTGTGGAACGCTAGCAGGCTCGCCACCTGTAGGTGTTAATGAACTTGGGTGTTCATTCGCTGTACTCCATCCCCCTCATGGTTGCCTTATTTGACATATATTGCTGGGAAACCCCCGAATGCATGTGTTGTCGCCCCGATGAAATATTCTTAGACTAGGTCCCTTATGTTAGTTGTCTTAGGGACGTAAAGTGAGAATAACGGGAATGAGTAATTTGGTTATTGTTGGTTGGTGGAATTAAATATAATTATTTATTGTGGGTTGAAAACCCTATATGTTCACCAGGCTCCCAAGCCTGACCCACTCAGTTTCTTTGTATTACAGGTAGTGGCGCCAGAGCATAAGTTGGATGACTTGTCAAGTTATTTTTGGATTGTAGACCTGTTGTTTTATATGACCGTTGTAAGGTCTGTATTGAAATGTTTATGCTTTTGGTCTGTTTATCGGAACATGACATCCCGAGTATTGTAATATAATGAAAAATACATTTCTTTAAGAAATGTTTTGGTAAATCTTATCTTTATCATATTTCGTTTTGGGAACAAATTCCGCAACTGTTTTAATCAAAGGATTACTCTGAAATTATTTTAAAAGCATAAATTAAACCGGTCTTTTCTGGCCGTGATTTTGGGGATGTCACACCACACCTTCAGAATTTGGAACATCGGTAGCTATCCATGAATAACCAAAGAGCAGGGCTGTATTTTGGGTTGAGCAAACATTTAATTGATGAGGTACCAGTAACCCTTCTCTATCAATGCGTATCTATTACACTCCTGTCCATCTGCCTTCATCTATTGATCTGTGTTTATGTATGTTTCAATAAATGTTTGGTAATTGAGTTGATTATATTTCACATATTCAATTGAGTTTCACATATTCGTCAAGCCAGGGATTCTATGCTTCCTTTTCTCTCAAAGGGTGATACGCCCCACCAAACCACATCTATTAGTCAGGGTCTGACCATCCTACAAGAAATCACCCATGCCTTCAATAACCGTACGTTTGATTGATTCCATGTTTCTTTTTCCAAGTATCATGAACACCGATGTTATCAAAATATTCAACTTTTTACACAGTTTTATAATATGTTTATAACATTTGCATATGTTTCTTTGATGTAGACTCTTTGGAAGAGGATCTGGTAAAGGCTGCATATGCCACATGGAAATGTTTGTGATGAAAAATTACAAGGTGATAACTGAAGGAGGTGATAGTGCTATTACAGATGACGTGAAATGTATCACCTGTAAAGGTACATCTGTCTTTTTTTTTCTTTTCATATTTTTCTATGTATTAGCTTTTAAAAAAAAATCCTCTATTGATTCACGAATTTTGGATTCGATCCAAATGGTGGATCTCAAACACTCAATGTACTAGTTAAATACCTCTTTGGTAACGTATTTAATCTCTCCTTACAGAACCCATGATTAAGATTTAGATACATCAACATTGTACAATACAATTATCTTTTTATACTGTTCTTAATCTGTATATGTTTAGTTCCAGTTTTTGTTTGAATTTTTTTGTGTCCCTTACTTTCATTAGTAGTTATTATTATATGGATTTGGTAATTGGTAAATTTGTTGAGTGTTTGAAGGATGATTCATATGTGGTAAGGATCTAGGGCAAATCCATTAACATGAATTTTGCATAGTTACTGCAATTCTTTTTTTGTTGAAGCAATTTGCTAAGCGTTCTTCTATTCTAAACCCTTTCAACACAAATAATCCTACAATTGGGTGGGGGAACATCTACATGTGACAAATGAAGGTTTTTTACATTAGCATCTGTCATGTACATGGATTACAAGGTATACAATCTTTCATCATTTTTCCATATCATCATTCATATGTTTATAGAGAAAACCAAGATGTCATGCATGCTTCTTATAAGTTACTTTTTGTGTTATGTAAAAAACAGTGCAACAGAGAGAGAAATTGGCATACAAAATGTATGTTTCCCTCTCATACCAGCATCATATATTTTATATAACTGGTTATGTAAACATATGTTTTTTAGTTATGTAATAAATCACGTTTTTTTTTCGGCTTCAGCTATTTAAGTAAATGTTCACAAATTCAATACATATGATTATTGATATTTCCAATTGATGTACATATGTTTAACTTCATGTGATTCTTATCGATTGATGAATTTAGTTTTGAAAAAATCTAAATGAATGAGGTTGATTGGGTTGGTTCATGTATGTGTGATGTGTTGACTTCTTTTGTTAAGCCTATTTACCCTTCGGTGTTTTCTTTTTCTTAAAATTTGATTTTTGTGCAAATAGTTTACATTGTTTCTTATTGAAAACTCAATGCATCTTAAACCCTTTGAACTTAATTATAAAGATGCATGACTGTTAAATCTTAATTTTCAAATACATAGATTTATTTTAATTCTTTATTTCACTTCATAATTATCATTTTAAAATTGTTTTTTCAGATAGTTGGTCACTAGACACCTCCTGACACTAGGATTAGGTTGCTATGTTGGTGTCGTCGGAGCATAAACTGCTGGATGAAATCTTTGAACCAAGGTATGTTGATTTTCAGCCAAATTAACTACGAAGTATTATATAAAATCGTTAATGCGTATGATTTTCATTTGATCGAATCTATTTTGTTCTAATTGCATATGGTGTTAGTACCTAATTAAATACAACAAATACCAACATGCGTCCATATGTTTGTTTATAATTATTCGATTTTCTTAATGTTAGTTAATTTATAATCATGCAATTTTCAGGATTCTATAAAGCTTGCATTCCTTCACAGATTAATAAAACAAAGGATTTAAAGAGTTGAAGTGTAAGCTTTCACAGTTCTTTACTTACTTTTTTTTTTGATGAATGGGAAAACAAATGTTCCAAAGAACAATGCTATAATAGGAAGAAATGGAAGAATGTTGCTATTTATTGCATTAACACATTTTCTGTGTCATTTGCAGGGTGAAGGTGTTTTTTGAATCAATGCAAACAATAACCAGGAAGAACATTTAATGGATCAATTGGGTAGTGGTCTGTAATGGTGTGGTCCAGTTAAAGCATGTTGATCTTTTGATCTATGAAAATGTTCTCCTTTTGAACATACTATTGTAGATAGTAACACTTATTACTCGATATCATTTGAGGAACGTCAAAATAAGTATTTTAACAATTTAGGATGTTACGAGTGACCTGTCAAAAACACACCAATTCTTTGGCGTCCAAACCTGCAAAGCAGGGTTCTTCTCTAGTTACTTTTAAATATGATAGTTGTAGATAGATGAGATTTCCTGTTAGTCCTTTAATTAGTGTTGCTAAGAATCATGTATTAAAAATTATAACTCCATCATTCAAGTAAAACTTTCATGTTATTTTATACAATAAAGATAAAATTCAGATCATTATGGTTTCCAAAAAGTAACAAAGTCAATATCTTTCGTTAACATTACAATGATGGTCCATGTGGTTTCTAAATGTTACGTGGTTGGTCCTTCCACCGTTAAATCTAACTTTTGACATGTTAAAGTTTTTAAAAAGACAAATTTACCCCTGGATCGAAGACGAAAATGTAATACACCCCAAGGACCAATTCTATTATTTAGCATTTCACCTTCTGTTCTATTGCATATAATACAATTTTATTAAAAATATCCATTTTTATTAAACTACTATTTTATAGGAAAAATCTTATTGATTTTTTTCCATTGCAACATTGAACTTTCAATTATAAAATTAAAATCTCAATTTGAATTCTAATACAAGAAGTCATTGAACTTTTAGGGGCCGTTTGTTTATGTCTGACCGGGACCGAGTCAGCAATTTGGGTGACTCGGTCAGACAATATGCGTTTGATAAGGTAGCTTTCTCATTCAGAAACAGCTGTCTCAAATGATTCTCGGTCAGATCTTGAGGCGTTGCTGACTCAAAAAAATTACCTCGTTGCCCTCTTGTTTCTTTATTCCCATCGTGACCTAACAGAGAGACAACAATGAAATTGGCTGCCATCGCACAAATTGGCCGCCATCGCACAACTTAGGAAATTGTCGCCGTCCCTTCCAGTCCGACTATCGGCCAAAAGAATTCCCTCCGTTCCAGCTCCGACGAGAAACACATCAAAACAGGTTCGATTCTCGTTTTTTTTCCTGTGATATGCGTAGAATGTGATTATTCTTGTTGGTATGCGTATAATGTGATTGAAGGGATTATCCACATGGTGTTTTTAGGGGATTTTTGTGTTTGTTATGTTAAATGTGTTTAATTTCTGGATGTTTTTACCTTTTTATGTTGAATCAATCAATCTTTAAAAGGAGAATGTTGCTTCTTTGCTGAATAGAATACACTGGAAGGTTGTGCTTGTTGTTCAACATTAATTTATTTGTTCTTTGTGTTTGTTTAACATTAAACTCTTCAATAAATTGTCAAAGTTCTAACTAGTTAATTTTAGAATCAAAATTCATCCCAAACAATTGTTTTACAATCCCTAAATAATTTTTGTTCTACATTTCTTTTACAATGGTTAATGTTACAATGACAAATTGGCCTCAACTTTGATTTCAAAAGCAATTCCTTTGATTCTAAAAGGTCAAACATTGACTCTTTCACATGTTGCTGTAATGTTATGAAATCTGAAACTATTTGTTTAAATGTTATGAAATTAGAATCATTCTTTGCTCAAATTTATGAAATCTAAAACATGGTTGTGTATAAGCTATAAAATCAAAAATCAGATTTTTTTTATGTTTATAAGCTATGGAATATGAAAGGTATGATGACAATATTGGTTTGGAACAAAATTTGAAATCTTTTTTTGTGTTCAAGCTATGTTGACAATGCTGTGATTTTTTTTGTTTATAAGCTATGAAAGCTGGAATTTTCTTTGTTTATAAGCTATGTTGACCATAATTGTTTTATTATTATTTAAGATGATGTTGATTCATTGGTAGAAAATTATTTTAATGTTAAGATTGTTCTTGATCTTAATAAAACTTATGATAAATTACTTTAAATATTAATGTTTTAGGATGTTGGTTTGGAACGAAAGTGAGGACAAAACTTTTCTTGATGCATGTATCCATGAACTAACCACTAATGGTCGTGAGGGTTCTGGGCTTAAGGCTAGTTCATGGAAGATAGTACGCGAAAAAATTGATGAATGAACAAGGTAAAGAGGTTGATCAGAAGCAAATGAGAAACCACTTTGACTACTACAAATCAAAGTATGTTGCTTAAGTGAAACTGAAAAACAAAACCGACAATATATATGACCCTATAAAAAATAAATTTAACCTGACAGATGAACAATGGAAGGAAGAGGGGAAGGTAATATTTTTATAACAAATACTATTATAATTATTTTTATAAAAAATACTAATATTTATAAAAATTGTAAACAGTTGAACAAGTTCGTGTTGTCATTGAAAACTAAACCCCTGTTGTTTCCTGATCTTTGCACCCAACTATTTGAAGGGTCGACCTCAACCAGCTTTCAAAGTTGGGGGCCATATTCTACACTCCCTCGTCCTGTATAAGAGTTTAGTTCCCATGTTTTGATGATGATGTTCCAATGGAAACCTCAACACAACACGTAGGTGCAAGTGAAGAATCTCCGGGATGTTCAAGATATACGGAAGTTTGTGGAAACAAAAGAGTTGGTGGAATAAAGAGAGATGCAAGGGCATTAGAAGTTGAAGAGGAGATTGTCAAGTTTGCAAGGTCGTTAGTGGAAAAAAATGAAAGAATTGAAAAAAGTGAAATGAATAAGGATGTTGATGCGTGTATGGAGAAATTAAACAAAATGGAATGGGGAGAAGAAGATGAAAGACACAAGACCGCTCTTTTGCTATTTGGTGAAAGTGGTGATGTTAGAAAAGTTTGGTTTCGACTTTCACATACTAGTTGTGAGTCGTGGGTGATCGGTGCGGGTAGGAAGTATGGTTACCTTTGATGGGTGCGGGTAGATAAGTTTGGTTATTAGTTTTTTGTTGCATGACTTTTGGATCCTATGTTTGATACTTTTTTGGATGTTACTTTGGATGATGTTATTTGCATGACTTTTGGTTGTTATTGGATATTGAATATGACTTTTGTTATTTACTAGATTTTTGTTTTATGACTTTTGGATGTTATTGGATATTGAATATGACTTTTGGTGCATGATGTTTTTTTTTTTACTTTAACATGTCACCTAATTGTTTGTAACAGGTCAAGTATGGTTTCTGATGGTGAAGTTGTAGCTTTTCATTTACTTGTGTTTTATTGGTTGAGGTCAAACCGACACAGACTAGTCAGAATTCATAGAATTAGAGATAATGATTCAAGCGGGTACGCGTATACGCAAGATTTGATGTACAAAGACAATACACAATGTTACGATATGATGCGTCTTACACAAGAGGCATTTGCTTTATAATGCAACCATTTTACCCAAAAACAAGCTAGTAGGACAATAATCATTGAAGAGAAGATGACTCTATTCTTACATGTTATAGGATATAATGAACGTTTTCGCGCGGTTAAGGGAAGATTTCATCACTCCACGCAAACGATTCTTCAATGTTTTCATGAGGTCCTAACTGCAATGATGTGTTTTGCAAAAGAAATTATAGTACCAACAACTCCCAATCCAACAAGACATAACTCGGAATGACATAGACGGTTAAAAAATATTTTTTCCGGAGCAATAGGTGCATTAGATGGAACTCTTGTACATGCGGTAGTACCCGTTGATCAACAAACTCATTATAGGGGATGAGGAAAAGGAGAATGTTTTCAAAATGTTATAGGAATTTGCGATTTTGATATGATATTCATCTTTGTTTGGGCTGGATGGGAGGGTAGTTTTGAAAGAAGTTGCATTCAATTCGACTTCTGGATTTCCATTTCCTCCACCGGGTTTGTAATATTTATATAATTTTTATTATCTATCTTCTTTATATAATATGTGTCACATTCATTTGAAGATAAGTATTACCTTTGTGATGCCGCATATACAAACACTCGTGGGTTTATGGCTCCATACCGCAATACTAGGTATTGGTTAGCTGATTTTCGAAGAGGCAGACCTTTAACTAGAGAAGAAAGGTTCAATAATGCCCATGCACAACTTAGAAATGTTATTGAGTGTGCTTATGGTGTATTGAAGGCAAGATTCCTAACCTTAAAACAAATGGCTCCTTATCCTTTTACAGTGCAAAGAGACATAGTCATTGCTTGTGTCGCGATCCATAATTTTAAATGGAAATACAATATAGAAGATGACTTGTTTAGAAATTTTGAGGAGGACACTATGGTTACTCCTGACGTCCAAGGTGGGGGGATTGATAGAGAAAACATACAAAGCATATAATGGGGTCCAGAAGCTGTTGAATATATGCATGTTTTGCGTGATCAGATTGCAAATCGCCTACTTTCACCTACTTTATGTTAAATTGTTATGTTATTTTAAATTTCATTATGTTTTTATTTGGATATTAAAACTTTGACTATTACTTGAAAAAAAGATGTAACTAAAAACTTTAACTATTACCTGGAAAAAGATGTAACTAGTAGTGGAGTGGATAGCTCCTTTTCAAATTCATATCATAATTTTGTGGGTTGCAAATATGACTTAAAAACATTTGTCGTAGTTCATGGGTGTAACACCCGACTTTTTAATACGAATTACACCTAAAAAATTTCATTTATAAAACACGAATCATTACGAATTAGGTATACATTTGTATCTAAAATTAGTACAATTAGTTATCAAGAGGATCCAAGCTGGATGCTACTAATTCCACTTCATGCTATATTAAGTTTTCATGAACCTATAAGACACACATAACAAAACGGTAATGTACAAGGTGCTTAGTGATAAATCATATCAACAAGATATGAATTACTTAAGCAACTAAATATATTGTCTTATTCTCAACTATATAATATTAACGTGTCTTCCAATCATTAAATGCACAAGTACGACATTATTGACCCCAAATACGTCACCTATTATTCATAATAGACTTACAACCAAGCTAGCTACTATCAATTCTAATGTATCTATTCGCACTAGTGATAAATACTAGATATGCAACAAACTCGTCCAAACAACAATTCTCTTACTGACATTACAATAATTCTTACTTTCATTACAATATATTCTTTTGCGAGTGTAGTGGTTCGGTAACCAAGGCTACTATTAACTTGAAATTCTCCAAAGATCATAAACAATATAACACTACATCCACCAATGCTACTATCCTAACGCAATACTAATTTATAAGCATTTACGAATCCTCAATCCTCATGGTGTTACAACCACCAAGACCTCAACTAATGACTAATTCCACTACACTGGTGTTATAGTTACTAAGACCACTATCGATAATTGATCTCATTATCTTTAGGGTTGGAAAATCAAACATGTGTGTCATGTTTTTTTACACGAAACGACACGACAATGTTTTATGTAAAACGAATACAACATGACATGATGTCACATTTTATAACTAAAACGAATACAAACCAATTAAAAAACGACACACCACCACAAAGAGAACATAAAATAAGAATTATTTTATTAAATTAATACTTAATACGCCCTCTATCCTATATGTATTGTCCAATTTTGATATTTGAAGAATTTATTAATGAACTTTGATGTTAAATTTTTTTATTTGTGTTATAAATTACTTGATGAAACTTATAACAATGAAAAGACATTTTAAACACAATCTATTTATATATTTTGGATGAAGTATTATATATATCAAAAACAAAATATTTAAGGTCAAAGCTGAAGAATAAAGACTTCTAAAGTGAAAGGTGGACAATAAATATGAGACAGAGGTAGTAATGCATACCACGACAAACACGAAAAACAAATGTTAAATCATGTCAATTTTGTATCGAATTTTGAGTATGAACACAAAATGACATAACATCGTGTTTTTTACATTTGACACGAACACAACAGAAACACAAATTCAAATTTCAATTTTATCCTAATTTCGTTTCGTTTTGTGTATTTTTTTTCGTGTCGTGTCTACGATTGTCACCGCTAATTCTCTTGTTGTTACAATAACCGAGGCTATCATGGCTAATAGTGTTCCATTACAATGGTATTTCGAGCACTACGTATAGCAATACAATCAATATTTTCATTGAAGACAATATAGTGGTTTTACAACACTAAGCATACCTTTAATAACCGATTCCACTACATTATTAATTTACAGCACTGAACATACCACTAATTCCTTCTTATAAAGTCACATCTATAGTGTTACAAATACTAAGTCCACCCATGACTTGCATTCTTCAAATTAAGGTATTACAATCACCTAGACTACAATTAATTTCAGGCCTATAGACTCATGGTACATTAACGTTCTATCTATAATTACCTTAAGGTATTCAACCTTATCATATTGCCTTACCATTAAGAATACTACTTTAGTCTAGCACACACACAGACACACACACACACGCATATATATATATATATATATATATATATATATATATATATATATATATATATATATATATATATGAAACTAACAGTACACCAACATCATACTATACAATAGACATATAATGTCACTAACCATGCTATATGTATACTTTCCACAATAATATTCCATTATATAAATTATCTGTTACTCTTAGCAATAAATGGCTTCACCAATTTCAAGTACTCATAGCCAATAAAAACTAGATTAATTATTTAATATATATGACCTATTTATAAAGTAGCTCATCCAACACATTATTTCAAATAGCAATAACTTGTTATAATAATCCATATCAACTCACCACAATTCTCAACCATTCCCAACCTTACAACTTATAATCCAATAAATCGTAATATTGTATTTTTTTTATGAAATTTACATAATACAATAATAAACATACATCTGGATAATATATCTAGAAAATAAATGTGGTTACTGTTGTTATATGTTGCTGGGACTTATACCAGTCATTGGATGTCTTGTTTGGGTTAAGCCTGACAATCACATAAAAGAAAGAATAGACATCAATCGTCGTCCGGGAGGGGATCCTGGAACGAAGCTCCAACGGTCTAGTCAGTATCTAGATGAGGGAATTAGGGTTTAGCTTAACATGGAGAAAGAGGCCATGCCTCCACTAGCGCTTGCTCGCTATTAGTGCAGAACTACCAGAGGGAAGCGTGTTGAGCGCTACACCTGTTGCTCTCGGAGGCATCGGGTACTATTTTGTCTTGTTGTAGACCGAAGCTTCTCGTGTTTGGCATGGCCTTGGCACTAGGGTGTCAAGATATAAGTGCGAGGACGGGAAGGCGAGGGCCTGAGCGTAGAACTTGTTGATTAGTGACCTTTGACCGGGTCATCCTTAGGTAACAGACTCATAATCTATGACATATTCTTAGAAGGATACGTTAACAAGTCCCCTAGTCTAGTAAAAGTCAGCGTCTGCTTGAGTTAGCTGAGTTGTTCTAGCTTAGACCTGGACACGTTTTTGGTGGGGATGGCTTTAATTCTTGCTGACGTAACAAAGCCCTTTGTGCAGACGGTTTCATCATTGTAACCTTTTTTATTTCCTGCCTGCATTTAAAACCTTCCTTATCCTTACTGATTTCCTTTACTTCGGTCATTTCTTCCTTCTTCCTGTTTTCCTTTCTCTCTATGTGTTGCTTTTTCTCATTGGTGTAAAATGAATACTCCAAATACTGGGATTGTTGTAACAACCCGGATTTCCAAGTATCTTTTATTCATATATTTTTGGTATTTTGTGACGAGACTCGGCGAGTTGGAGCTCAGACTTGCCGAGTAGGATCGCGGTTCTGGACGCGGGTTCGCGTCTGGACTCCGCGAGTCCAAGGAATGGACTCGGCGAGTCCGTGCTGTTTAATGAAACCCTAATTTCCCGGTGCTAAGCCCTATTTAAAGGACCTTATGGCCCTTCATTGCGGCTACCTTGTCCTTGAGAGCACCTAAACAGCTGAGAGTTCTTGTGAGTGAGATAAGAGGCCATTATTCACCAATTTTGTGTGTATTTGCAAGAAAGGAAGGGGGAAAATCAAGCTAGGAGAGTTGGGGAGCTTGGATCTACTTCCATTTCGTCAGAGGAAGCTTATTGAGGTATCATTCAGAGCTTATTCTCGTATTTTTGTTGATATGGTCAAATCTAGGGTTTCTCCATGCCTTGTTTGCCTTGTATTTGGAGTGTGAGAGGTCCCATGGGGATATGGTACCTAGATCTGGACCTTAGCAGGTCCAGAGAGTCCCAAATGACATGCTTTATGTCCTCCTTTTGGGTTTGGAGACTAGGGTTGCCATCTTAGAGGTCATCTCTCCAAAAAGAGCCTTGTAGGTGTTGCATGGTAGCCAAGACTGTGACTTTACATGATGAATGAGCTTAGGAGGGCCAGATCTATGAGTTGATGGAGCGGATCTGACCTCATAAGCGAGATTGAGTTGGTGCATGGCATGGACTCGCCGAGTCCAAAGAACAGACTCGGCGAGTAGCATGAAGATTGTCCTTAACCACTCAACGAGTGGTCTTGCCGAGTTAAGGGTTGACTCAGTGAGTCAGGGAGAGTTAGAGAGGGTTGACAGGTGGACTGAGTCGAGCTAGAACTCGCCGAGTTGTTCTTGAGACTCGGCGAGTTGAGTCGTGGTGGCCCCGCGATTCATGCCAGGTGGGACTCGTCGAGTTGGGGGTGTACTCGACGTGTCAGGAGGGGATCCTAGAGAGTCAGTGAACACGTATAGACTCGCCGAGTCGCCATAGTGCACTCGTCGAGTCCTGTCAAAGTTGACCGTTGACTGATGACCAGAGTTGACCAGTGTTGACTTGATAGGGGTAGTCAACCTTAGTGGTAAAAGTGTTAATTAGAGACATATGATGTTATAGGAGGATTATAGCTCGGAGGATCGAGCACGAGTGATTTCCGGGATACGCGAGTTATCGAGATATACGAGGTGAGTCTTCTCACTATACTTTACCTTGACTAGGTAATAAGAGTTATGTAATAGAGTATTTGTATGCTATATGCCTGTTATGTGTTGTACTGCATTATTTCTATGTGATTTATGCTGTGCATGTTTATAGAGTTGGAACCGGAAGGTTCCCAGAGTTAGAACCAGTGGGTTCACAGAGCATGGTCTACGGACCCACAGAGTTATAGCCTCAAGTGGCTAATATGTGTTATGTGTGGTATTTTGAGGAACTCACTAAGCTTTGTGCTTACAGTGTTAGTGTTGTTTGTTTCAGGTACTAGTGATGACCGTGGGAAGGCGCCGGCTTGATCAGTACACACACATGGGATTTTTATAATATGTGATCTTGGGATTTTGTATGATATGGATTGGAGTTTTAAACTTGATGTTTTATGAACATTTAAATGAAAATGTTTTTATTTTATGTGAAAAATTATTTTGAAATTCACGGTGTTACAATTGTGCCCTTTTGAAGCAAGTTTGCAGATCTGTAAGGCCGATTTAGTTTCCTTCCCGAGTATGGGGTGGAGTACCCTCGAAATGGGGTTGTTATATCCCGGCCGTCAGAAGGATAGGTCGGAGTCCCCATACCGATATTTGAGTCGGGGCTCTAGATACCGACGACCGGTTTCTTTGACGACGTCATACACTAATACGAATTCTTCGTCGACGATCTAACCCCCAATACTGTCAACAAGATAGTCAGCTTTGAGATGGTATGTCGAGCCTTGGGCGTACTTCCCTAATTCTAGGCTTTTAAGTATTTCTTCAACTCATCAACCCAGTATGGGGTGCACACATTCTCTTAACAGCAGGGAATACATGCCTTCATCATAAATCAGAACGCCCCAAAAAAATAATTAGCAAGATAAATGATTATGGGTGAACCGTGATTTAGTTGGCTATGGTTATTCCCATTGAACCAACTTCACTGATCAGGAACCTACCCTCTGGGGCGCCAATAAGACTGTGGCCAATGCACTGAAGACCATTTCTTTTAACATGGAGGACTGAGAAGACTGCATGCTGACCGCCATTTGGATGCGTGCCGTATGGAGGGCGTGTGGAGTGATGCCTCAGTTCTTCGTTGAGAAAGATGGTTAGTAACTCTCCTCCCCTCTTCTTTTTTTGGTTTCTTTTATATTTACATCTTTATATGGTGGGATCGATGGTGAGTGCCTCTCCCTAATTATGTTGTTTTGTGTTTCGGTTGTAGGTCGCGAGAGGGTTATTCCTTCCAAGATGGTATTGAGGGGCTGGTTCCAGGGCATCTGTTAGTACCGAGAAGTGCCCTTGGTGGATGTACTTCCCCCATCGGCCAGGGATGAACATGTATCGGCTCTCACTGGTTCTATTGTTGTTCCGGTGCAACGATCTTGACCATATGTGGGTTCACACGCTTGCTGGGGAGTTTCACATAACGCTCCTTTTCCCTCCGACCAGGAGGACGAGTCATCGACTAAGTTGGAAAATAAAGAGGTCCGTTCAGATTCTAAGTGGCTGTTGGACTGGTTAGACTCCCCACTTATAAAAGGCATTGATGCTCTTTCTATTAGCCGACGTGTCCCTAATAGGCGAAATATGGACTTCTTGTTAGGGGAGTCTATCATTGTTGTGGATATTCCTGATGATGACCCATTGAAACTGTCGGAGGGGATAAAAGAAGAGGCGGTATAACAGCCTCATGAACCCAAGAGGGAGCCTGAGGACATTGGTAGCCTTGACAAGGGAGTCTTTGGGAATTTTTCAGATCATATCTCCTAAGTTGCTCCTGATCCAACTTTTCTTTTGGCAAAGGATGGCACAATTACAGGATCTTCATTTGCTCCTTCGGCAACCCCTAGTATTTACATGCCAGAATGGGGACTTACTCGAGATTCCCTCCTTACGTAGCAGTCCGTTGTGTACCATGAAGGGTTTTGTTGCATAAAATAAATAGTTTTTCACAAAAATTGGCAATAGAAGCTTTAAATTTTTTTTTTTTATAAATTTTAAGTGTGACAACAAAACAAACCATCAAGGATCCTTTTAAAGAGGTTAGAATGATATTATTACAACCAAAAGGTGTTTAGAAAATACAACCTTTATAGCCTTTGGAACCTCTTGGATTTGGTGTATTGAAGTAGATGGAAAGAACAAGGAGCTTGGTCTTCTCTACAAGTAATCCACCAACAAGAATATGGTAGCAAAACTGCTAGATTTCTTCTTGTATAATCCTTTTGTCTTAAATCGTCAAGCACTTAACTAATAAGTGTAGCAGGAAGACACAAAAGATGAACTCTAAAAACCCAAGAACTAACTTCAAGGGAGAGATAGGGAGAAGGCAAGAGAACCTACGGTTATTTGCATGAAAGAGTGAATGATTTTTTTTCTTCAAGTCATTTAGTGATAAAACAACTAGACTTTTATAATATGATCATGTTGTGTATTATATGCAAGGTAATTAACAAACGTGGTACATAATCTAAGAATGGGGGATAAGAATGTTGGAGGTTGACTTTCAACCTGCTAGCCTTGATAACCCACGATTTTAAGGACTAAAATGGTCCATTGGATTTTCTGGTTTGTTGTTTAGTCACTTAATTAACAAGATAGTTTGTCAATCTTTGGTGAAAGTGTCCAAAACTTTGTACATGACTTATGTATCATACTATATGTTATATACTCCCTCCGTCCCAAATTGATAATCCACTTTTGACTTTTGAAGTCTTTTTTCTTCAACTTTGACCTTGAATATTTTTTTGTGTTATATATTACTTGATAAAACTTATGAAAATGAAAAAACATTTAAAATACAAACCATTCATATATTTTGCATCAAGTATTATTTATCAAAAACAAAAATATGTAAGGTCAAAGTTGAAGAAAAAAGGCTTCAAAAGTCAAAAGTGGAGTATCAATTTGGGACGGAGGTAGTATAAGCTAGTTAGTCTTTAATTTATTATTATTTTCATAAAACAATAATTTTTCTCAAATTAAATACAAGAGTTGAATTTTTTTTATTAATTATCAAATACTTAATAAATATTCAATAAGTACCAACTTGATTAAGATGTGACCCTATATGATCATATGTTATTAGCAATGTCACTCAATAACGATTCTTGGGCATATAGATCCAACAATCTCCCACTTGCACAAGATTTAGTTAAAGATTGACATAAAAAGTAGCTGAATTCTAGCAACGGACTACTGCCCCTAATAACATACGAATGGGTGCCATCAATCAACATCTAATTCCAAGAGCTCACTAGCTACAAATGAAGTATAAGGTAAGTGTATCAATATTATCTTTGTTACAAACATCATGTTGGATATGAAACATGGAACATGATCATTCTTATTTTCCATCCAAATTTTAAAAAAGGCGCCTTAGATGTCTAACTCACAACACATAAGAGGAACAAATCCAATCTTGACTACATACACACTCTCATATAGTTCATGCTGTACCCAATGACGGATTTTATAACTGCATGGTTATGAACAACGTTTAACCATGTCAAAGTTTAACAATCTCCATACTTGAGTTCTCAAATACGCATCTCAGGTCGAAAGACATAAATATATTTACCTGTGATCAAGATTCACTTATGATATCGATCCATGAAGTGACTCTTGATGCGGGTCATATCCAATAGTTGTTCTCAAACAAGTACATATGAATTTGGATGCAAAATTTTGCTATTTCACCTCTTGAAATTAACCAAGCCAATTCATATTAGTCTTAATTCACAGCTGCTCCCAGAACAGTGACTGACTATGGATAAGTTTTGAATAATTACATTATTCAAGGATTGAATAACATGCTAACATAGAACACAATAATATTCAACACAAAGTGATATCTCATATTCAAAGGAGATTACATATCATTGCTACATAGTTCTGAATATCCAAATATTTGTCAATTATAGAATTAAATCCAATCACTAGCAAATCGTAGACTGATTCCTTTTGCATGACTCTCAAACTTGCTTTGAGGTAGAGCCTTTGTGAACGGATCTACTAGATTATCATATGTATGAATATTTTGAATGCGTACATTTCCCAATTTTAATTGCTGACAAATGAAATTTAATTTTCATAAAATCTGTCTAGTCTTGTTGGTAACCATCAGGTCTCTTGCGATAGTGATGGCACCAGTGTTGTCACAAAGCATCTCAACGAAACTTTTGATGCTTGGAACAACACCCGGATCACTAATGAATTTCTTCATCCAACCAACTTCTTAAGCCGCTTCACATGTAGCCAAGGTTATAAATAACGCAAGGCGTGACATGGCGGCAATGTAAAGCCTCAAACTTTTTCAAGCCTTGGCTAGCTACGTCGTTTTGTAAGGCGTGACTTAAGGCAGAAATTTTGTATATAATTAATATTTTTATATGTATTTTTCAACTATTATTCATTTTTGTACACATATATTAGTTAAGGCAACATTTTGGTAAAGCATGGCGGCATGTACAAGCCTCGGAGCCATGGAGAGCTTTTTAGAACCTTGTGGCTATGTTCTCTGATTCAGTTGTAGAGAGTGCAACCACTTCTTGCTTTGAACTCTTCCACTCAATGGCTCCCCCATTAAGTGTGAACACATATCCCAACTGTGACTGTGAGTTATCTCGATCAGTGTTGAAACCAGTGTCAGTGTAACATCTTATAGTGAGCTCTTCTTCAACTCCTCCATAAACCAGAAACATATATTTAGTTCTTCTTAAGTACTTAAGTATGTTCTTAACAACCACCTAATGCTTTTCGCCAGGATTAGCTTGATATCTACTAGTTATACTAATAGCATAAGTTACATCTGGCCTTGTACATGTCATATCATACATAACTAAACCCACTACTGAAGCATATGGTATACGTATCATTCTTTTGATCTCATCTTCAATACTAGGGATGTCAGCCTTAGAAAGAATGCTACCGGGCAGTACGGGAATAATTCCTTGTTTCGAGTTATCCATTGAAAAACGTTTCAAGATTTTGTCGATGTATGTACTCTAGCTCAAACCAATGAGTCTTTGGGATCTATCTCTATAGATCCTAATATCGAGTATGTATGCAACATCCCCTAGACCTTTCATTTGAAAGGACTTACTAAGGTAGGCCTTAGTTTCCTTCAATGTCGGGATATCTTTCTCGATCAGTAATATGTCATCAACATATAGAATTAGAAAAACAATATGACTCCCAATTGCTTTGATGTATACACATGGTTAATCGGGACTTTATGAAAACCCAAACCTTTTGATGTTTTCATCAAAACGATGATACAAGGCCCTAGATGCTTGTTTTAATCCATAAATATACTTCTTTAGTTTAAACACCTTTGTTATAGTATCCGTCTTGATAAAAGCTTTAAGTTGTTCCATATGAATTTCTTCTTTAGGTCTCGAATGAGGCCTCCTGCTCGGGCCCCCAGGAAAAAGTAACACCCTTTTGATCAATCAAGTAAGAGGAACAACAATCTTGGAGAAATCTTTGATAAATCTCCGGTAGTAGTCGACTAAACCCATAAAACTCTTGATCTTGGACGAGGATCTTGGCACCTCTCACCACATAACTGCCTCAATCTTCGACGAGTCGACCAAAATCCCATTCTGATTATCAAGGTTCCCCAGGAACTAGACCTCTCGTAACCAGAAATCACACTTGGGGAATTTGGCGTAAAGCCTCTCCGCCCTCAATACTCTAAGAATCTCAAAAAGATGCTCCTTGTGCTGCTGTTTGGACCTTGAGTATACCAGAATATAGTTGATGAACACTCTCACAGACTGATCGAACATGGCCCTGCACACCTGGTTCATGAGATCCATGAACGCTGCTGATGCGTTGGTGAGTCTGAAAGGCATCATCACAAACTCGTAGTGCCCATACGAGTCCTAAAGGCCGTCTTTTGGATATCCTGCTCGCAAACTCTCATCTAATGATACCCCGATCTCAAATCATTCTTGGAAAACCAAGATGCCCCCTGCAATTGATTGAATAAATCGACGATCCTTGGTAGTGGATAACGGTTCTTGACCGTTAGCTTGTTCAATTCTCGGTAATCGATGTACATCCGGTGTGAACCATACTTTTTCTTAACAAAAAGGATAGGTGCTCCCCACGGTGAGGTAATCGGTCTGATAAAACCTTTCCCCAACAGCTCTTGGAGCTGTGAGGATAACCCCTGTATCTCAGGCGGCGCAAGGCGATAAGGTGCCTTGGCAACGGGCGCCGCACCAGGAACCAAATCAATCCGGAACTCCACCGGCCTCTCGGGAGGCACACCCGGCAACTCCTTGGGGAAAACATCCGGCAACTCACACACTATCAGAGCCTCAATGATAGAACTTGGCCTCTCTGTAGCAACCCGCGTATCCATCACGTATGCCAAAAAGCCCATACAACCATGTTGTAGACTCTGTCTCGCTCTAGCAGCAGAGCAGAAAGTTGATCCAGATCTGGTACACACGCCATACACCGTAAGCACTCCCCCACTAGGGTCTCATATGGTCACCATCTGTCGCTCACAATCCATCACAGCTCCAAACTGAATCAACCATTCCATGCCCACTGTGACACATACATCCCCCATTGATATCAACACCAGGTCTGTAGGGAACTTAACACCAAAAATCTATCTACGGCCAAGCTTTCCCCGTTTCTTGAATTGGGTCACCCCTTTCGATGGGGATACCTTCAGGAGGACAAAATTTTCGACCTGAAACTGTAGCTCGGATCGTTGCCGGTCTTCGTAACTCTTTTGGCGACTCTGTGCCGTCAGTAATCTCTGTGTTACCTGTTGAATCTGCTCGGTCGTCTTGAGCACTATCTCAGTGCCACCCATCACTCTCTTCCCCACCTCTCCCCAACAGATGGGAGTTCGAGACCTCATCCCATATATGAGTTCAAAGGGAGGCATACCAATATTGGAAAGATGACTGTTGTTGTACGAAAACTCTGCAAGGGAAAATAAGTGTTCCAACTTCCACCGAAGTCCATAACACATGCATGCAGCATGTCCTCAAGCGTCTGAATCATCCGCTCACTCCGCCTGTCTGTCTGTGGGTGGTGTATGGTACTGAAGTGCAACCGGGTACCCAAGTGCACATGAAACTTCTTCTAGAACCTGGAAGTAAAGCGTACATCTGGATCCGACACTATTGATCTTGACTAATTTCTCTGTAGAAGAGTTCCACTTGATAGCCAAAAAGTGAGCACTCTTCATCAACTGGTCCACAATCACCCATATCTCGTCGACACCTCACGTGGTTCTCAATAATTTGGTCATAAAATCCATGGAAAATTGTTCCCACTTCCAGTGGGGAATCTCTAGAGGCTACAACGGGCCATGTAGACGTTGGTGCTCCACCTTAACCTGACGATGGATCAAGCACCTCTCAACCACCCATGCCACATCTCTCTTTATACAGATCCACCAATAATCCCTCTTCAGATCCAAATACATCTTAGTGGCTCCTGGATGGATCGAGAATCTCGATCTATGTACCTCCTCTATCAGTATGCACTGAGCTCCACCTGTATACGGCACCCAAATCCGCCCATGGAAAGCCATAAGCCCCTGACTATCCATCTCAAACTCAGAAACTTGTCCGATCACTCGCTCCCTCTTGAGGATACCTGGCCTCATAGCTTCCACCTGAGCCTCTCGGATGGTATCTAAGATTGGAGTCATCACCGTCATCCTCATACACATGTCTCGAATCAGAGCACTCTCTACTCTATGGCTCAAGGCATCGGCTACCATATTAGCCTTGCCTGGGTGATATAAGATCTCACATTCATAGTCTTTCACAACATCCAACCACCTCCTCTATCTCATATTTAGGTTGGGGTGATCCATGAGCTACTTCAGACACTTATGGTGTGTGTATATGGTGCACTAGACTCCATACAGATAGTGGCACCAAATCCTAAGGGCGAACACCACCGCCCCGGCTCCAAATAGTGGGTGGGATACCTTGTCTCATGAGGCTTCAACTGCCTTGATGCATATGCTATGACATTCCCCCTCTGCATCAACACAATATCCATCCCTGATATAGATGCATCGCAATTAACTAAAAAGTCCTCCACTTCCTCAGGAAAGGCTAACACTGAAGCTTCGCACAATCTCTGGCGAATAGTCTCGAATGAGGCCTGCTGCTCGGGCCCCAAAGAAAAAGTAACACCCTTCTGGTCAATCAGGTAAGAGGAACAACAATATTGGAGAAATCTCTGATAAATCTCCAGTAGTAGTCGGCCAAACCCAGAAAACTCCTCATCTCGGACTGGGATCTTGGCACCTCCCACCGCATAACTGCCTCAATCTTGGACAGGTCGACCAAAATCTCATTCTGATTAACGAGGTTGCCCAGGAGCTGGACCTCTCGTAACTAGAAATCACACTTGGGGAATTTGGCATAAAGCCTTTCCGCTCTCAATACTCCAAGAATCGCCCAAAGATGCTCCTCGTGCTGCTCTCTGGACCTCTAGTATACCAGAATATCATTGATGAACACGATCACAGACCGATCGCACATGGCCCTGTACACCTTGTTCATGAGATCCATGAACGTTGCCGGTGCATTCGTGAGTCCGAAAGGCATTACCACAAACTTGTAGTGCCCATAACGAGTCCTAATGGCCGTCTTTTTGATATCTTGCTCGCAAACTCTCATTTAATGATACCCCGATCTCAAATCAGTCTTGGAAAACCAAGATGCCCCCTGTAACTTATCGAATAAATCGTCGATCCTCGGTAGTAGATAACGGTTCTTGACCGTCAGCTTGTTCAATTCTCGGTAATCGATGCACATCCGGTGTGAACCATCCTTTTTCTTAATAAAAAAGATAGGTGCTCCCCACGGTGAGGTACTCGGTCTGATAAAACCTTTCCCCAGCAGCTCTTGGAGCTGTGAGGATAACTCCTGTATCTCAGGTGGCGCAAGTCGATAAGGTGGCTTGGCAATAGGCGCCGCTTCAGGAACCAAATCAATGTGGAACTCCACCTGCCTCTCGGGAGGCACACCCGACAACTCCTTGGGGAAAACATCCGGCAACTCACACACTATCGGAGCCTCAATGATAGAACTTGGCCTCTCTGTAGCAACCCGCGTATCCATCACGTATGCCAAAAAGCCCATACAACCATGTTGTAGACTCTGTCTCGCTCTAGCAGCAGAGCAGAAAGTTGATCCAGATCTGGTACACACGCCATACACCGTAAGCACTCCCCCACTTGGGTCTCGTATGGTCACCATCTGTCATTCACAGTCCATCACAGGTCCAAACCGACTCAACTAACCTATGCCCACGATGACACAGACATCCCTCATTGATATCAACACCATGTCTATAGAGAACTTAACACCAAAAATCTATCTACCGCCCAGCTTTCCCCGTTTCTTAAATTGGGTCACCCCTTTCGATGGGGATACCTTTAGGAGGACAAAATTTTCGATCTGAAACTGTAGCTCGGATCGTTGCCGGTCTTCGTAACTCTTCTGGCGACTCTGTGCCGTCAGTAATCTCTGTCTGACCTGTTGAATCTGCTCGGTCGTCTTGAGCACTATCTCAGTGCCACCCATCACTCTCTTCCCCACCTCTCCCCAACAGATGGGAGTTCGAGACCTCATCCCATATATGAGTTCAAAGGGAGGCATACCAATACTAGAAAGATGACTGTTGTTGTACGAAAACTCTGCAAGGGCAAATAAGTGTTCCAACTTCCACCGAAGTCCATAACACATGCATGCAACATGTCCTCAAGCATCTGAATCGTCTGCTCACTCCGCCTGTCTGTCTGTGGGTGGTGTATGGTACTGAAGTGCAACTGGGTACCCAACTCCACATGAAACTTCTTCTAGAACCTGTAAGTAAAGCGTACATCTAGATCCAACACTATCGATCTCGGCTAATTTCTCTGTAGAAGAGTTCCACTTGATAGCCAAAAAGTGAGCACTCTTCATCAACTGGTCCACAATCACCCATATCTCGTCGACACCTCACGTGGTTCTCAATAATTTGGTGATAAAATCCATGGAAAATTGTTCCCACTTCCACTGGGGAATCTCTAGAGGCTACAACGGGCCATGTGGACGTTGGTGCTCCACCTTAACCTGACGATGGATCAAGCACCTCTCAACCACCCATGCCACATCTCTCTTCATACAGATCCACCAATAATCCCACTTCAGATCCAAATACATCTTAGTGGCTCCTGGATGGATCGAGAATCTCGATCTATGTACCTCCTCCATCAGTATGCACTGAGCTCCACCTGTATACGGCACCCAAATCCGCCCATGGAAAGCCATAAGCCCCCGACTATCCATCTCAAACTCAGAAACTTGTCCGATGACTCGCTCCCTCTTGAGGATACCTGGCCTCATAACTTCCACCTGCGCCTCTCGGATGGTATCTTGGACTGGAGTCATCACCGTCATCCTCATACACATGTGTCGAATCAGAGCACTCTCTACTCTATGGCTCAAGGCATCAACTACCATATTAGCCTTGCCTGGGTGATATAAGATCTCTCATTCATAGTCTTTCACAACATTCAACCACCTCCTCTGTCTCATATTCAGGTTGGGGTGATCCATGATGTCACACCCCAAAACCAAAGGCGGAAACGTTCCGGGGCGGAGGACGTCATGAATATCACAACCAATGTACATAGTAAGCATAGTAAACACAAAGCATTACATTACATAGAATTATTACATTTGTTTGAAATCAAAGTGTTACAAGTGTCATACATATATGTATCTATATACATATATATATATATATATATATATATATATATATATATATATATATATGTATGTATATCATATGAAAAAAAGTACAGACGTGTCTTCTACGTACTCCGTCTTCGCCAAAAGGATCGCTGGTACCTGTGTAATGTGGACCTGAGAATACAAGCAGTTTGAAAATCAACATAATGCTGGTGAGTTCATAAGAGGTTTGTTTTCTGAAAATGTACAAGTTTCCTTTGGTTTTCCGAAAAGTTTGTTATCCAAGAAAATCCCATATTTTCTTATAAGTATAATTTAGTTATTTGATTATTATACGATCCGGTTATGTACAGTTTGTTATCCCAGGAAAAACCCTTATTTTCCTAAAAGTAAAGTTTAGTTAAACACCACACTGTATAGTTTAATACATAAAACTATATATTGAAAAACCACTGGGAATTACCATCCAGTATAACAGTAGATACTTTTAATACATAAAAATATTGATTGAAAACCATGGGAATACTATCCCGCACTAGATATAGATTTAAAACCATGGGATTAAGATCCAACACTAGATATAGATTTAAAACCATGGGATTAAGATCCCGCACTAGATATAACATAGTTTTAATACACAAAACTATAGATTAAAAGTCATGGGAATACATCCCGCACTAGATATAGATTGAAAAGACATGGGACTATCATCCCGTACTAGATAAAAGAACTATAGATTGAAGATAGATATATAAATCAAATCCGTGAATAAAATTATATTAATCGTATTGTGAGTCGGGTAACCATGCTGATGCGACACCGAGACCTCCTTGACGTTCGTCAGACGTCGGACGATATCCAAAATTTGTCACCCCAGGCGTGCCCGCGTAACTGTAGCAAGCAGTTATGGTGTGGGATTGTCAGTCCCGAATAGATCTATTCACAAATTCCACGCTCTCCCTCCAGGAGACTCTGGTTACACTTCCGGGGAGGATTTACTGATAACCCAAAGGGTAATGACGAATCTCACAAGCTAGTATTAAATTATTCACGGTGTTTTCAGATGTTATCAAACATACTAATTGTTTTGAAACATAATACAATGAAACAGCTAAATACAAAGGAATTATCTGGCAATATACTCTAAATTGAACAGTCATAAACTGAATCAGACATAGTTTATCTAAATACTTTACATAAATCTAAACTCATTGAACAAGAACTAAAGATCCCAAATTATTCCCATAATAATTTGATTGATTTGATTGTTTCCTTTACTGAAATCCATGTAGTTATAATCGATAAAACATCCCTTATGCTTAGCATAATACATAAGGGGCAAAGATATCTAAAGGTTAGCCAGATATTTATAGAAATATATCAGTTTTTGGTTTTGAAAACATTTATAGTTTGCTTGTATTCCCCCCCCCTGAAAACATTGAAAAACACGGAAAAAGGGTAGGGGCATGAACTCAGCAGTCGAAGAACGAGTCGATTTGGATGCTAGGCATTGGTTCGGGGCTTGATAACGCACGAGGTTCCTATGTAATATGAAATGATATACAAATGTATCTAATTAGACTTTAAATCACTAATTAGATATGATTATACACTCCAAGACGCAAAAACACTTCAAATCAAGTGTTTGGAGTGACCCGGGTGACATCTATGGACGTATAGGGCTTAGATAATGAGTTTTCTCTTCAAGAGTAAACTCCTTAGGAAGTTTACGGCCCTAAGACTAAGACCACATGAGTTCACGGCCGTGAACTCATGGTTGATGGGTTTTAAGGTGCTAAATGATCAATATCACTTGAGGACAATTGCTAGGATTTAATCTAAGGCATAGGAATGGATTTAACCACCAAAGAGACCATCAATGGGAGTTTACGGCCGTGAACTAGGAGTTTATGGCCGTAAGCTCCTAAGTATCCTTTCTTTTCATGATTTGGTGGCTCTAAATTAATCATATGTGACTTGAACTTATTTTACAAGTTATAGAATGGATTTAGGGCATCATTTGGCTAAGGTATAGGAGTTTACGGCCCAGGAACCTATCCTTGGGGGGGTTTACGGCTATGAACTGCTAAGGATGCTGTTTTCATCAAGTTTAAGGCCCATAAATCGATTGTGGTTGGTTCTAGACTTTAATCCAAGGCTATTGGTGTGTTTAAGTGGCATTTAAACACTTGAAATTGAGTTTACTACCCATGATAATGAGTTTATGGCCAAAGCATGTTCTTGGGCAGTAAACTCATGTTTACTCCCCAAAAATTAAGTTCAAGGTGTTCTAAGTCCGATTTAGTAAGTCTATAAGCCATATCTAAGCTCCAATGGTGATTTGGAAGGGTTTTAAGGCTAAAAAAACCTCACTTATATGTGTTCACGGCCCAAGAATGTTCCAGGGCCGTAAAAACATGTTTATGGTCCTAAATCATGTTTTGAACTCGAAATCAAAGGCTAAAGATGTTATACTAGAAGCTAGGATAGTTACCTTGGTGATTTGGAGCTTGAAATGAGTGATTTTGGATCAAGAAGTTGGATTTGAGGAGAGAGGTTAGAGAGAGTAGTGAGAGAGTGCAAAAGCTTCAAATGGAAGCTTAATCAACTTTAAATACGTTCCAAGTTTGGGACACGGTGGAATTCTACTCCTTACCAACGTTAAGCAGGGCTTTTGGTCGCACCCGATTAAATTGTCGTAACCCAGCGGGATCGAATCTAAATATTTTCAAATTAATAATTTGGGCCAATTTCATGAGTTCCTAAGGGGTTTGGACACTCATGAGATTTTAATAAACATATAAATTTAAATAACTAAGCCCAAAAACGAAATCGGAACGAATCACTAAAGACGGGTTTTACGGACGAATTGGGTTACGGCGATGGACAAACTTCGGGTTGTCACATTATCCCCCCGTTAGAGGGAATTTCGTCCTGAAATTCAAAGAATAAGATACAGTTCATGTATTGAAAAGAGATGTGGATGAATCTACTGCTTTGGGTCTTCACGCTCCTAAGTGAAATCGGGTCTCCGCTTGACATTCCAGCGAACCCTCACTATCGGGATGCAGATTTGTACGTTTAACCTTTCGATCTATGATTTCGTTTGGTTTTTCCATAGGGTTCAGACTTCCGTTGATTTCAATCTCATAAAAGGGATTACTAGGATTTCGTCGGGTCGGCATTTCTTATCAATAAATACGTGGAATACCGGATGGATGCTGTTAAGTTCTGAAGGTAGTCGGAGTTTGAGGGTTACAGTATCGATCCTAATGAGGATCTCGAAGGGTCTAATGTACCACGAGTTAATTTTTCTGTGCTTTCCAAGGCATACCATGTCTTTCCAGTGTAAGACCTCCTACAAGAGGGTACATCTTTCTGTGTCGGAATGGTTAGGGTTTTGGCGATTCAGGAAAAATTTTGGATGAACCTGCATTAGTAGCCAGCGAGACCCAAGAATTGACGGGTTTCTGTGGGTATTTTTGGTTCCGACTAATTCTCTATTTCTTTGATCTTATGAGGATTCCACACGTATGTCTTCATCGTCTACTACATGACCAAAGAAAATGGTTTAACCGATGAGCATCACTACGAACTTATAGTGATCATATCGAGTCCGACATACTATCTACGGAAGATCACTCTCATGGATTTGTAGCTGATGGTACCTTGACCTAAAGTTTATCTTTGAGAAGAGGCTGGTTCTCTGAAGTGGATCAAAAAGGTTATCTATTCGAGGAAAGAGGATATCGGTTTTGACGATCAACTCATCAAGCTGACTGGATAACTCCTACATTTCTGCTGGAGTTAAGCGATACGGAAATTTGGCTACTGAGGTAGTTATAGGAATTAGGTCGATGCGAAATTCAACTTGATGTTCGGAAAGAATTCCCGGATGCTATATAGGAAATACATCAGGAAAGTCACAGACTTCGGGGACGTTCTCGAGGTCTCTAACTTCTCTTTTCTCGCAGACCACATGGGCTAGGAATGCATGACACTCCTTTCGGGGAAAACTCTTGAGTTTTGATGCACGAAATGATACGAAGGTTGGAACTGAATTTATCACCGTGGATCATGAGGGTCTGATCAGAGAGGAGATTGGGACAGATGGATTTTTCAATGCAAGGGTATCAGCACGAGTGGGACTCAACCAGTCCATGCTACAGATAATATCAAAACTATTTATGGAAGTTGGCTTAAGATCAATGGATGAAGGATGGTCGTTCAGAGTAAAGTTACAACCTATGGATGTATCGATAAAGTTTTCTTTCCTACAATTAGTCGTTTCGATGGTGAATGTTTCATTTACTAGTGGAGGACTAAGATTAAGAAGATGTCTGAATGAATAGTTAACAGATTTTTCTTTTAGCAATATAACTGAAAAGGTTTGCAAGTATAAGGACTGTCGAGGAAGAATATACCTATGCCAACTGTGGGATTGGAGACTGTATCAACTTGTCCTATAACAAGGACTCTTCCAGTGTTGCCAGTTGTTGCTGCTTTGGGGCAGTTCCTCTTGAAGTGCCCAACTTCACCAGAATTATAGCAGGCCTGACCGACACCCGCTCCGGAAGATTGATTTGTTGATTTGGCTGGTTTTCTGTAGTTTCAAGCAAGGTGGCCCTTCTTGCCACAGTTGTTGCAGAGACGTTTGCGACATGGCCCGGGAGTACGGTGATGGTAGTTGCATTTGTTGCAACAAGAAGGGTACCGGTATATCCGTTGGTAGGAGTCTGAGCAGTGGATCCAATAGCAGAGACAGCAGTAGGGGCAGTAGCAGCGTGGACTGATATCGTTTGTTGTTACTTAGAGGATCCTTGTGTACTTTGGGCCTTCCGTTTGTTCCAGAATTTCTTTTTACTTCCACCACTACTCTCAACCAGCTCCAGAGTGGTGTTCTCCTCATCAGGGCTATCTTCGTGATCAATCAGGGTTTGCGCCAGACATTTAGCGCTGTCACAGGTGTTTGGATTCGCAGCCAAGACATTTCCTTTGGTTGGCTGGGTCAACCCCCAGATGAACCTCTCAATCTTTTTACTCTCCGGGGTAACCATTCCCGGACAGAGTAATGCCAGGTCATCGAATCTTGAAGCATAAGCTACTATGTCGGAACCCTGCATCTTTAGATTCCATAGTTCATGTTCTAATTTCTGCATATCGCCCCGAGAGCAGTACTCGGCAAGAAGAAGATCCTTCATGGCCTCCCAACCCATGGCATTGGCTACGAGTAGGGTTAGGGATTTGACTCGGCCGTTCCACCAAGTCAAGGCTTTATCGTTGAAGGTACAAGCGGCGAACTTCACTTTATCAGATTCCAAACAGGCACAAATTTTAAAGATTGATTCGATTTTCTCGAACCATCGGGTCAGGGAGATGACACCTCCAGTTCCATCAAAGGATGTGGGTTTCGCGTTCATAAAATCCTTATAGGAACACTCCTTCCGGTGTCCTTGGCTATCATCTTGGTTTTGGGGTTGGGGACCACCTCCTGAACCACCGGGGCCACCGGGGTTTCTTTGAGACATGGCGGCTGCCACTGCGGCAGTAACAACTGCTTGGAACATCACAGGATCAAATTGGGGAGGAGGTGGTGGCGGAGGGTTGTTGTTGTTCTTTGAGCTGGGTCTCTTTCTTGGAGGCATCTTGATCTAAAAAGATCAGGAAAGAGAGGATCATAAGTCCTCTGAATTAAATCAAGAGATATGGAACAGGGGATATCTCATTAAGACAGATATATGGTATTCTATTAAGCGATAAAGCAGGAATGAATTATCAAAACAAATAAACTATCGCTAAAGGAATGATAGTGGAGTAACGCTGGAATGAGGATTTCTATAACGGATTTCTATAACGAAACTGGCTCTAGAAATACTCCCATAGTATTTCGTGATTCACTGCGACGACGACTCATTGTTTGGTTTTGGGTAAGTTTTAGGCATGCCGCATACCACAGTCACTCCCAAGCACATGTTGGCCGTGTGTCGAATGAATATAGTTGGCCATGCTATATTGATCCTAGACACGACTACATAACTGCCCAGGTTTAACCGCAACATACAACACCCATTTACTTATGTTTTGTTCTACTTGTAGTTACGGATCTCAACGGTTAGGTATACTTATATACTTTTTGAAAATACTTATATTTTAAAGTATACTTTTAGTTCAGAGCACTTAGGCCCCTTAGTGTTTATAGTCTTATACCATGTAAGGTTTGGTATACTAGTTCACTATAAACAAGGGCTTTGATACCAATCTGTCACACCCCGAAACCAAAGGCGGAAACATTCCGGGGCAGAGGACGTCATGAATATCACAACCAATGTACATAGTAAGCATAGTAAACACAAAGCATTACATTACATAGAATTATTACATTTGTTTGAAATCAAAGTGTTACAAGTGTCATACATATATGTGTGTGTGTGTATATATATATATATATATATATATATATATATATATATATATATATCATATCATATCAACAAAAGTACAGACGTGTCTTCTACGTACTCCGTCTTCGCCAAAAGGATCGCTGGTACCTGTCTAATGTTGACCTGAGAATACAAGCAGTTTGAAAATCAACATAATGCTGGTGAGTTCATAAGAGGTTTGTTTTCTGAAAATGTACAAGTTTCCTTTGGTTTTCCGAAAAGTTTGTTATCCAAGAAAATCCCATATTTTCTTATAAGTATAACTTAGTTATCTGATTATTATACGATCTGGTTATGTACAGTTTGTTATCCCAGGAAAAACCCTTATTTTCCTAAAAGTAAAGTTTAGTTAAATACCACACTGTATTGTTTAATACATAAAACTATATATTGAAAAACCACTGGGAATTACCATCCAGTATAACAGTAGATATTTTTAATACATAAAAATATTGATTGAAAACCATGGGAATACTATCCCACACTAGATATAGATTTAAAACCATGGGATTAAGATCCCGCACTAGATATAGATTTAAAACCATGGGATTAAGATCCCGCACTAGATATAACATAGTTTTAATACACAAAACTATAGATTAAAAGTCATGGGAATACATCCCGCACTAGATATAGATTGAAAAGACATGGGACTATCATCCCGTACTAGATAAAAGAACTATAGATTGAAGGTAGATATATAAATCAAATCCATGAATAAACTTATATTAATCGTATTGTGAGTCGAGTAACCATGCTGATGTGACACCGAGACCTCCTTGACGTTCGTCAGACGTCGGACGATATCCAGAATTTGTCACCCCAGGAATGCCCGCCTAACTATAGCTAGCAGTTAAGGTGTGGGATTGTCAGTCCCGAATAGATGTATTCACAAATTCCACACTCTCCCTCCAGGAGACTCTGGTTACACTTCCGGGGAGGATTTACTGATAACCCAAAGGGTAATGACGAATCTCACAAGCTAGTATTAAATTATTCATGGTGTTTTCAGACGTTATCAAACATACTAATCGTTTTGAAACATAATACAATGAAACAACTAAATACAAAGGAATTATCTGGCAATATACTCTAAATTGAACAGTGATAAAGTGAATCAGACATAGTTTATCTAAATACTTTACATAAATCTGAACTCATTGAACAAGAACTAAAGATCCCAAATTATTCCCATAATAATTTGATTGTTTTGATTGTTTCCTTTACTGAAATCCATGTAGTTATAATCGATAAAACATCCCTTATGCTCAGCATAATACATAAGGCGTAAAGATATCTAAAGGTTAGCCATATATTTATAGAAATATATTAGTTTTAGGTTTTGAAAACATTTATAGTCTGTTTGTATTCCCCCCTAAAAATATTGAAAAACACGGAAAAAGAGTAGGGGTATGAACTCACCAGTCGAAGAACGAGTCGATTTGGATGCTAGACGTTGATTCGGGGCTTGATAACGCGCGAGGTTCCTATGTAATATGAAATGATATACAAATGTATCTAATTAGACTTTAAATCACTAATTAGATATGATTATACACTCCAAGACGCAAAAACACTTCAAATCAAGTGTTTGGAGTGACCCGGGTGACATCTACGGACGTATATGGCTTAGATAATGAGTTTTCTCTTCAAGAGTAAACTCCTTAGGGAGTTTACGGCCCTAAGACTATGACCACATGAGTTCACGGCCGTGAACTCATGGTTGATGGGTTTTAAGGTGCTAAATGATCAAGATCACTTGAGGACAATTGCTAGGATTTAATCTAAGGCATAGGAATGGATTTAACCACCAAAGAGACCATCAATGGGAGTTTACGGCCGTGAAATAGGAGTTTACGGCCGTAAGCTTCTACATATCCTTTCTTTTCATGATTTGGTGGCTCTAAATTAATCATATGTGATTTGAACTTATTTTACAAGCTATAGAATGGATTTAGAGCATCATTTGGCTAAGGTATAGGAGTTTACGGCCCAGGAACCTACCCTTGGGGGGTTTATAGTTGTGAACTCCTAAGGATGTTGTTTTGATCAAGTTTAAGGCCCCTAAATCGGTTGTGGTTGGTTCTAGACTTTAATCCAATGCTATTGGTGTGTTTAAGTGGCATTTAAACACTTGAAATTGAGTTTACTACCCATGATAATGAGTTTATGGCCCAAGCATGTTCTTGGGTAGTAAACTCATGTTTACTCCCCAAAAATTAAGTTCAAGGTGTTCTAAGTCCAATTTGGTAAGTCTATAAGCCATATCTAAGCTCCAATGGTGATTTGGAAGGGGTTTAAGGCTCAAAAACCCCACTTATATGTGTTCACGGCCCAAGAATGTTCCAGGGAAGTAAACACATGTTTATGGTCCTAAATCATGTTTTGAACTCGAAATCAAAGGCTAAAGATGTTATACTAGGAGGTAGGATAGTTACCTTGGTGATTTGGAGCTTGAAATGAGTGATTTTGGATCAAGAAGTTGGATTTGAGGAGAGAGGTTAGAGAGAGAGTAGTGAGAGAGTTCAAAAGCTTCAAATGGAATCTTAATCAACTTTAAATATGTTCCAAGTTTGGGACACGGTGGAATTCTACCCGATACCGACGTTAAGCGGGGCTTTTGGTCGCACCCGATTAAATTGTCGTAACTCGGCGAGATCAAATCTAAAAATTTTCAAATTAATAATTTGGGCCAATTTCATGAGTTCCTAAGGGGTTTGGACACTCATGAGATTTTAATAAACATATAAATTTAAATAACTAAGCCCAAAAACGAAATCGGAACGAATCGCTAAAGACGGGTTTTACCGACGAATTGGGTTACAGCGATGGACAAACTTCGGGTTGTCACAGATGAGCTACTTCAGAGTCTTATGGTCTGTGTATATGGTGCACCAGACTCCATGCAGATAGTGGCACCAAATCCTAAGGGCGAACACCACCGCCCCCGGCTCCAAATAGTGGGTGGGATACCTTGTCTCATGAGGCTTTAACTGCCTCGATGCATTTGCTATGACATTCCCCCTCTGCATCAACACCGTACCCATCCCTGATATAGATGCATCACAATTAACTACAAAGTCCTCCACTCCCTTAGGAAAGGCTAACACTGAAGCTTCGCACAATCTCTGGCGAAGAGTCTCGAATGAGGCCTCCTGCTCGGGCCCCAAAGAAAAAGTAACACCCTTCTGGTCAGTCAGGTAAGAGGAACAACAATCTTGGAGAAATCTTTGATAAATATCCAGTAGTAGTCGACCAAACCTAGAAAACTCCTGATCTCGGTCTGGGATCTTGGCACCTCCCACCGCATAACTGCCTCAATCTTGGACGGTTCGACCAAAATCCCATTCTAATTAATGAGGTTCCCCAGGAACTGGACCTCTCGTAACCAGAAATCACACTTGGGGAGTTTGGCGTAAAGCCTCTCCGCCCTCAATACTCTAAGAATCTCCCAAAGATGCTCCTCGTGCTGCTCTCTGGACCTCGAGTATACCAGAATATCATTGATGAACACGATCACAGACCGATCGAACATGGCTCTGCACACCTGGTTCTTGAGACCCATGAACGTTGTCGGTGCGTTGGTGAGTCCGAAAGGCACACCACAAACTCGTAGTGCCCATAACGAGTCCTAAAGGCCGTCTTTTGGATATCCTGCTCGCAAACTCTCATCTAATGATACCTCGATCACAAATCAATCTTGGAAAACCAAGATGCCCCCTTGAAACTGATTGAATAAATCGTCGATCCTCGATAGTGGATAATGGTTCTTGACCGTCAGGTTGTTCAATTCTTGGTAATGGATGCACATCTGGTGTGAAACATCCTTTTCATAGCAAAAAGGATAGGTGATACCCACAGTGAGGTACTTGGGTTGATAAAACCTTTCCCCGACAGCTCTTGGAGCTATGAGGATAACTCATGTATCTCAGGCGGCGCAAGGCGATAAGGTGCCTTGGCAATAGGCATTGCACCAGGAACCAAATCAACCCGTAACTCCACCTGCCTCTAAGGAGTCACACCCGGTAACTCCTTGGGGAAAACATACGAGAACTCACACACTATCGGAACCTCAAAGATAGAACTTGGCCTCTCTGTAGCAACCCGCGTATCCATCACGTATGCCAAAAAGCCCATACAGCCCTGTTGTAGACTCTGTCTCGCTCTGGCAGCAGAGCAGAAAGCTGACCCAGATTTGGTACACTCACCATACACTGTAAGCACTCCCCCACTAGGGTCTCGTATGATCACCATCTATCGCTCACAGTCCATTACAGCTCCAAACCGACTCAACAAATCCATGCCCACTATGACACAGACATCCTCCATCGATATCGGCACCAGGTCTATAGGTAACTTAACACCAAAAATCTCTAGTACACATCCCTAGAATACATCAAACAGAAAACCTTAGAGGTGGACTCAACGCCTCACATCTAATACTGATGTGACGGTTAAAAGCTAAAGACACGAAGGATCAACTCGCACCCAAGTCAAATAACATCCAAAGCAGGTACAAAACTCACAAGAAAGGTACCTATATACAGCACAGTATAAGCACAACCAGTCTCAAAATAATATAAATAAGGAAATACATACCAGCCACGGCATCAGGTGCTGTGCGGACCTGCTCCGATGTTAGTTGAAAAGCTCTCCTACAAGCCCTCGGAGCCTCGGCCTTCACCAACCGACTATCAGTAGCACGTAAATCAGTTGGAGTGGAACCCTGGACTGATCCCTGAATAAGCTGAGGGCACTCGGCCTTCCGATGGCCGGTCTGGGTGAAGTGAAAGCAAACAACAATTCCCTTGAGGCAATCCTTTGCCATGTGCCACTCTTTGCCATATTTGTAGCAAATCCCTTCCTGACATGATCCCTCATGAATCTTGCCACACTTTCCACATGTGCAGCCCTTCTGCCCCGCACCTCTCGCATCAGCGGGCTTTGCGCGCTTCATCGCCGACTGTGATTGTATCGGTCTCTTGTCTCTACCACGAGACTCTTCATCCTCTCTGGTTTGCAACTCTAGCTCAGTCTCCCTCCTCCTGACATTGGTCTGAAGCTCAAACAATGTTTGGTATGACGAGTTCGCCACAAACTCCCTTATATCCCTACTCAGTATGATCAAATATCAGCTCACACATGCCAGCTCAGTAGACACGTGTTTAGGACAAAACAATGCCCTCTCATGGAACATCCTCGAGATCTCAGTCAAAGTTTTTATCTTCTACTTGAGAGACAAAAACTCCTGGGCTAGCTGTTCCCTCTCCACCAAGGGAACATACTCGTCTCGGAACAACTATGTAAATCTCTCCCAGTCACTGCAGGATTAAAGCCGGCTGTCGCAAACTTCCATCAGTCATTCGCTCACAAGCGAAGCTGGTTTAGCGCAAACCGAACTCTCAAGTGCTCGGGGCATCAACATGTGTAAAAACACCCCTCAATGTCAGAGATCCATCTCATAGGAGCAATCGGATCCTAAGTCCCATCAAACTCTGGTGTCTTCGTGTTGCTGAAATCCTGGAACAATAACGAGTCACATACCTGTGGCCTAGCAGCAACTACGGTTGCGGTGGCTGTAGCAGCAACAGCCTCAGTAACAACACCATATTGCTCATCAAATGTCTCAATCAGTGTGGTCTTAATATACCCAAACATCTCTGGTATCGCCTCTCGTATAGTTTCGGCCAGCTACTCATGAATGATCCTGCAGATCTCCTCGTCACTAGAACTACCACCCTCGGGGTTGTGGTATGTACCCACCATGATGTCTATGAAACACAACACAAAGCACATCAGATACTTGTTCGAGCATACTCACACTCGATTTCCCACCCCTACATGCTCCTTAGTACCCTAAGGATTCTTTCTTGGGTTACATACAAATCCGATGTTTTCAGTAGTACGGGCCCAATACTACCTTTCACACCAACCTGTAGTCACCCCAAGTCCTCCTCCAAGGATCCCAATTCACAACTACTCTATCTCTCACGAATATCAGAATACTCTCCTAGTAGACCCTTCACATTCTCATCTAGGTATCTCTCCTAGATTGTCCCTCGATTCAGAACTCTTTCTAAGTGATTCCTGCTAGATACTCCTACTCGGCACATACTCAAGGCAAATAACAGAAAACAACGATCAATAGCACCTCCTAGGCTAAGGCATCACAAATCAGGAAACTCTAGCCCTAAAATATGAAATACCTAGCCTATCCTCTATCATGCATCCCTAATATCTCATGAATATCTCATAACAAAAAATAAGTAAGGGTATTTTGGGAAATCACCATTCAGGCTCTGGCTGATTGTACACACTGCTCCAACTCGTTTTTCTCTTAAAACTCTTTCTCATTTTGGAAAAATCATTTCCTTTGAAAAAATTTCTCAAATACTCAATTTGAGTCCAGACACACCTGAAGGTATATCCAAATCCCTCAAACTAAGGCTCTAATACCAACTTGTAACACCATAAATTTTCAAACAACATTTTCATTTTCAAACCACATAATTCTCAATATCACATTCCAAAACCACAATTGTCAAATTGTCAAAAAGACAAATTCATAAATTGGTTGATAAAATCGAGGATCCTTAAAAACATAAAATCCATCTCGTGTGTACAATCAACCTAGCGCCTTCTCGTGATCATGAGAAGTACCTGAAACACATAACAAATAACACGGTAAGCACGAAGCTTAGCGAGTTCCACAAAATACCACACATAACTCATTAGCCTCTCATGGCTATATCTCAAGTAAGACCCTCTGGTCAATGTGTCTCAGTGGAACCCTCCGGTCCCACAACTCGGGTGGACCCTCAGGTCTTACCACAGTAAAGCTTAACATAATACACAACATAAATCACAATGACATAATGTAGGATATCACAATGCTTAGTATAAGCATACAAGACCCTCCGTTCACACAAAATTACCACTCAAGGTAAGTATACTGAGAATACTCACCTCATAAGCAAGAAAACAAACCTCATACACAACTCACCAATCTAGCCTCCACCTAACTCATACGATGATTATCTCTAATTAACACTTAAATCGCAACTCCAAATAAACCAATTTATTTTTTCTCTCTAATCTCTTGGAATGGATAAAAGACCATTCTACCCCTCCATGGTCTCCATAATCCCTGTCTTGACCAAACCCTAAAGTCAATTGAAGTCAACACTCGAGTCAACAGGCCTTGTTGACCCAACTCGTCGAGTGCATCTATGTGACTCATCGAGTCCTATTGTTCCTTCAGAAATGTCATGAAACCCCAACTTAACTCATCGAGTTGTGTCATCAACTCGCTGAGTTAATCATGTCCAGACTTTTCTGGGAAAACCCTAGCTGACTCGTTGACTTGGCTCATCAACTCGGCAAGTCCCTTAATTCTCTTTTCCCATTCATACATTTTAAGGCAGAGCTACGACCCCAAACTCTAGATCTAGCCTCGTAAGGCTGAGATCCAGGTAAAGCTGCAAGCTTTACGTCCATGCATGACACTTAGGGCTTGAAATGCCAAAAACAAGTTCCACTTAGAGTACTAAGGATAAAGCTTTCCTCTAGGTTAATAAAGCTTGGACCTTTGGGCTTAAGGGACCTCTCAAGGTCCAGATCTGAGTCTCACTCTCTTAGCAAGCTCAAATCACTCAAAATATCAAGGAAATATGTAAAAACCCTAAAAGCTTCTTAGCAACGAGATCTAATCAATATGGTGAGCAAGGTGGTGTGTAACATCCCGTTTATTAAATGAATAAATAGATAAATTTGAGGAATGGATAGTAGCCCTAAAATCAATAATTTTATAATAAGAGTTGGTCTCGAGGAGTTAATTGTTACAATATTAGAAGTCGGGGGCTAAACAAGTAAGTTTTGGATTGGTTATGTAAATAATTATAAGGGCAGGGACTACTTTGTAATCTATTTGGACTTAATTTGAAGAGAGTTTGGAGGCTTAGGGCCTAAATTGTAACATATAGAGTTGAATTGTAAAGATTTTAGATGGCATGGGTTTAAAAGGTAAAATAATTATCTAATTCGAATTAAATTAGAGCTGGAGGGACCAGAGTTGTAACTTAGCGAAAGATTTAAAGTGGTCGGGGATATAACCTGCCACCCTCACCATGTCAAACCCTAAACCTAAAGGTTCTAGCCGTCATGAGTGAAGTAGCCGCCATCTCCTTCTCCTCATTCTTTTTCCGATCCGACCAAGTCGCTATCCACTGCCGGCGACGCTGTGAGTGAAAAGAACCACCGAGACCAGGTTTCTATGCTGTGAAGAACGAAGGGTGAGCTGTGAAGTCGATATCCAGTTACGAGCGGTGGAGGTCCGGGATAGCCTAGGCTGCTGTTTGGATGTCAGCCGACCACCTCCCTACTATATTCTTCCTCTCCTTCTCCGCTTCTGCCCGGTACTGCGACGCTGTGGGATCCTGATGTATATTCTGTCGTTTTCTGATCGTCTGCTTCACGCCACCGCAGAGGTGGTCGGGGATGGTGCATTTTCGAAGATGGATGTGCGAGTTTTGGTGCTATGGGCGTGTGTTTCTTGGCTGAGAATCAACAAAACCACCGCCACCACCGTGAGGCGGTGGCTGTTATCGCAAGAGTTGTTTCTGCCGCCGCCATACACCGCCAGGCAGGTGGTTAGCTTCTCCTTCCAAGAAAAAGACATGAAGATGGTTGATTTGCAGTTGGTGAGTGTATGTGTGTATGGCTAGAATTCCAGAAAAAGGCATCACCACCACCATAGGGTGGTGGCTGCCGCCACATGCCACCGCCGACCGCCGCAAGGGTGGTTGCTTGTGTGTGTTTATTTAATGTGTGTGTGTGTTTATTTTGGTATCTTCATTGTAAATTGTAAAAAATGGAATAATCGAAAGAAATTGAAAACCACCACCTTAGGGTGGTAGCTGCCGCCTCCTTCCGCCACCGGCCACCGTGTCGGGTGGCGGTGTGCTTGCCTCGTTGAGTTTGATTCGTTTGGGGTGCTTAAAACCCTAATGGGCTTAATGGTATTCTAGTGGTCCTAAGAGGCCCAATAAAGCCCTAATTGACCTAAAAGCCCGACAAATTGATAAATGGGCTTGTATTTGGGTTGGAAAACCCTAATGCCAATAAAACCCTAATTAGGGATTGGAAAACCCTAACTGTGAGTAATTGGGACTTAGACTTATTGGACCCACTATTGGGCCGTTGAGATTAGATTGTGTATTAAGCCCAATTTCTCCATATCATTGATCTAGTAGAGTAAAGGACTTAATGGATTAAGTCCTTAATGGGTTAAGTAAGAAACACTTAACCCTAATCGCCATTTTATGTGAAACCCTAGTTTCACTTGGGCCTTGAGTTGGGCCTTTTGATCGAGCTTTGGTAATTGGTTTATTAATGGGCCATCGAAGAATAATCAAATGGACTAGAGTAATTAGTTGGGCTTTAGGGTAAGGCCCATATGAAGGATTGGGCCTAATTTGGAAAATGGGCCATAGTTTGGACGTAGATGGTTGTATGATATTGGGCCCTTAGAATGAGACATGTTGGACTGGACTGAACATTTGGGCCTTAAGAGAAGTCTATGTAGAACTTTGGGCCTAATTTGGAAAATTGGGCCATCGTTGGGCCTTGGTTCATTATTAGACTTTTGGGCCTTTGGATTGGCTCTTGGGCTTGAGTCAAGCTAAGTTTTGGGGTAAAGTAGTATTTTACCCCAAGCATGGATTTATGAATATGAGTTAGAACCCAATTATTAATTGGGTGTTATTTTGATATTGACAGATCGAGAATCTGTCATCGAGCAGCTATGGTTCTATCAGCGCGACTTCAACAGTGTGAGGTGAGTTTCCTTCCAGTAGGAATGGGTCTACGGCCACAATAACGGCGCGTTTAGATGATAGTAGTTTTGGGCTTCGGTCTGATGCCGGGCGAGGCTCATTGCAGTAGTAGGTATGCTTGATGTCTTCGTGATTCATGCATGTTTGTAATATGTGCTATATGATCTAGACTTCGGTCCGATGTCGGGTAAGCACAATGTAGTATGTGACTATGCTATATGTTCATGTTATGTTATGTTTAGTTTTTTCCGGACTTCGGTCTGATGTCGGGCGGGGCCCGATGCACTGGCCGGGTCCCAATTTATTTACGACTTCGGTCTGATGTTGGGTGGGGCCCGCTGCAGTTGGCGGGGCCCAAGTTATTCCGGACTTCGGTCTGATGCCGGGCGGGGCCCGATGCAGTGGGTGGGGTCTAGATTATGTCGGACTTCGGTCCGATTCCGGGCAGGGCCCGATGCAGTGGGCAAGGCCCAATATGTGTTATTTGTGTTATTATATGGTATGTGGTAGTTTGGGGGAGCTCAATTAGCTTTGTTCTTACAGTTTTCAGTTTTGGTTACAGGTACTTCCACTAGTAAAGGGAATGGCTCGGGTTGATCACATGGCACACACCACAGTCACAGCCTGGGAGTTTACTCTGATGATTTGATATGAGATTTTGATTTGAGACAGATACTATGATGTTTTATGGAACATGGTTATGATTTTGGATGGTTGATGGTTTTATTAATGTTTTAAAAATGAAAATTTTGGATTGTATTTTTGGGATGTTTCATGGTGACTTTTACCTTCTCACAGAAGTTAAGGGTGGATGAACACCGAATCCAACAGTCCCTTCTCGTTCCTTGCTTTGATACTCTTTTCTTCTCTTCCAATAGTGCACTAAAATGCCCAAATATTAGCTCTCATTCCCTCTTAGATCAATATAGACGATTAGAATTTCACATAGGGGAGTAAGGTGGCTGTTGAGGCAAAAATGAGGGCTTAAGGTCCGTTAAATAGGACCCAACCCTGAAGAATTAGGGTTTCCTCTCACAGCGACTACTCGTTGAGTTGGTCCCTCCGACTAGTCGAGTTGGTCGTAAAGCCCAGGTGGCCAAATTCGCCTCTACTCGATGAGTTAGGGAATCCAAATCATCGAGTTACTCATCCAACTCTTAATAAAATATATAAATATTATACTTGGGATTCGGGATGTTACATTATACCTTTTGGAGATAGGTGATGAAGTGCAAAGTCTGGATCTACAAAGCTTGGTGCTCACACTTTTTCTCCAATGGACTCCTTCAAGAATGCACACAAAAACCAAACTAATGCTTCAAAAACTCACAATTGGTGGCTAGGGTTTCGAACGATACGAGGTGATGGAGGCTGGTATTGGGAAGGGTTCCAAAATGTTAGAGCCCTTAAATATGGCTCAAAACCTTAGGATTAGGGTTTTGGTCAGCAGTCGTTATGCTCTGTGTAACTTAAGTTACCCCATGTGTAGCTTATTAAAAATGTGATAGGTTTCAACATCTACACCATGCGTAACTCTCCTACACCTTATATAGGGCAAAACCCCCAATTTCCAGTTCAACTTCAAACAACCATAACCTCTTCATTTCAACCTCGTTTTTGTCGTTCTTTATATGCATATAAAGGTATCGAAGAGCCCTACAATTTTATCTAGTTTCTTATGGCTTAACACATGCCGATCTAAAAACTATAATCCATGCGAGAAGCCTAATATAATATTTTTTTCCATTTTACCCTTTGGTTCTAACACACAAATCAAGGGCCTAGATCTTATAACCAATATTATCAACCCTCAGTAAGGTCCAAACTTTACTTCCTCAAAGCCCAAAACCTTTACATGATCGGATTGCAACCTGAAAATCCTGAATTAAGAAACATATGAAATAAGTTGTAACAAAAACATTTGAACATGACTTATTAATCATACCATATGATGTAATGGCTAGTTTGCTATTTTTCTTTTATTATTATTTTCATAAAAAAATAATTTCTCTCTAATTAAATACAAGAGTTGAATTTAGTTTTTAATAATCAAATACTTAATAAATATTCAGTAATTACCAACCTGATTAAGGTGTGACCATATAAGATCATATATCATTAGCAGTATCACTGAATAATGATTCTTGAACATATAGATCCAACAAAATAGTCACAAGAATCCTCTGTTGGATTAGGTGTCTAAGTTAATAACTATTTCTGGCATGTTTTTGACCCGGTTGGCATGGTCCATTTGGGTTGCATGGCATTGCAACACTTTGATAGACTAAATGATAGAAAGGACATTTAAGGATTATTAACATATTATAAGTTCTAATATATTAATAATATTATTTAATAAGTATTGATCAAAGAATTAATTTAGAACTAATTAGGTGATAAAAAAGAGACTAATTAAATATATGGGGTTGATTGTGTAAACAATCTATTCTTATATAGTGGGCTAATGATCCATGGTTTGTATGGATTAGGATAAAACCCATAAGGTGCTCCATGGATAATCCCTGGAGGTTATAAAACCATGGATCATGGAATATGAAAAGCCATGACAATTAGGGTTTACATGGTGTAACCCTACTTGTGCCACAACTATATAAATACCCATAGTCTAGCAAAATCAGCACTACGTGTACAAGATAGAGGGCTAGCCGATTTTGAGGTATAAGTGAGCTTCTCTCAAGTCTAATCCAAGAGTTGTAGTGTTGTGTGAGACATTTGAGGCAACACACTTGAGGTGCTAGGCTCAGAAGGTTCTCAAGGAATCCAAACTTCAAAAGGTATGTTCCTCTTCTAGCATTTATGTTTAAAAGTTCCCCATGGTATGCTAGATAGGTTAAGAACCTTGGAAAATCAAATTTTCATGTATCATAGTAAAACATAGATCCAAGGTTTCTAGGGTTGCATGTACACCTTAGGAGTGTTAAAATGCTCAAAACCCTTCAGTAGTATCAGAGCCTAGGTTTGTTTTCTTGATACTTGATGCTACATGTTTTTTCAAAAGTTGAAATTCTGCATTTTTTGCATCTGACTGCTCACCAAAACGTGGCAGTCTTTACCACGACGTGCTGAGGCCCCTGTATGCAGAATTTCGGGGTTTTTCTTGGTATTGGATGATGATCATTACCGTAAACTGTCTTTTGAACCTTAAAACCTGTTTTTGATGTGGTAATGATTATGCTAATCCAATTTCAAAGGTTATTATCAAAATTTCAAGCTTTGTATGGTTTATTTATGATTCTTGAAATTGTTGATATGAAAGTTCATACACTTATGATTTTAGAAGATCATAGGAATTATTTGTAACTTGCTTGTTAGGTTTATTCTTGATCATTATGTGTTTTAATGGAATCCATAATTTGTCCTCAAGTTATAGATTACCAAAAGTCATCCTTTTAAAGTCCATTAAAGAAACACATAGGTTACATAAAATGAAAAGTCTCTAATTTTAATAAACCATTTAACTCATAAGTTATGAAAAAAGAAATTTTTTGAAAGTTACAAAACATGCCCTCAAGTTTTGGAACATGTAAAGTCACTCTAAAAAGTTTAGTTCCAACCCCTTGAATTTTAAAAGTTAAAATTCAACCATTATAATTTATAATATTATAAGTTTAATAATAATTATATATGTATAAGAATAAGTCGTTTTACCGTTAGTAGGCCTCATTCACGAAGCTGGTCTATAAGGGGGAGGGGTATAAGGTTGCTACCGATAAAATGGCAGCTTAATGGTTGTCCACTCTCACCCACCGCTTCCTTGATCGGTGGAGGGTCGTTAGCCGAACGGGCAAGACAAGGACTTTAAATCTTCATTAAAAGTATTAATGATAAATATAAAGTAACTAAATGTTTTATAAATTCCAAATCTTAGTTACTTTAGGAAAATGTGAATAAGGTGCTAACCCATGAAATTACACTTTGCACTTTGCTTAAGTCAGTTAGTGGAGCATGTTTGGTTAACCGGCACACTAGCTTGATTTTACAAGGTAGGAAAAGGGTAACTTAATGTTTATCATAGTATCGATCGAGCGTGTGTGATTAACTAGCACATCGATTGAGGGGTAAATATTACGGGTACCAAGTAATTTGCATGGTTACTTCACACCTTGTTTTGTGATCCTCAGCATCCCGGTCACAAAACCTGAAGGGCACACTCGAGATTGAAACATGCCATTGGAAAGTTCAATGAATCTTAAAAAAATCTAGGAGTTAAAAAACCAATTAGAACCTAATGATACATTTCGTTTATCTTGGTGGAAATTGGTGAATCGTCATTCGCCTACCTTCAAATATTTTATAGTTTGGAGTACAGCATCCCTCTTCTAAGTTATAAAATAGTTTGATGGGTCCTAACCTTAATATTTCATATTAGATGTTATATTAAGGACTTTAAATCAACTATCTTGAATATTTCCCATTAGATGTCTGGTTTAGACATCTATGATCTTCCCAAATCTTTTGGAACAAGCTTTCCTAATGAAGATGATGTCCCGTGGTTGGGTCATGGAAATAATTCTTCACTTCGTCTAACTCCTCCAATTATTCTCCCTAACCCACAAGTTCAAGGTCACTCAATCCCTATTGGAAAGCAAGGTCTATGTGTGCTCACATCTTGGAGATGAAGTCACATATTGACAAGCCGGGAGAGTTGGGTGTCAAATTTTGAGAATGTTGGTTGTTCAATCACTTTCTAAGTCTTATAGTAAGTGTCGTTTGGGACTACTATGTAATAAACTATGACATGACCCTTAATGATCTTATCTATTTGCTTGGTGTTGCTAAATCAACAATGATTTGGAGCACTGGTAGAGCAAATCTGAATAGTAGATCAACTTCCAAACTACAATGGAAACATTGAATATCCAAAAAAGCTTTCTCTTCCCAATGGAAAGGGATCGGCCATAGTCAACTCAGTTGAGCAAATGGTAAAGAGAAAGCTAAGTCTGAGATAGTCTCATGTACCATTACCAAAGAGTCCATATGGTTCTATTGCCAAAGGAAGTGACATTAAATGCAAAGTTGCCCTATTTACCTGAAAGGTCATAAGGTTGGTCAAGTCAAAAAAAATTCACTCCACTTCAGGTAAATCCACTATCTAACTCTATTAAGTTCCTATTAGGAGATTTATATTACATGATGTGAGTAGGTCACATGTTGAAGTTTTAAGAATCAAAGAAAAGAGAGGAAGCTTAAAGAAGAGTAAGTTGATTCTGATCGCGAAAATGGATTTCGGTCGCATGGTTCAGTGATCAGAATTTTTGAGCCACTACTTAAGAGTTATGATAGATTGCTTAGGAATAGATAAAAACATAGTTTTCATATGCATTTGCATTGTAAGGATAAGTTTTTCCACAAGTTTTAAATAAAAGAAAAGTTTCCTTTTTATTTATTTTAAATATCCTTACAGTGGCATTTATAAAAAAAATTTGTTTATAAGATTCCATCGATAGCAACATTGGAAAATGGTTTTGATACTTTTGTTTGTGGTAGTGTCATAATTTACCAAATAAACAAAGATTCTCATTACCCAAGTTTCAGTTGGATAGAAACTTGGAATAATGCAAGTCGTATGATGAATGAGAATTTTCATCTTTGGAAAATTAAGACTAATACCTTGTTCACATGTGTATGTGAGTCGAGTGAAGGACTATGGGATCGAGTACACATTCTTATGCACTGGTCAAGTCCACCACAAAAGATTGATAATACTATTCGTCATGATTTAATAAAGTTTAGTAAATATGGTTATACTTACAGGTTTAAGTATAATTCTGAAACATTGGAAAATTTTTAATGTATGACAGAACGAATGAGAAGAATCAAATTAGGCAGAAAGATAAAACTTATTCGAATTTGAAAAGATGGGAGAGTATTTTATTATCATGTTTTGTGATCATATTAATGATTAAGAAACCATATCACAATTCGTCCTCTATAGACATCTTAGTGCATTCTTATGGCTAAGAAGAGGAATCATGAATTGTTGAAGTGGTTAAATCAAGAAGATGAGTCATACGTCGTTCGAAAAAACAAATCTTAGAGTCATACTCCAAGATTGTAACTTGAGTGACATATCTTAAATAAGGGTTTATAACACTTGTCAAATGTAAGAGTAAAATGTGTCATACTCTTGTACATTTGAAATTGGCAAGTTGTGATGTTTTGGATAACACAATGACCGACTAAGACCAATTGTGTGAAGTGTTTGTCTTGATAAAGAATCCGCACTGTCTCTTGAAAATTTGGCAAGTGAGTCTTATATGTCAAGAGGACAGTGGGAGTCTTAAAGATCTTGGAAAAGCTTCCAGATCTAATCAAGAAGAAAAACCTATAGTTTATCACTACCACATGACTTGAGGTTTATAAGCTATCGTGTTGACATATTCCTATTTCTATGCTCATTCCAGTTAAAGTTAGATTTGCATATGAGTTCTGAGAGTTCTCAATTGGTTGCATAACAAATTGGACGCAATGGCAGGCCCTTATGCTGCTAGGTGGAAAGAGGTTGAGACTGCACAAATTCAATCCATATGAGTTTGGATTTGTCACTAACCTTGTCTGGTGATTTTGGTTTTGAAAAATTCACATGGATAGGAACACACACACCAAAAATCTAAGTGTCATAAGGTTTCTCTCCGATTCATGAAAATAATGGTGAGGAAACACTTTCACTAAGTAGGTTTTAAGATAGCTATTGTGATATTTACGTTCTCAAAGTCGTTAGTGGAGCGTGTGTGGTTAACCGGCACACTAACATGGAATTGTGAGAAATGGCAAAGGTCTAAAAAATTGACACTATGATTACATCATCCCTTTTCATAGTTCTGAAATTGTTTAGAGACACATGTGTGCTATCTAAGGAAAGGTGTATGATTTTGATAAAGTTTTATCAAAGCATCTCGTATCCGAAATATGAAATTTTGTAAGAATGTCAATAAAGTATTGATTTCTAGATGTCCAACTGATTTATGAGTACATGTCAAAGCTAGTGGGAGCATAAGTGTTATGCTAATAATCATCATGAAAGTGGGAGCATGATAATTATAAAAAAGTGTTGCAAGTTAGCAATGTTAATTATAGAAAACAAAAGGTTTCAATTGGGAAAAAGTTGTTTTGGTATAATTAAGGGAGAGTAAATTATACTTCATTTCAATTCTAAAAGCTTAGATTGGGGTTTAATCATCTTTAATCAAGGATATATATATATATATATATATATATATATATATATATATATATATATATATATATGAATTTTATGTTGGAATGGCTCAACATAAGGAAATTCTATATATGGGTCCATTATTTGCGTTCTAAAATTTGATTATGATTACAATATCCCTTTTCATAATCTAAATTATGAGAACTTGGCAAATAGAAATATAAATATCATAGCAAATGACTGGTCATGTATCATGTCTTTATGAATCGTGTCCCATATGCTTCGGGTATATGATCGATTGCATGTGCTATAATATTTATCTATTCTAAATTTTTCCAAATGCCCAGAGCATTAAGAGGGAAAAAGTAGTAGAACTAGATATGACTAATTTGATTAAGCAATTGTCGCGGACAATCTAAGGTTTACCAAAAAAAAGATTGGTTGCTTAAGGTCAGTTGAAAGTATAGTGTTAATTTTGGAAGGACCATATTGACATATTCTTAAAAGAGTCAACTCTTGTTCAGGAGTAATAGTCAAAAGGGGAATATGGAAATGTTCCCATAGGTGGAAGTTATTCATTAAATCTGTGTAAGACGAGGAAACTTAAGGCAAGAAAAATGGTCAAAGCAATGGAATTTGAATATGAGACTTCGTTTCCATGGAGTTGATATCCATTGGAATACTCTGTAATGTCTGTTGACAAGTCTTTGTGACTTTGTGCATAATCATTACAAGAGGACCAATTCATATAAGTTTAGAATCTAAAAGATTTAGGTAAATGGTAGGAATTTGCAATTCTTGCATTTGCGGTAAGGATTTGGGATTGTGAAATGAGTATCATTGGAATTATGTTCAATCGATCAATTTCACAGAGTAAAGATCATAGACAAACTTAGTGTACATACTTGGTGTATCGCATAACTAATGTTTGGAAAAACATAGTGTGCATACTTGGTGTATGGCATGAGTAGTGTTTAGAAAAAACCATAGTGTACATGCTTGGAGCATGGGACAACTATTGTTTTAATTCAAGTATAAAGTTGATAGTTTGAGACAGTATGCAATGAATAATTTGTAATCAATATAGTGATAAACAAAAGATGTTCTATTTATATTCATAAGTTCTAAGACCATATTTGATTCAATTATTATTGTTTTTCACTTTGCATGTTTTGACTTCTAGAATAACTAGGTCATTCTTCAGAATGACTAAGTTATTCAAACCATCCACAGTCGGTCATATGTTGGAAGTAGATATGAATCAAGATTGTCATGAAGCTGGATTGTTGAATTCCAAAGTATGGAACATAGAACGAGTTGCTGCAACATTCATGAGTGCTCATAAGTTCTAAGTCTTGGATTCAACCCACGCTCAATGGTATCACTTCATGGAATTTATCTCAAGTGATCGTGAGACGGTACTATCATATAAGTCTTCAAACCTAGATATATGACTTGTTGCTTATGAGTTGGTTATACATTGGTTGTACGAAATGCATTGGTAACTCGATGTTATAAAACGTGCCTTTGTGTATGATTCAACAAGTAGTAGAACAAGCATATGAGTCGAAGTTTATCTGTTCCTTCTTGGATTATAAGCGATATCTGGGGCCCTCGATGATTTTGTGTAGACCCATGAACCGGGCCTGGTCAGAACTAAGTTGATGTGTTCAATTAAATTCTATGTCAAACAAATCGAAAATCAGGAAACAAACTGCTAGACAATAAGTAAGACATTGTTCCATGTATTTGTTCGACTGATATCTAGAATAGAGGATTATATGATCACTTATCTTAAATGGCGTCTCATCGTCATCTCAGTTCCGTGAGACCTTGAAAGAGCTACGATTGCTGATCTGTTCATGAAGTTATTCTTGCAGATCTAGTTATTAGACTTATCCAAGTGGTAGAATGTTGGATTAGGTGCCTAAGTTCATAACTATTTCTGGGATGTACTTGACCCGGTTGGCATGGTCCATTTGGGTTGCCTGACATTGCAACACTTGGATAGACTAAATGAGAGAAAGGACAGTTAAGGATTATTATTAATATATTATAAGTTCTAATATATTAATAATATTATTTAATTAGTATTGATCAAATAATTAATTTGGAATTAATTAAGTGTTCAAAAAGAGACTAATTAAATATATGTGGTTGATTGTGTAAATAATCTATTCTTATATAGTGGGCTAATGATCCATGGTTTGTATGGATTAGGCTAAAACCCATAACATGATCCATGGAGGTTACAAACCCATGGATCATGGAATATGAAAAGCCATGACAAATATGGTTTACATGGTGTAACCCTACTTGTGCCACAACTATATAAATACCCCTAGTCTAGCAAAATCGACACTACTTTTACAAGATATAGGGCTAGCCGATTTTGAGGTGTAAGTGAACTTCTCTCAAGTCTATTCCAAGAGTTGTAGTGTTTTGTGAGACATTTGAGGCATCAAACTTGAGGTGTTAGGCTCACAAGGTTCTCAAGGAATACAAACTACAAAAGGTTTGTTCTTCTTCTAGCATTTATGTTTAAAAGTTCCCTATGGTATTCTAGATAGGTTAAGAACCTTGGAAAATCAATTTTGCATGTATCATAGTAAAACATAGATCCTAGGTTTCTAGGGTTGTAAGTACACCTTAGGAGTGTTAGAATGCTCAAAACCCTTCATCCTTCAACCACGTCGTGGTGATCATGTCACCATGTCATGGGAATTGTAATGAACAACTTAATGGATTAATTCGTTAATCTATTAAGCCACACATTCAAACTCTCCAAAAGGCTTCCTAATACCTATAAGCATCATAAAAATCCTTGTTTCATGGACATGTATGTCCAATCTATTTCTTGTACTCTAGTAAGATAAAAAATGGTAAAGGAGAAGTCCAAACCCCAAGCATGAGACCAAACTCTATAGAACTTATGATCTGGAACATAATACCACAAAGGGACCTCATGGATCAATAAAGTTGCCAAATTTATGGAATTCATCGTCTGACAACGGCTAAATCTGGTCAAAAAAAGTCAACAAACGTCAACCAGGTCAACTTGTCTTGTATTGGAAATTTAGGAGAAATTTAGTTGAGTTCATAGCAAAGGCTACAAACATAAATTTTTGTTGAATTCGTCACCAAATGCGACAAAGTCTATACCTGCTTAAACACCAAATTTTTATTGAAACAAACTTGGAAATTTAACCTAACTTTCATGTAATGTATTATTATTTTGATAATAATGTTTGTTATAATAATTTGAATTTTTATAATTCAAATTAAATATTTTATACATCCTTTATACCACATTTATTTTATAAAAACATCATCATTTTTTATAAAAATACCAAGATTTTATAGAGGTTTGACTTTTTTTATTTTATAAAAGGTCACTAGTTATTAAGTTGTACCTTCTTCTTAAATGGGCAACCACTTAAAAACTAGAGTAGCTTACCATTTGTCTAATCCATGTCCCCTCATACCACCCCCATAATCCACCCTACCTACCCTACCCTCCTTCCCCCTCTCTTTTATACTTATGGATGAAAGGCCTTTCTTCTTCATCATCCACTTCATTTTTCAACTCCTTCTTCAAGAAAGAGCTATCATCTTCTATAGCTAAATTCTTCCAAGTGGTTCTTGAGTTTTTGGTAAGTATTACCTTCCAAGTGCTTCAATCCATTTATACACATTATCATGTGTTACTATTCATAGGATCTTCAAATCTTCAAGTGTTCTTAACTTTAATCTTTCCATCTACAACCTTTTATCCACCGGTAAAACCCACATAGGGTGAGTTCATACCCCTTCATTTTCAATTTTTCCAAGTTGTAGGGGAGAATACAAGCAAACTTCTATAAATATATAAGTTGTTGTGCATGCTTACTTATATGATGTATAAAGGTGCTTTATACATGAAATAATGTTATTACCTAGCATTATGAACATTTAGATGTAAAAGTTTGTTTAAAATACGAAACTATGAAAAACAAGTATAAACATGCAACTTTTTTCTTAAGAAAAAGTTATAAACACAAAACTATAAAAACTAGGGTTTTTATGAACATAATATGATTTTTCTAGCAAAAATGGTTATAACCAAGTTATTAAACCATTTATGTGGGATATAAACCAAAATATTTTATTTCGAACATATTGCTTGAAACTAGTTAAAAATACCAAAGATTTAGCTTTACAAAAAGGAAACTTAAAAATCTATCATTTTATGTAAAAGTGGATTTTTTTAACAAAAATGGTCATAACTAGATTATGGTACCATTTTGGTGGGTTTTGACCAAAAATACGTTGTTTAAAACATATAAAGTTAATCTGACTTAAAATATCACAAAAATGTAAAAATATGTTTTACATAGTTGTATTTCATTATTTACTGTTTATGACGTGAAAAGTCAAAAACTAAAAAAATAGACATTTTCATACTAAGAACTCACTTATTGGTGCTAGATCCAAAATACTTGTTATTTATGAATATCTAAGCATACTAGCCTCTTTCTTTCTCTCTCTCTCTCTCTCTCTCTCTCTCTCTATATATATATATATATATATATATATATATATATATATATATAAATCGAATATTATAATAAATTATAATAAGTATAGTTTATGGAACATTTACACTATCGTGACATTTTTGAACAAGACGAATAATTATATAAAAGATTTATATAAGTATTTTATACTATTTTATTATCATGGAAAAGTGATAATTATACATTGAAATTTTTTCATTACAACAAAACGTAAACATGTTGGATCAATTTTTGTGAGTCAAAATCTTCATCGTATCTACCAGAGTACTTACAACAGTCTTGAATTATAACTAGAATCTCTGGCAAGAGAGCGTGAAACTTGTGTATAGATCTATACGGGACTGACAATCCCACACCTAAGCTGCTTGCAATAACTAGACCGGCAGGTCTGGGGTGACAAATGTCTAACATTCTGATGCCTGAAGAACGTCGTAACAGGCCATCTATGTTTTAGCACCATTATAATAACTCACATCAGGAAATCAATGATACATTTAGTTTATGGGGAAACATACATTCAAATGGTTTTATATAAGATTGAAACTACATATTATTATTTTCAGTATCAAAATAATTGTACATTTAGGTCATAGGGCTACTAAGACTACACCCATTTTTAAGGAAAATATTGGATTTTCTGGAAACGAACAATATCATTTTGCGAGGAAATGCTTACAGTTATTCATAAAAACTCTTATGAACTCACCAACTTAATTGTTGAAAATTTTCAAAACTACTTGTATTCTCAAGAAATCATTAAAGTAGGCAATTACAAGTTTTTGAGGATGGGACGCTAAGGCGTCAAACAAATCTTTTTATCATCATATTGTAATTGATTTTGAAACATGAAACTCTTACAACAATGTAACTTTTTCAATTATATTTATGAATGTTGTGTTTTGATATGATCACTATTATACATATTGTTGTGATACGATTCATGAAGTCATCCACACCCAGACATTTCCGCCATCCTGGTTTGGAGGTGTGACACATCGACTCAAACCACCTTAAGCATGGAGAAAATGCTTAAAAGCCTATATGTAGAAGGATTGCAAACAAAAGGTATGAACTTGTGGACTTACAATGGTCTAGAAGGTGGTGGGGAGACTTGCTTGCTGAATCTTGCAAAATGAGCACCTTCTGTAACGCCCGTAGATTCCGGCTAGATAATTTAGATATAATGAGCGTTCAAAATGAGTTTTTGATAGAAGATTATTTAGAATAAAAAATAATCTTAACCAAAGTATAGTATATGTCACAAGGTTTTTATGCATATAAAGAACACTGAAATCCAACTTATAACGATGAAGTTATGACCCGTCGAAATTTTGCAGCAAAACCGACACAACGCCATGTATCGTAAAAGGTGAATTTTTTTGATAAACTACTTTTTAGCCTTAGCAATCTAAATTAAATTCTTAGTATATGTTAAACCAAGAGCGTGCATATAGAGAACGTCCAAATCTAACTTCATTTGAGAAAGTTATGATTTTTCCAAGATTTTGCATAGCAGTATACACCCTGGAAATTGAATTTTAGATCAATTGATTTTTAGCCGACACAACCTAATTGAGAATTGAAGATATCATTAATAGGATCATGTTAACTAATTAAGCATGTTAAAATATAACTTTAAAAATAAATCTAAAATTAGCTGATGGACTCTAAACGAAAGTTGTAGACCCCATTGATACCTAAGTGTGGATATAAAGAACGTAAAAAACAGAGCTCGTATGTGAAAGTTACGGATTTTAGAAGATACTTAGCTTTTTGAGTGACCAACGAGTGACACGTGGCGCGATCTAAGCCAATGCTTCTCCCCTCCCCCCCCCCCCCCCCCCCCCCCCCGCCTTTCCATCAAATGGTGACATCTGGCACCCCAACACGATGTGTTGGGCTCAGTAAAACGCCATGTTGCTTGATTTCCAGCCTATAAATAGAGGCACAAATCACCCTATTTTTCACACCTTTAAAACTCTTCTCTCCCAAATCCCCCCAAAGCCTCAAGGATTTTCTCTAGAAGGCTCCAAGAAGAAAAGCTTTCAGCTCAGAAGTTCTGCCCGAGCAGAACCCGGTTCCTCGCTAAACCTCCTTGTAAGTGAGTTATGCTTACCCTACTTTAAGTATTACTTATGTTTAAGTTCATTATTGTTAGTATGAACCTATAAAAACGATTTATCAGTGATTCAAAGTCGTTATACTGATTGAACTACTTACGGGAGAGCTTTCTAGAATGGTCACGTTGGGATTGGTTGTTGGATTTCAGAAAAGCTATCTGACGAAATGGTCTTGCCTCCTAACTGTCCTGCCTAGCTGATCCTTACTTGATAGATCTTGACATATATTTTATTCTAATGATAAATCTAAACTAAGAATTAGTCGCAATAAATATTAGACTAAAATATAGTAATAATGATAGTAGGTTTCGTCGACGGAAAAGAAAATTGTTAGAAGTGAAGCGCTGCCCGAATTTTGAGTCATCACTTTAACAAGTGAGTGCATAGTTACTTTCATCTTACACGTATATATGAAGTATTTATGATAAATTATGTGTTATGTGTGCATATTATCTATGTTCTTGATATCCATGTTGGATGAACGATTTATACATGTTTTACTTGATTTAAAATTATATATGTATTTTTATACCTATAAATGTATTCGGTAAAGATGGGTAGATGATAGATGATATGGATGATGGGAGATGAAAGATGATATAGATGATGAGAAGTGAAAGTGTTGAATTAGTGTCTAAGTCCATAACTATTTTGGTATGTACTTGACCCGATGGTGCATGGTCCTTTTGGGTTGCCTTCACCAAAGCAACTTGATAGGATGAATTATGAAGAGAAAGGATTAAATATGATTTATTAATATATTATGAGAATAATATATTAAAGGAGAAATCATATTGTTTAATTAATATTAGTCAAGAATTAATTGGTAATTAGTTTTGTGACTAAAAGAGATTAATTAAACTTAAGGGACTAGATTTGTAATTATAAGATAATTGCAATTGGGCCATGGATTGCCTTATATTAAGGAGTGGACGAATTCTATGGGGAAACCCATAAGAAATCATCCAAGGCCTTAAGGAAAGGAATCCATGGGTTGCTTAGGGCTTAAGCATCCAAATTAGGGTTTCCTTGTTAGATAACCCTAATAGCCTCCTATATATATATATATATATATATATATATATATATATATATATATATATATATATATATATATATATATATATATATCCCTTATGACCCAAAAACGTGGCTAAGCATCCTTCTAGGGTTTCACACGTTTTAGGCAGCCTCCATCCTCTCTCCTCTTCATCCTCTTGCTCTTATTGTTTGTGAACCATTAGAGGAGTGACATTTGTGACTCTAAGCTTTCTAAAGTCAATATAATGAGAATTGTGATTGTTATTACTACATAACAATCAAGGTAATATCTTAAACCCATTCTTATGTTAATATGATTACTTATATGCTAGAATTAGGGTTTATAGTCTTGGATAACTTGCATGTACAATAGAGAAACCTAGATCCAAGCATTAGGGTTTGTATGAGCACATAGAATGTTCTTATAGCCAAAACCCATCAGTGGTATTAGAGCCTAGATTGGTTTCTATTGTATTGATCCATTGTATGTTGAAAAAAAATTCGTTTTTTGTGGTTCTGCTTGCTGAACTCGCCGAGTCTCTAGATGAACTCGCCGACTCCATGCTGACTCGACGAGTCCATGCCTGACTCGACGAGTCAGTTGGTCAGAATGAGGGAAAACCGGGATTTCTTGCTGTTTTTGCTTGAGGATACTTGCCTTATCATATTAGATCAATATAAATCTGATTTTTGATATATATGACTATATTCTTGATCTAATTGAAGATATATATCAATTAATAAAATATTTGTTTCCTTATGTGATAATTGATTAATTATTTTGATTAAATTGATAAATTGTTTTGCAAGAAATCATTAAATAAATCAAATATGGATAATTATGTGATTAATTGTTAATTTAGATTATTTGTTATTTGATCCTTGTGTTCTGAAAAGTTTCACATTTTCCCCTTTAGGTTTTATAGTTTAAATTTGACCTCAAAAGTTTTGTTGTTTTGAAATTTAAATAGTTGAAACCCTAATGTTTTGAAAATGGTTTCAAAACTTGCCCTCAAATTTTGGAATTTAAAATTTGATTAATTGTTTAATTTTTATGTATATTTAAATTCTAAACCCTAATGTTTTGAAATGTTTCAAAACTTGCCCTCAAGTTTTGGAATTTAAAAGTTGATTAAAAGTTTAATTAGGAAAGTTAAATTCTAAAACCCTAGTATTGTTTTGAAAAAGGTTCAAATCACACCCTTATGGTTTTATTAATTAATTAAGGTGTATAATTAAAAGAAGTTTAATAAATCCATAAAATTTTTGGTTTAAAATTTAATTGAATTAATAGTATAATTGTTAAATTTGACCACCTAATATTTTAAAAGTGTAAAATACACCCTATACTATATATATAACATTAAAAGTCTATCATTATATATATGTATGACTAAAAGTCAGTCTTACCATTAGTAGGCCTCATTCACGAAGCTGGTCTATAAGGGGTGTTTAAGGAAATTGCCTATAAAATGGCGATTGAATGGGTATCCACTCTTACCCACCGCACTCTTGACTAGTGGAGGGTCGTTAGCCGAACGGGTAGGATATGACAAAACCTTCCATTATAAGTATAATGAATTACAAAAGTAACTAAATGTTTTGCAAATTCCCAATCTTAGTTACTTAGGAAAAAGTGAATTGATGCAATTCCATGAAATTACACTTTGTGCCCTTGCAAAGACGTTAGTGGAGCGTGTGTGGTTTACCGGCACACTAAATGGTTCTAAGAAAAGGTAGCAAAGGGTGACTCAATATTTTTCATAGTTCGGTGGAGCGTGTGTGGTTTACCGGAACATCGAATAGGTGACTGTAACATGTGAGGGCACCATGTAAGTTTGCATGGTTATTCACACCCTCTTTGTGATCCTCGGCATCCCAGTCACAAACAAGAGGGGCATATCGAGATTTAAACATGCCATTGAAATGTTCAATGAATCTCATAGGATCTAGGAGTTTTCATAGATTTAAAACTTAAATTTCTTTTTCGTTTTTCATGGTGGAAATTAGTGAATCGTCATTCACTTACCTTCAAATATTCTGCAACTAGATTACGGCATCCCTTTTCTAGGTTGTAGCGTATTGTGTTGGGTCCTAGCCTTAGTATCTCATTTGGGTGATTTACTAAGGACTCAATCAATCAACTAACTTGAATTTGTTTCTCCCGTTTTGTAGATGTCAAAGTTCGACAACTATGGTCTTCCCAAATCCCGTGGAACAATCATTCCACATGAAGATGGTATTCCACGATTCGATCGAGGAACAAGAAATCATGCTTCACTTCCTCCTCCTCCTCTAACTGTTCTCCCTAACCCACAAGATCGAAGAATTAAAAGGTTCAATATCACTAAGGCCCTATTGGAAATAAAACATGAAGATGGTAAATCCGTGTGTGCCCACATTCTTGGAATGAAATCACACATTGATAGGTTGATAATGTTGGGTGTGTCATTCCCGGATGAGTTGGCTGTGAACTTGGTTTTGCAGTCACTCCCTGGATCATATAATGAGTTCAAAAGAAAGTATTATATGATGGATCATGACGATAACCTCATTGACCTAACTTACATGCTCATTGTTGTTGAATCAGAAATGATTTGGCGAAGCAATGGAGCGTATTTGTTGGGAAAGTCAAACGACCATGCTTCCGAGGACGTTCTAGGAGAACCTACCTGCGTGTGCTGCCAAGAGAAAGGGCGTTGGATAAAAGTCTGCCCCAAGAGCCTGAAGATTCCAAAGATGGGAGAGTCAAAGAGTATGGTTGTGCTTCAGGTAAAATCCATTATCTAACTCCATTAAGTTCTTATTCATTGATTCTTAATACATGATGTGATAAGATTGCATTTGAATGTTTTGCAGGATCGGTGAAAAGAAAGGAAGCTTGAGGAAAGAGCAAGATGAGTCTAATCACAAAGAAATGGATCTCGATCGCATGGACTTGAAGATTAGATTTTGAGCTTAGATAGTTATGATAGAATTGTCAGGAATATTTGACTACATAATTTTCAATGGATTTTGCATTGTAAGGACAAATGTTTTCCGCTGCTTTTACGAATAAAATAAATTTTTGTTTGACTTATTTATTTATTTGTTTATTTCCTTGCAATGAAATCGTTATGAAAATTGATGTTGGCATATTTCTACAACAAATGGATATGATTCTTATTTATGTTAATTATGGAAATGTTGAGAATTTACCAAATAGGGAGAGTTTCTCATCGCCCAAATTTCAATTGGACAGAAATTTGGAATCACGCAACTTGGTTGCATGATGAATGAGAAATTTCATATTTGGAAATTAGACTAATTCATTGACAAAGTGCCAAGTGAAGGACTAGGAGATCGAGCACACAAAGTTGTGTGTTGATCAAGTTCACCATAAGAGTAACAAAGACATTCATCATGGCATACTAAAGGTTTAGTAAATATGATTATACTTATAAGATTAAGTGTAATTCGGAATTGATTAAAAAGGTTTAAATCAATAGCAAAATGAATAAGAAGAATCAAGTAGGCAGAAAGATAAAAGTTTCTCCATTCTAAGAAGAAGGGAGAGTAGCTTTTATGCTTAATGATAGGTCTTAATGATTAAGAACCATATCTCAATTGATCCTATAAGTAAGCCTTAGTACAATTGTATGTCTAAGAAAAGGAATAGAGAATTGAAGAAATGGTTAAATCAAGAAGTCAATCACACTTCGTTCCAAAACAAGTCTTAAAGTTAAGATTATGACATTGAGTGAAAAGTATTAAAAAGGTTTATAACATTCATCATATGTGGAAAGTTGTGATGTCTTGGATAAGACAAAGACCAACTTGGACCAATTTATGAAGTGTTTTGATAAAAGCTACACTAACTCTTGAATATTTGTTTGTCAAGAAATGGTTATTGACAAGAGAATCTTTTTTGTCAAGGAGTCAGTGGGAGTCTTAATGGTCTTGAAAGGCTTCAAGAACAAATCAAAATAGACCTTATCGATCATCACTAGCACACGAGTTGAGGTTTACAACCTATCATGTTGACATTATTTTGTTTCTGTACTGTTCCAATTAAGTTAATTATGCATGTGAGTTCTGTGAGTTCTCATTTTGAACGCATAAAAGGCAAGGAACCTTAATCAATGAAAGGTACATTGATAGGAAAGGGTGAGCTTCTTAACTACTTGGAAGACATGGTGGGCAGCTGTGCTACCATAAGGCAAGAAATCAAGATTAAGAAAGTTCGGTCCATATGAGTTTGAATTTGTCGTAAACTTTGGTTTTAACAAATTCACATGGATAGGAACACATACACCGTTTAAATCTAAGTGTCATAAGATTTACTCCTTCATGAAAATGATTGTGAGGAAATGTTTTCACTAAGAAAGAGTTTAAGAAGATAGTGATTGTAAAATTGCATTCTCAAATTCGATTATGGTTACGGTATCCCTTTCCATGATTTGAATTGTGAGATTTGGCAATTAGTCTTAATTGTTTAGACACACATATGAGCTATCTAAGGCAAAGGTGTATAAGTTTATGAAGCCTTGATAAAGGATTATCAAAGCACTAGGTATTAGAAACATGAACTTAAGAAATTCAATAAGTATTGTTTTTCTGAAAGTTAAGATGTTTCTGAATACATGTCAAAGCTAGTGGGAGCATAAGTGTTATGTTTATAATAATCATCATGATAGTGGGAGCATAAATGCTATGATTGTATGATTATTAAGGCACGTATTGCATGTTGGCAATATTAATTATAGAAACATGAGTTATATCTTGCAAAGTCGTAAGGGTTGTAAAGTTGTTTTGCTATAATTAAGGGAGAGAATATTATGCTTCATTTCAAATCTAAAGGCTTAGGTTGTGGAATGTTAAAAAAATTTAGTCAAAGGAACATAGTGTGTTCTTAAAATTTCGATTATGATTACGGCATTCCTCTTCACAATTCGAATTTTGAGAACATAGCAAATAAAACATTATGGCAGAAGATTGATAAAGTATCAAATCTTTATGTAAGACATTTTGCATCGTGTCCCATACGCTTCGGGTATAGGATCGATTGCAAATGCTTTAATATTTGACCATTCTAAAATTTTCCAAATGTCTAGCGCATTTAGAAGGAAAAGGGACTAGAATCGGTTTTGACTAAAATAATTAAACAACTATCAAAGGACAATCCAAAGTTCGACAAGGATTGGTTGCTTGTGAGTAGTTGGAAGCATGGTATTGGATGGATCATATCGACATTATTATGAATAGAAAAGATTCTATTAAGAATGAGTTGTCATATGGAAAATAAGGAAATGTTTCCATATTGGATGGACCATATCGACATTATTACGAATAGATAAGATTCTATTAAGAATGATTTGTCATATGGAAAATATGGAAGCGTGTCCATATTGGGAATTGAATATTGAAAACATACGACTAGATTAGAAACTTTTATGCAAAAGGATGTTCAAAGAATGTACTTTGAGTGAGAGACATCACGTCTATGGAATTGTCTTGTAACAATCTCCGATAGATGACTTTGTAATTTCATTAGCAATAGTCTTTGTGACTTTGGTGAAGTGATATTACAAATGGATCGTTGCATAAAATGTTAGAATCTAGCATATTCTATAAGTAGCAAGAATTTGAGATTCTTTCACTTATGGAGAAGGATTAGGAGTTGTGAAATAAGAATGATTGGAAATGTGTTCAATTTGATCTATTTCATAAAGTAAGAACCATAAGTAAACATTGTGTGCATGCTAAGAGCATGGGACGAGTGTAATAATTCAAGTAAGAAGTTGATTACCCGAAACGACAAATAATGAGTAATCGATATGGTGATAAATAAAAGGTGTTTATTTATGCTCAAAGGTTTGAGGCCATATGGGATTAGTATTATTCTTGTGTTTCACTTTGCATGTTTTGACTTCCTGAATAATTTAATTGGTTAAGAACAGTCAAATTATTCAAACGAGCCACAGTCGTTCATATGTTGGAAGTAGGTATGAATAAAGATTGTCGTGAATTGGTGTGTGGATTGTCTAAAGAGTATTAGACATAAGAAAATGTTTGTTGCAACGTTCATGAGTGCTTATGAATATGATTTGAGCATTGGATTAAACCCACGCTCACTTGGATCACTCCATGGATTGTATCACGAGTGATTGGTGAGACGATAACATCTTATATTCTTGAAACCGAGATGTGTGAGTTGTATCTTGAGAATCGGTTGCACATTGATAATATGTAAACGCACTAGTAACTTGGTGTTATAAAACATATTGTTGTGTGTGATTTGGTGAGTGAGTGCAAGTGAGCATTGAATCAAAGCTTATCCGTTCCTTTTATCCAAAGTAGGATAAAAGCGATATCTTTGGGCCCCTCGATGATTTAGTGATGACAAACGTAAATGCTCGGCCGGGCTAGGGCTAATTTGATTTGTTCAATTAGTCAGTCGTCATAAATCAGAAGTCGAGAAATTGTACAAAGAGAATGATTTGAAATCATGTCTTATACGATATCTAGAATGGAGGAATATATGATCCCTTATCTAAAGGGCACGCGTATCTGATAGGATCAGAGTTGACAACGGCTTTGGAAAGCTACGATTGCAGATCAGGATCTGAAGTCATACGCAGAATAGTTATTAGGCTTATCCAAGTGGGAAACTATTGGATTAGTGTGTAAGTCCATAACTATTTTGGTATGTACTTGACCCGATGGTGCATGGTCCTTTTGGGTTGACTTCACCAAAGCAACTTGATAGGATGAATTATGAAGAGAAAGGATTAAATATGATTTATTAATATATTATGAGAATAATATATTAAAGGAGAAATCATATTGTTTAATTAATATTAGTCAAGAATTAATTGGTAATTAGTTTTGTGACTAAAAGAGATTAATTAAACTTAAGGGACTGAAATTGTAATTATAAGATAATTGCAATTGGGCCATGGATTGCCTTATATTAAGGAGTGGACGAATTCTATGGGGAAACCCATAAGAAATCGTCCAAGGCCTTATGGAAAGCAATCCATGGGTTGCTTAGGGCTTAAGCATCCAAATTAGGGTTTCCTTGTTAGATAACCCTAATAGCCTCCTATATATATATATATATATATATATATATATATATATATATATATATATATATATATATATATATATCCCTTATGACCCAAAAACGTGGCTAAGCATCCTTATAGGGTTTCACATGTTTTGGGCAGCCTCCATCCTCTCTCCTCTTCATCCTCTTGCTCTTGGTGTTTGTGAACCATTAGAGGAGTGACATTTGTGACTCTAAGGTTTCTAAAGTCAATACAAGGAGAATTGTGATTGTTATTACTACATAACAATCAAGGTAATATCTTAAACCCATTCTTATGTTAATATGATTACTTGTATGCTAGAATTAGGGTTTATAGTCTTGGATAACTTGCATGTACAATAGAGAAACCTAGATCCAAGCATTAGGGTTTGTATGAGCACATAGGATATTCTTATAGCCAAAACCCATCAGAAAGATGATGAGAAGCCTTGACTTAAACGATGATCTAGTCATCTAGCAGATTACAGATGACAACGAACTATTCTAGACAGTCTGGTGGAATCCTAGCAGGCTCGCAACCTGTAGGTGTTTTTGAACAACGTGTTCACCAGATGAACATTGGCAGCTATGGACTTAGTGCCTTATGAATGGATGTTGGAAACTATGGATTTAGTACCTGATAGATGAATATTGGCAGCTATTGACTTAGTGACTAATAGATAACATCGGCAACTATGGACTTAGTGCTTGTTAGATAAAGCCTGGCAGTGATGGACTCCATGCATATTCCAAAGGACAATCCTTAGGAATAAATGAATGAATGATAGATGATTCGTAGGGTAGATCCTTAAGAATAAATAAGAGAATGGGGATGGGTAATTGGGTTAGTTGTTCGATGATTAAACATAATAACATATTATTATGGGTTGAAAACCCTATGTATTCACAAGGTTTCCCAACCTAACTCACTCAGTTGAAAACCCTATGTATTCACCAGGTTTCCCAACCTAAAGGAGATGTAAATCATTAGTATAAATGAATGTGAGTTCTGTTTATGCTTATGTTTCTGTATTGATGATGACATCCGAACGTTTTAATATAAATAAAATACATTTCTTCGGTAATGCTTTGATAATATCTTTATCATGTTTTCTGGGAACAAATTCTATAATATTACTCTTCAAATTGGATACTCTGATTTTTAAATAAGCATCAATAAATTTTTTAAAATGATTGTGAATTTGGGGATGCCATACCTTCTTCCTCTTCAATACCACAAAACACCATAATAAGCTTTAAGATGCCAACAAGGAAGGGTAGGATTCGTTCTAGGTCAAAAAGGAGTGATGTAGAATGAGGGTGAGCAAACCCTCACCATCACATCCTTGAAATAGGTCACTAGACCCCAAAATGAGGGTCTTATACTCTAGTGTTGTCCACGTCGAGGTCATGCCTTTGCCACATGGTGGTACATCAAAGATACAAATTTTCTTACTAGTTGTGTCCACATTGTGGTGATCCTCCCTACCACGTTGTGGTCACCTAAAAATCCCGCATTTTGAAGGTCAAAAATAACCAAGTTTACAATAGAAGTATTCCTGGAACGGATATTATAAGTGCTATTTTGTGCAATATTTTCTTAGTTAACTATTCTGTTTCTCGGTGATCGCAATTACCATTACTACTTCCGATGGGTTTAAGAATGAGGAAAAGAGGATGCTATTATGAAAGTACAATCATGTACTAAAAATATATGAATGTAGGATGCTATAAAAACAAATAAATGAAAGTAGGTTGCTATTATTTGCTATTTAAATCGAGTTCTATTTTTCCGTATAACTTTTAGCTTTTGGTGATATAAACTTCACAAGATCTTTTGTTTCTACCATTTTTTGTTAAAGATTCTATAACTACACGTGCAAGAATAGGTTGTGACCGTAGAATAAATATGGTCTATGTTTCTTTTTTGATGATTATGTTTACTTTTAGACATAATAAAAAATATAAACTATTAACATACAAAATTAAGTGAGCAGAAAACATGTATAGTCACATGTGTTTTTTTTAACATTGACTATTTTTTACTTTTAGACAAACACAAATAATTAAGTTGTAACCATAAATTTTAGATACCCACAAGAAATTAACCGTGTCCATTAAAATACTTAAATCACATCTTATAGTCACACTTTTTTTATTTTACTATGGATATTATTTACTTTTCGAAATGAATAATAATATAACTTGTGGCTATAAAATATTTATAAATATAATTTTTTTCTATTAACATGACCGTTGTTTATTTTTATACATGCCTAAGAAATTAAACTATGATCATAGACATTATAGTTATAGCTTTTTACAACATGACTAATAATTATAATAAGGGAAAATGACTTAAAAGCCCAATAAAGTTTTCAAACCCTTCAACAAACCCAATTATATTTTGTCTGTTCAAGAAAACCCAACGAACTAACATTTTGTCTAAAAAAGCCCAACTAACGTACATTTTCGTTCACTTCTTATTTAGGGTCAACCGGTTAATGAAAGTCAACGAATGACATGACTTATGACGTGTAATTAAATATTGAAAAATGACTTATGACGTGTAATTAAATATTGGAAAATGACTTATAAGACCAACGAAGTTTCAAAACTGTTCAAAAAACCTCAATCATGTTTTGTGTGTTGAAAAAATCCAACGAACTTACGCTTTTGTTCAATTCTCATTAGAGACAACCAGACTCATTACGTATACAACTAGTTGGCAAATGACATGACATTCTATTTAATGACATGAAATAAACAGATTAAAATTACCCTTTATATATCGATTTAGGGCTTGGAAAAGAGAAAAACGAATGGCATATGTGTTCGATATCTTGTAATAGCTACTTCTTATTATTCCTCTCAATCATTGATGTACAACTTAAGATCTACAAAGAATATATTTGATGATGAAAACCCTTGTGGATGTGGACGCCCTTTTGGATTTGGACATCTAGAACGGAGGATCATCCAGAGAATAATGTTTAGGGCTTGTTCGAACAGATGAGTAAGTGTAATTTTCCGATATTTAATTATACATCAATATATAAAGGACAATTCTAATATGTTTATTCTATGTCATTAAATATAATGTCATGTCATTTGCCAACTAGTTGTATACCTCATGAATCTGGTTGCTTCTAATGAGAATTGAAAAAAAAAAAAAAAACGTAAGTTCGTTGAGTTTTTTTCAACAAACAAAACATGATTGGAGTTTTTTGAACGGTTTTGAAACTTTGTTGGTTTTGCATTTCATTTTCCGATATTTATTTACACGTCATAAGCCATGTCATTCGTTGACTTTCATTAGCCGGTTGACCCTAAATGAGAAGTGTAAGTTAGTTGGGTTTTTTTAGAGAAAAAATTAAGTTCGTTGGGTTTTCTTGAACAGACAAAACATAATTTAGGTTTTTTGAACGGTTTGGAAACTTCGTTGGGTTTATCCTTCATTTTCCCTTATAATAATTATGACCCTTTGATTAGATAATATAATTTACTTGATTATATAAATTAATTACATTTTCGCTGGATTTTATTTCTGTGACTAATTCCACCCTATGACTTAGTCACATACAATTAGGAATCAGTGGACCTTATATGTCATTTTGTCCAAGTTAATAATTATCACAGGATATTTATCGACATTTGTTACAGTACTTATATAAAACAGTGGCTAAATGTGTGAATTATGGTTGATTTTTTATCTAAAATATTACCAAAGATATTAGAACCTTATTAATGAGTTTTAGTCCGAAATAAGCAATATGACCACTGTTTTGACAAAACTGTGATAAAAATTTATTTTTGTACTAGTTGGACTATTTTTTAGGTTAGTCTAATAATTGGCCTAAAACAAAATACATACCGTAATTAAGTACGTCGAATTTTTATTTAGGTCACGAACCCACGAAAACCGCATGCATGTACTATATCATTGGACATGCATACCGAATTATATGTACTACATTAGTGCTGAAATTTAAAAAGAGTCTACAAAATAGATGCGTTCTAGATGTTTGCAAAAGGAAGTGATGCTAGTCTTCCCAATTGTGATTTATGGGTACAAGGAAAAGTGGTAATTTCTTTCGGACAAGCAGGGAACCCTCTTCTACCATGTCCAAATCTTCGTTCTTCACTCCGCCAGGGATTTTCCAATCATACCAATACAACAAGTTTGCTATGGTGAACTCTATAGTCGCTGGAGCTGTCTTCAACGCTGGGCAGGTTCTTCTTCCCCCTCCAAAAGGAACCATCTCATAATTTCCCCCTCGGAAATCCCCCTCAAGATTCTCAAACCTTTCTGGGTAGAACTCAGCCGCATTCTTCCCCCATGTGCTTGGGTCTCTTCCTATCACCCACCCATTAATGAAAACCATCGTCTCAGGAAGCACGTCATAACCACCAATTTGACAATGGCTTAAGCTTTCATGTGGGAGCAACAATGCCGCTGGAGGGTGCAATCTTAGTGTCTCTTTCACCACCATCTTCAAGTAGGTCATTTTTGTGACATCCATTTCATCTAGCTTTTGTTTTCTCCCTGCGCAATTTCGGATTTCACTTTGAACCTTTTGCATCACTCTTGGATTTCTAATGATCTCGGACATTGCCCAAACCATCGTTGCAAAAGTTGTATCAATTCCTCCGATAAATATGTCCTGAAAACTTATTTAACATTAGTTACATAAACAATTGAACATCAAAAAGAAAAAAATGCGATGTACCATTATAAGAGCTTTGATTTCTTCTATAGTAAACCGATCGTCATGGGAAGCATTTTCTATTGAAGACAACTCAAGCAAGGTATGGAGAAAATCCTTTTCATCATCATCAACCTTGCCTATATGATTCTGATGGTCATCAACATACGTCTGGATGTAGGCATCAAGATTACTAAAAAGTTTTTCCAGCATATGATTCCTACCACTAATTTGGTCTACTATTGGACCTAACCATGGAAACAAATCACTTAACGATGGATCCAATAATTCCATGACTTCATCAAGCATCACTTCTAATGAAGGACCCTTGAGTAGTTGTTCTCGTTCTCTGTAGTTCGAACCAAAGGCCACCTTACAAATCATCGCCTTTGCTATTGCTAAAAACAACTCGGTTATGTTTACAGCACTGTTTGATGGATGTAAGGATATAGACCGAAGCATGATCTCGACCTCTGTTAACAAAACATGGTTAGTAAGTCTAGCCCTCTTGGGACCCACGAATTCAGACACCAAAACCTTGCGCATCTTCCTCCAGTGATTGCTGTGAGGCGAGAAGGCAGCGTCCACATAGTTGTATGTTAGTAGCTTAGTGGTCTTGGATATTGGACGAGAACAAAGTATCTGATCTTGATCTTTAAGGACTTCCATGGCCATGGCAGAAGAAGAGATTATAAGGCAAGATCTTGTGCCAATATTGAGAAGCATAACTGGGCCATATTCTTGGGAAAGTTGCCAAAAGGCTAGATGACGAGGTTTACCTAGTAGTTGATGCAAGTTTCCAATTATCGGAAGCTTTGGAGGATTTGGTGGAAGCTTAGGGGAAACCATGGACGACCTATTAGATTTAAGAGTATAACGACAGATCCAGAACATGGAGAGGACTAGTAGTGCTGTGAGAAGCCATGAAGAGAAGATAGAAAAGATCTCCATGTGAGATGTGACTTGTACTTTTGAGCTTGTTTGATTGCCTTATGCCAAGTGTACGTACGTTCATTTATAGTGCAGCCTTCAAGCTTGGAACATAAATTATTGGATGAATGTTGCTAATGGTCACCTTTGGTCGTATTTTTTTTTTTAAAGAGTTATACTACAGTATTTTTTGCCTACTTATTGGTCAGAGTTAAATAACACGTATTACATTTTTTCCTTATAAGGTGGAATTAATTTTTTATATATAAGTTTAGTCAAAGTATATCTGATTTAACCATAGTTATGAATGAGTAAATTGTCAATGAGTATTTATTAATGCATAGAGAAAAGTACTAAAACGACTTTTTCTATTCATACTTTCAAATGAAAAATATAAAAGTATATGATAAGTTATTGACTTATTTATATTCATACATTCAAATGAAAAATATAAATAGATAAGAATAATTATTATCTTACTTCAGTATATTCATTTTATTTCAGTCAAATAGGAAAATTCAAGTCAATAAACTAAATAGGTAATTTAATCTCTCTCTCTCTCTCTCTCTCTCTCTCTATATATATATATATATATATATATATATATATATATATATATATATATATATATATATATATATATATATATATATATAGGGGTGAGATCAGTTGAAAACTCATAGTTTCTCAAGAACCCGAGAACTAAAAGTGGAGCGTTAGATCAAAATTAATTAATTAAGGACATGATCGTCATCTTACCAATCTCATTTAATGTTTAATTTTTTTTTGTGTTATTGACAATATTAATAGAAATTTCTAAAAATTTACATAATAAATCAAATTTTCGGAATTTTTTTAAATAGTATTTGTCGATTTTTTATAAAAAAGTGTAGATGTTTTAATTTTTTTTTATATAGAAAACATGAATTTTTGAAAAAAAAATTGAAAAAAATATGTTTTTTTTAAAAAAAACTGCAAGTTTTTTTAAAGCATTTAAAAATCAATAATTTTTTTTAAAATGGAATATTTAAAAAATACTATAATTTTTAAGCAAAAAAAATCAACATTTTAAATACATATATGCATATTTTTTACAAATGCATATATGCATATTCCATATACTATAATATTTGTAAGGAAATCATAAGAAAACTCATTTTATTTACTAATCTATAAACACAATAGATTAAGTATTTTATTCGATATTAAAAAATTTAAAAAACAAAAAAAATGCTACAAAATTTCATAGTGTTTTCATATCTTCGTGCCAATATTTCCATATTTTATTCAATTTATCATTTTCACCTCTTTAATATTCACCACAATTTCTTCCAAATCTAAAAGAAAATAAAAAAAATGATTGATGTAAAAACACTTACAAAAATACATATGTGATTTATATGTGATTAACATATGAATCACATGCGATTCACATATAAATCACATTTACATATGACATCATATGTGATTCACATGCGAATCACATATGATTAACATATATATATAAATCATATGTGATTCGCATGTGAATCACATTTGGCTCATATGTGAATCATGTATGATTTACATGTGAATAACATGTTATTTACATGTGAATCACATGCGATTAATATGTAAATTATATGTGATTCACATGTGAATCACATATGATGTCATATATAAATCACATGTGATTTACATGTGAATCATATTTGATTTACATGTGAATCAAATGTGAATCATTTGTGATTTACATGTAAGTCACAAATGATGTCATATGTAAATGCGATTAATACGTGAATTACTTTCCAAAAATGACCAAATTATTAACACAACATAAACATAGTACATAAACGATTACAAAATTCAAAGAAAAGAAAACTTACAATTTGGATCCATGGGTATGAGATCCTTACACACTTCTATGATATTGAAAACTTCTACAACTCCAAACACACAGACAATACTAAAGGAATTTAAGGAGAGATATGAGAATTTTTCGGATGCCTTCTTCAAATGAGCAAGGCTCTATTTATAGGAAGTCTTCGGACTTGAAACCCGGACTTCAACATCAATTAAGTCTTGGAAAATGGTTTTGTTTTCTTTTGATAGAAAAATCATTTGGTTTTATTATTTCAGTCAGATTCCCTGAAAAATGACTGCAGAGATTCCACTTAATTTGCAGAGATTCCATCTTCTTTGGCTGGATCCGATTTTTTATTGGTTTTGTCTTTTTTCGTTCTTCTTGCTCGATGCACCTTCTTTGGAGTGAATACTTGCAGCTTCATTCATTAGTTGATCATCTTGTTCTTTTAAACTAATACCATCCATATCTTCATTATCGAAATATCCTTGTGAGGAATGTTGTCATCATCTTCCATCGAGAAATCTGTTAATATTTTTTCTCGTTTTTGGATTAGTTTATTTAGTTCATCATGGGAAATAATTGGATTTTCTCTTAATATTTTTTTCTGTATAATGGATCGTAGCAACTCATCTTCATTATTAGCCTGGGTATCCACCTCAGGAGACCTTAATTTTTGATTATTGTCATGCTCTGCTAGAGCATCCATAACTTCACCAATGATATCTTTAGGGTCGAATTTTTGCCACCATTTAACCCAATAAGTTCTTTTCAAGGAGGGTATATTAGCATAGTTTTGTCCAACATGTAATCTCCAGGCCCATATCCATGGCACCTTATATTTTGATACAAATAAAAGCAAAGCTTTGTTTAACACTAAGGACATATCTTTTCCCTTTATTTGGGGATGAATATTACAAAATATTTCAAATGCCCTTTTTAGTTCTTTTGGGAAAATTTCTTGTAGAGGACATAGTCTCTCCCATGTTGATAAGAACCAATTTGGAAAATCTGTATTAAGATCAAAGTCTTTAACAAACGTAAAGAACCAACTATGGCTTCTAGTTAAATTTTGATGATAAAAAGCATATTTCCATGCTTTAATATAATCCCAATATGTAATACTACATTGATTTTGGCTATTTTCGCTTGTTACAATCCTTAATTGATTTGGACTTGTACCCCATTCATTTATGGGCATGATTTTTACAATTTTTGCCTTGTTGAAGGCAATTGTTTCCTGGCCCCTGTCGACAATTTTTATTTTATGATCAAAGATGACGGATCCTGTCATTTTCAAAATTTGTTCATAACAGTCTCTGGTTTTCCTTCCTTCCAAAGGGAAGTAACAATAGGGCTCAAAATATTTGTGACATAATTTGTAAGGTTCATCGCGACACCTTAAGTCAGTTTCTTCTAATTCAATGATATCATCCATTATGTTAAATTTTTGATTCATAAATTCATTTTGTGCTTCGGATAAGAGAACGTCCCTTATAGTTTTTGAAGAACCCTCTGAGTTCTCCTGAATTCTTGGAAAATTTGTATTATTGAAGGTTGGAATCATTCTTCCCCTTCCCATACCTCTGTATGAGGCCCTTCCACAAGTGCTTCTTGCTCCTCGCATGACTGGGATCCCTGTAAAAATTCACGGGTTAAATAATCAGGTAGAGAATTTGATTCTCCTTTTATATATTCAATCTTAAAATCAAATACTGATAAAATTGCTTGCCAATGAGCAAAAACTTGTTTGGAGACAAGGTTTCTAACATCTTTATCTATAACTTCTTTTGCTGATTTGCAATCAATTCTTAATAGGAATTCTTGATTTAGTAAATCCTCTTGAAATTTAGAAATACATTTGACAATAGAGAGCATTTCTTTTTTAATAGTTGAATAATTTTTTTGCGTATTATTCCACTTCCCAGAAGTAAATCTGACTAATTATTCTTTATTTTTGTGAGGATTTATTTGTTTTAGAATGCCTCCATATCCGATATTAGAAGCATCTGTTTCTACTACCTTTTTCCAATTTTCATTTGCTAAAGAAAGACATGGGATCTTTTTTACTTTAAGCTTAATTAGTTTTACCGCTTTAGTATGATCTTGTCCCCAAGGAGGAGGGCTTTTCTTTAAACGATCATAAAGTGGAGCGCTATCTATAGCAAGATCTTTATAAAAGTCAGAAATATAATTTAGACTCCCTAGAAATCTTTGCAATTGAGTTTTATCTTTAATTTTGTCAGGAAAATTATCTGCAAAGTTTATAGACCTATCAATTGGAAGATATTTTCCTTTTTCAATCTCATGACCAAGGAAACGAACTTTTGTCTGGAAAATTTTCATTTTCTTCTCCGAAATAACTAACCCGTTATGTTTGGCAATTTGGAAGAAAATATTCAAATGCTTAAAATGTTGATCAATATTTTTAGAAAAAACCAAAATCTCATCAATATAAACAATCATGAAATCAGAGTAAACATAGAATACATCGTTCATAATATTTTGAAATTCTGAAGGGGCATTTTTTAGTCCAAATGGCATAATATTCCATTCATATTGACCAAACGGTACAACAAAAGCGATCTTGTATCTATCTTCTTCATGAATTTGGATTTGCCAATATCCTGATTTAAGGTCGAACTTTGAGAAAATAAAAGCCTCATCTGGACGGCTTAGAAGGTCCTTTTTATTAGGAATTGGATAACGAATCCATTTTAGAACTTTATTGAGAGGTTTATAATTTATTAGTAGTCTCGGGACCCCTCTCTCTTTTTCGTAATTTTTATTCACATAAAATGCTGAACAACTCCATGAAGATTTACTTTTTCTTATTAAATCCTTTTCTAATAATCCTTGAATTTCTCTTTTACAGAAATCAACCATTTCTTTGTTCATTTGTATAGGTCGAGCCTTGGTGGGAATATCTTTGTCATTAAAATCATTTTCATAACGTAGACGAACTATATGTTTTTTCCTTTCCCAAAAAGCTGAAGGAATTTCACTACAAATTTCTTCTCTCATTCGGTTTTCTAAAGCTTTTATTTTTCCTTTTATTAAAGGATTTTCTAAACTTGTTTGTAGGTTGCAAACCTTTATTTCATTTATTGAAATTTATTTGATTTTCTTTGAAAACGAGTTCCCTCTTTAATTCATTTATTTTGCTACTTCTCGGTTTTGTAATAAATTTAAATAAGATTTTCTTTCCTTGTAAAGTTGTAAGTATTCCATTGGAATCTATTCTTTCCATAGGTTTAATTTGGTGTAAAAATGGATTTCCTAGGATTAAGTCTTGTGATAGTCCTTTCATCACAATAAAATCATTTTTTAGACATATCTCATTGTTACAAACAAAAGCATTTTTTAATTTATAGGATAATATCATCTTTGTTCCATTAGCTGCGGTGATATTGTTTTTATACCTGAGTTTATCAAAATATTTAGTTGGAATTAATCCTTCTTTTATACAATTCATATCAGCGCCACTATCTACTAATGCAATTACTTCTAAACTATATTCCTCATTTATAACTAAATTAATCTTAATATACCATTTTTGATAGTTTATTTCTTGAAGAAGGAAGTTATCGAGTTCGGTTTCGTTTTCTATTTCTTTTTTTAAAATTCTATCTTTAGTAGTTCCTATGTTAATAATTTCTTTTCCCTTTTCCATCTTACTAAGTCTGGTTTTGATTCCTGCCATTTCTTCTTTTAATATATTTATTTCGTATTTTAAATCATTAGTAGTTGGCTCCTTGGTAGGTTGAGTATGAAATCTGTTTAATACTTCATCTAAAGAGTATGAAAATCGTTCTATTTTTTCATTTTTATTTTCTCCTGATTTTTCATATTCAATAAGTCTTTTTAGTGCGTTACATTTTTTTTTGAGGTTCTTCTATTTGCTCAATTAGATCTAGAATGAATTTTTGTTCATTAGTTATTACATTTATGCTCAAACCATTCATATCTAGAATGGATTTGTAATAATCAATCTTCTTACTACATTCTACACACTCAAAACTATTATCAGTGTTACTATCTGAACTTTCTAAGATGATATCAAGACTCTCACTATCTGGGTAATCTGTCGAGGATTCATCGTCACTGTTTTTTATTAGCTCACATACTTTTCTTTTGATATCTTCATCAATTTATAGTTCTTGGATCTTTTTCTTATAATCATTCTTTCTTCTAGACCAACAGTTATTTGTGTAGTGACCTTTTTTACCACAATTGTTACAAACTATATCCTTAAATACCTTTTTAGATTTTCTTCTTTCAAATTTATTAGGTTCTCCTTTAAACCTTTTCCTCTTTTTCTTTTTGTACGTTTTAGTGTTTTCTGTGTATATCTTTTTATTTTTTGTGGGGGCTGGTCTTTTTGGTATATCAAAAGCAAATTGATCACAAAATTGACCCAATTCTTTTCTACTTCTAAGTCCTTGTTTCTTAAGTTGGGCTTTAAGATTTAGATCATTACACAATGACAAGCCTTCACTTGTGCATTCTGATATGATATCACCATATGTATATTGATCACAAGGAATTGTTCCTCCATGACGTGATGAAATTCTATTTCTAATTCTTTCGGCGAAAAGAGGGGCAAACCGCTGATAAATTTTTCATTCCAGAATGAATTATTAGCATCATTTCGAAGCATGATTTTTGCCAAGAAAACATCTTTATACCATCTAAAATGGGTTAGCGTGGGTCATTTTAGGTTCATTATTAATCCTTTATTTCTTTCTTGATGATTTTGTGGTGTTCCTATAAAATGTTTTACTATTGCATTTATTAGACAATAAACAGCATCATCTTCTTGTACCTGGACTGAATGCGTGCCTTCTTGTTTTATAACTATTTTTTTGCGTACAATATTTCATTTTGTTGAGAGGCGGTAAGGATATTATCCCACCATCCTTTTAGACTTCCTATAAAACCTGATGCTATCATTTTTGCACAAGTTTCATCTTTATTACCTATTAATTTTGAAGCAGTAGCATATAACAACATTTTATTCATATAATTTAAGACTTGGTATTCTGTCATTCCGTCTATGTTCCATTCATATATTTCTTTGGGATTATAGCTTACTTGAGCTGTCAAAGCTTCTTCTTCATAAGTTAAGTCTAATGGGCTAGGCCTTGGATAATAGTATCTTCCTCCAGTTAGCTGTATTTGAGGTCTTGTGTCTTGTATTTTGTTAATTTGTGTATTAGACATAAATTGTTCTTCTAATTTTTCTATATCTGATTCATCACAATCACTATAGTTTTCATTTACTACTTGTAATTTTCCTATTTCCATATTTTTAAACTTTTCAGTAAGTATATCTAAAAAGTCTTCACTATTCTTTTTCCCTAGACTATATTCTCCAGGTTTAAACTGAATTGTTGATTTAATTATTGGTACATAAGTAGTAGGGTTTTTGTATTCTACATTTTTTGGAGTAGTTTGATCATCTAGTTTTTGTTTTATTCTTTCTAGGTGCTTTCCTAGAGTTTGAATACTTAGATTAGTATGATTATTTTGCTTAAAGATTTTATTTATATCATTAGAACAAATTTCTCTTTTTTTCATCTAAGGTTTTAGCAAAGGGGGATGCCTCAAAACCTTCTAATTTTATTGGTTGTGGGGGTGGATGCACAGATCTTATTTTTTTACCTTCTATGGTTTCCCAAGTTTCTATATGATCTATTGTTGGATTTATATTGTGTTTTGTTTTCTATTTTATATACCATATAGCAAATGGTATGATCTGTTTTTCTTCTTCAATATATTCATAAAACTCATCTTTTATTTTTAGTATTTCTTCTTTATTAAACTTGTTAAAAAACCAAGTTCTAAAGATCATATATTTGTCTTGCATGAATTCTTTATGTATCTCTATTTTATTGTACAACATAATTCATATCTGTGGTTGTCGGGGATCCTCCCTCCGATTTTTCTTCATATATACTATGTGGAATACTTTGATTAGAGTCTTTTAGGCCTCTGAATTGTATATTATCATCTATAATGTTTTCTTCCTTATTTCTTTTGTAAGGTATATTATTACACGATGAAGACCTTTGTAAAAATGAAACCGATTTTTTGTCATATTCAGTGACTTTAAACTGAGTTTTCCTACCACTATTTGCGAAGACAATTTCTACATCTCCTTCTGGAGTTTGCAATATTTGATCTAGTTGTCTATTTTCTACAGGTTGTGGTAGAGTTGCTTCTGCTAGAATCCAGTTTTCTGGTAACTGGATATTTTCCCAAGAGATTGCCCTTGGAGTTCATCCCATAAGGTTTATCTTAACAAGTATTTCTTTTATTTCCCGTTTGTTTGTTTCTTGTAGTTGCTTTACTTTACTAGTTAAAATGTTTAAAATATTCAATAATAACAACAATAATAATAATAGGCTAATAAAATGAATGCAGAATTAGAAAATGATGAGAAAATGAAAAGAATATGTGCATGGAGCATGCCACCCATGCCAATAGAAAAAGTATATAAAATACCAATAATGGATTTCAGATCAAAAAAGATAATTAATTTGGTAGAAAGAACAATACCTATTCCTGAGGGATACGAACAAATTGAATTATTTAATCCTTCTGTCTATAGATTTAAAGATATGTATCAATTTTTACATATATGATTAGTTCAAGTTAGTCTAAAGCCTTCGATTAGAGAAGGTTTAAATGCTTGTTTGATGGTAGCCTTAAGAGATTGTAGGCATTTAGACTTTGGAAACTCACTACTAGGACTTGTAGAAACGAGTCTTTGCAATGGTCCAGTTTATTTTAATTGCTTCCCAAATTTCCCTGTTTCGTTAACAGATCCTCATATATTAAAAACTTTAACCTTAGTATACTAGATGATTTCATCATCTCAAAAAAGAATCATTGATTAAAAATGTATATGCAAATGCAATATAAAGCCACAGATCTCCTCAATTTAGGTTAACGTTATTAGAATTCATTGAATCTTTGTCCTTAAGGCAATAAGTTTGTGCAAATTCTGGTTTCTCATATTCGTATTTGATTTGATTCGACAAAACTTATGTTTATTCAATGCCATTACAATTTCAAGTCAATGATTCGGTTCCTATTTTCCTTTAAACTCAAATTCATCAAAAAAAAAAAAACGATACATCAACATATTTTAATGATCAGATTAATCGTTAACAATTTTAAGAAGTTCGTTCTCATTTTAAAAAATAGGTCGTGACAAGTAACATGAATGAAGAGGAAATTCAAGCATACATCTGGCGATCTGAAGATGGAATCAAACTGTTTTTTTAATTCACATCTCTGGAAAATACTTTTAGTGGACAGGGGAGAATGAACACTTATGCGTGAAGTAGATCAGGATCTATGGAATGATGTCGATCTGTTGATTTATGGATTTGTTGTCAATAATTAGAGATTGACAATTGTGGATTGGAAGTCGTTGTTGGTTGTCTGATTGGAAAATCATCCGGAAATAGAAGCGATAGTTTCATAGCCACCAATGTACATTGTCGACAGAGGAAAGACTTGTCGTAACAATGTAAATATCGGTTTGTTGAAGGTGGTGAAGGAAATTCGAGCATATATTAGATATGTTGATTTTTGGAATGACGCCGATTTGTTGATTCACCGATTAGCTATCGATGATTTGAAGATTAGGTATTATGGATTAGAAGACGTTGTCACTCAGAACAAATTCCACCATCACAGCCTTCTGACTTTCTTTTTCTTCATCTTTGTTTACATGTCTGATCGGAAAATCTGCAACAATGGCAATTGATGGAGGCAGGAGGAACCGAGGAAGGCGATCAATATGTGAGGCATAAATATTTAGGGGATATAGAATTTATGTGCGTGAGAGAGATAACTTTAGATAATCAGTATCTTATTCCAAATATATTTTACCCAGATTACCCTCATATCCTTCAATTTTAAACACAAAAACCCATTAGATTTGAGCGTATTTACATATTATGCCAAAAATCATCTAAGTCATCCAAATAATTGATCCAACGCTCTACTTTTAGTTCTCGGGTTCTTGGGAAATTATGAGTTTTCAAATGATCCTCCCAATATATATATATATATATATATATATATATATATATATATATATATATATATATATATCAAGGTTGTCAGGATCAGGATCGTATGTAGGATCGTTTTTTGGTTTGCAAGATCGGGATCGGGATCCTAAAATCCTAGAAAAAAAACATAATTTTAACATGAAAAATATCTCCAACATCAAGTTTTCCATTCTAAAGCTACAAAAAGATTAGTCACAACATAAGTACCATTTAATATAGTCTATGTTAACAAAAAGTACTACATCCAAATCATCCTCGTGTTCTAAATTCAATATAAATTTAAAATATTAGTCACAACAAAAACACCATTTAATCTAGTCCAACATAACAAACTGTGTATCCAAATCATAGTCCTCTTCTAAATCCAAAATATCTTCTCATAAATCTCTTCCATCACCTGCACCTGCAATTAAATGTAACCAAGACATATCAAACTAAAAGTTAGAACGTTCATTTATAATTTTAAAATAATGGAATAAAAAAATAACTCATGAAATTGATCTCTTATAGCCCTTTTGAGGAAAATCATCATCTTCATTAACATCATGATTAGAAGACATTTTTTCAGTAATCCACTCATCGTTAAAACTAATTTCATGAAGATTTAATGGCTCAAGTCCATCATGCCCTTTTGCTTTATTTTCATGTCTTCCATTCAGCTTCAAGTTGTACATAACATACACACGATCATTCATCTTTTGTTGTTGTAGTTGGTTTCTTCTCTTAGAATGTACCTATATACCACATAAAGAAAAACCCAAATTATTATATAAGGATATATTAAAAGTAACATTAACACATAATGTCGTTATTTTTTACTGATAAGTTAACACCTCAAAGGCACTCCAATTCCTCTCATAACTGGATGAAGAACATGTCTAGCTCAATATTCTCATTGCAAAAAATTTCAGCTCGGGCGTGTCATCTCCATAGGAATCCCACCAATCAACCGGATATTTTTCTTTCCTTATTAGCTTAGCTACATTAAAACCAAAGAGACCTCTTGCATTCGTGAATTGATCAAACTGACAATCAATGATCTTCGTTAGGTTCTTATCAGTACCACACATTCTTTCTAGGCACATGTAAAATCCACCTTTGATCCAACCATTTTTCTTGAAATCATCGCTATATTGCATCTGTGGGTTCAAGTAATAACCTGCCACATGTTTTGCCCTATTCATTTGATTATACCATCTATCATCAATGATATCATCAATAGTTCCATACCTGAAAATATATGTAAAATATATGAGTTGTTGGTCTAAAATTAATTCTGAAAATATAAACAAATAGCAAAAAAATTACCTTGTTTGGATATCTTTGAAGTTTTCTTTAATTTCCTTCTTTTCATTAACCAAGGCTTGGTAAATGAAACCCATAGCTGGTTTAGAATCTGAACCAACCAATCGAAGAACCGTCATTAAGGGTTCCGCGGCCCTAAGACATGTGATAGCTGATGACGAAAATCCTGCAGTGTCCATAACTATATCCTCAACATATATTCCGGTGTTATTCCTTGCATAGTTAGTAGACAACCATTTTTCAGATGGAAAAAACGAGATCAATGCACCTTTCAGCTCAAACAAGTGACCAAGTGTAAGATAAGATGCGACAAATCTTGTTGCTCCAGGCCTAAGAAGCTCTTTCCCTTTTGTAACCTTGTTGCTCTTTCAACAAACAAATTAGTCATGACCTATAATAAATTAAACTTGTTATAACTTATAACTTATAATCAATAAAGTAACTTATATAAAAAAAATAAAAAGGTAAGAACCAATTGTAACCTATTATAGAAGAAACTTGTTATCTTTCTTCCCTTTGTAATTGCCACCTTATGTTCTTCAATGTTTTTCTCAAAATCCCCTAACATTAGATCTATACAATGAGTTGCACATGGTGTCCAAAATAGTTTCTTTCTCTTTTGTATCAACATCTCCCTAGAAGCATTATCGGTGACCACCTGAACAACATTTTCTTCACCTATTTTTTCAACAAAGTCATCTAACATTGCAAATACTTTCTCCTCCATCTTGATAATGTAAGATGTGTCAATTGCTGCTAAAAATATAGTTCCTCTAGGACTATTTACAAGAAAAGTACATATTGACCGGTTTTTTCGATCACTCAATCCATCACTCATAAGTATGCAACCGGTCTTCTTTCACTCGTTTTTGTAATCTTCCATTAATGATTTGGTGTAATCAACTTCCTTTTTCAACATTGTGACCTGTATTTCATGGTAAGAAGGAGGATTAAGGCCTCTCCCAAATTCATCAACCATTTCTATCACTTTTTGAAACTCATAAATTTTTACACAGTTAAAAGGGACGACACTTATGTAGAAAAACCTTGAAATTTCTTGGCAAACTCTTTCACGTTCTTCCTTCTTGAAAATAGAATTCATTGTGCTTTGAACCTTTCCTTTTTTTATCACATTGTTTTCCTAGTTATTTCCTGTAGCTTGCCTCTTATAGACCTCATCATATATAGTGGCTGAAAATGCACCTCTCTTTTTCTTTGTTAGCATATCATTCTCTTCCAATAACCAACAAAATTTAAGCCAAACATTTTCACGAACATTATCACAAGGCATGACATTATTACATGTGTGAGCTAAATGGTGTTTGAATCTGAAAAGCCCACCAAAGCATAAAGAGTTACAAAATTTCCACTTGACTTTCCGATCATGCAAATCTAAACCATGCAGCCAAACAATATTAGTTCTAGTGCCGTTAGCATTTTTTCTCATTTTACTTGTTGTTAAAGGTTCACAAGTAGTTGTTAGAGGTTATGTAGAACTACTCTCCATGGTGTTTGAAGAAAAAATGAGCATAATTGTTATAAAAAAATTGAATCAAAGTTGGAAAGTTGAAACAAATAATCTAGTAAATGGCTTTATGCTACCGTGACATGAAAGTAAAGAAAAGAAACAAATATTATGTGAAAAAACTAATAATCACTTCCAATCTTCCATTCTCGTATCAGTTTGTGATTAATCTTGAAAGTTAAAACTTGAAACAGATAATGAAATCTAAACTACTATGGCCAGATATTGAAAGAAAAACGAACATCAAGCCTTATGTGGCAATTCATGGAACAAAAAAGAGGAAGAAAGTTGCAAATATCATGCTCTGTAACAGCTTGTGTCCCACATTCAACTAACTTGTAAACAATAAGGTAGAATTCTAAGCAATGTACTAACTTCGATTTATATTTAAGCAAAATCATATTATTGATGTACAATGTGGTCAATGTCTGAGAAAATCGATAGAAAAGAAGAAATCTCATAACCATCAAATTTATGTATAAGCAAAATCGAAACTCACACAATTGTTGGACAGTCGACACTAACCTTTTACATGATCTTTGAGGTTGATTTTCTCATAGTTGTCATCAATGCTTCATCTGTTCATCAACAGAAGAAAAAGGGAATGTGGGAAATGATTCTAGGGTTACAATGTTACACTTCTCGACTTCTCGTTTTTGTTTGAATGATAGCTGATTGTGTAATCAAGAAAAGGGAATAAGCCAAAGGAGTAAAGAATAAATCCAATTTAAAATGGAGAGTAGGATTAGATCGGATCCCGATCCTATGATCCAACTCCAGATCCTACCTCAAACACGATCCCTATACAATCCTGGTCGTTTTTAATACCTAGGATCATAGGATCATGCGATCCTACGATCCGGATCACAATTTTGACAACCTTGATATATATATATATATATATATATATATATATATATATATATATATATATATATAAATATATACATATATATATATATATACATATATATCTATATATATTAAATGTGCCTTGAGCATTTGAATAATTATGACGACACACATGTTTATGATGACACACTTGGATGCAATGGTACCCTTAGATTTAATGACACACTTGGATTCAATGACCCAGTTGGATGTGATGACACACTTGGATGCGATGGCATACTTGGATACGATGACACTGATATATGATGACACTCATTAGGATGTAGGATCTGACAAAAGACTAGAACATTGAAAGAGGTTCCATGCATTAGAGGTGCCCCTCAAAGGAACCTCGAAGAAGTGTCATGCATAGGAGGTGCCACTCAATGGAACCTCGAAGATGTTTCATGGCAGGAGGTGTCACAAAGTGACAGGAGGTACCACTCAATGGAACCTTGAATATATTCTATACACAAGAGGTTATACCAAGTGTGAAGGTGCCACTCAATGTCACACTATTGCACCGTCATGGTACCTCGCTGATGTGTCATGCACTGGAGGTGCCACAAAGTGATAGAAGGTGCTAGTACGTGACAATGGGTTCCATGCAATGTCATCTTGTGTGCCAATGGTGGGATTGTTGATGCTCTTATAATGCATATCAAGCATTATTGATCTATAAGTTACTACATGGACAATTGTGATTGGTTGACACCATTCATGGGCATCTCATCCCTTGGGCTTGGCCCATTAGGGTTTTATGTCTAGTCCATTCACTATAAATAGGTATGTTTCCTAGTCATTAGAAAGTTTCTTGTATTCTAGAGTGATAGGCGAATCTCTATTGAATTATACTTGTAACCTCTGTTTGAGAGCTCATAAATAAAGAAATACACCTCCTTCCTGTAAATGTATGTCACCTTGACCAAATCACGTAAATACTTTGTATTTTGTGCTTTTAGTTTTGCTTCTTTTCCACTTTACTACCTAAAAATTAGTATCATAGATGTGTTTTGTGTTCCTGTGATTTAAGATGTCTACTCACAAGTTTGATTTGGAGAAATTCAATGGTCTAAATGACTTCACTTTATGGAAGGTAAATATGGCGACTCTTCTGGTTCAACAAGGATATGCGGCCACACTAGAATGAGAGGAAAAACTGCCAAAGGACATGGCAAGTGAAAAGAAGTTGGGGATTCTGACAAAGGCACATAGTGTCATTCGGTTGAGTTTGATAGATGAAGTAACGAGGGTGGTTGTGGATCAAACAACTAATTTTGGGCTATGGAAGAACATTGTGACAAGTACCTAAACAACCCCCTGATTAACAGGATATATCAGAAGCAACATTTGTACACTCTAAGAATGTTGAAAATATCGAAGTCAACAATCATTTAGAAAACTTCAATACCATCATCCTGGATCTATAAGGGTTTGATGTGAAGATTGAAGATGAATATTACGCACTCATTCTCTTATGCTATCTTCCGAAATCATATAAGAATTTTGTTTAGACCATGTTATATGCTAGGAAAACAATCACTATGAATGATGTGAGGGTTTTTTTTAATATCTAGGGAACTAAAAAAAGTTCCACTTGGAGAAAAGTTTCTAGTTCTTAGTTGTTCGCAGGGAGAGAAAGGACAAAAGAGAGGAAATGGGGAAACATAGGGACGTTATGTGCAAAATCAAAGTCTAAAGGTTCATCTAATGCAAAATGTTATCACAACAACGAGAAGGTGCACTTCAAGCAAAACTATCCAAAAGTAAATCAAGTAGTAATAATGTTGTTGCCATGATTCAGGAGAGTTCTAATGAAGTGGGTGATGGTGAAGTACCGCTTGAATGTAAGCAATATCAAGGGCAATGACACTATGTAGATCAAGATGCACAATGGCATGGTCAGCAAGTTTAATTACTGGTATGCTCCAGAACTTCATAAAAATCTAATTTCTCTTGGAACTTTGGCTAAGAATGGGATGAGGTATTAATAACAAATGAGAATGTATAATAAAGCATCAGAAGGACCTTAATTGGGAAGTGGTTGCTTCACATTTTTTTGTAGTTTGCTATTATCGTGGATTCTTTTGCTATTGGAAGCATTTGGGAAGAATATGATAGAATTTCTCTTGTGGTCCCTGTAGTTTCAACATTACTTTTTACCCAAAAACCTAAATCTTTTCAAATTTTGGAGATATTTTTTCGGGATTCCAAAAAGTTGTTATTTTTGCAAAATTTTCCAGCAAAATGAACAATTTTTTTCGTTTCAAGTGAAAAACGGTCCGGAAGAAAGGTTTCTAAAATTGACATATCTTTTTAAAAATTTTCAGATTTGATGTCCCATTTTTGTCTCATATCGAAGGGGTGGCGCTATTGTTTTGCCAAATCAACATTGAGATCTTTCACGTTCCCATTTGGAGTTTTATAAACATATTCTGATTATAAAAAAGGGGAGAGATTCTGATATAGGTATTCAAAATCAAAAGATTTTGGATATTCATGTTGGATTAATGTCTAAGTCCATAACTATAATTGGTAAGACTTGACCTGACCCGACATGGTCCATTTGGGTTGCATGGCATCATGCATTTGGATAGACTAATGAGAGAAGAAACACTTAAGGTTTGCTAATATATTATAAGTTCTAATATATTAATAAGATTATTTAATTAGTATTGATCAAGAATTAATCTAAGATTAATTAAGTGATCAAAAGAAGACTAACTAAATATATGGGTTGATTGTGTAAATCATCCATACTTGTATAGTGGGCTAATGCTCCACGGATTATCAAGCTGGGCTAAAACCCATATGATGCTCCATGGATTCTCCATAGTGTATTTGAACCCATGGATCCAAGGAAATGGAAAGCCATGACAATTAGGGTTTACCCTAATTGTGACACTATATAAAGATCATATTCTTGGGAAAAATCGGCTACTATGTGTGAGAGAAAGGGCTAGCCGATTTTCATGAAGTGTGGATTTCTATCTAATCTATTCCAATTGTATTGGGTGTTGTGTGAACCATTTGAGGTGTCACACTTGGCGCACTAAGCACTCAAGCTTTATGAAGACATTCTACATCAAAGAGGTATGTAATTCTAACTTGATGTATTCATATGAATCAATGTTATTATGCTAGTTAGGATGAATACCTTGGAAAGCTCATATTTGCATGTATAATAGAGAAAACATAGATCCAAGGTATTTAGGGTTGCATGTACACTTAGGAGTGTTAGAATGCTCAAAATCCAATAGTGGTATCAAAGCCTAGGCTTGTCTTCTTGTTATACTTGCAAAATTACCTGAAAAATCGAATTTTGGTGTTGTCTGCACAGCAGACTCTCCGAGTCCACTGATGGACTCACCGAGTCCAAGGCAAAAAAACATCCAACTCGCTGAGTTAGTTCTTGCACTCAACGATTTAGACTCGCAGACAGTATATATTCGACTGTTTTGGCTAGAAATGGACTAGGAACATTACCCTAAGATGTTTTTGGACTTATAAACTTGTTTTTGATGTGGTAATGTTCATGCTAATCCAATTTCAAAGATAATTGTCAATAGATTCATGTTTTGTATTAGTTTAAAAGTTATGCTAATTACATGAAAAAGTTTGATGTGAATTATATTTGTTCATATGAGTTGCTTAGATTAATAGACAAGTTAATTGATTATGTGTTTTCAATCCATTTTAATCTAAGAGTTGATCCTAAAATGTATTTTTGTAACTTGTCCTCAACTTATATGAAAAGTCACATTTAAGTTTCATAAAACTCATAAAAGTTTGCAATGGTTACAAAAAATGAAGAGTCTTGTCCTGAAGTTATGGAGGTTCAAGAGTCACTTCATTAAGTAATAAAATGTGTAACCTTAATTAATTCCATAAGTTACAAAATAAAGAAAAGTTGCATTCTTTTATTAGTTTAAAGTCTTCCATAACTTGTCCTCAAGTTATAGAACTTGAAGTGTCTTTTAACTAAAACTACTTTAAACACATAAGTTATGGAATTAATTAGTTTTGAATAGTTTCAAAACTTGCCCTCAAGTTTTGAAATTTGAAAAGTTTTCTATCATGAATACTTTAATTCCAACTTAAGCCCTTAGAATTTTAAAAGTTAAAATTGAACCCTTATACTTTATAATATTATAAGTTAATTATATATATATATATATATATATATATGTGTGTGTGTGTGTGTGTGTGTGTGTATATATGTATATATATATATATATATATATGTATGTATAAGAGTAAAGTCAGTCTTACTGTTAGTAGGCCTCATTCACTAAGCCGATCTATAAGGGGGGTATAAGGTTACTGCCTATAAAATGGCAGTTTAATGGGTGTCCACTCTCACCCCCCGCTTTCTTGACCGGCGGAGTGTCGTTAGCCGAACGGGTAGGACAAGGACTAGAATTCTCCTTTCATTAAAAGTATTAATGATAAATACTAAGTAACTAAACTCTTATTGATACCCAATCTTAGTTACTTAGGAAAATGTGAATAAGGTGCTAATCCATGAAATTACACGTTGCACTTTGTTTAAGCCGTTAGTGGAGCGTATGTGGTTAACCGACACACTAACCTGGACTTAACAAGGTAGGCAAAGGGTAACTTAATATTTATCATAGCATCGGTGGAGTGTGTGTGGTTAATCGGTACATCGATTAAGGGGTAAATATTAAGGGTAGCAAGTATATTTGCATGGTTACTTCACACCTTGTTTTGTGATCCTCGGCATCTTAGTCACAAAACCTGAAGGGCACACTCGAGATTGAAACATGCCATTGAAAAGTTCAATGAATCTCAAAAGATCTAGGAGTTTCAAATCCAATTAAAACCTAATAATACATTTCGTTTATCTTGGTGGAAATTGGTGAATCGTCATTCGCCTACCTTCAATTATTTTATAGCTTGGATTACGGCATCCCTCTTCTAAGTTATAAAATAGTTTGTTGGGTCCTAGACTTAATATTTCATATTGGGTGTCATATTAGGGACTTTAAATCAACTATCTTGAATATATCCCAAAAGATGTCTGGTTTAGACATTTATGATCTTCCCAAATCTATTGAAACAAGTTTTCCTAAATGAAGATGATGTCCCATGGAAATCATACTTCTTTCACCTCCTCCAATTATTCTCCCTAACCCACAAGTTCTTGAAAATTTTAAGGTCACTCAAGCCCTATTGGCAAGCAAAGGTCTATGTTTGATCACATCTTGGAAATGTGGTCACATATTAACAAGCCGGGAGAGTTGGGTGTCTAAGTCTAGAGGAAGTTGATGATCAATCGCTTTCTAAGTCACATAGTGAGTTCCCTTGGGACACCTATGAAACAGACCATGACAATACCCTTAATGATCTTATCTATTTGCTAAGATCAACTTCCAAAACTTAATGGACATTGACAATGATGACATTGGATATCCAGTAAAGCTCTCTCTTCCCAATGGAAAGGGATCGACCATAGTCAACTCGGTTGACCAAATGGTAAAGAGAGAGGCTTAGTCTGAGATAGTCCCATTATTAAGGGTCCATTTCCAAAGGAAGGGGCATTAGTTGCGAAGCTGCGAATTTTACCTAAGGATGTTAAAGTCAATAAGTTTGACTCTACTTCAAGTAAAGTCCACTATCTAACTTTGCTAAGTTTCTATTCTGAGATTCTTGATACATGATGTGACTGGGTCACGTGTTGATGTTTTAAGAATCAAAGAAAAATGAAGAAACTTAAAGAAAGAATATGTTGAATTTGATCACGTAGATAGATTTCTATCGCATAGTGTGAAGATCAGATTCTTGGGCTGTTACTTAAGAGTTATGATAGATATTGCTTAGGAATAGATAACAACAATTTTTCATATGGATTGTAAGGATAAGTTTTTTCCCCAAAGTTTTAAAATAGGAAAATTTTGATTTTATTTATTTTAAAAATATCCTCACAATGGCCTTTGTGAAAATTTTTGTTGCTTATAAGATTCCATTAAGAGTGAGAGTGGAAATATGAATTTGATTCTTTCATTTTTCGTAATGTCTAAATTTACCAAATAAGGAAAGATTCTCGTCACCCAAGGTTTCAATTGGACCGAAAATTGGAAACATATAAGTTGTAGAGCATGATGGATGAGAACTATCAAGCATTGGAAAAATTAAGACTAACTACTTGTTCACATGGATGTGTGAGTCAAGTAAAGGACTAAGGGATCGAGTACACATTCTTGTGCACTGGTTAAGTCCACCGCAACGATCGATAAGACTATTCGTCATAATTTACTATAGCTCAGTAAATATGATTATACTTACAAGCTTAAGTATAATTCTGAAACATTGGAAAATTTTCAATGTATGACAGAACGAATAAGAAGAATCAAATTAGGCAGAAGGATAAAAGTTTCTAAAATCTGAAAAGATGGGAGAGTACTTTAGTATCATGTTTTAAGATCATCATAATGATTTTGAGACCTTATCACAATGCATCCTCTAAGTGCATTCTGATAGTTAAGAAGAGGAGTTATGATTGTTGAAGTGGTTAAATCAAGAAGATGATTCATACTTCGTTCCAAAAACAATTCTTGGAGTTATACTCTAAGATTGTAACTTGAATGTCATGTCTGAAAAAAGGCTTAAACCACTTGTCAAATGTAAGAGTAAAAGTTTTCTACTCTTGTACATTTGAAATTGGTAAGTTGTGATGTTTTGGATAAAACAAATACCAACTAAGGCAAATTATGTGAAGTGTTTGTCTTGATTAGAATCCACACTATCTCTTGAATATTTGACAAGAGAGTCTTATATGTCAAGAGGATAGTGGGAGACTTAAAGGTCTTGAAAGTCTCAAGAACTAATCAAGAATGAAACCTGAAGTTCTTCACTAGCACACGACTTGAGGTCTATAACCTATTGTGTTGACATATTAGGTGCCCATTCCAATTAAAGTTGGCTTTGCATATGAGTTCTTAGAGTTCTCAATTGGTTGTACAACAACTTGGAAGCAATGGCAGGCCCTTGAGTTGCCAAGTGGCAAGAATTTAAGATTGCACAAGTTCAGTCCATATGATTTTGGAATTGTCACTAATCTTGTCTTGTGATTATGGTTTCGAAAATTCACATGGATAAGAACACATACACCATTAAATCTAAGTGTCATAAGGTTTCTCTCCGATTCATGAAAATGATGGTGAGGAACTACTTTCACTAAGTAGATTTTAGCTAGGTAGCAATTGTGATATTTGCATTCTCAAAGTCGTGAGTGGAGCATGTGTGGTTAACCGCGACACTAACATGGACTTGTCAGAAGTCGCAAAGGTCTGAACAATCGAGACTATGATTTCGGAATCCCTTTTCATAGTTCTTAAAATTGTTTAGACACACATGTGAGTTATATAAGATAAGGTGTATGATATTGATAAAGTTTTATCAAAGAAATCTAGTATTAGAAATCTGAACTTTGGTAAGAAAGTCAATAAAGTATTGATTTCTAGAAGTCCAGCTGATTTTTGAGTACATGTCAAAGCTAGTGGGAGCATAAGTGTTATGATAATAATCATCATGTTAGTAGGAGCATGATAATTATGATAAAGGTTGCAAGTTAGCAATATTAATTATAGAAAACAAAAGGTTTCAATTGGGAAAGAGTTGGTTTGTTATAATTAAGGGAGAGGAAATTATACTTCATCTCAAATCTAAAAGCTTAGATTGAGGTTTTAATCGTATTTAGTCAAGGATATATATATATATATATATATATATATGAATTTCATGTTGGAATGGCTCAACATAAGGAAATTCTATATATGGGTCTATTATTTGCGTTCTAAAATTCGATTATGATTACGGCATCCCTTTTCATAATCTGAAATTATGAGAAATTGACAAATAGAAATATTGTAGCAAAAGGACTGGTCTGGTATCATGTATTTATGTGAGACATCATGAATCGTGTCCCATATGCTTCGGATATAGGATTGATTGCATGTGCTATAATATTCATCCTTTCTAAAATTTTCCAAATGTCTGGGGCGTTAAGAAGGGAAAAGGTCTAGAACTGGATATGACGAAAAGGATTAAACAATTGTTGAGGACAATCTAAGGTTTACCAAATATTGGTTGCTCAAGGACAGTTGGAAGAATAGTGTTAATTGTTGGAAGGAGCATATTGACATATTCTGAAAAAAAAAAAAAAAAGGCAACTCTTGTTCAAAAGTGATAGTCAAAAGGGGAATATGGAAATGATCCCATAGGAGGAAGTTCTTCAATAAATCTATGTAAGATTATGAAACTTAATGCAAGAAGGATGTTTCCAAGGAGTTGATCTCCTTTGGAATGCTTTGTAATGTTTGTTGTCAAGTCTTTGTGACTCAGTGCATAATCATTACAAGAGGATCAATGCATATAAGTTTAGAATCTAATAGATTTCGGTAAATGACATGAATTTAGAATTATTGCATTTGCGGTATGGATTTGGGACCGGGAAATGAGAATCATTAGAGTTATGTTCAATTGGTCTATTTCACAAAGTAAAGATCATAGACAAACATAGTATGCATACTTGGTGTATGGCATGACTAGTGTTTAGAAAAACATGGTGTACATGCTCGGAGCATAGGACAACTATTGTTTTAATTCAAGAATAAAGTTGATAGCTGAAACAGTATACAATGAATAATGTCTAATCATATGGTGATAAATAAAAGGTGTTTTATTTATATTAATAAGTTCTGAGACCATATTGGATTCGATTATTATTGTGTTTCACTTTGCATGTTTTGACCTCCAGAATAACTAGGTCATTGTTCTGAATGACTAAGTTATTCAAACCATCCACAGTCGGTCATATGTTGGAAGTAGATATGATTCAAGACTGTCATGGGTTGGGCTTGTAGAGGTCTAAGATGTTGGACAAGGTGGTGCTACAACACTCATGAGTGCTCATAAGTTTTGAGTATTGGATTCAACCCGCGCTCATTGGAATCACTTCATGGATTTTATCACGAGTGATCATGAGACGATAATATCTTATATTCTTCAAACCTAGAGATATGAGTTGTTACTATGAGTTAGTTATACATTGATTGCACGAAAACGCATTGGTAACTCGATGTTACAAAACGTGCCTTTGTGTATGATTCAACAAGTAGTAGAACAAGCCATATGAGTCGAAGTTTATCCATTCGTTTTACCTTCGGGATAAAAGCGATATCTGTGGGCCCCTTGATGATTTGGTGATGACAAATGTAAGTGCTCGGCTGGGCCTGGGCTGATTTGATTTGTTCAATTAGTCAGTCGTCATAAATCGGAAATCGGGAAACAACAAATGGACAGAGAGAATGATTGTAATCCATGTCTCAGTCCATATCATATCTAGAATGGAGGAATATATGATCCCTTATCTAATGGACAAGTCATTGATAAAGGTTAGAGATCATCGACAAGGTCAGAGTTCGACAGAAGCTTTTGAGAGCTACGATTGCCAGTCGGTTCTGAAGTCATACTTGAAATAATAGTTTTAGACTTATCCAAGTGGGAGACTGTGGGATTAATGTCTAAGTCCATAACTATAATTGGAAAGACTTGACCCGACCCGGCATGGTCCATTTGGGTTGCATGGCATCATGTATTTGGATAGACTATAATGAGAGAAGTAACACTTAAGGTTTGTTAATATATTATAAGATCTAAAATATTAATAAGATTATTTAATTAGTATTGATCAAGAATTAATCTAGGATTAATTAAGTGATTAAAAGAATACTAATTAAATATATGGGTTGATTAAGTAAATCATCCATACTTGTATAGTGGGCTAATGCTCCATGGATTATCAAGTTGGGCTAAAACCCATATGATGCTCCATGGTGTATTTGAACCCATAGATCCAAGGAAATGGAAAGCCATGACAATTAGGGTTTACCCTAATCGTGACACTATATAAAGATCATATTCTTGGGAAAAATCGGCTACTATGTGTGAGAGAAAGGGCTAGCCGATTTTCATGAAGTGTAGATTTCTCTCTAATATATTCCAAGTGTATTTGGTGTTGTGTGAACCATTTGAGGTGTCACACTTAGGGCACTAGGCACTCAAGATTCATGAAGACATTCTACATCAAAGAGGTATGTAATTATAACTTGATATATTCATATGAATCAATGTTATTATGCTAGTTAGGATGAATACCTTGGAAATTTCATATTTGCATGTAGAATAGAGAAAATATAGATCCAAGGTATTTAGGGTTGCATGTACACTTAGGAGTGTTAGAATGCTCAAAACCCAACAATTCATATTTAGCAAATGGTCATTTATGATTGAATACAGATGTGACCTTAAGCGGGGAGTTGATTATGAAGTGATTCGAGTTCAATTTTTTTGAAATACTTTGTTTTTATGAAGGGTTTGCTTTGAATGAAGATTTTTTGGATGATCTTTTCTACTCAAACTTGGGTAATTTGCCTGGGAGTTTTGGATACTCAAGGAATTTAAGTTCCCGTTGATGCTTTAGGTTGTAATATCTCACAATCTACAACATGGTCTAGGCGACCGCTAAAGACTTCAATATTTGTTAATTGCTTCTGCATTTTTTCAAACTTGAGGTCTTTTTCTCAAAGTTGCTCTTTTTGGGAATTGAAGCCATGTCATCCACTCTAAGCTTTGAGTGGGAAAATATTACGGTACAAAGCTCTTCATTTGATGATATCTTAGGCTTTCCCTTATTCGATGTGGGTTATGGGTTGAGCTTGCCTATATATTCTTGTACTTTGTATAGTTTGAGAGAGAGATCCCATTTTATAGATGAGTAGTTTGGTTCTAGATAGAGAGAGTATTGTAGTCAAGCATGTACATACCTCTACATTTCTATACTACTCCATTATTTATATATCTTCTGCTTAAACTTAGATCAGCTCTTTTCAATTATGCATGATGCTATAATTCCATAATTGTTATATCAATGTGATCCTAAATTAGTAAGGGTGATTGGTTAAAGTCTCCAAAGGTGATCCGGTGATATGAAAGGAAAAGTGACTTTTTTAGAAGGGGGGGGGGTATATCCTAGAAGGAAACAAGGTTAGGAGAACATTGGCTATATCCAAATCTTTGGATCAACATGATGACAAGACAGAGTTGTGGCATCGTAGGTTGTGACACATGGGTGTGTTGGGCATGTCAGTTCTAGGTGAATAAGGAAATTTTTATGGAGATGTTACATGAAAGATAAAGTTTTCTGAAGCTTGCATCACGGGAAAGCATTGCAAAGTGAAGTTCGGTAGTAGTCAACACACAAGCAAGGAAATCATGGAATACGTTCACTCAGATCTATAGGGTCCAACTCCAGTAAAGTCTCATGGTGGATGCTTATAATTCATGACGTTCGTTAACAATTACTTAAAGAAGGTTTTGGTGTACTTTCTAAAGACTAATGATGATGTGTTTGGGAAGCTCAAGGATTGGAAGACCATGGTAGAGAAAAGGATTGGAAAACATGTCAATATCGTTTCGAATGATGCAATACATCGAAGTGTTATAATGCTCCACTTGATACATTCTTCAAGAGAGAAGGCGTAGTGAGGCATCGTACTATATGAGACACCACAACAAAATAGTGTGGTAGAATGGATGAACCAAACAATCATGCAGCGTGCAAGGTGCATGCGGATATTTGCCAACTTATCTAACCAATTTTGGGCGGAAGTAGTTAATACTATTATAGACTAGAAGACTCATCATGATGAATGGTGCAAGAAACCCTCTGACTATTCTAGGTTACGTATATTTGGATGTCCCGCATATGCTCATGTCAATTATGGTAAACTTGAGCCAAGGGCAATAAAGTGCATATCTCTAGGATATGCGACATGAGTAAAAGGTAACTGATTGTGATGTACGGAAGAAAAGGAAGTACTCCTAAATTTATCATCAACAGAGATGTAACCTATAAATCTACCATGTGTAACCATGGAGGAGGTGATATAAGTAAAGTATAGAAAAAAGATCAGGGTGGTAGCTAGAAGGTGGAGTTTGCATCTCAAAATCCAAAGGGATTTGTGATAAGTGATGAACAATAAGGCAAAAGTGACCAAAATAGACAAGATGAAACCCAAGAGCAACCTATGGGATTATTGGTGCTAATATCGAAAGGGATGATGGCCAAAAAACAATACCAAGAGAAAGATCGAAGCGGGTTATTCGAAAACCCGACACATATGTGGGAGGTGCCAATTCATGTGAGCCTGACCATTGCTTTTTCTTTGGCAATGGAGAAGACACTGAAATTGAGTAACCTAAACCGTATAAGGAGGAATTAGAGAGTAAAGAAGCATCAAATTGGTTCTTTGGCATGAATGAGGAAATCAAATCATTAGAGAATAATGAAACATGGGATCTAGTTCCATTACCAAAAGGTGCAAAACCAGTAGGATGAAAATCGGTCTTTAAGAAGAAGGAAGGGGTACTAGGAGTTTAACTAACTATGTTTAATGCAAGGTTGGTGGTGAAGGGGTTTTCTCAAAAAGAAGCAATTAATAATCACAAGGTCTTCTCATTAATCGTGAAGAACAAGACAATTTATGTACATTTATCCGTGGTGAGTTCATTTGACTTGTAGCATAAACAAATTGATGTGAAGACTACATTTAATCATGGGAAATTAGAAGATAATATGTACATGTCCCAACTAGAAGGGTAACTTGATTCCAAGATAGGTCATATATGTTTGCTAGAGAAATATTTGTAAGGTTTGAATCACTCTCCAATGCAACCGTACAAGATATTTGATTCATTCATGATCTTGCATGGGTACACTCGGAACCAATTTGACAACTGTGTTTACTCAAATGAATTGTCATCGGATTCCTACGTATATATATTGGTATATGTTAATTACATGTGATATTGCTATATATATATATATATATATATATATATATATATATGCAATATTTCATTATAATTCAACTTTATTTTGGTTAAATACAAAAATATTTGGTAATTATATACAGTTTAAATTCAATTTTCTAGCCAAAAAGGATATTCTCAAGGAAAAAGGTTTGGATCTAAAGAAACATGGAAACTTGGATGTTGGAGCATGCATTCACAGAGAAAGAAAAGAAGACAATAGAATTAAAGAAGATCCCACATCGTGGTCGCTTATATGCGACGACATGGCAACGTATCCAGTACAGAAGTTTCTTCGGATCTGCATGGAAGAATTAGCCTATACAGATCATAAGTGATTCCCAACACATGGTGAGCATTATGCAACGTCGTGGAAGTGGTAATTTGGCAGCTATAATTATCGACTTTTCAGTCAAATTTGAGAGAGGAATTTAAGAGAGCTGCAACTAAGTTTGGGCACAAGCAACTCTAAGCCCTATGGAAGCCAAAATTCGATTGAAAAACAAGTTTTAGAGAGATTGACGGGAAGAATCATCATTAATAATTCTGTTTTTCAAGACTTTATGATATTTAACCTAGTTTACTATGTGTTTATGAGTTCTTTTTTTGTTATCATGGGCTAATAACCCTTTACTTTCGTTTAGACTATATGAACACTAATAATATGTATTAATTTCTGCTTTTATTGATTATTAAAGTTGATTTTAGCTTGTCTTTGGTAGATAATCATCCTAGCATGTTAAAGTTTCAATCTTTATTGTCTTTCCCTAGAGTTTTGTGTAGTTAAACAGCCATTGATTGCATGAACTTTTTATCTAGTTGTTTATGATCATTAAATTGCTAGAGCTAGAAATTGACCATATCCTTGTATAAGTAGTAAAGATAGTTGCTTAACTATGTTAGAGAGCATTATTTGCTCATAATAAATGCTTGATTGTTTATCTTGATCATAGGTAAACAATTTTAGATTTATTCATTCATAATCCAAATATATCTTGAAATCAGTTTGGTATTCTTAACTTGCATGATAATTGGGGCTAAAGTTCATAAATTGAGATATGTTAGTTAGTCTGATCAAGATAACTAGTAAATTTTAATCTGGTAACCTACTAAAATTAATCCATATATTGAAATTTACCTTAGGAAAGAGGAGGATTCAAAGCTAAAGGGAAGTATCTCTTTCTCTTTACTAAAAACCATTTTAAGTTGATTGTTTTAGGTATGAAGTATTTAGTTATTTAATTTAAGTTTCTTCGAGCTTTCAAAATCAGATAACCCCCCCCCCCTTTAAAGTTTGTTTCTTTAGTTTAATTGTTAGCATTATTTTGTAATTAGAATTTTGTTCCCCGTGTTCGACTCTAATTTATTCTAATTCAATACAACACAACTAGGTACACTGCCTATTATGTTTCAGCTGAGTTGATTATATAGGATAAAAATTTTAAAGCTTTGTTTTATAAGACATGTAAAAGTTTTTGGTGCCGTTGTTGGGGAATGACTTATTTCAGTTGAACTTTACTGCTAGTAGTTAAACCATCCTTTTTGTAGGGTAAAATCCGTTTTGAGTTCTGAATGTTGTATCTTGGGCTCGGTTTGGTTAGCTTTGTTTTGTTATCCGGTTTGGGCCTGTCCAACCGTGTTTGTTTTATTCTAGGGTTTTAGTATTTAAAGTGCATGCATGCATCCTTATTATTACGGCTTTCATTAATTTTCATCATTGTATTGTAAACCCTAGCTCACCTCTACAGTGGAAGTTCTTAATCGAGCTTTTCTGAGGCGTGACTACATTTGAATCATTAAGCATTATCTTGATTCCATCTTGTGTTCATTGTTTCATTTAATGTAATTGTTTATTCTTCTTTGATTAGCTTGTAAAAGATCTAAACGATCTTAGAGATTTTATCTCAACAATTGGTATCAGAGCAGGAGGCTGTGTAATTCATACACATCTCTTCTGTTGAAGAAAGTTATTAGGGTTTTCCGCATTGATTGATATTGATTGAGCCGACATTCCACATTGGCGTGTCTCATTAATTATCGATCTTGCCCTAACGATGAATTACAAGTCTGATCTTAAGCAGGTTATCGATCAAACATTATCACAATGTCTATGGAAGATTCACAATCACATCTGATCAAGATCTCCAATAGTAACAAGGATTCAAATCTTGTATACTCAGGATTATGAAGTCTAGACGCACCACTTCCAAAATTATGTAATTGGTTCAGAAGATAATGGGTATTTGATTTGGGAAGCAATCACAGTTGGTCCGTTTGCTCACTCAACCACTTCAAAAATAATCAAAACACAAAAGGAGTATAACAAACTACTTGCCGATGTGAAGGAAGTTGCTCAAGAAGAAAAAGATAAATTTCAATGCAACATCAAAGCATTAAGGATGATTAGGTTCGCTTTGCAATCGGATACCTTTCGGTTAGTAAGCTCTTGCACTACACCGAAGGAGATAGGGGATAGGCTGAAGGAATTATATTCTACTGATGAAGATCTAGAGCATTCGATTCAAACTCTATTACTTTCTGAATTTGGTGACTTCAAACAGAAACCCAAAGAGAAACTTATTCAGGATTTTGATCGATTTAATCATCTTCATAGTAAAATGATAAAGCATGGGATCGAAAGACAGGTTATTGATCAGAAGGTTACCTTCATGAATGGTCTTAGACTCGAATGGATGGTAGTTGTGTCTACTGTGAAGGAACACGAACAATTTAAATCCAATTCTCTGGCGAAGCTGGTGGGAATTCTGAAGTCTCATGAGAATGTTGTATCAAAGGAAACGAATGTGGTTTCCAGCTTGGGTTCGTTAGCTCTATTTTCCAAGGGAAAAAGTGCAGTTAAAGAAGAAGAAGAGTTAGATCTTGTTGACTATGATATAACTGGTGAAGAATACGCTTTGATGGTGTCCACTCCGAGAAAGTTTATCAAAAGAAAGTTCCCCGCGAATAAGAACTGAAACTGGCAAGGAAGTTACAGTTCTGAAAAGGTGAAAGAGGAACCGAATATGGTTTCTAAGACTAAAGAATCGAAGAAGGAAACAAAGATTGGAGGTGACACGAGTTTTGATTGCCATTATTGCAGAGGCAAGAATCATTTTGCCAAAGATTGCATGCCTAGGAAGACATCCGAAAGGGTTGACAAAGACGATGAAGAAGCGAAACTCCTAAGACGATTGGAGGAGATCAAGAAAAAGAAATCAAAAACTAACAATAATACCATGATTGCTTTAATTGTGCAGGGTACTGGTGATGATGTTGAGTTTGGTGGAGATCAGGTGTGGTCCATAGATTCAGAGGACGAAGAAGTAAGAAAGCCCACTCATGGCAGGGCTCTGCTAGTGAAAGAAGAAAAGGTTGAGGAAAGACGTTTGATGGTGACGGCTGGTGTGTCACAGATGCGAGTATACACAACCGATGGTGGACTGGATGACGAGAAGGAGCGAGAGGACAGATGTTTCGCTGCGAAACCTGTTAGTGCACAGATTAACGAATGTGATGAGTTGATCAAGAAGGTACAAATTATTCTTATTTCTCTGAAAATACCCATCACAAACTCTGGAAAGGAACTAAATGGATTAAAATCTAAATTTTCTAGTTTAAGTGGTAGTCTTATCCAAACTCGTGTCACAAACTCTAACCTGGCTGATCAAATTAGCAGGGTATCGTCGAAGTGTGAGGAGAGGCGAATCTGGATTGAGCAAAAGGAGAAGGAATTAATTAGGTCTAGGGATGAAACAATCTATTTGCAATGAGACAATCTTATGCTTTTAAAACAACGAAATGTTTTTTGTTTGCTTGCTAAAAGATCATATTTTAATATTACACAGTTACATCTCGATTGTGAAATAGGAAAGAAGATAGATAGCATGATTTTACCCTTCCTTGAGCTAAAGGAGGATGAAGTCGATGTCGAAGCTTACAACTGTGAAAATCTTGTATCTTCTGATGAAATATCTCCCACCTAAAATATTGGTCTTGACAAAATAGAGTCCTACATAAAGTCAAAAGACAATAAGGACATGCTAAAAAATCTGTAGGATGAAAACGACAAACTAAAACTGAGAACCGAGACTGTATAGAAATTTGACTTGTTGAATGCCAAGTTGAGTTAAGAAAATAAAATTGATGTTGAAAATGCATCTGAACTTAATGAGGATGATGATATGAGGGAAATCTCTGTAGAGGATGAGGTTGACTGCTCAAAATTTGTCAAGAGCGAACCTGAAAAACAAAAAAATCTCATCTCTGAAAATTCAGTTGAGTTTGCTCGTATGTCCAAAGATAAGACCAAAGTGCTTAAAGAAAAAGCAGTTGTATACCAAAAAGTCCAAACTACTCCTAATCAGTTCTATAAGGTTACTGGAGTAACTGAACATCAAACAGCCGAACTCACAGCGTTAGTAAACGAAGATAATGTTGATGGGTGTGATGAATTCTTCTGGTCAACTCCAATTAACAACACTGATGAAATTATTGGCCTATCGGAGAAAACATCCTAGAAAGTTAAGGGGAGGTATGTGGTAGAACCACTCAACAAGCCTGACAATTTTGATGTGCCAAGCACTAGTGGTACAAAAGAGGTTCGAGTCGAACTAGTCAAAGAGGCAAGCAAAACCTCATCTCTAAAGAGTGAAACACATGCTCAAAGACTGAAGCAGAAAGCTAACATCCACAAGACCCCGAAGCAGGTGTCGGAACGAAAGCACAAACGTAACTTGAGATATAAAAAAATATCACAGAAAGGAAACAATTTTGGCGATCCCAGAATCCTCATTACGTTAGGGATGAAAGCACAAACAAATTGCAAGGAGAAACAAGAGCCAATTCCACTTCACGAAATCAGTCTCCCTCACAAGGATTTCGGCTACTACCATGAAAACAACCAAAGGCATAGGTTCGGTTCACAAAGTCACAACAACCGAAAGGAAAGTTTCGGGCATCAGGTGATAAACAACTGAAAGGGTACTTTCGGTCCCCAAAGTAAAACAGAACAAAAGGGTAATTTCGGTCCCCATGGAAATGACAACAGGAAAGAAGCTTTCGATCCTCAGCATGTAAGCAACAGAACGGATGGGTTCGGTCCCAAGTTCACTTGTGAGAAGAACCAAAGGGAAAGTAATTTTCGTTCTCAACCAAGGAAGAGCAATAACCAAAGGTCTAACTTTGCTTCTAAACCTCGTTTTTCTTATTCTCGTTCTCACTCAACAAAAGATTCAAAAGGGAAAGGAAAGCTCTTTCCAGAAGACGAAAGACGCCCAAAAGAATGCAGACGTTAAAACCACAAATCCTACGTCTAAATCAAATGAGTCCAAATCGAATAAAATCAAAGTTTTTACTGTCAAGAAAAAAGTTCAAAATACATTAATAAAAAGAACTTATTTGATTGATGTTTTTCTTACAACGCCCTATTCTGTAAAAGGCTCACAAGGACCCAAGAAGCTTTGGGTTCTTAAATTTGCTTGATATTTTGTAGGTTATTCGTGACGAGCAGTTCGACAAGGAATGGTACATAGACAGTGGTTGCTCGCGTCACATGACAGGAAGAAGGGAAGAACTTAGGGAGTTTCGGACCCTCAAAGATGATGGAACGGTGAAATATGGCAACAATTCGTTTGGAACAATCAAAGGCTATGTTATGATTACAAATGGTGACTTCTCGATAAGAAAGGTAGCATACGTTGAAAGATTACAACACAACCCCATCAATGTCTCACAACTGGTGCTTGGTACCTGTTTAAAGGTTTCCTTTGATGACGAAGGCTCATAAATTGTTGAAAAGAAGTCCAATAATATTCTGCTAAAATCGAAGTGAAAGGGAGAGATGTACCCTCTAAATCTCAATCCAATTCGAGGGAATCCAACAGTTTGCTTGCTAACGAAGGCACAATCACACGAAAGCTAGTTATGGTATCGAAGGCTCTCATATATCAATTTCAAAGACATCAACAAGCTGGTGCTTGGAGATCACATTCGAGGTCTTCCTATTCTAAAATTTGATAAAGAACATTTGTGTGCAGCTTGTGAAATGGGAAAGCAAAGTCGACAAATTCATCCTACTATAATCAACACTAAAGTGATAGAACCACTAGAGCTACTACACATCGATCTGTGTGGTCCTTCTTCAATCGAAAGCATTCGTGGAAAAAAGTATATACTTGTTGTTGTAGACAATTTCTCTCACTTCACATGGGTATTTTTCTTGAAGCAAAAATCAGAGACCACTTCCAAGCTCAAACTCTTTATAAAACAAGTAAAGGTTCAACTACGAAAAGTGGTTCGTAACGTGAGAAGCGACAATGGCTTGGAATTCAAGAACAAGGATTTTGAAGACTTTCTAGCAGAGAAGGGAACGACTCACAACTTTTCCTCCATATACTCCACAACAGAATGGAATCGTTGAAAGGCGAAATCATTCTTTGTGTGAAGCAGCCCGAACCATGCTGAACTTCGCTTCCTTACCTCTGTATTTCTGGGCTGATGCTATTGCTGCTGCTTGCTACACGCAGAACAGATCGTATATGAAAAAGCGCTTCTCAATCACTCCTTTTGAGATCTTAAACAACCGAAAGCCAAATGTGAAGTTCTTTCATGTGTTCGGTTCAAGATGCTTTGTCTTCAACTCAAAGGAGAACCGAAACAAGTTTTATGCAAAGGCCGATGAAGGGATCTTTTGGGCTACTACTTGAACTCAAAGGCATATAGGGTTCTGAATAAACGTTCAAAGAAGATTGAAGAAACCTACTATGTCATTTTCGACGATAACTATGTCAAGAAGTTGAAGGCAACTAAAGGTGCTATGCAAGAAATCTTTCCACAGTCCGACCAAGTAACGGTGCCGATTTTAAATCTTTTCGAGCAATACATGCTACTTTTCAATGAACCAGAGAGAGCTATTAATTCCTAATCCAAGTCTAAATATAGCCAGGTCGACAATCTGAAGCAAATCATTGACGACGCTGCAAAGAAGATGGCAGAAGAACAACCGAAAGCAACTGAAATGCCAGTGACAAGCGAACCTCCAAAATATAATTCTCATGTATAGGGGGAGAGTTCGTCTTCATCAGATAATTCTATGTCACCAGTCCATGGGGAGAATCAATCCTCATCAAGTCCAACCGAAAGTCCAATCGAAGGGGAGTGTTCTGAACCAGACATCAAACTCATATCATCATTCAAGGGGGAGAATGCAAATACGAATGATGATGATACTCAATTAGAACTCGAAGAAGACATAAACACAGAACTTGATCCCTATTGTGATCAAAATTACCCTCCTCTCATGAAATGGACCAAAGATTATCCTCAAAGTCAAATTATTGGAGACTCATCCGAAAAGGTCTTACTCGATCACAGCTGAAAGCGAAACAGGCTGTATTATTCTCTCAAGTAGAATTTTGTATGTTCAACTCGTTCTTCTCCAAAGTTGAACCGAAGACGGTGAATACAGCTCTTGATCATTCCGATTGGGTTCAAGATATGCAAGATGAGCTGAACGAGTTTGAACGAAACAAAGTATGGTGACTAATTCCAACTCCAAAGGATGCTTTGGTTGTAGGACTAAAGTGGGTTTTTAGGAATAAGATGGACAATGAAGAAAATGTAATTCGTAACAATGCTCAGTTGGTTGTGATAGGCTATTGTCAAGAAGAAGGTATAGATTATGAAGAGACCTTCGCTCCAGTTGCAAGATTAGAATCAGTTCGAATCTTTCTTGCTTATGCTGCACACAAAAATTTCGGAGTCTATCAAATGGACGTGAAGTGTGTCTTTCTCAATGGAGAACTTGAAAAAATGGTGTATGTAGAGCAACCGCCAGGCTTCGTGAACGAGAAGTATCCAGATTACTGCTACATTATGGACAAGACAGTATATGGCCTGAAGTAGGCTCCCAGAGCATGGTATGAAACCCTTATTCGATTCTTAAAAATGTCCAAATTTAAACAAGGCTCAGTTGACCCAACCTCCTTTCGTAAGAAAGAGGGTAACCACCTTATGATAGTCCAAATTTATGTTGATGATATCATCTTCGGCTCCACGAATCCTAGTCTAACAGGTGAATTCAGGAAGTTGATGGAAACTAAATTTGAGATGAGCTCAATGGATCTGATTAACTTTTTCCTTGGCTTGAATATTAGACAGGGACCCAAAGACATTTTTATCAATCAGGATGCATACACAAAGACATTACTTGCCAAGTTTGGGATATTGGCGACTTAAAGGTGAAGGTTCCTATGGCGTTTGGCACTAAGCTTACACCATCATTGGAGAAACCGGCTGCTGACATAACGCTTTATCGTCAAATGATTGGGTCACTGATGTATCTAACAGCCAGTAGGCCATATATTATGCTCTCAGTCAGCTATTGAGCCCGATTCCAAGCTAACCCACGCGAACCTCACATGTTGGCAGTGAAGAATATTTTTCTCTATCTGAAGTGAACCACCTCTCTCGGGATATGGTATCCAGCCAACTTTGGATTCTTTGTCCAAGCATTCTCAGATGCTGAAATAGGGGGATGTGGATTGGATCATAAAAGCACTACTGGAGGATGCCAATTTCTTGATGGCAAATTAGTAAGCTGGCAATCAAAGAAACAAACTTGTGTTTCTCTCTCCACAGCCGAAGCTGAATACATAGTCGCAGTATCATGTACATCTCAGGTTGTTTAGATACAAAGTCAACTTACAGACTATGGCCTGAACATGAAGAAAATCCCACTATACTGCGACTCAGAAAGTGCAATTAGCATTTGCTATAACCAAGTGCAACACTCAAAGACGAAGCACATAGCATTGCGATATCACTTTATCAAAGATCATGTGGAAGATGGTAACGTACAGATTCATTTTGTTAGAACCACTGATCAATTAGCAGATAGCTTTACTAAGGCCTTACCAGAAGCAAGTTTCAATAAGACCCTATAAGGCCTAGGAATGATGGAAGCTGAATCTGTACCGAAAACAGCTTCGCTTCATTAAAGGTTGGAAGCGAAATAGAGCGAACGCTTGGTCTATTTTAGGATCGGTTCACCTGGGAACCGAAATGAACCGAATGCTCGGTCTATTTCGGGTTCGGTCCTACTAAACTCGGTTCGCTTTACTTTTTTTAAAAGAAGGTATTTTGGTTGTATACTTTTGTACACTCTTTTACATACTTATTTTTATGTTTTTCTTTTACATTTTTTTTTTATTTTCATAAAATCCAAAAATAATTTTCTTTTTGTTTTTATTTCTTTTTCTTTAGAAATTTTTCACGAACTACAAAAATATTTTCTTTCATTTTATTTTATCTTTCTCATGGTTTCATGCATAAAAGTTATTCACGGTGATGGAGCTAGAGCAGGTATAAATTCTTATCTATGTATTAGTTAAGTGTCCCTAGAAGCATGATGCTACATGTTGACCGAAGCCTCTAAAGATTTTCAGTGAAGCCTTAATGGCTTGATATATACAAATCATGTCTTCCCAGTTAGGCTGTTAAATTCACTCTAATCTTGAGCTACCTTACTCTTCTCATATTGAGCTTAGAGTTTTCTGCTTGGTCCCACTTTATAGAAGAGGTACATTCGGTTCCTTAACCACCTACAACATTTTTCTCCATCATATTTCATATCATGAACGTAACCCTTGAGATTCTCAGCAATTGCCACTGAGGTTTACGGTTACACAACATCTATGTTTATGATCTTAGTTTCGTGTTACTACGTACTAAGTGAAACCCAAAATTTTATATCCATAATGAATTGACGGTGAACAATTAATATGTTCTAGGTTTCACCAATGAATTAACGAAACCACTCTATGTGGAGGTACCATGAAATCTCTTTTTATTTTGTAAGATCCTTTTGAAATTGTCTATCACCAAGACTTTTCTTCCCCAAGGATCCAGTTTTATTTTTTTAGATTTCTTATTGAATTTTCATCAAGTCGCTTAATATGTTTCTAGCCTACTTGTTCAATAGTCCACAGCGGTCTCACAAGTACTTCGTTCTCTTTCGGTCTTTTGTCAAGAACTGAAACTTGAATTGAAGCAAAAGCCACCCTTACAAGCCCCATATATAAAATATGTATTTCATTGCTTCTTAATAAGTATTTGATCGTATTTCAACGGGAAACCACACAGACACTTTGAAGTCTCTCTTGACTTTGAAGGAAGAGATTCGTGCCCGGGATCCACTGCTTTATGTCTTAATCGACATCACTATATCCCATAAAAAGTTTGATTTATTTCTTTATCTTTCACACTACTATGCACGAAAATCTTTGATTTTCCAAAAATCTGGTTCTGTTCTGTATAAGCTATTTTTCATTCTATAGCTTCGGTGCTAAAACCGACATGGTTATTCTCAGACGAAATGATCAAGTTGACACTGACTCATGTCATTTATGTTGGTGACGTTTCAATTAAAGCAAAAGGGGTGAGTAAGCAATTATCCAAACGTTTAGCGATTTGAGAAAAAGCGATTTGTATGGAAAGGCGCGTAAAACTGAAATGTTTTCTCTCTCCTGCTTAATTATAGGGGTTGCCAACTGTCTAATCCCAACTGTATCAGGAACCGTTTCGCAAAAGAGAAGATTTTGGGCGGATTTTTATCTCTCCTAATCCCAAGTATAAAAGGTTTCTCCAAATCACCTTTACTCTTTTACCACTTTCTAATCTCCCAAAGCAAAAAGGCGATTTCTTTCACTGTTCGTCATCTCCTTTTCAAGTTCTATCAATGGCGGACTCTTCATAATCACAAGGCAAAACTAACAAATCTCAACCTCCACCCCCTCCAGAACCAAAAGCTACTGCTGGACCGAAGGATAATGTAGCTTCGGCCAGTAAAGGAGAAAGGAAAAAGAAGATTATTGGTGAAGATGATGAAGATGAAGATGATGATAATTATGACATCATTAAAGGAGGTTCTTCCAAACCTGATCCAAAATTCAAGCCTTCTGATCAAGAGCTTTGGGAAAAGATGGATCATTTGGAGAAAGAAATAAAAGAAAAGGAACTCCTTGAGAAGAAGAAGTCAATGTTTCCGGAATGGACCATTGAATCGCTCCAGAGGGAAGTCATTGATGAACCGAGTACTCACTGGCTTGAACCTGTTTTGTCGTTCGGTCTTGAGAACTTGAAGGATGCTCAATTTGATATGCCAATCAACCGAAAGGCATTCATCTTCCATTGCTATACCTCAACTGTTGTCGTTCCCTCTCCAGACCCGAAGGTTGATCGGGACTTATTGGAATTTTATCTGGAGTTCGCTCAGACACAATACTAGACCTGGATCCTGAAGAAGAGTACAACGGTCAAGCCATTGAACCCTTCTTCAGCTGGGAAATTTTTTAATGTCAAATTCTAAGTAACCCGAGGCTCAGTTAGCTCGGTCCATACTATTTCGTCAACAACATTTTGTTATCCAATCCATAGGAGTATCAGCCGATAATTGACCTACCAAACTTGAACCCACACGACTTGATACTCCTTAACAACATTTTGTTATCCAATCCATAGGAGTATCAGCCGATAATTGATCACATCAAGCAATTGCTTTTTTTTTTACATTCACAAAGTAGCAAAGATGGATCAAGAAATCGCATCTGCCATTCACAAGCATACTACGGTTAAACCAATTGGAAGAGCTGTCAATGTGAATACGATGATCAAGGGCAAGATCGATACGAAGTTTCATACTATGATCTTCATTAGGGGCGAAGGTCAAAAGTGCCTGTTCTCTCTTATTGACAAGCACCTGTTCTCCTACCGCCCTTCACTCTGTTCAATTATCATCAATTTATAATGTCTGTCACTTCCTCTGTTTCCTAGAATTATCTACCCAAGAACTGCCATCAACGATCAAAGATATTCTCATGTCCCAATTCTTCAAAACCTACAAATAATGAAATCCCAAAAAAATACATCGTTGAAGGATTTTAGAAATGCCCAAGTTTCTTCTCTAATTGCAGCTCACAGATTCAATTCAAGTTTTTACAACTGGGCACTCAAAGAACATGGTCTAATCATATTGTTTCTCTGAAATTTGCAAGTTCAAATAACATCATTACCTCCAATGTAATCCAAATTATATGCACAAATGTCTCGATGAACATTACTTATAAATTTTTTTATGTTTTAGGAGTTTTTTTTTAAATGGGTGTTTTTATTTTCCCAACTACTCTTTTTGGGATGTTTTGTATGTTCACTGTTCTTGTGAATCTCGATGTTACTCTTCCAACAACTACTAAGGATCTAGAGAACTTCTTTGAACTTGCACTCTTGTTTATCCAAAGATGGATACCTTTGTTTCATGTCCCATTTTTTGGTAGTTTTGCTTCTTGTTATTCATGACACCCCCGCAACTTCATGGATCAATATATGCTTCATTTTAGGTACCTCAATGTTTTCTTTTTTTCTTCTTTAAATATTAGTCAAAGTGTAACTTCATCACTTTATCTTTGACTTTATTGCATACACTATATAGTTGGAGGGTGGCTAGCTTCACCTACTGTTGCAGGATATACAACTATAGTTGTTAGAAAAATGGTGAAAAAAGAAATGGCGCCTGTAGATCTAATGACAAAACCTTCAACATTTTCCACACTGCAGGTAACTAATTGGAGTGTGATTTTTCTTGCATCATTTGTTCCAACACTTAAGTACCTTGATGTTCACCCTATTTACCACACATTTTTTTATAGTTTCAAATATGATTCAAGTGGAAAGGAAATTAAGAAACCTTTAAATAATTTACAATTCTGAAAATTGTGCTAAGACTTACGAGGCTCAAATGCATTTTGAATATAAAGCTCACTAGCTGAAGTACAAATAGATATTTGTGTTAAATTTTCTTTCTGAAAATACAGTAGAAAATAAGGAAGAAGAGAAGAGTAGAATGGTAATTCATGCCATAGCAAGGGAAATGGTTTTAGGTTGAGTATTTTGGATGGAATAACCATAAATTTGAAATTTTCATTCGGAAAGCGTTATGGGAAATGGTTTTTGTTAACTAAGTGGATAAAAGCATTACTTTTCTTTTATCATTTAACTTTTATAGTTGATTCTTTCTCTTATGCATCTTCTACAAAAGCTGAAGATTTTTCTATTTCTGGTAACAACATATCACAAGCCTCTAACACCACACACTTGGGATACCAGCTGGCTTCTAAAGGTTTGTACCTCTAACTTCTTACACTATCAAATATTCAATCAAGATTTTTCTAGTTTAGTTGATTCTTTCTCTTAGGCATTCTTGCTTTTATCTTGGCTTATTGTTAACTTATTAGCAAGTATGCATGTCATGTTTTAGTCAGGTGTAGCTGATGATGCTTGTATATGCATGACCTTCCTATTTATGACTTTTTTTTGGCAACATGCTTGATCAATTTGTATTTTGTGATTATTGTTATTCATAAATGATTTTAGTTCTTGATCTAAGAACTCACTAGGTGCATATATATAAATTTGTAGGTCTGTTAGTTGAAGATATGTTTCATTAGCAAGGAGCAATCATGGGACCCTTCTGATTATCCTTTCAAGCATCCCAATGTAGTGCTATTATTCTGTTTCTATTTCTATTAAGATTTAAAATATTTCTCTTAACAATACTTTCATTACCAATATGGCACATAATGATTTTGGTAACTAAGATTTGTTAATCTTCAGGTTGCATTTAGGACCAAGGTCTTCCATCTAAACATCAACATCAATGGTACCATTTGCTTAAACATCCTAAAGGAGCAGTGGCGCCTAGTTTTAACAATCTCCAATGTTTAACCTTTTTAACCAATTAGTTTTTGCTATTTTAAGTATTTAATAAGAATTAAAAGTTGAATTAATAATATTATATGTATGATTTTCAGGTGTTGCTTTCGATCTGCTCTCTGTTAACTGACCTAAACACTGATGACACTTCAAGGCTAAATTAACTAGTAAATGGCTATTTTGTCATTTCAAGAAGATGTGCTGACATTGTTACTCTTATGTTGTTAATCAGTTTCACTCAACAATGTGATTGTGTATATCGATCCTGATTTTCATTCTCCTCCTCCATGCAACACAGAACAATATGGCCCTATATGTTAATTCAAACTATATCTCTCATTTTTTGGTTGTTTTTCGGTTAGATTTAATGAGTTTGGTTTTGAAAAAAAATGCATGGATTAGATAGGAAATGTGAAATATTCCTCATGGGGAACATCCCTTAAGCATAGGGAAGACTAGCATTTGGAACCAATTCTTGTAGCGATGATTCAACACTCGCATAAGAAAAAATGATTTTTGGACTCAGTTATTAAATCAAATCCTTTAGTTTGCATTTGTTAAACTAGATTGGACAAGCTTTCTAGGATTATTTTCTATGATGAGGGCATTCATGTCCTTTGTTTGTTTGTTCTTGTACTCTTTTTAGGACTTTGACATCATTGAGCAGATGGATATTGAAGTGAAAAGAACTTACCCATACACACCTTTTTTCTCTAGTGATTCTTCATCTTAAAAAGCTAATTAGGAATATTTAAGAAACATACTAATCATATTTGCAAAACTAAACTTAGGTATAAGATATACGAAAGGGATGAATGAACTTTTGGCCCCCCTTTGTTCAATTAATTCTGAAATATCTAATGAGGATTATTTAGTAAGTGAATAACATTGATTGTCATTATAGCAACGCACTTATTTACTTTGTATCATGATTTAGTTTACTTTTTATGGATTTAAATAGTTAATGATGAAGCAACCACGTTCTTTTGCTTTGTCGAGTTAATAAGTGGTTTTAGAGATAATTTTTGTCCCTTTCATAGATTTATGAAAATTTAGTATACGAGGATGAACTATATAATAATTACGAGTAATTTGGTCAAACTGTTTTTAATAAATTTTAATGATTTTAGAATATATAAAATTTTTAAAAATGTTTAAAAAATAGATTTGTGTAAATACGATATTTTAAAATTTAATACGGATAAATATGATATTAAGATTTTAGGTTGAAAAAAATATGATATTTTAAAATTAAGAAAGGGTATGAAATTCTCACTAAATTAAAATAACATTAAATCAAGACAAAATTGCATAAATGGTCCATGTGCTATGCATTGTTGATCCAAAACATAACATTTTTTGGATTGGTGGTCCTCTTGAGTTAGCTTCGATGCATATTTGGTCCCTCCAAAAATCAAAAAGACTTTAATACCCTTGGTATATTTATTTTCCATTTTTTTTAAAATAATACTTGTTTGGTATATTTATTTTCCATTCTTTTAAAATAATACTTGTTTGGTTATTTTAATAATTAAAAAATAACATAGGGCCCACCTCCTTTCTCTCAAACACATATATACTCACACATTCCACAATTATTTGTCTTGTCACAAGTAAAACACATACACATTTCAAACATACATACATATTATAATTAAAACATATTTACACATACTAAATGTTATGCTTGAAACCTACCAATTTCCATCGAAATAAAAACTCAAAGATTGAAAACCAAAACTTGAAACACCCTTTACAGATCCATAGAAAATGTTTAAGATCTTAGTTTCATTTTTATGTTCTTAAAAAATCAATAAGAACCCAGACGTGACTTGTATTTACTTAAAGAGAGAAAGTAGATATAGGTGAAATGGAGAGATTTATTTATCCAACAATCACCAAGAGAAATAGAGACACGTAGAGATATCAGGATTGAGATAGAGGGAGTACGAAAACAATGTAGGCAGGAAGCGACCTTGTTGTTATTGTTTCTAGTATGGATCGATTACGATGGCTACGATGTTGGTATTGACGTTGATCCGATGGTTGTTGCAGTGGAGGCCGGCAACAACTATGGTCAAAGGTCCTAATTGTGGTGGTCAATTATTCATATTTCATGATTCAGATAGATATTAAAGGTAAAACTTTGGAACCCTAAACAAGATTTTTTAAACGTTGTTCATTTGGGGGTGAGTGGTTTTAGTAATCATGTGCACCGGTGTGTGTGGTTTTAGTGTATGTTTTTAGTTGGAGGTTATGGGTATACTTAAAGGCTAAATGATGAAGAAATATGTGTGTGTGGAGAGAGAGAGAGAGAGAGAGAGAGAGAGAGAGAGAGAGAGAGAGAGAGAGATAGTCTTTTCTTATTTTTTTTTAATTTGTAAAATAAATAAATAAGTATTAAATTTAAAAAATAAAGAAAAAAGAAAAATAAATACACTAAGGTTATAGTCATTTCAAATTTTGAAATGATCAAACACACAATGAAACTAATTTGTAAGGACCTCAAATTCATAAAAGTTAAGTTTTAGTCGAAAACCAAAAAAAAGTTTTGTCTTAAATCATTTTTTCTTAAAATAAAATAACAAACTTGTTAAATAATCTATATTTCTATTTAAAACCGTTTACCATACTTAATTTTTAAACAATTATATTTTGGGAGCTGATTTATCCACTGAGTAATTTTATCCATCCACAGAAAATAATAGGTATTGACAATATTGCCCTTAATTTAATTACTGGATATTAAAAGATGTAAAATCTCAGGTTTGGAAACTCCAAACAGTGTACAACTCACGACAAAACAACCTATAATCCTTCGGTGCCTACTTGTTCTTCAGCGCACTTTCAAACAGCAACCACAAACGATTTTCCCATTGATGTTGTCCCCTTGAAAAAACATTAAATTCTCAATCTTATCTGCAACAATTTTGCAACATAGTTTCATACAAAAATAATCAAAATCATGTTCTTATTTCTACAAAAATGGAATCAGGAAACACCAAATGTTAAATCTTTTATGTCTCTGGATCCCTATGCACCTTCAAACAAATTCCACATAACTGGAATCAAATGCAAAACAAGCAAAATACAAGTACCAATTTCAATTTCTATTCGAAATTTATATTGGAATGGTTTCTGAGAGGTAACATCAAATGTAGTTTTACTGAAATTGTTTTGTGGGACAATAAAACTCGAAAATACAAACATCTTCTTGAACAAAAAGTGAATCAAATTCTGTTATTTTCAGTAGCAGTAGCAATATAATAATCAAACACATAGTCTGCATATGACCAATACAAAGCATATGCTTGATCAGGAATCAAAACCAAAAATTCTAATCAACATAAAATCAAACAGTTGGTGTGCAAGGATAATAGAAGTGTATAATTTCAACATTTATTGTTTTTTTATGTCCTTCCGACAACAAACGACGGACCAAAAAGTTGCAAATAACTTAAAGAAATTAATGATGAAAATATAAACAATACAATAGAAAATCTACAAGAGACTTGCAACTGCGAAACTGATATCAATAACACCAACAATAAAATCGATAAATCTGAAGAACGATGATGAAGAGCCTGAAGGTCGAGAAATTGGAAGATGGATGTTGGACTTTTGAGCTCGATTACAAACAGACAATGGAGACCCTGATGATCGATTGATAATTACAAGGGTATTTTGTGCTCGATTGCTATCGACTATGGAGGCGTTGCAGTTGCAGAGATAGGAGTATTAGGAGATGAAAGAAGATGGTGTCGTGACCAATGGGTGTGTTTGGAGTTTGCAGAATCTTCTTTGTTCAATATCTACAAATTAAAAGCAAGGGTATAATTGTCCGTACATATTTTTTTCCTTGGATAGATAAAAACCCTCCGTGGATAAATCACCTCCCTTATATTTTTGTTCAAGCAATCTTTAATATATGAAAGGAATGATTTTCTTGAAAATTACAAGCCATATTATTATAATGGATAATATGTAGACAAGGAAAAACTGATCTTGTTGAAAATAACGAACCGGTTTATATTTAGTTATAAAGAAAAAGCTTATTTTCTTGAAAATGACAACCCGAATTGTCATTATAGCTAGTATGAGAAAATTGATATAAAAAAATGCTTCATCTTTGAATAATCATTATATATATATATATATATATATATATATATATATATATATATATATAATATTACTTTGATTTTCAACATATGTACGTCATATTTAATTAAAGACAATGAATCCAACTATTTATTTATTGGTGAATAAATAATGCTTAGAATAAACTTTAAAGAGATAATGTTTGAAAATATAAAGAAAAATAAAGTATCTATTTTATATTTATATGTCTAAATACGCTATTTAATATCAAACATTTTTTTTAGATTATTAAATCTTTAAAAAAAAATCTTTTACTTAACGGTATTAAAAGTTGATGGATAGATAACATTTAGCTAAAAGTTAAGAGTTTGGTGTGGACGAAAAATATAGATTTAAGAGTAGAGTAATGAATACGTCAGGTCAAGATCTTTCTGGTACCCCTAAAAAATTTTCATGAAATTAAGAAGCACGGCTGGAAGAACACCTTTGTGCTACCCCTAACAAACATGATGTGCTAACCTCCAAACCAAAGTTTAAATTCTCAAAGGCTAAAAGCCCAATGATTAACTTCTAAATGGATTTGTGAATCTTTTATTGGTGTGGGCTCTTAGTCAAATGCGACACCAAACTGTAACTTAGATACGTCTGTTGTCTCTGATAGAATAAATTATTTTTTGGAACCCATAAAAACTTAAAAATAGAATTCTTCAAAACCCAAACCGTGAAACAAGTCAATAAGTAAGTTTCTTACTTTCCTTTGAAGTTTGAAATTAAGTGTGTAATTGTCGAAAATCAAAATTTTAAACCTCTGTTGAAAACAAAAAATTAGGTTTCCATGGAAATAAGTTTCCTATTTTCCTTTGAAGTAGGAAAGGAAAGTAGGTTTCCTACTTTCCATGAAACAACTCAACAAGCAAGTTTCCTACTTTCCTTTGAAGTTTGAAATTAAGTGTGAAAATGTAGAAAATCAAAATTTTAAACTTCTGTTGAAAACATAAAATTAGGATTCTGTTGAAATAAGTTTTTTCATGATTGTCTTGCATTTTTATCATTTTTATCGTTAGATGTTGCTGATATTGATCATAATGTTTTTTATATCTTCAAATTGTAGGGTAATAATGTTGGGTTTTTTTTTTTTTTTTTTTTTTTTTTTTTTTTTTTTTTGTTTCTTTTCTTTTTCATATTCCTTAAATTTCAATACATGAAAAACGCGTTAGAAGAAACAATCTAGCTTTTAAATTTTAAATAGAAAACAACTATACAAATGCATCCGCTCTTGAAAGTTGGACTCTATGATTATTTATTTATTTATTTATTTATTTTTTTTTTTTTAAGAAATGGGAAGATGTAGTGTTTTTGCCTGGTGGGTTCTTGATTCTGGAATCATCCATCTAGATGATAATCTTATAGTTTAATTAATTTATTTAATTTTGAATTTTTTTTTATTAATGGATAATGCTACACGAGCATTGCAATACACTTAGTCAGGAAGAAAAAGTAAAAAGGGAAACACATGTTAATATCAATTAGGATCCTTTTTGCGGACAAATTGAGAATTTTGAGAAAACTTTTTTAACCATATCCTATTTAGTATACGGGAATAAGGGAAAGAGTATTAATGAAATTATTTGGCTTTATTCGTATGGTGAATAAGTTACGTTATTCTTGTTTTTTTATTGGCGATTGTCTCTATTATGTTCTTAGCAAGTTATAACAATAACCATTATCAAGCAATGTTATTATTCCAAATATGGATATGAACTAGAGTGTGCATTTTTATATTCATTTGGTGGTAAATGTTTAAAATATTAGAGATGTATTTCCTTTTAATTTAAACTAGTGTAGGATTCAATATGCTGCATTGGTTAGATAGGTGTTTATTTTACAGCTGAATATGTATGTTCGGATGGATTGAAAGGATAGAATGGATGGTAAAATTGAAAAAGCTTAGTAAATACTATAAGATAGATAGTATTCCATTAGAGAAGACATACATAATATGTTAGTAAGAAATATAATATTGAAAAGATGGGTCTTCGTTTTAGCCTTCTGTTTTTATGATTTCGTTCATCTCCTCATATGTTTTGATGTGCTTCTTGTTCAGGACGATGGACATTCGCAGGCAGCGTAGTGTATGCTTATTTGTTTTGCTGATACTATGCGTTGTGTCACTGATCGGAACGTGAATGATATTTCGCATGCAAGGTTATTTGTTGTTTCTTCTCATAATTGTAGTTGGTGAAGAACCAATTCACCAGGGGCGTTGAGGGGGATATAATGCGCAGCTGCACAAGGCCCAATTATATATATATATATATATATATATATATATATATATATATATATATATATATATATATATATATATATATATATATATATATATATATATAACTTATAATAGCGATAATGGCTCTTTTTTCTGGTTAGTCATCGACATTTGAGAATATTTAAATCTTCATGAACCTATTGATGTGTTATCATTTCCAATTGACAACAAAATTTCAAGAACATGGGGTCCTTGAAAAAACGGTGGATTTAAAAAAATCATGAAACAAAAGTTAGTAAAAAAAAGGAAACTAAAAAGACTTAAGCATTAAAGACAGTATGTAATTATTTGATTGATTAAGTAAATATAGCGTTTTCTAAAGTGTCCTGCATAAACTGAAATTTAAAACAATAAAAATTCTTCAATTTCTTTTCATCTTGATAACCATTGACTTTTGAGAATATGACTTTTAAATTTTTACCCAACTACATATTCACTTCTTAATCCCTTTGATATTTGCAAAAAATTGATAAATACATCAACTACATTTCTATTTTTAAACTTTTAGCTAAACCATCTTTAATTTAGAATATTTGTTCATATTGAGTAAACAAAATCACAATAGAAAAAATATATAATTATTGTCATGAGGTCCTGAATATAAAAAACATATACGCAATAAAAAATCTATCTTTCCTTCATTAACTCTTTTATGAAAATACCCTTTGATTTTAAAGCATTGAAATCCAAATTATTAGAAACTTCAAATGTTTAATCATCTCTTCAATTTTCTTTAAAAATAAGTATCCTCTTTTCAACAACGTCTTCTCAATATCAAGGCAACACAACAAAATTTTGAATCAAGTTTATAAGTACCAGTTCTTGAGACATTTTTTTTATGTTTTTGAGACATTTTTTTTACTACTATGTTTTTGAGACATTTTAGCTTCGATAGTTTTTGTTAACATAATATAAATTTCCAAAACAACGGATGTTATATTTCTTGAGTATATAAAATTGACCAAAAAGTGGAATTTGTTGTACGCAATGATAACAATAAATTGCAAATCCAAAACCTGAAAGTCTAGTAGCTGTAAGGATGTAAGAATCTCATATACCCCTTTTTCAAAATCCACTATTTTAATTGAAATCAAATGTGGAAATATTAATTTTTGTTACGTGGTCTAGATGCATCATCAATCATATATGACATCAAGGATTAGAATGTTTCAAATTGCAGACTTAACTGTCGTTCACAACCCAAGATTGAGGAATCAAAAAGGACGAATCAGAATAGAAAGGAATAGATCAAGTGAAATTATCAATTATTTAATAAAAGTGAAATTAGGGTTTATCAATTCGAGTATACCCGTGGAGGACGAAAGAGCCTGATTATATCTTGAAAGTTGTAATTACAAGGGAAAAAAGCAAAAATTGGTGTGCACTTGGTTGAATGATATAACGGTGGAGGATGATGAAGCTTTAAAACATCATAAAAAGGCATTGTTGGTTTGTCTCTTTTCTAGCGGGGATGAGCAGTGTAAGCGGGTACCTGCTTTCGTAACCAGAACAGCCTCGGAGCTGTCGGCTCTGGAATTGGAACCGCCTTCGGCCGTTCTGTAACTGCCTTAGCCGGTTCCGGTTCCTAAAGTCTAGGAACCGTTTTAAGCGGTTTTGGTTCCAATTCTCATTATTACGAAACCGATACTCGCCGGTTCCGGTTCCAATACCGGATACCCGAACCGGTACCGACGGGTAGCTGCATTTTTATAAAAAATATATATTTAATTTTTGTATTTTGGTTTTTAGGTAAATGATTTTCATTCCAAAAAAAACGCGGTCTTCTCTTCTCGTCATTCGCCTCTCCCCTCTCATCAGTTTGTTCAATCCAATCTTCAATCGAAGCTTCAGTGGGCAATTCAATCTGCTCAGTAGAAGTGTAGAAGACGGCGATGAACTGTGAAATCGACACTTCAATCTTAGCTTCACTCGGCACTTAAATCTGTTCAATCCAAAATTTAATCGAAGCTTGAGTTGGCACGTCCCTCGTCTATCTCGTCTTCAATGTTAGATTCTCTAGGTCATTCGACACTTCCCTCATCTCCTTCCATTTGTTAATTTTTATGTTTTTTTTGTTAATTTATCGATTTTCATCTTCACTCCTGAGTTTTGTTTCATCTTCATCTTTAAATACACTATATGATGTGTGTGTGTGTGTGTTTGGTCCATCTGTGAATCTGTGAATCTCAATATGTGAATATGTGAATCTCAATTCACTCTTGTTGGATTTTGGTCCATCTGTGCATCTACACAATACTGGTAACAACTCCAGTTCGTTTGTGAGTCCTGATTGCTTCCATGGCTATAAGAAGCTCCAATACCGAATTTAAAAAAAAAACTATTCAGATCATTAAGCTTCATATTTGCTTCTATGGCTATGGCTATGTCTATGGTTATGACTATCTGCTGTTATTTTCCTGTGCACACCAGGTGTTCGATCATTTGCCTCTGTGAGAATACCACCGTGTAATTCAAATCAAAGCTATTCAAAATTCCTGAAATTGGTTGTAACAAAATACTAAGATTAGAAGTTGGAGATGCTCCATGTGATCATGTCTGGTAGCTTCTATTATATGGATTCACAGGAACATTTAATCTGCTATAGATGCTCATGTCTTAATAACCTCTATTTTGATTTGATTAATAGACACCTGTTAATGCTCCTGCTCCTGACATGGTAAGAGGCCAAATGAACTTCAAGAGGTTGACACTTATAGACATCAAGAGTGACATCAATAGAGCTCCAAAGAAGAAAACCCTTGTTGCCGGTTTAGAAGTTGTCGGTAAGTTTTAAATTGTTTGGACTTCTATTATTGTTACTTGAATGCTTTTATTTGTGTTTATAGCCTTTGTCCAATAACTTAACAAGTGCTTTTCATGTAAGTTTGCGAACTGGGTATTTTTCGAGAGCGGTTCCAATTTTCTAGGAACCGGTGTAGGCGGTTCCGATTCCAATTCCAAAAACTTAAGAACCGCCAGTTTCAGGAGCGGTTTCGGTTCCACCTAAAATAGATGGGTACCTGGTTATCCTCATCCCTAAGCTATAGCATAAAGGAAAAATGAAACTTGAATGAAATCCAGGGAAATGGATAAATTCCAGTGTCCCTCAATTAAAATCGTGTGGAGAAGACATGGAAACTGTGTGAGTCATCGGTTTGCCTCTCTACCAGCTACAACCGACTTTTGGCTAAAATCAAAATTCGCAAATTAAAATTCTTACCTACTAAAGTTTGAAATCAGCAAACAAAACCCAAATTAATGACCTAGTTGAGTTACATTTTCCTTATATCTAGATTCCAATTATTTTAAAGCTAATCACCTGGTTGAAATATCGAGCGAAAAGGCCCAAATGATAAACGACTATGCTCATAGTGGTGGAGAGATCGATTGAACATGGGTATAGAGAATCGTTTAGAGATAGCTTAGTTTGGGGAGAGAGAGAGAGAGAGAGAGAGAGAGAGAGAGAAAGAGAGAATGGTGTCACACCCTCGAACCAGGACGGCGGAAACGTCCGAGGGCGGTTGATATCATTGAGTAATATCATCATAGTTGAATATATATGATATATAGCAACCAAACATCATACAATACAATACAACAACATTCATTGTTTACAAAGTGTATTTGTTCTTTGAATTACACAAAATTACCAAAAGTATGATGTTCCCAAAAATAGTAACATGTCCAGATTCGAGGCTCGAGTACCTGTTCACTGAGTTCCTGAGAATACAGGTCGTTTTGAAAAGCGTCAACATAAAATGTTTGCGAGTTCATAAACATAGTTGTAGAAAAACTTTGTATAATCTTTGTTCAAAGTAAATTGAAAAATTCCAGAAAATCCAATATTTTCTATAAAAAGGTAATTTGTGGGTCTCGTCCAAAATCGTGTATAATTACATGCGCGTTCCTTAATTTTCCTTTGTTGTTACTGAAAAGAGGGTGATAATAGAAAATCATATATAAAAGATGTTGTAGCCTTAAAACCCTAAGACCGAAGTTGTGAAATCAGTTACAAAATATGCAAAACCTGGTTCCGTATTTTATAAAACTAGCAGGATGTATATCCTTTGTAGATTCCAATGTTAATAGGGCCCTACTCTATGTGAGTCGTTACAACCATACTGATACGACGAGTACGCCTGCCCTGACGTTCTTCAGGCGTCAGATTCGGTCCAGATATTTGTCACCTTAGACTGGCCGGTCTAGCTGTAGCAAACAACATAGGTGTAGGGTGTCAACCCGGTATAGATCTATACACAATTATCCCGCTCCCCCTGCAGAGGACTCTGGTTATAAACACAGGACTTACAGTGTACCTAGATAATTACAACGAAGAAAACAAAACTAGTCTCACAAGAGCCTTAACAGAAAGTATGTGAGTTTTACTCCCATTTTTAGATAATGCAAATAACGTTTTACTTGAGTAAAGTTATGACTGCATCTTTATAACAAACAATTTTCTACTTTATGACATACAACTTTTCAATTGTATTTCTGAAAGTTTTATGACGGCATTTTATGACATGCAAATATCTCCGTCATAAAAGCTCTGTTTTGTACAACTTTTTGATAAAATTATTTATATTGAATATTTATAAATAATCACTATTAGATTGTTAACTTGCAAAAGTTATGAATATAACATAATGTCCCAAGTTTAAAATCCTTGCAACGGTAGCAACATAACGTGATGGTTTTACTAGCAACATTTATATTTTAGAAAAATAGTCAAGTTTTGTAAGGTGTTTTGACATACCCAAATTTTTATGGGGATCTTTGTAAAGGAAATATTCTTTTTGAAATAACTAAAATATTGTCACTAGTCCCACCAAAATCTCATATATTCCCATGAAAATTTATTATGTCTCCATATTTTCATAAGTTTTTAATGGTGAAAGTAGTTTCAACCACAATTTACCATTTTGTGTAACTTCTCATAATTTTTCTAGTAACTTAGTTTTATGTGTAATAAAATACAAAGTATGTAGATCTATACAAAGATCACTTAGTCCTAAAATCATAAAATTTGAAAAATCTCGAGTTTATGAAGGTTTAACACTAAATAATAATATTTCAACACACATAGACATACAAATACATGCAATTATCCAAGGATCTAGACAAGATTTGACTTGTATTCCCCCCCCCCCCCCCCCCCAAGAATGAAAACTTGAAAAGAATAGGGTATGAAGCTCACCTTGAGTTTGTTTTGTGGGGTTTTTGAAGTGTAGTGAAGAGATCTTGAGCCTAAGCACTAGAATGCCCTTAATGAACTACTTGAAGCCTAGATTATCCTAATGAGGTTAAGATAGAACCTTGTGTGTAAATGAGATGATTTTAACAAAATAATATGTAGGAATACTAGGATATTTCGAAATAGCTGACAAAAATTCCAAGAACCACCTTGATGATAAAGATTTTTGGAAGAATCCACTTGTTCTTCAGAGAGCTTTAGTTTAGTTGTTAAATGAAGTGAGGAAGGGATTTTTCAGGAAGTATGAAATATCCAGAGAGGGAAATGAGGTAAGAGTGACAATTAGCAAAAGGAGTTCTTGTTTAAACTAAAGGAAGTGAAGTTGATTTGAAGTGTGCTTAGAGGACTGATAGCTAAATCATGTTTGATTGTTGGATAATTTGTGTGGATCCGTGAATGCATGGGGATTTTGCAAAAGACAACTCACAAATCCATAAACACCTTGAAATATCTACGTGTTTACACTCATGGATGGTCCACCAATGGGGGGGGGGTTCACGGTCCATAATCCTTTTCTCTTTGAGTTCACGACCTAAAAGTGATCATGTGGAGGGGTTTACACTTCATATCTTTCCTAGGGATGTGCTCATCATCAAGGTTGGGATTATTCAAGTAGTTTACGCCCTAAACTCTACTTAGCGATGTGTTCACAGCCCAGCTATGATATTTTAGAGTGTTTACGCCCATTATGTTGCCTAGGAATGTGTTCATGGTCTAGCTATGGTATTTTAGAGTGTTTACACCCAAATAGTTGCCTAAGATTGTGTTCATGGTCTAAGTTGGCCTAATAAAGGTGCTTATGGTCTTAGTAATTTAATTATGTTGGCCTTATAACTCAACTATTCAAGATTGTCACATATACATAAGTCTTTATGTCTATGTCATTGTCCATATTAGCTTTGCTATAATCATTAGGGTTTAAAATAAAATGAACCTCAATTATATATATATATATATCACAGTTGTATCATAGGCAAAACACTTGCATATACAAGGTTCTTGAACTTGGTTTGACTTGAAATTTCTAGTTGTGACATCATCCCCCTGTTAGAGGGAATTTCGTCCCGAAATTCTCTTTGTATGCTATCTTTAAGGACCAGAGAAGAGGTGAGGGTATTTCTTCATCATTTGTTCTTCACGTTCCCTTGTGAATTCAGGTCCGCATTTGGCATTCCATCGAACTTTCACAATTGTAATGCGACTTTGTTTCGTACGCTTCACTTCTCTGTCCATGATCTCGATCGGTTTTTCAATGAACAGGAGATTCTCGTTCACCTCAATCTCATCAAGTGGAACAACGAGGGTTTCATCTGATAAGCACTTTTTCAGGTTTGACACGTGGAAAACGGGGTGTATGTTGCTAAGTTCTGAGGGTAGTTGTAACCTGTAGTCCACCAAACCAATTCGGGCAAGAATCTCGAATGGACCGATGTACCGTGGATTTAGTTTTCCCCGCTTCCCAAACCGTATCATCAACTTCCAGGGAGAGACCTTCTGTAGCACACGATCCCCTACTTGAAATTCCAGCGGTTTTCGCCTCTTGTCAGCATAACTCTTTTGTCGGTCTCACGATGCTTAGAGTCGTGCCCTGATTTGAACGATTTTCTCTGTTGTTTCCCGAATGATCTCAGGTCCTGTGAGTGTATTATCTGGTGTTTTCCCCCCTTGCTAGTTAGGTGTCTCCCACCTCAACCAAGCAAAGAGGGGATCTACATTTTCAACCATACAAGGCCTCGAAGGGAGCGACTTTAATGCTTGTGTGGTAGTTGTTAATTCGATTAGCGGCAAGTGAGTATCTGATGCCTTTTGGAGGGAGTGCCAGAATCGGGAGGTGAATCTACTATCTCGGTCAGAGATAATAGATATCGGTACTTCATGCAGTCTCACCACTTCCTTGATGTAGATCCGAGTTAATCTCTCCATTTTATATGTTTCTTTTATTGGTAGGAAATGGGCGGATTTATTCAATCGATCGACAATCACCCAAATGGCATCCAGTCCGTCAGCCGATTTAGGCAGCCTGGTTATAAAATCCATTGTTATTCGGTCCCATTTCCACTCGGGTATCACTGGTTATTGTAAGAGTCCCGAGGGCTTCTGATATTCCACCTTAACTTTTGTGCAAGTCAGGCACTTGCCCACGTAGGTAGTTATCTCCTCTTTCATGTTCAATCACTAATAATATTGTTTGATATCTAGGTACATCATATATGATCCTGGATGGACGGAGTATTGTGTCTTATGAGCTTTATTCATGACCACGTCTCTAAACTCTCCAAATATTGGGATCTAAATTCGATTCATGAAAAAGTAAACTATGTCTTCGTTGATTTCAAGATTATTTTCCATTCCTCGCAGGGCTTCACTTGATGCGTTTTCTGGTTTCGAGGCCCCTAGCTGGGCCTCTTTCATCTGTGATGATAAGTGGGAATGAATGGTCATTGTCAGCGTTTTTATTCGGCGGCCCGAGTATTCCTTCCTGCTTAAGGTGTCGGCTACCATGTTAGCCTTTCCAGGATGGTACTTGATCTCACATTCGTAGTCATTAAGCAGTTCAACCCATCTTCGCTGCCTCATGTTTAATTCTTTCTGATTCAAGATGTACTGGAGGCTTTTGTGGTCTGTGTAGATGGTGCACTTCGTACCAAGAAGGTAGTGCCTCCATATTTTTAAAGCGAAGACCACTGCTCCAAGCTCGAGATCGTGGGTAGTGTAATTCACCTTGTGGTTTTTCAGTTGCCTGGACGCATAGGCAATCACCTTCCCACGCTGCATTAGCACACAACCCAAACCCTGGTTGGAAGCATCGCAATATACCACAAAATCTTCCGTTCCTTCTAGCAGTGTCAAAACCGGAGCACTACAGAGGGCTCGCTTCAGAGTTTGAAAGGCGGCTTCTTGCTTGTCGGTCCAATTGAATGGTATGCCCTTTTGGGTTAGAGTGGTGAGAGGCTTGGCGGCTTTGGAGAAATTATGTATGAACCTTCTGTAATACCCAGCAAGGCCCAAGAATTTCTTGATCTCCGTTGGCGTCTTTGGGGTTTATCCAGCCCTCAATAGCCTTGATCTTAGAAGGGTCCACATGTATTCCTTCTTCACTGACTACATTCCCTAAGAATTCTACCATGAAAATCCAGAATTCACATTTGGAGAGTTTTGCGTACAACTTCTCCGCCCTCAGACTTTCCAAGACTTGCTTTAGGTGGTTATTGTGCTCTTCTTTGCTTCGCGAATAAACGAGTATGTCATCGATGAAGACGATCACAAAATTGTCGAGGAATGGTCGGCAAACTCGGTTCATGAGTTCCATGAATGTTGCAGGTGCACCTGTTAGACCGAAGGGAATTACTACGAACTCGAAATGTCCGTAGTGGGTTCGGAACGCAGTTTTGGGAATATCTTCTTCTCGGAACCATAGTTGATGGTATCCAGACCGTAGATCTATTTTTGAAAAGTAAATGGCTCCTTGAAGCTGGTTGAATAGATCATCAATCCAAGGAAGAGGGTATCGGTTCTTGATGGTGAGCTTCTTCAATTCCCAATAATCAATGCACATTCTGAAAGATCCATCCTTCTTCTTGACAAACAAGACCGGGGCTCCCTAGGGTGAGAAGCTCGGCCTGATGAATCCTTTATCGAGGAGTTCGTTTAGTTGGCTCGATAACTCTTGCATTTCTGCAGGGGCTAGCCTATAGGGTGATTTGGCGATTGATGAGGCTCCAGGGAATAGGTCATTCGAAATTCAACCTATCTCCTTGGAGGTATCCCTAACAGGTGTTCTGGAAATACGCCTGGGAATTCACGCACATCTGGAATATCCTTGATGTTCTTTTCCTCTTTCTGTTTGTCCACTACGTGAGCTAGGAAGGCATGATTTTTCTTATGCATGCACTTTTGTGCCTTGGTGCACGAGATGAGACGAAGATTTACACCCGGTTTATCGCCGTAAACAATTAGGGTTTTGTTTGTGGGTAGGTGAAGGTGAACGACCTTCTTATGACACATAATATCGACATGGTGGGGGCTTAAGCATTCCATGCTGATGATCACATCAAAACTTCAGATATTAACCAACATTAAGTCAATTAGAAATGAGTGGATGTTTAGTGTTAATGTGCACCCTATATATATATATATATATATATATATATATATATATATATATATATATATATATATATATATATATATATCTTTGGTTGTTTCGGTCTTCAAATTATCCATCTACATCGTGAAGGTTTCGTTTAGGTTTTGGGGTTGTTAATTTAGTAGGTTTTCGAATTTACGACTCACAAAAATCCGCCCAGCACCACTATCGAATAAAATGCATCCATAAGTAATGTTGAGGGGAAACGTACCTGTTACCACTGTCGGATCATGCACATCTTCCCCTTGTCCCATGGCTTGGACTTTATTTGTTCCTCCTTTATTTCGGTTGTTTGCCTTGGGGCATTTCCTTTTATAGTGGCCGGTCTCCCTACACCCGTAACATGCTTAACTTGCCTCGGTATTGTTGGGTTGGTTGTTTTGTTGAGCCGAGATCTGTAATACCAAGCAGTGTGCCCTTTCCGATTGCACTGAGTGCATTGCAAGTCTCAGCATGTGCCGTGGTGGTGGAAACCGCATTTGTCACACTTCGGTTGAGTGCCTGTGTAAGGTCTTGTAGGTGTTGGTGTGGTCGGCGTCGGTGTGGCTGGGGTTGGTGTGGTCTGAGTAGTAGCAGCGTGAACTGCTACGGTTTGTTTCTTGGATGATTCTTGATTCTGGCACCCTTTTCTTTTGTTTCCCCTGTTGTATGTTGTTTCCCTCTTTCTTTGTTTCAACACCAGAAGCTTTTGTGCCTTTCCAATCACCATGGTCGTACAATTTTTGTGCCAGACGCTTGGCACTATCGAAGCTTGAGGGGTTTGCAACTATCACGTTCCCCTAGATTAGAGGTGTCAACCCCCAAATAAAGCATTCGACCTTTTTACCCTCTATTTGTTATCATCTCAGGGCACATAAGTGCCAACTCACTGAATCTACCCATGTATGCTTCGATATCAGAGTTTTGTACGGTCAGGTTCCACAATTCTTGCTCAAGATTTTTTGAACTTCACCCCGAGGACAGTATTCTTCCAGGATCATTGACTTAAGTTCTTCCCATGACATAACATTGGCGACCGGGAGATTAAGGGCTTTGATATGGTCGTTCCACCACGATAAAGCTCTGTCAGCAAAGGTACAGGCAGCGTATTTCACCTTGTTCTCCTCGACACAGCCGCAGATTTCGAAAACCAATTCAATTTTCTCGAACCATCGAGTGAGAGCTATTACACCCCCACTCCCGTTCAAAGTCTTCGGTTTTGCATTTGTGAAGTCTTGATAAGTGCTAGCCCTTGGTTGTCCCTAAAGATCTCTGTTATTGGACCTTCCGGTCCCTTGGCCGTTACCTCCCCCGTTGTTGCCCTGGTTAATGTGTGCTAGAGTTTCCGTGACTGCTGCTGAGACTACAGCTTGAAACGCAGCAGAGTTCATCTCCGGAGGAGGCAGCGGCGGTGGTGGTGTTGTAGTGTTCTTGCAACCATAACCTCACGCCATTTCCAGCTATGAGGTAGGTACTATGATGAGTTTATGAATTTCTTTTGTTTCTAACGGTTACGTGTTTCGAATGTACTTATGATTGACTTATATTATATACAGTATAAATAAAGAGGGAACACATAACAGATAACAACCTCACGAATAAAACACAGAACTGTTTCATTAAGGATAACTTTCTTAGTACATTTATGCATGAAAATTGACATTTGAAAGCTCTACAATCCCTTGCGAGATAAAGAAAGTGATAACATAACGACGCTATGAGTGGTGTAGTCACTTATTCGTAGGGTCGATCCTACATACATAAGGAAATCAAACTACAACGAGTGGTGGGTAGGTTAGGTCCTACTTACGACGAATGTCCTCCGAAGGAGCCTGTGAGGAGGTAGACGCACCATGCAACTCGGCTAATCTATGTTCGGTGATCCACACATGCTCTTCCACAGCAGTGTGCTTCTCCTGTTATTCCATGACCTCTGCTCATGCAGTAGCAAGGTCCTCCATGAGTCGTTCCATTGGATGGAATTCTCGCTCCAAGTCTCATGTGCGAGCATCCGTAACATGCATAGTCGCCCACATTTGCATCACCCGGTCAGCAGTCACTTGAGCCTGGTCGCCGATGTCCCTAATTCGCTTGACCACAACAGGAAGTGGGCGATCTGTTGGTCCTCCATGCTGGAGGTTCTAGAAACCTCGGTTCATCCCAAATGGCGGTTGTTGACCCTGGCGTCGGCCCCACCTCTCAATATCGTCAGCCCAAGGAGGTGTAGGGCCATTGTAGTCCATTCTATGCGGTGGTGCCCTTGCCATGTAGGGAGGGTTGATAATTTCAGACTCTGCGTCTGATTCATCATCCTCCTCAACCTCCTCATCATCATCTTCTTCGATTTCTTCATCAACATCCTCTTCTTCAAACTCCATCAGCTCCTCGGGATTCTCAATGGGTTCCTCTGGGTCTTCCTCGATCCAAACGCCCATTCCCCTGATTGGGGAAGTAAGGGTCTCCGGGGAGGTGAAAGCCTGCCATGTCGTCTATACGTGAAAATAAATGGAATGTCAAAATACTCCTATAGTATTTTATTTCCTTTAGTTTTTGTTCTTAGACCTTTATAGTTTTAAGTTGGTAAGTATTAGATTTGTCGTTCACCTCGACCATTCCTGGACACATGTTGGTCCTATCTCGAATAAATATAGTTAATCAGGCTATATTTACTCTAGATATGACTACATAACTGTCCAAGTTTAGTCTCGATGTCCAACTCCTCTAAGGACTCTTATTCGTTTTCCCTGTTTAGGCTCTTCTAATACTGTGTTTACCGGTACGTAAATTTTTTAAAAAATACTTCTATTTTTAAAGCATACTTTTATTCAGAGTGTTTTACACCCATTGTGTTTATAGTTGTATATCTTGTATTGTTAGATTTACCAGTTCACTATAAACAATGCTCTGATACCAATCTGTCACACCCCCGAACTATGACGACGGAAACGTCCGAGGGCGGTTGACATCATTGAGTAATATCATAGCAGTTGAATATATATGATACATAGCAACCAAGCATCATACAAACAATACAACATCAGTCATTGTTTACAAAGTGTATTTGTTCTTTGAATTACACAAAATCACTAAAAGTATGATGCTCCCAAAAATAGTAACATATCCAGATCCGAGGCTCGAGTACCTGTTCACTGAGTTCCTGAGAATACAAGTCGTTTTGAAAAGTTTCAACATAGAATGTTGGTGAGTTCATAAGCATAGTTGTAGAAAAACTTTGTATAATCTTTGTTCATAGTAAATTGAAAAATTCCAGAAAATCCAATATTTTCTATAAAAAGGTAATTTGTGGCTCTCGTCCCAAAATCGTGTATAATTGCATGCGTGTTCCTTATTTTTCCTTTGTTGTTACTGAAAAGAGGGTGTTCCCAGAAAATCCTATATTTTCTGTATATAAAAGATGTTGTAGCCTTAAAACCCTAAGACCGAAGTTGTGAAATCAGTTAAAGAATATGCAAAATACGGTCTCGTATTTTATAAAACTAGTAGGGTGTATATCCTTGGTAGATTCCAAGTTAATAGGGCCCTACTCTATGTGAGTCGTTACAACCATACTGAAACGACGATTACCCCTGCCCTGACGTTCCTCAGGCATCAGATACGGTCTAGATATTTGTCACTCTAGACTGGCCGGTCTAGCTGTAGCAAACGACATAGGTGTGGGGTGTCAACCCCATATAGATCTATACACAATTATCTCGCTCCCCCTCCAGGGGACTCTGGTTAAAAACACAGGACTTACAGTGTACCTAGATAGGTACGACGAAGAAAACAAAACTAGTCTCACAAGAGCCTTAACGGAAAGTACGTGTGTTTTACTCCCATTTTTAGATAATGCAAATAATGTTTTACTTGGGTAAAGTTATGACTGCATCTTTATAACATGCGTTTTTCTGCTTTATGACATACAACTTTTCAATTGTATTTCTGAAAGTTTTATGACGGCATTTTATGACATGCAAATATCTCCGTCATAAAAGCTCTGTTTTGTACATCTTTTTGATAAAATTATTTATATTGAATACTTATAAATAATGACTAATAGATTGTTAACTTGCAAAAGTTATGAATATAACATACTGTCCCAAGTTTAAAACTCTTGCAACGGTAGCAACATAACATGATGATTTTACTAGCAACATTTGTATTTTAGAAAAATAGTCAAGTTTTGTAAGGTGTTTTGACATATCCAAAATTTTATGGGGATCTTTGTAAAGGAAATATTCTTTTTGCTATAACTAAAATATTGTCACTACTCCCACCAAAATCTCATATATTCCCATGGAAATTTATTATGTCTCCATATTTACACAAGTTTTTAGTGGTGAAAGTAGTTTCAACCACAATTTACCAATTTGTGTAACTTCTCATAATTTTTCTAGTAACTTAGTTTTATGTTTAATAAAATACAAAGTATGTAGATCTATACAAAGTTCACTTAGTCCTAACATCATAAGATTTGAGAACTCTCGAGTTTATGAAGGATTAACATGAAATAATAATATTTCAACACACATAGACATAAAAATACATGCAATTATCCAAGGATTTAGACAAGATTTGACTTGTATTCTCCCCCCACCCCCAAAAGAATGAAAACTTCAAAAGAGTGGGGTATGAAGCTCACCTTAAGTTGGTTTTGTGAGGTTTTTGAAGTGTAGTGAAGAGATCTTAAGCCTAAGCACTAAAATGCCCTTGATGAACTCCTTGAAGCCTAGATTATCCTAAGGAGGTTAAGATATAACCTTGTATGTAAGTGATATGATTTTAACAAAATAATATGTAGGAATACTAGGATATTTCAAAATAGCTTACCAAAGTTCCAAGAACCACCTTGATTATAAAGATTTTTGGAAGAATCCACTTGTTCTTCAGAGAGCTTTAGTTTAGTTATTAAATGAAGTGAGGAAGGGATTTTTCAGGAAGTATGAAGTATCCAGAGAGGGAAATGAGGTAAGAGTGACGATTAGCAAAAGTAGTTCTTGTTTTAAATAAAGTAAGTGAAGTTGATTTGAAGTGTGCTTAGAGGACTGCTAGCTAAATCATGTTTGCTTGCTAGATAATTTGTGTGGATCCATGAATGCATGGGGCATTTGCAAAAGACAACTCACAAATCCGTAAACACCTTGAAATATCTACGTGTTTACGCTCATGGATGGTCCACCAAAGGGGGGTTCACGGTCCATACTCCTTTTCTCTTTGACTTCATAGCCTAAAAGTGATCATGTGGAGGGGTTTACGCTTCATATCTTTCCTCGGGTTGTGTTCATCGTCAAAGTTGGGATTATTCACGTAGTTTACGCCCTAAACTCTACTTAGGGTTGTGTTCATGGCCTAGCTATGATATTTTAGAGTGTTTACGCCCAATATGTTGCCTAGGAATGTGTTCATGGTCTAGCTATGGTATTTTTGAGTGTTTAAGCCCAAATGGTTGCCTAGGAATGTGTTCATGGTCTAAGTTGGCCTAACAAAGGTGTTTATGGTCTTAGTAATTTAATTATGTTGGCCTTATAATTCAACTATTCAAGATTGTCACATATACATAAGTCTTTATGTCTATGTCATGATCCATATTAGCTTTGCTATAATCATTAGGGTTTAAAATAAAATGAACCTCAATTATGTATATCATAGTTGTATCATAGGCAAAACACTTGCATATACAAGGCTCTTGAACTTGGTTTTGACTTGAAATTTCTAATTGTGGTAGATGGTGGAGCAGACTATGACATATTCATCATTGTAGAGAAGAACATAATGTTTGAAGTATAGAAGAAATAGAACACAGTGAGGTGGTGATTTGGAGGAGAGTAGGGAATGGAAGGAACTGAAGGATAATTGATCGGTGACAACAAGATACTCTTCACACGAACACTCTGGTTTTATTAAATGTTTAATACAAGGGATTTGTAATTTTTTTATGCCTCATGAAGACAATTTATAAATACTAATTAGTTTATAAATACTAATTAAGTACTTAAGCTTATAAGTTTCTTATTAGTTGTTGAAATCAAGTTTGCTAATATACGTACTTACAAAAATTTCCATAAAAATACAAAGATTTGGAGCCTGTTTAACCCTAACTCAAAAAACCAAACTCGTTTAACCCGAACCCAAAAAAATTGTATTATATAAAACGGGGTAAAAAGTTCTCTGCCCCTCAACTCTTGTTCTGGCTCCGCCACAGGAATACATGTATATATCAGTCTAAAAAATATATTTTTTATTAAAAAAGTCATTATAACTAAAATAATAGTAACTAGAAAAGAAAAAGAAAAAGTGGTGGTCCGAGAGCGAAAAGAATTTTGCTTACATGGGCCAAGAATTTTGTGTTTTTAGGGTGTATACAGTTACAAATGAAGTTGTATAGAAGAGTAGTACTTGCTTACATGCAGTGCCGGCCCAAAGATATGATAGGCCCAGAGCGAAAAGAAAAAAGTGGACCCTTATAGTCGAAAATAGACAAACCGTTATAAATTTTACTATTAGTATTAGAAAGCAAAAATATAGTCACAACATTACAAAAATAACTAATTTAAAGAAAAATATTTTTCCTAGCAATTTTAGACAAGTTGATTTTTTTCTCTCTATGTATATTCTAGGAATTTTGGACCGCTTAAAGATATGGGCCTAGGCGACCGTTCGGTTGTCCACCATCTGGATCGGGTCTGCTTATATGATATTGAAAGTTGATACAATACATAAACAAAACACATTGTTAACATGAATAACATTCAATGAAAAGTATGGAAAAATATATCAGGCTCCAAGAAAGTTCATACATGAAGGTATTTTGAAGTATAATTTTTTTTTCAGAAACAAAAATAAACTCAAAATTAGAGACACAATGAAAATAGGAATGGAATCTTGAGACTTCAGTGAATACTTAAACATGGAATGGGGTAAAATGATTATAATGCATTAGATGATATATCAGGGTCCAGGAAAGTTCTAAAATTACAATATATATAGATATGATTAATGGAACTTTTTTTTACCCCTGTAAATCAGAACAACAACGCTATTTTTCCACCATTTCAAATTTATTTGAAGAACATTTATCATTTGGTCTCCTTCCTTTACAATATACACAATATACATAAATAAATTGGTTATAAGCAAGACACATTAGCATGCTTCCATTTACTTCTTTTTTATAGAACGACACATTTATTTGTTTTCGTTTGTCTCAATTAGTTTCTTATTTGTTTTGGTTTATTAAGACAATGTACTTTAATTGTCATGTTAATATTTAAAAAATTGTTTTTAATCACAAATCAAAGTAATAGTGGAGCTATACTTACGAAGTTATTCAATTTTTTCCAAAGTAAAATGCTATAATGCACATACAAAGAAGTAGATTGCTAGCTCTTGCCTCTTGGGGTTGATTGGGTCAAACCAAATGATAAAAGCATTCATGAAACTTTAAGATTTGGTTCTCCTTTAATTTGAGGTATTGGCTACAATAAAAAATAAAAAAACTTAAGATATAAATTACTGACGAAATAAGCATATGCCAATATATATTTTATCTGTTTATTAGACTTAATAAACCCTGAAAATGAACCCATTCAACTCTCTCATATTGGTTATGATTTGATCTATAGAAAAGCATTCGGAGTCTCCTCCTAAGAAACGTGTAAAAGTCATAAATATATAAAACTTCAAACATTATAAAAATTTAAGAAAAAAATCAAACCTGTTAATGAAGGATCAAATATTCAACAGCTGAATTCACAACATCCCTTGATTTTGCACATAGCCTTACAAACTAGTTATAATAAATACCAGCATTAATAATAAACAAATAGAACCTTGTATATGTTATATTTTATATACTCAATAATAAATAAAGAAAACAATGTTACCTTTAAACGGGTGGCACTTATCTTTTCTGATCCGAATCAATACAAGAATGGCCCGTTTTACCTTCACCATTTGGATAGCAACTTCTTAAGGGTTGTAAGCTGGAAATATTGTCAAACCACAATGAGTATGCAACAAATAAATGAGGGTGCAAATGTGGAAAGGTAATGATGTGAAAAGATAATGTTTTCATGATGATTTATAAGTATGAATTTCAATTGAAAATTTTGAATGATAGGTACGATATTGTGCATGTAGGATTTATAAAAATGTTAATGTAACATTTATGTTAAAGTAAGAAATGTGGTATTTATGTATATTTGACAAATCTTTTTTGTTAGACATGTAGTTACAAATGTATAAAAATCATTGGTAATTTTAAAATTATATGTTAATTTAAAAGGAAAAGTCTAGAAGTAATGCAATAAAAAATAAAATTAAAAATTGTATAACTCCCTCTTAATTTTAACAATTAGAGATAGACTTTCACTTTTGACTTTTTAAAGTTAGATTTTGCAACCTAAAATCTAACCAAGAACTTTTATAAAATTTTGGCAAGTTGAGAAGCTAAAGCAGATCTTGTTGGTAACATATTTAAACCGTTATTGCAAGTATGGTGCTACTAAAAAAAAAGTATCGCGTTACCTTTTTTTTTTTTTTTTTTTTTTTTTTTTTTTTTTTAAAACGGTATAAATTTTATTAGAAAACTAGCATGAAGCTAGAAAAAGAAAGTCATCACAACAAATTACAAGCTAATAGAGGATTATGTAACCAAGAGGTTCAACCAATTTTAGTTTTTCTACACCTATTGGAAATCCAAAAAAAAGATCTATCTATCACTTTATCAAAAATAAAGGATTTCCTAGGTTGAGTCGTTACAAAAATGGTGGAATTACGAAAATTCCATAAACATCAGAACGTAGTCAAAATGACCGCATCAAAGGCTTGACTTTGCCCTCTTTTAAAGAAAATAGAATCAGAACACAAAAGGTGCTGATCAATAGAGCAAAGATGAGGAGTTTGGACCCCCACCAAATAGCAACATGAGTCCATATCTCTATCAATTGGTTACAACCGGCAAAAAGGTGATCAATAGATTCAATGGTATTGGAACAAACGGGACAAAGAATCGAATCCATAGTCATCCCACAGAGATAAAGATTCTCTCTAGTAGGAATACTTCATAACTGCAATCTCGAAATAAAGATATTCATTGGCACCCAATTATTCCAACGAGTTCCAAAACCCCCCGAATACTACATATGACTATCAAAAAAAGCTCTGAGTGAAGAAACAGTAAAGGAATCAGAAACATCAATAGTCCACCCTAAACGGTCTGGGATGGAATGATAAAGAACATCCTGCATCAAGGAAGTAAAAGCAACCCATTGAGTCTCCTCAATGCCCCCTCTAGGAGTCCGCCTGAGAAAAACAGAATCCCATCCAAAAAGCACTCTATCACGGACCGACAGAGATTTATGAGGATCGAGAGAAAAAATCCTATGAAAAGAAGCAGTCAGGGGGGGTATCCCCCTTCCACACATCATGCCAGAAAGAAGACATATTCCCATCACCAATCCTAATAGGACAAAAAAGGCTGGAGATCAAGACCATGATTTTTAAGCTGGACCAACATCGGAATAACACCATTCCGATGACCAATCAACCCTCTCCTCTGAGAAAGAGAGTTGTAACCACCATCTGATCCATAAAGAGCTTTGACAACTTTAACCAAGATAAAATTCGGATTATGAAAGAATCTCCAGCGCCATCTAAAACGTAAAGCGCGATTGAAGGAAAACAAACTGCCAATACCAAGCCCCCTTCCTTTTTTGAGCTAAGACTCTATCCCAGGGAACCCAATGCATGCATCGCTTATCTAAGTCAGCACCCCAAAAGAACCTGGCCCGAAGAGACTCCAAGATATTAACAACAGAGATCGGAACCATGAAGATAGACATCACGTAACTGTCGAGGCTTCCAAGAACTAACTTGATCAAAGAAAGACGACCTCCAAACGAATGCCATTTCGCTTTCCAACCTAAGAGTTTTGAGCGAAAACGATCAACAACAGAAGACCAAGAAGAAATCTGAGACATATTCTGACCAACTAGGACTCCAAGATGAATAAAAGGACAAGAATCTGGAGCACACCCAACCTTACGAGCTGCCACCTTAACCTAAGCAAAATGAACTCCCAATGCAATCAACTTACATTTTTGTAAATTGATTTTGAGACCTGAAGCTAAGTAAAAACACCGCAGGATACGAATGACACGGGAAACATTTTTTGGGTCCCATTTATACATCAAGACAACATCATCAACATAAAACGAGTCTGAGATATCAATCCACTAAAAGAAATGCCTCGAAACACATTTACGGTATGAGCTTTAAGCAAAGCTACATGGAGCCCTTCCATCACCAGAATAAACAAAAAAGGGGAAAATGGATCGCCTTATCTCAAGCCTCGTTGGATTTGGAATTCATCAGAAGGGGACCCATTAACTAGAACAGAAGCCCTAGCAGATCTGAGAAGCTCCATAATACAATCACACCACAACTTACCAATGCCCATAATTTGTATAATCTCCAATAGGTACTCCCACGAGACAGAATCAAAAGCCTTCTCAAAATCCACTTTAAAAATCATAAGTGGATGATTCAAAGACTTACTCTAAGCAACCACCTCATTAAGAAGAAAAGGATCATCCAAAATTTGTGTACCTTTAACAAAGGCAGACTGCTCCAGAGTAACAATAGAACCAATAACCTTCACCAACCTATTAGCTAATAGTTTACCAATAATTTTGTAATGGCAGCCTATTAGACTAATAGGTTTAAATCTCTAATAGTCTTAGGGTCTCAAACTTTGGGGATAACCGTAGAGAAAGAAGCATTGCAACCTTTTGGAACCGAGCAGTGACCATGAAAATGTTGAATGAAAGACACCAAATCATCAGAAATAAGATCGGAAAATCATTTAAAGAAACCAAAAGAGAAACCATTTGGCTTAGGAGCCCTATCTGAACCACAATCCGAAATTACCCTTTTTATTTCTTCTTGAGAGAAAGGATCCTGAAGAAAAAGAACTTGATCCTCCGTGAGAGTATGAAACAGATTAGGATCAGTGGAAGGGCGACTTCCTCTTTTCCTCAAGAAAAGATTTTTATAATAAAGTTGTAACTCCTTCTTAACCATCCTTGGGTTATCCACCCAAACACCCATCTATCATAACACCTATGATAGCAAGTTGTCGCCTCTTCCGATTAATAATACCATGGAAAAAACCAGAATTCTCATACCCTTCAATAGCTCACTGAACTTTCACTTTCTGTGCTAACACTGCTCTAGAAAGATGATCCAAGTTCGTCAATTCTTTAATAGCCGAAACTCTTTGTTCACGAAGGTCAGTACTACCCCCATCAAGCATAAGAGAAGCATCAATCAGTTAAACCTTTACATGGAACGTTTTCCTTTTACTAATCAAACGATCTCAAGCACTAGAATTCCATAATCTTAAGTTAGATTTAAAAAGTTGAAGCTTCTTCTTAAAAATAACCCAAAGATTATCAATCATATTCACAACAAAAGTTGAATTCCAAGAATTACGAACTACTTCATCAAAACCTTCTAGCTCGAACCAAGAATCAAATAAATGAAAATGAGACGGACCATAATCGATACAATGTTCAAATAAAACAATAGGGCGATGGTATGTGATATTTTTGTCCAAAAGCAAACCCGTAAGATGAGGAAAACGCAACAAAAGATCTTCAGAGACTAGAAAATGATCAAGTTTAGAAAACTTGGATCCCCGTCTATCACTCCAAGCATAATGAGGCCCACCCATAGGAATATCAACTAATTCAGCCTGATTAATAAACTGATTAAGAGTTCTAGTAGGAATATGTTTGAATTGAGAACCAAGTCTCTCATACCCATCTCTTACTTCATTGAAATCTCCCAGGACCACACATTCTCCCGATAAAGAAGCAATCAAGATAGAAATTTCTTCAAAAAGTTGTCTTTTGCAATCGTCTCTTTGGGGAGCATAGACGGAAATTTGCAAGACATCCATTCTAGAGACAGCATAAACCGCTTCCAGCACCACATACCAATCATAAATGATTACTTTATTATGAATAAAAAGGTTTGGGTCCAAATAACCAAAATACCTCCGAAGCACCACGACAAGGACAAAAGACATGAGAAAATGCAAGATTACCCCAAAAGGAAGGAACAAGAAAAAGGTCAACAAGCTCCTTTTTGTGTTTTGAATAGCCAAAAAATTAATCTTAAATTTTGCACAAAGAGATTTTATCCAAACCTGTTTCTCTAATGAACCCACTCCTTCAATATTGATAGATAAACATTTCATATCTAAATTATGCAAACCCGTTTCTCTAAAGAGATTTATTGATAGATAAGCCCGTTTCTCTAAAGAGATTTTATCCAAACCCGTTTCTCTTTAAATCCCTCCCCTTAAACAATATTTTTAACTTGTTTAGAACAACCATTCATATTGAAACTAACGATCCCTCCCATTGCAACTGTTTTATTAGATTCTACCACATTAGAGTCAGTGTTGAATGAACCTTCTGAGAACACTTCTTTCTCTTCATGAATTATATTTGAGAAACCAAGTAGATGAGATAAAGAATCATCTATAGATTGAATGCCCGATATAAGAATATATCCACTCAAAAAACCAACCGGTGCAGGTTTTTTAGAAGCTTCTGTCCCAATTGGAAATGGCACGAAATCAGCAGCATGTGCTAAAAAATTCTCATAAGAACCAGCAGGGACTGTTGTTGAGTTAGCTGAAGAAGTACGGGCTACTTGTGGTTCACCTTCAGCAGCAAACAAAACAGTGGCAGTAGTCTGAATAGTTGCAGCGGCAAGCGGAATATTGACAGCCACACCAGGAGCGGTGGATGAGTTTGAGTGTGACACATTAGGAAAATTTGAGGCATTTCCTCCAGCACCCGAGTTATGAGTTTAAGGAGATGGGTAAAAGAAATTTTCTATTGCAGAATTCTAATTTTGCCACTGGAGTCCTTTAATATTTTTGTTCTTTTTGCATTACCCCAACTATTAAATCCTTTTGGAATATCATTGTTTACCTCATCCATTTTCATTTTTTCAATTGCATCATAGATACCAAATGGGTCCAATGATACATCCTCATAGGGATGGCAAAAAAGCCCGAACCTGATGGGGAAACCCGATCATTTTGGGTCGGGTAACGGGGTTATCGGGTTTTTTTATCGGGTTCAGGGCAAGGAATGGGTTATCCTCACCCCGACCCGCCCCGCCCCGATTGCATATATATATATATATATATATATATATATATATATATATATATATATATATATATATATATATATATATATATATATATATATTGTTCGAAACCTTTTGATGTTAATTGCACGCGTGCAAAGGTAAAATACTTATTGCGGACAATGTTTTTAGTTATTAACAATCTAGTGTGAATGATCATTTTTTTATGTTTGGACGTATTACGCTAAATTTAAATCAAATAATTTTTAATATAACATCTTGTTTATTTTATTAAAGTGATGCATCATATTTTTAATTTAAAAGGGACTTTACAACATGTATATTTTACAAGATATCAGGGTACCATAAAATGGAATAAAATTTTCATTATGAATTATTGTAATCTCGATAAGATAACCGAAACCCGAAGGGCAAACCCGAAACCCAATGGGGCGCCCCGATAAGATACCCAAAAGATATCGGGGCGGGTTTTGGAAACCATGCCCTACCCCGAACCCGCCCCGTTTCCATTCCTACATCCTCATTCCTATCAAAATAATGAGAATGTCCTTCATTTTGATCATGGTCTTGTAATTCAGTTTTGTATAGATAAGGTGCAGGAAGGTCATGAACAAAGGAGGGATTCCACCTCAGAGCTTCTTTAACTCTAATCTAGTATGTAGCCCCATCAACACGAACTTTGATCACCTCTGAAATAATACTTTGGATAGATGGCATAATACAAATCTTGTTCTTGTATATATCTTCCCCAAGGTCATTATCTAACTGAGCAATTGTTCCCTATTTAGAAAGAGTTTTTCCTGAAAGACTCTTTACTCCAAGCAGAAAGAGGTAATCCTTCAACATCATCCCACATTATCCGTTCCGATGGAACAAAGTATCGATCCCATACTCTCTTTTTGCTAATATCCAATGATCCATTGTATTACTACCCATAAAGTTTTTACATGCATTAGTGGAAGTAAATTAAATCAACACCCACAAACCTCCCATATATCTCATTTCAAAATTATCAAAGCTTTCATCCAAACAGAGCAACCGGAGATTGGGAAGGATAGTGAAGTCTCTTGCCTTAACGAGGCATGTCCTTTGTTTTCTTTCTACTATGAAATCTCCAGAATTAAGATCAATAATATCCTCCACGTTTTTACTGTTGATAGTATCATTGATTGAGCCTCAAACCACATTCGCATAAGAGTTAATACTCACGTCTCAATGTACTACTATGGAATTAACAGCGGTTTGGGGTTTACGGACATTGTTTTTCAAGGAATGGGGAAACGAGGCAAACATTTTATATGAACCAAACCAAACATCACAAAGTTGTTTAATCAGATAATCACAATTGCCAACACCTAAAAACCTAATGAAACCAAACCTTTTCCTAGTCTTGATAGTTGTTTTGCAATAAAAACATCTACTATCTTACCCAAACGATTATAGGCTCAACCACAAACCCGCCGTATGTCTCCAACTTGAAAAAAATCAGGAAAATTCATGATAAAGAGGGATGTTATATTTAACCTTACTTGAGTTTTTCTTGAATGATAGCTAATATGTTGAACCCTACGGTTTCCATTCACGTTCCTGTGATTGAGTTTCGTCCAAATGTTATCGCCATCTTAATGAAGACGTGATTTCACCGATGTTCGATCCCACAAGTGAATTGTTGAAGATTAAAAGATTTGAAAAGGTCTGAAATCGCCGGACCCTATCGTGTTACCTTTCTTAGTAAATTCTTTAAACATTGTGGTAAGTATGTTGTTAACATTGGAAACAAATATGAGTACAATGCAATTATAGGTCATGAATGGTAGTTTGCTTGCTGATATAATAGTTTTTGTCGCAGACATTTTTTGCATTGCAAATATCGTCCTTGAGTTTTTAAAGTTATATCATGTTACCTTTCTTAGTAAAAAAAGTATGTTGTTTTTTTCAATAATTTCCCGTGAGTTTTAAAGTTATATCAAGTGGGTAGGAATGGACTTTCACAAATTTACAACTTCGTTTTCGTTTTCGTATTTCCTCCCATGATGACTCCTTCCTCTTCCAACTGTATCACTAATACATAAAAAATCCAACTTTGATTTCCTACAGAAGTCTCTAAGTGGAAATTAACATTTCGTATATAAGATAAATGCGTTGAACATGAAGAGTAACTGAAAATTATAAAATTATTCTTAATACTCCCTCCGTCCCAAAATTATAGTTCATCTTTCATTTTTGGTTTGTCTCAAAATAATATTCCACTTCGAAAAATAAATAACATTTTTACCAAAATACCCCTTCATTATTAGTTAACCAACTAAGCATTTAATAGAACATTAAATGCAAAGTAAGGACAAAACTGTCATTTTATTATATAAAGTTAGTGGTAATTAATGTTTTTCTTAATCTGTATGTTTTTTGTCTGTGGAGAATAATATTGGGACGGAGGGAGTAGTTTATTTCCATACCCTAACACGTAATGAAAACCTTACATGAAACCAAAATACCACTAATGTGTCATTTTCACATAAATAAATAAATAAATAAATAAGGTAAAACATCATTTATTAGTGTACTTGTATAGTTCGTGTATATATTTGTTAGTTTAGCCCATTATAGCCCTATTTTAGCTCATTATATCCCTTTGTATTATGTGTGATGTATATATATATATATTCCATATCAATGCAAATATCAATTATGGGAAAATCTCATTTGTAATATGGTATCAGATTCAGAGTCGGCTCAATCAGTTTGGAGGCTCTAAGCAAACCAAAATTGGGGATTCCTCTTAGTCATGATTATTGATTATTTGATTAATAATAACAATCACCATGACAACTACAAATGAACGAACAATAAAATGGAAGTAAATTAATGGATTATGGATTAGAAATACATGTTGTTTGAGAATAGGAGATAACGGAAAACAAAAAAACTTAAGATTCTTAATCTATCCCGAGTCTCTGAAATAAGTAGATAATGAGATCAGTCAATATTAGAATAAAAAAATAAGTCGGTAACACTTATCAAATTCTTAATGTAACACAAATCCACAACCACAAACAAAGAGATAAATAGATAATGGATTTCATTTGTTATTTAAAAAAGAAAAAGTTTAGCAACATAATAATATACTTATTATTCAGTGAATATAAACAACATTCATAAGAAGTATGTCAAAATTATATTAACTAAAGCCATGCATTTGATCTACACAAATTAAGAACAATCACAACTTCCATTAGATCTACAACGTTGTAACCCAAACCAACAACCTATGTAGGGTCAAACATGTCTTTTAGACAGGGTCAATAACCTATGTAGGGTTAAACATGTCTCTTCCCACTTGTTACCATAAGAAAAATTAATTGAAAAATAAAAGATAAATTCAAACTATTTAAGATGGAATAAAAATGAATCTGTTATACACCTCAAGTCTTTTAGACATCATATGGTTGAAAATAAAGTTTTGGCGACAATTATTTGGTTACTGAAAAAAGGCGATACCACTATGTCACACCTTAATCTAATCATTAACACATACTTCTTCACTTATTGATGGAGATGTTAAGTAGATCTCAATGAAGCCGAAAATGATCATTCGTTATGTTTTTGGTATATCATAACATAAAAAGTACCATTAGAAAGGTAGTACAAAGGATCATTCAATACTTGTAGTTACTCACCATTGTGTTTGGAATTTCTGAATAAGGTGACTTTCAATGAAAGCAAATCAATTCACCTAATCACCTTGTCAAGAAAAACATATTTTATCATTGACACCTCCATTTATCATTGACATTGTAATGCTTGAAAAAATAAATAGAAAGTACCTGAAAGTTCCCACCAAAGCTACCACCTCCATCATGTTCCTCCAACGACCAAAAGCACCCCATCGCCGACATCTCTAGGAGCTAGCTTCCTTATGTGAATTAATTATCTTAAGGCTCATCTATTTGAGAAAAATTAAGAAAAATATGTTAAATTCATAAGAAATATCTACTTTATGATTGATGTAATTAAGAAAAATATTATATTACCTGATAAATCATTAAAAGGATTTGGTTATTTCATATGCTTTATTAGATCATGGAAATTGGAAACACATATCCTTTCAGGATTTCAGTTCGTCAGTTGGGGTCTTTCAATGCCACCCTTGATTTAAAAACGACTGATCGAGAATCATGGAATTGAATTATCGCTGGCTGCATTTCTGTGTGTTTAGACTATAGTAGATATCAGAGGACGGGAGGAGAAACCGGCGAGAAGGAAGAACAGTAGAAAAGATGTGGTTTTGTGGAAATTAAATCAGCGATTCTTGATTGTGGCGTCAGGTGTGTGATGTGTGTAACAATATGATGATCGATTCTCAGTTTTCTGGACTAAAATAGCTTTCAAATTCGGTGCCCTTTAGCATTGGGGGCCCTAAGCCCTTGCTTAGGTTGACAAAAGGGAGAGCCGACCCTGATTAGATTCAACACCTCCTTTATCCTAATTCTCGATCTCATCCTCTGCTAGCAACCCTAATCTGTCGGACCTCCATCATCTCTCTCGCTCTTCTCCTGCTTTATCTTCACTTTCATAATGTCTGAAGCTAAAAGTTCTACACCCACAAAAAATTAAAAACCATTCGGACTCACAAACATTAAAACCCACATGCCTCTCATCCTGGACCTTAATCAACTTAACTATGATGCGTGTAGAGAATTATTAGTTACACACTGTCATGCCTTTGGTGTTCTTGATCATCTTACAGGAAAATCCAAACCCACATCTGATAAAGATGAAGAATGGTATGCACTTGATTCTATGGTAAAATCATGGATATACATAACCCTCACTCAATATCTTTTCAATACCATCTTGAAGATTGGATCTACTACAAGCACAATTTGGATTGCTCTTGAACACCTGTTTCGTGACAATAAAGATGCTCATGCCATTGAACTTGCTAATGAGTTACATTCTATGACTCATGGAGATCAACCGATTTTGATTATTGTGAGAGAATCACCACCATCTCCAATCTCCTTGCAAACACTGATCATCTCGTACCTGAGAGAACTCTAGTCACTCACTTACTCAATGGTCTATCACCAAAATATTGAAAGATCTAGTATGCCCAAGAGTCATTATAGAATTATATTGCTAATAATATATGATCCTATAGGGTCACACCTTTTAGCAAGTTACGGTTAATTGATTATTTATTAGTATAATTTGATTATTAATAAATATACCAACACTTGTATTTAATTGGAAAATTATTATTTCATGGAAATAATATTTTACTAATTGGGAATTTATTATTTGTGGAAATAATATTTATTGGAGAAACAACTTATGAAATATATCATAAAGTAAGATTATTTATAAGTTATATTTATATCTTAATAAACTAGTTCAATTTATCAAAAATGTAGTTTTATATAAAATAAGATATTTACATATTCGTATTTATATCTTAATATGCTAGTTACAATTTATATAAAAACTAACTTTATATAAAATAAGATATTTATATATGACTAGTTATATAAATATATATGTTGGTAATTGTTTATAAAAATGATTGAACTTTTTTATAAAGATAACATGTATGTTTATATAAACTAGCCATGAGACAACTTTTGTCTTCTTTGTGGTTTACCTTTTTTTGAAAAATGAGAGGAGACCAAGCATGATCTTCTTTTGAATTGTTTAATCAATTCTACCATGCTTGTAAGAAAGATGTCTCATGCTTTTGCTTTATGGTCTCTTCTTGCTTTTGGCCTTTATATAAGGGAGATCATAGAAGGTTAGAAGGTAGTTATTGCAAGCCTCATTTTTGTTCATCTTTGGAGCCAAAACTGAGAGCACCTTGCTCTCTATTGGGCTACCAAATTTTGAGCTTCATAAGCTCTTCTTCTTCTCCATTCTATTGCATTTTGATGCTAGACAAAGTCCCTTTGTTGCTTCACCTTTGAACACATATTTGCTATATATTTCAAAGGCTTATGAACAACAAATCACAAGTGTATACTAGCATATTTTGATGGTTCAACTCTTTCTTTGTTGATACTTCTAGAGAACTCTTGTTTTAGAGTTTCATGTCACACTTCATCAACTTCCAACCCCCCATGAGGAACAAAGGCTTCAAAGGTTGTTATAATTTTCCTTCTATGGTTGTTTAAACTTTATAACTCTTGAAAAATGATCCTCAGTGGGTAAAATAGTTTTAATTTTATTCAACAGTTTTAAAGCTTCCGTTATCATTTTTTATCGGTTGTGAAACCGGATTTTTGAATAAAAACCCAACAATTGGTATCAGAGCCATTTTTGCAAGATTAGTTAGATTATTTCTTTAGTTGATGAAATATTTATTTTTGGAAAACATGGATAGCTTTCCCTTTATAAGAAAAATTTCTACATATTTTCTTTGACAACTTTAAAATGTTTATAATTATTATTTTCTGACCAAAAATTTACATGCATCTTTTTGGTCATAAAAGTTGTCTTAGAAAAACAAAGAGTTGTTATATATATATATATATGTATGATTTGTATAAACTTGCCATGGACGTTTGTGTTGATTTATTTAAAATTGTTGTAATTATTTATTTATTCATATGGTATATAATAATTTAATAGATAGTTTTCATTTTTTAATTTTTGTAAGTAATAGATTAGTTTTAGAAATATTTATTTTTATAAAAACGTAACAATAATGAAGATGGCGGCCATTTTGAAGATCAAAAGTTTATAAACCTGATTTTATTAAAGTTTCTCAACCTTTATAAAATTATTTTTATAAACTTGCTACAATGTGTTGAATCAAGTGGGAGCACATGAAGACTTACAAGATAAAGGTCCCTTATGTCCCTTTAAGAATGAAATTAATAATTTTGTGATAGCTCACAAAATTATTACTAGTTAATGGCTTGGTTTATGCACATACGTTATAATTGTTATGCATGCTTGTGTTGTTTTATGTTTATGTTATTATTATTATGTTATGGTTGATAAATTAGTTTTTCAAATGCAAAATAATATTTGAATATAAATAAACATCACAAGTAGTTTTATTTTAATGAAATTTAGCTTTTAACATAAAATGCTAAAAATAGTTTTACAATAAAACAAGCTTTATCGTTAAAACTAGTAACTGGTAAAATTTCGGGATTAAAATTAAATAAGTTTAAAATAGAGATTTGTAAACTTATCAAACTCCAAACCTTATTTATAAAATGAAGTTTTATTAAAAGGTTTCCAAATGTTCTAAACCGCTCAAACGATATAACTTAATATTAGTTATTAATTTAAAACCGTGATCGCGTTAATTATGTAAAACCAGGTTTTATATATAGAACCTTGTTAAAAATGTGATTTTAACAAGAAATAAGTTTTTTAAAGTATACCATAGTTTATTGAATGCATGAAATAACCATGATATAACATGTTTTTTAAACTAGAATTATAAAAACATCAAAGACCCCTTACAAACCTCAAATTCACTACTAGAAAAACAGCCTTTTACGACGCGCAATGCGTGTCGTAAAACGCTTAGATGACGCACAAATGTGTGTCAAGGAAGGCCCTGTCATAACGAGAGACGACACGCTTTTGCTCGTCGTCTATTTACGACGCGCATTTATGACACGCATTTACGAAGCACATTTATGACACGCAATGCATATCAAGGAAGGCCCTGTCATAAAGGAAGATGACATGCATTTGTGTGTCGTAACCTTACGACGCGCATGTTTATGACACACAATGCGTATCAAGGAAGCCCCTGTCATAAATGAAGATGCCACTCATTTGCGTGTCGTAAACTTCAGTAGCCATTTTCGATATGCATTTACGACGCGTCCTTACGATACTCATTTACGTATAATACAAAAATATGTAAACAAAATATATACCAAAACAATCAATTTCATCCATTAACATTATGTCAAAGAATTGTAATACATTGATATTAAGGGGATCTAATTATACATTGTTATTAAGAGGTTTTCCCTAACTATCTAACCTAATACTACATTGCTATAAGGGACACCTTCTGCAATGTAATGCTATACAAACTTAAAAGATATACACAAAGATGATAAACATCAAATTCTAACTAAGTAGAGTTGCATCTTGCCTTTCATAATTTTTTAAGGCTAATGAACCCGTGCTCCGATAATTCTCGTGACCTGATCAAATAAAAGTCAAAAAATTAATCTGTTAATATAATTATTAGAAGAATCAAACATGGAATGGTAGTTGTAAAAGACGAAATTAACCTTTTCTCCTACTTCCTGCATCATAATTGAGGTCGAAATAAGACATTTCTTGTTCCAAACTATATGAAAAAAGTCAAAAACAGCAAGATTACCTGAAGTTGACGTAGATCTGATCGCAGTAAATTTTAGTTGGTTTTGGCAAAGAAGCCAAAGTCACACATAGTGACTCATGCATCTGTCATGTCGTCCCCTCAAAAAACTGCCACAACCAGCAACAAACTACCAAAAAAATACATCATCAGAAAAAAATGAAAGTAGCATTTATCCCAAAATATACATCAAGAAATTACAAGATACACCCACTAGTGTGTCGCTTGTAAACACAGCAGGGTCCTCTTCTTCTATAGTAGTGTTTAATAGATGAAAACATTAAGAAAATGATTATTACTAATGTATCGGGATTCTATAATCTATACTAGTGTTTAATAGCTATAAAGATACATGATCAAAATTAATTACCTGATGGAGACATACACTTGAGTGCAAAAAGTGTAAGAATAACCTCAATAGAAGATGCTAAATCCAGAATATTGAAATCAAAGAGAAGGTAGGAATCAAAATATAATAGAAAAAATTCTATAATCGAGTAGATTTTTCAGAATGTAATAAGAAAAGAAGTAGGATGCATTGTTATATTAACTAAAATAAAAAATAATTACTTTTGGAACTGACTAAATTGATTAAAATAGTCATTTTGTACTAGTCGTTAACATATACATATATAGTCACTTTTAAAATCTGTTAAAAATAATAAACGATTATAATAAATTAAATTCCAATGAAATCTTAAAATTGAACTAAAATAAAAAATAGTTACTTTTGGAAGATTAAAAAACAAAATGATCTTATACAATGAAACTTTTAGTTCCAGGGGTTATCAAAGATTATATAAATAAAAGTATATTATGATTATAATGTTATTCCTTTCCGTTGAAAATGAGCCTAGCAGGGGGAATGCACTATTCACTTCTATTCAATACAGTCAGAACAATTCTAATTCCAACTTTGATCACTACATACCAAGCAGTAGCATGGTCTAAAAAGTATAAACAAATGGTAACGGACCTATTCGAGTACTGGGTACCAGTCCTTCCTTCAAGTGTTGAAGCAACAAGCTGCCAATTGGTCTCGCAAAATTCAAATATAATGATATTATTATTATTATTATCTGAGATATATTTACAGCGGCAACAGTGACACTATCTGTTGTAGTGTTAGTTGAAAATACATCTGTAGGTTGACTAGCAATAAGTAGCTATATAATAATATAAACTAACCAAGATGTGTAAGATTCACAGCATTTTGGACCTAGAACAAATTAAAGTTCTATCGTTTAGCAATTTCAATCATTCATTAAGATTCAAGTCATCAAGAACAGTTAACACTTACAGCTAATGGCTCTGGACGCTACAAAGCAGCTGATAAAAACTCTCCAATACTTCCAACTTCCAAACTTTTTATTTGCAAACAAAGAGAATTTAAAGGAGTTCCCCTGGTTGCACACGCCATGTCCTACCCCTTCTCTAAACCAACAAAAAAAAAGCAACATAGAAATTAGTAAGCTACCTTGACCAACAAAGTCAAAGGGTAAAAAAGTAACTTACTTGGCGAGTAGATGATTGTGATATCCATAAAGGCAACAAAGAAGGAGTGTTGTTCAAGGCATCAAAGGGTAGAACCCAATTTGTAAAATAAGATTATATCATGATAGATTAGTAGACTAAAATAGACTTGGCAATTCGTGTATTCGTGTCATGAAAACGTGTCAGCCACAAATTTGACACGATACGATTACACGATGATAAATAAGCTTTATCTCAATTTTTAAGATGTATTCGTGTCGTGTATTCGTGCCGTGTCGTGTCTCTCATAGATTCGGGTTTGCGTGTCTGAAATTGCCAGGTCTAGACTACAATACATCACTACACAAGTCAATAGAATTAGACAATCAATCGGATTGTGCACAACTGCAGATTTAGAGTGTAAAACGTCTAACATGATTAATTGATTACATATAACTTGATAAACATAACATAATAGATGTCAAATAACTTGATTAAGTCATATTTTAAGATATAAAATTTGAAGACAAAATTAAAATCAGTGAAAAAACATAATTTAATCAAAATTCCACCTTAGCAACAACCACCAGTATGGCAAGTATAATCATAAGAAGGAAAGAATAGAAACTAGGCAACACAAAATCCTGCAAGAAAAAGACAATTAAAGGTATAAGTTGCATATAGAAATATAATGTTTTTTTTTTGTAAATTGCCATTTAGAAAATATCAAAATCATATATATATATATATATATATATATATATATATATATATATATATATATATATATATATAAGAAAGAATTATCACGATACAATAGCAGAAGACGATAACGCCATGCATACCAAACCAGAATATTTGGATCCACTCCATGACCACATTATTAACTGTGTAAATGGCGATGTTTCCGTTTCAGTTAATCTCGGAATTTGCTCCTGAAACAATCATAATTAATCTAGCTGATTAAGTCTTAAAAAACAATGAAATCATCAATAGCGAGCTTTAATTATATGAACAACAGACTCGACTCAAATTAATAACCACCAAATTCGAGTTAAACTACTACTCTACCATCATTGAGGGATAAAATATGTGAAAATCACCTTGTTAGTTTTCCGTTTAGGGTACGATATAGAGCAACGAACAAGGTAAGATAAATCCATTAAAAGCCATTATAAAAGACGTTTACTATTAGTCCAAATGATTGTTCTTTCCTTCCTGCTACTAAAGTGATTTTCATTTACAGTATTTACTGATTTGGGTATCAATCTTCTCAGTTAGATCTCGTCCATGTTGCAGATTCGATTGAAGAACAATGTACAATAAATACCACTCTCAATAATTTGGGGTAAACGTTGAATACAGTGAATTTAAGTTCTCATCTCAAATTTTTGTGTAATAAACTGAGCTCTAACATCTCAAATTGGTCTGTTAAACTGATCAGTTGCATCCAACTTCATGATCTTTTAAATTACCTGCAGTAGAAAAAATGAAAAACATATGAGTAAATCACTAGAGCCAAGATGCATAATGTTAATCATATGATTAAATAAAGCAACAAAGAAAAAATACTCATGGTCCTCATGCAAATATGCAAATCCTTTTGAAGATCCTAAAGCAATCTTCATCCTCATTTCCCAATTTAAAGGCCCATGTTCCTTTCCTGCCACGTCAAACTTTCCAGATATAATAATCTATTAAAGCTTCATACATTTTCCAATTTAGCCTTTTTTGACTTTTGGAAAAATAAATATCATACTTCTTTTTTTGTAATTCACAAAACAGAGGGTCTGTGGAAGTCTAAATGAGTCAAGAAACTCGTGTTTTGCATATTATCCTATGAAAAACTTTCAGGAGGATTATTGTTCATAATAAATTATTTAAAATCGTTGTTTTTTCATACTCTAGATGATTTTTCATACTCTAATATCTATGTAATGCTAAAAAAATGGGGAGAAATAACAATTAGCTGGAGATAACAATGTAGGCCACATGGGACATTTTCTTCATCTATAATGTTCCAGGTACCTGGTTTAAAGAAAACTGATAGTCCAAAATCAATGTTTTAAGAGGCGAATCTTCATGTATATCAAAAAAATGCTAAACTTTCAGGTCTAAGATCACGATGTGTTACTCTCAAAGAATGACAAGCTTCAATCAAACCAACAAAATTTTTATTTTATTTTTCTAATAAAGATCAGTTTCTTTTCTTTCTGAACGGTGCCCTTTTGTGGTAATCCTATCAAAGAACTGAACTTCAACACAAAGTTCCATCACCAAATGATCTACAACAGAATCTTCATAAGCTCCTTAAATTGAAACCACCAGTATGAACGTGATATTGATTGGAAGAATATTCATAATCCTACTACACACAAATAAATAGTCAATAATATGAGCTACCAGATGTCTATGCTATCCAGATGTCTATGCTATCCACTTCCTTTTTCACTAAAGTGTTGTGTAGGAATTTAACCAAACAGTTGGTCTACAATGGCAAATCTACCAAATTAGAGAAAACACTTGTACTTATCAAACCATACGATGTTGATAGAAAAGTTAAAGCAAGATACAAATTAGGGCTCACGTTATCAAAAATAAAAAATGAAGTTACCTTTAAGGGAACGTTGGTGGCATACGATGTTGATAGAAAAGATGAATGAAGGGGGTATATTTGGGAAGAACTATAAGATCTCTTGTGGTAGGGAGGCAATGAACAGATGAAACGAGCCCTAACAAATCTAGAGCATTGTGTGGTAATAATGGAGAACAGTAGCCAACAACACTTATATGTTTCTTTATCTGTCAAATCAATGTAGGGTTTGGGGTTTGAGAGTGAAAAACCAGTCAATCGCATGAAGATTGAAGATTGAAGTCGAATTGAGGAGAAGTTGTACCAGGTTTTAGGGGAGAAGTCGAACCAATTGGTCTTCTTCACAACCATTACATGTTGCATTTTTCTGATGAAGTTGTTTTTCAAGATGAACGTGAGATGGTGGAGCGTCAGTAGAGAGAAATGGTATGATTTTGGGAGATTTTAGAAGAGAATCAGTACAAGTTATTTATGGAGGGAGGAAGACAAAGGGCGGGGACTTAAAATTTTTGGCATATTTCATTTCCCCGCTTAAAACGCGTGTTTCATTAAAAAATTATAAAGCGACACACTTAGATGACACACATTTTATGAATGGCGCCCTCCGCATTTTCATTTTTTATTTTCTGACACTAATTTTAGGGCACGCACAAATGCGTGTCCTCTAACCTTCATATTTTGCAAAACTGACATTATTTTTTAGGGCACGCACAAATGCGTGTCCTCTATCAGTGCGTGCCATTGTTTGCGCGTCATTAAAGGGTTGTTTTCTAGTAGTGATTTATGCAATCATTTTTAAAGAACAGTCGCACGTCTCTTATATGCACTAGTGGGATAAAGGATACCTAACCATTTGGTGTTATCTTTTGATGGCCGGGTTCTTTTCACGATTTCTATAACCAAGTTATAGGTCGATTACACAAGTTTTTCAAATTGGAAGATTTGAACGGAAATCTCTTGTGATAAATGATACATAAGCAAGAGAGTTCTGAGTCATAGATGGGATCAAATATGTGTAATTAAATTTGTTATTAGCGATCCCATAAATCTGAGAATTATATGGTAAGATATAATTGATAATTGATATCTATCGGGTTGAATTCAGATGAAAGAGATAAAGGATACCTAACCATTTATTTGTTTCTCAACTTGGATCCTAGACTTTGATAATTAATGTTTTTAGAAACTAAAAGGGTATTAATTATTAAAGATTAAATAGTGTAAATACTAAATGAATTTTGTTAAAATTTTGTATTTTAGATACATAATCCACTCTCATAACAATGAATTGTCATTTCTCTTTAAATGAGTTAACGAAAAAATAACATTCAATAGATACAACTTCAATGAATGAGTTCATGTCTTAAGAGACAATCTCGTGATAGATGTGAAATTGTATACTCTTAAAGGACCTACTCCTAAAGAAATCGCTTTAAGCAATAGACCTGAATATGATACATAGTAAATGCATCATAGTGATGCTCAAAATGCTTCTAACATCATACTAGGAACAATTATTCATGACTTCTAGGAAGTTTTAGATTATATATATATATATATATATATCTGATAATATAACAGGTTAACCAATATTCCAATAAATATAGTGATATTTTGATGGAATAGTGCATGGCTAAAAGACTCACCTTGTGTGATCTAAAAGGCCCATGTTTTATGGAATAAACACATTTAAGCCCAGGAAATCCAATAAGGCCCACATAGATGGATCTTGTTTCTTTTGTGAAGAAATTGGACACTGGTAGAGGAATTGGTCCTCTTATATAGAAAGAAAGTTTGAAAGAGACTAGTACTTGAGGTATCTACTGGATATAACTCATACTTTTTGTGTAACACTCAACTACTTAGTACTTAAATGTTAATCTAATATTTGTAACTTGATTGCATATATTTACAGAAGAGTAACTAGATGAGCACAAGCAAGTTGGAACTACACTCTCGAAGTTTAGTTTATTATTTATGCTTAGAACATAAATTGCTTGTAATATAGAACAATGTTTGTTTGGAACAATGTATGTTTTAAATTTAGCATGTCTAAATATTTATGTCTCAATTATTTATTTAAATTTTTGATTATTTACTAGATCGTTTTTGTTAACGATAATGCTCATATTCTGAAATGATCGACTTCTATTTCTGAGACTAGATCTCTTAATAGAATTACAAAGTAAATATCAACATTTTATAAAATTAAGTTCTATATGCAAGCACTTTTGACTTAAACTTGTTTTAAATCAAACTTGTCCATGAAATTGTTATCTTTATTGTATAAATGAAATCCATATATTCCAACTTCAAGAAAGGGGTCTTTGAAGGAAACTAATGTAGTTTATTTGACATATGTGAATCTTATTTATATATAAAAGAATCCTAATAATATTTTCACTAATGTGTAGATAAAATAATTATTAAGGAACTATACACTTTGGTGTATGACTTCCTTTCTAATAAATGTCTATGAGTGAGCACAGGATACAACCCGGTAGTACCATCTAAAGCCTTCGTGATGATAAAGGGTGAATTAAACTTTACTTGATATAGTTTAATTTCTAATGGGTAGAAATGTCCTCATTTTAACCTTCTTGGGATTATACTTCAATCACTATTATTTGTATCTAGAATAAAAACACCAACTAATTACATAATTGTAGAATATTCTAAAAGGGAATTTAGATCATTATACACAACCCTACCAAGAATAAGTTCATTTATTCCTCTGAAAGCTGAGTTAGCAGAAAGCAAGCTTCTAATGACAAAGCAAGTGGGAGGCACATGTAACTTGAAGCAGCTCAAGAACCATAGCCAAATGTAACAAGTGTTGGCACTAGTTTCAACAAGGAATTGTTGAACATGAATAGTAGCTATTCATAAACACAAATTGTTCAAAATAATGGTAGAAATCATCTATGACTTGAGAAATATGGAATCTCTCATTAATGAGTTCTTGATGGCTTCTATTTAAACGATTAATTATCAAAATGTTATATCAGATCTTGAATCTGACAATGACTTAGAGTCATGAACATGGAGATGTAATCCATGTTTAATAATCAAGTATGGGCATGAATAATCTTCCTATCTATAGCAAGGCTAGAAGGAGTAAGAGATTCTTCTAGAAATAATATATACACATTTAGTAATACTTGTTATATAAGCATTTTCTCATACTCATGTCATTGACTATGGTCCTTATCATACTCATGACATTGACTATGATCAAACCTTTTCACAAGTAGCTATGATTAGATCAACAAGGATATTATTTACTATAAATTCATATTCTTAATATGAGATATAGCAAATAGATTTCAAGAAAGATCGCTTTTCTTAATAGATATCTACTAGAAGATATCTATATAACTTAGCCTGGAAGTTTTCTTAATCCATTATATCCTAACCAAATGTGTAAGGCTTCAGATCCACTTGTAGATATAAAACAAACATATCAAGGTTGGAATAGTCATTTTAATATAAAGATACAAGGTATGCTTTTATATCAAAATGAAAAGAACGTGTGTGTTTTTATTAAGAACTAGTGGGAGGATAGTGATATTCCTAATCTTGTATGAAAGAGACATAATTAATCATTTGAAATGACATTCCGACTATGCAAGGTGGTTTTCACCTTGACTCAGAAAGTATTTCTAAAATGAAAGATTTAGAAATCACAAGATACATTCTTGGAATGTAAAATCTATAAGAGATAGATAAAGATTAATTTTAAAGGTTTTAAAATTCTTTTTGCATGAAATGACAATATCTTGAAAGAGGTCAAGATACAAGATTCCTTTGGAAGATTATTGACATTGTCACATGACACCATATTTAAGTTTGTCTCAAATGGGTCTAGCACATATTTTTGAGCAAAATGAAATGATTTATATTTTGTTTGCTTGGCAAATGAATCCATCATTTATGTCATATCATGAGATACAAAATTTAATACATGGTTAAGTCACTAGATGACTGTGAGAACATTGTAAGAGTACTTAAGAAGGGCTAGAATGTATATGAGATAATTAGTTTAGAATAAAATCTTAATGTAAAGTGCTACATAGTATTTTGATTTCTAAATAAATATAGATAATTATGAATTATAATTGGATTATGAATTCATTTTGGAATGAATAGTAAGTTTAGTTGAATGAGGTCCAAGCAAAACTTACTGACACAATCTATTACAAAATAAGAATACACAACTTTTAAACTTGAAGTCAGATATGATTGGATGAATGAGTTCATTGAAAAACTATGTTGATTTCTGCCATTCAAGGATCACATAGAAATCTTTGTGACTTTGAGAGTTGACTTAATCAAGCTAAGGGACTCCATGTCACGAAAGACCACCAATCATATTCTCCAAGATATTTAACTATGCCTAGAGTAAAAGTCAATTATGGAGATATAGTATTCACGAAATTCACACAAATTAAATTTAGTCGAACCCATTAATAAAGTCTTCCGTTTTAAACTAAGTATGAGTGGTTACACTTAAGTCATAAGACTTTTGTTATTCTAGAAATGGGATTTTGGTTTGGATTTAGTATTTGGATATTGGAACATTGTAACAACAACTATTAAATATTGTTTTGATATACTGGGATATGATCATTACATTAATACTTGTTGTGTTCTATATTAACATGTTTAATCCATGAATAATCTTATTATTCTAAAGGTTCATAGTCGGTCATAATTGTGGGACCAATTATGAAGTAAGAGTAATATGAAAAGGATTGGTTGACTCCCACCAGATTGATGAGAATAAAACTCAGATTGATTAGATCTTTCACAGGTAAAAGATGAAGATCAAACAAAACAAACACAATAATATGATGAACACATAATAGAATCAATATTGTGCATATGATTCAAATATAGTCATGCCTCAGCAGAGCTCGATGAAGAACTTCCACTGTAGAGGCGAGCTAGGGTTTACGAAAACTCAATAAGGAAAAATAATGAAAGTGTGAACTACAAAGGCTGCATACGTGCAACTTAAATACTAAACCTTAGAATAAAACATGCACGGTTGGACAGGCCCAAACCGACAACCAAAATTGGGCTAAGGACCGAGCCCATGACGCAACACTATAAGCCCAACAATCTCCCCCTTTACGTCATTTGAGGCGAGAGATCACTTTCTTTGAGTTGGCTTCACAGTATTTACCACCTTGAACAGCCGAGGGATGATAGCAAGAAGATTCTGTCGAAATTGAATGTACCGCCTCAGCATATCAGTAAACATCTTCTTGTCAGCTGCAGTGTTCTGATCACACCTCTGAATAATCTCCAAAATGTGCTCCAAGCAAGAAGTTGAGAAGAGGTGTTTGTCAACAAGAGCGAACAGGCATTTCTATCCTTCGCCTCTAATGAACATCACAGTGTGGTACTTCGAATCAATATTGCCCTTGACCATTGTATTAACATTGCCTGCTCTGCCCATAGTTTTGATAGTGGTTCGCTTGTGAATGGCAGAGGCAATCTCATGGTCCATCTTTGTTACCTCGTGAATGTAGCATACTAGCATTCGCTTGACATGGCCAATGATCGGCTGATACTCCTGTGGATTTGAAAGTAAGATATTGTTGAGAAGTATCAAGTCGTGGGGATTGAGGTTCGGTAGATCTTAAAGGGTGAAGTTATGAGTCGAGCCTTTAGAGCCTCGAGTCACTTTTAATTTCACATTAACAAACTTCCCTGCTGAGTAGGGATTCAAAACCTTGACAATTGTAATTTTCTTCGAACTCTAGGTCAAGTACTGGGGTTGAGAGAACTCTAGGTAGAACTTCAACAGTTCCCGATCCACCTTCGGGTCTGGAGATGGGATGGCAACAGTCGAATTGAAGCAGTAAAAGATGAATTCCTTTCGCATGATTGGCATGTCTAACTATGCATCCTTGGAGTTGTTGAGCCCGAACGACATCACAGGCTCAAGCCAAAGTGTGCTTGGCTCATCAATGGCACACCTTTGAAGCGAATCAAGAGTCCATTCAGGAAAAATCGACTTCTTCTTTTCTAGGAGCTCGTTTTCCTTTTTCTTCTGCTCTAGCTCAGCCTTTTGTTTCTTAAACCTTTCTTCAAGCTCTTTATCTGAAGGTTTTGTCTTCTGAAAAGGCTTTTCAGGATTTTCACCATAAACATCATCTTCATTATCAGTGTCATCCTCCCCAATTTTCTTCTTCTTCTTGTCTCTATTACTGACCGAAGCTTCATGATCCTTTGGTTCAGTAGTTGGTTTCGGTTCAGGAGGAGGTTGATTTTTTTCTGCCTTCTCTCCCCCTTCTTTCGGCTGGACACCAGTCACCGGAACACCCTCGATACAACTAAGGATGTCCAGTACAGGTCGACGTTTGTCAGCCAAATTCCTATGAATGGTGATGGTAATGATGGGATCATGGGCTTCAAGAAGGTGAAGTAAGATGGAGTGAACATCAGCAGTAGAGCTTCATATAACCTCCCTCTCAGACTTCAAGTCATTGAGTTCAGCTGTTGTAGTGCGAAGTTTAAGATTCTGCATCTTTAGCTGAGAGGTTCTTTTGTCGATTTCATCCATGATACGATTTTCAACAACCAACTATGCCTCCAATTGAGTCAATCGATCATTGACATTGTCGTCCAGAGTGGCATTGGCTGCCTCGATTGATTGACGAGCAGCTTCACGGTTGGACCGTTCAGCTTGAAGAGAACGCTGAAGGTTATCAGCCGAAGCGTTTACTGTTTGAGAATTTTTTTGAGCTGCTGCCTGCAATGAATCCAAAAATAAGTGAGCCTCATAAATTAGTTTATCAACTTTTGTGGTCGCTTCTTTGCACTCCTTTGTGGAAGCCTCAACAGCGAGGGAGGCTTTCTGGCATTGTGAAGTGGAGGCGTCTATAACCTTAGCTGCAGCAGAAAGGGAGGCGTTGTGTTCTTGGACTACAGAAGAGAACAAAGCGTTTAAAGCAGCGTCAGAATAAGCCCCAGATGAAGAGGAGGAAAGCAGTTGATCGAGTTTGTCGTTTACTGCTTTGAGATGACGCTTGGTGATAAGGGTTTGGTAGTGACAGGAGGTTCGGTTGTTATTGTTTGTTTGGTTGTAACAGGTGCGGTGGGAGTTATAGAATGAGTAGTGGTGGTAGTGGTAGTGTCTGTGAAGATTGGAGTGGGGATGGGAGTAGTGGTTGACGGTTGAGATGTAAGGATAGGAAATATTGGAGGGATGGATACTGGGATGGTAATAGGTGGAGGAGAAGGAGGTGGGGAGTGAACTGGAATTTCTGGGGTAGGCGAGCAAGGCGGGGTATCACCACGAGCCGAATCCTCATCGTTAGAGCTTTCGCTTTCAGATTCTGATGGAGGAGCAGATTTATGTTTGGGAGGAACATACTCCGAGTCTGAATCGCTTGAAGACTGGAGTATGAGTCTCCGAGCGGGCTTCTTCTGCTTCTTTGGTTGAGGCTGGGACGAAGCAGCCTTGTCATAATTTCACTTCTTAGGGGTTTGCCTCTTGGTTGTTTTAGTAACTTTCGTCTCCTTCTAAGGCTCAGTTTTCTTTCCCCTCTTTGCTGGCTTGTCAGCCTCGTCAATGGAGCGAACCATAGCTGGTGTGAGCTCCCTCGGACCCGAAGAAGGAATCTTCCTGTATAGTTACAAGAAATTACTTGCTGCAGACACACAGACAAGCATGGTGTTAGGAATGGATCCAATAAAGGAGTACTTAGTGGGATCCGTGACTCTTTGTCACACCCCAAAACCAAGAACGGCGGAAACGTTCAGGGGTGGAGGACGTCATGTGAAGTATCATAACAGTGCAAAGTAGTAAACAAGCTACAACATCATCCATTGCATTAAAAGTAAAGTTTTAATACATGTGTGTTCATCCATAGTAATAAGACACCAAAATATGTAATCAAAATAGAAGACGAGTCTGGTCTTTGCTCCGTCTTCTCAAAACCTGGTCATCATACCTGTCTACTGGTGACCTGAGAATACAAGTTATTTTGAAAGTGTAGATAAACATAAAGCTGGTGAATTCATAAGTATTTAAGTGTCATTACTTTGATTTGGAAAGCTATTTTGAATGTCATGTAAATCTTTGAATGAAACATTTGATATAAGTGTGAAAACCCTAGAAAATCTCATATTTCCTACAAGTATAAAAGTAGTCTTCTACCAAGACCTGAATGTTTTGAAAGTAACAAGGATGGTTTTTCCCTCATATGACTATTATTATCAATATATATAGTCTACCTCATCGTTTATGTGAATGTATCACAAAATAAAAGTAATAGGGAAAATATAGCCATATAAGTATTATCCTTTTGTATTAGGATAAACCCGACATCGCGACTGTCGAATAGTATTAACCTTGAACATCCGTAGATGTTCATTGTCCTCTGTAGCTAACAGCAGGGTGTAGGAATGGTTAGTCCCGTAAAGGTACCCTAGTATAAGTATTAACCGTAGGCATCGGTAGATGTTCATTACCTCTGTTGCTAATAGTTGGGTTTCGGAATGGTTAGTCTCGTATAGTATCCTTTTGTACTAGGATAGACAGAAGTAATCTACACGTATAATATGTAGTAATATCTCATCATATGGTATCTACGTACAAGTATCCATGTAAGAGGATCCAGGTAAGTGTATCTCTACATATAGCATTTAGTACAGACTCATGAATGAACTGACTCTGGTGTAATTCCTTGTAATAGGAATAATGTTTTGTATCCCCTAAACTATCCCTATAATAGTTTACTGGAATGTATTTGATGTCCAAGAAGGTTTATACACCCTTGCTACTCAAGAGTTTGGGAACTGAATGAAGGATGAAAGCTATCATATTAATACATATATTTATGAAAGATAAGCATATAGATATGGTTTCGAAAGAGTTTTTGTAAAACATTTAAGAGTTTTGTACAATAAATAACAATGACTTGATGTCATTTCTTAAAACATTTCAAAAGTAGATCATTTTGATAATCAAATTATATTAGTCAAAACCATTGTGTTTATCACATTTTGAAGTATGTGAAATCAATTGGATGAAAACACAGTTATAATCACATGTGATTTATTCTATAACATGCTATTTTCTACTTGTATTCCCCCCATTAAAACATTTAAAATCATTTAAAACATTGATTAAGGGGTATGAACTCACTCGTAGTTGGTGATTTGGATGAACGGAAGATGTAGGATGCTAAGTGTCAAGTGAGGACTTATACACACACAATGATCCTAGTTAACATATAATCAAACATATATGTATCTAATTAGTCATTTAACAACTAGTTAACCAAGTTAAAACACCCTAAGATATGAAAACACTTTGATTCAAGTGTTATAGGTACCAAAGGGTTGCATCTAAAGGTTGTATGGCATGACATTGGAGTTTATGGCCCAAAGACCACTCCTTATGGAGTTTACGGCCTAAGGTCATTACCCCCATGAGTTTATGGTCGTAAACTCATGGTACTAAGTTCCATTTGGTTATTTAAGGCCTTATAAGTCAAGATTGAACATCCAATGATCAAGTCGAAGCCTTAGGATAGCATTAAGGGCACAATAACACTACCTAGTAAGGTTTACGGCCTAAGGACCCTTTCCTTAGGTGTTTACGGCCGTAAACTCTTATGGGGAGTTGTTTTGATTATTGTTAAAGGTCTTAAACACTTCTAGGAAGGATCAAGGTTGGCATCCAAGGCATAGGAAGGAACTAAGGTCCAATTTACCACCTTGAAAGGGGTTTACGGCCCAAGATCATGCTTGGCCGTAGACTCCTTTGTTCTATGGTTTCTTGATGATTTTCAAGTGTTATTAAGATCATAATAAGCATACAAGAAGCTAGGGAAAGTGCACTTACACTTACAAGATAGGAGCTCGATTGGGTGTTTAAGGTCCAAGAACACTAGTGTGTGTTCTTGGTGTTCTTGGTGTTTTGAAGATCTAATGAAAATCACCAATTGAATGGATGAAATGATGTATAATGACTAGGACATAGGTTATACCAACAAATCAAGTCAAGTAATACTTACATTTTCGGACGATCGGGTGAAGAAAGGTATGCTACTTGAGAGAGAATGGCTTTGGTCCTTGAGTTTGGAAGTTAGGAAATGAAAGAATGGAGAGTAAACTCATGCTTAAGGCATGAGTTTTTGGCCCTAAGAGAGTTCACGGCCCAAACTCTCTTTGTTTGGCCGTGAACACCAATTCAAGGTGTTGATTATTCCATTACATTCCCGATTAACTAGAAATCACTTCCTTTTATACGTTCGATTCGTGAATATTTAATTAAAATACTAAAACGGGCTAAAAATTAGTAGAAAAGTATTTAACTTTTAATTGAAGTGTTGGATTGTAGAGTTCGTACGAATGAAAATTTCGGGTTGTCACATCAACCCCCCCTTAGAAGGAATTTCGTCCCGAAATTTAGAGTTTAAGCAAACATGTAGTTATAAATAACTAATCAAAAAGATGAGGATATTTCAGTTTCATCTGATCCTCTCACTCCCAAGTGAATTCAGGTCCTCGCTTGGCGTTCCAGCGAACCTTCACTATCGGGATACGACTTTGTTTCGTTTGCTTGACCTCTCGGTCCATGATCTCTACTGGTTCTTCCACGAAGTTGAGGCTCTCGTTGATCTCGATCTCGTCGAGTAGGATAACAAGAGTCTCGTCGGACAGACACTTTTTCAAGTTCGAGACGTAGAAGGTAGAATATACGTTACTGAGTTCGCGCGGTAGATTGAGCTTGTAAGCTATAGGGCCGATTCGGGCAAGGATCTCGAAAGGCCCTATGTATCTTGTTTTTAGCTTCCCATGCTTTCCGAAGCGTATCAATCCTTTCCAGGGTGAGACTTTCAAAAGAACGCGGTCTCCCACCTGGAATTCCAACGGTTTCCTTTGCTTGTCAGCGTATCTTTGCTGTCGGTCTCTAGAGGCTTTCAATCGCTCACGAATCTGAACGATCTTCTCTGTCGTTTCCCGAATGATCTCCAGACCCGTGAGAGTGCTTTTAGGAACTCGTCCTTTAGCTAACTGAGTATCACGCACCTCAGCCCATCACATAGGGGATCTGCACTTTCGGCCATAGAGGGCTTCGAAAGGAGCTGCCTTTATGCTCGTGTGATAACTGTTGTTGTAGGAAAATTCGACAAGAGGTAAATGAGTTTCCCAAGCTTTCCCAAAGTAAATCAGACAGGCTCGCAACATATCTTCTAAGGTTTGGATAGTTCTCTCACTTTGTCCGTCGGTCTGTGGATGGTAGGCTGTACTCATGTCCAGCCTAGTTCCTAGGGAACTTTGTAACAACTGTTAGAACCTTGAAGTGAATATACTATCTCTATCTGAGATAATGGATATAGGAACACCGTGCTGTCGTACAATTTCCCTAATGTAGGTTCTCGTAAGTTTCTCCGTTTTGTTAGTTTCTTTGATGGGTAGGAAGTGTGCAGACTTGGTCAATCTATCGACGATGACCCATATGGTATCAAGTCCACCCGTTGTCTTGGGCAACTTGGTTATGAAGTCCATAGTGATCCACTCCCACTTCCATTCCGGTATCTCCGGTTGTTGCAGAAGACCGGAGGGTTTCTGGTATTCGACCTTTACTTTGGCGCAAGTAAGGCATTTACTTACGAAGGTAGCAATATCTGCTTTCATGTTAGGCCACCAGTATAACTTGTTAAGATCCAGATACATCTTATCTGAACGTGGGGGGATGGAATAACGAGTGTTATGCGCCTCGGTCATGACCATGTCTCTGAAGACACCGTGTTTCGGTGTCCAGATCCGATCCATGAGGTATAAGGCTCCGCCACCCTTGACTTCTAAATTCTTATCCATCCCTCTCAAGGATTCACCTGCCACTTTTTCAGGTTTCAAAGCGTCAAGCTGAGCCTCCTTAATTTGCGTGGACAAGTGTGAGTGGATAGTTAGAGTCAAAGATTTAACTCTATGACCAAAGTATTCTTTCCGACTTAGGGCGTCGGCTACTACATTGGCTTTACCCGGATGCTAACGAATTTCGCATTCGTAATCACTGAGTAGATCGACCCACCGTCGTTGTCTTATGTTGAGCTCCTTCTGGTCGAAAATATGTTGTAGACTTTTGTGGTCTGTAAAGATCGTGCTTTTTGTACCATACAGGTATTGTCTCCAGATCTTTAGAGCAAACACAACTTCTCCTAGTTCAAGATCATGGGTAGTGTAGTTAACCTCATGTGTCTTCAGCTGTCTCGAGGCAAAGGCGGTGACGTTACCTCGCTGCATCAGAACACATCCGAGTCCTTGATTTGACGCATCGCAATAGACAACGAAGTCTTCTATCCCTTCCGGGACGGATAGTATTGGTGCGGTGCACAAGGCTCGCTTGAGCGTTTGGAATGCTCTTTCCTGTTTGTCTTCCCAGTCAAAGGCCACGCTCTTCTGGGTTAATGTCGTAAGAGGTTTCACTATGCGGGAGAAGTTCTGAATGAACCTGTGATAGTAGCCAGCGAGACCTAGAAATTGATGAATTTCTGTAGGTGTCTTCGGTGCTGACCAGTTCTCAATGGCCTTGATTTTGGAAGGGTCCACGTGTATTCCCTCTTCGCTAACAACGTGGCCCAAGAGTTCGACTATCGGATCCAAAATTCGCACTTAGTGAACTTTGCATAGACTTTCTTCGATCGTAATGTTTCTAAGACTCTGCGGAGATGTTGACTATGTTCTTCCTTACTTCCAGAGTAGATGAGTATGTCATCGATGAAGACGATGATGAACTGATCCAAGTAAGGACGACACACACTATTCATTAAATCCATGAATACCGCGGGTGCGTTTGTTAATCCGAACGGCATCACTACGAATTCGTAGTGCCCATAACGAGTTCAGAAGCCTGTCTTGGGAACATCCTCCTCTAACACTCGTAGTTGGTAATATCCGGATCGTAGATCTATCTTCGAGAAGTAGTTGGCTCCTTGAAGTTGATCAAATAAATCGTCTATGCAGGGCAAGGGATAACGATTTTTAATGGTAATCTTGTTGAGTTCCTTGTAGTCGATGCACATACGAAACAATCCATCTTTCTTCTTGACGAACAAGACCGGTGCTCCCCATGGGTAGAAGCTTGGCCTAATGAATCCCTTCTTGAGAAGTTCGTTAAGCTGACTGGAAAGTTCCTGCATCTCTGCCGGTGCCAGACGGTAAGGAGATTTGGCTATCGGAGTAGCCCCTGGCACTAAGTCGATTCTGAACTTGACTTGGTGTTGTGGTGGTAATCCGAGAAGTTCTCTTGATAGATGCCGGGAAAGTCGCGTACCTCGGGGATGTTCTGAATGTCTTTTTCTTCTTGACTCGTATCGGGTGTGCGAGGAATGCATGATATTCCTTTCATAAGCACTTCTGGGCTTGGATGCACAAAATGATGCAAAAGCTCGTATTAGGTTTGTCGTCGTAGATAACTAAGGTTTCGTTGTTAGGAAGGTTAAGACGAACTTCTTTTTCAAGGCACATGAAGTCGGCGTGAAGAAGACTCAACCAATCCATGCCGATAATAACGTCGAAACATTTAATTGGGACCAGCATGAGGTCTATCTTGAAAGTATGACCATCTAAAGTTAGAGTACAACCTACGTATATGCAATTAGTACTTTCCGTTTTCTCGTTTTCCATTTCTACCATGAATGATTAATCTAAGGCACATGGTTTTTGTTTAAGTAGATGTGCAAATTTATTACTTACGAAACTTTTCTGTGCTCCACTGTCGAAAAGTATGCAAGCATATGAGTTATCGAGGAGAAACGTACCAGTAACTATCGTAGGATCAGCTACAGCTTCCTCGTGGCCTATGGCCATACCTCTTCCTACTCCACCAGCCATCCCCGCCTTAGGGCAGTTCCTCTTGTAGTGGCCTACCTCGCCATAACCGTAGCAAGCTTGGCCCACACCGGCGTTAGGAACTTGGGCGGTCGGCCCTGCTGGAATTTTGTAGAAACGGGCTATATGCCCCTTTCTCTTGTAGTTATAACACTACATTTCCTTGCAAGGTCTGTGGTGATGGAAGTTGCATTTGGATAATAATTTCCATATGATTAGATATCTATCAATAATACTGGAATTACAGATGTAACAAGTTTGGGAAAAATGGTTTAGAAGTAGGCCTTACATCAACCAAGATGGGAAAATTTTGACAGAACTATGATCATATCAAGACCTAGTTAGTCTAAGATTTACAAAGATAGGAAATTAGACCAAAGTTTTTACATAAACTACGTTATATCCAAAAGATGAGTCGATGAGATTATATCGGTGACGAGAACTGCTAGCATGAGTTCTTGATCCCGACAGTAAGCGTTCTATGTCCCTCATACGCCTGTCAGATCTCACTTGCTGAGTTCGAAGTTCCTTAACTTGAGCTTGGGTTTCAGCAAGATCTCTCTGCAAAGCTGCATTGCGAACCAGAGTCCTTTCATGAGCAGAGTCTAGTTGGAGAATGTGGACTGTGTTAACGCTAGAGTTAGCGTCAATCTCCACGACTTGATTGATAGTTGATTGACCCAGTATCGTGTTCCGAGAAATCCTACGAACCATGATGGGTAGCACTCTGTCAGCAGAACCTCCCTCAGTGAGGTTGTAAAAGCTTCTGTCTCCATTGTAGGGGATAGGTTGACCCTGTTCCTGACTCCACCTTTTCAAGTTTGTGGCCCACAGAGGTGTGGGTCCTTGAAATGCGGGACGGGGGTTCAGGTTTGGGTTTTGAGCAACTGGAGGTAGGTTGTTAACTTTAGGCTCCGATTCAGAACTATCAGAAAAATCTTTAGCATGCTGATCATCCAAAAGGATTGGGTAATCATCTTCTGGTTCTTCCTCTAGCCATCCAGCATTGCCTTGGTTTGGGAAGTACGGGTCGGCGTGAGGATAATTATAAGATGATCCTTATCAGTTGCCTCAATATCTGTTTAGTGCATACCAGTTATATGTAGTTAGGATAGGATAGACCTTCAAATAAGTGACCCTAACCCTAAGCCCCCAACCCAACTAGGATATGATATAAGGCAAAGATTTCACAAATTCTAAGTCTATGACATCCTAGTACATATAACCTTAGTGTATCCACTAAACAACTATTGACATATTAATAAAAATCTATTTAGTTCTCAAATAAGTAATTACAGTAAGATCAAATACCCCTATGGTATTTATTTGTGGTTGTGTTCGTAAGTTTTTGGACTTGTTGCCACATCACAACCATTCTTGGGCATATGCTAATCACTCCTTGGACCAACATAGTTGATCATGTTATGACATTCCCAGGATTGACCATACATCCCCAAGCTTACTTGTGATATTCAACAATCGTAATACTTTTGTTCTTGTCATTGAGACACTGATTTTAGTATGAATGCAGGCAGGTATACTTACTTAAATATTTTATTATTTAAAAGTATAAACTCTTAGTCATAGTGTTTTAATCCCAATGTATTTATAGTTAGTATATCTTTTATGGGTTAATATACTTAATTCACTATAAACAAAGCTCTGATACCAATCTGTCACACCCCAAAACCAAGAACGGCGGAAACGTTCAGGGGTGGAGGACGTCATGTGAAGTATCATAACAGTGCAAAGTAGTAAACAAGAAGCAACATCATCCATTGCATTAAAAGTAAAGTTTTAATACATGTGTGTTCATCCATAGTAATAAGACACCAAAATATGTAAGCAAAATAAAAGACGAGTCTTGTCTGTGCTCCGTCTTCTCAAAACCTGGTCATGGTACCTGTCTACTGGTGACCTGAGAATACAAGTTATTTTGAAAGTGTAGATCAACATAAAGCTGGTGAATTCATAAGTATTTTAGTGTCATTAATTTGATTTGGAAACCTGTTTTGAATGTCATGTAAATCTTTGAATGAAACATTTGATATAAATGTGAAAACCCTAGAAAATTTCATATTTCCTACTAGTATAAAATTATTCTTCTACCAAGACCTGAATGTTTTGAAAGTAACAAAGATGGTTTTTCCATCGTATGGCTACTATTATCAATATATATATATATATATATATATATATATATATATATATATATATAGTCTACCTCATCGTTTATGTGAATGTACCACAAAATAAAAGTAATAGGGAAAATATAGCCATATAAGTATTATCCTTTTGTATTAGGATAAACCCGACATCGTGACTGTCGAATAGTATTAACCTTAAACATCCGTAGATGTTCATTGTCTTCTGTAGCTAACAGTAGGGTGTAGGAATGGTTAGTCCTGTAAAGGTACCCTAGTATAAGTATTAACCGTAGGCATCCATAGATGTTCATTACCTCTGTTGCTTACAGTTGGGTTTCAGAATGGTTAGTCCCGTATAGTATCCTTTTGTACTAGGATAGACAGAACTAATCTACACGTATAATATGTAATAGTATCTCACCATATAGTATCTAGGTACAAGTATCCATGTAAGTGTATCCATGTAAGAGGATCCAGGTAAGTGTATCTCTTCATATAACATTTAGTATAGACTCATGAATGAACTAACTTTGGTGTAATTCCTTGTAATAGGAATAATGTCTTGTATCCCCTAAACTATCCCTATAATAGTTTACTGGAATGTATTTGATGTCGAAGAAGGTTTATACACCCTTAACTCAAGAGTGTGGGAACTGAATGAAGGATGAAAGCTACCATATCAATACATATATTTATGAAAGATAAGCATATAGATATGGTTTTGTAAAACATTTAAGAGTTTTAAAATAATTTAAAACATTGATTAAGGGGTATGAACTCACCTGGAGTTGGTGGTTTGGATAAACGGAAGATGTAGGATGCTAAGTGTCAAGTGAGGACTTGTACACACACAATGATCCTAGTTAACATATAATCAAACGTATATGTATCTAATTAGTCATTTAACAACTAGTTAACCAAGTTAAAACACCCTAAGACATGAAAACACTTTGATTCAAGTGTTATAGGTACCAAAGGGTTGCATCTAAAGGTTGTATGGCATGACATTGGAGTTTATGGCCCAAAGACAACTCCTTATGGAGTTTACGGCCTAAGGTCATTACCCCCATGAGTTTACAGTCGTAAAATCATGGTACTAAGTGCCATTTGGTGATTTAAGGCCTTATAAGTCAAGATTAAACATCGAATGATCAAGTCCAAGCCTTAGGATAGCATTAAGGGCACAATAACACTACCTAGTAGAGTTTACGGCCTAAGGACCCTTTCCTTAGGTGTTTACGGCCGTAAAATCTTATGGGGAGTTGTTTTGATTGTTGTTAAAGGTCTTAAACACTTCTAGGAAGGATCATGGTTGGCATCCAAGGCATAGGAAGGAACTAAGGTCCAATTTACCACCTTGAAAGGGGTTTACGGCCCAAGATCATGCTTGGCCGTAGACTCCTTTGTTCTATGGTTTCTTGATGATTTTCAAGTGTTATTAAGATCATACTAAGCATACAAGAAGCTAGGGAAAGTGCACTTACAAGATAGGAGCTCGATTGGGTGTTTAATGTCCAAGAACACTAGTGTGTGTTCTTGGTGTTTTGAAGATCTAATGAAAATCAACAATTGAATGGATGAAATGATGTATAATGACTAGGAGATAGGTTATAACAACAAATCAAGTCAACTAATACTTACATTTTCGGACGATCGGGTGAAGAAAGGTATGCTACTTGAGAGAGAATGGCTTTGGTTCTTGAGTTTGGAAGTTAGGAAATGAAAGAATGGAGAGTAAACTCATGCTTAAGGCATAAGTTTTTGGCCCTAAGAGAGTTCACGTCCCAAACTCTCTTTGTTTGGCCGTGAACACCAATTCAAGGTGTGATTGTTCCATTACATTACCGATTAACTAGAAATCACTTCCTTCTATACGTCCGATTCGTGAATATTTAATTAAAATACTCAAACGGACTTTAAACTGGCTAAAAATTAGTAGAAAAGTATTTAACTTTTAATTGAAGTGTTGGATTGTAGAGTTCATACGAATGAAAATTTCGGGTTGTCACACTATTATTTTGGTTGTGTGAAAAGTGCTTATAGAGGAGAGAAGAGAATCTGCCATGATTGGAACGTGAAGACGATCCATTGCCCACTTGGTGATGATTGACTAGTACCTGCCACACGAGATTTCCGAGGGACCCATAGTCCAGATCAATCCCATGATATAGACCGTAAAACATAGTCATTAATGACTTGCTTGCTCCATCTGAGCTGGCGCTTCGCTCAGAGAGTCCTTTGAATAGTAGAGTAAATAGGCCATTCCATTGAGGAGGAAGACAGGACTTCTTGAACTTGGTGATGGTGGTTAGGATTGCAGTGTACCTCATTTGATAAAACATTGAGAATAGCTGACCAATAGTGATCGATTCAGGGTTTACCAGGGTTGGTTCTTGAGAGAGACCAATTAGGGCACATAATCGATTCTTGGAGATGGAAATCTTCTCGTTGTGGATTTCAAAGTGAATCCTCTCAGCAGCTTTGTCATAATAAGCAGTGGAGTAGATGAGTGAGAGGCCGGACATGGGAAGGACTTCGACTTTGGTCAGAGCGTCGAGAAGAGGAGAGTATTTGAGACACTCGACGACATAGAGCATGTAGGGTTGATAGATGAAGGGAGTAAGATCGTTGATCATATTTTGTTGAGGTTTGATGGTCAGAAGTGTTTGGTGAACAGAGGTATCATGAACTGAAGAGGAGTCTGCCATTGTAGAAGCTTTGGAGAAGAAGATGAACAGTAAGAGGAATCGGTTGTGCTCGTTGAGAGAGTTTTGTAAGTGATAAAAGGGTAAAGTTGAGCGTGCTTGATCCTTTTATACGTACTAGTAGGAGAGAGAAAAATCCGGCTGATATCTTGGATTTAATTGATAATTGCGCCTGATTTGATGGATGAACAGTTGTCATACCCGATGATGATTCAGGAAAGAGAAAGGACGTTTCCTTTTTGCATGCCATTCCATAAAATGTGCTTTTTCAAATCGTCGAAACGATTGGATAGCTGCTGAGTCACCCTTAACTTTATCCCAATTGTCACCCCATATTCCACATGAACCGTCATCGCTTTTTTACTTTATCGAGGATTGAAATACTTGATGAAACGAAGATGGAACAATTAAATCACCATTAATAGAACCAGATTTTGGAAAATTAAAAATTTCGTGCAAGGAGTGTAAAAGATAAAGAAATAAAGCAACTTGTGGTGGGATAAATTGCGATGTCTGAAAAGACATAAAGCAACTGATTCTGGGCACGAATCTCTTCCTTCAAAGTCAAGAGAGACTTTAAAGTGCTTGTGTGGCTTCCCATTAAATAACGATCAAGTACTTGTTAAGAAGTATTGAAAGGCATCTTTTATATTAAAGCTTATAAAGGGTGGCTTTCGCTTCAATTCATGATTTCGATACTTGATATAAGACCGAAACTGAACGAAGTGCTTGTCAGATCAATGTGATCTGTTGAACAAGTAGGTAGGAAATATATTTATTGACTATTGGATAGGTGACAAATCTCCAAAAAAAATGGATCCTTGGGGAAGAAAAATTCTTGGTAATAGAATATTTCAGAAGAATCACTCAAAAAAAATAAAAAGAGATTTCATTCGTAACACATAGTTCATGTACCGTTAATTCATTAATGGTATTGAATGGTGGGTTTCACTTAGTACATAGTGACACGAAACTAAGATCATTAACACACATTTTTGTATAACCATAAACCTCAATGGTAAATGTTGAGAGTCTCAAGGGTTATGTTGGTGAGACGAAGTGTAATGAAGAAAAATGATGGAGGTGGTATAAGAAACAAATGTACATCTGCAATAAAAGAAAGATTAAGCAGAAAACTCTAAGCTCAATCTGAGTAGAGTAAGGTAGCTCATGATTAGAGTGAATATTGCGGTCTGGCTTGGGAAAACATGATTTGTATGTATCATTTTATTAAGGCTTCACTCAAAATTTGTCGAGGCTTTAGCCAACATGCAGCAACATGCTTCTAGGGACGTATAGAACGTGTATAGAAAAGAAATCATACCTTCTGGATCTTCATCATTAACAATAACACTTATAAAAAAGTAGATTAAAATGAAAAATATTTTTGTATTTTGTGAAAATTATTTAATTGAACAATTTTATTTTTGGATTTTATGAATATAAAAAGAAGTATGTAAAAGAATGTACATGTGAATACAACCAAAATGCCTTGATAAGAAAAAGAAGCGTACAAGTTCAGAAGGATCGAACCCGAAATAGACCAAACGTTCAGTTCATTTCGGTTCTTGGTCGAGCTTCACCCGAAATAGACCGAACGTTCGGTTCACTCTATTTTGCTTCTTACCTTTATTGAAACTAAGGAGATTTTGGTACTGATTCTACTTCCATCATTCCTAGGCCTTGCAAAATCTTGTTGAAGCTTGCTTTAGGTAAAGCCTTAGTGAATATATCTGCCAGTTGATCGGTTGTCCTTATGAAATGAATTTCCACGTTGCCATCTTCCACGTGATCCTTGATAAAGTGATACCTCAGTGCTATATGTTTGGTCTTTAAGTGTTGCATTGGGTTATGACAAATCCTAGTTACGCTTTCAAAGCCGCAATATAGTGGGATTTTCTTCATGTTCGGTCCGTAATCTCTTAGCTGACTTTGTATCCATACAACTTGAGATGTGCATGATGCTGCAACGATGTATTCAGCTTCTATAGTGGAGAGAGAAACACAAGTTTGTTTCTTCGATTGCCAGCTAACCAATTTACCGTCTAGAAATTGGCATCCTCCAGTGGTGCTTTTACGATCTAATCCACAGCCACCTAAGTCAGCGTCTGAGAACGCTTGAACAAAGAATCTTGAGTTGGCTGGATACCACAGTCCAAGAGATGAGGTTCGCTTTAAATAGCGAAAGATATTTTTCATGGCTTGCAAATGAGGTTCGCGTGGGTTAGCTTGGAATCTGGCATAGTAACAGACTGAAAACATGATGTCGGGTCTACTGGCTGTGAGATACATTAGAGACGCAATCATTTGACGGTAGAGCGTCATGTCAGCAGCTGGCTTCTCCAATGAGGGCGTAAGCTTTGTCCCAAAAGCCATTGGAAATTTAACTTTGGAGTCTACCGTCATACCAAACTTAGCCAACGTGTCTTGGTGTATGCCTCATGATTAATAAAAATGCCTTCGGATCCCTGTCTAATATTTAATCCAAGGAAAAAGTTAATTGGACCCATTGAGCTCATCTCAAATTTAGTTTCCATTAGCTTCCTGAATTCAGCTGTTAAGCTGGGATTCGTGGAGCCAAAGATGATGTCATCAACATAAATTTGGACTATCATAAGGTGGTTAGCCTCTCTCTTTCAAAAGAAGGTTGGGTCAACCGAACCTTTTTTGAATTTAGACATTTTTAAGAACCGATTTAGAGTTTCATACCATGCTCCGGGAGCCTGTTTTAGGCCATATACCGCTTTATCAAGTATGTAGCACTGATCTGGATACTTTTCGTTCACGAAGCCTGTCGGTTGCTCAACATACACAGTTTCTTCAAGTTCCCCATTGAGAAAGGCACATTTGACGTCCATCTGATAGACTTCAAAGTTTTTGTGTGCATCATAGGCAAAAAAGATATGAACGGACTCTAATCTTACAACGGGAGCGAAGGTTTCTTCATAGTCGATACCTTCTTCCTGACAGTAGCCATTCACAACCAACCGAGCTTTGTTACGAATCACGTTCTCCTCCTTATCCATCTTGTTTCTGAATACCGATTTGAGACCGACAACCGAAGCATCTTTTGGAGTTGGAATAAGACGCCATACTTTATTTCTTTCAAACTCGTTCAACTCATCTTGCATGGCTTGCACCCAGTCAGAGTGATCAAGTGCTGAATTAACAGTCTTCGGTTCAACTTTGGAAACAAAGGAGTTGAACATACAAAAATCCACTTGAGAAAAGAGTTCAACATGTTCTGCTTTGATCTGAGATCGATTTAACACCTTTTCTGAAGATTCCCCAATAATTTGACTCTAAGGATGATCTTTGGTACATTTAATAAGTGGTGGGTAATTTGGATCACAAGAGGGATCCAATTCTGCATTGATTTCTTCTTCCAATTCTGATAGTGTGTCATCATCACTGACATTGGTGTTCTCTTCCTCGAAGGATGATGCCTATTCAGAATCTGGATTAGTATCTTCTCCTTCGATTGGATTCTCAGAGGAGCTTGAAGATTGTGACGATAAATTCTCTCCCTGGAATGATGAACCTTGATCGTGTTGCAGTGACGGACCCTCCCCTTGGACATTAGGACGGTTATTCAAAGGTTCGCTTCCGTTTGGCCTCTCGGTTGCTTTAGGTTGATCAACAGCCATCTTTTGAGCAGCATCATCGATGATTTGTTTTAGACTATCAACCTTGTTGTCTTTTGCCGTTGATTCAGAATCAATTGCCGTTTGAGGCTCATCAAAAAGAAGCATATATTGCTCGAAAAGATTTGAAATAGAGGCTGTAACTTGACTAGTCTTTGGAAAGATTTCATGTATAGCACCTTCGGTTGTTTTCATCTTCTTAACATAGCTGTCGTCAAAAGTGACATAGTATGTTTCTTCAATCTTCTTAGAGCGCTTGTTTAGAACTCTATATGCATTAGAATTCAGGGGGTAACCTAAGAATATTCCTCCATCTGCCTTAGCATTAAACTTATTTCGATTCTCTTTAGAGTTGAAGATGAAGCATCTTGAACCAACCACATGGAAGAATTTCACATTCGGTTTGCGATTGTTCAAGATTTCGTAGGGAGTGATAGAGAATCGCTTGTTCAGATATGAACTGTTCCGATTTTAACAAGCAGTAGCGATTGCATCAGCCCATAAATATAAAGTAATGATGCGAAGCATAACATCGTTTGAGCTGCTTCACACAGAGACCCATTTCACCTTTCAACGATACCATTCTGCTGTGGAGTATAAGGGGCTGAGAAATTATGTGTCGTTCCCTACGCAGCAAGAAACTATTCGAAATCTTTGTTCTTGAATTCCAAGTCCCTATTGCTTCTTACGTTACAAACAACTTTCCTCAGTTGAATTTCTATATGTTTTATGAAGAGCTTGAGCTTTGGAGTAGCCTCAGATTTTTGCTTCAAGAACAACACCCAAGTGAATCGAGAGAAATCGTCCACTATGACCAGAATATACTTGTTTCCACCATTGATTTCAATGGAAGAGGGACCACACAGATCGATGTGCAATAGCTCCAATGGTTCTATCACCTTTGTATTAATAATTGAGGGATGACTTTGTCTACTATGCTTTCCCATTTCACAGGCTGCACATAGATGTTCTTTGTCGAATTTGAGAACTGGAAGACCTCGAACATGATCTCCTAAAACCAGCTTGTCGATATCCTTGAAATTAAGATGAGAGAGTCTTCGATGCCATAACCAACTTTCATCTGAGTGAGCCTTCGTGAGTAAGCAGACTGCTAGTTTACCTCGAATTGGGTTAAGGTTTAAAGGGTACATTTCCCCCTTTCGCTTCGATTTCAGCAGAATGTTATTTGACTTCTTCTCGACTACTTCTGAGCCTTCATCATTAAACGATACCTTCAATCCAGTGCCAACTACCAGCTGTGATACGCTGATTAGATTGTGTTGGAGCCCTTCAACATATGCTACCTTTCTTATGAAGAAATTGCCATTGGTAATCATTCCATAGCCTTTGATAGTACGAAATGAGTTGTTGCCGTACTTCACAATGCCACCATCCTTGAGAGACCGAAACTCCCTCAGTTCTTCCTTCCTTCCTGTCATGTGATGCGTGCAGCCACTATCAATATACCATTCTTCATCAAACTGCTTGTCACGAATAACCTGCAAAATATCAAGCAGATTTAGCAACCCAAAGTTTCTTGGGTCCTTGTGAGCCTTTTACAGGACAGGGAATAGTAACTGAGATATCAACCAAGTAAGTACGTTTAAACAAAGTTGTTTCATCTTTTCTTTTTATAGTGAAAACTTTAATTTTTGTTGGTTTAGGTTCATTGGACGTAGGTTTTGAGATTTTGACGTCAGCATTCTTTTGTGTCTCTTTTTGACTTCTGTCATCTTCTGGATAGAGCTTTCCTTTTCCCTTTAAATCTTTTGAGAAATAAGAATTAGAATGAGAAGAGTTGGGTTTAGAAGTGACATTGGTTCTTCTGTTCGTCTGATTGAACTTATACGGTTGAGGACCGAAACTGCTCTATCGGTTGTTATTAGGTTGAGGACCGAAATCGCTCTTTCGGCTGATATAGGGTTGGGGACCGAAACCGCTCTTTCGGTTGATAATGGGTTAAGGACCAAAACTCTCCTTTCGGTTCCCTTCAGTCATGGGACCGAAACTACCCTTTCGGTTCCTTTCAGTCGAGGGACCGAAACTACCCTTTCAATTCTTTGATTCCTCTTGAGACTTATGCTTCCTTTCGTTCCTGACATAGTGAGGATTTTGTGATATCCAAAACTATTTTCTTTCTGAGAGATTTTTCTTGTATCTCAGATTTCATTGGTGTTTTCGATCTGCCACCTGTTTTGGATTTTTGTGGATGTTATCCTTTTTCTTTGAAGCATGAGCACGGTTTTCGCTCTTGGTTGACGATGTTTCACTTGTAGTTTGAACCGATTCGCCCAAGGATGTTTTGGTGCCACTTGTGCTTGGCACATCATATCTTGCAGGCTCATTTAATGATTCTGGCACGTATCTACCTTTCACTCTCCATGAGGTCTTCTGAGTTAGACCTTTTGTCCCGTCAGCATTATCTATTGGTGCTGACCAGAAGAAGTCATCACATCCATCTGCATTATCTTCTTCCACCATTGCTATCAGTTCTGCGGTTTGTTGTGGAGAGAGTCATGGAACTGTGTAGACTTGATTTGGAGTGGTTTGTACCTTTTGATACACAACAACTTTAGCTTTAAGAGTTTTGGTATTGTCTGTTGATGAGCTAGTGAACTCAACAGAATTTTCAGAAATCAGATTTTTGCGTGTTTCAGGGTCGCTTTTGACAAATTCTAAACAGTCCACCAAATCCTCTACATAGATTTCACTCAGATCATCATCCTCATTAAGTTTAGATGCATTTTCAACATCAATTTTATTTTCTGAACTTAATTTAGTATTCAATGAGTCAACTTTCTGTATAGTTTCGGTTCTTAACTTCAATCTATCATTCTCACCTAACAGATTTTTGAGCATGTCCTTGTGGTCTTTAGACTTTATGTAGGATTCAATTTTGTCAAGACCGATTTTGTATGCAGGTGAGACCTCATCAGAAGATACAACGCTTTCACAGTTGTAAGCTTCAGCATCGATTTCATCCTCCTTTAACTCAAAGAAGGGTAAAATCATGTGATGTATCTTCTTTCCTATTTCACAATCGAGATGCAACTGAATAATATTAAAATAAAGTCTTTTAGCAATCAAAGAAAACACATTTCGTTGTTTTAAAAGTATAAGATTGTCTCTTTGCAAATAAATCAATTCATCCTTAGACCTAATCAACTCTTTTTCCTTCAACTCAATCCACATCCTCCTTTCCTCACTCTACGACGATATCCTGCTAATTTGATTAGTCATGTTAGAATTTGTGACATGGGTTTGGGTAAGACTGCTACTTATACTTGAAAATTTAGATTTTAAGTTATTCAATTCCTTTTCATAGTTAGTAACATGTATATTTGGAGAAGCTAGAATATTTTGTACCTTCTTGATCAACTCATCAAATTCGTTGATCTGTGCACTAACATGTTTCGTAGCAAAACACCTGTCCTCTCGCTCCTTCTCGCCTTCTATCCCACCATCGGTTGTATATCCTCTCATCTGGGATACACCTTCGGTCACCATCAAACATCTTCCTGCAGAAGGTTCTTCTTTTACCAGTATCGCCTTGCCATGAGTGGGTTTTGTTACTTCTTCATCCTCGAAATCTGTGGACCATACTTCCACACCACCAAATTCATCACAATTGCTTGTATTCTGTACAATCAAAGCATTCATGGTTATATTGTTAGCAACAAGCTTTCTTTTCTTGATTTCCTCTAGTCGTCTCAGGAGGCTCGCTTCCTCATCATCATCATCTATCTTTTCTGCTTTCTTTTTCAGCATACAGTCTTTTGCAAAATGGTTATTGCCTCCACAGTAATGGCAATCAAATCCTGAGTCTCCACCAACTTTCAATTCTTTCTTTGACTCTTCTGACTTCGACCCCATCTTCGGTTCCTCCTTAACCTTTTCAGCGCTGTAACTTCCCTGCCAGTTTCGGTTCTTGTTGGCTGGGAACTTTCTTTTAATGAACTTTCTATGATTGGACACCATCATGGCATATTCTTCACCGGTTAGATCGTAGTCAGCGAAATCCAATTCCTCTTCTTCTTCAACAGAACTTTTCCCTTTGGAAACAAGGGCTAACGAACCCAAACTAGAAACCACATTCGTTTCCTTAGACAGTACATTTTCATGGGATTTCATAATTCCCACCAGTTTCGCTAGAGAATACGATTTAAACTGTTCATGTATTTAACAGTGGATACGACAGCCATCCATTCAGATATCAGACCGTTCATGAATGTAACCTTTTGTTCTATTACCTTCCTTTCGATCCCATGCTTTATCATCTTACTTAAAAGATGATTAAAGCGATCAAAAGCCTGAACCAGTTTCTCTTTGGGCTTCTGTTTGAAATCACCAAATTCAGAAAGAAAAATAGTCTAAATGGAATGTTCCAGATCTTCATCAGTGGAATACAATTCTTTTAGCCTGTCCCATATCTCTTTAGCAGTAGCACACTAACTCACCAAACGGAACGTATCTGACTGCAGAGCAAGCCTAATCATCCTCAAGGCCTTGATGTTGCATTGAAACTTTTCCTTCTCCTCTTGAGGAATATCTTTTACATCGTTAACAAGCTGATTGTACTCCTTCTGAGATTTGACAATCTTTGAGGTGCTTGATTGAGCAAATGGGCCAACAGTGATTGCTTCCCAGATTAATTACCCATTATCTTTAAATCCAATCACATAATCTTCAAAATGATGCGTCCAAACTTCATAATCTTGAGTATACAAGATTGGAATCCTTGTAGTTGAACCAATGTTGTTAGAGATGTTGATCGGATTGGATTGAGAATCATCTATGGACATTGTGATTGCGTTTTATCGATTACCTGTTTAAAGACCAAACTTGTAATTTTATCAATTAGAGTAAGATCGATGATTAATGAGATACGTCAATATAGAATGACGGCTAAATTAATATCAATCAATAGATAATTAAAACCCTAATAACTTCTTCGACAGAAGAGATGTGTATGAATTACACAGTCTCCTGCTCTGATACCAATTGATGAGAATAGAACTCAGATCGATTAGATCTTTCACAAGTAAAAGATGAAGATCAAACAAAATAAACACAATAATATGATGAACACATAATAGTATCAATGTTGTGCTTATGTTTCAAATATAGTCACGCCTTAGCAGAGCTCGATGATGAACTTCCACTGTAGAGGCGAGCTAGGGTTTACAAAAACTCAATAAGGAAAAATAATGAAAGCATTAACTACAAAAGTTTCATGCATGTAGCTTAAATACTAAAACCTAGAATAAAACATGCATGGTTGGACAGGCCCAAACCGGCAACCAAAATTGGGTTAAGGACCGAGCCCGTGACACAACACTATAAGCCCAACACAGATGAAAGCAGGCAAGAAGTTTTAACCAAGTTTCATAGGTACTTGTCATAGAACTAGTACTGAGCAGACCCGCATCAAGATCAACTCATAGATCGCAGTCGTGAGTGACACTTGATTAAAATTTATTAACTTTGTATCCTTAACACCTGAGAGACATAGTGGGACTTAAGTGTAGTGAGTGATGTGCTTTAATATGACCAAATGTTGTTCCTGATCGAGCGGTTATAAAAGTCATTTTCGGGTATGGTGTGAACTATGCAAAAGGCTTATGTAATAAAGATATGATTTGTTCCAATTATGTATTGAGAGTTAGATATCTAACGCGCATTAATCAAAGTTGAATTACAAATGGGATTGATTGCGATCCAAGGCTCATGTTCAACAAGATGTCTGTAACAAAAGTATAATTGATAAACTTACCTTAATACATCAATTAAAGCTTAGATCTTTTACGAATTGGATGTTGATGAATGACATTCTTCGTCATATGTTATTGGGGGTAGTGAAATTTTGCTAGACGTTCACCATAGTCTATATCAATCTATGATGAGTCTTGTGCAAGTGGGAGATTGAAAGATCTAGTATGCCCAAGAGTCATTATAGAATTATATTGCTAATAATATATGATCCTATAGGGTCAAACCTTTTAGCAAGTTACCGTCAATTGATTATTTATTAGTATAATTTGATTATTAATAAATATATCAACACTTGTATTTAATTGGAAAATTATTATTTCGTGGAAATAATATTTTACTAATTAGGAATTTATTGTTTGTGGAAATAATATTTATTGGAGAAATAAAAACTTAGGAAATATATCATAAATCATGATTATTTATAAGTTTTATTTATATCTTAATAAACTAGTTCAATTTATATAAAAGATAGTGTTATATAAAAATAAGATATTTATATACTCATATTGATATCTTAGAAAGCTAGTTACCATTTATATAAAAGGTAAATTTATATAAAATAAGATATTTATATATGACTAGTTATATAAATATATATGTTGGGAATTTTTATAAAAATGATTGAATTTTTTATAAAGATAACATGTATGTGTATATAAACTAGCCATGAGACAACTTTTGTCTTCTTTGTGGCTTACCTTTTTCGAAAAATGAGAAGTGACCAAGCATGGTCTTCTTTTTAATTGTTTAAGCAATTCTACCATGCTTGTAAGAAAGATGTCTCATGATTTTGCTTTATGGTGTCTTCTTGCTTTTTGGCCTTTATATAAGGGAGAGCATGGAAGGTTAGAAGGTACTTCATGTAAGCCTTATTTTTGTTCTTCTTTGGAGCCAAAACCAAGAGCACCTTGCTCTCTATGGGGCTGCCAAACTTCGAGCTTCATAAGATCTTATTCTTCTCCATTCTCTTGCATTTTGATGCTAGAAAAAGTCCCTTTGTTGCCTCACCTTTAAACATATATTTGGTATATATTTCAAAGGTTTATCAACAACAAATCACAAGTGTATACTAGCATATTTTAATGGCTCTACTCTTGATTGGTGGATGCATTTAGAGAACTCTTGTTTTAGAGTTTCATGCCACACTTCATCAACTTTCAACCTCGCACGTGGATCAAAGTCTTCAAAGGTTGTCATGCTTTCCCTTCTATGGTTGTTTTAAACTTTCTAACTCTTGCAAAATGATCCTTGGTGGGTAAAATAGTTTTAGTTTTATTCAACATTTTGAAAGCTTTCGTTGTCATTTTTTACCGGTTGTGAAACCATATTTTTGAATAAAAACCCAACAAATATGACCATCTTGCCATGATTCTTTGCCATAAAGACCCGTTATCAACATTACTTCAAGATCGATCAAAACCGTTTGCTGAGGAGTAGCGCCCTAACCGCCGACGCCCTCAACAACCGGCTCACTCAGACCATTCTTCATCACCCATGGTATTGTACAACAGCACAACTTAAGCAACACAAATTCTTCTCATGGAGGTCGTCACAGTCATGGTGGTCGCTCAAATTGTGGGGGAAGTAGTGGTGATCAACAACGACATCAATAATCTACCACATCACACTTTTATTGGCCTTATTCACCAATGTGGGCTCCTTTTGCTTTGATGTACTCACCACCATGGACCAAAAACATGCCTGATTGACAATCCTCATCTCTACAGCGAAAACAGCCAGCCTAACAACCTTCAACTGGGCTTCTTGGACCTCCACCAGTGCAACAATCATGCCATCATCCCCCGTATTTGCATGTCGCTGCATTGGACACATCCACCATCACATCGGGTCTTGTCACTCCTCAATAATGGTTCCCTCATATGGGTCAAGATAAACCAACTAACCATACTCAATCTTACAACACCATGTACCAAAATGATGGGTCGGATGCTTCATGGTACATGGATACAGGAGCAACCTCTCACATTGCATCCAACACAGGTAACCTATTTTCTGTTCAAAATAATAGTCACAAAAAATTCATTTTTGTTGGCAATGGTCACTCTATACTAGTCACAAATGCTGGTTATTCCAAAATCGCTTCCACACATTGATCCTTACATAGTAATAATGTTCTTGTTACACCTGACATCATTAAAAATCTTATTTATGTATGTCGCTTTACAACTGATAACCTTGTTTCCATTGCATTTGATCCCTATGGTCTTACTATGAAGGATATAGGCAATCTCCAGGTCCTGCTTAGGTGTGACAGTTCCGGTGATCTTTACCCATAAATTGGAAAGTCAGAACGCATATAACATAATTCGCACATTAAATGATTTATTAATATATTATGAGAATAATGTATTGATTAGAAATAGTATTATTTGTAAGTCCCTAATATGCTTGTGTATCAATCAGATCCGTTTGATGGTGCGGAATCCCAATCAAACCGATGATGTCATATCAAATAGAAGAGGAGAAGAAGAAGATGATGAATCTCAATGTACTAATGAATAGAATGACGATCCATATACAAGAGATTCACACACACACTAACACACAATAGTTCTTCTCTCTAGTTACTCTCTCTACAATGTGCTCTCTATGTCTCACATGTTCATCAATCCCTACTCCTCACCCCTTACACCTATATATATACAAGGAGAACATGGGCTGGAGAACATGGGCCGTAAATGGGTTTACGGCCGTAAACAGAACCGTAAACACGTATACGACCGTAAACACCAAGCAGTTTACGGTCCAAGACACAAAAATATATTTTTTTCTAGAAAATTAAAGTATAAACCATATTTTTGACCCAACATTATTTAATTAAAAAATAATCAGAAATTAATTGGAATTAATTTTGGGATTAATTGGATTAATTAAAAATAAAAGGACTAAAGGTGACATTATTCAAAAGTTGAACATTGGCCAATTCTAGAACCTCCTATAGAGGGGACGGTTTCTAGAGGATTTGTAGAGGAATTCTTGGGCTCTAAAGAAGCTTGGAATGCCTTATGGAGGAAGCAATGGGGGTAAGGGTTAATTAAAAGGAACTTGCCTAAAATATATTTGAATTTGATTACGGCATCCCTCTTTAAAATTCGAATTGAAAATATGGTCCTAGCCTTAATTTAAATTTATGGGTTAATAATTAAGGATTAAAATAAACTAACATGAATTCTCTTTTATCCCATTTTTTGATGTCTAATGAAGATAGAAATGGTCTTATGGATTCTTATGGAAGTGGTTTTCCTCAATCTTCTAGATATGGTCTTCTTATTTCAAGTTAAGGTGAAATTGTTTTCCCTTTATTAAGAAATCATGGAATTAGACACCATGCTTCTTCAACTCTTCCACCTTCTCCCCTATAACTCTCCCAACAATGAGTTTTTCCTATAATTGAAAAATATGAGACTACTCAAACCCTATTAGCACGTAAACATCAAGATGGAAACTTTGTGTGTGTGCATGTTCTAAAAATGAAATCGTACATTGACAAGTTGGATAGATTGAGTGTCGTTTTCCCAAGGGAGAAATCCTTTGACTTGGTTATTCTCTCACTTCCGAAGTCATATGATCAGTTCATTAAAAACTTTTTATATGAGGAATATCAACATGACTCTAATTAATTTGACCCAAATGTAGATGGTTGTAGAAGTAGAAATGATTAAAATCACATATGAAGCATATATGCTTATAAGGTCTAATTCCAAGCTTTCCATGCACATTGACAATGGTAATAATTGTGATCCAAAAAGATTTCTCTTCCTAATGGAAATGGATCATCCAAGATTAAATCCTTTGATTGTATGGTAAAGAGAAAGTCTAGTTCTCGGATCGTTCCATGTGTTGACCCCAAAGAGTCCATTTGTTTTTACTACCAGTTGAAGGGACATTGGAAACAAAGTTGTCCGAAATACCTGAAAGATCTTAGAGATAGTAAAGTCAATTCATGTGACTTTACTTCAGGTACATCCATTATCTGAATCCATTGTTTTACAAGTTCTTATTCATAGACTCTTAATACATGATGTGATGATATCATTTTTATGGTATTAAAGGACCTAAGAGAAAGAAGGAAGCTTGAGCAAGGTAAGCTAAATCTGATCATGAGAAATGGATTTTGGTCACATGGTTCAAGGATCAGAATTTGGAGCTACTATGAAGGAGCTGAGATAATTTAATATATTGTTATCATTCTTCAAAGATGTCTAGAAACATAGTTTTCTTTTTATGCATTGTAAGGAGAAGTTCTAAATATTTGTTTATTTTCAATAATAGTGAAATTTTGGTATATCTAGTTACCTTATTGTATATTTCCTTACAATGGCATTTATAAAAGTGTTGGTTAAATTTCTAATATTAGCAATATTAATTGTGGATTTGATTCTTATGATATCGCATGTGGTATTGTCATAATTGACCAAATGAAGAAATCTCATCACCAACTGGACAGATACTTGGTATTGTACAGGTCGTATTGTATAGTATGTGAGTCAAGTAAAGGACTAATGGATCTAGTACATGTTGATATGGACTATTCCGATCCACCACAAAGGACGATAACTCTAGTTGTCATGATTTTCTGATGTTTCAGTAAATATTATTGTGTTTATAAGATTAAGCATAATTATGGTACTTTGAAAAGATTCATAGAGTAACATAATTAATAAGAACTATCTATTAGGAAGAAAGATAAAAGTTTCTCCAATATAAAAGGAAAGGAGAGTACTTTGGTATCATGTTTTATGATCATCTCATTGATTGTGGATTTATATCACAATTTATCTTGAAGAACATATTAGTGCAATTCTATGACTAAGAAGAGGAATTAGAGATTGTTAGAAATAGTTCGATCAAGAGATGAGTCATACTTCATTCCAAATCAAGTTGTAGAGTCATGCTCTAGTAACTATGAATCATATCCTGAAATTTTTCTAAACTAAAAAGGTTGAACACACCTCGAAATATGTGGAGTTAAAATGTTTTCTTATTTTAACACACATAGAATTTGAGTTGTGATGTTTTCATTAATCGAGAAACAAAAGACAAACATAGACCTGTATGAAGTGTTTTCTTGTCGAGAATGCACATGAACTTTTGAATATTTGTTTTAGCTCGTCAAGGAATGTTTCTTGAGAGAAAAATCATTTGTCAAGAAGGCAGTCGGAGTTGTATTGATCTTGAGAGTTTCTAGAGTCAATCGACAATAAACCATTTAGTTATCACTAGCACGTGACCTGAGATTAATAACCTATCATTTATGATTGATACATTCTTATTTCTATGCACTTGTACTTTGTGACAACCCAAAAAAATTTATCTTGTAAAGTCCATCCAATCAATCGAGAGTTAGACTCATTTCTGCTATCTTTTAGCATTGTTAAGGATCACTTTATGGGTTTTAAGCCTAGTACACTTAAGGATTGGGTGTACGGCTATGTTAACTTAGGATCATCGTGTTACATTCAAGCCAAACACTCCTTCAAGAGGAGTGTACGGCCGCACACATGAGTGTACGGCCGTACACTCAAGGTGGCCGTGAACCCATGCCCTTATGTAGGGTATTCCTTCATATATTAGTTGTTATCCTTCTTGATCTAGTATATTAGTTGTTATCCTTCTTGATCTAGTATCACCCTTTGATTTCATCCATGAAATTTATCTTTTGGGTAGATCTTCAAACCTTCATCCATTTCACCAAGAACACACACTTATTCTTGGTGGTCGTGAATTCTCTTCAAGCTTCCAAATCACAAGTAGCCTTTCCATATACTTAGTTTACATTATAAACTATTGATTAACACCCTAGAAACAACCATTTGCACGAACAACAAGAGTATACGGCCGTACACCCTTGCATGGCCATACACACCTCAAGCCCTTCCAAAAATGAGAACTTTGTTCATCTTCTTGTTGTACATTAGACACACTAGTTTCCCCATGGATCAAACACCCTCTTTTTCATGTTTTACCATGACTGTACAACCGTACACTCCTTGACCATACACCCCTTGTCCGTACACTCTCTTGTGTGGCCCTAAACTTCCTTTAGTCAATCACATGTGATTGTAACACTTAGTACAAGTATTTCCTAGTCCCTAAGGGTGTTTCCTTGCATGTTAGTTGTGTAAAACACTAATTTCATGCATGTATATGCCATTATATGTCATTTAGGACTCGTTTGTATCTCGGGAATTCATTCGTGGAACTTCTCATCCTTACACGAACCTTCAATTGAATCACCCACATAAGGTGAGTTCATACCCCTATAATCAAGCTTTTAAATGTTTTAAATGCTTTTAAGGGGGGGGGGGGAATACAAGTTGAACACAATGATAATTATGTAATTGTTATTTGTGATAACAATCACTTTAAAGGATTTATTATGCCTTTATAAGTGATCAAAACCATTTCAAAAACTCTTTTGAAGCTATGTTACATTATAGTTTATAAAACACCGTTTTTAACGTAAAATCATAACTCAATAGATAAATGAGTCTTTTATTCAAGTCAGTATCAGTCCAAGTAAACATACTAGTAAACTATAATAGGTATAGTTTAGAGGTTCACTACATACTATAAAGAGAAACATGGAGGAACATACTATACACTAGAATAGAAGGAACATACGATAACAAGAACAAGATAACAATAATGTGAAACCACCACTTCAAAACTTAGCAATATATATTGCTAAGTTACGTTTTGTAATCAGAGTCTCCTAGAGGGAGAGAATGAATTGTGTATAAATCTATACAGGATTATCACCCACACCTTGTTGCTAGCTACAGAGGGACATGCAAGTCTACGGGTTACAAATGTCACAACAGTTTTGGCGCCATTAGTTCGTCGTGTTAAACAAGTGTCATATCAGTATGGTTACAATCATCTCACATTTTAACCTTAATTAACAAACTAGTTTTAAGGTAGTTAGTGATTCAGTAATACCTTATACAATATTACTGAATACTTTCATTTTACCATTACATTCATATGGTTATCTTCTCCTATAAAAAGTAATGCAAACTATTTTCTAGTAAAGATAGTCTTAAACTTGAGAAAACTTACAAAAAGACAAACACTACAGTCGAGGCTTAGTGCATTCACTTAGAAAGGGGCCTATAATGCTGACTTTATTATTCCTTAGTGCATACATCAGGGATATATATTAATTAGGTCTGATAGGCAGTAGAGTGTGTGCTTTCCGCTTCATTTCCTGTTCCTTGTTTGGTTGTGGGCTAAGATCAGATGCACCCAGTCTACTATCTATCTGATCTTAGTTATATATATATATATATATATATATATATATATATATATTTCGTATACAACCAAGTAATCATAAGGAGTACCAGGCATTCATCAATGAATACAGTGACGAACTGATCCAAGTGAGGACGACATACCCTATTCATTAAGTCCATGAATATTGCGGTCACATTAGTCAATCCGAATGGCATCACTACAAACTCGTAGTGTCCATAACAAGTTCGGAAGGCTGTCTTCGTAACATCCTCCTCAAGTGCTCGAAACTAGTGATACTTGGATCTTAGATCTATTTTTGAAAAGTAATTTGCCCCTTGCAGTTGGTCAAACAAAGAGTATATGCGAGGCAGAGGGTAACGATTCTTAACGGTAAGCTTGTTTATTTCTCTGTAGTCGATGCACATACGAAACGATCCGCCTTTCTTCTTCAGGAACAAGATCGGTGCTCCCTAGGGTGTGACGCTCGGTCTAATAAAGCCCTTGCTGAGCAGCTCGTTAAGTTGACTAGATAGCTCCTACATCTCAGCTAATTCTAGACGATAGGGCGATTTGGCTACTGGGGTAGCCCCAGGAACTAATTCGATTCTGAACTCGACTTGATGTTGTGGAGGTAATCATGGTAGTTCTTCTAGAAAGATATCGGGAAAATCGCATACCACAGAGATGTTCTTTATGTCCTTCATCTCATAGCTCACATCGACAACATGAGCAAGGAATGTGCGACATTCCTTTCGCAAGTACTTCTAGCATTGAATACTCGAGATGGTACGAAGGTTCGTGTTGGCTTTGTCGCCATAGACAACTAGAGTCTCGCTAGATGGCACATTAAGGCGAACGACCTTTTCATAACACATGATGTTGGCACGATGAAGACTCAACCAATCCATGCCGATAATGATGTCGAAACTTTTAATTGAGACCAACATGAGGTTGATTGAAATTGAATGGCTATCTGGAGTTAGAGTACATCCTATGTATATACTGCAAGTGATCTCAGTCTTTCCGTTAGCCATTTCTACAGTGAACGGTTCTTTAAGTGCACGTGATTTTTGCATAATTGAGCAAATTTTTTGTTCATGAAACTCCTCTCCGCTCCACTATCAAACAGTATGCATGCATATAAGTTATCAAGGAGAAACGTACCAATGACCACAGTGGGGTCGGCAACCGCTTCCTTATGGCCTATAGCCAAAACTCTTCCCACTCAACCAGCGTTCCCTGCCTTCGGGCAGTTCCTTTTGTAGTAACCCACCTCGCCACCTCCGTAGCAAGCCTGGCCCACACCAACGTCGGGGCCTTGGTTGATCGGCCTTGTCGGAGCTTTGTAGAAACGGACAATGTGCCCTTTCTTATTACAGTTAGCGCACTGCATTTCTTGGCAGGGTCCGTTGTGATGGAAGCTGCACTTGTTGCACTTTGGCAAGCTCTTAGCATACTGCTTCATCGACGCAGTAGCAGTAGGTACTATCGCAGCGTGAACGGCCACGACTTGCTGCTTTTTGGCAGAGTTCTGCGCCGCATTCTTTTTCTTGTTATCCTAGAACATCCGCTTGTTGTCAGCGACTTTGGAGGGATCTGGGATGGCCAGGGTTGTTGTTGTATTTGAGGTGTCGACTCCATGATCAATGAGCCGCTGTGTTAATCGCTTGACACTATCGAAGGTATTGGGGTTTGAAGCTATTACCTTCCCCTGAAATGGAGGCACCAGCCCCAAGATATACCTCTCTATCTTGTTTCCTTCAATAGGGACCATTCCCGGACATAGTGCCACCAGATCGCTGAATCTGGTAGTATAGGCCACTATGTCGGAGCCCTTCATGGTCAGGCTCCAGAGTTCTTGTTCAAGTTTCTAAACATCGTGTTGGTTATTTAGGTAAAACGAATAAACTAGAAAACAATTCCTAAGTTTACATGCAACCTACTTTGGATCTATGTGTTAACAATTTAACATATAACTTTGAATTGCAAAACAAGAACCCTAAGGGGAGAGACTTTTTTCGAAATTAACTAATTAGAGTTTAAGAGTTAAGTACCTTTCAATTGTTATAGCAAACAATTGGTATTCCTTTTGATCTTGATCTTCTTGGAAGCATAGCACCACAAATGTAATGCCTCTAATGGAGTCACACCCAAAAGCTAGCAAGAAGGAAACTTGAAGGAGAGAGGTTAGGGTATGCAAAAATCGGCCCTAGGGTTTCTTCAAAGAAGGAGTGACCAATTTTGAGAGCCAGGAGGCTCCTTATATTGCTGAGGGATCTAGGGTTTAGGAAAACCCTAATGTTCATTTGCTTGGGGACTAATCTTATCCAAAGGCCTTATCCAAGCCCCTTGGACGAAATCATGAGGGTTTCCCCTATAGATTTCTTCCACCCCCTCCCAAGGAGGTTCTAGAACCTTCCACTCAACTATTAGATAATTGCAAACTAGTCCCTGCACTTTATAATTAATACAGTTAACCCCAAAATTAATTATATATATTAAACTTGGCCTCCAACATGAATAGTGAACTCTGCTACAGTTTGGCAAAAAGACCCCCTGTATTATTGTTGGACTTTTATTTTTGGATTGGTTATTTTTTCGGAGTTTTTTTGGAAATATCGTTAAAATTTGGACGAATTATTTACATTCTTTAAACACGTGTTGTTCATTGGGTTTATATTTATTTGATGTTTATCTTTGTGTTTATGGATCCTCCTCCACACTTCCCTTCGTATTGTCCTGATGATGTTTTAGTTGCCAATTTGAGCTGTTGGAGTGGGAGTGATAAGTTTATTGATTTTTTTATCGTATTGTTTCGGGGTTTCTGTTTTTTATTCGAATGGTTGTTGATTTTTGTTTGAATTTGGGGAATTTGTTGAATTTTTCTGTGTTTTCATACTTCTGTAGAGTTTTTTGATAAAGAAAGTTAAATCTCAAATTGGGGAGATAATAATGGAGACGGGTGAAGGCAGGGGGATTCAAATTTCCCTCCGAAAAAGAATTAATCGGACGCGGCAGAGGTATCAACAGCAACACCGATGGATATCTTGGCTGTAAAAAAGCTCGCATGATAGCTGAATTTTAACAACGTCGGTGGTAGTGTACCGTTGGCGGCGTCGTTGGCGAGGACTCAAGTAGTTTTGTCGGCGCACTCTCAACGGCCGGTTGTGGTGCGTGTTCATCACCTAGCGCCACTGTCGCCACCACCACAACCAAAACAGTCGTTGCTGCAACAACAACCACCTCTAAGGCCTCTGTGAGTATTCTTCAATATGCTAGATTATAAAGTATTAAATTCCAATTTATTTGTGTTTGATTTCATAACATTGATGGGTTTTTGTATTAGTCAAAATCAGACATCTACAGAACTTGACAATTCCAACTTTATTAGTGCTCCATGTCTTAGTTAGATATTACATATTAATAATAATAATCTGAATCTAGATTTTGAAGCCTCTTTAATCCCTTTTTGTTTGGTTTCTTGTGATACCATGGCTTTTTTATCACATGAAAACAGAAATCCATACTTCGTTAGAAAACAGTTATATGGCGATTCTGTTTTGCCTTATACAGTATGAGTAACCATACTTATTTACCGTACTAATTTTCAATTTGTATGTTGTGTTTGCTTTTAGAGGTTTCTTCCGATTTCGTTCGATCTGTAGTTTTAATTATTTGGTTTGAAATTGGTTTAACATCTTTCATAAATTCTTTAGTGCTATGTTTTATTAGCTCTCTCTATTGCGGTTGGACTAGCCTCTTTAGGGGCAATTTCGTCAATGTCATTCGTGTTGCTCCCAACAAATCCATTGAGGTATAAATTTTTTTTCTGTCTAATCTTCATATGGTTTAGTTGATGTTTGAATTGAAAGTGATGATTATATGCTATGGAATAATCAGAACAAAAAGAAATGAGATGGACAAGGGTAGAAATGTGATTTTACTCTACCATATGATAATTGGGTTTACTGCAATTCCGGTTCCAGTTCGTATTGAACTAACTGAAGGTGATTATATGCTATCTATGGAACTCCATCTGGCCTGGTGTTGTTTTTAGATTATTTTGTATTTGCATATTACAAATGATATGTGATTTTTGTTCCAGGATGATGTTCGAACAACAGCCCTGAAGACAGTTTACAGTGGAGAATTTTAGAGTTTTCCTACATCAAATTACATACACATAGGAGTAAATTACAATTTTCATTCTGGAGTGTAGCTGATATGCGTTTTTAATTTGCAGGTTTTGCTTCTGAACGCCTTCTAATCTTTGGTCTGGTAATAAGAGGTTATGCTATTAAGTGCATTTTCCCTTTTTATGAGTGAAATGCCCCAAATGGCAACGTACTTTCAATTTATATGTAATTTCTTTTCATTTTTACAAGCGAAATGCCCCAACTGCATTCTCATTTTCGTTTCTTTACGTTGATTTTGTTTCATATTTGTAGATGTTTGACGAGATGAGAAAGCAGGGACAACTATGTGTTTTCATGATTATTAGAGAAATTTTAAGAAACGGAAGAAGTGGAGCGGGTGTTTGATAAAATTCATATTTGAAATCTGTGTTTGAAATCAATAAATGGTAACTATTCTTATCAATTTCAGTCATGTTTCTCCACCAACTAAAATTTTTCATCCATTTGCAAATTTATCTTTCAAAGTTTACATTCGATTATCATAACGTCTATGCTTCTTTGAAGACTAATATGCCCCGAAGAAGGTAATATGCATTCCTTATTCATTCCATAATGTAATGAAATAAAAACTTACAATATAACCTAGTTTTATTTATGTAGTTTGTTGACAAAAATCTTTTCAAAACTAAAAATAAGTATCCAATCTTTAAATTACCAAAATAACCTTTCTAACTTCTAACAATCTTTAACATTTGTAGCTTATAAGTATGACAAGGGTAGGCATGACAAAGGCCCATCAACATATTTTAGCAGCCATCGATTGACTCAATAAATATATGGAGATATAAGAACAAAATCCCAAACGTTCTTTATTTTTGTTCTTATTTGCTATAAAATTCAATGAGGTCTGTTTATTTTTTATTAATTTTTTTTGCCTAGATTCATGGCAGGTCATGATGCCTGGAGAGAACTTGTTGAAATATATGTTTCATTGCAACTGTGAGTGCTTCATTAATTTATATGTGGATAAAGGAAAAGAAAATTTTTCCCCTGGGGCTTATCAAAGTTTATGTGGTTTTATAGGTACAAACAAGCAGGTTTCTATTATGAGGAGTTGATCTTATCTCTACCAATCATTTGTAGACATCATCTTGGTTATGCTAATGTAAGTATTTAATATGAACATAAACAGTTGTATACATAAGAGAAAAAATATGGGCTGAATAAACTTTCTGAATGAGAGTAAATGACCATTTTTACTTCACACTTAAAAAGATGTTACAATATTCATCAGTTTTAACATCAGAGGATTTGGGAGGAAAAAGATCAAATAATATAATTGACAGGTGGAAAAAACATCAGACCACTTTTTGGTATTTACTTGGTGAGCTCTCTTTCATTTTGAAATAATTATTCAATTTTTTATAAATATATTATTATTATCATTTAAAAGAGTTTTTCAATATAAAATATCCACATTATTATGTGGTGTAAGGAAAATAAAAAGTATTATTTAAATTTAGGCAAGTTCAAAAGTTGTAGGAAAACTTAATGTATCATCGATTCAAATTTGAGGTTCCATTCCATTTCATCAATATCCATGTTACATGGATTTTACTATTCATAGAGACTGGTTGAAGGAAATTCAAGTTAATATTTTTTATCTTTTTTAGTAAAATACAAAAATACCCTCATTATATTTACTGCCTATTCTACTTGATAAGAAAAATCAATATTATTGTTTGAATCTAAGGAAGCTCTAAATTTGTTAATAAAACGTAATGTAGCAAGAATGATATAATTAAATGTATGTTTAGTTTGTGGATTCCAATAGAATTGGAATCCGAAATGTCATTCCAATTCAATTAGAATCTTTAAAATTTCATGTTTGATGGATTTCACTATTACTATGATGGAAGATGGAATCAATTCAATTTCATTTTTTCTTTTCTTTATTTGTTAAATGATCAAAATACCCTTGTGATGTATAGTGCACTTCTGCAATTAGACAATGCTTTGGAGAAAGATTACAAGCAAAATTCAGCTCGAAGTTAAAATCGTGCCAGGCAAATCCAAATTTAGAAACCTCAAAGGTTAGAACTACAGAAGCTACGTTGAAAATACATAACGTGAAATGAAATGTGTGTGGTGTCAAATTTAATGTGATTTGTCTGGATTAGATGTCTATACAGGTGAAACTACAAAAGGTTAGGACCGTCTCATTTATGTGCAAGAACTGTGAAAAGGATGGATGTTCATGCTGGAGGTGGTAGCAGCTACACTTTTTGAATATTTGAGATTTGGAGGTTGTGAGTGTGATAATTGGTCAAAGATTCCAAATAATAGTTTATGTGCAAGTTGTGTTGTTTTTGGAAAATAGTTATGATGGTTTTATTGGCCGTCTTATGATAATTTAGTAACCAAGAGTTGTGTCTTTGTTGCATGAAATAGAAATATTACAACAATTTATATTCAAATAAAACCTATGAAATTACTTTAGACCTTAGAGAATAGAGATTGTTGCATGAAATAGAAATATAATTTCAGAGCATCCTACTTTACTTTTCTTTTATTACAACAATTTATATTCAAATATTTTTTAATAAGGAATTCTAATTTGGAAAATCTACTCAATTATAGTAAAAATTACTTTGTCATAACATCATGTTTATGTTGGAGGGTGTCATATGTCATACCTATTGTGATGAAGAATTGACCAATGCTTTTGTTTACTGTGTGAAGTGTTTGGAATTTTTCATTGACAGGTATGCACTGCACTTGGCTCTTTTCATCACTTAAGTGCTAACAAATTGTGTATACACTCCATTTTGGCACCTTAAATGGTTCTCCCCAATATTTTGGAGCCGGAACTGGCGGTTCCAATTCCGGTTCCGGGTATCCACTTCAAAAAAAATCGGTTACAAAAGCAAATCAATGGTTGGTTCAGCCTCTGGATACCCACTTTCTATTTAATCCGATGATTTTAGCGATGCTTAAGATTCCAATGCTTAATGTTCTGATTATAGTGTTTGATAAATTCTTAATGTTATGATTTTAGCGTTGCTTAAGAAGCCGATGAAGCTCTAATTAAATCTATTTTCAAGCTTACAATGGTTTTGTAAATAGCAATGTACCTTATTATGTTTTTTTTTTGATAAATTCTTAGTCAAATTTGTAAGAACTTTTATTGAATATAACTCAAGTCCCCTTAATCATTCTCCTATGTCCCTTCAACCCCATTATTTTTATCCAGTAAATTAACTATATATATATATATATATATATGTGTGTGTGTGTGTGTGTGTGTGTATATATATATATGTAATTAAAACACAAACATTACTTCCTAATACATACCGAAAAAGAAAAAAATAAAACCCTGATCAAAATCGAACCCCGCGGAGCGGGGTACCCCAACTAGTTCTAATTAGTTTTTGGCTAACAATTAGTTAAACATTATGATTTCTAATTGATATATTAATCTTTTAACATATTAATAAATCATTTGTATTAATTTATTAATCTTATAATAAATCAATATCTCTCCTTTCATAATTTCCTTGTCCGGTTGCTAGGTTTGATGGCAAGCCAAAAGGACTGTGCTGCTACCAATTCAAGTACATACCAATTATAGTTATGGGCTTAGACACCTAATCTAATAGTCTCCCACTTGGATAAGTCTGTAACTATAATGCTAGTATGACTTCTAAATTTGACCAACAAATTGTAGCTTCCAAAAGCAACTGCCGAACTCTAACCCAGTCAGTTACGTGTCCTAAGATAAGTGATCACATGACCCTTCATTCTGCTAGATATCCCTAGACATAGGACATGGAATACAATCAATCTCTTTTTCTAGAATCTATGTTTCCTAATTTCTGATTTGTGACGATATATGACTTCTAATCGATCACATCAATTTAGTCCTGGCTGTGCCCAGCACAAAAGTCATCACCAAATCATCGAGGAGCCCACATATATCGCTTTTCCCATTAGGGCAAAAGGAACGAATAAACATTAAATCATATGCTTGTATCTTTTACTCGTCAAACCATACATGACAATAGGTTTTATAACACCAAGTTACTGATGCGTTTTCGTATCACCAATGTATAGCCGACATGCAAATTACAACTCATATATCTCTGTTTCAAGGTCATATATATTATCATCTCAGTATTACTCGTGATGAATTCCACGAAGTAATACTCTGAGCGTGGGTTAATCCAATACTCAAATCTCACTCTCAAAGTACTCATGAATACTGCATCAATTCTATTGCTATGTCTATCCTTAGACAATCTGCAATCCAATTCATGACAGTCTTAATTCACTACTTACTTCCAAAAGTATGAGCGATTGTGGAGTTTGAACAATCATATTATTCGGGAAGTTAAACATGCAAATATGAAACACAATAATAAACAATTGATAAAAGGCAGTAAACAAACTCATAAACAATACTTTATTATTTAATCACCAAAAGACAATTACATTTACTTTGTAACAAGTTTTTGAACTAGACTAATCTAACCACTAAAACTAATATCATCTTTCACCCCTATGCTTCGAGCATGCTGAATATGCTTAGCAATACTCAGACCCTTTATGAGGGGGTCTACTGGGGTATCTTCAGATGACACCCTCTTTACAACAAGATGGCCTTCTTCTACACTATGCCTGATGAAATGGTACTTTCTGTATGTATGTCTGGTTTTACCATGGTGTCTGGGTTCCTTAGTTAAGGCAACCACTCCATCATTATCGCAAAACAGTTCCATAGGCTCCTGGATGGTTGGAAAACCTCTGAGATCCCCGATGAAGTTCCTTAACCAAGCTGCTTCTTTAGACGCTTCACTCGCTGTTATGTACTCTGATTCACAAGTAGAATCAGCCACCGTATCATGCTTGGAACTTTTCCATGTAACTGCTCCTCCATTCAGTAGAAATACCCAGCCAGATTGAGAATGGAAGTTATCTCTATCCTTTTGAAAGCTGGCATCACTGTAACCATCTACTCTCAAAGTATCATTGCCACCAAGTACAAGGACCCAGTCCTTCGTTCTTCGCAAATACTAGAGTCTATTCTTTGCTGCTATCCAATGAGCTCTACCTGGGTTTCCCTGATAACGACTGACCATGCTCAAAGCAAAGGCCACATCAGGGCGAGCACATGTCATAGCGTACATGATCGATCTAACAGCGGAAGCATAAGGTACACGATTCATGTCAGCTATTTCCTCATTTGTACTATGGCATTGAGTCTACTCAATTTTGTGTTGCTCTAGATAGGTAGCTCTCCCTTCTTGGAATTTTCCATTCTAAACCTCTTTAGTACCTTATCCAAGTATGTGCTCTGACTAAGTCCAATTAGTCTCTTTTTTCTATCTCTCAATATCCTAATCCCAAGAATATAGGCAGCTTCTCCAAGGCCTTTCATGGCAAAACACTTTCCAAGCCAAGATTTAACTTCGTTCAAGGTTGGAATGTCATTACCAATGAGTAATATGTCATCGACGTATAACACCAGAAAAGTTACTATACTCCCACTAGCCTTGATATACACACATAACTCATCTTCACTCATAGAGAAGCCAAACTCTTTGACTTTCTCATGGAAGCAAAGATTCCAACTGCGAGATGCTTGTTTTAATCCATAAATGGATTTCTCAAGCTTACACACTCTATTGGGAAAATTTTCATCAACAAAACCCTCTGGCCGATTCATTTAAACATCCTCATCCAGCTTCCCTTTAAGGAAAGCAGTCTTGACATCCATCTGCTAGATTTCATAGTCATGAAAGGCAGCTATGTCGAGGAATATCCTGATAGATTTAATCTTGGCTACTGGCGAGAAGGTTTCATCATAGTCAACCCCTGGGGTTTGTTTGAAACCTTTTGCAACCAGTCTAGCCTTGAATGTGTGTACATTCCCATCCATGTCTGTCTTCTACTTGAAGATCCATTTGCGCCCAATTATCTTACGACCCGGTGCATTATCAACCAAATTCCAAACTTGGTTGTCATACATGGACTTTATCTCGCTGTCCATTTCCTCTTTCCACTTGGAAGCCTCTGGGCCTGCCATTGCTTCCTTATAAGAGACTGGTTCATCGAAATTCACCAGTGTCCTATCACTGATGAATGTGTCACCGTCTGAAGTAATATGAAAACCATACAACTCAGGTGGCAGACTCACCCTAGTGGATCTTCGAAGAGGTAATGATTTATCAACTGGTTCAACAAAAACTGTTTCCTCTGGTTGAGTGCTAGTGTCATCTAAGGTTCCTTCAGTAGTTGACTCTTGAATCTCGTCAAGGTCAATGGTACTCCCACTGTCCTCTTTGAATATGAGCTCTCTTTCTAGAAAGACTCCTCTTCGTACTACAAAAACCACGTTCTCAGTAGGTCTGTAGAACAAATATCCAAAAGACTATTTTGGGTAACCAATGAAAACACATTTCTCACTTCTTGCCGCTAGCTTGTCTTGAGTCTCTCATCTTATGAAAGCTTCGCAACCCCAGACTTTAATATGTTCTAATGAGGGAACTTTCCCTGTCCACATTTTGTGAGGTGTTTTGGCAACATTCGTTGTTGGGACAAGATTTACGATGTGGGCGGCTGTCTCTAAGGTATAGCCCTAGAAATGAATTGGAAGTGGAGCACGAATCATCTTAGAACGAACCATGTCTAACAAGGTTCGATTACGCCTCTCTGCCACACCATTTAACTATGGTGTTCTAGGAGGAGTAAATTGTAAGACTATCCCACATTCCTTTAGATAGTCATTGAACTCAATGCTAAGATACCCTATGCCTCTATCAGATCTAAGTATCTTTATTTTCCTGCTTAATTGATTTTTGACCTCATGTTTAAACTCTTTGAATTTTTCAAAGGTTTCTGACTTATGTTTGATTAAGTATACATAACCATATCTACTATAATCATCAGTGAAAGTCACATAAAATCGATTAGAATCTCTTGTGGTTGATCTGAAGGGTCCACAAACATCTGTATGTATGAGGTCCAACAAACCTTCACCTCTTTCACAAGACCATGTTAATGGTGATTTTATCATCTTTCCCAAAAGACAAGATTCACACGCATCATCTGATTTTAGGTAAAATGATTCCAACACTCCATCCTTTTGGAGTTGGACTATGCGTTTCTTGTTAATGTGTCCAAGACGACAATGCCACAAGCATGCCTTGTCTACACTATTAGACAAGTCAACATTAAACACACTATTTCCTAAGCTATCAACTCAAGTCAATGTTTCATACACACCATTACAAGGTAAAGCTTCAAACACAAAAACACCATTCTTATAAACAGAAATTGAACCATTCAAATCATTAAAAGATTATTTAAAACATTGTCTGAACAATGCATGAAATGAAATAATGTTTCTCGTCATCTTAGACGAATAGCAACAATTCAATAAATCTAATCTAACATCATTACTAAGAAAAAGTTGATAAACTCCGATCTTGGTCACTGGTGAAGACTTCTTGTTTCCCATGATCAAGTTTATCCTTCCTCGTTCTATCTCCTCACATTCCTTTAGCCCCTGCGAATCAGAGCATATGTGAAAACCACATCCTGTATCAAGGACCCATGAACGAGAAGATAATTAGTTATTAGAAGAAATAGTGTAAATACCTGCCAAAGATGGCTTTACTTTGCCATCTTTGATATCCTGCAAATATTGTGGGCAGGTTCTCTTCCAATGCCCTTTTTGATTGCAATAAAAGCAAATAGCATCCTCTGGATCAGAAACATGGGGAATGGTAGCGTTGGGCTTAGCCTTTGGGCCACCACTAGATGACCCGACTTGGACCTTTCCCTTCCAGTTTTGCTTAGGAGGACCTTTCCTCTTTTTCCCCTTTCCTTATCCAATAGCTAAGACAGGATCACTTGCAGGAGTGGAGGCTATACTTTTACCCTTCATCCCTACTTCAGCGGTCTGCAACAAGTTGTGCAATTGGGCCAGTGTCTACTCAGTGTTGTTCAAATGGTAAGTTAGGATAAACTGACCATAACAATCGAGAAATGAGTTCAAGACCATGTCAATGGCCAATTCCTCATCAAAGTGAATGTTGAGCTTGACCAAACGCTCTATGTAGCGTTGCATTCTTTGCACATGAGATACAACCGACTCCCCTTCTTTCATCGTGCAAGCCATGAGTGACTTGACTACTTCAAACTTTTCTTGACGAGCTCGCTTATGGTACTTTTCCATAAGGTCCTTGTTCATCTCAAAAGGGCAGTAGTCCTCATAGTACCTTTCCAGTTCCGGGGACATGGTTACGACCATGATTCATGCCACTTTGGTAGCATCATCGTAGTGCTTCTTGTAGGCAACATACTCATCGGGAGTGGCTTTGGATTCATCAAGTTCTTTGATCTCCTTTTCAAGGACATATTCTTTGTCCTCAAATCGAAATTCCATTTTGATGTTACGCATCCAATCGTTATAGTTAGAGCCATCCATAACGACTTTGGAGCAAATGTTGAGTATAGAGAAGTTGTGGCTGGAGAATGATGAAGCAGAAGTGTTTCCAGGAGTAGACTTCTGAAAAGAAAGATAGTTTTAGTTAGATTTCAAGACACCTCGATATAATAACCCAAATATATCAAATCAAGGTTAGGATCCAACTATGAAGATTTACAACATAGAAACGGGATGCCGAGATCCAAGTTTAAATCTCATAAAGGTAGATGAATGACGATTCACTAATTCCACCATTAGACAAAATAAACGAAGTAAAATTCCTAATTTCTTTTGAGATACATTGAAACTATTCAATGGCATGTTTTAATCTCGGATTATGCTCTTCTATTTGTGACTGGGATACCGAGGATCACAAACTAGATGTGAATAACCATGTAAATGTGCTTGGTAACCTCATTGTCTTTATCATTAACTATTGATCTGCCGGCAAACCACACACGCTCCATCAAAATGATAATTATAAGATACCCATTACTACTCTTTATTAGTGCCAATTAGTGTGTTGGTAATCCACACACGCTCCACTAACGACCAATAAAGCATAATGTGCAATTTCATGGATTAGCATACTTTTCACATTTTCCCTAAAGTAACTAGAGTTGGGATTTTTGTAAAATAATATTCTAGTACTTTCTTTAATAACATTATACTTTTAATGACATGTAGTTGTCCTATCAAATCCGTTATGCTAACGACCTCCACTAATCAAGGAAGCGGTGGGTGAGAGTGGACACCCATTCAACTACCATTGTATATGCAGTTTCCTTATACCCCCCCCCCATATAGATTAGCTTCATGAATGAGGCATACTAGCGATGTGACTAACCATAGTCTTATACATATATAATATTTAACTTTTAATTATAATACATATATAAGGTGTGTTTTAAACTTTTTAAAACTTTAGGGTTTATCTTAAAATTTTCGAAAATTAAAATTTTAATTTAAATTTAAAATAAACCAAATAACTAGATTTAATATTTATCTATTAATTAACTTTTAACTAATTAAGTAAATCTTATAATGATTATCTAATTAACTTAAACAATTCATTTAATCCTAATCCAAATCCCTCTAGATTTCGAAAATTAGGGAATAGGATAATTTCCTTATTTTTCTCAATTATCCAATAAGGCAACTATTATCCATAACAAAGAAACCCTAAAAAGACTAGCATATTCTGAAATTCAAGGGAGGAGGCTAGGGTTTCCAAAACCCTAACCCTAATTTCGATTAGGGTTCATGGAGGCTAGGGTTATTCGAAAACCCTATGAACCAAAACCCTGAAAATCGAAAATCTTGGCCTTTAGGGTTTAATGGCTATAAACCCTAATTTGCAATTCAACTATTATAGCTATTCAATTTAAACAAAACCATTCGCTCTGATACCACTGTTGGTTATTTAAGTAAAACAAATAAACTAGAAAAGAATTCCTAAGTTCACATGCAACCTACTTTGGACCTATGCATTAACTATTGAACATATAACTTTGAATTGCAAAACAAGAACCCTAAGGAGAGAGACTATTTTCGAAATTAAATAACTAGGGTTTAAGAGTTATATACCTTCAATTGTCTAGCAAACAATTGGTATTCCTTTTGATCTTGATCTTCTTGGAAGCTTAGCACGACAAATGTAATGCCTCTAATGGAGTCACACCCAAAAGCTAGCAAGAAGGAAACTTGAAGGAGAGAGGTTAGGGTATGAAAAAATCGGCCCTAGGGTTTCTTCAAAGAAGGAGTGACCAATTTTGAGAGCCAGGAGGCTCCTTATATAGCTAAGGGATCTAGGGTTTAGGGAAAACCCTAATGTTCCTTTGCTTGGGGCCTAAGCTTATCCAAAGGCCTTGTCCAAGCCCCTTTGACGAAATCATTAGGGTTTCCCCTATAAATTTCGTCCACCCCCTCCCAAGGAGGTTCTGAAACCTTCCACTCAACTATTAGATAATTGCAAACTAGTCCCTGCACTTTATAATTAATACAATTAACCCCAAAACTAATTCTAATTAATTTATGGATAACTATTAATTAAACATTATAATTTCTAATTAATATATTAATCTTTTAACATATTAATAAATCATTTATATTAATTTATTAATCTTATAATAAATCAATATCTCTCCTTTCATAATTTCCTTGTCTGGTTGCTAGGTTTGAGGGCAACCCAAAAGGACTGTGCTGCTACCAATTCAAGTACATGCCAATTATAGTTATGGGCTTAGACGCCTAATCCAACACTTCGCCCCTCAGGAAGTATTCTTCGATTATGAGCTCCTTAAGAGCTTCCCAGCCCATAGCGTTAGGAACTATTAGAGTTAGTGACTTGAACTGACTATTCCACCACATCAGGGCTTTGTCCGCGAAGGTGCAGGCAGCAAATTTAACTTTGCTTCCTTCCACACAGGAACAAATCGAAAAGATCAATTCCCTTTTCTCGAACCATTGCCAGAGGACAATGATTCCGCCAGTCCCATCGAAGGTCCTGGGCTTGTAGTTGGTGAAGCCCTTATACGAGCACTCTCTTGAGCACACTGGAGCATCACCTTGAGTGGAATGCACACTCGTTCCACTCCAGCTATTTCCACTAGCACTGAATTTTGTTAGGGCTGCCGTAACATCCGCATTTACCACAGCTTGCATAGCCGCCAGATTGTATTGTGGAGGAGGTGGAGGTTGTATAGGAGTTATCGGAGGATTATGCCTTGTCACTCTCCGTGGAGGAATAGTTCAACTAAAAGTTTACAAAGATGAAGATGATAGTAAGAATCAATTACGAGTATAATGAGAGTGACCCGTGGACTAACTCTCCATAGTCCAACAAAACAAATGAGAGTATGACTGATATATAGATCTAGCAGTAGAAAATTGAAAGTACTTGGATACGGATTTCCCAAAAGATTTGATGGCTGTCAATAATATTGGCATTAATGATGTAACAAGTTCGGGAAAATGACCTAGAAGTAGGTCTTACATCAAACCATAATAAGAAAATTTTCAAAACATAGAGACCTAGCAACAATACTAGATAGATAGGAATATTTACAGGGAGAGAATAGATACGAAGGCCATTCCTTAACCCAAAAGAAAGGATGAGTAAAGCGTCTTCTACCGGCGACGGGTACCCCTCGGGCGAACCCTCAAGTCAGCCAGCTGACGCTCCACATCAAGGAGGTGTCGTTCATAAACCCTTTGGCGTACTCGAAGCTCTATGACTTCAACCAGAGTTGCAGCCAGTTCTTGTTATAGAGCCTCATTGTCTATCTCAGCTCTCTCACGAGCATCTTCCAGATGACGAATACGGACTGTACTAACTGCCACATTGGCTTCAGCCTCCATGATTCGGTGGATGGCTGTCCTACCTTGCTTTTCACTACAAGCAACCCTACAGACGAGAATGGGCAGGACTCTGTCCGTTGACCCTCCCTCGCTCAAGTTGTAGAAGCTTCGGTTTTCCATTGTATGGCATAGGCTGACCCTGCTCCAGACTCCATGCACCTAAGTATTCCGCCTACAGAGGCGTTGGGCCTTGAAAAGCCGGACGAGGGTTAGGATTCGGGATTGGAGCGACCAGAGGCAAATCATTAACTTCTGGCTCGGAGTCAGAATCCTCCAGAAAGTTCTCTACGAAATCATCATCCATAGGAATTAGATGATTCTCTTATGGCTCGTCATCGAGCTATCCATCATTTCCATGGTTGGGGAAGTACGGGTCGCTAGGGAGATTGAATCTACCCATGAAATCTAAGCGAGAAAGGGGATCAAAGAGATAGTTAATAGACGTACTAATTAACATAATTATAAGATGATCGTTATCAGTTACTTCAATACTTGCATAGTGCATACCAGTTACATGTAATCAAAACAAGATAGACCTTCGAATAAGTGACCCTAAATCATAATCCAGAACCAAACAAGGAACAGGAAATAAAGCAAAGATCACAGATTCTAAGACTATGACACCTTAGTCACTTATAACCCTAGCATATCCACCAAGCAACTATTGACCCACTAATGTTTTCATTATAGTAGTGTTGGTAAGTTTTTAGACGTGTTGCAACACCACAACCATTCCTAGGCACATACTAATCACTTCTCGGAAAGATACAATTGATCAGGCTATATCACTCCCACATCTGATCATATGTCCCCAAGCCTACTTGTGTTGTCCAACAACCACAATACTTTTGTTCTGTCCTAGTGACATTGATTTTTGTATGAATGCAGGCATGTATACTTAGTTAAATATTTTATTATTTAAAAGTATAAAATCTTGGTCAGAGTATTTTAATCCTGATGTGTTTATAGTTTTTATATCTTTTATGGGTTGATATACTCAATTCACTATAAACAACGCTCTGATACCAATCTGTCACACCCCAACACCGGAGCGGAGGAAATGTTCTGGGGCGGAGGACGTCATGTACAGTATCACAATAATGCATAATAGTAAACAAGCAACAACATCATCCATTGCATTAATAACATAATTTTAATACAAGTGTGTTCTGTGTATATTTTATAAGACACCAAATAAGAATAATCAAAATAGAGATGAGTCTTGAAAGCTCCGTCTTCTCAAAACCTGTTCATCGGTACCTGTCTACAGGTGACCTGAGAATACAAGTTATTTTGAAAGAGTAGATCAACATTAAAATTGGTGAGTTCATAATTATTTTAGTGTCGTGGTTTGTATGAAAGTTTCGAAAATGTTAGATGTAATTTTTGTAAGTGTTTGTAGTAAATGTTTGTACCTCCTAGAAAATCCTATATTTTCTACTAAAAGTGGCATGCTACCAACGCCCAAATGTTTTGTACGTTGTTTGTTTGTAAAAGTGTGTATCTTTCCCAAGTATGACTATCATTACCAAAATATAGTTTACATTAGCGTTTATGTGAGAAGATCACAATGTGAATGCAATGGGAAAATAACGATGTATTGTAGTATTGTATATAAGTAACTACCAATGTACTAACTACCTTAAACCAGTTTATTAATTAAGGTAAAATGTGATGAGGTTGTAACCATACTTGATTGACTATTGAAACACGACGCTCGAAGACGTCGAAATGGTATGACATTCGTCACCCGTAGACCTGCAGGTCCCACTGTAGCTAGCAACAAGGTGTAGGACGGTCACTCCCGTATAGATCTATACAAAAACTTACGCTCTCCCTCCAGGAGACTCTGGTTACAAAACATGACACAGTAGTAGATTTCCATGCCATGATGTAGTGCCTCACATTAATGTTATTGTATTCTAGTGTTTGTATAGTATGCTCTAGTGTATTGTATGTTCTCTCTGCTCTAGTGTATAGTATCTTCTCTTGTATAACGTAGTGTATGTTCTCTTAGTTTCTCATCATAGTATGTTCTTTCTATTTCTCAGAATAGTAAGTTTGTATTGACTCATGAATGAACTGACTCTTGTATGTTTCATTGTACTAGAAATAGTGAGTAGTGAACCTCTAACAAATACCTATTATAGTTTACTAGCAATGTTGTTTGAATGACTGTGTATGTTTGTACACCTTTAATACCCAAAGGTGCCAAACTGATGAAAGAATGTTTATATCTATACACATATACATAATATATAATTAAGATTCATACGACATTCAGACAAACAACCGAATACCATAAGTCCAAAACCAAACAAGGAACATGAAATAAAGTGAGTTATTAATCCTAAGCCCTTTCAACTTTATTTACATAACTTTATGTATATAGACATGATTTTGATAACTATTATTGTAGGAGAACTCGACAAGGGGTAGGTGAATATCCCATGTCTTTCCAAAGTCAATCACACAGGCTCGCAACATATCTTCCAGAATTTGAATAGTCCTCTCACTTAGTCTGTCGGTTTGTGGATGGTAGGCTGTACTCATGTCCAGCCTAGTTCCTAAGGAACTTTGTAGCGACTTTCAGAACCTTGAAGTGAATCTACTATCTCTATCCGAGATAATGGATATGGGAACACCATGCATTCGTATGATCTCCTTAATGTAGGTTCTAGTTAGTTTCTCCATCTTGTCAGTTTCTTTGCTGGGCAGGAAGTGTGCGGACTTGGTTAACCTGTCTATGATAACCCTTATGGCATCGAGACCACCCGTTGTCTTGGGAAACTTAGTTACGAAGTCCATTGTGATCCGCTCCGACTTCAATTATGGTATCTTTGGTTGTTGTAGTAAACCTAATGGTTTCTTGTACTCTACCTTAACCTTGGCGCAAATAAAGGCATTTACTCACGAAGGTAGCAATCTCTTCTTTCATGTTAGGCCACTAGTATAGCTTTTTAGGATCCAGATACGTCTTATATGAACCTGGGTGGATTGAATATCGAGTGTTGTGCGCTTCGGTCATGACGAAGTCTCTAAATCCACCATGTTTCGGTGTCAATATCCGATCCATGAGAGATAAGCCTCCGCCACCCTTGACTTCCAAGTTCTGATCCATCCCTCTCAGGGATTCATCCACCACATTTTCAGGTTTTAAGGCTTCGAGTTGAGCCTCCTTAATTTGTGTGGACAGATGTGAATGGATAGTCATAGTCAATGATTTGACTCTACGGCCAGAGTATTCTTTCCGACTGAGGGCGTCAGCTAATACGTTGGCTTTACCGGGATGATAACGAATTTTGCATTTGTAGTCATTGAGTAGCTCGACCCACCCTCGTTGTCTCGTATTGAGATCCTTCTGGTCGAATATATGTTGAAGGTGTAACAGAACAGATTCCCAGGTATTAGTCAGCCTTATAAATTTTGGTGATTTGTGAGGAGACTCGGCGAGTTGGAGCTTAAACTCGCCGAGTATGATCGCGGTTTGGGCGCGGGTTCGCGTCCGAACTCGGCGAGTCCAAAAGGTGGACTCGGCGAGTCCACGCTGTTTAATGAAACCCTAATTTCTAGGGTATGAGACCTATTTAAAGGGGCTTATGGTCGTCATTTGTGGCCACCAACCCTAGAGAGAACCCTAAAAGAGTCCTTGAGCATTTTGGTGAGAGAAGAGGAAGATCTTTCATTATTTGTGGGTGATTTTGCATATAGAAGAGGATCAAGGCAAGAGGAGACCAGAGGAGGTGCTAATCCAGTGATTCCTAAGTCCAGAGACATCATTTGAGGTAACCATTCGTTCCTTTCTCAGCCCTTGGTGTAAATCTTAGAGTTAGGGCTTCTTTGTGGAATGATTCATGGAGTAATTGGCCTCTTTTTGTGTTGATGCTTTAGATCTGGAACCAAAGAGGTCCAGAGACTCTTTTCCCTCAAGCTTTATGAGTGTTAATCGAGGCTATAAGCTTAGCCTAGCATTCTAGAGACCATATTATCAAATAAGGTGTTTGTACCTTTGCATGAGCACCAAGATTGTAACTTTACGTGATGAATGTGCTTGGAAGGACTGGATCTATGAGTTACTAGAACGGATCTGACCTCAGGAGTGAGTTTGAGTTCATGTATGGCTTAGACTCGCCGAGTCCGAAGAACAGACTCGGCGAGTAGCATGAAGATTGTCCATAACCACTCAGCGAGTGGTCTTGCCGAGTTAAGGGGTTGACTCAGTGAGTCAGGGAGAGTCAGAGAGGGTTGACAGGTGGAATGAGACAAGTTGGAACTCACCGAGTTGTTCTTGAGACTCGGCGAGTTGAGTCGTGGTGGCCCTGCGATTCATGCCAGGTGGAACTCGTCGAGTCAGGGAAGTACTCGACGTGTCAAGAGAGGATCCTCAGGAGTCAGTGAACACATATAGACTCGCCGAGTCGCTCTAGTGCACTCGCCGAGTCCGATCAAAGTTGACCGTTGACCGTTGACTAGAGTTGACCAGTGTTGACTTGATAGGGGTAGTCAACCTTAGTTGTGAAAGTGTTAATTAGAGATATATTGTGTTATAGGAGGATTATAGCTCGGAGGACCGAGCGCGAGTGATTTCCTGGATTTGCGAGTTATCGAGATACGCGAGGTGAGTCTACTCACTATACTTTACCTTGAGTAGGTAATCAGAGTTATCCGACAGAGTATTTGTATGCTATATGTATGTTATGTGTTGTACTGCATTATTTCTATGTGATTTATGTTGTGCATGTTTATAGAGTTGGAACCGGAAGGTTCCCAGAGTTAGAACCAGAGGATTCACAGAGTAGGGTCTACGGGCCCACAGAGTTATAGCCTCGAGTGGCTAATATGTGTTATGTGTGGTATTTTAGGGAACTCGCTAAGCTTTGTACTTACAGTGTTGGTGTTATTTGTTTCAGGTACTAGTGATGACCGTGGGAAGGCGTCGGCTTGATCAGTACACACACATGGGATTTTTATGTTACGTGATCATGGGATTCTTTGTATGACATGGATTGGAGTTTCAAACAATGATGTTTTTATGAAAATTAAATGAATATGTTTTTATATTATGCGAAAAATTATTTTGAAATTCATGGTGTTACAAGTTGGTATCAGAGCCTTGGTTTGAGGGATTCGAGTACACATTCGGGTGTATTTGAACTCAAACTGAGGATTTGAGAAGTATTTTCAAAAAGAGTAAAAGATTTTTGGAAGAACGCAGAGCAGAGTTGTGTGTACGATCAGTCCGCGCCCGAACGGTGATTTCCCAAAATACCCTCATGTTATGTGATATTGATATTGATATGATGTATTCTCATGCTAGAGTAGGCTAGGTACTCCTATTAGGACTAGAGTGGCCTGATTTGTGATGCCTTAGCCTAGGGAGAGGTAAGCTGCTATGAGATGCTTAAGAGTGAGTAGGTAGCAACGAGGGGCTTATGAGAGATCTGTTAGAGAGTGGATTATGCATGATAGAGTACTTGGAATTTGGGATCCGAAGAGGAGGACTTGGGGTGTATTCTGATACGGTGCGGACAGTAGTACTGTGCCCGTACTACTGAAAGCACCGGAGCGGTGTACAGCCCAAGTAGGAATCTTTGGAATACCAAGGATCAAGGAGGTATGAGTTGTCGAGTGTGAGTATGCTCGAATGGATTCTAATTTATCGTATGTTGTATTTAAGAGGTAGATCATGGTGAGGACACGTCTGATGCCTGAGAGCAGTGAGACCAGTGATGAGGAGATCCGCCGGATCATCCATGAGGAGGTGGCTGCGGCCATCAGGGCAGAGATACCAGAGATGTTCGGGTCTATTAAGCCCACGTTGATTGAGACCTTCGACGAGCGTTATGCCGCGCTTTCTGAGGCTGCTATTGCAGCAGCCACCGCAGCTATTGCTGCTGCGAGGCCGTAGGGTGGTGATGCGTTGCTGTTCCGAGAGTTCAGCAACACAAAACCACCAGAGTTTGATGGGACCCAGGACCCGGTGGCGGCTATGAGATGGATTTGTGACATGGAGGGCTGTTTCTTCACTTGCTCAACTCCTGAGCATTTGAAAGTTCGGTTCGCGCTGAACCGGCTTCGCTTGGGAGCGAAGGACTGGTGGAAGTTTGTGAGGGCGCACTTTACGCCTGCTGAGCTTGCAGCAGTGACCTGGGAGAGGTTCACTGCCATGTTCCGAGATGAGTATGTTCCCCAGGTGGAGAGGGAGCGTTTGGCCCAGGAGTTTCTGACCCTCAAGCAGGGTACTAAGTCTGTTACGGTGATTACCAGGATGTTCCATGAGAGGGCGATGTTCTGCCCTGAGCACATGTCCACTGAGCAGGCATGTATGAGTCGATATTTGAGTATCTTGAGGAGAGAGATTCGGGAGTTCGCAGTGAACTCCTTGTACCGGACATTTGCGAGCTTCAGGCAAATGCCCGAGAGAGGGAGATTGAGCTAGAGACTCAGGCCAGAGAGGAGGCGGAGTCTCAGGGGAGGGATCGGCGGCCGGCGCAGTCTCAGCCAGCAACCAAGCGGGCCAAGCCCGCTGATCCCAAAGTAGGGAGCCAGAAGGGCCGCACTTGTGGGAAGTGTGGCAAGGGTCATAATGGAGTCTGTAGAGCGGGATCTTGCTACAAGTGTGGCAAGGAGGGGCACATGGCCAAGGACTGCCCCAAGGGGTTTGCGGTGTGTTTTCAGTACAACCAGACCGGACACCGGATGGCAGAGTGTCAGCAATTACGAGGATCATCTCAGGGAGCACCTCAGGGATCTGCCCCTGCTGCCATCAGAGCTACCGAGAGTCACCCAGTGAAGGCCGAGGCGCCGAGAGCACGAGGGAGAGCTTTTCAGTTGACCACGGAGGAGGTCCACGCAGCACCCGATGTCGTGGCTGGTATGTATTCTTTCGTGTATTTATTTTGATGTTGAGATATTATGCTTATATTATGTTATGTGTAGGTACTTTTCTTGTGAATTCTGTACCTGCCTTGGTGTTATTTGACTCGGGTGCGAGTCGGTCTTTTGTATCTTTGGCTTTTAGTCAGCATATCAGTGTTAGTCGTGAGGCGTTGAGTCGGCCTCTGAGAGTTTCCATAGCTGACGAGAGGGTGATATATGCCACGGAGGTTCTCCGAGGGTGCGTAGTCGAGATTTTCGGTGTTGAGTTCCCGATTGATCTGGTTCCTATTGCGATGGGTGATGTCTGTGTCATAGTGGGCATGGACTAGTTGAGCAGATTCGGTGCGGTTATCAACTGCGAGCGACAGCTGGTGACCATACGAGACCCGAGTGGGGGAGTTCTTACAGTGTACGGCGAGGGTACATGTTCTGGATCGGCGTTTTGTTCGGCCGCTAGGGCAAAGGAGTGTCTACATCAGGGCTGTAAGGGTTTTGTGGCGTATGTGATGGATACGCGGGTGGATTCCGAGAGACCGAGGTCTGTTGAGGAGGTTCCGATAGTGCGTGAGTTGCCTAATGTATTTCCTGAGGAGTTGTCGGGTGTGCCTCCTGTGAGGCAAGTGGAGTTCAGTATCGATTTGGTTCCGGGGGCCGCGCCTATCGCTAAGGTGCCTTATCGCCTTGCACCTCCAGAGATGCAAGAGTTATCCTCGCAGCTTCAGGAGCTGCTGGGGAAGGGGTTTATTCGGCCGAGCAGCTCGCCGTGGGGAGCACCTATCCTGTTCGTCAAGAAGAAGGATGGTTCACATCGGATGTGCATTGATTACCGGGAGTTGAACAAGCTGACGGTCAAGAACCGTTACCCGTTGCCGAGGATCGACGATTTGTTCAATCAGTTGCAGGGAGCATCTTGGTTCTCCAAGATCGATTTGAGGTCTGGATATCATCAGGTGAGGGTGCGGGATGAGGACGTCCAGAAGACAGCGTTCAGGACGTGTTATGGGCATTACGAGTTTGTGGTGATGCCTTTTGGGCTCACCAATGCCCCGGCAGTGTTGATGGATCTCATGAACCGAGTGTGTAGGCCGATGCTGGATCGGTCGGTGATTGTATTTATCGACGACATTTTGGTATATTCAAGATCTAGAGAGCAGCATGAGGAGCATTTGGAAGAGAGGTTCTCGGAGTTCTGATATCGGAGAGGCTTTATGCCAAATTCTCCAAGTGTGATTTCTACTTGCGGGAGGTCCAGTTCTTAGGACATCTCGTTAACCAGAAAGGGATATTGGTCGACCCGGCCAAAGTTGAGGCGGTGATGAGTTGGGAGGTGCCGAGGTCACCCTCCGAGATCAGGAGTTTCCTAGGGTTGGCAAGGTATTATCGGAGATTTATCAAGGATTTCTCTAAAATCGCAGTGCCACTCACCAGGTTGACCCGGAAGGGTGTTTCTTTTTCGCAGGCCTCCTTTGAGACACTTCGCCAAAGGTTATGTGAAGCCCCGGTGTTAGCCCTCCCGGAAGGGATGGAGGACTTTGTGGTATACTGTGACGCATCGATTTTGGGGTTGGGGGCGGTGCTGATGCAGAGAGGGCATGTGATAGCATATGCATCGAGGCAGCTGAAGCCTCATGAGATGAGATATCCCACCCATGATCTAGAGTTGGGGGCAGTGGTGTTCGCCCTCAAGATTTGGCGTCACTACCTGTATGGGGTTCGGTGTACGATATACACGGACCATAAGAGTTTGAAATATTTGATGGATCAGCCCAACCTAAATACGCGACAGAGAAGGTGGTTGGATGTGGTCAAGGATTATGATTGTGAGATCATGTACCACCCAGGCAAGGCTAATGTTGTAGCCGATGCACTGAGCCGCAGGGCGGAGAGCACCCCGCTGCAGGATGTATGTTTGAGATTGACCATGATAACTCAAGTGTTGGACGCCATTCGTGGGGCACAGGCCGAGGCTGTGCAACCTGAGATGCAGAAGAAAGAGCGGGTTGTTGGTTTGGTTTCACAGTTCGTTACCGATGGTCGGGGGCTTATGACATTTCAGGGTTGTATCTGGGTGCCGTATGTGGGAGGAACGCATACAATTTTGATGGAAGAGGCTCATCGGTTGAAATTTTCGATCCATCCTGGGGTCACTAAGATGTATTTGGACCTGAGGAAGGAGTATTGGTGGCCCTGTATGAAGAGGGATGTTGCGTGGTTTTGTTGAGAGGTGCTTGACCTGTCGTAGGGTTAAGGCCGAGCACCAGAGGTTGCATGGTAAGTTGCAACCGTTGGAGGTTCTCGAATGGAAGTGGGAACAGATCACCATGGATTTTATCACCAAATTGCCAAGGACTGCCAGGGGAGTTGATGCAATTTGGGTGATTGTGGACAGGTTGACGAAGAGCGCTCACTTTCTTGCTATCAGCGAGAGTTCTTCAGCAGAGAAATTGGCAGAGGTGTACGTGAGGGAAGTGGTATCTCGACATGGGGTGCCGATCTCGATTGTTTCAGACCGACATGTGCGTTTCACTTCCAGATTCTGGAAGAAGTTTCATGAGGAGTTGGGTACTAGGCTGCATTTTAGTACCGCATATGATCCCCAGACAGACGGACAGAGTGAGCGGATGATTCAGACGCTCGAGGACATGCTCCGGGCATGTGTGTTGGATTTCGTGGGAAGTTGGGATACATATTTACCCTTGGCAGAGTTTTCCTACAAAAATAGCCATCATTCGAGCATTGGTATGCCGCCCTTTGCTCTGTTGTATGGGAGGAGGTGTCGGACCCCCATTTGTTGGGGAGAGGTTGGACAGCGTGTGATGGGCAGTACAGAGATCGTGCTTCAGACGACAGAGCAGATCCAGCAGGTCAGACAGAGGTTGTTGACCGCTCAGAGTCGTCAGAAGAGCTATGCAGACAGATGTCGGTCCGAGCTTGAGTTTCAGGTCGGCGACCTTGGGTTCTTGAAGGTCTCTCCTTGGAAAGGAGTGATTCGATTCAGGAAGAGGGGGAAGTTGGGGCCCCGATATATTGGTCCTTTCCGAGTGATCGCGAGGGTAGGCCGGGTAGCCTATCGTTTGGATTTGCCAGCAGAGTTGGGGCAGATTCACAACACTTTTCATGCGTCGCAGCTGAGGAAGTGTATAGACGATGAGTCAGTAGTGGTTCCATTAGAGGATATTCAGGTGGATGCGAGCCTGAATTATGCTGAGAGACCAGTGGCAATCAGAGATCGGAAAATCAAGGTTCTGAGGAACAAGGAGGTACCCCTGGTTTTGGTTCAGTGGCAGCATCGGAAGGGGTCCGAGATGACTTGGGAGCTGGATCGTGAGATGCGTGAGCAGCATCCGGAGTTATTTGCAGAGCGAGACTTCAACGGCGAAGTCTAGTTCTAGTGGGGGAGAATTGTAACAGCCCGGATTCCCAGGTATTAGTCATCCTTATAATTTTTGGTGATTTGTTAGGAGACTCGGCGAGTTGGAGCTAAAACTCGCCGAGTATGATTGCGGTTTGGGCGCGGGTTCGCGCTCGAACTCGGCGAGTCCAGAAGGTGGACTCCGCGAGTCCACGCTGTTTAATGAAACCCTAATTTCTAGGGTATGAGACCTATTTAAAGGGGCTTATGGCCGTCATTTGCGGCCACCAACCCCAGAGAGAACCCTAAAAGATTCCTTGAGCGTTTTGGTGAGAGAAGAGGAAGATCTTTGATTATTTGTGGGTGATTTTGCATATAGAAGAGGATCAAGGCAAGAGGAGACCAGAGGAGGTGCTAATCCAGTGATTCCTGAGTCTAGAGACTTCATTTGAGGTAACCATTCGTTCCTTTCTCAGCCCTTGGTGTAAATCTTAGAGTTAGGGCTTCTTTGTGGAATGATTCATGGAGTAATTGGCCTCTTTTTGTGTTGATGCTTTAGATCTGGACCCAAAGAGATCCGGAGACTCTTTTCCCTCAAGCTTTATGAGTGTTAATGGAGGCCATGAGCTTAGCATAGCATTCTAGAGACCATATCATCAAATAAGGCCTTTGGACCTTTGCATGAGCACCAAGATTGTAACTTTACGTGATGAATGTGCTTGGAAGGACTGGATCTATGAGTTACTGGAACGGATCTGACCTCAGGAATGAGTTTGAGTTCATGCATGGCTTAGACTCGCCGAGTCCGAAGAACATAATCGTCGAGTAGCATGAAGATTGTCCATAACCACTCAGCGAGTGGTCTTGCCGAGTTAAGGGGTTGACTCAGTGAGTCAGGGAGAGTCAGAAAGGGTTGACAGGTGGACTGAGTCAAGCTGGAACTCGCCGAGTTGTTCTTGAGACTCGGCGAGTTGAGTCGTGGTGGCCCTGCGATTCATGCCAGGTGGAACTCGTCGAGTCAGGGAAGTACTCGACGTGTCAAGAGAGGATCCTAGGGAGTCAGTGAACACGTATAGACTCGCCGAGTCGCTCTAGTGCACTCGCCGAGTCCGGTCAAAGTTGACCGTTGACCAGAGTTGACCAGTGTTGACTTGATAGGGGTAGTCAACCTTAGTTGTGAAAGTGTTAATTAGAGATATATTGTGTTATAGGAGGATTATATCTCGGAGGATCGAGCGTGAGTGATTTCCGGGATTTGCGAGTTATCGAGATACGCAAGGTTAGTCTTCTCACTATACTTTACCTTGAGTAGGTAATTAGAGTTATGTGACAGATTATTTCTATGCTATATGTATGTTATGTGTTGTACTGCATTATTTCTATGTGATTTATGTTGTGCATGTTTATAGAGTTGGAACCGGAAGGTTCCCAGAGTTAGAACCAGAGGGTTCACAGAGTAGGGTCTACGGGCCCACATAGTTATAGCCTCGAGTGGCTAATATGTGTTATGTGTGGTATTTTGGGGAACTCACTAAGCTTTGTGCTAACAGTGTTGGTGTTATTTGTTTCAGGTACTAGTGATGACCGTGGGAAGGCGTCGGCTTGATCAGTACACACACATGGGATTTTTATGTTATGTGATCTTGGGATTCTTTGTATGACATGTATTGGAGTTTCAAACATTGATGTTTTTATGAAAACTAAATGAATATGTTTTTATATTATGCGAAAAATTATTTTGAAATTCACAGTGTTATAGAAGGCTCTTGTGGTCTGTAAAGATAGTGCTTTTTGTACCATATAGGTAGTGTCTCTAGATCTTCAGAGCAGACACTACTGCTCCTAACTCAAGATCATGTGTGGTGTAGTTGACTTCGTGTGTCTTTAGCTGTCTTGAGGCATAGGCAATGACCTTACCTCGTTGTATGAGAACACAACCGAGTCCTTGGTTAGATGCATCACAATAAACCACAAAGTCTGCTATTCCTTCTGGGAGGGATAGTATCGGTGTGGGGCATAAGGCTCGTTTCAGTGTTTGGAACGCCTTTTCTTGTTTCTCTTCCCAGTCAAAGGCGGCCATGCCTTTCTGGGTCAATGCAGTAAGCAGTTTCACAATCCAAGAGAAGTTTGAATGAACCTACGACAGTATAAATCAAGGCCTAGAAATTGGCGAATTTATGTAGGCGTCTTTGGTGCTAACCAACTCTCAATGGCATCTATTTTGGAAGGGCCCACCTGAATTCCCTCTTCGCTAACAACGTGACCCAAGAATTTGACTCTTCGAATCCAAAACTCGCATTTAGAGAACTTCGCGTAGGGCTTATCTGATTGTAATGTTTCCAAAATCTGACGTAGATGCTTACTATGCTTTTCCTTACTACGAGAGTAGATAAGTATGTCATCAATGAATACAATGACAAACCGATCCAAGTAAGGACGACATACCCTATTCATTAAGTCCATGAATAATGTGGGCGCATTTGTCAATCCAAATGGCATCACTACAAACTTGTAGTGTCCATAACGAGTTTGGAAGGTTGCCTTCGGAACATCCTCCTCAAGCGCTCATAACTAGTGATACCCGGACCTCAGATCTATTTTTGAAAAGTAATTCGCCGCTTGTAGCTGGTCAAACAAATCGTCTATGCAAGGCAGAGGGTAACACTTCTTAACGGTAAGCTTGTTTAGTTCTTTATAGTCGATGCATATACGAAACGATCTGCCTTTCTTCTTCACGAACAGGATTGGTGCTCCCTAGGGTGAGAAGCTCGGTCTAATAAAGCCTTTGCTGAGCAGCTCGTTAAGTTGACCAGATAGCTCCTGCATCTCAGCTAGTTCTAGATGATAGGTCGATTTGGCTACTGGGGTAGCCGCATGAAATAAGTTGATTCTGAACTCGACTTGATGTTGTGGAGGTAATCTTGGTAGTTCTTCTACAAAGATGTCGGGAAAATCCCGTACCACTGGGATATTCTTTATGTACTTCGTCTCTTGGCTCACATCGATAACATGAGCAAGGTATGTGTGGCATTCCTTTCACAAGTACTTCTGGGCTTGAATACTTGAGATGATACGAAGGTTCGTTCCAGGTTTGTCGCCATAAACAACTAGAGTTTCGCTAGACGCTAGAGTAAGGAGAACGGCCTTTTCATAACACATGATGTCGGCACGATGAAGACTCAACTAATCTGTCGATAATGATGTCGAAACTTTTAATTGAGACCAACATGAGGTCAATTGAAATTGAAAGACTATCTAGAGTTAGAGTACATCCTATGTATATACTGCTAGTGCTCTCAGTCTTTCCGTTAGCCATTTCTAAGTGAACGGTTCTTTAAGTGCACGTGATTTTTGCTTAAGTAAGTGAGAAAATTTTTTGTTCACGAAACTCCACTCCGCTCCACTATCAAACAATATGCATGCATATGAGTTATCGAGGAGAAACGTACTAGTGACCACTGTGGGGTCGGCAACCGCTTCCTCGTGGCCTATAGCCAAAACTCTTCCCACTCAGCCAGTGTTCCCTGCCTTTGGGCGGTTCCTTTTGTAGTGACCCACCTTGCCACATCCGTAGCAAGCCTGGCCCACACCAAATTCGGGGACTTGGTTGATCGGCCTTGCCGGAGCTTGGCAGAAACGGGCAGTGTGCGCTTTCCTGTTATAGTTAGCGCACTGCATTTCCCGACAGGGTCTGTTGTGATGGAAGCTGCACTTTGGCAAGCGCCCATCATGCTACTTCATCGGCGCAGTAGCAATAGGTATTATCGTGGCAAAAACGACCACGACTTGCTGCTTTTTGGTAGAGTTCTGGGCCGCACTCTTTTTCTTGTTATCCCACAATTCCTCTTGTTGTCAGTCGCTTTGGAGGGTTCTGGGATGACCAGGGTTGTTGTTCTAGTTGGGGTGCGGACTCCATCATCAATGAGCCACCGAGCCAATCTCTTGGCACTATCGAAGGTAGTGGGGTTTGAAGCTAATACATTCCCCTGAAATGGCGGCACCAGCCCCCATATATACCTCTCTATCTTCTTTCCCTCAATAGGGACCATTCCCGGACATAGTGCCACCAGATCGTTGAATCTGGCACTATAGGCCACAAGTCGGAGCCCTTCATCGTCGGGCTCCAGAGTTCTTGTTCAAGTTTCTGAACATCGCCCCTCGAGAACTAGTCTTCGATCATGAGCTCCTTAAGAGCTTCCTAGCCCATAGCATTAGCCACTATTAGAGTTAGTGACATGACATGGCTATTCCACCACATCAGGACTCTGTCCGCGAAGGTATAGGCAACAAATTTAACTTTGCTTCCTTCCGGACAAGAACAGATCTCAAAGATCAATTCCGTTTTCTCGAACCATTGCGAGAGGACAATGATTCCTCCTGTCCCATTGAAGGACTTGGGCTTGCAGTTTGTGAGGTCATTATACAAGCGCTCTCTAGACCACTCTGGAGCATCACCTTGAGTGGAATGCACAGTCGTTCCACTCCCCCTAGTTCCACTAGCACTGAACTGAGTTAGGGCTGCCGTAACAGCAGCATTTACTACAGCTTAGATAACCGCCATATTGTATTGTGGAGGAGGTGCAGGTTGCATAGGAGTTATCGGAGGATTACGCCTTGTCACTCTCTGTGGAGACATAGTTCTACTAAAAGTTTACAAAGATGAAGATGATAGTAAGAATCAATTGCAAGTATAATGAGAGTGTCCCATGGACTAACTCTCCATAGTCCAACAAAACAAATAAGAGTATGATTGATATGGACATCTAGTAGTAGAAACATGAAAGTACTTGGATATGGCTTTCCCAAAAGATTTGATGGCTATCATTAATATTGGCATTAATGATCTAATAAGTTTACGAAAATGACCTAGAAGTAGGTCTTATATCAAACCATAATAAGAAAATTTTCACAACATAGAGACCTAGCAACAGTACTAGATAGATAGGGATATTTACATGGACAAGTGCTACATAGAGAATAGATACGAAAGCTATTCCTTAACCCAAAAGAAAGGATGAGTAAAGCGTCTTCTACTGTCGACGTGTACCCCTCGGGCGAACCCTCAAGTCAGCCAGCTGACGCTCCACGTCAAGGAGGTGTCGTTCAAAAACCCTTTGGCGTACTCGGAGCTCTATGACTTCAACCCGAGTTGCAGCCAGTTCTTATTGTAGAGCCTCATTGTCTCTCTCAGCTCTCTCACGAGCATCTTCTAGTCAACAAATCCAGACTGTACTAACTGCCGCATTGGCGTTAGCCTCCATGATTCGGTGGATGGCTGTCCTACCCTGCTCTTCAGTACGAGCAACCCTATAGACCAGAATGCACAGGACTCTGTCTGTTGAGCCTCCCTCGCTTAGGTTGTAGAAGCTTCGGTGTTCCATTGTATGGCATAGGCTAACCCTGCTCCTGACTCCATGCACCCAAGTATTCCGCCCATAGAGGCGTTGGGCCTTGAAAAGCCGAACGAGGGTTAGGATTCGGGATTGGAGCGACCAGAGGCAAATCATTAACTTCTGGCTCAGATTAAGAATCCTCCAGAAAGTTATCTAAGAAATCATCATCCATAGGAATTGGATGATTTTCTTATGGCTCGTCATCGAGCCATCCATCATTGCCTTGGTTGGGAAAGTACGGGTCACCAGGGAGATTGAATCTAGCCATGAAATCTAAGCGAGAAAAAGGATGAAAGAGATAGTTAATGGACGTACTAATTAAGATAATTATAAGATGATCGTTATCAGTTACCTCAATACTCGCTTAGTGCATACCATTTACATGTAATCAAAACAAGATAGATATGACAACCGTTAAATTCTAGTCAAAGTCAAAAAATTCAAACCGGTCGAATTTATTTAGTGCTTGTATGTTAGAAGTTATTCTACGAATAAAAATGTACATTTGTATGTAAAAAATTTAAGTGTCTCAAAAAATCTATGTGTTGACAATGTAAAAACCCTAAAAAGAGAGTTAAACGCATCAAAACACGAATAAGGACCCTTTCGGGGACTTAAAACAATCATAAACGAAGCATAACGACGTTAACGAACCTCGCATTAAAAGATTATACGATAATAATGGCTAAGGCTAAATGTCTCCCAAATCACTCTAAGTATGTGAAATCTCTCCAAGTATGTGAAATCTCTCCCAAAATCTCTCTCAAACTTTTTTATAGTCATCCGGGTCATCCCGATCCTTAACTTGGTCAAAAACCATGCAAAACAGAAAGATATCTTGAAAAACAGCCATATAGAACCGAAACCCCTCTTAGGAACCGAAACTCCTCTTAGGAACAGAAACTCCTCTTAGGAGCCGAAAGTGTCAGAACCGAGCCTGTCAGAAGCCTCTTGGGCCGAGCCTCGCAGACAGCAACCGAGACCGAGCTTCGGTCCCTCCTCCCCCTCGCACCTTCGGTCTTCTTAGTTCCCTCTCAGTTCCTTCTTCCTTGTCTCTCGGTTCTTAGCTTCTTAGAGCCGAACCTTGCAGGTTCGGTCCCTAAAGCTGATTTTTGACTACTTTCACCTGTTAAGCCCATTTTTGATGTTTTTGATGGGATTTTTTCACCAAATTCATATTTTTACCGTTTTTGACCCCCAAAAATCATATTTTATTTATTTCTCAAGGATTTATCAATTAAAAATCATTATTTTATATTAAGAGGATATTTACGCCACAAGTGTGTCAAGTGTGCCCAGTTGCCTTCCATGTGTCACCCGCTCACTTTCCACCTTATCCACATCACACAAACCAATGCACACATCACTTCAAACCCTCAAGTTGCTCCAGCAACCTTCTATATAAAGAAATCCCTGGAGGATTTCTTGATTTACTTGCTCATTTCAAAAACTTCCACACTTCTCATATCACCTTAAGAAGGCTTCTTTCTCTCTACTTTCCACCACCTTGTGCAAGTGTTCTTGAGTTGCTACTGCACTTTTTGGTGAAAACTTGAGCAAATTAATTGTTCACCGTCAATTCAGATTTGGTGTTGAATTTTGGGTTTCACTTAGCTCGTAGTGGCACGAACCTAAGATCATAAACACAGTTGTTGTGTAACCATAAACCTCAGTGGTAATTTCTGAGAGTCTCAAGGGTTACGTTGATGAAACGAATGTAATGGAGAAATGTAATGGAGATGGTGTAAGAAAGTAAAGTACCTCAGCTGCAAAAAATAAGGACCAAGCAGAAAACTCTTATCTCATATGAGAAGAGAGTGAGGTAGCTCACGATTAGAATAAATGTGGTAGCCTAATTGGGAAGACAAGGTTTGGTTATACCAGGTCATTAAGGCTATTATTCAAAATCTTATGAGGCTTGGGACACATACAACAACATGCTTCTAGGGACACTTAACTAATCCAGCAATTTTTATCCCCATAGATGAACGAACACACAAATAAAATAAAAAAATATTTTTGGAGTTTTTGATATATAAAAAAAATTAAAAATAACAAAGTAAAAAAAATAAGATTCAGAAAGAAATTAAAAGGAGTTAAAAAAAACTTTGGAAAAATTAGGAACTGAACCCGAGCGTTCGGTTGGTGTCGGTTGAGAAAAATTCTGAAAAATCGAACCCGAGCGTTCGATTGGTTTCGGTTTTGAAAAATTTTGAAAAACCAAACCCGAACGTTTGGTTGGTTTCGGTTTTGAAAAATTTTGGAAAACCGAACCCGAGCGTTCGGTTGGTTTCGGTTTTGAAAAATTTTGGAAAACCGAACCCGAGCATTCGGTTGGTTTCGGTTTTGAAAAATTTTGGAAAACCGAACCCGAGTGTTCGGTTGGTTTCAGTTTTGAAAAATTTTGGAAAACCGAACCCGAGCGTTCGGTTGGTTTCGGTTTTGAAAAATTTTGAAAAACCGAACCCGAACCTTCGGTAGGTTTCGGTTTTGAAAATTTTTGAAAAACCGAACCCGAACCTTCTGTAGGTTTCGGTTTTGAAAAATTTTTGGAAACCAAGGAATTTTGACATTCAAGTAGGTAATACTTTAGACGAATAGATAAACAACTTTGTACAAGAAATTTACAACCAAGAAAACTACCTTTGTAATGATGAGCGAGTGCAGATGATGCAACCGAACCCGAACGTTCGGTCAATTTCGCTTCTTACGTTTGAGATCGAGAGGTAGTTTGTGGTACTGATTCTGATTCCATCATACCTAGCCGTTGTAGAATTTTGTTGAATGAGGCTTCGGGAAGAGCTTTGGTAAAGACATCAGCCAGTTGATCAATGGTTCTAACAAAGTGTACTTCAACATTTCCATCTTCCACATGATCTTTGATGAAGTGATACCTCAGTGCTATGTGTTTGGTTTTGGAGTGTTGCACTGGGTTATGACAGATCCTAATTGCACTTTCAGACTCGCAATATAGTGGGATCTTTTTCATATTGAGTCCATAGTCTCTGAGTTGACTCTGGATCCAAATCACTTGAGAGGTGCAGGATGCAGCTGCAATGTATTCAGCTTCTGCAGTGGACAAAGACACACACGTTTGTTTCTTTGACTGCCAGCTAACCAACTTCCCGTCAAGGAATTGGCAGCCACCAGTTGTGCTTTTTCTGTCGAGTCCACAACCTCCAAGGTCCGCATCTGAATAGGCTTGAACGAAGAAGCCTGAGTTGGAAGGATACCATAGACCTAGAGAGGTGGTTCGCTTGAGATAGCGTAGAATGTTCTTCACTGCAAGCATGTGAGGTTCGCGTGGGTTTGCCTGAAATCGAGCACAGTAGCACACAGAAAACATAATGTCAGGCCTGCTAGCAGTGAGATACATCAGTGAGCCTATCATTTGTCGATAGAGCGTGATATCAACAGCCGGTTTGTCCAGGGATGGGGTGAGCTTGGTGCCGAACGCCATTGGAACTTTGACTTTGGAGTCTCCCATCATACCAAACTTTGCTAGGAGAGTCTTCGTGTAAGCTTCCTGATTGATAAAGATACCTTCGGGTCCCTGTCTAATATTTAAGCCAAGGAAAAAGTTAATAGGACCCATTGAGCTCATTTCAAATTTAGTCTCCATCAGCTTTCTGAATTCAGCTATTAGGCTGGGATTCGTGGAGCCAAAGATGATATCATCGACATAAATTTGAACGATCATAAGGTGGTTACCTTCCTTCTTGCGAAAGAAGGTTGGGTCAACTGAACCTTGCTTGAATTTGGACATCTTTAAAAATTTAGTCAGCGTTTCATACCAGGCTCTCAGAGCTTGTTTCAATCCATACACAGCTTTATCCAAAATATAACAATGATTAGGATACTTTTCATTTACAAAGCCAGGAGGTTGCTCCACATACATAGTTTCTTCGAGTTCACCATTGAGGAATGCACACTTGACGTCCATTTGGTAAACCTCAAAGTTTTTGTGGGCAACATAGGCTAGAAATATTCTTACAGATTCCAGCCTAGCTACGGGAGCGAACGTTTCTTCATAATCAATCCCTTCCTCTTGACAGTAGCCTTTCACGACCAGACGAGCTTTGTTACGAATTACGTTTCCTTCCTTGTCCATTTTGTTCCTAAAGATCCATTTAAGACCAACAACCGAGGCTCCTGGAGGAGTTGGAATGAGGCGCCAGACTTTGTTCCTTTCAAATTCATTCAGTTCGTCTTGCATTGCTTGAACCTAATCGAAGTGATCAAGAGCAGTGTTAACTGTCATCGGTTCAACTTTTGATACGAATGAGTTAAACATGCAGAATTCGAATTTAGAAAACAAGGAAGTCTGTTTTGCCTTGAGTTGTGATTGAGTCAAAACTTTTTCAGATACATCACCAACAACTTGAGAAATAGGATGATCCCTGGTCCATTTGGTGAGAGGAGGGTAGTTTGGATCAAAGGTTGGATCTAATTCAGCGTTTATCATTTCTTCTGGTTCGGACTGGCTTTCATCGTCGTAAGACATGTCAGCATGCTCCCCCTCGATAGATGAGCTTTCAGGAATGTTTTGAGCTTCATAGGTTTCTTGAGGTGCGGAGCTTTCAGGTGTTGATGCACCTTCGGATGGTGTGGCACTTTCGGTTGGTGAAGTGCTTTCGGTTGGCAAACTGCTTGGCTCCCCCTCAACTTGTGAGATCGGCTGAGTTGACGATGGTTGATCCTCCCCCTCGACTGAAGTATTATGTGATGGAGGTTCGTCAGTACTTGATTCTCCTTCATTCAGTCTTCTTGCAGCGTCTTCAACAACTTGCTTTATGTGATCTACCTTGTTGTCTGCTGCGCCTGCTTCTGATAGAGTGGCTTTCTCTGGTTCATCAAAGAGCTCCATGAACTTCTCGAATAGATTAGCGATCGAGACTGTGACTTGGCCAGTTTGAGGAAAGATTTCCCCAGCTGTGTCTTCATTGGCCTTTAGCTTTTTTGACATAGCTATCATCAAAAGTCACGTAGTAAGTTTCTTCGATTTTCCTCGAACGCTTGTTTAATACCTTGTACGCCTTAGAAGTGAGAGAATATCCCAGAAATATCCCTTCGTCGGCTTTGACATCGAACTTGTTTCAGTGTTCTTTGGAATTGAAAATGAAACACCTAGAACCGAACACATGGAAAAACTTCACATTGGGCTTCCTGTTGTTGAGAATCTCATAAGGAGTGAGTGAGAATCGCTTGTTGAGATATGACCTGTTCTGTGTAAAACAAGCAGCAGAAATAGCATCAGCCCAAAAATAAAGAGGTAAGGAAGCGAAACTTAGCATGGTTCGGGCGGCTTCACACAAAGATCGGTTTCGTCTTTCGACAATCCCGTTTTGTTGAGGAGTGTAGGGAGCTGAGAAGTTGTGACTAATTCCCTTTTCCGCCAGGAATTCTTCGAATTCTCTATTTTTGAATCCAGACCATTGTCGCTCCTGATGTTGCGAACGACCTTTTTCAGCTGTACTTCAATCTGCTTGATGAACACCTTTAGCTTAGGAGTCGCTTCAGATTTAAGCTTTAGAAAGAACACCCATGTAAAACGCGAAAAGTCATCAACAATAACAAGTATATACTTGCTACCACCAATGCTTTCGATAGATGATGGACCACACAAATCAACATGAAGTAATTCAAGTGGTTCAACAACTTTAGTGTTTATTATAGATGGATGACTTTGACGACTCTGCTTCCCCATTTCACATGCAGCACATAGATGGTCTCTATCGAACTTGAGCAGTGGAAGACCTCGAACATGACCTCCAGTGACAAGTTTGTTGATGTCCTTAAAGTTAAGATGAGAGAGCCTTCGGTGCCACAGCTAGCTTTCGTCAGATTGCGCTTTTGATAACAAGCAGATAGCTGGGTTTCCTTTGATGGGTTTGAGGTTTAGAGGAAACATTTCACCTTTGCGTACAGATTTGAGAATGACTCTTTTCGTCTTCTTCTCAATTATTTCAGAACCCTCATCATCGAACGAGACTTTGAGACCGGTACCTCCAACAAGCTGAGATACACTGATGAGGTTGTGTTGTAGCCCTTCCACGTATGCAACCTTCCTTATCGTGAAATCACCATTAGTAATCATTCCATATCCTTTTATGGTGCTGAAGGAGTTGTTCCCGAACTTGACGTTTCCACCATTTGAAAGAGACCTGTATTCCCTTAGTTCTTCTTTCCTCCCTGTCATGTGACGCGAGCAGCCACTATCAATGTACCATTCTTCGTCAAACTGCTCGTCACTTATAACTTGCAAAATTAAGCAGATTTAGGAACCCAAAGTTTCTTGGGTCCTCGTGAGCCTTTCACAGGAACAGGAATAGTAAGAGAGATGTCAACAAAATATGTTCTTTTAATTAGAGTTGTTTCATCTTTCTTTTTGATGGTAAAAACTTTAATTTTATTAGGATTTGGTTCTTTTGGTTTTGACTCTGGTTCAGACGCTGAAACCTTCTATTTTCCCTTTTGTTCTGCTGATCATTGAGATTTTTGAGAAATGGCAGAATGGGATTTAGAATGAGGTGAAAAAGAGTTGGAAGAATTAGCAGAATTAGATGAGATAGAATGAGAGAGCTTAGAATGAGAGAGCTTAGATTGAGATGACTTCTTGGCTGGAGACTCTAGGTGACCTTTTTGCTTTTGATCATTTGTGGGACTGACCTTAGAGTTTTGATCTCTTTTGATTTCAGAACCGAACCTTTGCTTTCGGTTGGAGTTATTCTCAGAACCGAACCTTTGTTTTCGGTTGGTTTCCTTCTTTGAACCGAACCTTTGCTTTCGGTTGGAGTTATTCTCAGAACCGAACCTTTGCTTTCGGTTGTTGTGTCTCTCTTGCGATTCGATAGGATTTTTCTCAGACTTTAGGTTCTTGTCTTGATAAGAGAAATAAGCATTCTGGGATTGCCAGAACTGTTTTCTTTCAGAGAGATTCTTCCTGTATCTCTGATTCCTTTGACGTTTCTGATTTCTCATCTGCTTCGGTTGATGATGGATATTAGCTTTCGGTTTCGGTTTTTCTATGGCTGGTTCACTCTGAACTGAAGAAGTTTCACTTGAAGTTGTGACTTCTTTTGCTGGAATTCCTTTTTCTTGAGGAATGTCTTTCGTACCGCTTGTGCTTGGCACATCGAAGTTATCAGGTTTATTCAAGGGTTCTGGTACGTATCTCCCTTTGCTTTTCCATGAGGTCCTTTCAGACAAACCTACTGTTTCATTAGCATTATCGATTGGAGCTGACCAGAAGAACTCATCGCAACCATCAGCATTGTCTTCGTTTACAATAGCTGTGAGTTCAGCAGTCTGATGTTCGGTTACGCCTGTGACCTTGTATACCTGATTTGGAGTGGTTCTAACCTTTTGATATACAACGGCTTTTTCTGCTAAGATCGGGGACTTTTGTTGGGACAATCGAGCGAACTCCACTGAATTTTCTGAAATTAGATTCTTGTGGTTTTCAGGTTCGCTTTTCACAAATTCTGAGCAGTCAACCGTGTCCTCTACAGAAATTTCACTCATATTGTCATCCTCATTAAGCTCAGATGCATTTTCAACATCAATTTTGTTTTCTGAGCTCAAGTTGGAGTTTAAAGAGTCAAATTTTTGTATGGTTTTGGTTCTCAGTTTAAGTCTATCATTTTCATCCAAAAGGTTTTTAAGCATGTCTTTATGGTCCTTGGATTTGATGAAAGATTCTATTTTGTCCAGTCCATACATATAGGTCGGATTGACGTCATCAGATGATATCACACTCTCACAATTGTAAGCCTCAGCATCAATTTCATCCTCCTTAAATTCAAGGAAGGGTAAAATCATGCGATGAATCTTTTGTCCTATTTCACAATCCAAGTGAAGCTGAGTAATATTAGTGTAAAGACGTTTGGCAATTAAACAAAAAACATTTCGCTGTTTCAACAACTTTAAATTGTCTCTTTGCAAATAAATGTTTTCATCTTTTATTTTGACTAATTCTGACTCCTTCAATTCGATCCACATGCGCCGTTCCTCACTCTTCGAAGACACCCTGCTTAATTGATCAGTTAGGTTAGAATTGGTGACTCGAGTTTGAGTTAAACTACTATCTAGATGAGAAATTATTGAATTAACGCTTTTTAGTTCTTTTTCATATGAGCATTGTGGGACTTTAAATGAAACAAACACCGATTGTACCTTCTTGATGAGTTCATCGAGCTCGTTGAACTGCACGCTGAGCGGTTTGGCTGTAAAGCACATATCCTGCTGCTCCTTCGGTTCATTGCTTCCACCATCAGTGTTGTATCCCCTCATCTAAGATACGTCAGACACCATCAAGCATCTTCCTCCATTGTTTTCCTCTTTTGCCACACAAGCCTTTCCATGAGAGGGCTTCCTCACTTCATCGTCTTCAGAATCGGTTGACCAAACCTCCACGCCACCGAACTCGTCATCAACAACCGAACCCTGCACAATTAGAGCATTCATAGAAGGGTTAGCGGTAGATTTCTTCTTCCTTATCTCATCAAGCTTTTTCTGCAACAAAGCTTCTTCATCCTTTTCCTCATCCTTTTCAGCCATCTTTTTGAGGACACAATCCTTTGCATAGTGGTTCTTTCCCCCACAATAGTAGCAGCTTACTCCTGAATCACCTTCTGCCTTCGGTTCCTTCTTAGACTCTTCAACCTTCGGTTTGTCTTTAACCTTTTCTGAGCTATAACTCCCCTGCCAGTTTCGGTTTTTGTTGTTGGGGATTCTCTTCTTGATGAACCTCTTGGGGTTAGATACCATCATAGCATAATCTTCAGACGTGAGATCATAATCCTCCAAGTTGAGGTCTTCGTCCTCCATTACAGCTTTACTTTTGGACAAGAGGGCTAACGAACCTAGGCTTGAAACAACATTCTTCTCCTGCAACACAATCTTCTCCTGAGATTTGAGAATGCCCACCAGTTTCGCCAAGGAATATGATTTAAATTGCTCGTGGGCTTTAACTGTGGACACGACTGCCCTCCACTCTGATCTTAGACCATTTAAGAACGTAACCTTCTGCTCAATAAGCTTTCTTTCGATGTCATGTTTGATCATCTTGCTAAGAAGATGATTGAAGCGATCGAACGTTTGGGTCACGGTTTCTTCAGTTCCTTTCCTAAATTCACCAAACTCAGAAAAGAGTAATGTTTAAATGGAGTGTTCTAGATCTTCGTCTATAGAGTACAGTTCACGTAACCTGTCCCATATTTCTTTTGCCGGCGTGCATGAACTTACCAGCCTGAAGGTGTCGGACTGAAGAGCGAATCTGATCAATCTTAACGCCTTGATATTGCACTGAAATTTTTCCTTTTCATCTTGCGCAATATCTTTAACATCTTTCAGAAGATCATTATACTCCTTTTGAGTTTTAATAATCCTTGAAGTTGCAGAATGAGAAAACGGTCCATTAATGATTGCTTCCCAGATGAGGTATCCATTATCCTCAGATCCTATAACATAATCTTCAAAGTGATGCGCCCAGACTTCATAATCATGGGTGTACAGGATGGGAATTTTCGTGGTAGATCCAATGCTGTTCGAAATATTGATGGGATTCGATTGCGACTCGTCCATAATGATCGAATAACCTGTTTAAAGATCAGACTTGTAATAAATCAGATTAGGGCAAAACAATAAATATCAAGATACGTCAATAATGAGATGACGGCTCAATAAATATCAGTAATTGCGGAAAACCCTAATTGAAACCTTTTTCACAGAAAAGAAGTGTATCGATTACACAGCCTCCTACTCTGATACCAATTGATGAGATTAAAACTTAATCTTGAAGATCGATTAGATCTCTAACAGGTAAAATAAAGATTAAACAGCAAGAACACGAAAACAATAAACAACCCAAGAACGAATCAAACGTGTCGAATGATTATAAAACAACCCTCAGAAGAGCTCGATCAAGAACATCAACTGTAGAGGGTTAAAAGGTTTACAGGAACGATGAAGAAAATCAAAGCTATCGTAATTCTCTATCTTGTATTCTAGATCGTTAACCTAATATGCATGCAAGCACATTATTAAATAGTAAACCTAACAGGCTCACGGTTGGACAGGCCCAAACCGGAGTGCAAAACTGGACTATAAACCGAGCCCAATGACGCAATACCAAATAAATCTGCAACCCAACATATTCCATCTAAACTCAAGTATTATTCCATAATTTCATAACACTCTTGGACCATTGACTCATATCTTAACGCCAAAAATCGTTCTTAGGATCATCCAAGTCCTCACGTGTTCAGCAAGTACTCTTGGCTTGATATTCCTTAACTTCAACCTTCAACTCTTCAAGTCATCACTCAAGATGAGTTCATACCCCTATATTTTCTAGTTTTGCTCAGTTTTCAGGGGGGGGATACAAGTTAAAACACCAAAACATATTCAAAACTTAACTTGACAGCTTACAACAGAAAAGTTGTGACCTGTTCACGCACTGTTTTACCCAACTTAAACTTAATATTTTTCAAAACTGTATAACATGCTAGTATTTCAGGTTTATACCCTCAAAATGACTACTTGCACATCTCCATATGATTTTCCAACAATTTATGGTGAATTTTACAAAACTGCCTATCACGGCAACAACAAAATCATACTAGGTTGTGAAAATGAACATTTTCACACTAGTTTGAGACCACCAAAAATTATGGGAAAATTTATGAACACAGTAGACACTTTTTCCAAATACTCTGAGTTTGCGGATTCAGTTTTCAACTTACGATGATTTTTCTATAATTACTCGAAACAGTGACAGTAAAGGGTAAAACTGTCATTTACATATTTAATGAGTTATTCACACCTTGTAACATGTTGAGAAAGGTGTCTAAGATTTACACTTAGTATTTCCAATGTCCTTTATTTGAAATACATATACATGCGTAACAAGGTTTCATACAATCACACTACACTTTTGATAAACTATAATAGGTATAGTTTTGAACACTTCGTTTAACAAAGGAAAAGAATAACATTATCGATTTACAAAACGAACTTTCACTACATACTATGTGAACTCGTTAATGAATATTTGTGAGACATTCTCCTTCGGGGTCCTCCAAGTACCACGGAAAAGACCTTTAGTTATAATCAGAATATCTTGGAATGAAAACGTGATAGTTGTGTATAGATCTATACTGGGTCCGACAAAACCGCACCTGAGCTGCTTACAACAGTTACACCGGCAGGTCTGTGGTGACAAGTGTCATAACTTTCCAACGCCTGAAGAACGTCGCATTCAAAGCCATCTAGTCTTTAATATGACTATAACATCTCGCATGGAATATTAACACAGCATAAAATTCATGGAAATTCTAAGGCTTTATACAAAGGAGTTTTATTTAAATATAAAACACACACATAAGTATGACAATTTACTCACACATACTAGGCCTTGTTTCAATTCAGTTTACAACAAATCTTTTAGAAAATATTGGATTTTCTGGAAACAAACTTGTAACAAACGCTAAGGAAACAACATTCATTTTTATAAAATACTTGTGAACTCACCAGCTTTATGCTGATACTCTCTTTTCAAAAAACTTCTATTCTCAGGTAATCAGTAATACAGGTAACCGCAAGATTTCTAAAGTCAAGACGCTAAGGCGTAGATTATTTTGCTACATTTTATCATCATATGTAATTTAATTCAAAACATATACTTTTGGAACGTGTATTTTGGAAACAATGTAATCTTTTAGATTATATCTATGATGGTTGTGTTTTACTTTCTTTACTATGGTTATGATCTTGAGCATAACTTCATCCGCCCCTGAACGTTTCCGCCGTTTTGGTTTGGCGGTGTGACAATAGACCTTCGAATAAGTGACCCTAACTCCAAATCCACAACCAAACAAGGAACATAAAATAAAGAAAAAAACACAGATTCTAAGTCTATGACACCTTAGTCACATATAACCTTAGCGTATCCACCAAGCAACTATTGACCCACTAATAAAGACCTTTAGTTCTCAAATAAGTAAATATAGTAACACAAAATACTCTTATAGTATTTTAAGTTTATGTTCTGTTCTAATGTTTTCATTGTAGTAGTGTTGGTAAGTTTTTAGACGTGCTACAACACCACAACCATTCCTTGGCACATGCTAATCACTTCTCGGAAAGATATAGTTGATCAAGCTATATCACTCCCAGATCTGATCATATGTCCCCAAGCCTACTTGTGTTGTCCAACAACCACAATAATTTTGTTCTGTCCTATTGACACTGATTTTTGTATGAATGCAGGCATGCCTACTTAAATATTTTATTATTTAAAAGTATAAACTCTTGGTCAGAGTATTTTACTCCCGATGTGTTTATAGTTTGTATATCTTTTATGGGTTGATATACTCAATTCAGTATAAACAAAGCTCTGATACCAATCTGTCACACCCCAAAACCGGAACGTCGGAAACGTTCTGGGGCGGAGGACGTCAGGTACAGTATCACCAAAATGCATAATAGTAAGCAAGCAACAACATCATCCATTGCATTAATAATATATTTTTAATACAAGTGTGTTATGTGTATAGTTTATAAGACACTAAAAATGAATAATCAAAATAGAGACGATTCTTGAAAGCTCCGTCTTCTCAAAACCTGGTCAGCGGTACCTGTCTACAGGTGACCTGAAAATCGAAGTTATTTTGATGTAAATTTTTGTAAGTATTTGTAGTAAATATTTGTATCTCCTAGAAAATCCTATATTTCCTACTAAAAGTAGCCTTTTACCAAAGCCCAAATGTTTTGTACGTTGTTTGTTTGTAAAAGTGTGTATCTTTCCCAAGTATGACTATCATTACCAAAATATAGTTTACATTAGCGTTTATGTGAGAAGATCACAATGTGAATGAAATGGGAAAATAACGATGTACTGTAGTATTGTGTATAAGTAACTACCAATGTACTCACTACCTTAAACCAGTTTGTTAATTAATGTAAAATGTGATGAGGTTGTAACCATACTTGATTGACTATTGAAACATGATGCTTGAAGACATCGAAATGGTATGACATTCGTCACCCGTAGACCTGCAAGTCCCACTGTACCTAGCAGCAAGGTGTAGGACGGTCAGTCCCGTATAAATCTATACAAAAACTTACGCTCACCCTCCAAGAGAATCTGGTTACAAAACGTAACACAACAGTAGATTGCCATGCCATGAAGTAGTCGCTCACATTAATGTTATAGTATTCTAGTGTTTGTATAGTATGCTCTAGTGTATTGTATGTTCTCTCTGCTCTAGTGTAAAGTATATTCTCTTGTATAGTGTAGTGTATGTTCTCTTAGTTTCTCATCATAGTATGTTCTTTTTGTTTCTCATAATAGAAAGTTTGTATTGACTCGTGAATGAACTGACTCTAGTATGTTTCATTGTATTAGAAATTGTGAGTAGTGAACCTCAAAACTATACCAAATATAGTTTACTAGTAATGTTGTTTGAATGACTGTGTATGTTTGTACAACCTTTTCTAACCAAAGCTGTCGAACTGATGTAAGAACTTTTATATCTTTACACATATACATAATATATAATTAAGATTCAAACAACATTCAGACAAACAACCAAATACCCTAAGTCCACAACCAAATAAGGAATAGGAAATAAAGTGAGTTATCAGTCCTAAGCCCTTTCAACCTTATTTATATTACTATATCTGTATAGACATGATTTTGACAATATATAACTTTAAAAGAGTTTAATAAAGAGTTTAACATATAAAAGAGTTTTAACAATTTGAATGGTAACAGATGACTTGATCTCAGTTTATAAAATGTTTTGAAGAGTTTGTTTGATAAATAGTTTGAAGTATAAGAAAATTCACTTGTTTGATAGTTATTAATCACATGTGATTAATATAACAACTATAATGTTATCAACTTGTATTCCCCCCCCCCCAATAAAAGCATTTAAAATCATTTAAAAGGTAGATTAAGGGATATGAACTCACCTGTAGTAAGCGATACGAATGAAAGATCGGTTGTAGGATGCTAAGTGCTAAGTGAAATCTCGGGAACAAACGGATCCTATAAGGCATATAATGATACATATATGTATATAATTAGTGTTTATACAACTAATCATGCTAGAGAATCACCTGAGGGACTAGGAAACACTTATATTGAAGTTTTACAATCACAAAGGATTGCATCTAAGGGGTTTACGACCACACAATGGAGTTTACGACCATTGTCTTTACAGCCTAAGGGAGTTTTCGGCCAATGAGTGTACGGTCATAGAATTTACAGCCATACACTCATTGAAGTGCTTGTAAACGAGGTGTTTTAAGGCTCTAACAGGCATTCCCTAAGTGTTCTTGATCCTAGGTTTGGTCTTGAAGGAGTTTGAAGCCAAAACATGCACCAACACAAGAGTTTACGGCCATGCAAGGGTCTAGGGTCGTAAACTCTTGGTGTTCATGCTCTAAATGATGTTTAAGGAAAGGAATCAAGTGTTTATCAAGCCTAACTAGAAGATGGAAGAGATACTTACACTTTGGAGGCTTGAAGGGGGTTTCATGGTCCAAGAACAAGTAGGTGTTCTTGGTGTTCTTGGTGAGAATGTTGAATACTTGAAGATCTACCTAAAAAGATGATTTTCATGGATGAAATCAAAGGGTGATACAAGATCAAGAAGGATAACAAATAATAAAATGGAAGGAATTCTTACATTTTAGAAGATCAAGGTGAAAGTTTGATGATAGTTGAGAGAGAGTTGACTTTTCTTGACTAGGAAGTGGAAAAAGTGGTGAAGAATGAAGAAGTATCATACTTATGGGTGAGTTCACGGCCACCCAAGGGTTTACGGCCGTAAACGCTAGTTTACGGTCGTAAAGTCCAATTCTTAGAGTTTTCCAGCATGTATGTTTCACACTAAACTCTAGAATATACTTCCTAACATTCCTTCTTGAAGGTACTAAGCTTAGAACACTCAAATAGACCCTAATCAATGCTAAAAGATAGCAGAAACGAGTCTGAATTTGATTGAATTGAATGATTGTACAAGATAGAAATTTCGGGTTGTCACATAAGGACTTCAGGAAACTACATTAGCAACACGTGTGTCAATTATAGATATCTTCAAAAAGAACTTGCTGTTGTAACTGAAAAACTCGACACATTGAAAAATCATTTTGAAAATGTTGATTTCCATTAAAAAAAAATATGATGTGTCAAGTGAAAAGGTTGCAACAATGATTGAAAATTAATTAACATTCATAGATAATCAATCTAAGGGGTTAGAGTATCATAGTGTTCCACCTCCTTTCAATGACAACTATAACCCACCCCTTGAGACTAATGAGGTCGAAACACCTACTTAGTTTGGCTCACTCCCTGAACCAGCTTTAGTTAAGACTGAACCATCTGGGCCTACTGAGGTTATTAAGGTGAATATTTTGATGCTTATACTTCATGTGCAGGTAAAGTAGTAGAGGATGAGAACAAGGAGAACACTGCTGAACAAATAAACGACTCTTTGAACACTGAATCTCTTGCTTCTAATCAACCTGTTGTTGGTAAATACAGGCCACCAAAACAAGCAAATCAGAGTGCCTGCTGCAACTGTGCTTGTGGGAAAAATAATAGACAAGGCAAGGGCATGCCACCAGGGGCAGGAAGAAACAACTTCCCAGTGAAGAAAAAGATATGTTTTCATTGTGGAACACCTGGACACAGAGCCCGAAACTGTCCAAATCGTGCATACGTTTCCTACTATGCACAAGGCTGGCAGAACACGCCAAGAGGGAGATACTTCAAAAGAAACCCTTTGAAGCCACGTTCAAACAATGGTGATTGGAATGCGCAAAAGGCTAAGAATCAAAATCCCAAAGTCAAAAAGGGAATGACGAACAAGAAGTCCAATCCAAGAGATGCTCCAGTGGAACCAAGACCGGTTAGGTCAAATTCATCTCGGCGATCGACTTCAAGTTTAAAATCAAGTGTCGAGACACCCATCTGCTCAAACAAGAAATGGGTTAAACCCGACTATAGAAGCATTCCGAAGGTTCACTCTCCCAAATCACCTAATGACTATAATATTTCTTCATCTTATGTTTGTGATAAACAAGATATGTCATGGGAGAGAGTATCGTGCTAGGATGACAAAGGTCAAACCAGTTTCAAAATGGATTGGGTTCCAAAGACCAACTAAACCCGCAGTTAGGGCTGGCAATTCTCGACACGACACGCGACACGACCCGCGACACGACACGAAATAAACGGGTTTGGGTTGAGTTTTTCAACCCACCAACCCGCTAACCCGCCAACCCGCCAACCCGTTTATTAAACGGGTCATATATGGGTTTCTCAAAAAATAAACGGGTTGACCCGCCAACCCGTTTATAGTGTTAATAAAAAAATTATTTTATTTTTAAATGTATTTATGTATCAAGTATTAATATTTAATAAGTATTACATAATATATACCATTTATTCATAGACCATTTGAATGTTTCGACATTATGAGTCGTGGTGGATGGTCTAATGTCATAGGTCGTAACCTATAAGGCTAAGTTTGTAACATGTTTCTATGAATGTTTTTAGTTTTCATTTGGATGTTTAAGAATTAAATATCTAAAATTCGGACCCATGAACCCAAATCTGACCCACGAACCTGCCAACTTGTGAACCCGTATAAATAAATGGGTTGGTGGGTCATATATGGGTTTATGTTCCAAACCCGCCAACACGTGACCTGTATATTTAAATGGGTCGTGTTTGGGTTGGCATATTTTGACCCGCCAACCCACCAACACGCGACACGCCAACCCGAACACGACACGAATGCCAGGCCTACCCGCAGTGTGGTGGAGTGGCTATGGAGGAATATCATCAGTCTTCGGTTTGTTGATAGTGGCTATTCCAATCACATGATAGGGATCATCTCTCAACTATACAACACTCAGAACTTTAAGTGAGAGTATGTGTCCTTTGCGGGAAAGGAAGAAAGGAAAGGATCACAAATGGGGTTTGTGCTTAATGATGTGAAGAATTTTTGGATCTATTCCGAGATTGAAACACAGCTAAGGCTGAATTTGTTGTTGCTTTCGTCTTCAATTGCTGACTTTCTGTTTGAATTCTTTCGATACACCTGAGTTTTTCTTAAAATGATTCATTTCAAAGACAAATTTCTTTTAATTTTGCGCATTTATTTTATTTCTTTCCCGTGCTCAATTTAAGGGGGAGAAATCAAAATACAAAAAAAATTAGAAAAATCAAATATTAAAAAATCTACATTTTGTATTTCAATTTTTTTTGATTAAATTTGTTCATATTTTCTTAGGGCGGAGGGAGTCGTTCCCTCCCAACCCACCGAACCCAATGAACCCACTGCCACATCAGCTTTTCTCTTTGATTTTTTTTCATCTTTCCTAACCCACAACATACGGAAATCCTATCTTTCTCAACCCACTCAACCCACTCAATTAAAAAAAATACTAAACAAATAAGTTACAAATCATAAAACACACGGTACAAGAGAAAATAAGAGAGAGAAAGTAGAGAAAGAGAGGATGAAGTGGGTTTGTGAAACCAATTAACCAACTGGCTAACGAGGGAGTGGTACTGACGATAACTCTATTGCTAATTAAGATTTTACCTTGATTATTTTGTATTTTTTTTAATTGAGTGGGTTGAGTGGGTTGAGAAAGATAGGATTTCCATATGTTGTGGGTTGCGAAAGATGAAGAAAAATCAAAGAGAAAAGTTGATGTGGCAGTGGGTTCATTGGGTTCGGTGGGTTGGCAGGGAACGACTCCCTCCTCCCTTATATGCACAAATTTACGGGGAGAAACAAAAAAAATATAAAATTTCAAAAATACAAAAATATTTTCATTTATGTTTTTATTTCTTTTTCAGAAAAATCAAAAATCCAAAATATAGTGTTTTTGAGTGGGCTAAGTTTACTTTTTTTTATCTCTAAATTTTTCATTTGTCTTGAAAAGTGAATTTAAGAGAAGATGAGACTCAAGGAGACTGTATCAAAATAATCTGAGCAATAAGAAGAAACCTGAAAGTGAAAAGGAATCGACAGTCATTACACTTCACAGTACTTTCACAAGGAATTGACGAATGTTTCATATGCGAGTGATAGACTCTTTCATATGGAGACATATACCAGTCTTAATTGGAGTCTTCGCATCAAATGTTAATGATCAAAGGTCATTTTCAGCATGACCAATGTGAAACACCCAACCATTCTTCACCCATATCTAAAGTTTTCTCCATCAAATCATTTCCACATACCGGTACCCCTTGAGGTTCGAGTATAAAACAAATCGGCTGATGGTTGCCAAAAAGTTTGTGTTTATGATCTTAGATGTCGTTGTCACCATGACTCTAAGTGAAAACCAAAATCCAAAACCATTTAATTATGAATTGACGATGAACATTTTCAATGTTCTAGATTTCACCCATGAATTCGCGGCTAATGGCTCATCCCTGGTGTGACATTGTACAAAATGCCAGTCATGCAGCTTCTTTCTAAAAGAACTGTCGCGTGTAAGGAATTGAAAGACTGAAACAGTACAAATTGTCAGATTGGTCTGTTCAGCTTTCTTTACCTAAGAACTGTCATGATACCAGAGCGATTCACCGAACAAGGAAATAGGTATCGTTGAACGTCTTGCCAAGGGCCCAGTTAATTCGTTAACTTGACAACTTTATTGAGATCTATGATCAAGGATATAAAGGGGCTAACATCAAAACTAGCCATGAGTAGTTCTCCGATACTCAACAAATTGCAGTGCGTTCCTCCAAGTTCACACAGATAATGCGAGAAGTCTCTTTCTGAGCCAAGGATTCATCCTTGAACAACTGTGGTGGAGAGGGTCTTTATGATTCTTTATGTGATCCACATGGACTTTTTAGTCACGATTACTTCTCAAGACGCATCGGTGATCATTCAAGAACATTCATTCGAAGGAACTAGAAATGAAGATTGTTCTTTCATTATTCAATCTTTCAAACCCAGAAGCAAGGTGAAGCTACACTTGAAGATTATGTGACAGATTGCATTGAAGCCTCCTCAATAAATTTGTTGCTATCTATGTACCTGCTAAGGTGATCCAGAAGATTCGTTCTCTATGTTTTTCTATCTGAAGCTTCTCAAGCTGAAAGAGCTAATTTTTCAAAGAATCGTTTCCCGAAGCCTCTACACCCATCGTTCGTTCAAAGTCAACTTTTGAAGAAAAACCCAACTTCTCAAGATGACGTCCTTTATTGAAGCTTCATCAAGTTCATCTTGAAGCCGTGAAAAATTTAAAGGTTAACGCTGAAGCCAAGCTCCAACTGAAGATTGACAAGAAAAGCCAACTACTTTTTAAGGGGGAGTTTGTTGGGTCATTTATAAAAGTAAGCTATAAACCAAGGGGGAGATTGTTGGGTCAAAAATATGGTTTATACTTTGAATTTCTAGGCAATCGGGTTTTTCTTCATGTAATATGTGTTTGCAGTTGTGTGTTCACGGCCCAAGTGGTTGTTTACGGCCGTGAACCTGTTCATGACCCATGTTCCATATAAATAGATTTTAGGTGGGTGAGGAGTGTACGAAAGAGAGGAGCTTAAGTGTGTAATTAAAGGTGTTCTAAAGAGAGAAACTAGAGAGAAGAATAGAGTGTGTGTGAATCTAGTATTGGATTATCATTCATATCATATAAACATCATATATTCATCTTCTTCTTCTTCGTCTTCTTCATCTTATTTTGATCTTGCAACATCCAATTGATTGGGATTCCGCACCATCAATTGGATTTGATTGATACGTCAAGCCGATTTGGGACTTACAATTTCCTGTAACCACCAAAAACCTCGAAACCACGTCACGGTGGCTATATTGCCACGACATTACCGCTGTGCACCAAAAGTTCTCGATTTTTGGAGCTCTATTCATTGAATTTTATATTTATTTCATGCATTTAACTAATCTTTCGGGTCATTTTTGTGTATGATTTTACATGTACATGTTTGGTGGTTTTCAAGGACATTTCCAGGTTGGTTCTTGCTTGGAAATAAATTAGGAGGCTCCACTTATATTTTAAAAGTTTGGACTTAAAATGAAGGAGTTATAATGTCGAGAACATATGAAATTAGAAGTTGCATCCCAAACTTCAAGGAAAATTTCTCGTTTTATTTATTAAAATATATGTCTTACAACACCTTACAATTATTACAATATTAATTATAAAAGAGCGTTTCAGCGGAAATCAATACAACTTTATTGAAGCTATGAGGCAAATACAATCATGCGTGAGGCTTTCCATGTTCTGATGAACAAGCATTAAAACAATTATTCAACAACTATAAGGTAAGGCTTAATGAATTCACTCAAAATAGTCCATACCACAACATATATAAAATGTATACACATAATGGCCTTCAACATAGTGTTGGTCTGCCTCCTGTCCTTCAACATAAAGTTGGTCCACCCTATTTTTCCTACAACATATAGCTTGTCCACACCTTGGCCTTTAGCATAAAGCTAGTCCGCTCGAGTCTATTGGCCTTCACCACGAAGCTGGTCCACCCTCAACTCCCACATAATATGTTTAGACATATAGAAAGCAATATTTCAATATTACAGGAAAATCTCTAGCATTATTGCATAGGTGCATACTACAAGCAACTATACCCTAAGATACATTAAATACATACTGGGGTAAACAATATAGTGAGTTGAACTCACATGGACAGTTTCTCAAGGGATAAACAGTTAACCGAACAATTCGACTGACGAGCAGCACTCCAAGCATGATTAACCTTTATTACTATATTTTATTAGTTCCTATGGGAATTTGGTAATGTAGGTTAGACCTATTACTAATCCAAATGAATACTGGAAGTTCTATCAAGTAAGCATCAGCTATGTCAGACAGTTAGGAGGCAAGACCATTTCAGTATATAGCCTTTCTAGAATCCAACAACCAAGCCAATGTGACCATTCTAGAAACCTCTCCTATAAATATTTTAATCAATATTATGAATGGAATTAATGATAAATCTTATTTACATTTTCATAATAACAACTATGAATAAAATATAAATTACACTTAAAAGCCTAGTAAAGCTTAACTTACAATGAGTTTTTAGTGAAACTCGAGAAATGGTGTTCACAGGACTCCGACCTGATATATATTAGTTGTCCGACACTTAAGGACCCTAAATTTAACCAAAACAACCAAAAACTAAGAACATTTGAGATCACAACTCAGAGAATCTGATGGAGAGTTTGTTGGAGGTGTGAGGGAAGAATCAACAATTAGAAGCTATTTATAGGCATTTTGGGGCATATGAACATAGCGCGCCGACCACCTGCATGGCGCATCAAGGCATGTTCGGCAAGGTTGCCACTCCATTCGTGACACGTGTTAATCAGATAGTGGGGCGATGTGGCTAGACGAGTAGGTATAGTCAGATTTTCAAAAAATCATATCTTGACCATACGCACTCCATTTTCGATGTTCTAAATATCCACGCGTAGGTATTTCTGACTTCTACAACTTTCGTTTAGACACTGTTGGCTAGATCTCAACCAATCTTAAATTTAATAGCCTACAAAGATTACATTGTTAACAATTGTGTCATATTCATAACTACTTCATACGTATTATGTTCTCAACTGTGCTCATACCGTTGGGCTCTTATTAATGAGATCATAAATTATCATCTAGATTGTTTCGACTAACAATAAATCAATTTGAATTTCAATTTCTAGGCCTACACGGTTGCGTTGAAACTTCGAAAAATCATAACTTCCTCTCATGAAGTCAAATTTGGACGTTCTTTATAAGCACGCTCTCGGTTTAATGACTAATATGAATTTAATTTGAATCTCTTAGGCTAGAATGTGACTTATAAAAAATTCAGTTTTTACGATATGCATAGTCGTGTCAGTTTAATCGCAAAACTTCGAAAAAGCATAACTTCTTCATATGAAGTCTGATTTAGGCGTTCTATATATCTACGAAACTGTATCGGAATTTCCTACATGTCGATTATGATTATTTTGGATCAAGAGTAATGTATTTTTATTTCATATGTTAGAACAATTACTATCTATAGCTATAGTAAAAATGGGGTGTTACAACTCTCCCCTACTCACATGGATTTCGTCCCTAAAATTTAACTAAATAACTCTAGGTTGTGGCTCTTCATCTCTATTTCTGGCTCCTAAATACATTTTGATCCTTTTTTATGTTGCCATTGAGCTTTCACTAGGATAATAACTTTGTTGCGCAAGGTCATTGTCTTCTTATCCAAATTTGCCAACGACTTCTCTACATAGTTTAGACGCCCGTCTACGTGAATGTCTTCTAAAGGCACAATTTCATATTCATTTGTTATTCAATTTCTTAAGTCGGAGAGATGAAAGGTATTATGGATCTGACTAACCTCATATGGCAGATCCAGACAGTAGGTGACCTTACCTACTCGAGCAATGACTCAAAAGCGTCTGATATACCTAGGGCCTAACTTGCTCTCTTCCAGAACCTGATGACAGATTTCCATCGAGTCATCTTAAGTAATACTAGGTCTCCTACTAAGAACTCAAGATCTGACATCCGTCAATCTACATAACTCTTATACCGACTTTGAGCAGTCTGTATTCTTTCTCTTACTTGTTGGCTAAGTTTTGTGGTCTTGATCACAACGTCCGTTCTCCTATGACTCGTTGGCAAACTTCTCCCCGACATATGGGTGTCCAAAACTTTTACCCAAAAATAATTTCAAAGGGATATATACCAATTCTAGAATGGTAGTTGTTTTTGTATGAGGATTTTGCCAATGGTAAATAAGTATCCCAACTTCCTCCGAAATCTAACACGCATGTTCGAACCATTTCTTCAGGGGTTTGTATCGTCCTTTCACTCTGTCCATTGGTTTAAGAGTCATAAGATGTGCTGGTAATTGTTATTTTCTATAATAACAAGAAGGTATGTAATCCTAAACCCTTTTATGTATTTTTCAAAAATTTCCTAGGGTTTCTAGGGTCTTGGTTTTGATGTTCTTATTTATAGGTTCAATAGAGAAAATGTAGATCTTGTTTAAGGTTCCATGCACACTTAAGAGTTTTAAGTTTGTTTTGTTATGCTAAAACCCATTAGTGGTATCAGAGCGTTTGGTTTGTTTTCAATTGAATTTGCTATCATTTTTGAATTTCATCAATTTAGCGTTTATGGAAATTAAACCCTAAAAGGCTTAAATTTCGAAATTAGGGTTAGGGTTTTGAAACCCTAATCTTGCCCCCCTAAGTTTTGAAATTAGGGTCAGGGTTTTGAAACACTAACCTTCCTCCCTAAGCAAATTTCGAAATATGGATAGGCTATTAGGGTTTTTCAAATTTTGGTAATTATCATTTAACTTGCTTAAAAAGAGATAATTAAACTTGGATAAATCCTATACCCTATATTTATGAAAATTTAGAGGGTATGGATTAGGATTAAATTAATTCACTAATTTCATTAGTTAATCCTTAACTGATTTAATATATTTAATTAATTATTAATTAATAGATAAATATTAACTCATTTAGTTTGTTTTTAAATTTAAATTATTTAGTAATTTTCCAAATTTAATTATAAACCTAGTATTTTGAAAAGTTTTAAAATACACCTTACACTATATTTAAAATTAAGAGCTTAATTATTACTATATGTATCAGACTAAGTCATTCGAACTGCTAGTACGCCTCATTCACGAAGCTAGTTTATAAGGTGAGTATAAGGAAACTGCCTATAAAATGGTAATTGAATGGGTGTCCACTCTCACCCTCCGCTTCCTTGATTAGTGGAGGGTCGTTAGCCGAACTAGTTTGATAGGACAAATAATTCTCATCAAAAGTATAATGACATTAAAAGCACTAGAACCTTCTTTTATTAAAATCTCAAATCTAGTTACTTTAGAAAAAAATGTGAATTTGTATTCTAACAAATGAAATTGCACATTACACTTTATAAGTCGTTAGTGGAGCCTGTGTGGTTAACCGACACACTAATAGGGACTAATAAAAAGTTTTAATGGGTATCTCATAAATTATCATTATTGATGCAGTGTGTGTGGTTTACCAGCACATCAATTGAGATGATAAATGACAATGAGGTTACCAAGCACATTTGTATGGTTATTCAGATATTTTTTGTGATCCTCGGTATCCCAATCACAAATAGAAGAACATAATTTGAGATTAAACATGCCATTGAATAGTTTCAATGAATCTCAAAAGATCTAGGAATTTCATCAAACTTAATTTCCTTTTAAATTTTGTTTATGTTGGTGTAATTGGTAAATAATCATTTACCTACCTTTATAAGATTTAAAGTTGGATTACGACATCCCTTTTCTAAGTTGTGAATTTTTTAGTTGAATCCTAGCCTTAATATTTCATTTTGGGTAACTATATTAAGGATTATTCTTATCTAACTAAAATGACCTTCCTTTTATAGATGTCTACTCTAAATGATGCTTCAAGATCCTCTTCCTCCAAGCAAAACTTCTCGTTGTTGAACATCTGCTTAAAGGTGAAATTGGATGGCACCAACTATAATGATTGGATGCGCAACATCAAAATGGCCCTTCGTTTCGAGGACAAGGAGTATGTCCTTGAGAAAGAACAAACTGAGATTGATGAAGAGAAGGACACTCTTGAAGAATTAGCCGCCTACAAGAGGCACTACAATTATGCGAAAAAAGTTACTTGCATCATGGTCTCCACGATGACCCCCTGAGTTGCAAAGATTCTATAAGAATTACTGGTCGTATGAAATGAAAAAAGAAAGGGTAAAAAGAAGATAGGTCCTCCCAAGAAGAACTGGAAGGTAAAGTCTCATGCAGGGTCATCCAATACTGACCCTAATGAAAAACTAGTTCTGATCACCCACCTTTTTCTGATCCCACAGGGGCTATTTGCTTTTACTGCAATGACAAGGGGCATTGGAAACGAAGTTGCCCGAAGAATCTGAACAATATCAAAAATGGCTAGGTGAAGCCAATTTCAACAGGTATATTCACCGTTTCATCTAATAACTCATCATCTTCTCGTTCTTGGGTCCTTGATACAGGATGTGGATTTCACATTTGTTCTGATTTGCAGGGGCTAAGAAGAAGTGTGGAGGTGGATCACGGGAGATTGAACTTGATGATAGGGAATATGTGATCTTCATCTGTAACCAAGATTGGTGTTTATAGTCTAGTTCTTAGTAATGGTGTTAGATTAGATTTGATGAATTGTTGCTACTCGTCACTAATGACATGAAACATTATTTCTTTTCATGCATTGTTCAGACAAGGTTTCAGATATTCTTTTAATGATTTGAATGGTTCAATTTCTGCTTATAAGAATGGTATTTTTTATTGTGAAGCTTTACCTTTTGATGGTGTTTATGAAACTATGATGTGTGTAGACAATTTTGGCAATATTGTATTTCAAATTAATTCGTCTAATGGTATATACAAAGCATGCTTGTGGATTTGTTGTCTTGGATAGGCTAACAAGAAACACATCGCCCAACTCGAAAAGGATGGAGTGTTGGAATCATTTGACTTAAGTTCGGATGATGCATGCGAATCTTTTCGTTTGGGTAAGATGACAAAATCACCTTTCACTGGATCTTGTAAAAGAGGTGAAGGTTTGTTGGACCTTATAGACACATATGTGTGTAGGTCCTTCAGATCCACCACAAGGAATGCAAATCAATTTTATGTAACATTAAAGATAATTATAGTAGATATGGCTATATTTACTCAATCAAACATAAATAGGAAACCTTTGATAAGTTCAAGGAGTTTAAACATGAATTCGAGAATCAATTGGGTAGGAAGATACATATGCTCCAATCAGATAGAGGCGGAGAGTATCTTCGTATCGAGTTCCATGACTACCTCATGGAATGGGGAATAGTTTCACTATTTACCCCTCCAAGGACACCACGACTTAATGGTATGGCTGAGAAGTGCAATTGAACCTTGTTGGACATGTTTCATTCCATGATGAGTCGAGCACCACTTCCAATCTCATTATGGGGGTATGCCTTAGTGACTGCCGCCCATATTCTTAATCTTGTCCCAATAAAGAATGTTGCCAAAACACGAGATGTTGACAGGGAAGGTTCCCTTGTTAGCACATATCAAGGTTTGGGGTTTTGAAGCTTTCGTTACACGAGAAACTCACGACAAGCTTGAACCTCAAAGTGAGAGATGTATTTTCATCGGCTACCCACATAATTCCTTTGGATATTTGTTCTACAGAACTAGTGACAACATGGTCTTTGTAGCGCGAAGGGTAGTCTTTTGTGAGAGAGGCCTTATATGCAAATAGGACAGTGGGAGTAAAATTGATCTTAAAGAAATTCAAGATTCAATCGATGAAGGAACCTCTGGAAATGCTATGGCTTAACCCGAGGAAGAAAGTCTAGTTGAAACAATTGATGAGTTGTTATCTCTTAGATGTTCTAGCAGAGTTAGAATGCCACCTAAGTTTTATGGTTTCCATATTGCTACAGATGGTGATATGTTTATAAGTGATAGTATATTGGTAAATTTGGATGATCCTTCTAACTACAAGGAAGCTATGGTAGGCCCTGAGTTTACAAAGTGGAAAAAGGCAATAGAAAACGAGATCAAGTCCATGTATGACAACCAAGTTTGGAATTTGGTTGAAAATGTACCAGGTCGTAAGATAGTTGGGTGAAAAATGGATCTTCAAGAAGAAGGACGACATGGATGGAAAGGTAAACACTTTCACATCTTGACTGGTTACGAATGGTTTTACTTAAACCCCAGGGGTTGACTATGATGAGACCTTCTCACCAGTAGCTATGATTAAGTCTATTACGGTAATGTTAGCCATAACTGCATTTCATGACTATGAAATTTGGCAGATGGATGTCAAAACCACTTTCCTTAATGGAAGGTTGGTTGAGGATGTTTACATGAGTCAGCTAGAGGGTTTTGTGGATGTAAATTGTCCTAATAGAGTGTGTAAACTTTAGAAATCAATCTATGGATTGAAACAAGCTTCTCGCAGATGGAATCTTTGCTTTGACGAGAAAGTTAAAGAGTTTGGATTCTCTTTAAGTGAAAATGAATGTTGTGTATACGTCAAAACTAGTGGGAGTATAGTAACCTTCCAAGTATTGTATATTGATGGCATATTCCTTATAGGAAACACCATTCCAATCTTGCTGGAAGTCAAGTCTTGGCTTGGATAGTGTTTCGCTATGAAGGATCTGGGAGAGGTGCCTATATATTCTAGGGATATGGATTTTGAGAAACAGGAGCAAAAGACTAATTGGACTTATTCAAACCACATATTTGGATAAAGTGTTAAAACGTTTTAGCATGGAGAATTCCAAGAAAGGAGAGTTGCCTATCCAGAGTAATACCAAGCTGACTAAGACTCGGAGTCCGAGTACTGATGCAAAGATAGCATAAATGAGTCGAGTTCCATATGCTTCTTCCATTGGATCAATCATGTATTTTTTGACACGTACTCGCCATGATGTGGCTTTTGCTTTATGAAAGGTTAGTCGATATCATGGAAATCCAGGTAGAGCTCATTGGATAGCGGTCAACAATATTATGAAGTATATACCAGGAACTAAGGATTGTGTCTTAGAGACTGATACCTATATTATTAATCTTGTCACAACTAAGAAGGTTTCCAAAACACCTCACGGGATGTGGACAAGGAAGGTTCCCTCGTTAGCACATATCAAGGCTTGGGGTTGTGAAGCTTTTGTTAGACGAGAGTCTCAGGACAAGTTTGAACCTCGTAATGAGAGATGTATTTTCATCGGCTGCCCATAGAAGTCCCTTGGATATTTGTTCTACATACCTAGTGAGAATGTGGTCTTTGTAGCACGAAGAAGTGTCTTTCATGAGAGAGAGCTCATATGCAAAGAGGATACTGGGAGTACCATTGACGTTGAAGAGATTCGATAATCAAACGATGAAGGACCCTCCAATAACATTAGGGTTCAACCAGTGGAAGAGATTCCAATTGAACCAGTTGATGATTCATTACCTCTTAGGCGTTCCAATAGGGTTAGAATGACAACTAAGTTCTATGGTTTTCATATTACTATAGATGGTGATACGTTTATCAATGATAGTATACTGGAAAATTTGGATGAATTGGCTAATTACAAGGAAGCAACCTGAGGCAGCCAAATGGAAAGAGGAAATGGACAACAAGATTAAGTCCATGTATGACAACCAAGTTTTGAATTTGGTTAATCAACAACCTGGTCGGAAGACAATAGGTTGCAAATGGATCTTTAAAAAGAAGACCGAGGTGGATGGTAATGTCCACACATTCAAAGCACGACTGGTTACGAAGGCCTTCACTCAAACCCTAGGTGTTGACTATGACGAGACCTTCTCACCAGTGGCTAAGATCAAATCTCCTAGGATAATGCTAACCATAGCTGCCTTTCATGACTATAAAATTTGGCAGATCGATGTTTACATGAGTTATCCAGAGGGTTTTGTTGATGCAAAGTTGTTTGATGATGTTTACATGAGTCATCTAGAGGGTTTTGTTGATGCAAAGTTTCCCAATAGAGTGTGCAAGCTTGAGAAATCCATTTATGGGTTGAAACAAGCTTCTCGCAGATGGAATCTTTGTTTTGACGAGAAGGTCAAAGTGTTTGGCATCTCTAGAAGTGAATATGAGTCTTGTGTATATGTCAAAGCCATGGGAGTATTGTAACCTTCCTAGTATTTTATGTTGATTACATAAATCTTATAGGAAACGACATTCCAAGTTTGCAAGAGGTTATGTCTTGGCTTGGTAAGTGTTTCTCTATGAAGGATCTATGAGAGGATGCTTATATTTTGGGGATAATATTTCTAAGAGATAGGAGTAAAAGACTAATTGGACTTAGTCAAAGTACATACTTGGAAAAGGTGCTAAAACGCTTTAGTATGGAAAATTCCAAGAAAGCAGAACTGCCTATCCAGAGTAATACCAAATTGAGTAAGACTCGGATTTCGAGTACCGATACAGAGATAACAGAAATGATTAGAGTTCCGTACTCTTCTGCCGTTGGATCTATCATGTATACTATGACGTGTACTCGCCCTAATGTGTCCTCTGCTTTGAGCATGGTCAGTCGTTATCAGGAAAATCCAAGTAAAGCTCATTGGATAATAGTTAAGAATATTCTCAAGTATCTGTGAATGACTATGGACTGGGTCCTAGTACTTGGTGGCAATAATACATTGCGAGTAATTGGGTATAGTGACGCCAGCTTTCAAGCAGACGGAGACAACTTCCGTTCACAATCTGTCTGGGTGTTTACCTTAAATGGAGGAGCAGTTACTTGGAAAAGTAAACCACCATGTCATCAACACCTTCTGGAAGGGTTAACATTGAAGTTTCGCATAACTTTTTCCTTAACATTTGAAATGCTAATTGTTGCATGGTACCCCAGGGAAAAGTAACTCCTTTCTTTGTTAAATGGGTCATAGGTACTGAAATCTTGGAAAAGTCTTGAACAAATCTTCAATAGTTTCTCGCTAACCCCAGAAAGCTTCAAATTTCTGAATGAGTGGTCGGGACTAGCCATCGCATTAATGCCTCTATCTTGGCTGGATCTACAAGAACATCGTCTTGGTTTACAAGATTCCCAAGGAACTGGACCTCTCGTAACCAGAATTGACATTTGGATAACTTTTCATACAACTTCTCCTTCCTTAGAAGCTCGAGTACCTCTTTGAAGTGTTCTTTATACTGCTCTTGGATTTCTAAAAAGACCAATATATCATCAATAAACAAGATACCGATCTATCAAGCATAAGTATACATGCTTTATTCATCATGTCCATGAATGTGACTGGTGCATTCATGAGCCCGAAAGGCATCACTACAAACTCATAATGACGATATTGAGATCTGAAGGTAGTCTTACGTACATCTTCTTCTCTTACTCTCATCTGTTAATATCATGAATGTAGATCTATGTTGGAAAACCACGATGCTCCTTGGAGCTGTTCGAATAAGTCGGAAATCAAAGGTAAGGGATAAAGGTTCTTCATCATGAGTTTGTTAATCTCTTTATAGTCAATGCACATCTTGTACGATCCATCCTTTTTCTTAACAAACAAAATCGGTCCTCCCCACTGAGAACTACTTAGCATAATCAACCTTTTTCATAAGCTCTTGAAGCTGCTTTGACAATTCATGTATCTCTAGGGGTGCACGACGATAGCATACCTTGGTTACAAGTGCCACACCGGAAACTAGGTCTATCCTAAACTATACTTGACGCTTTGGTGGCCCACCAGGCAAGTCCTCAGGAACTGCATCGGGGAACTCACAAACTATTGGTACTTCTGTCAAGGTTCCTTTCTTCTCATCTCGAGTGTTGACCACATATGCTAAAAATCCATAAACAACCATGTTTTAGATATTATCTATCCCTTGAGGAGGAACAAAACGTCGAACCATTCTTCAAGCCTTCACCTCAGATGGTTAGTTCTCCCCCACTCGGGGTCTGAAACCTTACTGTCTTCTTCCTACAGTCGATCATGGCCTCGAACTGGTTTAGCCAATCCTTGCCTACTATTACGCTCATTTCTGACATAGGAATGGGAAAAAGGTTTATTGGGATACTATTGTTGCGAATTTCTAAGGTACAAATATGGTAAACTTCTGATACATTAGTCATTCGGTCGTCAGATATTTCTACTCTCATGGGATGATTTAAATCTCCTATGGTGTGATTAATGTTTTGGCTAAACCTAAGCAATATTGAAGAATGACTTTCTCAATAATAAAATAATACTAAAGCAAGCATGGAGTTGATTAGAAAGGTATTTTCTATGACAACAGGTCCTTCCTTTGCTTCTTTTTCCGTGAGCTGAAAAGCTCACCCCTTGGCTCTTGGAGATTTAGCTCTGCACTGGCATCCATTAGTAATCCTTAGGGTTACAGGTGCAAGAGCCTCTATTTCACCAATTGGATTTAGAATAGGAAATTCAGCCTTGAAATGTCCTAGCTGGTTACAATTGAAATAGACATGCATGTTCTATTTGCATTCTGTGGCATAGTACCCTTCCTTGCCACACTTGTGGTGCCCAAGTACCATTTGACATGTACCATCAAGAAACTTCCAGCACTTGTTGAAAGTGCACCTTTCTTATTTCCAAACCATGAACCATTGGGTTTGAACTTCTTGGATGCCAGTTGAGATGGAGTCGGGGTCTGCCATTTCTCCCCTGAATGGGTCTCCACCTGAATTTCCCTCCTCCTGGAATGATATTGCGTCTCCGCCAAGGTCTTGTATTGATTTTTCGATAAACACTCTTTGATGTCGGTCTTCAGCATGCTCAAGTACCTATATATTTTTACTTTCTCCTAGGATGCATACTCGGGGCAGAAAAAAGCTCTCTATGACCTTCTTGGTGATATATGTCACCCACTCAGTTATTTGTTTGAGCAAAAAGTATTGGGAAGTCACTTCCTTTCCACTAATGGAAATAATCTTATCTGAACTTACCAACAAATTGCTCCCATGTCACCGCACTCTTCTTCACTAGTGAATAATCCTTTGTGACAAAGTTCCACTAATCCTTCGCCTCATGACGTAGGAGATTTTGTGCATACCTAAACTTCAAGTTTTCTGGGCATGAACAAGTGTACAAGCATCCTTCTACATCTGATATCCATCTCATTGCAACAATCGGATCCATAATGTTATCAAACTATGGGGGCTTGGTGTTATTAAACTCGTGTTAAGTAATTTCCTTATCTTTAGGTGAATTTGCAGCAACAATAGCATTTGTGGCTATTGTGGTAGCAGTACTGGAAACGACAAGATACCATTCATCAAACAGAGTGATTAGTTCGGTTTTGATAGTTCTTAACAATTATGGGATTATCTCTCTTACAAATGCTATTATATGTCATCCTCGCTCAGACCCGACCCTTCCGATCCATAACCAAACCGCTTGTCCTGTGACCATTACCATGTTGGAGATGGAAATAGGGATGGTTTAATACGAAATTATCTGACTTGTTTAGAGATATCACTCAACCCTTTCCAGTCCCATTGAAACCTTGCGACTCTTCCTGACTCCTGTATGGATCCTGTGCTTCCAGTAGTACGGGCCCATACTACCTTCCACACCTATCTATACTAGATCCAAGAATTGTCTTGAAGTTTCTAAGTAACTAAGCTCTCTTATCTACCGACTTTTTGACACACTCAGTGTGTGGCATCCCTAGATTTACGACCATTTTTTATTTATGCTTATTTAAATCAAAATTCGTTTATAAATATTTCCAAAGATATGTTTTTCATTAGTTATAAAAATCTTGGGATGTCATAGATGATACAAAGCATAAGCATAAATGGCCTTACATCAATGTTTTATCTACCTACGCATTCCTTTAATCTCACAACAGATAATTGTATTATCTATCAGTATCTTCGTAATGCTACGTGTGATACAAGAAACTGAGTAGGTCAGGTTGGACACCTGGTGAGTACATAGGGTTTTCAGACCACAATATTATAATCTTCAATTATCGTTCAAATAACCCCAATTACCACACTCCCATTACATTCACTCACTAATCCTCATATGATGATCTCGAGGGATCTTTCCTAACCGACCATTAGCAGTAAATTCCTAGGTGATTAGGCATGACAGTATACTAATGGTTTAGGTTAACATGGCAACACCACAATACATTAGTACTTTGGATAGTCATGGCAGGCATGTCATTGCAATAGTACTTGGGATAAAAAGTGATTTATCAAAAAACTACTTTTTATGATACACAAATGTGGCGATTTAATCGCGAAACTTCAAAGAATCATAACTTCTTTGTACGAAGTCAAAAATAGGCGTTCTATATATTTATGAAAATCCTCTCGACATTTCCTACATGCCTATGGTGATTATTTTGGCTCGAGAGTAATATATTTTTATTTTGTATTTAATAATAATTACAATCTACAGCTATAGTAAAAAACGGACTGTTATAATTGAAGACTAAAATTTCGCTTAAATTTGCGGATGAATGTTACACGATTGTGTAGAAGATGGAGGTTGGAATGGATCAATAAACTTACATGGTTGTGTATTTATTATTACTAAGTTGCATGACCCTATAACTAAAAAATGTAGATTTGAACAACGTACTTTGGATGTATTTCTGAAATGGACAACCTACTTTGAAGATCACATGACCATGTAAATCATAGTACAATTATACATGGTTATGTACACATAAAAGCTATTTAGATAAATTTTATCGCAATTCGTAAAAAAGAAAACCAACTTTATTTTGGAGAGTTCATATAGAAAAAGAATATAATTTAGCGAAGACTTGGTGATCATTTCTAACACGTGGAAACAATTTGATTTTCATTTAGTTAGTTTAATTTGTGATTAGCTTTGAATTTAGACTTTGATTCCAATTTAGTCAGGTGTGGCTAAACACCTGAATATCATGTTTGAAAATTACGTTTGAGTTATGTTATCAATCATGTGACTTGATGTTAAATTCTATTTCTAACTAGTAAATTCGGTTTCATTTAATTTAAAGGTGTGATTGTTGACACTTTTCACTTTTCCAGTTGAACTGCGGTTTAGTCAATCACGTTATTCAATTCATAAATTTCTATAATGTTTTATGAATTAAAATAAAGTGAAAAACACAAAACTGATTTTAATGGAATCGGTGTTAATGTAAACCAAAATTTACATGCTTTAATGCTTTCGAGCTTATGAGGGTATTGATCATTATTGGGAGCATTCGTGTACTACTTAATGTAATATTTCAATATTTGTGACAACCCGAAATTTCCATTCTGTACAAACTATATCACTTCAATAGAAGTTATAGCAGTCACAGTTAATTTTCAGACTGTTTAGTGTAAGTTTGAGTAATTCAGGGTTTACACTTCAGGAAATATCAGGAGAGTGGGTGCACTAGGGTTTTGTGCAACACTGTTATTCCAACACTCTATTATATTAGAGATCATTTCGGGAATAAAAATATTTTCTGCCAAAAATATCTCAGGACTATAAATACAATTCTGAACCAAATTCATTCATTATTCGCATTCCCAACTAGAGAAAAGCCATTTTCTCTCTCACGGATCTTCGGGTTTTTATACCAAAACGTGAGTAACTCTTTCTAGTAGTGTTAGAAAGCTTTATATGTAGTTATAACATGATTTAGAAGGCTAAATCACTAGATTTAGGAGTTTACTCCCCAAGATGTTCTTGGGGGGTAAACACCCGAAACGAAGCCTAGACTGCCCCCCATGATATACAACTACCTTGGACTTATTTAGGAGTGTGTTAGGGACATGAAATCAAGCAAGAACCACCCAAGTTTGGGAGTTCACGGCCCAAGAGTTTCTTAGGCCGTAAACTCCAAATTCAAGCTCCAAATGGTGCTTTTAAGGCACCTAAAGCCTTGGACTTTTACCTAGACTTGTTCCCAATAAATCAAGGGCCTTAAACACATAAGAATCACCTTGCAAAGTGAGTTTACGGCCATGACATGGTTCATGGGCCGTAAACTCATTAAAGGGGCACCAAAGTGTGCCTAATGCCTTCATATGCTTTAGGTAAAAGTCTAGAACCTATCCTTCATATGCAAGAGACTTGAAAACACCAAAAACACCATTCCAAGGGTGTTTACGGCCGTAAACTCCAAAGGAAATGGCCTTGGGGCCGTAAACTCCTCTAGGGAGTGTTTCTAGACCTTAAACCCTTCCAAGAATTTAACCACCAAGTTGGAATAATTCTAGGAATCATTTGGAACTTCAAAACACACAATACACCCATGGTTGGGAGTTTACGGCCGTAAACTCAAGAGTTTACAACCGTAAACTCCATGTGTGATGGTATATGGGGAGTAAACTCATATATGGGGTCCTTTGGAAGCCTAAACACAAGTGCCTAGTCCCACAATAGCTTAGATGCAATCCTTAGGACTTAAAACACTTATATAAAGTGTTTATTATGTCTAGGATGTCTTAACTTTATCAATTAGTAATTTGAGACTAATTGAGTGCATATATGTGTGATTATTTGTTCATTAGGATCGTAGTGTGTGTACAAGTCCTCACTTGACACCTAGCAATCCTACACCGCCCAGTTCATCCGAACCACCAACTACCGGTGAGTTCATACCCCTTAATCAATGTTTTAAATGATTTTAAATGCTTTAATGGGGGAGGATACAAGTAGAAAACAATATGTTATTAAATCAATCTTATGTATTTTATAACTGTGTTTTCACTTAGTAGATTTCACATATTTCAAAAGGTGTTACATGAAATGGTTTTCTATCTTAAAATACCTTCATAACAAAAGTATTAGTTTTGAAATGTTTATTAAAATGACATCAAGCCATTCTTAATTATTGTTCAAAACTCCTAGATATCTTGCAAAACCATTATTTTTACCTTCTTGAACGAAACTACACTTATACGCATATGTTCTTATATATGTATTGATGTTATAGTTTCCATCCTTCGTTCAGTTTCCCACACCCTGGTATATCGAGGGTGCATAAATCTACTTGAACAACCAATTACTTTATAGTTAATTATCATAGGGATAGTTAGAAGAAACAAAAATTTATTCTTATTACAAAGAATCACACGAGAGTCAGTTCATTCATGAGTCTATACCAATACCTTACATGATACATGAGTACACCTACTTAGGATTACATGATACATGAATATGTTTACATATACTTACCTGTTACATGAACACACTTACATGAATACCATACAGGAACACTATTACTTAGGTGCATTATCCTGTATTTACTTACCTGGATACTTGTACTTAGAACTACGAGGATGATTTATTAGTACTTACTGTGTAAATTATCTTTCCTATCCCGATTCAATGAGATATTTCGGCGGGACTTACCATTCTAAACCCCACTAATTAGCACCAGTGGTCGATGAATGTCTACGGATGTTTAAGGTTGTTACTTATTTAGTAGTCAGTAACGGGACTAACCATCCCTCTGTCCAACTGTTGCAACAGTGGATGAGATGTGAATCTTCGGAGGATCATTAGGTTAACGATCGATATTAGGAGATCGATATCGGGACTAACCCTCCCTCCACCCTGCTGCCGCTACAGAGGATGAGGGGACACTCTTTGGATGTCCATAGGGTCTATCTTTCGCTTCGGCGATGTCGTGTTTGTCCTGGTAACCCAAGATAATAACACTTACATGATTATATTTTTCCTTTTTACTTTATTTTGTGATACTTTCACATAAATGAGGAGTTAGACTAAGTACTCTAGTACTAGTCAATAGAAAGGAAAAGCTATCATATTACTTACAAAACATTTGGTTCTTGGTAGAAGACTACATAGTCATAACAAAACATTCGGGTCTTGGTAGAAGACTACATAGTCATAACAAAACATTCGGGTCTTGGTAGAAGACTACATAGTCATAAAAAAACATTCGGGTCTTGGTAGAAGACTACATAGTCATAACAAAACATTCGGGTCTTGGTAGAAGACTACATAGTCATAACAAAACATTCGGGACTACATAGTCATAACAAAACATTCGGGTCTTGGTAGAAGACTACATAGTCATAACAAAACATTCGGGTCTTGGTAGAAGACTACATTTGATACTTATAGTAAATAAGGGATTTTCTAGGGTTTTTCATACTTACATCAACATTTTCATTTAAAGGTTTACATGGCCTTCATAATAGATTTTCATAAGCAAGGCAATGACACTTAATTACTTATGAATTCACCAGCTTTAAAGCTGATACTCTCTTTCAAAATAACTTGTATTCTCAGGTCATCAGTACACAGGTACGGTGGCCAGGTTTTGAGAAGACGGAGCAGACAAGTCTCGTCTTTTATTTTGATTGTATATTTTTGGTGTCTTATTACAATGAAAGAACACACATGTATTAAAACTTTACTTATAATGCAATGGATGATGTTGTTGCTTGTTTATTATATTACATTGTTGTGATACTGTACATGACGTCCTCCACCCCTGAACGTTTCCGCCGTTCTTGGTTTTGGGGTGTGACAATATTATCTAAGAGCTTGTTTAGGTCATATTAGTCAGAATAGTTTTAGTCCGAAGAACTGTTTTTGGTTAAAAAAACAATTTATCAAAAATTTCACTTTTTACGATAAGTGAATTCGTGCTAGTTTATCGCAAAAGTTCGAGGTAGCATAACTTCTTCATACGAAGTCACATTTTAGCGTTCTTTATATGTCAGGAATCCTTGTCACACACACTATCACTTGTTTAATATTATTTACCCTAAATAATTGTCTACCAGAAAGTCATTTTATGGCTTATAATAACTTATTTACCTAGAACAAATTTTTGGGTGTTACAATTATCTCCCTCTTAGGATGATTACGTCCCGGAATCATCAATAAAACAAGTCTTGTATAATGACTCCACATGTTTCCTTTCCATCCTAACACTTTATGTGTTTTCTACCGAGTTTCTAACTCTTATACTTCTTGATTGTTCATGGTTCTTAATCTTACACCTACTATTTCTTCTAAATTCAATCTTCATTGGAGACTCCTTCTCCTTCTAGAATTGAATTAACTTATGATAAGATCCTTAATTTGACTATCGTAATAGATTGATGGGTTATGTTGCAATGACCTCTCATTGTATGATGCAACGGTTAGACTCAGGTCTCTTTGAGTCAGAGTCTAACACGAAGGATACCTTCCTACCTATTCTAATGTGATATAATCACATTCTAGCATGTAGCACTCCTAGGCACAAGATGCTTAAATTTAGCGTCGAATTTTATGATTGATTTGATTCTATATTCGAACAGTAAGTCGTACTTACTTTGTATATTAGTCTGACTTTATTCAAGATGACCACCAAGTTCGAAATATTTATATTGATTATCGAAAAAAGGAAATGATGGACTTGAACAAAAAGCTCAACTACATAGAGATTTACTAGCATTGTGACTTTCCCTAATTCGAGCATGAGTCTTTTGCTTCCAGTAGTATAGGCCTCTACTACCTATCACACCTACTCATACTCGTCCCAAGAATTGTCTCGCAGTTCACTAAGTCACCATACAACAAGATCAAAGAATAACTTATAACATTGAATCATATGACATAATTAGGGATTATGTGACATCCCCAAAATCACGGCCAGAAAAGACCGGTTTAGTTTATGCTTTTAAAACAATTTCAGAGTAATCCTTTGATTAAAAGAGTTGCGGAATTTGTTCACAAAACAAAATATGATAAATAAAGTTTATCAAAACATTTCATCAAGAGATGCATTTTCATTATATAAAAATATTCGGGATGTCATGTTCCGATAAACAGACCAAAAGCATAAACAACAAAAGATAGACCATACAATAGTTACATATAACAACTGGTCTAATATCAAAAGATCTTGATAAGTTATCCAACTTATGCTCTCGCGCCACTACCTGTAATACAGCAAACTGAGTGGGTCAGGCTTGGGAGCCTGGTGAGCATATAGGGTTTTCAAACCACAATAAATAATTATATTTAATTTCACCAACCAACAATAACCCGATTACCAATTCCCGTTATCCTCAATTTCATAGAGAATAAATCATATCTATGAGATAGAAGAAAGTGAATATACATTCACACATATAACAACAAAATATACACATAACACGTATTTCGTATAAAATACTTCATAATTATGCGTTAGAAGAAAGTAACTACACACTCACTTGATCAGAAGATGATCGGACACCACTACTGCTTGTAGAAGTAGTATTCTTCGGTAGATCTGGAAGATCTTCACAAAAACCGGGCTTCTCGCGGGCAAAGCTTCTTCTCGGGAATATCACTTCTCGGGATCTTCAGGGCTTCGGGACTTGCTTCGGGGCTCGGGAATGGTATCGGGGCTTCGGGGTATAAGTTTCACGCAAAACGATGCAAAACGGGAGAGAGAGAAGAGAATTTGGGCAAAAGGATCGGCTGCTCTCGCATTCCTTTTATAGAGGCTGAAGCCTCGCATTACGCTAGGCGTTATGCTCCGGTACGCGGGGCGTTTTCCGGATTCGTCATCGCTTACGTTATCGGAGCTCTTGAGTGCGAGGCGGTGCATGCATTAGGGTACGCTGGGCGTACTCAACTACGTTGGGCGTAGTTCGGATCAGATTGTTGACTCCTTCGGATAACCTTCTGAATTAAAGATTAAATAATAAATATTAATTATTTAAAAACTTCGGAAATTTATATCTTCTTCATACGAACTCCGTTTTCGACGTTCTTTATATCCACGCGTAGGTGAGACTACGTTCTACAACATTCGTTTAGGCTTCGTCAGCTAATTTTGAATTTATTTTTATTATTTATTTTTAGTCGGCCGGGACAGGAAAACTCCGTTATAAATTCATAACTTCTTGATCTGATGTTAGTTTTCGTCTGTCTTTTCACCAATTCACTACTATCAATGAGATCTTCGATTCTCATTTAGATTGTTTTGACCAACAATCACTCGATCTCGAATTCGAGTTTCGGGTTGCATACAGTTAACCTGAAACTTAGAAAAATCATAACTTCCTCATACGAAGTCAAATTTGGGCATTCTTTTTATGCACGCTCTCGGTTTAACGAACTCTGCGAGTTTCATTTAGATCGCTAAGGCTAAATATTGCTTTAATGTAAATTTCACTTTTTACATCATTTAGCATTGTCGGTTCTGTCGCGAAACTTCTACAGGTCATAACTTCTTCGTTATAACTCGGATTTCGGCATGCTTTATATATTCGGAAACCTCGTTTCAACTACTACAACATTATCCATAGTTATTGGTTTTATATAATATTTCATTTTGACGCTTATTTTCACTCTTAATTAAATTAAGACACACAATTAAGCACAAAACACATAATACTCAAATAATACATTTATATTATTTCAAAACGGGTTACAAAGGTTAACCTAGACTATTATATCAACATTAATGACAAGCCCAGAAACACGGGCGTTACAATTCTCTCCACCTTAGAATGATTTCGTCCGCGGAATCACACATCAACAAACAAATGCGGGTAGCGACTCATCATGTCACTCTCCGTCTCCCAGGTGAGATTTGGCCCATTCGTGTGTTTCCATCGGACAAGCACTAACTCGACCATCTTGCGTTGCAACTTCTTACTCTTTCGGTCAATGATTGGCTCTGGTTCTTCAATCAACCTTTTGTTCTCATCGATTCTCAACTCTGAAAGTGGAATCATGTCGGGAACTTCTCCCGTGAACTTCCTCAAATAATACAGATGGAAAGTGTGATGAATTCCATTCAGTTCTTCTGGTAGTTTGAGCTTGTAAGCTTGGTTACCAATCCTCTGAAGAACTTTAAACGGTCCAATAAACCTTGGACTTAATTTTCCCCTTTTACCAAATCTTATAAGTCCCTTCCACGGCGAGACATTAAGCAAAACCGAATCTCCAACTTCAAAAGTCATCGGTCTTCACTTATTGTCAGCATAGCTCTTTTGACGATCCTGAGCTGCTAACATTCTCTCCCTAATTATTTTCAACTTTTCAGCAGTTTGATGGACTATCTCTGGTCCCATAAATTGGTTTTCCCCAGCCTCAAGCCAACAAGACGGCGTACGACACTTTTGTCCATACAAAGCTTGATAAGGTGCCATCTTAATGCTCGAGTGGAAACTATTATTGTAGGAAAATTCTACCAAAGTTAAGTGTACATCCCAGTTACCTTGGAATTCCAGGGTACATGCTCTCTGCAATATCTTCATGCGTTTGTATCATTCGTTTGCTCTGACCATCAGTCTGTGGATGGTAAGCTGTACATAAACACAACTTGGTACCCAATTCCTCTTGTAGTCTTTTCCAAAATCGCGAGGTGAAACGGCTGTCACGATCTGACACAATCGTTAACAGAACACCGTGTAGCCTCACTATTTCCTTCACGTAAGAATTCGAAAGTTTTTCCATAGACCATTTCTCATTGGCTGCTATGAAATACGCACTCTTAGTGAATCGATCAACGACCACCCAAATCATGTTGTGACCACATTTTATTCTAGGCAGTTTAGTGACAAAATCCATAGCAATGTCTTGCCATTTACCCATAGGTACATGCGAAGGTTCTAAACTCTCATATGGCTTCTGATGTTGTGTCTTGACTCTAGCACAAGTCACACACTCGGCCACATACTTTGGAATATCAAACGTCATCGTCGGCCACCAGTAGTAGGGTTTCAAGTCCCTATAAATTTTAGTGCTACCGGCATGAATCGAGTACATGGTTTTAAGAGCTTCTTCCATCAGAAGACCTATGACTCCTCCTGTCTTAGGTATCTGATGTGCACGAAAGTACCCACTAATTTTAATATTTATAACCTAACAAACTTAGACTAATTATGCACTTATAGGCAGTGTACCTTGTCAGATTACAGTATAGCTTAGGTAAGTCGGGTGTCGATCACAGGGAACGGTGGTGAATTAATTTAAAATATTTGATTATAGGTTACAAGACACATGAAAGGAATAAAGAAATGGTTATTGAATCTCTTCAGGTACTTTGGTTTAGATAAATTACACCTTAAAAACATAGACAATTGCATACACAAATTCATTTATTCATGTTCACCGATTCCTAAAGTGATTAGATTCGCATTCACTATAACTAATCCTTTAGCAAACAAGTCAATTCAAGCAGTGATAAGTTGATTAAACTAACATGCTTCCTAGTGTTTAGTTCGTATCGAGCAAGACTTGTAATAATAGTTAATCAAATTGGTCGTTCAATTAACCTCTTGTTGATGGTCATCAAACAAGGCTCACACATTAATTAACTTATTTCCAAATTAATACTAGTTTCACATTCGTTATTCCTAGACTTATAATCTTGATGGTCATCAAAATCATAAGAGACAAGCAATCAAGAAGATGTTCATACAAATCAATTTACTTAATAATTAACAGCAAATAATTATCATTATCACGTAAGGATCTTTTAACAAGCTTGGCAAGATAAATTAAACACAAACAAACAATTCAATATAGAAATTGGTCCAATAATCAAGGTTTCATTCAATCATAAATGCAAAGTAAAAGGTTTTTACACCTAAATCGGAAACTAAACATATAATAGTATCACAATGGAATGCTAAACATGGTCACATTAACAACCCGTATGATTACTGACATGTATCCGCTCTCCAATCCTTCCGATCTCCGCTCCTGTTAGCTTAATGGCCTTCCGGCCGCCTTCTAGACCTTCAAAACGGCTTAACAGAAGTTAATTATCGACTAAATTAGGTTAGAAGTCGAATCCTCCCTTCTGGTTAGCTGATAATCGCTTTTTATAACCCTTGTAACCGACTTACGTACGCCGGGCGTAAGTCGGATTACGCTGGGCATACTGAGGATTAATGCGCGATGAGGAAATCCAGATGCAAGCAGTTACGCTGGGTGTAACCATATATTACTTTGGGCGTAACTCGTATTTCGCTATTACACTTAGCGTACATGTAAATTACGCTGGGCGTAATCGGCTCCTCCAGCATTTTCCTTTCCTTTAGCCTCTAAGCCCTAATTCCGCTCTAGTCTTTTCTTTTGTGCTCTATCGACAACGAATAGCTGCAAATCATAATTCAAAGCATTATAAGTACTTTTTAGTTCTAAAAGAGAATAATAAAGGCTAAACTATCCAGATATAATGTTTAAAAAATATATAAAACTACACATATCAAAATACCCCACACTTAGCCTTTGCTTGCCCCCAAGCAAATTTACTTTTATTTTACCATTATCGCACTAAACAATCCATTTTAGACTCAGCCATTATGTCAAGACCGCAACGCATGCATTTGTGTCTAAAATTTTTCCTAAAGTACACCCCATACTTTAAATACTCACAATCTTGATAAACACTCGCCCACTTCTTTCGAATAATGCTCATTTTATGCATCCCTCCGAATCCATCCGCAGAAAACCTCCTAACCTCAAAGTTTTTTTGGTTGAGCAACCCAAGCATACATAATCTAGAATTACAATTTACGATACCACTATGGAGCTCATGTGAATTCTTCACTTCCTTGATAATTTGATCTTTGATTTCTTTGAATTCACCACCTTGTTTGATTTGATTTCTGGTATCTTCAATTTTTGAACTCTTGTAACTTCAATCTTTTGATCTTCACTTTAGTTGCTCCAAAATTCTTCAAACTTTTCTTTCAATTCTCTCTTTTTTTACATGTACCTTACTTTTTTCACTCAAAACCCTACATGCTTAAGCAGGGGCGCTCAACTTCAACCTTTATTGGCTAACGATAATAATTTTCCTGGATACATTTCTGGTACACGATGCTAAGCATATTGCATCCCTCAAACTAAGCGAGGTTGTGTTTTTGTTCCATGATTTCACTAAAATAAGGGAGGCCACAAATGCACTATAACGTGCATTGGCTCAACTAAACATTTAAGTTCTCATCGGATCATCTCATACAATATTAGCAAAAATTTTAAAATTATCACTAGATTTTTCTAAATTAAACTATTATTTCAAGTTTATAAATTTTTAAATTTCCCTAAATCGAGCAATTTCCAAACAATTATTTCATTTTTTTTATAATTTACTTTTACCGACCCCTTACCCCACACTTATTTCATACAATGTCCTCATTGTATGCATAAAACTATTTAAGCACATAAAAAGGGAGAAAAAGAAACAGACTCCCTTGGGGTAGTTGTGGCGAGATCGAATGGGGCTGCTACAAGTTGCTCCAGATATTGCTGAAAGACTGAAAACTGGAACTGCTGCTTATGAATTTGCCGATAAATAAAATCAAGACTGCTGACTTCGAAAATGTGGTGCAAAAGATTGCAAACAAATACAATGTATCGTAACCATGACGTGGGAAAGTGTCGACCACGTCGTCTCGTCGAGAATGACAGCCTCTTCTCGCGATGAAAACTCCCCCACAACATAGGAGAGTGTCAACCATGTCGTGGCAGTCGGGATGATACTTCTTCCTCGCGTCGAAATAAAACTCTATAGTGTGGGAACTTCTCATCCATACCATAAGAGTTAAAAATAAAATGCCACTCTTCTAAATAATCGCTCACGAAATCAATATGCACCCCACACTTATGACAAATCATGGGTCTTGACTATAATCTTCGAACTCTCACACGACTCTCTCTAGCAACAGTCGGACCTAGCTGCTGAACTTACTGCTAGCTTTCTAAAGGTGAAAATTCTGCAAAGATCTAAACAATCCAAAGAGCATCAACATGGAAAACAAAAGTAAAACACCCTAAATTAAACTTAATTACATACCAAATAAAAATACTAATACTAAGCAACACAAAAATAAACTAAAAATAACACAAAAATAAAAAGGATAACTAAATCACTCGTCATCTCCGTCATCATGCTGCTGTGTCCCAGAAGTACCGGCTCCATCATGTCGCGACTGGAATGTTGGAGGGAAAGGAACCGAGTACTGAAACCCCTGGTGGCCAAAGAATGCGGTCAACGCATCCCCATACCACTGTTGTTGTCTCTCCACGTGTGCAACGCGCTCACCCAGTCGCTGAACTCCCTTGTCAATGCGGAAAAATCCCTCGTCCATGCGCTGAGCTAGATAACGTATATCAATCTCCGACTCAGGTCCCTGCTGTGCTCCCCAAGGAGTAGGTCTACGCCGCTAGGCTTGTTGCGGCTGTGGCTCGACTGCACCCTCCTCGTCTGCCACGTCATCTGGTCGTACCCGCAAGACACCATATCCGCCTCGCTCAAGTACACGCATCGACTCTAATAACTGAAGGCTCATCGGCCTCATATCATGCAGCACCATCGATCTTGTAATCTCATGCGTCAACAACTGATATGATCGAGCTAATCGAGTGATAAAATGCCCCCACAAATCGGGCTATCCTCCCGAAGTCCCCTGGCCCTCCTACCTAAATATGCGGCTAAAGCAACTGGAAGGTTCAGGTGCCTCCCTAGAGTAACAAGTGCCCATAAGAAATACAAGTCTGTCAAAGGCACTCTCTCACTGTTCTTATGGTGCGTGAGAGATATGGAAATCAAACGGTGCAGCAGTCTGTATGTAGTAGACCGAATCATCCTCCCCCGTGCAGTACATGGCGTATATACTCCCCCTGTAATCTCAGCCCAAAAAGTGTTTTCATTATAGTCATCTGGCCGGCCCGTGAGACAATCAGCAAGGAATGTCGGGAAGTGGACACTCCTCGTCTCATCTGCTGTATATATCCCAACTCGAGTGGCGAGCTCAATCACGCTACACTCTCGACTCACACCACCTAGTATGAAGGAAAAGACTGTCCTATCATCGGGTGTCTTCCTAGGGTCATAGGAAACTGTAGCATAAAACTCCAGCAAAAATTCCCGATATACAGGCTCCTGGATCCTGAACAGTCTTGCCCATCCCTGACATATGAACAAATACACTCCACTCGAGTCAGAGTGCGTGTATTGCAAAAAATCCTGGATCAGCGCAGCAAGTCCAGTCTGGGTCGCCAATTCCCAGTCAAATGAAGGTGCTATGTCGATCTCCTTAGTGAGCAGCAGACTCAGACTAGTGACATATCGTGCCCGGGTTGCATCGTTTAGAGGTTGTGGAAATTGTAAGAAACAATGATCGGTCACGTCCTCGGGTGGGTTGGTCCTTTGAGTTCTTCGGGCCATTATCTGCACAAATAAATACCAACACAACACCAAACAAAATATTCACAGTATTAACAATTTTAGACTAAAAACAATGGTCCTTGGGCATGACTGTACGTTGGGCGTACGTCCAGATTCACGAAGCTGCCTTCTGCTCGCTCAAAGGGCATAAACTCAACAAAATACGCAGGGCAGTCAATAAACACGGGAAAGTCAAAATGCGGGACCAAACCTAGGCGTATGTCCAAGAATGCGTATCAACACATGTTCGTTCTTTGTCTATCCATGATTAGCAAACATTACACAGGGAAACTTCATAGGGTCAGTAAAAAATCAAAGAGTCTATAGGGCGTACGCTAGGCGTCTGTCCACAAACTCAAATCAATGGTCATTGGACGGGATTAAGACCAAACTAGGTCCTAGAGTTTTGTCTATTGACCGAAATCGGACTTATTTATGCCATAATCAAACATACAACTGTGAAATCGGCCCCCATTCAAGAAATAGATGAACCCTAGAATTCGAACAAAGGCAATATGCAGCTAATTTCATTGATTTAAACACAAGGCAAAGACATAGAGTATCCGAATAACATAGCTTTGTGTCGATTCTACAAGAAAAGAAGAAAAATCGGAGATTTTTGGGAGAACTTGTCGTCACAGCGTATGCGGCGAAGGAAGAGAAATTGAAAGAATAACAAAAAAGTCAAACGGTTAAATGATAAAACCTGTCGTCGATTTACGCTAGGCGTAAATTCACATGTACACGGGGCGTACCTCCAACTCCGGAAAGAAGCATCCGCGATCAATGGTTCATTACGCTTGGAGTAAATTAAAATTACGATGGGCGCAACTTTAATTGAAATATGTCCTTTTCCTTATTTGAAATTCCTTTTCCCAACTAATTAATTTGGGGACTTATAATTATTATTCTTATTTTTTTCTTTTCTCTTTTAATTGCTTCAACAACAGCCATGACTTTCCGATGAGTGACATTAAAAAAAAATGAGACGTCATGATCACTTGTCTTTGTCGAGATCAAACAACAACGGTTGATTAAAACCCTTGCATGCAAGAAATGGTTTGTGAAAACAACCACTTTCGGGACCCGTTAGAATATTTCCTTTGTTTTCTTCGCTCCTTTAACTAAAAGTAGAACAAGAAGTGACCTAACTAGTCAAGAACAGCAAGAGCTCGGTCTTCCACTTAACCACCACAATACGCCATGCTATACTACGCCTCATGGATTGAGTTGGACAAATCAACAAAGTAGTAGGCTAAGCAGGTCAGGAATTCCCTAGTCGCTTGCATTCTCGAAACCCATGCAAAAAGTAAATCCAAGCAATGTGTATGATCCCAAATTCCTGCACTTAACAACAAGAACCTTCCCGACAATTGAAATGATATCATCGAAAATAAAACTAAAAGAAAAATAAAAACTAACTAAAAACAAATAACGAATAATCAAATAAACTAAATTAATTACAAGCCGTTCCCCGACAACGGCGCCAAAAACTTGATGTGCACGAAAGTACCCACTAATTTTAATATTTATAACCTAACAAACTTAGACTATGCACTTATAGGCAGTGTACCAAGTCAGATTACAGTATAGCTTAGGTATGTCGGGTGTCGATCACAGGGAACGGTGGTGAATTAATTTAAAATATTTGATTATAGGTTACAGGACACATGAAAGGAATAAAGAAATGCTTATTGAATCTCAAACGAACAATTAATTAACAAATCTCGATAAACTAACAGTAAAACAAATCTCTTCAGGTACTTTGGTTTAGATAAATTACACCTTAAAAACATAGACAATTGCATACACAAATTCATTTATTCATGTTCACCGATTCCTAAAATGATTAGATTCGCATTCACTATAACTAATCCTTTAGCAAATAAGTCAATTCAAGCAGTGATAAGTTGATTAAACTAGCATGCTTCCTAGTGTTCAGTTCGTATCGAGCATGACTTGTAATAATAGTTAATCAAATTGGTCGTTCAATTAACCTCTTGTTGATGGTCATCAAACAAGGCTCACACATTAATTTACTTATTTCCAAATTAATACTAGTTTCACATTCGTTATTCCTAGACTTATAATCTTGATGGTCATCAAAATCATAAGAGACAAGCAATCAAGCAGATGTTCATACAAATCAATTTACTTAATAATTAACAGCAAATAATTATCTTAACACGTAAGGATCTTTTAACAAGCTTGGCAAGATAAATTAAACATAAACAATCAATTCAATATTGCAATTGGTCCAATAATCAAGGTTTCATTCAATCATAAACGCAAAGTAAAAGGTTTTTACACCTAAATCGAAAACTAAAAACATAATAGTATCACAATGGAATGCTAAACATGGTCACGTTAGCAACCCATATGATTATCGACATGTATCCGCTCTCCAATCCTTCCGATCTCCGCTCCCGTTAGCTTAATGGCCTTCCGATCTTGGAACACCTTCAGTTCATGTCTGTTTATATCGAACACCAACGTTTTGCCCAAACATTCTCACTTTTGGTCATTCTTCTCAGAAGCTTCCTCTTGAGCTTTCCTTATACTTTCCACTATTGTCGAGACAACTTCAATTCTCAGCGCTCTTGGGCTCTTCCTTTCAAGATTGACTTTCCGACTGAGAGCATCAACAATATTTGCTTTACCGGGGTGGTAAGGTATCTCACAGTCATAGTCCTTAAGTAACTCTATCCAGCGTCGTTGCCTCATATTCAATTCCTTCTGACTAAAGAGATATTGGAGAGTCTTATGATCAGCGAAAAGTTTGCACTTCGTGCCATAGAGGTAATGCCTCCATATTTTTAGAGCGAAAACTACCGCTGCCAACTCAAAATCATGAGTTGGGTAGTTCTTTTCATGCTCTTTCAATTGTCGAGATGCATATGCTATCACCTTTTCTCTTTGGGTCAAAACACAACCCAATCCAACACCAGACGTGTCGCTATAAACAGCGAAGTCTTCAACTCCATCGAGTAGAGATAAAATAGGTGCCTCACATAGCTTCTTCTTTAGCTTCTCGAATGCTTCTTTACGCTTATCACTCCAAGCATATGTAGCTCCCTTGTGGGTCAAAGCCGTTAATGGACTAGAAATCGAAGAAAAACCTTGGATAAACCTTCGGTAATATCCGGCTAATCCTAAGAAGCTTCAGATCTCCGTGGGACTCTTCGGTTGTTCCCACTTCATCACAACTTCGATCTTTGCTGGATCAACCATTATCCCTTCTTGGTTGACCACGTGACCCAAGAATTGGACTTCTCGAATCCAAAAATCACGTTTGGAGAACATAGCATACAACTTCTCCTTCTTAGAGACTTCTAAAACTTCTCGCAAGTATCTGCCAATGTCCTCTTGGCTTTTCGAATAAATCAGAATGTCATCTATGAACACTATCACAAATTTATCAAGGAACGGATTACAAACCCTATTCATTAAATCCATTAATGTTGCTGGAGCATTGGTTAGTCCGAACGACATAACCAAAAATTCGTAATGTCCATATCGCGTTCTGAATGGAGTCTTCTTGATATCCAGCTCTCTTACTTTCAGTTGATGATATCCTGACCTTAGGTCGATCTTTGAAAAATAACTTGAGCCTTGAAGCTGATCGAACAGGTCATCAATCCTCAGCAACGGATATCTATTCTTTATTGTTGCCTTGTTCAGCTCTCTGTAATCGATGCACATTCTCATACTTCCATCTTCCTTCTTCACGAATAACACCGAAGCTCCCCAGGGTGATGAACTAGGTCTTATGAAAACTTTCTCCAATAACTCCCGAAGTTGCATCATCAGCTCCATCTCCGTCGGTGCTAATCGGTAAGGTGCTTTTGCTATTGGCGTCGTCCCTAGTAACAAGTCTATTCTAAAGTCCACTTGTCTATCAGGCGGTAATCTGGGAAGATCTTCAGGAAATACTTACGGATAATCAAACACGACAGGAATGCTTCGCATCTCCTTTTTCTCCTTCTTAGCATCGATCACGAATCCTAGATACGACGTACATCCTTTGGTCAAACACTTTCTGGCTTTCATCAATGAAATGATTCCAGAATTTACTCTGCGTTTATCTCCATACACCATAAACGACTCTTTCCTAGGCGGGTTTACTTTGACTATCTTCTTCTTTCACAATATCTCGGCGTCATTGGCGCTAAGCCAATCCATTCCAAGCACGATGTCGAAATCGTTAAGTTCAATAGGCAATAATTCCTCGTGAAACTTATTCTCATTCAAGTCAATTAAGATGTTTTTCATACGATGGCTAACAGGTTCAAACTTGCCACTAGCAACTTCGACTAATAAAGCGTTATCTAGTCTATCGACAGGCAAACCTAGTTTTCTACCAAATTCATGCGAAATAAAGGAGTAGTTGGCTCCAGAATCAAATAAAATTTGGGCAGGAAATTCGTTAACGAGAAAGGTACCTGAAGCGACATCAGCTTCATCTTTAGCAGCTTCCAGCGTCATTTGGAAGGCTCTTGCCTTCGGCATTGGCAGAATGTTGGGTCTTGCTACCTCCTCCTTTTTCGGGCAGTCCCTAGACATGTGTCCCTCCTCACCACAAACATAGAAGACTTTCTTGGTGAGAGTGCATTCGTTGGAAAAATACCCTGGCTTTCCACATTTGAAGCATGTGGCTACTACGTCACATTTTCCGTGATGCTTCTTCTTACATTTGTCGCACCATTTCGCTTCGCCTCCTCCTCCTCTCGAACTAGACTTTGAGAAATTGTTTTTCTTGTTCGACCCTGAAGGTCCATCGAACTTCATTTTCTCACCAAAATCTATCCTTTCCAGACCCTTTTCCTTCTGCTGGGCCTCCACATTCTTAGCTGCCCGCACAGCTATTTTCAGAGTGGTTGCCATCTTGACTGTCGGGCCAAAGTCGGCAGGCAGTCCACTAGCGAACCTCTCAATCTTGGAGAGTTCTGTTGGCACTAGGTACGGAAATAACTTCATTTTCTCAGTAATTGCAGTAGCATAGTCATCTACGCTCATTCTCCCCTTCTTCAAGTTTTGGAACTCATTGTTCAGATCAATCAGATCTATCTCTGAACAGTACTGCACCCTTAGTTGTTCCAAGAACTCCTCCCATGACATTTTCAGGGCTTCTCCTCGTGGCAAAGTATCTGCCAACAACTTCCACCAACTCAAGACTCCGGTCTTCAATTGTCTAACTGCAAAGACAGACTTCTGTTTGTTGCTATAGTCTCAACTTTCAAATACCATCTCCATTTCGGAGATCCAATCCATAATCTCAACAGGCTTTGGGCTTCCAGAAAGACTTGGCAGCATGGCGCCCAAGAAATTCTTGTACATTCACCCATCGTTGTTGTTTCCCCTTTCCGGGTCTTTCCTTCATTCTCATTGAGTCCCAACTTGACTCACAGCGCGACTATTGTTCCCCTCCTCCAATTGCTCGGGAATCAGCTCGGGTTCTTTAATGGGTATCATTGGTTCGTCCCTATTTTCATGCAATATCTATCACATTTCTTCCCTTTGTTCGGCTAACATAGCCCGAACAATGGATCACACCCCAGCCATTGTTATCGGTTCTGGTGTTGCTGCTACAATAGCTACTTGTTCAATTACAGGTGGTTGATTCCTATTTTCATCAGCATTTCCCACTCCACTCCTCATTCTCACCATTTTTGCTCTATACACTGAGTAAGGTGAAATTAGATCCTCATTCACGATAGATATTTAAATCATCCTTATCACTCCAAAACGTTTACATGCTAGTTCTAATACCGTCGTCATACGCTTAGAATCCTACACACATAAGGTTTCCAAATCTGGTCGGCAACAGACCATAGATCCGAACAAATAATATCATATATTGCAACATATAACATTTAGCATATAAAAGCATTTTAGGCAGCTTCCTAAAATATACTAGTGCTCGTGTCTATAATATAATAGACACATATCTCACAATCTCCACTTAGCATTCTAAGTTTGAGTTTAGAAATCCTACAAATTTCTAGTTTGCTTAAACTAATGCTCTGATACCAACTGTGACATCCCCAAAATCATGGCCAGAAAAGACCGGTTTAATTTATGCTTTTAAAACAATTTCAGAGTAATCCTTTGATTAAAAGAGTTGCGGAATTTGTTCCCAAAACAAAATATGATAAATAAAGTTTATCAAAGCATTTCATCAAGAGATGCATTTTCATTATATAACAATATTCGGGATTTCATGTTCTGATAAACAGACCAAAAGCATAAACAACAAAAGATAGACCATACAACAGTTACATATAACAACTGGTCTAATATCAAAAGATCTTGATAAGTTATCCAACTTATGCTCTCGCGCCATTACCTGTAATACAGCAAAACTGAGTGGGTCAGGCTTGGGAGCCTGGTGAGCATATAGGGTTTTCAAACCACAATAAAGAATTATATTTAATTTCACCAACCAACAATAACCCGATTACCCATTCCCGTTATCCTCACTTTACGTCCCTAAAACAACATTTATCTCAAGGGACCGAATCTTGGATTTTCATCGGGGCGGACATTACTGCAAAGGGGTTTCCTCAACAGTAGATGTCCTAAAGGCAACCATGATGGGGATAGAGTACACTGGTGAACACATCGTTCACAACACCTACAGGTTATGAGCCTGCTAGCATCCCACAGGACTGTCTAGAAAGAGTCTGTGGTCGTTATCCATACTCCGCTGAATGACTAGATCAACACCAACAACATCGAGGCCTCCCATCTGTTTATCACACATCAACTATCTACCCATGTTCTACCCAACATATTAGTAGATAAAAATATATATTTTTATGCTTAGTTTAAAACCTGTATAGCATTCTCATTTAATACATATTACAAACAACAAATGAGACACATAAACATAACACGTATTTCATAGAGAATAAATCATATCTATGAGATAGAAGAAAGTGAATATACATTCACACATATAACAACAAAATATACACATAACACATATTTCGTATAAAATACTTCATAATTATGCGTTAGAAGAAAGTAACTACACACTCACTTGTTCAGAAGATGATCGGACACCACTACTGCTTGTAGAAGTAGTATTCTTCGGTAGATCTGGAAGATCTTCACAAAAACCGGGCTTCTCGCGAGCAGAGCTTCTGCTCGGGAATTGCACTTCTCGGGATCTTCAGGGCTTCGGGACTTGCTTCGGGGCTTGGGAATGATATCGGGGCTTCGGGGTACAAGTTTCATGCAAAACGATGCAAAACGGGAGAGAGAGAGAGAGAGAGAGAGAAGAGAATTTGGGCAAAAGGATCGGCTGCTCTCGCATTCCTTTTATAGAGGCTGAAGCCTCGCATTACGTTGGGCGTAATGCTCCAGTACGCGGGGCATACTCCGGATTCGTCATCGCTTACGTCATCGAAGCTCTTGAGTGCTAGGCGGTGCATGCATCGAGGTACGCTGGGCATACTCAACTACGCTGGGCGTAGTTCGGATCAGATTGCTGACTCCTTCGGATAACCATCCCAATTAAAGATTAAATAATTAATATTAATTATTTAAAAACTTCGGAAATTCATATCTTCTTCATACGAACTCCATTTTCGACGTTCTTTATGTCCACGCGTAGGTGAGACTACGCTCTACAACTTTCGTTTAGGCTTCGTCGGCTAATCTTGAATTTATATTTACTATTTATTTTTAGTAGGTCGGGACAGGAAAACTCTGTTATAAATTCATAACTTCTTCATTTGATGTCCGTTTTAGTCTATCTTTTCACTAATGCACTACTATCAACGAGATCTTCGATTCTCGTTTAGATTGTTTCGACCAACAATCACTCGATCTCGAATTCGAGTTTCGGGCTGCATACTGCTAAGCTGAAACTTAGAAAAATCATAACTTCCTCATACGAAGTCAGATTTGGGCATTCTTTTTATGCATGCTCTCGGTTTAATGAAGTCTACGAATTTCTTTTAGGTCGCTAAGGCTAAATATCACTCTAACGTAATTTTCACTTTTTACGTCACTCAACGTTGTCGGTTCTGTCGCAAAACTTCGACTGTTCATAACTTCTTCGTTATAACTCGGATTTCGGCATTCTTTATATATTCAGAAAACTCGTTTCAACTACTACAACATTATCCATAGATATTGGTTTTATCTAATCTTTCATTTTGACGCTTATTTTCATTCTTAATTAAATTAAAACACACAATTAAGCACAAAACACATAATAGTCAAATAATACACTTCTATTATTTCAAAACAGAATACAAAGGTTAACCTAGACTATTATATCAACATTAATGACAAGCCCAGAAACATAGGCGTTACAGATTAGATTACTTCTTGAAAAGGATTACAAGATTTATTTAAACTAAATTCCTATTACAGCAAGCCATACACCCTAATACTACTCATTTATCTCCTTCAGCCTAGTACTCCAGACAAGCAGCTTCAAATTCTCGCCCTCTTGTTTCCTCATCAAGCCCCATAAAATATGCGATTGCTTTTGGCTTTGGTGGAGTATTTGGCTTGACAACTTCTTTCTACTTTGGGAAGTCCTTCATGACATGCCCTTCCTTCTTACATTCAAAACACAGTCTTCCGTCGTACTGACACTCATCCAAATAGTGGCCAGGTCTTCCGCACCTGTAGCAGGTCACTTCCCTTTTGTATTGCCCGACATGCTTCTTCTTGCATTTATTGCACCACTTTGCTTCATTACTACCGCCATACTTCTTGTCGTTAAGTTCAAACCTAGAGATTTTACTTTCCTTATCGGACATTGAGCGTCCTTCACCTCTCCTTTCCTTGCCAACCTCAGTCTTGTCGCCAGTCCGCTACTTGATCACATCTTCCACAAACTTTTCTTCCCAGACGACTGCTTCAAAGGTAGGTGCCTTCTTAACTAGAACAGTATACTCCTATGGTAGCCCTTTAGCATACCTATAAATCTTGACTAGTTCGTTCAAGAAAATGCACAAGTCGAAATCCGTCTTATCGGTGAAGGCATTGGGATACTCTTCCACAATCGAACTCCCCTTTGTAACACCGTAAAAATTTGCAACCAATTTAAACATTTCAAAAACAACCATATTCATTAAGTTATTACAAAAAGGTTTTCAATTCATTTATTATCAGAGTATCCCAGAAACATCAACATAAAATTGAGGAGCGGTACGATCACGCCTTCACCTTGCCGCGATCTCCTGAAGTACCTGAAATAATACACTGAAACTGTAAGCCCGAAAGCTTAGTGAGTTACCCCCAAAATACTACATACAGCACATACGCCCTTCCAGGCCATAACAGCACGTACGCCCTTCCAGGCCATAACAACACATACACCCTTCCAGGCCATAACTCCATAGGATCTTCCGATCCATATGTCTCAGGGGATTTCCATCCCATAACTCTATTGACCTTCCATTCCATACTTTGTTGACCTTTCGGTCCATATCATCTTGACCTTCCGGTCCTTACCATACATAGCATACATAGCACATACATAAGTATCATCTTAACCTTCCGGTCCTTATCATACATAACATACATAGCACATACATATCATATAACCGCATATAACATGATGACCTTCCGGTCCATAACATACTGCTCATATCATGACATAACACATACATCTCTCATAACATCTAACAACATATATCTCATACTCTTCATAGCACATAAGACCTTCTATAACATGATGACCTTCCGGTCCATAACATACTGCTCTTATCGTAACATAACACATATAGCTCTCATCACATCTAACAACATATATCTCATACTCTTCATAGCACATAAGACCTTCCGGTCACACATATACCATCCTAACTATCAGAATACCGACCTTAACCAGGTCCCTAACGTATACCATCCTAACTACCAGGATGCAAACATAGCAAAGAAATAACATAACAACAATACCCGGATTTTTGTCCGATAGAGAGCCTGCCTTGGTGCCGTAGACCCTATCGGTATAGTGAGGATAACTCACCTGCAATTGCCGACTGAAGAATAAGATCATGCTGCTCCTACCACCGACACGAACTCCACCACTGAACATTACCAAATAACCAAATCCAATAAATACCAATAATTACCAAAATACCCCTGGAAGTCAACTGGTCAACCCTTGGTCAAAGTCCAAGTCCTCAGTCAAAGTCAACCTTCCTGGTTGACCCTACTCGTCGAGTCAACCCGTTGACTCGTCGAGTTCCCATACTCAAAACTCCCATATCACGACTCAACTCGCCGAGTCGCCCCAAGACTCGTCGAGTTCAACAATATCTGATTCCCATCCTGCTCAACTCACTGAGTCGTTCCTCGACTCACCGATTCACGGCTTAACCAGAAAAGGTTATGGTTCCACGACCAGACTCGCCGAGTCCAAGAACAGACTCGCCGAGTCTAAGGCAATCTTCAACAGACTCGCCGATTTGTTCTTCCAACTCGCCGAGTCCACACGTCACATCTTTATTCAGATGATCACAGGCCATTCCATTGCTTCCAATACATAGATCTGGACTGCTAGGGCCAGATTCACACGTAAAGTTTCCAACTTTACGTGCATGCAAGGCTCAACAAGCTCTAATCAAGCTAAAATGAAGGTTTAAGGCAAGGACACTGTCAATCAAGCCGCAAAGCTATCACTTTCCAGATTCATGAGTCAAGACCAGTCTAGATCGGGAGTAGCAACCCCAGATCTGAACCCAATACTCGAAAAGAGACTCATATATGACAATTTGGCCCTAAAACTTCATCCATGAGCAATCAAAGCACAATAATGTCAAGGCAACAACTTTTTACCTTCAATCGGATGCCAACAAGCAAGGAGATCAGATCCACTTAGCTCCTCTATGATCCCATCAACTCTTGCTTCAAGTATCCTTCTTCTCCAAGCACCAAAACACACTTAAATCCTTCTCACTCTAAAATTAGGGTTTGAAATTGATGGAGAATGCTTCTGGACATCAAATGGAATGCTAAAGAGGCTGGGGTGGGGGCTTAAGGTTCCTTATATAGGGCGAAAACCCTAGGAATTAGGGTTTCTCATTCCAGCACGGACTCGTCGAGTCCAGCCTCCGACTCGGAAAGTCTGGTCACTTAACATGTGCCCGACACACGCTTAGACTCGGCGAGTTGCAGCTCCTACTCGCCGAGTTCCTCTTTTCCAAACTTACACTTTACCCCCCTGAACTCTTGATTCTGACTTGGGATGTTACACCCTTCTTCTAGTTCAGGAATTGGTTCTCCAACTCCAGTATGTTCTGAGTAAAACAATACTTTCGTTTGAAATACACTAGGAATTCTATCCATGTCGGTAACAATGGCTCGTTTGGGATTAATATCTTTCCCAATGTGCCCCACAAGCAAACAGTTCAACCATTAAATTGTCTCACTGCGTAGGTGGTTTGCAACTTTCCTGGGCAACCACAGGTAATGAAAGTATGCTCCATCTCTAATCAGATAATAGCATTTTAAACAAGAAACCTAAGGCATGCTATACTCCTAACCATATAGAAAATAAAGCAAATAGAAGCACATCTTATCTTAAAGTGAACTAGTTCTTGTGTCAATTCAGGTGTACTACCTAAAATATAATAGACACACATCTCACGATCATCGCTCAGAATACTACGTTTAAGTCTAGAAATTACCTAAATTTATGGTTCACTTAAACTAATGCTCTGATCCCAACTATGACATCCCCAAATTTACGACCCTTTTAAAACTCTTTAATTATGCTTACTTAAATCAGAGTTCGTTTATATATGCAAAATTAGTCCCGTAAAAGTATTTTCAAAGAAATTTTTTTCATTGATTATAAATATTTTGTGATGCCATAACTGATACAAAACATAAGCATAAACGGCCTTACATCAATATTCTATCAGCCTACGAACTTCATTAATATCACTGCGGATAATTATATTATCTATCAGTATCTTCATATCGTTACCTGTGATACAAGAAACTGAGTGGTCAGGTTGGGAAACCTGGTGAGTACATAGGATTTTCAATCCACAATATTATAATTATTAATTATCATTCAAATAACCCCATTTACACCACTCCTATTATTTTCACTCACCAATCCTAATATGATGATCTCGAGGGATCTTTCCTAACAGACCTTTATCAGCAAACATCTAAAATTCCTAGGTAATTAGGCATGACAATATACTAATACTTTGGGTAAACATGGAAAAATAGTAGTGCATTAGTACTTTGGATAGTCACAACAGGCACGATAGTACAATAGTACTTAGGATAGGAACAATAATATCAACGTACTTGGGATAGGCATAGTTGTACAAAAGTACTTGGGATAGGCACAGTAGTACAAAAGTACTTCGGATAGGCCCACCAGTACAAAAGTATTTGCCGTAGGCACAATAAACACGACATATTATTTTGCACGACTTTCACTAACCTATCATAACCACTATCCTTTAGAGCCCTATCACAACCTCTCATTTGTTATTTCACACATCACTTCACTACCCAAATCATATTATTAAGTATACTAAATATATGGAAAAATCATATTGTACAACAATATTAAACACAACAAAGACATCACACATAACAATTAAGCATTTATAATACCTGTATTTATCTGTAAGCAGAAAGTAACTATGCACTCACTTGACTTAGGTGAATGACTGGAAAGTTGGATAACGCTTCGCCTCAGAACTTGGATTTTCTTTTGATATGACCAAGGTTCAACTATCTCGAAGTCTTAGTTTAATATCTCTTATGATTTATTAATAGTCTAGATTCCTCAATAATCCTAATGTCTACTGATATATAGCTAATAAGAGACAACTAGGTGGGATCATATCGGATGTAGGGTCTGTTTGGTATAAAAAGTATACTGTTTGGAAATCCCACATTAAACACCTCACTAAATCCAACCTAAACATCATCCTCGTAAGTAGGTCAATCAGTATAATGACTTGGAATCACTGATAAATCTTATTTATAGGTTCATAATAACAACTTATAACTATAAATATAAGTTACATTGAAAACGAAAAAGTATAGCTTAACTTACTGAGATTTTTGTGAAAATCTAGAAACTATGCGGACGGAACTCCGAAGCCAAAACCTTCTATTTGCTAGACCCCTAGACTCCTCAAAACCTTGCTAAAATACCCTAGGAAACTACAAAAATCGTACTTAGGAAAAGAAGAAAAGGCTAGAAAGTGTTTGGGAAGAACTGTGAGAGAAAATCAATGATTTTAGCATCTACATATAGAGAACATAGGAGAGCGCGCCACACGGATCGACCTTGCTAGCTCCTCCAGTGCCCTGCCACGTTTTAAAATTCCATTGTCCACCTCGCCGCCTTCTAGAACATGCCACGTGCCGCGATACTATGGAACCACATGTCATACCCATATCATGCCACATCATTACGTCTCTTGGAGGAAAGGAAGGGCCGACTTGCCACGTGTCGCTATCTGGCACTGCTAAGACATCAGTGCACGTCAGCCACCACCTACACGCAAATTCCCAAAATTTTCAAATGGCATAACTTCTTCAGACGAGCTCCATTTTCGGCGTTCTTAATATCCCCGGAAAGCACTCGACGAGATCTACAACTTTAATTTATACTCGATTGGCTAATTTTAAGTTTATTTTTAAAGCAATAATTTAAACAAGTTTAGACTATTAAAATCTTTTTAAAAATTCATAACTTCTCACACGTTATCTATTATTGACTGTCTTTATATCGCTGGAATCATATGGAAGAGATATTCAACTCTCATTTAGATTGTTTTTCCGAACAATCAACCGAACTCTACTTCGGTTTCTAAGTCGTATACTGAAGCACTAAAACTTTGAAAAATCATAACTTTCTCTCGCGAAGTCTGATTTGGACGTTCCCTATATGCACGTTGTCGGTCTAGAGGCTGCTACGACTTTCTTTTAGACCTCTTAGGCTAAAAATCAATTTATTAAATTTCACTTTTTACGATACACAGAGTTGTGTTGTTTAATCATAAAACTTGTTTAAGATTATTTACCCTAAATAACCGTCTACCAAAAAGTCATTGGCTTATAATAAATTATTTTCCTAGCTCGAATTCGTGGGTGTTACACAGTGTTTAAAGGCCTAAGTACTCTTTTTCCTAGATATATCTCCTAGTATCTCTTTAAGTACCCCTCCTATCAGTCGAGGAAGAACTTCTATTAATACTAACTATTATCGGACAAAATACGATAATATGTTGCAGGATCAAATCGTCAGTCGACTGGAAGGTCTGACACAACAAATGTGGGACTCGTACAAGATCTGCGCAATACCACCCAATAAGGTAGTCTAAAAACTATCAAATTCTAGGGTATTCAACCTAACATAGTTTGTCAAATAGATACTTAGCATTACCATAGGTTCTAAGCAGCATTTAATAGGTAAGTCCCTAGACTATAAGGCATCTTAGGTATCAGGCAATTCTAATCTATAATTCCTGAAAAGATCCTTAGCCTACATATTTGCATTCATTTCTAACAAATCATATACCAACTGATATAACAATATGGTTATTTTGGGAGTCACTTTTCCTCTTTATATAATTTCTTTTATATAAAGTTTTGTTTAAGATATTCATATCCTTAGTTTGAGTCTGATCAAATGGGTGTTCATTTAATTTGCTCAAACCAGGGCTCTGATACCAACTTGTTATGTCCTGAAATTCAAGGCAAAGTTTTTCATTTTATTTATTAAAATATACGTCTTAGAAGACCTTACAATTATTACAATATTAATTATAAAAGAGTGTTTCAGCAGAAAATGTTATACAAGAACTTAGAAAAGTTATTCAACAACTTAAAAAAGTTATTCAACAACTTAAGTCGAGGCATAGTGAATTCCCTCAAAATATTCCACACCACAACATATATACAATGCATACACATAATGGCCTTCAACATATATTTGTTCAGCCCGTTGGCCTTCAGCATAAAGTTGGTCCGCCCCATTTTACCTACATCATATAATTGGTCTGCACCTTGTCCATTAGCATGAAGCTATTCCACTGGAGTCTACTGGCCTTCAACATGAAGCTTGTTTGCCCTCAACTCCCATATAATATATTAACACATATAACAAGCAATGTTCCAACATTACATGAAACTATCTAGCCTAATTGCCTAAGTGTGTACTACACACAACTATATCCTAACATCCAGTTGATACATAACAAAGTATACAATATAGTGAGATGAACTCACCTGGACAGTTTCTCAAGGAATAAACAGTTAACTGAACAATTCAGCTGACCAGTAGCACTCTAACGATGATTAACCTATATTAATATAGTTTATTAGTTCTTATGGGAATATGGTAGTGTAGGATAGACCTATTACTAATCTCAATGAATACTGAGAGTTCAATCAAGTAAGGACCAGCCTGTCCGGACAGTTGGGAGGCATGACCATTTCAACATATAGTCTTTCTAGAATCCAACAACCAAGCCAACATGACTATTCTATACACCTCTCCCGTAAGTAGATCAATCAATATTATGACTGGAATTACTAATAAATTTTATTCATACATTCGTAATACTGACTATGAATAAAATATAAGTTACACTTAAAAGCCTGGTATGTTGGATTAATGTCTAAGTCCATAACTATAATTGGTAAGACTTGACCCGACCCGGCATGGTCCATTTGGGTTGCATGGCATCATGCATTTGGATAGACTAAAATGAGAGAAATAACAATTAAGGTTGGTTAACGTATTATAAGTTCTAATATATTAATAAGATTATTTAATTATTATTGATCAAGAATTAATCTAGGATTAATTAAGTGATCAAAAGAAGACTTATTAAATATATGGGTTGATTGTGTAAATCATCCATACTTGTAGAGTGGGTTAATGCTCCATGGATTGTCAAGTTGGGCTAAAACCCACAAGATGCTCCATGGATGCTCCGTGGTATATTTGAACCCATGGATCCAAGGAAATGGAAAGCCATGACAATTAGGGTTTACCCTAATTGTCACTAACTATATAAGCATCTTATTGTTGACAAAATCGGCACTAGAGGATGTGTGGAAAGGCTAACCGATTTTCATGAAGTTTGTATATTCTCTCAAGTTATTCCAAGTATATTTGGTGTTGTGTGAACCATTTGAGGTGTCACACTTGGGGCACTAGGCACTCAAGCATCATGAAGACATTCTACATCAAAGAGATATGTAATTCTAACTTGAGATATTCATAGGAATCAATGTTATTATGCTAGTTAGGATGAATACCTTGGAAAGTTCATATATTTTCATGTATAATAGAGAAAACATAGAGAAAACATAGTTAGGATGAATACCTTGGAAAGTTCATAGTTGCATGTACCCTTAGGAGTGTTAGAATGCTCAAAACCCAACAGTGGTATCAGAGTGAAAGTCCCCAAAGAGCCTAGGCTTGTTTTCTTGTTATACTTGCTTAAACTGCTTAAAAATCGAATTTTGGTGTTTTCTGCATAGTAGACTCGCCGAGTCCAAGGCAAAAAGCATCCAACTCGTCGAGTTTGTTCATGCACTTGACGATTTGGACCCCTAAACAACATATATTCGACTGTTTTCGCTGGAATTGGACTAGGAACATTACCCTAAGTTGTTTTTGGACATATAAACATATTTTTGATGTGCTATTGTTCATACTAATCCAATTTCAAAGATAATTGTCAATAGATTCATGTTTTGTATTAGTTTAAGTGTTATGCTAATTACATGAAAAAGTTTGATTCCAATTATCTTGTTCATATGAGTTGCTTAGATTAATCAAAAAGGTTGATTGATTATGTGTCTTTGATCCATTTTAATCTAAGAATTGATTCTAAAATGTGTTTGTGTAACTTGTCCTCAAGTTACATGAAAAGTCACGTTAAAGTTTCTTAAAACTCATAAAAGTTGGCAATGGTTACAAAATGAAGAGTCTTGTCCTCGTTAAATGGTTTTATGACTCCATAACTTGTCCTCAAGTTATGGAGGTTCAAAAGTCACTTCATTAAATCATTAAAATGTGTAACCTTAATTAGTTCCATAAGTTACAAATAATAAGAGTTACATTCTTTAATTGTTTAAAGTCTTCCATAACTTGTCCTCAAGTTATGGAACTTGAAGAGTTTTTAATTAAAACTACTTTAAACACATAAGTTATGGAATTAATTAGTTTTGAATATTTTCAAAACTTGCCCTCAAGTTTTGGAATTTGAAAAGTTTTCTCTTATGAATACTTTAATTCCAAGTTTAGCCCTTAGAATTTTAAAAGTTAAAATTCAACCCTTATAATTTATAATATTATAAGTTAATAATATATATATATATATATATATATATATATATATATATATGTATATATGTATGTATAAGAGCAAGTCAGTCTTACCATTAATAGGACTCATTCACGACGCCGGTCTATAAGGGGGTATAAGGTTGTTCTCTATAAAATGGCAACTTAATGGGTGTCCACTCTCACCCACCGCTTCCTTGACTGGTGGAGGGTCGTTAGCCGAACGGGTAGGACAAGGACTATAATTCTCCCTTCATTAAAAGTATTAATGATAAATACTAAGTAACTAAACCTTTTATAAATACCCAATCTTAGTTAATTAGGAAAATTTGAATAAGATGCTAACCCATGAAATTACACTTTGCACTTTGTTGAAGTCGGTTAGTGCAGCGTGTGTGGTTAACCGACACACTAACTTGTATTTAACAAGGTAGGCAAAGGGTAACTCACTACTAGAAAAACAGCCTTTTACGACGCTCATTGCGCGTCGTAAAAGGCTCAGACGACGCGCAAATGCGCGTCAAGGAAGGCCCTGTCATAAAGAGAGACGACGCGCTTTTGTGCGCTGTCTATAGACGACGCGCATTTACGACGCTCGTTTACGACGCGCAATTACGACGCTCGTTTATGACACGCATTGCGTATCAAGGAAGGCCCTGTCATAAAGGAAGATGACACGCATTTGCGTGTCGTAACCTTACGACACGCATGTTAATGACACGCAATGCGTATCAAAAAAGCCCCTGTCAAGAAAGGCCATGTCATAAATGAAGATGACACACATTTTTGCGTATCATAATTTTAAATTTTAAAAAAATATATTATTTATAGATTTACTAATTTTTAAATTAAATTTTGTATTTAATGTCTCATAATAGAATATAAAATATCATATACAAAAAATACAATCCATTGTATAAAATTTAATGTCATACAAATAATCGTTCCATGGAAAGATAAAACAAATCAATAGTTGTAACAAAAATTTACAAACTAATTAGATACAAGAAATATAAAAAAAATATACCCTCAAATGGGAGATAGTCAAAGTCTAATCTCTACGAAGGTGGTGCTTTTAATAATCCAAGAAGAAGTCTTTGAGTAGCACATGGACTAGCAATAGCATAGTACCTATGGAAGAGCCTTGCATAAGGCTCTAAAGCAGGAAGCCTTGCAACAAGATGCTCATCCATGGATGTTGTTGGAGGAGGAAGTAATAGAGCAGGAACAACAGCTGCAGGGACCGAGTAGCGATTTATAAGTGAACCAAATTAGAATTGAAGGGGAAGTACATTGCTATTAACTGCAAATAAGATGAAATTACAAACTAATTACATACAAGAAATATGAAAAACTTGAAATCCCTGAGATTAATAGTTCTAACAAAAGCTTCACATGAGATACATACAGTTGGACCAGTAAGAAAGGATGTTCCCGAATCGACAATAGTAGCTAGCACAAGAACACGTACACGATTACTTCTGCTAGAATTCACAACTATAGTTGCAGGCTTGCTCCTTCTTCTGAACTCATCTCTTGCAGCCATTGCTCTAAGCCTAGTCTGAATAGATACAACAACTCCTTGTAAATGCTTGTATGATGTTCTTCCTGCACCTCCTTAAATACTTTTAAAGGACATGAAAAACTTACCTACCAAAGGAAAAGCCAAGGGCATGAGATTCTCTGTTCTAATGGACGTAATAATGTAAATAGTAAATACCATTTCAAGATCATTTTCTATATCTACCTTGTCAAGGATAACCACAAAAGATCAAATCTTGATAGAAGTGTTGGAGGTAGATTTATGTTTTCAGTTGGAGTTCTGCGTAAATAGTAAATACCATTTCAACATTTATACATTTCTAGATATGTTGTAAAGTCTAATGGAGTCAATATTACTGAAGTGCTCAATTTCAAGACTTCGTGCACTATAAAACGTTTTTATGACTATATTTGATCCAATTAAATCAATATCCCAACCATAAAAAGGTATAAATATACTATACTAAGATGATATGTTATGGTCGTTTAAAATGTCTCATTACTGCAACTATTGTAGTAAAATTGTCATCAGTTAAAACCATGTTTGAAGCACTCTAATTATAATGATTAGTAATTTGTTATATTATAACCATAAAGCAACATAAGAAAGAGTTGACTAGTCAAAAAGTCAGAAAATATACCTTTGCAACTGTTGTGCCTAAGCCCATGGGAATTCCTATATCTGCCTTCTTTAATGTAGGTGCATCATTTACCTCATCTCCAGTCATGGCAACCTTCAAACAAAAATTCATTTACCAATTCTCAAAATGATTTTTTTTTAAATTGTACTTAGAATAAATAGGGTATTAGGGTAAGGTAATGAGTAATGAATGCTAGTCTTACATTGTACTGCAGTATATAGAATGATGAATCACTGGAAATTGCTAACATATCACCATTGTCTGCCCAGTAAAGGTTTTGGAAACATATATAAAAATATTATAATATCACTTATATGTTCATGTTGTTTACATCTAATTAAAAGAGGTAAAAGTTGGTTACCTGGACATTGACATCAATCCTTTGAATCAATCTGCACTCTGCCCAATCATAAAAACATATAAAATCATTTGAGCGCATGAAATTCTCTTTTTTACCACTGATGATCCTTGCTTAACTTATATTGTCCCCCTGCCCTTGTTCCTGGTGTGTCAACGGTGGGCCTAAACAAAGTGCCTATTCAAAAACCGTTGCATTTATCGAGAAAGTGAGAGTAATAATCAAGTTGGAAATGTTCAAATATTACAATCATACCATACCTGAAGGAAGCTCTTTTTTGATGTTTGACTTTGACTTATGGATGCTGAAGCCCCATACCACATGTGACTGCTAGGGGGACCACAGTGTACCTGAGAAGCAGGAGTTTTCCTAATTCTTTCATCAAGCAATTTCAATACCTTTCCTTGAGAAGAAGGAAACTCATGCACAAATGTGGAGTGACTTCTGCTAGTTGAGTCAACTGAATCTCTATGAGTTTCTGATACATTATTTTCAACTTGTATATTAGAGCTTGATTCCAGTGTTAAGTTGCAGTCCACCAAACCACCTGAATTTGACAGATCTCAAATCACAAATAAATGTCTCAATAAAAGAGCCGAGGAACATGTTTACTCACTAACCTCCAAAGAAGAGGTATACTTTGACTTTGAAATGTCATAACAATTCATAGAAAATATGTGTATTTGTTATAGAATCTAATATATTTTTTGTAATAAAAAAGATTTCTTCCGATTGTGAAAAGTTGGTAGTTCGTCTATTTGATTCTACCTCATCTTTTTTTGGGGGTGGACTTTTTGGTTGGATGGAATGAAAAAGAAATTGAATGGAATGGAAAAAAAAACAATGTAATGGAATGGCTAATTAAATTCCATAATTATGTTTGGTTGGCTTATAGGAATGCAGTGAAATTTCATATGATTTTCTACACCATACTTTTTTAGTTATTGTTAATGAACTTTTTATTTATAAAAATAAAATTAAACATAATAAAGACTCATTAAAATCCAGATAAAATTATAATTAAAAAAAATCATAGAGTAAATTAAATTTTGGTCCCTGAGTATTAGCTAATTAAAGTTTTCTTTTGCATTTTTGATCCTTTTTTAAGGTTTTTGTAAAGCTTTTTGTCCTTGTTCCAAGTAAAATGGCTATACTATATTAGTGGGAGCAAAAGTGAAAAACTCAGTTATACTCAAGGACCAAAAGCAATAAATATAGTAAGTAAGTAAATAGAAGTCCCTTTAACTTTGTTCTTTAATTGCAAACATATACCATGAAATCCTCTCTAACCATTACAAAACATAGTAAATATACTTAATAAAAAGTTCTTTAAATGCAATCTAATATCATGAAACTAACACTTGTAGGTTAAAGGTCAAATAAACTACATCAGACCTTAAATTTTTTATGCCACTTTTAGCATTGTAGTTACTATAACAGTGCCACTTTTAGCAATATACTTAAATTAAAAAAAACATCAGACCTTAAAAAGGTTAAAACTATAATTTATTTAAGTGCCCCATTTAGCAATGTACTCACAAAGTGCAATGCTTTAATAAGAAACATAAAAACAAACCAACACCTATGTGCGTACAATGAGACTTTATAACATCAAAACATATTTTTAACAAAAAAAAAGGATCAAAATAAAGTTTTTAAAGTTTAAGATTAATAAATAAAAGTAATTGAATGTACCTTGTAATTTATTGAAATGTGATGATGATACGTTCATCACACCAATCTCTCAAACTACGATATATTTACCTAGAATACCAAAATCAAGAAAAAATATTCTTCTTGACAAAAATTTATAGAAAAAATGCTTCTTATCTGACCAAAGTAAAACAAATCAAAAGTGCATCTTTTAGGTTTCAACAAAGTAAAAAAAAAAATAAACATAACTAAGTGAAGTCAAATGCAAAAGTGTATCTTTTACCACATACATTCTCTCTCTCTCTCTCTCTCTCTCTCTCTCTCTCTCTCCAACACAGTCAACTTTCACAAAAAGTATTGTTTAAATTCTCACCACACGACACAGACTTAAAACCCTTGTTTTAGACATTTATAAAGCTACCACTTACCAATCCCTTCATGAACAGATAAGTTGAGCCTGATAACATCCTTTGAATTGACCAAAAAGATGTCACCACTATAAATATGATTTGTGTTATATTTTCGTTTTTTTTGTTTTTTTACTAAAAATGGATAAATCAAATCACTTAAATAAAAATAACAAATAATTTATGGGAAAATAGATCAATTTGAGTTATATTTTTGTTTTTTTCTTATTATATAAAGAAATAATATAAAAGGATGGAAATTTATGAACCCACGGAGCGAAAAATGAAGTAGTGAAACAAAATGCTTATTTACCAATACATGGATGCTTAATGAGTAATGATTGCCACTTATTTAAATGCTTGTTTGTTTTGATCCGAAATATCAACAAATAATAATGTTTAGGAACTCTATATTATATATAAACTAAAAAATGGGAAAATAAAAAGTAATAACCTGTAGAAATGGAAGCACTAATTTGTTTGGATGTATTGTAGATATGACGGACAACTGACATTCATTTAATGAACCCTTCAACCAAAATTACAAACATGTTCTTCTTTCTTCAAGAAACTATATTAATACAACTAAATAACATCAGTCATAACCTAAAATGGATTCATTGTGGCATTTTACCAAACAGCTACTACGCATACTATGCAGTAAAACTCCATATCAGAAACAATTTAGAAACAACCAATCATATGAAAACAAACTTAAATTGAGATCTTTAGGTGTGATATAGAGAAAAAACAAACGGTGATGAAAAAACATCTACCAAAAGCATATTAATTGAGAATAAAAATAATGAAGCTTCAAATGATTTGGTTGTTTCTAATGGGGATATAGACTGGTATTTCAAATAGATAAAGTTGTAGTGATTTGAATAGAATTTTATGATTTGGTTGACATTTGAATTTGACTGTGATTTTGAAGATTCAAAACGAAAATGATAGAGCGTAAAATCGGCAAAAAAAACCCTTCTTCTTTTTTAAGATTATGTAGTAAGAGAGGAAGTATGAACCGTACGTTGCTATTAATATAAGATTCAATCTTTTTATCAGATAATGACCAACTATTTTCATCTCTTTTCACAAAACCCTAAGCGAGCATGTAGTGTGTGTGTGTGTGAGAGAGAGAGAGAGACCTTACTCATAAGCCGGTAACGCCTCACGACTGGTAAGAATTTATCATGTTCACAAACATTCATGTTCGTTGACATCAATACCCGAGCCACAAAAAAAATATTGTTTAACTATGAGTCAAGGAACCACTAAATTATATAGATGAAAAATAGTAAAATAATTGAGCTTTAATAAATCAAGGAACTAAGTGAGTATTTGTAGTCAGATTTGGTCTTGCTATGTTTTTCTATTTGTCCACCAAATGATCATCCAAAAGCGTCCTCAATTTGAATAGTGTATCATCACTAAAAGTATCAATATTAAACAAGGATGTTTAATTGTGAACAAAAGCAAAAAAAGAGGAAAAATACGAACTTTTCTTAAACCTTTTGCTTCAATTGACATGAGCACCTGCAACAACAATGTACGATAATTAGAAAAAAAATGTTAATATGTAGTAAACAAAAGGATCATAAATCATCTCCCTACCACATTAGAATCTTTTGTGCAACCATATGACGATGATTCACCAAATAACGTCTAAAATTCAAGGTATGTAAAATATTATTAGTTCTATAATTACCCATCTCACCACCTCCATCTTTACACACCCAAAAATGCAAGAAATTATTGTCCAGTCTCACTTGAGCATTTCATCGAACACCTCACGTGCACTTCATTACTTCAACTTAAATTAAACTTGAAACTAATAGATATCCCACCAACAAGTATATAACAGAGTCTAGATCACTAAGGAAGAAGTAAGTAAAGAAAAAATCTTTTTTTTCTCTTGTTAGTGGATGTCCTAGGCTGTTGAGAAATAGAAAGCTATCACCTTTGATTTTAGAATCAAAGCTTGATGTTAATGAAGTGGAACCAAATTAGAGTTCAATCATCTTGTACATCTTCCTGGTTCCACGATTTGGTTCCATACTTCTTGCAAATCGAAACCAAACTGTTGTGTAAATAACCAAAAATAAACAGCAAAATAGAAATATAAGTCAAAATAATTGAGTTGCTCACAGTCGATATCTGGAAGTCAATGTATTCGTGTTTGTTTTCGTCTGTAACTCAAATGTTTCTTCCACTAGAGACTTGATGGGAACAAATTCTCCAATTGATGAAGAATCAAAATCAAAACGCTAAATCAAATACCTTTACAGTTACTTTTGAGAAAGTACAGGGGAGAAGTAGAAAGATGAAGATGGAAGGAGACGACGAGGGAGGGTGGCAAACAGAGCGAAGAGAAGAGAAGGAGGTGATTAATAAGTCATAAAACCCTCAATCTCCAACGTTGTGAGTGAGAGGAAGGGTTTTTTTACCGGTGGGAAGGGTTTTTTGACCGAAGAATTTTGTGAGGTTTGGTTCGAAGCCCTAATATCTTTGTTGATTATGTGAAGACAGACCATATATGAAGATACAATATGGCGACATACCATATCTGAAAAAATTTGGGCAAAGTTATGGTTGGATCCGATTTAACTATAGATTTCAAAGTGGCCATGGAATTTGCAGAGCTTCATTAATTAGGTCTTGAAAAGGAGAAGGGTTTTCGGCCTGTAGGAGATGAGAACAAGGCGGGGGTTTAATTTTTTGGGATTTGATTTCCCCCCTTAGCTATTAAAGATGGACGCGCGATGAAAATTTTATAAAGCGACATTCTTAGACGATACGCCTTTTATGCTGAGTGCCCCCCGTGTTTTTTATTTTTTTGTTCTGATGCTAATTTTCAGGGCACGCAAAAATGCGCGACCTAAATCCTTTAAATTCTAGAAGAGATGACGTTATTTTTAGGGAACACACTTTTGCGTATCGCAAATCACTGCGTGTCATGGTTTGCATGTCCTTAAAGGCCTATATTCTAGTAGTGACTTAATGTTTATCATAGTATCGGTGGAGCGTGTGTGGTTAACCTCCACAACGATTAAGGGGTAAATATTAAGGATACCAAGTATATTTTCATGGTTATTCACACCTTGTTTTGTGATCCTCGACATCCCAGTCACAAAACTTGAAGGGCACACTCGAGATTGAAACATGCCATTGAACTGTTCAACGAATCTCAAAAGATCTAGGAGTTTCAAATCCAAGTAAAACCTAATTAATTTATTTCGTTTTTCATGGTGGAAATTGGTGAATCGTCATTCACCTACCTTCAAATATTCTATAGCTTGGATTACGAAATCCCTCTTCCAAGTTATAAAATATTGTGTTGGGTCCTAGCCTTAATATTTCATATTAGGTGTTATATTAAGGACTTTAAATCAACTATCTTGAATATCTCCCAAAAGATGTCTGGTTTAGACATTTATGATCTTCCCAAATCTCTTGAAACAAGCTTTTCTAAATAAAGATGATGTCCCATGGAAATCATACTTCTTTCACCTCCTCCAATTATTCTCCCTAACCCACAAGTTCTTGAAAAATTTAAGGTCACTCAAGCCCTATTGGCAAGCAAAGGTCTATGTGTGATCACATCATATTGACAAGCCGGGAGAGTTAGGTGTCAAATTCTAGAGGAAGTTGATGATCAATCACTTTCTAAGTCACATAGTGAGTTCCTTTGGGACACCTATAAAATAGACTATGACAATACCCTTAATGATCTTATCTATTTGCTAAGAGCAACTTCCTAGAACTTTATAGACATTAACAATGATGACATTGGATATCTAGTAAAGCTCTCTCTTCCCAATGGATTGGGATCGGCCATAGTCAACTCGGTTGACCAAATGGTAAAGAGAGAGGCTAAGTCTGAGATAGTCCCAATATCAAGGGTCCATTGCCAAAGGAAGGGGCATTGGTTGCGAAGCTGCCAAATTTACCTAAGGATGTTAAAGTCAATAAGTCTGACTCTACTTCAGGTAAAGTCCATTGTCTAACTCTATTAAGTTCCAACTTTGAGATTCTTATTACATGATGTGACTGGGTCACATGTTGGTGGTTATGAATCAAAGGAAAAGTGTAGAAACTTAAAAGAAGTATATGCAGATTCTGATCGCGAAGATGCATTTCACTCGCATGGTTCGGTGATCATAATTTTTGGGCTGTTACTTAAGAGTTATGATATATATTTCTTAGGAATAGATAACAACAAGTTTTCATATGGATTGTAAGGATAAGTTTTTCCGCAATGTCTTAAAATAAAAGGTAAATCTTTTGATTTTAGTTATTTTATGTATCCTTACAATGGTGTTTGTGGAAAATTGTTGCTTATAAGATTCCACTGATAGCAATATTGGAAAGTGAATTTGATCCTTTCATTTATTGTAATGTCTGAATTTACCAAATAAGGAAAGATTCTCGTCACCCAAGGTTTCAATTGGACCAAGACTTGGAATCACGCAAGTTGTATAGCATGATGGATGAGAACTTTCAAGCATTGGAAAAATTAAGACTAACTACTTGTTCACATGGATGTGTGAGTCAAGTAAATGACTAAGGGATCGAGTACACATTCTTGTGCACTGATTAAGTCCACCACAAAATATCGATAACATAATTCGTCATGATTTACTAAAGCTTAGTAAATATGGTTATACTTACATGCTTAAGCATAATTCTGAAGAATTGGAAAAATTTTAGTGTATGGCAGAACGAATGAGAAGAATCAAATTAGGCAGAAGGATAAAAGTTCTCAAATCTGAAAAGATGGGAGAGTACTTTAGTATCATGTTATATAATCATCTTAATGATTAAGAGACCTTATCACAATTCATCCTCTAAGTGCATTCTGATAGCTAAGAAGAGGAGCTATGAATTGTTGAAGTGGTCAAATCAAGAAGATGAGTCATACTTCGTTCCAAAACAAGTCTTAGAGCCATACTCCAAGACTGTAAGTTGAGTGACATATCATAAAGAAAGGTTTAAAACACTTATCAAATGTAAGAGTACAAGTTTTCTACTCTTGTACATTTGAAATTGGTAAGTTGTGATGTTTTGGATTAAACAAAGACCAACTTAGGCCAAGTGTGCGAAGTGTTTGTCTTGATAAAGAATCTGCACTATCTCTTGAATATTTGGAAAGATAGTCTTATATGTCAAGAGGACAGTAGGAGTCTTAAAGATCCTGAAAAGAATTTCAAGATCTAATCAAGAATAAAAAAAATTTAGTTTAACACTAGCACACGACGTGAGGTTTATAACCTATTGTGTCGACATATTTCTATTTCTGTGCCCATTCCAGTTAAAGTTGGCTTTGCATATGAGTCCTTAGATTTCTTAATTGGTTGCATAACAACATGGAAGCAATGGCAGGCCCTTGAGCTGCTAGGTGGCAAGAAGCTAAGACTGCACAAGTTCAATCCATAAGTGTTTGGATTTGTCAATAACCTTGTCTTGTGATTATGGTTTTGACAAATTCACATGGATAGGAACACATACACCATAAAATCTAAGTGTCATAAGGTTTATCTCTGATTCATGAAAATGATGGTGAGGAAACACTTTCACTAAGTAGATTTTAACAAGATAGAAATTGTGATATTTGCATTCTCAAAGTTGTTAGTGGAGCATGTGTAGTTAAACGGCACACTAACAAGGACTTGTGAGAAATGACAAAGGTCTAAACAATTGAGACTATGATTATGGCATCCCTTTTCATAGTTCTTAAAATTGTTTAGACACACCTGTGAGCTATCTAAGATAAGGTGTATGATATTGATAAAGTTTTATAAAAGCAATCTAGTATCATAAATCTGAACTTTGGTAAGAAAGTCAATAAAGTATTGTTTTTCTAGAAGTTCAGCTGATTTCTGAGTACATGTCAAAGCTAGTGGGAGCATAAGTGTTATGCTAATAATCATCATGTTAGTGGGAGCATGATAATTATGATAAAGGTTTCAAGTTAGCAATGTTAATTATAGAAAACAAAAGGTTTCAATTGGGAAAAAGTTGTTTTGCTATAATTAAGGGAGAGGAAATTATACTTCATCTCAAATCTAAAAGCTTAGATTGAGGTTTTAATCGTATTTAGTAAATGATATATATATATATATATATATATATATATATATATTAATTTCATGTTGGAATGGCTCAACATAAGGAAATTCTATATATGAGTCTATTATTTGCGTTCTAAAATTCGATTATGATTACAGAATCCCTTTTCATAATCTGAAATTATGAGAACTTGGCAAATAGAAATATTGTAGCAAAAGGACTGGTCTAGTATCATGTCTTTATGTGAGACATCATGAATCATGTCCCATATGCTTCGGATATAGGATCGATTGCATGTGCTATAATATTCATCCTTTCTAAATTTTCCAAATGCCTGGGGCATTAAGAAGGGAAAAGGTCTAGAATTGGATATGACTAAAAGTATTAGGCAATTGTTGAGGACAATCTAAGGTTTACAAAAATATTGGTTGCTCAGGGACAATTGGAAGTATAGTGTTAATTGTTGGAAGGACCATATTGACATATTCTGGAAAAAGGCAACTCTTGTTCAGAAGCGATAGTCAAAAGGGGAATATGGAAATGATCCCATAGGTGGAAGTTGTTCAATAAATATGTGTAAGATTAGGAAACTTAATGCAAGAAGGATGTTTCCAAGGAGTTGATATCCTTTGGAATGCTCAGTAATGTTTGTTTTCAAGTCTTTGTGACTTTGTGCATCATCATTACAAGAGGATCCATGCATATAAGTTTAGAATCTAACAGATTTCAGTAAATGCCATGAATTTGGAATTCTTGCATTTGCAGTAAGGAATTGGGAGTGTGAAAAGAGAATCATTGGAATTATGTTCAATTGATCCATTTCACAAAGTAAAGATCATAGACAAACTTAGTATGCATACTTGGTGTATGGCATGACTAGTGTTTAGAAAAAACATAGTGTACATGCTTGGAGCATGGGACAACTAGTGTTTTTAATTCAAGTAGAAAGTTGATAAAACCGAAACAATGAATAATGAGTAATCAGTGTACTGACTAAGTTATTCAAACCATCCATGGTCGATCATATGTTGGAAGTAGATATGAATCAAGACTGTCATGGGTTGGCTTGTAGAGGTCCAAGTTGGTGGACAAAGTTGTGTTACAACACTCATGAGTGCTCATAAGTTTTGAGTATTGGATTCAACCCACGGATATTTGAATCAGTTCATGGATTTTATCACGAGTGATCATGAGACGATAATATCTTATATTCTTCAAAAGATATGAGTTGTTACTATGAGTTGGTTATACATTGATTGCACGAAAACGCATTGGTAACTCGATGTTATAAAACGTGCCTTTGTGTATGATTCAACAAGTAGTAGAACACGCCATATGAGTCGAAGTTTATCCATTCCTTTTACCTTCGGGATAAAAGAGATATCTGTGGGCCCCTCGATGATTTGGTGATGAAAAATGTAAGTGATCGGTCGGGCATGGACTGATTTGATTTGTTTAATTAGTCAGTCGTCATAAATCGGAAATCGGAAAACAACAAATGGACAGAGAGAATGATTATAATCCATGTCTCAGTCCATATGATATCTAGAATGTGGGAATATATGATCCCTTATCTAATGGACAAGTCATTGACAAAGGTCAGAGATCATCGGCAAGGTCAGAGTTCGACAGAAGCTTTTGAGAGCTACGATTGCCAGTCGGTTCTTGAAGTCATACTTGCAATAATAGTTTTAGACTTATCCAAGTGGGAGACTGTTGGATTAATGTCTAAGTCCATAACTACAATTTGTAAGACTTGACCCGACCCGACATGGTCCATTTAGGTTGCATGGCATCATGCATTTGGATAGACTAAAATGAGAGAAATAACACTTAATGTTGGTTAATATATTATAAGTTCTAATATATTAATAATATTATTTAATTAGTATTGATCAAGAATTAATATAGGATTAATTAAGTGATCAAAAGAAGACTAATTAAATATATGGGTTGATTGTGTAAATCATCCATACTTGTATAGTGGGCTAATGCTCCATGGATTGTCAAGTTGGGCTAAAACCTACAAGATGCTCCATGAATGCTCCGTGGTATATTTGAACCCATGGATCCAAGGAAATGGAAAGCCATGACAATTAGGGTTTACCCTAATTGTCACTAACTATATAAGCATCTTATTGTTGACAAAATCGGAACTGGAGGATGTGTGAAAGGGCGAGCCGATTTTCATCAAGTGTGTATATTCTCTCAAGTTATTCCAAGTGTATTTGGTGCTGTGTGAACCATTTGAGGTGTCACACTTGGGGCACTAGGCACTCAAGCTTCATGAAGACATTCTAAATCAAAGAGGTATGTAATTCTAACTTGAGATATTCATAGGAATCAATGTTATTATGCTAGTTAAGATGAATACCTTGGAAAATTCATATTGGCATGTATAATAGAGAAAACATAGATCCAAGGTATTTAGGGTTGCATGTACACTTAGGAGTGTTAGAATGCTCAAAACCCAACATAGTAAATGTAGCTTAACTTACAAGGAATTTTTTTAGTAAAAACCAGGAAATTGTGCTGGCAGGATTCCGGTCTGATTGCTATTAGTTTTCGGGTAATTAGGGACCCCAAAACTAACCAAAATATCCTAAAACACTAAGAACTTTCGAGATTATAAAATAGAGAATCAGAGGGAGAGTTAGTTGTAGGTGTGAGGGAAGAATGAACATTTATAAGATATTTATAGGAATTTATTCACATATGCACGCCACGCCCAAGTGTGGTTGGTAAGGGTGCCACTCAGCACATGACACGTATCAATCAGTTAGTGCCTAGATGGGTAGGTACGTGCAGATATTCAAGAAAATCATATCTCAGCGATACGAACTCCATTTTTGATATTCACTACATCCACGCGTAGGTATTTCCGAGTACTCCAACTTTCATTTAGACTGCATGAAAAATTCTCAAACTATATTAATTTTAACAGTCTACAAAAATTACACTATTAATGGTCGTGTAAAATTCATAACTTCTTCATATGGATTTTGTTCGTGATTGTCTTCACATCGTTGGGTTCCAATTAACGAGATCTCAATTATCATTTAGATTGTTTTGGCAAACAATCAACCGATTTGAATTTTGGTTCTTGGGCTCACACTGTTGTGCTGAAACTTCGAAAAATCATAACATCCTCTCATGAATTCGGATCTAGACATTCCTTATATTTACGCTCTTGGTTTAACGAATATTGTGACTTTCGTTTGGATCTCTTAGGCTAGAAAGTGATTTACCAAAAATTCAATTTTTAAGATACAAAGAGTTGTCGCGGTTTAATCGCGAACCATCAAAGAAGCATAAATTCTTCATACGAAGTCAGATTTAGGCATTCCATGTATTTACGGAAATTGTATCTACGTTTCCTACATGTCTATGATGATTATTTTAGCTCAAGAGTAATATATTTGTATTTTGTATTTTATAATAATTATAATCTACGGTTATAGTAAAAATGGGGTGTTACAATAGAAGATTACAATTTCGCATAAATTTGCAGATGAATGTTACATGATCATGTCGAAGATGGAGGTTGGAATGGATCAATAAACACGGTTGTGTTTTTATTATTACTAAGTTACACGACCCTGTAACTGAAAAATGTTGATTTAGCCAACGTACTTTGGAGGTATTTATGAAATGGACAACCTACTTTGAAGATTACATGACTGTTTAAACCATAGTACAATTATACATGGTTATGTGTAAATAAAAACTATTTAGAGAAATTTTATCTCAATTTGTAAAAGGAAAAACCAACTTTATTTAGAGTTCATAAAGAAAAAGAAGATAATTTATGGAAGATTTGTTGATCATTTGTAACACATGGAAACAATTTGATTTCATTTTATAAGTTTAATTTGTGATTAGCTTTGAATATAGACTTGGATTCTAATTTAGTCAAGTGTGGCTAAACTCTTGAATATCATGTTTGAAAGTTAATTTTGAATTATGTTATTAATCATGTGACTTGATGTTAAATTCTATTTCTATTTAGTAAATTTGGTTTCAATTAAATTAAAGTTGTGACTCTTGACACTTTTCACGTTACCAGTTGAACTGACATTTAATCAATCATGTTATTAAATTCATAAAATTTTCAAATGTTTTATGAATTAAAATTAAGTTATAAACATCAAATTGATTTTAATGGAATCACTGTTAATGTAAACCAAAATTCACATGCTTTAATGCTTCTGAGCTTATGAGGTGTATTGATCGTTATTGGGAACATTCGTGTACTACTTAATGCAATATTTCAATATTATCTAAGAGCTTGTTTAGGCCAGATTAGTTAGAATAGTTTTAGTCCAAAGAACTGTTTTTGGTTAAACATTTTAGTGAATGAAAGAAACTAGATTGTGTTATTATCTTGGTACCAACGTAGATAAAATTATGTTTAATGTCACATTAAAGTTAATAATATAACCTTACAAGTAAACTTGGAGTCAATCTTTCTTAACTCTTGTTTTTTTACTTTATTTACATGTTATCTATTTTCATAGTTTTTCTATAAAAACAAACGTTATTGTATTATTCTTATGTCTCGTGTAAAAAAGAACATAACACTTAGACATGTGTCTCTACAAATCGATGATGTTTATCTTGTGCTACATTTCTAATGCAAAATAATAGAGAAGAAAGAGTTATTATTTTTACATCTTTTATTTGTTGTGTTGACACCATACAATATTAAATAGATGCAAATGACTCGCACATGTTTTTCTAGCTCTCATATCTTTGTTATCTTATGTCGTGTTTAAATTTGAAAAAAAAATTAGTAGTTTAAACCTATTGTAAACCTAAATCGCCTATCCTAAACTGAAAGGCTTTGTGTATCCTTCTACCTCTTCTTAGTCCCTTGCAAATGTATGTTCTTGCGGAACCATATGACTTTGGAAACATTAAATTGTATGAAGATCGTTGTGAATTCTTGTATGAGATTATTGGCTTCATCTGCCTCGTTGTTCATCACACAACATTGAATGCTCATCATCATTTGACATATAATGTTGTCTATTAGCTTCAACAACTATTATGGTAAGTTTATTGTTTCTCATGCAAAGCGACCAAGCCTTTTGTATAAGGACTATGGATGTAATAGATAACAATAACCGGATTGCAAGGTCAAATATCGCAAGGCTTTCGAATATGTGAAGTTTCCGATGGAAAACTCTCCAAGCAAGTATATGGTTCCATATACATACCGCCGTTTGATGTTGGTAGTACTTTTGATTCCAAAATGCGTTCCAACACCGGATTCCAATGTGGCTACCGGTTTAGTGCTAGGTTCGTAGAAAAAATGTAGAAATTCTAAGTTTTCTTTGATATATATTGTGGTAAATGTGCAATAACTCACGTCAGCCCCTTTTCCTTTAGCTATTGATTGGCTTCATCTCAATAGAGTAATAAGTTGATATACTTATAGTGAAATCAATTGAGTAAGGCTTAATTTATGCGTTGTCACAATTAAAGACTTTGATCTCAAACGTTAGTATGGTACATACATGGTCCCAAAAACATTGATAAAAGGAATAAGTCATACACATCCAAATTATATAGTGAACAATACAATATAATAATACATTAATTACCATTAATAATGTATAAAACCTACAAAATCAAATAATTTGAGGTGAGTCTTCTCGTAATGATGGAACACAAATGAAATCCACTGCCCTTGGGGCAGTTAATCCAGCTCGTTCATTTGTACTTAATGGTTCCTTGTCACCATTAACATTCCATTCAAAGCATTGTATGAGGGCGGCAACCACCACCGGAAGTTCTCTCATGGCCAAATTGATGCCCGGACACCCTCTTCTCCCCGTTCCAAAAGGCAAGAGTTGAAAACTTTGCCCCTTAATATCTAACGAGCTTTTTAGGGTTTCACCTTCCAAAAACCTTTGAGGGTTGAAATCTAATGGATTTTCCCAATACTTAGAGTTTCTTCCGATTGACCAGATGTTGACGAATAACATGGTCCCAGATGGGATTTCATATCCTTGGACAATGACATCTTTTATCGACTTACGAATCAACATTGGAATTGGTGGATGAAGTCGTAGGGTTTCCTTTATGATGGCTTGTATGTATGGTAAGTTAGGTGCATCCGATTCTTGAACTACCCTCTTGTTTCCGATGACTTGATCAATCTCTTTTCTTGCTTTTTCGAGCACCTTTGGGTTGTTGATGAGTTCCACTAGTGTCCATTCTATAGATATTGCAGTTGTATCTGTTGCAGCTGTGAAAAAATCCTACACAAAAGATAAATCCATAATGACAACTTGATAACATGTTTTGTTTTTTAACTATACATACTATTTGACACTTTGAATAAGAATCAAGAATCAAGATTTAAATAAATTTACCAAAATCAAAGCTTTGATGTGATCTCTTGTAATCTTAATTTCTGCTTTTCCATCCTCCAAAACATCAAGCAACATATCAAGAAAATCTTTCCCTTTGTTATCTTCTCCCTTCCCTTCACTTCTTCTCTTTTCTTCCCTCTCACATATGATTTTCTCCAGCAAAGCATCATACCTTCTATGGGTATCTTCATACCTCTTCTTAAACCCTTGCAAATCTATGTTCTTACAGAACCATATGAAATCAGAAACATTAAACTCTCCAAAGATCATTGTCACTTCTCGAACGAGATTCTTGGCTTCATCGGCCTCATCGTTCGTCCCAGAACATCGGATGCTCATCATCATTTGGCATATCACATTGTTTGTTAGCTTCAAGAACTCTTCAGTCAAATTCACAACCTCGTTTCGTTTCGATTTCTCCATTAAAGTTCGAAGAAGCTCGTGGATCTCATGGGTTCGAATGGGGAGGAAATGACCGAGGTTTTGGTTGCCTAAAAGCTCGACTGTTGACAGTTTCTTGACGAATTTCCAGTAAGGTCCATAAGGTGCGAAAGCGAATGCGACGCCATAAGTAATATGGTCGATGGCTAAGGAGTGCTTTCGTGAAGAAAAGGCGAGTTCGTTAGTTTTGAGAAAGTCTCTAGCGAGGTCCGGTGTGGAGGCGACGACACAAGGGACGGATCCAAGACGGAGGTGAATTAGGGGGCCGTAGCGGGTGGAGAGTTGGTGGAAAGACTGGTGGATGATTGGGCCGAGGTGGTGGAGGTGGCCTATGATCGGCAACGACGGAGGGCTCGGTGGAAGACGGTTGTTATGTTTTATCTTCGATAGTAGATAAAGGAAGAGCAATGGCAAGATTATGGCGGCGATAATCGTCGGAGAAAGACTTTGGATCAATATGAACATATTCATTGTTTACAGGATGGGTAGTACCTATCGTATCTATAAAAAAAATATAAAAAATTCGTCATCTATTTATAGAAAAAAATGTCATATAAGCTAGAAGTGACATTATATCATATAATATGAAATATAATAAAATATTAATGTATACGTATTGATAAGTCTCTTTATTGTGTTTACTTTTTGTATAAAATAAAAACAGCGGCTGCATTAAAAAGACGTTACTAGTTTTTCATAATTCATACCAACCACGTTACTATTACTAACTTTGTGTATCTTCCGGTTGTTAATGTTTCAATTTAATAAAATCTCTTATAAAATATATTTTAAATGCTTTCGATGGCTCCAGCATAAACCCTTCCAAGATTGGCCACCATTGTTTCTATTAGGCAAAAATACAAAAATATATATATCTATTACAGGTGAACTATCAAAAAAGCCAGTGAAATTAGCTATAATGACATTGAAATTATTAGAGTAACAATCATACATTCAAAAATACCGAGTTAGATAGAATAGAGTCTCACATGCAAAACTGCGAATTACGATGAATATTTTTGAAATACAAATAACATTTTGAAATGGATAACCGAAATGATACAATTTATCAAATATGATTTCAAATTGTCTTTTTTAGATAAACCTAACAAAATATAACAACAAATAAAACATGTGATGTTATTTTTGAACAAAAATGTTAAAATGGTAGAATTTTGAACTCATAAACCCATAGAACATTTCCAAAATATGATATTTGGGACCTAAAATGCAAGAAAACGACTTACAAAAATTAAATAAATTTATCAAAACCAAAGTTTGATGCAAAGACATGAAAAAGTGTAACGTATTTTCAAGTATTTAATTCTAACGACTTACACATTCAAATTACAGAGAGTTTAAGGCGGAATCAAAAGTAGAATTAAGTCGAAAATATTAATTAACGAATGCAATGAAACTGAAATTAATGGACACATATCGGAGGGGGGAATATGAATACCATCTTGAAAGCCATAGCAATGGTGGATAAATCTTCTTGAGGTTAATGAGGGAGCAGAAGTGAGAAGTGTGTGAAAAAGTAGATTTTTGGAGAAGATGAAATATGTCGGGTGTCCAATTTTGTTCGTTTGTGGAGATTATATACATGGACTGTCACTAAAGTGCCCCTGATGTTGAAGTAAATTACAGTTTATGCCACACAATGTAATGACACTGGTGACTGGTTAGCAAATGCTTAATTTGACATGGATGTTTTTAAATAAATAATGTCACATATGTAACCGCGGAAATATGTTAATTTTATGGTACAAATATATTATATGTTCGAAAACTTTATTTATTAAACATGTTTTTGCACAAATCTTAAGCAAAAGTCACTAAATATACATGTTTTCATATATGAAACAGCTATATCGTTTATAATTTTGGTGATGGGTTGTCTTCTACGTTATCTTATGAATATCAAGTTGTTAAATCATTGTGATGTCAGATAGATTATTTGACATTTTTTTTCATTCAAATTCGGTATATTTATGATTTTTGTAAACTGAATTTTGACAATTATATTTATAAAAGTTGGATATTATTGCATTAGTTGATTGATAAATAATTAAATACATAAGGTCGATACCCCTGACAAAACTATTGGTGGATGTGAAATATACGAAAATGTAGAAAGTCGGGAGGATGAAAAATTTTGAAAAACAAATTAAGAGCGACTAAATTTGCGAATGTAAAAACAAAAAAATAAAAATAAAAGTTCAATGGGACTAAACTTGCCAAAGAAGAAAAAAATTCACGGGGACAAAACTCATCAAGCTATGGACCAAAAAAAAATTGCTCATATGGACTAAATTTATCAAGTTAAGGACCAAAAAACAATCACAAAGATTAAATCTGCCAAAGAACAAATAAGAACAAAAAAAAAAGTTCATGAATACTAAACTTGTCAAAGAAACCAGAAATTGCCAAGGACCAAATCAGGAAAAAAAAAAACAAACAAACAAAAAAAAAGTCTACAAGGGACTAAACTTATCAAGTTAAAGACAAAAAAAAAAACAAAAAACAAAGACTCTAAAGCTGCCAAAAAAAAAATATTATTGACCAATAAAGTAGACACCGACGTTGCCAAATAATGTTAGGACTATTGCATGGATATTGATCCGAATTTTTTTGGATATAGTGGTTATTTTGGTAAATGTTAAAAATATATATTATTTACTCGTATTTTGTTAGTATCTTTTATATAAAAGTATATTAAGCTGTTATCAAATATCACAAAAAAAAAATCAAATATAAGTAATTCTGAAATAAAAATATAAAAACATTAAAAAAATGTCTTGTCAACCATATGACTTGGTGGATGAACTCTCGTCCACTCCTTCCACCTACTGCCTTTATCAAATATAACAAAAAAATCAAATATAAGTTACTAGAATAAATCACGTGAATGGTCTTTTATGATTTAAAATAACTTGTCCGTTTCGTTTTTTATTTATTTTTTTAATTCGAAAAATCTATATAGTTTGTTTTTGTTGTACGCTTGATTTCTGTCTTACCTAAAAATATTGTTTTGTCATTGATTTTTTAACATATTTAAATAAGATGGTGTAAATAAGATAAGATAAGATGAGGTGGAAGTGTGGTTATGGTGTGTTTATTTAAATAAATTAAAAAATCAAGAGCAAAATAATTTTTTTAGATAAAATATAGATCAAACGCGTAACAAAAAAAACAAACAGTAGAAATCTTCCGAATTAAAAAATAAATCAGAGAACAAACCATAAGTACCCTTAGTGTAATTTACTAAAGTATCTATGAAATAAACACATGAAAAGGTTAAAAAAATAAAAAAAATAAAAGGTATTGCCAACCATACGACTTGTTGATGAACTCTGGTCCATTCCTTTCACCTACCACCATTATAGTTTATGTTTTTTTCTACTATTTTTATTAACTTTTCTATTAATTGATTATGTATCAATTTCATTGGTCCATGGTTGGAAACGGAGGGTTTATCTTACGGGATGAGCATGATGCGGTTCAGTTCAGTTTTTGGTCAAACTAAACTGAAACCGTAACTTTAATTTTTTGAAATTTAGAAACCGCATCATTCGGTTTTATGCGGTTCGGGTTTTTTTTTCATTTTACCTTTTTACTAAAACTCAAGTAACTCAGCGAGTTACTTTGACTCAGATGAGGGTGTTAATCATTTTTTGGAGATGAACCGATACCACCACCTCTTGGTTTGAAAGCAAATTACATAACCACTCATCTAACATGTTTCTAATGCTTGAACATGATACAAATTTAATATAATATTTGTTTCAAATGTACATACAATTATATTAATTAATGTATTTATAAAAATATTATCATCACTACTACTCTTTACATTTAAATGTTAAAAAAATTTCATAAACATTATTTGTTGTTATAAATACCCTGATTGTATCCTTAAAAATATACAATAATCATCATATATGTAAGATAGATATTTATATTTATAGAAATTTTAATTGTCATAAGTTCTTGGTTCTTACAAATATCAACACTTTATATATATATATATATATATATATATATATATATATATATATATATATATATATATATATATGGGGTTCGGTTCGGTTTTTTGCGGTTTTTACGAGACTAAAAACCGCACCACACCGAGTATTTTCGGTTTTTGCAAAACTAAAAACCGCACCATCGATTTTCATTTCGGTTTCGATTTATCCGGTTTTTTCAGTTTTTTTTGGTTTGCGGTTAGGTTTTTGCTCACCCCTAATTTATCTACAAGGATTTTGAATTTGTTTGAATTTGTTCATAATGAGCAAATTGTGGAATTGTTTTCACTTTCCAGGTCATTCTAGATATAGTTTTCAAATATTTGATTTTCTTTTATTTTACGCATCAGTTTTGATTGGTCGTATGCTTTTCCAAACAACCAAATTTTATAGATAAACAAACAATTGGTTTAGTAGCCGAGCTAACGAATCTATATTATGTTTTGACATCGACTAGTTTACTCAATAAAAATAAATACATACAATAGAATCTAGTTTCTGTTGCATCTCCTTACAAATGACTTCATTCTGGGATTTCTATGTAATCCGAAAAGGAGCTAACATTGTAATTCTTAAACATTTGTGATCTATCGTTTTTTTAATTACTTTTTGAACGACATAATAATTGTTAATGTACAATCGAGCAAAGCTAGCCCAAAACACAAAGAGAGTTCAAAATGAGCATGCGCTCAACGGATTACAACACCGCTAGCACAAGGCTACCATTATTATTTACTAGTTTATAACCCGTGGGAACGACGGTTATAAAATTAATCAAACTTTTATATTAGCAACTCAAAATTATTAATAAGTTATTTTAAATAAATTATTAATTTAAGAGATATTTTTATTAGTTATATGAAATTATAATCATTGATTCAAATAAATATATAAAATTAATTTTTAATATATATTAGATATTTTTATTTGTGAATTAATGAAAACAATAATTTAAAATTTAAAATTTAAAATAGAATCACATTAATGAGGAGGTCTAATAAATTTAAAATGGAAAACTAATAAATTGACAAGTGACAACACATTAATTAAAATGTCTAATATGATGACACATGGCAAAAGAGCTACTCTTTTATTAGTATATACTAGTTTATAACCTGTGGAAACCACGGTTACAACATTAATTAAATATTCATAGTAAAAAATTCAAAATTATTAATCAATTATTTTATATAAAATTTTAAATACATTATTAATTAAGAGATTTTTTTATTAGTTATGTAAAATTATAATTATTGATTCAAATAAATATGTGTAATTAATTTATCATATATATTAGACTCTTTTTATTTGTGAACTAATGAAAACAATAATATAAAATTTAAAATTTAAAATAAAGAATAAATAGATTGACAAATAAAATCACATTAATTAGGAGGTTTAATGAATTTAAAATGGAGAATTTATAGAATGGCAAGTGGCATCATATTAGTTAGGAGTTCTAATATTATGACACTTGACAAAAGAAATACTCTTTTATTAGTATATAGATTTATTTATTTATTTTTTTTTATTTTTTTTCTCTATATTTTGTCAAATTGAAAAGGCTGATTTGTATTTCATTTTGATAATATTTGCGAAACACCCATTGATTAGGGTTTTGTATTATGATTTCAATATACAGATATAAAATATACAATAAGGCCTATGTACTATACAAACGAAAAATATGAGAACAAAAAGTAATTAACACACCTCCATAGTTGGAAGAGGAGACTCTTGAATCTTCAAACTATCTCTAAAATCTAAAAATAACCACGTGAAAATATCTGCATACTAAAAAACGGATGGAACCTGTAAAACACGTGATCGATCACAACATGTTTTGTAACAAAGTGTAAATCAATTTCCACATATTTGGCTCTTTGGTGCTGAACTGTGTTAGAATAAGTACATGGCACAAACTTTATCACGAAATATAATAGTAGCACTTAATGTCTTATTTTCACAACCAATTTTTTTTTATTAAGGTAAAATTCCCAATTGATTAATCAATTATTTAAGAAAACCATTTATTTTAAATTACATTTATGAGTAAATTACACGAATGGTCCCTATGGTTTGGGGTAATTCGCACGTTTGGTCCCTAACTTATTTTTTTAACTCGGAAAGTCCCTATTGTTTGTTTTTGTTATGCACTTGCTCCCTACTGTTTGTTTTTGTTACGCGCTAGGTCCCTGTTTTACCTAAAAATATTATTATTTAAATAGGAAAAAATGGTGGGGTAGGTAAGGTAAGGAAAGGGGATGGGGTTGAAGGTGTATTTATTTAAATAAATTGAATAATCAAGGGCAAAATAGCTTTTTTAGGTAAGACAGGGACCAAGCGCATAACAAAAACAAATAGTAGGGACCTTCCGAGTTAAAAAAAATAAGTTAAGGACCAAACACGCAAACTACCCTAAATCATAGGGACCATTCGTGTAATTTACTCTACATTTATCAATGTTAGAATATTATAGGAAATGCAGAATCTTCAAGTTGCTGATGAGTGTGTACAGTCCTGCCTATGCCTTCCCCCAATCATTGATGATACCTGAAATAATAAGCAACTGGATAAGCATAAAGCTTATTGAGCTTCCCCCAAAATACCATACAGAACAAAAATACTGCCAAACATATCTGGGTGTCAGGCCTACCCCCTTCGATCTATTTCAACTGGATACTGTCAAGCATATCTGGGTGCTGGCCTACCCCTTCGGTCTATTTCAACCGGATACTGTCAAACATATATGGGTGTTGGCCTACCCATTCGGTATATTTCAACCGGATACTGCCGAACATATCTGGGTGCTTGCCTACCCCTTCGGTCTATTTCAACCGGATACCGGGTCTATTTCATCCCTATCACTACCATATAATGTTAGGGTCGGGATCCTCAAAGCATTCAGGATCCTCAATCCTCTTCAGATATTCAAGATCTTGAACTATCTCAGGATCCCGACTGTCTCTCCCCAAAACCGGAACAGCGGAAACGTTCGGGGGCGGAGGACGTCATGTACAGTATCACAACATAGCATAATAGTAAACAAGCAACAACATCATCCATTGCATTAATAATATAATTTAATACAAGTGTGTTATGTGAAGTTTATAAGACACCAAAAATGTAAATCAAAATAAGAGATGAGTCTTGAACGAGCTACATCTTCTCAAAACCTGGCATCAGTACCTGTCTACTGATGACCTGAGAATACAAGTTATTTTGAAAGAGTTGAACAACTTTAAAGTTGGTGAGTTCATAACTAAGGATCAAACGACACTCGGACAAACAACAGGGTACTCTAAGTCCACAACCAAACAAGGAACAGGAAATAAAGTGAGTTATCAGTCCTAAGTCCTTCCAACCTTACTTATATAACTATATATACATTAGACATGGTTTTGACAATATATAAGTTTAAAAGAGTTTAAGAAGAGGTTTGGCATGTAAGAACAAGTTTGATAAAGAGTTTAACATGTAAAAGAGTTTGATAAACATTTTGAAGTAGTTTGTTTGATAAAACAGCTAAAAGTATAGCAAATCCATTTGTTTGATAGTTATTAATCACATGTGATTGATATAATAACTATAATGTTTCAACTTGTATTCCCCTCCCCCCCTCCATGAAAGCATTTAAAATCATTTAAAAGGTAGATTAAGAGGTATGAACTCACCTGTAGTGAGTGATACAGAAGTATGTTTGGAAAAAGGATGTAGAGTGTCAGGTGAAACCTTAAGCAAACAAAGATCCTAATAAACATATAATGACATGTATGTGTATTTTTAGTATATAAACAACTAATCATAAGGGGTAACACCATAATAGACTAGGAAACTCTTAGATTGAAGGGATACAATCATATATGATTGCACAATTAGGGTGTATGACCACCCTAAAGAGTTTACGGTCCAAATGGCATGACTAAGTGAGTGTGCGGTCCAATGGGTTCATGGTCCCATGTGTTTACGGTCCTATGGTTTACGGTCCAATGAGTTCACGGTCCCATGTGTTTACGGTCCTATGGTTTACGGTCCAATGAGTTCACGGTCCCATGTATTTACAGTCCTATGGTTTACAGTCCAATGACCTTACAGTCATAGGGTTTACGGTGCATGAGTTTACCACCGTAAAATCATGTCATTTCATTCATAGGAGTGATTTTTAGGGGCATTCAAGCTTGTAGAAGAGTTCTAAGTTCCATTATAAGCTTTAGGAGGGTTTAATGTCTCATTTGCACCCTTAATAAGGGTTTACGGTCTAAGGAGATACACTAGACCGCAAACACCTTTTGTTCATGAAAAATGAATGTTTTCAAGGCCTTAATCAAGTATCCTAACTAGATAACAAGTATAGAAGATAGATACTTACAATTTTGGAGCAAAGAAGGGTGTTTTCGGCCCAAAACACTAAAGTGTTCTTGATGTTCTTGAGAATCTTACAGATCCTGACTCAAAAAATGAGATTTGAGGATGAATTCAAGAGTGAATCAAGAAGAAGAGATGTATTAACTCACAAAGGGAAGGAATCACTTACATTATTGGAGTTTTGAAGCAAAATCTTATGATCCTTGGGAGAGAATTTTGATTTCTAGGCTTGAAATGGAGGAAATGATCAAAAATGATCATGAACAATATATATATATATATATATATATATATATATATATATATATATATATATATATATGAGGGAGTTTACGGTCACCATGAACCGTAATCTGTAATGTCCTGACCGTAAACTCCTCTTGAGGAGGTTTACGGTTTTGCTAGATGGTTTGGAGCTTTAACTGACAAATCCAAACACCGATTCCTTTGATGCACTAGTCTTAGAATACTCAAAATAGACCCTAAACAGTGATAAAAGATAGCAACACGAGTCTAACTTCGATAGATTTGAACATTTATACAAGCTAGAAATTTCGGGTTGTCACATCATCCCCCCATTAGAGAGAATTTTGTCCCGAAATTAAAGTTTAAGCAATTAAGTTAATACAAATAACTAAGCGAAAAGATGAGGATATTTCAGTTTCATTTGATCCTCGCGCTCCCAAGTGAATTCAGGTCCTCGCTTGGCATTCCAGTGAACCCACTACTAGAAAAAAGGCCTTTTACGACGCGCAAAATACGACGCTCATTGATCTATGTTATGCAAGAGAGAGTGACATTAGAAAAATGTCATCGCTTCAAAAAATTTAAGTATATATGTCGCGTTTTATTGAGTGCCCTTGGAGTTAGTGTCTAATGTAGAAAACTTAAAAACACGGAGGGCACTTAATGTAAAATGTGTGCCGTCTCAATGTGTCGCATTATAATTTTAGTGAAAGGCGCGCGTTTCTTCACAAAAATCGAGGTTACTAATAAAATATCTAACACTCACTATTCATCAGTCACTTCACTCTCTCTACGATTCTATCGACTCTGAGACCTCGACTCACCTCCCCTTGCAGACAACGTCTCCTCCTCCGATCGTTAGGTTACTTCTCCTCTGGCTGATTTCGCCTCGCCGACGACCGTGGGCTCAACTGACATCATTGGAGACTGCTCAAATTTACGTGCCCTAAGTCCGATTAAGATGTTCCTGTTGAACCGATTTAGGCCAAGTGAACTTCCCGGTTGGCCAGAGAACGCTGTAACAGAAGAGAAAGAGCAGAAGAAAGTCGACACAAGGGGAAGAAGCGCCTGGTAGCCATGAATCTGATGCTAAGTTGAACACATTCAAGGGTTTCTCACCTACTGAAGCTTCTCAAGTCAAACATAAGGTAAAATCTCAACCTTCTCAAGTTATATGTAATGTTTTTATCCCCTTCTTTCATCTTGCGAACATTTTCTCTGCTTTTTATCCCAAACTTTCACCTTGTCCTCAAGGTGAAGAAAGGATTGGCTAATCGTGTATGTATAATGTCAGTGGCCTAAGAAAAGAGACGAAAAATCCCTCAAAATACTCTTAATCAAACTCCCCTGTGAGATGTTTCTCTTCAAGTTCTTCGAACCCTGGTCTGGTAGAACGTAATTTGTTTGTTTTCTAATTGTACTTATGAAATTATGAAATCGTGTGGTATCTTTCATTTCGATTGGGGGTATGTATGGACGATTTGTAATAGGGATTGAGATTATGAAATCATGGTTGAAGCATTCATTAAACCCTAAATGTAGATGTCTGAGTCGAGATTTATTTTTGAATTGTTGAGAAATTCTGCAAGGACACTTGATCTTCTCAAGAACATAGAAAAAAGTTCTAAGTTGTTTGACTTAATTAGTTAAAAAGCATCTTATTCTGGAACCAAAAGACTTGTTAAAGCATATTAAACATTGAAAGTGTATGTATTTATGAAATCAGACACTGATTCATTTTGCATTTTGATCATCACACAACCTCTTCATTTGTAATGCACTAAATTACTACTTCCTTTATCATATAAAATTCAAACACTTACTTCCTTTATCATAGAAGCTACCCTTCATATACGCTACTTCCAAACATACATACATACATAATACATAGCCACACACATGTTCAATTCTTTTGGTCTCTCACACCTTTCTAAAACCAAAATATATACACCAACTTATCTTACTATCTTGTCTTATGAATATTAGAATACACACCACTTTACAATGTTTATTTACAGCCAAGGGTCAGATTCAAAAACCACATTAAAACATGGGTTCTTAAATAATTATAATTTGTATAAACATGAGCATGCCTAATAAGGCAAGCCTATCTTCAAGTTCTTTTTTGTACACCTGTATCAAACCACTGCCATCTGTAACTTGAAGCTTCTCATTTAACATTGTCTTGTATTCATCATCTCTATCTTCTAAACCACTCATTAGTTCAACCTGTTCAATACAAACACATCATTTGTTGGTAATCACCATAAATTTATGATGTTGTGTCTTGTCCTAATGGAGCCCACATCATTAGAGCATATTAAACATTGAAAGTGTATGTATTTATGCTTCTATCTATTTTTGCTTATAGGACTATTGGCAAGAGGATTAAAAGTGCATTGATCTGGGTGGTAACTACAGCAGTATGTGGCTTGGTGTTGTGCATCTTATACGGTTAGTAAAATTAGATCACCTCGCTGTATATATTGATGCTCTTTGTTTGCTGAGTTATGTATTTGTGTTAGGGAATTGTGATTTTTTATGATAATAAAGTTTTCACTCTCTCATTCGCCCATGGATCAGCCAAGCAATGTGATTGTGTGAGCGTTAAAACATTGTCTTTAATATTTTCAATTGCCTCATTAACTATGTGGAATTGTGTTTATCTTTTTTCTAGGTATTTTTTTTTCTTAATTTGAGAAAATCTCGTAAACAAAACTTTTTGGACAATTTTAATTTGTAAATTTATTAATTAATTTATTCCTACAGGAAACATTTTCACTTATGATCAAATGCAATTAGGAGTAGAAGCTACTTTTAGTCATTTAGAAGGTTGATCTCCCTGGTATCCCATGCAAGTAGGTATGATGGGCACTGCCAAAAAAATTAGCTTACATGGCAAAAATTACTATTCTAGCTTTGCATTTTGTATACTTATAATATGATTGATGAATGAGATGTTTCTAGGCTTTGACATAATCTGACTGTGGTTAGTTTCATGGTCACACTAAAGCATAAATGGGCATGATTTCTAAGTTGACAACATTGCTTGCTTTATGAAAACGTGATTTTTGGTTACTTTAATGAAGTCTTTTCAAGAAACTTACAACATTCGAGATTTAGAAAGCTCTTAGGCGATTTTAACAACTAAAAAGTCTTTTTAATTGGATTTATGAGTGATTTAATGTGAATTTTTGAAGATCAGGTACTTTTATCTCGTATATAAAAAGAGCAGCTGAGAGCAAAAAGCTATTTTTTATAGTAACATCAATGTATGCATCAGTTATCACAGTACCATGATTTTTTACCCCTATATTAGAATGAATATGATTCCATTTGGTTGTTTCTCTTGAATATATATGCATGCCAGTCTCTTGTCCCACCAATGTTCAAATCCTTAGAGCCAGAAGCAACAAACGCATGCTTCAAAGTATAATATCCAAGCTTGCATTATGTGAACCTTTCTTCACACATAACTTGCTAAATGCTAATGTTCGTTACTTTTTTTCATAATTGTGCATTGCAATATGCATATAGTTACAATGAGTTACAATTTTTTTGTTACTTGCTAAAGGCTCAAAGGGTGATAAAGCAACAATTTCTGCTATAAATTACACTGATATTCCACATACTCAGGTAAGAAAAGGTATTTATTTTTAATCTATCTATTTTTTAGGGTACATAAGTTTTTTATTTTTCATTTTCTAATATAGATTCTATTATATTATTTTGATTAAAAATTCATTTTTGTGAATATTTGTTTAAAATATCCAAGCCTTTTTAACTTAACATTAAAAATAATCAAAAGCCTAACATATATTGTACATACTCTACAAGCAATACATATAACATATAGCTCAACAGAATGAGATTAAAAAGAATGTCATCCAAAAAGCTTCTTGCTACTCTACAAGAAATACATATAACAACTGCACCTCTTCTTTTCTAACAGATCCATCATGTTCACCCTTTAACAGGATTCATACAAAATCAATTCAATCATATTATAACAAAAACAATAATTAATCTATAACTAAAGTTATTATAGATAATAAAAACAACCTTGAGAAACAGATAGTTTACCTGTGACTGTGAGTTACCTTGATTAGGTTGCAGTTGTGCTCCTTCTTTTCTAACAGATCTTTTATAGATCTTAGGTACTCACCCTTTCACAGGATTCGTACAAATCAATTCAATCATCTTTATATAATAATAAAATGATAATTAATCGATGTGTGATGAAAATTTTACTAACCTCAATCTGCCACATTAAATCAGGAATGGAAACAAGTAGAAACATCAACTCATTAACCAACAAAGACAGAAGAGAAAGAAAGAAAGAAAAAAACAACAAAGAACAACCATACCTATACATTTTTAGAATGTAACTGTCAACTGACAGTTAATACTTAGAATGTAACTGTCAACTGACAGTATTAATCACAATTAACATCAAACATAAATATTTATACATTTTTAGAATGTAACTGTCAACTAACAGTTAATACCTAATTATGGCAGTTACTTTCTATCTAACTAACTCAACTTTCACTAATTCCCATTCTTAAAAATATGTGAAACCAAATATCAAATGCATGTATTTATATTTGTAAGATTGGGCTTAGAGCAATCTATATTTATTAAAGAAAATATTACAGTTAGATAATTACATATTGAAAAATAAAGCTAATTTTAAACAGATTGACCACCCAAGGGTAAAAAGGTCACATACATAAATTATGAAGTAACGGGTTTGCAGGTGGTTTTGTGTTGGACACCTATTTAGCCCATTTCTAACTTTCAAATTTCTGCAAAAGATCATATTCAAAATTTTAAAAGTATTTCTAATTTTCAAATTTCTGTAAAAGTTCATAAAATTTTATAACAAACACATAAAAATATTCAAACAAGCTGAAAAAGTAACTGGATGTTGAAAAAGTAATTGATAACCTATACAGTTTTGGTCCCTGCTTCAGTTTTGTCACTGTACAGTTTTGGCCCCTGTACAATTTTTTTGTCCCTGTATAGTTTTGGCCCTGTACAATTTTTTTAACTAAACTAATTATTTACAATATAAAATTAAAATAAAAGTATATAAAATGCAGAAATCATAATAATTTAAGTTCAATGGACCTACAAAGATATCCCAAATGTTTGGTAACAAGCATCTAATAAGTATCAAATTAGGTGTAAATACCAAATACTAAAAAAATCAATCCTAAAAAATGTTTGAATGAAAATTTGAGACATCATTAAGCTTATAGTTTTGTCACTGTACAGTTTTAGCCCCTGTACAATTTTTTTGTCCCTGTACAATTTTTTTGTTTTTGCATAGTTTTTGTCCCTAAACATGCGTAATCATTATTGCTTTAAATGGTAAATAATTATGTAGGTTGGCAACAAATGTTTAATGGATAAATCATGGATTTCCTCTAGTAGATTATCAAATGCATATGATGAAGGTGTGAATGCTTTTCTAGAGTTTGCACAAACTAATAACCCAAAGTTAGATGTTATTCCATGCCCTTGTGTAAATTGCATCAATTTGTGTCACCACTCAATTGACAATGTCCGTTATTATTTGTTTGCCCACGGCTTCGATGAGAATTATAAGATTTGGTCTTTCCATGGAGAAAAACAACCCAATAGTGATTCTAGATGCCCTAACAATTCCATTCCTCCTGATGCTATTTATACAAAGGATATGCTTCATGATGCCTTCAAATACGTAGACGATGAACCTGATTCGTTGAAATCACTTCTTAAAGAGTGTGATAAGCCACTTTATGTAGGGTCAAAGTATAATGCACTTAGTGGATTATTGAAATTCCAACATTTGAAGGGTCAATTTGGATGGTCTAATGCTAGTTTTGATGCTTTGTTGTCTGTCTGAAAAGATATCTTACCATCAAACAATACCATCCCTAGCTCGATATATGAGTCCAAGAAGTTGCTAAAAGGAGTAGGTCTACAATATGAGAAGATTCATGCATGTGAAAATGATTGTGTTCTATTCTGGAAAGAACATAAAGATGCTTCTCATTGTCCAACATGTGGCACTTCTCGTTGGAAGAAGAATTCCAAAAACATACCTTCAAAAGTTTTGTGGTATTTTCCTATCATCCCTAGATTTAGAAGAATGTTTTCAATACCACAAATTGCACATGACTTAACTTGGCATGCACAAGGTCGGGTCAATAATGGGAAGCTTACTCATCCTCGCGATACCCTTTCTTGGAAGCTTGTTGATAACACGTGGAAAGAATTCGGACAAGAAAAACGAAATCTTAGATTAGCCTTGTCTGCTGATGGTATCAATCCACACAAGTCATTAAGTTCCAAGCATAGTTGTTGGCCGGTTATCCTAATAACATATAATCTACCCCCTTATTTGTGTATGTCAAGAAAATTCATGATGTTGACTCTGTTGATATCCGGGCCAAACCAACCTGGTAACAATATTAATGTCTACTTGGCACCATTGATAGAAGATCTAAAGCTCTTGTGGGAAACTGGCGTTGAGACTTTTGATTCTCATAAGAAAGAATACTTCAATTTAAGAGCAATATTACTTTGGACTATAAGTGATTTTCCCGCGTATGGTAACCTTTCGGGGTGTGTTACCAAAGGTTATTATGCTTGTCCAATATGTTCAAAGAATACTTGTTCACAATGGTTGCCAAAGTCCAAAAAAGTATGCTTCCTTGGGCATAGAAAATTCCTACCACTTGAACATCCTTTTCGCAAAAGAAAAAAACATTTCAACAATCAATAGGAGCACGATTTTATGCCAAAACCATCATCAGGTGAAGAGATTTATCACTATCTGGCGGGATTTGAGACTACATGGGGGTAAGAAGATAAAGCCAAAGAAGGTAGTATTAAAGAAGGTAGGATCAAAGCAGATAAAGTCAAGGAAGGGAGCGTCAAAGAAGGAAACGCCAAAGAAGGAAAAGACAAAGAAGAAAAAAGAAAGTATCGACGAGAGATCTAAATTTTGGCATAAAAAGTCGATTTTTTTTAACTTGAATATTGGAAGAAGTTGCCTGTTTGCCATCAGTTAGATCTCATGCACATAGAAAAAAATTTGACCGAGAGTGTTTATGGGACAGCGTTGAATTTGCCTCACAAGACGAAGGATGGATTAAAAGCACGACAAGATCTTGAAGCGTTGGGCATCAAGACTGAATTATGACCTGAACCAAAAGGGGATCGACATTGGCTTCCGCTTGCCAAGTACACATTGAATTCCGTAGAGAAACATCTATTTTATGAAACCCTGTCTAACATAAAAGTTCCTTATTGGTATTGCTCTAATTTCAAGAATCTCGTGCCGGATGATGTTTCAAAGATGAATGGTTTGAAGTCTAATGATTGTCATGTACTAATGCAACAACTTTTTCCTTTTGCAATCAAAGGGGTGTTAGATGTGAAGGTGCGGAGAACAATCCTAAGCATGTGTCATTTTTTCAATGAGTTGTGTAGTAAAGTTGTTGATGTTAGTAAGCTAGGCAAGTTGCAAAGTGACATTGTATTAACATTATGTTTGTTAGAGAAGTACTTTCCTCCTTCATTTTCCGATGTCATGACATACTTGATAGTGCATTTAGTTAGAGAGGTGAGGTTGTGTGGCCCGGTTCATTTTAGGTGGATGTATCCATTTGAGAGATACATGAAAACACTTAAAGGGTATGTAAGAAATCATCATCGACCCGAGGGTTGCATTGCAGAGTGTTATGTGGCAGAGGAGGCCTTAGAATTTTGTTCAGACTACTTAAAAAACAAGAAATCAATTGGCAATCCTCATGAACGTGTTGATGAAAGAATCCACGGTGGCAAGCCTTTATCAAAGGCTACAATTGATGCTGTAGATGCTCAGTTACTTGATCAAGCTCATCTTTATGTATTACGAAACACTGCTGTTGTGGAGCCGTATATAGAGTAAGAATTACATGAAACTGTATACTCTTATACCATTATCTGTCATATAAAACATTCTTCTAACTTGTAATACACTTCAGGCAACATATGTTGGAATTGAAGGATCTGAACCCCCGTCATGCTCGCAAGAGTACATGGTTGCAGAGCCAACATAGTCGGACATTTATTAGTTGGTTTAAGAAAGAGGTTTGTTTTTAAAATAAGATTGTTAGAATTACAATATTGTTAATTATTTTTTTGAACTACATTAATTAGATATTTTTCTATTAGGTTGGAAAACGTTTGGCTAACGGGGAAGATATTTGTGATGATGTTCGTTGGTTGGCCAAAGGGCCTAATTTTGCTGTTACTAAATATAGCGGTTTTTCCATAAATGAATATCATTTTCATACAACATCTCGAGATGAGTCTAGAACAACTCAATGCAGTGGAGTGTCTTTAGTTGCACATACTATGCAGATTGCTAGTGCAAAAGACTCCAATCCTGTGTATGGTGCTGTTACTTACTTCGGCCGTATAAAGGAGATATGGGATCTTACTTATCACATGTTTAGTATTCCTGTATTCATGTGTGATTGGGTTGATAGTCGTGGAGTAAAAAAGGATGATTTAGGATTCATGGTAGTTAACTTTGGTAGGCTTGGTCAAAAGTCTGAACCCTTCGTATTAGCTAGTCAAGTTGAATAGGTTTTTTATGTTCAAGATCAACAAGATGAGAATTTGCATGTTGTTGGATTCACACCTCATAGGATGTACAAGTATGGATCAAATGGTGAAACTGATGATATGTTGGATTTTGATGTTACTTTTGATTTAACACAAGACTCCACTTTATTAGACCTTGATGATGATTTTTTGTGTACGCGTCCGGATGGCGAGGGCATATTAGTTTAAATATTTTTTTTTTTGCAGAATAATAAAGTTTTTGGTATGTTTTTATTTCAGATTTTGAATGTGATTAATTTTTTTCCAACTGCAACAAATAACAACGTACTTAATTTAATTTGAATCTTGTTGAAACAGGTTGTGTTTTTGTGACATGGAATCAGATTCAGCTTCTGATCACGATGAGGACTCCAAACAAAGAGGTCCGACAACAAAGACAAAAGCTAATAAAGTGAAGCTTGTAATAACTTACAATAAAAAAGGTGTCCTGGTTGGAAAGGAAGCCACAAAACTGTCTACTTTTGAGGGTTTGGTTGCAAGAACAATGGTTCCCATAACCTATGACTCGTGGCTGGAAGTTACTGAGGAAGTAAGGGAAGGATTATGGCAATATGTTTTGGTAAGTCTCTGTTTTCTTCCTGTTATTACCTTTGTTCAGATCTGTTTTTGTCCCTGTTCAGATTTGTTTTTGAACCAACCTTCTTTTATGTTTCAGGAAAAGTTTGTAGTTGACCCAAAGAGCCGGAAGCAAACTCTCTAATCGATCGGGAAGAAGTGGAGAAACTTCAAGCATTATCTATATGCCAAGTTCATTAAGAACCGAAGTAAAGATCCCAAGGCAAATGTATTCAAACCTCTGAAAGATTATCCGTTTATAAAGAAAGAAGATTAGAAAGTTTTTGTATCCCATAGAGTTACAAAGAAGTGGGAGGTTTGTTAAACTTTTCTTATATGCATTTGTAGTTACAATTTTAATGTTTGTATTTATAATTTTAGTGTTTCTAATGCAGGAGAAAAGTATGAAAGCTAAAAATACTCGTGCACATCATAAATACAATCATCATTTGAGCAGAAAAGGATATGCTGGACTCATTAATGACATTGTATGATTCCCACTGAATATTGATTATTTTATTTGTATATATTTATGTTAATTGATTTTGTTATTCTTGATAATTTAGATGCAAGAAACCGGCAAGACGGAAGAGGAGATTGATAGGACAGTGTTGTGGAAAAAAGCAAGAGAGTTGAAGAAAGGAGGATACGATGCAGATGTGAAGACGATTGTTGATAAAATTGTAAGTTTCATTAATTCCCAAATATATAAAAAAAAATAACATTTGTCCCATTTTATTTTACAGGATGAGCTTCAGAAATCGGGAAGCTTTGGAGAGGTTACATGTGGAACACATGATGTGCTTACAGAGGCCTTGGGTACTCAGGAACAACGTGGGCGTGTACGAGGGATGGGTAAATTTATAACGCCACAGCAATACTTTTATATACCCAAGAATGTTAAGTATTACTTGGAGATTGAGAACGAGAGGGTGGATAAACGAATCAACAAACTTGAAGATGACTTGGAGAAACTAAAAAGAGGTGTACTTAATGTTTCTGAAGCTGCAAGTTGCCAAATAGGGGGTGTCATTGAAGATTTTGAAAAACAACCACAGAATGAATCACTTGTAAGTCCTTGAAGACAATTATGAAAAATATATTTAAAGAATTTTTTTCTACAAACTAACATACTATATTTTGCAGGATAATTCATGTCTTCTTGCAGTTGAATTTGCTGCAAATGTAGTTGCTAAAGGAACCATAATGAAAGCATCGGGTATTTTGAAATATATTTGCATTATTATTATTTATATATTTTCATTTTTTAGAAGATTGGATCTTAATTATTTTTTATGTTTATGTAACAAATGAAAACATTGAAGTTATGATTGAAACAAATTGGCAAGGAGAAGCTTTAGTACCCTTTCCACTTGAAGAGGAGTTCATTGTGAAGGTCAAAGATGCACTGGGACACATACTAAGCTGGCCAAGACACTTGGTTATTCGATGCTCTGACCTGGTAATACTATTTGAACATATTTGCCCTTGGTTATCATAATTTTTCTGATATTTGAGTGAGTTCTTTTTCAGCTTCAATTCAGTAAATGATTCATGTTTCATTCTGTATTTTTGATTGCATTTGTAGGGAAAAGTGGTGGCGAAATCTGTGAAAAAGCATGCAACACCAGTGAAGAAAGCTGCAACACCAGTGAATGAAGATGTAACACCAGTGAAGGAAGATGCAACACCTCTAAAAGAAGAAATAGGAAGTAATAAGAAAGAAAAGGGGACAGGAAAAATGGTTGATGGAGAAAAACAACCATGTGATATGGAAGAAGAGAATGATGTGGAAGAAGTGATTGGAATAGAAAAGAAGATTAAAAAGGAGAAACAAAATGTGACCGTGCAAAGAAGGTGGACCAGAGCACAGATGAAGACAAGGATAAGGATTGAGAACAGTAGTATTTTGAAAATGACTGCAATGATGGCTGATGGACAAGTTACAAAGGTTGATTCTATAAGAGTGCAGAGTGAGAACGATCTTTTTGGGTACGATAGTTACACGTACTTAACTTGGGATGATTTTGAAGCAGTTCTTACAATGGATGAGCTGACCGGTGCTGTTATTGTGTCTTATATGATGTAAGTGCATGAAATTTAATTTAAATAACAATGTGTCTTAAAAAAAATTTGTTTAATGAATTTAGTGTTTGTATGATAACAGGGTGTTGTTTAACAAATTGAAGTATGGCTTCCCAGAAAGAGACCATGGAATGTGCTTTGTGAACTCGGCAGTAATCTCACCAAGTCCGCGTAAAGGGAAATCTAAGAATATTGACGATGCAAGCAGAGGTTTAGCAGATCGGTTGTCTAAAAGAAAGGGCAATGACATCATCTTTATGCCCTACAATCCCGGGTATTGTTATTTGACATTTTATTTTTAAAATGACTACAATTATGTTATTTGACATTTTTTTTGTGGTTTTTGTAGAAGACATTGGGTATTGGGTGTACTAGACATGAAATCGGATACTTGCTATTATCTTGATTCCTTGAGCTCTGGCAATTTCAATATGCAGTTGAAGAAAATTGTTGATTCGTAAGTAATATAAATTATCAAAACACTTGATGTGAGTACCATAAACACATATTTGTTAATGTTTTTTTTATAGGGAAATGGTTCTGTACACTACACAAAGTGGATCCAACAAAAGGGTTAAACTAAATTGGGCTAATGTTACGGTTAACACTTAATTCCTTATTGAAATTGTAGTTTTAACTTTATTTTTTGGATCAATTGAAATGATCATTATATATGTAATTTGTGTAGTGTCCAGTTCAGCCCGGATCTACCGAATGTGGCTACTACATGCTAAGGTTCATGAAGGAGATAGTGGAAGAAGGAATTGAAGTGTTGGTCAAAGACAATGTAAGGATATAGCATTCTACTTTCATTACTATAATTTATGGCATCCTTACTGTTACAGAATATGTGCTTTCATTCATTTGAAAGTACAATGCTCTATTAGGAAAGAATAATTTACATCTTATGCTTAGTTATTAAATATAGCAACTTACTGTTACAGAATATGTTAATATGCTATTTTTTATTAATAAAAACAATATGCAAATGTTTTCACAGATCAGGGATGGCAAAGCTGAGTACACAACTGCTGATATCGATGAGATACGTGAAGAATGGTCGACGTTTGTTACAGGCTTCATTTATCGATGATATGTATGGTCTTTTGACAATGTATCCACAAAACAATGTTATGGTTAACAGTGAAATGCTAGGTATGATATTTTGACATGTGTAATGCTAGGTAGTCTTTTGAGACACATGTACAATTTTTTGCTAACTTTTAGTAATGTTACTTAAGGTAACATGTAGTTACAACTTAGGTAATTCAACATATATGTAAAGTTGTTTGACATTTAGATGAAAATGAATGTTTTGGTATATTTGACATTTATTATGTGTATTCACGTTGTAAATATGTGTTGTAAATGCACGTCGTAAAAACGTCGTAAAGGCGCGTAGTAAAAACGAGAGACGTAAGGTTACGACATGCGAACGAGCGTCGTCTTTCTTTATGACATGGCCTTCCTTGACACGCATTGCGTATCATAAGTGCGCGTCGTCTCTAGATGACGCGCATTTGAGTGTCGTCTTTCTTTATCACATGGCCTTCCTTGACACGCATTGTGTATCATACGCACGCGTCGTCTATAGACGACGCGCATTTGAGCGTCATCTTCCTTTATGACATGGCCTTCCTTGACACGCATTGCGTATCATAAGCGCGCGTCGTCTAGAGACGACACGCATTTGAGCGTCGTCTATCTTTATGACATGGCCTTCCTTGGCGCGCATTGCGTATCATAAGAGAGCGTCGTAAATGCGCGTCGTCTATATTTATGGCATGGCCTTCCTTGACACGCATTTGCGTGTCGTTTGAGCCTTTTACGACGCTCAATGAGTGTCGTAAAAGGCCTTTTTTCTAGTAGTGACCTTCACTATCGGGATACAACTTTGCTTTGTTCGTTTGACATCTCAGTCCATGATCTCTACAGGTTCTTCCACGAAGTAGAGGCTCTCGTTTATCTCTATCTCGTCGAGGGGAATTACAAGAGTCTCTTCAGATAGACACTTTCTCAAGTTCGAGACGTGGAAAGTAGAATCTACGTTACTAAGTTCACGAGGTAGGTTGAGTTTGTAAGCTACATGGCCGATTCTAGTGAGAATCTCGAAAGGCCCTACGTTACTAAGTTCATGAGGTAGGTTGAGTTTGCACACTTTTTGAAGTGTATCAAGTCCTTCCGGAGTGAGACTTTCAAAAGAACACAATCTCCCACCTGGAATTCTAAAGGTTTCCTTCTCTTGTCAGCGTAGCTTTTCTGTCGGTCTCTAGAGGCTTTCAATCGTTCACGAATATGGATGATCTTCTTTGTCTTTTCCGAATGATCTCTGGACCTGTGAGAGTGTTTTTTAGGAACTCGTACTTTAGCTAACTGTGTGTCACCCACCTCAGCCCAACATAGAGGGGATCTGCACTTCCGGCCATAGAGGGCTTCAAATGGAGCAACCTTTATGCTCGTGTGATAGCTGTTGTTGTAGGAAAAATTGACAAGGGGTAAATGAGTATCCCATGCCTTCCCAAAGTCTATCACACAGGCTCGCAACATATATTCCAAGGTTTGGATACTTCTATCACTTTGTCCGTCAGTCTGTGGATGGTAGGTTGTACTCATGTCCACCTTGGTTCCTAGGGAACTTTATAGTGACTGCCAGAACCTCGAAGTGAATCTACTATCTCTATCAGAGATTATGGATATGGGAACACCGTGCAGTCGTACTATCTCTCTAATGTATGTTTTGGTGAGCTTCTCCATCTTGTCAGTTTCTTTGATAGGCAGGAAGTGTGCGAACTTGGTTAACCTGTCTACAATCACCCAAATGGTATCGAGACCACCCGTTGTCTTGGGCAACTTGATTATGAATTCCATCATGATCCGCTCCCACTTCCATTCAGGTATTTACGGTTGTTGAAGTAAACCTGATGGTTTCTGGTATTCCACCTTAACCTTGGCACAAGTAAGGCATTTACTCATGAAGGTAGCAATCTCTGCTTTCATGTTAGGCCACCAGTATACCTTTTTAAGATCCAGATCCATCTTATTTGAACATGGGTGGACGGAATATCTAGTGTTGTGTGCTTTGGTCATGACCAAGTCTCTGAAGCCACCGTGTTTCGGTGTCCAGATCTGGTCCATGAGATATAAGGCTCTGCCACCCTTAACTTCCAAGTTCTTATCCATCCCTCTTAGGGATTCACCCGCCACATTTTCAGGTTTCAAGGTTTCTAGCTGAGCCTCCTTAATTTGTATGGAAAAGTATGAATGGATGGACATAGTCAATGATTTTACTCTACAACCAGAGTATTCTTTCCGACTTAGGGCGTCAGCTACTACGTTGGCCTTGCCGGAATGATAACGAATTTCGCATTCGTAATCACTGAGTAGCTTGACCCACCATCATTGTCTCATGTTGAGCTCCTTCTGGTCGAATATGTGTTGTAAGCTTTTGTGGTCTATAAAGATAGTGCTTTTCGTACCATACAGGTAGTGTCTCCAGATCTTCAGAGCAAACACTATTGCTCCTAACTCAAGATCATGTGTGGTGTAGTTGACCTCGTGTGTCTTCAGCTGTCTTCAGGCGTATGCAATGACCTTACCTCTTTTCATCAGAACCCAACCGAGCCTTTGATTGGATGCATCGCAGTAGACCATGGAGTCTTCTATTCCTTCTGGGAGGGACAGTATCGATGTGGTGCATAAGGCTCGTTTTAGCGTTTGGAACGCTTTCTCTTGCTTCTCTTCCTAGTTAAAGGCCACACCCTTCTGGGTCTAAGTTGTAAGAGGTTTCGCAATTCGAGAGATATTCTAAATGAACCTGCGATAGTAGCCAGCGAGGCCTAGAAATGGCGAATTTCTGTAGGGGTCTTCGGTGCTGACCAGTTCTCAATGGCTTTGATTTTGGTAGGGTCCACATGAATTCCTTCTTCACTAACAACGTGACCTATGAATTCGACTCTTCGGATCCAAAACTCGCATTTAGAGAACTTCGTGTAGAGCTTCTCCGATCGTAATGTTTCCAAGATCTGACATAGATGCTTACTATGCTCTTCCTTACTACGTGAGTAGATAAGTAGAAGACGATGACGAACTGATCCAAGTAAGGACAACATACCCTATTCATTAAGTCCATGAATATTGCGGGCGCATTGGCCAATTTGAATGGCATCACTATGAACTCGTAGTGTCTGTAACGAGTTTGGAAGGCTGTCTTCGGAACATCCTCCTCAAGCACTCGTAAATGGTGATACCTGGATCTCAGATCTATCTTCGAAAATTAATTTGCCCTTGCAATTGGTCGAATATATCATCTATGCATGGCAGAGGGTAACGATTCTTAGCGGTAAGCTTGTTGAGTTCCCTGTAATCGATGCACATACGAAATGATTCATCTTTCTTTTTGACAAACAAGACCGGAGCTCCCCAGGGTGAGAAGCTTGGTCTTATATAGCCCTTGTTGAGCAGTTTGTTAAGTTGACCGAACAGTTCTTGCATCTCTGCAGGTGCTAGACGATAGGGCGATTTGGCTACTGGGGTAGCCCCTAGAACTAAGTCGATTCTGAACTCGACTTGACGGTATGGAAAATACTTATGCATTCCGGTGTTTGGAACTTTTAAAAACTACCATTCATTTATAGAAAATATTGGATTTTCTAGAAACAAACTCGGTTACTTTATACAAAAGGCATATAATTCTTATACAAAAACGCTTATAAACTCACCAACTTAATTGTTGACACTTTTTCAAAACTACTCGTATTTCTCAGGGATTCAGTAATACAGGTAAACCATAGCTTTTAGGGAAGGAACGCTAAGGCGTCAAATTTCAAACTTATTATATCATCATAATGTAATTTCTTTTGAAACATGTATTACAATCAACAATGTAACCTTTTAAATTATATTTATGATAGTTGTGTATGTTTTCTTTACTATTTACTCAACTGTTATGATACTACATGAAGTAATCCGCCCTCGAACGATTCTGCCGTTCTGGTTTGGGGGTGTGACACTTGCTTATGGTACGTATCCATTAGGTCCTTGTTCATCTCGTACGACCAGTAATCATCATAGTGTCTCTGTAACATAGGAGTCATTGTGGCCACAATGATACTCGTAACTTTTGTGGCATCATTGTAGTGATTCTTGTAGGCGACCATTTCTTCAGGGGTGGCCTTCTCTTCGTCGGTCTCATCCAATGGTCTCTCGAGCACATATTCCTTTTCCTCAAAATGAAGGGCCATCTTTATGTTACGCATCCAATCATTGTAGTTGGTGCCATCCAACTTCACCTAAGAGCAGATGTTTAACAAGGAAAAGTTGTTGTTGGAGGACGAGGAGGAACCAAAAGCATCAGTTGGAGTAGACGTCTGAAAAAGAAGATATTTTTATTTAGATAAGAACAACCCTTATTATAACAACCAAATTGAAATATTAAGGCTAGGATCCAACTAGATAATTCACAACTCAGAAAAGGGATTCCGTAATCTAATTGTAATTATATAAAGGTAGTGTCACACCCCCAAACCAGAATGGCGGAAACATTCCGGGGTGGATGACTTCACGTAGTACCATAACAATTGAATATTGTAAAGAAAGTAACACAACCATCATATATATATAATAAAAACGTATATTGTTGCGTTATACATATTTCCAAAAGAATATTACAATATGATGATGTAAAATATTTAATAATAAACGTCCTTAGCGTTCCTTCTGCAAAAGCTGGTAGTTACCTGTATTACTGATTCCCTGAGAAATACAAGTGGTTTCAAAAAAGTGTCAACAATAAAGTTGGTGAGTTCATAAGTGTTTTGTATTGAAAAGTATGTCTTTTTGATAGAAAATCGATGAACATGGTTTTAAATAAATCCAATATTTTCTATATATATAGTTTGAAAAGTTTCCAAAGTTGGAGTGCGTTAGTATTTTTCGTACTTGAATGATAAAGATAAATTTTGTGCTCAAAATAATGTAAATACTGAATGCATATATGAATCTCGTAAATCAAACTTGTTTTTATACTTTCATGTGAGTCTTATAACCATACTATTGACACAGACTGCCTGTAACAACATTCTTCAGGTGTTGTTGTGTTATGACATTTGTCACCCCAGACCTGCCGGTCTAACTATAGCTAACAGTTTAGGTGCGGGGTTGTCAATCCCGTATAGGTCTATACACAAGTATCACGCTCTCCCTCCAAGAGATTATGGTATATAATGCAGGACTTGAAATGCATACATAAGAGTACGTTGAAGTTTGAATATCTCACATCACTTAGTATAAATAGATTTACGATAAGAAAGACTTTACTTCATTTTTGTTGAAAGTATTTCGTTTTTCAAGATGTATACGTAAGAATGTATGAATAACTAGCTAACTATACTCATTATAGTTTTTCAGGAAGTATGTTCCATTTTGTGAAAATAACTTGATGATATACTAAACTTTATACGTAAAGTAAGATGTTGGTATCGATAAATAATAAGATGGATGTTGCATTTGTGTTTATAAAACGATACGTTTACTTGTAATGTACTTGTATTTCCCCCCTAAAACATGAAAAGACTTGAAAAGTAGGGGTATGAACTCACTTGTTTGGTTTGAAGAGAGTGGGACTAGAGTCGAGCAGAACTTCAACCGCAGAAAGCTGCGTCTTCGAGCTTCTCGGGGATCTCGGTAGCGTAGAACCTTCGTTGGGGGCTCGGGTGCGGAAATCGAGGATGTCGGGATGGCTTCTGGTGCTTGCAAGTGTGTGAGAGTGTGTGGAAGTTTGAGAATGTGTCCCAAAAATCCGTAGCTTATGCCTTCTATTTATAGTGTTGGAAAGTCGGGTATGCTGGGCGTACCACCAGAGTACGCTGGGCGTACTTCGGTTACGCTGGGCGTAACTATGCGTCATGGCTTACGACTCGAGTCTAGCTAGGCGTAGAGCTGCAGCCGATGGGACTCGACCCTGCACCTGAGTACGCTGGGCGTACTCCTACATTACGCTGGGCGTAATCCTGGCTTCCGTCTTCTAAATTCCGTAACTTTCACGTACGGGCTCCGTTTTTCGCGTTCCTTATATCCACGCGTAGGTGAGATTATGCTCTACAACTTTCATTTAGACTCCGTCGGCTAGTTTTGACTTTATTTTTAATGATATGTTTTTAATAGGCCGGGAATGCTAAAGTCCGTTAAAAATTCATAGTTTCTTTATCCGACGTCGGTTTTCGTTTGTCTTTTTTATAATTTTACTCCTATTGTGGAGACCTTCAACTTTCGTTTAGGTTGCGTTAGCTAAATAACGCTCAATCTTCAATTCGAGTTTTTAGCCCTTTACTACTGTTACGAAACTTAGAAAATTCGTAACTTCTTCATACGAGGTCCGATTTGGGCGATCTTTTTATGTACGTTTATAGTTTAACGAACTCTACAACTTTTGTTTAGATGCTTAAGGCTACAATGCATTTTATTGACATTTTACTTTTTACGTTAAATAGTGTTTTACCGGGTGTGTCGTAAATATTTGAGTGGTTATAGTTTCTTCAATATAACCCGGTTTCGAATGTTCTTTATGTTTTCGGAAACCTTGGCACGATATCTAACACTTGATGTATCCAATTTAGATATTTGAACACTTTATTTTTGGGGTTAATTTTGTTGATTCCAAATAGTATTCATTGTATTTGACTTTTGAGTGTTACATTGCTTTTGGAAAAATACAGGGTTGTCACAGGTAGGTAAATGACGATTTACTAATTCTCCATAAGAAAATGAAATTTGAATGAATTAGGTTTTATCTAACGAAATTCCTAGAGATTTTGAGATTCATTGAAACTCTTATGTGGCATGTTTAATCTCGATTATGCTATTCCATTTGTGACTAGGATACCAAGGATCACAAACAAGATGTAAAAACCATGCAAATTTGCTTGGTACTATAGATTTCATTTTAATGTGTTTGTTAACGACATTCACTCAATTAATCAGTGATAATCTACGAGAGACCCATTGCTACTCTTTATTAGTCCATATTAGTAAGGGTTAACCAGACACGCTCCACTAACGACTTATAAAGTGCAATGTGCAATTTCATGGGTTAGCATACAAATTCAATTTTTCCTAAAGTAACTATGATTGAGAATTTATAAAAAGGTTTAGTTCCTTTATAATTTATTATACCTATTAGTGAGAATTAATTTGTACTATCAAGCCTGTTCGGCTAATGACCTTCCACTATACAAGAGAGCGGTGGGTAAGACTGGATACCCAATCACATTCATTTTATAAGCCGCTTCCTTAAACTCCCCATATGGTTCGACTGACTTATTCTTATACATATAATTATTAATCTTTTAATTTTACATATAGTATAAGGTGTTATTTAAAATATTCAAAATACTGGGTTTAAACTTTAAATTTTGAAAATTAAAAGAATTTAAATTTAAATTTAAAATCAAAGCGAATTATTTAATAATTATCTATTAGTTATAAATTTAATTAATTTTATTAAATCAATTAATGATTATTCAATTTAATTAATCAAAATAATTTAAACCTAATCCTTCCCCTAAATTTCGAAAATAATGGGTAGGGATAAACCAATTTTCTAATTATCTTATTTAACCAGATAAACAAGTAATTACCAAAAATAAGAAAAACCTTATCCAAGGAATAACATTTTCGAAATTACCATGCTTGGGTAGGAAAGTAAGGATTTTAATCCTTACCTTATTTTTGAAATATTGAGAGGCAATGAACCTCTCTACAAATCAAGAACTATGAGGGCAAGGCAAAGGGTTTCAACCATTTCTTAAAATTTGAAAATTAAGGCCTAAGAAACCCTAATTTCGAAACCGTTGTCCAAGAGGGTTTAATTGCAATAAACCCTAATTGATCAATTCAGCTATTGCAATCAATTCAATTGAATACAAGCCAAGGCTCTGATACCACTAATGAGTTTTACATAAACCAAATAAAATCCTAAGTGCATTCAACCCTAATTTTGACCTATGATTTTCTATAATTAAACATACAACTTTGAACATCAAATAAAAAACCTAAGGATACCTACGCATTTTCGGAATCCAGAAACAAAGAAAGAGAACATACCCTTTGATCCTTTGGAAGCAAGCGCCACAATTGTCATGCCTCTAGTGGTTCACACCCAAGCTAGCAAGAAGGATGTTGAGGAGAAATGAGGGAGGGTCATTTTTGCCCTTCTCTTGGATTAGGAATGAGTTGCCAAAATTGAGAGGTTTGAGGCCCTTTATATAGGTGAGTTAGCTTAGAGCCAAAGTTAGGGTTTAATGAGGAAACCCTAATCCCTTAGCTTGGTGACCAAGCAACTCATGAGTCCCCACCCAAGAGGCCTTAGACAAAAATTCTAGGCCCTTCCTAAAATTTTTCATCCAACCTCTTTTAGGGAGGTTCTAGAACGTTTTCCTTCAACTATCAATAAATTGCAAAACAGCCCTACACTTTAATTAATTCAATTAATCCTAAAATTAACTCTAATTAATATTTGATTAAATATTAAATAAATAATATGATTTCTAATTAATATAGTATTTTCATAATACATTAATAAATCAATTATTTTAGTTTATTAATCAAATAATAAATTAACCTCTCTCTCCAAAAATCATCTTGTTTAATTGTTAGGTTTGAGGGCAACCCAAAAGGACATTGCTGCTATCAATTAAAGTTTATAACAATTATAGTTATGGGCTTAGACACCTAATCCAACGCGAAGTCGTTTTGGGTTTCCCTAATAACTAGAAATAGTAAGAAATTATATTAGGAGAGAGAGAGAGAGAGAGAGAGAGAGAGAGCGAGAAGTGTTTTGTTAATATATTAATTAGGAATAGGATTTGTTATGTGATTAAAAAATTACAAGAAATCAATAGTTAAATAATTGATTTGTTAATTTATATGGTTAATAAATTAATAAAAAAATCAATTAGAGTTAATTAATTATTAATCAGAATTAATTGGAATTTACTAAAGCTGTAAGGGGTGAATTATAATTGTTCAATAGTTGAACAAAAGAAGCAATTCTAGAAATCTTCATGGGTTGGACGGTTTTAGAGAATCTTCTAGGGTTTCTGGAAGTCTCCTGGTTGCATAAAAGGAAAAGATTTGAATTAGGATTAAATCTATTATTTAATCAATTTAGATTCTGCTTTGCTTACAATTCATATTCTGCTTTGCTTGCAAATAAAGAACCATCATGAGTAGTGTGACCATGGAGGACAGTGGGGTTAGAGTTCGAATTAGGAGACATAAAAAGAGGTGAAGGTTAATCATCATATGGAATGGGAGCATCATAGGTAGCGAAAGGAGGAGTAGGGTGAAAATATCGATAGGCAAAATGAGTTTCATCAAACATAACATGAAGAAAGATGATCAATTTTTTAGTGATAAGATTCAGCCACTGATAACCATAATGATTAGAGGAAGGGATTATAAAGACGGAAGTGGAAGAGCGAGGGGCTAACTTATGTGCAACGTTGGATGTAGCGTTTGAGCAACACAAACAACCAAATCCACACAAGTTGAAGTAGGTTGGAGAGAATCCAAAAAGAACTTCAAATGAGTTTTGTATGAAAAAACAGCGGTAGGAAGTAAGTTGAAGGTCTAAACCGTATATAACAAACCTTCTGCCCAAATCGTTGTAGGAAGAGAGGCTTGGATGAGAGAGGTGCGAAGAATGTTGTTTATCGTATAGATACTACGTTTAGCTTTACCATTCTTTTAAGAGGTATAAGGGCATGAGAAGTGGATTTTAATTCCATGAATTAAAAAAAAATCAAAAAGGGTTTAGTTATTAAATTCACGACTATTATCGCAATGAAAGAGTTGCATATCTATTTTGAATTGATTTTGAACGTATGCACAAATTGTTGAAAAATGGTAAAAACATCAGCTTTAGCATAGATAGGAAAAAATAATAAAAAGTGAGAAAATCATCTAGAAATAGAATATAATACTTGTATCCATAAAACTTGGCACAAGGGGGAGTCCAAATACGAGAGTGAATCGGTTCAAACAAACATCTAGTTTTAGTACAAGACGAAGAAAAAGGTAAACGATAGTGTTTTCCTACTTGACATGCATGAGATAAAGAAGAGTTACGAATAGAACAATAATAAAACACCTAAACTAGAGAAACTGAAAGATATACGACCCTGAGTGTCCTAACCAACGATGCCATGTTTTAAAAGTGAAGAAAAAGTTGATGAAGTAGGTGATGGTAGAACTACATAAAGATTAGAATAAGCAATATCACTACACTGAATAATGGTACACGTGTCAAGGTGCTTCACAACGAAACTAGATGAGTCAAACTCAACAAAGACAAAGTTATCAATAGTAAACTGACGAACAAAGATCATGTTTTTAACCATTTTATATGAAACAAATATATTTTTTAATAAAAGGCAATTATTAGAAATGGAAGGAGAGGCATGACTAACAATAAAAACAGGGTTTAAACCACAATTGTCAACCATTTAGATTCACAAGGTGTTAAGCATTACACTGTAGCTTGATTGGACATCATGTGGGAGCTTGTACCGAAGTCCATGTAAAATTGGTTGTCTTGAATTGGTTAAACACACATAGACTGAAATATTGATGCGAGATCCATGAGTTGTTAACCGTTTGGAGTAGGAACGCCAAAAAAACATTAGCTTATTATGGGGTTGCATAGTATGGTAAAGAATTGGTTGGAAATGCTGAAGAGGGGAGAATTATATTGAAATTTTCTATGAAGCTTGACTCAAGACTTAGGGCTGTTGTTTTCGAGTACCGAGGTTGTAGTGCTGCTACAATGATGGAGTGATACCAATAAAAGGTTATTGGACAGAACTGAAGGCAACAAGAAAATTTTGCTTTGTCGATGTTGTTGTTTACACATTTTTCTAAGGCCAACAGGTAGCTGTAGATTGGGGCTGAAAAGACCTTGATACGGTGAATATTAGAGGAAATCATAGTGATTAGAAAAAGTAGAAACATTAAAATTACCTTTCGAAAAAAACATTAAAATTACTCCCCATTTCAAAGCACCCTGCATGATATTAAAATTACCTTTCGATTTTATTTGGGAGGAGGAGGTGTATAATGCAACAGTGGAGGTAATCACAGTGTCACTAGAAGCTTCAGTTATTTCATCATGCAATTCATGAATTAAGAGCATATTTTTTACCTCAAGAAAAGAGGGAAAGGGCTTCGTGTTGGTCATGACATCTACAATACTATGCAATACTATTGTAGGAGAGGGGAAGTTACCATAGGATTTTCATGACTAGTTTAAATTCATCAATTTTGGAGCCACAGTCTTCAAGTGCATGAACAAGGTTTTTAAGGGAGTGAAATTTTTTTGTAATCGAGGAAGCACCTTTCATTGTATTTCAAAATCGCTCTTGAAGCTCTAACATGCAAGACATTTTGTTATCTAGGAAGAACTTTTCTAGTTTATCCCATAGGTCCTTCGAGGTACAATTGTCACTAGAAAAGATTTGAAATAAATTAGAGTCACAAGTTGAGTAGAACCATGATTTGATGGGAGAATCAATGGCTCCCCATTCTTCTTCCTCAACATCTTTGGGTTTATTGTTAGGTTCAAGATCATCAATCCTATCTAGGATCCCAGATTTCAAAGATATCTAAGGATCCTTAAACCTATCTAGGATCCCGGATCTTAAAGGAGTCTCAAGATCCCGAACATACATCATGATCCTGAACATCGCCATTATTAATTCCTGACAAGTTTAACGGCTATATTTCTTATTTATTTCTCACATGTGAATAAATGGTCACCATAAGACTCATTCTCAACGAAGAACCATTCCAATCAGGCTTAAGACCCGGAAATACCAAGTCAAAGCAAGTGCAAATTCTAATTAGCAAGACCCGAAAATATCAGAATTTTACTTACATAAACTAGACTATATATACACCTGTAAAAAACATACACAATGAGCACAATATTTTGACACCTTACAGACCTAGAGATAGCCAATCACTTGTAATCATATTTTTATCATCATCTTTGTAATTTACATTCAAATCAGTAAGATCATACAAGAAAGGTGATCATTATCACCTCCCAAGGTTTTATATTGATGATCCTAGCAAGGATCAAGGGCTTTCCTTGTAAACCACTTGTGTTATTTTCATCTGAATTCAATACTCACATTATTCACAACACCAAAACCTTTCATGCAATTTGGTCGATATCCATTTGATCGATGTGGCAACCCGAAAATTTTTATTTTATAAGCTCAGTCAGTCAACTCAACTGAGTGTCAAAATCATTTAGTACAGAGTTCTAGCCCGGTTACAGGTCATTCTAAAGAGTTTTGAGCCTAATACACTTAGGGAATAAGTGTTAGAAAGTACCCGCTAGAACCACAGTGTAGCAAAACAAACCCTAACCTCATCTAAGTGAGTTCACGGGCACAAGACCATGACTTTACGGCCGTAAACTCTTGTGGCCGTAAACTCAAGAGCATATATAAGGCAAATGGTCATTTTAAGTCATATTTTTCATTCCCTGGCCAATTCTCCTTGGTTCTCTCTCAACTATCACCCAACCTTCTTCCTTGGATCTTCAAAAGAGTGAGTATTCTATCCCTTGATTAGTTAATACATCTTATTAACTAGCTTCTTACATTGATTTCATCCATGAAAACCATGTTTCTTTTAGATACTCAAGAAACACCAAGAACACACACTAGTGTTCTTGGCCAAATCGACTAGTTCAAGCTCCTATATCGTAAGCACTCTTCTTCTAACTTGTTGTACACTAGGTTACACATGTCTAGACCTTAGAACCATCAAGAAACAAGGGTTAGAAGAGAGTAGACGGCCAAGGATGTTCTTGGGCCGTGAACTCCCTTTTATGGTGCAAAGACGCCCCAATATCCTTCCTTAAGCCTAAAGACTAGCCTAACACATTACCTTGATGTGTTTAGGACTCAAAGCAATCAAAATACCATCAACCATAGGTGATTACGGCCGCAAACACATGCCAAAATGGTCCATGGGCCGAAAACTCAATTTAAGGGTGTTTTGATGCCACAAACACTTCCTAAGGCTTAGACTTGAAGTTAGGATGCTTCATTATGACTTTTAGGACCCTAAACAACCCTCATAAACATAAATCTCCATGAGTTTACGGTTGTAAACTCATTAGGGCGGTGCACACCCCAAAAGCTCCAAAGAAAATGGTCTTCCTCATCCTAGGGTAGAGCTATGGTCCTTAAATCATCCCTAGTCTTCAAACTTACACTTACACATGAGTAGCCATGAGTTTACGGTCGTAGGACATAGAGTCAAAACATAGTTGTTCTAGTACAAAACTTACTTTTCAAAGTCAGTACTTTTGGTATACAAAACTAGAGATTTCCCAGATAAGGGCTTAATCCATTTTATTAAGCTAGTACAATTTTAGAGACTTTAGGTGAGTAACTCTATAACACCTTAGTTTATACACCCTGTTTATATATAAAACTGATATCCAATAGATATTTAAATGTGTGTTTCCACCTTACTTCTTGTTCCCGTTGGATTGTGGGCTTAGGGAAGATTCACCCAATTAACTTACTACCCGATATCAGATTATATATAGCAGTATAAACAAAGCTATTATAAAAGTAGTCACCGTAGTCATTATTTTACTATAAGGAATATATGCTTTCTTAAAAGAACTCTTCATTAGATATAAAGGAACCATTACAAATAACTCCATGAGTAACAAGTGAATACACCAGGGTTATATATGACAAAGATCTAACAACCAATAGAATGTGTTGTGAGTTTAGGGAAGATGCGCACAATCGATTGTTTATTTACTCTGAGTATATATAACTTGTACCCACTTAGTACACATAGAAAGGCTTGTAGTGTCATTTTACTTAACTTCCATTCACGTAGGAAATATAGGATTTTCTAGAGGAACAGGCGAACATTTTAAAACAGAACTTACAGCTTACATCACTTGTGCATATACATTTTTAACCACATTTTACAGCTTACTCACATCACTAAAATCTTATGAACTCACCAGCTTAATTGCTGATCAACTGTTTCAAATAACTTGTATTCTCAGGAGACTATTAGACAGGTGATCGTGCTGGGAATTCAGAAGATGGAGCATTATAGCTTCAAGTCTTGTTTTGTTATTTGTTTATGACTTCTATGTTTTGTGAACACACACACATTGTAAACACTTTCTTTCTAAATGAAATGGTTGTTCATTACTTGCTTACCATATATATATATATATATATATATATATATATATATATATATATATATATATATATATATATATATATATATATATATATATATCTTGTGATACTAAACATGACGTCCTCCACCCCCGAATGTTTCCGCCGTTCCAGTTTTGGGGTGTGACAGATTGGTATCAGAGCATTGTTTATAGTGAACTAAGTATATCAACCGATTAAAGATATACATCTATAAATACAATGGGGCTTAAAAGTGCTCTGTATAATGATATATTTTAGAGTATAACTACAAGTTATAAAAATACACCTACTTGCTTATACGTGTACATAATAGAACTAGTGTCACGAGGAGAACTGAACTAAAGTATTTAAAGGTTGGGCACTGTCGTCAACCCGAACAGTTATGTAATTATAGCTAGGATCAATATAGCCTGATCAACTATATTCATTTGAGATGTGACCAACATGTGTTTGGGAATGATGTGGTGTTGCGACAGGGTTAAAACTTACCGGAACACTAGTCAAGAGGACGCCAGAACAAGTATAGTTAGAGTTAGAGTACTATGGGAGTATTTTATGATACGATAGCGCGATAACAAGTTTAGAACGTACCAAGTACATTATGTCAGAATACTATAGGATTATTTTGGTCCAGATAAATAACTTATGTGATAACTTAAAAAAAACCTTGCGGATAGGTCTATAATCTTACAGAGTATATTCATAAAAGTTTTATATATAATCAAGATCTTATAGACATAGAATCTGTGACCGACGCTTTGCTATCCATTCCTCTTAAGGAAGTAGTGTTGAGGTGGGATCAATCATTCGAAGGTCTATTTGATCTTCAATTATATACAATACAAACCGGTGTACCTTGTACAATTATATGAGGATTCCGTAAGGATCACCCCGTAAAGTTACCTTAAAAGCTCATAAGTTCTTTAGTCACTTTCATTCTCGCACGACAAGCCCAGATAAACGTAACCACTTCCTCATAGTAGACAACATAAGAGTTCAGGAGGAACAAGTACAAATTCATGAGAAGATTTCAAGGAAAGATCAGCCAAAGTAACCAAAACGTCTTACGCGTCACACTAATAAATATTAATTAGGTTAATTTATCGAGCAAGTGGAAACACTGCTCACATTACATGTGTTAGAATTATTTTCTTACATGCAGCTGGTAACAGTTATTTAGGAAACAGATACTCATTCGAGCATAATTATTTCAAATTCATAGAGTTTATTAGATATATACTCATTTATGAATTGTTTCTACAACCCTGTGGAAGTCAGGACCCGATACATCCAGAACTAGGATAACCTTGTCTTCTCAGCTTTCGGCTTGTGTCCGTTGCTATAGACTTATTCCGTCTCATCTTTGTTTTATTTTAGCAAAGATGCCTCCTCGCAGATCACCCAGACACACTACTCTGATAACTCCAATACCTTCTCCACAAATCGATGCAGCAACTCTGAACGCTGCAGTGGCCACGGCTGTGGCAACAACCATGGCACAATATCACCCCATCAGTATGGGTGGAGGTGAAACGCCTGCCGATTCCACTCAAGGTGAGGTCCCCGTGAGCCCGGGAGAGTTCTCCTACAAGGGCTTCACCAGATGCCAGCCATTGTCCTTTAATGGGACTGAAGGAGTCATTGCCCTTATGTAATGGTTCGAGAAAACCGAGTCGGTTTTTGAAATCTGTTTATGCCCAGAAGGAAGCAAAGTGAAGTTGTCTTCCTGCACCTTCTCTAGCAAGGCCCTAACATGGTGGAACAGCCATGTTAATTCACTGACCCTATCAGTGGCAAACTCAATAGGTTGGGAAAACCTAAAAGAGTTAATGCGGGAAGAATATTTCCCGTTAGGCGAGATTCAAAAACTGGAACAAGAGCTGTGGGATCTCACTATGGTCGGCTCAGACATAGTGACCTACACGGACCGGTTCATCGAACTAGCAGCTCTATGCCCCGAGATGATTACCTCGGAGAGCAAGAAGATAGAAAGATACATTTGGGGTCTGACTGCTCAGACCCAAGGAAATGTGTTGTCTTCCAACCCAGCCATGTTCGATAGTGCTAAACGCTTGGCTCAGTGACTCATCGATCATGGAGTCCGCCACAGCGTAAAAGTCCCTATTCCCGAGTCATCGAGGGAAGAGGAGTATAATCAGAAGTCGGGGAACAAGAGGAAGAAGAAACAAACAACACAAGACACCCCGCAAGAGCAACGAGCGAGTACTATATACGCCGCTACGACACCTACTGCTTCAGCACCTGCCAGTCGATATGTAGGAAACCTTCCGAAGTGTGGAAAATGCAACTTTCACCACACTGGAGTGTGCCGGGAAATGCAGTGTCTAAACTGCCACAGAAAGGGACACACAGTCCGTTACTACAGGGCACCGGCTCAACCGATCTCCCAAGTCCTCGGAGCTGAAGAAAACCCAGCCTGCTATGGCTGTGGTAAGACTGGACACAATCAGAGGAACTGCCCGATAATCAAGAACTTAGGCGCGGATGGACGTATTCTGATGATCACTGCAAGAGAATCTACATTGGAGTCATCGACGAGTAGTGGTACGTTTTCAAAATAGTAATTACTTTTAAAATTAATTTATATTCATACAAGATTAAAATTTGCGGATGACACTTAAAAGTAACTATAACAACTCACATGTTAAAATAGGTTGAAATATTCAAGAGAACTAAAAGATCCTTTAGAGAAGCTATTATGGCTCACCATATACATCAGGGTTGTGCGCAACCAAGATGTTGAAGACTTAGAGTGAGTGACTCCGCTTAGGTCTCCTTTCCTTATTTGGTTGAGGATTGGAGGCAGAGATGCTCAGTCGACTGCCTGGCTCATCTTAAGTATATCACAACTTGTATATGACGGGCGATGGTAGTGGTACCATGGGGGGATCATGGTATAAAAGTATCCCTTCAGTTAGTAAAGCACTTTTATTTGTATGTATGCGCACATAGCGGTACGATACATAGGAGTGTTAACTTCGAATAGAAGACAGGAAACACGAAAACAGTTACGAGGAGTACATTGTTGAACATACTAGGAGTACAGTACCAAGCATACCAGGGATACATCGTCGTTTATCAGACGTTTCTTCCATTTGACCAAAACTTTGTTCAGTATAGTGTCCGTTGTTTTCTTTCGTCATGAATTGGCATGGTCCTCACCATGCAGAGTTTATATGTTTCTATTGCCTCGATCGGCAAATTCTCGAAACTTTCATCTTTAGTATCGAAAGTCTGACCTGAATCAAAATACCACTCGTCCAGCAGACCGTCACGAAATACCACTCGTCCAGCAGACCAAGTTCGAGCACATTTTTAACCACATTTTACAGCTTACTCACATCACTAAAATCTTATGAACTCACCAGCTTAATTGCTGATCAACTGTTTCAAATAACTTGTATTCTCAGGAGACTATTAGACAGGTGCTCGTGCTGGGAATTCAAAAGATGGAGCATTATAGCTTCAAGTCTTGTTTTGTTATTTGTTTATGACTTCTATGTTTTTTGAACACACACATTGTAAACACTTTCTTTCTAAAATGAAATGATTGTTCATTACTTGCTTACCATATACATATCTTGTGATACTAAACATGACGTCCTCCACCCCCGAACGTTTCTGCCGTTCCGGTTTTGGGGTGTGACATTCGGACCGAATCTCACGGGATCAGCCTTAAGATGGCTCCGTAATGTTGCTTCTTATTCCATTACTTATTTTTCTCATTTATATAATCCTTTTAATAACCATTTTTCTTGTAGCAGAACATTCGAAAGAATTACTAGTGATATTTATCAACTAGTCTAGTATCCTAAGGAATCCCTTAGAGATTTCGTAAGAAGGCTTGGGAAGGAAGCACTAAACATTCCTAATATCAACATGGCTACTGCCGCGGAGGCTTTTAAGATACTATAAATCAAAACCATGTTCCAAACATGATCATCATAGGGATAATGTCCTTGAAGATGAAGAAGAAGAAGACGAATTCCCCAGGATTACTTACTTTTGTTTTTCTGTGGATGTTTCAAGATTAATCTTTTCCACGTAGGATCTTGGTGAAAAGACAAGGTAGCCAAGGAAAGGAGACAAATTGAGTGTCTTGAAATACAAGTGCATACCACCATGACCTTGGCCACATCACTAAGGATTGTATAGCCCTCAAAATGAGATTAGCTATATCCTAAGCAAATGAAACCTTAAAGAGATCCTAGGAAGACGAAAAGAAAGATCCAAAGAAAAGGAGCTAGATCATGAGAAGATCCTTAAACAACCAGGATCCCCTCTTTCAGACACTAAGGTAATTAACATTATTTTTGGGGGATTATGGCATTTTTGGAACTTCTTACTCCATAGCAAAAACACATGGTAAGATGTCTAAGGCAGAGAAAAAAAGAATGACCCCGGAAGAGCACATCGATAATAAGAGAGATAGAAATCACCATCGGTGAACAAGAGAGAGAGAGAGAGAGAGAGAGAGAGACAATATCCAAGATCCTAATCATGATGGATTGGTGATAACTCTCTACATCGCTTTGTTAGAAGGATCCCGATGGATGGAGGATCCTCAGAGAACATCATACTCTTAGATGCTTTGACCAGGATGAACATTCCGGAATCTGAGATAATCAAGAGATCCTCAATACTAATAGGAATCAATGGTGAAACGAAACATACTATTGGAGAGATCAATCTACCCATCTGATAGGTTTTATATGTTACAAAAACAAATTTTTGGCGGAAAAACTTAAGCCCTAAGTTCACATGAACCTAAAGGATCTTTCTTCTCACTATGATTTACAAAGAACTATTGAATATCAAGAACCCTTAAAGTGCATTGCTATTTTCAAAATACTAAAGGTTTATTAGAAAATACATACCTTAGTTTATTAGAAAATACATGCCTTACTTTATTACAACAAATAAACTAGTAATCTATCCTTGTTGGTCTTTAGAAAGCAAGGACCAAAAGTCTCGTGCCTATAATGGCTCACACCCAAACCCTAGCCAGTTGGAGGCTAAAAAGGAGAGAGGAGGCAGAAGGAAATTTTCAAAATTCTCTTTGGAATGAGGTGAATTTTGAAAGTCATAACCCAAAGGGTTTGATATAGGTGATAGGGAGGTTAAGGATAAGGCAGGTTTCCTTAGTTAACCCGTTATCCCTTTTGTTGCTCCCTAAGGATTTCTAGGCTTCCTTACTGCCCAAGAAAACCCCTAATGACCATCTAGAATTCGTCCGCCTCCTAGCGACGTCCTAGAATTGGGCATTGTTCAACTTTTGAACATTGTCACCTTTAGTCCTTCCAATTTTAAGTAATCCAGTTAATCCCAAAATTAATTCCTATTAATTTCTGATTAATTCTTAATTAAATAATAATTTTTCTAATTAATATATTATTCTCATAATTTATTTTGATTTCTAATTAATTTATTAATCATATAATAAATTAATAAATCAGTCTCTCTCTTCAAAAAGCATTCATGTCAATTATTAGGTTTGAGGGCAACCCAAGAGGACTTTGCTAATAATTCAAGAATATAGTAATTTATTTATTGGCCTAGATGTCTAATCCAACAATCTCCTACTTGGATAATTCTAAAACTAAATTATTGGTTTAACTTCTAAATAAAACAACAAAGGGTGCTTTACAAAGCAACTACCAAAGTCTGATCCAATCAGATATTTGTCCTTTGGATGTCATTAGACATGAGACATGGATTGAAATCAATATTATTGTCCAAAATTTTGTTTCACGATTTTCCGATTTATGACGATTGAATTCAGACTACTAATTTGACACATCAATTCAGTCTTGGCTCAGCCAAGCACTTTAGATGTTGACATCAAATAAACGAGGGGCCCAAAGATATCACTTTTCCTGTTAGAGAAAAAGGAACAAATAAATTTCGACTCATATGGTTGTATCTTTTACTCACTAAATCATGCATGAAACTTCGTTTTATAAATCATATTACTCATATATCTCCATTTCATGAATATAAGCTATTATCATCTCTGAATTACTTGTGATAAAATCTATGAAGTAATTCTCTTAGTTTGGGTTTATCCAATACTCAATATCTATATTTTCTAAGTATTCATAAATATTGCAACAACACTATTTCTATGTCTAAACTCCTTAGACAATCTACAATTCAATTCATGACAACCTTCATTCACTACTTACTTCCAAAAATATGAGCAACTATGGAATTTGAATGATCAAATTATTCAGGAAGTAAAACATAGGAAGTGAAACACAATGATAAAATAATTAAGTATCATCTCAAACCTATTGAATATAATTAATGTATATTATCTAATCACCATAATAATTACGACTTTATTCATTGTATAATCTTTCAAGTAATCAACTAACCACTTGAATTAAATAAAATCAGTTACGCGGTGTTATGAACATGCATTCTATGCTTCTCTATGGTCCTTCGTCTACAAACGGATCGACTGGAAACTATTCAATTGATGCTCATTTCACAAGTCCAAATTCTTGTCACTGTCTAAAATGTATTAGAATTCCAACTTTACATTCATTGACCTTTTCTAATGTCGTGGTTTCAAAATCATAGAGACCGAGCCAACGATATTACAGAATGTTCCATCGGAACTTTGTTACTAGAAACAATTCCATGACACTGAAGGTTCAAATTCAAGGTACACTCCTTGAACACTTCTCTTGCATTAAAATTTCCAACTCACATGTAGATTTAATAATCAAATCCCATTATGTAAACATTTCCATATTCCCATATGACCATCAATTTTGATCAAGAATCATATTAATCTAGAATCGTGTCACTATGGTGCATATGTTCCCATCCATGTGAAACCATCATTTCCAACCTACAATCATAAGACAAGGTTTAGGACAAAATCAAATTAAAATTTAGCTTTTCTTCTTGGAATGAACTTCACTATTCTAAATTTCTTTCCATCTGGTAGCACAAGCGCCTATCAGTGCTTCCATGTTGTTAATAGCTCACCCATATTTATCAATTTACTTTCACTGACTAGCGGGCTTTTGCGTCCGCAGTTAAATGAAAAAAAAAATTCATAAGCATTGCCAACTCAACTATGTGAATTTCAAACCAATTTAAACTTTGAAAACATGTCAAGTTCATCAAAATATTACAACTTTGTTTTCAAAATATTATTTATCAGAGTATTCCCAGAAACGTAAACATAATATGAGGAGTTGTACGATCATGCCTTCGCCTTGTCGCGATCCCCTGATGTACTTGAAACAATAAACTGAAACTGTAAGCGCGAAAGCTTAGTGAGTTACCCCCAAAATACCAATACACATACAATCCACATAACCATGTCAGCAATAACATATCATAACAAACTGAACAGAACAACACATAACGGGTTTACAGCCCTACGGACTGTAATACCCACGAGCCCACAGTACGAGTCTCCCTTAGCCCATAACTGGAATGCTCCCGAGCCCACAGTACGAATCACCCTTAGCCCGTAACTGGAATGCTCCTAGGGTTTGTTGGCTACCACACGAAGCAGTACAACCTCAACCCATCCCATATAACAAACACATAACGTAACCACTGAGCATGCAATAATCACATAACATCATAGGTAGTTCTACAGATCTACCTAACTGGCATAACCACTAGCATGCAACACTAACTCGTACTCAACCTCTAACACTGCTAGGATAACATATCCAATGGGCTGGCCTTGGTGCCTTAGACCCCTTAGTCTAGTGAGGATAACTCACCTTGCAACTGTCGTTTGAAACTAGAAAGCTCGACTCCTGGATCAGCAACATGAACTCCACCTCCTATAGTTACCATAAAACCCTTTTTCATAAATCTCCAAATTACCAGAATACCCTCTGAAGTCAACTGGTCAACCCTTGGTCCAAGTCAAAGTCCACAGCCAAAGTCAACAGTCCATGCTGACTCGACTCGTCGAGTGCAGTTCACCGACTCGTCGAGTCCTTCCAGATCTCGAGAATTCGTGAAATCCTTGATTAGCTCGTCGAGTTCCCTTTTAACTCGCCGGGTTCATATGTCCAAGAATTGGGAGAAACCCTAGCCGACTCGCCGAGTCTTCGAACGACTCGTTGAGTCCAAGGCAATCTTCAACGGACTCGCCGAATTGTTCATCCAACTCGTCGAGTTTATGGCCATCTTCAACGGGCTCGCCGAGTTGTTCATCCAACTCGCTGAGTCCTTGCAGACCTTCATCCATGAAAACGCTTTTAAAGCCATGACAAGGTTCCAAATTACAGATCCAAGCTTCTAGGGCATGTTTATCACGTAAAGTCGCAAACTTTACGTGCATGCAAGGCTTTAAGACCCTTAAATGGCAAAACTAAGCTTGCAATGAAGTCTCACGCTTGAGGGAAGGCTCCTACCAGGCAAGGCTGATGACTTTATGGATCTAGAGGTCAAAGGGAGTCCAAATCTGAAGTTGCAACTTCAGATCTTAGCTTAAAAATGGGGAGCCTTTCATAAAACCCATCCAAAAGAGGTCAAAAGAGAGATGAGCTAAAGGAACAGCTTAATACCTTCCAGGGAGTGACAACTGATGAACCTCTTAGCTCCCTACGACTTCCTAGCCTTGATTTCCTTGCTTCCCCAAGTGTTTCCTTCTTCAAAGTTCCTCCTCCAAGCTTGAACACACCAAAAGAACACACACACACACACACACGATTTAGGTCTTGAAAGGGACAAAGGGCAGTAAAGGGGAGGCTGGGGGAGGCCAATGATCCTTTAAATAGGGTGCAAAACCCCGAGATTTAGGGTTTCATCTGCCAACTCCTACTTGTCGAGTCCCTTCTTGAACTCGGCAAGTAGCTCATTAAAATACGTGGCTAACCCGATGCTATTCGACGAGTAGGGCAATCAACTCGTCGAGTAGTCCTTGAAATCTAGATCTCACACACTAAGTCAATACCTGAGAATCGGGGTGTTACAATTCTCCCTCACTTGAACTAGACTTCGTCCTCGAAGTTTGTTGCAGCGAATAACTCCGGGTAATGCACCCACATTTCCCCCTCCGTCTCCCACGTCCACTCGGACCCCCTCCGATGCTCCCACTAAACTTTCACCAAAGGTATCCCCTTATTCCTCAGAATCTTCATCTTCTTCTACAGTATGGCCACATGCCTTTCTACATAATTCAGTCGTTCATCAACCTGAATATCTTCCAGTGGCACCACCTCCTCTTGATCCCTAATGCACTTTCGCAGCTGCGAAACGTGGAAAGTGTTTTGTATCCGAGTAAGCTCCTCTGACAGCTCTAGCCTGTAAGCTACCTTGCCAACCCTGGCAATGATCCTGAATGACCCAAAATACCGGGGACCAATTTTACCCTCTTCCTGAAACGGATCACGCATTTCCAGGGCGAGACCTTCAGGAGTACCATGTCACCGACCTGAAACTCTAACTCGGAGCGGCGCCGGTCGGCGTAACTCTTCTGCCGACTCTGAGCGGTCTGCAGCCGCTGCCTAATCTGTTGGATTTCCTCGGTAGTCTACAAGACCACCTCCGTCCTACCCATCACCCTGTGGCCAACCTCGCCCCAACAAACCGGGGTGCGACATCTCCACCCATACAACAGCTCGAAAGGCGGGGCGCCAAGGCTAGAATGATAGCTGTTTTTGTAGGCGAACTCTGCAAGCGGTAGGTGAGAATCCCAACTCCTACCGAAATCTATGACACACGCCCTCAACATGTCCTCGAGGGTCTGAATAGTCCGCTCGCTCTGGCCATCTGTTTGTGGGTGAAATGATGTGCTGAAGTGCAACCGCGTGCCCAGCTCTTCGTGAAACTTTTGCCAGAAGCGGGAGGTAAACCTGTCATCCCGATCAGAGACAATGGAAACGGGAACCCCATGGCGAGACACGATCTCGCGAACGTACACTTCGGCCAATTTCTCGGCCGATGAGCTCTCCCGTATAGCCAAGAAATTGGCACTCTTGGTCAATCGATCCACGATGACCCTATATAGCGTCAAACCCCTTCGCTGTTCTTGGCAACTTGGTAATAAAATCCATCGTGATCTGTTCCCATTTTCACATGGGAATCTCTAGAGGCTGCAGCTTTCCATGCAACCTCTGATGCTCGGCCTTGACCATCCTACAGGTCAAGCACCTCTCGACGTACCAATCGATCTCTCGCTTCATGCATGGCCACCAATAGCTCAAACTCAAATCCTGGTACATCTTGGTGGCTGAATAGAGAAATGAGACTTATGAGCCTCCTCCATAACCGTCTGCCTAACCCCACCCGACATTGGAACCCAAACCTGACCACATCGGGTCAATAGTCCCCGACTATCCCGCACGAATCGGGTATTCTCACCCTTGATCCTTTCCAGCTTCCAATTCTCCGGTCGCATGCCCTCTACCTGGGCATCTCTGATCAAACTCACAAGCGGAGAATCCAACGCTATTCTCATACATACCGTGGGAGTGGAAGACCCAGCTGACTTGCGGTTCAAGGCATCCGCAACCACATTCGCCTTACCAGGATGATAAAGGATCTCGAAATCGTAGTCCTTGACTACATCCAGCCACCTGCGCTGCCTCATGTTCAGGTTTGGCTGATCCATGATATGTCTCAAGCTCTTATGATCCATGTAAATGGTACAGAGGACCCCATAGGTAATGTCTCCATATCTTGAGGGCGAATAGCACCGCCCCTAGCTCCAAGTCATGTGTAGGGTATCTCGTTTCATGCGGCTTCAGCTGCCGCGATGCGTAGGCTATGACTCGTCCTCTCTGCATGAGGACCGCCCCTAAACCTGTGATGGATGCATTACAGAACACCACAAAATCCTCAACTCCCTCCGGGAGTGTCAAGACTGGTGCCTCACACAAACGCTGAAGGAGGGTCTCAAACACCCTCTGCTGCTTAGGGCCCCACCGGAAATCCACCCCCTTCCTCATCAGACGAGTGAGGGGTACTGCAATCTTGGAGAAATCCCATATGAACCTCTGGTAGTACCCTGCCAATCCCAGAAAACTTCTAATATCTAAGGGAGATTTCGGAATCTCCCACTGCATAACCGCCTCGATTTTGGCCGAATCGACCAAAATCCCCTCTTGGTTGATGAGATGCCCGAGGAACTGGACCTCTCGTAACCAGAAATCGCACTTCGAGAACTTGGCGTATAGCCGTTCTCGTCTTAGAATTCCCAAAAGCTCTCGCAGATGCTCCTCATGCCGCTCTCGAGTCTTGGAATACACCAAGATATCATCAATAAACACTATGACTGAGCGATCAAGCATCGGTCTGCAGACCCGATTCATCAGGTCCATGAACACCGCTGGTGCATTGGTGGGCCCAAACGGCATCACCACGAACTCATAATGTCCATAACGAGTTCAGAACGCGGTCTTCTCCATGTCCTCCTCTCTGACCCTGACCTGATGATACCCAGACCTCAAGTCTATCTTGGAAAACCAATATGCGCTCTGCAACTGATCGACGAGATCGTCTATCCTCAGGAGTGGGTAACGGTTCTTCACCGTTAACTTATTCAACTCCCGGTAATCAATACACATCCGATGCGAACCATCCTTCTTCCGGACAAAAAGAATCGGCACTCCCCATGGAGAACTGCTAGGTCAAATGAACTTCTTGCCCAACAGTTCTTATAGCTGCGACGACAGCTCCTGCATCTCTAGTGGTGCCAATCGGTACGACTCCTGAGCGATAGGGGCCACACCTCGCACCAGGTCGATCCTGAACTCGACCTGCCTCTCTGGAGGTATCCCTGGCAGCTCCTCCGGAAACATATCCGCAAACTCCCTGACCACCGATACATCGGAAACCGAAATCTGATCCCTGACTCGCATATCTAACACATACGTTAGATAACCTGCACACTCGTGCTGAATGTACTGTCGTGCCCTGGCAGCTGAACAAAACCATGATCCTACTCTGGTGCCTTCTCCATATAGAATCGGTTCTCCCCTACTTGGGGTTCGAACTACCACTCGCTCGCCCTCGCAAACAATCATAGCACCGAACCGACTGAGCCAATCCATGCCCACAATCATGCACACCTACCCCATGGGGATCGGAATCAAATCTATCGGAAAGGACACCGCGAAAATCTCCAAGTCACGCCCTTGATAGAATGAAGAAGCAGAAACCCCGTGTTCGTTGGCGATAGATACTCGCAACGGACACTCTAACTCGCCCGCTGGCACACTGAACTCCTTACTAAAAGACTGAGATACGAAGGACCGACTCACCCCCGAGTCAAATCAGACCAAAGCAGGCAAAGAGTTCAATAAAAACATACCTAATCACAGGTACAACAGATAAGCACACACCAGATATAGAAAACAAGATAAATGATAGAAACATACCAGTAACCATGCCTGGTGCTGCTCTGGCCTCCTCCGCTATAACCTGGAAAGCACGACCCTGAGCCTTCGGAGGCTCTGCCTTGACTGGTCTCCCATCCGTGATCCTCAAAGTAGACGGCGCTGGAGCCTGCGCCGGATTGGCGACGAGTAATGGGCAGTTGGCCTTCAAATGGCCAGCCAGATCACAGTGGTAACATAAGTTCATACTCGGTATCGGAGCGGCCTGGCGACAATCCTTCGCATAGTGCCCCTCCTTGCCACACCTGTGGCACCCACTACTGGCTCGACAAATCTTGGAATGAACCCTGCCGCACTTTCCACAAGAGCAGCTCTGCTGACTCCCAGACCTCAAATCAGTGGTCTTTGACCACTTCGGCGACGACTGCGACTGTGTCGGGGCCAGCTGCTGCTCCATTAGCTGCAGCTCAATCTCTAACTCCCCCTGTCTAGCAGCCTAGCTCCTGTAGCTCCAGAAGAGTATCACATCGCTGTGTAGATACAAACTGTCAGATATCATTCTTGAGCATACTCAGATAACGGGTCATCTGAGACTGCTCGGAAGCAAACTCTAGGCAGAACATCGCCCGCTCAGTGAACATACTAGTGATCTTTGTCACCGACTCCCCATCCTGTCTCAAACTCAGAAACTCCTGTGCCAACTGCTCCCGCTCAACCGCAGAATGTAACAGGGGCGGAACATGTCTCTGAACTGATCCCAAGTAACAGTAGCTCTCTGATCATCAGCGTACGACCCAGTCGCAAGTCTCCACCAGTCCTTGGCCCCAGACCTAAGCAGGTTCAGAGCACACCTGACCTTCTGGTCAGCAGGACACGAGCAAGTGAAGAAACACCCCTCCACATCTGAAATCCATCTCATAGCCTTGATGGGATCCTGCATCCCATCAAAAGTAGGGGGCTTCGTATTATCGAAGTCCCTGTACTAAAAACCTCTACCAACTCCTCCCCCTGCCGCTGATATAGCTGATGCAGCAGTATCAAAATACTCCACCATGGCGGTCTTAATCGACCCGAACATCTCCGGTAACTGAGCCTGGAATGCAGCAACCTCATCATCTAGGATCTCTCAAATCCTGGCATCCAACTCCTCTGTACCCATCTGCACCACTGGCTCAGGTGTTGTCAGTCCCTCCTGGCCTCTGTCCCCTGATCCTGATCCCGAACCGGATCCAGCAACAAAGCGCCTCGTCATCACCATTCTGAAACATACCACAAGATATCAGATAATCCCTATAAATAGCTGGGAGCCAACTCCCTAATAATCCTAGGGATTGTGACTTACTTGACACGTGTATGGGTCCTATGTCTTCAGTAGTACGGGCCCATACTACCTTCCACACCTACCCATATTTTCCTCAAGCATCATCACAATGCCCTAACTGAATACACAACATGACTAGTGCTCAATTCTCACCCTAGAGGAGTGATAAACATCTCATAAATGACCTCTAGGCCTCACTCAACCCACCAGTCTCTGAAACTTCCACCAACCCTGTAGCACCAGTGTATGCTAGCCATACATAACGCTGTACCCTATAAACTTTCGAATATCCAATCCTACACTAAGCTCCCAATCAAACAAGAATAGAACATAAGGCCAAATCAAACATTCTCTGGCTATAAGATCATAATTATATATAACTGTGATGCATACACTAATCAACTACAGTAATGATGTCAATTTCATATAAAGGAAACCCTAGGCTAGCAGACATCATGAAATCAGACAATTCTACCGTGCAATTTCTGAAGATCCCTAGCCTAGTACTAACATGTTGTTCTAACATATCACATAATTAAATAACTTGTATGGTATTTTAAGGTCTACTTACTGGCTCCGGTTGATCGTACACCCTGCATCCTCCTTTATTTATTTTCAAAACCTTTTTAGATAAAAAATCATTTTGAAACTCCTTTCCGTGATTTGAGATTGGAGTTACACGAGTGCTCCTCGAATTCACTCAAACCAAGGCTCTGATACCAACTTATAACACCCAAAAATTTCAAACCAATTTAAACTTTTAAAACATGTCAAGTTCATCAAAATATTACAACTTTGTTTTCAAAATATTATTTATCAGAATATTCCCAGAAACGTAAACACAATATGAGGAGCTATACGATCATGCCTTCGCCTTGCCGCGATCCCCTGATGTACCTGAAACAATAAACTGAAACTGTACGCTTGAAAGCTTAGTGAGTTACCCCCAAAATATTGATACACATACAGTCCACATAACCATGTCAGCAAAAACATATCATAAGAAACTGAACAGAACAACACATAATGGGTTTACAGCCCTACAGACTGTAATACCCACGAGCCCATAGTACGAGTCTTCCTTAGCCCGTAACTGGAATGCTCCTGAGCCCACAGTATGAGTCTCCCTTAAACTGTAACTGGAAAGCTCCTAGGGTTTGTTGGCTACCGCATGAAGCAGTACAACCTCAACCAATTCCATATAACAAACACATAACGTAACCACTAAGCATGCAATAATCACATAACATCATAAGTAGTCCTACAGATCTACCTAACTGGCATAACCACTAGCATGCAACACTAACTCGTACTCAACCTCTAACACTGCTAGGATAACATATCCAATGGGTTGGCCTTGGTGCCTTAGACCCCTTAGTCTAGTGAGGATCACTCACCTTGCAACTGTCGTCTGAAACTAGAAAGATCGACTCCTGGATCACCAACACGAGCTCCACCACCTATAGCTACCATAAAAACCTTTTTCATACATCTCCAAATTACCAGAATACCCTCAGAAGTCAACTGGTCAACCCTTGGTCCAAGTCAAAGTCCACAGTCACAGTCAACAGTCCATGCTGACTCGACTCATCGAGTGCAGTTGAACGACTCGTCGATTCCTTCCTGAACTTGAGAAGTTGTGAAATCCCTGATTAGCTCGTTGAGTTCCTTTTTAACTCGCTGAGTTCATATGTCGAAGAATTGGGAGAAACCCTAGCCGACTCGCCGAGTCTTCGAACGACTCGTCGAGTCCAAGGTAATCTTCAACGGACTCGCCGAGTTGTTCATCCAACTCGTCGAGTTCATGGCTATCTTCAACGGGCTCGCCGAGTTGTTCATCCAACTCGCTGAGTCCTTGCAGACCTTCATCCATGCAGATGCTTTTAAAGCCATGGCAAGGTTCCAAATTACAGATCCAAGCTTCTAGGGCATGTTTATCACGTAAAGTCGCAAACTTTACGTGCATGCAAGGCTTTAAGACCCTTAAATGGCAAAACTAAGCTTGCAATGAAGTCTCACACTTGAGGGAAGGCTCCTACCAGGAAAGGCTGATGACTTTATGGATCTAGAGGTCAAAGGGAGTCCAGATCTGAAGTTACAACTTCAGATCTTAGCTTAAAAATGGGGAGCCTTTCATAAAACCCATCCAAAAGAGGTCAAAAGAGAGATGAGCTAAAGGAACAGCTTAATACCTTCCAGGGAGTGACAACTGATGAACCTCTTAGCTCCCCACGAGTTCCTAGCCTTGATTTCCTTGCTTCCCCAAGTGTTTCCTTCTTCAAAGTTCCTCCTCCAAGCTTGAACACACCAAAAGATCACACACACACACACGATTTAGGTCTTGAGAGGGACAAAGGGCAGTAAAGGGGAGGTCGGGGGAGGCCAATGATCCTTTAAATAGGGTGCAAAACCCCAAGATTTAGGGTTTCATCTGCCAGCTCCTACTCGTCGAGTCCCTTCTTGAACTCGGCGAGTAGCTCATTAAAATACGTGGCCAACCCGCTGCTACTTGATGAGTAGGGAAATCAACTCGTCGAGTAGCCCTTGAAATCAAGATCTCACACACTAAGTCAATACCTGAGAATCGGGGCATTACAAACCAGAAGTGCACAGAAATAAGAATGTGACAACTAAACATGATAGGTTATCAACCTCATCTCGTATGCTAGTGATAAATAAAATCTTTATTATAGATTGAATCTTGAAACTTTCAAGATCAGTACGACTCCCACTGACTTCTTGACATATGTGTTTTCTCTCAAGGAACATTCCTTAAAGAGCTAAAACAAATATTCAAAAGTTTGTGTGGATTCTTGATAAGAAAACACTTCGTAGAATAGGTTACAATTTATCTTCTGTTTTTTGATTAACGAAAAACATCAAAACTCCAACTCTATATGAGCTAGAGTAAGAAAACATCTTTACTCCACATATTTCGAGGTGTTTTCAACCTTATTAGTTAGAAATTAGTTTCAAGATACGATTTGTATTTACTAGAGCATGAATCTAAAACTTGATTGGAACAAAGTATGAGTCATCTATGATCGAACCATTTCCATCAATGTTTGATTCCTCATCTTAGTCATACAATTGTACTAAGATGTTCTTTGAGGTGAAATTATGATATATTTCCATAATCGTTAAGATGATAATAAAACATGATGCTAAAGTACTTTGCTTTCATTTCACAAATTGGAGAAACTTTTATCATTCTGCCTAATCGTTTCTTTTATTTGTGTCACAAATCTTTGAAAACCATTTCAATAGAAGTAGAATTCTATTCAATCCTATGAAAAAAAACATACTTATTGTAACATCAGAAAATCATGACGAATAGGGTTATCGTACTTTGTGGTGGATCGATGAACTAGTCATAATTTTTCAATGAACAAGATTCTTACACACTATACAATACGGCTTGTACAACACCATGTATCTATCAAGTTGGCGATGAGATTTCTTTTCACTTGGTCAATTATAACGATACCACAAGCAGTAGCATAAGAATCAAAATTAATATTTCTAATATTAAAATGTAACCAAAACTTTAATAAATGCCATTGAAAGGAAATATATAAAATGAGGCAACCAGATAAACAAACATTTCACTTTTATTAAAAATAAATGAAAAACTGGGACTTGTCCTTACAACGCATAAAATGTAAAACTATGTTTCTAGACATCTCCTAAGAGTAATAGCAATCTATTAAATTTTCCTAACTCCTAAGTAGTATCTCTAAATTCTGATCATCGAACTATGTGACTGAAGTCCATTTCTCACGATCAAATTTAGCTCACCTTGCTCAAACTTCCTTGTTTTTCCTAGCTCCTTTAATACTACCAAAAATGTGGTCATCACATAATGCATTAAGTGCCTAAGAATAGGAACCTATAAAACAAAGGAGTCAGATAAGGGATGTACGTAAAGTAGAGTCACACGACTTGACTTTATTATCTCTAATATCTTTTAGGTAGTAAAACAAATGGACTATTTGGGTCAACACAAGGAACGATCCATAACTAGCCATTTCTCTTTACCATATGATCAAACTATTTGATCTTGGACAACCCATTTCGATTAGGAAGAGAAATCTTTTTTGGAGGACCATTGTCAACGTCCATAGAAACCTTGGAAATAGACCCAATAAGCAGTTTTGCTTTAGTTGTGCTCTTAAGCCTTTCTACTTCAACAACACTCAACATTTAGGACAAATCAAATAGGGTCACATTCAGATTCCTCATATGAATTTTTTTTAACCAACTAACCGTATGACTTAAGAAGCAAGAGAAAAAAAAAATCAATGGATTTCTCCCTTGGTAAAATGACACCCAATCTATCCAACTTGTTACGTACGATTTCTTTTTAGAACATACGTACATAAAAAGATTCCATCTTGATGTTTACATGCTAAAAAGGATTGAGTAGTCTCGTATCTTTCAACTTAAGGAAAACATGACGTTGGGAGAGTCACGGGAGGAGGAGGAGGTGGAAGAGAGATGATGTACAACTCCATAATTTCCTAAGGAAGGGAAAACAATTTTACCTTGACTTGAAATTGGAAGACCATCTCAAGAGGATTGAGGAAACTTTTTCTTTAAGAATGAGGAAGACCATTTTATCGTCATAAGATATTTCAAAATAGGAGAAAAGGGGAATTCAAGTTAGTTGATTTTAATCCTTAATTATAAACCCATAAATTAAAATTAAGGCTAGGATCCATATTTTGTATTCTAACTTTGAAGAGGGATGTCGTAATCAAATTCAAATCTATTTTTAGGTAGGTAAGGCTTTTACCAATTCCAATATTATGAAATTCCTAGATCTTTTGAAACTTATTGATTATTATCAATGACATGTTTAATCTCGGATTATGCTCTTACTTTTGTCACTGGGATGCCAAGAATCATAAACGAGATGTGAATAACCATGCAAACACGCTTGACAACCTTGATGTCATCTATCATCTCACATTGATGTGTTGGTAGACCACACACGCTCCACTAACAACATATAAAGCATGTTGTGTATTTTCATGGATTAGCATACTTTTCATATTTTTCTAAAGTAACTAGAGTGGAATTTATAAAAAGATTTATGGTACTTTAAAAGCATTATACTTTTAATGAAGTTAATCTCCTATCAGATCTATTATGCTAAAGACCCTCCACAAAACACGAAATCGGTGGGCGACTGTGGACACCCATTCAACTACCATTTATAGATAGTTTCCTTATACCGCCATAGAGTCTGGCTTCGTGAATGAGGCATTCTAGCGATCTGACTTACGTATATCATATTAATGTTGTAATTATATATAGTATAAGGTGTATTTTAAAAACTTTCTAAAAATACTAGGTTCAAGTTTAAATTTTCGAAATTAATATAAAATTAATTTAATTAACAAAAACCAATTTTATTTAATCTTTATCTATTAATAAACCAATTAATTAATATAATTTAATCAAAATGGATCAAATAACTCTTAACAATCAAACAATTAATAATTCAACAATAATCCTAATCCAAAATCCCCAAATTTTTGAAAATCAACAATTAACAAAAATAGGTAAACCCTAAAAGGGTTCCTAAATTTTCGAAAAAGGGATAAGGAGGCTAGGGTTTCTAAAACCCTACCAAATTTCAAAAAGTGCCACAATTAGGGTTTAGTTTCTATAAACCCTAATTTGATCTTATTCAACTTTGTACAAGAACAATGAGAACAGTGGATCTGATAGCGTAGAATGCTTTTATATGTTACAAAAACTAATTTTTCGCAGAAAAACAAAATCCCTACGTTCACTTGCACCCTAAAGGATTTATGTTCTCACTATGATTTGCAAAAAACTATTGAATATCAAGAACCCTAAAAGTAAATTGCTATTTTTGAAAATACTAAAGCTTTATTAGAAAATACATACCTTAGTTTATTATATAAAATAAACTAGTAATCCTTTCTTGTTGGTGTTTAAAAAGCAAGCACCAGAAGTCTCGTGCCTCTAATGGCTCACACCCAAACCCTAGCAAGTTGGATGCTAAAGAGGAGAGAGAATTAGGAAGGGAATTTTGCAAATTCTCTTTTGAAAGAGGTGAATTTTGAAATTCATAACCCAAGAGGATATAGGTAATATGAGGGCTAAGGATAAGGCTGGTTTCCATATATTCGCCCTTATCCCTTTTCTTGCACCCTAAGGATTCATAAGCTTCCTTATTGTCCAAGAAAACCCATAAAGACCGTCTAGAATTAGTCCCCCATCATAACGATATTCTAGAACTACTCAATGTTCAAATTTTTAACATTTTCACCTTTAGTCCTTCCACCTTTAATTAATCTAATATATCCCAAAATTAATTCCAATTAATTTCTGATTAATTATTAATTAAATAATGTTATTTCTAATTAATATATTATTCTCATAATATATTAATAAATCATTTATTTTGATTTCAAATTAATTTATTAATCATATAATAAATTAATAAATCAGTCTCTCTCTCTCTCTCATAATAAATTAATAAATCATTTATATTGTGGAAGGTGTACAGGACGACTAGGTGCTAACGATCCCAAATGGGAAGATTATGTCAACCGGCTTGTTTCGAGACGTTCGGATTTGAAAAGAGCTCAAGTGGTGGCGACTCTTACTTCAATGTATGATAGAGCTCTTCAAAGCAATCTTCCGTATGTTCCTCCTACAGATGATGATGATGATGATAAAGAGCTGGCTTCGGAACAACCACCAATCACCACTCACACCAACATATTCCAAACTGATCTGGATGAAGAACTCTCTAAAGAAATAACGCTCACAGATGAAGGAAAATCATTTCCGAATCCTAACTTCATGTCTTCCATCCTCCTTCAATCCAAGACATTTACCTCCATGTCTGCTTTTGACTTTGGATCATCTTCTTCAACCACTTCGTATGGTGGATCCAACTCCAAGCTACATGAAGATGATGCCATCACCAAGCCTGGTCCATCTACAAATCCTTCATCTCGTCAAGCTAAGCCGCAACACTCAGATTCTGACACCGGATCCTCAAATGGTGATTACATTGATATTTTTTTTCTTCTCGAAATTCAAACCAATGTGTCGGACACTATGAAGAAGGTCTCCTTAATCGAAACATCCATAACAGAGCTCAACACAAAAATCGATCAAAAGGTTTCTGGACTTGATTCCAAACTCGATGCTATCCTTCAGTCTCTCTCACATCAGTCCGAATCTTCATTTGCAGAATTAGAAGCCCAACTAGATCAACTGATTTCTATCTGGCTTAAGCATTCACTTGAAGAAGTTGAAGCTAAATGTAATGCTTCGGTTGAACACTATCTCGACACAATTACCTCTATGCTCAAAGTCTATGACGACTTAAGGTCTGCTACTAACGATCTTATTAAGCAGACCCATGTGTGTCATGAGAAACATATCCAAAGATTGGAGAAGGAGATCAAGAAGAAGGACGAGATGAATCTCATCATTCAACAAGTCCTCATCAAGCTGATTCGATCCACTTGGAACATTGACAATGTTCCGAATCGAAAATATGATTAGATGTTAGCTGTCCTGGGGCATCTGTTTGATCATCTTGCTGCTCAAGCACCCACTTCCAAAGCGTATGATGCTCTCACTAAACAACTCAACACCGATCTCCAAAAGGTGTTTGAAAAATTCGACGGCTTGAAGGAGTCATTGATGTTTGCACCGGTTTGGAGGTGCACCGATGCAAGAAGGGGAGAAGGTCCAAGCAACATATGGAAGACTGCCTCGGAGTTCACACTCCGGGATGAAAATGATTTTGATGAAGACGACCTAAAGATCCTTTCCATCTCCCTTTCTAAAAGCAACGATGAAGACAGTGATGAAGATAAGTTTCTATCAAAGGCAGTTCTTGATCTCGAGGCTCCGAAGAAGCTTTTTCCAAAGGCTATGACAGATGAAGAAAAGATAATTAGGTCCGCTGTTTACGGACCATCTTCTCTACCTGATGCTCTTTGGATGCGTATTCAATTGGCAAAGGAAAAATCTCTACTTACTGCCCAAGCCTTTCGATCCACTCCTTCAATGCTTCCTCCGATTCCGACCCTAAAAATTGCTCCACTAGACCAGGGTTCCGCACTCTGGATCCCTAATGAAATTCCGTAAGAACCTCTTCTGAACCCTACTCCGGAATTTGTCATCGATGAGAACATGAAGCTTGTCATAGATACATTGAAGAGAGAGATGAAGGAAAAAAGGCTTTAACAGCCTAACAAGCAGCTCACTCCAGACCTCCTCCAAAGCGAAAACATGGATGGTCTCAGGAGGAAATCAATCAAGAACTATAAGGCAACATCCGGATCCAAGCTCTAAGGATATTCCTGATCTGATGCTTGGAATTTCTCCTCTTTGTCGTGAAGGCACTCTCCGTGATCATCAAATTATCCCACTCATGTATTACGATATTCCTGCCAATGACTCCGAACAACTAGATCTTCCTCTCTCTCCTTACAGCAAATACTACATCAAATTCTCTCCTCTTCACCCATCTGACGATCTGGAAATAACTCTCCGGACTGAGCGTGAAAGGCTTGAAACATTCTACTCTAAGCATGCACAACCTCTCAAGGAAGTGTGGACAAGGAAGAGAATTACCAATGTCGATGGTTTTGGAAGAAACATTCCTATGAAATTCGATCTCAACTACCCATTATTTTGAGTTCACATCCTACGGAAAAAACCAACTCCCCGGACCATTACTGATGTTGATTTTCCTTTAATGAATCCAAATGACATCCTCACACTAGTTGCTTGCTTCCGAGGAATTCAACGAGATGACATCAGTATGGGTGCTTATCACACTGCTCTGAGCTTCCTTAAAGATTATTTCGCGGAATTCTTCAGAGGCGACTATGAGCTTGCCCACTTGTACGGAACTGAAGACTTTGTTGCAAAAATCAACTTCGTTCTTTCGGAAGCTGAACTGCTTGCAGATGGTCTAATGGAATAACCAGTTCTAGGGTTTGTCTACACAACAAGAAAAAAAAACAAGAAGGATTTTTTCCGAGTCCTTGACAAACACTTGGTTCCTACCAAAGCTCTGCAGAAGTTCATTTCTCGTGCCTCCAAATCTGAAGCTCCGGAACAGGTCAAAGCAAAGTTTGTGAGTCATCTGACCTGGTATATTGATGTCAGAGAATGGTTGTTCAGAGCTTACACCTTCATCAAAGAAAATGCCGCATAAGTTGTCTGGATTGCTATGTTCACTTAGGGGGAGATTGTTGGAACCTGAAAGTGAATCTCTAGCAATCTTAAGCTGTAATTCCGAAGTGTAGGTGTTCCGAAACAAAAAATGGTCTAGAGTCAAAATGTAAAGAGTAGTCCAGAATCTATCCGGTCCAGAAGAGAAGAAGATGAGAAGCTGAAGTGAAGGCATTCCGAAATGATTCTCATGTCCGGAAGGGGTGCTCATCCGGAGTCACTATATTTTGACTTTATGCAATTATTTAAGTTTGTCTTTATATTGATGTGACATTTCATAGGACTTAGTCTTTTGTAATATTAGACAATTAGAATGTCTGAAACATTTCTATTGTCCAATCCCATGTAAGCATCTTAGTTTATTCAATGTAACATTTACTCCTATTTATACGAGCTTTCAATGCAAAGTCAAACGACAAATCTTTCATTCAATTTTGGTGTTTAAACTAAGTTTCTTTATCTCTCTAAAAAAACATTCTTATTGTTCTTCATTTAATATCTTTACATTGATCATTATCTTCTCTTCATTTATATCTTGAATACTTTGTTTGAAGTACTTATTCAGACTAGACTGGTCTTGCCAGACTTGACTGGAACACTTATTAGTAAGCAGACATTGATCTTAAGCATTCATTCAGGGTTTGAGTTTTCAAACCTTGTCCCTACGCTTCATATAATCCTTGTTCTCACAATAATATATTAATATGAAACCATATTATTATTTAATTAGTATTGATCAAGAATTAATTTGGAATTAATTTTGTGATCAAAAGAGACTTATTAAATATAGGGGGATTGATTATGTAAATCAATCATTCTTGTAGTGTGGGCTAATGATCCATGATCATGTAGGTGGGCTAAACTAATCCATGGATAGTCCATGGAGGTTAAACCCATGGATCATGAGAATGTGGAAAGTCATGGGTTATTAGGGTTTGCAAAGTGTAACCCTAGTATGTGCAACACTATAAATAGAGCCCCTATAGAGCCAAAATACGCTACACCATATCTTGGAGATAACCAACTTATTCTCTCAAGCCACCTTTTGCATTTTGTTTTTTGTAAACCAATAGAGGCATCACACTTGAGGTGCTAAAGCTTTCAAAGGTCAAGAACTCAACCACACTCAAGAGGTAAGCATCCAAACTAAAGTTTTATATTATATAGCTTCACATGTATGCTAGATAAGGAGAAGGCTTTGGAAAACAAAATGCATGTATAATTAGAGAAAACATAGATCCAAAGCATTTAGGGTTGCATGTGAACCATAGGAGTGTTAGAGTGCTCAAATCCCAACACTTAAAACTTTTCAAGATCTTTAAGACTCCCACTAACCTCTTGACATATAAGTTTCACTTTGTCAAGAACATTACTTCACAAAAAAATATTCAAGAGTCAGTGTGGTATCTGACCAAGACAAACACTATTGATACTATGTCTTAGTTGATCTTTGTTTTATCCAAAACATTACAACTTACCAATTTCAAATGCACAAGAGTAGAAAATATTTTACTTTACATTTGCTGATATGTCACTCAATACACAATCTTGGAGTATAACTCTAAGATTTGATTTTGGAACGAAGTATGATTCATCTTAACTGATTTAACCATTTCAACAATTCCTGGTTCCTCTTTTTAGCCAAACAATCGCACTAAGATTTCCTTGGAGGATCAAATTGTCATATGGTTTTCATAATCATTAAGATGATCAGAAAACATGATACTCAAGTGCTCTCCCATCTTTTCAGATTGGTGAAACTTTTATCTTTCTGCCTAATTTGATTCTTCTTATTCGTCCTGTTGTACATTGACACTTTTTCAATAATTTAGAATTATACTTAAACTTGTAAGCATAACCATATTTACTAACTTTAGTAAACCATAACAAACAATCTTATCGTTCTTGGTGGTGGACCTGACCAACGCACAATCAAGTGTACTGGATCCCCTAGTCCTTCACTTGTCTCAAATATACATGTGAGCAAGGAATTAGTCTTAATTTCCCATAGATGAAAGTTCTCATTCATCATATAATAAAGTTGCATGATTCCAAGTTTCTGTCTAATTGAAACTTGGGTGATGAGAATCTTTCCTTGGTAAATCTCGACACTACCACAAATGAAAGAATCAAATCCATATTGCTAAAATAAAGACATACAAACATCAATTTTCACAAATTCCATTGCAAGGAAATATAAATAAGATAAAAAATCAAAATTTTATTTATTTATAAAATGTTTATCGATAAGGGACATGTCGTGGTCTGTTATATAGTAGTCTTTAACAAACTAACTATACGCCTCGGGCAACCAAGTCAACAACCAACTTCCTCGTCACAACGACTCCTAACATTCCTAGACTGTCATTGTGTGACTTCATCTCCAAGATATGTGCACACACAGATCTTCCATCTTCATGTTTGCTCGCCAATAGGGCTTAAGTGACCTTGAAAGTTTCAAGTCTTTGAACTTGTGGGTTAGGGAGAATAATTGGAGTAGGTGGAGGAAGTGAAGTGAAGTACGATTCGGGAAGACTATAGTTGTCTGAACTAGACATCTACAAGGGAGAAATTCAAGTTATTTGATTTAAGTCCTTAATATAACACCCAAAACGAAATATTAAGGCTAAGACCCAACACAATATTTTACAATTGCGAAGAGGGATGCTGTAATCCAATTGTAAAATATTTTAAGGTAGGTAAATGATGATTTACCAATTTCCACCATGAAAAACGAAATAAATTATTAAATTTTAATTGGTTTGAAATTCCTAGACCTTTGAGATTCATTGAACTTTTCAAAGGCATGTTTAAATCTCGATAGTGCCCTTCAAGTTTGTGACTGGATGCCGAGGATCACAAACAAGGTGTGAATAACCATGCAAGTTAGCTTGGTACACCCAATGTTACAAATCACCTAATCAATGTGCCAGTTAACCACATGTCCTCCATTGATCTATGATTAACACCAAGCTACCCTTTGCCACACATTAGCAGTCCCATATTAGTGTGTTGGTTAATTATACATGCTCCACTGACGACTTAACAAGGTACAAAGTGGTATTTCATGGATCATCACCAATTTCACATTTTCCTAAAGTAACTAAGATTGGGAGTTTAATAAAATTTTAGTTACTTTATATTTATCATTATACTTTTAATGAGAGAGAATTAGTGTCCTATCGTACCTGTTCGGCTAACGACCCTCCACCAGTCAAGGAAGTGGTGGGTGAGAGTGGACACCCATTAAACCACCATTTTATACACAGTAACCTTATACCCTCCTTATAGATCGGCGTCGTGAATGAGGCCTACTACCGGTAAGACTGAATAGTCTTATATATATATATATATATATATATATTATTAAACTTATAATATTATAAAGTATAAGGGTTGAATTTTAAACTTTTAAAATTCTATGGTTTGGAATTCAAATGTTTCAAAAGTGAGACTTTACAAATTCCAAAACTTGAGGGAAAGTTTTGAACCTTATCAAAACTCTTCATATTCATAACTTATGAGTTTAATGTGTGTTTTTTGAAAAGACTCTTGATAATCCATAACTTGAGGACAAGTTATGGAGTTCATTAAAAACATTTATGAAAATATTTTTCATGTAAACTTGAGGACAATTTATGGAACTCATTAAAGAATATCTAGATCAATTCTAGAAAAATTATCATATAATATACTATTGATCTAATCTAACTCATGTAGCAAGGCAATTCATATCAAATAATACAAATAATTAACCTATTATCTTAATATCTGACAATTGTCCTTCCATTTTTATAACATATGAGTTTAATGCCATTTTAATGTATGAGACTTTTCATTTTCCATAACTTGAGGACAAGTTATGGAGGTCATTAAAATTCATCTAGATCATTTTTCTAACAACTAAAGTTATCACATAATCTATGATCTAACTAAACTGATAATCAAGATAATTTCAAGTCAACAATCTCAAAGCAATTTTGTTTATCATATAAAACAACAATTATTTTAAATTTTTGACAATTATCTTGTGGTTGGATGAGTACAAGCACTACCATATCATAAAAAACATTTCTAATGATCCAAAACATTTTGTGGTAGTGTTCCCAATCCAAACCATGCCAAGAAACTTGAAATTCTTCAAACAGAGCCTTCAACTCGTCGAGTGTATGAACTGGACTCGGCGAGTTGCTCTGTTACTGAGTGGACTCGATGAATCTGTTCATGGACTTAGTCTTTCCCTTTCCCTTGGAAAGAGAAATATTTTCTGGACTTCCAGTGTTTGCATTGTCAATGTGTATGGAAGTTTGGGAAGCATATCTTCCAATCAAATTTGCATTACCAGTGCGCCAAATCATATACAATACGGCTTGTACAACACCATGTATCTATCAAGTTGGCGATGAGATTTCTTTTCACTTGGTCAATTATAACGATACCACAAGAGATAGCATAAGAATCAAAATTAATATTTCTAATATTCAAATGTAACCAACACTTTAATAAATGCCATTGAAAGGAAATACATAAAATGAGGCAACCAGATAAACAAACATTTCACTTTTATTAAAAATAAATGAAAAACTGGGACTTGTCCTTACAACGCATAAAATGTAAAACTATGTTTCTAGACATCTCCTAAGAGTAATAGCAATCTATTAAATTTTCCTAACTCCTAAGTAGTATCTCTAAATTCTGATCATCGAACTATGTGACTGAAGTCCATTTCTCACGATAAAATTTAGCTCACCTTGCTCAAACTTCCTTGTTTTTCCTAGCTCCTTTAATACTACCAAAAATGTGGTCATCACATAATGCATTAACTGCCTAAGAATCGGAACCTATAAAACAAAGGAGTCAAATAATGGATGTACCTAAAGTAGAGTCACACGACTTGACTTTATTATCTCTAATATCTTTTAGGTAGTAAAACAAATGGACTATTTGGGTCAACACAAGGAACGATCCAGAACTAGCCATTTCTCTTTACCATGTGATCTAACTATTTGATCTTGGACAACCCATTTCCATTAGGAAGAGAAATCTTTTCTGGAGGACCATTGTCAACGTCCATAGAAACCTTGGTAATAGACCCAATAAGCAGTTTTGCTTTAGTTGTGCTCTTAAGCCTTTCTACTTCAACAACACTCAACATTTAGGACAAATCAAATAGGGTCACATTGAGATTCCTCATATGAATTTTTTTTAACCAACTAACCATATGAATTAAGAACCAAGAGAAAAAACAAATCAATTGCTTTTTCCCTTGGTAAAATGACACCCAATCTATCCAACTTGTTACGTACGATTTCTTTTTAGAACATACCTACATAAAAAGTTTCCATCTTGATGTTTACATGCTAAAAAGGATTGAGTAGTCTCGTATCTTTCAACTTGAGGAAAACATGACGTTGGGAGAGTCACGGGAGGAGGAGGAGGTGGAAGAGAGATGATGTACAGCTCCATAATTTCCTAAGGAAGGGAAAACAATTTTACCTTGACTTGAAATTGGAAGACCAACTCAAGAGGATTGAGGAAAACTTTTTCTTTAAGAATGAGGAAGACCATTTTATCGTCATAAGATATTTCAAAATAGGAGAAAAGGGGAATTCAAGTTAGTTGATTTTAATCCTTAATTATAAACCCATAAATTAAAATTAAGGCTAGGATCCATATTTTTTATTCTAACTTTGAAGAGGGATGTCGTAATCAAATTCGAATCTATTTTTAGGTAGGTAAGGCTTTTACCAATTCCAATATTATGAAATTCCTAGATCTTTTAAAACTTGTTGATTATTATCAATGGCATGTTTAATCTCGAATTATGCTCTTACTTTTGTGACTGGGATGCCAAGAATCATAAATGAGATGTGAATAACCATGCAAATCCGCTTGACAACCTTGATGTCATCTATCATCTCACGTTGATGTGCTGGTAGACCACACACACTCCACTAACAACATATAAAGCATGTTGTGTATTTTCATGGATTAGCATACTTTTCATATTTTTCTAAAGTAACTAGAGTGGAATTTATAAAAAGATTTATGGTACTTTAAAAGCATTATACTTTTAATGAAGTTAATCTCCTATCAGATCTATTGTGCTAACGACCCTACACAAAACACGAAAGCGGTGGGCGACTGTGGACACACATTCAACTACCATTTATAGATAGTTTCCTTATACCGCCATAGAGTCTGGCTTCGTGAATGAGGCATTCTAGCGATCTGACTTACGTATATCGTATTAATGTTTTAATTATATATAGTATAAGGTGTATTTTAAAAAATTTCTAAAAATACTAGGTTCAAGTTTAAATTTTCGAAATTAATATAAAATTAATTTAATTAAAAAAAACCAATTTTATTTAATCTTTATCTATTAATAAACCAATTAATTAATATAATTTAATCAAAATGGATCAAATAACTCTTAACAATCAAACAATTAATAATTCAACAATAATCCTAATCCAAAATCCCCGAATTTTCGAAAATCAACAATTAACGAAAATAGATAAACCCTAAAAGGGTTCCTAAATTTTCGAAAAAGGGATAAGGAGGCTAAGGTTTCTAAAACCCTACCAAATTTCAAAAAGTGCCACAATTAGGGTTTAGTTTCTATAAACCCTAATTTGATCTTATTCAACTTTATACAAGAACAATGAGAACAGTGGATCTGATAGCGTAGAATGCTTTTATATGTTACAAAAACTAATTTTTCGCAGAAAAACATAATCCCTAAGTCACTTGCACCCTAAAGGATTTATGTTCTCACTATGATTTGCAAAAAACTATTGAATATCAAGAACCCTAAAAGTAAATTGCTATTTTTGAAAATACTAAAGCTTTATTAGAAAATACATACCTTAGTTTATTATATAAAATAAGCTAGTAATCCTTTCTTGTTGGTGTTTAAAAAGTAAGCACCAGAAGTCTCGTGCCTCTAATGGCTCACACCCAAACCCTAGCAAATTGGATGCTAAAGTTGAGAGAGAATTAGGAAGGGAATTTTGCAAATTCTCTTTTAAAAGAGGTGAATTTTGAAATTCATAACCCAAGAGGATATAGGTAATATGAGGGCTAAGGATAAGGCTGGTTTCCATATATTAGCCCTTCTCCCTTTTCTTGCACCCTAAGGATTCCTAAGCTTCCTTATTGTCTAAGAAAACCCATAAAGACCATCTAGAATTAGTCCCCCATCCTAACGAGATTCTAGAACTACTCAATGTTCAAATTTTTAACATTTTCACCTTTAGTCCTTCCACTTTTAATTAATCTAATATATCCCAAAATTTATTCCAATTAATTTATGATTAATTATTAATTAAATAATGTTATTTCTAATTAATATATTATTCTCATAAAATATTAATAAATCATTTATTTTGATTTCAAATTAATTTATTAATCATATAATAAATTAATAAATCAGTCTCTCTCTCTCTCATAATAAATTAATAAATCATTTATATTGTGGAAGGTGTACAGGACGACTAGGTGCTAACGATCCCAAATGGGAAGATTATGTCAACCGGCTTGTTTCGAGACGTTCAGATCTGACAAGAGCTCAAGTGGTGGCCACTCTTACTTCAATGTACAATAGAGCTCTTCAAAGCAATCTTCTGTATGTTCCTCCTACAGATGATGATGATGATGATAAAGAGCTGGCTTCGGAACAACCACTAATCACCACTCACACCAACATATTCCAAACTGATCTGGATGAAGAACTCTCTGAAGAAATAACGCTCACAGATGAAGGAAAATCATTTCCGGATCCTAACTTCATGTCTTCCATCCGCCTTCAATCCAAGACATTTACCTCCATGTCTGCTTTTGACTTTGGATCATCTTCTTCAACCAATCCGTATGGTGGATCCAACTCCAAGCTACATGAAGATGATGCCACCACTAAGCCTGGTCCATCTACAAATCCTTCATCTCGTCAAGCTAAGCCGCAAAACTCAGATTCTAACACCGGATCCTCAAATGGTGATTACATTGATATTTTTTTTCTTCTCGAAATGCAAACCAATGTGTCGGACACTATGAAGAAGGTCTCCTTAATCGAAACATCCATAAGAGAGCTCAACACAAAAATCGATCAAAAGGTTTCTAGACTTGATTCCAAACTCGATGCCATCCTTCAGTCTCTCTCACATCAGTCCGGACCTTCAGTTGCAGAATGAGAAGCCCAACTAGATCAACTGATTTCTATCTGGCTTAAGCATTCACTTGAAGAAGTTGAAGCTAAATGTAATTCTTCTGTTGAACACTATCTCGACACAATTACCTCTATGCTCAAAGTCTATGACGACTTAGGGTTTGCTACCAACGATCTTATTAAGCAAACCCATGTGCGTCATGAGAAACAGATCCAAAGATTGGAGAAGGAGATCAAGAAGAAGGACGAGATGAATCTCATCATTCAACAAGTCCTCATCAAGATGATTCGATCCACATGGAACATTGAAAATGTTCCGAATCGAAAATTTGATTAGATGTTAGCTGTCCTGGGGCATCTGTTCGATCATCTTGCTGCTCAAGCACCCACTTCGAAAGCGTATGATGCTCTCACTAAACAACTCAACACCGATCTCCAAAAGGTGTTTGAAAAATTCAACGGCTTGAAGGAGTCATTGATGCTTGCACCGATTTGGAGGTTCACCGATGCAAGAGGGGGAGAAGGTCCAAGCAAAATATGGAAGACTGCCTCGGAGTTCACACTCCGGGATGAAAATGATTCTGATGAAGACAACCTAAAGATCCTTTCCATCTCCCTTTCTAAAACCAACGATGAAGATAGTGATGAAGATAAGTTTCTGTCAAAGGCAGTTCTTGATCTCGAGGCTCCGAAGAAGCTTTTTCCAAAGGCTATGACAGATGAAGAAAAGATAATTCGGTCCGCTGTTTACGGACCATCTTCTCTACCTGATGCTCTTCGGATGGGTATTCAATTGGCAAAGGAAAAATCTGTACTTACTGCCCAAGCCTTTCGATCCACTCCTTCAATGCTTCCTCCGATTCCGACCCTAAAAATTGCTCCACTAGACTAGGGTTCCGCACTCTGGATCCCTGATGAAATTCCGTAAGAACCTCTTCTAAACCCTACTCTAGAATTTGGCATCGATGAGAACATGAAGCTTCTCATAGATACATTGAAGAGAGAGATAAAGGAAAAAAACGCTTTAACAGCCTAACAAGCAGCTCACTCCAGACCTCCTCCAAAGCAAAAACATGGATGGTCTCAGGAGGAAATCAATCAAGAACTATAAGGCAACATCCGGATCCAAGCTCTAAGGATATTCCTGATCTGATAGGTGGAATTTCTCCTCTTTGTCGTGAAGGCACTCTCCGTGATCATCAAATTATCCCACTCATGTATTACGATATTCCTGCCAATGACTCCGAACAACTAGATCTTCCTCTCTCTCCTTACAGCAAATACTACATCAAATTCTCTCCTCTTCACCCATCTGACGATCTGGAAATAACTCTCCGGACTGAGCGTGAAAGGCTTGAAACGTTCTACTCTAAGCATGCACAACCTCTCAAGGAAGTGTGGACAAGGAAGAGAATTACCAATGTCGATGGTTTTGGAAGAAACATTCGTGTGAAATTCGATCTCAACTGCCCATTATTTCAATTTCACATCCTACGGAACAAACCAACTCCCCGGACCATTACTGATGTTGATTTTCCTATAATGAATCCAAATGACACCCTCACACTAGTTGCTTACTTCCGAGGAATTCAAAGAGATGACATCATTATGGGCGCTTATCACACTGCTCTGAGCTTCCTTAAAGATTATTTCGTGGAATTTTGCAGAGGCGACTATGAGCTTGCCCACTTGTACGGAACTGAAGACTTTGTTGCAAAAATCAACTTCGTTCTTTCGGAAGCTGAACTGCTTGCAGATGGTCTAATGGAATAACCAGTTCTAGGGTTTGTCTACACAACAAGAAAAAAAAACAAGAAGGATTTTTTCCGAGTCCTTGACAAACACTTGGTTCCTACCAAAGCTCTGCAGAAGTTCATTTCTCGTGCCTCCAAATATGAAGCTCCGAAATAGGTCAAAGCAAAGTTTGTGAGTCATCTGACCTGGTATATTGAAGTCAGAGAATGGTTGTTCAGAGCTTACACCTTCATCAAATAAAATGTCGCATAAGTTGTCTGGATTGCTATGTTCACTTAGGGGGGGGATTGTTGGAACCTGAAAGTGAACCTCTAGAAATCTTAAGCTGTAATTCCGAAGTGTAGGTGTTCCGAAACAAAAAATGGTCTGGAGTCAAAATGTAAAGAGTAGTCCAGAATCTGTCCGGTCCAGAAGAGAAGAAGATGAGAAGCTGAAGTGAAGGCATTCCGAAATGATCCTCATGTCAGGAAGGGGTGCTCATCCAGAGTCACTATATTTTGACTTTATGCAATTTTTTAAGTTTGTCTTTATATTGATATGACATTTCATAGGACTTAGTCTTTTGTAATATTAGACAATCAGAATGTCTGAAACATTTATATTGTCCAATCCCATGTAAGTATCTTAGTTCATTCAATGTAACATTTACTCCTATTTATACGAGCTTTCAATGCATAGTCAAACGACAAATCTTTCATTCAATTTTGGTGTTTAAACTAAGTTTCTTTATCTCTCTCAAAAACATTCTTATTGTTCTTCATTTAATATCTTTACATTGATCATTATCTTCTCTTCATTTATATCTTGAATACTTTGTTTGAAGTACTTATTCAGACTAGACTGGTCTTGCCAGACTTGACTGGAACACTTATTAGTAAGCAGACATTGATCTTAAGCATTCATTCAAGGTTTGAGTTTTCAAACCTTGTCCCTACGCCTCATATCATCCTTGCTCTCACAATAATATATTAATATGAAACCATATTATTATTTAATTAGTATTGATCAAGAATTAATTTGGAATTAATTTTGTGATCAAAAGAGACTTATTAAATATAAGGGGATTGATTATGTAAATCAATCATTCTTGTAGTGTGGGCTAATGATCCATGCTCATGTAGGTGGGCTAAACTAATCCATGGATAGTCCATGGAGGTTAAACCCATGGAGTATGAGAATGTGGAAAGTCATGGGTTATTAGGGTTTGCAAAGTGTAACCCTAGTATGTGCAACACTATAAATAGAGCCCCTATAGAGCCAAAATACGCTACACCATATCTTGGAGATAACCAACTTCTTCTCTCAAGCCACCTTTTGCATTTTGTTTTTTGTAAACCAATAGAGGGATCACACTTGAGGTGCTAAAACTTTCAAAGGTCAAGAACTCAACCACACTCAAGAGGTAAGCATCCAAACTAAAGTTTTATATTATATAGCTTCACTTGTATGCTAGATAAGGAGAAGGCTTTGGAAAACAAAATGCATGTATAATTAGAGAAAACATAGATCCAAAGCATTTAGGGTTGCATGTGCACCATAAGAGTGTTAGAGTGCTCAAATCCCAACACTTAAAACTTTTCAAGATCTTTAAGACTCCCACTAACCTCTTGACATATAAGTTTCACTTTGTCAAGAACATTATTTGACAAAAAAATATTCAAGAGTTAGTGTGGTATCTGACCAAGACAAACACTATTGATATTATGTCTTAGTTGATCTTTGTTTTATCCAAAACATTACAACTTATCAATTTCAAATGCACAAGAGTAGAAAATATTTTACTTTACATTTGCTGATATGTCACTCAATACACAATCTTGGGGTATAACTCTAAGATTTGATTTTGGAACGAAGTATAATTCATCTTAATTGATTTAACCATTTCAACAATTCCTGGGTCCTCTTTTTAGCCAAACAATTGCACTAAGATTTCCTTGGAGGATCAAATTGTCATATGGTTTTCATAATCATTAAGATGATCATAAAACACGATACTCAAGTGCTCTCCCATCTTTTCAGATTAGTGAAACTTTTATCTTTCTGCCTAATTTGATTCTTCTTATTCGTCCTGTTGTACATTGACACTTTTTCAATAATTCAGTATTATACTTAAACTTGTAAGCATAACCATATTTACTAACTTTAGTAAACCATAACGAACAGTCTTATCGTTCTTTGTTGTGGACCTGACCAACGCACAATCAAGTGTACTGGATCCCCTAGTCCTTCACTTGTCTCACATATACATGTGAGCAAGGAATTAGTCTTAATTTCCCATAGATGAAACTTCTCATTCATCATATAATAAAGTTTCATGATTCCAAGTTTCTGTCCAATTGAAACTTGGGTGATGAGAATCTTTCCTTGGTAAATCTCGACACTACCACCAATGAAAGAATCAAATCCATATTGCTAAAATAAAGACATACAAACATCAATTTTCACAAATGCCATTGCAAGGAAATATAAATAAGAGAAAAAATCAAAATTTTATTTATTTATAAAATGTTTATCGATAAGGGACATGTCGTGGTCTGTCATATAATAGTCTTTAACAAACTGACTATACGCCTCGGGCAACCAAGTCAACAGCCAACTTCCTCGTCACAACGACTCCTAACATTCCTAGAATGTCATTGTGTGACTTCATCTCCAAGATATGTGCACACACAGATCTTCCATCTTCATGTTTGCTCGCCAATAGGGCTTAAGTGACCTTGAAAGTTTCAAGTCTTTGAACTTGTAGGTTAGGGAGAATAATTGGAGTAGGTGGAGGAAGTGAAGTGAAGCACGATTCGGGAAGACTATAGTTGTCTGAACTAGACATCTATAAGGGAGAGATTCAAGTTATTATATTTAAGTCCTTAATATAACACCCAAAACGAAATATTAAGGCTAAGACCCAACACAATATTTTACAATTGCGAAGAGGGATGCTGTAATCCAATTGTAAAATATTTTAAGGTAGGTAAATGATGATTTACCAATTTCCACCATGAAAAACGAAATAAATTATTAAATTTTAATTGGTTTGAAATTCCTAGACCTTTGAGATTCATTGAACTTTTCAAAGGCATGTTTAAATCTCGATAGTGCCCTTCAAGTTTGTGACTGGATGCCGAGGATCACATACAAGGTGTGAATAACCATGCAAGTTAGCTTGGTACACCCAATGTTACAAATCACCTAATCAATGTGCCAGTTAACCACATGTCCTCCATTTATCTATGATTAACACCAAGCTACCCTTTGCCACACATTAGCAGTCCCATATTAGTGTGTTGGTTAACTATACATGCTCCACTAACGACTTAACAAGGTACAAAGTGGTATTTCATGGATCAACACCAATTTCACATTTTCCTAAAGTAACTAAGATTGGGAGTTTAATAAAAGTTTAGTTACTTTATATTTATCATTATACTTTTAATAAAAGAGAATTAGTGTCCTATCGTACCTGTTCGGCTAACGACCCTCCACTAGTCAAGGAAGTGGTGGGTGAGAGTGGACACCCATTAAACCACCATTTTATACACAGTAACCTTATACAAATTCCATGGTTTGTATAAGGGTTGAATTTTAAACTTTTAAAATTCTATGGTTTGGAATTCAAATGTTTCAAAAGTGAGACTTTACAAGTTCCAAAACTTGAGGGAAAGTTTTGAACCTTATCAAAACTCTTCATATTCATAACTTATGAGTTTAATGTGTGTTTTTTGAAAAGACTCTTGATAATCCATAACTTGAGGACAAGTTATGGAGTTCATTAAAAACATTTATGAAAATACTTTTCATGTAAATTTGAGGACAATTTATGGAACTCATTAAAGAATATCTAGATCAATTCTAGAAAAATTATCATATAATATACTATTGGTCTAATCTAACTCATGTAGCAAGGCAATTCATATCAAATAATACAAATAATTAACCTATTATCTTAATATTTGACAATTGTCCTTCCATTTTTATAACATATGAGTTTAATGCCATTTTAATGTATGAGACTTTTCAATTTCCATAACTTGAGGACAAGTTATGGAGGTCATTAAAATTCATCTAGATCATTTTTCTAACAACTAAAGTTATCACATAATCTATGATCTACCTAAACTGATAATCAAGATAATTTCAAGTCAACAATTTCAAAGCAATTTTGTTTATCATATAAAACAAAAATTATTTTAAATTTTTGACAATTATCTTGTGGTTGGATGAGTACAAGCACTACCATATCATAAAAAAAAACATTTCTAATGATCCAAAACATTTTGTGGTAGTGTTCCCAATCCAAACCATGCCAAGAAACTTGAAATTCTTCAAACAGAGCCTTCAACTCGTCGAGTGTATGAACTGGACTCGGCGAGTTGCTCTGTTACCGAGTCGACTCGATGAGTCTGTTCATGGACTCGGCGAGTTCACCATTCAGAGGCCAAAATTTCAGCTTTTTCAGCTTTGAACAACTAGTAAGCATCAAATATAATAGAAAACAATCCTAGACTCTGATACCACTGTTGGGTTTTGAGCCCTATAACACTCATATGGTGCACATGCAACCCTAAATACTTTGGATCTATGTTTTTTCTAATTATACATGCATTATAATTTTCCTAAGCATTGTCTTAACTACCATACGAATTGCCAAATGAACAATAAAACTAGTTAGATGACTTACCTCTTAAAAGGACTTGTAGTTCTTGACCTTTGAAAGCATGATCACCTTAAGTGTGATGCCTCTAATGGTTCACACCTTTGAAAGCATGAGCACCTCAAGTGTGATGCCTCTAATGGTTCACAAACACCATATGCAAGAGGAGGCTTTAGAGAATAGGTTAGCACACTCAAAATCGTGTATCACTCTCTTGGAATGATGGGGCAACTGATTTTGGCTCTAGGGGACTCTATTTATTGTGTAACAAATGCTAGGGTTACACTTTGTAAACCCTAATGACCTTTCATATACTTAGGCTCCATGGGTTCAACTCCATGGACTATCCATGCAATATCTCAATGTTTTAGCCCATCCTAAATAACTATGGATCATTAGCCCACACTATTAGAATCATTGATTTACACAAAGAATCCCCATATATATTTAATTAGTCTCTTTTGATCACTAAATTAATTCCAACATAATTCTTAATCAATACTAATTAAATAATATGATTTCATATTAATATATTATACTTGTAATATACTAATAAATCATAAATAACCTTATTCTCAAAAGTCCATCCTATCAAATTGCATTGATGAAGGCAACCCAAAAGGACCATGCTAGAATCGGGTCAAGTGCATCCCAATTATAGTTATGGGCTTAGACACTAAATCCAACAAAAAACTCTTTTCTTGGGGAAAGGAACATTTAGACAATTCTTGTTTCATTTATTTTTTGTTTCATTCATACTTGATGTGCATCCAATCATAATACAAACCTTCTATTCATATCAGAGCGGGTTTGTGATACACTCAAGTAATCATGTCGCCTTCCTTAGTTCCTAAGTCACTTGTTTGTAACAAAATCCATCAATTTGATCGATACAACTTTTCTGATTGGAAATCAAAGGCCATGAATGTTCTATATTTCATGAATTGTGATATGCTCGATGTCATCAACAAAGGTCCTATAGCCGCTTTACATCAATCATCAAATAATGGTGCATCTGGAAGTAAGCTAAAAGGGAAGCATGTGTCGTGTTAGAACAAGGAAGAGAAAAGAATGCTAAGCCTTGATGTAAAAGCTAGAATTGCTTTTAGAAACTCTCTTCCTTTTTTTTGTTTATCATTTAGTCCAAAACTGCTCAACCACTCAAGATATGATGATCACTCCATCATCTGCTTTTGAAAAGGAAATCTCGTCAGACGATGAAGTTAAGTGTCATATGGTTCAAACCGTTGAAGCTCACTTTGACGCGTCAAATGATAGCATTGGAATTCTTGATGTTGATTCTTCTACCGCTGATAATCTCAAGCCAGAAACGGACGATGCATCAGTGTATCAGGTAAAAGATCATGTTAATTCCTTCTATTCTTAATCTTGAAAAAGAAGTCATAATCGATCTCTTACGTTTTAATTTATTGATCTCAAATAAAGAAAACATTCTCTTAGTCTTGAGCTAAAGACTTTCAAAGAAACACTTTTCTTTCTAGAAAAATATCTTTCTAATTTAAAAAGGAAATCACTTGTATATTTCTTACCAATAATTTTCTTCACACTAAAAAAGAAAAGGTTGTTGATCATGCCAATCGCAGTCAACTTATCTTGAATTTATAGGCATCCTCTCACTTTAATGTCACAAAAATCCTTATTGCTCAGATTTCACATCAGTGTAATAGAATCCTTGGATGTGATATTGAAGGTGTTGTATCTTTTACCAAATTTGCATCTAAATAAAGCTTTTATAAAGCTAATAGTTTTAAAGAAGACCTTAAAAGTAGATCTATGCGCTCTTACTTAAAAGTGTGTTATTAAACTTTCTGCTCTTGATCCTTCTTTACAACCTTCACATCGTGAGTATGTTCTTCCCTCAACTAAGACATTGCTAAAATTTCCTATATGTATTGGTGATGCTCATTTTGTAAACAAATTTCTTAGCGTGTTTCCTCAGTGCTCAGTTAGCAATTCTGAACCTGAAGACCAGTCAAAGCCTTCTAAGTCTCTTGACAAGATATTATATTGGTATACCATTGATAACACTCATTGTTCCAAAGCTAAATCGGGAACTCTTTAATCAAATGATCAAAGCTCTTCAAATTCAGCAAGTGAAAGGAAAACAAAATCTAATTCTAAAAGAAAAAAAATCTTAGAATTAAAGTTTTGGATCGATGTGGTCATGCCTCGCACAAAGTCAACAAGTGCTCTTTTCAAAGGAACACTGCTCGCACTGATAACATCTTGAATTGAAATGACAAGTGGATCAAAAATGGAAACTCGTTGAACTGTCTCCCTGATGATTGTTATAACATTTGTTATTAGTTATCCTTTGTAAATGGATCAGTGTATATTTTGTGTATATTTTTTTTGGACTTATTGTACATCTTAGTTTCAGGGTAAAGAATATTTGGTATTTAGACAGTGGTTGCTAAAGACATATGACAGAATTGAAATCTCTCCTAGAAGATTTCATAAAGAAGGATGGTCTTACAGTTACCTATGGAAATAATGGCAAAGGAACTACAAAGGGTTTTGGAACCATCAAGTGCTATCCTGTTACTTTCAAGAATGTCTCTTATGTGAAAGGCCTTCAGTATAATCTCATCTTTATCAGTGAACTGTCTGACGCTGGCTATAAAGTTCTCTTTAATAAGAAAGAAGGAAAATTGTTGATCAACAGAACATCATTGTTCTTACTACAAATCGACAAAAAGAAAGCTATGTTCTAGATATGTTTTCTGCTAAAAAATCTCTTCGTCGTAGCTTTTTCTCTCATGCTCAGTCTCATCTAAATCGCCTATGGTACAAAAGGCTATTGCATCTGAATTTCAAGAAAATCTCAATGATTGCAAGGAATCAGCTTGTGAGAGGAATTCCTAAAATGCAATTTGTCAAAGACAAAGTGTGCTTTGTGTGTGAAAACGTGAATAAAACTAAGTCTTCATTTAAACCAAAGTCTTGTTCTTCAATCATCAAACCTCTTCATCGTTTTCATTTGGACCTTTTTAGACAAGTTCCGATTAAGTCAAGGTGTAGAAAGAAATACACTCTTGTCATTGTGGATGAATTTTCAAGGTTTACATGTGTTGTGTTCTTAAGAAAGAAAATCCATGTCACCGATGAAATCATTGCTCTCATTAAGCAATGGGAAGTTCTCTATGATCACAAAGTAAAGCAATTTCAAAGTGATCATAGAGCTGAGTTCAGAAACTCTTTTCTTGTAAATTTTTGCTCTTTCTTATGAATTTCTTAGAACTTTTCAGCAGTTAGAACTCCCCAAAAAAATGGCATTGTAGAAAGAAGAAATAGACCTCTTATTGAAGCTGGCAGAACTTCGGTTGTTGAAACTAGTCTTTCATTGTCATTTTAGGCCGAAGTTGTAAATACAACTGTTATACTCAAAACCGGTCTATTATTGTAAAACGTTATGGGAAAACTTCATATGAGCTATTGAAAGGAAGAAAACCAGACATTTCTTATTTACATGTGTTTGGATGTGTTTGTTACGTCTTCAATCAAAGTGATCAGCATTCAAAATTTGAGGCTAAAGCTGATGAGGGGGTATTTCAAGGATACTCCAACGTGTCCAAGGCTTTTAGAGTATTTAATCTTTCAAGAAAAATTGTTGATGAAGTATTTCATGTCACCTTTGACGAGGATTCATTCATTCATGATCGAGTTGATCACCCCTCGTCCTAAATGAACTCACTTTTTGTCCTTCAGACCCAATTCCTAAGCTTATGTCAAATGATGTTCATCCCATCGTTCCCAATGTTGATTAATTAATTAGTTCTCATTCTGTCTCTAAAGATCAGTCGGGTGTTCATGAAGAAGCTGTTTCATCAAATCAGGAAGACTTTGCCCAAAGCAATACAAATGAAGGGTCTAATCCAATAATCCTTCCAGATCATCCAGAGTCTCAAATCATTGGAGATTTAAATTCTAGGATTCTCACTCGTAGCAGAGTCAACAGCAACATTTGCATGTTTGTTAACTTTGTCTCTATGATTGAACCAATGAATGTTGCTGATGCATTAAAAGAGGCTAATTGGACTAAGGCCAAGCAAGATGAGCTAAATGAATTTGAACATCATCGTGTGTGGACTCTTGTTCCCAAACCTCAAGGAAACACTATCATTCGTACTTGTTGGGTTTTCATAAACAAAATCGATGAAGATGGAATCATAATAAAGAACAAACCTAGGCTTGTAGCTCAAGGTTTTTGTCAGCTTGAAGGGTTAGACTATGATGAAAGCTTTGCTCTAATTGCAAGACTTGAAGCAATTCTTCTGTTTCTAGCTTTTGCCTCCTTCAAAACTTTCAAAGTCTATCAAATGGATGTCAAGACTGCCTTTCTACATGGATTTCTTCAAGAAGAAGTCTTTCTAAAACAACATCCAGGGTTTGAAAATGAAGAGTTTCCAGATCATGAGTATCATCTTGATAAATTTGTTTATGGCTTAAATCAGGCTCCCAGGGCATGGTATGACACGTTGTCAAGTTATGTTCTCTTAAGAGGATACAAACGGGGATAGATCGATAACACTCTATTCATAAAGAAATCGGGATCTCATATCATTCTTGATCAAGTGTATGTGGACGATATTATTTTCAGATCCATTGATGAAAAGCTAAGCTCAGAATATGAAGAGCTCTTGGCCAAGAAATTCGAGATGTGCATGATGGGTGAACTAACATTCTTTTTGGGCTTGTAGTTTAAACAAATAAGTGATTGTATTTTTTTTTCAAGCTAAATATATTGCAGACCGACAAAGACCTGATGCTGTCATCAGTGTCTATTTGCACTGATCCAAGTGGCACCGATGTAAACGTAACTATGTTTCTAGTAATGATAGGCTCTCTACTCTATCTTACATCCAGTCGCCCTGACATTATGTTTGCCACCATATTGTTTGTTTGCCATCAGGTCAGTCCTAAGGAATCTCATCTTCAGGCATTGAAAAGGATCTTTCGATACTTAAAACATACACCCAATCTTGGGTTATGGTATCCTCGTGATTCTGAATTCAAGTTGGTGGGATACACTGACTCTGATGATGGTGGGTGTGGCATTGATCGTAAAAGCACATTAGGAGGAGCTCAAATTCTTGGAAATAGATTGGTAAGCTGGTCCAGCAAAAAGCAGACATCAGTGGCTTGTTCTACCACTAAGGTTGAATATGTTGCCACTAGAAGGTGTTGTGCCCAGATTCTATGGATCCAGAATCAGCTCTTGGATTATGTTCTAAACTTCTCAAAGACACCTATCTGTTGTCATAACACTGGTACGATTCAGATGATTCAAAATCCAGTGCAACGTTCCAAGACCAAGCACATCGATATTCGCTATCATTTCATCAGGGACATAGTTCAAAAGGGAAAAGTGAAATTGTTCTATATTCCATCCACATATCAAATAGTTGACATCTTCACCAAGGCATTGGATGAAAAGATTTGGAACAAATTAATTATTGATCTTTTCATGCTTTCTATGGTTTAATTGTTAATTAACTTCTTTCTGATCTTATGAAAAACTCAAAAACAAACAAGTGCTTCTTTCATTATGAATGCAAAGTCTTACATTTAGTATTTACATATATTTCCTTTTCAAACCTATCTAAGATTTTTATGCATCTTATTTGAAAGGATTGAAGCTGTCTTAAAGGATCTCAATGCTCTTGTTATTGAGAAAAAGAGTGGCATTGTGTCCTCTTCCTCTTACGGATACCCTCGTTCTCCTCCACTCACTGTTATGGATGCAAAGATAAACCATCAAAGCAGTAAGTCTTAGCTTTATCTACTGACTCATAATCCAATAAAACCTCGTATTCACTCATGTTGATCTTAAATACACAATGGTTTTATGGATTCATGTCAGTTAACTCGTTGGTTAAAAAGACTAATCTATACTTCTCTCTTGCTCCTGATGAAGCTTGATTTTATCTGTGATGCGTCAATAATAAAAGGCTTCATGACTTTTGATATATTTTGAATTGTGTTATATAGTTGATCTTGTTTGTTCTCTTTTAAAGCTGAAAATTTACGGGTAGATATCTCAAAAAATGGAAGTGCATTAAGGACCACTCGATTCCAAAGATTTGATGGAACGAGTCTTTATCTCCTTTTTGAAAAAGCTGTGTTTTTCTCTTTGTTTCAACTATTTTGTTGTTTGACTAATTCTTTTATTCTTATCTTGTACCAATTTTATAAAAAGAAATCGGACGGTGGCAAGTTTGAGCCTACCATGCAACTTTTGACATATCATCGTCCCTAGAAGCATGTTGTTATATGTGACTAAATCTCCCTAAGTATCTCATCAGCGAGATCATCTGCTTATAACATTGAGTCACCCTCTCATGTTGATTGTCTAGCATTGTCTGAACTCTCAAACGTGAGATAGCCTGGTCCAAATGAAAAATATTGATAAAAAGGCTACGATGTTTATTATTTTTAAGATAATAATTTTTACCTGACCCTGTCCCTAGAAGCATGCTTACCGTATGCATCAAGTCTCATGTTATGCTGAAACGTTAAGCATAACCCAATGGCTTACCCTGATTGCAAAATCATCAATGTAAGAGATACTTGTCAGGTCCTTAAATAAAAAAGGGTTGTTAATGTCCCCGACCTCCTAGCTTTAGGTAGACATGATACCATTCTAAACTAATGGTGAATATTTGATTCAATGTTTAATCTTACTCCGTGATACGGAAGTTTAAATACTCCTTGTTGATGAGTTAAATTGTTAACGATTCATGCTGATTTCACATCAGCGTGATTGAAACAACCCATTTTTGCCCTTACATTCTTCTTTAAAGTTTTATGATTCATCATAATGTACCATACACTGATGATAGCTTGACAAATATATGCCGATGGGTATATCATTGTCTGTGATGTACTGCACACACCTATCCACTCTTTCCATTTTTCTTCTAATAAAAGAGATTTATGATTCAGCCTATGAAATCACACACTGATGAGATCTCGAAATACTATGTCGGTGAATGGTGGTTTTAACCCATGCTACTAGGAGATGTCACAATCTTACTAAACTACAAGTTAATATTCTATTCTGCTTGAAGATTAGTTGCTAATGTCAAAAAAGGGGAGATAAAGAATCTTGGTAGAAATAGAAAGAAATCTCTCTACTAGAAATTCCCACTTGGTAAAGCACATTCCAAGGGGGAGTTAAGCTGACATCAACATTATCAGCTCTTCTTCTCTTCTCCAACGGGAAGTCACTCTTATTCTCATGGGAGCATTCGTTAAAGCTAAAGAGGTTAAATCATTTGTTAAAGCTGAAGAGTTAAAAGCATTCGTTAAAGCTGAAGAGTTAAAATACATTCTTATTCTCAGTGGGAGCATGAGCCAAGGAATTCATTAAAGATTAGTTTTGAGATCATCAGATTGGAAGAGATTGTAAGGTCACACTTTATGATCTGATGAGTTAAACACATAACATGCTGATCCATTAGTGTCAGCGTCTATGAGTCGACAGCGCCAACGTTAGCTTAACAAGTTCAACAGCGTCAACTTATAGTTGTTCAATTGTAATCTTTTTTATATTAGGTATATATATATATATATATATATATATATAATAGATCAGATCCCGTATCTTTAGGTTAGTATCGATTCTTAGTAAGATCATGTACAATCCAATCAATCAAGGGATATACATGTATAGATTATTATATATACTACATTAGGGCTAACCCTAATGTAGCGCTAGTGTTCGTAGCTTAGTGTCAATTGTATTTGTGACAAACCTCGTCTTCTTGGTGAAGACAAAACCTTTTTTCTTGGTGAAAGGAACATTTAGAGAATTTTTGTGTCATTTTTTTCTGTTTCATTCGTACTTGATGTGTATCCAGTCATAATACGAACCTTCATTGTTCCTCCGAGGAAAGAAGTGTCTAAGAAACCAATAGTTGAATTTCATTTTTGGACCAATGAGAAGACTTTGACATTCTACATATTTCCAATAGAATCTTGGAATAAGTCCTCCGAGATACCAGTTCTTCGAAAATCGCAGGCCAAATCCAAAGCCCATGTTAAAGCCCCTAAATCTAAGTCGGGGCCTAAAACTTCAAAACTCACTGATCTTGCAAGCATTTTGTGCTACGGAACAAGATACAATATGGTATATTAATAGTACTTGTTCCATACATATGAGTGGGCAGAAGGATTTTTTGTGTCATTTGAAGCTCGCTCCAAATATTGGTTATCTTATTTATAGAAATAATTCAAGCTCCCAAATTCGAGGCTATGGCATCCTAACCAATGATAATTTCTCTATCTCAAATGTGGCTTATGTGGCTGATCTCAAGCACAATTTGAGCAGAAATAATGTCTCATCAAATCTGATCAGATCAAAAATATGTACCCTCTGGATATTAATATGATCATCGGGAAGGATCGCCTACTTCTTCGATAAAAAGTTGTTCCTGGTGTAAGTTGGTTACGGCATTAGAGGCTTGCTCATCTCAAATTCTGAAATATGAATGATCTAGTTTCTTGTGAAATGGTTCGAGGTTTGCCACTCCTCTAATTGTAGAATGATCATCTATGTGTTGCATGTGAACATGGGAAGAAATCAAAGAAAGGTCATCCGTTTCTGATTGAAAAATCCATCTCTGAAGCACTCAAAGTTCTTCATATCGATCTTTGTGGGCCATCTATCATAGAAAATTTACATCACAAAATGTACTTTTTTGTGATTATTTATGACTACACAAGATTTACCTGAGTTTTCTTTTCGAGAATGAAATCGGAAATTGCTTACGAGCTCATTAATTTCAACAAACGAATTAACGTTCTGACAAAACTACCCGTCTGGAGAATTCATACTGACAATGCATCCGAGTTCACTAATGCCACAATTGAAATTTTTTTCACTAACAAGGGCTTTGTACCCAACTTTTATGTTCCCTGCACTCCACAGCAAAATAGCTTTCGTTGAAAGAAGAATCCAGACTCTTGTTCAAACCACTCTTTCGATGTTGTTTTTTGAAAACCTTCCTCTTTATCTTTGGGTCGAACTAGTCTCTATTACTTCCTTTACTCAAAATAAAAGTATCATCATCCATCTTAACATGACACCATATGAAGCAATAAATGTTCAGAACTCGAGTATCTCCTTCTTACACATTTTTGGTTGCAGATGTTTCAATAAAACCAACCATGATCAACTCACCAAGTTTCAACCAAAATCAGATGATGCCACTTTTCTCGGATAGTCTACTAAATCGAAGGTTTACCAGGTTCTTAATTGTTATACACATGCAATTGCAGAAAGTTTTGATATCACTTTTGATGATAATTATGTTTAGAACTCAGAACCAACTCATGTTACAACACACATCCTAGAGTCCGATGTTCGACCTTCTTGTGTCTCCGAATCCTCAAGTTATCTATGAAGTTGATTTCAAAAGCTTATTTGGACCTTCAATGCAAGTCAAAAACTTTTTGGACCCTATCCACATTTTTCTGTTGGAACCTGAACATGAACCTCTAGCAATCCTAACTTCCAGTGCCAATTAAGAAGTTTGTATATGTTTCGAAGAGGAGAGTGGTCCGGAATATGTCCGGACCTGAAGAGTTGAAGATGGGATGTTCAGAAGTGAAGGCATTCCGGAATGGTCTCATATCCGGAATGTGTGCTGATCCGGAATGAATATTTTGTCATTATGCAATTAATGAAATTTTTCTTTGTATTGATCTGACACTTCATAGGACTTAGTCTTTTTTGTAAAGTTAGACAATCAAAATGTCAGGAACTTCTCTATTCTCCGGTTCAATGTTAGTCTCTCAGTTTTTTCAATGTATCCTACACTCCTATTTAGAGGAGCTTTCAACGCAAAGTCAAACGACGTATCATTCACTCACTCTTGGCATTTACTAAGTTACTTCAATTCTCTTTCAAACATTCTTTTTTTTCTTCATTTATTAACTTTACATTGATCTTTTAGTGTCATTCTTCATTTATGACTTGATCATTTGTTGAATATATTAACTCGGACTTGACTTGTCTATCCAGGCTTAACTAGAACATTTATTAGCAAGCAAACATTGATCTTAAGCATTCACTCAAGGTTTTAGTTTTCAAACCTTGTCCCTGGGCATCAGATCTATTTATTCTCTCAATTGGTATCAAAGCTTGAGTGGTTGTCATTTGAATCCATAAAATCATATTATAGTTGGTTTGAAATTACCTTGGTATTTCAACCATTTCTGTGTTAAGGATAAAAGTTATTCTATATACCACTTTCGCTTGAAGATAACTTAACAACAATGGCTAATTCTAATCCTCAACAAATTATTTCAATGCAAATCGCAAATAGTATGGGTGGCCCTACACGTGCGTCGTTACTAGTTGTGGAAGAATAAGATCACTGCAGAGTTAGAATAGAAAGATTTTTACTAGCCAAAGAGAAAGGTGAAGAAATTTGGAGATCCTTCAAAGAAGGTCCTCATGTTCTTGTAAGAGCAGTTGTGAGAGATGTTGCTGCTCAACTTATGGGTCAAGATGAAGCTCGTCCAGCTCCTCTAACCGTAGATGATATTGAGAATTTGCATGATGATCAAGTTGCTTTCTCAGAAATTGTGTTTCGTGTTCCTCCTTCACTCTTTGAGCACATCAAGTTGTGCAAATCAGCAAAAGAGATTTAGGACACTCTTCAGGACCTGTTTGAAGGTTCAGAAAACATGAAAGACAAGTGTCTCACCTCAGTTTTCAATGACCTCGACTCCTTCATTACCACTCCTAGTGAATTAGTGGCCTCAGCCTCCAACCGTTACCAAATTGTGGTCAACAACATGACTGCTCATGGGAATGTCTGAACTCCTTTAGAATACAATCTCAAATTCACAAACAGTCTTGGCAAAGGATGGGAAAATGTGAAATCTTGTCTCCAAAGTAATGGTTCTTTGAAAAAGTTAAAGCTCTATCAAATTTTTGATGAAATTCAAGGACACGAGTCTAATGTTTCTCAAACCATAAGGGAACTCTCTAGAGGCCCTCTTGCTCTTGTCAGTTCTTTCAAACCAACCATTCCGAAATCGTCTACTACGGACCCTTTCAAACCCATTCTTCCATCTGTTCAACCCTCCGTACCCATCATACCCATACAAAACTATCATGTTGATGATTCTGAAGCCATGGACTCTGAACTCCATTTCCAACAGGAGTTTTCTCTACTCTCCATGAAATACAAATGTCCTTTCAATCCTTCTTACAAACCATACCAAAACTGATTCCATGCTCATCACCAAAACAATCCTCAACCATATTCAACTCCATAACCTCAACCAACTTTGGAGAATCCTCCTGCATACAAACCAAACATCACTAAGCCAAACTCTACTCCGGAAACTTATCAGATTCCTAAATCTGACAAACAAAAAAATGTGTGTCATAAGTGTAGACATGCAAAACACTTTGCTAAAGATTTCCTGGCTGATGCTCAACAAAAACCAAAGATCAAGCATTCTACTTACTACGTCCGAAAAGCTCAAGAGATGGTTGAAAGTGAAAAAGCCTTTGTAACAAGGGTATCAAGGGATGTTGAAGGATATTGATCATCCAGAGATGATGATGATGATATTGTAACTGGAAGAAATATGTGCTTGATGGCAAGACAAACTATTGAATGTGATGAAGGATATTGGTCATATGGGTCAAAAGATGAAGATGAAGTTGTTGAACCTCACTACTACTACATGGCCACCAACGATCAACCTGGTCGAAGCATCGTTCAACAGGTAAAATCTATGATTACTGATAATAATTTTGATTTGTCTCTCTTTGAACCTTATCTAACCTAGATCCAAATAGATGTGAGGACCATCTATAAAGCCTATGAGTCTGCCATAGAAGCCAATGAGAAGGAGTGTGAATCAAACATTCGGACACCCCTGTTTCTCCTTTTTTCACCTCTTCATGACACCACATACCACTTAGAGTCCTTAATTCCTGAGTTCCAACCAATTGGACAATGAAATTTCATGCCTCTTCCGCCTCTGATAATCCTGGACCAGAATCGGACCACAGAATTTCATCACAGTGTTTCAGATTGCGTAGATTATGTTCCTAAGCATAATCATCCGAACAACTGTGTTGTTGAACAAATCATTATGGTGACAACTGAAACGGTTACCTCTAAGTTTGTATGGGCATCATTAGATGAAAAAGTTCAAGTTGTGTCTCCTTTGATTGTTGCGAATCGGATTCCTTGGTCGTCTTAAAAACAAAAAATTGTTCCCATTAACCCTAAGTTCAGTAATCCATCCGTAAGAAAAAATTCAAAATCCTCGTTTCAACCTAAGAGAAAACCAATGCTAAAAAGGAAGGATATTATAGATCCCAAAGTAGAAGCTCAAAATGCACATAAAAAGGAAGTTAAGACTAGACAAAACTCCAGGTTCCTTGACAACTCCAAAAACAGTGTATCTTGGAATTCCCATTCATCAACCCATAGTCAAAACTGCTTCAGACCCACTAAGTTCCCCAAGAGACCTTCTGATTCTCTCAGTCCTGTAGAACCCAAGAAAGTAGTCAGTACTACTCTGCCTAAATATTGTGTGAATGCCATGACTGTCGAAAACACTTCTCCTCGGACTATTTCATATGTTTTTATTGCTAAATTTGATGGCCCAATTTTTAAACCAAATATTTCGATAACAAATGTGTCATCAAGAAAATCAACAACTTCTAAGAAAATAAAATCTTCAAAGAAAAATCTTGTGTGGAAAGTCAAATCTCACATTGATGAAACAACAGTTCCGAAGGTTACAACTGTTTCCAATGCTCCGGAAGTCTATGGTCCGAAGAAGACTGTTCGCAACCCTCAAGTCATTGAATATGACTAATGGATAGATGAAAAGACATTAACCTTCTGTCTGTTTCCAAAGAACTCAAAAACTACCACCAAGAAACAAAAAGTTGTTCCGAAGTCATAATCAAAGTCCAAAGCCCGTGCTTATGTCCTAAAGTCTAACTCGAAGCCTAAACACTCCATCACTCACTAATTTTGCAGGAACTTTGTGCTTCTCAGCAAGAAACAATATGGTATATTGATAGTGCTTGCTCCATGCACATGATGGGGCAGAAAGACTTTATGTGAGATCTAAAGCTTTATCCAAACGTTCGTTACGTGACATATGGCAACAACTTCAACTCTCAAATTCATGGTTACGGAATTCTCACCAATGGAAACTTCTTTATCTCAAATGTGGCTTATGTAGCTGATCTGAAACAAAATTTGATAAGTCTAGCTCAGCTCATCGATTCAAATCGACGTGTGGAATTTTGCAAGAAGTACAGCTATGTAATGACTGAAGACCAGAAAGAGTGTTTAATCAAGTCGCTTCGCAACAAGAACATGTACCTGCTCGACATCAATATGATTATTGGTAAACTGCAACTCTGCCTTCTCTCCAAAGCCGTTCCTGACGTTAGTTAGTTATGGCACCAAAGGCTCGCTCGTCTGAACTTTCAGTACATGAATGATCTCGTATCCGGTGAAATGGTGAGAGGTTTACCTCTTCTCAAATTTGAAAATGATCATTTGTGTACTGCTTGTGAGTATGGAAAGCAATCGAAGAAGGGACATATTGTTATCATCGAAAAATCCATCTCGGAACCATCGGAGCTTCTACACATTGATATTTGTGGACCATCCACTATAGAAAGTCTTCATCATAAGAAGTACATTCTTGTGATTGTTGATGACTTTACATCGTTCACTTGGGTCTTCTTCCTACGACTGAAATCCGAAACAGCCTCAGAGCTCATCAATTTTATCAAAGGAATAGAAGTTCTTATCAAACTCCCAGTTAGGAGTATCCAAAGTGACAATGGCTCGAAATTCACTAGTTCCACCATTGAGAAATTCCTCACCGAGAAAGGAATTGACCACAACTTCGCAGCTCCATACACTCCACAACAGAACGGTATAGTCGAAAGATGCAATAGAATTCTTGTTGAAGTTGCTCGATCCATGCCAAGCTTCGCAAATCTACCACACTACTTCTGGGTTGAAGCCGTATCAACTGCCTGCTTCACTCAAAATCGGAGTATCATTAATCGACGCCTCAACATGACACCGTACGAAGAAATGAATGGTCGGAAGCCAACACTACTAGAAAAACAGCCTTTTACGACGCTCATTGCGCGTCGTAAAAGGCTCAGACGACGCGCAAATGCGCGTCAAGGAAGGCCCTGTCATAAAGAGAGACGACGTGCTTTTGCGTGTCGTCTATAGACGACGCGCTTTTGCGTGTCGTCTATAGACAACGCGCATTTACGACGCTCATTTACGATGTGCAATTACGATGCGCATTTACGACACGCAATGCGTATCAAGGAAGGCCCTGTCATAAAGGAAGATGACACGCATTCATGTGTCGTAACCTTACGACACGCATGTTAATGACACGCAATGCGTATCAAGAAAGCCCCTGTCAAGAAAGGCCATGTTATAAATGAAGATGAAACACATTTTTGCGTATCATAATTTGAAATGTCTAAAAAAAATATTTATAGATTTACTTATTTTCAAATTAAATTTGTATTTAATGTTTCATAATTGAAAATAAAATATCATATACAAAAAATAGAATCCATTGCATAAATTTAATGTCATACAAATAATCGTTCCGTAGAAAGATAAAACAAATCAATAGAAGTTCTAACAAAAATTTACAAACAAATTAGATACAAAAAATACAATCCATTGCCCCTTCGCTTATTCAAGATCAACCTGCAAGTAGCTAACTAATCTGTACAAATTCACCCTTGTTTCTAATCATTTTCTTAAATACTTTACAAACATAACTCATCCATACTACCTGAACTATAGTTGCAGCCTTGTTTCTTCTTCTTCTGAACTCATCTCTTGCAATCATTGCTCTAAGCCTAGTCTGAATAGATACAATAGCTCCTTGTCAATTATGTGAAAAATACAACTGGAGAATGGCCTACCTTCATAATAGTAACAACTAACAAAGCAGGAATGAAAGAGAAGGCAATACTAACAACAATAGCTGCAATGAATGCATCTAGGTCCTACAAGATCAAACAAATTACTATTTAAATACACACTACATATAAAGGTGTCAATATTCTGATTGTATGTACTTAATATATAAAGACTCCAACAATAAATAGATATGTTATGTTACCTTGAGACACCTTTAAAGGGGATCCAAAAGATAATATGTAGTCTTATCAACTTGGATGAATCCCATTGTTGTAACAGATATTTCAAGAAGAATATGACTAACAAGATATATCAACATGTATGTATAATTAATAAAACACAATTAAATGATGAAGATATAAGATTATGTTATTCAAGATGATGCACTTAGATATTATTATAGAGACATACAGAATCACTGTGCTTTTTGACCTCCTTGATACGAATGTTCTAATGTTTTAATGTATGAATATCTCCAGGAAGAACAACCACTATGCTTTTTGACCTCATTAAACTCAGCATGATAAGAACTAGAAAGTAACATAAATATATAGAACAAAAAGAGATACTTAATTGCTGATGATGAGCTTCTGGATATGTAAATGTAGTTGTATTTTGTTACTAGAACCTACCAACAAACTCTATATGCATGTGGAATAGCAGGTCCAAAAAAAATCTATATGCAATAAGCTAATCAGGTTTTAAAAGTGATAAAAATACCCAGGTAGTGTATGCGTAGTTCATCAATAGTTTCAAGGATCAACTGTTCACAGAAGCAATTTGAATTGCTTGATATATGGTCAATGGATGGAAATAAAACCAAATAATAAAATTTTATGGCTTAAATGAGAACAACACAAAAATATAAGTATGTAACCATATACACTAAATCTAATACAAACATTCTATGAAGTATATGAAACTACATTACCCAGTGAAGTTGGATAAAAAAGGAATGTGCTGCTGACGGCTATGGCTTGTCACCGATTGAGTCCCCTAAACTGAGTTTGGATAAACCTACAAGCTGATCCAAATTGATGGGGGTATTGGAGTGGACTGTTGTGGGTTTAAGAAACTGATGAGACTCTGTTTTAGCTGCTGGTGTGGGCCCACTCTAAAAGGGAAAAGTAACCGGTATGAACTCATAATAAGCTGGAAACATGGCAGCAGCAGCAGCATGGTACCACTTGAATTCTACCAAAAAATTACAATTTTGCCCGAAATCAAACGATAAAAAAGAATGGTGGGCCTTTGAGGGTGTAGAATATTGATGGTTTTTTTTACCTTCGTTCCCACATAAAATGTTACAAGCAAGCCAAAAAGAGTGGGTAGTCCTAGAAAAAGAAAACAAAATTTGATTTTATCAACTCCAGAGTAGATATGTGCAAAAATTTGGGAAAACAGAAATAGAAATAGAAACCTTCTGTCTGAAGAAATATAGATTTTCGCCAACTTATGCCTGATGGTCTGATGACAAAGCATACAAGGTTAGCCACGTGCCAAATAGATATAAGGGCAAAATGGTCATTTTCAAATTCTTTTAAACTAAACCAGCATATCCGTGGAAATTGGTCCGATGACAAAGCCCACAATTTTACTTTTTTCGGTTTTGGTTATATATATTATTTAAATTAATTAATGAGTGGAATGGTATTAATGCAGGATGCTGAGAAGCAGGGAGGTAGCAAGAAAAGCGATTAAAAGGGTAACTTTTTTGTGAATAAAAATGAGAGTAGTGAATTAAGAATTAAGATGCGTAGGTAGGTAGGTACTTGTGAAGATGTAATAACTGTGATGCCCATGTCACGTGCAAGCCAATAAAGGTGCTCTTCAACGTCCACACTTGTAGCACTAAAACAAACAGGATATGGCATTAATTCAAATTCTTGATAAACATGAGGATAGCTTAGCTTACTTGGTGCATTCATCTAGGACGCCAAACCGAGGCTTGTGAAAGAATAAGTGAGCCTTGAAAACAACAAAAAAACAAAAAAAAAATAGAATACAATAGCTGTAGTAATTAATACATATGATAATGATGTGGTGGAAGCCCACCATGCGTAATCTTTGTTGTTCACCAAGAGACAAGATGTCTTCCCAGTTCTGACTAGCATCCCACCTCCCTTCTCTTTAAAAAAGGTACAACAATTTCACATTCTCTAGAATCCTTTTTAAATTCATATCCAGAATATTTGCATCAGCAACACCAGCGATCCAGATCAAACATTCATGGACTTCATCCAAAAATTCATGGCATTCATGACCTTCATCTTGATCAAAAACTCCATTCATACACTTAATCCATAACTTATTTAGGGTTTTGAATATGGACAGGATGAGAATGATTGATCAAAAACTCCATCATACCCTTTATCCGACCTTTTGTCATCAACAGAAGAGACGATCAAAATTTTATGGTTTGGATCCCATTCAACTTGGAAGATCTCCTACATGTCAACCACAGCCATGTTTTTCATGTTCTTTTATTTTAACTGTTGCAAAAATGACTTTATGAATTACAACATTGGTCAATATCCATGAAGTGCAATAGATGAAATATATTTAGGCTGAAAAACAATAAAATGGGTGTTGAAAAATCATAAACTTTAGTCAAAAAAAAAACATGCATACATAAGATTAGTTGAGCATTAAGATACACAATGCCAAGAAATAAATAAGCATCAGTCTTTCCAAAACCCGTTTTACTATTCGGTGTTCTATTTTTGCTTAAAAATGAAAAATTAGCGTGTTTTATTTGGCTTAAAACGAAAGTTACATGCTTTTTTGGTTTATAAATGAATGTAGCATGCTATTTTTGTCTTAAAGATACAAACAAAACGTACTATTTTTCAAAATAAAAGTAGCATGTTATTTTTGGCTTAATTCCCAAAAATTAGAGCATTAAATCTAAACAAAATTTATAATTACTGACAAAGGGTTTTAAAAGTCAAAATTGTATGTATTTTTGTATACAGGGAAATGAAAGTTGTAGTCAATACACATATGTTAAGCTCACATATCTATTTTGGAATAACTCCAACAAAAATGTTGTCTGAGAAAGTAAAGTTAATACTATTTAGTAATGACAATTGAGAAAGTATTTAATATTCAACGTGAAAGTAAGATCATGCAATTATTGAATTCCAGAATTGATCTATTTGAAGGATTACGCACAATAACCATCTTATTAGAACCATGTTATCCTAATTTGAGCTCATTTGTTTAATCTGCACCCTTAGAATGCATTGTGTCAAAAGAAAAAGACCCAAACTTTTGAAATTAGTTGTTCAATCTGAAGCATTTTATTTGAAATTTTCATTTGTTGGAAAAAGAACATGAAATTAAGATGTACTTAAGCTTTTCATCTAGCCTGCTATAAATCATTAAAAACGTAAAAAAAAACGAAATATAAGAACATTTAAATCAAAAGGGTTAAGAATAGTCATCAACGAACCATATTTAAGCGAGATCCAAGAACTCACCTGTAAACAAAAGGGTCAAATCGTAACAAAAATGATTAGGATTATGACCAGTCTTGGGGTAAAAAAATCAATCTTATAGAACCGTTATGGTTTCGATGAAAAGTTAGAAAAAAAAACTCAATAAAAAGAATCTTGAAATTTTGATGGGTGGAAAGAAAAGAACTTTTCTCTAGTCAAATTGCATGAACAGTCCCGACTTATTAGGAGTGACAATCATATTAGCAAATGCAAAGCCAAAACATGGTTTGGTTAACCTCACCACCAAGTTTGCTTTGAATCTTAGAAATAGAATGAAAGGCCTTCAACCATTGTGGGTAGACTTTTCTTGCTGATGGCAAAACAGGGGCAAAACATTTGATTGTCAGTTCCTAAAGTTAAAATTAGTTTTCTGAGCAGGGGCAAAACAGTCATATGTGTTGCAATTTTTTTTTACAACACATTCTTACAGATTACATAGTATGTTCAATATTTCCAATGAAGAAATTGACATTGGCATTACATCGAACACTTGGCGGACATAATACAAATGACTATCTTACACTGTGTGTTAAAAAAAAGACAATCTATACATAACAAAACAATTGAATGACTAACCTTTTGTCATTGTTAGGATGATAATGCCTTTCAATGCTTTATCTGATTGTATTACTTATTAGAATATATTAAGTTGATTTAACCCCAATTGACTCTACTATACCCCATCCAATGCTTTATCTGATTGTGTTAAGCCATCAGATTGATACATACAACACCTATAACCAAAACATAACCCCAATTATTAGAAAATAGATCAACATTTTCATATGGGTATTGATATGCATTAAAATAAAATGTTTCATAATTGAATAAACAACATAGAAAGCACTTAGTTTAAGACCAATATTATGACCAAACTTCTTTACTTCTTCAGTATCACCATTTCTTCCAATCCAGTTTTATACATTAGTTCACAAAACCATAATTTCTGCTTACTCATTGACTGATAGACCAAAGTCAAATTACTTACATTTTGTCAATGTTGCATATGATATTTATTGCCACTTCTCCTAGATCAGTGGCTCTGGCTTTCAGATCTTTTTCACGAACAATTGTTGAAAGAAACACATTTACCATGTGCTGCTAGAACTTCATATCGGTTATCAAGTACATCTCCAAAGCAGTAGCCTATATGTGAAAAGGGAAAATGAGGAAATCAAATTACCTAATAATCTTTCCAAGTGGAATAAAGAGTTGTGGATCCCTTTCTCTCTCCTATTCCATCAAATGCATCTTTGCACCAAAGCCATCATTCCTTCTAACTTCAGTCCTAGAGGTGCAAATGGGCCTATCCAATAGCCAATGCTCTTTCAAGCATTTCATCGAACACATGTGGTGCACTTCTCAAATCCCTTTCTTTCTAGAACACTTATCAAATAACCATAACAAAACACCTCCAGCAACCATCACAAGATTACAAAGCTTCTAAAAGAGAAACCGAAGATTGAGAATTCTAAATCTCAATCTGAAATCAAAATCATAGGGAGAAATCCGAAATCATAAAATCAGATGGCAACAAATCTGTGAAAAAGAATTCTAAAGAAGGAGAAACTGAATATTAGCATTACCAGAATCAAAAGAGAAACCGAAGGAAGCGACAAATTCTCTCAGTCCCTCCTCCGATTTCTAGAAACCGGTGCATCGTCATCTGAAACAACTTCTGAATCAATTAGCTTAGGATACCCTTCAATGGTTCCACAAATTTTCTTATGTGCTCGCCTATGTTTAGAACTAGGGTGTGACTTTTGAAACGGCCATCCATATCTATGGAAAATATGCCCTGCAAAATCGAAGTAAAATAGAAAACCACCATTAAAATATGTCATTTTCATAACAGTAATTCAATTCAAAATAAGAAATATAATAACTATTTCATAAATTAACGAAGAGAAAACCTGAAGAGGTGGTGATTTTGCTCTGATCTTGGGTATCCATGTTTGTATAAAGATCAAAACACAAAAAGGGTTTTGTAGAAGATGAGGAAATAAGGGGAGACTTATTTGAAGAAGATTGGAGAAGGTAAGAAGAAAAGTGAAGAAAAAACGATTTTTGAGAAAGCCTTTATAAGGAGTGATATCACCGTCTCTCACCTCCACCGATAAGCTCCATCTCTCTTCGGACCAAGCCATCGGAAAAGTCGCCTCCGCTCAAGCTAGTTTTATGTGTGTGGTGGTTGAATCGGGGAAATCCTCGTCTTCGGAGGAAGAGGAGGACTTGGAGTTGAGTTTTTGTGTGTGTGTGTTGGGGGGGGGGGGGAATTTGTTGAAGAAGACTAATAGGAGAGTATTAGTAGGAGATAAGGTGTTGGTAGGTTCGATCGATTCAGTTGATCGAGGAGGAATGATCAAAAATTTGTCCCAAGTCTATTAGGGTTCTTGGTACTTCTACGAGAAGGAAGATGCATCGCAGCAGTCTAAGGCTAGAAGAGGCAACGAGGATTGGAGGCAGTGGATGTGGGTGAGGGGTGGAGACAAGGGAGAAGAAGGCGGGGTTTAAAAAATTTGGGGATTTCATTTTCCCTCTAAGGAGACGCGCGTTTCTTAAAAAAAATATAAAACGACATTCATAGAGGATGCACATTTTAGATAAAGCGCCCTCCGTGTTTTTTAATTTTTTACATGAGACATTAATTTAAGGGCACGCAATAATGCGTGACGTAAATCCTTAAATTTTTTTGAAGAGATGACACTTTGTTAATGTCACTCTCTTTTACGTAACATAAATCAATGAGTGTCATGGTTTGCACGTCGTAAAAGGGTCTTTTTCTTGAAGTGCAATAATCTCGTTTCTTCATGTTTTCGGATATAGATGCTTCATCAAGAACAACTGAGATCAGCTTACCAAGTTCCAATCTAAATCTGATGAAGCCATCTTCCTTGGGTACTCTTATAAATCAAAACCTTACAGAGTTCTTAATCGGAGAATTCGTGTGCTGGAAGAAAGCTTTGATGTTACTTTCTATGACAACTTTGTGCGGAATTCTGGCCCAACCCATGTTACAACTCACATTATGGAGTCCGATGCTCCAACGCCAGGATGTCCGAACCCGCAAACAATTCTTGAAGTTGATTTTGAAACTCTCTTTGGACCTTCCGAAACAACCCTTGATTCAGAATCTCGAACAAGGCCAATCCTCACTCCCATCTCTCCTTCGGAAGCTCCTGTCTCTCAAAATGTATCCGGTCCTATCCCAAGCCTCCCTCCATTTGATTCCGAAACGTATCAACCTTCTCAGGTTGAGGGGGAGAATGCTCATCCTTCTCTTGAATCAAATGTGGATGGCTTCCTAGATGCAGCTGCTGATTTCGATGACTCTAATCCTATCAACATTGATGAAAATGAAAATTTGTTTGAGTTCCCTTCTGATGATGATGTCAACCTCTCTGGTTCAGAAGTTCAAGGGGAGCATCATCCTCATATTCAAACCATTCAGAGGGAGCAACTCAATCCTACTGTTGATATCAGATCGACTGCTGCATAAGAACTCCCAAGGTTACACGTCTGGACAAAGGATCATCCTCTGAACCAAGTAATTGGAAACCCTAACGCTGGTGTACAGACTCGTTCTCCTATAAGTGTACAAAAGGAATGTCATTTCTCGACATTTATATCCATGGTTGAACCCAAATCCATCAAGGAAGCATTAGAGCATGCTGATTGGATTACAGCCATGAAAGAAGAATTGGCAGAATTCGACAAGAATGAAGTGTGGACTCTCGTGCCTCCTCCTCAGAATCCTCCTATTGTCAGTATGAGATGGGTATTTCGCAACAAGCTAGATGATGCAGGAGTTATTATTCGAAATAAAGCAAGATTGGTGGCAAAAAGATTTACACAGATTGAAGGGCCCGACTACAATGAGATCTTTGCTCCTATTGCATGTCTTGAAGCCATCAGAATCTTTCTTGATTATGTTGCTCACAAAGGCTTCAAAGTTTACCAAATGGATGTTAAGAGTTCCTTTCTTAATGGTGAACTTGACATTGAAGTATATCTTCAACAACCCCTGTTTTTTTAATCTCTCTTTTCCAAAGATGAATTCTAGATCCTACCATGTTATGAAGATCAAAAGGAAAGAATCTCATGCTGGTTCAAATTTATGTGGATGACATCATTTTTGGTTCTACAGATTCATCTATGGTTGCTGACTTTGCTAAACTAATGATCAATCATTTCAAATGAGCATGAATCAGGAGTTAAGCTTCTTTCTTGGTCTCCAAGTCAAACAAACTAACAGAGGAATCTTCATTTACCAAGAGAAGTACATTTCAGAACTCCTTAAAAAATACTCAATGGACACCTATGCCTCTGCCAAGGTACCCATGGGATTCAGACACAAGATCTTTGCCGACCCTTCAGGTGTTGTAGTCGATGAAAAGAAGTATAGAAGAACGATTGGATCTCTGCTCTATCTCACAGCAAGTCATCCGGATATCATGTTTTCCACATGTCTGTGTGCATGATTTCACGTCAACCCAAAGATGTCTCATCTCTTGGTTGTGATACAAATTTCCGATACGTCAAAGGTACAAAGAGTCTCGGAATCTGGTACCCAGCAAACGAGAGCTTCCTACTATTCAGATTCAAACTATAATGGTCTTCAACTTGATAGAAAAAGCACATCAGGTGGTTGTCAGTTCTTAGGTGGTCGTTTGGTTAGTTGGTCATCCAAGAAACAAAATTGCATTGCACTCTCTACAGCCGAAGCCGAATACATTGCTGCTGCCAGCTGTACATCTTAGGTTCTGTGGATGAAATCTCAACTTTTGGATTATGTTTACCGCTTTTAACGCATTCCTATCTATTGTGATTCTCAAAGTGTCATTGCAATTTCACACAATCCAATTCAGCACTCAATGACTAAGCACAGTGATATACGGTACCATTTCATAAAATACCATGTTTTAAATGGTAACATTGAACTCATTTTTGTTCCATCTAACGATGAGATTGCTGATGTCTTTACTAAGGCATTAGACGAAACCAAATTCAATGGTTTTTCTAAACAAGATGGGTATGATGATGCCAGATCCTCAGTTCTTTCAAGAGACTTGTTCTCTTTGATGGAAGTATTCGAAAGAAAATTAGTTCCAATCTTAAAAAGCATTTTTCATCTCAGAACAACTTTCTCTCAGAATACATAGGATCATTTTACTTGTCTTTATGTTTGACCATCAATTGAGTTTTCAGCTATACAGTTCATCCTGATTATTTGTTGTTTAAAGTCCACATAGTCATAAGTGATCAAATTTTCATCTTGGAATATACTTCATAATCGCATCTCGAAATTCCACTCTGGAAAGTTATTACGTTCTGCACTTCGAAAATTTTAAAATTCACTCCGGAAGTTTTCCCAAATCTTACTCCGGAATGTCTTACAAATCATGTTTCGGAAACTTCTTCAAATCCCTTCCGGAAATTCTTTAAAATCATTATTTCGGAATTTTGCTCCAGAATCAAAAACTTTTTTCCCGGAATCGCAATCAATTTTTGACTCCGGAATTCAATTTTTTTTAATACTGAAACTCTCTCTGGATTATTTCCCATTCCGGACCATTTTTCAAAAGACAATGTTCCAGAACTCAACTCTTTATCCTCCGGATGTTACACTGTCCTAAACCGCTCATCTGGAATACCAAACGTTTATAAGGCGAAAGGTTTTCTGTTGCAACGGTTACTTTGTGAAGATCCTTATCCAATCTTCCTTGATTTTCGCACCACAACTACACGTCACCAAAATTAACCATCGAATCGTAGTTTGGGTTTTCTATTTCAAGCTTAAAACAACCCTACCTTTCCCTTCCCAAGTCAACTTGTAAGTCCCCAAATATGCTTGTGTATCAATCATATCCAATTGATGGTGCGGAATCCCAATCAATTAGATGATGCCATATCAAAATAGAAGAGAAGGAGAAGAAGAATATAATGAATCTTGTATTATTTGATTATTAGAATGTAGATCCAAATACAAGATTCACACACACTAACACACACTCACTTCTTCTCTCTAGTTTCTCTCTCTACAATATGCTCTCTCCTCTCTCTCTCTCTCTCTATCTATCTATCTATATATATATATATATATATATATATATATATATATATATTCTAGACGTACACTTGCATCCACTCCTCACCATATATATATATATATATGTATATATATATATATATATATATATATATATATATATGAGGCCATACACAGGTGTGCAGCCGTACACACGAGTACGGTTGTACATAGCCACAATATTACATATTACATTATAGAAAAATATATTTTCCTAGAAAAGCAAAGTATAAACCATATTTTTGACCCAACAATCTCCCCCTTGGTTTATAGCTTTCTTTTCTAATTGACCTAACAAGCTCCCCCTAAAAAGTAGCTGGCTCTTCTTGTCAATCTTCATTGGGAGCTTGGCTTCAACCTTAATCTTCAAGATGAACATATGAATCTTCAATGAATGATTTCATCCTGAGCGGCTAGGCATTTCTTCAAGATTTGACTCTGAACGCACATTGGGTGAGAAGGCTTGATGTATTGATTCTTGAAAGATAGCGCTTTCAGGTTGAAAATCTTTAGAGAGAACAACGGAGAGAAATAACCTTCTGGATCACTTCAGCAGGTTCAAGATAGCAGCATATTGATTGAGGAGGTTTCAATGCAATCTGTCACATAATCTTCAAGAACAACTTCACCTTGCTTTTGGGGTTGAAGGATGAAATGTTTAAAGAATAATCTTCATTTCTTGCTCCTTCAAATGAAAATTCTTCGATGATCACGGATGAAGCGTTGGCTCAGAAATCTCGATACAGTCTCCTTAAGTCTCATCTACACCTAAATTCACTTTTCAAGACAAAACAAAACTAAAAGAAAACTTAAAACAGAAATAAAACAGAAATAACACTATTTTTGAATTTTTAATTTTTCTGATTTTTGTTTGATTTTTGAATTTTTCTGATTTTTGTTTGATTTTTTGAAATACTTTTTTTTCTCCCCCTAAATTTGTGCATAGAGGAAAACTATGAACAAATTTAATAGAAACAAAAATATTTGGGATTAAAGTTGTGAGACAGCCTGAACTCGTTTATCAGTACCTTCACCTTCATGAATAGATCTGGTCAATTTATGGTATTGTGGTCCACTTAAACACGAAGGATATCGACAAACTTTTCTAAATAAACCATTTAGCTGACGACGACTACGGGTATTGTTGTCCACTTAAATTAAGCAGCGAGATCTACAAACAACCTCTAAATGGTTCAATTTTAGTTTCACTAGAACGTGTTCCCCACTTCCTGATATACCCTGGTTATCAAGAACTTCCTAAGGACTCCTTAATTTAGGTGAGAAAACAATTATTAAGGAGGAATACAGATTTAGAGATAGATGTATATGTTGTCGCCCAGGTCAGATATCTTTCAATCACGCAGAGGGGACAACATATGGCTAACTAGAATAGAGGGCTTCAGAGGTAGAATGTTGCATATATTCTATCCCAGGTCGGATCTTCTGGTCATATAGAGGGGACAGCATATGGCTCACAGATAGAAAGAATTGCACAGATAAAGAAGATGCATAGAAATAGAGTTGCATATGTTGCAATCCAGGTCGGATATGTTCCAATCACGCAAAAGAAGCAACATATGACTGACAGATAGAAAGCATGAAAATAATTTCCTACAGACCAACTTTATTAGAACCCCCCGGTCGCCCTATTAAAACCAGAATTAAGGACTTAAGTTCGTACATCAAGGAAAATTCGAACAATTGTTCTAGAAGCGTATTAAATTAGTGTATCATGTAGGTTCCCGTGTTTATCTCACTGCTCAATCTACCCGAGCGTTATATGGTCAGTCCAAACAATCTTATCCAAATCCACAATGTCAAATCCTTCGTGCCTACCAGCATATTGAACACAGGGTCTAGACAATTTAGATTCAGTCCCTTACACTGGTTTTAGACTGCCTATTATCACTTTCTTGATATCACTTCCCAAAACAAAAGTAACGAAAAACTATTAATAAAATGAAAAATTGTCTTTAAAACGAATCAGAGTAAGATAAACTCAGGAGTATAGAGAAGAAAATGCAAACCGTAATTCACAGATTGAATTTGCATCCGGAAGGTCTAAGAACAGCACGCATAATCTCATAGCAGATCCGAAAATTCTTCATGTCATTAAGCACTAACCCCATGAGTGATCCCTTCCTTTCTTCCTTTCCCACAAAGGACACATACTCTCAAACAAAGGTCTGAATGTTGTATAGTTGAGAGATGTCCCCTATCATGTGCCTCGAACAGCCACTACCAACAAACCGAAGTCTGATGATATGCCTCCATAGCTGCTCCGACACAGAGCAGGATTAGTTGGTCTTTGGAACCCAGTTCATTTTGAAATTGGGTCATCCTTTTTCATCTTTGCACGTTACTCTGTCCCATGACATATCCTGTTTATCAAAAACAGAAGATGTACAAATATTAGAATCATTAGAATATTTGGGAGATTAAACCTTTGGTACCCATCTGTAGTCGGGTTTAACCCATTTCTTTCTGATCTGATGGGTGCCTTGGCATTTGATTTTGAAATTAAAGTTGGCCATTGAGATGACTTTGACCTAGCTGGTCTTGGTTTCGATGGAGCATCTCTTGGATTGGACTTCTTGGTCGGCATTCCCTTCTTGACCTTGGGATTTGAATTCTTGGCCTTGTGGGTTTGATTCTTGGATTTCTTTGTGTTCCAGTCACCATTGCACGATTGTGACCTAGAAGGGTTTCTTTTGAAAAATCTCTCTCTTGGCGCGTTCTGCCAGCCTTGTACGTAGTAAGGAACGTATGCACGATTTGGACAATTTTGGGCAATGTGTCCAGGTGTTCCACAGTGAAAACATGTCTTTTTCTTCACTGGGAAGTTGTTTCTTCCTGCCCCTTGTGGCGTGCCCTTGCCTTGTTTTTGGTTGCTCCTACAAGCACAATTACAGCAGGCACTATGTTTAGCGTGAATTGTTTGCCTGTATTTACCAAAATCGGATTGATCAGAAGTAACTGAGTTAGAAGAAACAGATTCAGAGTTCAAGGAAACATTGGTTTGTTCAATAGTGTTCTCCTTGTTGTCATCTTCCGCTACTTTACCTGCACAGGAAGTAGAATCATTAGTATTGTTCAGCTCAACACCCTCAGTTGGCCCTGATTGTTCAGTCATAACTGAAACTGGGATATAGGTTTGGCCATACTGAGCAGACATTTCTTCCTCATTGGTCTCAAGGGGTGGGTTATAGTTGTCATTAAAAGGAGGGGGCACACTTTGATACCCTAAACCCTTGGTTTGATTTTCTTTAAAAATCAATTGTTTTTATACTAAGGACTCGACTGTCTTCCTTGACGCAGTATAATTTTTGAAACTAACATCTGTTTTTCTACACGTAACTTACAAGGTGTCAAGTTCTTCAGTTACAGTAGCAAGTTTGCTTTTAATGTGACCGTAATTTTCACACTTGTTGTTGTAATCTTCTTGAAGCTTTCGGAAATCCTTGGTTTTGGTCTGTAATTGAGCTTTCAGATGATTCTGACTTTTCCTAAGTGTATAGCCTTCGTATTTGAGGTCCTCATTTTCTCTTTTTAATAAATCGATTTGATCTCGGAGAAATTTAATCGTAGCTTCACACGATGGAGTACATGAAACTTCATTTACCGGAATGGATGAAGAACTCATTTTTTTAATTTTTAATTGCCCTTTGACTTAAAAACAGAGAAAGTCAATCTTAAAAGTCAAATTTAAAAAGTCAAACTGAAAAAGCTAAATTTGAAATTTTAAAAGTTAAACGAAAATGTCAAAGTTTAAAATTAAAGGTCAAACTTGAAAGTCAAAGTGAAAATATTAAGCAAAAAGTCAAAATTAAAAACTAAAATTTTTAGTTGAAAAAGTAATTTAAAAATAAAGGAAATTGATTTTTGGGTTAAAAGTGTCTAAAATGTGAAGTTGGAATTCGAAATAGAGTCCTTTTGAATTAAATTCGGAAGCATTGGAACAAGATTCTTGGTAGATGACATGGTAAGGCGCCTGGTTCTAGAGGTAGAGCACCCGGGTTCGAATCCTACAACCCCCGAAAATCAAAGCAGGGAAATATAAAACATCTTCCAACCTAGATGAGCTGGTAAGACACCTTGTCGAATAAACAAGGGACCCGGGTTCGATCCCCTGCAGCCCCAACTTTCTTTCTTTTTAAATGTACTTTGAACAAGTAAGAGGATGAACGTTGAATGCTTCTGAACGGAAATGGTGCTGAACGAAGAACCAAGGCCGCACACCGAGGACCGCACACCCGAGCATCTTCAACTGGCCGCACACCTTCAACAGATTCGCGAAAAAACGATGTTTTCACCCTTTTTTGCTCCAAAACTCGATCAAAAACTCGTTTTTATGAAAAATGCAAAGAAGAAACCCCCCTTATTTAGCCCCGATCTATCCAAAAACGCAAAAATCTTTTCAAAATAAGATCAAATAAGCTCCAGATCTGACATAATTGATTGATATAATCCAAGCTCTGATACCAATTGTAAGCCCTTGATCTGCTTGTGTATCAATCAGATCCAATTAATGGTATGAAATCCCAATCAATTGGATGATGTCAGATCAAATAAAAGAGAAAGGAGAAGAAGAAGAAGAAGAATTAAGATGAACCTAATGATGTATTCAATAATATGAATGATGCTCCTTACAATAGATTCTCTCACACCGACTATTCTTCTCTCTAACTTTCTCTCTCTACAATATGCTCTCCTTTCTCTCTCTTCTCTAGTCGTACACTTGCATGCACTCCTCACCCTATATATATGAGACACCAGCCATACACCCGTGTACGGCCGTACACAGGTGTGCGGCTGTACACACGAGTACGGTCGTACACAGCCACAAAATTACATATTACATTATAGAAAAATATATTTTCCTAGAAAAGCAAAGTATAAACCATATTTTTGACCCCCTTGGTTTATAGCTTTCTTTACTAATTGGCCCAACAAACTCTCCCTAAAAAGTAGCTGGCTTTTCTTGTTAATCTTCATCGGGAGCTTGGCTTCAGCATTAATCTTCAAATTTCTTCACATCATCAAGATGAACATATGAATCTTCAATAAATGACTTCATCTTGAGCAATTGGGATTTCTGCAGAATTTGACATTGAACGCACATTGGGTGAGGAGGCTTCTTGTAGAGATTAATGAAAGATGGCGCTTTTAGCTTGAGTATCTTCAGAGAGAACAGAGAGAATGAATCTTCTGGATCTCTTTAGTAGGTTTATAGATAGCAGCAGATTGATTGAGGAGGCTTCAATTAAATTTGTCACATAATCTTCAAGCGCAGATTGACCTTGCTTCTTGGGTTGAAGGATTGACAAAATTGATTGATACAATCCAAGCTCTGATACCAATTGTAAGTCCCCAAATATGCTTGTGTATCAATCAGATACAATTGATGGTGCGGAATCCCAATCAATTGGATGATGCCATATCAAAATTAAAGAGAAGGAGAAGAAGAATATGATGAATCTTGTATTATTTGATGATTAGAATGTAGATCCAAATACAAGATTTACACACACTAACACACACTCACTTCTTCTCTCTAGTTTCTCTCTTTACAATATGTTATCCTCTCTCTCTCTCTCTCTCTCTCTCTATTCTAGACGTACACTTGCATCCACTCCTCACCATATATATATATATATATATATATATATATATATATATATATATATATATATATATATATATATGAGGCCGTACACAGGTGTGCGGCCGTACACACGAGTACAGCTGTACATAGCCACAAAATTACATATTACATTATAGAAAAATATATTTTCCTAGAAAAGCAAAGTATAAACCATATTTTTGACCCAACACAACTCAACCTCCAAAAGCCGTTTTTCACTTAATGCAACCTGGTTCAAATTTGGACCCTAATCATTACCATTCTTAACCCGGCCTATTTCACTTACCTATATATACCCATCGAAACCCCCTTTTACCTATTTATGCGCTCAAACGCTCTAAAACTTTAAACCCTCTTTGTGTTCATCGTACTCATCTTGTCTTCAACTCTCTGCAACAATGGCTTCTCCGTCTTCTTCCCAAAAAAAAGCACAACCTGCCTCCACTCCCAAGAAATCGATTGCAAAGAAGAAAACCTCCAAGGGTTCAACATCATTACATCGCCTGAACCGTTTCTCAGGGATACAACACAACTGTTTTCCCTAAATCCCTTGGATTACGATGAACCATCAAATTTATGATTGAGTCCATAGAACATAATCCCATATCCATCCCTCTCACGAAAGTCCCTGAACCACCTCTCCCACTTCATCACCTTCACAGAGCATTTACAAGAATCAAACGTGAAGACGATGTGTTGGAAACAAAGATCATTGGTGACAGGATTGTGTCCATCTTCAAGTCGACGTTCCTCAAAGCAATTGGTGTTAAATAAAACCCCAGAGGATTGAAAGTACAAGAACCCACTCCAGAAGATTTTCAAATGTTCTTGAACCACATAGGATACAATCAGTATTACAGGGCAAAGGACTTCATGAAATCAGTCGTTTCCGGACTTCAAATTGTGTTAATGCTCTTCATTATTCGAGGGTTACTCGGAAAGCACGTTGATACGGATACTCTTAGCAAATACTGGCTCTATGTGGTATACAACATCTTTTTCGGATGCAGCAATGCGGTTGATCTTCTGGAAGTACTATGGCAGGATTTCTGCAAGTTTGTCACCAAGAGGAAAGAGAGTGAGATTTCAAGCCCCAGGTTATGGTCTCTGACAATTTAACAACTCTTTAAGGAACTTTCCGAACCATTTCCTGTATCTATGATTCCTCCGGAGGTATGTGTTTCTTTCAAGGTTGTCAAGGCATATAGTATTCCAGACCCATCCACTTTTGGTCCGGTTAGACGACATCTGGACCATATGTTGGTCTTAATCCCTTCCGATTCTATTTATTTGAAACAACATTTAGAGACTTCGGTTATGTTTGACCCAACACAACCTGCCCTAGTCTTAGTTGAGCCCACTTCAGAAAAGGCCAATCCTTCCATATCCGGACCAAAGATCAAAAAATCTACCAAAAGTAAGAATTCTCCCTCAAAGCCAAAGCCTAGAAAGAAATCCAAAGTCAGTTCGTCCTCTCAAAAGGAAGGAACACATGACATTTAGGCTGATTCTGGCCATGCAAACACCCATCCTATCTACTCATCCGAGGTACCCCTCGGTGATTCAAAATCACAAGCACACACTCATGGGGAGTCTCCACATAATCCACCCTCACCTTCTCAAAAAGGTGTTGCCGGTATTAAATATAGTTCCTTGCCCCCCTGTAACACACATGTGTCACTTTTGATATTACTATTGTTTCTTCCTCACACAAAAACTCTGGAACCCCTGTTCCGGACCCTAAGCATTCTAAAGCTGTAACAGTCCCTCCGACTTCGGATGCCACAACTGGTCTGATACCCGAAAGGTGTACAAGACGACCAGGAGCTAACGATCCCAAATGGGAAGATTATGTAAACAGGGTTGTATCCAGACGTCTGGATCTTACAAGAGCTCAGGTGGACACCACTCTTATTTCAATGTGTAACAGAGCTATTCAAAGTAATCTTCCATACTTTCCTCCCACTGATGCTGATGCCGACAAAGAGTTTGCTTCGGAACAACCACCAGTCAGTCATCACAACAACTTAATCCAAACCGATCCGGATGAAGAACTCTCTGAAGAAATTATGCTATCTGATGAAGGAAAAATGGTTCCGGATCCCAACTTCATGTCTTATGTGCGATTTCAATCTAAGCCATCATCCTCTAAAACCGCTTTTCACTTCAGATCATCCTCCTCAGCCACTCCAAATGATGAATTTAACTCCAACATCAAGCTACATGAAGATGATGCTACCACTCAACCTGTTCCATCTAAAAATCCCTCATCGCATCAAGCAAAGCCACCACAGTCCAATTATGACTTCGAATCCTCAGCTGGTGATTATTTAGATCCATTTGCTCTTCTTGAAATTCAAAAAAACATGTCTAATACCATGAAGAAATTCTCTTCAATCGAAACCTCTGTAACAAAGCTCAACACCAAATTGGATCAAAAGGTTTCCGGACTTGACTCCAAACTTGATGCCATCATTCAGTCTATCTCCAATCAATCTGGACCTTCAATTGCTGAAAGAGAAGCCCAATTAGATCAATTGACCTCCATCCGGATCAAGCATTCTGTCGAAGAAGTTGAAGCAAATTATGATGCTTCGGTTGAGCATTATCTCGACACGATCACCACATTGCTAAAGGTCCATGATGACTTGGTTTGTGCTACCAACGATCTTATTAAGCAGACCCATGTTCGTCATGAGAAGCAAATTCAGCGATTGGAGAAGGAAATCAAGCAGAAGGACAAGATGATTCTTATTATTCAACAAGTCCTCATCAAGCTACTTCGATCCACTTGGAACATTATTGATGTTCTGAATCGAAAGTTTAATGAGATGCTAGTTGTCCTTGGACACCTGTTCAATCATCTTGCTGCTCAAGCGCCAACTTCTGCAGCTTACGACGCTCTTACCTGACAACTCAATCTCAGACTTCAAAAAAGTGTTCGAAAAATTTGATGATCTGAACGACTCGTTAATGCTTGCACTAGTTCATCGATTAACCGATGCAAGAGGGGGAGAAGGTCTTAGTCGAATATGGAAGTCTGCCTCTAAGTTCTCTCCTCGGGATGAAAATGATTATAATGAAGAAGAACTGAATATCCTTTCTGTCTCCCCTTCCAAAAGCAATGATGATGACGATAGTGATGAAGAGAAGTATGCTACGAACGGAGTTCTTGGTCTCGAGGCTCCAAAGAAGATTTTTCCGAAGGTTATGACAGAAGAAGAAAAGAGATTTTGGTCCGCTGTCTCCTGGCCATCTTCTCTACTTGATGCTCTTCGGATGGGAATTCAAATGGCCAAGGCGAAGTCCCTACTTACAACTCAAGCCTTCCGAACCACTCCCTCAATGCTTCCTCCCATTCCAGCCCAAAAAATCGTTACTTTAGACCAGGGTTCCTCACTTCGGATCCCTAATGATATTCCGAAAGAACCTCTTCCGAATCCCGTTCTGGAATTTGTTGTTGATGAGAACATGAAGCTCATCATGTCTGCACTGAAGAATGAAAAAGGAAAAAAGCCTATGACAGCCGAACAACAAGCCTTCCACTCCGGACCTCCCCCAAAGCAAAAATATGGATGGTCTTAGGAGGAAATTAACAAGGCACTAGACGACAGCATCTAGATCCAAGCTCTCAAGGACAATCCTGATCCGATGCATGGAATATCTACTCTATGCAGAGAAGACATTCTCCATAATCATGAAATCATTCTGTTCATGTATTGCTATTTTCCTACAATTGACTCTGAACAACTCTACATTCCTCTCTCACCTTACAGCAAATACTACATCAAGTTTGCTCCTCTTCACCCCTCTGACGATCCGGAAGTGACTCTATGGACTGAGCGACAAAGGCTTGAAACATTCTATTCCAAGAATGCACAACCTCTTAAGGAAGTGTGGACCAATTACCAAATTCGAGGGATTTGGAAGAAAAATTCTAGTGAAGTTTGAACTCAACTGCCCATTATTTCAATTTCACATCCTTCGGAACAAACCAACACCTCGGACCATCACTGGTGCTGATTTCCCCTCGATGAATCCTAGTAACATTCTCACATTGGCTACATACTTCCGAGGAATTCAAAAAGAAGATATCGGTATGGGTGCTTACCATGCTGCTCTGAGCTTCCTCAAGGACTATGTTGTGGAATTTTGCAGATGCGACTATGAGTTAGCACACCTATACGGAACTGAAGACTTCGTTGTGAAAATCGATTTTTTTTCTTCCGAAAGCTGAACTACTTGCAGACAGTCCAATCGATGACCCGGTTCTCGGGTTTGTCTACAGAACCAGAAAGGAAAACAAATCTGAAGCTCCAAAACAGGTCAAAGCGAAGTTTGTAAGTCAACTATCCAGGTACATCGAAGTCAGAGAATGGCTATTCCGAGCCTACACTTTCATCAAAGATGAAGATATATAAAATGACTGGATTGATAAGTTTACTTAGGGGGAGATTGTTGGAACCTGAAAGTGAACCTCTAGAAATCCTAAGTTCCAATGCCAATTACGAAGTGTGTATATGTTCCGAAGAGGAGAGTGGTCTGGAATCTGTCCAGACCTAAAGAGTAGAAGATGAGATGTTTAGAAGTGAAGGCATTCCGGAATAGTCATCATGTCCGGAATGTGTGCTGATTCGGAATGAATATTTTGTTATTATGGAATTAATGAAATTTTTCTTTGTATTGATCTGAAACTTCATAGTACTTAGTCTTTTTGTAAAGTTAGACCATCAGAATGTCGGGAACTTCTCTTTTGTCTAGTTTTATGTTAGTCTCTAAGTTTGTTCAATGTATCCTACACTCCTATTTAAAGGAGCTTTCAATGCAAAGTCGAACGATGGATCATTCACTCACTCTTGGTATTTACTAAGTTACTTTAATTCTCTTTCAAACATTCTTTTTTTTCCTCATTTATTAATTTTACATTGATCTTTTAGTCTCATTCTTCATTTATGACATGATCATTTGTTGAATATTTTAACTTAGACTTGACTGGTCTATCCAAGCTTGACTAGAACATTTATTAGCAATAAGACATTCATCTTAAGCATTCACTCAAGGTTTGAGTTTTCAAACCTTGTGCCTGCACATCAGATCTATTTGTTCTCTCAATTTCGTCAAACCACAAGGACGGTGGTGAGGAGCCACCACATCCATTCGGTGGAAGTCATGGTGCCGACCAACTCGATGGTAATTAATATTTATTCTGATTTATTTATTCAAAAATTATCGTGACTAATTGTTTTATGCAGGTATTGTAAGAACCCAAAATTTAGACAGATTTGACTTTTATTCAAATATTGACCAAAAGGGCAAAATAGTTATTTATGAGAAAAAAGATGAGATAGGAAGTTGTTAGGTCATGGAAATGGCCAAAATAAGTTTAAGTCACTTAGAATAGGTTAGATGAGTAAGTTCAAGAGAAAGAATAAATGAGAATATGCATTTTGTCCTAAAGGGTAAAATGAAAAATTTTATGTTTTAGGCCAAATTGGTGACTTAACATATTAAAACCCGTATTAAATTGGTGAGAAATGATTTAACAGATTTGTAGAGTATACTCCCACATTCGCTTGGATATAAAGATCATAGAAAACGGGTTAAAAATGAAGAAGTTTTGTACGTTAGAAGTTGAGGGGAGTTGTCCTCAAAGTTGGAATGCAATCACCAATTCACTTTGTTGATCTCCAGGTGTCGCAATGCACCAAGATGATTGCCACAATGTAGTGGTGAAAGTGATCTACTATTAACTAATTTCAAATGGCCACCACGGCGTGGTAAAAAACCCAGCGCAATGCAGTGTCGCACAGGTAAAACCCTGACTAGTCTTCATTCACGCCAAAAACTCTCCCCATTACTTAGAGAAGGTAACTCCAACGGTTTTAAGGATTCAGGGTGATCAAGAGGCAACCAAAGGTGTTAGAGGAAAGGAATGAAGATCAAAAGACCCTAAGGTAATCATCTTCTCCATCGTTAAGCTTGTATGGCTTTAATAGTGATATATGGAATTGAGTTAGAAGCTTTGAACAAAATTTATGTGAGATTTCAAAGGTGAAATTTATATGTGTTAAGTTAGGGTTTGAAACCCTAACTAGTGTTTATGTTGAATTGATGCATTAGATGTTAGATCATGATGAATTGAGTAGCATAGGATGCTTAATTCATTAATTGGATTAAATTTAGAAGTAGAATAAAAGATAGAGTTTTGATTCATTAAGTGCTCATTTTGACAATAAGAGTCATTAATCTCTTAATAAGCTAAGAAAACTATTAATCCACTTGTATATATGTATGAGTAGGCCTAAGAGAAAAGAAGATGGATCTAAAATGCATCAATGGCAGAGTTGATGAAAATAGGACAGTCAGTCTTCACTAACTGACAAAGTGGGCTATATCTCTCACTCTCTCTCTAAGTTATGTTATACATTTTATGTATGTAGATATTGTTGTGTATTATGTGTTGTGTCATGGGCTATTCTTTTGTATATCCGGTATTAGGCCTATCCAACCGTGATTATAGATTAGGGTTACGTATCATATATAGTGCATGCATGTGTGCCTTAGTACGCTAGTCATTGATTATCTTTTGCATTGTAACCCTAAACACCTCTACAGTCGAAGTTCTTAATCGAGCTCTTCTGAGGTGTCAAAGTTTAATCATTCAACATCATTCAAACCATTCTTGTGTTCTTTATTGTTTCATTTATTGTTTTTCTGCTTGAATCTATCGATCATTAAAGAATATTATTCCAACAATTGGTATCAGAGCAGGAGACTGTGTTACTCATACGCATCTCTTATGTGTGAAGAATTCTTTAGGGTTTCCGCTTTTATCAACTATATAAAGATCCTCTACTTTAAGTTGACAACCAGGTCTAGTGTTTGATAAAAACCCTAATCTTTAGATTACAAGTCTGCTTCTAGCAGATCCGAAAAACAAGCTCATCATGTCACACGACGACCCTCAAGCCAATCCTATTAACATCTCAAACATCTTTGGATCCACTACAAGGGCTCCTATTCTCTACACTCAAGACTACGAAGTATGGGCACATCACTTTGAAGATTACGTGATTGGATCTGAAGATAATGGCTATCTCATCTGGGAAGCCATTACGATCGGTCCATTCATCCATTCTGGAACAAACAGGACAATAAAGACGCAAAAGAAATATAATCAGCTTTTAGTGGAAGTTGAAAAGATACCACAAGATGAAAAAGATAAGTTGATATGCAATCTCAAAGCTTTAAGGATGATCCGATTTGCCCTACAAGCAAACACCTTCCGTCTGGTCAGTTCTTGCTCTACTACAAAAGAGATATAGGATAGACTGAAAGAACTGTATTCAACCGATGAAGATCTGGAGCACTCAATACAAACCTTGTTGCTCTCTGAGTTCGGTGCCTTTGCTCAAAAACCTGAGGAGACTTTTCTTCAAACGTTTGATTGTTACAATCATATGCTCAGCAAGATGATGAAGCATGGTATTGAAAGAAAGGAGATTGAACAGAAAGTCACATTTTTGAATGGCCTAAGACCTGAGTGGATGGCAGTGGTCTCAACTGTAAAGGCTCATGAACAGTTCAAGTCTTACTCGCTGTAAAAACTGATGGGAATCCTAAAACCCCATGAAAGCACAGTAACAAAAGAAGCGAAGGTTGTGTCTAGCATGGGCTCTTTAGCCCTTATCTCAAAAGGAAAGAATGTGACGGAAGAAGAAGATGATTCAGATTTGTCTGAGTGTGATCTTATAAGCGAAGAATATGCAATGATGGTCTCCAATATTAAGAACTTTGCAAGAAGAAAATTCCCTGCCAATAAGAACCGAAACTGGCAAGGAAGCTACAGCTCAGAGAAGGTGAAAGAAGAACTGAAGAACGTCACTCAAAAGGATGATGATAAGAAAGAAAACAAGTTAGCAGGAGATTTTGGATACAATTCCAATTACTGTCATGGCAAGAACCACTTTGCCAAGGACTATATGCTGAGAAAGATGGCTGAGAAAAAGGACGGTGAAGATGATGAAGCCTATTACCTGCAAAAGTTGGATGAAATAAAGAAAAAGAAAGCAACAAATAGTTCAATGAATGCTTTAATTGTGCAGGAGAATCTGGACAATGATGAGTTCGGTGGAGTTGAAGTCTGATCAACCGACTCTAAAGATGAAGAAGTAAGAAAACCCTCCCATGGTAGAGCATATGTGGCCAGAGAGGGAGTCAGCAGTTCAGCTGGGAAGTGCCTGATGGTATCTGCAGAAACACCAACCGAAGGTAAGGATAAGGATTCGAATCTGAAAAGAGACAAGTTTTTTGCATTCAAGCCTATGAGCGAAACGATCAATGACTGCGATCGTTTGATCAAAAAGGTACAATCCATCCTAGAATCATTGAAAGTTCCTGTCACTAATTATGAAGAAGAACTAAACGAACTAAAATTTAAATTTTCCAACTTAAGTGGTAGTCTCATGCAAACCCGACTAGCAAATTCTAACCTAACTGATCAACTCAGCAGGGAGTCTTCCAAGAGTGAGGAAAGGAGAGCATGGATACAGCTGAAGGAGCAAGAGTTAGCTAGGGCTAGTGATGAGATTATTTATTTGCAAAGAGACAATTTAAAGTTTTTGAAACAACGAAATGTTTTTTGTTTAATTGCAAAATGCTTATACGCTAACATAACTCAACTTCATCTAGACTGTGAAAAAGGGAAAAAGCTTCATAATATGATTTTACCATTCCTTGAATTTAAGGAGGATGAAGTTATTGCTGAATGTGAATCAATAATGTCCTCTAACGAAATTTCAGTCACTTACAAATATGGACTGGACAAAATTGATACCTTTATCAACTCCAAAGAACACAAAAGTATGCTTAAAAATCTGTTGGATGAAAATGATAGGTTGAAAATTAAGTCTGGCACTATATGAACATTTGACTCGTCACATGCCAAACTTTGTTCAGATCATAAAATAAATGCCGAAAACACATCAGAATTCGATGAGGAAAGTGAGTTGAGCGAAATATTAGTGGAAGATGTAGTTGATTATTCTGAGTTCCTAAAGAAGGAAACCGAGAAAGAGGAACCCCTTATATCTGAAAACTCTGTTGAGTATGCTCGCTTGTCGAATGACAAGTCCAAGAAACTCAAAGAGAAAGCGGTGGTTTATCAGAAAGTTTTAGTCGTGCCAAATCAGGTTTATGCAGCTACAGGAGTAACTGGAAAACAAACAGCGGAAATAAAAATCCTGGTTGATAAAGACAATTTTGAAGGGTGTGATAACTATTTCTGGTCTGCTCCTATCGATAATGCAGATGAGACCGTTGGTTTGTCGGAACAAACCTCATGGAGGGTTAAGGGCAGATATGTAGCAGAACCAATCAACAAACCCTCAACCTTTGACAAACCAAGCACTAGTGGAACCAAAGAGATACCAGAATAACTAGGAAAGAAACCGAAAGAATCGAAGAAAACCTTGAATTTATCTCATAATTCAACCAAAACTCAAAAGAAGAAGCAGCAGTCAAGCTTTAATAATCATAAATCTCAAAAGCAACTGGCTGAACATAAATGGGAAAGAAACCGGAGATACATGAAAAATCTGAGTGAGAGAAAAAGGTTTTGGCAGTCTTAGAACCCTAACCACATCCCTACTCAGAAAGAAACAAATGTCAAAGGAAGTGACAAATTCAAAAACAAACAGAACTCTAGTTTCGGTCCAAAATCTTATTATTCACGAAACAACAAGCCCAACTTCAGTACATATTCAAATCGGAACCGAACTTCAAGTTTCGGTTCTTCTACCAAGTATGAGACCCGAAAGTCAGGTTTCGGTTATACTCCATGTCCTCAACAGACTCATTCGACAAAGGACGCTAAAGGAAAGGGAAAGCTTGACTCTAACACTAACATAAATAATACGAAAAATTCTGAAAAACCCACAACTCAAAAGAACATTTCAAAACCATCTACATTACATCATCTGAAACACTAAAGTTTAAACAAGATAAAAAAAAATAAAATTAAAGTGTACACCATTAAAAGGAAAGATGAAACAACTTAAATAAAAAGAACTTATTTAGTTGATCTTTCTGTTGTTATTCCCTTCTCTATAAAAGACTTACTTGGGCCCAAGAAACTTTGGGTTCCTAAATCTACTTGATTTGCAGGTTATCAATGACGAGCAGTTCGATGATGAGTGGTATATAGACAGTTGCAGCTCGCGTCACATGACAGGGAGAAAGGAAGAATTGAGGGAGTTTTGGTCCTTTAAGGATGGTGGATGTGTAAAGTATGGCAACAACTCTTATGGTACGATCAAAGGTTATGGAATGATAACCAACGGAGATTTCACAATTTGAAAAGTGGCATATGTTGAAGGATTGCAGCACAACCACATAAGTGTATCTCAATTGGTTGTGGGAACAGGACTGAAAGTCTCCTTTGATGATGAAGGCTCAGAAATCATTGAAAAACAATCAAAAAGAGTCTTTTTAAGATCTGAACGAAAGGGTGAAATGTACCCCCTTAATCTCAGTCCAATTAAAGGGAAACCGGTTATATGCCGGTTGTCTAAGGCTAATTCTGATGAAAGCTAGTTATGGAACCGACGATTATCTCATCTAAACTTCAAAGAAATTAATAAGTTAGTGCTTGGAGATCATGTTCGAGGCCTCCCTCTGCTCAAATTTGACAAGGAACACCTATGTGCAGCCTTTGAGAAGGGCAAACAAAGCCGAAAGAGCTATCCTACATTTATCAACACCAAGATCATTGAAGCTCTTGAACTTCTGCATAATGATTTATGTGGACCTTCGGCTATCGAAAGCATTGGTGAAATCAGAAGCTACTCCCAAGTTAAAGATGTTCATCAAGCAAGTAGAACTGCAGCTACAAAAAGTGGTAAGAAACATCAGAAACGACAACAGACTTGAATTCAAGAATAAAGAGTTTGAAGACTTTATGGCCGATAAGGGAGTATCTCATAACTTTTCTGCTCCCTATACTCCACAACAGAATGGAATCATTGAAAGATGGAACCGTTCCCTTTGTGAAGCAACCAGAACCATGCTGAGCTTCGCTTCCCTCCCATTATACTTCTGAGCGGATGTTGTTGCCACTGCTTGTTATACTCAAAACAGATCTTTACTCAACAAGCGATTCTCAATTACTCCGTATGAGATTCTGAACAACAGAAAGCCCAACGTCAGATTCTTTCACATGTTCGGTTCAAGGTGCTTCATTCTTAACTCTAAAGAGAACCGCAACAAGTTCCATGTTAAAGCAGATGAGGGAATCTTTCTGGGCTATTCACTCACTTCAAAGGCTTATAGCGTTTTGAATAAACACTCCAAACGTATTGAAGAAACCTATTACGTAACCTTTGATGACCTCTACATAAAGAAAGCTCAACCAAAAGAAAGTGCCACAGGGGAAATTTTTCCTGAATCAGGACAAGTCTTGGTTCCAATTTCAAATTTGTTCGAAGAATATATGAGGTTATTTGATAAACCAGAAAAAGCTACACACTCAGAGGCGAATGCAGCCGACAACAAAATCGACCATCTAAAAAGATTATCGAAGATGCTGCGAAAGACATGGCAAAGGATCCTACAAACCAAGCTAATGATCAGCCCTCTGAAAAACCTCCAAATAACATCACAGTATTCAAGGTGGAGAGCTCATTTGTATCTCATTCAACCAAGCAAGAGAATCCAACTCCAACTGAGCAAGAGAATCCAACTCCAACCGAGCAAGAGAATCCAACTCCAACCGACGGGGAGGATCCAACTCCAACCGAGGGGGAGGATCCTGAACCTAACAAGGAAACCACTTCGTCATCTGAGGGGGAGGATGAAAATCCAAATGACAAAGATGATCGACCAGAATTTGAAGTAGAGGTAAATGAAAATTTGGATCCTACCTATGAACCTAACTACCCTCCTCTAACCAAGTGGACTAAAGATCATCCCAAATCACAAATAATAGGAGAATCATCTGAACGCGTTCTTACGCGTTCTCAACAGAAAGCAAAACAAACTGCATTATTCTCTCACGTTGAATTTTGCATGTTTAATTCGTTTGTCTCCAAAATTTAATCAAATACGGTTAATACTGCACTTGATCATGCTGATTGGGTGCAGGCAATGCAAGATGAACTCCATGAGTTTGAACGCAATCGAGTTTGGAGACTAATACCCACTCCAAAGGATGTGTCTATGGTAGGATTGAAGTGGGTCTTTAGGAACAAGATGGATAAAGAAGGCAATGTTATTAGGAATAACGCTCGTCTGGTGGTAAAAGGATATTATCAAGAAGAAGGAATAGACTATGAGAAGACCTTCGCTCCTGTAGCTAGTTTAGAATCGGTTCGAATCTTTCTAGCATATGTTGCTCATAAAAACTTCAAAGTTTTTCAAATTGATGTGAAATGTGCATTCCTTAATTGAGAACTAGAAGAAACAGTGTATGTTGAGCAACCACCCGGGTTCATCAATAAGAAATACCCTGATCATTGCTATGTATTGGATAAAGCTATGTATGGACTGAAGCAAGCGCCAAGGGCCTGGTATGAAACACTAACTCGTTTTCTAGCAATGTCTAAATTTAAGCAGGGTTCTGTTGACCCAACCTTCTTTCGTAAAAAAGAAAGCGAACATCTTATGATTGTTCAGATTTATGTCGATGATATCATCTTCGGCTCCACGAATCCTAGCTTAACAATTGAATTTCGGAAGCTGATGGAGACTAAATTTGAAATGAGCGCAATGGGTCCTATTAACTTTTTCCTTGGATTGAACATTAGACAAGGACCGAAAGGCATCTTTATTAACCAGGAAGCTTACACGAAGAATCCATTAGAAAAATTTGGAATGAAGGGTGACTCAAAGGTGAAGGTTCCTATGGCATTTGGCACTAAGCTAATATCATCTCTGTAAAAACCTGCAGTCGATATAACTCTCTATCGACATATGATTGGATCACTCATGTATCGAACTGCCAGTAGACCAGATATTATGTTCTCTGTCTGTTATTGTGCCAGGTTTCAAGTCAATCCAAGATAACCTCACATGGTGGCAGTAAAGAATATTTTTCGCTATTTGAAGCGAACCTCGTTGCTCAGTCTCTGGTACCCAGCAAAGTCAGGTTTTTTGTTCAAGCCTTTTTTGACACTGATCTGGGTGGATGCGATCTGGACCGAAAGAGCACAACTGGTGGATGCCAATTTCTTGATGGAAAACTTGTTAGCGGGCAGTCAAGAAAGCAAACTTGTGTGTCCCTTTCAACAGCCGAAGTTGAGTATATTGCTGCTGCCTCATGCACCTCACAAGTAATATGGATACAAAGCCAGTTAAGAGACTATAGACTAAATATGAAGAAGATACCTCTTTATTGCGACTCTGAAAGTGCAATACGAATATGTCACAATCCAGTGCAACACTTAAAGACCAAGCACATTGCACTAAGATATCATTTTATCAAGGACCATGTTGAAGAAGGGAACGTGGAAGTACATTTCTTTCGGTCCTCTGATCAACTGGCTGACATATTCACCAAAGCCTTACCTGAAGCAAGCTTCAATAGAATTTTACAAGTTTTGGGAATGATGGGAGCCGAGTCAGTACCGAATCCTCATATCTCTCACTAAAAATTAGACAAGCAAAATAGAGCGACCGCTCAGTCTATTTCGGGTCCGAATTTTTTGGGAACCGAAATGAACCGAACGCTCAGTCTATTTCGGCTCCATAATTTTCGGGAACATAAATGAACCGAACGCTCGGTCCATTTCGGCTCTGGAACTTTTGGAATCGAAATGAACCGAACGCTCGGCTTATTTTGCTTCATTCTTTTAAGATAAGGTTTCAGTTGTATATTATGCTTATTCTTTTAACTATTTTTTGTGTCTTGTGCTACATTATTTTCTTTTTCTGTTTTTCTTACTTTTCAAAAAACTTCAAAAATCCAAAAATATTTTCTTTTTCTGTTTTTCTTACTTTTCAGAAAACTCCAAAATCCAAAAATATTTTTTTTAAAAGAGTTTTTTTGTTTTGTTTATTTTGTTTGTGTACATGGTTCGCTTCTTTCTGGTCCATTCTCTTGGTGTCGGGCATTTCGTAACTACAAAAGTTGGTGTGAGGCAGGTATGACTTTCTTATCTTGAACTAGTTAAGCGTCCCTAGAAGCATGCTGCTGCATGTAGACTGAAGCCTCAGTGACTATAAGTGAAGCCTTAATGAACTGATTCTACCTATCGGTTCTTCCCAATTAGGCTGCTAAATTCACCGTCCTGAGCTACCTTTCTCCTCTCAAATGACTAAGGAGAGTTCTGCTTTGTAAATCTTATTTAGCAGAGGTACTTACGGTTCTTTTACCCCCTCCTCTAAAAATTTCTCCATCACATATCATTTCATAAATGTAACCCTTGAGACTCTCAAACATAACCACTAAGGTTTATGGTTACACAAACTCTGTGTTTATGATCTTGGATGCGTACACCACGCGCTAAGTGAAACCCAAAATTCAACACCTTTATAGAATTGACGGTGAATTTTAATATTCAAGCTTTGACTTGTTACCTAAAGAAGTCTTATTTTATTTTCTTGTGTGATCTTTATGAAATTGTCTAAAACCAAGACATTTCTTCCCAAAAGATCCAGTTTAGTTTTTGTTTTTGAGATTTCTATTCTACATTCTACTACTTCCCACGTATCCCACCTACTTATTCAACAGAACACATTGGTCTCACAAGGACTTCTTCCAACGTTCAGTCTTATGTTAAGCATCGAAGTTCGGTTGAAGTTTAGCTACCCTCTAAAGCCTATGTTTAGAAAGAAGCCTTTCAATGTTTCTTAACAAACAGTTGATCGTATTCTCACGGGAAACCATACAATCACATCAAGTCTCTATTGACTTTGAAGGAAGAGATTCGTGCCTGGGATCCTCAGCTTTATGTCATACTTGACATCACTCACCTCCCATACACTTATCGCTTTATTTCTTTTTCTTTGGCACACTAATGCACGAGAATCTTTATGATTTTCCACCACTCCTGAATGTGTTGATTATGAATTTTCATGATGTTGTTGATCAGATGAGAAGTTCAAACGTATTTTTGGATAAGGGTGCGTGAATTTGAAATGGCTCCTAATATCACGCCTGCTGACGTATATCTGGGAAAACCAAACTGTCACATCCCTACTTTCCAGGTGCCTTTTCAGAGATCGTATCATCATTATAACAAGATCTTTTCTCTCTCCCAGGAACTGTATATAAAGAAATTGTGACATTGTCCCATCTTATTACCTTCCTCAAAACTCTCTTAATTATTACAGGCAACGTTCAACTGTTCATCTTCTTCACAAAGCTCGACAATGGCGGATTCTTCATCAATTCAGGATCAAACTGCATCATCATCCCTGATTTCGATCAAGCCCAACCAGAATATGATCATTCAGATGACTCCATTCTTGTATGATCATTACATGCTTCAAGTTGTGGAGTGCTCAAGTATTCTCCTCTCGTAATCGCTCTAACTCAAGTGGAATTTGTTCCCATGTCACTCCTATCTCAAGTATAATCCACAGCCCATTAAGACAAAATCAAAGAGCGCATCTACTTTTAGATTCATACTCACAAAGCTTCGATTTCCAAAGGATGTTTTTGCTCTCTTCTAGGGCTTGTAGTAGACGCCTCAGTCATCTCCCCAAACTTCATCACTACAACTCAAATGTTCAAGATGTTCTATGAGATGGGATACACTGAGGTCCTTACCACCTTCACCAAGTTCAAGAAATCATGCTTACCTCTACAGTGGAATGGGTTGCCCACCCTTCTTCACAAGGGGTTAGCTGAGCGTGTTGGTGGCTCTGATGGTTCAAACAAATGCTTCATGACGATCCTATACGTTATCTACAACGGATTCAATCTGCTATGGGTCTTTAATCTGGTCCCAACTGGTGCAGAGTTGGTCCTCTTCAACCAAGCATTCTGAGATTTCTTGTGGTCGCTTTTGGACCATCGTCACTCAAAGGGCAATAACCTCCCTCAATGTTCTAGTCATGAAGGACTCTCTACTTTCCTCAATTTCATCCTTTCATACCAAAAACATCATCGTCGCTGATCCAACCAAGTTTTTGCACAAAGGGTCTATTTCGGAATCTATGTACCAGTCTGTCTCTTAGGAAAGTAAACTCATCTCTGAGTACAAATTGCTTCCTTCGACGACTCCACGACAATTAACTCCAGAGATGCAAGCTGCCTTAGACAAGGTGGAAAAACCGGCTAAACGAGAAAAGAAAGTTTTTGATAAGAAAGAAGCAACCGAAGAGCCCTCTTCTAAACCCTCTAAGTCAAAGAAAAGAAAAGCTGACAAGGGTGATTCCTCTGCTACTAAGAAAATCAAGAAAATGGCTCGCAGAAACCTCACTTCTTCACCTTCACATTCAGGCCCGAAGGATGAGCAGTCTGTAGGTGATGATGATGAAGGGCAACATAAAGGTTCACCTAGGGGTAATACACCTCCTCGGTCTCCAACTCCTGTGGATCTTGTTAATGACTCTGTTCCAACACCCCCTCCATCTCCACCCAAGACAACCTTTCAGGTCACTGTTGCTCCTCCACCCCCATCTTCAACACCACTAGTTTCCACTATTGCTCCACTACCGCCTGTAATTTCTACTCCAATCACTACCGCCCCATTACCACCACCTATTTTCTCCAACGCAACAATCACCTCTACACCTATCATCACTTCAACCATAGATTCTTCTATCAACATCAACACATCTGATGTGGGGGCGAAGACTGAAGAACCTCCAAAAGTCACCACAGAGCCTCCTTCACCAACTCCTTCTAGTGATTCTAATCCAGTTCTTAGAGGAGCTGATTTTGAATTTGATTCTACATACTACAGTCCCTACCAAATTCCCAGTGAGGAAGATGAGTCTGCTCCGGCAACAAAGTAGCACATCGACAGTGTTCATGAAAAGCTTGATAGCCTGCTCGCTTCAACAACAAAGTATAATGATGTTGTTCTCAAAGCTTTCATGGATACAGCCATGAACCAATATAAAAATCCATTAACAAATGTACTGTTGCAATCGATGATTCTACTTCTCTGTGCAAACGGGCCTCTTCTAATGTTAAAGATCTCATTCATGACTCCAAGGTTTTTCTTGATTCCCTCAAAGGTCATGCTGATTCCAATGCTGCCAAGCTCACATAGTCCATGGATTCGCTTTCTTAATCTCCTCAAGCGGAGCAGACCAAGTTTGAAACGGTTAGGTCTGACCTCTCTGTTGAAAACAAGACTTTCTTGTCTTTCATTAACTCTCGGTTCGAAAAGCTCACTGCTGATCTTCTCATGGAAAGACAACTCAAAGATGATCTTGCTCAACAGACGGCGATCAATGCATTGCAGCAAGAAGCACTTGCCAAGGCTGAACACGAAATTACCCTGTTGAAAACCAAACGGGCCGTTTTTCGCAGCTGTACTAGGGATGTTCTGTCTCAATTACATACACTGCTTCAGGCTCATGATCCTATTCTCATGCTCACTATTCGCAATCATTTGACCTCCAAACTTCTTCCCTCTCTTGAACTCTTACGTGAAATGAAGTGTGTTTCGGAGAGAATTGTTCCACCGCAACAAGGGGGAGAAGAGCAGCCACAACCGAAGGTCAAAACCGATCTGAAGGATAATTTAGCTTCGGGTTCTGGTGTCAAAGAAAGGAAAAAGCGTGTTATTTGATAAGATAACGAGGATGAAGAAGATCAAGAAACTATTTCTGAGATCTTGAACCAAAAGAAATAGAATGAGGTTGATGATGAAACTCTTCAAGAAGCTAAGGAGGCTGAGGAAAGAGAAAAGAAGAAGAATGAAGAGGATGATGCATTATGTTGCAAGAAGGTGTTGTTCCCTTCCTGGACAAGAGAGACACTTATCAGGGAGGCGATAGAGTTTCCAAGCACCTACTAGTTGGAGCATGTAACCTCCTTTGACTATGAAAATACATGGGACTCGCAGTTCAACATGCCAATTACTCGAAATGCATTTGTTTTTCACTGTTTTGAGCCGACAATTGATGTTCCTTCATCCCATCCTCAGGTCGACTGTGAACTTATAGATTTTTATCTTGAGTTTAGTCAGCCTCTGTACCTGACCTGGAGTGCTCAGAAAATTACTACGGTTAAGGTGCTGAAACCATCGTCTGCGGGGAAGTTTATCAATGTTTCTCTCAGGATAAACCGAGGTTCAAATAACTCAGTGTCCATTATCTCCCTGGCAGATCTTCCTAACTTGAATCCTCATGATTGGATTCTGCTCTTTAATATTTTGCTTACTAATGCAACAGAGTATGAACCAATCCTAGGACATCTGAAAAAGGATGTTGGCCTCTTATATTCATGAGGTTGTGAAGATGGATCAAGAGGTGGCGACTGTCATGAGGAAGAAACCGACGGTGAAGCCAACTGTAAAGCCAGGAGATGTCAAAAAAATTACTCTCGGTCAAATTGATCCTGCTCACCTCACAGTGATGTTTACAAGAACCAAAGGTCAAAGATTCTTGTTTGCTCTGGTGGACAAACATTTGTTCTCGACTGATTGCCTGGAACACATCATCAATATTATTCATCGGTGCAAGGCAAATTATGAGTCTGATAAGAAGAACTTCACAGACATGCTTCGGTGGTACATTACTTTTCGACAAACTCTTTTAGCCATCATACCGAGTGTGTTCAAGACTGTCAAGAAATCTGCTGCAGATCAACTGAAGTGAGCTCTCGGCTCCATTGACACAAAGGGGGAGATTGTTAGGTATTATGTGTTGTGTCATGGGCTATTCTTTTGTATATCCGGTATTGGGCCTGTCCAACCATGATAATAGATTAGGGTTACATATTATATATAGTGCATGCATGTATGCCTTAGTACGTTAGTCATTGATTATCTTTTGCATTGTAACCCTAAACACCTCTACAGTCGAAGTTCTTAATCAAGCTCTTCTGAGGTGTCAAAGTTTAATCATTCGACATCATTCAAACCATTCTTGTGTTCTTTATTGTTTCATTTATTATTTTTCTGCTTGAATCTATCGATCATTAAGGAATATTATTCCAACAGATATGTATGTTTATGGATGTTAGAGTCATGTACCTGACCATGACATAGAGAAAGGAAGGACAAGATTATAGAGATTATAATCCTACGAAAGAATACGGATCATTTTACGGCAAAAAGGTTAAGAACCTTAAGAACCATTATTTAAATGTTTTGATTAAAGACATTTTGGACAAATCCAACATATATATTATAAAGCAAATTTTTTTCATTCCCTAGTTTACAAACTACTTGTCACTATTCGTCGGACCGTCGGAGGACTAACATTAAATTCAATGGCATTTTTTGGTCGTTTTCACAACTTAATGAAATGAAAATTATAGCTCCCATTTTTTTGATAATAATTTTTATTTTTCCAGCCAAAATATCCAAAATTTTAGTAAAAAATTAAACTTATGTCTAGAAAAATTCAATTTTTTTCTAAATTGTAGATTTCTTAAAAAACTATATATCCTGTATAAGAAATATTCATTGTTTAAAATATAGTTTTCACTCTTTAATAAACATAATAATTCACTAATACATAGTTTAATATTTTTATGCATACCTTCATTTATATTTTAACACAAAATTTATATAAAATATACAATTTAACACGGTCCATTTTTAGTTTAATACATAAAACTCGCAACATAGCATAATAGAATCTATTATGCTCTAATTCACTATTTAAAGAAGTCAAACTTAAACTCTCCCACCACCACCATGATCAACTACCACATGTCACCACCAACCACATATTCCACCATCACAATCAACCTTCGTTCCAAATCAAATCTATATATAAAATCATTGATTGACAGTTAAAATATTATATTTATATTTTAATAAACTAATTAATTCACTTATGTAAAGTTCAATACAAAATAATTATAAAAATTAATATATTTTCATACATTTGTACAACAACAAAATATATTTATAGGAAATTAATACAAATATTTGTACATAAATAATTCATAATTTAACATAAAATTCACAATCAATTCATAGTTTAAATAGAAACTTCACAACTTCATGCAATTAATTCACATTGTATAACAAAAATAAATCAAAGCTATATATACAAAGTTCACAGGTTATAAAGTCAATTCACAATTTAAACATAAAATTTACAACTTAATGCAGTCAATTTAAAGTTTAAAACCCAAAAATCACAGCTAAAGACACAACATTTACAACTTAACACAATAAATTTGTACTTTATTACACAAAACTATACATTTACAACATCTCATCGACTTAAAAATCTTAATACAGTAAATTCACGGTTTAATACTCAAAATTCATGGCTTAATATTATAAATTCATAGTTTAAAACACAAAATTCACAATTTAATACAGTTCATTCACAGTTTAAACTTAAAACGTCCAACGTATGCAATCAATTCACAGTGTAAAGTAAAAAATCACAATCTATTACACAAAATTCATGGTTGTTGAAAAACAAGAATTAATATTATATTAGGCAAACTTTTTCGTTCCCTAATGTATAACTAGTTATCACTTTTTGTTGGAATGTCGTCAAACTGTCGTCAGACCACCGATGGACCGCCATCCAACCACCACCAGAGTAACACCAAATTAATGACATTTTTTGGTCGTATTCACAGCTTAATTGAAAAAACATTATTGTTCTCATTTTTGGTAATATTTTTTAGACAAAATTGCGAAAATGGTCCCTGTGATATGCATTTTTTTTGGGTTTTGGTCCAAACTGTGAGTTTCTTGGCTTCATGGTCCTTTTGGACTGGTTTGTTTTTTAAAATGGACCTTGTAGTTAACTCCCGTTAAACACAATATGGTAACCCCCTCATGTGCCTTCCACATGAGGGTATTTCTGTATTTTTACTTCTAGGGACATTTTAGCATAAGAATGCCAACACTTCCTATTACCTTTTATCCCTCATTTACATTCCCAAACACCCGTCAACTCCCCACCTCCCTCCTTCTTCCTTCTACTCCATTAAACGTGCAAAAAAACCTCATTCCTTATCCAAAGAACCTAATCGAAGCAACAAAGACAAGGTCATACATTAAAGTCGAAATGATGTACATATTGTGGCAGATCAGACCAAAAAATAAAGTTGTGGACATATCATCCGTATATGGTAAGTTGCTCTATTTTCTTTAACTTTCGTATTTTTCATTTTCCCCTTGATGTATACTGAAATCTGCAAAATTTTGACTTTGTTATCATGTACAATTTTGACTTGTAACGGGTGCACCCACATAGTTTAGTATTAAGCTTCATCACAATGGAAGTTTACTAAGTTATCTGATATAAAGTACATTGGAGGTGAAGTGCATTATGTTGATTATGTAGACATAGATGATCAATTGTTTCCCAATGTTGAGCGTAGATATTTTATCGGACATATTCATGACAATATGAGAAAGAAGTGTGGGAAAACTGAGTACAGGGACCACTTATGCAGGTGTGCATCAGCATCTACCATTCTTGAGTTTGGGAATTTGATGAAAGAGTTTAGTGAGTATGATAAGGAGTCATGTCAATGGTTGAAGCGAATTCCTCCTGTACATTAGGTAAGGAGTCATTTCTCAGGTAATTGTATATGTATCAATATGGTGTTTATGTGTTTTAGTTATTTATCATCATTAATTGTAGGTTATTTTAATGTGCAGGAAGAGTAGTTTTTGATGTGTTGATTTCAAACATGTGTGAAGTGTTTAATGGGAAGATAGAGAAAGGCAGGGACAAACCTATGATTGCATGTTTAGAATTCACTAAGGAGTATCGAATAAAGAGGATATGCAATGTCATAAAGGAAATGAAGAAGGTTAAAGGTCCACTAACACCCACAACAATGGACATCCTAGATGCAAGAAAAAAAGCTACTTCATAATATATTTCTAGGTGGAATGGGGTAGACAAGTATCAGGTCACTGTAGCTTTGCAAGATCAGCATATGGTGGATGTTAGGAACCAAACCTGAACTTGCGGAAAGTAGGAATTAATGGGAATACCATGCAGGCATGAAATTGCAACTCTGAATGAAATGAGCAACGACCCAGAGGTTGAGGTTGACATTTACAAATGAGTACACAAGGTGTATTGCCTAGAGACATTGCAAAAAGTTTATTCATTTAAGGTGGAGTCAATTGAGGGGAGACCCATGTGGCCTAAAAGTAATTGTCCCACAAAGCTAATCCTTCCTCCACATCGCACTCAGGTGGGAAGGCCTAAGAAAAAAAGAAGATAAAGTAAGGATGAAAGGTTAAGCAAAAGGCAGAGGGAAAGTTAAGGTGATGGAGTCAATGCTACGCAAGGAGGAGGTTCCCAAGGACCAACAAATGATGGAGTGTAAAAGCTATCAAGGAAGCATATCAATGTTACTTGTAGCAAATGTAAGAATAAGGACACAACTCTAGGACCTATAAAGGGCAAGGTGAGAATCAGTCAAAGAAGTGATTTTGGTTGTTTGTTGTGGTGCAATGACTATTTGGTTGTTTATTGTTAAAAACTGATGTTTCTTTTTTAATACTTTTAGTTATGGTTTGATGATATGGTTATGTATGGTGCACAGACACTTTTATGCTTATTTTGGTAATTGTTTTTGGTTCCACTCATGTGGTTAATGAAATGTGCATTTTGGTCAAATTATGACACATATTTTGGTAATGTACTTTTCTTACATTTTGGTTCTATTTATGTGTTTATACTTGACTATTGATACGCATTTTGAACACATTTTCCCACTTGAATATCATTTATATCATTAACAACATTGGAATTCATTACAAATATGATCAAGTCAACTTACAACAAATGATACCATGTTTATACCAATACATTGGAATTCATTACCCTTCATCACTTGATCAACAAAAAAACCCACATTTGTCTAACCATATCCCTTACACAGACCAAACACCAAAGACAACAGTCACAAACATAAAACCAACTTGCACATAAATACATTTTCTACTTGAAACCTTTATCCTTCAATGCATCACACCTTACCGCCAACATATTGTTCTTGCTTAAAAGTCCATTGCACTGTTCCTCTAACATGTTGATACTTCTTACCAGCCCATTACACATCTCCTCCATCGTATTGATGTTTCTTAGCAGACCATGTATGATGGTTTTACTCCTAGCACACATAGGCAGGTCAACCCGCCCGATAAACCCACATACATAATCCTTAATAGGGCACGCATAAAACCTCATTTCGGGATTCAGTGGTATCCAAGACGTTTTCACCAAAGCAAGCTTTCCACAAAAACAAACTAACAATTGTTCGATTGTAGGTCATCAAAGAGAAATGGAAGAAAATAGTCATTGGGGAAGAACAGTCGTTGGGGAAGAAGATAGCTGGAAATAGAAAATGGTATATAAAGGGGGTTTTATTTTTTCTCCCGCAAAAATAGTCCCTAGAAGTAAAAAGATGGAAATACCCTCACGTGGAGGGCACAAGAGGGGGTTAACGAATTGTTTTTAATGGGAGTTAGCTATATGGACCATTTTCACAAGCAAACCAATCCAAAATGACCACAAAGCTAAAAAAAACTCGTGGTTTGGACCAAAACCCCAAAAAGAATGCATACCACAATGACCATTTTAGCAGTTTTGTCAATTTTTTAACACATACTATTTCATTTCTACAACCAAATATACAAAATTTAATGAAAAATAGAATTACACCTTGACAAATTAAATTTTTTCTTTTCTAAATTATCAATTTCTTTAAAAAAAAAATTATAAATCGTGTATAAGACATAAAATATATAAATAGTTCACAACTTAATATAGTTTTTTTATAGTTTTCATATATTAATTCAATGACTTTGTCTCATCGAGTAATTATGATAGTATTTAATTATACATATCCACACAGTTTCTAGTTACAACTTTCGAACATATCCACTGATCTAAAAAATATAATGCTAATTTATGTGTCGCATTTACAATAAGACTAAAGAGCATTCTCAGAATGGAGGAGGTACCCCTATATCTGCAATAAATGTGTCATTCTAAAAGAAAACTTATAATTATAATAATAGCTACTGTCATTAACGTCATTAAGAGTGGTAAATGTCGTTCTAAAAAAAAGTAAGAGGCGTAAATACTATGAAAATTAGCCAAAAAAATATTGAGTTTGCAATGAACACCTATTATTCTATTAATCCTTAGACTACCACATTTTATATTTTCTATTAAGTATATTTTAAGAATTAAAATCAATTATAATATAATTTTTAACAACCATTTTGGAATTAAACTGAAAAAAGTAGGAAGATACTATATCTAACTTCATTATATGGGTTATTGTCACTATAACCCAACAAACTTATCGATTTTGGTTTAAATACTCCTTCGTGATATTTTATTGCATTATAAGGGAACGAATTCATGTTTTAAGGTTTTAAAATGTCATTACGAAAGATGTAAATGGGTCATTGGGTGAACCCCGTCCTGCTCAGTAGGTACCATTTGACAATTCATTAAAATAAGGCCACCTCACTTGCCACCTGTCTGAATATTTGACACGTCACCAACGACTTGTTTGACTCAATGACCTAAATAATGTTTCCTTTAGAAGCTAAAGAACATATGCATTGTTGCTTTCATGCTGGGTCTGTGAATCAAATTACATCTCCAAAACCCATCTCAAGTTTGTGTTCTAATCGTAGGCTGTAAAAGTTTTTTGATTGTTCTTGAAAGCTCCAGGTTAACCCACAAACTTTGAATGCTTGACTTCTCCAGGTTCTTATCGAAACTCTACAACATGTTTCTGAGATCTAGGGAGGAACACATGTCGGGCCTTCAAGAAATTGAACCTTCAAAGCGTTAACCCCAAAACTGAATTTTGGTTGTTACCCCTTACATACTTAAATCAAAACACCAGGTTGATTATTGGACTATGTATTAAATACTTTCTCTTTTTTGTTGGAATTCTAGTGCTTCTCAGAATCGATAGAATCCAGAAGGAACCTTTAAATCAATAGAATCAATAATCAAAAGAAAATCAATAATCGAATTTTGAAATTGAAAACCAAATCGAAATCAAAAGTTCTTAGAATCAAGAAAATCTGGAAGGAACCTTTAAATCAGATGAATCGGTAATCAAAAGAAAATCAATAACCGGATTTCGAAATTGAAACCCAGATCGAAATCTAAAGTTCTTCGGAATCAAGAACATCTGGAAAGAACCCTTAAATCAGTTGAATCGGTAATTAAAAGAAAATCAATAATTGAATTTATAAATTGAAACCCAGATCGAAATCGACACAAGATATTTAAAAAAAGAACCCTTAAACCCTTAGAATAGATTCCAAATCGATACCCATATTTAAACCTAAATTGAAATCTAGGTCTTTAACAGGAACCTTTGAACCCAAACAAACTTTATTATCTCAATCGGCCAACGGATCTGAAAACCATGAGATTTGCATTTCAAATTTTTCATAAAATTTGTATGACAACGCATTTGAGCAGACTAACATGCGACAAAAAAATATTATTCACAAAGGAGTAACGATGCAAGGAACTCGTCATCATGCACTCTGGTGTCTTTCATTTTGTGATTCCATCTATCTTCGTTCAAAGACACATCATCCTCAAACGGAGAATTTAACCTTTAACTAATAAAAATAAATAAATAAATAATTATGTAACATCCCAAAACACGAAGGTAAAGATTTCATTTTTAAAACATAATCAAACACTCGTTTATCCTTTATTCAAACATTTAGAAGTATTTCAAAATAAAAACAATTATCAGAGTTCATTCCCAAAATCATGAATGGCGGAAAACACGGGTGTGTGCACTGTGATCAAGTCGGACCCTTCCCTTTCGAACCGGAAGTACCTGAAACCATAAACCAAACATTAGTGAGATACCCAAATACCACATACCATACATAACATACAAGTCATACATATCATGCATAAAATAGGAGGTGCTATGTGCCAACCATAGTCTTGTCGTTATGCCATGAGTCGTATCATGGTCTTCCTTTCCAGGTCAGGGTCCAAAACCCTAGGTGTTACAGACAAGTTCTAGTAGCCACCTTTTGGTCTTCCATGCAAGCATCACAAAGAAAACTAGCATACAATCTACAACTACTTAGCTAATTGACTGCCAGAGTTCAAACTCTGGTCTTTCATTCAGATTGCCACGAGCCACCTCCTGGTCTTTCATAAAACCACCAAGGGACACCCCCCCAGTCTTCCTAATATACATAAAACAATATGACCGACATTGGTGCCTTCAACCCATAGTACAGTAAGGAGACTCACCTTGACAGTTGAACCCACGATTAAATCTCTAACTGCTAATCCACTAGAATCCTCGCACTATCAAACAAATAACACCCAATTAACAATTGGGTTCCAAACCAAATCCAATAATCCATATATGGGGGAAAAGGACCATTTTACCCCTCGCCTAGTTTGGTCCAAGACTAAGGCCCAAACTCTCCATCGTAAACGCCCATAAACCAATAATCATCTAAAGCCCACTTATGGCCCAATTTTCCAAATTGGGCCCACACCCTTACGTGGGCCTTACCCTGTCACACCCCAAAACCAAGAACAGTGGAAATGTTCTAGGGCGGAGGACGTCATGTAAAGTATCACAACAGTGTAAAGTAGTAAACAAGCAAAAACATCATCCATTGCATTAATAGTATAATTTTAATACAAGCATGTTCTTTCATAGATTAAGACATGAAAATAAGTAATCAAAATAAAAGACGAGTCTTGACTACTCCGTCTTCTCAAAACCTGGTCATCGTACCTATCTACGGGTGACCTGAGAATACAAGTTATTTTGAAAGCGTAGATCAGCATTTAAGCTGGTGAATTCTTAAGTATTTTAGTGTCAGTGATTTGTAAAACTGTAAAGAAAAGACTTGTAAATGTTTGAAGAACAATTTTGTATAAGTATGAAAACCCTAGAAAATCTCATATTTCCTACTAGTATAAAATGTAGTCTTCTACTAAGACCCGACAGTTTTGGAGGTTTGCTTCTCCGTATAAATGAAGGTTTTTCCCTATGTACAACTATTATTATCAAAATATAGTCTACCTCATCGTTTATATGAATGTGTCACATGATAAAAGTAATAGGTAAAATTATATAATCCTTGAAATCATATCCTTTTGTACTAGGATAAACACGGCGTGGAAACTTGCCGAACCGAACAACCGTAGACATCCGTCGATGTGCAGTTTCTCATTGTAGCTAACAGCCAGGTGTAGAATGGTAAGTCCCGTATAGTATGTAGAAGTATCTCTTCATATAGTATGTAATAGTATCACTTCATATAGTATGTATTAGTATCTCTTCATATGTAATAGTATTTCTTCATATAGTATGTAGTATATTTGTATAGACTCATGAATGAACCGACTCTTGTGTGATTCCTTGAACTAGGAATAGAAAGTAGTATCTCCTAACTATATCTATTATAGTTACTAGTAATGGATGTATATGAATGAACGAAAGTATGTCTTTGCTACCCAAAGGTGCTGAACTGACCGATAGAACTTTTATGTCTATATATGTATACGTAATATATAACCAATATTTAGACGACATTCGAACAAATAACCGATACCCTAAGGCCACATCCAAACAAGGAAAATGATTTAAAGCGAGCTAGAAGTCCTAAGTCTTTTAAACATTACTGATATAACTATACATATATAGGCATGCATTTGACAATATATAAGTTTAAAAGAAGTTTTGATGACTTGATGTCAATTTATAAACGGTTTAAAAACAGTTTGTTGGATATAAACAGTTTAAAGTATAAGAAATCTTTTGTCTGAAATACAGTTTGAAATACATGAAAACCTTTGTTTGAAACACAGCTGTAACAGAGTTTGAAAGGAAAGATACAGTATGTAAGACAGTTTGATAAAGAGTTTAACATGTAAAAACGTTTGAGAAAGTCATTTAGAAGCAGTATGCTTGGTAAAACAGCTAAAAGTGTAGTAAATCCATAGTTTGATAGCTATTAATTACATGTGATTGATATAATAACTATGCTATTCAACTTGTATCCCCCCCCCCCCCCCCCATAAAAGCATTTAAAAGCATGTAAAAGCATTTAAAAGGTTGGTTAAGGGGGTATGAACTCACCTGTAGTGAGTGGATTGTACGGAAGTGTTGGACAAGGTGGTAGGTGTCAAGTGAGGACTTGAACACACATAATGATTCTATATAACATATAATAACATATATATATATATATATATATGTATCCAATTAGTCACTTAACAGCTAATTAACTAAGTTAAGACACCCTGGGACATGGAAACACTTTGATTCAAGTGCTATAGGTACCAAAGGGTTGCATCTAAAGGTTTTATGGCATGGCATTGGAGTTTATGGTCCAAGGACCACTCCTTATGGAGTTTACGGCCTAAGGTCATTTCCCCCATGAGTTTACGGTTGTAAACTCATGGTACTAAGTGCAATTTGGTGATTTAAGGTCTTATAAGTAAAGATCAAGCATTCTATGTTCAAGTCTAATCCTTACGAAGAATTAGGGCACAATATCACCACCTTATAGAGTTTACGGCCTAAGGACCATTTCCTTATGAGTTTACAGCCGTAAACTCTATGTGGACTTGATTTCTTTGATGTTTAAGGTCCTAAACACTTCAAGGAAGTGATCTAGCCTAGTGTCCAAGGCTTAGGAAGGGACGAGGGTGCACTTTGCCCTACTTATAAGGGTTTACGGCCCAAGAACATGCCTTGGCCGTAAACACCTTTGATCTTATGATTTTTTGGTATTTTCTAAATGTAAACAAGTTCAATCAAGTACATAACAAGCTAGGACAAGTGTACTTACAAGATAGAAGCTTGATTGGGTGTTTAAGGCCCAAGAACACTAGTGTGTGTTCTTGGTGTTTCTTGAAGATCTAAACAAACATGATTTTCATGGATGAAATCAATGTATGAAGCTAGTTAATAATGTAACGACCCAAATTTCACGTCCAAACATTTTCTTTTCAAATTAGTACTTTAGAAAACAATTGTAGTTTAAAACACTGTTTGTTCAACCATTTTATAAAATACTTCGTGTCAGGAAAACCGAAATATGAAAACAGTCAACTATCAAAGTACAAAATCCTAGAATGACCCATGGTGCGGAAACAATGTGCATGTATGATGTGCCACTACCGCGCCATCTCCTTTCCCCTTGAAGAAGAGGTACCTGAAAACAAAACTGTAAACCGTAAGCATGAAGCTTAGTGAGTTCCCCCATCGTACCACATACCATACAATCATATCACATATATACTGCCAGACATTTCTGGGGTGCCCGACCTACTCGGTACGGCCATTCTGGGGTGCCGACCTACCCATACGGCCATTTCTGGGGTGCCGACCTACCCGTGTCAAGCCATTCTAGGGCGCTGGCCTACCCGTGTCGAGCCATTCTGGGGTGCTGACTACCCATCGGTCCTAACAACCGAACCTCGGGGACTGGTCCCCCTCCTACTACCTCTATCGCATATAACATACAAGCCAGCATACAAACATACCATCACATACTGTCAAACGTATCTGGGGTGTCTGATTACCCTTCGGTCCTAACAACTGAACTCTACACATACAACATATCATGTTACCATATAACATATCAGGTAGTAGCAAACCTAGATGTTATCATAGAGACAATCATCTATTATACGTATCCTACTGGTGGGCCGGCATTATGGCCTTAGACCCACCGCTACTGGAAGGTAACTCACCTCGAAGTAGCTGCTGATCCGTGTGGGAACTGTCTGGCTGCTGCTGCTGCGGCTCCGGAAATCCTCCGGCTATAATTCCCACAAAACACACAGTCAAAGTCTGATATCTACTCTTTGGGTAAAATGACCATTTTACCCCTGATCAAGTCAGGTCAAAGTCAAAATCAACTTCCAGTTGACCCGACTCGCCGAGTTGGCTCACCAACTCGTCGAGTCCCTATCCAGTCGATTGTCCTCACTCCTGTCCCTACTCGTCGAGTTAGGCATAGACTCGACGAGTTCCCTTTCTAAACTGATATCCAATTGTCCTTCATCCGACTCGTTGAGCTGTATGAACAACTCGTCGAGTTCATCTTCATTCGATGAACACTTTGGTCTGTGAATCGCCGAGTTGTATGAACAACTCGTCGAGTCTGTTCTTGAGGCAAGAAGATTGCCTAGGACTCGCCGAGTCCCTCCATCACTGAATCTGGCTTCCGATTCACTGAGTCCATTCATAGCTCACTGATCCCACTCGACATAACTCAAAAGGGGAAAAATCGGGGACTCGCGACTCGACTCGCCGAGTCCGAAGAACGATTCAGAGAGTCGCATGCATGCAATTACTATATACTTGATTCTGCTTGAATCCAGTGAATTCCATTCATGGATTTGGGTTCTTAGGGCTTGATTAAAACGTAAAGTTTCCAACTTTACGTGTAAATAAACACCAATGAAGGTTTTAGGGCTCAAAATGCACTAAAAGAGTAGATCTAGGGCTTTCATGCAATATGGCTCCATAAAGGCAGTAGATCCGGGCTCCTAGAACCCAATCATGCCTAGATCTGAAGTCCCTTAACACTATAAGCTCATTACTCAAAGATCAAGACTAGAAGAGGCCTTAAAATGACTATCATAAGCTCTTAAAGAGATAATAATGAAGGAACAGAGAGGGTTTCGAGTCTAATACCTCTAGAAGCTCTGAAATGGCACAAAGATTATGGATCTTCTTCCTCTCTTCTTGATCTACCTTCTTCTTCTCTCCAAACTTCAAAGAATTGCACCAAAAGCACTCAAATTACTAAAAGAAGGGTTAGGGCTTCGAGAGGGAGTGTTCTGGGCGCAATGGGAGCCGTTTTGAGGCACAAAACGACGTTTAAATAGGGTGCAACTCTTTGAAGTTAGGGTTTCTTCCAGACTGGCGGACTCGCCGAGTCCAGGATATGGACTCGTCGAGTTGCCAACTTAAACGTGCTCGATATCTCGACCCTACTCGGCGAGTCGGGCCTACAACTCGCCGAGTTCCATGTAAAAATGCAAAAATACTTAATTTAAATTGCATACCAGGAACCAGGTGCTACAAATAAGGTGTATCAACTAATAAAAGGATAGAACACTTACACTTTTGATGATCTAAGGATGGAAAGTTGGTTGGTACTTGAGAGAGAATAGAGGAAAATCGGCCAAAGAAGGAAAGAAATGAAAGAAATGGTCAAACTTTGTATATATGGGGTGAGTTTACGGCCCACATGGAGTTTACGGCCGTAAACTCTAATGTGGTGGCCGTGAACTCATGGTGTTGGTGTTTTAGGCTCGATCATTATTTAATGGTTCTAGCTGGTACTTCCTAGCACTCATTCCTTGAGTGTATTGCGCTCAAAACACTCAAACAAACTCTAAACAATGCCCAATGTTAGCAGGAGTGAGTCTGACATATGGTTGCTCGGACTGGATTTTAAAGCAAAAATTTTTTGGGTTGCCACATACCCTAAAGCCAATTAATTTTTCCTAATGCAAAATACATATTCTTAGTTGGTCCAACAAAGCCCAAAAGATAGCCCAAACACACCGAGCCCATTCAAACCGACTATGTAGGACGTACAGGCACGTACACACAACGTACTCGCTTGAAGGCTTGTATGCTAAGCGTACATGCTTGTACGCCTAGCGTACTCACCCTTATTTGGCCTAAACTCGATTTTCACTTAATCCATTAAGAAAAAGCTTCTGAAACACAAATCTGACCTCCTTGAGCTGCTATACCACATAAAGTTGCCAACTTTATGTTCATACATAGCTAAAAGAAACTCTTAAGCTTAAAAGGGACTTAATGATTGACTTAATGCATGCATGACTCCATAATACACATAAAGCTTGCACCTTTATGCTAAAGGATAGCAAAATAAACTCAGATCTGAAAGGGTGAACCCTTAAACAACCTAACTCATCCATAACTAAGAAAGAAGACCAAAATCATAATAAACTAGCCACGAAGAGACCTAATCATACACAAGCCAAGATGCAAACTTGATACCTCAAAAATCTTCCACACAAGGTGATGATTCTGGATCCAAAGCTTTCCCACCAAGCAAACCAACTTCAAGCTTCTCTTCTTTCTTTCTCCAGGGAAAAAATTAGCATCAAAGCCTCCCAATAGCTCAAGAACACCTCCAAGAGGCTAAAAGGTCGATTTAGGGTTTTTAGAGTGTGGAGTCTAACTTAGAAATGAACCAAATGAATAACATTAAGCTTATATATGGTACAAATACGAAAATTAGGGTCTCAGACCCTAATCTAGACTTCGTACTACTCTAAGCGTACAAATCCAAACGCAAGGAGTAGTTCCCTTCGCGTAAGTACGTCCCGCGTACTCCCTTGGTACGCCTCACGTACTAGGGTTTTCCCTTAAACCCTAATTCATTTCGAAGACCATAACTTCCTCGATACAACTCTGATTTCGACCATCCTTATACCAATGAAAAGGTATCAAGAAGCTCTACACTATTATCAACTCATACTTGACTTAAAGTTCCCCGAACACAAAATCCAATTTCCATTAAAGCCTGCTGCCAATTACAAAAGTGCCCCTAAGCACCAAAACCACTTCCGAAAGCCCGAACCATCTACATTTCATCTCCCACCCCCAAATGGTAATAATTCAAAATAGGGCATTACAACTCTCCCCTACTTAAATTAGATTTCGTCCTCAGAATCAACCCTTACCTTTCTCATCACCCCAACATCCTGAGCAACACAACCACAATCCCAAGAATACCACAACCTTCCCAAGGCTACCAAAACCAACCCTAGCAGCACTCACCAAACCCGAAGAAGAACGAACCTTAAACCCTTGCAGAAAACCACTTCTACTTTTAGCTTAAAGTAATTGATGTGTGTGTAAGAAAGTACATGTACATGTCCTCTAATGATGAAGCACGGTGTCATTTGTTTTCTTATACTTATAGCTTTTAAAATAAACTAACGCATCCACTCATGGCTAACCAAGCCAAAATAGCCAAATCTCCAATTATTCTTCCTCTTGCTACTAGAATTCCGCAAGAATCAAGAAGTCTTTGTGAGTTGTCCTCGCCGGATTTCATCAACAAAATATTCATTATATTTGCAACAAAAAAAATATTGTCGATCTCACAAAGAAACACTAACGGTGGATCGAAACCACAAACAGAAAGTCGGAGATAAGAGATTATAGTTGAAAAAACTCGTATTCACTTAGATCAGATTAGATCTGGACAGACCTAGACTATAAACAGCATCAAAGACACGATAAAACCACTAGAATCACATAGATCTAACCACATCTGAGACAAATGCACAGTTAAAGTCGTCGGAAGGATAACTTTGCTAACAGACCACCATAGACGGCAACCGAAGGTGGCGACGGATCTGAAGGCTTACGGTGCAATTTTTTCCATAATAGATCCAACGAACTATTGGTTTATCACCCGAAATCAAAAGAGATAGAGACGAGCTTGTTGTTTTTCACTGAAGTTAAGAGGCAGCATCGGTGGTGGTTGTTGACAATGGTGGTGATGTTTGTAGGTGGAAGCATTCGACGATGGAGTTTTTTAACTCCATATCTGAGATCAATGGAGTACGATGTTGGATCTAAAGTGAAAAACCTTAGCTACTCGACATTCCGATGATGAAAGACGGTAGATGACGGTGGCGGAAGTAGATAGGAGATGTGGTGTTGGGTTTTGTGTTTTTAGGAGAGTTTGAGAAAGTTTTTTTCCAAGAAAATTTGGAAGTATTTGAAATGTTATTTGATATTAGATATTTATTTTTAAAGTTAAAAATTACTATAATGTCCTTCTTTTTTTTATGTATTATAGTTTAAAAAAACAAAATATTAGAGTAGATAAAATTATAATAAAAATAAGTGGTTCATAGGATTCTTAACCTTTAGAGGTTCTCAATTGATATATATATATATATATATATATATATATATATATATATATATATATATATATATATATATATATATATATATATATATCTTCATCTTCATACACTAATAAAAAGTAGTTCTTTTTTTTATGTTTCATCTTATTAGGTCTCCTAATTAATGTCATATTATTTGTCAATCTATTAATTCTCTATTTAAAATTTGAAAATTTAAATTTCACTCTAATTACATTAAATTAGAGTATTAGAAAAAAAATTAAATAAAGTTAATAAAGAATATAAAGTGATATAATTTCATGTATTTATTTGAATCAATAATTATAATTTTATATAACTAACAAATATCTCTTAATTAATAATTTGTTTAAAATAATTATTTAATAATTTTGAGATTTTAATATGAAAATTTAATTAATTTTTTAACGTTCTCACGGGTTATGAACTAATATATATATATATATATATATATATATATATATATATATATATATATATATATATATATATATATAAACGAACAAGTATTATGTAAATATGAATCTATTTTCTAAACCATCATTATATATTTAATTTTTATTTAAATTTAATTAATAAAGGATGGATTACTCATTTACACAATATATAATCATGTAATTATGGTATGATGGTTTCTCTCTCTTTCCTTTCTATACATGCATGTTCATCACGAACATGTTCATTTACACAATATATAATCACGACATCACGTTGACACCTTCGACTCCATTCTGTTCAGGTAATCTCTTCGCCAATTTGATTCTTCGCCGATTGATTTTGGAAAAAAAAAAATGTGATTTTAAAATCCTAAGTACGTTTTGATTTTGCAATTTCAGTTATTTTTCTTATGGATCCGATCTCCATTTGATTAAGATAAACCTATAAATTGGTTTTAGATCTTGATAAATTATTAACGTGATGTGCTAGGAAAAATAAAGTCACTGCACATGTGTATGCTTGTATACCTACATGAAGACGGACGACTGTGAGTATAAATTGGTTTCAATAATTCCTTGTATTTGATCAATAACTATATTTACAACAATCTTTAAGGAGAATTTGTTGGTCTTGTGTGGCTTTCTCACCTTTATTCTTGGCTTCTTCTACATTGCTCTAATGGTCTAGTAAATGTTTATTTAGTAGGAATCAACCTATATGAGCTGTCTTTTGCTAATAAAAATCATAACTAGAAGAGTAGGAGTACTAATTACCATTAACAGGTTGTTTGAGACATGATTCTTGGGTCTACTTGAAGATATCACATTTTAATGGAATTCTTGGATGTTAACTGGCAATTTATTTGGGCTAAAGAAAATCTCATTTATTCACCACATATACGTCGGTTATTATTTTTGATATTGTTTTCTCATTGGTAGTTTAATTTATACGAAGAATATTGTTAATTGTTAATGATTTTACTATTGTGTAATATATATATATATATATATATATATATATATATATATATATATATATATATATATATATATATATATATATATATATTAAAAACATTTGAACCCCTCTCTCTCTCTCTCTCTCTCTCTCTCTCTCTCTCTCTCTATATATATATATATATATATATATATATATATATATATGCTGATTTTTTAACAACATGGTTTTGATTCTTTGTTGTTTATATATTTTGCTGGACAAGTGTTTGTGGGAATGTTTGAAAGAAAATTTGAACTCCAAATTCTTAAAGAACACAAAGAGAATTGGACATGCTAATCTCAAACAATCACCCACCAGATCATTCTCTTCTTTCTTTATTATCTTCAAGAATGCATTCTTTCAAGAATGCATTCTTTCAAGAATGTGTTTTTTATGTATTTCTTTCATGAATGTATTAGCTTTTGATGTAATTCTTTCAATGATCTATTAAACTTTTATGTAATTCTTTTAAGATTGTGTTGGTTTTTGATGTAATTCTTTCGCAGATGTATCCATTTTAAAGGATGGTTATTAATAAGATCTTTTGTTTTTGATGTAGCTTTTTAGGAAATTGTTAGATTTTTATACTAAGAATTTATTGTTTAAAAATCTCATTTTTCAATAATTAAAACGTATTCTATCAAAAATATTTAATTTTTTCATAAACATTTCTCTTAGAATGATTGTTTTTCGCAAAAAAAAAAAAGTATAGATTTGATTCTTTTTTGCCTAAAATATGGATACACACAATGTCCTTATTACCCCTAAGACGTTTTTGAATTTTGAGTTCTTAAAAAAAATTGATAGTAAATGAAATAATATTTTTTTCAAGAATGATTGTATTTTCATTGATCTTATGGTCATGATTAAGTTACACAATAATACAGCATATATATATATATATATATATATATATATATATATATATATATATATATATATATATGCTTAGGTTATTTTGTTTTTACTAACTATTGTATGTCAGAATGTACAAATCTGAACCACCGGATGAATAGAATCAACAATCATGATCTGAGGGTCTTTGATATTACAATAGGGTAGCATGTATCATATAATCACATAAATTTCAGCAAAAGTGCATTTTAGTCAATTAACCTATTTTAAAAAAGAAAATTTTCGGATTTTAAGGGATCCTTAATTCCCTTATTTTTAATTTTTAAATTAATTCAAATTTAAAAAATCCGATTTTATTCTCTAAGAATGACTGAATGCCAACCATAAACTAGTAAATATATTTTTGATTTTATTCTTGCAGAATATATTTCCGATACATGTATTTTTGATAATTAACCTGATTTAAGAATTCTAGATTATTATTCATATACATCCAAGTTGGGTCTATGATTTTATTTTTAATACACATCTGAAATAGAATACAAATTCATACATATTCTTACAGACTAATATCCTTATATATTTTAATATATTTATACATATTCTAACAGAATATCATCAAAAATGAATAAAATTCTTAAAAAATGGCATTCTTGAATTCATTCTTGAATTCAGTGGTCCATATAATCCACTTTATCTTCGCATATATACTTGTTGAACTCGATACCAAATATTTCTCTTTGTATGATTAATATTGAATTCATTCTCCATGCAATTCTGAAAGAAATAAGATACATTACTCGTTAGTTTTATGTGAGTATTACCAGTTAAACAAAAATACTTGTTGTTAATAAACATTCTCAGAAGACATTCTAACAGAATACACACACACACACACACACACACACATATATATATATATATATATATATATATATATATATATATATAAATTCTAACAGAATACATTACTCGTTAGTATTACCAATTAAACAAAAACACTTGTTGTTAAAAAACATTCTTAGAAGACATTCTAACATAATGGATATATATAAATAAATTCTAACATAATATATAACAGAATGCACTTAAATCGTATTATTTTTTTTTCTATATGCATAAACATTCTAAAGCATGTATAAATGTATTCTGTCAAAATTACTAGCAACACATGTTTTATGTAATATTTATATTCTCATTGAATGAACAGGTGTTTGCATTCTAATATGAACCAATCCAAGTAACACATAACTGGAAATTAAAATTAAGAAAAAAGATAATTCATGAAAACTAATGGGATTCAAATTGAAAGAGATCACCAAGTGAAAGAAAGATACATCATCCCAAATTGAAGCTAGATCCTCTGGAGTTTGAAGCTTTTCTCTCTCAACATTAATGAGGGATTCCAATGGCTTGTGCTTCAATGGAATGAAGCCATAAGCAAAGATTGAAAAGTTGTGGGTGGGAATTGAAACCCATTTGTGAAAGTCCCCTGGAATGGAATGCTTTATTCCGGACTCTCTTCCCATAGAATTGGTGAAGAATGACTGTTTTCTGAAGAATGATGAATGATATTCAGCTGAAGATAGTGCACTTCTTGTGAGTTTGGTTGCTGCACATAGCGTGGTGATTCTCTGTTATGCAATGTAAAACAAAAAGTTATAGATCTTTCAGAGCTATACATATAAGATATCAAGAAACAACATGTAACTCTTTTCATAGTAATAACTATAGATCAAACACTATTTGACTATTTCCCAATTGAAAAGTTTCAAGTTTGACATTGACAATCAAAATGCAGCTCTTACTGTTGCTACAGAAAGAGAAAAAGACATTTCGAACTTGGATTTGAGTATACTTTAACCTAAAAGCAACACGTGTCTTACACAGGACTGATCAAACTTCTTACTGGCATTTCGTCGAGCAGTTGGAATGCATCATATGTATGAAGCATCGTTCATTAGGCAGAAAAGATAGAAAGAAGGATAATCATGAGGAAGATAGAAAGAATGATAGTCAAGCTAACTGACCTAGAGCCTTTCTGGTTTTCTTCTTTATACTGACTTCCTCTACATCCTCAAGAACCAAATTCATGTACACATCAAAACCCTACATCAAACAACCAAGCATACGAAATTATAATCAGCCAATTCAAACAGCCATATCTGGATATGTGCTTTCTATTTCACACACAACATAAAACTCAGAAAATCAGCCAATTCGTCCAAACAAACCATTGAATGAAATTCAAAATGTGAGTAGATCTTACACTTTGAAGGAATCTGAATATCAGGTTCTGGAATTAAGAGGAAAAAGTTAAAGATTCTATTAGTAGTAACTTCAAATAAAAGTGAAAATGCGGGAAATCAATTAGGGTTTCCAGTTAATTAAGTTGGTTTTGGAGAAGGAAAGAATATGTATGATAAGTTGGGTCATTATCCTCTGAACTTTAGTCACCATGGCTGCTTGTTGAATACGAGACAAAGATCTTCACCCGAGTCTTTTGGTTTCTGGCTGAGCGAAAATATGAATCTTCAATCAAACAATTAATCTTCTATTGATTATTTTATCAAATCTGGAAGTGGCAGTTGTGGAAGAGAGAAGAAAAAAAAATGGTATTACCGTCCTTTGAAGGTGTCCTCTCCGATGTTGTTTTTAATCGATATACAGGGGTGGTGGGAAGCGGTGAAATCGATTTAGGGCTAATGTTTTATATTTATCTTTGCTTCTTGCGTGATATAAGGAATTGTTGTTGATCTTCCATAATTAACTATCCAAAGATTACTATAATACCCTTAAATGATTTATTTTATGATTTATTTTTTCCTAATTTCCTATTGGTGCATTCATGCACACATTAGTTGCTAGAAACATTTGAACTTAGCTATATGTATGTATATATATATATATATATATATATATATATATATATATGTTTCTCACATCTATTATGTGTTAAAATGCACCAATACGAATTAAGTAAAAAATTATATTATTATTTAATCAAATAAAGATATATATTAAATGATTTCCATAATTATATGTGTAACGACCCAATTTTCACGTCCAAAAAAATTTCGTTTCAAAAACATTACTTTTAGAAAATATTAAAAGCTAAAACATTGTCTGATCAAATTATCACACAAGCGAACCATGTCTAAAAGCCAATTCATACATTCAATCAAAATATCAGAGTACAAATCCCAGTGAAGCTCGTAAATGCGGAAACCGGAGAGTGTGTGTGTGTGACGTGCCGCTACCGCGCCGGCTCCTTTCCCCTAGCTGAGGAGGTACCTGAAACCAAAACTGAAACTGTAAGCACAAAGCTTAGTGAGTTCCCCCATAATACCACATACCATGCAACATATAACAACCATTGTTCAGCTAGGAGTTACGGGCCTTGCCCACACTCGGGAAGATACGGGCCCTGCCCACACTTCGCTAGCCGGGAGATACGGGCCTCGCCCACACTTGTGAAGATACGGGCCCTGCCCACACTTCGCTATCTGGGAGATACGGGCCTAGCCCACACTCCAACCTCGGAGAGATACGGGCCCTGCCCACACTCAACCGCTAACCCATAACATACAAGTATCACGCAGACAACAAGTATAAGCAATTCTATCATATTAACACATATATCATACTTGACTAAACCCAGAGATACGGGCTCGGCCCACACTCTAGTACTAGCATCTCGTCTACACGGGTCGGCCTTGGTGCCTTAGACCCGTTCCTACTGGAAAGGAAACTCACCTCGAAATAGCTGCTGGTCTGTGTGGGAATTGATCACCTACTACTGCTGCTGCTGCTCCGGAAACCCTCCGGCTGCAATTCCTACAATATACTCAATCAAACACTGCTCACTGACCTTTGGGTAAAATGACCATTTTACCCCTGACCTTGCCCTAAGTCAAAGTCAGAGTCAACTTTCAGTTGACCTCGACTCGCCGAGTTGGCTTTCCAACTCGCCGAGTCCCTACGCAAACAACTGCCCTGAATCCTGGTCCTACTCGTCGAGTTAGGCGACGACTCGACGGGTTCACCTTCTTAACCAATATTCAAGTCCTTCATCCTACTCGCCGAGTTGTATGAACAACTCGCCGAGTTCATCTTCATCCGATGAACACTTATGCGAAGACTCGCCGAGTTGTATGAACAACTCGTCGAGTCTGTTCTTGATCTAAGGAGATTGCCTTGAACTCGCCGAGTCAGGGCATTGACTCGCCGAGTACCTCCATAGATGAGTTAAGCTTCCGACTCACTGAGCCACACCCCGTGACTCACTGGTCACTCGACACTACGAAAAGGGGACAAACTCGGAGACTCGCGAATAGACTCGCCGAGTCATATGAACGACTCGCCGAGTCGTTGCCATGCACCTACTGAATACACGGATTTGCTCGATTCCAGTCCATGTCATCCATAGATCTGGACTTCTAGGACACGAATCACACGTAAAGTTTCCAACTTTACGTGTGGATATTCACCAATATGGATTTTAGGGCTCAAAATGTCTCAAAAGGGTAGATCTAGGACTAATAAGCAACATGGGGCCAAAAAGCTAACAGATCTGAGCCCCTGGAGCTCAATCTTGCCTAGATCCAAAGGCCAAACGCCTTATTACAACATACAATGCACATACAAGCTTGGGGATTTGACCAAGAAGGACCCAAATGAAGTTTTAAGCATAGAATCAAGGGGAAAACGGGTTATACCTCAAAGGAACTGCTGGAAGAACACAAATAATGCTTGGATGGCTTCCCTTCTTCTGGATCTACTTCCTTCCTCTTTCAAAGCCTTCAAAAACACACACACTAACCTCAAACTCTCAAAGAATAGCTTAGAACGAGAGATACAGGGCTTTAAGGGTCAATGGGGGCCGGCTTGGGGCTGATAAGTCCTTTAAATAGGGTGCAAACTCCTGAAACTTAGGGTTTCATCCAACAGCTGTGACTCGCCGAGTCCAGGATATGGACTTGCCGAGTCACCAACTTAAACGTGTCCCGGGTCCCGCATCCACTCGGCGAGTCGGACCTATGACTCGCCGAGTCCAAGGCTAAAAGAAAGGAAATACTCAAATAACATTTACGTACCAGGAACCGGGTGCTACAATATGTATGTTAAGTGATATCTATAATTATAATTTTTTTATGGAAACTAATTAAATTTGTCATTAATGTCAGCAATAATATTCTTTCAGAATGAATTCGTATCAAGAAGAATGAGATTGTATTTTATCAGAATGAGAGTGTATTCAAGTAAACTACACTCTCATTCTTCATATTTCATGCAACTTTATTATATTTTAAGTGGATGTGTCCTGAAACAAAACAAGAATGTATAAATAAAAACATAAATACGAATTCATTCTAAAAGAATTTTTATTACTAATATTAATAACTAATTTAATTAGTTTCCATAAAAGTAGAATTATAATTATGGATATCATTTATTATACATAAAATTATGGGATTATTTAATATTTATCTTTATTTAATTAAATAATTATTTAATTTTACAAAATTCATATTGATGCATTTTAACATACAATAAATGTAAGAAACACATTAAGCTAACCGTATATATATATATATATATATATATATATATATATATATATATATATATATATATATATATATATATATATATATATATATATATATATATATATATATATATATTTGCATAAAAGCTTTGAGTGGACTTAAACTAAAATTGCCAAAATCAGATTTTATAATTTTAAAATTATTTAACACATGATGCAAAATTAATATGATTTTGAAAATAACGTTTTTGTCTCTTAATTTTGTTTCTGGGTTTAATAGATTTTCATATTTATATTTCTTTCTCTCAGATAATTATAATCTAATAGTTTTCATATCTCATAAGTTTAAATGAAATTATTGTTTTTTTTATAAATTGTGGTTTTGGTTCTTACACTATTTTAAAGTGATGTTTTTGGTCCATTACACAACTTGTTTTTATATATTTCGTTTTTATTATTTTGGTTTTTATACAATTTATTTTTATAATTTTTATTTTTATTAAGATTATTTTTATTTTTAAAATTTCTTAACTAATAATCATTTTTGTCCGCCTTCATAAATATTTGTTTGTGTTGAAACTTTGTTTTTATTGTATCATCTATTTTACAAAGGAATTTCCTACCGTAACATGCGGTGTGACTAAGACTGGAGGGAGTTGTGTCATCGAAACTGCAGTTCCTCTCCTGCCACATAAATACCATGTCAAATTATACCACACAAGTGTGGTTTCTTGCCACACTTTAATTTTTTTTTGTTATATTGTTAACTATTTTAATTTAATAAAACTTATTTATTTAATAAAAAAAACATAATTTAAAAAAATCATATTTGACATGTCCATCGCTAGTATTCGCATGTCGCTCTCCATTTGTTTCCGAAGCTCTCTTTCAGAAGCGATTTTCAAAATCTTGTCCATTCTTTGTTGGGTGGTTTGAAAGATGACATTTTTCAAAAAAAATAGAGAAAATGAGTAGGGATATGATAAAAGGTTGTGTAGAATGGTAATATATATATATATATATATATATATATATATATATATATATATATATATATATATATATATATATATATATATATATATATAAGTAAAGGTTCAAATGAGAACAAAAAAAAGTTAAGAACCGTAAGAACCTCTAATTTTAGATGCTTATAAAGGGTTTAGGGTTTAGGGTGTTTATAAAGCGTTTAGGGTTTAGGGGTTAGGGTTAACGGTTTAGGGTTTAGGGTTTAGGGTGTTTATAAAGGGTTTAGGGTTTAGGGGTTAGGGGTTAGGGTTTAAGGTTTAGGGATTAGGGTTACCCTAAAACCTTTATAAACATTTAAAGTTAGAGGTTCTTACGGTTCGTAACCTTTTTTTGGTTCTCATTTTGAACCACTCCCTATATATATATATATATATATATATATATATATATATATATATATATATATATATATATATATATATATATATATATATATATATATATATATATATATAGTTGCATAAAGCTTTGAGTGGACTCAAACTAAAATTGCTAAAATCATATTTTATAATATTAAAATTATTTAACACATGATGCAAAATTAATATAGTTTTGAAAATAACGTTTTTGTCTCTTAATTTTGTTTCTGGTTTTAATAGATTTTCATATTTATATTTCTTTCTCTCAAAGACCATTAAACAGTCAAAAGCAATCAAAACCCAAGGACCAATCAAAATTCGCGGTATTCTCTAGCCGCACTGCGGCCAAGACCGTACCAGACCGCGGTCTGGAGACGGTGTTCCTGGTCTACGTGGCACAAAGTACGGTCTGGGACCACACCCACACCCTTTAGCCTAAATACTAGTTTAGTTCAAATAGAAAAGGATTACATGGATATTGATCCGAATTTTTCTTTTTGTGTGGACATAGTGATAATTTTGGTAAGTGCTCAAAATTTATATTATTTACTCATATTTAGTTAATATGACAAAAAATATATAAGTAATTATGAACAAAAATTATAAAAACATTAAAAATAAAAGATCGAACGATTCTGTCATTGCCAACCATATGACTTGGTTGACGAAGCCTCGTCCATTCCTTCCACCTTCCACCTTTTAACTTATATATGCGTCATTTTCATCCGTCGTTATCTCTTTATTGTTGAATACTAGGTTTTTACATATTTACATATGGAAAGGGCATGTGATGTTGCTAGAAGCCCAGGATAAATGCTGGCAAATTTTGGTATGAGTCATCATTTGTTCTATATTTTTTCGAACAACGAAATTTATAAATAAAGAAACAATTGGTCCACTAGCCAATTTAATATTATGTTTTTACATCGACTAGTTTACCAGGAAAAATAAATACAGACAATAGAATCAAACGTTGAATCTCGTTTTTGTTACATATCTTTACAAAATTTTTTTATCATGAACTTCTATTTTTTTTTTTTCAGAAAATCTGTTTCAATAGTCATCGTACAATGAGTGAGATGACAAACGGGCAACAAGCTGAGCCGCTAAGCCTTTTTTAATGGTAAAACTAATTCTTTTAAAGAGTACATCCGAAGATCTAGGAGATATAACATTACTATGCATGATTCGTTGTACTTTTTTAAGAAGCACTACTGCATCCGGTGCGAGGAAACCAAACTTATCAAATGCAAATGATATGAACACGTGTTGATTTTTCATGCACGATCTCTCATGTTTGGTGACTTTGCTTGTGGCTGCTTTTAAAACAGCATGTCCCGCTGTGAAACCCCCAGCCCTCAGGCCCACGAGAGGGGATACCCCTGTAAGATCGACACATGCGTGTTTCCCTCCGACCCATCCAAAAATCAAAATGTCAGCCGGTCTGAGGGTTGACCTTCCTTCTGTCGGGTCAGTCAAGAAATTAACAGGTGCCTCTTTCTTAGCGGAAATCCCGACGCACTTAAATATGTCAAACAAAAAATCCCTAACCATATCGTGCCTGTATTTGAACCCCGGGAGTTCTTTACAATGAACAACATGCTCTCCAAAAGAGTTCAAACATGCCTTGCGACACACAAGACATATCTCGTCAGTTCGGAAAATGGGAATCATGAGCCGATATTTGAGAATAGTACGATACTCCACGGGAGACATGTGTTGGCCAAGCCCATCAATAGGAATAGCCAGAAGAAAATCTTGAGCATGTGTTGCACGTAAGTACTTGAAAACTGCTTTCTACCGAGTCGTAATGTCCAAATGCATTTCCATATCTTAGATAATTTTACGAAAAACGACACTCGCCGGGATTTATCTAATTAGAAATGACTTCACTTTATCTAATTAGAAAAGTAACTAACATCGTAATTCTTAAATATTTTTTATCCATCCTTTTTTTCCTTCGACAAAAACGTTAATATATAATTGAGCAAAGCTAGCACAAAAATTACAAAAAGAAAGTTTAAAATGAGCATGCGCTCAGCAGATTACATCCCATTCGTGCACAACTAACATTATTACTTTTTGCTCAATGTTTATCACAATTAAAAATATTGATTTGTATTTCATCTGCTGTCAACATAAGGAATATCTCTTTTTTTTAGATAATTGCATTCATCGATTTTCATACCACATTACCACCCCTATATGAATTTAAATTGAATTAGCCCACTCCAATATCCTTAGAGTCCAAAGTCAATAATACACACTCTTTAGCCCACACTCATATCGTTTTTGCCTACGCACATTTCTTCAATGTCCGACACCTTCCTCCTGAGATCGTAGAAAGCAGACGAGCACAATATTTGTGTATAACGAAAAAAATTATATACAACGATTTATGTTTAAAATGATTATACAACATAACATTTTAAAGCATAAATTGTGTTACATGCGAATCAACTCTCTAAATTTATGGAAAAAAGAATTTGATTCTAAGCATGCCTCCAAGAAAAAAAAATATATACTTTAATAAATGAAGGTTTTTTTTGCCACTTGTAACACTCTCATTCAATTTGTCATATGTAATGGTAATTTTAAGTTAATTTTTATCCCACTTGTCATTTTATGGTTTTTTTATTTTATTAAATGTCAAATATTATTTAAATCTAATAATAAATGTATATCAATTTCATTAATAAACTTCCATTTTACTTTCAAAATTACTAAATTAAAGTTTCATTAATTCCCTTTATTTATTTATTTAAATTTAAAAAAGAAAAAAAATTTACTCTAATAAACGAAGGTTTTTTTCCCACTTGTCACACTCTTATTCAATTTGTCATATGTAATTTTATAGCAATTTTAAATTAATTTTTATTCCACTTGTTATTTTATGGTTTTTTATTTTATTAAATGCCAAATATTATTTAATCTACTCTAATAAATAAAGGTTTTTTTGTCATTTGTCACACTCTTATTCAATTTGTCATATGTAATTTTATTGTAATTTTAAATTAATTTTTATTCCACTTTTCATTTTATGGTTTTTTTATTTTATTGAATGTCAAATATTATTTAAATCTAAGAATAAATGCATATCAATTTCATTAATTAACTTTCCTTTTACTTTCAAAATTACTAAATTAAAGTTTTATTAATTTCCTTTATTTATTTATTTAAATTATTTGTTTAAATTTAAAAAAGAAAAAAAAAACTTTAATTTTTATAATTAAATATTTTTCTCATTTTTCTTATAAATTCAAACTTTACAAATATTTTGAATTTTATATTAATTTTTTAAATAAACTTTTGTGATATATGAGTTTCACACCTATTTAATTTTATTCGGGAACCGATACATAAATATTCGACATAAAGAGGTCCTGGTTTTGCCACCGTTCGCCTCTAGTCAATAATACGCCTCAAGGATTTTAATTTTATTGAAAATAAATTTGTTTTATCAAATAAAATAAATAAATAAATAACGTCTAGAATGCGTCACAACTGATCAAATTTCACTTTTTCAACCCCAAATCTACTTCTCGTATCATTTTCCGTTAAAAATATATTTCCTTTGTTGATTTAAAAATAGGAAATATTTAATAACGTCATAATATTTTGGGTTGGTTTATCGTTTAATTTTAACTTTTATTTTTTTAATAAAAAAGTTTGTTACTTTTGCCCCAATTAACGAAACAATTATTTTTTTTTTCTATTGAAAATGATAGATTATCATATAAAATAAAATAATCAGGACTTTTATGTTAAAAAATAAATATTGGGATTAAACCGTAAACTAACTTAAAAATTTGAGACTTTAGTCCAATTTCCCTATAAAAATACTATTGTTTTTAAAACAAATCTATAATTTAATAAAAATATACATTAATTAATTAAACAATTATATAGAATACTTCGTAATAATTTTACATAGAAATAATATGTAGAGAAAAGTTTAAAACTGTATCAAATGTCAAACAAAGGAGGTTATGTGCTTGCCCAAGACTAAGGTGATGTTTGTTTTTGTCAGCAGATCTTCCTGACCTCTTCTGTCTGCGCGGCGTAAACTACGCGCAGATATTAACTTTTGCAAACTGTTTGTTTTTCTAAAGACTGCAGACCTAGAAATGTATGTGCGCCCTCTTCTTGGCGCAGATGTGGACCAAAGTCGTTTAACTTCTTCAGACATCTTGTAGCCTAAAAAAACACATATATTTTTTTTTTATTTTTTTTTTGTCTTTTTGAATTTATATTTATTCCAACTTTATTAGTGATAAACAATTTAAAAAAAAAGTTACAATAATTAAAAAAAAAATTCGACGACACATATGTAATATTTTTGACAAATTTATAAATAAAAGTTTATTAGAAAAATGGTCGTTGAAGTTGTATGAAATATATATATATATATATATATATATATATATATATATATATATATATATATATATATATATATATATATATATATATATGCCAAATTTTATAAAACATTATTTAATAAAACACCGTCAATTTCTTAGAAAAAAATATTTATGACATGTTTTTAGTTTATTTTCATTCATTTGTATATCAAATTCTTTGATTCCTAATTACAATGTTTACGCATAACTTTACGACCAAAATTGATGGTTTTTTTCAAATATATATGTCAATTTGTACCATTTTTATTTTCATTTTTTATATAATAATACTAAACGTTGATTTAGATTTGTTAATTATTTCTAATAAAGTCATAAATATATTAAAAAATCACTTTGTAGTTTAAAAAAATCAGTTTATTTACATTTTACTATATTTTAGTAGCCTGCAGATGTTAAAAAAACAAACAGTCTTCTTTTTTCAGACTGCAGACGTTTGGTTTACCTCTTCTACTACAGAGGTCTACAGATGTGGTCCGCAGACTACAAACATTTTGCCTCAAAAAAAACAAACAACAACTAAGGCTATTATACGGCTTTTCGTTTAAAATTATTCAAATTTGCCGGTTGAAAACTATGTTATATTAAGGGAAATATATAATTTTAGTTGTAATATTAATAAATTGTTTTTTTATAAATTTTAGGAAAAAATAATGGTTTCCATTAACAACCAATAATGGACCATAGTCGCAACGCTTTTAGGTGTGTTCGGTACAGATCATCTAGCTTCTAGTGTTTGACAAAACGCTCCGTGTTGAACAGAAAGTCTTGTTCGGCACTACAAACTTCTAGCGTTTAATTTAAAAAAAAAAACACTCCAAATTCAAATGCTACTTCCTGTAGCGTTTAACAAAACACTACAAGCTACAAACTACCCGCTACCACTTAGTTTTGCGGAATACGCCCTTGGTTTGTTTTGCCCTCGTAGGTGTCGCCCTCGTGAAGTGGAGTTGAATCTCAGCCACGTCTTCTTTTTTTTTCCTAAAAATGCGAATATATATGAATAATAAACCAAACAGAAGCAAGACGCTAAGTTTTGAATAACATCAACAAAAACAAATGGGAAAGAAAAAAAACAAAGGTAAAATTGTAGTAGAATTGCTAAAAAGGAGTGATACTCCATTCCACCCAACTTTTGTAGCTTTTCCCCGGTATTTGCTCCATTCAGAGGTTTGTGAGATGATATATCCGATGTTTTGTGGGAGAAAGCGTCATATTTTTTAAGACTTTATCATTTCTTGCAAGGCAAATATTCCATAATGTGGCATAGATTATCATGGTAAATGTTTGTTTCTTCTTTGGACAATTACCCTATGTTGATGCATAATCCAAGAGTTCGCGCATTTTGTTGAATTGCAAGTTCTGTAATCCACACAATAGCATCGTTTTTTAGTAGTCACGTTCCACCGAAAAATCATTAGCCAACTCGTTATGATTGCCACAACGCAAACAGGTTGTGGAACGGACCATTATACACATGTGTAAGAGTGTCTCAGAAACTGGAATCCTTTCCAACCTAACTCTCCAAATGAAACATTTAACCTTAAGGGGGATTAATTTTGACCAACAAATCCGATAACTGCAGCCTATGGGATTTAGTTTTGAATCGACGAGTTTTATCATGGTATTCACCATATACATGCCTTCATCGTTATGATTAAAACAAAAACCATATTTTTTTTTCAGGGGACTGAATTTATAAGATCCAAAAATAAGGTAGAATTTGTGCAATTTAGTTGCAGCTTCTCGATTCATGCAATTGTTTTTCTATTGCCACCTAAAACTGTTGTTGCTTATTCTCTCCATGAGTAGGCCTCCTTTGACTGTTTCCAAAGTATATAATAGAGGGAATCGAATCTGGAGGGTTATGTTTCCGCACCAAACATCCTTCCATAACAGAATTTTGCTTTTTGATCCCGGTATAAGAGAGAAAAGGTTGTTGGCATAAATATTGATCTTTTAAAGGCTCTTGATCGCTTTTGAGATGTTGCTCCACACTCCTGTTGCATCTCTTCTTACAAGATAATTAGAGGGGTGCATTTTGAGATTGTGTATGCTAGATATTACCTCGGAACATAGTCTTCCCTGCTCGTTGTTTAATCTCCAACACCACTTTGTATGTAAAGCCAAGTTTTAAGCTTTCAGTGTGCCCACTCCAAGTCCCCCTTCTTCTTTTTTTCTTCTGCGACTCGGTGCCAATCTACCCGATGTATTTTGCTTCTTTCTCCTATACCACCCCATAAGAATCTGCGTCTAAGTCTTTCAAGAGAATCTAAGGTGCTTTGTTGGGATTTGAATAAGGATATGTAATAGGTAGGAAGGCTCCCATGTATTGATTTGATGAGTGTCGGTCGGCCTCCAAATGATAATGTGTTCGCCTTCCATGAAGAGTGCTTTGAATGAATTTCTTTACTTCGGGTTCCTAGTTCTTTCTAGAAACATATTGGCTCCTACAGGTACTCTAAGATAGGTACAAGGAATCAAGCTCTTTCAATATCTAAGAACTTGGGCCATGCTTAGAAGTTCCATGTCCGTAGTGCCAATCCCACACATACAGGATTTGTGAAAGTTAACTTTCAGCCTTGATGATATATGAAAACATTTGAGTATAAAGGAGAGATTTTGAATACTACCTCTATCCCAGTTTCCCATAAAGATGGCTTCCTCGACGTAAAGTAGGTGATGCATTGTTGGTTCACCGTAAGGAAGCTTGACACCATGAATTAGAGACTTATTTCAAGCACCACTAATGTTCACGTAAAGCCCCTCTATAGCGAATATGAAGAGAAACGGGGAGAGTAGATCCCTATGTCTCACCCCCATGAAATTGAGAACTCATATGTTGGTGTACCATTCACAAGAACCGAAGTCTATGATATATATATATATATATATATATATATATATATATATATATATATATATTACATCATATCTTGATATTTTTAGCCATTTTTATGCCCATTATAGAACAAAAGATACTTAGTCTATTGTATGTTGTGTTGCAGTGGTAAAAGACATGCTCGGAGCAAAAATGAAGCAGGAAGCTAGGAGCTTGGATCAAGGCTAAAATGAAGAAAAGACCCATTCCCACGACGTGGTGATATTACCACACCCTGGTATTATGAAGTTTCCCGTTGAACCTCAAAAACTTGCGGATTACGTGATAAACCTGAAGACCACATCGTGTTGGGCTTGCCACGGCGTGGTGGACCGACTTCGAAAAACTGTAAATAGAAGACATAATCCTTCGAAAACCTAACTTTTGTTGAAGCTATTATCGTCTTTTGAAGGCCAGGAACACACTTTGAAGCTTGGAGTTGCAGAAGATCGATTATAGCTTGGATTTTAGAGATTTGAGGCAAAACAACTTCCTATTACGTTTTTCTTCTTGTGTTTAATCATGAATATTAAGTTGAAATTCGTTTTTATGTGTTTACCTACTAAATCATGGGCTAAAAACCTATAACTTCGTTTCGATTAGATTGCTTGACTTTTTATGGTTTCATTAATGGTTTGGATTATGATTAGTTGGTTATTTGTTACTTTAGCTTATTAAAGAACCTCTCTACGCTTATGAGAACTACTTTTATGTTTATTGTTGATTTTAATTAAGTTTGCATGACTATCATTCTTGATTAAACTTGAATCTTACGATCTTTTTGAATTGCGAAATTGTAGGACTAGTGTTTTGACTAAAACCTAGGATTAAATAAAAAAGTGGGTAAGTAATTGTAGGAGCTAATATATGACGACCAATCATATATTGAATTGATTAATGAACCAGATTGATCAATCCATTATAAGTCTAGTTTAACTGAAACCGAACACTAGTAAATTTGTTAGTTTGTCCCCCTGATCACCGTATGAATGAACTTATTTGCTAAATGATTAGGATAGTGAACATTAACTTGGTCATCTTAGGAATCGGTAACCAACGAATCATTAATCCATTGCACTTCCATAAAATCAACCATAATAGTAAGTATATCGAAGCTAAACGATAGTTTCTCAATTATCTTGGTTAAAATTGTCTTTTGTGTTTCTTGCTTTTAGTTTTAGTTTTTGTTTAATTAGTTGATAGTTAGCTTAGTTTGGTTAATTAAGTTTCTAGTCTTGCAAAACTAGAGAAAACCTCTTTCCTTTATTAACTAGTAATTTAGGTAATTAGTGGATAAAGTTAGCTAATCACTTTGTTCCTTGTGTTAGATACCCGACTATTTTTGCTATTCTATTTTCAACTAGGTACACTGCTTTAGGACTAATAATTAGTTACATTAGTAGGTTAAACTAGTGCATAATTATTTACGCATCAAGTTTTTAGCGTCGTTGCCTGGGAACAGTCCATTTTTAGTTTATTTGAATCTGCAATTTTATTAGGATTTTTTGTCTATTTTCTTTTAAAATTTCATTTTATTATTTCTTCTGTTTGACTTACCACGTCATGGTCATTACCACCATGTTGCGGTGTCATAAAAGTTTAAGTTTTGTTTTTCGTTTTGTTCATTTTACGCATTTCATTTGTTTTTGTTTCAGTGATTTATGATCCAAGGATTAAAAATACCAATGATACCACCGTTTGACGATCTTGAGTTAGAATTCTATATGAAGAAGACAACCAAACTCAGAGAATTAAACAAAAGAACTCTAGAAAGCGAATTCAAAAGTTTTGAGAATTCTCCTAACAAGAAAGAATCAAGCTACGAGCCAGAAAACGAACCCGAAAGCGAACGAAAAGCCAAAATGACGGACAATACTGACATGATGATGGAGGCATACAAGACGCAGATGCATGAAGACACCAAAATAGGACTTGTGCAATCCACAATTCCCAACACAACTAGCTTTGAACTAAAAGGACACATACCTGCTCAATTGAAGAACATACCATTTTATGGGAAAGATCATGAGGACACCTAGAAGCACATTGTTGAGGTCAATGATATCGCTGATTACTTCAATATACTAAACATACCATGTGAGATAGTTTTGCTAATAATGCTCCTCGTTACTATTAAGGGTGCAACAAAAGATTGGCTAGAGGCACTCCTACCGGGCACAATAATAACATAGGCACAAATATGGGAAGAGTTCATACAACAATTGTAACATCCTGAGATTTGATAGGTATTCTCGAACCCTCTTCTATCTTTTCCCTATCATTTATAGTCCTTGGGGTTAGAAGTGAAGAGCCAAGATAAGTCTAAGGACCTAGTTTGCAAACTTGGGCCAAAAAGGGAGTACGCTGCACGTACATAAGAGTACGCTAAGCCATTAAGGATCCTAGGCATGATAGGTCTATAGATATGAAGTTTGGGCTTAAGTGCTTAAGCCATTAAGAGCTTAATGAGGTTTTGACAAGTCGTCCAGTACGCTCAGTGTAAATCCAGAACGCCTAGTGTACTAGGTCAATCACCCCAATGGTGGTCAACGATTGGATGAGTACGCCCCGCGTACATCCTCTGTTGGGCTTCGGGTGTTGGGTTGTTTATGGACTATATGGAATTGGGCCTTTGCTGGATTTTGTAAACAAAATAATTTGGGCAAGGTAGTGATAGTTGATCATGGAGTTGGGCCCAATTTGGTAAATTGGGCCGATAATGGGCTTTTATATGGACTTTCAAGTCAAGGATTGGGTATTTGGGCCTTGGCCCAATAACGTGAGTGGACTTAATGAATGGTGTGGACATTTAGTCAAGAAGGTTATTTTGGGTATTAATTTTCGTGTTTATTGTGTAATAGTTTGGGATTTCCGGTGAGATAGCGGTCAGAGATTTGCAGTATTTCAGCACTACTAGCGAGGTGAGTTATCCTCAGTTTATCAATAGGGTCTAAGGCACCAAGGTTGGCCCTTATGGATTGTATCTAGTTATGGAATGATATGTTTATTGGTTTGCATCCTAGTAGTTAGGATGAGTTTATGTTATGCTTAGCGACCTGGTTAGGTCAATGTCCTTGTTATAGGGCGGTATTATGCAATATGCTAGTATGATCTGTTAGACTGGTATCCTAATAGACAGGATGGTATTATGTGTTATGTGGTATGGTATGTTTTGATAAATTGTTGTCTATAGACTGTTATGTGATTATTTGTTATATATGTGCACATGTTTGTTTGGCGGTTCAGGCTTATCTGCTTTGTGCGGAGGCTAATAGACATGGGCATTCCAACCTGTTGGTTGTTGGCTGTGAGTATTCCATCCCAATGATGATTGAACTCATAGTATGTGGGCGTTCCAACCTGATGGTTGACTGGACTCATAGTATGTTGTTTATGATTGTATGTATATTATCGTGGGTATGGGTATTTTAGGGGTAACTCACTAAGCTTTCGGGGTTAAAATATTAGTTTGTAGTTTCAGGTACCTTTGGTGATCGTTGAAAGGCGAAGGCATGATCATATCGTTCCTCCTGCTGTTATGATTTCATGATTTGATACTGGGATACTCTAATATTTATTATTTTGAAAACAAATTATGTAATTTTAAATGGTTTTAAGTGTTTTTGAAAAGTTTAAATTTGACATGATTTTTATGGGTTTTACAAGTTGGTATTAGAGCCTTGGTTTGAGTGAATTGGAGGAACATTTGTGTGCATCCAGTCTCAAATCGAGGAAAGATTTTCAAAATGATTTTTAAATGGTTTTCGAAATAAGTAAAGGAGGATGCAGGGTGTACGATCAGCTGGAGCCAGTAAGTAAACCCCAAAATATCATACAATTATGTGATTATGTGATATGATAGAACAACATGCTAGTACCAGGCTAGGGATTTTCAGGAATTGCATGATAGAATTGCCTGATTACATGATGCCTGCTAGCCTAGGGTTTCCCTTTACATGAGATTGACATCATTACTGTAGTTTATTACTGTATGCGCCACGATTATACATAATTAAGATCTTATTGCCTGAGAATGTTTGATTGGCCTTATGTTATGTTCTTGTTTAATTGGGAGCTTAGGGTAGGATTGGATATTCGAAATTCTATGGGGTCCAACGTTATGTATGGCTAGCATACACTAGTGCTGCAGGGTTAGTGGAAGTTTCATGGATGAGTGGGTTGTCTGAGACTGGTAGGTCATTTATGAGACAGTTAGCCTTCCTCTAGGAGTGAGGTTAAGCGACCACCATGTGCATGTATAGTGTTAGGGTGTTGTGATGATACTTGAGACAAATATGGGTAAGTGTGGAAGGTAGTATGGGCCCGTACTACTAAAAGCACAGGACCTATATGCATAGCAAGGAAGTCACAACCCCTAGGGTTTAGTCAGGAGTTGGTTCCTAGTTATTTATGTGGATTGTCGGATATCTTCCTGTTATATTTTCAGTATGGTGGTTACGAGGCATTTTGTGACCGGATCCGAATCGGGATTAGGGCAAGGCGATTAGGAGGCCCCAGCAGTGCCTGAGGTTATCGGCCAGGAGGGGCCATTGTTGACAGAGGATCGAGTCAGGGATATCATCCGTGAGGAGGTGGTCGAGATTGTCCGCAGTCAGATTCCAGAGTTGCTTGGGACTAGCAAGTACGCTATGATGGAGCACTTCGATGACAGATACGCAGCCCTTATGTAGCACCTGGTTCCTGGTATGTAAATCTTATTTGAGTATTTTCCATTTTTAGCCTTGGACTCGACGAGTCATAGGTCCGACTCGTCGAGTAGAGACGGGACCCCGGGACACGTTTAAGTTGGTGACTCGGCGAGTCCATATTCCGGACTCGACGAGTCACCGCTGTTGGTTGAAACCCTAAGTTTCAGGGGTTTGCACCTTATTTAAACTCTCATTCCACCCCAATCTCGCCCCCATCCACCCTCAAAGCCCTATATCTCTCTCTAGCCTTGTTTCCTTGTGAGTTTGAAGTGTTTTTGTGGTGTTCTTGAAGTTTTTGAGGAGAAAGAAGAGTGAATCAAGAAGAGGAGAAGGAGGCCAAGCATCTCTGTGTCATTCCAACATTTCCCCCGAGGTATAACTCGTTTCCCCTCTGTTTGTAAGCTTATTGTCCCTTATAGCTCCATTAAAGTCCTCTTTGAACCATTTCCAAGCTTGTGTATGTTTGAGGGTTTGTAATAAGCTGATTGATCTTTAGATCTAGGCATGGTTGAGCTCTAGGAGCTCAGATCTACTGTCTTTTTGGAACCATATTGCATGAAAGCCCTAGATCTACCCCTTTTGGTGCATTTTGGACCTTCAAAAACCTCATGGTTGTCTATTTACACGTAAAGTTGGAAAGTTTACGTGATAACCAGGCCCTAGGAGCGCAGATCTATGATTGGCATGGACTGGATTCAAGCAGAATCGACAATATAGTAATTGCATGGTAACGACTCGGCGAGTCGTTCATCTGACTCGGCGAGTCTGCTCGCGAGTCTTCGAGTTGTCCCCTTTTCGTAGTGTCGAGTGTGAGCAGTGAGTCACGGGGTATGACTCAGTGAGTTGGAAGCTGAACTCATCCATGGAGGAACTCGGCGAGTCAATGCCCTGACTCGGCGAGTTCAAGGCAATCTCCTTAGATTAAGCACAGACTCGGCGAGCTGTTCATACAACTCGGCGAGTCTTAGCATAAGTGTTCATCGGATGAAGATGAACTCGACGATTTGTTCATACAACTCGGCGAGTAGGATGAAGGACTTGAATATCAGTTTAGAAGGAGAACTCGTCGAGTTATCGCCTAACTCGCGAGTAGAAACGGGATTCAGGACAATCGTTTTGGTAGGGACTCGACAAGTTAGAGAGCCAATTCGGTGAGTCGGGTCAACTGAAAGTTGACTCTGACTTTGACTTAGGGCATGATCAGGGGTAAAATGGTCATTTTACCCAAAGGACAGTTAGCAGTGTTTGATTGAGTATGTTGTGGGAATTACAGCCGGAGGAGTTCCGGAGCAGCAGCAGCAGCAGTAGACAGTCAGTTCCCGATCAGATCAGCAGCTACTTTGAGGTGAGTTACCTTCTAGTAGCGGTGGGTCTAAGGCTACAATGTCGGCCCACCAGTAGGAGACGTATCATAGATGATTGTCTCTGTGATATCATCTAGGTTTGCTACTACCTGATATATTATATGCTAGTATGATGTGTTACATGTGATAGTAGCATAGTTCGGTTGTTAGGACCGGAGGGTAGTCAGACACCCCAGATACGTCTGACAGTATGTGTTGTTATGTTTATATGCTAGCATGATCCGTTATATGAGTTAGAGGTAGGAGGAGGGGAGTAGTTCCCGAGTTCGGTTGTTAGGACCGAAGGGTAGTTCAGACACCCCAGATATGTCTGATAATATGTTATGTTATGATATGTGATAGTAGTAGCAGTACGGGTGAAATAGTCCCCGAGGATCGGTTGTCAGGACCGACGGGTAGTCAGCACCCCAGAATGGCTTGACACGGGTAGGACGGCACCCCAGAATGGCCGCACGGGTAGTCGGCACCCCAAAATGGCCGTACCGGGTTGTCAGGCACCCCAGAATAGCCTGGCAGTATGTATGATATGTGTTGTATGGTATGTGGTACAATGGGGGAACTCACTAAGCTTTGTGCTTACGTTTTTCAGTTTTGGTTTCAGGTACCTCCTCAGCTAGGGGAAAGGAGCCGGCGCGGTAGCAGCATGTCACACACACACACACTCCTTGATTCCGCATTTATGAGTTTACCCTGGGATTGATACTCTGATATTTCGATTGGTTGTATGATTTTTTTTTCAGACATGGTTTACGTTGTGATGTGGTTTAATCAAACAATGTTTTTAATTATTGATGTTTTCTAAAGCAATGTTTTAAAAACGAAATTTTTGGACGTGAAAATTGGGTCGTTACAAGTTGGTATCAGAGCCCTGGTTTGAGGGATTCAGACACACCTTCGGGGGTCTCTGAACTCAAATCAAGGGATTAAAAGATCTTCGAAAAGAAAATGTTTTCTAAAAGTTAAGAAAAGAGTTTTGAGAAAGAACGAAGTGTGTGATGTGCACGACCGGCCGAGCTCAAGTAAGTATTTCCCAAAGTACCCATATAAGTTTATGTTATGTTTATCAGCTTTTGTAGAACAACATGCTAGAATAGGACTAAGGATCTAGGAGTGATGCCTTATGTGCCTGCTTGATGTGTTTCGGTTGTATGAGAATTTCATGCTAGTTATTGAGTAGACTGCAAGTAGGATAGCCTGATTAGGTTATGCCTCATAGTATGAGCTTAGCACTTATTGCTAGTACAGTTCCTGTAAGTAGATAGAGTTGATTGAGATTGTTACCCTTGTCTGAATGTTGCTTGCTTCGTGCTATGTGGGACTCTGAATAATGGGAGTTAGCCGTTAGGCGAATACGTCACGTCACATGTGATCAGGGTTGAATAATCTTAGAGTGCAGGATTTGATCCTACTGCGCAGCTCTTGTTTGAGTCCAACCGTTGTAGGGACGAGTCGGGTACTCGAAGGATTATCTGAGCCTCGTCACATGTGATGGTATTCGGGTAATGGCTAATCGGCATTACAAGGAGGCCTGCAGCAGCTGAGGACCGGATAGAGTAGAATCAGAGATTTCCCTAGGGCAAGCCTAGGATGAGTATAACAGTGATCAGCAGTAGTGAAAGGGATCTGGTGGAGTCGAGGCATTCCTTGAAGAAGGTACGGATAGATGTGGAAGGTAGTATGGGCCCGTACTACTGAAAGCAGAGGATCCGTACCCGAACCAAGGAAGGCCAAGATAAGACCAGGGAACTTGTAACTAGTTGTGATCCCTCAGGAAGTATCAGTATCACTAATGATTGTTGTGATGTATTGCAGAATGGTGGTACTTCGATTGAGGGTGGTAGATGGTGGTTCAGGAGATGGGTCAGGTTCGGGATCAGGTTCCGAGCAGGTAGATGAGGGACTACGCGAGTTCATCGCGTCAGAGATCACCAGGGGTATCCTTGAGTCGACTCCCATTATCTTCGGGTCGATCAAGGAAGGGATCATCGAGTTGATGGAGGATCGCCTCAGGGCGTTCAGGAGCGACATGGCATCTGGCTAGTCGGGCCCTTGCACACTGTCCTTTAAGGACTTCAGGGGCAGTGGTGTGCCAGATTTCCATGGGGTGAAAGACCCCATTGCTGCCAGGTGATGGATTGCAGACATCGAGTCTGCACAGTTGACTAGCTTCTGCCCCGAGGGGTCGAAGGTGAGGTATGCAGCAGGGTGTTTACGGGACCGAGCCCGGGATTGGTGGGAGTCAGTGGGTGACTCGTTGGGAGCCTCAGCTATCGAGGCTATTGTTGGGTTTTGAGCATTCTAACACTCCTAAGTGTACATGCAACCCTAAATACTTTGGATCTATGTTTTCTCTATTATACATGCAAATAAGAACTTCCAAGGTATTATCCTAATCTAGCATACAAAACAATGACTATAGCAAGATAGAATACATACCTCTTTGGTGTAGAAAGTCTTCATGAAGCTTGAGTGCCAAGTGCCCCAAGTGTGACACCTCAAATGGTTCACACAACACCAAATACACATGGAATGACTTGAGAGAAAACTACACTCATGAAAATCGGCTAGCCCTCTCTAGAATGATACTAGTGGCCGATTTTGTCAAGAATAAGATGCTTATATAGTTAGGGTTACACCATGTAAACCCTAATTGACATGGCCTTTCATTTCCATGATCCATGGGTACAAATACACCATGGAGCATCCATGGACCATCCGATGGGTTTTAGCCCAACTTGATTATCCATGGAGCATTAGCCCACTATACAAGTATGGATGATTTACACAATCAACCCATATATTTAATTAGTCTTCTTTTGATCACTTAATTAATCCTAGATTAATTCTTGATCAATACTAATTAAATAATCTTATTATTCTTATTATTAATATACTAGAACTTATAATATATTAATAACCATAAGTGTCTTATTTCTCTCATTATAGACTATCCAAGTGCATGATGCCATGCAACCCAAATGGACCATGTCGGGTCAGGTCAAGTCTTACCAATTATAGTTATGGACTTAGACATTAATCCAACAGCTATGACCTGGTCGGACTTTGTGACCAGGTTCAGGGAAGAGTTTGTGCCGGCTGTCGAGCTTCAACAGCTGGCCAGGGAGTTTCTAGACATGAGACAGACGACGGAGACTGTGGCGGAGATCACCGCCAAGTTCCGGGAGAGGGCTTTGTTGGTGCCCCAGTATGCTGGTGACGAGGATATGAGGAGGACCCGTTATCATGATATGCTACGAGCTGACATCCGGGAGCATGTTAGCTTTTCAGCTTGCCCTATCTTGGACTCCATGTTTGCCAGGGCGAGGGAGAGATTGATAGATTTGGAGCACATCCGGAAACGGAAGACAGAGGAGGGACAGACGGGAGGGGCTTCGGGGAAGAAGCCCAAGGGATCAGATGGTAGGCCGAAAGGCCAATCAGGACCGAGCCGCTGCAGGAAATGCGGCAGGCCGCACGAGGGGGCGTGTAGGATGGGATCATCAGGCTGCTACAAGTGCGGCAAGTCTGGGCACTTTAGCAGGGATTGCACTGCTCCGACAACAGTTATTCAGACATCGGAGTTGTGTTTCCACTGCAACCAGAGGGGCCACAAGAAGGCCAATTGCCCCCAGTTGATAGTTTCAGCGCCAGTGAAGGCGCCAACTCCAGCGACCCTGCGGATCACGGATGGCCGGCAGGGCAAGGCAGAGGCTCCGGTGGTGAGGAGCCGAGCATTTTAGTTGACTACCGAGGAGGCACGCGCCGCACCTGATGTGGTGACAGGTATGATTCTTTCCCTCTATTTTATTTTTATGATGTTATGATATTGATATGTGCTCCGTATGTATATGTATGCATTAGGATCATTCCATGTGAACAGCATCCCAGTTCAGGTGTTGTTCGACTCGAGTGCATCCCGATCATTTGTTTCCTTTGCGCTTAGCAAGAAGTTTCATGAGACTTCGGGCGAGTTAGATTGCCCTTTAGAGGTAGAGATTGCTGATGATTGATCGGTGCGAGCATCGATGGTGTTTCGAGATTGCATATTGCGTTTGTTTGAGGAGCGCTACTTGGTAGACTTGGTTCCCATTCCGTTGCGGAACAAGGTGATTGTAGGCATGGATTGGTTTAGCCCTAATGGGGAGGTGATAGATTGCGGGCAATAGCTAGTGCGGGTCAGGACCCCAAGCGGGGGAGAGTTAGTGATTCATGGCGAGAGGCCGCAGTGTGGACCCGCAGTATGTTCAGCAGCGAGGGCGAGACGCTACCTTCAGCAGGGATGCGCAGGATATGTCGCGTACGTGATGGACACCCGGGAGGCGGGTAAGGTGACAGTGAGCGAGGTTCCGGTGGTGTGAGATTTCGCAGATGTTTTCCCAGAGGAGCTTCCTGGGATACCTCCGGAGCGACATGTGGAGTTTAGGATTGACCTCGTTCCTGGTGCGGCTCCGATAGCCAAGGCACCGTATCGGTTGGCTCCTCCTGAGATGCAGGAGTTGTTTATGCAGCTGCAGGAGCTGTTAGAAAAGGGATTCATTCGACCGAGTAGTTCACCCTGGGGAGCCCCGATTTTGTTCGTGAAGAAGAAGGACGAGTCGCATCGGATGTGTATAGATTACCGGGAGCTGAACAAGGTAACGGTGAAGAACCGTTACCCGCTCCCGAGGATTGATGACCTCTTTGACCAGCTTCCGGGAGCATCTTGGTTCTCCAAGATTGATTTGCGTTCGGGTTATCATCAGATGAGGGTCAGGGAGGAGGATACGCAGAAGACCGCGTTTCGGACGCGCTATGGCCACTATGAGTTTGTGGTGATGTCGTTTGGGCTCACCAATGCTCCTGCCGCGTTCATGGACCTCATGAACCGCGTATGCAGACCGATGCTGGATCGGTATGTGATAGTCTTTATCGATGACATCTTGGTTTATTCCAAGACTCAGGAGGAGCATGAGGAGCATCTAAGAGAGGTGTTGGAGACCCTGAGGAGGGAGAGCTTGTATGCTAACTTCTCCAAGTGTGAGTTTTGGTTGTGCGAGGTGCAATTTCTCGGACACCTTGTCAACCAGAATGGGATTCTGGTCGATCCGGCCAAGGTCGAGGCCGTGATGAGATGGGAGGTTCCGAAGTCTCCATCCGAGATTCGGAGTTTCCTGGAATTAGCAGTCTACTATCGGAGATTTATTCAGGATTTCTCCAAGATAGCCGTACCCCTGACACGGATGACGAAGAAAGCCGTGGTCTTTCGATGGGGACCCGAGCATCAGGCTGCATTTGAGACACTGAGATAGAGACTGTGCGAGGCGCCGATCTTAGCCCTGCCAGAGGGCGTAGAGGATTTTGTGGTATACTGCGACGCGTCCATTTTAGGGTTGGGCGCGGTACTGATGCAGAGGGGGCATGTCATTGCCTACGCTTCGAGGTAGCTCAAGCCTCACGAGGCGAACTACCCGACGCATGATTTGGAGTTGGGGGTGGTGGTTTTTGCCCTCAAGATTTGGTGGCATTACCTCTACGGGGTTTGATGTACCATCTACACGGAACACAAGAGTTTGAGGTACCTCATGGATCAGCCGAATCTGAACATGAGGCAGCGTCGGTGGTTGGACGTGGTGAAGGATTATTATTGTGAGATCCTTTACCACCCGGGGAAGGCCAACGTGGTGTCCGATGCGCTTAGCCGCAAGGTGGCGCCGATCAGGGATATGTGCATGAGGATGACCGTAGTGACTCCCTTGTTGGAGCAAATTCGGGAGGCCCAACAGGAGGCTATCAAGGAGGAACATCGAAAGAGCGAGCGTGTGGTGGGTCAGGTTTCCTCCTTTGATTATGATAGTCGAGGACTATTGACACTACACCGTAGGGTGTGGGTGCCGTATCACGGAGGCGTGCGCCAGATTTTGATGGAGGAGGCGCACAAGTCCCGATTCTCTATTCATCCCGGGGCGACGAAGATGTATAGGGATCTTCATCTAGATTATTGGTGGCCCTGCATGAAGCAGGATGTGGCATGGTACGTTGAGCGGTGCTTGACCTGCAGGAAGGTCAAGGCCGAACATCAGAGACTGCATGGCAAGATGCAGCCGTTGGATATTCCACTGTGGAAATGGGAATATATCACAATGGATTTTATCACGAAGCTTCCCAGGACCACGCATGGAGTGGATTCGATTTGAGTCATCGTGGATCGATTGACCAAGAGTGCTCACTTTATCCCGATTCAGGAGAGCATATCGGCTGAGAAATTGGCCGACATCTATATCAAGGAGATCGTGGCGCGGCATGGGGTGCCAATATCGGTTATCTCGGATAGGGATGTGCGTTTTACTTCCAGATTTTGGAAGAGATTTCATGACGATTTGGGCACTCGTTTGCATTTTAGCACCACCTTTCACCCGCAGACGGATGGTCAGAGCGAGCGGACCATCCAGACTCTGGAGGATATGTTGCGGGCGTGCGTGCTAGACTTCGGTGGTAGCTGGGATACTTATCTTCCCTTGGCCGAGTTCTCCTACAACAACAGCTACCACGCGAGTATTGACCGTCCCCCATTCGAGATGTTGTACGGTCGGAGGTGTAGGACCCCGATATGCTGGGGTGAAGTAGGCTAGAGAGTCATGGGGTGCACCGAAGTGGTGCTCAAGACGACCGAGAGGATCCAACAGGTTCGGAGCAGGCTTCAGACTGCTCAGAGTCGGCAGAAAAGTTACGCTGACAAGCGCCGATCCGACCTGGAGTTCTAGGTTGGGGATATGGTTCTCCTGAAGGTGTCGCCTTGGAAGGGCGTCATTTGATTCAGGAAGTGGGGCAAGTTGGGCCCGAGGTTTATTGGGCCGTTCAGGGTTGTAGCCTGGGTGGGCAAGGTGGCGTATAGGCTGGATCTGCCAGTCGAGCTCAGCCAGATCCACAGCACTTTCCATGTTTCTCAGTTGCGAAAGTGCCTAGTGGACGACTCAGCTGTAGTGCCGTTAGAGGATATTCAGGTTGATGACAGCCTGAATTACATTGAGCGCCCAGTCGCAATCCTCGACAGGAAGTCGAAGGATTTGAGGAAAAAGAGGGTGGAGCTAGTGAAGGTGCAATGGCAGCACCGCAAGGGTTCAGAATGGACTTGGGAGCCAGTGGACGAGATGATGGAGCATTACCCCGAGCTGTTTCAGGATCGAGCAGCAGACTTCGAGGACGAAGTCTAAAATAAGTGGGGGAGATTTGTAGCACCTGGTTCCTGGTACGTAAATCTTATTTGAGTATTTTCCATTTTTAGCCTTGGACTCGACGAGTCATAGGTCCGACTTGTCGAGTAGAGACGGGACCCCGGGACACGTTTAAGTTGGTGACTCGGCGAGTCCATATTCTGGACTCGACGAGTCACCGCTGTTTGTTGAAACCCTAAGTTTCAGGGGTTTGCACCCTATTTAAACTCTCATTCTGCCCCAATCTCACCCCCATCCACCCTCATAGCCCTATATCTCTCTCTAGCCTTGTTTCCTTGTGAGTTTGAAGTGTTTTTGTGGTGTTCTTGAAGTTTTTGAGGAGAAAGAAGAGTGAATCAAGAAGAGGAGAAGGAGGCCAAGCATCTCTGTGTCATTCCAACATTTCCCCCGAGGTATAACTCATTTCCCCTCTGTTTGTAAGCTTATTGTCCCTTATAGCTCCATTAAAGTCCTCTTTGAACCATTTCCAAGCTTGTGTATGTTTGAGGGTTTGTAATAAGCTGATTGACCTTTAGATCTAGGCATGGTTGAGCTTCAGGAGCTCAGATCTACTGTCTTTTTGGAACCATATTGCATGAAAGCCCTAGATCTACCCCTTTTGGTGCATTTTGGACCTTAAAACCCTCATGGTTGTCTATTTACACGTAAAGTTAGAAAGTTTACGTGATAACCAGGCCCTAGGAGCCCAGATCTATGATTGGCATGGAGTGGATTCAAGCAGAATCGACCATATAGTAATTGCATGGTAACGACTCGACGAGTCGTTCATCTGACTCGGCGAGTCTGCTCGCGAGTCTTCGAGTTGTCCCCTTTTCGTAGTGTCGAGTGTGAGCAGTGAGTCACGGGGTATGACTCAGTGAGTTGGAAGCTGAACTCATCCATGGAGGAACTCGGCGAGTCAATGCCCTGACTCGGCGAGTTCAAGGCAATCTCCTTAGATCAAGAACAGAGTCGGCGAGCTGTTCATACAACTCGGCGAGTCTTAGCATAAGTGTTCATCGGATGAAGATGAACTCGACGAGTTGTTCATACAACTCAGCGAGTAGGATGAAGGACTTGAATATCAGTTTAGAAGGAGAACTTGTCGAGTCATCGCCTAAGTCGATGAGTAGAAACGGGATTTAGGACAATCGTTTTGGTAGGGACTCGGCGAGGTGGAGAGCAAACTCGGCGAGTCGGGTCAACTGAAAGTTGACTCTAACTTTGACTTAGGGAATGATCAGGGGTAAAATGGTCATTTTACCCAAAGGACAGTTAGCAGTGTTTGATTGAGTATGTTGTGGGAATTACAGCCGGAGGAGTTCCGGAGCAGCAGTAGACAGTCAGTTCCCGATCAGATCAGCAGCTACTTTGAGGTGAGTTACCTTCCAGTAGCGGTGGGTCTAAGGCCACAATGCCGGCCCACCAGTAGGAGACGAATGATAGATGATTGTCTCTGTGATATCATCTAGGTTTGCTACTACCTGATATGTTATATGCTAGTATGATGTGTTACATGTGATAGTAGCATAGTTCGGTTGTTAGAACCGGAGGGTAGTCAGACACCCCAGATACGTCTGACAGTATGTGTTGTTATGTTTATATGCTAGCATGATCGGTTATATGAGTTAGAGGTAGTAGGAGGGGAGCAGTCCCTGAGTTCGGTTGTTAGGACCGAAGGGTAGTTCAGACACCCCAGATATGTCTGATAATATGTTTTGTTATGATATGTGATAGTAGTAGCAGTAGGGGGTGAAATAGTCCTCGAGGATCGGTTGTCAGGACCGACGGGTAGTCAGCACCCCAGAATGGCTTGACACGGGCAGTCAGCACCCCAGAATGGCTTGACACGGGTAGGACGGCACCCCAGAATGGCCGTACGGGTAGTCGGCACCCCAGAATGGCCGTACTGGGTTGTCAGGCACCCCAGAATAGCCTGGCAGTATGTATGATATGTGTTGTATGGTATGTGGTACGATGGTGGAACTCACTATGCTTTGTGCTTACGTATTTCAGTTTTGGTTTCAGGTACCTCCTCAGCTAGGGGAAAGGAGCCGGCGCGGTAGCAGCATGTCACACACACACACACTCCTTGATTCCGCATTTATGAGTTTACCCTGGGATTGATACTCTGATATTTCGATTGGTTGTATGATTTGTTTTTCAGACATGGTTTACGTTGTGATGTGGTTTGATCAAACAATGTTTTTAATTATTGATGTTTTCTAAAGCAATGTTTTAAAAACGAAATTTTTGGACGTGAAAATTGGGTCGTTACACCTTATGGAGATGGCTGCTGCTGCAACAATATCGGTTGTATCAACGGTAGGGGAGGAGTAGGAGCCACTCGAGGCTTCCAGTATAGGGACTTCGATAACACAAATCCCCCTACTTTGATGGGACTCAGGATCCCATCAAGGCTATGAGGTGGATTTATGATGTGGAAGGGTGTTTCTTTACTTGCTCGTGTCCTACTGACTAGCAGGTCAGGTGTGCTCTGAACCTGCTAAGGTACGGGGCCAAGGACTGGTGGAGGTTGACGACCAGAGCGTACACTGAGGATCATAGTGTTGCTGTTACCTGGGAGCAGTTCAGGGATATTTTCTGCGCCCGATACATTCCACGGGTTGAGCGGGAATGATTGTCTAAGGAGTTTTTGAGTTTGAGACAGGATGGGGAGTCGGTATCGGAGATCACTCGTATGTTCACCGAGAGGGGAATGTTCTGCCCAAATTTTACTTTCAAGCAGGATTAGATGACTCGTTATCTGAGCATGCTCAAGTCGAACATCCATCAGTTTGTTGCCACACAACGATGTGATACTCTTCTGGATTTACTGGAGGCCGCTAGGCGGCGTGAGTTGGAGATTGAGCTATAGCTGAGGGAGCAATGTCAGGCCCCGACACAGTCTCAGCCGACGCTGAAGGGGTCTAAGATCGCTGATACCAGGATTGGGGGACAAGCAGGCCGCACTTGTGGGAATTGCGAAAAGGCTCATTCAGGGATGTGCTGATCCGGGAGTAAGTGTCATCGATGTGGCAAGTAGGGCCATCTGACCAGGGATTGCATGCAGCAGACTCCGGCTTCTGGAGTTAGAATTTGTTATCATTGTGAGCAGGTGGCCCATATGAAGGCCTAATGCCCTCTTCTAGCCGCCAAGCCGGCACAGGCTCCAGCGTTGGCTACATTGAGTAATGCAGATAGGAGGCCAGTTAAGGCCGAGCCTTCGAAGGCTCAGGGGCGTGCCTTCCAGCATACGGCCGAGGAGGCCATGGAAGCTTCGGATGTGGTTGCTGGTATGTTTCTATCCTTTATCTCATTTATTATATATGTGTTATGCTTACCTGTTGTACCTGAGTTTAGGTATGTTTTTAGTGAACTACTTGCCTGCATTGGTTTTATTTGACTCGGGGGCGAGTCGGTCTTTTGTGTCTCAGACTTTCAATAGTGAATTCAGTGTGCCAGTAGGTAAGCTTGAGTGTCTGTTGTGAGTTGCTATCGCCAACGATCACAAAGATTCGGCTTCTTCGATCTACAGAGGATGCGATATGGAGATGTTCGAAGTATCCTTTCTGATACACTTGATTCCTATTCCCATGGGGGAAGTGTGTGTGATTGTGGGGATGGATTGACTTAGCCAATTCAGTTCTATGATAGATTGCGAGGGCTAGTGGGTGGTAGTTTGAACCCTAAGTGGGGGAGAACTGATGGTATACGACGAGGGCACCAGAGTGGGATCATGATTCTGTTCAGCTGCCAGGGCTCGGCAATATATTCAACACAGGTGTGCGGGTTTTCTGGAGTATGTGGTAGATACGCGAGCCAGGGATCGGACTTCAGTTTCAGAGGTTCCAGTAGTCAGGGAGTTTGCAGATGTGTTTCCGAAGGAGTTTCCAAGGATACCTCCGGAGAGGCAGGTTGAGCTTCAAATCGACCTGGTGCGTGCTATCGCCAAGGCGTCATACCGGTTCCCGCCACCCGAGATACAGGAGCTGTTATCGCAACTATAGGAACTACTGGGAAAGTAATTCATTCGACCTAGCAGTTCTCCATGGGGAGCACCGATCCTCTTCATCAGAAAGAAGGACAGTTCGCACCAGATGTGCATTGATTACAAGGAGTTGAACAAGTTGATGGTGAAGAACCATTATCCACTCCCAAGGATAGATGACCTCTTTGATCAGTTACAGGGTGCATCTTGGTTCTCCAAGATAGGTTTGAGGTCGAGTTATCATCAGGTCCGAGTCAGAGAGGAGGATGTGGAGAAGACTGCGTTTCGGACTCGTTATGATCATTACGATTTCGTGGTGTTGCCATTTGGGCTCACCAACGCGCCAACAATATTTATGGACCTGATGAATCGGGTCTACAGACCAATGATTAATCGCTCGGTCATAGTGTTTATTGATGATATATTGGTATATTCCAAGACCCAAGAGCAGCATGAGGAGCACCTCAAGGTGTTATTGGGAGTTCTGAGACGAGAACAACTGTATGCTAAGTTCTCGAAGTGTGAGTTTTGGTTACAAGAGGTCCAATTCCTCGAACATCTCGTTAACCAGGAGGGGATTCTGCTCGATCTAGCCAAAATCGAGGCAGTCATGCAATGGGAGGTACCGAGATCTCCCTCGGATATCAGGAGTTTTCTAGGACTGGCAGGGTACTACTAGTGATTTATTCAGGATTTCTCCAAGATTGCAGTACCCCTCACTCGTTTGACGAGGAAGGGGGTGGATTTCTGGTGCGGCCCTGAGCAACAGAGGGCGTTTGAGACCCTCCTTCAGCGTTTGTGCGAGGCTCCATCTTTTAGTCTCCCGGAGGGAGTTGAGGATTTTGTGGTATTTTGTGATGCATCCATCACAGGCTTGGGGGCGGTCCTCATGTAGAGAGGACATGTGATAGCCTACGCATTGCGGCAATTGAAGCCGCATGATACGAGATACCCTACGCATGATTTAAAGTTGGGAGCGGTGGTGTTCGCTCTCAAGATATGGAGACATTACCTATACGGGGTCTGTTGTACCATATACACGGATCACAAGAGCTTAAGACACAACATGGATCAGCCGAACCTGAATATGAGGCAGCGCAGGTGGCTGGATGTAATCAAGGACTACGATTACGAGCGTTTACCATCTCAGTAAAGAAAATGTGGTGGCGGATACCTTGAGTCGCAAGTCAGCCGGGTCTTCCACCCCAACGATATGTATGAGGATAACGGTGGATTCTCCGCTTGTTAGTTTGATCAGAGATGCTCAGGTTGAGGGCATGCGACCTGCGAACTGGAAGCTGAAGAGGATCATGGGTGAGAACACCTAGTTTGTGCAGGATAGTCGGGGAATATTGACCCGATGCGATCGGGTATGGGTTCCGATGTCTGGTGGGGTCAGACAGACAGTCATGGAGGAGGCTCATGAGTCTCATTTCTCTATTCACCCGGGGGCCACCAAGATGTTCAGAGACCTGAGTTTGAGTTATTGGTGGCCATGTATGAAGCGGGAAATCGCTTTGTACATCGAGAGGTGCTTGACCTGTAGGATGGTCAAGGCCGAGCATCAGAGGCCGCATGGTATGCTGCAGCCCCTGGAGATTCCCATGTGGAAATGGAAACAGATCACGATGTATTTCATTACCAAAGTGTTGAGGACGACGAAGGGGTTTGATGCTATATGGGTCATCGTAGATCGATTGACCAAGAGTGTCCATTTCTTGGCTATACGGGAGAGTTCTTCGGCCGAGAAGTTAGCCGACATGTATGTTCGTGAGATTGTTGCTCACCATGGGGTTCCGGTCTCTATTGTTTCCGATCGAGATGTTAGATTTACCTCCCGTTTTCTGTCAGAAGTTCCATGAGGAACTGGGCACACAGTTGCATTTTAGTACATCATTTCATCTGTAGACCGACGGTCAGAGTGAGCGTACCATCTAGACCTTTGAGGATATGTGAAGGGCGTGTGCCATTGACTTCGGTGGGAGTTGGGATTCCCACCTACCCCTTGCGGAGTTCGCCTACAACAACAACTATCATTCCAGCATTGGCACCCTGCCTTTCGAGCTGTTGTATTGGCGGAGATGTCACACCTCGGTTTGTTGGGGTGAGGTCGGACACAAGGTGATGGTACGGACGGGGGTAGTATTGCAGACCACCGAGAAGATTCAGCAGATTAGGCAACAATTGCAGACTGCTCAGAGTCGGCAAAAGAGTTACGCTGACAGACGTCGATCTGAGTTAGAGTTCTAGGTGGGCGATATGGTACTCCTGAAGGTCTCACCCTCGAAGGGTGTGATCCGCTTCAGGAAGAGGGGGAAATTGGGTCGCCGCTTCATTGGACCGTTCAGGATTATTGCCAGGGTTGGCAAGGTGGCATACAGGATAGAGCTACTAGAGGGGCTTAGTCGGATCCACAACACTTTCCGCGTTTCACAATTGCGAAAGTGCATTATGGATTAGGAGGAAGTGGTGTCGTTGGATGATATTCAGGTCGATGAGCGCCTGAATTATGTGGAAAGGCCTGTGGCCATTCTAGAAAGGAAGAAGAAGGTTCTATGAAACAAGGAGATACCTTTGGTGAAGGTACAGTCGGAGCATCGGAAAGGATCTGAGTGGACATGGGAGCCCGAGTCCGAGATGCGGTAGCATTACCCGAATCTATTTTCCGCAGCAGACTTCGAGGGCGAAGTCTAGGTCAAGTGGTGGAGAATTTTAACATCCTGAGATTTGGCAGGTATTCCTGAACCCTATTCTATCTTTTCCTTGTCATTTATAGTCCTTGGGGTTGGAAGTGAAGAGCCAAGATAAGTCTAAGGACCAAGTTTGCAAACTTGGGCCAAAAAGGGAGTACGTTGCGCGTACATAAGAGTACGCCAAACGTATTAAGGCCCGCCTTAGTACGCTGGGCATAAACTTGTGTACGTTAGGCATACTAATGTCTGGGTGAAACCGTAATATTTAGGGTTTGGGGCCTATATAAGCAACATAATGAGCACCAATACCCCTCTTATCTTAGCCTCCATAGATAAACTCGTCTTTCCCAAACCCTAGCCTTCCCTTTTGCGTATTTAAGCTCATTTGTGTGTTCTTGAGTGCTTTAAGAGGGAATCTTTGCATCAAAGAGTTGAAGGAAGAGACCAAGCTTGTAGATATGAAGTTAGCTCGTGCTCAAGAAGTTCCAGAAGGTATAAAGTTCCAAACTTTATGCTTATATGATTAGATCTCTCCATTTGCTTTAAAAGACCCATTTCTTGTCCCAAAAAACACAAGTTGGTGCATGTTGTGTTTTGGACAAAAATGGTTGTCCTTCTGGGCTCTTGAAGGGACCTTGAATGAGAAAAATGAGGTCCTATAAAATGAATGTGTCCCATTCATGGAAAATAAGGTCCTAATGGATTAAGACCAAACATTAAGAACTTTATGGACGTCCAAAGTGATAAAGTTCACGACTTTATGAATCCTAGGCATGATAGGTCTCTGGATTTGAAGTTTGGGCTTAAGTGCTTAAGCCATTAAGCGCTTAATGAGGTTTTGACAAGTTGTCTGGTATGTCCAGCGTAAATCCAGTACGCCTAGCGTACTAGGTCAACCACCCCAATGGTGGTCAACGATGGGATGAGTACGCCCCGCGTACGTCCTTTGTTGGGATTTTGACAAATGGGCTTCGGGTGTTAGGTTGTTTATGGACTAAATGGAATTGGTCCTTTGCTGGACTTTTTAAATAAAATAATTTGGGCCAGGTAGTGATAGTGGATCATGAGGCTGGGCCAGATTAGGAGGTTGGGCTCAATTTGGTAAATTGGGCCGATAATGGGCTTTTATATGGACCTTCAAGTCAAGTATTGGGTATCTGGGCCTTGGCCCAATAACATGAGTGAACTTAATGAATGGTGTGGACATTTAATCATGAAGGTTATTTTGGGTGTTAATTTTAGTGTTTGGTGTGTAATAGTTTGGGATTTCCGGTGAGACAGCAATCGGAGATTTGCAGTATTTCAGCACTACTAGTGAGGTGAGTTATCCTCACTTTATCAATAGGGTCTAAAGAACCAAGGCCGGCCCTTATGGATTGTATCTTGCTATGGCATGATATGTTTATTGGTTGGTGTCCTAGTAGTTAGGATGAGTTTATGTTATGCTTAGCGACCTGGTTAGGTCTATGTCCTTGTTATAGGGCGGTATTATGCAATATGCTAGTATGATCGGTTAGACTGGTATCTTGATAGACATGATGGTATTATGTGTTATGTGGTATGGTCTGTTTTGATCAATTGTTTTCTATAGACTGTTATGTGATTATCTGTTATATATGTGCTCATGTTTGTTTGGTGGTTAAGGCTTATCTACTTTTTGTGGAGGCCAATAGACATGGGCCTTCCAACCTGTTGGTTGTAGGCTGTGAGTATTCCATCTCGAGGATGATTGGACTCATAGTATGTGGGTATTCCAACCTGTTGGTTGTGCGCCAGGGGTATTCCAACCCGATGGTTGACTGGACCCATAGTATGTTGTTTGTGATTGTATGTATATTATCGTGGGTATGGGTATTTTGGGGGTAGCTCACTAAGCTTTCGGGTTTACAGTTTCAGTTTGTTGTCTCAGGTACCTCTGGTGATCGTGGAAAGGCGAAGGCATGATCATACCGTTCCTCCTACTGCAATGTAACGCCCGTAGATTAGGGCTAGTCAATTTAGAGACGATAAGCATCAAAAATGACTTTTTGATGGAAGATTATTTAGAAGGATTAATCTTACCCAAGTTGTAGTATATGTCACAAGGTTTCCGTGCATATAAAGAACGCCAAAATCCGAGTTATAACGAAGAAGTTATGACCTGTCGAAGTTTCGCGACAGAACCGGCACGAGCTAGCGCGACCCAGCGCGACGTAAATAGTGAATTTAAGGTTGATAGATATCTATCCTTAGTGATCTAAATGATAATTGAAGATCTCATCGATAGTAGTGCAACGACGGAAAGACAGATGAAAACGGACGTCAGACGAAGAAGTTACGAGTTCATAACGAAGTTTTCCTGTCGCGGCCTACTAAAAATAATATATAAGTAATATAATTATTAAAAATAAAGTCAAAATTAGCCAATGGAGTCTAAACGAGAGTTGTAGAGCATAATCTCACCTTCGCAGCGATATAAAGAACGTCGAAAACGGAGTTCGTATGCGAAAGTTATGAATTTCTGAAGTTCGGGGCGCGAAACCCCAAAACTGTCAGAGACCACGACGTGGCAAGCAGTGCCACAACGTGGCAAGCAGTGCCACGACGTGGCAAGTCTCCTGACACCTCCGGGGGGCCCCCAGATGCAACTTGGGATGACGCCTGCAGTGACGATCAAGCCCACGACGTGGAAAAAGGTTGCCACGACGTGGCAAGGGCCAAATTTGCCCTATAAATAGATTTGAAGGGCCAACCGTTTAGGGTTGCTATTTTCTCTCTTCTCTCTCCCGTTTTACCTCGATTTGCATGCTAGAAGTACCCGAAGCCCCGGTAATATCCCCGAGACCCGAAGCAAGTCCCGAAGCCCGAAGATCCCAAGAAGTGCGATTCCCGAGCCGAAGCTCTGCCCGCGAGAAGTTCGATTTTTGTAGAGATCTTCCAGATCTGCTGAGGATTTCTACTTCTGCAAGCCGTAGTGTTGTCCGATCATCTTCTGATCAAGTGAGTGTATAGTCCCTTTCATAACACGATTTTAATACAAGTATTGTGTGAATGTATTAAGTATATGTTTTGGGTGAGTATGTGATCACTTTCTTCTAACATATATATATATATATATATATATATATATATATATATATTAAGTATTTGCTACGAAATACGTGCTATGTGTTTATATATTGTTGTTTATTTGAGATGAGTGTGGAATGGATGTTTTATATAGGTGTTAAATGAGTTAATCTGTGTATGTATTTTATATCTACAAATATGTTGGGTAGAACATGGGTAGATGAATTAGATGATGTGTGATGATAATTAAGTGATGAGAAATAGGTGATGATAATTAGGTGATGATAATTAGGTGATGAGAGATAGGTGATGATAGTTAGGTGATGATAATTAGGTGATGATAGATAGGTTATGATAAATAGGTGATGTGAGATGAGAGGAGATACCATAACCTTTACCGGCGATGTGGCAATTTGGCGATGTAGTCATCTACCAGAGTATAGATGGCGACCACGGACTATTCTAGATGACTCCGTGGAAAACACCAGCAGGCTCATAACCTATAAGTGATGAATTACGAGTTCAGGCGATGTTGTAACTACGTATTCATGCAATGATACTCTAACCCTTACTATGAATTACGAGTCCAGGTGATGTTGTGGCTGCGTATTCATGCGATGATAGTCTAACCCTTACTATGAATTATGAGTCCAGGCGATGTTGTGGCTGCGTATTCATGCGATGATCCATAGGAAAAAGTCCTTAGGAACAAACATATAAGGAAATGTGATGTAAGGAGATGAGAGGTAAATACGATGTAGGAGATGACCCTTAGGATAATTCCTTAGGGAAGGTACTTAAGAATAAATGAAGATAATGGGGATGGGTAATTGGGTTGATTGTTTGATGATTATATATATATGTGATATAATATTGTGGGTTGAAAACCCTATATGCTCACCAGGCTCCCAAGCCTGACCCACTCAGTTTAATTGTATCACAGGTATCGATATGAAGCTGCTTTGCACTGAGAGATTAAAGGAGATGTAAATCACTAGAGTAAATGAATGTATGTTCTGTTTATGCTTATGTGTCTGTATCGGAACATGACATCCCGAGGTTTTATTATTTAAATGAAAATACATTCTCTTTGAGAAATGTTTTGGTAAGTTTTTTATCATATCTTGTTTTGGGAACAAATTCCGCAACTGTTTTCTTTAAACGAATACTCTGATTTATAAAACAAAGCATAAACAAATCGGTCTTTTCTGGCCGTGAAATTGGGGATGTCACAGTTGGTATCAGAGCATTAGTTTAAGCGAACTAGGAAATTGTAGGAAATTTCTAGACTTAAACTTAGAATGCTAAGTAATGATTGGGAAGAGTGTGTCTAATATATGTTAGGTAGTACACCTAAATTGACACAAGCACTAGTTTATTTTAGGAGTGATGCCTAAAATGCTTTTATGTGCTAAATGTTATATGTTTCCATATATGATATTATTTGTTCGGATCTATGGTCTGTTGCCGACCGGATCTGGAAACCTTATGTGTGTAGGATTCTAAGCGTACGTCTACGATATTAGAACTAGCATGTAAACGTTTCGGAGTGATAAGGATGATTTGAATATCTATCGTGAATAAGGATCTAATTTCACCTTATTCGGTGTATAGATCAAAAATGACAAGAACCAGGAGTGGAGCTGGAAACGTGAACGAAAATAGGAATCAACCACCTGTGGTTGAGCGAGTGGCTGTTGTACTAGCAACACCTGAACAAATTACAATGGCTGGAGTGCGAACCATGATTCAAGCCATGATGGCTGAACAAAAGGAGGAAATGAGACAATTGTTGCTGAACAACAGGAGTGAACCCTCAATACCAGTTGAACAGCCTGAGCTGAATGAGGGGCAGTCAGAAGAAGGGAACTATAGTGGGACCATTGGTCAAGCCAACCCACCAATAGTTCGCCGAAACAATCAAGATGGAGACAATGATGGACGTGGATGCAAGTACAAGGATTTCATGGCATCCAAACCACCATGTCTTTCTGGGAGCCCGACACCGGTGCAAGTCATGGACTGGATCTCCGAGATGGAGACACTGTTTGAAAGTTGCGAGTGTAGCAACAGACAGAAGACCGCTCTTGCAATCCCTCTATTAAAATCTGGAGTACTGAGCTGGTGGAAGTTACTGGCCGGTTCAATGCCCAAGGGGGAGGCAAGCAAGATGTCTTGGGAAGAGTTCGTGGAGCAAATGAAAATGCAATACTGCTCTGAGCAGGATCTTCTGGAAATCAACAATGAGTTCCAGAATTTAAAGAAGGGAAAATTGAGCTTCACTGAATACGCTACAAGCTTTACGGAGAAGATGAAGCTTATTCCATACCTAATTCCAACTGAACTTTCCAAGGTCAACAAGTTTGCCAATGGATTACCAGCGGACTTTGGTCCGATAGTCAAGCAAGCAACCACTCTGAAAGCCGCCATCTGGGCAGCCAAGAATGTTGAGACCCAAATAAGGGAAAAGGGTCTAGAGAGAGTTGAAGTTGGAGGGAAAAGGAAACACGAGGGATCTTCAATGATCGACAAAGAAACCAAACTCTCGAAATCCGGAGGAAAAGATGAAACCAAGTGGTGTGAAAAGTGCAAGAAGAAGCACTTTGGAAGATGTGATGGGGAAGTGACCTGCTATAAGTGTGGTAGGACTGGTCATTATTCCAGAGATTGTACGTTCGACAATAGGAAGTGTTACGAATGTGGAGATGGTGGTCATATTTCGAAGAACTGCCCAAAGAAGGACAAAGCTGCAAAGAAAAACGTACCGCCACAGCCAAGGGCATTCCACATGATCCTTGATGAAGCGAATCAAGGATGAGGATTTTATATCCAAAGATCAAGTTATGAAGTAGCAATGCGAATAGTAACTTTAAGGGGGAGAATGTTGAGGTTGCAAAGTTATTCATTCATGACTTTGTAAATGTTTGACTTTTGTAAAACCCACTTGCATGTGGTGCTTTAGCCTTTAGACCCATTTACATGTTAGAGTGAGAGAGAGACATGTAAACACCTCTATAAATAGTGGGTTCATACCACTTGTAGAGGTGTGCTTGAGAGATGTAGAAGTGAGTGTGTAAGTGTGTGTTAATTATGTAGTCTAGATCTAGTCCTTTTTTGTAACACCATATACATTCAATATATCTCTTAAACACCCAAATCACCATGTTCAATTGTGCAACCTTTAATTCCGCATGCCAAACCATGTTCTTTGTCACTACAATTGGTATCAGAGCTTGGTTTTCACGATCAACGTGACTTTTGAAGAACGATTCTCGGTTTGGCAATTTTTGTCACAATTTTGAGCAATTTTGGTGAGTCTCTCTCTATGATCTCTCGTAATATTTGATTCATGCGTTATGTTTTTTATTTGTGATCATTTGACTCGTTGGATCTAAATTTTTGTTGAAAAACCCATTTGTTGTGATCCAATAATTTTTTTTTTGATCAATGTCCGATCCAATCTCATATTTGTTGGTTCGATTTGATTTTCAATTTACAATCATTCACTTGAATCAAAAGTTGATCCAAAAACAAATCAAAATCTTGAGTTTATTAATGTTCATATTCAACTTTGAGCCCAATCCTTGATCTGTTACTGTTCATCAAGCACGATGTAGTCCAAAATACTTCATTTGCTCTATTTCGTGATTTGTTCAGATTGATAAGCCCAATATGTTGTTTAATCTGATAGTAAAATGATATAAGCCCAATATCTCATCCAAATCAGTTCTATTTCTTCAAAATATAGATCAAGCTTGCTTCGTTCGTTTTGCGCTTCAGATAGTTGTACGATTTCGATTCGTCTGATCATAAATCGTATTTTGTTTCCATGTTCTTGAGTCTCGTTTTCTTCTCATCATTCTTAACACTCGATTAGTTTTGATTGTTGAAATGAACTTGTGAATCGATTCAATATATTAAGTTTTATCACAGAAATCGATAATGATCAAGTTAGAGTGAAGAATTTCGAATTTGATTTCTTGATTTGAATAAAATTGATCAAGAACACATGATTCGTGATGAAGAACAGTGATAAAATCACAGTTTGATCTAAAAATTAGCCATTAGATTCATCGATTTCTTGTTTATGGCTTGTTGACTCTAAAAGTCAAACGGTGAAAAAGCTGCGATTTAAGTGTTGATTCGATGAAATTGAGGCTGAAATGTGTTAATACAAGTTGTATTTGGGATGAAAATGTCGAAATCAAGTTCAATTTAGAGATTGATTTCGCATTTGAATAAGTTGTATTTGTGATGAATGAATACTGTGACGAACGAATGAAACGAGAAAGAACGACTTGAGAACGAACAGATGATATCGTTTGGGTTCTTGAATGAAGAGCAAAATCGATTTTGGAAATCGATTTTGAGATGTTCGCAAGTTGATGGGTCTGTAAGATCAATAGTCGATGGGTTGGGGATAAACAACGAACTGGGAAGAACTGGTTTTGGATATCGTTTGAGTGATAAAAACAAAGAGTATTTGATTTTAGTTTGAAGAACAGGAAGAACGAATTTTTAAGAACGAATTTCTTGAAAACGAACGAAGCCATGAAAAATGTTTGCAGATAGTCGACTTGGAAGATGATGTTTGCAAGTCTAATTTTTGCGAGTTCGATGTTTGGGAACGATGGAAAATTTGATTCGCATATAAATTTTTTTTGGTTCGCATCTGTAAAGAAGGTTTAGTTCGCATTTGGAGCAGATTACATATAACAGAAAAATTGTTTGCATTTGGTGTTTGGTTTTGGAATCAAAATGCGAATTTATTTCATTATGATTCGCATTTTGGTGATTGAAACATGCGAAGGGATGCGAAGAAACAATTGTAGAAAATGCGAAGTAAAGAATGCGAAGTCTGTGATTTGGGAAAGCTCTTACAGTAAAATGCGAATTGGGGAAGAAACACACGTATTTCACATTTGGTCCCTGCTCTTTTCAAGAAATAACAAAAGCTGACCAACTTCGCAAATTTGAAGCACATGCAGAAATTGTCAAAACGAATGCCTGTAGTTTCGCATTTTTGACAGTTTGTACCCAACTTCGCAAATGGGGTCATAAAATGCTGAAATTGCAGAATTTTCAAATATTGTCCCTGCAGTTTGTGCAAATTGACGCTTTCTACCCAACTTTGGAAAAGGGGGAGAGTTTTGCATATTTTGTTGTTTTTGGCGCAACGGGTCACTGCAGAATTTTGAAATTGACGATTTCTACCCATTTTTGAGAAACTTTGTCAAAGGCAATCCGTGAACGAAGCTAAAAATTCAATATTTTTTGGATTTTTCGGATTGAAGCACAAAGTTTATGCCACATGTTAAGGGGGAGTTTTAACATGAAAAATTCCGAATAGAGCACGTTCTTTTTCCTTTGGAGTTTTATAATCAAATTTTGATTATAAAAAGGGGGAGAAGTTTTATATGGAAATTCGAACTTGAATTTTTCATATTACGCGGATTTGAAGACTGAAGTGATCTTGAAGTTTTTAAAGCCTACGAGATGATGCAATTGGAAGTTCAGAAGTGATGTATTCGAAATGGGTTTGGTTTATTGAAGATTTTTGGGGTGTGTTTTTATGCGCAACTTTGGGTGATTATTTGGAGTTTGGGATACTCTTGATCATTCGTTGCTGCTCGGATTGTATGGTTTCACATCCTAGAGCCCAAATTGAAGAATCATGGAAGAATTGAAGATTGAAGTTCGTTTCGACATGTGTCACCTTTGAGGCTCGAATCGTGTAGTGCTTGATTTTGGAAGAATTGAAGTGGGTCATTCATTCCTAACTTTGAGGGGGAGAATGTTGGGGTGCAAAGTTATTCATTCATGACTTTGTAAATGTTTGACTTGTATTGACCCACTTGCATGTGGAGTATTAGCCTTGTGACACATGAGAGATAGAGAGTGAGAGAGAGACATGTAAACACCTCTATAAATAGTGGGTTCATACCACTTGTAGAGGTGTGCTTGAGAGATGTAGAAGTGAGTGTGTAAGTGTGTGTTAATTATGTAGTCTAGATCTAGTCCTTTTTTGTAACACCATATACATTCAATATATCTCTTAAACACCCAAATCACCATGTTCAATTGTGCAAGCTTTAATTCCGCATGTCAAACCATGTTCTTTGTCACTACATTAGAGGCATAGTATAGGGTGAACTTGAACTTTTGTGTAATCGTTTCAAGATTTAATATAAACCCTGGTTTTCTTATCTGATGTGATTGTGTGATTTCGTATGGTGACTTGGTTGACTGTGAGACAATACTTGGTACAAGTATGAGTAGGTGTGAATAGTAGTAGAGATCTATACTACTGGAAGCACAGGACTCACGCTTGGATCAGGGAATGTCGCAAGGTTACCAAGAAACTAGTAATTGATTCTGTTTTATTCATGTATGTCATTACCATTGTTTCGGTAATGACTAGTAAGACGGTTGTTATTCTGACCCTAGAGGTCATGACAAATTGAGTCCGACTGCAATGAGTTTGTTACGTGGTTCTGAGAACCGAGTTCGATGTAGCATCTGACTTAAGTCAGAAGATTGAAATCAATGTGATGGATAGCATTGCGCTCGTTGTTAAAGAAGTTAGTAGCTAGAAATGCTACATGCTAAAATGTGATTATATCACGTTAGAATATGAAGGAGGAATAATCCATTATGGAATTTGACTCTAAGAGACTTGAGTCTAAGCGTTGTATCATACGATGAGAGGTCATTAGAACATGACCCATTGATCTGTTACAATATATAAGGGGAAGTACTTATCCTAAAAAGAAGAAGGAGTCCTCAAAAAGGATTTATTTTGTAACTCAAAGGTTACGATTGAAAGTCCAACATAGTACGAATAGTAGATGCGGGATTGAGCAACAAGGTTATTACTTAGGATGGAGAGATAACTTATGGAGTCAGTATATGAATCCTATTTCGTTGATGATTCCAGAACGTAATCATCCTAAGGGGGAGATAATTGTAACGCCCGTAGATTAGGGCTAGTCAATTTAGAGACGATAAGCATCAAAAATGACTTTTTGATGGAAGATTATTTAGAAGGATTAATCTTAACCAAGTTTTAGTATATGTCACAAGGTTTCCGTGCATATAAAGAACGCCAAAATCCGAGTTATAACGAAGAAGTTATGACCTGTCGAAGTTTCGCGACAGAACCGGCACGAGCTAGCGTGACCCAGCGCGACGTAAATAGTGAATTTAAGGTTGATAGATATCTATCCTTAGTGATCTAAATGAGAATTGAAGATCTCATCGATAGTAGTGCAACGACGGAAAGACAGACGAAAACGGACGTCAGACGAAGAAGTTACGAGTTCATAACGGAGTTTTCCTGTCCCGGCCTACTAAAAATAATATATAAGTAATATAATTATAATATATTAAAAATAAAGTCAAAATTAGCCAATGGAGTCTAAACTAGAGTTGTAGAGCATAATCTCACCTTCACGGCGATATAAAGAACGTCGAAAACGGAGTTCGTATGCGAAAGTTATGAATTTCTGAAGTTCGGGGCGCGAAACCCCAAAACTGTCAGAGACCACGACGTGGCAAGCAGTGCCACGACGTGGCAAGTCTCCTGACACCTCCGGGGGGCCCCCAGATGCAACTTGGGATGACGCATGCAGTGACGACCAAGGCCACGACGTGGAAAAAGGTTGCCACGACGTGGCAAGGGCCAAATTTGCCCTATAAATAGTTTTGAAGGGCCAGCCGTTTAGGGTTGCTATTTTCTCTTTTCTCTCTCCCATTTTACCTCGATTTGCGTGCTAGAAGTACCCCGAAGCCCCGGTAATATCCCCGAGACCCGAAGCAAGTCCCGAAGCCCGAAGATCCCGAGAAGTGCGATTCCCGAGCCGAAGCTCTGCCCGCGAGAAGTTCGATTTTTGTAGAGATCTTCCAGATCTGCTAAGGATTTCTACTTCTGCAAGCCGTAGTGTTGTCCGATCATCTTCTGATCAAGTGAGTGTATAGTCCCTTTCATAACACGATTTTAATACAAGTATTGTGTGAATGTATTAAGTATATGTTTTGGGTGAGTATGTGATCACTTTCTTCTAACATATATATATATATATATATATATATATATATATATATATATATATATATATTAAGTATTTGCTACGAAATACGTGCTATGTGTTTATATATTGTTGTTTATTTGAGATGAGTGTGGAATGGATGTTTTATATAGGTGTTAAATGAGTTAATCCTGTGTATGTATTTTATATCTACAAATATGTTGGGTAGAACATGGGTAGATGAATTAGATGATGTGTGATGATAATTAAGTGATGAGAAATAGGTGATGATAATTAGGTGATGAGAAATAGGTGATGATAATTAGGTGATGAGAGATAGGTGATGATAGTTAGGTGATGATAATTAGGTGATGATATATAGGTTATGATAAATAGGTGAGATGTGAGATGAGAGGAGATACCATAACCTTTACCGGCGATGTGGCAATTTGGCGATGTAGTCATCTACCAGAGTATAGATGGCGACCACGGACTATTCTAGATGACTCCGTGGAAAACACCAGCAGGCTCATAACCTGTAAGTGATGAATTACGAGTTCAGGCGATGTTGTATCTACGTATTCATGCAATGATACTCTAACCCTTACTATGAATTACGAGTCCAGGCGATGTTGTGGCTGCGTATTCATGCGATGATAGTCTATCCCTTACTATGAATTACGAGTCCAGGCGATGTTGTGGCTGCGTATTCATGCGATGATTGTTAGGAAAAAGTCCTTAGGAACAAACATATAAGGAAATGTGATGTAAGGAGATGAGAGGTAAATACGATAGGAGATGACCCTTAGGATAATTCCTTAGGGAAGGTACTTAAGAATAAACGAAGATAATGGGGATGGGTAATTGGGTTGATTGTTTGAATATATATATATATATATATATATATATATATATATATATATATATATATATATATGTGATATAATATTGTGGGTTGAAAACCCTATATGCTCACCAGGCTCCCAAGCCTGACCCACTCAGTTTAATTGTATCATAGGTATCGATATGAAGCTGCTTTGCACTGAGAGATTAAAGGAGATGTAAATCACTAGAGTAAATGAATGTATGTTCTGTTTATGCTTATGTGTCTGTATCGGAACATGACATCCCGAGGTTTTATTATTTAAATGAAAATACATTCTCTTTGAGAAATGTTTTGATAAGTTTTTTATCATATCTTGTTTTGGGAACAAATTCCGCAACTGTTTTCTTTAAACGAATACTCTGATTTATAAAACAAAGCATAAACAAATCGGTCTTTTCTGGCCGTGAAATTGGGGATGTCAGATGCAATGATTTCATGATTTGATACTAGGACACTCTGATATTTATTATTTTGAAAACAAATTATGTAATGTTAAATGGTTTTAACTGTTTTGGAAAAGTTTAAATTTGACATTATTTTTATAGATCTTACAACAATTTTTCCCACCATCCAAAGTTTCCATGTTGAGGAAGGTTATTGAAAATTTCGAGCAACAAGCGGGAGAGTTATTGTATGAGGCATGGGAGCGATACAAAGGTTTGTTGAGGAATTATCCTGAAAATGATCTAAATATGCAACAAGAAGTCTTGACTTTCTATGATGGGGTAAACATCACAACTAGGAAACTCCTTGATTCTCAAAAGGAGCTCACAAAGAAAGCACCAGCCGTAATCAAGGAGCTAATCGAGGAATTTTCCAAACATTCAAGAGAATACCATAACCCTCGACAAGATGTGACTTGGGGAATCGTGAATTCTGCTTCACATGACATGGTGGCGGTCTTAGCAATGTTACATAACATGGATAGGAGGATGACTAAAATGAATCAAACAATCAATGCTATATGAGTGGGGTGTGAAAACTATAACATGTCACATCTAACCAAAGACTGTGAACTTGATGAAAATGGAAACTGAAAGGCTCAAGCTAGTTATTCGAGTTGTGATCGATATGATGAAGCTTGGAGAAAGCCCAAAAAGAAGTGGTTACCTTATGATGAGTACAAGAAATCCAAGGAAGAGAAGTATGAACAAAAAGGAAGAGGCTTTTACCAAAAAGAGGAACCGGCTCCCGAACAGAAAGCCGATTTCGAGACAATACTTGCTCATTTTGCTACTACATCAAAGAAGAGACATGAAGATATTGAAGCAATACTTAGAACTCATCAAGTTGCAATCAAGAACATTAAGCAACAAATCAGGAAACTATCCAAGCAATTCAACGAAAGATTATTGGGCACACTTCCAGGAAACACTAAACAAAACCCGAGAGGAGCTCACATCTAGGATATTACATCTAGAAGTGGTAAAATTGTTACCCATTTGAATCCTATTAACAGCAATAACCTGGATGATGAGAAGGAAAGGCGAGAAGCAAGTGAAGAAAAAGATGTTGAGCAGTTAGAACGATGTGATGAAGACACCACGATGTGGCGAGCACCTGAAAACAAAGTTGTTGAACCCATTAAGCCATGCCACCCACCGCTCCCATTCCCAGTAGAGCAAGACTATATAAAAATGCTGAAGACTACTAGAAGTTTCTAGAGCACATTAAATCCCTTCCCATTCATTGAAGCCTTAGCTCAAATTCCAAAGTATGCAAAGTTCCTTAAGGATTTCCTAACAAACCTAAAGAAAATGGGAGAGGTATCTAAAGTAGTACTAAATGAAACATGCTAAGCTGCTATGTTGAACATGCTACCAAAGAAGATGGGTAATTCGGGAAGCTTAACACTTCTATGCCAATTCGGGAATCTAGCCACAAGCCACAGTCTAGCCGATTCGAGAGCAAGTGTCAACTTAATGCCCAATTCATTCTTCAAGAAACTTCACCTCTCAGAACCAAGACCAATACGAATGGCCATCCACTTAGCAAACAAAACGGTGACCTTTCCAATAGGAATTTGTGAAAATTTATTACTTAAAATTGACACGTTTGTTTTTCCCTTAGATTTCATTGTTGTAGACATAGAGGAAGATGAACAAGTACCAATTATTCTTGAAAGTCCATTTTTGAGCACCGCCCGAGCTTTGGTTGACATAAGAGAATCTAAACTCACTCTTCGAGTTGGAGAAGAAGATGTAACTTTGGGGTTAATAAAGCAATAAAACATTCAAGAATAAGTGATCATATGACTTTCTCGGTAGATGTGTTCGATGAAATTTTGGAGAAAGAGCTTGGAGGATGGAAGGAAAAGGAAGCTCAGGGTTACATGGTGCTATAAGAAGTAGATTTTGATGTTGAACATGAGTTGCAAGAAATAGAGAAGCTACTAGAAGAGAGTGAGTACAATGAATTGAAAAAAGCAAGTAAAGACCCACCAGGACGTGGTGATGACACCACGACATGGCAATCTGAATTTACTCGATCAAATTAAAAAAAAAACTTTGACACCACGAAGTGGAAAGATGCCCACGTCGTGGTCACTAAACAAGAACCGAAAATCAATTTAAAAGATTTTCCCGAAAATCTGGAGTATGCATTCTTAGAAGAAAATGAACAAAAGCGAGTCATCATAGCAGCTGATCTCACACAACATGAAAAGGAAAACCTTGTTGAAGTACTCAAGAAATGAAAGAATGCCATCACATGGATGATTACTGATATCAAGGGAATTAGTCCCTCATATTGTTTACATCAAATCAATTTAGAAGAGGGAGCTAAACCAGTGATGCAACGCCAAATGAGATTAAACCCGAACATGCTAGAAGTAGTGAAGAAAGAGGTAGTCATGTCGAGATTATTTACTAAATATCGAATAGCCACTGGGTGGATGTGGTGCACGTGGTACCTAAGAAAGGAGGCATGACGGTGGTGACAAACGAAGAGATTGAGCTTATTCCACTGAGAACGGTAACCGGTTGGCGTGTGTGCATCGATTATCAAAAGCTAAACGATGCTACATGCAAGGACCATTTTCCTTTATCATTTATTGATCAAATGTTTGAAAGATTATCTGGTCACCTTCATTACTGCTTTTTAGATGGTTTTTCTGGATACTTTCAAATGTCTATTGATCCTCAAGACCAAGAAAATACTACGTTCACTTGACCAAGCGGGACCTTTGCTTGTCACTGGATATCATTCGGGTTATGCAACGCACCAACCACGTTCTAAATATGCATGATGGCTATTTTTCATGATATGGTTGAAAAGTTCATGGAAGTCTTCATGGACGATATTTCTGTTTGTTGGGTCCTCTTTTGATGATTGCTTATCCAACCTAGATTTGATGCTTGCAAGATGTGAAAGACCAACTTGGTCTTAAATTGGGAGAAGCGCCATTTCATGGTCAAAGAAGGGATTGTTTTGGGACATAAAGTCTCCAAATTGGGGATAGAGGTGGACCATGCAAAGGTTGACACTATAACTAAATTACCACCGATTCATAAAGGATTTCTCAAAAATTACAAGGCCATTAACCCAAATTCTTTTGAAATATGCCACATTCTACTTCTCAAACGAATGTCTTGAAGCCTTCTAATTATTTAAAGGGAAATTAACCAATATCCCGATCATGATTGCCCCGAATTGGAACCTCCCATTTGAGCTCATGTGGGATGCTAGTGATTTTGCGGTAGGAGTCGTCCTTGGACAAAGGGTTAATAAGAATTTTCTGTTGGATTAGTGTCTAAGTCCATAACTATTTTGGTATGTACTTGACCCGATTATGAGCATGGTCCTTTTGGGTTGCCTTCACCATAGCAATATGTAGGATGATTTAAGGAGAGAAAGGTTTAAATATGATTTATTAATATATTATGAGAATAATATATTAAAGGGGAAATCATATTGTTTAATTAATATTAGTCAAGAATTAATTGTTAATTAATTTTGTGGCTAAAAGAGATTAATTAAACTTAGGGGACTGAAGTTGTAATTATAATATAATTATAATTGGGCTATGGATCACCTAATAATATATAGGTTGGACGAATTCTATGGGAAGCCCATTAGAAATCGTCCAAGGGATATGTTTAAGGAGTCCATGGGCTGCTTAGGGCCTAAGCAGTCAAATTAGGGTTTCCTAGTTGTAAACCCTAATAGCCTACATGTATATAAAGGGCCCCTATGCCCCAAAAACGTGGACAAGTCTTCCATTAGGGTTTCCAGCCGTTTTTTGGCAGCCTCTCTTCTTCTCCTCTTCATCCAAGTTGTATATGGTGTTTGTGACTCCATTAGAGGTGCAGCACTTGAGGCACTAAGCTTTCTAAGGCCAATTCAAGCAAGGAATTGATTGTTATTGCTATATAACAATCAAAGGTAATTCTATAAACCCTAATTCAGTTTCTAATTTGTTAGATCTAAGTTTGTTAGTCTTGGATTCAAAGCATGTGCAATAGAGAAACCTAGATCCAAGCATTAGGGTTTGTATGAGCACATAGGATTGTTCTTATGCCTAAAACTCATCAGTGGTATCAGAGCCTTGATTGGTTTCAGTTGTATGTGATGCTTAACTGCTTTATTTGATGAAAAATGTTTTTTGGCCTCTGCCCAACCTGACTCGACGAGTCAGTGGATGAACTCGGCGAGTCAGGCTGACTCGGCGAGTCCAGTCCCTGACTCGGCGAGTCCAGGGGTCAGACAGAGGGATTTTCGGGTTTTTGCTGCTGTTTTGACTTGGAGTTGATACCTAATTCGTTTTTTGAAGTTAAAATCCGATTTTTATCTTAAATTAGTGATTATCCTTGCCAAAACAATAGATAATTTCAAATCTTTTAAATAATAGTTTGTTTATATGATAAATATGGATTATTTCAAATTATTTGGTAATTATCTAATGACTAAAATAAGATTAGGTCAAATATAGATAATTGTGAAATTAATTGTTTAATTTGAATTATTTGTTATTTGATCCCTTATGTTTTGAAATGTTTCAAAACTTGCCCTCAAGTTTTTTTTTTTAGAGTTTAAAAGTTAATTAAAAGGTTAATTTTGAAATGTGAAATTCTAAAACCCTAGTATTTTGAAAAGTTCAAATCACACCCTTATGGTTTATTAATTAATTAAAGTGTATAATTAAAAGTGATTTAATAAACCCATAAAGTTTTGGTTTATATTTAATTAAATTATAAGCATAATTTTACTAAATTAAACCACCTAGTGTTTTAAAAGTGTAATATACACCCTATACTATATATAACATTAAAAGTCTAATATTATATATGTATGAGTAAACAGTCAGTCTTACCATTAGTAGGCCTCATTCACGAAGCTGGTCTATAAGGGGTGTTTAAGGAAATTGCCTATAAAATGGCGATTAAATGGGTATCCACTCTTACCCACCGCACTCTTGACTAGTGGAGGGTCGTTAGCCAAACGGGTAGGATAGGACAGAAACCTTCCATTATAAGTATAATGAAGTACAAAGTAACTAAATGCTTTTACAAATTCCCAAATCATAGTTACTTTAGGAAAAATGTGAAATTGTATGCTAACCCATGGAATTACACTTCTTACCCTTGTCAAACGTTAGTGGAGCGTGTGTGGTTAACCGGCACACTAATTTGGGGATGACATTGGTGGCGAAGGGTTGCTCGATGCTTATCATAGATCAATGGAGCATGTGTGGCTAACCGGCACATTGATTAGATGATTGTAGCATTGGGCACACCACGTGATTCGTATGGTTATTCACACCTTGTTTGTGATCCTCGGCATCCCAGTCACAAATAGTAGGGCATAATTGAGATTAAACATGCCATTGAAAAGTTCAATGAATCTCAAAAGATCTAGGAGTTTCAATTCATTTAAAACTTAAACTTCCTTTTCGTTTTTCATGGTGGAAATTGGTAAATCGTCATTTACCTACCTTCAGATATTCTGCAACTAGATTACGACATCCCTCTTCTAGGTTGTAGAGTATTGTGTTGGATCCTAGCTTGATGTTTCATTTGGGTGTTGCATCAAGAATTCTAATCAACTTAACTTGAATTTTCTCCCGTTTTGTAGATGTCTACATCTTACAATGGTCTTCCCAAATCCTTTGGAACAAGCTTTCCAAATGAAGATGACGTTCCGAGATACGATCAAGGAAATGAGAGTCGTGCTTCACTTCCTCCACCTCTTCCAATTATTCTCCCTGACCCACAAGTTCAAAGGCTTGAAAAGTTTAAGCTCACTCAAGCCCTTTTGGCAAGTAAACACGAAGATGGGAAACCTGTGTGTGCACACGTCTTAGAGATGAAGTCACACATTGATAGGTTAATCATGATGGGTGTCGAGATTTCAAGCGAGTTGGCTGTTGACTTGGTTCTTCAGTCACTTCCTAAATCATATAGTGAGTTCGTTAGAGAGTACTATATGATGGACCACGACGTGACCCTAATTGATCTCACCTATTTGCTAATAGCTGCTGAATCAGCAATGATTTGGCGTGCTGGTCAAGCAAATTTGTCTAGTGAATCAAACTCCCAAACTTCAATGGACACTGGCAACATTGGAAGTCCAGAAAGAACTAAGCCTATGATTGTCCGATGTGTTGTGCCAAAGGAGTCCATTTGCTTTTATTGCCAAGAGAAGGGGCATTGGAGACGAAGCTGCCCTAACTACCTGAAAGATCTAAGAGATGGGAGAGTCAAGATGTATGGCTCTACTCCAGGTAAAATCCATTACCTAACTCTTTTGAGTTCCTATTCTAGATTCTTAATACATGATGTGATAAGATTACATTTTGATGTTTTGTAGGATCGAAGAAAAGAGAGGAAGCTTGAGGGAAGAAGTGAGCTGAATCTAATCATGAAGAAATGGATTTCGATCGCGTTACTTGATGAATGGATTCTTGAGCTACTACTTAGAGTTAGAATAGATTGTTAAGAAATATGTAATAACATAGTTTTTCAATTGAATTGCATTGTAAGGACAAATTTTTTCCGCAATAAAATGAATTTTGACTTTATCTTATTTATTTATCCTTGCAATGGCATGTATGAAAGAATTAATGTTTGAATGTTTCTATTATTAGCAATAATGGATTTGATTCTTAATTGTGTTATTTGTGGAAATGTCAAAAGTTTACCAAATAGGGAGAGTTTCTCATCGCCCAAGTTTCAATTGGACAGAAACTTGGAATCATGCAATGTGCATTGTATGATGAATGAAAAAACTTTCACATTTGGGAAACTTAGACTAATTCTTTGGCAAAGTGTCAATTGAAGGACCAGGAGATCGAGTACGCTAGGTCGTACGTTGATCAAGTCTACCACAAGAGTGACAAAGATATTCGTCATGATTTACTAAAGTTTAGTAAATATGGTTATACTTATAAGATTGAGTATAATTCTGAGTTAACTGAAATAGTTTCAATCAATAGTAGAACGAATAAGAAGAATCAAGAAGGCAGAAAGATAAAAGTTTCTCCATTCTAAGAAGAAGGGAGAGTACCTTTTATTGTGTTTTATGATGAAGTCTTAATGATTAAGAACCATATCTCAATTGATCCTCTAAGTGAGTCTTAGTGCATTTGCATGTCTAAGAAGAGGAATCAAGTATTGTAGAAATGGTTAAATCAATAAGTCAATCATACTTCGTTCCAATATCAAGTCTTAGAGTCAAGATTGTGACATTGAGTGAAAAGTCTTAAGTAGGTTCATAACACTCATCAAATGTGGAATTTGGAAAAAGTTTTCTTATTCTTGCACATTTGAAATTGGTAAGTTGTGCTGTCTTGGATAAGACAAAGACCAACTAGGACCAATTGTGTGAAGTGTTTTGTCTTGATAAGAACTACACTAACTCTTGAATATTTGGTTTGTCAAGAAATGTTTCTTGACAAGAGAATCTTATATATCAAGGAGTCAGTGGGAGTCTTAATGGTCTTGAAAGGTTTCAAGAATAAATCAAGAATAAACCTTATAGATCATCACTAGCACACGACTTGAGGTTTACAACCTGTCGTACTGACATTATCTTGTTTTTGTGCCATTCCAATTGAGTTAGTTGCGTATGTGAGTTCTATGAGTTCTCATTTGAATGAATACTAGAGCCTTAGTCGATATAAAGTACATTGATATGTAAGGACAAGTTACTAAACTACTTGGAAGACATGGTGGGAACTCGTGATACCATAGGGCAAGAAATTAAGATTAAGAAAGTTCAGTCTATATGAGTTTGGATTTGTCGCAAACCTTGGTTTTGGCAAATTCACATGGATAGGAACCCATACACCATAAAATCTAAGTGTCATAAGATTCCCTCCTTCATGAAAATGACTGTGAGGAAATACTTTCACTAAGAGAGGTTTTAAGAAGATAGCAATTGTGAAAATTGTATTCTCACATTCGATTATGGTTACGGCATCCCTTTCCATAGTTCGAATTGTGAGATTTGGCAATTAGTTTGAACATTTGGAACTTAGTAACATAAATTCTAAATTGCTTAAACACACATATGAGCTATCTAAGGTGAAGGTGTATAAGTTTAAGAAGCTTAGATAAAGGCTTATCGAAGCATCTGGTATTAGAAATATGAATTTCAGAAATTCAATAGGCTTTGTTTTCTGGAAGTTCATTTGTTCTCTAAATACATGTCAAAGCTAGTGGGAGCATAAGTGTTATGCTTATATGATAATAATCATCATGATAGTGGGAGCATAAGTGTTATGATTATTATGGCAGGTATTGCAAGTTAGCAATATTAATTATAGAAAAACAAAGATTCAATTTGCAAAGTTGCATGGGTTGAAAAGTTGTTTTGATATAATTAAGGGAGAGAATATTATACTTCGTTTCAAAATCTAAAGCTTAGATTGAGAAATTTTAATATTTTCAGTCAAAGGGTACATTGTGTGTTCTTAAAATTCGATTATGATTACGGCATCCCTCTTCATAGTTCGAATTGTGAGAACATGACACATAAAATATTATGGCAAAAGATTGGTAAAGTATCATATCTTTATGTAAGACATTATGCATCGTGTCCCATACACTTCGGGTATAGGATCGATTGCAAAGGTTATAATACTTTACCATTCTAAAAATTTTCAAATGTCTAGCACATTAAGAGGGAAAAAGGACTAGAATGGATTTTGACTAAAATAATTAAACAACTATCAAAGGACGATCCAAAGTTCACTAAGGATTGGTCGCTTGTGAGTAGTTGGAAGTATGGTATTGAATGGACCATATCGACATTATTATGAATAGATAAGATTCTATTTAGAATGAGTTGTCATATGGAAAATGTGGAAATGTTTCCATATTGGGAGTTGCACATTAAGAATCTATGTCTAGATTAGAAACTTTTATGCAAGAAGGATGTTCAAAGGAATGTACTTTGAATGTGAGACTTCACGTCTATGGAATTGTCTTGTAACAATTTCTAAGAAAGTACTTTGTAATTTCATTAGCCAAGTCTTGGTGACTTTTGTGCTATGACTTTACGAAAGGATCGTTGCGTAAAATGTTAGAATCTAGCATGTTCTAACAGTAGCAAAGAACCTTGTGTTCCTACACTAATGATAAGGATTGGGAATTGTGAAATTAGCATCATTAAAAAGGTTTTTCAATTGATCTATTTCACAAAGTAAGGACCATAGGAAACATAGTGTGCATACGTAGGGAGTAAGTATGAAGGAAGATTGTCATGAATCTGTTTGTAGATTGTCCGAAGTGTTTAGACATAGCACAAGTTTGCTGCAGAGTTCATGAGTGCTTTGATAAGATTAAAGTATTGGATTAAACCCACGCTCACTTGGATCACTTCATGGTTTTATCACGAGTGATTAGTGAGACGATAATATTGTATATTCTTGAAACCGAGACATGTGAGTTGTTATTTGTTGGTCGGTTGCACATTGATAATAAGTAAACGCACTAGTAACTTGGTGTTATAAAACTTATTGTTATGTGTGACTCGATCAATAAATGCAAGCGAGCATTTGAGTCGAAGTTTATCCATTCCTTTTACCCAAAGTGGGATAAAAGCGATATCTGTGGGCCTCTCGATGATTTAATGATGACACCTAAGCGCTTGGCCAAGCCGGGACTAAGTTGATGTGTTCAATTGTAGTCTGTTGTCAGTCGTCATAAATCGGAAGTCGGGAAACAGTATAGAGAGAATGATTGAAACTCATGTCTTTTGTCTATACGATATCTTGAGAATGGAGGAATATATAATCCCTTATCTAGAGGACACGCTATCTGATAAGATCAGAGTTGACAGCGGCTTTTGAAAGCTACGATTGCTGATCAGGTTCTGAAGTCATACGGAAAATAGTTATTAGACTTATCCAAGTGGGAGACTGTTGGATTAGTGTCTAAGTCCATAACTATTTTGGTATGTACTTGACCCGATTATGAGCATGGTCCTTTTGGTTTGCCTTCACCATAGCAATATGTAGGATGATTTAAGGAGAGAAAGGTTTAAATATGATTTATTAATATATTATGAGAATAATATATTAAAGGAGAAATCATATTGTTTAATTAATATTAGTCAAGAATTAATTGTTAATTAATTTTGTGGCTAAAAGAGATTAATTAAACTTAGGGGACTGAAGTTGTAATTATAAGATAATTATAATTGGGCTATGGATCACCTAATAATATATAGGTTGGACGAATTCTATGGGAAGCCCATTAGAAATCGTCCAAGGGATATGTTTAAGGAGTCCATGGGCTGCTTAGGGCCTAAGCAGTCAAATTAGGGTTTCCTAGTTGTAAACCCTAATAGCCTACATGTATATAAAGGGCCCCTATGCCCCAAAAACGTGGACAAGTCTTCCATTAGGGTTTCCAGCCGTTTTTGGGCAACCTCTCTTCTTCTCCTCTTCATCCAAGTTGTATATGGTGTTTGTGACTCCATTAGAGGTGCAGCACTTGAGGCACTAAGCTTTCTAAGGCCAATTCAAGCAAGGAATTGATTGTTATTGCTATATAACAATCAAAGGTAATTCTATAAACCCTAATTCAGTTTGTAATTTGTTAGATCTAAGTTTTTTAGTCTTGGATTCAAAGCATGTGCAATAGAGAAACCTAGATCCAAGCATTAGGGTTTGTATGAGCACATAGGATTGTTCTTATGCCTAAAACTCATCATTTTCAACCTATATATTATGCAAGCAAGACACTAAATTCGGCTCAAGAAAATTATACTACCACCAAAAAAAGAACTTCTTGTTGTTGTTTACGCTTTTGATAAATTCCGCCCTTAGTTTTATCCAAAACTATTGTCTTTACCGACCATTTTGTCCTTAAGTGTCTTTTTGCTAAACATGATGCTAAGCCAAGATTGATATGATGGGTGCTAATCTTGCAAGAGTTTGACATCGATATTAAGGATACAAGGGTATGAAAGATGTGGCAGGTGATCACCTCTCGAGACTAGAAAACCCGGAAATGGAAAAATTAGAAGAACACAACATTGGAGACGATTTTCCCGAAGAATATGTAATGGTAATCAAAGGAGGGAGAGGCCATGGTATGATGATATAGGCAACTATTTGGCTAGTGATTATCTTCCAAAAGGATTGACTCATCAACAAAAGAAGAAATTATTTTTAGAGGTTAAGTACTACTTTTGGGATACACCATACCTTTTCAGAAGTTGCGCGCATGGTATGATAAGAAGATGTATACTCGGGAAGGAAAGTTTGGGAATTTTGAAGCATTTTCATAACGGGCCCACCGGAGGACATCACGGTGCACATTACATGGAAAAGAAAGTATTTGATTCAGGATTCTATTGGCCTACAATTTTCAAAGATGCCACCAAATTTTCAAAGAATGTAATTTGTGCCAACTATCGAGCAACATTTCATCTCGAAAAGAGATGCCCCAAAATAGCATCCGGGTGTGTGAAGTATTTGATGTTTGGGGTATCGATTTTATGGGACCATTTCCAATTTCTCAAGGGAACAAGTACGTACTAGTGATGGTTGACTTTGTCTAAAAATGGGTAGAAGTGTTACAAAAATATGGTGTATCAATGGCTCTAATAAGCGATCAGGGAACTAACTTTGCAAATGAACAACTAGCCAAAGTGTTACAAAAATATGGTTTATACCATTTATTTGAAACACCTTACCATCCGAAAACAAGTGGGCAACCTGACGTCACAAATCAGGCGTTAAAAATAATTTTTGAACAATCGGTTGGTAGAAACAAGGAGTGGTCGACAAAAGATGATGTCTTGTGGCCATTTTGAACCGCCTTTAAAACACCTATTGGTAGTACACCATATAGGTTGGTCTTTGGAAAGAATTGTCATTTTATAGTAGAAATCGAACACAAGGCCTTTTGGGCTTTGAAGACTTGCAATTTTGAATTGGCCAAACTACGAACTAATCGTCTAATGCAAATGAATGCCCTAGAAGAAATTGATAAATGAAGCATACACAAGCTCTTTGATCTAAAAAGACAAAAAAAAACAAATGGCATGATGCAAGGTTGAGAGGACGTAAAGATTTTTAAGAAGGGAAAAAGGTTCTCCTTTTCAACTAAATAATGAAGCTTTTTCCCAAGAAATTACAGATACGATGGGACGGGCCGTTTATTGTGAGACAAGTATTTCCACACGGGGCTATAGAGTTAATTGCAAGAGATGGTACTCCTTTCAAGGTTAATGGACATCAGGTAAAGCATTATGAGGAAGGAATGCCAATTGAGGAAACTGAAGGAAAAATCGTGAAATTTGTAGTAACTGCATCAATGCAGAGCTGGAAGGAGTCCGACTCACGACTCCCCAAAAAGAAGTGCTTGTAGGATACAACCCGTGGTTTAGAGTTTTCATTTTCTTTCCTTTTATTTTATTTTCTTTATTTTCGTTTATTTTCTTATTGTGCTTTATTTTTTTGGATTTTCACTCCTCTAAATTTTTATGTGGATTTTATTGAGAGGGCAAGCATGGAATGAGTGTAAGGTGGAAGTTATTATGGAAACTTTGCCATAAATAAATTATTTTATTTACCATGGCATGGTATAATACACCACAACGTGGTGAATTCACAGAACTCAACATAACATTTTTCAAAAAAACACCACAACGTGGTGACTGTTCGTCATGGTCGATTTTTAGGGTTTTTAACCTAAAAAAGTTAACTTTTCTTTTTTACGATTCATCCTCACTCACAACGTGCTTGGGCTCCCACGAATCCTTCCTCTAATGTTTCTTCCAATTTCGATTTTCTCCAACAAAAAGGTTTGATATTTAAGCATTTTTCGCAGTTAATAATCAAGTATTACTGCATTTATGGCACGAATTCACTGTTATGAACCTTTATTTAGGGTATTTTGTTAGTTAAGGTTCCAAAATTTGATTTAGTTAAGGCTTGATTTTGGTTGTTTTTGCTATGAATCTTACTCTACAACACATATTTCTATGACCTAAGTAAAACCTAGGACTGGATTTGAGTTAAAATGGTATGTATTTGTTTAATTTTAGTACCAATTGTGTGAATTGTTCGTCGATCATGAAGACTCGTCGTGGTCCTCGTCGTGATCAATATTAATTCTGCCTATATTGACTGTTATTCTTTCTAACTCTCAATTGGTTGTTTGGAATGGTGTTCTATGTTTCTTTTTCTAGCTAATGCAGGGTTGGGGTCACCGAAATCAACCAGGGGGTCGTCCCGATTTCCCGTGATACTCTTTCCCGAATGTTGTAGCTCTATAGGTGATGGTTCAATGGAACAAGAATCTAGTTTGGTTGAAAGAAAGGAAGGTGCACATACCTTCAGAAATTAACTGTTGTTGGATGAAAGAGGGGGGCCTGTCGGAGGTGCTTGAAGCGTTTCTAACAAAATCTTTTGATGGGATCCAAGGCAGGTTTGTTTATATGGATTGGAGACGCCTTTTCCACATCCAAGAACCTGTGTACAAAGAACTATGTGTGGAATTTTTAGCTATGGTGCGCTTCCGAAAGAAAAAAGCGTCCATTATAGGAAAAACATCATTTCTTTTGCGTGGGCGGAGAAAGAAGAGAATTAAGTTTGGCGGGATTTTCTATGAGGATAGAGCTCTAACTACCATCCAAGGTCCACAATGAATCATACATTGATTTTATTGCTTAATGTCTCTTTAAATGAAGAATCCAAGGAAGCTAACTATTGGCCCAACATCGTCAATGGTGTATACTAATAAGGGACAACCCAAGAAAGTGAAATTCGATCTCCTCTTCATCGCATCCTGCATCGATTGATTACTATTACTATTAACCAAAGACGGTAGGGGGACAAAGTCCCATGTTTGGATGCCTTTTATATATGGAGCCTCATTTCTACGGGTGTACTTATTGATGTTCCTTGGCATGTGGCTGGTTTTTTAGAAAACCGGGCAAGAAAAAAGCGTCAGGGTCACCTTTGTATGGTGGCATGTTGATCACAAGGTTGGCGAGGTCATTTGGGGGTTCTCTAAAAAGGGGAGGATTTTATGCTAACGATGGAGAATAGTAAACTTTTTAGTCCACTTCTTTATAAACGAGCCAATATTGTGGTGGGAAATGGGTTTGGGAACTTCTCCATTCCAAATGACAACCCAAGAGACTGGTTAGGGAGGAGAGTGAGACAAAGGCCCGGTGATGCGTAAGAAGAACCACCGTGATTCCTATCAAGGATGAGTTGCCAATGGATCCTTAGAATGTTCCTTTGCGCAGTTATCAAGACAACTTGGGTAGAGGTGGTAATTACACTAATATGCATCTCGACATTTTGATGCAACACATGAACATATAACGCCCGAGTGAGTATCCAGTCTCATACCCGTATATCCCGGCATGGGACGAGCTTTGGGCAGAACAACACGGAGGAGTTGGCTCAAGTGGAAGAAGAGATGATGATGAGAGAAATTATCCTTTTATTTGTTTGAGTGGATTTAAGAAAATTTTATTTGTTTGTGTTTGGTTTTTTTTTATTTTCTATTTTCAAGGATGATGGTAATTTTAGGATTTAAGTGCTTTATTTGTTTCCTTGTTATTACTGTTTGTTGTCTCTAGATTTCCATGATTTTGTACTTGATGAGAGGAGTATTTTTCGCGTGAGGATTTGATGAATTTAAGTGGGGGTTAGGAATGCAGTGAGAGAGTCGAATTTGAGCATATAGAGCGTTAATTTGATCACCCGAGCTGATGAGTCGTATTTCTGGAAGCTCATATCATCATTATTCACAAACTTATTGAATAAATCTGTTGTGAAATGCATTTATTTTTGCATTTTTACACATACCACGACGTGGTGTCGTTATAGAAAATGCAAATTATTTATCACCTACTTACCACGACGTGGTGACTATCTCGAGTCCATTTTTTTTAGTCTTTTCCTAGACCTTATGAAGTACAAAATGTCCAAATCTTTAAGATGAATTCGATAACAGTCATGCACTTCCATTTTTACACATATTGGCGAGTGATCCTATACACACACAACTCGATTGACCTTGCAACTTCTATCCTAGGGGAGTCTGTTCCTTTTTCTCCCTCTTTACTTTTATGTTTTGCATAACATGCAATGAGGGAATTACATCAAATAAGTTTGGGTATGGGGTTTATTGCATTAGGAAAGAACATTTGATTTTTTCAAAAAAATTGCATTATCATAAAATTGCAAGTTTTGACAATATGCATTCATATAAACATGAAATAATAGTTTAATTTAGGAAAATTTAGCTAATTCAAAATTTTTCCTAGTATTGTGTGGGATGATCCGATGAGAGCTCAATTGTTTACCTGAGCCAACACATGTTATAGTGTATTTGTGGCTTCCCATTATTAGTGAAAGTCATGGGATATGAAAGATAATCTGGTAGTTTATATGATGTAATAACTTTTGCAGCGTGTACTAGAAATCCATCCAGTAAAGCTTATGTAGTCATTGCACTTAGACTAATACCTTTAGCTATTAAAGGTTAAGATCCTTACTTAAGCATGTAGGATTTGAGTGAAAAAAAGTGAGATAAAAAAGAGAAATTACCAAAAACTGAAATAATTTTGGAGTTGTGAACGTATGAAAATCAAACGATCAAAAATTCTGAAGAATCAATAAGTTGAAGATACCAAAACTCAAACAAGAAGATGGTGAATTCAAAGATTTTGAAAAGAAAATATCAAAGAAGAGATGAACTCCAAAGAGCTCCATTGTGGTATCAAAGTTGTAATTGTTTCTAGAATTTATGTATGCTTGGTAGTTTAACCAAAAATATCTTGAGGTTAAGAAAGATTTCTGGGGATGAGTTCGGAGGGTTGCAAAAAGGAATGTCGTATAAGCTAAGGGGTGAAGGTTCATAAAGATTGTGAGTATTTATGAATGGGAAGTTTCTAGGAACTATAGACAAAAATACATGCATTGCGGTCTTAAGATAATGGTTGGGTTTTAAATGGACTGTCTTATGCAATATTGGTAAGATAAAAATTAGTTTGCTTAGGGAAAGCAAAGATTAAGTGTGGGGTATTTTGCTATATGCATATCTATACTTATATTTTACATCATATCTTAATATTTTTAGCCATTTTTATTCCCATTAAAGAATAAAAGATACCTAATCTATTGTATGTCGTGTTGTAGTGGTAAAAGACATGCTCGGAGCAAAAAGGAAGCAGGAACCTGGAAGCTGGAAGCTAGGAACTAGGATCAAGGCTAAAATGAAGAAAAGACCCATTCCCACGACGTGGTGACATTACCATGCCGTGGTATTATGCAGTTTCCCGTCAAACCTCAAAAACGTGTGGATTATGTGATAAACAAGAAGACCACGTCGTGATAGACTTGGCACGACATAGTGGACCGACTTCGAGAAAACTATAAATAGAAGACATAGTCCTCTAAAAACTCAACATTTACTGAAGCTATTGTTGTCATTTGAAGGCCAAGAACTCAATTTGAATCTTTGAGTTGCAGAAGATCGATTATAGCTTGGATTTGAGAGATTTGTGGCAAAACAAGTTCCAATTATGTTTATCTTCTTGTGTTTAATCATGAATATTACGATGAACTTCGCTTTTATATGTTTACCTGCTGAAATCATGGGACAAAAACCTATGACTTTATTTTAGATCATATTGCTTGACTTTTTATGGTTTGATTTATGGTTTGCGTTATGATTAGTTGGTTATTTGTTACTTTAACTTATTAATGAACCTCTTTATGCTTATGAGAACTACTTTTCTGTTTATTGCCGATTTTAATTAAGTTTGCATGACCATCATTCTTGATTAAACTTGAATCTTATGATCTTTGTGAACTGCAAAATTGTAGGACTAGTGTTTTAACCAAAACCTAGGGTTAAATAGAAAAGTGGGTAAGTAATTGTAGGAGCTAATATATGACGACTAATCATATATTGAATTGATTTAATGAACCAAATTGATCAATGCATTATAAGTCTAATTTAACTCGATCTAAACACTAGTAAATATGTTAGTTTATCCGATTGATCACCGTATGAATGAATTTATTTGCTAAAGGATTTGTTTAGTGAAAATTAACTTGATCATCTTAGAAATCAGTAACCAACGAAGCATTAACCATTTCACTTCCAAAAAGCTACCATAATAGCAAGTATATCGAAGCTAAACAAAAGTCTCTCAATTATCTTGGTTAAAATCGTCTTTTGTGTGCCTTGCTTTTAGTTTTTGTTTTTGTTTCATTAGTGGATAGTTAGTTTAGTTTGGTTAATTAACTTTCTAGTCCTGAAAAACTAGAGCAAACCCCTTTCCTTTATTAAATAGTAATTTAGTAAATTAGTAGATAAAATTAGCTAATCATTTATTCCCTGTGTTAGATACCTGACTATTTGGGCTATTTTCAACTAGGTACACTACCTTAGGATTAATAATTAGTTACATTAGTAGGTTAAACTAGTGCATAATTATTTATGCATCACCCTAGAACTGGATAGACATCTACGAATCCAATTCCTCCATTTACTTCCAAAAGGCATTTATTCCATCACTGAGTCTAAATATCCCCAGTTTACCGTGTCGAACGCCTTTTTCAATTCGACCTTGAAAAGAAACATTCGAGTCTTGGATTTCTTGGCCGAAGTTAAATTCCTTTCATCACAAGTGGTCCATCAAGGATGTTCCTATCGTTGATGTATGTCGATTGTACTTCATTGACAATATACCCAATGATTGTCTTCAATTTGTTGACCATTACTTTGGTGACAAATTTTTAAATGCAACCTATGAGACTGATGGGTTGATAGTCACAAAGGGAGATATCACAAGTGTTATGAACGAAGCATAACATCCGTGTGAAGTATGCCTTGTTTCTTCGAAGTATCTAACAAAACGGATGATATCATCTTTCATGGTATTCCATTTATGCTTAATAAGCTTAAATGAAAAAATTGTCTGGTCTCGAGGCCTTCTCCGAGCCACATCCCCATACTGATGCCTTGATTTCCTCGATCGTGATTGGAGCATCTAACAAAGAACTTTGCTCTAGTTGTAGTGTCTTGAAAAGAAGGTTGATAAGTTTAAGTCTATTTGGCTACGACTCATGAAATTTCAACCGAAAAATCCGAACACCTATTTCATTATGGTTTTAGGATCCAAGCACCATTCTTCATTTATGTTCAATCCGTGAATCCAAGTTTTTCTTTGTTTGTTTTTTTCGTATTCCATTGAAGAATCAAGTGTTTTCGTTACGATAACTTAGTCATTTTATCTTAGAGTTTTGTTGTAGGTATAATTTGGCTATGTGTTCAAGTTCCTGTATGTTGATTTTTGCTTCTCACCATGAGCTGATCTCTTAGTCTGTAAGAGGACGAGACTCAACAACTAAGTCAAATCCCCAACTTTTTCATGCAACATCTTTGTAGAGTTTTTATAATTTTAAGACTCCATGGATCTCCACTTCTCAAGGACTTTATTTAGATGTTTAAGTTTTACTAGTAAGTACCTATTTGGAACACCAAATCCTTGAAAGGTATTCCAAGCATTTTCAAAGATTAATTCAAAGTCTTTGTTAAGAATCCAGGAATTGAAGAAGCAAAAAGGAGGAATTCCAAAGTCGATGTTAGAGGGATTGAGTAGAACAAGGCAATGATCGCAGTGCTCTAGTGGTAGGGCTATGACTGAGGTGGGGGTAAATAGGAGATGAAATTTTAACAAACAAGTACACGGTCCAGTTTGCTCATTTTTAGATTGTCGTCTCTTAGGTATGGGAAACATTTTCCACCAAGACTTTATTCATGGAGGCCCACTTCAGCAATTAAATTGTTGAAATCAGATGTTTTATATTGACAAAACCTAGAGTTGACTCTTTCATCGGGAGTTCTCACCATGTTAAAATCATCAAAAAATACACATGTGCCATTCAGGTTCCTTTTAAGCTCGAGTAGGTCCTCCCATAGCTTTTTTTTATCTGTTATGGATTTGGGACCATAAACGTTCACTAAGGTAATGGTGTCAAAGAAACCTGTCTAATGTGCTATTATAGCTATGTAGTATTTATTGGATACTATATGTGCTTTGCGAAAGATAGAAGTTTTGGATAAGGTGTCTAAGTCCATAACTATTTCTGGTATGTACTTGACCCAACCCGACATGGTCCATTTGGGTTGCATGGCATCATGCATTTGGATAGACTAAATGAGAGAAATAACACTTGTGGTTTATTAATATATTATAAGTTCTTATATATTAATAGTATTATTTAATTAGTATTGATCAAGAATTAATTTGGAATTAATTAAGTGATCAAAAGATAACTAATTAAATATATGGGTTGATTATGTAAATCATCCATAACTTGTATAGTGGTCTAAGAGGCTCCATGGATTATCAAGTTGGGTTAAACCCATAGGATGCTCCATGGATGCTCCATGGGAGTTACAAACCCATGGTTCATGGAAATGAAGAGCCATGACACATTAGGGTTTACATGGTGTAACTCTAGATGTGTCACACTATATAAGGAACATCTTCTCCACCAAAATCGGCTACACAAAGAGAAGTGAGGGCTAGGCCGATTTTTAGAGTGTGTGTATTCTCTAAAGTCATTCACAAAGCATTTGGTGTTGTGTGAAGCATTTGAGGCATCACACTTGGGGTGCTAGGCTCACAAGGTTTCAAGGAATCAAAATCAACTACAAGGTATGTAATTCTAGCCATCCTTTTAGGATTAAAGTTCCCCATGTATGCAAGATAGGATTATGAACCTTGGAAACCAAATTTTTCATGTATTAGACAAACATAGATCCAAGGTTTATTAGGGTTGCATGTACACTTAGGAAGTATTAGAATGCTCAAAACCCATCAGTGGTATCAGAGCATGGTTCTTTTTGTGAATACTTGATGCAAAATAGTAATGAAAAATCATTTTTTTTCCTGTCTGCTCAGGGGAATCGACGAGTCCATGGGGAGGACTCGACGAGTCCAAGTGAAAATGCAACCAACTCGATGAGTCAGTTCGTGTACTCGACGAGTTGGTCATGCAGAATGCAGAAATTCGGTTTGTGCTGCTGGAAATGGACTAGAAACATTACCCTGAACTGTTTTGGTATTATAAAACTTGTTTTAGATGGTGTAATGGTTGTTCTAATCCATTTACAATGGCTAATATCAATTTTTCATGATTATATGTGTTCATATGTTCTTGAAATTTTGATATGAATGTTCATGTTCTTATGAGTTTTTGATAGATCATAGGAGTTACCTGTTTTTATGATTAATTCATGATCTTTATGTGTTTTAATGGAGTCAATAACTTGTCCTCAAGTTATGGAAAACAAAAAGTCTCTTTGTGTGAAAAACCATTAACAGAACACATAAGTTATAAAATGAAGAGTCTTCATTTTAATAACTCATAAATTATGAATATGAAAGGTTTTGTAAAGTTACAAAACTTGCCCTCAAGTTTTGGAACAAGTAAAGTCATGATTAAAAACTTTAGTTCCAACCCTTTGATTTTAAAAGTTAAAAATCAACCCTTATACTTTATAATATTATAAGTTAAATATATATATATATATATATATATATATATATATATATATATATATATATATATATATATATAAAAGATCAAGTCGTCTTACCGCTAGTACGTCTCATTCACGAAGCCGGTATATAAGGGGGTATAAGGTTGTTGCCTATAAAATGGCAACTTAATGGGTGTCCACTCTCACCCACCACTTCCTTGATCGGTGGAGGGTCGTTAGCCTAACGGGTAGGACAAGGACTTATAAATTCTCATTAAAAGTATGATGAATATTATAAAGTAACTAAAATGTTTTTATTAAATTCCCAATCTTAGTTACTTTAGGAAAAATTTGAATAAGGTGCTAATCCATGAAATTACACTTTACACTTTGTTTAAGTCGTTGGTGGAGCGTGTGTGGTTAACCGACACACTAACTTGGACTTAACAAGGTAGGTAAAGGGTGACTTAAGGTTTATCATAGTATCGGTGGAGCGTGTGTGGTTTACCGGCACATCTATTGAGTGATAAACTTTAAGGGTACCAAGTGATTTGCATGGTTACTTCACACCTCGTTTTGTGATCCTTGGTATCCCAGTCACGAAACTTGGAGGGCACACTCGAGATTGAAACATGCCTTTGAAAAGTTCATTGAATCTCAAAAGAATCTAGGAATTTCTAAGAATCAATTAAAAAACCTAATATTTATATTTTGTTTTTCATGGTGGAAATTGGTGAATCGTCATTCACCTACCTTTCAAATATGTTATAGCTTGGATTACGGCATACCTCTTCTAAGTTATAATATATTGTGATTAGATCCTAGCCTTAATATTACATTTGGGTGTTTTATTAAGGATTCTCTTAATGTCTAAACTAATCTTGTCCTCTTCTTTCAGATGTCTTCAAACAATGCTACTTCTGGCTCTAATCCTAATAGCTCTTTTACTCTTATGAACTTGTGTGGGAAAGTCACTTTTGATGGATCCAACTTCAATGAATGGATCAGAAACATCATGATGATTACCCGCTACGAGGACAAATAATATGTCCTCGACAAGGAGCTTAAGGAGATTGATGAGACCACTGCAACTCCCCAAGAGATCACTGACTTTCGGGCACATGAAAGGGATGCTACCAAAGTGGCATGCATCATGTTGGCCACCATGACAGCAAAACTCCAAAAGTCCTATGAGGACTTCTACCCTTTTAAAATGCACCAAGATCTGATGGAAAGATACCATCAAAGTGCACAACAAGAGAGGTATGAAATCATCTGCTCCATTATAACAACCATGATGAAGGACGGAGAATCCGTCACGACCCACATGCAGAAAATGCAAAGGTATGTGGATCGTTTGCTGAAGCTTAATTTGAACTTCCCTGGGGAGCTTGCAATAGATATCATTTTGCACTCCTTACCATCGTTCTATGATCAATTCCACATGACATATCACATGAATAAGGAAGAGGTCACACTCAGCAAACTTTAGGGACTCCTCAAGACCGTAGAAACAGGTCTTAAAGGTAAGTTGGTTGTAAACACTCCTACTCCGAACTCCGCCCCTGTTTTGGCAATCGGGAAAGGTAGAGGGAAGAAGAGAAAGAGCTCTTCAAAGGGTACCAAGGCTAGGACCCTTGATGGCTCTTCTTCAAATGGAACCAAGAAAGGTTTCGTCACTCCTTCTTCTAACCCCAAAGAGGCTGAATGCTTCTATTGTAATGAAAAGTCACATTGGAAGCGGTACTGCCCAAAGTACCAACAAGATGTGAAGGATTGGAAAGTTAAACCCAACCATGCAGGTATTTACACTATCTTATCTAATAACTCACCCATTCTAACTCTTGGGTCCTTGATACCGGTTGTGGTATTCATATATGTTCTAATTTGCAGGGACTAAGAAGAAGTGGGAATGTGGAGCATGGAAGAATAAACTTAATCATGGGGAATAGGAAAGCTTTACCTATCACCAAGATTGGAGTTTATACTTTATCGCTAAGTAGTGGGTTTAGTTTAGATTTAAATAAATGTTGTTACTCGCCAGAAATGGCAAGAAATATTATTTCCTTTCATGCATTGTATAAACAAGGTTTCACCTTTTCATTTGATAATGAAGTTGGTTCAATTGATGCTTTCTTTAATAATGTTCTTTATTTTAAAGCATTACCTTGTGATGGTGTGTATGAAACTGTATATGTGGTTAACAACTTAGGAAATAATGTATTGTGTATTGATTCTGTTAATGATAATAACTTGGATAAAGCATCATTATGGCATTGTCGTCTTGGACATATAAGCAAGAAATGCATAGGCCAACTCCAAAAGGATGGAGTCTTGGAGTCATTTGACCTAAAGTCAGATGATAGTTGCGAATCATGCTTACTCGGAAAAATAACAAAGTCACCCTTCACAGGTTCTTGTGAGAGGGGTGAAGGTTTGTTGGATCTTGTACACACGGATGTGTGTGGACCCTTCAAACATGCCACGAGGGATGCTAATCGTTATTATTTGACTTTTACTGATGATTACCGTAGATGTGGATATGTCTACCTAATCAAGCATAAGTCAGAGACTTTTGAAAGGTTTAAAGAATTTAAACAGGAAGTCGAGAACCAATTGGGCAGGAACATTAAGATGCTTCGATCCGATCGAGGTGGTGAGTATCTTAGTTCAGAGTTCCTCAACTATCTTAGCGAATGTGGGATTGTCTCACAATTGACACCTCCCAGGACACCGCAGTTGAATGGTGTAGCTGAGAGGCGTAATCGAACCTTGTTGGATATGGTTCGTTCCATGATGATTCGAGCTTTTCTACCAATCTCATTTTGGGGGTATGCCTTAGAGACTGCCGCCCATATCCTTAATCTGGTCCCTGCAAAGAAAGTTGCCAAAACTCCTCATGAGATGTGGACTGGTAAAGTACCCAAACATGACCACATCAAGATTTGGGGTTGCGAGGATTTCGTGAGACACAAGACTCATGATAAGCTCGAACCTCGAAGTGAGAGGTGTATTTTCATCGGCTACCCACAGAAATCCTTTGGTTACCTCTTCTACATACCTAGCGAAAATGTGGTCTTTGTAGCTAGGAGGGCTGTCTTTCGAGAGAGAGAGAGAGAGGGAGAGAGAGAGAGAGAGAGAGAGAGAGAGAGAGAAAGAGAGAGTTCATAAGCCAAGGAAACAGTGGGAGGCAATTTGACCTTGAAGAAATTCAAGAGTTAAATGGTGAAGGAACTTCAAACCCTACCACTCAACTTGAGGAGGAAATTCCTGTTGAGCCAATTGACAAGTTTGTATCTCTGAGGCGTTCCACAAGGGTTAGGAATGCACATGAGCATTACTATGGATTCCATATTACTATGGAAAGTGATACACTTATCAGTGATGAGACACTAATAGGTCTGGATGAACCTAACAGTTACGCGGAAGCCATGGCAGGACCTGAGTCAGCCAAATGGAAAGAGGCAATGGACAGCGAGATACAATCCATGTATGATGATCAAGTTTGGAACTTGGTTGAGAATGTACCAGGTCGTAAGACTGTAGGGTGCAAATGGATCTTCAAGAAGAAGACCGACATGGATGGTAATGTACACACTTATAATGCATGACTGGTTGCAAAGGGTTTCTCACAAACTCCAGGAGTTGATTATGATGAGAATTTTTCTCTTGTGGCCAAGATTAAGTCTATTAGGGTTCTGTTAGCCACAGCTGCATTTCATGACTATGAAATATGGAAAATGGATGTCAAAACCGCTTTCCTTAATGAAAAGTTGGTTGAGGATGTTTACATGAGTCAGTCAGAGGGTTTTGTCAATATAGAGTACCCTAATAGAGTGTGTAAGCTTGAGAAATCCATTTATGGATTAAAGCAAGCACCTCGCAGATGGAATCTTTGCTTTGATGAGAAAGTCAAAGAATTTGGCTTTTCTAGGAGTGAAGATGAATCTTGTGTATATGCCAGGCGAGTGGGAGTATAGTTAGCTTTTTGTATGTGGATGACATACTACACATAAGAAATGTGACAACCCGAAATTTCCATTCTGTACAAACTATATCACTTCAATAGAAGTTATAGTAGTCACAGTTAATTTTCAGACTTTTTCGTGTAAGTTTGAGTAATTCAGGGTTTACACTTTAGGAGATATCAGGAGAGTGGATGCACTAGGGTTTAGTGCAACTCTATTATTCCATCACTCTATTATATTAGAGATCATTTCAAGAATAAAAATATTTTCTGCCAAAAATATCTCAGGACTATAAATAGAATTCTGAACCAAATTCATTCATTATTCGCATTTCCAACTAGAGAAAAGCCATTTTCTCTCTCACGGATCTTCGGGTTTTTATCCCAAAACGTGAGTATCTCTTGCTAGTAGTGTTAGATAGCTTAATATGTGTTTATAACATGATTTAGATGGATAAATCACTAGATTTAGGAGTTTACTCCCCAAGGTGTCCTTTGGAACCCTAAACACAAGTGCCTTGTCCCACAATAGCTTAGATGCAATCCTTAGGGCTTATAACACTTATATAAAGTATTTATTATGCTCTAGGATGTCTTAACATTATCAATTAGTAATTTAAGACTAATTGAGTACATATATGTGTGATTATATGCTCATTAGGATCGTAGTGTGTGTACAAGTCCTCACTTGACACATAACAATCCTACACCGTCCAGTTCATCCAAATCACCATCTACAGGTGAGTTCGTGCCCCTAATCAATGTTTTAAATGATTTTAATTGCTTTAATGGGAAGGGGGGGGGGGGAATACAAGTAGAATACAACATGTTATTAAATCATCTATATGTATTTTATAACTGTCTTTTCATTCAACGGATTTCACATACTACAAAATGTGATGCATGAAATGGTTTTGTATCTTTAAAATACTTTGTTATCAAATGTATTACTTTTGAAATGTTTATCAAAATGACATCAAGTCACTTTTATATTTGTTCAAAACCCTTAGATGTCTTACAAAACCATTTACAGTCTTGAACTAAACTATGCATATACACTTATATTCTTATATATGTATTGATGTTACAGTTTACATCTTTCATTTAGTTTCTCACACTCTTGAGTAGTAAGAGTGTATAAACCTACTTGAACAACCAATTACCTTTCAGTAAATTATCATAGGGATAATTTGAAGATATCAAACATTATTCGTATTACAAGGAATCACACAAGAGTCAGTTCATTCATGAGTCTACACCAGTACATTACCTGATACATGAGTACATATACATATGCTTACCTAATACATGAATATGTTTACATATACTTACCTGATACATGAACACACTTACATGAATACCATACATGAACAATGTTACATAGGTGCATTATCCTATATTCACTTACCTGGATACTTGTACTTAGAACTATGAGGAAGATTTATTCGTACCTTCTGTGTAAATTTTCCTGCCTATCCTTGTTCGACGGGATGTCTAGACGGGACTAACCATTCCGGAACCCAGCTGTTAGCAACACTGGGTGATGAACATCTACGGATGTCTAAGGTTATCACTTATCATAGATAGATTGATAACGGAACTAACCATTCCTCCATCCTGTTGTCGGATGATCATTAGGTTACCACTTATATTAGGAGTCGGCTACGGGACTAACCCTCCCTCCACCCTGCTGCCGCTACATAGGATGAGTGGACAATCTTTGGATGTTCATTAGGGTATACCTTTGGCTTCGGCGATGGCGCGTTAGTCCTGGTATCCAGGGCTAACACTTACATGGTTATATTTTTCCTATTTACTTTATTTTGTGATATATTCACATAAACGATGAGTTTAGACTAATTACTGTTAGTAGTAGTTAAAAAGAAGGAAAAACTATTATTTTACTTACAAAACATTCGGGTCTTGGTAGAAGACTACATTGTCATAACAAAACATTCGGGTATTGGTAGAAGACTACATTGTCATAACAAAACATTCGGGTCTTGGTAGAAGACTACATTGTCATAACAAAACATTCGGGTCTTGGTAGAAGACTACATTGTCATAACAAAACATTCGGGTCTTGGTAGAAGACTACATCTCAAACTAATAGAAAATAATGGATTTTCTAGGGCTTTTCATACTTACACCAACATTTTCATTTAAAAGTTTACATGACTTTTAAAACAACTTTTAGTAAGCAAGACAATGACACTTAAATACTTATGAATTCACCAGCTTTAAAGCTGATACTCTCTTTCAAAATAACTTGTATTCTCAGGTCATCAGTAGACAGGTACGGTGGCTAGGTTTTGAGAAGACGGAGCAGACAAGTCTCGTCTTTTATTTTGATTGTATATTTTTGGTGTCTTATTATAATGAAAGAACACACATGTATTAAAACTTTACTTATAATGCAATGGATGATGTTGTTTCTTGTTTACTATTTTACACTGTTGTGATACTGTACATGACGTCCTCCACCCCTGAACGTTTCAGCCGTTCGTAGTTTTGGGGTGTGACAGATTGGTATTAGAGCATTGTTTATAGTGAATATAGTATATCAACCCATAAAAGATATACTAACTATAAATACATGGGGGACTAAAACACTCTGTCTAAGAGTTATAGTATTAAATAATAAAATATTTAAGTAAGTATACGTGCCTGCATTCATACTAAAATCAGTGTCACAATGACAAGAACAAAAGTATTACGATTGTTGAATATCACAAGTAAGCCTGGGGATATATGGTCAGTCTTGGGAATGGCATAGCCTGATCAACTATGCTGGTACGAGGAGTGATTAGCATATGCCCAAGAATCGTTGTGATGTGGCAACAAGTCTAAAAACTTACCAACACCACCATAAAGAAATACCATAGGGGTATTTGGTCTTACTATAATTATCTTAGTCAGTTCGTCAATTTAGCTATTTCTTATATCCCTTTCTCGCGTAGATTTTAATGGCTGGATTTCACCACGGCGATCCGTACTTCCCGAACCAAGGCAATGCTGGTTGGCTAGAGGTAGAACCAGAAGATGATCACCCAATCCCTTTGGATGATCACCATGCTGAGGGTTTTTCCGATAGTTCTGGCTCGGAGCTTGAAGTCAACAACCTACCCCCAGCTGCTCAAAACCCAAACCTGAACCCCCGTCCTGCGTTTCACGGACCCACACCTCTATGGGCCACTAACTTGACTAGATGGAGTCAGGAACAAGGTCAGCCCATTCCCTACAATGGGGACCGAAGTTTCTACAACCTCACTGAAGGAGGTTCTGCTGACAGGGTCCTACCTATCATGGTTCGCAGAATTTCCAGAAACACGATACTGGGTCAAGCAATTATTGACCGGGTCGTGGAGATTGAAGCCAACTCTGGCGTTAACACTGTCCACATTCGCCAACTAGAGTCTGCTCATGAAAGGACTTTGGTCCGCAATGCCAATCTGCAGAGGGAACTTGCTGAAACTCAAGCTGAAGTTAGGGAACTTCGAGCTCAACAAGTGAGAGCTGACAGGCGTATGAGGGACATGGAACGTCTACTATCGGGATCAAGAACTCATGCTAGCAGTTCTCGTCACCGATAGAATCTCGTCGACTCATCTTGTGGATATAACCTAGTTTATGTAAAAACTTTGGTCTAATTTCCTATCTTTATAAATCCCAGACCTGTTAGGTCTTGATCTAGTCTTAATTCTGTCAAAAATTTTCCGTCTTGGTTGATGTAAGGCCTACTTCTAGGCCATTTTTCCCGAACTTGTTACATCTGTAATTCCAGTATTATTGACAGATATCTAATCTTATGGAAATTATTATCCAACCGTTGTCATATGCATTTAGTCATTCTATTCATTCTGTTGTTGGACTATGGGGAGCTAGTCCATGAGACACATTCATTAATCATTTATTCTTATCCATGCCGTCATCTTTTAAACGTATAGTTAAAGATGCCGCCACGCAGAAATACAAGGCGTAACCAAACAACGAAACACCGATACCACCACCTGAGCCTCTTCAACCACCTAACCCCTTCGATGCCAACATGTTCCAGGCAGCTTTCACAGCAACAGTTGCAACTGCTGTGCCAGAAATCAATGCCCCTGTCCCTAGTGGATCGGGAATAGGTGCACCTCCCTCGAACCACGGCGAAAGCCATGGACACCCTCGGGAATGCACCTACAAGGACTTCACGAATGCCAAACCCCGCAGCTTCAATGGAACTGGGTGTGTTATGGTGTTGAGACAATGGATTGAAAAGATGGAATCCGTCTTTGAAATCTGTGCTTGCCAGGAGGGCAACAAGGTCAAGTTTGCAGCTTGTACCTTCTCTGACAGAGCACTAACATGGTGGAACGGCCATGTTAAGTATCTAACTTTGGTGGTGGCGTATTCCATCAGCTGGGAAAAGTTGAAGGACATGCTGATGAAAGAGTACTGTCCTCGAGGCGAAGTACAAAAGCTCGAGCAGGAATTCTAGGGTCTACAAATGGTGGGATCCGACATCACGACCTACACAAATAGGTTCTGAGATCTGGAAAACCTATGCCCTGATATGGTTGCTCTCGAGAGCAAGAAGATAGAGAGGTATATCTGGGGACTGTCGCCCCAGAGCCAGTCGAGTGTGTTAGCTTCCAGGCTTATTACTTTCGATAGCGCCAAAGAACTGGCACAATCTCTCATAGATCATAGGAAACCTCAAAACCCAACAATCCCTACACCCGTACCACAAAAGTCCAACCCCGACCACAACAGGAACGGGTGGAATAAGAGGAAAAGAGGGGCTTCGCAAGGATCCTCCAAGAAACAACAACTTGTGGCGATCAATGCTGCCACAGTGACTCCTGTTGTCCCTGCGAACCCCTTACCAGCAAAAACACATGCTGGAACCCTTTCGAAGTGCACCAAGTGCAACTTCCACCACCACGGACCTTGCAAGGAGATGTAGTGCTCTAACTGCTATAGGAAGGGACACACAGTCCGTTTCTGCAAGACTCCAACAGCTAGGCCGCCCAGGTTCCTAACGCCGGTATGGGCCAAACTTGCTACGGTTGTGGTGAGGTGGGCCACTACAAGAGGAACTGCCCTAAAGTAGGGATGGCTGGAGGAGTAGGAAGAGTGATGGCCCTAGGCCACGAGGAAGCGGTAGCTGATTCTACGATAGTTACTGGTACGTTTCTCCTCGATAACTCATATGCTTGCATACTATTCGATAGTGGAGCAGAGAAAAGTTTCGTAAGTCACAAATTTGCACACCTGCTTAAACAAAAACCCTGTGCATTAGATAATTCATTCACGGTAGAAATAGCTAATAGGAAAACGGAGAGTACAAACTGCATATACGTAGGTTGTACCTTAACTTTAGATAGCCATACTTTCAAGATAGACCTCATGCCTGTCCCAATTAAATGTTTCGACGTTATCATCGGCATGGATTGGTTGAGTCTACTTTGCGCCGACATCATGTGCTTTGAAAAAGTAGTTCGTCTTAACCTTCCTAACAACGAAACCTTAATTATCTACGGTGACAAACCTAGTACGAGCCTTCACATCATTTCGTGCATTCAAGCCCAGAAGTGCTTGCGAAAGGAATATCATGCATTCCTCGCACACGTCGTCGATACCAGTCAAGAACTGAAAGACATCCAGACATCCCAAAAGTACGCAACTTTCCCGACATCTTCCCAGAAGAACTTCCCAGTTTACCACCGCAACGCCAAGTCGAGTTCAGAATCGACTTAGTGCCAGGAGCTACCCCAGTAGCCAAATCTCCTTATCGTCTGGCACCGGCCGAGATGCAGAAACTTTCCAGCCAGCTTAACGAACTTCTCAAGAAGGGATTCATTCGACCAAGCTTCTTACCATGGGGAGCACTGGTCTTGTTCGTCAAGAAGAAAGATGGATCGTTTCGCGTGTGCATCGACTATAGAGAACTCAACAAACTTACCATTAAAAGTCGTTATCCCTTGCCCCGCATTGACGATTTATTTGATCAACTTCAAGGAGCCAACTACTTCTCGAAGATATATCTACGATCCGGATATCACCAACTACGAGTGTTAGAGGAGGATGTTCCCAATACATCCTTCCAAACTCGTTATAGGCACTACGAGTTTGTAGTGATGCCGTTCGGATTAACAAACACGCCCGCCGTATTCATGGATCTGATGAATAGGGTGTGTCGTCCTTACTTGGATCAGTTCGTCATCGTCTTCATTGATGACATACTCATCTACTCTCGAAGTAAGGAGGAACATAGCCAACATCTCCGTAAAATCTTAGAAACATTGCGGTCGGAGAAGCTCTACGCGAAGTTCTCCAAGTGCGAATTTTGGATTCGGCGAGTCGAATTTTTGGGCCATGTTGTTAGCAAAGAGGGAATACATGTGGACCCTTCCAAAATCAAGGCCATTGAGAACTGGTCAGCACCGAAGACACCTACAGAAATTCGTCAATTTCTAGGCCTGGCTGGCTACTATCGCAGGTTCATTCAGAACTTCTCCCGCATAGCAAAACCTCTGACAACCCTGACCCAGAAAGGCGTGGCCTTTGACTGGGAAGAGAAGCAGGAAAGAGCGTTCCAAACGCTCAAACGATCCTTATGCATCGCACCGATACTATCCCTCCCCGAAGGGATAGAAGACTTCATTGTCTATTGCGATGCATCCAATCAAGGACTTGGATGTGTTCTGATGCAGCGAGGTAAAGTCATAGCCTATGCCTCGAGACAGCTGAAGACACATGAGGTTAACTACACCACCCATGATCTTGAACTAGGAGCAGTCGTATTTACTCTGAAGATCTGGAGACACTACTTGTATGGTATAAAAAGCACTATCTTTACAGACCACAAGAGTCTACAACACATTTTCGACCAGAAAGAGCTTAACATGAGACAACGACGGTGGGTCGAGCTACTCAGTGATTACGAGTGCAAAATTTGTTATCATCCAGGTAAAGCCAATGTAGTAGCCGACGCCCTAAGTCAGAAAGAATATACTGGTCGTAGAGTCAAATCTTTGACTCTAACTATCCATTCACACTTGTCCATGCAAATTAAGGAGGCTCAGCTCGATGCTTTGAAACCTGAAAACGTGGCTGGTGAATCCCTTAGAGGGATGGATAAGAACTTAGAGGTCAAGGGTGGCGGAGCCTTATACCTCATGGATCGGATCTGGACACCGAAACACGGTGGCTTCAGAGACTTGGTCATGACCGAAGCTCACAACACTCGTTATTCCGTCCACCCAGGTTCAGATAAGATGTGTCTGGATCTTAAAAAGTTATACTGGTGGCCTAACATGAAAGCAAATATTGCTACCTTCATAAGTAAGTGCTTTACTTGCGCGAAGGTGAAGGTCGAATACCAGAAACCCTCCGGTCTTCTAAAACAACCGTAGATACCAGAATGGAAGTGGGAGCGGATCACTATGGACTTCATAACCATGTTGCCCAAGACGATGGGTGGACTTGATTCTATATGGGTCATCGTCGATAGACTGACCAAGTCTGCACACTTCTTTCCAATCAAAGAAACAGACAAGATGGAGAAACTCACACGAACATACATTAGGGAGATTGTAAGGCTGCACGGTGTTCCTTTATCTATCATCTCGGACAGAGATAGTAGATTCACTTCGAAGTTCTGGCAGTAATTACAAAGTTCCCTAGGAACTAGGCTGGACATGAGTATAGCCTACCATCCATAGACCGACGGGCAAAGTGAGAGAACTATCCAAACCTTAGAAGATATGTTGCATGCCTGTGTGATAGGCTTTGGAAAAGCTCGGGAAACCCATTGACCCCTTGTCGAATTTTCCTACAACAACAGTTATCACACGAGCATAAAGGCAGCTCCATTCAAGGTCCTCTATGGCCGAAAGTGCAGATCCCCTCTGTGCTGGGCTGAAGTGGGGGATACCCAGTTAGCTAAGGGACGAGTTCCCGAAAGCACTCTCACTGGTCCAGAGATCATTCGGGAAACGAAAGAGAAGATCGTTCAAATTCGTGAACGATTGAAAGCCTCTAGAGACCGATAGAAAAGCTACACTGACAAGCGAAGGAAACCATTAGAATTCCAGGTGGGCGACCGAGTCGTACTGAAGGTCTCACCCTGGAAGGGCTTGATACGCTTTGGAAAGCGTGGGAAGCTCAATCCAAGATACATAGGGCCTTTCGAGATTCTCGCGAGAATCGGCCCTGTAGCTTACAAACTCAATCTACTGCACGAACTCAGTAACGTACATCCTACCTTCCACGTCTCGAACTTGAAAAAGTGTCTGTCCGACGAGACACTTGTTATTCCACTCGACAAGATCGAGATCAATGAGAGCCTCAACTTCGTGGAGGAACCAGTAGAGATCATGGACCAAGAGGTCAAGCAAACAAAGCAGATTCGTATCCCTATAGTGAAGGTGCGCTGGAACGCAAAGCGTGGACCTGAATTCACTTGGGAACGGGAGGATAAAATGAGACTGAAATACCCTCACCTTTTCGCTTAGTTATTTGTAACTTCTTAATTGCTTAAATTCTAATTTCGGGACGAAATTCCTTCTAACGGGGGGATGTTGTGACAACCCGAAATTTCCATTTTGTACAAACTATATCACTTCAATAGAAGTTATAGTAGTCACAGTTAATTTTCAGACTTTTTCGTGTAAGTTTGAGTAATTCAGGGTTTACACTTTAGGAGATATCAGGAGAGTGGATGCACTAGGGCTTAGTGCAACTCTATTATTCCATCACTCTATTATATTACAGATCATTTCAGGAATAAAAATATTTTCTGCCAAAAATATCTCAGGACTATAAATAGAATTCTGAACCAAATTCATTCATTATTCGCATTTCCAACTAGAGAAAAGCCATTTTCTCTCTCACGGATCTTCGGGTTTTTATCCCAAAACGTGAGTATCTCTTGCTAGTAGTGTTAGATAGCTTAATATATGTTTATAACATGATTTAGATGGATAAATCACTAGATTTAGGAGTTTACTCCCCAAGGTGTTCTTGGGCGGTAAACTCCCGAAACGATGCCTAGACCTTCCCTTGTGTTAAGCTAATACCTTGGACTCATATATATGTGTATTAGGGACAAGAAAACAACCAAGAAACACACATGTTTGGGTGTTCACGGCCCAAGATGATCTTGGACCGTGAACTCCAAAATCTTGGATCAAAGGGTGCTTTTAAGGCATCTAAAGCCTTAGACAATTACTAGGAATTGTTCCCACTTAAATGAAGGACCAAAACACATCAAAATCACCCCTCCAAGTGAGTTCACGGCCGTAATAAGGTTCTTGGGCCGTGAACATCAAACAAAGGCACCAAGGTGTGCCTAAGGCCTTCATATGCTTGGAATAAAAGTCTAGAACCTATCCTACATATGCAAGTGACTTGAAAGCATCAAAAACACCTTTCCTTAAGAGTTTATGGCCGCAAACTCTAAAGGAAATGGCCTTAGGGCCGTAAACTCTTCAAAGGAGTGTTTCTATGCCTTAAACCCTTCCAAGAATTGAACCACCAAGTTGGAATAATTTTAGGGATCATTTAGAACTTCAAAACACAAAATACCACCAAGCTTGGGAGTTTACAGCCGTAAACTCAAGAGTTTACAACCGTAAACTCCATGTGTGAGGATATATGGAGAGTAAACTCATATATGGGGTCCTTTGGAACCCTAAACACAAGTGCCTTGTCCCACAATAGCTTAGATGCAATCCTTAGGGCTTAAAACACTTATATAAAGTGTTTATTATGTTCTAGGATGTCTTAACATTATCAATTAGTAATTTAAGACTAATTGAGTACATATATGTGTGATTATATGTTCATTAGGATCGTAGTGTGTGTACAAGTCCTCACTTGACACCTAACAATCCTACACCGTCCAGTTCATCCAAATCACCATCTACAGGTGAGTTCATAACCCTAATCAATGTTTTAAATGATTTTACATGCTTTAATGGCGGGGGGGGGGGGGGGGGGGAATACAAGTAGAAAACAACATGTTATTAAATCATCTATATGTATTTTATAACTGTGTTTTCATTCAATAGATTTCACATACTACAAAATCTGATGCATGAAATGGTTTTCTATCTTTAAAATACTTTGTTATCAAATGTATTACTTTTGAAATGTTTATCAAAATGACATCAAGTCACTTTTATATTTGTTCAAAACCCTTAGATGTCTTACAAAACCATTTTACATTCTTGAACTAAACTATGCATGTACACTTATATTCTTATATATGTATTGATGTTATAGTTTACATCTTTCATTTAGTTTCCCACACTCTTGAGTAGTAAGAGTGTATAAACCTACTTGAACAACCAATTACCTTTCAGTAAATTATCATAGGGATAATTTGAAGATATCAAACATTATTCGTATTACAAGGAATCACACAAGAGTCAGTTCATTCATGAGTCTACACCAGTACATTACCTGATACATGAGTACATATACATATGCTTACCTGATACATGAATATGTTTACACATACTTACCTGATACATGAACACACTTACATGAATACCATACACGAACAATGTTACATAGGTGCATTATCCTATATTCACTTACCTGGATACTTGTACTTAGAACTATGAGGAAGATTTATTCGTGCCTTCTGTGTAAATTTTCCTGCCTATCCCTGTTCGACGTGATGTCTAGACGGGACTAACCATTCCGGAACCCAGCTGTTAGCAACACTGGGTGATGAACATCTACGTATGTCTAAGGTTATCACTTATCATAGATAGATTGATATCGGAACTAACCATTCCTCCATCCTGCTGTTGCAACGGAGGATGAGATGAAAATCTTCGGATGATCATTAGGTTACCACTTATATTAGGAGTCGGCTACGGGACTAACCCTCCCTCCACCCTGCTGCCGCTACAGAGGATGAGTGGACAATCTTCAGATGTTCATTAGGGTATACCTTTCACTTCGGAAATGGCGCGTTAGTCCTGGTATCCAGGGCTAACGCTTACATGGTTATATTTTTCCTATTTACTTTATTTTGTGATATATTCACATAAACGATGAGTTTAGACTAATTACTGTTAGTAGTAGTCAAAAAGAAGGAAAAACTATTATTTTACTTACAAAACATTCGGGTCTTGGTAGAAGACTACATTGTGATAACAAAACATTCGGGTCTTGGTAGAAGACTACATTGTCATAACAAAACATTCGAGTCTTGGTAGAAGACTACATTGTCATAACAAAACATTCGGGTCTTGGTAGAAGACTATATCTCAAACTAATAGAAAATAAGGGATTTTCTAGGGCTTTTCATACTTACACCAACATTTTCATTTAAAGGTTTACATGACTTTTAAAACAGCTTTTAGTAAGCAAGACAATAACACTTAAATACTTATGAATTCACCAGCTTTAAAGCTGATACTCTCTTTCAAAATAACTTGTATTCTCAGGTCATCAGTAGACAGGTACGGTGGCTAGGTTTTGAGAAGACGGAGCAGACAAGTCTCGTCTTTTATTTTGATTGTATATTTTTGGTGTCTTATTACAATGAAAGAACACACATGTATTAAAACTTTACTTATAATGCAATGGATGATGTTGTTGCTTGTTTACTATTTTACACTGTTGTGATACTGTACGTGACGTCCTCCACCCCTGAACGTTTCCGCCGTTCGTGGTTTTGGGGTGTGACAGGAAATGACATCCCAAATCTAAAGGAAGTTCAGTCCTGGCTTGGGAAGTGTTTCTCTATGAAGGACCTAGGAGAAGCTGCCTATATTCTAGGGTAGGGATCTTGAGAGACCGGAGTAAAAGACTAATTGGACTTAGTCAGAGTACCTAATTGGATAAGGTGCTGAAAAGGTTCAGCATGTAGGACTCCAAGAAAGGAGAGTTACCCATCCTGAGTAACACCAGATTGAGTAAGACACAAAGCCCGAGTACTAAGGCTGAGATAGCAGAAATGTCTAATACCTTATGCTTCGGCTGTAGGATCGATCATGTATGTTATGACGTGTACTCGACTTGATGTAGCCTTTGCTTTAAGCATGGTTAGCAGGTATCATGGGAACCCTGGCAACGCACACTGGACTGCGGTAAAGAATATCCTCAAGTACCTACGGAGGACTAAGGACTGGGTCCTTACCCTCGGTGGGAGTGATGACTTGAGAGTTGTAGGGTATAGTGATGCTAGCTTTTAGACTGATAGGGATAATTTCCGCTCTCAGTCAGGCTGGGTCTTTACCTTAAACGGGGGAGCAATTTCTTGGAAGAGTTCCAAGCAAAAGACAGTGGCTAATTCAACTTGCGAATCAGATTATATAGCAGCTAGCGAGGCAGCAAAGGAGGCGATATGGCTGAAGAACTTCATTGGCGACCTTGGAGTTGTACCAGCTATAAACGAGCCAATGGAAATTTTCTATGATAGTGAAAGTGCAGTTGCCTTAGCCAAGGAACCAAGGGATCACAGGAGATCCAGACACATCGACAAAAAATACCATTTCATCAGACATCGAATAGAAGAAGGGCTCCTCGTGGCAAAGAGGGTATCATCGGATGAGAATCCAGCAGATCCCCTCACGAAGGGACTGACTCGGGTTAAGCATCTCCAGCATGCTCGGAGAATAGGGCTTAAAGATGTTATTAGTTTTAGTAGTTAGATAATTTTGAAATGTGTAAAGTGTAATTGACATTAGATGATGAATAAAAGGTGTTTTATTTATGAGTAAAGTGTTGTTATCTCTTGTCAATCATTTACTATATTTTTTTTGCATGTTTTGACTTCCAGAATAATTATGTTTGGTATATCATATTATTCGAACCACCACAGTCGGTGATATGTTGGATGTAGGTATGAATCAAGACTGTCATGATTGGTTGCAGAGGTCTAAGTTGTTGGACATGGCTACAACACTCATGAGTGCTCATAAGTTATGAGCATTGGACTCAACCCACGCTCACTGAAATCACTTCATGGAATTTATCTCGAGTGATCGTGAGACGATAATATCATATAAGTCTTCAAACCTAGAGATATGATTTGTGCCTATGAGTTGGTTATGCATTGATTGTACGAAAACGCATTGGTAACTCGATGTTATAAAACGTGCTCTTGTGTATAATTCAATAAGTAGTAGAGAAAACATATGAGTCGAAGTTTATCTGTTCCTTCTTGGATTAGAAGCTGATATCTGGGCCCCTCGATGATTTTGTTTTGACCTATGTACCGGGCCTGGTCAAAACTAAGTTGATGTGTTCAATTAAGTTCTTTTTCAAACAAATCGGAAATCAGGAAACAAACTGTTGGACAATAAGTAAGACATTGTTCCATGTATTTGTCTGGTTGATATCTAGAACAAAGGATTATATGATCGCTTATCTTAAATGGCATATCATCATCTTCTTAGTTCTGAGAGACCTTGAAAGATCTAAGATTGCTAATTGGTTCCTGAAGTCATACTTGCAGTTATAGTTATTAGACTTATCCAAGTGGGAGACTGTTGGATAAGGTGTCTAAGTCCATAACTATTTTTGGTATGTACTTGACCCGAACCGGCGAGGTCTATTTGGGTTGCTGGCATCATGCATTTGGATAGACTAAATGAGAGAAATAACACTTGTGGTTTATTAATATATTATAAGTTCTAATATATTAATAGTATTATTTAATTAGTATTGATCAAGAATTAATTTGGAATTAATTAAGTGATCAAAAGATAACTCATTAAATATATGGGTTGATTATGTAAATCATCCATAACTTGTATAATGGGCTAAGAGGCTCCATGGATTGTCAAGTTGGATTAAACCCATAGGATGCTCCATGGGAGTTACAAACTCATGGGTCATGGAAATGAAGAGCCATGACACATTAGGGTTTACATGGTGTAACTCTAAACGTGTCACACTATATAAGGAACATCTTTTCCACCAAAATCGGCTACACAAAGAGAAGTGAGGGCTAGGCCGATTTTTAGAGTGTGTGTATTCTCTCTAAAGTCATTCCAAAAGCATTTGGTGTTGTGTGAAGCATTTGAGGCATCGCACTTGGGGTGCTAGGCTCACAAGGTTTCAAGGAATCAAAATCAACTACAAGGTATGTAATTCTAGCCATCCTTTTAGGATTAAAGTTCCCTATGCATGCTAGATAGGATTATGAACCTTGTAAACCAAATTTTGCATGTATTAGACAAAAATAGATCCAAGGTTTATTAGGGTTGCTTGTACACTTTGGAAGTGTTAGAATGCTCAAAACCCATCAGGAAGTATCCTATATATTCATGAGATCACCAGAATGTCTGGTATGGTTTACAAAATCACAGTCAAAGTTTGATGAATCCTAGCACCCAATGACATCAATTTTAGAATGGTCTTGAACTCTTGTCTCATGGAGGCCCATGAAGTCTACTTTGTGTTGTCATTTGAGCTTGTGAATCCATTTGATTTACATGATTTGCCGATCCCCCTTATATCTAGTCTTATGGTATTCATTGTTAGCCTGATGTAAAACAATTACCTTTAAATGTTTATGCTTAGAGACCATAATCCTTATCAACCTGGAATCCCACTTCGAGTCCTATCCATATGACACTGTAGATTTCTTGAGAATTGGAGATATCTTCATGCGAGGAGTAAAAACTATTTGAGACTGGGATTGGGATTGTTTTGTTGAGATCAAGAGATGAACCCATGGACTCGGATACTACAGCTGGGGGCTTTGACTTTGGTAAATCCATGATTTGGGGAAATGGATTTGATTCAAAGATCTTTTTTGGGGGTGATGATGGAGGAAAGTGGTCTATCAACCTTGCGATGTTTGCCAAAAGACTCACCTGTTGCAAAATCTGGTAAATTAATCAAGTGGGTCGGTACATCGCCAGTTGGCGTGCTGATGGGCTCCAAATAAGCCCAATTTGAATTCTTAGTTTCCTCTAGGGATGGGTTACATGCCTCAATATGCGTCTCTCCAAATGATCCCTATTCCCAGAGAGCTCTACCCCATGTAACCCTAGCCTTCATTAGTGTTGTTTGAGCTTTTGTGCCTCTTTGTGTGAAGGTTGAAAGAAGAAGGTGTCCATTTTGTTGTTTAGGTGCTTTGTTCCAATCTAGATCCACCATCTTCACCTCATTTCTGATCATCTAAGGTATAAAGCTTTTATCTTTACCATTACTTCATTATATCTAATTTATGTCACTTTATGAGCTTTTGGTCCCAAGTCTTCATGTTCTTAGAGTTTAACTGAACTCCAAAACCTCTTTGTGCATTCTATGACTTATGGACCTTTGTTGTTGGTAGAAAAGGTGCTTCATGATCTAGCTTTGAGTTCATGCATTTTGAATAGCCATAAAGGACTTAGGTTTTTATATTTTGGATTATTGAGATATCCTAATGGATAAATTTAGAAAATTATCCATTAAGACCTTTAGAAGGGCTTTGGAGCTTTGGAGGTTCAAAGTTAAGTACTTAATCCATTAAGTTGTTTTGGACTCTAGCCACGGCGTGGTTGAGTGCAAGCCGTAGCATGGTGGCGAGTTCAATCGCGAGTATTTTGCTATTCGGCCACCACGGTCCTGCCATAGGGTTTACCACGACGTGGTGGAGGTTAACAGTTGACCGTAACTGTTTAAACATGTTGACTTTTAGTCAACCTCAGGAATTCTAAGTTGTAAGTTGAGTTTTGACCTCTGAAAAGATAGAAGGTTTGTACAGTTGTTTGGTGAGCCGACAAGTAGTGATCTTTTAGCTTGTTTTTCATTGTATTACTTATGACATAGTTGTTATGACATGATTGTATGGTTAGCTTGACTAGTAGGGTCTTACATGTTGCTTGTATGTTTACATACTTCGTTCAGTTGAAACATACATATTGGGTTGAAACATAACCATTTGGTTGAAATAGACCTTTTGGGTTGAAACATACCCATTGGGTTGAAATAGATATGTTGGGTTGAAATAGACTAGTTACTGTTATGTATAGTTTATGTGTTGTATGTGGGGGAACTCACAAAATTTTGACTTATAGTTATGAATTTTAATGTTTTTGGTACATCAGAGTTTTTGGTACTTCAGAGATTCATGGAAATGCAAACGCGTGGATATACACTCACATCGGCAACTTTCATATTTTGAGATTCTACTTTACTAGATATTCTGATTTTTGTGATATGTCTTTGAAACAATAGTTTTGTGATGATGGTTTTTATGAAAATTGATCCTTTATTACTTTTAAAAAATTAAAAAATTTGGTTGGGAAATTCGGACATTACTGATAGCTTGATAATTTTTTTTTTGCGTATATTTTAGCATGCATTTTATTTTAGTTTTAACATTTTCAATATTATTTTTGCATTAAATCGTTAGATTTATTATTTTGGATATTGTTACTCGTTTAAGCTATTTTTATGTAGATTTATACAAGAATGATGATATTTTGGAGCATCCTCAAAACCACATCGAATACCTGGCGACCACGATTGAGTTCTCATAGAAAAATCCGTGAGCGACAAGAAAAACAAAGCGATATAATGAATTTTCGGATTTTTGACAACATTATGTGACTTTCTTCAAGCGATTAGACGGAGGGGAAAACGTTGTCCGATGGAGCTGAAATTTTACGAGCATAATACGAACTCGTTGATCTACGATTTTGTAATAAATAAACGAATTCGGACAAGTTTCAATATGGTTTTTGATTTCGTGAACAGAAATACAGAAAGCTGCCGCTTTTGGCAGCCCACTTTGCGAATTATGGCAGCCCATATAGTACACCAACTTCCATATTCTCCATAAGCTCATTTTAAGAAGTATGAAGCCACTTTGGGACTCTTGTGCTGGGAAATCAACGCTGGCATAAGAAAAGAAATCACACAAAATGGAGTGACGGCGCTCTTTTTTTTTTTTTTTTTTTTTTTTTTTTTTTTTTTTTTTTAATTATAGTTATAAAATTAATTTAATTTTTAATAATAAATTGTTAATCGATTATTTTAAATAATTATTAATTAAAAAATATTTTTTATTTATATAAAATTATAATCGTTGATTTAAATAAATATGTGACCTTATAATTTGTATTAATTTTGTTATAATTTTTATTCTAATGTTATTAATTTAATATAATTTGAGCATGAATTTTAAATTTGAAATATCAAATGGAGAACCAATTGATTGCCAAGTAACATAACATTAATTAGGAAGCCTAATAGAATAAAACATAACAAAAAAGAATAAACTTATTTTTTTATTAGAATAAAGATGTTTGGAACATTTATCAAAATTTATTATCATTGATATCATTCTCAATTTGTCATGATATTTTTGTTATAATTTTATTATTATTGAGTAATTCATTTCTTTTAGATTAGATTAGGTTAATTGTTGTATAGATACATTGATTGTGGGTGGAGTTTTTGGAACAATAAGAAGTGACGATTTCAAAAAGCTTTGGTCATTTTAACAATCCATATTTGTATAATCTTCTATCATTTTATTGTTATTATTATTAATAGGGGTGGCAAGTCTCGACCCAACCCGTAACCCGACACTGACTCAACACGAAAATAGACGGGTTTGGGTTGAGATTTTTGACCCGCCAACCCATCAACCTGCCAACCCACCAACCCGTTTATTTCATGGGTTGGGTTGGGTTGGGTTATCTGTTTGGTTTTGCGGGTCCATCCGCCAACCCGTATATATATATATATATATATATATATATATATATATATATATATATATATATATATAATTATTAATTAATATGATTTCCATCCGTATTCGTAATATTTTGTATCATTGTATTCATTTCGTATTCGTATATGACTAATCTACATTTGCGGTTGGTTAATCAGAAAAAGAAAAAATACATGTCGTTATTTCACGAGTCACGAATGAAGAACACATCCACTTTCTATGAATGTTTTTATTTTTCATTTTTATTTGGATGTTATTGACTTTATGAATTTATGTTGAAAACCTTTTTTTTATGTTAATTACTTTAATCATTTTATAAATTTATGTTGAAAAAACCTCATTTTTTAAAATGTGTTGTTTATTTATTAAACGGGTTATATTGGTTGGGTTTGACTCATTAACTTGTGAACCCGCAAACCCATATACTTAAACAGGTTATATGGGTTGGGTTGAGGTTTCCAACCCAACAACCCGTGACTCGCCAACCCATCAATCCATATATTATATGGGTTGGGTTGAGTTTATGTTTTCTAACCCGCCAACCCATGACCCGCCGACCCGAACCCAACCCAATTGTCAGGCCTAATTGTCATGATATTTTTGTTATAATTTTATTATTATTGAGTAATTCATTTCTTTTAGATTAGATTAGGTTAATTGTTGTATAGATACATTGATTGTGGGTGGAGTTTTTGGAGCAACAAGAAGTGACGATTTCAAAAAAGTTTGGTCTTTTTAACAATCGATATTTGTATAATCTACTATCATTTTATTGTTATTAATATTATGAGTAGTTAGTTTTTATTTCCAATGTTGGGTGAATCTATAAACCATTTAGTATTTTTTTATGGATTTTAAGAATATTTTAAGAAAGTATTTTATAATAAAAAATTATTTATGTTCACATGTCTTTAATCATGAGTTTAGATATATTAATGTTTAGTTATTTGGTTAATTTCTTGATTACGTAATAGATTTTCAAATTAACAAGCAAAAAATGGTTCTTATGTTTGTTTTCACTTCACATAATGTGACAACCCGAAAATCTTTGCCTTGTAAGTTCAACCATTCAATCCATCAATGTGTCAGACTCGTTTCTGCTACCTTTTATCCATGTTTAGAGTCTGTTTAAGGGTTCAAAGCTCAGTACATTCAAGCATTGAGTATAGAATTAAGCCGCATAAGTTCTTAGCTTTGAAATCAAGCCATACACAGATACACTTCATGTGAGGGAGTGTACGGCCGTACACACATGTGTGTGCGGCCGTACACCCATGCTGGTCGTACACCCCCTCCACGAGGTTGATATCCTTCCATTTCTAAGCCATTTCCTCAGTTTCCAAGTCAAGAACATCGATTTCTCTCTCAACTATCATCGAGCTTTCACCCTGATCTTCAAGAATGTAAGCCTTTCTTCCATTTTGACTTGTTTCTATCCTTCTTAACCTAGTAACACCCTTTGATTTCATCCATGGAAATCATCTTTTGTATAAATCTTCAAATCTCACCAAGAACACCAAGAACATACACTTGTTCTTGGTGATTGTGAACCTTCTTGAGCCTCCAGATCGTAAGTAATTCTTCCCTATGCTTAGTTCTTATTAGGAACACTAGTTTAACACCCTAAAAACTACCAAAACTCAATATCCAAAGGAGTGTACGGTCGTACACCCCTCAAAACACCCTAAAGGGCCTTCAAAATGCAATTCTAGCTTCAACACTTGATGAGAAAATGTCCCAGAAGCTTCCCTATCATTCAAATAAGCTTTTGTGCACTTGTTACCATGAGTGTACGGTCGTACACTCCATGGCCGTACACCCATGGCTGCACACTCCTCATTGTGGTTGTACACTCCCCTTAGATGAATCACATGTGATTCTAACACTTGGTCCAAGTGTTTGCTAGTCCCTAAAGGTGTTTCTTTGCATGTTGTTGCTTCTAAACACTACATTCATGCCCTTATATCTCATTAGGACTCGTTTTTGTCTCAAGACTTCATTCGTGGAACTTCTCATCCTTACGTATATATTCGTTGAATCGCCCACATAAGGTGAGTTCATACCCCTATAATCAATCTTTTAATTTGTTTTAAATTCTTTTAGGGGGGGGGGGAATACTAGTTGAACACAATTGATAATTGTTTAAACATTTGATATAAACATCTTTCAAAGGTTTCTTATGTTTTTATAAGTGATTAAAACGTATCAAAAGCTCTTTTTAAGTTATATTACTTTATAGTTTATAAAACTCCGTTTTAAAGTACAATCATGACTTAGTAGATAAATGAGTCTTTTAAATAACAGTTCAAGTAAACAATAGTAGGTATAGTTTAGGGGTTCGGTTCATACTAGATGCTAGAACATACTATAAAGAGAAACAGGGAGGAAGATACAATACACGATAACAGAAGAAACATACTAAGATACTATAACAGAAAGAACATACTAAGATGCTATAGCAGGAGAACTATACAAGATCTAATTATACCAATAATCACTAACTCATTGTTCTTAACAAAAGGTGATAGTAAATTAGGTACACATGATCATATAATTTTAATGTGAATTTACACGGCCTAGCAATTTGTTTGCGGAAGTCGCATTTGGTCCCCAGAATCTCTTGTAGGGAGAGCGTATAATATGGGTACTATCCATCACATTATGTCCCTAACAAAACAAACATGTTTTAAGGTAATCAATACGTTAGGATGTCAATTCAAAAGACAACTGTGTACTTACATTTTCCCATTACTTCCATATTGTGACGGTTCCACTTGAAAGTTAATGCAAACTATTTTCGAGTTAAGATAGTTATAAACTAGGGAAAACTTACATTTTACAAACGACAAACAGAATAGTCGAGTCTAGTACATTCAGTAGAAAGGGGGCCTATAATGCTAACTTTATGATTCCTTAGTGTATACATCAGGGATATATATTAATCGAATCCAACAGGTAGTGGGATGTGTGCTTTCTGCTTCATTTCTTGTTTCTTGTTTGGTTGTGGGCTTAGAACAGATTCATCCAACCTACTATCTATTTGATCTTAGCTTATATATATATATATATATATATATATATATATATATATATATATATATATATATATATATATATATATATATTCTGTATACACCAAGTAATCACAAGGAGTACAAGGTATGGGCTATGTCATAGGACACTAATTCAATACATCGTTTTCTAGTACAAAACATATTTTCAATTAGAACATTTGATATACAAAACTAGAAACTTACCAGTAAAGGGTTTAATCCATTTTATTAAACCATTATAAACTTAAAGGACCTTAGGTGGTTAACTCTATAATACCTTAGTTTATACATCAGGGTTATATATAATTAATACCCGATAAGTAGTCGGATGTTTTCTTTCCGCCGTTCTTCCTGTTTTTTAGTTTACTACAACTTTCTACGACTTACATCACTAAAATCTTATGAACTCACCAGCTTAAATGCTGATCTAATCTTTCAAATTAACTTGTATTCTCAGGAGACCAGTAGACAGGTACGCGCACTGGGATTCAGAAAGATGGAGCAGTTAGCTTCATGTCTATGTTATGTAAACACTTTCTTTCTAATGAAATGGTTGTTTATTACTTTGATTACTATGATGCATGTCTTGTGATACTAAACATGACATCCTCCACCTCCGAATGTTTCCACCATTCCGGTTTTGGGGTGTAACACACTAATGAAAATATTTTCTCCAACAATATAGTGAAACATTTTTTTCTCCTCCTGTATTTGGTGGCTTTTAAATCTTAATGCTAGTTAACTTTCATTAATTACATGCTTCTTGGAAATTGTGACTTTAACTAAGAAAATGTGTTAATAGTTTCTCTAACCACTATATTAACTAAGAAAAGTCTAGCTAATCTCAAGCTTCTTGGATTACTATATCCAAATTAGGATCCATCAAACTCTTTGCACCACAAAATAATGATGATTAGTAAACTAATCGAACTTGTGATTATCCTGATATTGGAACGTTTTGTTTTATTGATTTTATATTTTTGCATTTTAGTCATTTTGTAAATTAGGTTTTATCACAATTACCATTTTGAAAACTCCCTATCATTTTATATTTTGTATTGTATAAACTGAATGCATAGATTTCATTCGAACCAATCCCCATTGATTCGATCCCTATTACCGCTACTACAAATTTTTTTGTATGTCCTTGTATTTAGGGTTTTAATTGGTGGTTTCGACAACCACAGTTACATCCAACATATATTTTACAAGTTGTATTTGCGAAATTGTGTTATTCAGGAAAGAAGATTAATTTTTGCATAAATATTAGAAAATAATTATTTTCCTTTAAGTGATTTCAATCTTATATTAATACTTATTTAGAGTAATCACGTATAACGTATGACTTAGATAGTTAAATTGGGTGGAATGCATATGAGAAGAATACGGGAAAAAAGGGTCTATGGATGTGGTAATCAATATCGACGAAATACTAAAATCACACAAAAAGGAGTCATAGTGGCATGTCTTCATGGAAAACGATGAGAGATAGAGGGCAAATGGTCCTAAAACCTTCCTACGGGATGAAGAGGTGCATGAACTCCACTCCCATCCACTTCAACACTGAAATAATGTGAGAGATGGAAAACACACATTCCCTCTACTCTTAGGCTAAGGGTGTAACATATCACCTCCTTTCACTTTTTCTCGTTCAACATATCAACACGCCATTTTCCCCTCAACCCCCTGTTTTATATATGCAACTAGGTGTAAGACCCATGTATTACATTGGTTTATTTTAAAGTAAAACTAAATACAAAATTCTTAACATTTGAGAAGTATGATTTTATAAGAAAAATGAGAAAATATTGAATTATAAAAACTAAAGTGTTTTTTTTTCACTTTTAAATTTAAACAAATAATTTAGATAAATAAATAAAATAAATTAATTAATCTTTAATTTAGTAATTTTGAAATTAGAAGGAAAATTCATTAATGAAATTGATATGTATTTATTATTGTATTAAATACTATCTAGAATTTAATAAAATAAAAAACCGTAAAATGACATGTGAAATAAACATTAATTTAAAACAACCACAAAATTACATGTGGCAAAATAAATGAGAATATGACAAATGACAAAAAATCTTTATTAGGGAGGATATGGATAAATAATATATCAATAGTATATTTTATGTTATAGGGAATAAAAACCTGAATTTTAATATAGTTTTTATAATATATATATATATATATATATATGATTTAATAATAAATAAAAAAAATCAAAATGTAGGAGATATAGATATAAGGAGACTACTTCACATGGGGAGTTTCACCACACACTGCACACCACAGGGTGTGGTGTTCAACATATGACCGTGCTTGCAAGTTCAACTAACCGCATGGTGTAATGGATGTATACCATGGTGCTCCTTTTATTTAAAGAACCATATATCATTAGCTTACATTGTAAAATATTTTACCTATTAAAATAAGTCAATGTTTAGAAGAAATTTATCATCATTCTTTTTAATATAAGCATATTAGCTCCTTTATTCTTTGTCTTTAACCAAAATATAAGAGTTAAAATCTAAAATTGTTACACTAGTTATTTAATTGTATTTGTTCCATACATTCTCTTGTAATATTCCTTGAAGTAATCCGTATATACATCTAAATTTCAACATGCACTCAAGAAATTGAAGAAGTTAATTTGATGTTTCCTATTACTAATTTTAACTTAGGCTTAGAAATTACCTTTGGTTTATGTCACATTGGCGAATTAGATGGTATTTAAGTTGATTATATCAATTCCAGTCATCTATGGATCAATACTAACCATCAATAGAAGCCACCACTGCCCCCTCCAACATTTTTGTCGCCATTCAGAACTGATAGTAGAAACTTTTGTATGTTCGTAGATTGGATACAAATAAGTTATAATGAATAATAAAAGAACAAAAGATTATCACAAAGATGTTTTTCACTAAGAAAAGTTCTCATAAAAAAAACAGATGCACAAATCAAGTCACAAAAGACGATTGCACGAAGTGGTGCACAAAGCATAAACTCTCAACTAAAGAGAGAGGCTAGTATAAATACTAATCTAGACCTAGGAGGTCAAATTTCTACAAATTCACCAGATCTTCGGTTATATCAAATCCTTGATTTTTTGGGATTGAATTTTCAATGATAAATGTAGATAATGTATTTTAAGGAACAAATCATATGAGATATTCAGAACACTTCTTCACCAAGTAATTCTGATCTGCTCCAGATCCGGACATCAACACCAGAACATCAGAGCATCAACATGAGGGAGTCACACTGATCAACTTTGGCTTCAACATCAACGTCAAGGAGCTATGCTAATCAGCTTTAGCTTTAATTAGAGTGAATAACCATCAATGTGTGTCATCATTGTATCACATGATCAATGTGTCATCAATATAGAACCTTCAATGTATGTACACACTGATCATTCTTTGGTGAATGGTGTCTTCGTGTAATTGGTGCTGATAGTGTCTTTTCGTCATCAGGGGATGATCTTCTGTCTTCGACATATGAACTTCCATCAACATATCTTTAGATTAACTAATTAAACAAACTATGAGAGATCAACTTGTCTAAGTTATATTATTTACACTTACTTAGGCAAGATTGTATGTCTACAATGAGTAGATAAATTATAACAATAATACATATATTTTGCATCATCAAAATCTATACAAATATGTAGCCCAATAATCCCCCGTATTTGATGATGTCAAAACCAAACTAATAAATAATGAGATAATAAATGAACTAACTACATCTAAAGTAAAATGTTGATTTCTGCTCCCCCTCGGATAAATAACCTCTTTCTGTCAAGAGTGTCGGCTATTCTTTGAACGACCAAGTAATAACATAGTAGAACTAATAGCTTTTATCCCCCTTTTTGACAACATCAATACACACTGCCTTTTTTGTTATGTTTTTTTTTTTGTTTTTTTAAGATGACAACAAGTAACTTGAAAGAAAATAAAACACCAAATAAAGTTAAAGAAGGGGAGAGGATTTGGTGTATCACATTATTGTGTTGTTGCAATAGGAGATCATTTACACAAAATTGTAGAGTCTCATCAGCAATGGTCTTATATGTTGAATCATTAACTACTTGTAACAATTGGGAATTTCCCATAACTAATTGGTACTAAAGATTAGCATCAACCGATGATAATGATAGAACTTTTCATATTAAAGAAAAACATGATCAGTTAGATGATAATGATAGAACTTTTCATTTTGATAATGATGATATTGTCAAAAATGAGTCACCAAAAAGTCATATGATGGTTAGTGTATTTGGAAAGTAAACAACAAAGTGATTCCAATGATATAAGTGTTGCAAAAATCTGACTCCGATTGGAGGAGTTATGATTTATAAAGATAAGAACCAACCTCCTTAATAACGCTATTAGCGTCAAAATAACGTATAGAGATCGGTTGAGTTATGACTAATCTCACTAAATGGAAAATCGTAGTAAACCGCGAGATAAAGACTTTGAAAGGAAAACGGTCAAAAATGGATTTCGTATGCAGGAAATCCGATTTTTAGAAAAATATAAAATACGGGTTAAAAACGAAAGTCAATATTTGACAATGCGATCTTAAGGAAAGTTGTAGTACTAGAAGAGAACGACACAAGTATATAAAGAGGGTAAGAAAAAAGATTCATTTAAGGAAGATACAATTTTTTATAAAAGATTTAGGAGTACACGTCAGGTGTGCGTTATGTCCGGTGCGCACACCTAACACCCAGATTCGTCGAAGATTAGGGTCTCGTGGACCATAAGAAGTGTGACACATGGCAATCTCTGTATGGAGCCACGAAGCGAGTGCACGTCATGCAAGAAGTGTGCCGCATGCACAACCCCTATAAATAGAGGTGCTCACTTTCTGATTTTCCTCAGCCCAAACACTCTTCCGAACACTCTCTCCATACATCTCAAGTTGTTTCGAAAATCCTCCCGATGACGTGAAGCTTCAGATGCAAAGGCTCAGATGCTTCAGAATACACCGCTAGAGTGAGTACACAACTCCTATTTTCACTATTTTAAAATTTTTAATGGAGGCGTGGGGGAATACATGCTTATCAAATGGTTTTATCAAAACATATGACTAGTGTTAAATGTCAAATCATTTTGTAAAGCTTAAAGCCTTAGGATAACGTAGGTGTAGATACTATGCCTAGTGTTAATCTATGATATTATGCCTAAGAGAGATGATGCCTGATGGTCTTGGAAGAGATAATACCTAGATGTTATCATGGCCAAATTTTCCTAGGATAACACAGTACCTAGAAGTTATACTGGTCAAATACCAGGATATGCAATGTACTTAGTGTTGGGTTTTGTAAACTACAACATCCTATGTTGCACATACAACCCTAAATGCTTTGGATCTATGTTTTCTCTAACTATACATGCAATATTGTTTCCAAAGCAATAAGACTACCACTAGCATTCAATTGACATAAACAACATAAAAGTGAGTTATAGAATTACCTATTGTTATAGCTAGTAGTTTTTGGCCTTTAAGAACTTAGCACCCTAAGTGTGATGCCTCAAACGGTTCACAACACACCCTTGAACAATTGGATGAGTTGAGTGAGATTACTAGGCACACAAATTAGTTATGAACTCCAAGAACACTTTTTCTAACCGATTTTAGCCATGGGGTTATGTATATATATGTAGCAATCCAAGAGTCATGGGTAAACCCTAATCCATCGACTTCGGGTTATGATCCATATTTCATGTTGGCTAACTCTTCATGTAAAGTTATATAAACTTATCCCATCATGGATCAATAGCCCAAACCATATATATATATACATATATATATATATATATATATATATATCAATAATTTACATAATTAGTCCCCATTAGTTTAATTAATCTCTTTTGATCACTAAATTAATTCCAAATTAATTCTTGATCAATACTAATTAAATAATATGATTTCATATTAATATATTAGAACTTATAATATATTAATAAATCATAAATAACCTCTTACTCAAATATCCATCCACAAATTGTCCTGGTGATATGCAACCCGAAATGGACCATGCTACTCTCGGGTCAAGTACATATCAATTATAGTTATGGGCTTAAACACCTAATTCAACACTTAGTTATTACTTTGACCAAATATCTTGTTTTCAAATAACCATAATATATACAAAATAATTATGAGATAAAAGATTATAATTATACAATATAAGATAAAGATTTATCGTCTCACAATCACTCGTGATAAAATCCATGAAGTGATTCAGATGAGCGTAGGTTTAATCCAATACCCAAATCTTATTATAGGAGTACTCATGAACACGACAACAAACTTGTGCTATGTCTAAAACACCTAGACAATCTACAGTCACATTCATGACAGTCTTGCTTCAATACTTACTTCCAAAGTATGATCGACTGTGGATGGTTTGAATAACCTAGTTATTCGGGAAATCAAAACATGCAAAGTGAAACACAAGAATAATTGAATCCAATATGGTCTCAAAACTTATGAATATAAATAAAACACCATTTATTTAATCACCATATTGATTACACATTATTCATTGTATAATGTCTCGATTAATTAACTTAATACTTGAATTAAAACAACACATGCTCCAAGCATGCACACAATGTTTTCCTTTAGTCATTTCTTTGTGAAATAGATCAAATGAAAGCATTTCAATGACACACATTTCACAATTCCAAATCCTTATCGTAAATGTAAGAATACCAAATTTGTTAGATTTTAAACTTATATGCAATGATCCTCTTGTAATGACTATACACAAAGTCACAGAGACTTGGTGATAGACATTTCAAAGTATTACAATAGAGAGAAATTCCATGGAAATGAAGTCTTACATTTAAAGTACATTCCTTTGAACATCCTTCTTGCATTAAGTTTCCTAATCTTACACAGATTTAAAGAATAACTTCCACTTATGGAAACATTTCCGTATTCCCATTTTGACTATAACTCCTGAACAAGAGTTACCTCTTCTCAGAGTATGTCAATATGGTCTTTTCCAAAATTTACAATATACTTCCAATTGTCCATAAGCAACCAATCTTTGGTAAACCTCAGATTGTCCTCGACAATTGCTTAACCATTTTACTCATATCTCGTTCTAGTTCCTTTTCCCTCTTAATGCCCTAGGCATTTGGAAATTTAGAACTAATTAATATTATAGCATATGTAATTGATCCTATATCTGAAGCATATGGAATACGATTCATAATGTCTCACATAAAGCCATGATACTTTACTAGTCTTTCGCTATAATATTTCCACATATAGAATTTCCTTATGTTGAACCATTTCAACATGACATTCACATATGTCCATGACTAAATTCGATTAAAATCTCAATCTAAGCTTTTAGATTCGAAATGAAGTATGAATTCCTCACCGTTAATTATAGCAAAACAACTTTTTAAACCCTGCATCTTTACAAATTGAAACTTTTGTTTTCTATAATTAACATTGCTAACTTGCAACACTTACCATAATAATTATGTTCCCATTAGCATAATAATTATTATCTTACTAGCATAACACTTATGCTCCCACTAGCTTTGACATGTACCCAAAAATCAGTTGGACTTCTAGAAATCAATACTTATTGACTTCCTTACCAAAGTTCAGATTTCTGATATGAGATGCTTCGATAAGACTTTATATATCATACACCTTTCAATTGATAACTCACATGTGTGTCTAAACAATTTAGAACTTATAGCAATAAATCTCAAATGTTTAGACCTTTTCCATTTCTCACAATTCAAACTATGAAGAGGCATGTCGTAATCATAATCGAATTTGAGAATGCAAATATCACAATTGCTAACTATTTTAAATCTCCTTTAGTGAAAGTGTTTCCTCATAATCATTTACATGAATTGGAGAGAAACCTTATGACACTTAGATTTTTTTATGGTGTATGTGTTCCTATCCATGTGAATTTTTCAAAACCATAATCACAAGACAAGGTTAGTGACATATCCAAACTCATATGGACCGAACTTGTTCAATCTTAATTTCTTGCCACCTGGCAGCACAAGGGCCTACCATTACTTCCAAGTCATTATGAAAACAATTGATCACTCATAGAACTCACATGCATAGTCAACTTTAACTGGAATGGGCACAGAAACAAGAATATGTCAACACGATAAGTTATAAACCTCAAGTCGTGTGCTAGTGATTAACAACGGGTTTACTCTTGATTAGTTCTTAAAACTCTTCAAGATCATTAAGACTCCCACTGTCCTCTTGACATATAAGATTCTCTTGTCAAGAAACATTCCTTGACAAACAAATATTCAAGAGTTAGTGCGGTTTCTTATCAAGACAAACAATGCACACAATTGGTCTTAGCTGATCTTTGTCTTATCCAAAACATCACAACCTACCAATATCAAATGTATAAGAGTAATACAACATTTTACTCTACACTTGATAAGTTTTATAAGCCTTTCTTAAGATTATATCACTCAAGTTATAATCTTGGAGTATGACTCTAAGACTTGTTTTGGAATGAAGTATGATTCTCATTTTGATTTAACCATTTCAACAATTCACGATTCCTCATCTTAGCCATACAAATGCACTAAGATGTCCTTAGAGAATCAATTGAGATATGGTTTCATAATCACTAAGATAATCATAAAACACGATACTCAAGTACTCTCCTTTCTTCTTAGATTGGAGAAACTTTACCTTTCTGCCTAATTTGATTCTTCTTATTCGTTCTGCCATACATTGAAACTTTTCCAATGGTTTAGAATTATACTTAATTTTGTACTTATAGCCATATTTACTAAACTTTAGTAAATCATAACGAATAGTCTTATCGTTCTTTGTGGTAGACCTGACCAGCGCACAACCAAATGTACCTGATCCCCTAGTCCTTCACTTGACTCACATATACATGTGAACAAGGAATTAGTTTTAATTTCCCAAAGATGAAGTTCTCATTCATCATAAAATACAAGTTGCATGATTCCAAGTTTCTATCTAACTGAAACTTGGGTGATGAGAATCTTTCCTTATTTGGTAAATTTTGGCACTACCACAAACGAAAGAATCAAATCTTTTTCCAATATAGCTATCAATGGAAACACATAAACAACAATTTTCACAAATGTCATTGTAAGGAAACTAAGATAAATTTCAAAAAAACTCTTTATTAATAAAAAATGGAAAACTTATCCTTACAATGTAAATACATATGAAAACTATGTTGTTATCTATGCCTAAGCAATCTATCATAACTCTTAAGAAGCAGCTCAAAATTCTGATCATCGAACCATGCAATTGAAATCTATCTCTTCACGATCAGAATCAACTTACTATTCCTTTAATTTTCATTTCATCTCTTTGATTCTACAAAACATCCAAATGTAATTACATTACATCATGTATTAAGAATCTCCAATTAGGAACTTAATAGAGTTAGATAGTGGATTTTACCTAAAGCAGAGTCAAACATTTTGACTTTACCATCCTTGCAATCTCTCAGGTAAATATGGTAGCTTCGCAACCAATGCCCCTCCTCTTGGCAATAGAAACAAATAGACTCTTTAGGAATGGTACATGGGACTATCTCAGACTTAGCCTTTCTCTTTACCATTTGGTCAAATAACTTGACCTTGACCGATCCCTTTCCATTGGGAAGAGAAATATTTTATGGACTTTGAATGTTACCATTGTCAATGTCCATGGAAGTTTGGGGAGCAGCTTCCAATCAAATTTGCTTTACCAGTGCACCAAATCATTGTTGATTCAGCAGCAACAAGCAAATAGGCAAGATCGATAAGGGTCATGTCGTGATCTGTCATATAGTAGTCCTTAATGAACTCACTATATGACTTAGGGAGTGACTGAAGAACTAAGTCAACAAACAACTTCCTCGAGACTTCGACACCCAACTCTCCCAGCCTGTCAATATGTAACTTCATCTCCAAGACGTGAGCACATACAGACTTTCCATCTTTGTGTTTGCTTGCCAATAGGGGTTGAGTGACCTTGAACTTTTCAAGTTCTTCAACTTGTGGGTGAGGGAGAACTATTGGAGGAGGTGGAGGAAATGAATTTCCACTGCAACATGAAAAAGGGATTAATCTTGTTGGGATTAAAACCCTAATTGAGACTTGATGAACAAGATGCGGAAAATAAGAACAATCACAAATATGAAGATTAGGTCGAATGATCACTCGATTTATTGAAAACAGGAGGAATAAATTACACTTTCAGCATAGACTAAAGAATCTAACACTACATAAGAAACCTCACGTGGCGTCTACATTTTGCCTCACTCTTAACCCTAATAATGAATAATATATGACTATTTATAGGGAAAAGACAAGTCTTGGGCTTTTAACCTACACTTCATCAAGGGGCCCATTATCATCATTCATGGAGTGCTTTGAAACCCTACAATCTCCCCCTCAAAGTATGGAATGGATGACAATGCTTTAACTTCCAAAACAAGCATCTAGCAAATAAAAAGATCTTGCAACGAGGAATAGATGAAGCAATCCACAAATCTTGATTCTTCAATAGTCTTCAAACACGGGCTCTAGGATATATAAATCAAGCACTGAAGTAATGTCTTTAAACTTCATTTTCGAATGTAATCCCAAAAAATCTTCATGAAAACCAAACCCGCCATAAAAACCAATTGCAGAACAAAGAAACCGAATCACTTCTTGTTTTTGAAGAGCTCCCCCTCCAAGTCACAAAGATCTTCAAATAAGCTAATAATATAAGCCATCAAAAAATATCATGTAACAACCCAAACTTTAAGATTCGTAATGCCGCTTGATCGAGAAAATACCAGAAGTCGGAGATATAACAAGTCCTTAGCAGAGCTCGATAAAGAACTTCCGCTGTAAAGGATACTTCTCTGTAAAAGCTTTAGCAGAGCTCGATGAAAAACTTCCACTGTAAAAGCTACCTTCATAATTCTACCACAAGCTTTATCAAAAATCTTCAAATTTGAAAAGTTACAAATCCAATTTCGAATGACCATACAAAATTCTCCCCCGATTTATAATAAAAAACATGATTATAAAGCCTTCAAATGGTCAAGAGAATGATCTTGAATGGATAAAAATTTACTAAGCTCCCCCGCGACAAAATGATATACACAATGAAGTATAAAACCCGAAAAAGTCTTGAAAAAATTGACGTTATCACAAAAAATGACTTTCCGAACCGCCAAGACTTGATGAAATCTTTAATTTTCTGTTCACAAAAAAGTATGTGCGTTAAAAAAAATCCAAAACAGTTCACCGGCCCTCAAATTTGTAAACTTTTCTGAATATAGGGCAGAAACTGTCACTTGCTGAAAGACAGGGGCTGGAATGGAAATTCTGCATCAATACGCCCATTCATTTGTAACAAAAACTGAAAATGGTCCAAAAATACCAAACTGTGAAAACAACAGGGGCCAAAAGTGCCAATTCGCTGAAGTTTCATGGACAAAAAATGAAACATTAAGTCTTCTTCCCCATTTTAATCAACCAGATGCAAATCGGACGTGAACTGTGAATCCAAAAAAAATTAACTCCCATGAATCATTCGTTACGAGCACTGAGTTCGTTTGTAAGATGCGAATTAAGTCCATCCTTATTTCCGATTGCGAGAGGAGAACTGACTTCGAGCCAATTTCAACTGCGAAACAATACAAAATACCGACTGCGAGAACAGGTTCACTTACATTCTCGATGTGAATCTCAGTCAACCCGGAATCCATAGATATCAAGCGAATCTCAGTCTATATTACCTCAACAAAAATGAGTGCGAGCCTAGAAGGACGAGCTCCAATAGTTCGCGTCGATTCTGTTCAATCCAAAACAACCATTTAAAGTACCTGTGACTAGATGCGAGCATTACAAGCTTCAAATATACCAACAACAAACAGTTAAGTCTGAAATCGGTCTTGATTTTTCCTTTTGAGTGGATATGAATGTGAACCCAAAATCCAATTCCGAATTCGAGTCGATCACAGGCGAAACAGTTCGTACCCAAGAGATTCAAGACTTCAATTTTGACTTCTCTTGTTTGACTCGCAACAACATCTGCTGATTCCGATAAAATCCAATCCCGATTTCATTGGTTCCGATCATCACCGTTCCAAAAAAAAAAATTTCACAATTTCGATTTGATCTCCAAATCCCAAATAAAATCTGATTCCTTCATTGATCTGGAAAAACATTGACCATCAGAACCTAACGCTTGACAACACCGAAATCATCTCCTCAAATCGATTTCCAGATCAAACTTGATTCAATCAATAATTATCACCATTGTTATTTTTTCTTGATGTTCGTCAAAAATATTACATTCACTGATTTTTAGATCAAAAACATTATTTCCAATCATCCAAATTATCTAATTCAAACCTCAAAACATCCAAATCAATTTAGCAAATCGCACACAATCAATGATTTACGAATATGGATTCTCAAACAAATCAATTGAAATAGACGCCAGAAATAACAAGATCGATCAAATACCGGTTACAGTATGAATCGAAATAGGAAACAAGCAAAATCACGAACTCAATCTAGAACCCATCATTGAAAAGATTATATCGATTGAAAGAATTTGTTATCAAAATTATGAAAGTGCGAACTCAATTTGGAATCGATCAGAATATAAGAACGCTTAATCGACATATTGTTGAACCCTTAAGTTGAATATAGAATTTTGACTTGTGAATTGCGATTTCAACAACAATATAAGGGCTAAACGATGAATAATATTAAAAAAAATAATGGGCTCAAGAACAGTACAGGATCGAATCACTGGCTAAATCAAGGGAAATAGATCTGGAAAGCAATAGAATAATATTGGATCAACGACAAAGATTCCCATCCGTTATACCCAGGATTACGAAGTCTGAGCGCATCACTTTGAAGATTATGTCATTGGATCTGAGGACAATGGTATCTCATCTGGGAAGCAATCGTTTCTGGACCATTCGCTCATTCAGCAACTTCAAGAATTATTAAAACTCAGAAGGAATACAATGATCTTTTGAAAGATGTTAAAGATATTGCTCAAGACGAAAAAGATAAATTTCAGTGCAATATTAAAGCATTGAGATTAATCAGATTCGGTCTTCAATCTGACACTTTCAGGCTGGTGAGTTCATGCACAGCTGCCAAAGAAATATGGGACAGGCTGCGAGAGTTGTATTCTACGGACGAAGATCTTGAGCATTCTATTCAAACCTTGCTTTTGTCCGAATTTGGTGAATTCAAGCAGAGTCCTGAAGAAACTGTGACTCAGACATTCGATCGCTTCAATCATCTTCTTAGTAAGATGATTAAACATGATATTGAAAGGAAGTTGATTGAACAAAAGGTTACATTTTTAAACAGTCTCAGATCTGAGTGGAGAGCGGTTGTGTCCACAGTTAAAGCGCATGAGCAATTCAAATCTTACTCTTTGGCGAAACTGGTAGGGATTTTGAAATCTCAAGAAAAGATCGTGCTACAAGAGAAAAATATGGTTTCAAGCTTGGGTTCGTTGGCCCTTCTGTCCAAAAGCAAAGCAGTGATGGAAGATGAAGACCTCAACCTAGAGGATTATGAACTTCCCTCTGAAGACTATGCAATGATGGTCTCAAACCCAAAGAGGTTTATCAAGAAAAGGTTCCCTACAAATAAGAACCGAAATTGGCAGGGAAGTTACAGTTCTGAAAAGGTTAGGGAAGAACCGAAAGCAGAAGAACCAAAGAAGGAACCGAAAGCTGAATGAGATTCGGGAGTGAGCTGCTATTATTGTGGTGGAAAGAACCACTATGCCAAAGATTGTGTGCTTAAGAAAATGGCAGAAAAGGATGAGGAGGAAGATGAAGAAGCAGTGTTGTTGAAAAAGCAGGAAGAGATCAAGAGAAAGAAATCTAATGCTAACCCTTCTATGAATGCTTTAATTGTGCAGGGTTCGGTAGCAGATGATGATTTCGGTGGCGTGGAGGTCTGGTCAACCGATTCTGAGGATGATGAAGTAAGGAAGCCTTCTCATGGAAAGGCTTATGTGTCGAAAGATGAGAGTAGCGGTGGAAAATGCTTGATGGTGTCAGACGTGTCTCAGATGAGAGGATACAACACAGATGGTGGGAATGAAGACACAAAGGAGCGAGAAGACTTATGCTTCACAGCAAAATCGCTCAGCGTGCAGTTCAACGAACCTGATGAATTAATCAAGAAGGTACAATCTGTTTTTATTGCATTCAAAGTCCCACAAAGTTCATATGAAAAAGAATTAAAAAATGTTAATTCAAGAATCTCTCATCTAGACAGCAGTTTAACTCAAACACGTGTCACCAATTCTAACCTAACTGACCAAATAAGCAGGGTGTCTTCAAAAAGTGAGGAACGGAGGATGTGGATCGAACTGAAGGAGTCGGAGTTAATCAAAACCAAGGATGACAACATTTATTTGCAAAGAGACAATTTAAAACTTTTAAAACAGCGAAATGTCTTTTGTTTAATTGCTAAGCGTCTTTATACTAATATCACTCAGCTTCATTTGGACTGTGAAATAGGACAGAAAATTCATCGCATGATTTTGCCCTTCCTTGAGTTTAAGGAGGATGAAATTGACGCTGAAGCATATAACTGTGAAAGTGTTGTTTCGTCTGAGGATGTTAATCCGACATATATGTATGGTCTAGACAAAATCGAATCTTTCATAAAGTCCAAAAACCATAAGGACATGCTGAAAAACCTTTTGGATGAAAATGATAAACTGAAACTGAGGACCGAAACCATACAAAAATTTGACTCATTGAATGCCAACTTGAGCTCAGAAAATAAAATTGATGTTGAAAATGCATCTGAGCTTAATGAGGACGACAATATGAGTGAAATTTCTGTAGAGGACACAGTTGATTATTCAGAATTTGTCAAGAGCGAACCCAAAAACCACAAGAATCTCATTTCAGAAAATTCAGTGGAGTTTGCTCGTTTGTCCCAACAAAAGTCCCCGATCCTTGCAGAAAAGGCAGTAGTATATCAAAAGGTTAGAACCACTCCTAATTAGGTGTATAAGTGTTGGGTTTTGAGCATTCTAACACTTCCTAAGTGTACATGCAACCCTAAATACCTTGGATCTATGTTTTCTCTATTATACATGCAAATAAGAACTTCCAAGGTATTATCCTAATCTAGCATACATAACAATGACTATAGCAAGATAGAATACATACCTCTTTGGTGTAGAATGTCTTCATGAAGTTTGAGTGCCTAGTGCCCCAAGTGTGACACCTCAAATGGAATCACAATCATCAAAACACTTAGAATGACTTGAGAGAATTCTACACTCACCAAAATCGGCTAGCCCTTTCTTGAATACTACTAGTGGCCAATTTTTCCTCAATAATAAGATGCTTATATAGTTACACAATTAGGGTAAACTCTTAATTGTCATGGCTTTCCATTTCCTTGGATCCATGGGTACAAATACACCATGGAGCATCCATGGACCATCCTATGGGTTTTAGCCCAACTTGATTATCCATGGAGCATTAGCCCACTATACAAGTATGGATGATTTACACTATCAACCCATATATTTAATTAGTCTTCTTTTGATCACTTAATTAATCCTAGATTAATTCTTGATCAATACTAATTAAATAATCTTATTATTCTTATTATTAATATACTAGAACTTATAATATATTAATAACCATAAGTGTCTTATTTCTCTCATTCAAGTGCATGATGGTATGCAACCCAAATGGACCATGCCGGGTCGGGTCAAGTCTTACCAAATATAGTTATGGACTTAGACATTAATCCAACAGTCTCCCACTTGGATAAGTCTAAAACTATTATTGCGTATGACTTCAGGAACCAACCGGCAATCGTAGCTCTCAAAAGCTTCTGTCGAACTCTGACCTTGTAGATGAACTCTGACCTTTGTCAGTGACTTGTCCATTAGATAAGGGATCATATATTCCTCCATTCTAGATATCATATGGACTGAGACATGGATTATAATCATTCTCTCTGTCCATTTGTTGTTTCCCGATTTCCGATTTATGACAACTGACTAATTGAACAAATCAAATCAGTCCTGGCCCGGCCGAGCACTTCCATTTGTCATCATCAAATCATCGAGGGGCCCACAGATATCGCTTTTATCCCGAAGGTAAAAGGAACGGATAAACTTCGACTCATATGGCTTGTTCTACTACTTGTTGAATCATACACAAAGGCACGTTTTATAGCACCGAGTTACCAAATGCGTTTTCGTGCTATCAATGTACTATCAACTCATAGTAACAACTCATATCTCTAGGTTTGAAGAATATAAGATATTATCGTCTCATGATCACTCGTGATAAAATCCATGAAGTGATTCCAATGAGCGCGGGTTGAATCCAATACTTAGAACTTATGAGCACTCATGATTGTTGTAGCCTTGTCCAACACCTTAGACCTCTACAACCCATCATGACAGTCTTAATTCATATCTACTTCCAACATATGACCGACTGTGGATAGTTTGAATAACTTAGTCATTCCGAAAGAATAACCCAGTTTATTCGGGAAGTCAAAACATGCAAAGTGAAACACAATAATAATTGAATCAAATATGGTATCAACTCTTTGAACATAAATAAACACCTTTTATTTATCACCATATGATTACACATTATTCATTGTATACTGTTTCAGCTATCAACTTTATTCTTGAATTTAAAACAATAGTTGTCCCATGCTCCAAGCATGTACACTATGTTTTTTTCAAAACACTAGTCATGCCACACACTAAGTATGCATACTATGTTTGTCTATGATCTTTACTTTGTGAACTAGATCCATTGAACATAACTTCAATGATTCTCTTTTCACACTCCCAAATCCTTACTGCAAATGCAAGAATTCCAAATTCATGCCATTTACTGGAATCTGTCAGATTCTAAACTTATGTGCATTGATCCTCTTGTAATGATTATGCACAAAGTCATAAAGACTTGACAACAAACATTACAGATCATTCCAAAGGAGATCAACTCCTTGGAACCATCCTTCTTGCATTAAGTTTCCTTAATCTTACACAGAGTGAAAATTCTAACTTTGAAACATTTCCAGATTCCATTTTGACTATCACTTCTAAACAAGAGTTGCCTCCTTACAGATTATGTCAATATGGTCCTTCCAGAATTATCACTATACTTCCAACTGTCCTTGAGCAACCAATCTTTGGTAAACCTTAGATTGTCCTCGACAATTGTTTAATCCTTTTAGTCATATCCAGTTCTAAACCTTTTCCCTTCTTAATGCCCCAGGCATTTGGAAAATTTTAGAACGGATGATTATAACACATGTAATCGATCCTATATCCGAAGCATATGGGACACGATTCATGATGTCTTACATAAAGACTAAACCAGTCTTTTGCTATAATATTTCCATTTCAATTTGCCAAGTTCTCATAATTCAGATTATGAAAAGCGATGCCGTAATCATAATCGAATTTTAGAACGCAAATAATGGACCCATATACAGAATTTCCTTATGTTGAGCCATTCCAACATGAAATTCATATATATCCTTGACTAAATGATTAAAACCTCAGATCTAAACCTTATAGATTTGATATGAAGTATAATTTCCTCTCCCTTAATTATAGCAAAACAACTTTTTCCCAATTAAAATTTTTGTTTTCTATAATTAACATTGCTAACTTGCAATACTTATCATAATTATCATGCTCCCACTAACATGATGATTATTAGCATAACACTTATGCTCCCACTAGCTTTGACATGTACTCAGAAATCAGCTGACTTTCTTACCAAAGTTCAGATTTCTGATACTAGATTGTTTTGATAAGTCTTTATCAAAATCATACACCTTCCCTTAGATAGCACACTTGTGTATCTAAACAATTATGAAGAGGGATGCCGTAATCATAATGTTTAGACCTTTTTGCCACTTCTCACAAGTCCAGGTTAGTGTGCCGGTTAACCACACGCGCTCCACTAACGACTTTGAGAATGCAAATATCACAATTGCTATCTAGATAAAATCTACTTAGTGAAAGTGTTTCCTCACCATCATTTTCATGAATCGGAGAGAAACCTTATGACACTTAGATTTATATGGTGTATGAGTTCCTACCCATATGAATTTGTCAAACCATAATCACAAGACAAAGATAATGACAAATCCAAAACCATATGGATTGAACTCAATCTTAACTTCTTGCCACCTGGCAGCTCAAGGGCCTGCCATTGCTTCCAAGTTGTTATGCAACAAACTGAGAACTCTAAGAACTCATATGCAAAGCCAACTTTAACTGGAATGGGCACAGATATGTCAACACGATAGGTTATAAACCTCAAGTCGTGTGCTAGCGAAGAACTTCAGGTTTTATTCTTGATTATTTCTTGAGACTTTCAAGACCTTTAAGACTCCCACTGTCCTCTTGACATATAAGACTCCCTTGTCAAACATCCAAGAGATAGTGCGGATTCTAATCAAGAAAAACACTTTACCCAATTGGCCTAAGTTGGTCTTTGTTTTTATCCAAAACATCACAACTTACCAATTTCAAATGTACAAGAGTAGAAAAACTTTTACTCTTACATTTGACAAGTGTTTTAACCTTCTTTTGAGACATGTCACTCAAATTACAATCTTGGAGTATGACTCTAAGACTTGTATTGGAACGAAGTATGACTCATCTTCTTGATTTAACCACTTCAACAATTCAAGATCCCTCTTCTTAGTCATAAGAATGCACTAAGATTTCCTTAGAGAACTAATTGTGCTATGGTTTCTTAATCATTAAGATGATCACAAAAACTGATACTAAAGTACTCTCCCATCTTTTCAGATTTGAGAAACTTTTATCCTTCTGCCTAAATTGATTCTTCTTATTCGCTCTGCCTTACATTGGAACCTTTTCCAATGTCTCAGAGTTACACTTAAGCTTGTAAGTATAATCATATTTACTGAACTTAAGTAAATCATGACGAATAGTCTTATCAAACTTTTTGTGGTGGACTTGACCAGTGCACAAGAATGTGTACTCGATCCCTTAGTCCTTTACTTGATTCACACATCCATGTGAACAAGTAATTAGTCTTAATTTTCCAAAACTTGAAAGTTCTCATTCATCATGCTATACAACTTGCATGATTCCAAGTTCCGGTCCAATTGAACCTTGGATGATGAGAATCTTTCCTTATTTGGTAAATTTAGACATTACCACAAATGAAAGAATCAATTTCATATTTCCACTCTTGCTCTTAACGGAATTATATAAGCAACAATTTTTCCTCAAATGCCATCGTAAGGATATTTTAAAATAAATAAAATCAAAAAATTCTCTTTTATTTTAAAACTTTGCGGAAAAAACTTATCCTTACAATCCATATGAGAACTTGTTGTTATCTATTCCTAGGCAATATCTCATAACTCCTAAGAAGTAGCTCAAGAATCCGATTTTTCAAACTATGCGATAGAAATCCATCTACGCGATCAGATTCAGCATATTCTTTCTTTAAGTTTCTTCACTTTTTTTCCTTTGATTCTTAAAACATCTCCATGTGACCCAGTCACATCATGTATCAAGAATCTCAGAATAGAAACTTAACAGAGTTAGATAGTGGAATTTACCTGAAGTAGAGTCAAACTTATTGACTTTAACATCCTTAGGTAAATTTGGCAGCTTCGCAACCAATGCCCTTTCTTTGGCAATACAAACATATGGACCCTTTGATAATGGTACACAGGACTATCACAGACTTAGCTTTTCTCTTTACCATTTGGTCAACCGAGTTGACTATAGCCGATCCCTTTCCATTGGGTAGAGAATGCTTTACTGGATATCCAATGTCATCATTGTCAATGTCCATAAAGTTTTAGGAAGTTGATCTTAACAAATAGATAAGATCATTAAGGGTCTTGTCATAGTCTTTTTCATAGGTGTTCCAAAAGAACTCACTATGTGACTTAGAAAGTAGTTGAACCACCAACTTTCTCAAGACTTTGACACCCAACTCTCCCGGCTTGTCAATATGTGACTACATCTCCAAGATGTGACCACACCTAGACCTTGCCTTGCCTAATAGGGCCTGAGTGACCTTAAACTTTTCAAGAACTTGTGGGTTAGGGAGAATAATTTGAAGAGGTGAAGAAGTATGATATCCATGGGACATCATCTTCATTAGGAAACCTTGTTTCAAGAGATTTGGGAAGATCATAGGTGTCTAAACCAGACATCTTTTGGGAGATATTCAAGATAGTTGATTTAAAGTCCTTAATATGACACCCAATATGAAATATTAAGGCTAGGACCCAACAAACTATTTTATAACTTAGAAGAGGTATGCCGTAATCCAAGCTATAAAATATTTGAAGGTAGGTGAATGACGATTCACCAATTTCCACCAAGATAAACGAAATGTATTATTAGGTTTTAATTGGTTTTGAAACTCCTAGATCTTTGAGATTCATTGAACTTTTCAAAGGCATGTTTCAATCTCGAGTGTGCCCTTCAGGTTTTGTGACTGGGATGCCGAGGATCACAAAACAAGGTGTGAAGTAACCATGCAAATCACTTGGTACCCTTAATAAATTACCCCTCAATCGATGTGCCGGTTAACCACACACGCTCCATCGATACTATGATAAATATTAAGTCACCCTTTACCTACCTTGTTAAGTCCAAGTTAGTGTGCCGGTTAACCACACACGCTCCACTAACGACTTAGACAAAGTGTAAAGTGTAATTTCATGGATTAGCACCTTATTCACATTTTTCCTAAGTAACTAAGATTGGGTATTATTAAGAGTTTAGTTACTTAGTATTATCATTAATACTTTTAATGAAGGGAGAATTCTAGTCCTGTCAAACCCGTTCGGCTAACGACCCTCCACCAGTCAAGCAAGCGGTGGGTGAGAGTGGACACCCATTAAGTTGCCATTTTATAGGCAACAACCTTATACCCACCTTATAGACCGGCTTCGTGAATGAGGCGTACTAGCGGTAAGACTGACTTTACTCTTATACATATATATATTATTAACTTATAATATTATAAAGTATAAGGGTTGAATTTTAACTTTTAAAATTCTAAGGGCTAACTTGGAATTAAAGTATTCATAAGTGAAAACTTTACAAATTCCAAAACTTGAGGGCAAGTTTTGAAACTATTCAAAACTAATTAATTCCATAACTTATGTGTTTAAAGTAGTTTTAATCCAAAAACTCTTCAAGTTCCATAACTTGAGGACAAGTTATGGAAGACTTTAAACTAATAAAAGAATTAACTTTTCTTTATTTTATAACTTATGGAATTAATTAAGGTTACACTTTTTATTTTATTTTATTTTATTAAATGAAGAGACTCTTGGTCCTCCATAACTTGAGGACAAGTTATGGAGTCATAAAGCCATTTAATTAGAACTAGACTCTTCATTTTTGTAACCTTTGCCAACTTTTATGAGTTTTAAGATTCATAAATGTGACTTATAAGTTACATAAACACATTTTATGAACTTCTTTTAGATTAATTTGGATTAAAACCAACTATCACATAATTTTATTCATTAATCTAAATTCACTCATAAAATAAGGTAACACAAAAAACTTTTGGTGATCCATAACTTATTCTTAAGTTATGGAATCCTTTAAAACATTAACACCAAATTTTTTGTAACTCCATAAAACTTTGAATCAATTTTTTTTAAAAACCTTTTCATATCCATAACTTATGGAGGTTTCAAAAAAAAATAAAACTCTTTAGATCAAACTTTTAAAACTAATAAAATAATCATATTATTTTATCTTTTATTAAATTTGACCTAATTCAACTCATAAAGCACATTATTCAAATTTTACAAATAATTAGTTTTTCACAAGAACAAGTAATTATCTTAAAATTTGACAAACTTCATGTTTTTTTTTCATTTTTTTTTCAACTTTGAAAATAAAATATTTGCATCAATATAACAGAAAACAACCCGTGGCTCTGATACCACTGTTGGGTTTTGAGCATTCTAACACTTCCTAAGTGTACATGCAACCCTAAATACCTTGGATCTATGTTTTCTCTATTATACATGCAAATAAGAACTTCCAAGGTATTATCCTAATCTAGCATACATAACAATGACTATAGCAAGATAGAATACATACCTCTTTGGTGTAGAATGTCTTCATGAAGTTTGAGTGCCTAGTGCCCCAAGTGTGACACCTCAAATGGAATCACAATCATCAAAACACTTAGAATGACTTGAGAGAATTCTACACTCACCAAAATCGGCTAGCCCTTTCTTGAATACTACTAGTGGCCAATTTTTCCTCAATAATAAGATGCTTATATAGTTACACAATTAGGGTAAACTCTTAATTGTCATGGCTTTCCATTTCCTTGGATCCATGGGTACAAATACACCATGGAGCATCCATGGACCATCCTATGGGTTTTAGCCCAACTTGATTATCCATGGAGCATTAGCCCACTATACAAGTATGGATGATTTACACTATCAACCCATATATTTAATTAGTCTTCTTTTGATCACTTAATTAATCCTAGATTAATTCTTGATCAATACTAATTAAATAATCTTATTATTCTTATTATTAATATACTAGAACTTATAATATATTAATAACCATAAGTGTCTTATTTCTGTCATTCAAGTGCATGATGGTATGCAACCCAAATGGACCATGCCGGGTCGGGTCAAGTCTTACCAAATATAGTTATGGACTTAGACATTAATCCAACAATAAGGTCACAGGCATAACCGAACATCAGACTGCTGAACTCACAGCCATTGTAAACGAAGGCAATGCTGATGGCTGCGATGAGTTCTTCTGGTCAGCTCCCATCGACAATGCTAACGAAACAGTAGGTCTGTCAGAAAGGACTTCATGGAAAAGCAAAGGTAGATATGTGCCAGAACCTTTGAACAAGCCTGATAGCTTCGACGTGCCAAGTACTAGTGGTACAAAAGATGTTCCTGAAGAAAAAGGAATTCCTGCAAAAGAAGTCACTCCTTTAAGCGAAACATCATCAGTTCGGAGAGAACCAGTTGACAGAAAACAAAAACCAAAAGCAAATATCCATCATCAGCCGAAGCAGATGAGAAATCAAAAACAGCAAAGGAATCAGAGATACAAGAAGAATCTCTCTGAAAGAAAACAGTTTTGGCAATCTCAAAATGCCTATTTCTCTCATCATGACAGGAATTTAAAGTTAGAGAAAAACACTGTTAGGTCACAAGAAAGTCATAACAACCGAAGAGAGAGGTTTGGTTCTGAAGGACAAAATAACCGAAAGGATAAGTTCGGTTCTGAAAAATATGACAACCGAAAGCAGAGGTTCGGTTCAGAGAACAACATCAACCGAAAGCAGAGGTTCGGTTCAGAGAGCAAAAGCGACCAAAATTCTAGGTTCGGTCTCACTAATGATAAAAAACAAAAGGGTCACCTAGAATCTCAAGTCAAGAAATCATCTCAGTCTAACGTCTCTCTCTCTTCTTCTTCTAATTCTTCTAATTCCTCTCACCCCCATTCTAAATTTTATTATGTTCGCTCTCAAAATCCTAAATCTTCAACAGATCTAAAAGGGAAATCGAAGGTTTCATCGATCGAAACAAATCAAAATCATCCCTCAATCCAAAAAGCTAAACCAGAATCCAAACCAAAAGCAACAAATCCCAATAAAATTAAGGTTTTCACCATCAAAAAGAAAGATGAAACAACGCTAATAAAAAGAACATATCTTGTTGACATCTCTCTTACTATTCCTGTTCCTGTGAAAGGCTCATGTGGACCCAAGAAACTTTGGGTTCCTAAATCTGCTTAATTTTTGCAGGTTATCAGTGACGAGCAGTTTGACGAAGAATGGTACATTGACAGTGGCTGCTCACGTCACATGACAGGAAGGAAGGAAGAACTGAGGGAGTTTAGGTCTCTTTCAAACGGTGGAAATGTTCAGTTCGGGAAGAACTCCTTCGGCACCATAAAAGGCTATGGAATGATTACAAATGGTGATTTTATGATTAGGAAGGTTGCATACGTAGAAGGACTACAACATAACCTCATCAGTGTATCTCAGCTTGTTGGAGGTACCGGTCTCAAGGTTTCATTCGACGATGAGGGTTCAGAAATAATTGAGAAGAAGACGAAAAGAGTTATTCTCAAATCGGAGCGCAAAGGTGAAATGTTTCCCTTGAATCTCGAACCCATCAAAGGGAATCCAACTATCTGCCTGTTATCCAAAGCACAATCTGACGAAAGCTGGCTGTGGCACCGAAGGCTCTCTCATATCAACTTTAAGGACATCAACAAACTTGTCACTGGAGGTCATGTTCGAGGTCTTCCATTGCTCAAGTATGATAGATAACACTTATGTGCTGCATGTGAAATGGGGAAGCAGAGTCGTCAAAGTCATCCATCAATTATAAACACTAAAGTTGTTGAACCACTAGAGTTACTTCATATTGATTTGTGTGGTCCATCATCTATCGAAAGCATTGGAGGTAGCAAGTACATTCTTGTTATTGTTGATGACTTCTCATGGTTTACATGGGTGTTCTTTCTGAAGCTTAAATCTGAAGCGACTCACAAGCTAAAGATGTTCATCAAGCAGGTTGAAGTACAGCTGAAGAAGGTCGTTCGCAACATCAGGAGCGACAATGGGCTGGAGTTCAAAAATAAAGAATTCGAGGAATTCTTGGCAGAAAAAGGAATTAGTCACAACTTCTCAGCTCCCTACACACCTCAACAAAATGGAATAGTCGAAAGACAAAACCGATCTTTGTGTGAAGCAGCCCGAACCATGCTAAGTTTTGCTTCTTTACCTTTGTATTTTTGGGCTGATGCTATCTCTGCTGCTTGTTTTACACAGAACAGGTCATATCTCAATAAGCGATTCACTCTCAATCCTTATGAGATCATCAACAACAGGAAGCCAAATCTCAAATTCTTCTATGTGTTCGGTTCTTGGTGCTTCATCTTCAATTCTAAAGAACACCGCAACAAGTTTGATGTCAAAGCAGATAAAGGGATTTTTCTGGGCTATACTCTCACTTATAAAGCGTACAGGGTTTTAAACAAGCGCTCGAGGAAAATAGAAGAGACTTATTACGTGACATTTGATGATAGCTATGTCAAAAAGCTAAAGGCCAAAGAAGACACAGTTGGAGAAATCTTTCCTCAAACAGGTCAAGTCACAGCCTCAATTGCAAACCTCTTTGAGAAGTTCGTCGAGTTATTTGATGAACCAGAGAAGGCCATTCTCTCGGAAGCCAGCGCAGCTGACAACAGGGTAGATCATCTGAAGCAACTTGTTGAAGATGCTGCAACGCGAATGAATGAAGGAGTATCCAGTTCCAACGAACCTCCACAGCACAATGCTTCAGTTGAGGGGGAGGATCCATCTTCGTCATCACAGCCGAGCTCACATGTTGAGGGGGAGAACAGTTCTCAAGCTGCTCCCGAACGCACTTCACCAACCGAAAGTGCCTCACCACCCGAAGGTACATCAACACCCGAAAGCTCAGCACAACAAGAAACCTCTGTAGCTCCAGAAACTCAAGATACACCAGAAAGCTTATTTGTCGAGGGGGAGAATGCCGATATGCTTTATGACGATGAAAGTCAATCCGAACAAGAAGAGATGGTAAACGCTGAATTGGATCCATCCTATGATCCAAATTACCCTCCTCTTGTCAAATGGACCAGAGATCATCCTATCTCCCAGGTTGTTGGTAATGTCTCTGAAAAGGTCCTGACCCGATCACAACTAAAGGCAAAACAAACTTCCTTATTTTCAAAAGTGGAATTTTGTATGTTTAACTCCTTCGTCTCTAAAGTTGAACCAAAGACAGTTAACACTGCTCTTGATCACTCCGATTGGGTTCAAGCTATGCAAGATGAAGTAAATGAATTCGAAAGGAATAAAGTTTGGCGTCTCATTCCAACTCCTCAAGATGCCTCAGTTGTTGGTCTCAAATGGGTCTTCAGAAATAAGATGGACAAAGAAGGCAACGTGATACGAAACAAAGCCCGTCTGGTAGTGAAAGGATACTGTCAGGAGGAAGGAATCGACTATGAAGAAACTTTCGCTCCTGTTGCTAGGCTGGAATCACTTAGAATATTTCTTGCCTATGCTGCACATAAAAACTTTGAGGTCTACCAAATGGATGTCAAGTGTGCATTTCTAAATGGAGAACTCGAAGAAACCGTGTACGTGGAGCAACCGCCTGGATTTGTAAATGAAAGGTATCCTAATCATTGTTATATTTTAGACAAAGCCGTATATGGACTGAAACAAGCTCCGAGAGCCTGGTATGAAACGCTAACAAAGTTTTTAAAGATGTCCAAATTCAAACAAGGTTCGGTTGACCCAACCTTCTTTCGTAAGAAGGAAGGTAACCACCTTATGATTGTTCAAATTTACGTCGATGATATCATCTTTGGCTCAACGAATCCTAGCTTAACAGCTGAATTCAGAAAGCTGATGGAGACTAAATTTGAAATGAGCTCAATGGGTCCAATTAACTTTTTCCTTGGTTTAAATATTAGACAGGGACCCGAAGGCATCTTTATTAATCAGGAAGCTTACACGAAGACTCTCCTTGCAAAATTTGGCATGATGGGAGATTCAAAAGTTAAATTTCCAATGGCGTTTGGCACCAAGTTTACTCCATCATTGGATAAGCCATCAGTTGATATTACGCTCTATCGCCAGATGATCGGTTCATTGATGTATCTTACTGCTAGTAGGCCTGATATCATGTTCTCTATTTGTTACTGTGCTAGATTTCAGGCGAATCCACGTGAACCTCAAATGCTTGCAGTGAAGAACATACTCCGTTATCTCAAGCGAACTACCTCTTTAGGCCTATGGTATCCATCCAACTCAGGCTTCTTCATTCAAGCCTACTCAGATGCAGACCTTGGAGGTTGTGGACTAGACAGAAAAAGCACCACGGGAGGCTGCCAATTCCTAGACGGAAAATTAGTTAGTTGGCAATCAAAGAAACAAACCTGTGTGTCTTTATCTACAGCTGAAGCGGAATACATTGCAGCTGCCTCCTGTACTTCTCAAGTGATTTGGATCCAAAGTCAACTCCGGGACTATGGACTCAATATGAAAAAGATCCCACTATACTGTGACTCTGAAAGTACAATTAGGATATGTCATAACCCAGTGCAACACTCGAAGACTAAGCACATAGCACTGAGGTATCACTTCATTAAAGATCATGTGGAAGATGGGAACGTCGAAATTCATTTTGTTCGAACCACTGATCAACTGGCTGACATCTTCACCAAAGCTCTTCCTGAAGCATCATTCAACAAAATTCTACAAGGGCTAGGTATGATCGAATCGGAGTCAGTACCACAAATCACCTCTCAAACTCAAAAGTAAGAAGCGAAATAAACCGAACGTTCGGGTTCGGTTCTTGTACTCATGTGCCGAAATGAACCGAACGCTCGGGTTCGGTTGGATAATCTGCTTTTCGCTCATCAATCAAAGGTGATTTTCATGGTTGTAAATTTCATGTATAATTTTTCCAAATTCATTTATCTTATTTTCAAATGTATTCCCTTTTTGAAAATCAATTTTCTTTAGTAACCGAAATCAACCGAACGTTCGGGTTCGGTTCCTCAATTTTTTCTCACCCGAAATAAACCGAACGCTCGGGTTCGGTTCCAAAGTTTTCTTTTTACCTTTTTATTTTATTTCTCAGTCTTATTTTTTATTTTTATTTTATTTTATTTTATTTTTTTCTTTTTCACTATTATTTATCAAAAATTCCAAAAATATTTTTCTTCTATATAATTTTAAAAACTCCAAAAATATTTTGTTCTTTATTTCCTTTTTGGCTTTAATTTTATTTGTGTGTTCGTTTATGGGGAAATTGTTAAATTAGTTAAGTGTCCCTCGAAGCATGCTGCTGTATGTGTCCAAAGCCTCATTTGATTCTGAATAATAGCCTTAATGACTTGGTATACACAAACCTTGTCTTCCCAATTAGGCTATCACATTTATTCTAATCGTGAGCTACCTAACTCTCTTCTCACAAGAGATAAGAGTTTTCTGCTTAGTCTTATCTTTCACAACAGAGGTACTTTTGATTTCTTACACCATCTACATTACATTTCTCCATCCCACTTGTTTCACAAACGTAACCCTTGAGACTCTCAGAAATTACCACTGAGGTTTATGGTTACACAATAACTGTCTTCATGATCTTAGTTTCATGCCACTACGAGCTAAGTGAAACCCAACATTCATTACAAAATCTGAATTGACGGTGAACAATTAATTTGCTCTAGTTTTCACTAATGAATTGACGGATGTATCTTCATGAAATCTCAAAATTTTCTTTTGTGTGATTCCTATGAAATTGTTAAAAACCATAACATTTCTTCCCTTGGGATCCACTTTTTAATTTTTGTTGAGATTTTATATTCTCAGCCAGTTTAAATTATTCCCAACCTACTTGTTCAACAGACTACACCGGTCTCACAAGTACTTCGTTCACTTTCTATCTTATATCAAGATTAGGTATGTCGAATCGAAGCGAAAGCCACCCTAATAAGCCTAATTAAAAGAAGCCTTTCAACACTTCTTAATAAGTGTTTGATCGTCATTCAACGGGAAACCACACCAACACTTTAAGGTCTCTCTTGACTTTGAAGGAAGAGATTCGTGCCTGGGATCATCTGTTTCGTGTCTTTATTGACATCACATTTTTCCTAAAAAGTATTGCTTTATTTCTTTTCTTTGACACCCTAAGCACGAAAATCTTTGATTTTCCCGAATTCAGGTTCTAATAATTACAAGGCATTTTACTTGGATTGGCAACGATTAAAGGTAGTGGTTGATTTTAATCCACGTGGTGGTATTTTTCAAAAAGATGTCGTTACAATTTCAAGAGATAAGATGAAGACTTGCTGACTCAGGCGGGAGTCTAATCGATTTGATTTCAAACGGCGCAAAAGGGAACGCATGTGAATTGGAACCGTCGCATCTCCAAATGGCACAGAAGGGGCGCGTGTGAATCTGAAACGCTTCATATCCAAACGGCGCTTGATGGGAGGCGTGTTCTTAGGGGTCTGACACTCTCTCTCATGCGTGCTCATCGGCAACCCCAACTGTCACGCATCAGTCAACTCCGAAAAACCCTTCCATTCTCAATCGAAGATTTGGGAAGATCTTTCTCTCTCCTTACCCCACAGTATAAAAGGCAACATCCTCCACCGTTTACCTCTTTACTGCAATTAAAATTCCCAGAGCGCAAGAAATCCCTGAACCTTTACTGTTCATCATCTTCTTCACTTTCTTCAAGCAATGGCCGATTCATCCTCTGTTCACGCTACATCCCACATACTGCCTATTCGCCCTCAACAATGCCTAATCATCGATTTAACCCCACATGCTAACGATGCTTTCATGTTCCCTATAATCGAGTGTTTGAAGTTTTCGCCGATTGCTCCTGCACTTTCAAGGGTTGAATCAGTTCCAATGGAGTTCTTGTCGCAGATCTTTGCGACTGCTCACTATGACAAAGCGGTTGACAAAATTTCTTTAACGTTTTTCAGCACAAAGCGTCAATCTCCAAGCAACGATTTTGCTCCCTGTTAGGGTTTGAAGTTGTCTCTACGAGGGTTAATCCGGAGATGATTCCACTGGGGCACTTGTACAATATGTTTTACAACATGGGTTATACGGAGGTGCTTACTTCAGTCGCGAAATTCAAGAAGTCGTTCCTGCCTCCACAATGGAACGGGATGTTCACTGTGCTATTCAAAGGGTTATCAGAAAGAAGCTCTGGATCTGACGGGGCCAGCCGGTTATTTCTGTCAATAATGTATGGTGTCTACAATGGCATTAACATGGATTATGGGTCTGTTCTGTGGCAACAAATCATCCAGAGTCTCTCCTCTACATCCAGGCATTCTGAAATTTCTTACGCCAGGTTCTGGACTTTGGTCACAAAATGGGTGATGAACAAGTACAACGTCCCCGTTTTTGCTGGTGCTCCAATATCTTCGATTGGTACATTCCATACCACGAAGATTATTGTCTCGGATGCTTCCAAATTGCCATTCAACGGCTCAATTCCGGAGTCTATGTATGGTGACGTTCCAGCTGATAGTCGGATTATCAGGACTTACAAAGAATTTAAACGTTCTGGTCCGAGGGATCTCACACCGGAGATGTTGAAGTCTATTCACGACGCCGACAAGCTTGCTCCAAGAGGCAAGAAGACTGAAAAAGAGAAACAGGTGGTGAAAGGGGCTAAAGGCCCTTCTCCAAAGAAGAGGAAATCCACGAAAGTTGCTTAGTCTCCGCAGCAAAAGAGGAGAAAAACTCAACCCAGGAGAAAGCTGGTTATCACTTCCTCATCCAGCGAGTCTGAGGGTGAGAGTTCGGATTCTGACGACTCTCCATGAGGCAACACTCCACCCAGATCTCCTACCCCTGAAATTCAAATCCCTCCTTCTCCAATTCCCTCTCCTCCTAAAACTATTCCTACTTCCATTCCCACCATAAACCCCTCTACACACATTCCTACCACTTCAATCCCAATGCCACCACCAATATTCACTGAAGCAACCACAGCATCCACTGCAGATGTTAGAGCCAACGTATCTAATACGGGGGTTCATACTGATGCAACCGAACCTACCCCCACACCTACACCCGAAACAACCCAACCTGAACCTACCCATACTACTGTACCACCAACTTCTCCACCACCACCATCTCCCGGTCACACCTCAGAGGGAGACGATACATTCCTTGGCGGGGAAAATATGACGTTTGACTCGGTCTACTATAGTCCGTTTCAAGTACAGAGCGATGATGATGATGACGCTCCGGTTACAAAGAAACATCTCAAGGAGCTCCATGACAAGGTTGACTTGCTCATTGCCTCTTCATCCACGTCTCAATCATCACTTTCTGAAGCTGCAGTTCAGAAGATTGTTGATGCTTTCTCACAGGCTCAGCAAGATTCTCTCGCTTCTGCAACCTCCGCCATTGATGCCTCAACAAAAGCCTGTGAGGCTGTGACCGAAAAAGTCGATAAACTATTTTCTGATGCCTCTGTCCTGTTAAAGTCTTTACAGGAGAGTGCCAATGCCACTAAGACTACGTTGGAACCACTTGTTCAACAGTTGGCCACGTCTGTCTCCACTGAGTTGAAGTCCTTCGCTTCATTTCGTCAAACGCTCTCAGACGACAACTCAGCTTTTCGTGCTACAATTGACGAGTGTCTCTTAAAGCTCCAAGAAGATTTGGCTGCTGAGAACTCATTGATGGATGTTTTAACAAAGAAGACCACTGCTCTGAAGGTCAAGAGTGTTCAACTCTCCCATTCTCAACAGGAGATTGAGTCTCTTCGGTCTGAACGGGAGGTCATAAAGATGTGTGTTTCGGATGTCCACTCAGCTATCTCAAACATCCTCGAAGCACATGATCCTATCCTTAACCATTCTGTCAGGCGCACCCTTGCAGAGAAGCTCGCTCCTGCCATTGACCTGTTAAGCAAAATCGAAGGGTTACCCGCTTTCGTGTCCATTCCGAAACAAGGGGGAGAGAAGGAGTCTGCATCCCAACCACCTCATTCCTCAAAGGCAACTCACACTACCGAACCTCCTCCTGTAGGCCAAGCCTCCGGTTCGGGTGTGAAAGATAAAGGCAAGAAGATTTTTGAGGAAGAAGAGGAAGATGACAAAGAAACCATTGCCGACTTGTTGAAACGTAAAAGTCGACGTAATGAGGCTGATGATAGTGCTCGTGTGGCAAAAGAAGCTGAAGAAGCTGAACGAAAACAAAAGGAAGCCCACGACCTTCTTGAGAGTAGGAAAACTCTTTTTCCTGCTTGGACTCTCGAGAGGATGATAAAGGAAGCCATCGACACTCCGAGCATCTTGTGGCTGGAACCAGTAATTTCGTTTGATTGTTCCAATATTGTCGACTCTCAGTTCGACATGCCAATGACCCGAAAGGCGTTCATCTTTCACGCCTTCGCCAACATTGCAGAGTTCCCTCATCCTCATCCAAAGGTTGATCGGGACTTAATTGATTTCTATATGAAGGCTGCTCAACCCCAATATCAAACTTGGAGCGCTCAGAAGATTATCAACGTTCGGGTCTTGAAGCCGTATACTGAAGGGAACTTCATCAACATTCGGTTCAAGGTGCTTCGGGGGTCTGCCAAAACCGAACATGCCATCTCTTTAGCAGATCTTCCGAACCTCAATCCCCATGATTGTATTATTCTGCACAACATCCTTCTGACCAACGAAGCTGAATATGGTCCGATCATCGACCATCTTAAGAGGATGCTGGTGTGCTACATCATGGAAGTTGCACTGATGGATCAGGAGATAGCAAGCGTCTTCAAGAAGAAACCAACAATATCTCCTGTTGGCTCGGCCAGTGATCTGAACCAAATGCAGATGGGCAAAATTGACTCGAGGCGGAACTCAGTCATGTTCACTAGGAATGAAGGACAAAAATGTCTTTTTGCCTTAGCTTATAAACATCTGTACACCACTGCTTGCCTAGAGCATGTGTTGGGGATCATCCACAGATGCAAACAAAACTCAGCGGATGATATCAAGTACTTCGACGACATGATACATTGGTACATTCGGTTCAGACAGACGATCCTTGCACTTATCTCACGTCTGTTTGATACTGTAAAGAAGAAAGTTCCCGCTGCTGGCCCAAGCAAGAAGAAGAAGTAGTCTCGCTCCAATTTGACGCAAAGGGGGAGATTTTTCGGTCATGTTTTGTTATGTATTGCGTCGATTGGGCTCGCTTATTAGTCCAGTTTTGTAACTCCGGTTTGGGCCTGTCCAACCGTGAGCTTGATAGGGTTTAATATAAATATAGGTGCTTGCATGCATCTTAGGTTAACGACTGAAACGATAGTTACGATAGATCAGAGAATTATTCAGAAGTTTCATTATCGTTCTTGTAACCCTAAATCCTCTACAGCGGAAGTTCTTTATCGAGCTCTGCTGAGGATTGTTTGAATCAATCATTCGACATATTGTGATTCAACTTTGTCTTGTTTATTGTTTATGTTCTTCATATTACCTGTTACAAAGATCTAATCGATCTTCAAGTTTATTCATTATCTTATCAAATCTTTTACATTGATGGTCTTGTGGAATATCATCTTTGTAACGCCCGTAGATCCGGGCTAGTCAATTTAGAGACGATAAGCATCAAAAATGAATTTTTTATGGAAGATTATTTATAAGGATTAATCTTAACCAAGTTTTATTATATGTCACAAGGTTTCCGTGCATATAAAGAACGCCAAAATCCGAGTTATAACGAAGAAGTTATGACCTGTCGAAGTTTCGCGACAGAACCGACACGACCCAGCGCGACCTAGCGCGACGTAAATAGTGAATTTAAGGTAGATATATATATATATATATATATATATATATATATCCTTAGTGATCTAAATTAGAATTGAATATCTCATCAATAGTAGTGCAACGACGGAAAGACGGACGAAAACGGAGTTCTGATGAAGGAGTTATGAATTTCGAACGGAGTTTTCCTGTCCCGGCCTACTAAAGATAATATATATAAGTAATATATTTATAATATATTAAAAATTAATTCAAAATTAGCCAATAGAGTCTAAACGAGAGTTGTAGAGCATAATCTCACCTTCGCGTTGATATAAAGAACGTTGAAAACGGAGTTCGTATGCGAAAGTTATGAATTTCTGAAGTTCGGGGCGCGAAACCCCAAAACTATCAGAGACCATGACGTGGCAAGCAGTGCCACAACGTGGCAAGTCCTCTGAGACCTCCGGGAGTCCCCCAGATGCAACTTGCGATGATGCATGCAGTGACGACCAAGCGCACGATGTGGAAAAAGGTTGCCACGACGTGGCAAGGGCCAATTTTTCCCTATAAATAGGTTTGAAAGGCCAGCCGTTTAGGGTTGCTATTTTCTCTTCTCTCTCTCCCGTTTTACCTCGATTTGTGTGCAATAAATATCCCGAAGCCCCGGTATCAACCCCGAGACCCGAAGCAAGTCCTGAAGCACCGAAGATCCCGAGAAGAAAAGAGTTTCTGAGCCGAAGCTCTACTCGCGAGAAGTCCGGTGTGTGAAGAGATCACAGTTTCACCGAAGGATACTACTTCTACAAGCCGTAGTGCTATCCGATCATCTTCTGATCAAGTGAGTGTGTGGTCACTTTCTTCTAACACATAAATATTAAGTATTTGCTATGAAATACGTGCTATGTGTATAATATATTGTTGTTTATTTGAGATGATTGTGGAATGGATGAATTATATAAGTTTTAATGAGTTAAACTATATATGTATTTTGTATCTAAAAATATGTTGGGTAGAACATCAGTAGATGAGGTTGTTGGTAGGTGATAAAAGGTGGGTTGCACCATGAGATAAAAGGATAAAGAGATAAACTAGTTTTAGATCCGAGAGTATGGATCAGAGCAGGAGGTTAGTTTTAGATCCAAGGGTATGGATCAGATCAAGAGGTTAGTTTTAGGTCCAGGAATATGAATTAGGTAATGAGGAAAATTTAAGATCCAGGAGTACGGATTATGTATTTTGGAACTACGTATTCATTCGATAAGGTATCATGTGTATAGTCCCTTATAGGAATCGTGATTTTAAATACGAGTATTGATTATAATATGAAATATACATATGTATGTGAAGTATTTGTCATTGTCCGAAATATGTGTTAGATATATTTGATAATATACAACGTGAGAATCAGATATGGTTCAATATGTGTTAAGATGTGTATATATGATACTATTACTTAAAAACCTTGTGTTAAGTATACACTAGTTAGCGTTTCCTAAACGGAGATAGTATCAAAAAATTGATTATAAACATTGTAGGTTTGCCTAGTGATGGGTTAAGACTTAAATGGGATGTTTAGTTCAATTAGGATTGTGATTTGGGTAGTCTCTTATTAAGAGTACGTGTGGGGTGAGATTGATGATCGGTGGAGTACGTCCTATGTACAGAAGTACATTTTATGTACGAAGTATTGTTCAAAGCTCTGTGTCTTGGGTGCTGCTTGTGCCAGGGTACTATTATGTTCTCAGGTACGATTCTTTCGCATACCAGAGTACTATAATGTGCAAGAAGTATTGTACAAAGTCTTTCGACAATTTTGTGTGTTGGTTACAGGAGCGTACGGGAATACTCTATCAGTATTTCCCCATACTTTTATTTTGAGAGAGCTTTGGAGTCAGCATTTCTTTTATGAAGTGATCGACCGAGCTTCATATGTTAGCGTTTTCTTTCACGAAGTAATTAAGGGAACTTCGTAGACTACCTAATAAAGTGCATTGGTAATAGACCACTGGTAGGTATGTCTGGTGTTATATTGCTGGGATAGGTAGAGTCTGGGGGTATAATACCTCATGATAGTCAGACCACGCCTAGGCATTGTTATCTAGATAACTACCCCTGACTTAAAATGTCTTGTGGTTCTTTCTTTTACGAACGGAGGTTCGTGGTGAAACTTATTCCATTCCCCTCATTTGATGTCTTTATTGATCCTCGTTTGCTGCCAGGGAATTTCCGAAGCAGCTTCGTCAGTTGTTATTCATATCGAATCCTTAGGCTAGATCTCATAAGATCATTGTATAGGGTCAGTATGTGGGGATCGACGGGATGGGATATGTTGTTTTAGAAATATAATATGTGTACATAATATCAATGGTTTTGTAGGATCGAGATATACTTTATTATCACGTTGTTTGCATTAAGAGCTTCCATACTCTATGTTCCTTAGATAATTAGGTTCATTGGGTAATATTGGAACTAAATGTTCTTTAGGTGTTCTTAAACTAGGTGTCCATTAATTATTGTGAATTGCGTGTTCACCAGAGGTGATCCAAGAACCATGTCAACACTAGGCTTTGTGTCAATTCCTTAGGGCAATCCTTAGGAATGAATGGAAGAAGGGTAATCGGTTCTTAGGATAAATATTTAAGAGATTAATGGAGATAAAGGGGGTGGGTAATTGGATTGATTATTTGATAATTAAATATAATAATTATATTATTGTGTGTTGAAAACCCTATATGCTCACCAGGCTCCCAAGTCTGACCCACTCAGTTTAATTGTATCACAGGTATCGATACGAAGCTGCTTTGCACTGAGAGATTAAAGGAGATGTAAATCACTATAGTAAATGAATGTATGTTCTGTTTATGCTTCTGTGTCTGTATCGGAACATGACATCCCAAGGTTTTATTATTTAATGAAAATACATTCTCTTTGAGAAATGTTTTGATAAGTTTTTATCATATCTTGTTTTGGGAACAAATTCCACAACTCTTTTAATCAAAGGATTACTCTGATTTTAAAATAAAGCATAAACAAACCGGTCTTTTCTGGCCGTGAAATTTGGGGATGTCACAATCTTTATAAAGAAGGCTTTAAACAAAAGATTCGGGTAGACCGTAGTAGTCTGAACTAGACATCTATAAGGGAGAAATTCAAGTTTTGTTGATTTAAGTCCTTAATATAACACCCAAAATGAAATATTAAGGCTAGGACCCAACACAATATTTTACAATTCGGAAGAGGGATGCCATAATCCAATTGCAAATGTTTGAAGGTAGGTAAATGACGATTTACCAATTTCCAACATGAAAAATGAAAATGCACTTTTGGTTTTAAATGAATTAAAATTCCTAGATCTTTTGAGATTCATTGAACTTTTCAATGGCATGTTTAAATCTCGATTGTACCCTTCAAGTTTGTGACTGGGATACCGATGATCACAAACAAGGTGTGAATAACCATGCAAATTAGCTTGGTACTCTCGATGTCATTCGCAAACAAGGTGTGAATAATCAATGTGCCGATTAACCACACACACTCGATTGATTTATGACAAAAATCGAGCTACCCTTTGCCACCCTTGTTAGTCCAAGTTAGTGTGTCGGTTAACCACACACACTCCACTAACGACTTGGCAAGGTGCAAAGTGCAATTTCATGGGTTAGCACCAAATTCACATTTTTCCTAAGTAACTACGATTGGGAATTTATAAGTGTTTAGTTACTTGGTATTTTCATTATACTTTTAATGAGAATTAATGTCATATCTAACCAGTTCGGCTAACGACCCTCCACCAGTCAAGAAAACGGTGGGTGAGAGTGGACACCCATTAAACCACCATTTTATAGGCAGTAACCTTATACCCCCTTATAGACTGGCTTCGTGAATGAGGCCTACTAATGGTAAAACTGACTTGTCTTATACATATATAGAATAATTAAACTTTTAATATTATAATAGTATAAGGTGTATTTTAAACTTTTAAAATACTAGATGGTTTAATCTATTAATAAATTATACTCTTAATTTAATTAAACTTAAACCATGTCATTATGGAATTATTAATCTCATTTAATTAAACACTTTAATTAATTTAATAAAGTCCGTAAGGTGTAATTGAACTATATAAGACATCAAGGTTCTAAATAACAAATTCTAAATTAAAAACTATTTTATTAATTTTTTTAAATTTATGAACCCAAGAGTTACACCTTATAATTACAAGAGTTTCTTAATTTGAGACTTTTCAAATACCATAACTTGAGGGCAAGTTTTGTAAATCTTGAAAACTTTTGGTTTTCCATAACTTATGAATTAATATAGTTTTTATGAAAAAACTTTTCATGTTCCATAACTTGAGGACAATTTATCAAGGACATTAAAAGCATTTAAGATCAAATATTTCAATTAAAAATAATCAAATAATTTATCTATGATCAAGTGAAACTCATAAGTCAAGATAATCAGTTAACAATTTGCAAGAAATTAGACTAATCATATAAAGTAAAACAACTCTTGAAAATTTTGACAATTATCTTTTAATTGGATAAGAATGATCACTATCATATCAACAAAATCAAATTTTATGAACTAAAACATTATGTGGTAATGATCCTAATCCAAAACAGGCCAAAAATCCTGAAAATCTGCTACCAGAAGCATCAACTCGTCGAGTACATGAACATGACTCGCCGAGTTGACCTTTTACTGAGTGGACTCATCGAGTCAGCCAGAGGACTCGGTGACTTCTTCAGTCAGAGACCAGAAAATCGATTTTTTTTCAACTTTGAAAATTAAGCCATGCATCAAATATAATAGAAAACAATCCTACGCTCTGATACCACTATTGGGTTTTATATACTACAACATTCTATGGTACACATACAACCCTAAATGCGTTGGATCTATGTTTTCTCTAATTATACATGCACTATTGTTTCCAAAACATTAAGCCTACAAGCAGCATACAATTAACATAAAGAACATAAAAGTGAGTTATAGAATTACCTCTTGTTGTAGCTTGTAGTTTTTTTTTTCTTTAACAACTTAGCACCCCAAGTGTGATGCCTCAAACGGTTCACAACACACCCTTGAACAATTGGATGACTTGAGAGATATTATTAGGCACATAAATCGGTTATGAACTCCAAGAACACTTGTTGTAACCGATTTCATGTGGGCTAAGTCTTCGTGGAAGCTTACATAAACTTAGCCCATCATGGATCAATAGCCCAAACGATATATATATATATATATATATATATATATATATATATATATATATATATATATATATATATATCATTGATTTACATAATCAGTCCCCGTTAATTTAATTAGTCTATTTTGATCACTAAATTAATTCCAAATTAATTCTTGATCAATACTAATTAAATAATATGCTTTCATATTAATATGTTAGAACTTATAATATATTAATAAGTCATAAATAACCTCTTACTAAAATATCTATCCACAAATTGTCCTAGTGATATGCAACCCGAAATGGACCATGCTAGTCTCAGGTCAAGTACACACCAAATATAGTTGTCGACTTAAACATCTAATCCAACAGATACTTGTTACTTTGCCCAAATATCTTGTTTTCAAATAACCATAATGTATACAAAATAATTATGACATAAAAAATTATAATTACAAAACATAAGATAAAATATTTATATTGTGATAGTTATAGAAAGTCACTAGGAACGATTAAGATAAAAGATTATAACTATCAAATATAATATAAAATATTTATATTACGATATTTATAGGAAATCCCTAGGAAGGATTTATATAAAATATAAAAGATAAAAGATAAAAGATAAAAAGATAAAAGATAAATACCTAAGGTCAATGTGTTAGTGAGCTGTTAATTCATCCAAAGGCCTTGACTAAATTTGGCATTCCCTATATACCTATAATCGTTTATCTTGTAAGACCTAGAAAGATATGTATAGATCTATATGGGGTGTGATGACCCCACCTACGATTGCTAGCTACAATAATGGAAAGATAACTTTCTTATTATTCACTATTCGATGTCTGATGAAGTGTCGTGGTGGGGCACGATTATTAGTCAAACAACGTCAATTATGGGGGCTTATGGTAATACAATAGATCACCTTAGGGTATAACAACAATTAGGTACACCTTAGAATGGTAGATAAAATACCTTAGGATCGTTAGATATCCTACAAAGACAATAAATTAGGATTAATAAATATATCCTAAAAGATACCAAGATAGGATCGTCAGATATCATGGAAGATAATACGATAGGATCGTTAGATATCCTAAAAGATAGTAAGCTATGGTTAATAAAATACTTTAGGAAAGGTTTTTCTAGAAGAAATGGATTCTTAAAATAATATAACCCAATAAAAGCCAAAACTATAAAAACACGTGCATTCACCAACATTATGTTAACGTTTTCAAAAACCGCATATGCTCCTAGGAAAAAGTAAGAGATCAAGTCAGAAAAGGATCATCGACCTGAAGACTTGTAGATTTCGTTTCGAAAGGGTAAATGATTGATGAGATGCGATTTGGGAAATATTTATACCTTCACCACTCGGCATTTTCCGCCATCGGCTGGAGAGGGTGTGACACTACTTTTACTAGAAGAAAAGGAGTAAGAGTTGAATGAGGCATGTAATACGTTCTGGTACGACATGTATCCATCTTCATAGTGTGTCAAAGTTTTATCAGTGTATGGCTCAGACAGTGAATCATCAACTTCTTTGTTAGAAGCTTTTTTGGGTGAGAATGGGTAGGTGTGTGTAAGATACCGCGATTGTCCCTATAGAGCTGTTGGGGAGGTGTTGATTAATATATTGCTTCATTTGGGAGTGGTGGAGTTCCTTGCTAAAGGATTAGTCATTTTGTGCCTGAAGGAGTAAGAATGATCGTCAGGCTTAGAGGGTCAGAATCAGAAGTTTTAGGTCATAACTTTTTGAGTTATAGGAGTTTTGAAAGGAATTGGGCTATGTGACAACCCGAAAGTTTCTATCCGGTAAAGTCAATCAATCCAATCAAAAGTCATACTTGTTTCTGCTATCTTTTAGCATTGTTAAGGGTCTATTTGAGTGTTCAAAGCCTAGTACATTCAAGGATTGGGTGTTAGGGAGTATCTACTAGAGTTCATTGTGCAACATTCAAGCCGGAAAACGGAATTGTATGGAGTTTACGGCCGTAAACTAGAGCTTACGGTCGTAAGCTCTTGTTTGGCCATGAACTAGTCTCTTAAGTATGATATTCCTTCATTATTCTTCACTTCTCACACTTCCAAGTCAAGAACACTCATTTCTCTCTCAAGCATCATCAAGAACACTTCCTTTTCTTGTCAAATTTGTAAGTTATTCTTTATATATTAGTTGATATCCTTCTTGATCTAGTAAAACCTCATGATTTAATTCGTGAATTCATCTCTTTTTGGGGTTAGATCTTCAAGAACACCAAGAACACCAAAAAGAACCACTTGTTCTTGGGTCGTAAACACCCTAAAGTCATTCGAAGTGTGAGTATCTCTTCTATCATCTTGTTATCCATTAGAAACTCTTGTATCCTCATGAGACAAACACCCTATAAGCATGAATAAAGATCCAAAATGCATCATCTTAAAGTGTTTACGTCCGTAAACACTTCTTTAGGCCGTAAACTCAAGTGTGTGGTCATAAACACATTTATGTGGCCTTAAACTCCCTTACATACAATCATATGTGATTGTAACTGTTGGGATTAAAACCCTAATTGTGATTTGATGAACAAGATGCGGAAAATAAGAACAAACACAAATATGAAGATTATGTCGAATGATCACTCGATTTATTCAAACATGAGGAATAAATTACACTTTCAGCATAGACTAAAGAATCTAACACTACATAAGAAACCTCACGTGGCGGCTACATTTTGCCTCACTTTTGACCCTAATAATGAATAATACATGACTATTTATAAGGAAAAGACAAGTCTTGGGCTTTTAACCTACACTTCATCAAAGGGGCCCATTGCCATCATCCATGGAGTGCTTTGAAACCCTACAATCTCCCCCTTAAATTATGGAATGGATGACAATGCTTTAACTTCCAAAACAAGCATCTAGCAAATAAAAAGATATTGCAACGAGGAATAGATGAAGCAATCCACGAATCTTGATTCTTCAATTGTCTTCAAACACGGGGTCTAGGATATATAAATTAAGCACTGAAGTAATGTCTTTAAACTTCATTTTCGAATGTAATCCTAAAAAAAATCTTCATGAAAACCAAGCCAGCCATAAAAACCCATTTCAGAACAAAGAAACTGAATCACTTCTTGTCTTTGAAGAGCTCTCCCTCCAAGTCACAATGATATTCAAATAAGCTAATGATATAATCCATCAAAAAATATCATGTAACAACCTAAACTTTAAGATTTGTAATGCCACTTGATCGAGAAAATACTAGAAGTCGGAGATATAACAAGTCCTTAGCAGAGCTCGATAAAGAACTTCCACTGTAAAGGATACTTCTCTGTAAAAGCTTTAGCAGAGCTCGATGAAGAACTTCCACTGTAAAAGCTACCTTCATAATTCTACCACAAACATTATCAAAAATCTTCAACTTTGAATAGTTACAAAACCAATTTCGAATGGCCATACCAAATTCTCCCCCGATTTATAATCGAAAACGTGATTATAAAGTCGTCTAATGGTCATGAGAATGATCTTGAATGGATAAAAATTACTATGCTCCCCCGCGACAAAATGATATAAACGATGAAGTATAAAATCTGAAAAAGTCGTGAAAATTTGACGTTATCATGAAAAACGACTTTACGAACCACCAAGACTTGATGGAATCTTTACTTTTCTGTTCATGAAAAAATATATGCGTTAAAGAATTCAAAACTGTTCACCGGCCCTCAAATTTGAAAACTTTTCAAAAAATGGGCAGAAACTGTCACTTGCTGAAATTCAGGTACTTAAATAGTAACTCTGCATCATTTTCCCTGTGATTTGTAACAAATTCCGTAAAGCAAATTAAAATTGCCATGTTGGTGAAGTTACAGGGGCCAAATGTGTAAAATCGAAGTCATCTTCCTCATTTATCTTCTGATTGACGAACATAGCCAAACAATTCTTAACTTGAAGACATGAACTCCAAATGCAAACATCAAATAACTCCGATCAATCCTTCGTTCCGAGCATAGAATCACAATTTCGATTCCGAGTCCATTCGTTCCAAATCTATCAATTACACTTCCAATTCCAAGCCAACAGTAACTCTGATTCCGAGTAACCGCTTTCATTCCGAATCAATCCATTTCACTTCATAATTCCGATATCAACTTCTGAGATCGGAGATTTGGTCTATTTCCGGGAGTAAGTTCTGAACAAATGGTTTAATTGATTTAAGTTACGATTGCGATTCCCAAATCACGATTCCGATTATGTTCACAAGTGAGACCATTCGTTCCAATTTTGACAATCAGTTTGACTAGCAATCGTATACTCAAATCATTCCGGTTGAGTTCCAATACCAATTACGAAACCCATCATCTGAACATAATACTCGACAAATACAAAGTCATCTTCTTCAAATCGTTTCCAGATCAACAACCCATTTCCAATCAAATCCAATATCATATTCAACTGTTCTTCACCTGTTCATCATAAGTCGACTATATTGGCATTCAACAAGCACCTAATCGCCACTTGCAAAAATCAATTTCCAGATTAAACTTGTTGGACAAAGTTGATACGATCAATAATCATCACCAATGTTATCTGTTCAAGCTGTTCGTCAAAGCACACACGATCAAAGATTCACGAAAATTGGTTCTAAAACAACTCGATTGAAACAAATCGGTCATTCAACCACAAGATCGTACAAGAAATAACACGATCGAACAAATACTGATTATAGAATGAATCCAAATAGGAAATACGCTATAACACAAACTCCATTATCAAGAGGATTAAATCGATTGAAGGAGTTTGTAATCGAAACTATGGAAAACACAAAATTATTTTTGAATCCATCAGAATACATGAACACTTAATCGTCATATAGATGAACGCATCGTTTGAATAATGAATTTTGATTTGTGAATCCAGAACTTGCGACATGGACACCAATATATTTTCTAAACGATGAACAGTGGACGAAAAAGTGGGCTTATTGAGTGAAACGAAACAGTAGAGAACCAAATCTACGGTCCAAAACGAATGAACTTGATCACGAAGCAAACAATTGATTTTGGACTAAGCAATGATCAGATCCAACTATGAGAATGAATAAACAATACCAGATGGATTAAAAAAAATACCCGGACGAATAGAGAAATACACCACAAGTCTTTGTGAACGGTAGGTTGAACAGAAATTTTGATTCCATACCCCCAAAACACCAATAATCTTCAATATATGTGGAGAAAATCACCAAATCAAGAACCGATACTTCAAAAATCAATAGATCTTCAAAGACCCGCTCTGATACCACTTGTTGGGATTAAAACCCTAATTGTGATTTGATGAACAAGATGCGGAAAATAAGAACAAACACAAATATGAAGATTATGTCGAATGATCACTCGATTTATTCAAACATGAGGAATAAATTACACTTTCAGCATAGACTAAAGAATCTAACACTACATAAGAAACCTCACGTGGCAGCTACATTTTGCCTCACTTTTGACCCTAATAATGAATAATACATGACTATTTATAAGGAAAAGACAAGTCTTGGGCTTTTAACCTACACTTCATCAAAGGGGCCCATTGCCATCATCCATGGAGTGCTTTGAAACCCTACAGTAACACTTCATTTCAAGTGTTTCCTAGTCCCTAAGGTTGTTTCCTTCCATGTTGGTTATTCTATACACTAATTACATCCCTATATATGCCATTATATGTCATTTAGGACTCGTTTGTGTCTCGGGAATTCAGTCGTGTAACTTCTCATCCTTACACGAATCTTCAATTGAATCACCCATATAAGGTGAGTTCATACCCCTGTAATCAATATTTTAAATGTTTTAAAATGCTTTTTTTTGGGGGGGGGGGATACAAGTTGAAGACAATGGTATTGTGTTAATATTTTTACCTATGATAACCATCACATTAAATGATTTCTTATGTTTCTGTAAGTGGTCAAATCAATTGAAAAGCTCTTATAAAAAGATGTTAGTTTGTTGTTTATAAAACTATGTCTTTAAGGTACATGCTTAACTCAGTAGATAATTGAGTCTTTCTTCAAGTCAATAACAACACAAAACAAACATATTAGTAAACTATAATAGGTATAGTTTAGGGGTTCAGAAAATACTATAAGTAGAACAGGGACAAGAACAAGATAACAATAATGTGAAACTGCTACTTCACGACAAAGCAATATACTTGCTATGTCGTTTTTTGTAACCAAAGTCTCCTGGAGGGAGAGCATGAGTTTGTGTATAGATCTATACGGGAATGACAACCCACACCTTGCTACCAACTACTGTAGGACTTGCAGGTCTACGTGTGACAAATGCCACATCAGTTTTGGTGCTAGTAGGTAGTCATGTTAAACACGTTTCAATCAGTATGGTTATAATCACATCACATTTTAACCTTAATTAACAAACTAGTTTTAAGGTAGTTAGTGCTTCAGTAGTTACTTTATACAACATTACTGAATACTTTCATTTTCCCATTACATTCATATAGTGATCTTCTCACATAAAAGTTAATGCAAACTATTTTCTAGTAAAGATACTCTTAAACTTGGGAAAACTTACATCATTACAAAAGACAAACAGACTCGAGTCTTAGTACATTCAGTTAGAAAGAGGCCTATAATGCTAACTTTATGATTCCTCGGTAGATACATCAGGGATATAGATTAATCAGTTTCGGAAGACAATAAGATGTGTGCTTTCTGCTTCATTTCCCATTCCTTGTTTGGTTGTGGGCTTAGAGCAGATCTACCCAATATACTATCTATTCCATCTTATTTATATATATATATATATATATATATATATATATATATATATATATATATATATATATTTTCTGTATACACCAAGTAATCATAAGGAGTACCAGGCATGGGTCAGGTCAAAGTATACAAATCTAATATACTGTTTTCTAGTACAAAAACATACTTTTTAGATAGAACATTTAGTAGGCTAAACTAGAAACTTATCAGTAAAAGGGTTAATTCATTTTATTAAACCAGTATAACTTAAAGGACCTTTAGTGGTTAATTCTATAATACCTTAGTTTATACATCCGAGTTATATATAATTAATATCCGATAGGCAGTTGGATGTGTGCTTTCCGCTTTACTTCCCGTTCATTGTTTGGTTGTGGGCTTAGGGCAGATTCACCCATTTAACTGTTTGTTCGATATTAGATTATATATAGCTTATATAAACAAAGTGATTATAGAAGGAACTATTGTGGTTACCATTTTTACTAAAGGAAATACATGATTTTCTTAAAGAATGTTTTCATCAAATATAAAGAACTATTATAGTTAACTCTGTAAGTACCAAATGAATACCCTAGGGTTATATACAATGAAGATATAACAAACAAAAGGATGTGTGACTTCTGCCTCATTCCCTGTTCCTTGTTTGGTTGTGGGCTTAGGGAAGATTCACACAACCGAATGTCTGTTTACTCTAAATTGTATATATCTTGTATCTATTTAGTACTCATAGAAGGAATTGTAGAGTCATTTTTACTTTCATTCATCATATTAGAAAATATAGGATTTTCTGGAGGAACAGTTGAAATTTTGATGACGAGATACTTTACTATCCCAGTAAGTAAATGTAGTTGTTGATGCTCTTAGTTGGAAGTCAGATAGTTCGCCGCTTTGGGTGTTATATTTGCGAATGGTAGCGTTGATTCCTCTGTTGGAGTTGTTGGAAAAGGTATAGGAAGTGACGTTTTGGAAGAGAACACAAAATGTGATAGAGTTTCAAGTGAGATTTTGACTGTTGATCGGGATTGTCGGAGTTATTTATAAGTATATGGTCAGGCCTGTGTTCCTACATTGGAGTTAGCAAGCAGATATCTACATTATTAAGGTTAAAGCCAGACATCGGGTGCCAGTATCTATTGTATTGGATAGAGATATGCAATTCACATCTCGATTTTAGGAGGGATTTCAGGAGGTAATGGGTTCTTAGTTGCGGTTTTACCACAACGTTCCAACCACAAGTAGATGATCAAAGTGAGCGAACGATTTAGACTTTAATGGTAAGTTAGAGCCTCAGTGCATGGGATTCTATATGGAAAGTTCTTGAGTAGGTAAGGTGGTTTATCACATATAGTTTAAAGATGAGTTATGCTAGATTCATAAAACTATTCACGTGTCTCGATTTTGTAAGTGTTAGTGGATGAGATAGCAATACTTTCACTCGAGCACATTTAAATTGATTACAAACTCGATTTCATGGACGGGTTTATTACTTTTATCAAGGAGAGGATGAGGAAGTCATACAACAGGATGATTGGGATGGATAAAGTCTATTATCTGTACCAGAAAATCTATGAAAGGACTTGAATGGTAAAGGCGGAGTTGCGGATTTGTTCTCCAGAGTAGTTGTTGAAGGTGACTTTAAGGATGAAGTCTAATTCAAGCTGGGTAGAGTTGTAATACCTCATTTTTCGAATTAATTATTCGATAGAAGATTATAGGTATGAGTAAAGTAATAATAATAATAATAATAAGTTAATTATAATAATGGTAATAAAAAGAATGGATTAGGTTGATAACCGAAAATAATTAAGAAATTGGTTGAGGAGTTAAAAGATGTTATATAGAAACTTGTTTAAGAAGATTATGGATCTTAAGGATTAAACTTGACAATTTGAAACTTTCTTTGAACAGAGTTTATGGAGGAAGGACTATTCTTGCCAAATATTGGAAAATATGCTTGTGTGTGCGTGTTTTATGAAGGATCGATGAGATTTATTTCTTCCCTCAATCTTTGCATCGACATGGAAACCAAGAAATCCCCAAGAAACCCTAGTTATAATATCTCGCTTCCTCCTCTCCTTTAAACACCGATCAAGCCACCACCATTGAAGTCTCGTCGAAAAGCCGCCACCTACCACCATTGCTCTCTTTGTAGCTGCTAGAAATCGAAAGTAGTGAAGGGAACTTGACCTAGGGCTGGTTGGGATCGTATTCTTCAATAAAGGTACCTTAATTTCACTATTCTTTTGATTTATTTGGTCTTTCTAGTTAAAAACTACAACCACCACCACCATTTGGGTGGTAGCAGCCACCTCTGGCTACCACTGCCATGATGGCTTTGGGTGGTGATATTTCCAGCTTCAATTTCGAGTTTCTAGTAAAGATTTGGTGAGGCATTATTGAAATTTATAAATTGTAAGTCCATTAATTTTGTTATAGCATTATACTTTCGTTTTGCACTTTAAACCACTATATCTTGAATTGTATTTGAAGTGGTGATTATCATGTTAACTCAAGACTATATGTCTATTGTTAAAAGTTTAATTTTCAAATTACAAGTTGATTTGGTTGTGACTTAATGGGTTAAGAAGCACTATAACCCTAACTCAGACAAAACTGGAAATATGAGAAATGTACTAATCTATCTCTGTCTTGTAAACAATGTAGAAAACCCATGGAACATCTTTTTGGGACAAGAGTAGTGCACAAATTTTTTTATATGAGTCTACTCAATTTCATTAGGTTTGACCAAATATCAGAAATGCCTCTAACTAGGGTGAAATAGACCATTTACCCAGACTGGTCCGTAATGAGTTTTTATACGAGGCAATTTTGTAAAATTTGCCAAAAATTGTAGAAAAACCTTAGGAAGGCATGCAAGTAGTCCCTGAAAAGGTATGGACCTGAATACATACATGTAATGCAGTTTTGAAAAATTAGGAGTTTAAGGAGGGAAAACTAGGTCCTGAACATACCATAATTTTGATGAAAAATCTAAAATTTAGCCCATAAGCCATTTGCAGTTTTGGGGTATCAAAGTTGCCGTAAATTAACTATGTTTTCTATTATTAGGAAGCTTGAAGATTGACCTGGTGTAAAAAGTGTATCAGGCTAGTTTGGGGAGTGTTTTTATCAGATGTGAGTTCCTCATTTCATAACCTTAGGGTATTATATACCTACTGTTAGGTCAAGTGAGACAAGAAACTATATGATTGATAGTTAATGTGATACTCGCTCCATGAATTATGTTTGTTGTTCTTATTTTTTATGTGGATTGTATATATATATATATATATATATATATATATATATATATATATGAAATATTGGAGGCCGAAGGACGAAATGTAACATCTTAAAAATCAGAGTAAAATTTTCATTTTTGCAAAAACAACGAACAACCATAATTGTTTACAAAACATTATTTCCAAGAGTAATAGTCACACTCAGAGTATCTTAACATCCAAAATCATAAAACCAATAGAATGTTCACAATCATGCCTATGCTTTTACATGATCGTCTAAAGTACCTAAAACAATAAATTGAAACTATAAGCCAAAGCTTAGTGAGTTCCCAAAAAAGTACCACACACAAGCAAACATATATTAATAATGCATGCTGGGTCTACAAACTCCTGGTTGGATTACCCTTTCCCGCAACTGTTGGATTAGGTGTCTAAGTTCATAACTATTTCTGGAATGTATTTGACCCGATTAGCATGGTCCATTTGGGTTGCATGGCTGTGCAACACTTGGATAGACTAAATGAGAGAAATGACACTTAAGGTTTATTAATATATTATAAGTTCTAATATATTAATAATATTATTTAATTAGTATTGATCAAAGAATTAATTTGGAATTAATTAAGTGATCAAAAAGAGACTAACTAAATATATGGGGTTGATTGTGTAAATCATTTATTATTGTATAGTGGGCTAATGATGCATGGTTTGTATGGATTGGGTTAAAACCCATAAGGTTCTCCATGGATAATCCATGGAGGTTATAAACCCATGGATCATGGAATATGAAAATCCATGATAATTAGGGTTTACATGGTGTAACCCTACTTGTGCCACAACTATATAAGAAGTTCCAAGGCAAGCAAAATCAGCCACTAAGTGAAGAACAAGAGGGCTATCCGATTTTGAGGTGTTAGTGTGTCACACCCTCGAACCGTCTAAAACAAACGACGGAAACGTCTGGGGGCGGGTGACATCATGCGTAGTATCACAACAATCGTATCATAGAAATCAAAGAAAAAAACAACCATTACAATACAATATGACTATTTACATCTGTTTGAAAACGTAATTTGTTTATATCAAAAGTAGCAAAAGATAATGATGAGACTCCAAAAGTTCTCCGTCTTCTCCAAAAGATGGAAAAGGTACCTATCTATCGTTGTCCTGAGAATACAAGCGGTTTTGAAAATGTATCAGCATAAAGCTGCTTAGTTCATAAGCATATTTTTGTATTGAAAACTAGTCACTGAATTTGTACAAATGATTTCTTTTCATTATAAGTAAAATATCGTTGGTATTGAAACCCTGGTCAATCACCAGTAAGTAAAATGTATTACGTATGAAAGCCCAGGCTACATCCGGTAAGTGATGTGTGTTACGTTTGAAAACCCTGGTTACCACCAGTAAGTGATGTATGTTCTGTTGAAAACCATGGCTACATCCAGTAAGTGATGTGTGTTACGTTTGAATACCCTGTTTACCACCAGTAAGTGATGTATGTTCTTTTGAAAACCCTGGCTACCACCAGTTTATGAGGTAGTTTTATTACTTAAAATAAAACCAAAGGTTGTGTCCCTGGAATACCCTCCAGTGTAGTAAGTAGGTAGTCTTATTAATTAAAATAAAACTATTGAAGAAGGAAAATCCCATAAACGAAGGTTAGTTGATACTATTGTGAGTTTGTATAAGCATGTTAATATGACTGATGACCTCCATGACGTTTCTTCAGGTGTCAGATGTTACAAAATTTGTTACTCCAGGCATGCCTGCCTAACTGTAGCTAACAGTTCAGGTGTGGGATTGTCGGTCCCGAATAGATCTATTCACAAATTTCACGCTCTCCCTCCAGGAGACTCTGGTTATACTAAAAGTAGAGGATTTACCAATACCTCGAAGGGTACTATGATGAAGGTCTCACAATCCTATATTAACTAGTTTACGTGTTGTTCTATTGTTCTCTTGTTCGAAATCTTTTTTTATCCAGTGTAGAGTATAAATAATTATACACAAATAATTATTTATTGAGTTACTCCTTTTATCTATATGTAGAAATGGATAAACTAAGTCTATTATAGTTTATATGTTCGACTACGTATGTGGTTTTAAATCTGTAATACTGGTAATGAATTTCCTAAACTATACCTAATATAGTTTGAATGATGTGTTATGTTCGTGTACTGTTCTGAAAACTATGCAATTATGTTTAGAAAACATCCCTTATGCTCTTTATAATACAAAAGGGAATAACTGTCTATGTGTTTGATAGAACATGTTGGATTGTATCAATTGCATCAATTTTTAACTTGTTGAAAGAATTTTTGTTTAGCTAACAAAAATCCTTTTGTTTTTGGCTTGTATTCCCCCTGAAAACGTTTAAAAACTTTAAAAGCACAGGGGTATGAACTCACTGTTTGACGTAGGATTTGAGCGTATGATCGGTGTGGATGCTGAGTGTCAACTAATATTTCGTATGCAAGTGGATTCTATTAACTTATGGTAACACATATATGTATTAGATTTAGGGTATTTCATGACTAAACATGACGGGAAACCACCCTAAAGACTTGGAAATGCTTGAACTAAGTGTCAGAACCATATACGATCGAACAAGGGAGGTGTACGGCCACCCATTGGGTGTGTACGGCCATGGGTGTAAGGCCCATGAGTGTACGACTGTACACTCATGATAGGGAGTGTTATTGAGGCGTTTCTAAGGTTCTAAAAGCATCCAATGAGTGTTCTGGGTCCCATACCGAGTGGTATTACAAGTTTGAGGCCAAATATGAGCATCAAAGTTGGTGTACGGTCAAGAGGATGTGTGTGTGGCCGTACAAAGGGGTGTGCGGCCATATAGAGGGTTGTGCGGCCGTACACTCTTCATCTATGCCCAAAATTTTGTTTTGAGGTATTTCAAGGCTAATACGAAGTCCAACTAGCAGGTGGAGGCCAAACTCTCACTTTGGAGAGTCTTTAAGGTGTGTATGGCCACCTTATGAAGGTGTGTGGCCGTACACCTTCAAATGATGAAGAACACAATGAAACTTGATGAATTAAGGCTTAGATCAAGAAGTCTTACAAGTATAACAAGCTAGATGATGGAATACTTACGTTTTTGAAGCCTTTGGAGGGTCCTTATATGAAGATTCTAGAGAGTGAAAATAGTGTGTAGCTAAAAGGGAAAAGGAACGAATGAAGGGGTCTCCTCCTATATATAGAGGTGGGTGTACGGTTGAGGGGTAGGTGTGCAGCCGCACACCCATGTGTATGGCCGTACACTCCTCCCAAGAGGGTGTATGACCCGAATGTTGTGCTATAACTTGGTATCACTCGACCTTGAACCCAAAATTTGATTGTACAACGCTTAGAATACTTTAACAAACCCTTAAACGATGTTAAAAGGTGATAAAATTGTGATTAATATTGATATAATTGACCAATTGAACAAGATAGAAGTTTCGGGTTGTCACATCATCCCCCCGTTAGAGGGAAATTTCGTCCCAAAATTCAAGAGTAAAGCTACAAATCATGGATTTGGAAAAAGATGGGGGTATTTCTGTTTCATTAAATCCTCATGCTCCCAAGTGAACTTAGGTCCCCGCTTGGCATTCCAGCGAACCTTCACTATCGGGATGCGACTTCGTTTTGTTCGTTTGACCTCCTGATCCATGATTTCGATTGGTTCTTCCACAAAGTTGAGATTCTCGTTGATTTCAATCTCATCGAGAGGGACCATAAGAGTCTCTTCGGATAAACACTTTTTAAGATTCGAGACGTGGAAGACGGGATGAATGTCACTAAGTTCTTGAGGTAAACGGAGTTTGTATGCTATGGGACCGATCCTAGCGAGGATTTTGAATGGTCTTACGTATCTTGGATTCAGCTTTCCACGCTTTCCAAAGCGTATCATGCTTTTCCAGGTTGAGACCATCAGCAGCTCACGGTCTCCAACCTGGAACTCCAAGGGTTTTTGTCGTTTATCGGCGTAGCTCTTTTGTCTATCTCGTGAGGCTTTCAATCATTCCCGGATTTGTACCATCTTTTCGGTGGTTTCACAGATGATCTCTGGACCAGTGACAGTGTTGTCAGAGACTTGTCCTCTTGCTAGCTGCGTGTCGCCTACCTCAGGCCAGCCCAACGAGGACCTACACTTACGGCCATAGAGGGCTTCGAAGGACGCGACGTTGATGCTGGTATGGTAGTTGTTGTTGTAGTAGAATTCGACCAAGGGTAAATAGATGTCCCACGATTTACCAAAGTCGATGACACATGCTCTCAGCATGTCTTCCAAGGCTTGGATGGTTCTCTCACTCTACCCACCTGTCTGAGGATGGTAAGCTGTGCTCATATCCAGCTTAGTTCCAAGAGCCTTCTGTAGTGACTTGCCAAAACCTCGAAGTGAACCTGCTATCTCGATCGGAGATACTAGACACAGTCACATTGTGCAGTCGAACTATCTCTTGAATGTAGATTCGCGTGAGTCTCTCCATTTTGAAAGTCTCCTTGATTGGTACGAAGTGAGCGGATTTTGTCAATCGGTCGACTATTACCCAGATGGTATCGTACCCACTCGAAGATCTGGGTAAGTGATAAAATCCATAGTAATCCTCTCCCACTTCCACTCAGGTATATCTAGCTGCTGGAACAGACCCGAGGGCTTTTGATATTCAACCTTCACCTTGGCGCAAGTCAGACACTTGCCCACGAAGGTAGCGATCTCTACTTTCATGTTTGGCCACCAATATAGTTTCTTGAGATCAAGGTACATCTTTTCTGAACTTGGGTGAATGGAATATCTAGTCTTGTTAGCTTCATTCATGACAACCTCTCTGTAACCACAGAACTATGGGGTCCAGATCCGGTCCATGAAATAATAGACTCTGTCTACCTTGATCTCTAAGTTCTTATCTATTCCTCTCAATGCTTCATCCGTCACGTTCTTTGGTTTTAGGGCTTCCAGCTGAGCCTCTCTGATTTGTGTGGATAAGTGGGAATGGATAGTCATGGTTAGTGTGTTCACTCTACAATCTGAGTGCTCCTTCCGGCTGAGGGCATCTACAACCACATTGGCCTTGCCAGGATGGTAGCGTATTTCGCACTCATAATCGCTGAGTAGCTCAACCCATCTTTGTTGCCTCATGTTCAACGCTTTCTGGTCGAAGATGTGCTACAGGCTTTAATGGTCAGTGAAGATTATGCACTTGGTTCCGTATAGGCAATGTCTCCATATCTTCAATGCGAAGACTATTGCTCTCAACTCCAGGTCGTGAGTTGTATAATTGACTTCGTGTGCTTTTAGCTGTCATGAGGCATAAGCAATAACTTTTCCTCGCTGCATGAGCACACAGCCTAAGCCCTGATTGGATGCATCACAGTAGACAACGAAGTCCTCTGTCCCTTCAGCCAGAGACCGGATAGGTGCGCTGCATAGGGCCTGCTTCAATGTTTGGAATGCATTGTCTTGGTTTTCACTCTAACAAAATGGTACGCCTTTTTGAGTCAGAGTGGTTAAGGGTTTGGCAATTCTGGAAAAACTCTGGATAAATATGCGATAATAGCTAACGAGACCCAAGAATTGATGAATTTTCGTGGGCAAGTTTGGTGCTGGCCAGTTCTCTATCGCCTTGATTTTGGAGGGGTCCACATGTATGCGTTCCTCGCTTAACACGTGACCTAAGAAAGTTACTTTTCGAATCCATAATTCTCACTTGGAGAATTTAGCGTATAGCTTCTCTGTCGTTAAAGTGTCTAACACTAACCTTAAGTGTTGTCTGTGATCTTCTTCGCTTTTGGAATAGACAAGTATATCGTTGATGAACACACGTACGAACTTATCCAGAAAAGAACGACACACACGATTCATCAGGTCCATGAATACTACCGGTGCGTTGGTTAGATCGAAGGGCATTACAATGAAATCGTAATGACCATATCGAGTCCTTTTGTGTTTTGCTCACAAAACTCCTTTTGTGTTTGGCTTGTATTCCCCTTGAAAACGTTTAAAAACCTTAAAAGCGTAGGGGTATGAACTCACTATTTGACGTTGGATTCGAGTGTATGATCAGTGTGGATGCTGAGTGTCAACTGATATTTCGTATGCAAGTGGATCGTATTAATATATGGTATCACATATATGTATTAGATTTAGGGTATTTCATGACTAAACATGATGGGAAACCACCCTAAAGACCTGGAAATGCTTGAACTAAGTGTCGGAACGATATACGATCAAACGAGGGAGGTGTACGACCACCCTTTGGGTGTGTACGACCATGGGTGTATGGCCGACGAGTGTACATTCGTACACTTATGACGGGGAGTGTTTTTGAGGCGTTTCTAAGGTTGTACAAGCATCCAATGAGTGTTCTGGGTCCCATATTGAGGGTATTATAATTTTGAGGCCAAATATAAGCATCAAAGTGGGTGTACGGTCAAGAGGATGTGTGTGCGGCCGTACAAAGGGGTGTGCGGCCGTACAGAGGGGTGTGCGGCCATATACTCTTCATCTATGCCCAAAATATCGATTTTGAGGTGTTTTAAGGCTAATACCAAGTACAACTAGCAGTTGGATGCAAAACTCTCACTTTGGAGAGTCTTTAAGGTGTGTACGGTCACCTTACGAAGGTGTGCGGCCGTACACCTTCAAAGGATGAAGAACACGATGAAACTTGATGAATTACGGCTTAGATCAAGAAGTCTTACAAGTATAACAAGTTAGATGATGGAATACTTATGCTTTTGAAGCCTTTGGAGGGTCCTTATATGAAGATTCTAGAGAGGGAAAGTCGTGTGAAGCCAAAAGGGGAAAGGAATGAATGCAGGGGTCTCCTCCTATATATAGAGGTGGTGAAGGGCTTAGAATAATGGTTTGGTCTAGGTGCTGCAGTTAGTGATAGGGGTACGTTTGTAATTAGCTTTTTTGTCAGTTTACGGTTTTAACTGAGTTTACGGCCGTAAACTCCTCACGGTCTTGGGTGTCTATATATATATATATATATATATATATATATATATATATATATATATATATATATATAGGGTTGTGTTAGACGTATTGGTTGTTGATGCCTTTAGTATTTTGCGGTTCCACCAAGTTGTATCAGACGTTTGCGGTTATAAAACGTATGCAAGCTTGGTTTGTTACTTCTTTGCCTTATTATTTCGTTTTGTGTGATTGTTGTGTGCTTTTGATCACTGGAAAGATCCGATTTTGGACCTTAAAATTGGTATCAGAGCAAGACCGGCGTCAAAGGCATTCTACAGTCGTTATTTGGTGCTAGTTCGTGTGTTTCAGAAAAGGGGATTTATTGTTTCATTCAAAAATCGAAAACTTTGTGTTCTCGGTCCGAGCTTACGGCTGTAAACATTGAGTTCACGGCCACAAACCAGTCAAATTCATCAACCATGAAGACTAGATTCTTGGGCCATAAACCTTATTTTGGTGAAAGTCGGTTAATCTTGAAGACCGTATTTTAACCACATTGAGTTATTGAAAGTAAAAAAAATTAATTGAAAGTAAAATAAATTAATTTCTTGAATTATTGTTAAAGTTTTTGAAACGAAAATTCATTGAGTTTACGGCCGCAAACTGATAGTTTACGGCCGCAAACTATTTTTCAGCAGTAAACTATTTTCAATTTCTCAGCAGTAAACAATTTCCGACAGTAAACTATTTCTCAGCAATAAATTAAATTTCTTATGACAGTTAATTTTAATTCACTCTTAAATCTTAATTAATTTTAACTTAAATAAAAATGGAATCACAAAATCGAAACCATTTTCAAGAGCTCGATGCTGTCATGGGCACCACCAGGCGAATTCCAAGGCTTATGTCTGCTGATTGGTTCCCCGAGTGGAAATATAGAATTGAAAAATACATAAAGATGAATGACTTCAAGATTTGGAAATATGTCATAAAGGATCCAGTCAGAATCACCACTACAGTTGGGGGGCAGGTGGTTGAGAAGAAAATTGAAAACTACACTGATGAAGATTTTGAGAGTGTAGAAGAACAGGAAAAGGCATTGGCCATTTTGACTATGGCCCTATCACCAGCCATTGCTCAAGGGTTCAGAGAGTATACTTCTGCCAAAGCACTGTGGGAAGCCCTTATTGAGGTATATGAGGGAAATGAAGACATGCGAGAGAGTCATCAAGATATGCTGAGGCAACAATTCAACATGTTTATCTATGTGCCTGGAGAGACTCTTGAGGCTCAACTGCAGCGGTTCACAACTCTTAATACGGAAATGATTATGGCAGGGATCTTCTATACAAAGTCGGAAATAAATAAGAAGCTGCTAAATGCCCTCCCAAAATCTTGGGACATGAATGTAGCGGTCATTAAGAAGACTAAGGATCTCAATTGCCTCTCTCTAGCTGAAGTGATGGCTGTCATCAAAGCATGTGATATTGATGACAAACAACGAGAGATCAATCATGTGAACTCCTACTCAGCTGCCAATCTTGGCATTTCAACTAACAATGCTCTTTCCTCCTTCTCCTATTCTTCTGCAGGTTTATCTCTCAACGCTTCTCCTCAAGCTCAGGCACTCTCCCATCTATCGGCTTCCTCTACATCAGTCATGCCCTACCCACAAAATCAATCATTCGTGTCTACTCAAACTGCTTCATCTTCAAATGTGGCTTCTTTTTCAAAATGAAAAGAGGGTGATGAAAACCTTGTTTTTGCAGCAGGGCTAGTTAATTGCTACAATGCACTTGTAGTCGGGGAGCTTCCACCTCAATTGTCATTTGCAGATCTTGATCAAATTCATCCTGAGGACGTTGAGAAGATGGATATCACATTGCAAATTGCCATGGCAGTATTCAGGGAAAAACAATTTGCCAAAAAGACAGGAAAGAATAACTGGGGAATGAGTGATGATAAGAAAGTTGGATTTAACAAGGGAAAGCTTCGGTGCTTCAATTGCCACGAGACAGGGCATTTTGCTCGTGATTGCCCACATCTTGATAGAAGAGTTAATAATGACAGAACAATGGTTGCAATTGGGAACAGCCGAAGCAGTGGTCAATCAAACAATGAGAAGGCTATGGTTGCACAATCTTTCGATTGGGATGATCAGATACAAGCTCTCAACTTATCTAGACCAGAAAATGATCATCTGGCACAGGTAAGGGATGTTGCTCCAGCAGAGATTGTAGCAGCTGAAGACAGTGTGATGGAGCTACAGTTTGCTTTGATGGTATCCTCTTCTCATGAACCTAATTCATCCAAGGTAAGTCTTCCATCATGCTCTCAGGCTTGTATTGATTACGTAAAAACTTTACATGACAAAATTGAGACATTAGGCAATGAAGTAGAAAATCCTAGGATTCTTCGTGAACTTAATGAAAAATTAATAAGAGACATAGAAGACCTTGGATATGAAGGGTACCAACTTCGAAAAGGAAAAAACCACTACAAGCTCAATTGGAATCGAAAATTAAGGACTTTAGGAGACTCCAGGAAGACTACAGTAACAAATGTGAAAACTATGATTATGTAGTCAAAGAAAATGTTGAGCTAGTGGCGGAAGTTGAATCTTTGAAAGGAAAGTTTGAAACCACCAAACTTGATGTTAGAAAATATGACTTCTCAAGTGAGGTGGTTGCAAATATGATAGACCAAAGCATGCAGTTTAGAAGGAATCAATCAAAAGGTCTAGGGTATAATCATGTACCCCCTCCCTTCAATCATTCATATGTGCCCACGCCTTTGTCCAAAGAAGAGATTACCAATGAATCATTTATGGTTTATGGCAAGCCCTCCGATTTTATTTCGGGAGGATTTATTAATGTTGAAAGTACTAACATTTCTACTTCTCCTATAGATCAATCCTTGAATCAGTCAAAGCACGAAGTTGAAGGATGTGTTTCTAAAAATAAAATCGAGTGTAAACCTGAAGCTTTAGTTTTTAATGAAGACAATACGTTTTCTGATACTTCTAAAGACAATGTTTTTTGTGATGGTGTTTTTATGACTTCTGATACTAGTTTGAATGTTTTGAGAAAGTTTGGTTTGAACATTGTGGTTGACAATTTTAATGTTTGTGATAAAGATGTTGAAACACCACTAGTCTCACAACCCTCCCCATCCAACGCACCCTCACTTTCCTCACAACCTAATAATGTTGCTTGTTCTTGTGAGAAAAGCAAGGGTGCAGGTAGGGAAAACAAATCTGATCAATGTAGTACAAGTTATAACAATAATAAGCAGATTTGTTTCAATTGCGGTACTAGTGGTCATATTGCTAGAAATTGTCAAAATCGTATGTTTGTGAGTTATAATCTTCCAAGAGGAGAGAACGAGTTCATAGGAAAGTCTTTAAATAGAAACTCCTCTAGAAGTCGTTCTTGAAATGATGATTGGGCAGATGAACGGAATAGAAAACGGGCTATTTTTCAAAGACATAAAAGGTTTTTTAATCACCATGTCCCAGATAGTCTGCCAAAAACGAGCACAGCCAAGCCAAGGTCAAGCTCCTCATAAAGCCACAGTGGGTCACACAGGCATTAAGCAGACTGATAAACACTCCATGACTAAATCAACTGGGACATTTAGAAAACCTAATTATAAATGGCTTCCCAAACCTGCTCTCAATACATCATTTGTGTCCTCAGAAAAATCTAAATATGACAAATATGAAAAGGCATCGGGATCACCCAGGAAGGTCATGACCTGGGTGCCCAAATCTAATTAAACCCACACATTTTGCAGGGACAGTTGCGGGGAAATGTCGTCAGACCCAGGTTCGTCGACATCGGCTGTTCCCAACATATGACGGGAGATATCGCTCAACTGCACAACATTCAATCATTTCGCTCAAAGAGGAACCATCTCAAATGGAGTTTTAAGTTTCGAAAATGTGAATTTTGCTCCCGAGTTGAAACATAGTCTGTTAAGTGTTTCTCAAATCTATGACAAGGGCTATTCTACGCATTTCACTGACAAGGAATGCAAGATTCTAAAGCCAGGCTTTGTCATACCAAAAGAATGGATTCTCGTAAAATCAAAAAGGGATGGGAACGCCTATATCATTGATATGAATAGCAATCTTCCAGAACAAGTTACGTGTCTTTTCTCCAAGATCTCCGAGCAAACTGCCATGCTGTGGCACCGAAGATTACGTCATGCTAACGCCAAGAATCTAAATTGTCTTGCGAAGAATGAGATGGTCCGTGGGCTGCCCGTCAAGGACTTCATTACGTTTGAGAAATGTGTGTCGTGTTCTCAAGGAAAGCATCATAGAAAGCCGCACTTGCCAAAACAGGTCAATTCAATTAGCCAGGTTCTTCAATTGCTTCATATGGATTTGTTTGGTCCAGTAAATGTTCTCAGCATAAACATAAGCTCTTATTGTCTGGTTGTGATTGATGATTTCTCTCGATTTACGTGGGTCTTCAACAAAGCTGGCATTTCTGAATTGATCAAGAAGTTCATAGTATTAGTTGAGAACCAAACCAACAATCGGGTGAAGGCGCTTCGTACCGATAATGGAACAGAGTTTAAGAATTCTGTTCTCGATCATTTCTGCGCGGAAAAGGGTATTTTGCGTCAATTTAGTTCGGCTCATACACCTCAACAAAATGGTGTTGCTGAAAGACGGAACAGAACGCTAAAAGACGTTGTAAGAACAATGTTGTGTGATTCAAAGCTGCCAGTTTTTTTCTGGGCTGAGGCGATAAACACTGCCTGTTATGTTCAGAATCGAGTACTTATCAACAAAGCTTAGATGAAAACTCCGTATGAAATCTACTATGGACACAAGCCATCAGTCAGTCATTTTCGTGTATTTGGCTGTCCTTGCACCCTCCTTCACTTAGATGCCAACCCAAAGTTTAATGCCAAGGCCGATGACTACTATTTTGTAGGGTATGATGCTCGCACTGCCTATAAAGTCTACAATAAGAAAACCAAACAGATTGTGGAATCCTATGATGTGCGTTGGTTGGAAGAAAATGAGACAGACGCTAGAGTGGGTCCAGATTGGTTGTTTGATTACACGTCGCTTTTCAAATCCGTAAATGTGTCTTCAAGTGATCTATCTAGACCTTATTCGTATTGGAAGAGTATTTCTGAAGATGAAGACGAAGAAGTTGTGTACAAGCCTCTATCCACATCCTCTACTTCATCGAAGGGGAAGTCTAAAACTTCACTTGAGGGGGGGTCCTCTGGCTCACAGAAGGGAGGATCTCATGCTATGTCTGAGGGAGAGTCCTCCGCTGCACCAGAGGGGGAGTCTTCTGCAACATCTTCGAGAGAGTCCTCTGCCACACCTCAAAGGGGGTCGACTATGCAATATGATAGTCCTCAATCTTCAGTCCAATCTGATTCTCTTGATGCTGATACTATACCTCATATGTCAATAGAGAAAGATTTCATTCCTAATAATGCTTCCACTGTCTCTACAACTTTTATGGAGTTAATCTTTCCTGATCTTATCGCAGATGAATTTGTTGTAGAACCATCTGGCACTACTCAACCAGCAAATGAAGGAGGTATCAATATTCACACTCTTCCTGTCTCTCTAAATGACATCAGCCAAGAAATACCTTCAAGGGTTCAACGCGATCATCCAATCGAAAATGTCATTGGTCAGCTAGGTGATAGTGTTAAAACCAGAAGTCAGAGTGGAGACGTGAATACATGTCTGTACTCTTGCTTTATTTCTCAAATCGAGCCCAAGAATGTAGAAATGGCTCTAAATGAACCTAGTTGGGTGGATGCAATGCATGAGGAATTGCACCAATTTGAAAAACTCGGTGTTTGGAAGCTAGTTGAATTACCGAAGGGCAAGAACTCTCTTGACACCCGATGGGTTTATCGCAACAAGCAGGATGATTCAGGGGTCATTGTGCGAAACAAAGCTCGATCGGTAGTTCGTGGGTTTCGACAAGTCGAGGGTCTTGATTACACTGAAGTTATGCTCCAGTAGCTCGCCTGGAGGCTATCCGTATCTTCCTAGCGTATGCCTCTTACATGAAATTTACCGTTTATCAAATAGACGTCAAGACCGCCTTTTTGTATGGCAATGTGAAGGAAGAAATCTACATTGATCAACCCCCTGGGTTTGTTGACTCGAAGTATCCGAATCATGTCTACAAATTGGACAACGCATTGTATGGGTTACATCAAGCTCCTAGAGCGTGGTATGCGACAGTAACAAAGCATTTGGTCGAACATGGTTACTCTCGCGGCACTATCGATCAAACCTTATTCATAAAGCACGTCGACAAGGACCAGATACTCGTACAAATATATGTCGATGATATTATCTTTGGATCAACCAGTCATCAACTTTGCAAGGAGTTCGAGGGTGTAATGAAGAAACGATTCAAAATGAGTTCGTTGGGGGAAATGACCATGTTTTTGGGGCTTCAGGTTAAACAGAATTCAACCGGGATCCTGCTACATCAAACCAAGTATGTGGAAGATGTTCTTGAGAAGTTTGAGTTTCACGATGCTAAACCTACGTCAACACCGATGGCTGAACGACCTCTTTTGACTCCAGATCCTGAAGGCGAATCCGTAGATCAAACTCATTATCGATCAATGATCGGATCGCTAATGTATCTTACTGCAAGTCGACCTGACATAATGTTTGCAGTTTGTCAATGCGCACGCTATTAGGCTAACCCTAAACTCTCTCATCTTATTGTTGTCAAAAGAATTTTTCGGTATATCAAAGGAAGCCCTAAATTGGGTCTTTTGTATCCGAAAAATTCTGAATTTGATCTTTATTCTTTTACTGACAGTAATTATGGAGGCTGTGAGCTTGACAGGAAATCTACCTTAGGAGGATGTCAATACCTAGGTGACAGGCTAGTTTCATGGCAATGCAAGAAGCAACACACTGTCTCGACTTCCACAACAGAGGTGGAGTATGTTGATGCATCAGCTTGCTGCTCTCAAGTTATCTGGATCCAACATCAGCTATTGGACTACGGTTTGAATTATTTTGAAACCCCCATCTATTGTAATAATGAAGCGGCAATTCAAATTGCTAAAAGCCCAGTCCAACACTCTAAAACCAAGCACATCGACATTAAAATTCACTTTATCAGAGACTGTTTTGAACGATCATTAATCCGGCTAGTCCACACTGATAATAATATCGCGGACTTATTCACAAAGCCATTTAACAAAGCTCGCTTCGATGTGCTTGTCGGATTTCTAAAAATGATACGTTTTGAGGATTAAGTTTTTTTAATTATTATTTTTCTTTTCTCAAAATTTGTTTTCAATTTTTAAAACTTCGTTAAGAACTCTCTTCTGTTTTTACTTTCTTTTGGTTTCCTGTTTTTTGGCTAGATAAAAAAAATTGTTCTTTTAGGTTAAATTAAATTTGTGCATCGTTTTTCATTTTACTTTTATTCACATCCATGCACAAATTTAGGGGGAGAAATATAAAAATCCAAAAACAACACAAATCAGAAAATCCAAAAACAATTTCGCTTATGGGTAACGTACTTAAGTGATAACGGGCAATCTGAATCAGCGTAACGTACCTAAGTTGAATCGTCTACGCTCTGTGCTCGATGTGCAGGTAGGCACGAAAGATTTTAAATGAACTTGACTAGGAAAAGTTGAACCTAATGAATTTTAAGGACTTGACAAACCTTGACCTAGTTAGATCTGTTTAACTTGATGTCACGACGCTCGGATAGGTTGAGCAGGGAGATATACATGGGAATCTACCCACATTAATTGAACCCGTACTTGGAACCGTGGCTGAGCTTTTCCTCGATGTGCGGATTCTGTCCTTAATTCCGGTTGGATGGGACGACTGGTAAATTCCGATAAATTAGGTCTATAGAATATCATTTTCTTTCTTTCCGTCTGTTAGTCATATGTTGTCTCCTTTGCGTGACTTCCAATCCGACCTGGTACACAAGATATGCAACTCTATTTCTCTACAACTATATATGTGAAATACTTCTTATCTGTTAGCCATATGATGTCTCCTTTTCATGACTTCTAATCCGACCTAGTACACAACATATGCAACCTTCTTCTTCTCAACCCCTCTGAAGTAGTAAGTAATAGAATTCTAAATCTATCCTCTCTCTGAATGGTTGTCTGCTCACCCGGTGTAAGGAGTACTCTGGAAGTTCTTGATGGCTGGGGCATATCAGGAAGCGGGAAACACGTTCCAGTACACTTAAAATTGAACTCATACAGATTGTCTGTAGATCTCGCTGCTCGATTTAGGTGGACAACAATATCCCTGGTTGTAGTCAGTTAAATGGTCATAAGGTGAATTTATTTAAGATTTAGGAGTTATCATAATAATAGAAATTTACAATTAGATATATGCCTGAATCATGTCATTGGTAAAATGTCCAAAACTGTCACAAATCTCTCGTGTTTAAGTGGACCACAATACTGGCAATCGGTCAGACGAAGATGTGAAGATAAGGATACCGACAAGTGGAATAAGGATGTCCAACAACTTTGATCCCAGCATCACAAAAGGAGTTATAATGGTTAAAGTTTTGTTTTGTCAAATTATTTTAATTTGAATTTTATTTTTTCTTTTAAAATTTTAATTTTAATTTTATTTTTATTTTATTTTTAATTTTATTTTTAATTTTATTTTTACTTTCATAGTTTTACTAGATTTTAATTTTTCAGCAATTAAATCTTTACTTTTTTTATTAGTTTTATTTTAATTTTTATTGTTGTTTTTATTTTTCGAAATTATTTCTAAATAATCCTCAAAGTTTTTATTTTTTTATTGTGTTGGAAGTTGAAAAAATACTGGGTAGTTATCAGGTAAGAGGGTAATTGGTGGTAAAAAGGTAAATAAGGAGTTCACTGCCGGAATTTCCTCATTCACGAGATTCCGGCCGCAAACCCCATCCAAATCCTCTCAAACCTTCAAAAAAAATTTGTGTGATTTTTGGAAAACTGCTTTAACCATCACGTAGGTAATAACTTCTAGATCACATATATGTATTTTATTACGATTTTTCACCGTGTAATTTGACCGAAAATTGCAAAAACGACTCCGACGGAGCTTACGACCGTAAGCTTGGGCCATAAACTCCGTTTTGGCTTTCAATCGTTGTTATTTTATTGCGATTAGTCAATTCCTTTGCATCTGTTGGGGTGTTATTTGTCAATTCGATATAATGGTGTGTCTTTTGTGATTTTTTCGAAGAAATTGTTCATAGGCCGTGAACTCCTCTTAGGCCGTGAACTGGGAGTTTACGGCCCGAGAAGTAGAAATTTACTGCCTTCGAAAAAAAAATTTAAATACATGTGTTATTTCGTGAAATGTGTTTGTCGTGATTCTTAGGCCGTAAACTTCGAGTTTACGGCCCAAGAACAAAAGCTGACAAAATTTTTTTAATTAATTGGTACCTGTTTTTTTTTGGCAGTAAACTCATTATTTAAATGTTTTTTTTTGGAAATTTTGTTTTGATCATATTTTTTAACTAAAGTTTTTTTTGGTCAAAATACAATTTTATTTTTTAAAAAATTATTTCTCTTACAGTTTGTGGTTGAGTGCAAACAATGGCAACTTTGAAGTTTGCAGACATGCACAATCTCGCCATCATACTTGCAGATCCTCCGGCGATTCACTCAGACATGCGCTCAATGATTCATCGATTGCGGGAATGCTGTTTAGCGACTGCTATCACTGTCAACCCGGTTGTGTATCAGAACCTGATAAGAGAATTTTGGGCGATCGCCAGAACAAACATGGATGACGATGGCAACTTCACGGTGAAAGCTAGGGTTCAGGTACGTGAGATCGTGATCAATGAAGGTTTTATTTGAGAGGCTCTGCTTATTGATGATCAACCAAATTTCCCGACCGAAATTGGAATTGAAGATGCTCAAAAAATTCTTCGAAGAATGAGCTATGAAGGAACATCTCCACCAACACTGAAAAAGTTATTGCATTCGTATTGGAGGTTCCTGGCACACGTTTTTGTTAGCTGCGTCTCGGGTAGAAGGTCGGGGGCAGATGAGATTTCTCAACGCACAACTGGTGCTCTCGTCTCTCTCACTGCTGGAGTAAGGTTCAATTTTTCCAAGTTCATCTTGGATGAGTTCGTCATTAACATTAGAGCCTCCACCCGAGATACCTTCCTCTTATATCCTCGTTTTATTCAAATGTTCATCAACATTCAGCTTCCAGATGTGAGAAAGGAAGGAGAGACTCTTGATATGAAGTCTTTGGGTCCTCACACCGTGGGACTCATTAAATAAAATCGCAGAGGCAAAGTTGTGTTTCAGGGGTTATATCCACTAGAAAAATTTGGAATGTTCACAAAGCTAATGAACCCACAGAGTCCTATGATTCTTTTGAGCGAACCTCTTCTGAACCAGCTTCTGCTGAAAGGTCAACTCCTAACAATCCGGTTATTGATGTTTCTGAGGATGAGAGTACTGAGGAAGAAGACACACCAACTCCTGACGCTCAAATAGTTTCAGAACATGAAAAGGAGTTAGGTCATATTCAAGATGATGCATAAATGAATGTTGAGACGGGAGGGAATATTAGGGAAGACAGAAATGACTCTTTTGATGATCTTGACCTCACAGGGTTCGATCATGATGATATTGCTGCTTCCTTAGCTAGCAGTGCAAATGTGGCGTCACATAAGAACCTTGGTGCCATTTTCAACAATGTCGATGACGTTGTTCCCCTAACAATTGAGACAAGGAAGTCAAGTGAGACTATTGAAACTGAAACTCCAACATCCGGGCAAATGGTGTCTGCTTCAATTCCTATGGATTCAGTTATAGGATGTTCCCCTTCTATATCTGCTTCTCCTACTACTGAACCGTTTGCAAGTGTTTTTTCTCCACAGTCTGACCATCCCCCGTCGAAAAGGCAAAGAAGTGATTTGAGGCAGGGCAAAGTAATTGCAAGACTTGTCAGCAGCCTCCCAGTACCACCAGCTATTACTGCTATCACCAGACTCACAACAATAAAGATGTTTCCAACAGGTCCAAGCTAAGTGTTTAATGTCGGTGATTCCTCTGCACCACCTAGTTTCTCAATTCCAAGATATACTCGTGATGATGCATCTGAAAGGTTGGCTTTGCACATGGCCGAAGAACAACTTCTAACGCCAGATCCTCGAGGAAAGGGTGTTTCTATTGAAGAAGGTGGTTCTAGGGGTGACAATCTAACCCTTTCTGGTTTGCAAGAGGAAATTTCGGTTCTAAGCCAAAAGAATATCGAGCTAGATATTCATGTGACGGAACTTCGCGATGAGAATGCTAAGCTTAGTATTCAAGTCTCCGAGTTGCAAACTGATAAGTCTAGTCTTGGGGTACAAGTGGCTGAGCTTAAAAAGGATAAGAAGTTGAAGACTAAGCAGATCTCTGACTTACAAGATCACTTCAATCTGCTAACTTCAAGTTATTTTGAACTGAAAAAGAAACTCGAGGAACACTTTGGAGACAAGTATCAAACATATGTTGAAGAACAAAGGATCAATCTTCATGTACAAGCTTTCCCAGTTGATTTTCCTGTTGGTCAATCATTTGGTACTACTAGTCGTGGTGAGGATGCACCTCCTTTGGCTCCACATATAGTAGAAACCATTCGTCATGATCAAGATGACGAAGCAACGAAAGGGCAAATGTTGTTCAAGAGGAACTCAAACCTAAATGCTTCTTGGGACGAACCATTAATCACAATGACCGATCTTGAAGTGGTTCGGTTTCGAGATACTTTTGGAGATCGATCGGGAGTTGCTTCGTGGGGGTTCCATGATCCCCTTAAGATGTGGATTGTGATACGAAAAAGTGGTAATTCTGAGTTGTACAAGAATAGACATGATTTTAGATCATTCACGAGGATTGATTTGACAGAGCTGTCTCGAGCTCCCTTCATGAATCTAATGAACAATCCACAAGTCACTCAATTCAAGCACTTCCTTGATGATCAAGTCAAAAAGGGGTTTCCTTCCATGCCAACTGCAGAATCTATGACTTTTGAACATCCAGATGTTATTGATCACTCTACCGACAAACCCTTGCAAGTGATAATGTGGCTCGCGACGAAACAGGATAAACAGTTTCTGGTGCTTCAAGTTTATCAGGATGGGTCTCTTGGTTCGTTGGAATGTTGGGTCTTTGATGAGATCACCTCTGGTGCAGTCCTGAAGCTCAAAAATGGAAGCATCAGACTTTATGATTGAAGAGACTTGTTTCAGTTCTGGAAGTGGGATATTCATTATCTCAGCAACTTTCAAATCAAGGTTGTGGAAGATATCTATGAAGACCGTGCGAAAGTGTATACGACAATGGTTGCAGAAATTTTGAGCAAACGCATGTGGAACGGAGCTATGGGGCAAATGGATGTTATGATCGTCAACAAAGGATGACCTTGGGCTAGTCCAAACCAAGGGGGAGATTGAAGGGCTTAGAATAATGGTTTCGTCTAGGTGTTGCAGTTAGTGATAGGGGTATGTTTGTAATTAGCTTTTTTGTCAGTTTACGGTTGTAACTGAGTTTACGGCCGTAAACACCTTACGGCCGTAAACTCCTCACAGTCTTGGGTGTCTATATATATAGGGTTGTGTCAGACGTATTGGTTGTTGATGCCTTTAGTATTTTGTGGTTCCACCAAGTTGTATCAGACATTTGCGGTTATAAAACGTATGTAAGCTTGGTTTGTTACTTCTTTACTTATTATTTGGTTTTGTGTGATTGTTGTGTGCTTTTTATCACTGGAAAGATTCGATTTTGGACCTTACACATGGGTGTACGGTTGAGGGGTGGGTGTGCAGCCGCACACCCATGTGTACGGCTGTACACTTCTCCCAAGAGGGTGTATGGACCGAATGTTGTGCTATGACTTGGTATCACTCGACCTAGAACCCAAAATTTGATTGTAAAAGGCTAAGAATACTTTAAATAACCCTTAAACGATGTTAAAAGGTGATAAAATCGTGATTAATATTGATATAATTGACCAATAGAACAAGATAGAAGTTTCGGGTTGTCACATTGTGAACTTCTATCAAGTCTATTCCAAGTGTTGTAGTGTTGTGTGAGACATTTGAGGCATCACACTTGAGGTCCTAGGCTCACAAGGTTCTCAAGGAATCCAAACTACAAAAGGTATGTTCTTCTTCTATCATTTATGTTTAAAAGTTCCCCATGGTATGCTAGATAGGTTAAGAACCTTGGAAAATGAATTTTGCATGTATCATAGTAAAACATAGATCCAAGGTTTCTATCGTTTCATGTACACCATACGAGTGCTAGAATGCTCAAAACCCTGCACTGGTATCAGAACCTAGGCTTCTTAGTTAGATACTTGATGCAAAATTGTGAAAAAAAACTCAGTTTTTCTGCACTCTACAGCATGAACTCGCTGAGTCCATAGTGGACTCGATGAGTCTATGACTAAATTCATCCTACTCGTTGAGTAGGTTCGTGCACTCGACGAGTAGGTGCCCTAGAATGCAGATTTTCGAATTTTGCTGCTGGAAATGGACTAGAAACAGTACCCTAAACTATTTTGGTGTTATAAAACTTGTTTTAGATGGTGTAATGGTTATGCTAATCCATTTTCAATAGCTATTATCAACATTTCAAGTTTTATATGGTTAATTTTATGATTCTTTAAATTGTTGATATGCATGTTCATGAACTTATGAGTTTAGAAGATCATAGGAATTATTTGTAACCTGCTTGTTAGTTTAATTCTTGATCAGTATGTGTTAAATGGAATCCATAATTTTTCCTCAAGTTATGGATTACCCAAAGTTATCTATTTAAAGTCCAATAAAGAAACACATATGTTACATAAAATGAAAAGTCGCTCATTTTATTAAACCATTAACTCATTAGTTATGAAAGATGAAAAGTTTTGAAAGTTACAAAACTTGCCCTCAAGTTTTGGAATGTGAAAACCCGAAATATTCTAACTTATACAGTCAAACACTTCATTGAAAGTCAAACTCATTCCTGCTATCATTTAGCACATTTGGAGCCTGTTTGAGTGTTCTGAGCCTTGTACACTTAAGGGATAAGTGTCAGGGTTTATCTGCTGAAGCAATAACACAAAGAGCTAGCCTTAAGCACCTTGACAAGGAGTTCATGGCCACCACAATGGATTTTACGGCCGTAAACTCCATGTGGGCCATAAACTCCCCCTATATGGTCATGTTTTGGCCATTTGTTTCATTCTTTCACTTCCTTGGCTGATTTCCTCCCAAATCCTCTCAAGTACCATCCCAATCTTCGTCCCTAATCTACAAAACTTGTAAGCTTCTTCTCCTCACTAGTTTATATCTTACTTGATCTAGTGATCTTACATGATTTCATCCGTGAAATCATTCCATTTGTGTAGATCTTCAAGTTTCACCAAGAACACACTAGTGTTCTTGGCCAAAACCGACCATTCAAGCTCCAAGAACATAAGTACTCTTGTTCTAACTCGTTGTACACTAGGTTTAACATGTTTAGAGCTTAGAAATCACAAAGAAACTCAAGATCAAAGGAGTTTATGGCGACGACATGTTCTTGGGCCGTAAACCCCTATAAGTGGAACAAATTGCACCCTAGTCCCTTACCAAGCCTTGCAACTTAGTCTAGAACCATAACCCATTGAACTAGGGACTTCAAGCAACGAAATGGTACTTCCCACCATGAGTTTATGGCTGTAAACTCATGGGAAAGCGGTCCCCAGGCCGTAAACACAAGTTAAGGTCATTCTTGGACCTTAAACTCACCTAGCCTCTTGTTTAGCCTTGGAGCACTTAACTACTTAAGACACCTTGCCTTTAAGCCTCAAATGGAGACCCATTTGAGAGTTTACGGCCAGGAGTAAACTCCCCTAAGACGTAAACTCCAATAAGTATGGTCCATGGACCATAAACTCAAATACAAAGCCTTATACTCCTTTGTTGCAACCCAATGGCCTCCTAACACTTTGACCAAAGTGTTTTCCACACATTAGGGTGTTTATACTTGTCTAATTAGTGTTATAATCACTAATTGTATCTATACATATGTCTTTATATGTTATTAGGATCATTGTGTGTGTTTAAGTCTTCACTTGACACCAAGCACTTTTCCAACAATTCCATACGATCCACTCACTGCAGGTGAGTTCATACCCCTTAATTAACTTTTTAAATGTTTATAAATGCTTTTATGGGGGGGGGGAATACAAGTTGAATCATGTTAGTTATTATATCAATCACATGTGATTAATAACTAACATACAAATGGATTTACCATACTTTTAGCTATTTTACCAAACAGATTACTCAAATGACTTTCTCATACGTTTTTACATGTTAAAACTCTTTATCAAACTGTCTTACATATTGTATGTTTCCCTTCAAACTCTATTACAATTGTGTTTCACACAAAGGTGTTCTTATACTTAAAAATGTTCTTATCAAACAAACTACTTTCAAATCATTTTATAAAATGACATTAAGTCTTCATTTCTTAGTTATTAAACTTTACAAAGGTTTTACAAAACTTCTTTTATACTTTTATATTTTCAAATGCATGCCCATATATGTATAGTTATATAAGTAATGTTTAAAGGACTTAGGAAGGCTATCTTACTTTATTTCCTTTTCTTCATTGGGATGTGGCCTTAGGGCATCGACTAATCGTTCGAATGTCGTCTAAATATTAGTTATATATTATGTATACAAATATACACATAAAAGTTCCATCAGTCAGTTCAGTACCTTTGGGTAGCAAAGGCATACTTTCGGTTATACACGTACATTACTAGTAGCTATAATAGGTATAGTTAAGAGATACTACTTACTATTCCAAGTACAAGGAATCACACAAGAGTCAGTTCATTCATGAGTCTACACTAATACAATACATACTATATGCAGAGATACAATTACAAAAGTACAATTACAAAAATACTAATACATTACATAGATAGAGACACTATTACATACAAATACAAGAGATACAATTACAAGAGAGACAATTACAGAGATAAGATTACATACATACTATTACATAGATACTATTACATACTCATGGACTGACCATCTTACACTTGGTTGCTCGCAACAGAAGGTGTGTTCATCTACAGATGTTCTCGGTTGTACTGTTCGGCGAGTTTCCATGCCGTATTTCTCCTATACAATTGGATAATTTCATAAGGATTAGATTATTTCCTTATTACCTTTTTTTTGTGAGACATTCACATAAACGATGAGGTAGGTTATATTTTGATATAAATATATTATTTCCCCTATTACCTTTACTTTGTGGCACATTCACATAAACGAAGAGGTAGACTGTATTTTGATAATAATAGTTATCCAGGGAAAGACCATCATTTTTACAATGATGCATACTTTCAAAACAGTCGGGTCTTGGTAGAAGGCTACTTTCAAAACAGTCGGGTCTTGGTAGAAGACTACTTTTTATACTAATAGGAAATATGGGATTTTCTAGGGTTTTCATACTTACACAAACGTTTCTTCAAACACTTACAAGTCTTTTCCTTATACTTTTTACAAATAACTAACATTAAAATACTTATGAATTCACCAGCTTTTTTGCTGATACTCGCTTTCAAAATAACTTGTGTTCTCAAGTTACAAATAGACTGGTACGACGACCTGGTTTTGTGAAGATGGAGCAGTCAAGACTCGTCTTTTATTTTGAGTATTCATTATGTTGTTTTATACTTTGAAAGAACACACTTGTAATTAGAATTGTACTATTAATGCATTGGATGATGTTGTTGCTTGTTTACTACTTTGCATTGTTGTGATACATTACATGACCTCCTCCACCCTAGAACGTTTCCGCCGTTCTCGGTTTTGGGGTGTGACATGGAACATGTAAATTCACTTTAAAAACTTTAGCTCCAACCCCTAGAATTTTAAAAGTTAAAATTAAACTCTTATACTTTATAATATTATAAGTTTAATAATAATTATATATGTATAAGAACAAGTTGTTTTACCGTTAGTAGGACTCATTCACAAAGCTGGTCTATAAGGGGGTATAAGGTTGCTGCCTATAAAATGGCAGCTTAATGGGTGTCCACTCTCACACACCGCTTCCTTGATCGGTGGAGGGTCGTTAGCCGAATAGGTAAGACAAGGACTTTAAATCTTCATTAAAAGTATGATGAATATAAAGTAACTAAATGTTTTTATAAATTCCCAATCTTTGTTACTTTAGGAAAATGTGAATAAGGTGTTAACCCATGAAATTACACTTTGCACTTTGATTAAGTCGTTAGTGGAGCGTGTGTGGTTAACCGGCACACTAACCTGGACTTAACAAGGTTCGCACAGGGTAACTTAATCTTTATCATAGTATCGGTGGAGCGCATGTGGTTAACCGGCACATTGATTGACGGGTAAATATTAAGGGTACCAAGTAATTTGCATGGTTACTTCACACCTTGTTTTGTGATCCTCGGCATCCCAGTCACAAAACCTGAAGGGCACTCTCGAGGTTGAAACATGCCATTGAATAGTTCAATGAATCTCAAAGAATCTAGGAGTTTCAAAACCAATTAAAACCTAATAATTTATTTCGTGTTTCATGGTGGAAATTGGTGAATCGTCATTCACATACCTTTAAATATTTTATATCTTGGATTACGGCATCCCTCTTCTAAGTTATAAAATATTGTGTTGGGTCCTAGCCTTAATATTACATTTGGGTGTTTTATTAAGCACTATCTTTATATCTAATCTGAACTTGTCTTTCTTCTTTTCAGATGTTTTCCAACAATGCTGCTTCTGGCTCAAACCCTACCGGCTCTTTCTCTCTCATGAACCTTTATGGGAGAGTCATCTTTGATGGATCCAACTTTATGGATTGGATCAGAAACATCAGGATGGTTACTCGGTATGAGGACAAAGAATATGTCCTCAACAAGGAGGTTAAGGAACTAGAGTCGTGTGGTACTCCTGAGGAGATCGCTAAATATCAGGCACATGAAAGAGATGCCACCAAAGTGGCATGTATCATGTTGGCCACTATGACAGCCGATCTCCAAAAGTCCTATGCGAATTACTATCCTTTTGAGATGCACCAGGATTTGATGGACCGCTACCATCAGAGTGCTCATCAAGAGTGATATGAGATCATCTCCTCCATGATAACAACCCGGATGAAGGATGGTGAACCCATCACGAGCCACATGCAGAAAAGGCAAAGGTATGTGGACCATTTGCTGAAACTGAATGTGAACTTCCCCGAGGAGTTGGAAATAGACATCATTTTACACTCCTTATCTTCATGTTATGATCAATTCGGTATGACATACCACATGAACAAGGAGGAAGTTACGCTCAACAAACTTCTAGGACTTTTGAAGACCGTGGAAAGTGATCTTAAAGTTAATTCGGTTGTTACCGCTCCTACTCCTACCACGGCCCCTGTCTTGGAAATCGGGCAAAGCAAAGGAAGGAAGAGGAAGATACCTTCGAAGGGTACCAAGGGGAAGACCTTTGATGGCTCCGCTTCAAGTGGAACCAAGAAAGGTTTTGTCACTCCTTTGGCTAACCCTAAAGAGGCTGAATGCTTCTATTGCCATGAAAAATCGCACTGGAAGTGAAACTGCCCAAAGTACTAGCAAGATGTGAAGGATGGGAAAGTAAAACCCAACCATGCAGGTACAAACACTATATTTTCTAGTAATTCACCCCATTCTAATTCTTGGGTCCTTGATACAGGATGTGGTATTCACATATGTACTGATTTGCAGGGACTAAGAAGAAGTGAGAACGTGGAGCATGGGAAGATAAACTTGATCATGGGGAATAGGAAAGCTTTACATGTCACCAAGATTGCGGTCTATTCCTTGTTGCTAAGTGGTGGATTAGTATTAGATTTGAATAAGTATTGTTACTCGTCTGAAATGGCAAGAAATATTATTTCCTTTCATGGTTTGTACAAACAAGGTTTTACCTTTTCATTTGATAATTATAGTGGTGTTATTAATGACTTCTTTAAAAATGTTTTTTATTTTAAAGTCTTACCTTGTGATGGTGTATATGAAACTGTGTCGGTTGTAGATAACCTAGGAAATAATGTATTGTGTATCGATTATTCCACTAGCTTGGATAAAGAATCATTATGGCATTGTCGTCTTGGACATGTAAGCAAGAAACTCATAGGCCAACTCCAAAAGGATGGTGTCTTGGATGCATTTGACCTAAAGTCAGGTGATAGCTGTGAATCTTGTTTGCTTGGGAAAATAACAAAGTCACCCTTCACCGGTACTTATGCTAGGGGTGAGATTTTGTTGGACCTCATACATACCGATGTGTATGGTCCCTTCAGAACCACCACAAGAGATGCTAACTGCTTCTATGTGACTTTTACTGATGATTTTAGTAGATATGTATATGTATACTTAATCAAGCCTAAGTCAGAGACCTTTGAAAGATTTAAACAGTTCAAGCAGGAAGTTGAGAATCAGTTGGGCAGGAACATTAAGATACTACGATCCGATCGAGGTGGTGAATATCTTAAGGAATGTGGGATTATCTCACATTTGACACCTCCCAGGACACCACAGCTTAATGGTGTGGCTGAGAGGCGCAATCGAACCTTGTTGGATATGGTTCATTCCATGATGAGTCGAGCTTCGCAACCAATCTCATTCTAGGGGTATGCCTTAGAGACTGCCGCTCATATTCTTAATCTTGTCCTTACAAATAAGGTTGCCAAAACACCTCATGAGATGTCGACCGGAAAAGTTCCTAATCTAGATCACATCAAGATTTGGGGTTTCGAGGCTTTTTTGAGGAGCGAGTCTCACGATAAGCTCGAACCTCGAAGTGAGAGGTGTATTTTCATGGATTACCCACAAATATCCTTTTGTTACCTCTACTACAGACCCAGTGATAACGTGGTCTTTGTAACAAGGAGACGAGTCTTTCGCGAGAGAGAATTCATAAGCCAAGGAAACAGCAGGAGGCAAGTTGACCATGAAGAAATTCAAGAGTCAAGTGGTGAAGGAACCTCAAACACTAGCAATTAACTTGAGGAGGAAACTCCTGTTGATCCGACAGAAGAGTTTGTACCTATGAGGCATTCCACGAGAGTTAGGAATACACATGAGCATTACTATGGTTTCCATATTACTACGGAAGGTGGTACACTTATCAGTGATAGCACACTTGTGAGTCTGGATGCACCTAACAGCTACTCGGAAGCCATGGTAGGCCCTAATGTTGCTAAATGGAAAGAGGTTATGGATAAAGAGATATAATCCATGTATGACAATAAAGTTTGGAATTTGGTTGACAATGTACCAGGTCACAAAACAGTCAGGTGTAAATGGATCTTCAAGATGAAGACCGACATGGATGGTAATGTACACACTTATAAGGTGCGATTGGTTGCAAAGGGCTTTTCTCAAACTCTAGGAGTTGATTATGATGAGACCTTTTCACCAGTAGTGAAGTTTAAGTCTATTAGGGTTATGTTAGCCATAACTGCATTTCATGATTATGAAATATGGCAAATGGATGTCAAAACCGCTTTCCTTAATGGAAAGTTGGCTGAGGATGTTTACATGAGTTAGCCAGAGGGTTTTATCAGTACAGAGTACCCTAATAGAGTGTGTAATCTTGAGAAATCCATTTATGGATTAAAGCAAGCACCTCGCAGATGGAATCTTTGTTTCGATGAGAAAGTCAAAGAGTTTGGCTTTTCAAGGAGAGAAGATGAATCTTGTATATATGTCAAGGCTAGTGGGAGTATAGTCAAGTTTTTGGTATTTTATGTGGATGACATACTACGCATAGGAAATGACATCCCAACTCTACAAGGTACTGAAATCCTGGCTTGGGAAATGTTTCCTATGAAGGACCTTGGAGAAGCTGCTAATGTTTCCCTACAGGAAGTGAAATCCTGGCTTGGGAAACTCTACAGGGGAACCCTGGCAAGGCTCACTGGACTGCGGTAAAGAACATTCTCAAGTACGTGCAAAGGACTAAGGATTGGGTCCTTACCCTCAGTGTGAGTGATGAGTTGAGATTATTAGTGTACAGTGATATAGCTTTCAGACTGATAGGGTTAAAATCCACTCTCAATCAGGCTGGGTCTTTACCTTAAACGGAGGAGCAATTTCTTGTAAAAGTTCCAAGCAGGAGACAGTGGTTGATTCAAATTGCGAATCAGAGTATATAGTGGCAAGCGAGGTAGCAAAGGAGGCTATATGGCTAAAGAACTTCATTGGAGACCTTGGAGTTGTACCAGCTATAAAGGAGCTTATAGAGATTTGATGTGATAGTGAAAGTGCAGTTGCCTTAACAAAAGAACCAAAGGATCACGGGAGATCCAGACACGTCGACAGAAAAACCATTTCATCAGACATCGAATAGAAAAAGGACTCCTCGGACTGGGCAGGGTTAAGCATCTCCAGCATGCGAGGCACATAATACTGAAGGATGATATTAGTTTTAATAGTTAGCTAGCTTTGAAATGTGTAAAGTGTAATCAACATTTGATGATGAATAAAAGTTGTGTTTATTTATGATTAAAGTGTTTCTATCTTTTGTCAATCGTTTACTATCGTTTCAATTTTGCATGTTTTGACTTCTAGAATACTTATGATTATGTTATTTCATATTATTCAAATTTTCCAAGTCGGTCATATGTTGGAAGTAGATATGAATCAAGACTGTCATGAGGTGGCTTGTAGATGTCTAAGGTGTTGTACATTGCAAAGTGTTGCTACAACACTCATGAGTGCTCATAAGTTCTCAGTATTGGTTTCAACCCATGCTTATTGGTATCAATTAATGGAATTTATCTCGAGTGATCATGAGACGGTAATATCATATAAGTCTTCAAACCTAGAGATTTGACTTGTTACCTATGAGTTGGTTATACATTGATTGTACAAAAACGCATTGGTAACTCGATGTTATAAAATGTGCATTTGTGTATGATTCAACAAGTAGTAGAACAAGCAAATGAGTCAAAGTTTATCTATTACTTCTTGGATTAGAAGCGATATCTGGACCCCTCGATGATTTTGTGTTGACCCATGTACCGGGGCCGGTCAGAACTAAGTTGATGTGTTCAATTAAGTTCTATGTCAAACAAATCAGAAATTGAGAAACAAACTATTGGACAATAAGTAAGACATTGTTCCATGTATTTGTCCAACTGATATCTAGAACAGAGGATTATATGATCACTTATCTTAAATGACGTATCATCATCATCTCAGTTCCGCGATACCTTGAAAGAGCTACGATTGTTGATCAGTTCTTGAAGTCATTCTTGTAGTTATAGTTATTAGACTTATCCAAGTGGGAGACTGTTGGATTAGGTGTCTAAGTTCGTAACTATTTCTCGAATGTACTTGACCCGATTAACATGCTCCATTTGGGTTGCATGGCATTGCAGGTTTGAGATATATCAATCAATATTAAGTATAAATTAGTTTAAAGGCTACAATAGACTTTTTGTGTATAATCATATCAGTCAAATCCAGCTTTTTAGGAGTGCATTTTTTTGCATATTTTTTGTAAATACATTTATTGATTACAATAGTTATATTTTTTCAAAAGATAACATGCATTAAATAATGATAGCAAAAACAATAACAACCAAAAATTTAAAACATTTTTGGAGAACTATATTTGAAAAAAAAAATACATATTCTTGACAAAATACATTTTTATTCTTGAAAGAATGCGATTGTTTTTAAATAATACACCTTAAAGGATATCCGTTAAAATACATAAAAAAAAACAAACACATTCCTTTAAGTAATTATAATCATTCTTGACAGAATAACAACGAAAACAAAAAAAATAATAGTGAATAATCTAATAACTATAACAATTCTTAAAGGAATACACTATATGTTGTGTATAATATAGACATTCTTGAACGAATACAGAAATTATTGAATGGATTACAACATAAATAATGCATAATCTACTAAATATTAATCGTTATTAAAAATATTACATTAATCTTGTTATCCTGGAAGACATGTTGAAATTCCTGAGCACTCTCCAAAGGGACGAGCACAGCCACCACAACTGCAATTGAATAACAATTTCCTTCATTTTCCTAAAAGTTCATATCTTTAGGCAAAAGGATATTGTGTTATTATAAGGTAATAAAAGATTCAAACAATATAGGTCGGGTTTATTAGTACCTAAACAATGAGACCTTTGGAGAATCATGCATAGTTATGATGTTGATGAAACGTGTGATGGCTCACATTCAAAAGATCCATTGATGCTACCGCTTTCATGACACTAACTAGGCCACCTTGGGCTTGAACAACCTTGATCCGGGAAGCATAGAGTTGCATGGAATATTCAACTATATGATTATAAAAGATAGACTCTTATAAAGTTCATAACGAACACAACATTAAGATTCTATCATAATGCACTATGTGAGAATGACTTGATGTCCAAACAAATCAAACATCATAATACATTTTTCCAGAAAACAAACTCATTCTTGAAAGACTTAACAGAAAAACAAATAAAAAATACAACATCATATCGGTACCTGTGAGAATTCCATCATTTGGTTAGGAGATTTTGAGATCACTACGAATTGACAACCTACAATACAAACCATTTTTCCATTACTAGGGTCAACAACTAAAATTGCATATAAATTTATTTTGTTTAACTAAAAGATCAAAATATAGATTAGATTTCCAGCTAAAGCAATCCAATAACAGAGGGTGATATGCATTCTTAAAGAAACAAAGAATTTAAGCTTAAAATATACGAAATAAGCAGATCAAGAAATAAGAACAAAATCTTAAATCAAAGATTGCATATTATTTTGAGCAAGAACAAATCTTAAAAGTTGAATATTGAGAATTATGAAACACTTAGATCAAGAAAGACGATCAAAAGCTCAAATTCTTAGTTGGTATCTAGTTTTCCAACAGACAAAAACAAACAAAAAAAGAACCCATCTCATATTCAACTTGTTCTTTAGCAAGAAAACAAATTCAAAAAATTTCAACCAAAAATCAAGACACACAAAGATAAAAAAGAACAATTAGAAGCCAAAATATTTGGTGGGTTTTCATTCTTCTTGCGCAGTGGAACGAAGAATAAAGAAGAACCCATGTCAAATTACATTTTGCAGTTCAATACAAAACGATCTGATGGCATTAAAATGAGAAAACAAAAAATAAATTGAACTTACACTTGAGTAGTAGTCAAGAATCGAAGCAAAAAAAAATTAAAATTTTGAAAAAGAGATAATGGATCAGTTACCTTTGTTGCAAATGTTGATGCCCTCATTTTCATCTATGCACCCCATCATTGTTGACCTACAAAAATCAGATTGGTGGAGAGAGTGAGACAAAAATAGAGCAGACAAATTAATTGAGAAAAGAACATAGGTGTTGGGTGCGTTTCCTAATGACATCAAAACTCAATCAGAACAAAAATCAGAACTTATAGATTAAATACTTCCTTGCACCATTAATTGAAAGAATTCGGGCTTCATGAAGACGATGGGGTTGTGAAGGCCTAGGGTTGTTGTTGTAGCTACAAAGACGTTGGCGCTAACATGGAAGCGAAACCGATGGTCGATGGAGATGATGACAATGTTTGATAATGATATTCTAGAGAAAAAGAGAAAGAAATGTACGCTATAAAAAGAGTAGAGAGAAAGAGGGGGATAATTTTGGAGAATTAAAATTGATATTTTGTTAACATAAATCAAGGGGTTAAATATGAACCCTTAGATTTAATTTGATGGTGTGGATTCTTATAGAGGTGTGATCCATGTGAATAGATTTAGGCCAATAAAAATAGAAACATTCACACTATCAAATACAAGAGTCGTATGCCTCTTTTAAAAACAATACATCTTTGTCTCTCAACTCTTTTATTTCTACCACCTTATGTATCATGACCATTATATAGAAAAACCCTAAAAAAGCCATTGCTTAAATATACAACCACCGCCTTTACCAGCTTTCTCTATCACCTTTACAGTTACCATTACGATCTTGACGACCTCTACCACACTTCACATGCAATACCATCAGAAGAATACTCACGAGCACTACCAGTGGCAAGAACGCCACCACCTTCTTTATATCCATAAACCCCCATAAATCTAAACACTTCCCTCAAAGAAGTTATCCTATATGCCACCATTTCCATTCATTGCCACTCCTGCCTTCCTCGTCTTAGTTTGTTATGAATAAAAGAGATTGATTTCCCAATCAGAGTTAGATCTTTGGAGATCTACATCTTTTGTTACCATCACTACCAAGGTCAACTCCATCACTCACGATCACTGATACACCGACAAACCTTGATCTAAACCATGATGTCATTAGTGTCCTTACTCTCGACGCCCTTCCTCATCACCACCGAACACGACAATGTCACGATCTTGCATATTTGTATTTTCAGATCTAGAAGTTTTTGCATGGTTAAGAATTTTAAGTTATATAAAGCTTCCAATTGTTTTCCAGATTTTGCAACCGATCTTTACGTATTGATTATTTGAATGGGAAAGTTTTATGTTATCTATGTGTGTTTGCTTAATTATTTGTGTGTGATTCGTCTACGGTGCATGTGTATTTTGTTTACTTTAATCAACAAATAAAACTACGTCTTTTATGAATATGAGGCATAGAGTATTACAGATTTGTTTGTTAATATAATTTATATGTTTATGTTGTTATTTTATATATTAGTATAATTTGTTTGTTACTAAAAGCTTTATTTAAACCGTTGTTTTATCTGTTAATATATCTAAAAGTATTTATTCATCACTGAATATGACATATAAAGAATAATATATAAAGATTTATTTATAATTATAATAAAGTCCATAGATGAGAAAAAGCATTAATGATAAAATAATTAGATATACAATTTTATTACTGAAAAAGCACCGTTTTTGAAAAGTAAATAAAAGAGTAAATTATGTTACGTAATTATTTTGGGAGTATTAATTTTGCAATTCTATTACCGAATATGACATATAAAGAATAGTATATAAAGATTTATTTATAATTATAATAAAATAAATACATGAGAAAAACCATTATAGATAAAATAATTAGATATACAGTTATATTACTAAAATAGCACCGTTTCTGAACAGTAAATAAAAGAGTAAATTATGTTACGTAATTAATTTGGGAGTGTTATTTTTGCAATATTGCATTTGAATTTTACGTAATTTGCCATCATTATTAGAATAGATTAGTAATAAGGAATATTATTCACTAATAAGGAATAAATTCTCTTTTATTTCCAACAAACTTTTCGATACATCAATACATGAGCATGAGTTGTTATCTTTCTTTCCTTATATGCTACCATCTAGCACATTTCAGGTTTTTATTTTGGTTTTGCCCTTTGGTTTTTGTATAATGTTTTATCAAGTTTACAACATTTTTATTTGATTTGATAATCAATTTAAATAATTAAAGAATGCATTATTATCATTCTTTAAAAGTGTTCATATAATGTATTTTTTTATAATCAATGTATAATAAAAAGGTTTTAATTTATGTTAATTAAGGATTATAGTTTAACTAATGTTGGTTAATTTTTCACGTTATTTTTTGGGTGTTGCTATTAAGCATTCTTTAGACACCCTATAGACATCTTTATCAAAATCAACCAATAAGTAACTATTTTTAATCATATTTTTCAAAAAAACAATGTAATTTTAATCAATAAAAATATCTTAAAAATTATATAACATTTCTAAATGGTAAAATGAAGTGTTTATTTAGCCAACTCCTATTTTTTACATGTAGTAAATAACAATTATAGACTCTTAATATGTTCATACCTAGACATTAGAGTATATGAGTAGTTATGAGTCATCATGACATTACATAGTAAACAACAACAATAATAAGCTAATATATTCTTGAAAATCTCACATATGTAAAGATTTTTTATAATAATATTTTTTAAAAGGAAATTAAATATAGACATTATTCTTTTTCGATAATTTTATAATTAATATTTGTTAATCATTATTTTTTCTAACACAAATTTAGATTCAACTCCTTGGTTTTAAACTTAGAATTTGGTATATCAAAATATCAAAATATTATTATTTTTTCTTACTACTTTATAATGTATATATAATAGTATTTCAAAAGTTTTTAATACCAAAGTCTAAAAACAAGGAGGTTAAATATGAACCCTAAGATTTAATAGGATGGTGTGAATACTTATATAGGTGTGATCCATGTGAATAGATTTAGACCAATAAAAAAGAAACAACCAAACTATAAAATACAGGAGTCATATGCCTCTTTTAAAAACAATACATGTTTGTCTCTCAACTCATTTATTTCTACCACCTTATGTATCTTGACCACTATATAGAAAAACCCTAAAAAAAACCATTGCTTCAATGTACAGCCACCACCTTTACCAGCTTTCTCTATCACTATGCAGTCACCATTACGATCTTGACGACCTCTACCAGAGTTCACCTCCAATAACATCGGAAGAATACTCATGAGCACTACCAGTGGCAAGATCGCCACCACCTTCTTTATATCTATAAACCACCATAAATCTAAACACTACCCTCAAAGAAGTTGTCCTATATGCCACCATTTCCCAATCAGAGTTAGATCTTTGGAGATCTGCATCTTTTGTTACCTTCACTACCAAGGTCAACTCTATCACTCACGACCACTGATACACCGACAAACCTTAATCTAAACCATGATGTCATTAGTTTCCTTACTCTCGACGCCCTTCCTCACCACCACCGAACATGACAATGTCAAGATCTTGCATATTTGTATTTTTAGATCTAGAAGTTTTTGCATGGCTAAGAACCTGAAGTTATAGAAAGCTTTCAATTTTTTTTCCAGATTTTGCGACAGATCTTTATGTATTGATTATTTGAATGGGAAAGTTTTATGTTATCTAAGTGTGTGTTTGCTTAATTATTTGTGTGTGATTCATCTATGGTGCATGTGTGTTTTGTTTACTTTAATCAACAAATAAAACTACGTCTTTTACGAATACGAGGCATAGAGTATTACATATTTGTTTGTCAATATAATTTAGATGTTTATGTTTTTATTTTATATATTAGTATAATTTGGTTGTTAGTAATAGCTTTATTTAAACTGTTGTTTTATCTGTTAATATATCTACAAATATTTATTCATCACTGAATATGACATATAAAGAATAATATATAAAGATTTATTTATAATTACAATAAAGTACATACATGAGGAAAACCATTATAGATAAAATAATTAGATATTCAATTCTATTACTGAAATAACACCGTTTTTGAAAAGTAAATAAAAGAGTAAATTATGTTACGTAATTATTTTGAGAGTGTAATTTTTGCAATATTACATTTGAATTTTACATAATTCGCCTTCATTATTAGAATAGATTAGTAATAGGGAATATTACTCACTAATAAGGAATAAATTCTCTGATATTTCCAACAAACTTTTGAATACATCAATACATGAGCAAGAGTTGTTATCTTTCTTTCCTTATGTGCTACCATCTAGCACACTTTACACTTTTGTTTTCGTTTTGCCCTTTGGTTTTTGTATAATGTTTTATCAAGTTTACAACATTTTTATTTGATTTGATAATCAATTTAAATAATTAAAGAATGCATTATTATCATTCTTTAAAAGTGTTCATATAATGTATTTGTTTATAATCAATGTATAATAAAAAGGTTTTAATTTATGTTAATTAAGGATTATAGTTTAAATAATGTTGGTTAATTTTTCACGTTATTTTTTGGGTGTTGCTATTAAGACACCCTTTAGACACTGTATACACATCTCTATCAAAAGTCAACAAATAGGTAACTATTTTTAATCATTTTTTTTTTCAAAAAACAACGTATTTTTAATCAATAAAAATATCTTAAAAATTATATAGCATGTCTAAATGGTAAAATGGGGTGTTCATTTAGCCAATCCCTATTTTTTACATGTAGTAAATAACAATTATAGACCCTTAATATGTTCATACCTAGACATTAGAGTATATGAGCAGTTATAAGTCATCATGAAATTACATAGTAAACAACAATAATAATAAATTGATATATTCTTGAAAATCTCACATATGTAAAGATTTTTTATGTTAACAATTTTTAAAAGGAAATTAAATATAGATATTATTCTTTTTCGATAATTTTATAATTAATCTTTGTTAATTATTATTTTTTCTAACACGAATTTAGATTCAATTTATTGGGTATAAAATTAGAATTTTTGTATATCAAAATATCAAATTATTATTATTTTTTCTTACTACTTTATAATCCATATTTAATAGAAATTGAAAAGTTTTTAAGACCAAAGTCTTAAAAACTAGGAGGTTAAATATGAACCCTTATATTTAATTGGATGGTGTGGATTCTTATACACGTGTGATCCATGTGAATAAATTTAGGCCAATAAAAAAGAAACAACCACACTATAAAATAGGAGTCGTATGCCTCTTTTAAAAACAGTACATTTTTGTCTCTTAACTCTTTTATTTTTACCACCTTATATATCTTGACCATTATATAGAAAAACCCTAAAAAAGCCATTGCTTAAATATACAACCACCACCTTTACCAGCTTTCTCTATCACCTTTACAGTTACCATTACGATCTTGACGACCTCTACCACACTTCACCTGCAATACCATCAGAAGAATACTCACGAGCACTACCAGTGGCAAGAACGCCACCACCTTCTTTATATCCATAAACCCCCATAAATCTAAACACTTCCCTCAAAGAAGTTATCCTATATGCCACCATTTCCATTCATTGCCACTCCTGCCTTCCTCGTCTTAGTTTGTTATGAATAAAAGAGATTGATTTCCCAATCATAGTTAGATCTTTGGAGATCTGAATCTTTTGTTACCTTCACTACCAAGGTCAACTCCATCACTTACGACCACTGATACACCGACAAACCTTGATCTAAACCATGATGTCATTAGTGTCCTTACTCTCGACGCCCTTCCTCACCACCACCGAACATGACAATGTCAAGATCTTGCATATTTGTATTTTCAGATCTAGAAGTTTTTGCATGGCTAAGAACTTTAAGTTATATAAAGCTTTCAATTTTTTTCCAGATTTTGCAACCCATCTTTATGTATTGATTATTTGAATGGGAAAGTTTTATGTTATCTAAGTGTGTGTTTGCTTAATTATTTGTGTGTGATTCGTCTATGCTGCATGTGTGTTTTGTTTACTTTAATCAACAAATAAAACTACGTCTTTTATGAATACGAGGCATAGAGTATTACAAATTTGTTTGTGAATATAATTTATATATTTATGTTGTTATTTTATATATTAGTATAATTTGGTTGTTAGTAAAAGCTTTATTTAAACCATTTTATCTGTTAATATATCTAAAAATATATATTCTATCACTGAATATGACATATAAAGAATAATATATAACAATTTATTTATAAGTACAATAATGTACATACATGAGAAAAACCATTATAGATAAAATAATTAGATATTCAATTCTATTTCTGAAATAGCAACATTTTTTAAAAGTAAATAAAAGAGTAAATTATGTGTCACACCCCCAAACCAGAATGGCGGAAACATTCGGGGGTGGATGACTTCACGTAGTATCACAACCATTGAATATTGTAAAGAAAGTAACACAACCATCACATATATAATGAAAACGTATATTGTTGCGTTATACATATTAGCAAAAGAATATTACAATGAGATGATAAATGTTCAATAATAAAACCTCCTTAGTGTTCCTTTCTCCAAAAGCTGGTGGTTACCTGTATTACTGATTTCCTGAGAAATACAAGTGGTTTCGAAAAAGTGTCAACAATTAAGTTGGTGAGTTCATAAGAGTTTTGCTTTGAAAAGTATGTCCTTTTTGATAGTAAATCGATGAACGAGGTTTTCGGAAAATCCAATATTTTCTATAAATGATTTGAAAAGTTTCCCGTGTTGGAGTGCGTTAGTGTTTTCCATACTTGAATAATAGTGATAAAATTTGTGTAAACAATAAAATGGAAAACCGAAATGCATATATGAATCTCGTAAATCAAACTTGTTTTTATACTTTTATGTGAGTTTTATAACCATGCTATTGACACTGATGGCCTGTAACAACGTTCTTCAGGCGTTGGAACTGTTATGACATTTGTCACCCCAGGCCTGCCGGCCTAGCTGTAGCTAACAGCTTAGGTGTGGGATTGTCAATCCCGTATAGATCTATACACAAGTATCACGCTCCCTCTCCAAGAGATTATGGTATATAATACAGGACTTGAAATGCATACATACGAGTACGTTGAAGTTTAAATGTCTCACATTACTTGGTATAAACAGATTTACGATAATAAAGACCTTACTTCTTTTGAAAGCATTTCATTTGTCGAGATGTATATATGTAAAATGTATGAATCACTTGAATACTAGACTCATTATAATTTCTCAAAGTATGTTCCCATTTGGTAATAACAACTTGGTGATATAATAGCCCTTTAAACATAAAGTTGTTTTTGTATCAAAACCCTATAAGAACGATATTATAAAAATGATACTTTAATTTGTAATGTACTTGTATTCCCCCCCCCCCCTAAAACGTGAAAATAATTGAAAAGTAGGGGTATGAACTCACTCGTTAAGTTTGAAGAGAGAGGCTAGGGTTGAGCAGAACTTCGGCCGCGGATGGTTGCGTCGTCGGGCTCTTCGGGGATCTCTGTAGCGTAAATCTTTCGTCGGGGGCTCGAGTGCGGAAACCAAGGTCGTCGGGACAGCTTCTTGTGCTTGGAAGTGTGTGAGAGTAACTGGAGATTTGAGAAAGTGTGCCTAAACTCGCAGCTGATGCCATCTATTTATAGTGCTGGAAGAGTGAGTATGCGGGGCGTAATTTTGGAGTACGCGGCGCGTACGTCGTTACGCTGGGTGTAATATGGCGTCATGGCTTACGACTCCTGGCTAGCTAAACATAGCTTGGGCGGGCCGATGGGACTCGACTCTGGGTCTAGTACGCGGGGCGTACTCCCAGAGAACGCGGGGCGTAACCCGGCCTGTCCTCTTCTAAATTCCGTAACTTTCGCGTACGAGCTCCGTTTTTCGTGTTCTTTATATCCACGCGTAGGCGAGATTATGCTCTACAACTTTCATTTAGACTCCGTCGGCTAGTTTTGACTTAAATTTTAATGATATATTTTTAATAGGCTGGGCCTTCTAAAGTTCGTTAAAAATTCACAGGTTCTTTATTCGACGTCGGTTTTCGTTTGTCTTTTTATTGTTTTATTACCACTGAGGAGATCTTCAACTTCCGTTTAGGTGGCGATAGCTAAGTAACACTCGATCTTCAATCCGAGTTTTTAGCCCTCTACTACTGTTACGAAACGTTGAAATTCCGTAACTTCTTCGTACGAGGTTCAGTTTGGGCGATCTTTTTATGTACGCTCACCTTTCAACGAGATCTACGACTTTTGTTTAGATACTTAAGGCTAAAATGCATTTTATTGAGATTTTACTTTTTACGTCAAATAATGTTTTAACGTCGTGTCGTAAATATACGAGTGGTTATAATTTCTTCAATATAACCCGGTTTTGAGCGTTCTTTATGTTTTTGGAAACCTTGGCATGATATCTAATATTTGATGCATCCCAACTTAGATACTTGAACACTTTATTTTCGAGGTTAATTTCGTTGTTTTTAGCTTTCGAGTGTTTACAATGCTTTTGGAAAATATAGGGTTGTCACATCATCCCCCTGTTAAGGGAATTTCGTCCCGAAATTTATTCTAAGATAGTTTACAGTTTTAGGAAAAAGATGCGGGTACTTTTGTTTCATCTGATCCTCGCGTTCCCAGGTGAATTCCGGTCCTCGCTTGGCGTTCCAGCGGACCTTTACAATGGGTATGCGGCTTTGTTTAGTCCTTTTGATTTCCCGATCCATGATCTCCACTGGTTCCTCCACAAACTGGAGGTTTTCATTTATTGCAATTTCGTCTAGAGGGACGACAAGGGTCTCTTCGGATAAGCACTTCTTTAGATTCGATACATGAAAGGTAGGGTGTACGTTGTGGAGCTCCTGAGGTAGTCTAAGTTTGTAAGCCACTGGACCGATCCTGGCAAGGATCTCGAATGGTCCGATGTATCTAGGGTTCAGTTTTCCACGTTTTCCGAAGCGTATTAAACCTTTCCAAGGTGAGACTTTGAGTAGGACATGTTCTCCAACTTGGAATTCCAAGGGTTTGCGTCTCTTATCTGCGTAACTCTTTTGTCTATCCCTTGATGCTTTTAGACGTTCTCGGATTTGAACAATCTTCTCTGTAGTCTCCCTTATGATTTCTGGCCCAGTGAGCGTGTTGTCAGTTGCTTGTCCTTTTGCTAGTTGTGTGTCCCCCACTTCGGCCCAGCACAAAGGTGACCTGCATTTGCGGCCATAGAGGGCTTCGAACGGGGCAACTTTAATACTGGTGTGGTAGCTATTGTTGTACGAGAACTCAACCAAGGGTAGATGTGTGTCCCATGCTTTGCCAAAATCGATTACGCAAGCTCTCAGCATGTCTTCCAGGGTTTGTATAGTTCTCTCGCTCTGACCATCGGTTTGTGGGTGATAAGCGGTACTCATGTCAAGTCTTGTCCCCAAAGCTTTTTGTAGCGACTGCCAGAACCTGGAGGTGAATCTACTATCTCGGTCCGAGATAATGGATATGGGCACACCATGCAGTCGTACAATTTCTCTGAGGTATGTCCTTGTTAACTTCTCCAATTTATCCGTCTCTTTGATTGGTAGGAAATGCGCTGACTTAGTTAACCTGTCGACAATTACCCAAATGGTGTCGAGTCCGCTTGTTGTTTTGGGTAATTTTGTTATGAAATCCATGGTTATCCGCTCCCACTTCCATTCGGGTATTTCTGGTTGTTGTAATAAACCCGAGGGCTTCTGGTATTCCACCTTGACTTTGGCACATGTCAGGCATTTGCTCACGTAGGTAGCAATATCGGCTTTCATGTTCGGCCACCAGTACAACTTCTTGAGATTGAGATACATCTTATCGGAGCCGGGATGTATGGAGTATCGTGTTTTTTGGGCTTCGTCCATGACGATTTCTCTGAACCCACCAAACTTCGGTGTCCATATTCGATCCATGAAATAACGAACTCCGTCGCTCTTGGCTTCAAGGTTCTTATCCATTCCTCTTAGGGCCTCTCCTGTCACGTTTTCGGATTTCAAGGCTTCTATTTGGGCTTCCTTGATTTGCGTGGACAGGTGTGAATGGATCGTCATAGTTAGGGACTTCACTCGGCGATCTGAGTACTCCTTCCGACTGAGTGCATCAGCCACTACATTAGCCTTTCCAGGGTGGTATCGAATTTCGCACTCGTAATCACTTAGTAGTTCTACCCATCGTCTCTGTCTCATGTTGAGTTCTTTCTGATTGAGGATATGTTGGAGGCTTTTATGATCGGTGAAGATGGTACATTTTGTGCCGTAGAGATAGTGTCTCCATATCTTCAGAGCGAAGACGACTGCTCCTAGCTCAAGATCGTGCGTTGTGTAGTTTACTTCGTGCGTCTTTAGTTGCCATGAGGCGTAGGCGATGACCTTCCCTCTTTGCATTAAGACACACCCAAGTCCTTGGTTTGATGCATCACAATAGACCACGAAGTCCTCCGTTCCCTCTGGCAAGGTTAGGATGGGCGCACTACATAAGGCTCGCTTTAGTGTCTGAAATGCACTGTCTTGTTTTTATCCCCAGTCGAAGGTCACATTCTTCTGAGTTAGGGTGGTAAGTGGCTTGGCAATCTTTGAAAAGTTCGGTATGAATCTTCAGTAATACCCGGCGAGTCCCAAAAATTGCCGGATTTCTGTAGGGGTTCTTGGAGTAGTCCAACTATCTATTGCCTTTATCTTGGAGGGGTCCACGTGTATTCCTTCTTTGCTTACAACATGTCCTAGGAAATCCACTTCCCGAATCCAAAATTCACATTTGGAAAATTTTGCGTAAAGTTTCTCTGCCCTTAATGTTTCCAGTACTTGGCGGAGGTGTTTGCTGTGTTCTTCTGGCTTCTTGAATAGATGAGTATATCATCTATGAACATGATCACGAACTTGTCCAGGAAGGGACGACATACTCGGTTCATCAAGTCCATGAACACTGCTGGAGCATTCGTCAATCCGAAGGGCATTACCACAAATTCGTAGTGACCATAACGTGTTCGGAAAGCCGTTTTGGGGATGTCTCCTTCCAGTACTCGCAGTTGGTGATAACCAGACCTTAGATCGATCTTTGAGAAGTAGCTTGCTCCCTGCAGTTGGTCGAATAGATCGTCTATGCGCGGTAAGGGATATCGGTTCTTGATCGTGAGTTTGTTTAATTCTCGATAATCGATGCACATGCGAAAGGATCCGTCCTTCTTTTTCACGAACAGGACTGGCGCTCCCCATGGTGAGAAGCTCGGTCTGATGAATCCCTTGCTCAGCAGCTCGTTTAATTGACTGGATAGTTCCTGCATCTCGGCTGGGGCTAAACGGTAAGGTGACTTTGCTACGGGGGTAGCTCCGGGGATTAGGTCGATTCTGAACTCGACTTGACGTTCAGGTGGGATTCCTGGAAGATCTTCTGGGAAAATATCTGGGAAGTTGCAGACTTCCGGAATATCTTTAATGTTTTTCGATTCTCGTTTCTTGTCTACTACGTGGGCTAGAAAGGCATGATATTCCTTACGAAGGTACTTTTGTGCTTTAATACAGGAAATGATTTGTAAACTTGAACTACGTTTGTCGCCATAAATGACAAGAGTTTCTCCGTTTGGCAGATTTAAGCGAACAGCCCTTTCGTGGCAAAGGATATCGGCATGGTGAAGGCTCAACCAGTCCATACCGATGATGACATCGAAACTTCTTATGGAAATGGGCATAAGATCGACTTGAAACAAACGCTCATTTAAATTTAGTGTGCACCCTACGTATAAATCGTTTGTGTGTTCTGTTTTACCGTTTGCCATTTCTACAGTGAAGATTTTATTGAGTGGTTGGGGTTTTTGATTAAGTAGGTGTTTGAATTTATGACTCACAAAACTTCTCTCCGCACCGCAGTCAAAAAGTATGCATGCATAAGTGTTGTTGAGTAGGAACGTACCCGTAACCACCGTCGGGTCTGCTATTGCTTCATTCTGTCCTACTGCCAACACTCTCCCTACACCGCCAATATTCCTTTCCTTGGGACAATCCCTCCTGAAGTGTCCAGTCTCTCCGCACCCATAACACGCCCGGCTTACTCCAGTGCCAGAAACTTGAGTGATTGGTCGTGTCGGTGCTTTACAGAAACGGGCTGTGTGCCCTTTCCTGTCACAGTTCTTGCAGTGCATCTCGCGACAAATACCATGGTGATGGTAGTTGCACTTGCTGCACTTGGGCAGATTCCCTGCGTATGGTTTTGTTGGTGCAGAGGTAGCAGGAGTTGTGGTGGGGGTAGTAGCAGCATGAACCGCAACCATTTGCTTCTTTGAAGGTTCTTGCGAAGTTTGCCCCTTCCTTTTGTTCCAAAATTTCTTCTTGTTGTTGTTGTTGGCATTGATTTCATTGTTGCTGTTCCCTTTGGTTGGTTCAGCCATAATCGTCGCGACTCCTTGACAGACACCATGATCAACAAGATATTGCGCTAGTTCCTTGGCGCTGGTGAAGGTCAAGGGTCTGGAAGCTAGCACACTTCCTCGAAGTTGGGGTGATAGTCCCCAGATGTATCTCTCGACCTTTTGGCTCTCCAGGGTTAGCATTCCTGGGCAAAGTGTTATTAAGTCACTAAACCTGTTGGTGTAACCTGCTATGTCCGAACCTACCATCGAAAGGTTCCACAGTTCCTGTTCAAGCTTCTGAATCTCGCCTCTTGGGCAGTATTCTCGAAGGAGCATTCTTTTCAGGTTTTCCCAACCCATGGAGTTTGCCACCACCAGGGTTAGTGTCTGGACGTGGCCGTTCCACCATGTCAGGGCGCGTTCAGAGAAAGTAAAAGCGGCAAACTTTACTTTGCTTTCTTTAGGACATGCACAGATTTCGAATACAGCTTCCGTTTTCTCTATCCATTGAGATAGAGCCAATAATCCCCCAGTCCCGTAAAAGGGAATAGGTTTTCCGTTGGTGAAGTCTTTGTAAGTGCATACCCCTGAACAACTTTGACCTTGGCCATTTGTAAAACTGTTTGTTCCTCCCCCCGATCCGTTGTTGCTCATTTGTGCCATTGCTGTAGTTACAGCAGCGGTTACAGCAGTCTGGAACATAATGGTGTCCATAATTGGAGGAGGTGGTGGAGGTGGTGTCGAAGTTGAGTTTCTGCGTGTTGATCTACGAGGAGGCATGTTCTGGTAGAAAAAGAAAATAAGAATGAATACTATGAGTTTCTAATGTTTTGACAATCGTGTGTTAGTTGTATTTTGTAATTTGTTTTGACTTTAGTTTATGGTTTCAAGGTAGGCATAGAAATTTAAAACTCGTAATTTTTGAGAGGTATATAATAAGAAATACTTCATATTTATACATATAGGTCACACCTGAGGTGTGTTACATTACATATCTTGTTCGGGAAAATTTGACCCTCCTAGAGGTCTCCGATTGCAGATACAAAAGGGAAATAAGGAAAAACTTTTATCCGAAATCCTAATCTATAACAAAATTGTTGGGGCTCAAATAAGTCCTACTTGCGGCGTTTGGAGCTAGATTCGGCATCCGACCGTTTGACTCCCATTAGTCGCCTCTCGAGATCTGCTTGTTGTTCCTTCATTTCTCTTATTTCTGCCAGAGCCATTATCATTTGGTTCTGAAGTGTTCCCGTGTAGATTTGGGTATTCTCATGTAGTCCTTCCAAACGGCGGATGTCAGCGGCGTTACCTTGGGTAGCAGCATTGACCTCGCGAACTCTGGCTGCTTGCCTGTCCGTTTCGTAGTTCTGGGTAGCTATAGCGTTCATAATAACAGGAAGTGCTCGATCAGCTGAGCTTCCCCCACTGACATTGTAAAAATCTCGGCACATGCCGAAAGGAGGGAGTACACCCTGTTGGCGGCTCCAGTAGTAGAGGTGACTTCCCCACATGGGAATGGGTCCCGGTTGATATGGTCTGATTACGGGAGGATAAGGGATGGGAGGGTCGTACACTTCTGGCTCGGAGTCTGTCCCGCTAGAAATCTCCTCGATCTCTTCGTCGACTTCGAATTCCTCTCCGACTTCGACTTCGAATTCTCCCTCGATAACCCCTTCGGGTTCTTCCTCGACCTCTTCTTCGATTTCCTCTGGGTCTTCCTCCGGGTCTTCTTCTATCCAACCGTCGTTGCCTTGGTTTGGGTAGTAGGGATCTCCTGGTAAATGGAATCCGGCCATTTGTCTGTACTAGGATAGATGTATGAGAACTTTATAAGAAAAGAAATTTCTATTTAACGACTTACTACTTTTAACTATAATTTTTATTGCACCACTATTTTTAACAATACTCCTATAATATTTCAACTTTGGCGAAACTAAAATAATTTGTATTTGGTAAGTTCTTGGCTTGTTGTCCACTATGACCATTCCTCGACGTACGTTGGTCAAATCCAGGATAAATATAGTTGATCAGGCTATATTTATTCTCGACCTGATTACATACCCCGAGGCTCAATCGTAGTGTCGTAACTTGCCTTAATACTTTTTAGTAAAACTTGTTATGATACGAGATTAATGCATGCTTGTAAAAATGTATATCTTTAAAAGAAAGTATTTTGTTCATGAAAATGTTTCATCAGAGGGTTTTTGCTCCCCTTTGCATTTATAGTTTGTATATCGTATGTGGTTCGATATACTTAGTTCACTATAAACAATGCTCTGATACCAATCTGTCACACCCCCAAACCAGAATGGCGGAAACATTCGGGGGTGGATGACTTCACGTAGTATCACAACCATTGAATATTATAAAGAAAGTAACACAACCATCACATATATAATGAAAACGTATATTGTTGCGTTATACATATTAGCAAAAGAATATTACAATGAGATGATAAATGTTCAATAATAAAACCTCCTTAGTGTTCCTTTCTCCAAAAGCTGGTGGTTACCTGTATTACTGATTTCCTGAGAAATACAAGTGGTTTCGAAAAAGTGTCAACAATTAAGTTGGTGAGTTCATAAGAGTTTTGCTTTGAAAAGTATGTCCTTTTTGATAGTAAATCGATGAACGAGGTTTTCGGAAAATCCAATATTTTCTATAAATGATTTGAAAAGTTTCCCGTGTTGGAGTGCGTTAGTGTTTTCCATACTTGAATAATAGTGATAAAATTTGTGTTAACAATAAAATGGAAAACCGAAATGCATATATGAATCTCGTAAATCAAACTTGTTTTTATACTTTTATGTGAGTTTTATAACCATGCTATTGACACTGATGGCCTGTAACAACGTTCTTCAGGCGTTGGAACTGTTATGACATTTGTCACCCCAGGCCTGCCGACCTAGCTGTAGCTAACAACTTAGGTGTGGGATTGTCAATCCCGTATAGATCTATACACAAGTATCACGCTCCCTCTCCAAGAGATTATGGTATATAATACAGGACTTGAAATGCATACATACGAGTACGTTGAAGTTTAAATGTCTCACATTACTTAGTATAAACAGATTTACGATAATAAAGACCTTACTTCTTTTGAAAGCATTTCATTTGTCGAGATGTATATATGTAAAATGTATGAATCACTTGAATACTAGACTCATTATAATTTCTCAAAGTATGTTCCCATTTGGTAATAACAACTTGGTGATATAATAGCCCTTTAAACATAAAGTTGTTTTTGTATCAAAACCCTATAAGAACGATATTATAAAAATGATACTTTAATTTGTAATGTACTTGTATTCCCCCCCCCCCCCCTAAAACGTGAAAATAATTGAAAAGTAGGGGTATGAACTCACTCGTTAAGTTTGAAGAGAGAGGCTAGGGTTGAGCAGAACTTCGGCCGCGGATGGTTGCGTCGTCGGGCTCTTCGGGGATCTCTGTAGCGTAAATCTTTCGTCGGGGGCTCGAGTGCGGAAACCAAGGTCGTCGGGACAGCTTCTTGTGCTTGGAAGTGTGTGAGAGTAACTGGAGATTTGAGAAAGTGTGCCTAAACTCGCAGCTGATGCCATCTATTTATAGTGCTGGAAGAGTGAGTATGCGGGGCGTAATTTTGGAGTACGCGGCGCGTACGTCGTTACGCTGGGTGTAATATGGCGTCATGGCTTACGACTCCTGGCTAGCTAAACATAGCTTGGGCGGGCCGATGGGACTCGACTCTGGGTCTAGTACGCGGGGCGTACTCCCAGAGAACGCGGGGCGTAACCCGGCCTGTCCTCTTCTAAATTCCGTAACTTTCGCGTACGAGCTCCGTTTTTCGTGTTCTTTATATCCACGCGTAGGCGAGATTATGCTCTACAACTTTCATTTAGACTCCGTCGGCTAGTTTTGACTTAAATTTTAATGATATATTTTTAATAGGCTGGGCCTTCTAAAGTTCGTTAAAAATTCACAGGTTCTTTATTCGACGTCGGTTTTCGTTTGTCTTTTTATTGTTTTATTACCACTGAGGAGATCTTCAACTTCCGTTTAGGTGGCGATAGCTAAGTAACACTCGATCTTCAATCCGAGTTTTTAGCCCTCTACTACTGTTACGAAACTTTGAAATTCCGTAACTTCTTCATATGAGGTTCAGTTTGGGCGATCTTTTTATGTACGCTCACCTTTCAACGAGATCTACGACTTTTGTTTAGATACTTAAGGCTAAAATGCATTTTATTGAGATTTTACTTTTTACGTCAAATAATGTTTTAACGTCGTGTCGTAAATATACGAGTGGTTATAATTTCTTCAATATAACCCGGTTTTGAGCGTTCTTTATGTTTTTGGAAACCTTGGCATGATATCTAATATTTGATGCATCCCAACTTAGATACTTGAACACTTTATTTTCGAGGTTAATTTCGTTGTTTTTAGCTTTCGAGTGTTTACAATGCTTTTGGAAAATATAGGGTTGTCACATTATGTTACGTAATTATTTTGGAAGTGTTATTTTTGCAATTCTATTACCGAATATGACATATAAAGAATAGTATATAAAGATTTATTTATAATTATAATAAAATACATACATGAGAAAAACCATTATAGATAAAATAATTAGATATTGAATTCTATTACTGAAATAGCACCGTTTTTGAAAAGTTAATAAAATAGTAAATTGTGTTATGTAATTATTTTGGGAGTGTTATTTTTGCAATATTGCATTTGAATTTTACATAATTTTCCTTCATTAGATTAGTAATAGGGAATATTACTCACTGATAAGGAATATATTCTCTTATATTTCCACCAAACTTTTCAGTACATCAATACTTGAGCATGAGTTGTTATCTTTCTTTCCCTATGTGCTACAATCTAGCACACTTCACATTTTTATTTTCGTTTTGCCCTTTGGTTTTTATATAATCTTTTATCAAGTTTACAACATTTTTATTTGATTTGATAATCAATTTAAGTAATTAAAGAATGCATTATTATCATTCTTTAAAAGTGTTCATGTAATGTATTTGTTCATATAATGGAGATTGCACTTGTTGCACTTTGGAAGAATTCCAGAATACTGCCTAGGAGCACTTGGAGCAGCTGATATTGGAGCATGTGGTGCGGAGGGAACTTGGGTGGTTGCAGCATTGATTGTCACTGTTTGTTGCTTCTTAGACGATTCCGAGCCTTCACATCCTTTCCTCTTGTTGTTCTTTCCCTTCTTGTTGTCACTCTCCATCTTGCCTTCAGCCTCCACCGGCTTCTCACCTTTCTTGTTGTTGAGGTCGTACAATTTCTTGGTCAATCACTTAGCACTGTCGAATGTTTCGGGATTTGCTGCTATCACATTTCCTTGGATTATGGAGGTTAATCCCCAGATGAATTGTTTGATTTTCTTTCCCTCCGAAGTAATCATGCTAAGGCACACCAGAGACAGTTCGCTAAACCTTGATAGGTATGCGTCAATCTCAGAATTTCAGACGGTGAGATTCCACAACTCTTGTTCCATCTTCTGAATTTCGCCTCGCGGGTAGTACTCAGCCATCAGGACTTCTTTCATCTCCACCCACGGCATAGAGTTGGCTACGGGAAGAGTCATGGCTTCTACATGTCCGTTCCACCAAGTGAGGGTTTGATCAACGAACGTGCATGCGGCAAACTTCACCTTCATTTCCTCAAGGCATTCGCATATCTCGAACACCGATTCCACCTTCTAAATTCATCTTTTCAGGGTTAACATTCCCCCAGTGCCATTAAAGGTTCGTGGCTTGGCATTGGTGAAATCCTTGTAGGAGCATGTCTTGGTAGGTCCTTGATTCATCCTGTTGTTTGAACTTCCAGCCCCTTGTCCATTGACTCCACCATTGTTCCCTTGGTGGATTTGCGCCATGGCTGCAGTGACCGCAGCAGATACAGCTGCTTGGAATGCAGTTGAGTTGACTTCGGGTGGGGTTGACATAGGGTTTCCGTGGGTTGGTCGTTGAGGCATCTTTCTGTCATGGAACGGAAAGATGTTGAGTACCTATGGTTTTTGTGAGATTGTGGTCCTATAAAATAGGTGTGTGGCATGAACTTAAGTAATTTCACAAATTAACATACAATCATAGAAATATAACACATAGCAGATTACAACATCACAATAGAACACATAAAATTTTCCATTAATATTATCCGCAATTTGATACATGAAAATTTGCTCGAAAGAGCATACATAAGTGGTGCAAGTTCGGCAGCGTAACGACTCTATGAGTAATGTAATCACTTAAACATAGAGTTGATAGTACATAGCATAGATCATAGTACAAGTAAGGTAAGTATACTCCGAACACTCTACGGAGCGCCCTATAACTGTAGCGAGGTCATATACCGAAGTGTTGTGCCAACAACTGGGCCATCTCAGTCATTTCTTCAATGACTTCATCCCTTTCCTGCTCAGCCTGCACTGCTCATGCTTCCATGGCGAATAGCTATTGCTGTAGAGCAGCAATCTCAGCTTCTGGAGAGCGATTCTCCCTTGCGGGATTCCCTGGTGGTGCAGGGTGGTCCTGTTGCGCCTCGCTGATAGGTGATATGGCAGATTCCTCGCCTGAGTCTTGTTCTTCCTCCATGTCGTCATCGGTCCCATCAAACTCGCAGTCTGCATCCGTGTACTCGTCAAGCCCCACATCGTGTGCTCCCCCTGATCTCCCTCAGGCTCATCTTCGATCAACCCGTAGGCCACTAAGACCTGATGAAACTGAATGCCCTGGTGCTCCCCTTCCATGGTGACTGAGAGGAGGTATATGAATAAACTATCATTGCTCCTAAGACGTTCAATTATTGTATAAATTGAGTTGATTTTCTCTTCTTGGTAATAAGGGGTATGTTTTTAGGTTTACCAACCATCGCGATTTCCTTGGGGCATGTGATAGTTGTACCTCAGAGGAAATGTAGTTGATCAGGCTACATTCACACCTTAATACGACTATGAACACTCCCGGCTCTATCGAGATGCTAGCATTGTCTTATTTGATTTGGTAGTATGTTATTTTTCCTATGTCTTACGAGTAGGGGTGTTTTATCATTGTGTTTTATTAGTTTTGTTTTGTTCAGAGTTGTTTTGTCCCTCTTTGGTTTATAGTTGCATATCAATGTGTGGTTAGATATGCTAGTTCACTATAAACAGAGCTCTGATATAAACCTGTCACACCCCCGAACTAGACGGTGAAAACGTCTGAGGGCTTGCGTGACTTAAATTGAATATCATCACAATGCATATACATGAATCATAACATAAACATCACCATGCATCAATATAATACAACTGACATTGTTTACATCAAGTACATTGTTTTAACATTACAAATCCATACATAAATTGTTTGATAGTTTTCAAAAGCAAAACACACTAACATACTTGGTACTTATTCCTCAGCTTACCTGTTACCTGAGAATACAAGTTATTTTGAAAAACGGTCAACATATGGAATGTTGGTGAGTTCATAAGCATGTTTGATATGAAAATGTTTTGTGTAGTTTGAACGAAAACAACCCAGAAAATCCGATATTTTCTGAAAAGACCATTGTTTATAAAAAAAGTGTGAAGATCCATAAATATATGCATGATGATTTCAAAACATGTATAATTGAAAAACTTTGTATTAAACGTACAAGTGAAAATGTTGAACTTCCCCGGAAAACCCGATGTTTTCCAAAAATAAAAATATCATATAACGGTTTGAATGGTTATCTCATCACGTGAATGATTTTCAATTACCTTGATTACTTGGTTTATATTGGATTTATTTATGTGAGTCGTTATAATCATGCATGATAATGACTAGTTCGTCTGTCTTGGCACTCTTGTGAATGCTGAAATTGATCTTAAGATTTTGTCACCCTAGACTGGCCGAGTCTAACTGTAGCGAACAACTGAGGTGTGGGGGAGTCACCCCCGTAAAGATATATACACAAACTCTCGCTCTCCCTCCAGGAGACTTTGATTATAACTACAGACTACGATCGACACACGTTGGTGTCACCCGTTATTACTCACTAAATACCAATTAACTTGATTCATATTGACTATCGACTTGTATTTGTTTACTGGGACCTTACTAGCAGTACTAACGGGTCACTAAGGCCCAATAACACCTAAAAGCCATTGACGGTCCCTTAAATATGAAATTGGGTCGTAGAACGCCCAATAATATTTATTATTATTCCTTGGGCCCAAAATCATGTTAATGGGTCACAAAGGCCCAACAAGCATGATTGGACTTTCAAGCCCAAAGTTTGGATTGTTTACTTGTTTATAGGAATTGTATAATTGTTGGAAGGTTTGATTGGACGATTGTTATTTTGGACCGGCACGAGGCCGTTCGGTTGTTGTTAACGATTTTTGGAATTATACATGTATTCATTTTCATGAGTTGTAGTTTTGTATTTTTGACTCAAACGTCTTGATAGTAAAAGAATTGATTCAAAATGTTGGTTTGACCCATTGCAGCCCTTCTTTAATAAAAATGACAATTTTAGTCTCTTTTAATAATAAAAAGACATTTTAAGCCCTTAAATCATTTCCTTGACACATTTGACCTATAGACTTACTCAATTGATATTATAAGCCCAAAATTTATTCTTTGGCAGTTTCATCCCTTCCAGAAAAGTGTTTTTCGGTTAAAGCCCAAACTTTTGCAACTTTTACAATTTTGGCCCAAAATCCAAAAACTTTACATTTTTTATCCTTTTTGGTAGAAAGCATTTTTAACCCTTGAAATAATTTTGTTTACCTTTTTATCCCCTCTTTTGAGGAATTTATCATTTTAGCCCTTTGAAAATCAGATTTTTCGCAACTTTGGGCTTAATGGGCCGAAAAGCCCAAAAATTGGCCCATTGAGCTATTATTTACATTTCAAGTCCTTTAAAGAGCATAATTTTCACAAAAACATTTATTTTAACTGTTTTGACTCGCTTGACCCGCAAGAAAACCGTGAATGGTAACTTTTCACCCAACTTTTGTTTATTTGACAATTTAAGCCCCAAAATTTGTTTTATGTTACAATATGTCTATTTTAAATCATAGAGGGTATTTTTCTTGACTTGTTTAGTGTGGTATACCTTAGATCATGTTTTTTTCCTTCTTATGTCTTAGATCTTGAGATTTCTTCTCTTTTTTTTGCATATTTACCACATAAACACTTACAATCACACATACATGCATAAAATCATACATAGCACACAGATACACATAAATCTACACATTTTACTTGTATTCTCACCCATAAAACTTGTAAAAACCAAAAAAAAGGGGTTTGAACTCACCTTGATATTTGGATTTGGTTTTGAAGAAGAATGGAACAAGTTTGATGCTATTCTCAGCCTAGCAAGCTCCTTGGAGGATCTTTGGCTTAAATGTGCTCTAAGATGCAAGATCACGAGTTTGAATAGATTAGGAGGTGATTTTTGATGAAATGAAGTAGTTAGATCATGGATTTAAGCACCAACTTACCTTGAATGATGATTTTTATGGAAGAAACTCCTTGAAAAGCTCTAAGTCTTGAAATTTTTGAAGAATGAGTGCAAGTGTTCTTGAGAGGATTTGGAAAGAGTTGGAATGAATTTTGTCAGTATGTGTGTGTGTGTTTTTCCCCTTGGCCGGGAGTAATATAAAGAGAAGAAGAATAGAAAGAGAGTTTCATGGATGTATAGGATGTTGCATGGGAATCCACAAGGTAATAAGGAGGTAGCTAACCCTCCTTATTTCACTAGTTTTTTTTCTTCTTGGGCCGAGAAAAGAGAGAAAAGGAGAAGAAGATTTTGGCCTTGTATGCTTAAGCCCATATTATGATCCAATTAGATGATTTTTGGCCCAATTGGTCTTTAGAGAGGGTTCACAGCCCAAAATAAATCAAGTATAAGTTTTTATGGCCCATTAGGGCTAATTAGGTTAGTTATAGCCCAATAAGGTCCATTAAGCTACTTTATTTCATTCTAGGCCCAATATGGCCCAAAATATTAAAATAAATGGAATAGGGTCCAATTAGAGCCTATTTAAGAGTTTTAAGCCCAAGATAGTCAAACTGGAAGCTTATTGGCCCATTTGGCCCAATAAGGAAGTCCTAGTCCAAAATGGACTTAAACCGGGATTTCTAGGGTTTCCAATTCTTTGTTGACTATTTGCAGTGCTTGTATAAAGTGTTTGATGGAAGTTTTTTTGTTATTGAATAAGCATCATACATGCTTTCACATTTTTGGTTCACAATTGATATCATTGTTGTTGTTACAAAGCATCAAAATTCCTAGTTGTGACAATTTGGGATCAAAGTTGTTAGACAGTCTTAATCCGTTTTTCAGTACCTTCCCCTTCATGAATCGATCTGGTCAATCGCGGGTATTGTGGTCCACTTAAGCACGAAAAAATTTGACAAATTTTGGACATTCTATAAGTGACAAGACAAGTTGATCCTATGTTCCTAGATAAAACTTCCTAAGGACCATTCATCTGACGACGACCAAGGATATTGTTGTCCACCTAAGTTGAGCAGCGAGATCTATAGATAACCTATAAATCGTTCAATTTTAGTTGTACTAGAACGTGCTTCCCGCTTCCTGATATATCCCAATAATCAAGGACTTCTGAGATGCTCTTTACTTTAGGTGAGCAGACAATTATTAAGAGAGACGATAGATTTAGAATGCGTAAGTTGTACACCCAGGTCGGATCTCTTCCAATCACGCAGAGGGTGAAACATATGACTAACTAGAATTTCAGAGGGATTGAGAATAAGAAGGTTGCATATGTTGTGTACCAGGTCAGATTATTAATCACGCAAAGGAGACAACATATGGCTAACAGGTAGAAAGAATAACATAGATAGAAGAGGCAGTGAGACAGGTTTGCATATGTTGCAGTCCAGGTCGAATCTTTCGATCACACATAGGAGGCAACATATGACTAACAGTAGGAAAGAAAGAAAATAACTTTCTACAGACCTAATTTATCGGAATTCCCCAGTCGCCCCGTCAATATCGGAATTAAGGAAAAAATCGGTACATTAAGGAAAAGTTAAACCACAGTTCTAGATACGGGTTCTCTTAATGTGACCAGTAGATTCTCATGTATATCTCCCTGCTCAACCTACCCAGCGCATCGAACACCGAGACTAGACAATTCAGCTTTGGTACCTTACACAAATTCAGATTGCTTGTTATCACTTGTTGATATCACTTCCAAATAATACCTACTAACGAAAAACTATAAGAAAATAAAAGATTAACTTCAAAATGAATCAGTGTAAAATAAACTCAGGAGTATCGAGAAGAAAACTCAAACTGTAATTCACCGATTGAATTTGCATCCAGAAGGTCTGAGAACAGCATGCATAATCTCAGAACAGATCCGAAAATTCTTCATGTCATTAAGCACTAACCCCATGTGTGATCCCTTCCTTTCTTCCTTTCCCACCAAGGACACATACTCTCAAAAAATGTTCTGAATGTTGTACAGTTGAGAGATGCCTCCTATCAAGTGCCTGGAACAGCCACTATCAACAAACTGAAGTCTGATGATATGCCTCCATAGTTGTTCCGACACCGAACAGGTGGCTCAATACTTGCTTTTGATCTTGATGTCGGCCGTTGAGATGACTTTGATTTTGAATTCACGAGAGCATCACTTGGATTTGGCTTCTTGGCCGGCATTCCCTTCTTGCCCTTGGGATTCGGATTCTTGGCCTTGTGGGTTTGAATCTTGGCCTTCTGTGCATTCCAATCACCATTGTCTGAACGTGACCTTGAGGGGTTTCTTTTAGAAGGTCTCCCTCTTGGCACATTCTGCCATCCTTGTGCGTAGTAGGGAAAATATGCACGATTTGGAGAGTTTCGGGCAATGTGACCTGGTGTTCCACAGTGAAAACAACTCTTTTTCTTCATTGTGAAGTTGTTTCTTCCTGCCCTTGGTGGCGTGTCCATTCCTTGTCTCAGGTTGTTCCCACATGCACACTTGCAACAAGTCGTCGGTTTCGCTTGTTTTGGTGGCCTGTATTTCTCAACAGCAGGTTGATCAGAAGCAACTAAGTTCGAAGCAACAGATTCAGAGTTCAAGGAGTCATTGAATTGTTCAATTGTTTTCTCTGTGTTCTCATCATCTACTACTTTTCCTACACATGTAACAAAATCATTAGAAACGTTCACCTCAACCTTTTCTTGCACAACCACAGCAGGTTTCCCATATTGAAGATGTGCCTCCCTATCAATTTCTTCCTGTGTCATAGGGATGGATATATAGTTATGATTGAAAGGGGGAGGAACACTATCATACCCTAGACCCTTGTTTTGATTATCTTTGAATTTTAATTGGTTTTCAAATAAGGACTCGATTGTCTTACCTGACGCAGTATAATTTTTGAAAGTAACATCTGTTTTTCCACACTTAATTTTCAAAGCGTCAAGTTCTTCAGTTACAGCAACAAGTTTTTTCTTAATGTGATCGTAATTTTCACACATGTTGCTGTAATCTTTTTGTAATTTCCTAAAGTCCTTAGTCTTGGCCTCTAATTGAGCTTTCAGAGGTTTCTGAGCTTTCCTAAGAGTATAGCCTTCGTATTTGAGGACCTCATTTTCTCTTTTTAATAAATCGATTTGATCTCAGAGAAATTTAATAGTAGTTTCACAAGATGGAGTACATGAAACTTCATTTACCGGAATTGATGTGGAACTCATTTTTTTATAATAATTCGCCCTTTGACTTAAAAACCAAGAAAGTCAACCTTCAAATTCAAATTTAAAAAGTCAAACTTAAAAAGTCAAACTTGAAAAGTCAAACTTAAAAGTCAAACCGAAAGGCTATATTTGAAAATTTAAAAGGTAAACGGAAAAGTCAAAGTTTAAAGTCAAAGGTCAAACTTAAAGGTCAAAGTCAAAATTTTAAAGTCAAAAGTCAAAAAATAAAAGTCAAAAATTTTTGGTTGAAAATGAAATTTAAAAATAAAATCATTTTGATTTTTTGGGGCTAAATATGACAAAAATACGAAATTAGGAACCAAAAGAGAGTTGTTTTGAATTAAATTTAGGAGGAAAGGAACATCCCGCAAGGTGGATGAGATGGTAAGGCGCTGGATTTGTTTATCAGGTGATCAGGGTTCGATTCCTGGCACTCCCAAAATCGATTCCTTTTGATTATTTTCTGCTTCCTGCGAAAATGCGGAAGATTAGTAACGTCCTCCTTGCTAGATCAACTAGTAAGTAGCGTGTTTGATGACTTAGAGGTTCTGAGTTCGAATCTTGGGAGCCTAAAAAATTCCTTTACTTTTTTTTAAGTGTACACAGTGTGAATTTCGGACCCTGGCCGCACATCAAGCCGCAAACTCCGGCATAAATCTCCCCGGCCACCGACTGAAAACCCGGACAGAAAACCCGCCTGACCAAAAACATTGCTTCAGATCGCGAAAAAAAAACAACGTTTTTCACCATTTTCGCTCAAAAACTCGTTTTTATCAAAAACGCGAAGAACAAACCCCTCTTATTTTGCCAAAATCTATCCAAAAACGCAAAAATCTCTTAAAAATAAGATCAAATAAGTTCTAGATCTGAAAAAAATTGATTAATACAATCCAAGCTCTGATACCACTTGTAAGTCCCCAAATCTGCTTGAGTATCAATCAGATCCAATTGATGGTGTGGAATCCCAATTAATTGCATGATGTCAGATCAAAGTAGAAGAGAAGGATAAGAAGAAGAAGATGAAACTATGATGTATTAATGAAATGATTGATGCTCCATACACATAGTTCACGTATACTCTCCTCTCTTGTTTCTCTCACACCTTAGAATACCCATTTAAGCTCCTTGGCTATATGCCTCACATGTACTCCTCACCCTATATATATATATATATATATATATATATATATATATATATATATATGTATATATAAATATGGACCTAAGGCCACGCCCAAAATACAAATAATCCAAGGCTAGAATAATTAAAACAATAAATTCTTAGAAAAGCAAAGTATAAAGCATATTTTTGACCCAACACAAACCAGTTGCTAGGTCGTGTAATCCACATTAAAGTTATGTGATCATGTATACCCAATTTAACTATCACCTTTAGTTTAGAACAATGAGTTAGTGATTCATTGGTATAATTAGATCCTGTAATTATTCCATGTTATAGCATCTTAGTATGTTCGTTCTGTTATAGTATCTTAGTATCTTCTCTTGTTATATTATCTTAGTATCTTCTCTTGTTATTGTATGAACTAAACCCTTAAACTATACCCCTTATAGTTTACTAGTATTCTACTTGAACTGTTATTGAAAAGACTCATTTTACTACTAAGTTATGCTTGAACTTTAAAAATGGAGTTTTGTTAAACTATAAAGTAACATAACTTTAAAAGAGTTTTTGAAATGTTTTGATCATTATAAAAGACATAAGCAATCTTTTGAAGGATGTTTATAACAAAAATTTACACAATTATCATTGTGTTTAACTTGTATTCCCTCCCTTAAAAGCATTTAAAACAATTTAAAAGATTGATTTCGGGGTATGAACTCACTTGATGTGGGTGATTCAAACGAATGTGCGTGTAAGGATGAGAAGTTCGACGAATGAAGTCTCGAGACTTAACGAGTCCTAGATGACATATAATGGCATATATTTGCGTAAAAATAGTGTTTAAAGCAACTAACATGCTAGTAAACACCCTTTGGAACTAGGAAACACTTGAAGTGAAGTTTTGAATCACATGTGATTGATCAAGGGAGAGTTCACGGCCACAAATGGAGTTTACGGCCAAGGGAGTTTACGACCGTAAACTCATGGTCAATCATGCCAAAGTGTGTGTTTTAAGGTCCTACAACATCCATTATGGGTTCAAGGTCAAAGGCTTGGACTTAGGAAGGGTTTTCGGCCAAAATGGCACAATTATAGGGGTTTACGGCGAAGGGAGATTGCTTGGCCGTAAACTCCTTTTGTTCTTGCATTCTTGATGATTTCAAGATTCTAATCAGGTGTTCCAACTAGATAACAAGCTAAGGAGATAGTACTTACAATATAGAGGCTTGAAATGGTGATTAAGGTCCAAGAACATTAGTGTGTGTTCTTGGTGTAAGTTGAAGATTTGAAGATCTAGTCAATACAATGATTTCCATGGATGAAATCATGAGATGATACTAGATTAAGAAGGACTAACAACAAACCAAAGGAAGAACACTTACATTTATGAATATCTAAGTGAGAAAGCTTGATGATACTTAAGAGAGAACTGGAAGTTCTTGAGTTTAAAAGTGAAAGAATGAAGAAAAGTTTTGAAGGATATGAGTCTTTAAGGAGGAGTTTACGGCCAACCTTGAGTTTACGGTCGTAAACTCTTGTGCCTTGGTGTAAACTCCTTTTTGATGGATCTTAGGCTTTGATGTTATTTAATGACTTTAGCAGGTACTTCCCAACACTTATTCCTTAAGTGTACTAGGCTAAAACTCCTTATAACGACCTTTAACAATTCTAGAACTCATTACTAATGAGTCCCACACTTAGTTGAGTTGAATGACTGAGCTCTCAAAGCAAAAAAAAAAAAAAAAAAAAAAATTGGGTTGTCACAGCAGTCTCTAAGATATACCCCCAAAATGAGATAGGTAGTGAAGCACGACTCATCATGGAACGAACCATTTGTAGCAAGGTTCGATTATGCCTCTCAGCCACACCATTCAACTGTGGTGTCCTATGTAGCGTTAATTGCGAAACGATTCCGGATTCCTTGAGGTAGTCGTGGAATTCAAGACTTAGGTACTCTCCACCTCGATCGGATCGAAACATCTTGATTTTCCTGCCCAACTGATTCTCCATTTCTTGTTTAAACTCTTTAAACTTTTCAAAGGTTTCTGACTTGTGCTTGATTAAGTAGATATACCCATATCTGCTATAATCATTGATGAAATTCACATTGAAGTGGCTCGCATCCCTTGTGGTAGATCTAAAGGCCATTGCAAGGAGATATAAACTAAAATAAAATCAAATTTTTATTTATTTATAAAATGCGGAAAAAACTTTTTCCTTACAATGCAGCTTTAAATGAAAACTATGTTGTTACATATTTCCTAGCAATCTATCATAACTCCTAAGTATTACCTCAAGAATCCGATCTTCGAACCATGCGATTGAAATCTATCTTCGCGATCAGATTTACCATACTCTTTCTTTAAGTGTCCTTCCCTTTGCTTGATTCTGCCAAACACCAAAATGTAACCGAGTCACATTTTGTATTAAGAATTATTAATAAGGAACTTAACAGAGTTAGATAGTGGACTTACCTAAAGCAGAATCAAACTTTCTGACTAGACCTTCTCTCAGATCTTTTAGGTAGTTATGCCAGCTTTGCAACCAATGCCTCTTCCTTTTTGGCAATAGAACCATACGGATCCTTTGGGAATGGTACACAGGACTATCTCAGACTTAGCCTTTCTCTTTACCATCTGGTCAACCGAGTTGACTATGGCTGATCCCTTTCCATTGGAAAGAGAAACCTTTCTAGTTTTCCAATGTCACCAATTTGTCAATGTCTATGGTAGTTTGGGAAGTTGATCTACTAATCAAATTTTCTTTACCAGAGCTCCAAATCATTTCAGATTCAGCAGCACCAAGCAAATAGATAAGATCATTATTGGTCATGTCATAGTCTTTTACATAGTAGTCCCAAAGAACACTCACTATGTGACTTAGAAAGTGATTGAACAACCAACTTTCGCAAGACTTTGACACCCAACTCTCCCGGCTTGTCAATATGTGACTTCATCTCCAAGATGTGATCACACTTAGACCATTCTTGCCAATAGGGCTTGAGTGACCTTGAACTTGTGGCTTAGGGAGAATACTTGGAGGAGGTGGAGGAATTGAAGTATGATTTCCATGATCCAGTCACGGGACATCATCTTCATTAGGAAAGCTTATTCCAAGAGTTTTGGAAAGATCATAATTGTCTGAACCAGACATCTTTTGGGAGATATTCAAGATAGTTGATTTAAAGTCCTTAATATAACACCCAGTATGAATTATTAAAGCTAGGACCCAACACAATATTTTATAACTTAGAATAGGAATGTCGTAATCCAAGCTATAAAATATTTGAAGGTAGGTGAATGACGATTCACCAATTTCCACCATGAAAAACAAAATAAATTATTAGGTTTTAATTGGATTGAAACTCCTAGATCTTTTGAAATTCATTGAACTTTCAATGGCATGTTTCAATCTCGAGTGTGCCCTTCAGGTTTTGTGACTGGGATGTCAAGGATCACAAAACAAGGTGTGAAGTAACCATGCAAACTACTTGGTACCCTTAATGTATTACCCCCCAATCGATGTGCCGGTTAACCACACACGCTCCATCGATACTATGATAAACATTGAGTTACCCTTTGCCTACCTTGTTAAGTCCAGCTAGTGTGTCGGTTATCCACACGCGCTCCACTAACCATCTTAAGCAAAGTGCATAGTGTAATTTCATGGGTTAGCACCTTATTCACATTTTCCTAAAGTAACTAAGATTGGGAATTTATAAAAACATTTAGTTACTTTATATTCATCATACTTTTAATGAATATTTAAATTCCTTGTCTTACCCGTTCGGCTAACGGCCCTCAACCGATCAAGGAAGCGGTGGGTGAGAGTGGACACCCATTAAGCTGCCATTTTATAGGCAGCAACGTTATAACACCCCCCCCCCCTTATAGACCGGCTTCATGAATGAGGCCTACTAACGGTAAAATGACTTTTTCTTATACATATATAATTATTATTAAACTTATAATATTATAAAATATAGGGGTTGAATTTTAACTTTTAAAATTCTAGGGGTTGGAACTAAATTTTTTAAAGTGACTTTACATGTTCCAAAACTTGAGGGAAAGTTTTGTAACTTTCAAAACTTTTCATCTTTCATAACTATGAGTTAATGGTTTAATAAAATGAGAGACTTTTCATTTTATGTAACCTATGTATTTAATAATGGACTTTAAAAGAGTGACTTTTGGTAATTAATAACTTGAGGACAAATTATGGATTCCATTAAAACATATAATGATCAAGAATTAAACTAACAAGCAAGTTACAAATAATTCCTATGATCTTCTAAACTCATAAGTTCATGAACATGCATATCAACAATTTCAAGAATCATAAAATTAACCATATAAAACTTGAAATTTTGATAATAGCTATTTAAAATGGATTAGCATAACCATTACACCATCTAAAATAAGTTTTATATGACCAAAACAATTTAGGGTAATGTTTCTAGTCCATTTCCAGCAGCAAAAGTCGAAAATCTGCATTTTAGGGCTCCTACTCGTTGAGTGTATGAACCTACTCGACGAGTAGGATGAGTTTGTGATTGGAGTCGTCGAGTCCCCCCATGGACTCGGCGAGTCCACTGTCCATACAGCAAGATTTTCAGTTTTTTCACAATTTTGCATCAAGTATCAAACAAACAAGCCTAGGCTCTGATACCACTGAAGGGTTTTGAGCATTCTAACACTCCTAAGGTGTAGATGAAACCGTTGAAACCTTGGATCTATGTTTTACTATGATACATGCAAAATTGGTTTTTCCAAGGTTCATAACTTGTTTAGCATACATGGGGAACTTTAAAACATAAAAGATAGTAAGAAATACATACCTTTAGTTGCTTGAATTCCTTGAGAATCTTGTGAGCCTAGCACCTCAAGTGTGATACCTCAAATGTCTCACACAACACCAAATACACTTGGAATAACCTTGAGAGAAATGTAACACTTCTAAAACCGGCTATGCCCTCTTGTTCTCACTCTAGTGCGAATTTTGGTTGCTCACATATTCCTTTTATAGTGTGTCATAATTAGGGTTACACCATGTAAACCCTAACTTGACATGGCTCTTCATTTCCATGATCCATGGGTTCAAAAACACCATGGAGCATCCTATGGGTTTTATCCCAACTTGATAATCCATGGAGCATTAGCCCACTATACAAGTATGGGTGATTTACACAACACTCATATATTTAATTAGTCTTCTTTTGATCACTTAATTAATTCCAAATTAATTCTTTATCAATACTAATTAAATAATATTATTAATATATTAGAACTTATAATATATTAATAAACCTTAAGTGTTATTTCTCTCATTTTGGTCTATCCAAATGCATGATGCCATGCAACCCAAATGGACCATGCTAATCGGGTCAAGTACATTCCAGAAATAGTTATGAACTTAGACACCTAATCCAACAAATACATTATACATATAACCAAATATGTTATTCAACATAATTATATACAAAAGAAATGTACATTACCTTAAATGGTTGATAAATAAAGAGTAAACAAATACATAATAATTAATTGAAAATATACAAAAAATCGATTATTATCATTATACTCTCGATCATCACGTAGAAATGATTTTAAATAAACAATATAATTTATTTTTATAATTATTATAAAAAATAAATCATTTTTACTGTAATATGAAATTCATCATATATGATAACATAATTGATTCCTGGATTTTAAGAATCGTTACCAAATAAATTATAAATCGTATCAATGTTGCAACTTACCGAATATTATGGGAATTGTTGGTTTCACATTGGTTGAAACCTGTAAAATGTTATAAAAAATAATCGTTAGGTTGCCCAAATTTCTTCATGACATTAGATAGAATTTAGGAATATATTAACTCTTACAATCATAAATACTAAAACACTTAAATCATAATCATTCCTAAACTTCAAAGAATTATAAGTATTTTAAAGTCTTATATCGGAGAGTTTAGGATTAAGATGTCTAGACGCATTGTTAGGATCCATCACACCGAAAGGACGCTCTATATAAACTATATTTGTTTCTAAAAGCTTTATGAGTTAGGATCATTTCGTAGTTGCATGGACTATGTTCTTAACCACACTAAGATTATATGTCTTGGTCCCTGTCCTCTACTTAATAATCGTTAATCCGTACGGAACGATGAACTATTTGGTATAACTTTATACAGGTTGATTCCATGCCTATGGTTGCTAGCATTGGTAATGCTCTCAGCACGGTCTAGTGCTACTTGATGTTCTCAACATGGTTTAGTGCTACCCATTGTTCTCAGCATGGTTGTGTACTATCATACGTTCTCAGCATGGTCCAGTGCTACCCATTGTTCTCAGCACGGTCCAGTGCTACCCGTTGTTCTCATCATGGCACAATGCTACCCGTCGTTCTCCTCACGGTTCAGTTCTACCCGATGTTCTTAGCACGGTCTAGTGCTACCCAATGTTCTCAACACGGCTTAGTGCGACCCTAGAGGTTTTTCACATCCATAGTTCAATTATAGGCTCATTATAGATTCCATAGTTGTTTTATTAGCATATAGAATTTGAAACATCATTTATACAGGGTTTTTGTTCACTTATACTAGTTAAAAGAAGTTGTATGTAATGGATAGTTTGTGAATCAAAACGATAAGTTCCGTTACCCAAAATTAAGTCATATATCACTTAATTAACATCACGACAAGACTGATTAAGGTTTAATAACCTATAGTTAATAAGTTATTTATATAAACCCTTTTGTTGTTGTACGAAAACTCTACATTTACGTGGGAGGAGTTTGCCCCACTATTTAAGCGTCGATTCATAAATTATGATAATACTAAATAACTACTATGACACGACCTTACAAGTTATATAAACTCAAAATCTATGAGTTTTAGATATAAATTATATCATTCTTGTATGAAACTTCAATAGTAAAATTGGTTATCTTATGTTTTCGTAAGGCTAACATGCCTTCGTTTTATATAAATTGGTACTCTAAATCTTTATATAAAAATGCATTTTGGCCATGAGAACCGTAAAATTTTGATATAAGTTTGAACAAACGATATTTCGAAATGAGCCCAAATACACTTTTACAACTCATTTATTTTATATTTTTTATAGAGTAGTACGTATTTTTAAAAGCTAGGTCATGAAATAAATTTAATAAAACGCTTTTGGTTATAAAAGTACTTCATTTCAAAACCTATAGAACTCACAACAATCTTTTGTTGACATATCTTAATGTATGTATTCTCAGGTTATTTAGCAGGTTGAAAGTGTTCACTCAGAAGACTCTCCATTATTTTTATTATACCTTTGTAAATGTCAGATTGTTAGGCACGTGTATCGATTTAGAAATAGTCTTTGTCAGTGTAATTTCTATTTCGATAATAATAGAAAATTATGTTTGTACTGTTCAATGTATGTTCAATAACTTTGAACATTTATTTATGTCGTGCTACTCGGCGTTTCCACTGGCGGCCGAGGGTGTGACACATACAAATGTCATGGACTCCTCCCATGGTCTTCCCTTGAGGTGTCTTGGCTACCCCCAAGGTCTTACACATAAGTGTCATGGGTTACCCCCATGGTCTTTCATATAAATGCCATGGGCTACTCCTGGGGTCTTCCATGCAAGTATCACAAACACAACTTGCATCATACATAACACAATCCAATGGGCTGACATTGGTGCCTTCAACCTACAAGCATAGTGACCAGACTCACCTCTCATACGATAATCAACTGCTATTGGTCTCACAGCCAAAAATATAGATGCTACAAAACATATATATATATATATATATATAGATATATATATATATATATATATAGATATATATATATATATATATATATATATATATATATATATATATATATATATATATATATAATCACACAACGAAACCCCTTAGCCCACATTCCAAAACTAGGAGTTTGAGCAAAAGTCAACTTAAGTCAAAAAGTCAACAGTCAAAGTTGAATTCAATCGACTGCCACGTCGTGGCCATCTATGACCACATCGTAGCCCACAAACGACAAAACAGACGATGATTCCCCAGTCAACACGTCGTGGGCACTGGGTTCTTAACAACTTATTAGGTTAATCCATTTCTTTCGACCCCAAGAGCTCCAAGGCTCAGATCTGGTCCTTTCTATGGAGAAAGCACAACTCAAATCATCATAACCGGGCATACATACAAGCAACTACAAAACCTTAGTGAGGGAACAAAGTTCACCAAACTTTGCCTGATTGGAGAACACATAATTGCAGAACCGTTCCACATCTATTGTCAACAACTCCAACAACACCGACTCCTCGTCGTCGCCGTTGGGAGTTTAGCTATACCGAAAATTACGCAACCTTAATACACTTTCGCTACTTCACTCTTAGTCTCTTCCCAACACCTTCTTGTCATAAGAACAATCCAACAAGAAAGATGACAACAAGCTTAATTTGGGTATGGAGTTGGGACGTAATTGATAAGAAAGGATGAGTAGGAATCGGCGAGAATTTCATCAAATGTATGGGTTCATAGACCATATTTTTCAATTTATTCCCTCAAGTTTTTCTAATTGACATTTGAAACCCCAAAACTCAAAAACACTGCATGCTAATACTTTCAAGAATAACACTTTAACCCCCAAACTCTATTTCTAATTAAATATATTTCTACTAATTATTCCTAGAGATTAACTAGTTAATTTATATACCTTTTAATTATTTTGTTAATTCTTTTAAATATTAATTAACATCATTTTTATTTTATTTATTTCATTTTATCATCATGAAACCGAAATAATCCTACAAAAATAACAATTACAGTAAATGAGTTATTTACTAGTACAAATGTATTACCCCGTCGACATCAATGGAAACAGAGTTCACACGATACCTAAACGAGCAACCAGCTGCATACAACAAATATTTTGATATTCTACTTTGGTGGAAACAAAACACATCTCATTACCCTATTGTATCTCGTATGACAAAATGTATAGTTTTATTTATTTGTATATTTTTTATAATTAAATTTTAACACTTTATATGTTTATATTGAAAGATATTTTGGTAATTTAAATCTCTATTGTGACATTAGAGGTGGCTTTTAGCATAAACGATAAGATATTAGATTCATACAGAACATATTTGTCCACAAATAAAATAGAAGTTTTTGTTTGCATCCAAAATTTGGTAAGAAAATCAAGAAAATCAAGTGTGCAAACATTGAAAAAGTTATTATATATGAACTCCTTTTTGGACCCTATTGTTTATTTATTTTTTCTTTTTTATTGATCTTTTTTTTGTCTTTACTCTATTTTGTCTTTTACTATTTTTTTTATTAATATTATTTAAATTATTTTTATTATTATTAAAAAGAGTTATAAATAAAAATAATCATTCGGGGTATCTTTGTGTTATTTTTTTCGTTTGAACCATCCACTTATTATTTTTTTGTTCCGACTATCATTTTTCTATATGCACTTCTTTTTTTGACCCTATTGTTTAATTTTTTTATTGATCTTTTTTTTTGTCTTTACTCTATTTTATCTTTTACTATTTTTTTTATTAATATTATTTAAATTATTTTTATTATTATTAAAAAGAGTTATAAATAAAAATAATCATTCGAGTTATCTTTGTGTTATTTTTTTCATTTGAACTATACACTTGTTATTTTTTTGTTCGGACTATCATTTTGTTATTTTTTGTTCGATCTCATGTTATTCTTCTGTTATGATTTTTGTAAAAAAAATATATCGAACAATACATAGATAGTTCGAACAAAAAATAACACAATGATAATCCAAACGAAAAAATAACATGCTTTTTTTTCAATAAAGGGCAGGAAGAAGCGTTCTTCTTAGAGAAAGAAGTGATAGTTGCAACGCACTAGCACACATTTGAACGAGTTGGCGGGGGGAAGCCTTGACTTGAAGCATTATACAAGTGCTTAAGGCTCCTTCGGGCTATAGCCACAACTATCATATAAGACAAGGCTTCGAAGCAAGTTATCTATGTCAATCGGTAGGAACTGGGCATGGCTTGGTTAGTAGTACCCACCCTTTCTGTCTTGCTCGCCTTTCGACACATGGATGGTTGGAACAAAAACATACACAAGGTAAGTCAAGATGAGAAAATAACATAGAGATGGTCCGAACGAAAACATAACATAAAGATATTCGAAAAAAAAATACAAGAATAGTCCGAACGAAAAAATGAACACAATGGTAGTCGGAACAATATACATTGGTTTTGTAGAGTGTCTATAACAATTCTATAAAAATAAATTAAAAAAGACAACAAAATGATTAAATTTTAAAAAAAAAATTGTCAATTTTTTTGATGTACTTGATATTAGGGGTTATTAAAGGTAATTAGGGATTTATTTATTTATTTATTTATTATTATTATTATTATTATTATTATTATTATTATTATTTTGGGTGGGGTGTGAACAATTAATAACACATGTACTTATAGGCTTATAGTGATACCATTTGAAAGATGATGAAATGATGTCCTTAAAGATCGTCTGGAGCAAGCACATAAATATATTCCTTAAAAAAATTGATATATGAGATGGCCGTGCGGGTGGGGAGTCCGGTCAAAGCAAAGCCCAAAATGGCATAATCAAATGATCGCTTATTCCTCAAAGATAAATTGATATACAAGATGGTCGTACGGGTGGGGAGTTCAGTCAGAGCAAAACCCAAAATGGCATAACCACATGATTGTTTAGCACTCAAATAATGATGTTAAAGTAGGAAACTTTTTCAATTATCAAGATATGTAATAATTCTTTATGGGTTGAATCTTTGAAAAGTTGGAAATGGGTCGATTTGTCTTATTGAGTAAGTCACTTGAACATGCAAAGTCAAATATGAATTATTTATTCGTGTTATTTGTGTTAGTTATGTTATTTCTATATTTAGATTTTTGGATATTTTTGTTAGATTTTTTTTGAGATATAGATTTATAGAAAACTCGGTTCATAAAAAAAAAGCTCGGGTCTTACTAAGATTTCTTCATAAAAAAGATTTATTAGCTATGTAGCTAAGAAAAAATAATATAAATGACTGTCTCTGTACCAACTGAACTAATCACTATTCATGATTCAATAATTGAATGAATTTTATACTGGTTCCAAATTAGTGGAAGGTTATGGTAAAACATCGTTTAAAACGATATGGTAGAAAGCAACGTGCGACTTGAATGACATGATCTGGTGTGGATTATTATCTTACATCCACCATTTTCTTTTATATAGGAATGAAGACACTCTTGGCTCAATCTTATTTGTTCTATTCTACCAGAACCCTTCTTTTTAATTGGGTTGTAATGTAAATAGTTCATGAAGGAGCTTGAGTAGAATGTATGGATTTCAGGTTAAGAAGATGTCAAATCGTCTTTATCTCTATAAGAACGGCGTCTTACGAGGTGTGAAGTGAAAGAGAGGGATGTCATAATTGGGGTGTTGAATAGAACGACATTTGATTTTATTTTGCAATTCTTTTTCATAATTAAAAAATATGAAGAACGGGGTGTAAAGTTTTTTATCATCCTAAAACGAAGAGGCCTCTCGAAATATATCTTGTCTCTACCATGAGCCATTTTCTGGCCAACAAGAATGAAAGTTTTGATAATTATCTCCGCATATTTATTTTGTATTATAGATTTATGGATATGATTAAGATTCATGCTTTCGTTTTAGTTTTCAGTTTAATGTTTTTTCAATAGTTTAATGATTTGTAGGGAGTAGAGATTTATGTTTAATGTTTATATCATAGGCCCAAACTAGATACCTTATATTAATGTTTTAGGAAAAGGGAATTAAGAAATCTAACGATTTTTTATTACACATTTGAAGATAAAAACCAATATTTTTTCACAAAAATTATCACTTTGATAGGAATATGCATTACACATAAGGAAAAACAATTTTTGTTACGGATTCCGGAACAACATTCTGAATGCCGGAATAAAATTTTGGATTTCAAAAAAAAACTCCGAAATTTGAAGACAATTCCGAAATCCGAATAATAATTCCATAATTTGAAGAAAAAAAAAACCATTTTTTTGCTTAATTTAACAAAAAATTAAATAAACATAGTAATATAAAGGTTATACAGTAACAATGCATAATTAGACATTTTATTAAAAAACAATTACATTAAACATTACGAAAGAGTATAAAAAAACAAAAATAAATTCCTTAAAAATAAAAGAAAAAACTCCAAAATATAAAGAGTACTCTAGAATAAAGCATTTGAAGAAAAAATGGTTATTTTTCAAAAACCAGAAAAGTATGACTCTTTTATAATGATTAGATCAATCCATTTAAATGAAACTAAGCATGCATTTTTAATATACAAGCTGGTGGGTTTCTTTGTGGGTTCAAAGAATGGAATGATCCATAATATATTTTGATTATGATTTTAATTCTAGGATATTAGAATGTCATGCAACGACAATTGAGAAATCTGATTATGGAATAACTATTTATGAAATATAATCTTGAACAGCCCCTTCGGTTTAAAAGAATATCAAAAAGCCCCTTATTTCAATTTCTTTTACCAAAACAACCCGGTTTTTCCGGTTCTAGAACCTAAACCTAAACCATTTCTTTTTGGTTCCAAAGTAAATTGTACATGTTATTCAGTTCTTCCTGGTTAATATCCGAAGTGGAACCGATCTTATATTAGTATAAGGCATAACCAAAATTTTGTTTTAAGCTATGCCAAATAATTTACGAAATATGAATGAATGACAAAATTCTTCAAACGATAACAAAATGTAATTATATATGTATTTTAAACTAAATTTCAAGTTTTGAATGAGATAGGTTATATCACAACCCTAATTTCTTATATATATATATATATATATATATATATATATATATATATATATATATATATATATATATATATATATATATATATAAGAACCACTAAAAATTAAGAACCGTAAAAACCCATTTTTATAACCAGATCTACACACACTACATACATTCTTAAATGGTTATTTTCTCTCTCATCTCAAACTTGAGGAACACATAAACATTACCACTACTTAGCCACCAGCCACCACCCTTGACTACCACCGCCTTCTACCACCGACGAATTACCTCCGCCTCCTACCGTCGACGAACCACCGCCATCAAATCCACAAGTTTCGGTTGACTCAAGATCTACAATTTCAGCTTTAGATTTACGATTTTCCTCTTTAGATCTACAATTTCAGTTATATATATATATATATATATATATATATATATATATATATATATATATATATATATATATATATATATATATATATATATATAGACACACACACACAAACATTAAGAACCGTAAGAACCCCATTTTATAACCAGATCTACACACACTACATCAGATCCACAAGTTCTGGTTGACTACATATCTACAATTTCAGCTTCAAATCTACGATCTTCCTCTTCAGATCTACAATTTCATCTTTAGATCTATGATTTCTGTCTTCAGATCTACAATTTTTGTCTTCAGGTCTACTATTTTCGACTTCAGATGTTTGATTTTCTCCTTCGGATTATGAGCTCCATCGAGCGGTTATAACCACCACCTTCCTCCATCACTGTCGATCGCCATTTGGTTTCCGATCTGAAGTCAAGAAGTTGTTTTAGCTTCACTTTCTCTCTCTAAAATACAAAACATATCAGATCTGGTGCAATTTGGTTAGATTTGATAGCTGACCTTATCACCACTGACCACTACCTAACATCAATTATTGTGCTTCGTTAGAACACCAAAAAACGTCACATTATGCTCTGAAGTCCAGATCTAGTTCATCCCAGATCTTCGACATCCAAATCTGATGGAATACAAGAAAACTTCTCCAATTTGCTTCGCCGGAACAATAGCTCTAACGAAAATCACCGCCAATAGATCTGACATCCAGATCTGATGTTACCACCATCGATGTGACTCCACCTCTACAAAAACCGACGTCGCCCTACCGTTGTTGCTGCCTACCATCAGTGCTCATGGATCTCAAGCAACGGAACAATCTCAGATCTAGATATAAGATGCATTGAAGGTGTTTCATGAAATGCTTCACCAAAAACAAGGTATGTTTTTAAACAGTGAATAATATGAATAAGTTTCTGAATTAGTTTCTTAAGCTATGAATAAGCGTTTTTTTTATAATTATTAAATTGTTAATGCATGGATTTTATACATATCTGATTGTCTCAGTTAGAAAAAAAAAATTAAGGTATGAATGCATGATTTTTTATAAAAATTAAGTTGTGAATATGATTTTTTGTAAGTATTAATTTGTGAATGTATGATTTTTTTTCGTAAGTTTTAGTTGTGATTAAATGATTTTTATAAGTTTTAAGCAATATATGTATGAATTTTTTATAAGTTTTGATGTGAATTTAAACGTGTTTTTATTACATTAGTGTATTCTCAATAATTTGATTTAGGTTTTTTAAGTTGTGAATTGTGATAAGTGTGAACTATAATCTAATATAACCTCCAAGCTCCAAACATCATCATATGTAATTTTTAACCTGTAAATATTTTATTAAACTGTGAATTTGTTTATTAAATTGTGAATTAAATGTATTAAGTTGTGAAATGAGTATATTAAGCTTTTAATTTTTTTTTTATGGATTTTATTTTTGCTTCTAAAATATAAGATAAAAGAAGCATTGTATATAGTTTTTATTTTCTATAATTTTGAATAACATGTATTAACGATAAATACTAAGTAACTAAGCTTTTATAAATTCTCAATCTTAGTTACTTAGGAAAATGTGAATTTGGTGCTAACCCATGAAATTACACTTTGCACTTTGCTTAAGTCGTTAGTGGAGCGCATGTGGGTAACCGGCACACTAACCTGGATTTAACAAGGTAGGCAAAGGGTAACTTAATGTTTATCATAGTTTCAGTGGAGCGCGTGTGGTTAACCGACACATCGATTGACGGGTAAATATTAAGGGTACCAAGTATATTTGCATGTGTCACACCCCAAAACCGAGAACGGCGGAAATGTTCTGGGGCGGAGGACGTCATGTAATGTATCACAACACAGTAGTAGTAAGCAAGCATACAACATCATCCATTGCATTAAATATATAATTTTAATACAAGCATGTTCTGTACAGTTTTAGACACCAAAAATATAATGTAAATCAAAATAATAAGATGAGTCTTGGATGCGCTCCATCTTCTCAAAAGCTGGTCTCGGTAACTGTCTACTGATGACCTGAGAATACAAGTTATTTTGAAAGCGAGTATCAGCATTAAGCTGGTGAGTTCATAAGTATTTTAGTGTCGGTGTTTGTTATCAAAACATTTGAACATGTCTCAAGTGTAAGTTTGTAAAATGTATGTAAGTGTTTGTAAAAGTTTGAATCTCTCAGAAAAACCTATATTTTCTTTTAAAGTAGCCTTCTACCAAGGATTAACTAGTTTGTATGCTCGTTTGTTGTAAAATTGTGTAATTTCCCAAGTGTAACTATCATTAACAAAATGTAGTTTGTATATTAATGTTTAAGTGAAATAATCACTAAATGTATGTAATGGGTAAATTAATGTAGTACTATAGTATTGTATTATAGGAACTACTGCTATACTAACTACCTTAAACCGGATTTATATTAAGGTATTATGTGATTAATTATACCATACTATCGACTGAGTAACAACGACAAATGTAGGTCGTAAAAAGGTATGACGTTTGGCACCCGCAGACCTGCAGGTCCGGCTGTAGCTAGCAACAAGGTGTAGGATAGTCAATCCAGTATAGATCTATACGCAAACTCACTCTCTCCCTCCAAGAGATTCTGGTTACAACTTGGGCTATGACATTTAAGGCATGCCCGATATAGTGGATCACAATTGTAAATGTATTCATGTATAGGTAATGTAATGTTACTTGTTCTAGTATCGTTGTATATGTTCTCTTACTAGTATAGTTGTGTATGTTCCCTTTCTAGCATAGGTTGTAAATGTTCTCATAGTAATGCAATGTATATGTTCTCATAGTTAATAAGTATTGACTCATGAATGAACTGACTCATTGATCTAGAATTTGTAGAAGTATGATCTTGTGTTACCTCGATGGTAACTTACTGATGATGTAACTGATACGCATGAATATGGAAGTACTTTTATGTCTATATATGCACATATGATATATAATTAATATTGAAATGACCCTCGGACGGCTACCCGACATCCCACCAGACCACATCCAAATCGAGGAAAAGGAAATAGGGCGGATGGCCTTCCTAAGCCTTTTAAACATTTCTTATATATCTATGCATATATGGACACACAATTTATAAGATGTATAATAAAGTTTAAATAAAAGTATTTGGAAAGTAAAAGAGTTTGTAAAACATTTTGAAGTAAAACAGATTGATAAACATTTTGAAACAGTGATGAAATCATTGGTTTTGTAGTTATTAATCACATGTGATTGATGTAATAACTATAAGTATTCAACTTGTATCCCCCCATAAAAGTATTTAAAACATTTAAAAGTATTTCAAAGGTTAATTAAAGGGGTATGAACTCACCTGTAGTGAGTGGTTCTGAAGACAATGTTGGATTAGACGCTAGGTGCTAAGTGGTGACTTGAGTACACGCGCGAATCCTATTTGGCATATATTGGCACATATATGGATTTAATTAGTGTTATGAACAACTAATTGATGATTTTGGGACCACCTTAGGGACTAGTAAACACTTATAATGAATTTATAATCATATATGATTGTATGAGGGTTTATAAGGCTATACAAGAGGGTGTATGGCCAAAATACACACTATGTGTGTGTGTGCGGCCAGGTGTGCGGTCTAGTGTGCTGCCAGCACATGTGTGCGGCCCTGTGTGTGGCCATGTGTGCTGCCAGGTGGTGTGTGCTGCCATGTGTGCGGCCAGATGAAGATCTTGGTGTTCTTGGTGTTCTTGGTACCTTTTATGAAGATCTTCAAGGAGAATGGATGATACTTGAGAGGATTTTCGTGTTCTATGCTTGAAGAAGTGAAGGAAGGGTTCAAGAATGATCTAAGTGTGGCATATATAGGTGGAGTGTGCGGTTGGGAGGGTGTGAGGCCGCAAACAAGAGTGTGTGGCCGCACACTCATGTGTGTAGCCGCACACTCCATGTGTTGGAGTGTTTAGCCCGGTTTTTGATTCCTACACTTCGAGTTAACCCTTTTTAACACTCCTACCTTGATTATATCACATTTAGAACGCTTCATTAGACTCTAAAGGGTACTACTATATAGTAAAATAAGTCTAATATTGGAAAGAATTGAAGAATGCATGCGAGGAGTTTTTCGGGTTGTCACATCATCCCCCTGTTAAGGGAATTTCGTCCCGAAATTTGAGATTAGTTACTAGATTATTACAAATAACTAAGTAAAAAGCTGAGGATATTTCAGTTTCATCTGATCCTCTCGTTCCCAAGTGAATTCTGGCCCGCGCTTGGCGTTTCAGCGAATCTTCATAATCGGGATACGACTTTGCTTCGTCTGCTTGACCTCACGGTCCATGACTTCCACAGGTTCTTCCACGAAGTTGAGGATCTCGTTGATCTCGATCTCATCGAGTGGGATTACAAGAGTCTCGTCGGATAGACACTTTTTCAAATTGGAAACGTGGAATGTAGAATGTATGTTACGAAGTTCGTTCGGTAGATTGAGTTTGTAAGCCACTGGGCCAATTCTTGCGAGAATCTCGAAAGGCCCAATGTACCTTGGATTTAGCTTTCCACGCTTTCCGAAGCGTATCAAGCCCTTCCAGGGTGAGACTTTGAGAAGGACTCTGTCTCCTACCTGAAATTCCAAAGGTTTTCTTCTTTTATCAGCGTAGCTCTTCTGTCGGTCTCTAGAGGCTTTTAATCGTTCACGAATCTGAACGATTTTCTTTGTCGTTTCCCGAATGATCTCCAGACCGGTGAGAGTACTGTCAGAAGCTTGACCCTTATCTAATTGGGTATCACCCACCTCAGCCCAGCACAGAGGGGATCTGCACTTTCGGCCGTAGAGGGCTTCAAATGGAGCAGCCTCGATGCTCGTGTGATAAATGTTATTATAGGAAAACTCGACAAGGGGTAAATAAGTATCCCATGCCTTTCCGAATTCAATCACACAGGCTCTCAACATATCTTCCAGTGTTTGGATGGTCCTCTCACTTTGTCCGTCGGTCTGTGGATGGTAGGCTGTGCTCATGTTTAGCCTTGTTCCTAGGGATTGTTGCAACGACTGCCAGAATCTTGAGGTGAACCTACTATCTCTATCGGAGATAATGGATATAGGAACACCATGTAGTCGCACGATTTACCTAATGTACGTTCTCGTAAGTTTCTCCATCTTATCGGTTTCTTTGATAGGCAGGAAGTGTGCAGACTTGGTCAATCTATCGACGATGACCCATATGGTATCAAGTCCACTCGTTGTCTTGGGCAACTTGGTTATGAAATCCATAGTGATCCGCTCCCACTTCCATTCTGGGATTTCTGGTTGTTGTAGTAAACCGGAGGGTTTCTGGTACTCGGCCTTGACCTTTGTGCAAGTAAGGCATTTACTTACGAAGGTAGCAATCTCTGCTTTCATATTAGGCCACCAGTATAGCTTTTTAAGATCCAGATACATCTTATCTGAACCTGGGTGGACGGAATACCGAGTGTTGTGCGCCTCGGTCATGACCAAGTCTCGGAAACCACCGCGCTTCGGGGTCCAGATCCGGTTCATGAAATATAGGGCTCCGCCACCCTTGGCTTCTAAGTTCTTATCCATTCCTCTGAGGGATTCATTCGCCACATGTTCAGGTTTCATAGCTTCAAGTTGAGCCGCCTGAATTTGTTTAGACAAGTGCGAATGGATAGTCATTGTCAACGACTTGACTCTTCGACCAGAATATTCCTTCTGACTTCGGGCGTCTGCTACTACATTGGCTTTACCCGGATGATAACGAATGTCGCATTCGTAGCCACTGAGTAGCTCGACCCACCGTCGTTGTCTCATGTTGAGCTCTTTCTGATCGAATATGTGTTGTAAACTCTTGTGGTCGGTAAAAATAGTGCTTTTTTTGCCGTACAAGTAATGTCTCTAGATCTTCAGGGCAAACACAACTGCCCCCAACTCAAGATCATGAGTGGTGTAGTTGACTTCGTGCGTCTTCAGCTGTCTCGAGGCGTAGGCGATGACCTTACCCCGTTGCATTAGGACACAACCGAGCCCTTGGTTTGACGAATCGCAATAGACCACGAAGTCTTCTATCCCTTCGGGTAGGGATAGTATTGGTGCGGTGCACAATGCTCGTTTGAGCGTCTGAAATGCTCTCTCTTGTTTCTCTTCCCAGTCGAAGGCCACGCCCTTCTGGGTCAGTGTCGTAAGAGGTCTCGCAATACTGGAGAAGTTCTATATGAATCTGCGGTAGTAGCCAGCAAGACCTAGAAATTGAAAAATTTCTGTAGGCGTCTTTGGTGCTGACCAGTTCTCAATAGCCTTAATTTTGGATGGATCCACGTGGATTCCCTCTTCGCTTACCACGTGTCCTAAGAATTCAATTCTTCGGATCCAAAATTCACATTTCGAGAACTTCGCATAGAGCTTCTCCGTTCGTAAAGTTCTTAAAACTTGTCGTAGGTGATTGCCATGCTCTTCTTTACTCCGGGAGTAGATCAGGATGTCGTCAATGAAAACGATGATGAACTGATCCAAGTAAGGTCGGCATACTCGATTCATCAGATCCATGAAAATTGCGGGCGCATTGGTCAATCCGAATGGCATCACCACGAACTCGTAGTGTCTGTAACGAGTCCGGAAGGCTGTCTTCGGAATGTCTTCCTCTAGCACTCGTAACTGGTGATATCCGGATCTCAGATCAATTTTGGAGAAATAGCTCGCCCCTTGCAGTTGGTCAAATAGATCGTCTATGCGAGGCAGAGGATAATGATTTTTGACCGTCAGTTTGTTGAGTTCCCTGTAGTTGATACACATACGGAATGATCCGTCTTTCTTCTTAACAAACAAGACTGGTGCTCCCCAAGGCGAGAAGCTTGGTCTTATGAAGCCCTTGCTGAGCAGTTCGTTAAGTTGACCAGATAATTCATGCATCTCAGCTGGTGCTAATCGGTATGGCGACTTAGCTACAGGGGTAGCTCCTGGAATTAGGTCGATTCTGAACTCGACCTGTCTTTGCGGAGGTAAACCTGGTAGTTCTTCTGGTAAAATGTCGGGGAAGTCGCTCACTACTGAAATGTTCTTTAGTTCTTTCGTTTTGAGGCTCGTATCGACAACGTGAGCAAGGAATTCATGGTATTCTTTACGGAGATACTTCTGTGCTTGAATACTTGATATTATACGAAGACTTGTACTGGGTTTATCGCCGTAGACTATAATAGTTTCGTTAGACGGGAGATTTAGACGGATTGCTTTCTCGAAGCACATGATGTCGGCGCGATGAAGACTCAACCAATCCATGCCGATGATAATGTCAAAACTTTTAATGAAGACCAGCATGAGGTTGATTGGAAATGAATGGTTATCTAAAGTTAAGGTACAACCTAAGTATATGCTCTTGGTGCTTTCAGTTTTCCCATTTGCCATTTCTACCGTGGATTGTTCTTTAAGTGCGTGTGGTTGATGTTTAAGCATGTGAGCAAAGTTATGGTTCACGAAGCTTCGCTCCGCTCCACTATCGAACAGAATGCATGCATAGGAGTTATCGAGAAGGAACGTACCAGTCACCACCGTCGGGTCAACAACTGCTTCCCCATGGCTTATTGCCAGTACTCTCCCCGATCCACCTGCATTCTTTGCTTTGGGACAATCCCTCTTGTAGTGGCCTGCCTCACCACAATCATAGCAGGTTGGGCTCACGCCTGAGCCAGGGACTTGAGTGATCGGTCTTGCCGGAGACCTACAAAAACGGACAGTGTGTCCTTTCTTGTCGCAGTTAAAACACTGCATTTCACGGCAGGGGCCGTTGTGGTGGAAGTTGCATTTGTTGCACTTAGGCAGGCATCCAGCATACTGCTTCACCGGAGTAGTAGCAGCAGTAGGGGTTATTGCGGCATGTACAACCACAATTTGCTGCTTTTTGGCAGCTCGCTGCTTCTTTTTGTCATCCCAGAACTTCCGCTTAGAGTCAGCGGGTTTGGAGGGTTCTGAGACGGTTTGAGTTGTTGTTGCTGTTGGGGATTGGATTCCATGATCGATGAGTCGCTGTGCCAGTCGTTTGGCACTGTCGAAAGTAGTAGGGTTTGATGATAGAAAATTTCCTTGATACGGAGGCACCAGCCCCCAGATGTACCTTTCGATCTTTTTTCCTTCAGTGGGAACCATATTGGGGTAGAGAGCCACCAGTTCACTGAACCTGGCGGTATAAGCGACTATGTTTGAGCCCTTCATGGTTAGGCCCCATAGTTCTTGCTCTAATTTCTGGATTTCGCCCCTCGGGCAGTACTCCTCAATCATGAGGTATTTCATTGTTTCCCAGCCCATGTCGTTGGCTACAACGAGAGTTAGAGCTTTAACGTGGCCGTTCCACCACGTTAGGGCTTTTCCTTCAAAGGTGCATGCGGCATATTTGACTTTGCACGTAGCAGGGCATGAACAGATTTCGAAGACTGATTCAGTCTTCTGGAACCATTGCGAGAGGGCAATGACTCCACCGGTTCCATAAAAGGACTTCGGCTTACAGTTGGTAAAATCCTTGTAGGAGCATTCTTTCGTACGCACATGGATCTCATCATGAGTGGATTCAACAGGGGTTCCACCTTGGCTATTGTTAGTTGAGTGGTATTGGGCCATGGCAGTTGCCACTGCCGCAGCTACTGCAGCGTTCAGAGCCGCAGTATCTATGACCGGAGGAGGAGGAGGTGCAGGGTTATTCCGGGGAGATTTGCGAGGAGGCATCTTTCAGCTGTAGTTTATAAAGACAGATACAATGGTAAGAATCAATTGTAAGCAAGTTGAGAGTGGCACATGGACTAAGTAGCCATAGTCCAACAGTTGAATGAGTGTATGAATTGAAGTCATAATAGGGAAGAATAGTAGGAAAACGCAAGTGTAAAGATTTTCTCATAGGTTAGTTAGCTGTCAATATTACTGGTATTATTGATGTAATGTGTTCAGGGAAAAATCGACCTAACAGTAGGTCTTACATCATACCATACGGAAAAGTTTGACGGTTACTAGACTCCTAGTTAGCGTACTGAGAGTTAGGAATATTTTACAGACAAGCGTTACCAAAAGCCCGGATACTAAAGGCTATTCCTTAATCATAAGACAAAGATGTACTAGACATCTTCTAACGACGACGGGAACTCCTAGGGCGAATCCTCATATCTGTCAGTTGCCGAACCACTTCTCGGAGGTGTCGTTCTTGAGCTCTTTGGCGAACTCGAAGTTCTGCGATTTCGGTGGTCAATTGATGTCGCAGTGCGTCATTGGATCTCCTCGTCCTTTCGAGTGCTTCTTCCAGATGTCGAATGCGGACGGTATTAACGCTTGAGTTGGCATCAATTTCCATGACTCAGTCGATGGCTGCTCGACCTTGTTCAACGTTTCGAGCAATTCTACGGACCATGACGGGCAGAGCTCTATCCGCAGAACTACCTTCGCTAACGTTGTAAAAGCTTCGGTCCCCAAAGTAAGGTAAGGGTTGACCCTGTTCATCGCTCCAGCGATTCAAGTTGTTTACCCACAAGGGAGTGGGACCTGGAAATGCTGGTCGGGGATCGTTGTTTGGGGCTTGACCTACTAGCGGTAGGTTGTTGACTTCAGGCTCGGAGTCGGATCCATCAGAAAATCCTTCTGCGAGGTGATCATCCAAAGGGATTGGATGCTCATCTTCGGGCTCTTCTTCTTCGATCCACCCTGCATTGCCTTCATATGGAAAGTACAGGTCGCCGTGATGAAATCAAGCCATGATATCTATGCGAGAAGAGAGGCATGAGAATATAGTATATGCGTAGTCAGTAGTACAAAATACACCTATAGTATTTTAAGTTTAGGTTCTACTTATCTTTTTGTGGTATTGTTGGTAAGTTTTTAGACTTGTTAACATATCACAACCATTCTAGGGCATATGCTAATCACTCCTCGGACCAGCATAGTTGATCAGGCTATGCCATTCCTAAGACTGACCATACATCCCCGAGCTCACTTGTGATATTTAACAATCGTAATACTTTTGTTCTTGTCGTTGGGACGCCGATTTTAGTATAAATGCAGCCTAGTATACTTAATTAAATATTTTAGTATTTAATGTATAGATTCCTGGTCAGAGTGCTTTAATCCCTAATGGGTTTATAGTTTAGTATATCTTTTATGGGTTGATATACTTAATTCACTATAAACAATGCTCTGATACCAATCTGTCACACCCCAAAACCGAGAACGGCGGAAACGTTCTGGGGCGGAGGACGTCATGTAATGTATCACAACACAGTAGTAGTAAACAAGCACACAACATCATCCATTGCATTAAATATATAATTTTAATACAAGCATGTTCTGTACAGTTTTAGACACCAAAAATATAATGTAAATCAAAATAATAAGATGAGTCTTGGATGCGCTCCATCTTCTCAAAAGCTGATCTCGGTACCTGTCTATTGATGACTTGAGAATACAAGTTATTTTGAAAGCGAGTATCAGCATTAAGCTGGTGCATTCAAAAGTATTTTAGTGTCGGTGTTTGTTATCAAAACGTTTGAACATGTCTCAAGTGTAAGTTTGTAAAATGTATGTAAGTGTTTGTAAAAGTTTGAATCTCTCAAAAAAACCTATATTTTCTATTAAAGTAGCCTTCTACCAAGGATTAACTGGTTTGTATGCTCGTTTGTTGTAAAAGTGTGTAATTTCCCAAGTGTAACTATCATTAACAAAATGTAGTTTGTACATTAATGTTTAAGTGAAATAATCACTAAATGTATGTAATGGGTAAATTAATGTAGTACTATAGTGTTGTATTATAGGAACTACTGCTGTACTAACTACCTTAAACTGGATTTATATTAAGGTATTATGTGATTAATTGTAGCATACTATCGACTGAGTAACAACGACAAATGTAGGTCGTAAAAAGGTATGACGTTTGGCACCCGCAGACCTGCAGGTCCGGCTGTAGCTAGCAGCAAGGTGTAGGATAGTAAATCCAGTATAGATCTATACGCAAACTCACACTCTCCCTCCAAGAGATTCTGGTTACAACTTGGGCTATGACATTTAAGGCATGCCCGATATAGTGGATCACAATTGTAAACGTATTCATGTATAGGTAATGTAATGTTACTTGTTCTAGTATCGTTGTATATGTTCTCTTACTAGTATAGTTGTGTATGTTCCCTTTCTAGTATAGGTTGTAAATGTTCTCATAGTAATGCAATGTATATGTTCTCATAGTTAATAAGTATTGACTCATGAATGAACTGACTCATTGATCTAGAATTTGTAGAAGTATGATCCTGTTTTACCCCGATGGTAACTTACTGATGATGTAACTGATACGCATGAATATGGAAGTACTTTTATGTCTATATATGCACATATGATATATAATTAATATTGAAATGACCCTCAGACGGCTACCCGACATCCCACCAGACCACATCCAAATCGAGGAAAAGGAAATAGGGCGGATGGCCTTCCTAAGCCTTTTAAACATTTCTTATATATCTATGCATATATGGACACGCAATTTATAAGAAGTATAATAAAGTTTAAATAAAAGTATTTGGCAAGTAAAAGAGTTTGTAAAACATTTTGAAGTAAAACAGATTGATGAACATTTTGAAACAGTGATGAAATCATTAGTTTTGTAGTTATTAATCACATGTGATTGATGTAATAACTATAAGTATTCAACTTGTATCCCCCCCATAAAAGTATTTAAAACATTTAAAAGTATTTCAAAGGTTAATTAAAGGGGTATGAACTCACCTGTAGTGAGTGGTTCTGAAGACAATGTTGGATTAGACGCTAGGTGCCAAGTGGTAACTTGAGTACACGCGCGAATCCTATTTGGCATATATTGGCACATATATGGATTTAATTAGTGGTATGAACAACTAATTGATGATTTTGGGACCACCTTAGGGACTAGTAAACGCTTATAATGAAGTGTTATAATCATATATGATTGTATGAGGGTTTATAAGGCTATATAAGAGGGTGTATGGCCAAAATACACACTATGTGTGTGTGTGGCCAGGTGTGCGGCCTAGTGTGCTGCCAGCACATGTGTGCGGCCCTGTGTGCGGCCATGTGTGCTGCCAGGTGGTGTGTGCTGCCATGTGTGCGGCCAGATGAAGATCTTGGTGTTCTTGGTGTTCTTGGTGTTCTTGGTACCTTTTATGAAGATCTTCAAGGAGAATGGATGATAGTTGAGAGGATTTTCGTGTTTTATGCTTAAAGAAGTGAAGGAAGGGTTCAAGAATGATCTAAGTGTGGCCTATATAAGTGGAGTGTGCGGTTGGGAGGGTGTGAGGCCGCAAACAAGAGTGTGTGGCCGCACACTCAAGTGTGTAGCCGCACACTCCATGTGTTGGAGTGTTTAGCCCGGTTTTTGATTCCTACACTTCGAGTTAACCATTTTTAACACTCCTACCTTGATTATATCACATTTAGAACACTTCATTAGACTCTAAAGGGTACTACTATATAGTAAATTAAGTCTAATATTGGAAAGAATTGAAGAATGCATGCGAGGAGTTTTTCGGGTTGTCACAGCATGTTTATTCATACCTTTTTTTTTGTGATCCTCTGAATCCCAGTCACAAAATTTGAGAGGGTACAATCGAGATTGACACATGCCATTGAACAGTTCGATGAATCTCAAAAGATCTAGGAGTTTCAAATCCAAATAAAACCTAATTAAATTATTTTGGTTTTCATGGTGGAAATTGGTGAATTGTCATTCGCCTACCTTCAAATATTTTATAGCTTGGATTACGACATCCCTCTTCCAAGTTATAAAAGTATTGTGTTGGGTCCTAACCTTAATACTTCATATTGGGTGTTATATTAAGGACTTTAGATCAACTATCTTGAATATCTCCCAAAAGATGTCTAGTTCAGACATCTATGATCTTCCCAAATCTCTTGGAACTTCACTTCCTCCAATTATTCTCCCTAACCCACAAGTTCAAGGTCACTCAAGCCTTATTGGCAAGCAAGGTCTATGTATGATCGCATCTTGGAGATAAAGTCACATATTGACAAGCCGGGAGAGTTGGGTGTCAAAGTCTTAAGAAAGTTGGATGTTCAAAATACTTTATAAGTCACATAATGAGTTCCTTTGGGACTATAATGAAACAGACTATGACATGACCCTTAATGATCTTATCTATTTGCTTTGAGCTGCTGAATCAACAATGATTTGAGGACTAGTAAAGCAAATTTGATTAGGAGATCAACTTCCCAATGGACATTGACAATGGTAACATTGGATATCTAAAAAAGGATTTCTCTTCCCAATGGAAAGGGATCGGCCACAATTGTGAGAACCTAAAATTTTTTACTTTGATATCTCAGTCAGCCAACTCAACCCAATGTCAGACTCACTCTTGCTATCAATTAGCACAATTTAGAGTCAGTTTGAGTGATCTGAGCCCAATACACTTAAAGAATAAGTGTTAGGAAGTGCCTGCTAGAGCCTCTGTTGAACTAATCCAGCCTTAACCTCATGAAGAAGAGTTCACGGCCTCAAGCACTTGAGTTTACGGACATAAACTCAAGGAGGGCCGTAAACTCCCCTATATAGACTCATATTCTTCAACTTACCTCATTAGTTCATTTCCACCTCAAGAACACCCCATTTCGCTTTCAACTATCATCTCGATCTTCATCCTAGATCTTCAAAAGTGGTACGTATTCTTCCTTGTCTTGTTGATTCACCTCTTAATCTAGCATCCTCTCATGATTTCATTTATGAAAATCATGTTTTCATAGATCTTCAAGTTTCACCAAGAACACACACTAGTGTTCTTGGCCAAGATCGACCATTTCAAGCCTCTACATCATAAGTACTCTTCCCTACACTTGATATCTAGTTAGGACTCATGCTTAGAGCCTAGAAAACATCAAAAACACAAGGACAAAAGGGGTTTACGGCCAAGCCATCTCCCATGGTCGTAAACCCCTTTAAGGGTGCCATTTTGGTCATAAACTCTTCCTAAGGCTTGGAATTGAGGCTAGAACACTCCTTTGTGCTTTGCAAGACCTTAAATCATCACCAAACTCATCATTTAGTGAGTTTACGGCCCAAGAGTAAACACCCCTGGCCGTAAACTCCAAGTATGGTCAAGTTTTGGTCCTTAAACACATTTATGCTCTTTCTTAACCTTAGAACACATGAACCTTTGTGACCCCTTACCTTTAAGACCCTAAATGTGACCATTTAGAGAGTTTACGGCCAGGAGTAAACTCCCTTGGGCTATAAACACCTCAACACTCTCCAATGAGTGGGTCTTTCTCATCCTTGTGTAGAGCAAAACTCCCTCAAGCTTCCCTAGCCTTCAAACCAACACTTATGCATGTTGACCATGAGTTTACGGCTGTAAAATCCTTTGGGACCTAAACCCATGGTAGTAAACTCATGTTAGAGTCATTCCACCTACCTTAGTCCAATCACATGTGATTCCAACACTTGGTCAAAGTGTTTCCTAGTCCCGAAAGGTGTTTCCTTTCATATAATTGCTTATAAACAGTCATTTAGGACTTATTGTGTCTCGGGACTTCATTCGTGGAACTTCTCATCCTTACCCGCGTATTCGTTGAATCACCCACCTCCGGTGAGTTCATACCCCGTAATGAATCTTTTAACTGTTTTAAATGCTTTTAAGGGGGGAATACAAGTTGAACATAATGTTAATTATGTAATTGTTTGTTATAAACATCTTTCATAATGTTGCTTATGTCTTCTATAAGTGGTCAAAACATTTCAAAAACTATTTTACAGTATGTTGCTTTATAGTTTGACAAAGCTCCTTTTTTAAAGTACAAGCATAACTTGGTAGTAAAATGAGTCTTTTCAATATCAGTTCAAGTAGAATTCTAGTAAACTATAATAGGTATAGTTTAGGGGTTCAGTTCATACTAGATACAATACACAATAACAAGAGAAGGTACTAAGATACTATAACAAGAGAAGGTACTAAGATACTATAATAGAACGAACATACTAAGATACTATATCATGGCACTATTATAGGGTCTAATTATACCAATGAATCACTAACGCATTGTTCTAAACAAAAGGTGATAGTTATATTGGGTATACATGATCACATAATTTTAATGTGGATGTTCACGGGTTGCAATTGATTGTAGAGGTCGCGTTTGGGTCCCATAATCTTTTTATAGGGAGAGTGTTTAGTATGGGACCTAGCTAACACATTATACCATATTAATCAATTTAAGGCATTTAGTACAATAGTAGTTACTATATACAATACTACAGTACTTACATTTTACAAACGACAAACAGAACAGTCGGGTCTAGTACATTCAGTAAAAAGGGACCATAATGCTAACCTTATGATTCCTTAATGTATACATCAAGGGATATATATATATAAATAGGATCCGACAGGTAATAGGATGTGTGCTTTCCGCTCCATTTCCTGTTCCTTGTTTGGTTGTGGGCTTAGAGAAAATTCACCCCGCCTATTATCTATTCGACCTTAGTTATATATATGTTTCTTATACATTAAGTCATCATAAGGGGTACCAGGTATGGGTCAAGTCATAGGACACAAATTCAATGCACAGTCTTTTAGTACAAAGCATACTTTTCAAATTAGAACTTTTGGTATACAAAACTATAAACTTACCAGTAAAGGGTTTAATCCATTTTATTAAACCTGTATAATCTTAAAGGACTTTAGGTGATTGACTCTATAATACCTCAGTTTATACATCATGGTTATATATCATTAATACCCAATAGGTAGTTGGATGTGTGCTTTCTGTCTTATTTCCTGTTCCTTGTTTAGTTGTGGGCTTAGGGCAGATTCACCCAATTAACTATCTATTTTATATTGGATTATATATAGCCAGTATAAACTAAGTGATTATAGAAGAAGTCACTGTGGTCACTATTTTATTATTAGAAATAAGGGTTTTCTTAAAGAATCTTTTCATAAAATATAAAGGAACTATTACAATTAACTCCATGAGTAACAAGTGAATACACCAGGGTTATAGACAACACGAACCTAACAAACAATGGGATGTGTGCTATCCTCCTTACTTCCTGTTCCTTGTTTGGTTGTAGGTTCACAGTCGATTGTTTGTTTACTCTGAGTTTTATATAGCTTGTATTCATTTAGTACTCATAGAAAGGATTGTAGAATCATTTTTAGGTATCTCTCATCAAATTAGGAAATATAGGATTTTCTAGAGGAACACGTGAACTTTTCTAAAACAATAACTTATAACTTACTACATGTTAACTACATTTTTCAATAAACTTTCTAAAACTTGCTTACATCACTAAAATCTTATGAACTCACCAGCTTAATTGCTGATCAACTCTTTCAAATAACTTGTATTCTCAGGAAACTAGTAGACAGGAAGTCGCTCTGGGTAATCAGAAGATGGAGCAGTATAGCTTCAAGTCTTGTTTTGTTATTTGCATATGTATTCTATGTTTTGTGAACACACACATTGTAAAAACTTTCTTTCTAATGAAATGGTTGTTCATTACTTGCTTACTATGATACATGTCTTGTGATACTAAACATGACGTCCTCCACCCCCGAACGTTTCCGCCGTTCCGGTTTTGGGGTATGACAACAGTCAACTCGGTTGACCAAATGGTAAAGAGAAAAGCTAAGTCTGCGATAGTCCCATGTACCATTCCCAAAGACTCCATATGTTTCTCTTGCCAAAGCAAGGGTATTGATTGCGAAGCTGCCTATTTACCTAAAAGATCATAAGGTTGATCAAGTCAAGAAGTTTGACTTTACTTCAGGTAAAGTCCACTATCTAACTCTATTAAGTTTCTATTATGAGATTCTTATTACATGATGTGACTGGGTCAGATGTTGATGTTTTAAGAATCAAAGAAAAGTGAAGATACTTAAAGGAAGTATATGCTGATTCTGATCGCGAAGATGGATTTCGATCGCATGGTTCGGTGATCAGAATTTTGAGCTGTTGCTTAGGAGTTATGTGTTGGATAAGGTGTCTAAGTCCATAACAATATTTAATATGCACTTGACCCGACCCGACATGGTCCATTTGGCTTGCACTTCACCCGAACGATTTGGATAACCTTTTGAGAATAATATGCTTATGATGTATTATTATATTATAAGTTATAATATATTGATGTGAAATCATATTATTTAATTAGTATTGATCATAAATTAATTTAGAATTAATCTAGTGATAAAAAAAGTGACTAATTAAATATGGGCTCTTGTATTTATATAGTGTGGGCTAATGCTTATTTTGTATGGGCTTGGCATGCATGGGAGTCCATGCATAGTCCATGGAGCTTTTAACTCATGGATCCTTGGAAATGAAAAGTCATGGGTATTAGGGCTTACATGGATGTAACCCTAATCCTCCACACTATATAAAGGAGCCAATGATGCTTGAAATGGTGATTAATTATGTGTGTACAAGAGTGGTGGACAATTCAAGAGTGTGCATTATTCTCTCAAGAGTTTTTCAAAGTTTGTCATGATTTGTGATTTCCATTTGAGGCATCCACACTATTGGTTCTAGGCTCTCAAACTCCAAGGAATCAACCACTACTAAAAGGTATGTCATTCTACTAGTACTTTTATGATTCTAGTTCCCCATGCCATGCTAGTTAGGATGTAAACCTTGGAAATTCTTATTTGCATGTACTTTAGAGAAAACATAGATCCAAGGTTTATAGGGTTGCATGTACACCATAGGAGTGTTAGAATGCTCAAAACCCTTCAGTGGTATCAGAGACTAGGCTTATTTTCTTGAATACTTGATGCAAACTGTTGAAAAAATTCGATTTTCTGCCCACTGGACAGTGAAGTCGCCGAGTCCATGGGGGGACTCGACGAGTCCATGTACATCTTCATCCTACTCGTCGAGTAGGTTCATGAAGTCGACGAGTAAGAGGCCCAGAGTGTAGTTTTTCGAGTTTTTAAGCTGGAATTGGACTATAATCATTACACTAAATTGTTTTGGACTTATAAAACCTATGTTTGATGTTGTGATGATTATGCTAATCTATTTTCAAAGGCTATTATCAAAATTTCAAGTTTTGTATGTGTTCATATAATTCTTGAAATTGTTGATATTGATGTTCACGAACTTATGAGTTTTGTTAGATCATAAGAATTATTTGAAAATTGTTTGTTAGTTAATTCTTGATCTTGATGTGTTTTAATGGAATCCATAATTTTTCCTCAAGTTATGGATTACCAAAAGTCTTTTCTTTGAAAGTCCATTAAAAACCATAGGTTACATAAGTTAAAGAGTCTTTTTCATCATAAATAGTTTTATGGACTCCATAACTTATCCTCAAGTTATGGATATCCAAGAGTCTCTTCATTAAAAGTTTTTTAAACCTTAATTAAACTCATAAGTTATGAAAATCCAAAAGTTTTTGAATTGTTCAAAACTTGCCCTCAAGTTTTGGAATTTTAATGTCTCACACACACTTTATTTCCAACCCTTAGAGTTTTAAAAGTTAAAATTCAACCCTTATACTTTATAGTATTATAAGTTAATAATATATATATGTATAACAGCAAGTCAGTCTTACCGTTAGTAGGCCTCATTCACGAAGCCGATCTATAAGGGGGTATAAGGTTGTTGCCTATAAAATGGCAGCTTAATGGGTGTCCACTCTCACCCACCGCTTCCTTGACTGGTGGAGGGTCGTTAGCTAAACGGTTAGGACAAGGACTATAATTCTCATTAAAATTATAATGATGAATATAAAGTAACTAAACCTTTTAAAAATTTTCAATCTTAGTTACTTTAGGAAAATGTGAATTTGGTGCTAACCCATGAAATTTACACTTTGTACCTTACCAAGTCGTTGGTGGAGCGTGTGTGGTTAACCGACACACTAACTTGGACTGGTAAGGATGGCAAAGGGTGACTTAATGTTTATCATAGATCGGTGGAGCATGTGTGGTTAACCGACACATTGATTAGGTGATAATATTAAGGGTACCAAGTGAATTGCATGGTTATTCACACCTTGTTTTGTGATCATCGACATCCCAGTCACAAAATCTGAAGGGCGCAATCGAGATTGAAACATGCCATTGAAAAATTCAATGAATCTCAAAAGATCTAGGAGTTTCAAATCCAATTAAAACCTAATTTTATTTCATTTTTCATGGTGTAAATTGGTGAATCGTCATTTACCTACCTTCAAATATTCTATATCTTGGATTACGGCATCCCTCTTCCAAGTTATAAAATATTGTTGGGTCCTAGCCTTAATATTTCATATTAGGTGTTATATTAAGGATTTTTTAAATCAACTAACTTGAATCTCTCCCATTGTAGATGTTTGGTTTAGAAAAGTATGATCTTCCTAAATCTCTTGGAACAATCGTTCCTCCTGAAGATGATGTCCCACAACATCATGGTTCACTTCCTCCACCTCCTCCAACTATTCTCCCCGACCCACAAGCTCGAAGACTTGAAAAGTTCAAACTCACTCAAGTCCTATTGGATAGTAAACACAAGTATGGAAAGACAGTGTGTGCACATGTCTTGGAGATGAAGGCACACATTGACAAGCTAAGGATGATGGGTGTCGGGTTCCCAAGGAAGTTGGCTATTGACTGGGTTCTTCAGTCACTTCTTGCGTCATATAGTGAGTTTGTTAAATACTACTATGTGACAGGTCTTGACATGACCCTAATAGATCTTACCTATTTGCTAATTGTTGCTGAATCAACAATGATTCGGTGCAATTGTCAAGCAACTTGGATTGGAAGGTCTGCCTCCCAAGCGGACATGGGCATCCCAGAAATGATTCCTTCTCCTAAAGGGAAGGAATTGGCCATGGTCAAAATTGATGATCATAAGAGAAAGGCCATTTCTGATATTGCTCTATGTGCTGACTAAGATAAACCTGTGTGTTCTATTGCCAAGGAAAGGGACATTGGAATCGAAGTTGCCCTAACTACCTAAGTTCTTTAGTCAGAATGTATGGTTATGCTTTAGGTAAGTCCAATACCTAACTCTGTTAAGTTCCTAATTGTTGATTCTTAATACATGTTGTGATTGGGTTGCATTTTAATGTTTTGTAGGATCAAGCAAAGGGAAGGAAGCTTAAAAGAAGAGTATGCTGAATCTAATCGCGAAGATGGATATCAATCGCATGGTTTGAAGATCGGATTCTTGAGCTACTACTTAGGAGTTATGATAGATTGCTAGGAAATATGTAATAGCGAAGTTTTCATTTAAAGTTGCATTGTAAGGGAAAAAATTTTGTGCATTTTATAAGTAAATAAAATTTTGTTTTACTTTATTTTATATCTCCTTGCAATGGCATTTATGGAAAGTTAATGTTTATATGGTTCTAGCAATAATGAATTTGATTCTTTCATCTGTGGTAGTGTCTAAATTTACCAAATAAGGAAAGATTCTTATCACCCAAGTTTCAATTGGACTGAAACTTGGAATCATGCAGGTTGTATTGCATGATGAATGAGAATTTTCATTTTTTTTTGGAAAGTTAAGACTAATTCCCTGACCATATGTACATGTGAATTAGGTGAAAGACTAAAGGATCGGGAACACTGGGTGTGTGTAGGTCAAAGTCCACCAAAAAGATCGATGAGACTATTCATCATGATTTACTAAAGTTTAGTAAATATTGTTATACTCAATAGTTTAAGTATAATTCTGAAACATTGGAAAAGTTCCGATGTATGGCAAAACGAATGGGAAGAATCAAATTTGGCAGAAAGATAAAAGTTTCTCAAATCTGAAAAGATGGGAGACTACTTTAGTATCATGTTTTTGTTGGATTAAAGTCTAACTCCATAACTATAATTGGTAAGACTTGACCCGACCCGGCATGGTTTATTTGGGTTGCATGGCATCATGCACTTGGATAGACTAAATGAGAGAAATAAGACACTTATGGTTATTAATATATTATAAGTTCTAGTATATTAATAATAAGAATAATAATATTTAATTAGTATTGATCAAAAATTAATTTAGAATTAATTATGTGATCAAAAGAAGACTAATTAAATATATGGGTTGATTGTGCAAATCATCCATAACTTATATAGTGGGCCAAAGCTCCACGGATAATCGAGTTGGGTTAAACCCATAGGATGCTCCATGGAGGTTACATAACCCATAGGTCATGGAAATGAAAGGTGATGACAATTAGGGTTTACATGGTGTAACCCTAATTGTAACACACTATATAAGCATCATATTATTCACCAAAATCGGCCACTAGTGTGTGTAAAAGAAGGGCTAGCCGATTTCATGAATTGTGGATTTCTCTCAAGTCATTCCAAGTGTATTTGGTGTTGTGTAAACCATTTGAGGTGTCACACTTGAGGCACTAGGCACTCAAGCTTCATGAAGACATTCTACATCAAAGAGGTATGTATTCTATCTTGTTATATTCATTATTTTGTATGCTAGATTAGGATAATACCTTGGATGTTCATATTTATATGTATAATAGAGAAAAAATAGATCCAAGGTATTTAGGGTTGCATGTACACTTAGGAGAGTTAGAATGCTCAAAACCCAACAGTGGTATCAGAGCCTATGCTTGTTTTCTTGTTATACTTTCAAAACTGCTTAAAAAATCGAAGTTGTTTGCTGTCTGGGCAACAGACTCAGCGAGTCCATCAGGAGACTCGACGAGTCCATGCCTAAAAAGTGATCAAAATGATCCAACTCGCCGAGTTGGTTCATGCACTCGACGAGTTGGACCCCCAGACAGCATATATTCAACTTTTTTTGGCTGGAATTGGACTAGGAACATTACCCTAAGATGTTTTTGGACTTATAAACTTGTTTTTGATGTGGTAATATTCAAGCTAATCCAATATCAAAGATAATTGTCAATAGATTCATGTTTTTTATTAGTTTAAGGTTTAAACTAATTACATGAAAAAGTTTGATTTGAATTATCTTGTTCTTATGAGTTGCTTAGATTAATAGAAAGTTATGTGAAATTGTTGTTTTCAATCCAAATTAATCTAAGAGTTGATTCTAAAATTTGTTTTTGTAACTTGCCCTCAAGTTATATGAAAAGTCACATTTAAGTTTCATAAAACTCATAAAAGTTGGCAATGGTTACAAAAATGAAGAGTCTTGTCCTTAAGTTATGGAGGTTTAAGAGTCACTTCATTAAGTAATAAAATGTGTAACCTTAATTACTTCCATAAGTTCTAAAATAAAGATAAGTTATATTCTTTTATTAGTTTAAAGTCTTCCATAACTTGTCCTCAAGTTATTGAACTTCAAGAGTTTTTGGATTAAAAACTACTTTAAACACATAGGTTATGGAATTAATTAGTTTTGAATAGTTTCAAAACTTGCCCTCAAGTTTTGGAATTTGAAAAGTTTTCACTTATGAATACTTTAATTCCAAGTTAGCCCTTAGAAATTTAAAAGTTAAAATTCAACCCTTATACTTTATAATATTATAAGTTAATAATATTGATATATATGTATAAGAGCAAGTCAGTCTTACCGTTAGTAGGCCTCGTTCATGAAGCCGGTCTATAAAGGGGGTATAAGGTTACTGCCTATAAAATGGCAGTTTAATGGGTGTCCACCCTCACCCACTGCTTCCTTGACTGGTGGAGGGTCGTTAGCCGAACGGGTAGGACAATGACTATAATTCTCCCTTCATTAAAAGTATTAATGATAAATACTAAGTAACTAAACTCTTAAGAATACCCAATCTTAGTTACTTAGGAAAAATGTGAATTTGGTGCTAACCCATGAAATTACACTTTGCACTTTGCTTAAGTCGTTAGTTGAGCGTGTGTGGTTAACCGGCACACTAACCTAGACTTAAAAAGGTAGGCAAAGGGGTAACTTAATATTTATCATAGTATCGGTGGAGCATGTATGTTTAACCGACACATCGATTAAGGGTTAAATATTAAGGGTACCCAGTATATTTGCATGGTTACTTCACACCTTGTTTTGTGATCCTCGGCATCCTAGTCACAAACCTGAAGGGCACACTCGAGATTGAAACATGCCATTGAAAAGTTCAATGAATCTCAAAAGATCTAGGAGTTTCAAATCCAATTAAAACCTAATAATTATTTTGTTTTTCATGGTAAAAATTGGTGAATCGTCATTCACCTACCTTCAAATATTTTATAGCTTGGATTACGGCATCCCTCTTCTAAGTTATAAAATAGTTTGTTGGGTCCTAGCCTTAATATTTCATATTGGGTGTCATATTAAGGACTTAAGATGAACTATATTGAATATCTCCTAAAAGATGTCTGGTTTAGACATTTATGATCTTCCCAAATCTCTTGAAACAAGCTTTCCTAAATGAAGATGATGTCCCATGGAAATCATACTTCTTTCACCTCCTCAAATTATTCTCCCTAACCCACAAGTTCCTGAAAAGTTTAAGGTCACTCAAGCCCTATTGGCAAGCTAAGGTCTATGTGTGATCACATCTTAGAGATGTAGTCACATATTGACAAGCCAGGAGAGTTGGGTGTCAAAGTCTTGAGAAATTTGGTGGCCCAACTACTTTCTATGTCACCTAGTGAGTTCCTTTAGGAATCCTATGAAACAGAGTATGACAAGACCCTTAATGATCTTATCTATTTGCTAAGATCAACTTCCTAAAACTTGATGGACATTGACAATGATGACATTGGATATCCAGTAAAGCTCTCTCTTCCCAATGGAAAGGGATCGGCCATAGTCAACTCAGTTAACTAAATGGTAAAGAGAGAGGCTAAGTCTGAGATAGTCTCATTATCAAGGGTCCATTGCCAAAGAAAGGGGCATTAGTTGTGAAGCTGCCAATTTACCTAAGGATGTTAAAGTCAATAAGTTTGACACAACTTCAGGTAAAGTCCACTATCTAACTCTGCTAAGTTTCTATTCTAAGATTCTTGATACATGATGTGACCGGGTCACATGGTGATGCTTTAAGAATCAAAGAAAAGTAAAGAAACTTAAAGAAAGAATATGCTGAATCTGATTGCGTAGATGGATTTCTATCGTATAGTTTGAAGATCGGATTCTTGAGCTACTTCTTAGGAGTTATGATATATTGCTTAAGAATAGATAACAACAAAGTTTTCATGCGCTTTTGCATTGTAAGGATAGTTTTTCTGCAAAGTTTTTAAAATAAGAGGAAAAAACAATTGTGATTTTATTTTTTTAAAATATCCTTACAATGGTATTTGAGGAAAAGATTGTTGCTTATATGATTCCATTAATAGCAAGAGTGGAAATATGAAATTGATTCTTTCATTTGTGGTAATGTCTAAATTTACAAAATAAGGAAAGATCCTCATCACCCAAGTTTCAATTGGACCGGAATTTGGAATCATGCAAGTTGTATAGCATGATGGATGAAAATTTTTCATCTTTGGAAAATTAAGACGAGTTCCTTGTTCACATGTATATGTGAGTCAAGTGAAGGACTAAGGGATCGATTACACATTCTTTTGCACTGGTCAAGTCCACCACAAAAGATCGATAAGATTATTCGTCATAATTTACTAAAGCTCAGTAAATATGGTTATACTTACAAGCTTAAGTGTAATTCTGAGACATTGGAAAAAGGTTCCAATGTATGACAAAGTGAATAAAAAGAATCAACTTAGGCAGAAGGATAATAGATTCTCAAATCTGAAAATATGGGAGAGTACTTTAGTATCATGTTATATGATCATCTGAATGATTAAGAGACCTTATCACAATTCATCCTCTAAGTACATTCTGATAGCTAAGAAGAGGAGCTATGAATTGTTGAAGTGGTCAAATCAAGAAGATGAGTCATACTTCGTTCCAAAACAATTCTTAGAGTCATACTCTAAGATTGTAACTTGTGTGACATGTCTTAAAGAAGGTTTAAAACACTTGTCAAATGTAAGAGTAAAAGTTTTCTACTCTTATACATTTGAAATTGGTAAGTTGTGATGTTTTGGATAAAACAAATACCAACTAAGGCCAATTGTGTGAAGTGTTTGTCTTAATTTAAATCCACATTATCTCTTGAATATCTGACAAGAAAGTCTTATATGTCAAGAGGACAATGGGAGTCTTAAAGGTCTTGAAAGTCTGAAGAACTAATCAAGAATAAAACCTGAAGTTCTTCACTAGCACACGACTTGAGGTTCATAACCTATCGTGTTGACATATTCTGTGCCCATTCCAATTAAAGTTGGCTTTGCATATGAGTTCTTAGAGTTCTCAATTGGTTGCAAAACAACTTGGAAGCAATGGCATGCCCTTGAGCCGCCATGTGGCAAGAAATTAAGATCGAGTTCAGTCTATATGAGTTTGGATTTGTCATTATCCTTGTCTTGTGACTATGGTTTTGAAAATTCACATGAATAAGAACACATACACCATTAAATCTAAGTGTTATAAGATTTATCTCCGATTCATGAAGATGATGGTGAGGAAACACTTTCACTAAGTAGATTTTAGCTAGATAGCAGTTGTGATATTTGCATTCTCAAAGTCGTTAGTGGAGCGTGTGTGGTTTACCGTCACACTAACATGGACTTGTGAGAAGTGGAAAAGGTCTAAACAATCGAGACAATGATTATGGCATCCCTTTTTATAGCTCTTGAATTTTTTACACACACTTATGAGCTATCTAAGATAAGGTGTATGATTTTGATAAAGACTTATCAAAACAATCTAGTAACAGAAATCTGAACTTTGGTAAGAAAGTCAGTTGATTTTTGAGTACATGTCAAAGCTAGTGGGAGCATAAGTGTAATGCTAATAATCATCATGTTAGTGGGAGCATGATAATTATGATACAGGTTTCAAGTTAGAAATGTTAATTATAGAAAACAAAAGTTTCAATTCGTGAGGCTGCAGGGGTTGAAAAAGTTGTTTTGCTATAATTAAGGGAGAGGAAATTATACTTCATTTCAATTCTAAAAGCTTAGATTGAGATTTTAAACATTTAGTCAAGGATATATATATATATATATATATATATATATATATATATATATATATATATATGAATTTCATGTTGGAATGGCTCAACATAAGGAAACTCTATATATGGGTCCATTATTTGCGTTCTAAAATTCGATTATGATTACGACATCCCTTTTCATAATCTGAATTATGAGAACTTGGCAAATTGAAATGGAAATATTATAGCAAAAGTCTGGTTTAGTCTTTATGTGAGACATCATGAATCGTGTCCCATATGCTTCAGATATAGGATCGATCACATGTGCTATATTCATCCTTTCTAAAATTTTCCAAATGCCTGGGGCATTATGAAGGGAAAGGTCTAGAATTGGATATGACTAAAATGATTAAGCAATTTTCGAGGACAATCTAAGGTTTACCAAAGAATGGTTGCTCAAGGACAGTTGGAAGTATAATGTTAATTCTGGAAGGACCATATTGACATAATCTATAAGGAGGCAACTCTTGTTCAGAAGTGATAGTCAAAATGGAATATGGAAATGTTTCAAAGTTAGAAATTATTCAATCTGTGTAAGATTAAGAAACTTAATGCAAGAAGGATGTTTCCAAGGAGTTGACCTCCTTTGAAATGCTCTGTAATGTTTGTTGTCAAGTCTTTCTGACTTTGTGCATAATCATTATAAGAGGATCAATGCATATAAGTTTAGAATCTAACAGATTTTAGTAAATGGTGTGAACTTGGAATTCCTGCATTTTCAGTAAGGTTTTGGGACTGTGAAAAGAGGATCATTGGAGTTATGGTCAATTGATCTATTTCACAAAGTAAAGATCATAGACAAACATAGTATGCATACTTGGTGTATGGCATGACTAGTGTTTAGAAAACATAGTGTACATGATTATAGCATGGGACAACTATTGGTTTAGTTCAAGTATAAAATTGATAGCTGAAACAGTATACAATGAATAATGTGTAATCATATGGTGATAAATAAAAGGTGTTTTATTTATGTTCATAGGTTTTGATACCATATTGGATTCAATTATTATTGTGTTTCACTTTGCATGTTTTAACTTCCAGAATAACTAGGTCGTTGTTCTGGATGACTAAGTTATTCAAACCATCCACATTCGGTCATATGTTGGAAGTAGATATGAATCAAGACTGTCATGGGTTGGCTTGTAGAGGTCTAAGATGTTGGAAAAATGGCTACAACACTCATGAGTGCTCATAAGTTCTGAGTATTGGATTCAACTCGCGCTCATTGGAATCACTTCATGGGTTTTATCTCGAGTGATCATGAGATGATAATATCTTATATTCTTCAAACCTAGAGATATGAGTTGTTACTATGAGTTGGTTATACATTGATTGCACGAAAACGCATTGGTAACTCGATGTTATAAAACGTGCCTTTGTGTATGATTCAACAAGTAGTAGAACAAGACATATGAGTCGAAGTTTTTCTATTCCTTTTACCTTCGGTATAAAAGCGATATCTGTGGGCCCCTCGATGATTTGGTGATAACAAATGTAAGTGCTCGGCCGGGCCTGGATTGATTTGATTTGTTAAATTAGTCAGTCGTCATAAATCGAAAATCGGGAAACAACAAATGGACAGAAAGAATGATTATAATCAATTTCTCAGTCCATATGATATCTAGAATGGAGGAATATATGATCCCTTATCTAATGGACAAGTCATTGACTAAGGACAGAGTTCATCTACAAGGTCAGAGTTCGACAAAAGCTTTTGAGAGCTACGATTGCCAGTCGGTTCTTGAAGTCATACACAATAATAGTTCTAGACTTATCTAAGTGGGAGACTGTTGGATTAATGTGTAAGTCCATAACTATAATTGGTAGACTTGACCCGACCTGGCATGGTCCAATTGGGTTGCATGGCATCATGCACTTGGATAGACTAAATGAGAGAAATAAGACACTTATGGTTATTAGTATATTATAAGTTCTAGTATATTAATAATAAGAATAATTATATTTAATTAGTATTGATCAAGAATTAATTTAGAATTAATTATGTGATCAAAAGAAGACTAATTAAATATATGGGTTGATTGTGCAAATCATCCATAACTTATATAGTGGGCCAAAGGTCCATGGATAATCAAGTTGGGTTAAGCCCATAGGATGCTCCATGGAGGGAGGTTACATAACCCATGGGTCATGGAAATGAAAGGTCATGACAATTAGGGTTTACATGGTGTAACCCTAATTGTAACACACTATATAAGCATCATATTATTCACCAAAATCGTCCACTAGTGTGTGTAAAAGAAGGGCTAGCCGATTTCATGAATTGTGGATTTTTCTCAAGTCATTCCAAGTGTACTTGGTGTTGTGTGAACCATTTGAGGTGTCACACTTGAGGCACTAGGCACTCAAGCTTCATGAAGACATTCTACATCAAAGAGGTATGTATTCTATCTTGTTATATTCATTGTTTTGTATGCTAGATTAGGATAATACCTTGTATGTTCATATTTGTATGTATAATAGAGAAAACATAGATCAAAGGTATTTAGGGTTGCATGTACATTTAGGAGTGTTAGAATGCTTAAAACCCAACAGTTTTATGATCATCTTAATGATTGTGAGACCATATCACAATTCATCCCTAGGGACATCCTAGTGCATTCTTCTGGCTAAGAAGAGGATTCCTGAATTGTTGGAATGGTTAAAATCAAGAAGATGAAGCATACTTCGTTCCAAAATAAGTCTTAGAATCATACTCCAATATTGTAACTTGAGTGACACATCTCAAAGAAAGTTTATAACACTTGTCAAATGTAAGAGTAAAATGTTTTCTACTCTTGTACATTTGAAATTGGTAAGTTGTGATGATTTGGATAAAACAAAGACCAACTAAGACCAATTGTATGAAGTGCTTATCTTGATAAGAATCTGCACTGACTCTTGAATATTTGTTTGGTTGTCATGGAATGGTTCTTCACAAAGAGAAACTTATATGTCAAGAGGACAGTGGGAGCCTTAAAAGTCTTGAAAGTTTCAAGAGCTAATCAAGGAAAAAACCTATAGTTTATAGCTAGCACACGACTTGAGGCTTGTAACCTATCGTGTTGACATAATTCTTGTTTATGTGCTTATTCCGGTAAAGTTGAGTACGTATGTGAGTTCTGAATCGTGTGCATAACAACTTGGAAGCGATGGTGGGCCCTTGTGCTACAAAGAGGCAAGAAATCAAGATTAAACAAGTTCAATTCATATGAGTTTGATTTTGTTAACTAACCTTGTCTCGTGATTATGGTTTTGACAAATTTACATGGATAGGAACACATACACCATAAAATCGAAGTGTCATAAGGTTTCTTTCCGATTCATTAAAATGATGGTGAGGAAACGCTTTCACTAAGTAGATTTTAAGTAGATAGCAATTGTGATATTTGCATTCTCAAAGTCGTTAGTGGAGCGTGTGTGGTTAACCGGCACACTAACATGGAATTGTGAGAAATGGAAAACAGGTCTAAACATTATGATTACGGCATCCTTCTTCATAATTGTTTAGACACACATGTGAGCTATCTAAGGAAAGATGTATGAGTCCGAGTATCTTAGATAAAGTTTTGTCGAAGCATCTCATATCAGAAGTCTGAACTTTGGTGATGAAAGTCAATAAATTATTGATTTCTAGAAGTCGATTTCTGAGTATATGTCAAAGCTAGTGGGAGCATAATTGTTATGCTAAATAATTATTATGCTAGTGGGAGCATAATGATAAGTATTGTTAATTATAGAAAATAAAAGTTTCGCTTGGAAAAATGTTGTTTTGCTATAATTAAGGGAGAGGAGATTGTACTTCATTTCAAACCTAAAAGTTTAGATTGAGATTTTAATCATCTTTAGTCAAGAATATATATATATATATATATATATATATATATATATATATATATATATATATATATATATATATGAATTTGATGTTGGAATGGTTCAAAATGAGGGAATTCTATATATATTGCGTTCTCAAATTTCGATTATGATTACGGCATCCCTCTTCATAGTCAATATTTGAAAACATGGCAAATAAAATATTGTAGCAAAAGACTGATATAGTATCATGTCTTTATGTGAGACATCATGAATCGTATCCCATATGCTTCGGGTATAGGATCGATCACATGTGCTACAATATCTATCCGTTCTAAATTTTCAAAAATGCCTAGAGCATTAAGAGGAAAAAGGAATAGAACCGGATATGACTGAAATGATTAAGCAATTATCAAGAACAATCTGAGGTTTAGCTAAGATTGGTTTCTCATGGACAGTTGGAAGTATGATGTTAAATTTTAGAAAGGGCCATATTGACATATTCTGAAAAAAGGTAACTCTTGTTCAGAAGTGATAGTCAAAATGGGAATATGGAAATGTTTTCCATATTGGGAGTTGGATTTTAAGAATCTATGAGAAAGTTAGAAACTTTTATGCAAGAAGGATATTCAAAGGAATGTACTTTGAATACGAGACTTCGTTTCCATGGAATTGATCTCCACTGGAATACTTTGTAATGTTAGTTGCCAGGTCTTTGTGACTTTTGTGCATAGTCATTGCAAGAGGATCAATGCATATGAGTTTAAAATCTAACAGATTACAGTAAATGACAAGAATTTGACATTCTTACGTTTACAGTAAGGATTTAGGATTGTGAAATGAGCATCATTGAAACCATGTTCAATTGATCTATTTCACAAAGTAAAGATCATAGAAAAACATAGTTTGCATACTTGGAGTATGACATAAATGTTGTTTAGAAAAACATAGTGTACATGCTTGGAGCATGGGACAACTATTTTTTTAATTCAAGTGTTAAGTTGATAAATCAAAACAGAATAATGTGTAATCAGAATGGTGATGAATAAAAGGTATTTTATTTATACTCATAAGTGCTGAGACCATATTGGATCCAATTATTCTTGTGTTTCACCTTGCATGTTTTGACTTCCATAATAACTAGGTTATTCCTTCCGAATGACTAAGTTATTCAAACTTCCACAGTCGGTCATACGTCGGAAGTAGGTATGAATTAAGATTGTCATGAATTGGGCTTGTAGATGACTAAAGGTGTTTAGCCATAGAAATGGTTGCTACAACATTCATGAGTGCTCATAAGTTCTGAGTATTTGAATAAACCCATTCTCACTTGCATCACTTCATGGAATTTGTCTCGAGTGATCGTGAGATAGTAATATCATATAAGTCTTCAAACCTAGAGATATGACTTGTTGCCTATGAGTTGTTTATACACTGATTGTACATAAATGCATTGGTAACTCGATGTTATAAAATGTTCCTTTGTGTATAATTCAACAAGTAGTAGAACAAACATATGAGTCGAAGTTTATATGTTCCTTCTTGGATAAGAAGTGATATCTGGGCCCCTTGATGATTTTGTGTTGACCCATGTACTAGGCCCGGTCAGAACTAAGTTGATCTGTTCACTTAAGTTCTATTTCAAACAAATCGGGAATCGAGAAACAAACTGTTGGACAATAAGTAAGACATTGTTCTATGTATTTGTCCGGCTGATATCTAGAACAGAGGATTATATGATCACTTATCTAAAATTGTCGCTTCATAATTCAACAAAGTTTTGAGAGCTATGATTTCCGGTTGGTTCCTGAAGTCATATCTGCAAATATAGTTATTAGACTTATCCAAGTGGGAGACTGTTGGATAAGGTGTCTAATCCATAACAATATTTAAGATGCACTTGACCCGACCCGTCATTGTCTATTTGGGTTGCACTTCACCCGAACGACTTGGATAACCTTTTGAGAATAATATGTTTATGATTTGATAATATATTATAAGTTATAATATATTAATATGAAATCATATTATTTAATTAGTATTGATCATAAATTAATTTAGAATTAATCTAGTGATAAAAAAAGGTAACTAATTAAATATGGGCTCTTGTATTTACATAGTGTGGGCTAATGCTTATTTTGTATGGGCTTGGCATGCATGGGAGTCCATGGAGCTTTTAACCTATGGATCCTTGGAAAGGAAGAGTCATGGGTATTAGGGCTTACAAGGATGTAACCCTAATCCTCCACACTATATAAAGGAGCCTATGATGCTTGAAATGGTGACTAGTTGTCTGTATACAAGAGTGGTGGCCAATTCAAGAGTGTGCATTATTCTCTCAAGAGTTTTCCAAAGTTTGTGGTGATTTGTGATTTCCATTTGAGGCATCCACATTATTGGTGCTAGGCTCTCAAATTCCATGGAATCAACCACTACTAAAAGGTATGTCATTATACTAGTACTTTTATGATTTAAGTTCCCCATGCCATGCTTGTTAGGATGTAAACCTTAGAAATTTTTATTTGCATGTATTTTAGAGAAAACATAGATCCAAGGTTTATAGGGTTGCATGTACACCATAGGAGTGTTAGAATGCTCAAAACCCTTCATTATGATATATTGCTTAGGAATAGATAACAACAAGTTTTCATATGCTTTTGCACTGTAAGGATAAGTTTTTTCGCAAAGTTTTAAAATAAAAGGAAAATTGTTGATTTTATTTATTCTATGTATCCTTACAATGGCATTTGTGAAAAATTGTTGCTTATATGATTCCATTGATAGCAATATTGGAAAATGGATTCATTTCTTTCATTTGTGGTAATGTCTAATTTACCAAATAAGGAAAGATTCTCATCACCCAAGTTTTAATTGGACCGAAACTTGGAGTCATACAAGTTGTATAATATGATGAATGAGAATTTTCGTCTTTGGAAAATTAAGACTAATTCCTTGTTCACATGTATATGTGAGTCAAGTGAAGGACTAAGGGATCGAGTACACATTCTTGTGGACTGATCAAGTCCGCTACAAAGATCGTTAAGACTATTCGTCATGATTTACTAAAGTTTAGTAAATATGGTTTTACTTACTAGATTAAGTATAATACTGAAACATTAGAAAAGTTTCGATGTATGGCAGAACGAATGAGAAGAATCAAATTAGGCAGAAAGATAAAAGTTTCTCAAATCTGAAAAGATGGGAGAGTACTTTAGTATCATGTTTTGTGATCATCTTAATGATTAAAGAACCATATCACAATTGGTCTTCTAAGGACATCTTAGTGCATTCTTATGGCTAAGAAGAGGAGTCATGAATTGTTGAAATGGTTAAATCAAGAAGATGAGTGATACTTCGTTCCAAAACAAGTCTTAGAGTCATACTCCAAGATTGTAACTTGAGTGACACATCGTAAATAAGGTTTATAACCCTCGTCAAATGTAAGAGTAAAATTTTTTGTACTCTTGTACATTTGAAATTGGTAATTTGTGATGTTTTGGATAAAACAAAGACCAACTAAGGCCAATTGTGTGAATGAATTCGCACTATCTCTTGAATATTTGGCAAGATAGTCTTATATGTTAAGAGGACAGTGAGAGTCATAAAGATCCTGAAAGAATTTCAAGATCTATTCAAGAATAAAAACCTGTAGTTTGACATTGGCACACAACGTGAGGTTTATAACATATCGTGTTGACATATTTCTATTTCTGTGCCCATTCCAGTTAAAGTTGGCTTTGCATATGAGTTCTGAGAGTTCTCAATTGGTTGCATAAGAACTTGGAAGCAATGGCAGGCCCTTGTGCTGCCAAGTGACAAGAAATTAAGATTGAGTGCAGTCCATATGAGTTTGGATTTGTCATTATCCTTGTCTTGTGATTATGGTTTTGACAAATTCACATGGATAAGAACACATACACCATAAAATCTAAGTGTCATAAGGTTTCTCTCCGGTTCATGAAGATGGTGGTGAGGAAACACTTTCACTAAGTAGATTTTAAGTAGATAACAGTTGTGATATGTGCATTCTCAAAGTCGTTAGTGGAGCATGTGTGGTTAACTGGCACACTAACATGGATTTGTGAGAAATAGAAAAGGTCTAAACAATTGAGACTATGATTACGGCATCCCTTTTTATATTTCTAAAAGTTTTTTAGACGCACATGTGAGCTATCTAAGGAAAGGTGTGTGATTTTGATAAAGTCTTATCAAAACATCTCGAATCAGAAATCTAAACTTTGGTAAGAAATTCAATAAAGTATTGATTTCTAGAAGCTCAACTGATTTATGAGTACATGTCAAAGCTAGTTGGAGCATAAGTGTTATGCTAATAATCATCATGTTAGTGGGAGCATGATAATTATTAGTAGTATTGCAAGATTGCAATGTTAATTATGGAAAACAAAAGTTTCAATTCGTGAAGTTCTAGGGATCGAAAAGTTGTTTTGCTATAATTAAGGGAGAGGAAATTATACTTCATTTCAATTCTAAAAGCTTAGATTAAGGTTTTAATCATCTTTAGTCAAGGAGATATATGAATTTTGTGTTGGAATGGATCAACATAAGGAAATTCTATATATGGGTCCATTGTTTGCGTTCTAAAATCCGATTATGATTACCACATCCCTTTTCATAATCTGAATTATGAGAACTTGGAAAATAGAAATATTGTAGCAAAAGGATTGATTGTGAGACATCATGAATTGTGTCCCATATGCTTCGGATATAGGATCGATTGCATGTGTTATAATATTCATCATTTCTAAAATTTTCCAAATGCATGGGGCATTAAGAAGGGAAAAGGTTTAGAATTGGATATGACTAAAATGATTAAGCAATGGTCGAGGAAAATCTAAGGTTTACCAAAGATTGGTTGCTCAGGGATAGTTGGAAGTATAATGTTAATTTTGGAAGGACAATATTGTGACAACCTGAACTTTATTCTGTCACTGTAACCCGTTTCTGTCAATAAAACTCGTCTTTATCGAATAGTTCTGTTAACATTTTGGATTAGGTTATTTAAATTGAGACATTTATTATGACTTCATGAGTGTCCAGACGCATTAGAAACACCCTCGATATTCTTTTTAAAAGTTTCTAATTCACGACCACGTCGGGTTACAAATACTTAATCGCGTACGACCATAAGCTCCGTTTAACGTCGGTATCGGGTAGATTCCCACCGAGCCACAAAATCAAACCCTATATAAGGGTGAGTGGACTTTATTTGAAGCTTTTCCACTCTCTTAACACACACTCTCTCTACTCTCTCTCCTCAAGCCAATTTTGATCCAAAATCACCTATTTCAAGCTCCTAGCTTGTATGTACTCTATCCTAGCATGTTGTTTAGCTTGTTTAGCATGCAAATCCGTGTTTAAATCATCCAAAACCCTCAAAGTCTTGTGTTTACGGCCGAGGAACACTCCAAAACCGTAAACACCCATAAATGGGGTTTTGGAGCCCCAAAACCCTCCCAAATCACTCCTAGTGCTTAGATATGACTTAGGGGCTTGCATGAATGGACCTAGAACACCAAGAACTTGTCATTTGGGGAGTAAACTAGAGTTTACGGCCCAATAACATTCTTGGACCGTAAAATCTCATTCTTAGGCCGTAAACACCTTTTAAGGTGTTAAATTCCCCTTAAACAGCTCCTATGGCTTGGAATAATGTCTAGAATCAACCACCATCAAAGTAGGGACGCTAAACATCAAGAAAACCATGTTCTTAGGAGATTACGGCCGTAAACCCCTTTAGGATTGGTTCCTTGGCCGTAAACTCCTCTAAGGAGGTCAAATGGTGCCCTAACTTCCTTCTATGGCTTGTATTTTGGACTAGAATCATATGTGCTTAACCTAGAACCATCAAAACACAAAAGTAAGGGTCAAGTAAGAGTTTACGGTTGTAAACTCTCTGTTTACAGCCATAAAATCATGTAAATGGTCTATTTGAAGACTTAACCACTTCCTATGCCTTAGAATTGAACATAGCTTATTTCCCCAAGTGTTGTAAGACCTTTAAGCATCCAAGAACACACCACCCATGAGTTTACAGCCGTAAACTCATGGGGATATGGTCATTGGGCCGTAATCTCCCCTAAGAGTTTACTCTTGAAGAGTAAACTCCCTATCCAAGCCATACACCCCCTTAGATGCAACCCAGATCATTCCTAACACTTAAGATGAAGTGTTTTCGCGACTCAGAGTGTATTGTTTTACTTAATTAGTAGTTCAAAGTCTAATTAGATACAATTATGTATCTCCTCATGTTACATAGGATCCTCGCATGTGTTCAAGCCTTAAACTGACATTTAGCATCCTCTCCGGCACATTTCCCGACCGGTGAGTTCATACCCCTACACCTTTTTCCGTGTTTTCATGTTTTCAGGGGGAATACAAGCAAAAGTATAAGGAAATCTTGTACTCAAACTTATTATTTCGTATGAAATGTTTCATATTCAGTATGCTTTTAACATAGAAAACTGTATTACCAACTGTTTAACTTGTAGAGTTAACTTTCAGACTAATTGTGAAACTCATTATAAAATGTTATATCTTATATTTCACAAATGATTTTCCACATCATTACTGTTAAAAGCATTAACCTTATAACTTTGATACGTCCTTGGTAACACTCCCCCGAGATACGAGAGTGAAGGACCAATAACATAAATCTTAGAACTTTGATATGTCCTTGGTAACACTTCCCTGAGATACGAGAGTGAAGGACACATCCTTCATAACACTCCCCTGGATATGAGGGTGAAGGACTAATAAAACAGAATTTTCTGTTTTATTACTTTTAAATTCATTAATCTTAAGATTGGAGACACATCCTTAGTAACACTCCCCTTAGATACGAGAGTGTAGGACTACCCCTGTGACCAGAATCTCCTGGAGGGAGAACGTGACTTGAGTGTATAGATCTATACAGGATTGACTACCCCGCACCTGGCTGCTAGCTACAATGGGACCGATTGGTCCACAGGTGACAAAAGTCATAAAATGATATTGGCCTCGTTACGAGACTTATCTAGTCTATTGTATGGTTATGGAACTCGCAACTTAGATTATGGAAATTTACTTTAGTAATTTATTTACTACCTACTTATTAGTTTTATATACGTGTTAAAACTAATGTACTTTTCAAGGATGACTAGGCTTTCAGGAAACTTTGCTTAACGATACAAGTATGGTAGATACTTGTACCCTGCATTCTGAATCGATAACCAACCACCACGACTCAACTCGCCGAGTCTCAAGAACAACTCGGCGAGTTCCGGCTTGACTCAACCCCCCTTTGACTCTCCCTGACTCATTGGGTCATCCCCCAACCCGGCGAGTCTACTTGCTGAACAATTTACGTGAAACCCAAACCCTACTCGCCGAGTCTCAAGAACAACTCGGCGAGTTCATGCCATGCACAAACTCTATTGACCTCCTAAGGTCAGATCTGTTTCCCCAAACCATATATTTGGCCTTCCCAAGCATGAATGTCACATAAAGTTCGAAACTTGATGCTTGTATAACCATAACAAGGCATCAAAAGGAGATTTGGTCCCAAAAATGACAACCTAAGTCCAATAACTCCATACTAACCCAAAAAGCTCCAAGGGTTAAGGTCTCTAGACCTCTTTGATTCCAGATCCAAGGCACAAACTCGAAGAGGGACCATTTGCTTCACATAATCACTCTCCAAAGGGGTTAGAAAACCCTAACTCTAAAGATCAACCCTAAAACTGAAGGAGGTTCGAACTATTACCTCAAAATGAAGCCTCTGGACTCTGGATCTGCTTGAATCTCACCTCCTCCTTGCTCTTGTCACCCTCTTCTTTCTAAACAAAGGATACAAGGATCCAAAAGTGACTTCTTCTCTCTCAAAGCGATTTAGCTCTCTTAGGGTTCTCTCAAGGGACTGGTAGCCGCAATGGGAGGCTATAAGTGCCCTTAAATAGGCTCCAAACCCAGGGAATTAGGGTTTCATTAAACAGCGTGGACTCGCCGAATCCACTTTTGGACTCGCCGAGTCCAGACGCGAACCCGCACCCATAACCGCGATCATACTCGGCGAGTTTGGGCTCTAACTCGCCGAGTCTCCTCACAAATCACCAAAAATACAATAATAAATAATACCTGGGAATTCGGGATGTTACAATTCTCCCCCAAAAACGAAATTAAGGTTTCCAAATAGGCGCAAGAGGTTGACTCCTCTAAATAATTTGTTTTGAGTTTTTGCTTATTATATGGAGGCTTTAAATATTCTCCTACCTTTTGTTCCTAAAAGTCTTCCTAACCAATTAAATGGTGACATGTGTAACATTTAATATTTATTTAATGAAATTTAATGATATTTTAGTATAGTAATGTGACACATGTCATCATCTAAATGGGTAGGAGGATAGGTAGGAAGATATTTAATTTCTCTGTTATATGTTATCATTTATTTGTAAAAAAAAAAAAAAAAACAAGTCTCAATTTGTCTTTTATGTGAAGTACATGCATTTTGATGTTTCCATAAACCTTTAGTATTCCCATTACACCTCCATGACATTTTCAGATATGGATGGGTTTTCAGTTGTATATGGTTTTGTAGGGAATAAGGCTGGTGAGGTATAGTCAAATTGGATAAATGTCATTTGAAGGTTAGTGTTTCATGTTCGGAGTGTATGCCCGAGTTTTGTACTTTATGTAAAAAAAACCATTATCTACGTAATATTGTACTTTTAATTGGCTTGATTTTACATTCTCCATTGGTAATTGCTTCTCAATGAAAGTACCATTGGATTTAGGATCTATTGATGAAGCTAAATCCTTTAAAGGATTACATTCATGTCCCAAAATCCATTAAAATTTCTATTCTTGGAAATCAGACCATCCGCCACATTGGGCCTAACGATCATGGGCTTTTGAAGCTAAGGAAGAAATACATGCATGATACTATAATAAACAATTGTTTCTTTCATATAACCCTAATCTATTTAAGCAACTACTAATCTGACAGTGTGCTACAAATTTCTCATGTGTATTTTAACTTTTTTTTTACATGTATAGAAAATGGACTCTAAAATATATACGGCTTCACTTGTGAATATATATTCTAACACTACAAATTATACAGGATAATTCATTACCATAAACAAATGGGTTTATTTTGGAACCCGATCTATAAAGGAACAACAAAATTTTACAAATGTTCCTACCCAATAAAATTATGACACGTGTTATCATTCCAGATTCTTTTATGTAACTCATTAAGGCTATATTAAGAATATATCAAATACAATTAAACCGAATGGTGATTCGTCATAAATTTAGTGGGTAGGAATAATTGTAGGTATAAAAGGTAAGAGGTAATTTAATTTCTTTTTTGGTAATGGTGTTGCTAAAGGATGTTGTGAGGCAGTTAATGGATATAGCAGTAATACGGATCCAAACTACATTAAGGGGATTTAAGACAACAATATTGTTAATCGACCCTCTAGGTAAACGTTATTTTTTCCTGTAATTTATCCTTATTAAATTAATATGGTAGTAGTTGGTTCGATTTTTTTTATACTTATAAACCAAGTATAATAACAATAATACCTAAGCAATGTTGATTAGTTATGTGTATTAGTTTGATGATTAATCAACAAAAGACCTCGCAACGGGACCTTATCAAATATGTATGTTATTTACATTACTTACTTTGATAATGATATATTTTTTTTTATCTATACCGAACATCATGATCACAACACTGCAACATCATGGGAACTAAACCTCAAGGGCAAAATTGTCAACTCTAATTTTTGAACCAATCATAACATTGTAATTCTAATTTATTTCTTAATTGAAAATTATATATATTCATAAAAAGTATTATACGTTACTTTTTTATGTAGATTCAAAATATAAATCAAAATCTTGTTGATTTTCTGGTTTTTGTATTAATCCCTTTTTGAATGGCCCCCATGAGGGTTGATATAGTCTCGGAATGAAGATGAATGATTCTAAATGGAACACATAATACTTAATTTCCATGAAACTATAACCTCACTAAAAATCATATTAAAGATGAAGAATTATAACAAACCACCCCAAAGTAGACTTGCAAGTCTTGGCAATTTGTATTTATTATCTCTATATTTTCCAATTTTGTGATATTTTCAAAGACTTCAATGTGATGTTGACCAAAACCATTATTGAATAGAAACAAATAAGAATACGAACGCAAACAATAAATTGACTCCAATTTAACAAAATATATTTCAAGAATTGAGTATTCCCATTCCATTATTAAACAATTTATATTTAGGTCCAAATAGCAAGTAAAGGAAAAAAATCTAAAGACACATAAAAATAAAATCAAACGAAAAAAATGTAAAAAAAATCTAAAAAAACATAAAAATAAACCCACAATTCAACGGAAAAGAAAAAAAAAAAGAAATCAAATGAAAAGAATATATCTAATTTATTATTTCAACTAAAAAATCTTAAATAAACACAAAAATAAACCCACAATTCAACGGAAAAAAATAAAATGAAACAAAATGAAAAAAACGTATCCAATCTATGTATCTTCCAAAAAAATCAAATCCTTATATAGTGTCTTCCTTCAATTTCAATTTCTTTTTTTTTTTAGCTTTTCTTATCTTTTTTATTCATGTGTTGCACTTTGAAAGTACAATGTCATAATGGCTTTTATACGTGGATGTGTTACTATGTTTGTGACAGTTTCTGATTGTGTCAGTATGAATTTGTCCAGGTGACTTTGTATGTGTGAGTAAATGTGATTGTGTCTTTGTGAATATGTTCATGTGACTATGTATGTTTGATTAATTAGTAAATACCTTGGTGTTATTGGGAATCCAAAAGACCATGAAAACCAAAAACCCCAATGAACCCAATCCATATATCTTCCAATTGTTAAAAACTAAGTTTTTTCTTTAAGTATGGTATCATGAATAAAAAATGATCTATTTTCGACACAATGTATTCGACATATATAAACACATATCCAACATACACAAAAGCCATGAACGCATTAAAGAAAACATTGTTCGTAAAAAAATCATTGAATTGAAACAAATGTTTAGTTATATTGACAATATATTGTGTCTTATTTTTAATATGACATGTTTCCTAAATCAAACTAATCGTTGAATTGAAACTAATCATTGTCCACCGAAATCGAACTAATTGCCGAAACAAACTATTTGCCACCCGCCGCTTTGCACGGGTAAACGACAAATATATATATATATATATATATATATATATATATATATATATATATATATATATATATATATATATATATATATATAATTTCAAATATATGTGGAAGGGCCAATGCGGCACTCTTTCATCTATATGGCTACCCCTTTCTTTGTTGTACATACTCACATACTCCATAACTTTTTATTGATCAAATTAAAAGCTACATCCATGATATTTTTTATAGTAAAGAAAAAAACGTGTTAGTTTAACTCTTTAATATATTGCATATCAATCTTATCCGGTAAAGCACTTCAAAATGGAATCAAACTCAGTTTCATCTCAAAAGTTTTATTCTTGTGATGCATGTTGTTTAAAAAATAAAAATATTAGCATCATTAAGATGACCTAGTGGTGATTATTTTATATGAAACACAGTAAAATAAAGTTTAACTTAGTTCGAATTTCAAAAAACTTCTTCAATCATGTGTTGACCTATCGTGCAAAAAAACATTCTCACCTCTACCACATATACGTGTTGAACAGGTTGATGTTTTATATGGGTGTCAATTTGTGGAAAAAAATGTTAAATTTGAGGTTGGCTTGAATCATAAAAAAGATATTGTTAAAGCTGACAATTGATCCATCTGTGCAAAATCTTTTTCCACAAATAGGTCAAGTGAGTATACTTGTCAGTTGTCCCTACACTCACGTTTAATCGAATGCCCATCGAACACTTTTGGTCCATCCTTAGTGGCTTAATTATGACGTACTCTTAGAAAATAATCTTATATAAATTTATCGATTAAATTGTGTTTATAACTCGGTTTATCCAAAATTTGATTAAGTAAAACATGATACATTTAAATTGAAAATATAACCTTAGGTGTACAGTTGATTATAATATTTAACAATGTTGTTGCATTCGCCAGATGGTTTTCGCTTAAATTTGATATATATTTGAAAAGTATAAACATTAATATGTGTGAAAATGGTATTCATATCCAAATTGATTATAAAAATGTATCCGCAAAATTGCTTCCTAATTGGGAGAGAAAGGTTGATTCCACAGTTCATTTTGTTTGCTGTTGTTTTAGTAGTACAAATGGAACAATTGTCACTAATTGGATTTTTTTTGATTATGTAACCTTATTTTGGCTATACTTTTATAATTTTTTTCTAGCTTTTATGGTTTTTAATATTATATGGCTGTTCAAAATAATATATGGTAATAAATACTCTAAAATTTTAATCCCAGTATACTAATAAAAAATTAATTTTTTTGGTTATGTTTCATCTTATTTGTCATCTTAATTAATATCATGTTACTTATCAACCTATTAATTTTCCATTTAAATTTTAAATTTTAATTATATTAAATTAATAACATTAGAATAAAAAATAAAAAAAATTAATACAGATTATAAGATAATATAATTTCACATATTTAGTGGAATCAACGATATAACTAAAAATAATCTCTTAATTAATAATTTAATTAAAATAATTAATTAATAGTTTTGATTAGTATGAAAATTTAATTAAGTTTGTAACCAAGGTTTTACATATTATAAATATAAATTAGTTTTAGAAGTAAATACATAATCTTTAGTAAATGCTATATTAATCAATTAAACTACAAAGATAAGTACTCACACCAATTTGATCGACTTTACACTTAATAAAAAAAAATAAAAGACAAAATAATATAAAAGAGTAAAATCCAAATCAACATTTGGTGACATGTAGAAAATTCTCTACGAGAATCAAAAGACCATATCGTGATTTTCAACGTCAACGTTTGAAAGCCACCATTGTGATCCCACTTGCATATAAAGTCACATGTAGAAATTATATAGTATTGCTGAATCATTAAAGCTATTATTTGTGTTACATTATTGTATTTTATATTTCTTGCATGAGCAAATAAATAATGTGGTGATTTTTCAATTTATATATTTGATAAAAAAGAGTGACATTATTAAAGGAAAATAAATATAAACATAAAATTGGTTAAAATAGCAAATTAGATGAAACACACCAATATAACGAATTAACGATCAATTAAAACATTATGCTGGTATTAGGGATTACTTCGTATTATTATAATAAACACATCTATATAATAAATCAAAATTCTTTGTGCAATACGACATGTCAATATTTCATTAGTTTTTATTTGTTATTTGGTAGTATTTTTAAAATAAATAATTGTCGTATAGTAATTTTTTGTTTTTCTACTTTGGATTTTTTTAACATGTGTCCTAAGACACATATAAAACATATTAGTTGAAGTATTAATTATAAGTAATATTACCATAATTAAATATGGTAAACATTAATTATATATAATATTCTTTATAATTAATGTATTTACATTTAATTATGATAATATTACATATAATTAATGAGATTGATCCGTACACAACAATTTTTCTCCATACATAACAATTAATGCTTTAAAATGTTGTATTGTACAACTATATAATACATGAATTGTTGTGTATGGCAAAAAACTGTTGTGTTCGAATCATTTCCCATAATTAATGTTTATCACATTCAATTATTGTAATATTTTTTATAATTAATACTTCAATTAATGTTTTTTACTAGTTTATAACCCGTGACAATCACGGTTATAAAATTATTAATCAATTATTTCAAATAAATTATTTTAAATAAATTACTGATCAAGAGATATTTTTTTAAGTTATATAATATTATAATCGTTGATTTGAATAAATACATGAAATTATATCATCTTATAATATATCTTAATTTAATTTTCTTTTTTATTATAATGTTATTAATTTAATCTAATTAGAGTGTGAAATTTAAAATTTGAAATCTGAAATGAAGAATCAATTATTAATTTAATGTAATTAGAGTGAAAAATTTAAAATTTGAAATAGATAATTTGTAACAACAGAAATTTTTAAGCAAATTTTTCATTTCAAAAGGAAGTATTTTCATCCCAAAACAAGTCATAAACATTCAACGTGTCATATCATAATACAAATCATATGAATCCCAAGATCATAAATCATCTATCAGTGTGTACAGATCACGCCGGCGCCTTCCCACGGTCCTCGCTAGTACCTGAAACACATACACAACAACTGTAAGCATAATCGCTTAGTGAGTTCCCCAAAATACAACTTACGCACATACGCCTTTCCAGGCCCTGACCTTCCGGTCCATGTGTCTCAGGGGACTTCCGTCCCTGCTGGGTAAACCTTCCGGTCCTACCCACGCCAACCCTTCGGTCCACACTACAATGCCTTCCCGCCCATAACATATTCGCCTTCCGGCCCATAACATAATGCCTTTCGGCCCACATTAAACATATCATACATAGCACATATAACAATTAACTTATCACATATAACACATATGTCTCATATCATATCCGACCTTCCGGTCACATAATCAAACCCTTCCGGGTACAATATAGTGAGAAGACTCACCTCGTGAATATCGATAGCTAGCAAATCCCGAAATCACTCGTGCTCGATCCTCCGAGCCACAATCTCCCTATAACATCATACATCTCTTATTAACACTTTTTATCTCTAAGGTTGACTATCCCTAAGAAGTCAACACAGGTCAACTCTGGTCAACGGTCAACGGTCAACTTTGACCGGACTCGGCGAGTGCACAAGGGCAACTCGGCGAGTCTAGACGTTTTCACCAACTATCTAGGATTCCCTTCTTACACGTCGAGTACTCCCCCTGACTCGACGAGTTCCACCTGGAAGAATCGCGGGGGCCACCCCGACTCAACTCGCCGAGTCTCAAGAACAACTCGGCGAGTCCCAGCTCGACTCAGTCCACCTGTCAACCCTCTCTAACTCACCCTGACTCACTGAGTCAACCTATGACTCGTCTGGACCACTCACTGAGCGAACTCAAGGCAATCTTCAAGCTACTCGCCGAGTCTGCTCATCGGACTCGGCGAGTCCATACCATGCAATCACTCAAACTCGCTTCTAAGGTCAGATCTGCTCCAACAATTCATAGATCTAGCCTTCCTAGACTGATTCATCACGTAAAGCCCCAAACTTGGTGTACATACAACCTCTAAATGTCCATATGAAGAATTATCAACAAATATCACAACTCAAGGTCATAACCTCCATTGTTCTTCATAAAGCTTGATGAATGAGGCTCTCTGGACCTCTATGGATCCAGATCCAAAGCCTCATCACTAGCAAGGGACTATTTGACCATCAAATCAACCCAACAAAGGCCACAAGAAGCCCTAAATCCAAATATACTTCACAAAACAGAAGATGAGCCGAAATCATACCTTTAGATCGATGATCTAAGCTTCAAATCCACAGAATAGCAACCTCCTTTGCTTCCTCTTGGCTAGGACTTCCCTCTTCTTTGCTAAACAACACACAAAGGTCAAGAAATGCTTCCTTTCTCTCTCTCAAATCGCTAAAGCACTCTAGGGTTTCTCTCTATGGACTGCTGGGTACAAATGACGGCCATAAGGCCCTTTAAATAGGTCCCAAACCCGAGAAATTAGGGTTTCATTAAACAGCCCGGACTCGCCGAGTCCATATCCTGGACTCGCCGAGTCCAGGCGAATCCCGCGTCCAGAATCGCGTCCCTACTCGGCGAGTCTGAGCTCCAACTCGCCGAGTCCCCTCTCAAAACACCAAAATCATAAACAATAAAGATACCTGGAAATTCGGGCTGTTACAATTCTCCCCCACTAGAATTAGACTTCGCCCTTGAAGTCTCGCTCTGAAAACAGCTCCGGATGCTGCTCCCGCATCTCGCGCTCCGGCTCCCAGGTCATCTCCGATCCCTTCCGGTGTTGCCACTGAACCAACACCAGAGGCACCTCCTTGTTCCTCAGAACCTTGATCTTCCGATCCCTGATGGCCACTGGCCTCTCGGCATAATTCAGGCTCGCATCCACCTGAATATCCTCTAATGGAGCCACTGCCGACTCATCGGCTATACACTTCCTGAATTGCGACACATGAAAAGTGTCGTGGATCTGCCCCAACTCTGCTGGCAACTCCAAACGATAGGCTACCCGGCCTACCCTCGCAATCACACGAAATGGCCCAATATACCGGGGCCCCAACTTGCCCCTCTTCCTGAATCGAATCACTCCTTTCCAAGGAGAGACCTTCAGGAGAACGAAGTCGCCGACCTGAAACTCAAGCTCGGACCAGCGTCTGTCTGCATAACTCTTCTGTCGGCTCTGGGCGGTCAATAATCTCTGTCTGACCTGCTGAATCTGCTCTGTCGTCTGAAGCACGATCTCTGTACTGCCCAACACTCTCTGCCCAACCTCTCCCCAACAAATGGGGGTCCGACACCTCCTACCATACAACAGCTCAAAGGGTGGCATACCAATGCTCGAATGATGGTTGTTGTTGTAGGAAAACTCTGCCAAGGGTAAATACGCATCCCAGCTACCCCCGCAATCTAATACACACGCTCGAACATGTCCTCAAGCGTCTGAATCGTTCGCTCGCTCTGGCCGTCTGTCTAGGGATGATACGCGGTACTAAAATGCAATCTAGTACCCAACTCCTCATGAAATTTCTTCCAGAATCTGGAAATGAAACGCACATCACGGTCCGAAACAATCGAGATCGGCACCCCATGCCGAGATACCACTTCCCTCACATATATCTCCGCCAACTTCTCCGCTGAAGAACTCTCACTGATGGCAAGGAAGTGAGCGCTCTTCGTCAACCTATCCACAATCACCCAAATTGCATCAACTCCTCTGGCAGTCCTCGACAATTTGGTGATGAAATCCATGGTGATCTGTTCCCACTTCCACTCGGGAACCTCCAATGGCTGCAACTTGCCATGCGGTCTCTGGTGCTCGGCCTTGACCCTACGGCAGGTCAAGCACCTCTCAACAAACCAGGCGACGTCCCTCTTCATACAGGGCCACCAATACTCTTTCCTCAAATCCAAATACATCTTCGTGGCCCCCGGATGGATCGAAAATTTCAACCGATGAGCCTCTTCCATCAAAGTAATACGGGTACCGCCCACAAACGGTACCCAAATCCGACCCTGAAAGGTCATAAGCCCTCGCCCATCCTTAACAAACTCCGAAACCAACCCAACGACCCGCTCCTTCTTCTGCATCTCCGGTTGCACAGCCTCGACCTGTGCCCCACAAATGGCATCCAGTACCGGTGCTATCACGGTCAATCTCAAACATACATCTCACAGTGGAGTGCTCTCCGCCCTGCGGCTCAACACATCGGCTACCACATTAGCCTTGCCTGGGTGGTACAGGATCTCACAATCATAATCCTTGACCACATCCAACCACCTCCTCTGTCGCATATTTAGGTTGGACTGATCCATCAAGTACTTCAAACTCTTATGGTCCGTGTATATCGTACACCGAACCCCATACAAGTAGTGACCCCAAATCTTGAGGGCGAAAGCTACTGCCCCCAACTCTAGATCATGCGTGGGATATCTCGTCTCATGAGGCTTCAGCTGCCTCGATGCATATGCTATCACATGTCCCCTCTGCATCAACACCGCACCCAGCCCCAAAATCGATGCATCACAATATACTACAAAATCATCCATCCCTTCCGGGAGAGCTAATACCGGGGCTTCGCACAACCTTTGGCGAAGTGTCTCAAAGGAGGTCTGCTGCTCGGGACCCCATGAGAATGCAACACCCTTCCGGGTCAATTTGGTGAGCGGCACTGCGATCTTGGAGAAATCCTTGATAAATCTCCGATAATACCCTGCCAACCCAAGGAAGCTCCTGATCTCAGATGGTGACTTCGGCACCTCCCAACTCATCACTACCTCAACCTTGGCCGGATCGACCAGAATCCATTCCTGGTTAACGAGATGTCCTAGGAATTGAACCTCCCGCAACCAGAAATCACACTTGGAGAACTTTGCATAAAGCTTCTCCGATCTCAAAACCCCAAGGACCTCCCTCAAATGCTCCTCATGCTGCTCTCTAGATCTCGAATACACCAGAATATCATCGATAAATACAATCACCGACCGATCCAACATCGGCCTGCATACCCTGTTCATGAGATCCATGAACACAGCAGGGGCATTGGTGAGCCCAAAAGGCATCACCACAAACTCATAATGCCCATATCGCGTCCTGAACGCTGTCTTTTGGACGTCCTCATCCCGCACTCTCACCTGATGATATCCCGACCTCAAATCGATCTTGGAAAACCAAGATGCTCCCTGCAACTGATCGAATAAATCGTCGATCCTCGGTAACGGGTAACGGTTCTTGACCGTCAGCTTGTTCAACTCCCGGTAATCAATGCACATCCGGTGTGAACCATCCTTCTTTTTGACGAACAGAATAGGTGCTCCCCACGGCGAGCTGCTCGGCCGAATGAATCCCTTCCCCAGCAAATCCTGAAGCTGCGAGGATAACTCTTGCATCTCTGGAGGTGCAAGGCGATAAGGCACCTTAGCGATAGGCGCGGCCCCCGGAACCAAATCAATACCAAACTCCACTTGCCTCACAGGAGGTACACCCGGCAACTCCTCGGGAAAAACATCTGGAAACTCACGCACCACCGAAACCTCCTCAACTGAACTCGGTCTCTCAGAAGCCACCCGCGTATCCATCACATACGCCACAAAACCCTTACAGCCCTGCTGTAGACACTACCTCGCCCTAGCGGCCGAACAAAAAGCTGATCCTGAACGTGTACCTTCGCCGTACACTGAAAGAACTCCCCCACTAGGGTCTCGTATGGTCACCAGCTGACGCTCACAGTCGATGACTGCACCAAATCGGCTCAACCAGTCCATGCCCACAATGACACAGACATCACCCATCGCAATAGGAATCAGATCAATCGGAAACTCAACCCCGAAAATCTCTAACACACATCTCTGGAGAACCTCCGTGGCACAAATCACTCTCTCATCTGCTATAGAAACTCTCAGAGGCCGACTCAACGGCTCACGTCTAACACCGATCTGCTGACTAAAGGCCAAAGATACGAAAGACCGACTCGCACCCGAGTCAAATAACACTAAAGCAGGTACAGAGTTCACAAGGAAAGTACCTACGCATATCATAGCATAAGCATAATATCTCAACATCAAAATAAATAAATGAAATAAAGCATACCTGCCACAACATCGGGCGCAGCGCGGACCTCCTCCGCAGTCAGCTGAAAGGCTCTCCCACGAGCCCTCGGGGCCTCGGCCTTCACTGGTCGAGTCTTAGTAGCCCTGGCAGCAGGTGCAGATCCCTGAAGAAGCTGAGGGCACTCGGCCTTCCGATGGCCGGTCTGGTTGCAATGAAAGCAAACCATAAACCCCTTGGGGCAATCCCTAGCGATGTGCCCCTCCTTGCCACACTTGTAGCAAGCACCAGACCGACATGTCCCCTCGTGACCCTTGCCGCACTTTCCGAAAGTGCGGCCCTTCGGACCTCCCGTCCTCGAATCGGCGGACTTAGTCCGCTTGGCTGCCGGCTGAGACTGAGCCGGCCGCCGATCCACCCGTTGAGACTCAGTCTCCTCCCTGGCCTGGGTCTCCAACTCAATCTCGCGCTTCCTGGCATTCGCCTGAAGCTCAGCAAAGGTATGATATGTGGAGTTCGACACGAACTCCCGGATATCCCTCCTCAACACACCCAAATACCGGCTCATCCGAGCCTGCTCTGTGGACACCTGCTCGGGGCAGAACATCGCCCTCTCATGAAACTTCCGCGTGATCACCGTAACCGAATCAGTACCCTGCTTGAGGGTCAAGAACTCCTGAACCAACCTTTCCCTCTCCACCGGCGGAACGTACTCGTCTCTGAACATAGAGGTAAACCTCTCCCACGTCACAGCTGAAATCTCTGCGAAAGTGAAGTTCGCCGTCACGAACTTCCACCAATCCTTTGCTCCCTGACGGAGCTGGTTCAAGGCGAACCGTACCCTCAGATGCTCCGGACATGAACAAGTGTAGAAGAATCCCTCGATATCAGCAATCCACCTCATAGCAGCGATCGGATCCTGCGTCCCGTCAAACTCAGGTGGCTTCGTGTTGCTGAACTCCAGAAACAGCAACGAGTCACCTCCCTGTGGCCTGGCAGCGGCCACAGCTGCGGTAGCTGCAGCGGCTGCAGCCTCAGTCAACGCGGCGTACCGCTCATCAAAGGTCTCCATCAAAGTGGTCTTAATAGACCCAAACATCTCCGGAATCTCGGCCCGGATCGCCGCAGCCACCTCCTCATGAATCATCTGACGAATCTCCTCGTCACTCACACTGCTCGTACTCGGTCTGTGGCGTGGTCCAACCATGATGCCTCTGAAATACAACATCGAACTTATCAGAGACTCTATCGAGCATAATCGTACTCGATAACGCAACCCTACTCAGTCTCCGATACCTAGGGATTCCTACTTGGGTTGCCCACTGACCCGGTGTCTTCGATAGTACGGGCCCAATACTACCGACCACACCACATCAGCATTCATCCCAAGTTCTCCTCCCCAAACCCCGGATCGTGAGTACTCTACTCTTGTTATGCACTAACTACCCGCTCGCTATCACAGCATCTCATAGCAACAGACTTCCCTAGAATAAGGCATCACAAATTAGGCCACTCTAGTCCTATCATGAATACCTAGTCTTCTATCATGCATAAGAATTCATATCATATCATATCTCTTAACACAACATTGTAAGAGTATTTTGGGGATCTTTACCGTTCGGGCGCTGGCTGATCGTACACACTGCTTCATTCTTGTTTACCACAAATACTTTATAAAGATTTTATGCCTTTATTTTAAAAGTTTTCCTCAAGTCCTCGGTTTGAGTTCAGTTACGCCCGAAGGTGTACCCGAATCCCTCAAACCAAGGCTCTGATACCAATTTGTAACAACGGAAATTTTTAAGCAAATTTTTCATTTCAAAAGGAAGTATTTTCATCCCAAAACAAGTCATAAACATTCAACGTGTCATATCATAATACAAATCATATGAATCCCAAGATCATAAATCATCTATCAGTGTGTACAGATCACGCCGGCGCCTTCCCACGGTCCTCGCTAGTACCTGAAACACATACACAACAACTGTAAGCATAATCGCTTAGTGAGTTCCCCAAAATACAACTTACGCACATACGCCTTTCCAGGCCCTGGCCTTCCGGTCCATGTGTCTCAGGGGACTTCCGTCCCTGCTGGGTAAACCTTCCGATCCTACCCACGCCAACCCTTCGGTCCACACTACAATGCCTTCCCGCCCATAACATATTCGCCTTCCGGCCCATAACATAATGCCTTCCAGCCCACATTAAACATATCATACATAGCACATATAACAATTAACTTATCACATATAACACATATGTCTCATATCATATCCGACCTTCCGGTCACATAATCAAACCCTTCCGGGTACAGTATAGTGAGAAGACTCACCTCGTGAATATCGATAGCTAGCAAATCCCGAAATCACTCGTGCTCGATCCTCCGAGCTGCAATCTCCCTATAACATCATACATCTCTTATTAACACTTTTTATCTCTAAGGTTGACTATCCCTAAGAAGTCAACACAGGTCAACTCTGGTCAACGGTCAACAGTCAACTTTGACCGGACTCGGCGAGTGCACAAGGGAAACTCGGCGAGTCTAGACGTTTTCACCAACTCTCTAGGATTCCCTTCTTACACGTCGAGTACTCCCCCTGACTCGACGAGTTCCACCTGGAAGAATCGCAGGGGCCACCCCGACTCAACTCGCCGAGTCTCAAGAACAACTCGGCGAGTCCCAGCTCGACTCAATCCACCTGTCAACCCTCTCTAACTCACCCTGACTCACTAAGTCAACCTATGACTCGTCTGGACCACTCACTGAGCGAACTCAAGGCAATCTTCAAGCTACTCGCCGAGTCTGCTCATCGGACTCGGCGAGTCCATACCATGCAATCACTCAAACTCACTTCTAAGGTCAGATCTGCTCCAACAATTCATAGATCTGGCCTTCCTAGACTGATTCATCATGTAAAGCCCCAAACTTGGTGTACATACAACCTCTAAATGTCCATATATGAAGAATTATCAACAAATATCACAACTCAAGGTCATAACCTCCATTGTTCTTCATAAAGCTTGATGAATGAGGCTCTCTGGACCTCTATGGATCCAGATCCAAAGCCTCATCACTAGCAAGGGACTATTTGACCATCAAATCAACCCAACAAAGGCCACAAGAAGCCCTAAATCCAAATATACTTCACAAAACAAAAGATCAGCCGAAATCATACCTTTAGATCGATGATCTAAGCTTCAAATCCACAGAATAGCAACCTCCTTTGCTTCCTCTTGGCTAGGACTTCCCTCTTCTTTGCTAAACAACACACAAAGGTCAAGAAATGCTTCCTTTCTCTCTCTCAAATCGCTAAAGCACTCTAGGGTTTCTCTCTATGGACTGCTGGGTACAAATGACGGCCATAAGGCCCTTTAAATAGGTCCCAAACCCGAGAAATTAGGGTTTCATTAAACAGCCCGGACTCGCCGAGTCCATATCCTGGACTCGCCGAGTCCAGGCGAATCCCGCGTCCAGAATCACGTCCCTACTCGGCGAGTCTGAGCTCCAAGTCGCCGAGTCCCCTCTCAAAACACCAAAATCATAAACAATACAGATACCTGGAAATTCGGGCTGTTACATAATTAATAGATTGACATGTGGCATTATAGGTGACATGATATTAATGAATATTTTTAATATTATGACACTTGTCAATAATAAAATAAACTTATTCATTTATTAGAATAGAAAGATTTCTTAAATGTAATAAATAAGATATTAAATTGCTATCAATATGTTTCTTCTTTTCATATTTTAAATCTTAATATTCAAGAAAAAATCAATAATAGTTTCAATCTTACATCTCGTAACAAGAATCCATTATATTATGAAATTCGAAATTGACATCTACTCTTTTATCTTTTTCAAAAAAAAAGACTCAATATTTTCTATACCGATTTAAAAGTTTTGTCTAAATGTGATTTTCCTAGCATCTTATTGATTTGAAATTAATATCTTTTTCAATATTTTCTAGTCTAAATGTGATTTCCTAGCATCTCATTGATTTGAAACTACCATATCTTTATTTTTTATAATAATGATTCCTTATAATAATAGATGCATCTAATTCATAACAACCACTAAATTTTTTTCTAACTTATGATAATTAATGACATAATTGACTTAATTGAAAAGTTTTGCCTATATAAAAATAATAAAATATTTTACTCATACTTCATTATAATTTCTTTTTATTTACTTACACATGATTTTCTTCTTTTTCATTTTTTTGTTATCTAAGTATATGGAAATTGAAAAGAATATATATATATATATATATATATATATATATATGTGTGCGTGTGTGTGTGTGTGTGTGTTTAAGCTTTTGGAATGTTTTGTGTTCGTTTTTGAAGGAAATAGGAGTATTGCATCATTCTATCCATCTCCAGAAGGTATAAAATTTCTACCTTGATGCCCATTCATGCTATATCTAGTTTGGTCTTGAGTTTATAAGCTTTTGTTTCCATAATATTGGTTTTTGTGAGTGTGGATTACTCTAAACCATTTGAGTGTCGGTTTCCTAATGTCTTTGAGTTGGAAGAATCATAAAAATAAGGGTTTGGAGACTCTAATCCTTTCAGCCATGAGTTCTTAAGCAAAAGATGAATTTATTGACTTAGGGTTTGGTTTGTTGCTCTTGATAGGCATGCAAATGGATAAAGTCAGAGACTCTATTAAGATGATCATTTAGATCAGAACTGAAAGATTGAAGAGTTAACCTTTTGTATTAATAGCTTAATAGAGTTTTTAGGCATCTCGGTGCTATGTTGAGCGTAGCTCTACGCTGAGCGTAGAGTAGTATGCTATGCTGAGTGTGGAGCAGTGTGTTATGCTGAGCATTACATCAGATCGTTGACTTTTGGACCAATTTAACTTTTGGCCAAATTATGATAGAATTAAGTGTTTAGCTAAGAACTAGTCTCGGTTTGGCATTTAGTAGCTTGTGTTATCTTTTCTGTTGCTGAGGTTTGTTGTGAGCTTTTGTTGGTTAGCTCAAGTGAGTTTTCTGTTCCTAGTCATGCACTTTTCTGAGTGTTGGACTCATATCAAGAACAAGGATCTCTGAATCGACTCTAGTTTTAACAGGAAAGATGTGGTATGTATAGTCAGTCGGAGCTTGAATAGGAGAATGGTTCCCAAAATACCCATGTTTATTTTCTGTGTGTGTTTATATATATATATATATATATATATATATATATGTGTGTGTGTGTGTGTGTGTGTATGTGTGTGTTGATATGGGAATTTTTGGAAATGCATTCTAGTGGATAGGCCAAGGATCTTTCAAGAATTGCATGTTAAAGTTGCCTGATATTTGAGACGCCTTATAGCCTATGTATTGCCGGGTAGATTATTGATTGTTTGATTGTTGATTTCTTTGTGCAATTTGAAACTAACGTTATTACTGTAGTTTTTTAGTGTATGCATCATGGCTAAACATAACTAAGATTTTATAACCCGATGAAGTTTGATTTAGCCTTATTTCCTATTCCTTGTCTGGTTGTAGGCTTAGGGTATAATCAATTATTCGACTATCTATCAAATCCAGTGTTATGTATGATTAGTATGCACGAGGCGACTACAGAGTCAGCGAAGGTTTCATGAGTTGGTGTGGTTGTTAGAATGTCAGCAAAAGCAAGGAACTGATAGCTGCTCTTGAGAGAATGATTATAGGATATATGCGTATCCTAGTTGCTTTGGGCCTAATAGCCTAAAAAATTCGTGGCAATTGTCCATGAAAAATACGAGTGGGTATGAAAGGTAGTATGCACTCCTACTATTAGAAGCACAAGACCCGTAGGTGTATCAAGGAAGTCATGAGTTCTGATGGATGAGTGATCGAATAGTGATGTGCTAGGGTATAATGTGAGTTTTCAAGCATGTTTTAATTTAATTTCACTATGGTGTAACACTAGGTAAAGTGTAACCCGTTCTCGTGTCGTCGGTATTTTATTTTGGATGAGGGTGAATTTGGTGCTTGTTCGAGCCTAAGTGGTCATAGCATTTTAGATTTGAAGGGTACATAGTTGTACAAGTTAGTTGTTATTAAGTTGTAAAGGAACTTGTTAGAAGTGGTCCCAATATGAGTTGTGGGAATCATGTAGGGAGCGAATGTGATGATCAACCCAAGGATTACAGCCTAAGGATGGGTGGTCGGCTAACAGTTGGGATGTCATTCTCTACGACAGGTTGTGTTTTTTCATCCTCCCATGTTTGAGGGAGAAGAGATCGGAGGTGTGTCTGATATTAGATGGAAGAAAGGGAGGATGTTCTCCACACCAGTTTTTCCGCAAGGATGTATTGTTCGGTTCACAGTGAATCTTTTCTATCTTATAGAAAGGGAATATTCAAGACTCAACTGTTTTTTTTGGTTCGGTGGCCAAGGTGAAATCCATGTCAGAAGTCAGATGTGTGACATAGTGTTGAGATGATAGGGTGTATCCGAGGAGGCATGAGATGGTCCTGAGTCGGAAATGAAATAATATGTTGAGTTTGTCAGAGCTATTATTGAATAACCTGCAAGGGGTTCTTAAGTTTCATAGGAGGATAAGGTTGTGGGTAAATTCTACAAATACAAGTTTCGGTCGCATGAAGTTCAATTCATAAAGTGCCTCATCAATCCAATGGTATTATGATCGATTTTGCTAAGATTAAAGTGGCGAAGCTGGGGGGGGGGGGGAGTTTCTGAGGTCTCCATCTAGGATTCAGAGTTTCCTTTAGATTTGTTGATTATTAGTTGAAGGATCATCTTGTGTTATTCTATGGATTCCGAAGCTCAAGGTTAGCATTTTTCTAGTTGAGTCGGTCTTAGGATTTGATGTCATAGTTGACAGTCGATGACGGTTTGAGGTATAAGTAGGGGAGAATTGGGTGTTTTGCTTGGAGGATCATCGTCCGGTTTGATTTTTATGGTTTCAACAAAAGAGTTAGAGAATCTATGACTCAGATACGCTAGATTTTGGTCCAGGTTTAATGCTGCATAAGAGAAGGATAGTTGGCGACCATCATAGTGCTCGTGGTTAGGAAGTTTTTCGTTGTGTTTCGCAATGATCCGTCGCAGTCCTCCATGGTCATGGGAAATTTAATAATTTATCAAATTTTGAGTATAGAGAAAGTTTCTGTTAGGTTTATGTCTTCATCAACACATATGTTTTCTCTTAGCAGAGTGGTATGCCGTAAAGAATTCTTTGTGTTCAGTAGATTCTTCTGGAAATGCTAAGGATCTTGAGGAAGGAGCGTTTGAGTCATGCAGGTTGTGTACTGGATAAAGTGAACATGGTTAGTTTGTAGTATGGTTAGTTATCCTTGGTTGAGATGGGAAATTGTTGATCTGTCTATAGGCTTCAATGTTCGATAAGAGTATTTTTTGCATGGGCTTTGTTCAGTATGCATGGATCATTGGGTTTAGTTATCGATGCTTTTCCACTTGATTTGGTTATTCTATCCCTTATCAGCATCTGGTAGTCGTTCAAGGGCCTCCAAGTAGTAATAGTCGAAGGTGCGGTTAATGCGTCGACCCTTAATCACAGTCTTGTTGGTGGTATTGTTGGATTAGATGTCTAAGTCCATAACTATTATTGGTATGTACTTGACCCGAGAGTAGCATTATCCATTTGGGTTGCATATCATCAGGACAATTGTTAGGATAGACTCTTGAAAGAATGTGATGTTAAGTTCTAATATATTAATATGAAATCATATGTTCTAATTAGTATTGATCAAGAGTTAATTTGTAATTAATTTAGTGATTAAAAGAGACTAATCTATGAGGACTAATTATGGTAATTAGTTATATTTATATGTGTTGGGCTTATGATCAATGTTGTACCAACTTTGTGTATGTATACATAAAGAGTTGGGCCACATAAACCATGGATCATAAACCCATAGGTATGGGTTTGGGTTAACCCATGACCTTTGGAATTCCACATATAAATATGTTACTTCATATCCAAAATCAAACTAATGTATTCTTGGAGGATATGGATGGTTTTGGTGTGTATGAATTCTCTCTCAAGTTTCATCCTTTGTCCATGATGTGTTGTGACTTCATTTGAGGCTTCCACACTATTGGGGCTAAGCTCTTAAGACCAAATACATCAAGACTTCAAGCTACATTAAAGGTATGTTACTCTGACTAGTATCTTATTTGGTACATGACAATTGCATGCTAGTTATAAGATTAATGCCTTGGAAACCATTTGCATGTATAATTTGTGAAAACATAGATCCAAGGTATTTAGGGTTGTATGTGCACCGTGGGATGTTGTAGTATACAAAAACCCATCAGTGGTATCAGAGCCTCGGCTTTGTTTTCAATTATACTTGATGCTGCTTGCTGAAAAAGGCTGAAAAAATCGAATTTTTGCTGTCTGGACAAGTGACTCGACGAGTCTGTTGAGGGACTCTAAGAGTCCATGTGTAAACTCATCCAAATTGTCGAGTTGGTTCTTGCACTCGACGAGTTGGAGCCCCTGAAAGCATATATTCGAGTTTTTTTTTTGGCCTGGTTTGGATTAGAATCATTACCACAAAATGTTTTTATTCATAAAATTTGATTTTGTTGTTATGGTAATGTTGAGTCTCTTCCAATTGTTAGATAATTTTCATAATTTCATGATTTGTACTAGTTTATATGTTCATGCTAATTTCTTGAAGATTGATGATATGAATTATCTTGTTCTTATGAGTTAGTTTAGATTAATAGAAAAATTATGCGATAATTTGTTTTCGATCCAAATTGATCTAAAAGTTGTTCATAAAATGTGTTTTTGTCACTTGTACTAATGTTATATGAAAAGTCTCATTTATGATTTTTAAAACTCATAAGATTTCCATAAGTTATGAAAATGAAGAGTCTCATTTTTAAATGCTTTAAAGTCTTCCATAACTTGTCCTCAAGTTATGGAACTTGAAGAGTTTTTGATTAAAACTACTTTAAAGTCATAGGTTATGGAAACCAAAGGTTTTTGAATTAATCAAAACTTGCCCTCAAGTTTTGGAATTTGTAACCCCCCCATGAATACTTTAATTCCAAGTTAAACCCTTAGAATTTTAAAAGTTTAAAATTCGACCCTTATACTATTATAATATTATAGGTTTAATATTTATATGTAATGAGAGGAGGTCAGTTTTACCGTTAGTAGGCCTCATTCATGAAGCCGGTCTATAAGGGGGGAGGGGTATAAGGTTACTGCCTATAAAATGGCTATTTATTAGGAGTCCACTCTCACCCACCGCTTCCTTGACTGGTGGAGGGTCGTTAGCCGAACTGGTTTGACAGGATGTTAATTCTCCTTTCATTAAAAGTATAATGATAAATATAAAGTAACTAAACCTTATTAAATTCCCAATCTTAGTTACTTTAGGAAAATGTGAATTTGGTGCTAACCCATGAAATTACACTTTATACCTTACCAAGTCGTTGGTGGAGCGTGTGTGGGTAACCGACACACTAACATGGACTAGTAAGAGTGGAAAAGGGCAACTTAATGTTTATCATAGATTGGTGGAGTGCGTGTGGGTAACCGACACATCGATTAGGTGATAAAAAAATAAGGGTACCAAGTTAATTTGCATGGTTATTCACACCTTGTTTCTGACCCTCGGCATCCTAGTCACAAACTTGAGAGGGAACAATTGAGATTTAAACAGGACATTGAAAATTTCAATGAATCTCAAAGGATCTAGGAGTTTCAATCCACTTAAGAGCTAAAATTCTTTTTCGTTTTTCGTGGTGGAAATTGGTAAATCGTCATTTACCTACCTTTAAATATTTATAGCTTTGATTACGACATCCCTCTTCCAAGTTATAAAATATTGTGTTGGCTCCTAGCCTTTTTTATTTCATATTGGGTGTTATACTAAGGACTTAAATCAACTAATTTGAATTTATCCCATTGTAGATGTCTAGTTTAGACAACTATGATCTTGCCAAATCTCTTGAAACAAGTTTACCTAATCAAGATGATGTCGCATGGTTGGATCATGGAAATTATACTTCACTTCCTCCACCTCCTCCAATTATTCTCCTTAACCCACAAGTTCAAGGTCACTCAAGCCCTATTGGCAAGCAAAGTCTGTGTGTGCTCACATCTTGGAGATGAAGTCATATATGTAGACAGGCCGGGAGAGTTGGGTGTCAAAGTCTTGAGGAAGTTGGTTATTGACTAGGTTCTTCAATCACTTCCTAAGTCACATAGTGAGTTCCTTTAGGACTACTATATGACAGACCATGACATGACCCTTAATGATCTTACCTATTTGCTTGCTGCTGCTGAATCAACAATAATTTGGAGCACTGGTAAAGTAAATTTGATTGGAAGATCAACTTCCCAAACTTCCATGGACATTGACAATGGTAACATAGGAAATCCTGAAAATCTTTCTCTTCCCAATGGAAAGGGATCGACCATAGTCAACTTGATTGACCAAATGGTAAAGAGAAAGGCTAAGTCTGAGATAGTCCCGTGTACCATTCCCAAAGAGTCCATATGTTACTATTGCCAAAAGAAGGGGCATTGGTTGTGAAGCTGCCATATTTACCTGAGAGATCACAAGGATGATAAAGTCAGAATGTATGACTCTACTTCAGTTAAGTCCACTATCTAACTCTATTAAGTTCCTATTTGAGATTCTTATTACATGATGTGACTAGGTCACATTTTGATCTTTTGTAGAATCGAAGAAAGGAAGCTTAAAGGAAGAGTAAGCTAATTCTGATCGTGAAGATCAAAATTTTGAGCTGCTACTTAAGAGTTATGATAGATTGCTTAGATATAGATAACAACATAGTTTTCATATGCATTTGCATTGTAAGGATAAGTTTTTCTGCAAGTTTTAAAATAAAGAGAAAAGTTTTGATTTTATTTATTTTAAGTATCCTTACAATGGCACTTGTGAAAAGTTGTTGTTTATATGATTCCATTGATAAAAATATTGGAAAATGGATTTGATTCTTTCGTTTGTGGTAGTGTCATAATTTACCAAATAAGGAAAGATTCTCATCACCCAAGTTTCAGTTGGATAGAAACTTAGAATCGTGCAGCTTGTATTGTATGATGAATGAGAAATTTTTCATCTTTTGGAAAATTAAGACTAATTCCTTGTTCACATGTTCGCGTGAGCCAAGTGAAGGGTTATAGGATCGGGTACACTTGAGTGTGCGCTGGTCAGGTCCACCACAGACAACAATAAGACTATTCGTCATGATTTACCAAAGTTTAGTAAATATGGTTATACTTACAAGTTTAAGTATAATTCTTAAACATTGGAAAAGTTTCAATGTATGGCAGAACGAATGAGAATAATCAAATTAAGCAGAAAGATAAGAGTTTCTCCAATCTGAAAAGATTGGAGCGTACTTGAGTATATTGTTATATATTATCTTAGTGATTATGAAAGCATATCACAATTGATTCTCTAAAGACATCTTAGTGTGTTTGTTTGACTAAGAAGAGGAATCATGAATTGTAGAATTGGTTAAATTAAAAGATAAATCATACTTCGTTCCAAAATTGAGTATTAGAGTGATACTCCAAGATTGTAACTTGAGTGACATAATCTTAAGAAGGTTTATAACACTTGTGAAATGTAGAGTAAAATGTTTTTTACTCTTATAAATTTGAAATTGGTAAGTTGTGATGTTTTTGGATAAAACAAAGATCAACTAAGACCAATTAGGTGAAGTGTTTAGCTTGATAAGAATCCACACTAACTCTTGAATATTTATTTTGTCAAGGAATGGTTCTTGACAAGATAATCTTATATGTCAAGAGGTTAGTGGGAGTCTTAAAGATCTTGAAAAAGTTTCTAGAACTAGTCGAGAACAAAACCTATTGTTTATCACTAGCACACGACTTGAGGTTTGTAACCTATCACGTTGACACATTATTATTTCTGTGCCCATTCCAGTTAAAGTTGTCTATGCATGTGGGTTCTATGAGTTTTCAGTTGTTTGCATAACTACTTGGAAGCAATAGTAGGCCCTTGTGCTTCCAAGTGGCAAGAAGTTGAGATTGAACAAGTTCAGTCCATATGAGTTTGGATTTGTCAGTAACCTCCTCTTGTGGTTATGACAAATTCACATAGATAGGAACACATACACCATAAAATCTAAGTATCATAAGGTTTCTCTCCGATTCATGTAAAATGATGGTGAGAAAACGTTTTCACTAAGTAGATTTTAAGTAGATAGCAATTGTGATATTTGCATTCTCAAAGTCGTTAGTGGAGCGTGTGTGGTTAATTGGCACACTAACATGGACTTGTGAGAAATGGAAAAGGTCTAAACAATTGAGACTATGATTACGACATCCCTTTTCATAGTTCTAAAAATTGTTTAGACACACATGTGAGCTATCTAAGAAAAGGTGTATGATTTTGATAAAGTCTTATCAAAGCATCTCATACAGAAATCTGAACTTTGGTAAGAAAGTCAATAAAATATTGATTTGTAGAAGTCCAGATGATTTCTGGATACATTTCAAGGCTACTAGGAGCATAAGTGTTATGCTAATAATTATCATGTTAGTGGGAGCATGATTATTATGTTAGCTGTTGCAAGTTAGAAATGTTAATTATAGAAGACAAAAGTTTCAATTAGGAAAAGCTGTTTAGCTATAATTAAGGAGAGGAAATTATACCTCATTCTAATTCTAAAAGCTTAGATTGTGAGTTTTTAATCAAATTTAGTCATAATTACATTATTTGCATTCTAAAATTCAATTATGATTACGACATCCCTTTTCATAATCCGAATTATGAGAACATGGAAAATAGAAATAGAAATATTATAGAAAAAGACTGGTCTAGTATCATATCTTTATGTGAGACATCATGAATCATGTCCCATATTCTTTAGATATAGGATCGATTACATGGGATGTAATATTCATCTGCTCTAAATTTTTCCAAATGCCTAGGTCATTGGAAAAGTACTAGAACTGGATATGACTAAAATGATTAAGCAATTGTCGAGGACAATCTGAGGTTTACTAAAGATTGGTTGCTCATGGACAGTTGGAAGTATATTGTTAATTTTGGAAGCACCATATTGGCATATTCTGAAAGGAGGCAAATCTTGTTCAGAAGTGATAGGCAAAATGGAATATGGGAATGTTTCCATAGGTGGAAGTTATTCATTAAATATGTGTAAGATTAGAAAACTTAAAGTAGGAAGGATGTTCAAAGGAATGTACTTTGAATGTGATACTTCATTACCATGGAATTGATCTCTATTGGAATACTTTGTAATGTCTATTGACATGTCTTTGTGACTTTGTGCATAGTCAATACAAGAGGATCAATGCATATAAGTTTAGAATTTAACATATTTCGGTAAATGGCAGGAATTTGGAATTCTTACATTTGCGGTAAAAATTTGGGATTGTGAAATGAGCATCATTGGAATCATGTTCAATTGGTCTATTTCAAAAAGGATCATAGACAAACATAGTGTGCATACTTGGAGTATGGCACAACTATTGTTTGGACAAACATAGTGTGCATGCTTGGAGCATGGCATAACTATTGTTTTAATTCAAGTATAAGGTTGATAATTCGAAATATTATACAATGAATAATGTGTAATCAATATGGTGATAAATAAAAGGTGTTTTATTTATATTCATAAGTTCTAAGACCATATTGGATTCGATTATTCTTGTGTTTCACTTTGCATGTTTTGACTTCCCGAATAACTAGGTTATTCAAACTCTCCACAGTCAATCATACTTTAGAAGTAGGTATGAATCAAGACTTTGATGAATTGGGTTTGTAGATGTCTAAAGTGTTTAAACCCACTTCATGGATTAAACCCACGCTCATTGCTCAGTTCATGGATTTTATCACGAGTGATCATGAGATGATAATATCTTATATTATTCAAACAGAGACATGTGAGTTGTAGTTACGCGTCGGTTTCACATTGACATATGTAAACGCAACCAGTAACTTGGTTGTTATAAAACATATCATTGTGTGTAATTTTATGATTAAGTACAAGCGGGCATTTGGGTCGAAGTTTATCCATTCCTTTTACCCTTGGAGGGATAAAAGCGATATATGTGGGCCCCTCGATGATTTAGTGATGACAAACGTAAGTGCTCGGCTGGGCCTGGACTGATTTGAAGTTGTTCAATTAGTCAGTCGTCATAAATCGGAAATCGAGAAACAACAAGTGGAGAGAAAGAATGATTTTAATCCATGTCTCATTCCATATGATATTTAGAATGGAGGAATATATGATCCCTTATCTAATGGACATGTCATTGACTAGGTCAGAGTTCGACAGCGACTTTTAAGAGATACGATTGCTAGTTGGGTTTTGGAGTCACAATTGCAATTATAGTTTTAGACTTATCCAAGTGGGAGAATATTATATTAGATGTCTAAGCCCATAAATATTATTGTTATGTACTTGAACCAAGAGTAGTATGGTCCATTTGGGTTGCATATCATCAGGACACTTTGTTAGGATAGAATCTTGAGTGAAGGTGGTGTATGATTTATTAATATATTCTAATTTCTAATATATCAATATGAAAACATATGTTTTAATTAAGAATTAATTTAGTAATCAAAAGAGACTAATCTATGGGGACAAATTATGGTAATTAGTTATATTTATATGTGTTGGGCTTATGATCCATGTTGGACCAACTTTGTGTATGGATACATAAAGAGTTGGGCCACATGAACCATGGATCATAAAGCCATGGGTATGGGTTTGGGTTAACTCATGACCTTTGGAATTCCACTTATAAATATGTTACTTCATAGCCAAAATAACACTAATGTATTCTTGGAGGATATGGACGGTTTTAGTGTGTATGAATTCTCTCTTAAGTTTCATCCTTTGTCCATGATGTGTTGTGACTTCATTTGAGGCTTCCACACTATTGGGGCTAAGATCTTATGTCCAAATAAATCAAGACTTGAAGCTACATAAAAGGTATGTTACTCTAAGTAGTATCTTATTTGGTATATGATAATTTCATGCTAGTTATAGGATTAATGCCTTGTAAACCATTTGCATGTATAATTTTTGAAAACACACATCCAAGGTATTTAGGGTTGTATGTGCACCATAGGATGTTGTAGTATACAAAAACCCATCAGGAATAAGAAGATTTTGGGTTGTGTGTACTCTTGCTGGTTTGGTTGAGGAACAGTGAGTCCATCAGGCTCGATTTGGCAATTGTCTTGGTAGTGGAAGTTCGAATGCTGCAACGTTTAGGTAATCTCTAGGTGTGATCTCGAGTCTACACATGGTCTAATTCTAGCATGTCGTGTTGACAAGGATGGTATTTGGATTGATTTGATCAAGGCTCTAGCAACAATATGGATAATTTTGGAATTCTTCTCCGAATTCGGAAATTCTATTAGTTTAATTGGACATTGGTGGATCTATACATCTTCATTTAAGGGTGGGATATTGTTTTGGTTATTAGAAGAATATTTTAGTTAGCGGTTGAGGTTCTTCGTTTCGCTAGATCTGATGGTACTTCACGCTTTCGGTAAGGATATGTTAAAGAAGGAGCACATCTGGCTTGAGGAGCCTTATGTTTCCCTCTGGGAAGTGTGAGTTATTGGCAGTCTAACAAATAATTGTCGTGTGGAGTGTAGGGAGTATTGAGTGTGATTGTCTAAGCCCAGTCGGTTTGACCTTATGGAATAATTCTTATTTGACTTACTGTTTTTGTGTTAGGGTAAGCATTTAATAGTTTATCTTATTCCTTAGTTGCATGTGAGGACGTTTTGTCTGATAATGAATCGGTAACAGTTTAGACTATGGTATGATTGTGTGTTATAGAATGTTATGGCTCATGAGGTTGCTGGTAAGTGTAAATACCATGTTGAATGGGTTCCTATAGGTTAGTGGGATGATGGTCATGCTCATATAGATACACCGGATGCTGGTTAGGAGTCTTCATGTCTGTGGTTGGGTGATGGCAAGATTGACGAGGAACCATGAGCTTCTCATACCAATGGTTGGGTGATGTCATGACATAATGTGAACCATTGTGGATTTCACTTGTTGAAAGAAAAACTTTGAGACACACTTGAACAAACGTTAGAACAAGTATATTGCGGAATAGTTAATCTCGAAGGATCTAAAAGCTCAGCAATAATATTTAGAGTTAGATGGTTAGAGAGTTAGTTGTGGAAAAGTAAAGTAATGGAAATGACAACAATTGTTATATCAAGTATACACATAAGTTGATTTATAACGAGGAATGGATTCAAGCCAAGTTAATAAGTAAGATCAAGCTTAGTGATTAAGTCACAAAAGACTTACTCCGAAGAGAGATTGTAATCGGTTATGTGAGAGTAAGAAGTGTGAGTAAGAGATATAGAAAAGATAACTTCAGAGATGTGTATTTAGACTAATAGATGCATCTGAATACAAGAGAATGAGCTCTATTTATAGAGACTCAAGGAGTTACATTAGATTCACTCTCTAAGAGTAGCCATGCAAGGCATACTGGGCAATAGAGAGGATTATAGTAAGACAAAATGAACTAAGTAACAAAGAGTGGCTACGGTAGGTAGAGACTCCGAATGCGGTTGATGATGAAGGAGCTTGACTACGGGTGCTTGTCGGCTGCAGTAGCTGAAGTTCAAGAGGATCACTTTTTATGATTCAACAATTTCCCCCTAAGTGACCTCTTTAACTTTTGTTCAGTTATCAAGTTTAAGAAACTTGATCAGGATCCACCAAAACTTCCTGATATTTTCCTACCAAATGATTCTCCTTAAAATCTCGAACTTGACTTATGCAGTAGTGTGCTTCGATTTTTCAATTGCGTTTCGGCGGATATCAAGTTGCTTCCTGGTGAGGCGATGCATGGCGGTCATAGGAAAGAAGTATTTGACATTATCGATATTCATTTTGAAAATGACTCCGAGTTCAGGGAAGTTGGTTGCACCTAAGGATTTTTCTTCATAGCCTTCGGTAGGCATTGGTGCAGGGTCGAGTGGTGGCAGATCAAATTCTTGGCAATGGTGGGATAGATGTCTGCGTCGATTTTAGCAAAATCACAGACCGTTTCCTTCAAAAAAGTATTAGCCCTTTTGTAACAACCGAAAAGTACAACCAATTTTCAATTTTTCAAAAACATCTCGATTCCATTAAATCTTTACAAAAAGGTTTTCAATACAAAACATTTAACGTGTTCCCAGAATCACAATACTACAAAATCATGAGAAGCGGTACGATCACGCCTTCGCCTTGCCACAGTCTCCTGAAGAACCTGAAAAACATGAAACCACAACTGTAAGCCCGAAAGCTTAGTGAGATATCCCCAAAATACAAACCACAAATACCATACACGCATAACATGCCATAACATATCCGATCACAGAACAACCATGCACTACGGGTCTACTGTGTGACTCGTCCGCCGCACCGGCCTACAGTCCACCTGGTCCACCCTCTGAGTCTATCCACATACATCGAGTCTACAGTGTGATTGGTCTGCCCGCTCCTGGGCCTTCAATCCACCTGGTCCACTCTCTGAGTCTACAGTATGACTGGTCCGCCCGCACCGGGCCTTCAGTCTATCTGGTCCACTCTCCGAGCCTTCGGCACGTCTAGTCCGCCCTTTCGGGCCTACAGCCTATCCGAACCGCTCGCTGGGCCTTCGGGACAACCGGTCCGCCCTGGGTATCTTGGCCTACAGCACACAGTAGGACCCGCCTCAACCCAACTCCAGTCCAAACAACCATGTGCACATATACATACAATCATATAGCAACTCACAGTCAACAAGCAGATCAAATAGATTACATTGCATATCATCATCCTAACCAGGATACCGACCTAACAGGTCACTAGCATAGCATCTCCTATCTCTCAGGGTACCGTTCTCAAACAGGTCTCTATATACCATCCTAGCTCTCGGGATGCAAACATAACACAACAATCAACATAATAACAACTACCCGGATCTCAATCCGATAAGGGTCGGCCTTGGTGCCTTAGACCCTGTTGATATAGTGAGGATAACTCACCTCGAAACTGCCGACTGAACAGATAACCCGAACTGCTCCGATCACTGATACGATCTCCACCACGGGACAACCGCCAATGCACTGAACTCAAAACAACAATCAACAATTACCAAAATGCCCCTGGAAACCACTGGTCAACCCTTGGTCAAAGACAAGGTCAAAGTCAACCCCTGACTGACTCTACTCGCCGAGTCAACCCGATGACTCGCCGAGTCCCCATACTCAGAACTTCCCTCAATCCGCGACCTAACTCGCCGAGTCACCCCGAGACTCGTCGAGTTCAACAATTCTGAGTCCACTCGCACACAACTCACCGAGTCATCCCTTGACTCACCGATTCTCGACTCGACCAGAAAATATTGGGACTCTTCGACAAGACTCGCCGAGCCCAAGAACAGACTCACCGAGTCTAAGGCTATCTTCAAACTACTCGCCGAGTTGTTCATACAACTCGCCGAGTTCCAGGCAATCTTCATCCTACTCGCCGAGTTGTTCATACAACTCGCCGAGTTCCAGGCCATCTTCAAGAAACTCGTCGAGTCCACCCAATGACTCGCCGAGTACCACCGGTCTGAATCCATACAGAAGCACTCCAGACCATGCAATTGCTCCAAAACATAGATCTAGCCTCCTACAACTCATCCATCACGTAAAGTGGCAAACTTTACGTGAATCCAAAGAGATCTAGGCCATTTGCACATTGGGCTAGGGTTTGTGACATGATGGCTCCACTAAACACTCCAACACAGGGACTTTCATGCTCTCTTATCCTTCTCCATTCCAGATCTGAGGTAGCAACCTCAGATCTATCCTCTAGACTCCAATTACATCCAAAGACAAGCTCCCCACAAACCCCAAAATGAAGAAACAACATGACAACAGCCCAAGAATGAGATATTACCTCCAAAGAACGTCCCAACTGCAATGAAATTCGAATCCAAGCAAAGCCCCTTGCTCTAAGCCTCTCCTTCTCTAGTATCTCTTCCACAATCACCTCTCCAAGATCCAATTTGCTCAACAATGGTGCTTCTCCATGATTTTAGGGTTTCTGGGACTCAAGGGGGAATAAAGAGGCTGAGAGAGGGCTGTCATGTTCTTTATATAGGGCTCAACCCCGAGAATTAGTGTTTTCTCCACTCAGCGCCTACTCGCCGAGTCCATCTCACTGACTCGCCGAGTCGGCTACTTAACACGCGACCCAGTCGCGACTCTACTCGCCGAGTCCACCCATGGACTCGCCGAGTCACTCTTTCCCAATTTACTCTTTTAGCCCTTCTACTCTACTCTTGATATTTCGGGATGTTACAATTCTCCCCCACTTAAATTAGGCTTCGCCCTCGAAGCCTACAACACTTCAATCCCCAAAGATACTCCCACAACGCGCCACCTGGTCTTAACCTGGCCAAGTCCCTCAAGGCATACCCATCGAAACTCAAACACACTTTCTTTTTCCTTACGGTGTCCTGATCACCATCTCGAGCCGGGCACCAGCTATACCCTCTGATAATCACACTCAATAACCGCGAATTACCCATGACGCATCACTGCCCCGAATCTCAACATTCACTCGACCCATAAGGTCTTAGAAAGCCATGAACCATCGGATCCCCGATCCGAATCCCACTCTATCCATTCCGCGATGACGGAAAGACCCATTCTCAATCTCAGAGCAACTCCCACGAGTTCTCCTCTTGCAATCACATACACATACTGAACTTGCTCCAGCACCCTCAGGTTGGGAAAACCCGATACACTAATGATATCCTCCAACATCCCCCAGGATGAACCACTAATACACATCCAATACCCTGATCAGAACCACACTGAGAGCCCAAGACTCTCTCCCTGCATCCCTTCCGAGTCTCTTGGCTCTATATCTGCGGAATTCCCTCCGTGATCTCAGCAAACATCCCAAACTGGATGAGGTTTTATTCCACTGCCTCAAACACGCTGCTCAATAACCATACTCGAATTACTCTATTCATAACTCTGCTCTGCCGCTTTCACTTCCGTGAACTTGCACTCCCTCTCGGAGTTACACACTTCTCTCACTTCCTTTTCCAAGGAATCCACTTGGCCATATAGCCACTTCAACAAGTGCCACGGTGCTCGCCCAACGCCATACCACCCTTTTTAGCGTATCCGCTATCCATCCAACACACATACTCTGACTCTCATCGTAGGGACTCTCAAGCCCCTACACTATCTCCACTAATCAAGATCACTACCCGGGGCCAGACCTTCTAACGCAATCACACTGCAACATACACAATCCATATCCTCGAACCGATCCAACAATACCTGCAGATTCTTCAGCATGACTGTACCGCCTCCTCTCGGAGTTACACACTTCTCTCACTTCCTTTTCCAAGGAATCCACTTGGCCATATAGCCACTTCAACAAGTGCCACGGTGCTCGCCCAACGCCATACCACCCTTTTTAGCATATCCGCTATCCATCCAACACACATACTCTGACTCTCATCGCAGGGACTCTCAAGCCCCTACACTATCTCCACTAATCAAGATCACTACCCGAGGCCAGACCTTCTAACGCAATCACACTGCAACATACACAATCCATATCCTCGAACCGATCCAACAATACCTGCAGAGTCTTCAGCATGACTGGACCGCCTCCCCAGGCCTTCAGCCAATTTCGACCACTCTCAGAACCTTCAGCCAATCTGGACCGCTCTCAGTGCCTTCAGTTTGGCTGGACCGTTCTCCGAGCCTTCGGCCTGACTGGTACGCCTACCGGCCTTCAGTCTATCCGGACCGCTCAACTAGCATTCAACATTCCGGGCTATCCCCCCGGAAATCCTCCCGTGCATACCGTTCTAGCCCGCTAGGGGTTCCGAACTCTAACTCCATCATACATACTCGATCCCGGCCTGCTCCCAGGCCCTCCACAATCAAATGCCCTAGGTCTGAATCCCGCCCTGCATGTCCGACACTTACTCCTATCAGCCTATACTCTGGGCTGACAGAACACTTGCTGCCTCCCAACAGCTAAGCCCTTTCCATTACTCATCGATCACCCGGAGAATTCTCCAATTCTCCCCCACTTGGGCACTAACTATCAACCACCGGTCGCCATCACCGACCTCCCAGAACGACTCTTCCACAAAGAAAACACTTACACGCAGACTGCTTCCCACAAGCATAAACAACCTCAACGAGATCTCACATCAACACCGATCATCCTGCTCGAAAGAACTCAATCTTCATCAACCACTCCTCAGAACGCAGATGCTACCTGGCCTGAAACCCAATGCCGGGTTGCCACTAATAACCCTCATGAATGATAACCAACGAAATTCCCAAAACCATAATCCATAACCAAAACCATAACCCGCAAAATGACGAATACCGCATTGAAAACCACGCAAAGATACCAGCACAAAACAATACACCACAGTAATCACAAGATAACAAGACATCAAGAAAGAAACATACCCGCAGATGCATCCGGCACTGCCCTGACCTCCTCTGCTACAAGCTGAAAAGCACGACCCTGAGCCCTTGGGGGCTCTGCTCCACCCTGACCTCCACCTGCGATCCTCAAGGTGGCCGGTGCTGGAGCCTGCACCGGTCTTGCAACAAGTTGTGGACAGTTGACCCTCAAATGCCCAACCTGATGACACTGATAGCAAATCCTCAAATCCCGAACTGGCGCTGACTGCCGACAATCCCTCGCATAGTGCCCCTCCTTTCCGCACTTGCGACATGCACCACCGGACCTACAAACTCCGGTGTGACCCCTCCCACACTTCCCACAAGTGTGGCTGCTCAGATCCCCCACTCTAACATCAACGGTCTTGGACCGTTTCGGCGCCGGATGCGACTGCACCGGAGCCTGCCTCAGCTCACGCAACTGCAACTCAATCTCTAACTCACGCCGCCTAGTGGCCTCCTGCAACTCCAACAATGTCTCGCACCTCTGCGCAGACACAAACTGCCTGATGTCCCTCTTGAGCATGCTCAGATATCGAGACATCTGAGCCTGCTCCGAAGCGAACTCTGGGCAAAACATCGCCCTTTCAGTGAACATCTTGGTGATCTCAGTCACCGACTTCGAATCCTGCTTCAGCTCAAGGAACTCCTGAGCCAATCTCTCCCTCTCAACCTGCGGAACATAACGAGTGATGAACATCTCTCGGAACTGATCCCATGATACCGCAGCCCTCTGCGCATCCGAATATGACCCCGTGGTCAATCTCCACCAATCCTTCGCCCCGAGCCTCAACAGGTTCAGAGCACACCTCACCCTCTGATCAGCAGGGCATGAACACGTGAAGAAACACCCCTCCACGTCTGATAACCACCTCATAGCAACAATCGGGTCCTGAACTCCATCGAATGTGGGAGGCTTCGTATTATCGAAGTCCCGATACTGAAAACCCTGACAAGCTCCTCCCCTGCCGCTGCTACAGCCGCTGTAGCTGCCGCGGCAGCCGTCTCAGTGAGAGCTGCATAACGCTCATCAAAATACTCAACCATGGCGGTCTTAATCGACCCAAACAGCTCTGGCAACTCAGCCCGGAACAACTCAACAATCTTATCACGCAGGATCTCACGAATCCTCGCCTCCAACTCGCTCGTGCTCATCTGACCGATAACCTCGGGCGGCACCGATCCGCCCAGAACTCTCTCTCCAGCTCCCGATCCTGATCCGGATCCACTCTCATCATGCCTCGGAACCACCATACTGAAAAACACCACACAAAATCTCAGACTCTTCCCACCATCCTGGGATCCAACTCTCTCTCCACCCAACCCTAGAGATCATGGTTTCCCTGATACGCGTATGGGTCCTGTGCTTTCAGTAATACGGGCCCATACTACCTTCCACACCTACCCATATTTGTATGAAGTACTACCACCACGCCCTAGAGAATCATGCATAGCAACGATCAACCCTCACCACTAGAGGAGCACTGAAAATATCCCATAAGGAACCCTAGGCTACAGGCATCACAAATCAGGCAACATATCATGAAATCCTGAAGATCCCTAGCGTATCACTAGCATGCTGTTCTATCAAAGCTCAAAAACACATAACATGCATGGTATTTTGGGGTTACTTACTGGCTCCGGCTGATCGTACCTCCGCGTCCTCCCTTACTCCTTTTGAAAACCATTTTAAATACTCTTTTGAAAACTCTCCTCGATTTGAGACTGGAGTTACACGAATGTTCCTCCAATTCACTCAAACCAAGGCTCTGATACCAACTTGTAACAACCGAAAAGTACAACCAATTTTAAATTTTTCAAAAACATCTCGATTCCATTAAATCTTTACAAAAAGGTTTTCAATACAAAACATTTAACGTGTTCCCAGAATCACAATACTACGAAATCATGAGAAGCGGTACGATCACGCCTTCGCCTTGCCACAGTCTCCTGAAGAACCTGAAAAACATGAAACCACAACTGTAAGCCTGAAAGCTTAGTGAGATATCCCCAAAATACCAACCACAAATACCATACACGCATAACATGCCATAACATATCCGATCACAGAACAGCCATGCACTACGGGTCTACTGTGTGACTGGTCCGCCGCACCGGCCTACAGTCCACCTGGTCCACCCTCTGAGTCTATCCACATACATCGAGTCTGCAGTGTGATTGGTCTGCTCGCTCCCGGGCCTTCAATCCACCTGGTCCACTCTCTGAGTCTACAATATGACTGGTCCGCCCGCACCGGGCCTTCAGTCTATCTGGTCCACTCTCCGAGCCTTCGGCACGTCTGGTCCGCCCTTTCGGGCCTACAACCTATCCGGACCGCTCGCTGGGCCTTCGGGACAACCGGTCCGCCCTGGGTATCTTGGCCTACAACACACAGCAGGACCCGCCTCAACCCAACTCCAGTCCAAACAACCATGTGCACATATACATACAATCATATAGCAACTCACAGTCAACAAGCAGATCAAACAGATCACATAGCATATCATCATCCTAACCAGGATACCGACCTAACAGGTCACTAGCATAGCATCTCCTATCTCTCAGGGTACCGTTCTCAAACAGGTCTCTATATACCATCCTAGCTCTCGGGATGCAAACATAACATAGCAATCAACATAATAACAACTACCCGGATCTCAATCCGATAAGGGCCGACCTTGGTGCCTTAGACCCTGTTGATATAGTGAGGATAACTCACCTCGAAACTGCCGACTGAACAGATAACCCGAACTGCTCCGATCACTGATACGATCTCCACCACGGGACAACCGCCAATGCACTGAACTCAAAACAACAATCAACAATTACCAAAATGCCCCTGGAAACAACTGGTCAACCCTTGGTCAAAGACAAGGTCAAAGTCAACCCCTGACTGACTCTACTCGCCGAGTCAACCCGATGACTCGCCGAGTCCCCATACTCAGAACTTCCCTCAATCCGCGACCTAACTCGCCGAGTCACCCCGAGACTCGTCGAGTTTAACAACTCTTAGTCCACTCGCACACAACTCACCGAGTCATCCCTTCACTCACCGATTCTCGACTCGACAAGAAAATATTAGGACTCTTCGACAAGACTCGCCGAGCCCAAGAACAGACTCGCCGAGTCTAAGGCTATCTTCAAACTACTCGCCGAGTTGTTCATACAACTCGCCGAGTTCCAGGCAATCTTCATCCTACTCGCCGAGTTGTTCATACAACTCGTCGAGTTCCAGGCCATCTTCAAGAAACTCGTCGAGTCCACCCAATGACTCGCCGAGTACCACCGGTCTGAATCCATACAGAAGCGCTCCAGGCCATGCAATTTCTCCAAAACATAGATCTAGCCTCCTACAACTCATCCATCACGTAAAGTGGCAAACTTTACGTGAATCCAAAGAGATCTAGGCCATTTGCACATTGGGCTAGGGTTTGTGACATGATGGCTCCACTAAAAACTCCAACACAAGGACTTTCATGCTCTCTTATCCTTCTCCATTCCAGATCTGAGGTAGCAACCTCAGATCTATCCTCTAGACTACAATTACATCCAAAGACAAGCTCCCCAAAAACCCCAAAATGAAGAAACAACATGAAAATAGCCCAAGAACGAGATATTACCTCCAAAGAATATCCCAACTGCAATGAAATTCGAATCCAAGCAAAGCCCCTTGCTCTAAGCCTCTCCTTCTCTAGAATCTCTTCCACAATCACCTCTCCAAGATCTAATTTGCTCAACAATGGTGCTTCTCCATGATTTTAGGGTTTCTGGGACTCAAGGGGGAATAAAGAGGCTAAGAGAGGGCTGTCATGTTCTTTATATAGGGCTCAACCCCGAGAATTAGGGTTTTCTCCACTCAGCGCCTACTCGCCGAGTCCATCTCACTGACTCGCCGAGTCGGCTACTTAACACGCGACCCAGTCGCGACTCTACTCGCCGAGTCCACCCATGGACTCGCCGAGTCACTCTTTCCTAATTTACTCTTTTAGCCCTTCTACTCTACTCTTGATATTTCAGGATGTTACACCTTTCAAGCGCAATCTTCATCTTCGGGTGCTTCACCGACTTGTTGTGGAACACCTTTGCAATGAGAAAGTCTTCTTCCGAATTCATATAGGGGAAGTTAGCTTGGGTGCGGACATAGTCGTGTTCCCTTCTAGTGAGGGTATACTGGATGAAGTCAGCCTTCTTGAACTGTTGGGTCAAAAATATGGTTTATACTTTACTTTTCTAGAAAAATGTATTTTTGTGTCTTGGACTGTAAACAACTTGCTGTTTACGGCCGTATACGTGTTTACGGCCGTAAACCCATTTACAACCCATGTTCACCAAGCCCATATTCCATAGTATATATATAGGTGTTAGGGTTGAGGAGTAGATTGATGAAACACAAGGAGTGTATGGCCAAGAGAGAAACTAGAGAGAAGTTTTATGTGTGTGAATATTTTGTATCCGGATCTTCATTCTAATCAATTCATACATAGATTCATCATATTCTTCTTCTTCTTCTTCTCTTCTATTTTATCTGACATCATCCGTTTGATTGGGATTCCGCACCATCAAACGGATCTGATTGATACACAAACAAATTAGGGACTTACAATTGGTATCAGAGCTTGGTTGTAACAGTCAATTTTGTCAGATTAGGGGCATTATTTGATTCTATTTTCAAAAGTGTTTTGCTTTTTTGGATAGATCTCTAAAAAATAAGGGGGGGTTTGTTCTTCGTGTTTTTCATAAAAAAAGGTTTTTGATTGAGTTTTGGAGCTTCAAAGTTGAAAAATCGGTGTTTTTGGTCGAAACCTGCGAGGGTGTGGCAGAGTTTGCTGCCGGCGGCTAGGGTTTCGGAGTTCACGGCCGGAGGTTCACGGTCCGGAGTTTGCGGCCCGAGGTTCACGGTCCCAGCTTGCGGCCTCGGAGTTTATGGCTGGTCCTCGTTGTTTGCGGTCCAGCAGTCTTGGTCTTCGCCTTGCACCTCGGTCCTCGTCATCGCTTCGCAGCAGCAACCCTTCGCATATAAAAAAATAGCAAGCAAAGGTGGAGGTGCCGGGGATCGAACACGGGTCTCCTCTCTACTAGTCCACGCGTCTCACCAAGTCTTCTAGGCTACATCTTGGTTTATCCCTTCCGATTTTAATTCATAAAGACTCCTTTTCGCACCCAATTTCGAATTTTGACACTTTTAACCGAAAAACTCAATTTCTTTTAATTTTAAATTCCTTTTTCATCCAAAATTAAAAAAAATAATTAAAAAAATAAAAATAATAATAATAATAAATAATAAATAAATTAAATTAAAATTAATAATTTTTAATTTTTGACTTTTATTTTTTAACTTTTGACTTTGACTTCCAAGTTTGATCTTTGACTTTAAACTTTGACTTTTTCATTTAACTTTTAAATTTTCAAATTTAGCTTTTCGGTTTGACTTTTAAGTTTGACTTTTCAAGTTTGACCTTTGAGTTTAACCTTTTAAATTTGACTTTTAAGGCTAACTTTTGAGGTTTACAATCAAAGGTTTGACTTTTAAGTTTGATTTTAAGGTCTACGTGGGAGTTGAAAACATGAAAGGGATTCGTTAGGATATGTTAAGATAAAATTTCAACATTTTCGATTATATCCCTGGAGAAACCCTCGAAACTCAGTTGCAGCGATTTACCACACTCACTACTGAGATGAATATAGCTAGGATCTTCTTGTCGAAGTTTGAGATAAATAAAAAGCTATTGAATTCACTTCCAAAATCGTGTGATATGAACGCGGCTATCATCAAGAAGACAAAAGATCTCAATCGTCTTAGTATTGCTGATGTAATTGAAGAACTTGATGCTTTGAAGTGTAGAAAAACAATGAGTTCTGAAAACATTTCGGTCACTGAAGTTACATGTACTCCAGCTTGTGAAACTACGATTAAATTTCTTCGGGAACAAATTGATTTATTAAAAAGAGAAGTTGAGGACCTGAGATATGAAGGATATCAACATAGGAAAGGACAAAAACCCCTGAAGGCTGAATTAGAAGCAAAAACCAAAGACTTTAGGAAGCTTCAGGAAGAGTATAGCAACAAGTGTGAAAATTATGACTATATTAAGAGACAACTTGTTGTTGTAGCTGAAGAACTTGACACATTGAAAATTAAGTGTGGAAAAACAGATGTCAATTTCAAAAATTATACTGCGTCAAGTCAGATAGTCGAGTCCTTATTTGAAATCCAACTAATTTAAAGATAATCAAAACAAGGGTCTAGGGTATGAAAGTGTTCCTCCACCTTTCAATCATAACTACACATCCATCCATATGACATAGGAAGAAATTGACAGGGAGGCACATCTTCAATATGGAAAACCAGCTGGATTTATGTCAGGAGGTATTCAGGTTGAAAATACTAATGTTTCTACTTAATGTGCAGGTAAAGTAGCAGAAGATGAGAACAAGGAGAGCACTACTGAACAAACCAATGACTCTTTGAACTCAAAATTTGTTGCTTCGAATTCTGTTACTCCTAACAAACATGCCGTTGAGAAATATAGGCCTCCAATTCCAGTACAACAGAGTGCCTACTGCAAGTGTGCATCTGGGATCAATAAGAGACAAGGCAAGGATACGCCACCAGGGGCAGGAAGAAACAACTTCACATTGAAGAAAAGGACATGTTTTCACTGTGGAACACCTGGACACATTGCCAGAAATTGTCCTAATTGCGCGTACGTTCTCTACTACGCACAAGGATGGCAAAACGCGCCAAAGGGAGATTTTTCAAAAGAAACCCCTCAAAGTCATGTTCAGAAAATGCCGACCGGAATGCCATGAAGGCCAAGAATTCAACTCCCAAGGCTAAGCATCCAACTCCTAAGGCCAAGCGTCCAACTCCCAAGGCCAAGCATCCAACTCCCAAGAACAATAAGGGAATGCTGACCCAGAAGTCTAGTTCAAGAGATGCTCCTATGAAGCCAAGACCGGTTAGGTTAAATCCATCTCGGCAGTCGGCTTCAAGTTCCAAATCAAGTGTCGAGGCACCCATCAGATCGAACAAGAATTGGTTTAAACCCAAATATAGATGGGTACCAAAGGTGAAAACTCCCAAATCTTCTAATGACTCTAATATTTCATCGTCTTCTATTTGTGATAAGCAGGATATGTCATGGGAGAGAATACCCTGTGTTGATGAAAAAGGTCGACTGAGTTTCAAAATGGACTGGGTTCCAAAGACCAACTGATCCCGCACTGTGTCAGAGCAGCTATGGAGGCATATCATCAGACTTTGGTTTGTTGGTAGTGGCTGTTCCAGGTGCATGATAGGAGGCATCTCTCAACTGTACAACATTCAGAAATTTGTTCGAGAGTATGTGTCCTTTGCGGGAAAGGAAAGAAGGGAAGAAAGGAAGGGATCACATGGGGTTTGTGCTTAATGACATGAAGAATTTTCGGATCTGTTCTGAGTTTACACGTGCTGTTCTCAGACCTTCTGGATGCAAATTCAATCGGCGACTTACGGTTTGAATTTTCCTCTCTATACTCCTAAGTTTTTCTTAAGTTGATTCTCTTTAAAGACTAATTTTTGTTTTAGGATAGTTTAAATTTGCGCATTTACTTTCGTTTCTCTCGTATGCACAAATTTAGGGGGAGAAATAAAAACAAAACAAAAAATAGAAAGTTTTACTATAAAAAATAGTGTTAATGGAATGTGCTTGCAGGAGATGTTTTGGGAAGTGATATAATCATGTGATAACAAGCAATCTGAATCTATGTAAGGGACTGAATCTGAATTGTCTACGCTCTGTGCTCGATGTGCTAGTAGGCATGAAAGATTTTAAATGGACTTGACTAGGGAGAGTTGAACTTAACGAATTTAAGGACTTGACAAACTTTGACCTAGTTAGATCCGTTTAGCCTGACATCACGACGCTCGGATAGGTTGAGCAGGGAGATATACATGGGAATCTATCGGTCACATTAAATAACCCGTATCTAGAACTATGGATTCGCTTTTCCTCGATGTGCGGACTCTGTCTTTAATTCTAGTTGGATGGGGTGACTGGGGAATTCCGATAAGCTAGGTCTATAGAAGGTTAGTTTCTTTCTTTCTGTCTATTAGTCATATGTTGCCTCCTCTGCATGATCAAGAGATCCGACCTGGACTGTAGCATATGCAACTCTATTTCTCTGCATCTTCTATCTATGCAATTCCTTTCATCTGTTAGCCATATACTGTCTCCTCTGCGTGACTCAAAATCCGACCTAGTACACAGTATATGCAACGTTCTCTTCTCAATCCCTCTGAAACTTCAGTTAGTCATATGTTTCATCCTTTGCGTGATTGGAAGAGATCCGACCTGGATGTGCAGCATATGCATTCTAAATCTATCTTCTCACTTAATAATTGTCTGCTCACCCGGTGTAAGGAGTATTTTGGAAGTCCTTGATGGCTGGGGCATGCCAGGAAGCGGGAAACACGTTCTAGTACAATTAAAATTGAGCACATACAGGTTGTCTATTGATCTCGCTGCTCAATTTAGGTGGACAACAATATCTTTGGTCGTCGTCAGCTGAATGGTCCTTAAGGAATATTATCTAGGAACTTAGGATCACATTGTCTTGTCACTTATAGTATGTCCTAATTTTTCACAATCTCTCGTGTTTAAGTGGACCACAATACCGACGATTGACCAGATCTATTCATGAAAAGAGAGGTAATGATAAACGGATAAAGGCTGTCTAAAAACTTTGATCCCAGATCACTCTTAAAGTTAGCTATTATTTTTTTAGTTTGTTCATAGTGTTCTTCTAATTTTAGTATTAGGGGAGAATTAAATTAAAAATAAGATTAAAAAAAACAAAAAAAAAATCAGAAAATTCAAAATCAAAATAGTGTTATTTCTATTTTATTTATTGTTCAGAAAATATGAAAAACCCAAAAATATTGTGTGCTAAATTTTCTTTTAGTTTTGTTTTGTCTTGAAAAGTGAATTTAGGTGAAGATGAAACTCATAGAGTTTGTGTCGAAGATTTCTGAGCCAAAGGCTTCGTCTGTGAGCATCGAAGAATTCTCATTCGAAGGAGCAAGAAATGAAGATTATTCTTTCAAATTCAATCTTTCAACCCTACAAGCAAGGAGAAGCTGAAATTGAAGATTATGTGACGGATTGCATTGAAGCCGCCTCAATCAGTCTGCTGTTATCTTAAACCTGCTGAAGCGATCCAGAAGATTATTTCTCTCTGATGTTCTCTCTGAAGATTTTCAAGCTGAAAGTGCTATCTTTCAAGAATCAGTACGTCAAGCCTCCTCACCCAATGTGCGTTCAATGCCAAATTCTGAAGAAAACCTCAAGTGCTCAAGATGAAGTCACTCATTGAAGATTCATATGTTCATCCTGATGTTGTGAAGAAATCAAAGATTAAAGCTGAAGCCAAAGCTTCCATTGAAGATTAACAAGAAAAGCCAGCTACTTTTTAGGGGGAGCTTGTTGGGTCATTTAGAAAAGAAAGTTATAAACCAAGGGGGAGATTGTTGGGTCAAAAATATGGTTTATACTTTACTTTTCTAGAAAAATGTATTTTTGTGTCTTGGACCATAAATAACTTGGTGTTTACGGCCATATACGTGTTTACGGCCGTAAACCCATTTACGGTCCATGTTCACCAAGCCCATATTCCATAGTATATATATAGGTGTTAGGGTTGAGGAGTAGATTGATGAAACACAAGGAGTGTACGGCCAAGAGAGAAACTAGAGAGAAGTTTTGTGTGTGTGTGAATCTTTTGTATCCGGATCTTCATTCTAATCAATTCATACATAGATTCATCATATTCTTCTTCTTCTTCTCTTCTATTTTATCTGACATCATCCGTTTGATTAGGATTCCGCACCATCAAACGGATCTGATTGATACACAGGCAAATTAGGGACTTACATGAACTTCCGAATCTTGTAGTTCTTGACTGCAGATGGTCTATCATTAGACCATATTTTCTCAATGGGAGAGGCATGTTTAGCATAAAAAAGATTAAGTCTCTCAAATTCCATTGGCAGTCTTTTGAGGACTGGAATGTTGCGGTCGAATTGCTCAAATATTGTGAAGTATTTAGCATTTGGAGAGATTGGGACATCCCAGTAGCCATCCGAAGGGGGTTCAACATAGGTGAGGTGAGGTCTGTAATCGTCATCCAGCGGTCTGCAGTGAGGATTGATGTAAGAGTTTATCAAGGATTCATCCATGATAGTAGCAAAACAACATTCTCTCCATATGAGCTCCGTAAGTTTAGCTGCCTTCCAATCTTTTTTCCTTTGGGTGGTGGCAGGAGAGTCATTTGAGCTAGGAGAGGACATGTGATCCGCAAGATTTTTGAAGTGAAGGGGAGTCTCTGGTTTCTTAGGAGTGATCTCCTCTTGCGGTGGAGTGTTATGAGGTGGAGTATGGTGAGATGGTTGCGGTGTAGGAATTTTTCTTGTAATGATGGGGGGACCTTGATGTTGTGAGATGGAGTGATTGGAGTGATGGACTTCTTCTTCATTTCATCCTCTTGAGGAAAGCAACCCAGGAGCTTCCTCAAGCCAGTTTCGAAGTCCATCAACTTTGGCAAAAACTTCTTGAAGTTGAGCTTTGAGGGCATATGCCAGTTGTTGATTGTTGGGGATGGTGGAGTTGAAGAGCAGCTGGTGAATTTCCGTAGTGAGTTGAAGGATTTCGGGGCTATGGAATTGTGGACAAAGATCACTGCAGGCGGCTGATTGTAGCTTGAAGGACTGAGATAATGGACTCATAGGCAGTGTGAGCCTCAGCGATCATCTTTTGAGGGTGGGAGGCTTGATCCGCAATGGCTGCTTGAAGGTATTTCTTGATTGCGGTTACCTCAGAGATGAGGCGTTTCGCAGCAGCCATGAAGTCCTTGTGATCTGCTTGTTGATTGTTGTCAAAGGACCGGATTCCCATTTCTTCTTTGAGGGAGATACGCTCAGCAGCCAATCTCTAACGAGTTTCCAAGCACTCTATCCGTTCAATTAATGACTGTGGTCCGGGGGTGTCTTCTGGTTGCGGTTGAGCTGGCTTGATTGCAGCAAGGATTTGATCAACCTTTGCTTGTAGGCTCAAAAATTGTTTCCGAGTGACAACATTCTTCTTCTTTTTCTTCTTCTCTTTGGGATTTAAAGTTGAATGGTGAGAGTCATTGGATTCTTCTTCTTCATCAAACATCATAAGATCATCATTAGAGGGAGAGGGTTTGTTTACCTCTTGTAGATCAGCATCATCGAGACCGAAGGTGGGAGCAGAGCTCACTTCTATTGCGGTTCCTTCGTCTTGTGATTCTTGGACAGTGAGAGTGGGAGGAACATTGGAAGTATTTTGATCAACAGTTGCTTCCTGAGCCTTATGGAGAGTTTCGACCATCTTAGACATCCAGTATTGAACTTTTAATATTGTGGCTACAGTATTGGCATTGTTAATTGCATTTGCCCAATACTTAGCCACGACTTGGATTTCTTGTTCCCTCTGTTGCTGTTGCTTGATTTGTTGATATTTGCGTGCTTGGAATGCCCTACAGAAAGCGGCATTTTTCTGAATGTTGGCATCAGATACCGGATTGTAGTTCAACCAAGAGTCATTCGAGTCTTCACCATCAAATCCTTTTTATCGCACCGAAGTGTCCTTCGGGTCCACGAATCCTTGCACATTTGTGCTCACCGTGCCTAAACCACTTGTTACAAATGTAAGCATAGTAGGATTTCCTGAGCTTCCTCAGTCTCCTTGACCCGTAGTCAAGTTTGGCCTCGGCTCAGTTCCGGCATGGGCGAAAGAAGTGCCCTGCGGTTGGGAAGGTGTTTGAAGTGTATGGGTTACATTCAAGAGGATGAAGTTCAACTCCTCAGGTGAAATGAAATGCAGTCGGGAAGCCCTGGAGACCATAGGGCGAGAACTAGTATTATCCTCTTGGGATAGAACTAGGGGGAGTCTCCACGATGTGGTGAATCAAAATCACTTTTTGAGCTTGAGTGGTCTTTGATGGTGGTGTTGAATGGGTCTGCGGCCACCCCAAGGACTACCGGAGCCTTTTGAGAGGCTGAGGTATCAGTCCGGTTGTGCATATGGCCAGTGGAATTGGTTTTTTCTTTTCTTAAGGATGGCAATTGGTTGCGCATCCTCATCAAAATCACTGTCATGTATGGTGGCGGTTGGTTTGGTTTTACGTTTCTTGGAGGATGCGATTGTTTTGAGAGCATCCTTCTTGGGAGTTCTTTGTTTCTTCTTGGAGGCCAATTTCTTTCTTCTTTGAGAAAGATTGGAGAGAGTAGTGGAAGAAGGGACTGCGGTGCCTTCAGGGTTGATGATTGCGGATGGATTTTGAAGAGGTGGGGTAGGAAGGTATGGGTTAATACCAAGGTTCTAAATAACGTAAGGCGTGTCTTGGCGGCAAGGTAAAAGTTAAGCCATGACAAGCCATGGCGAGCCATGACGTTTTTCAATGCGTGACTATATTATATATATTAAAAGATATAAATCATATAATTATTGAATTTTATCAAATATATGAAGTTTTTAGAAGTCTTATATTAATATCTAATAGAAAAAAGTTAACAAAAACTCATTTATTCAGGCTTGATAAAAAAAACAAAAGCAAAAAAAAAAACAAAAAAACCCGCGCCTTGAAAAAAACTCGTGCAATAACGCGATAAGGTGCGCCTTGACACGTTATTTGGGCATCACGCTTCAAAAACCTTCCTCGGATGTTTTCGTAAAGGCTACACCATGCCTCGTGCCATGGCGCACTTTTTAGAACCATGGGTAATACCTTTCGTAGCCTCAATATGATCTGAGACATCAGCAGTCTCAAGACCAAGAGTGGAAAGAATATGGGTAGGAAGTCTTCGAATTGGTACAAAAATAGATTGATCAGATGAGGGATTGTACCTTTTGAGATCGTTGGTGACAAATAAGTTGATGTCACTGCCCATGTTGATCCCTGCATCCTCATGAAGGTCTGAAATGCAGAGGGACCAGAACCTTGCAAAAGTGAGTTCGGTTGGGTTCTCCCTTGGGCTCTCCTTGGGGATGTATTGAAGAAAGTTGTACCATAGGATCTGCCCAAAGTTCACGTCATGACCTGCGAAGATACTCCACACCAGCTCTAATAGTTTGAGTCCCATATTATCCGTGCCTTCGTTTCTACCGGATAGACTGCGGATGACGAAATGGCAAACGAATTGCCAGACCGCAGGCAGTTGGTTTTTCTTGAATTCCCCAATTCCTTTAATCTTCTTCTAATATCCCATTTGGTAAAGTGCAGAAGTAACGTCCGCCATGGATGGGGTGAAAATCTTGATGGAGGGATGAACAAGGAGGTTAATGGTAGAAAGAAACTTTTCTTTGGACAGAATGACCAAAGAATCGTTAACCAGGTTAAGATGAACTTCTTGTGCATTTTCGAGTGGGCGATAGGCTGAGAAGGCACATTTGAAAAGGGTTGAGATTGGGAAAACGTCTGTGAAAGCATCAAAGGGGCCAAACAGGGGTGATTCTTTAGGAACTTGATCATTAGTTTGATCAGAGCATTGTAGGATGAACGATCTTCGAACACTGCTCTGAAGTTGCTTGAAGCAATCGTGGGAGAGTCTGAACCAGTAGGGTTCACTAATCTAGATGCCTTGGATTGTTTCTTGGATATACCGGATTTCACCATTGTAGGAGATTGAGAGAAAGAGTAGAAAACAGAGTGCTTGAAGGAATTTGAGAGGGAAGGTTCAATGTTCAAAGAGCGTAAAGTGGTTTTGGGGAAGAAGAAGGGTTTATATAGGGACGAATTTGAACAATAACTATATTTTTTTACGTTAGGTAAAAATAAAGGATAAGGTAAAAGGTCTTTTGGGGGAATCTTTTGAATTGGAAATTAAATCTCAGTCACATAATATGAAACGGTTTAAAAAGTTTTTGAGATTTACCAAAAAAAAAATTGCATTTAATGAAAAATCAGACGTACATCATCACGTGAGGTGATCGTGTGGTGAGGGGAAAAGAAGTTGTAACGGATGGGACGTGCTGGGTATAAGGAAAAGACAGATTAAGGATGTGTTTATGGAAAAACGTTCTTTTTGTCATCATACCTAAAATAGGTCTGACACAAGGTTTATAAAAAAGAGAATGAGACAGTTTCTCAAGGAATGTTTTTATTTAATGTTTTATTTAATGAAGGATCATTAAATAGCGCACCATGTTTTTTTGTTTTTCAAAAGAATGTAACAGTCTGAAAATCAATTAATGTGACTGCGGATGGACACATCATTGCGGATGGATCATATGTTGTATCATTGCCGATTGATCACACTGCGGTAGAGGAACTGAGATGAAAACTTGGAGCAAAGATTACTTATAACAAACAATAAGGACCATTGAAGTATAATTATGATATATGGTTGCAATACATAGAATATACCAGAACCATCTAACATAAATAAGTTCAACTAGAACAACAATGGAGACCAAGGATGGTCTACAGTACCTATCAATTCAAAAAGAATTGTGGGTCCGGATTCATCATTCCTAACATTTGTAAGAAAGTGTTGAGTTTTGTATAGTCAAGTGCCTTTGTAAATACATCAGCAATCTCTTCATGAGAATGGACAAAAATTAGTTCAATGTTACCTTTCAGGATGTGGTCTTTGATGAAGTGATACTGTATTTCAATATGCTTGGTTTTGGAGTGTTGAATAGGATAGTGAGAAATCAGTATAGCACTTTTAGAGTCACAGTAAATTGGTATCCGCAGCATTCTGTATCCATAGTCTAGCAATTGTGTTTTCATTCATAAGACTTGATAGCAACAGTTGGCTGCGGCCACATATTCAGCTTCTGCGGTAGACAATGATACACAGTTTGGTTTCCTTGAGGACCAGTTGACTAGTCTTCCACCCTAAAATTGACATCCACCTGAGGTGCTTTTACGATCCTGTTTGCATCCGGCATGATCCGCATCAGTAAATGCTTGAAGACTAAAGTCATTGCCTGCGGGGTACCATAGACCAAAAGACTTGCTTCCTTTTAGGTACCGTAGTATTTGTTTGGCTGCGGTTATATGTGACACTTTTAGGTCAGCGTGATACCTTGCACATACACCAGTTGCAAAGACAACGTCTGGTCGGCTTGCGGTGAGGTACATTAGAGAGCCTATGATACCTCTATAAGTCTTGTGATCCGCAGATTCTCCTGAGGGATCAGCAGAGATCTTATATCCGAAGGCCATGGGGACCTTAGCCGAAGAACAGTTGTCCATAGAATATTTCTTCAATAGCTCAGTGGTGTATTTCTCTTGATGAATGAATATCCCTTGCGAAAATTATTTTAATTAAAGTCCTAGAAAGAATTTAATCTCTCTATTCATGCTTATTTTGAACTTGTTGGTCATGAGCTTAGCGAATTCATCCACCATTCCTTGATCAGTTGATCCGAAGATGATATCATCCACATATATTTGTACAAGCATAAGGTGGTCACCATTTGATTTTCTAAGTAAAGTGGGATCAATTACTCTTCTTTTGTATCCAGAAGAGACAAGAAATTCAGAGAGAGTCTCGTACAACGCTCTTGGGGCTTGCTTCATACCGTACAATGGTTTTTCAAGTTTGTAGCAGTGGTCAGGGAATTCAATACTTTCAAAGCCTGGAGGTTGCTGAAGATAAACCTCTTCTTTTAATTCCCCACTGAGAAATGCACTCTTAACGTCCATTTGGAATACCTTGTCGTTTTTGTGGGCTGCGTATGCTATGAAGATTCAGATGGCTTCCATTCGTGCCACTGGAACATACGTTTCATCATAGTCAACACCTTCAAGTTGACTGTAGCCCTTTGCAACTAGCCTTGCCTTGTTTCTGACTACCGCACCAGATTCATCCAACGTGTTTTTGAATACCCATCTAGTACCAACAATGGTCTGACCGTGTGGCTTCGGGATGAGCTTCCACACTTTGTTTCCTTTGAATTCTTATAGCTCTTCTTGCATTGCAGATATCCAATCAGGTTCTAGTAATGCTTCTTTGATCGATCGGGGCTCAACTGATGACATAAATGTTGCGTAGTGACAATGATTAGATAATTCCTTGGAAGATCGAGTCTGGATACCTGCGGATGGGTTGCCAATGATTTGACCTAGTGGGTGGTCCTTCGTCCATACGTGTAGACAGGGTCGTAGATGATCAGCAGCCGTGGTAGAGGGAATGTCTTCAATATCATAAGTTTCTTTGGTTGGAGATGGCAGTTCCCCCTGGATTTGAGAACATCCTGCAGAATCATCTTGGTTTGTTGTAACGAGAATGGAATTTTCTTGAGTAGTTTGGAGAGGTTCCCCATGGATTGCTGATGGGAGTTCCTTTGGAACCTGAGAAGGTTCCCCCTAGTGAGTACATAGTAACCTCGGATGATTCAATTCGCATTGTTTCCGAATGTAACATTTCCACCGTTGCAAATTGGCCTGAAATCCCGAAGGTATTCTAACCTTCCGGTCATGTGCAAGGAGCAGGCACCGTTGATTAACCATTCATCTTCTTGTTCCTCCTTGCACAAAGCTTGAGAATTACATGGTTAGTTTAGGCATCCAAACTAGTTTGGAGCCTGGAACAACAGACCGAGGTTGCAGAGACTGGTTTCGTGTCAACTTTTAATGCTAGTCCTGGGTGTATGTGTAGTTTTGGAGTGTTGTGTGTATTTGAAAAGTTATGAGGTTTCTGATTCCAACTAGATTTGACACAGGATGAATCTTTTTGGCAACTACACTGACATTCACAGGTTGAGATTTTGTCTTTTGTTCTGACACTACGTTTGGTCAGTGGTCTAAAGGATGAGTTGATGGGCATGTGACTAGTCCGATGTTGAATAGATCTGTTATGAGTGTTGTTTGGTTTCTGAAAAGTTTGTTTTGAAAATGGTTTAGCATGTGTAGATCTTTGTGTCCTTTTTGTTGGATTTGGTAGAATACCCTTCCTGTTGTTAAACTTTTGATGTGACTTTAAAAGTGTTGGAGTAGGTAAGATACCTTTCCATTTCGGATCATCTGAGGAATAGATTTGAAAACCATTGTTTCAAAAGACTTTACACCTTTTTGGGTTGTGTCAGATGAATTAGGAATGACTGTTGAAACTGTACATTCCTTTTTGTATGTTTTCTTGATGGTAGAGTTTTTTGAAAAATAGTGAGAGAAAACAAATTTTTCTGGACTTTTGGACATTTGAAATCTGACAAGCTTCTTGTTTTTTGAAAAAAATTGTCTATTTGTGCCTCAGGAGCGAATTTCCTCTTTGAAAGCCCTTTTAGCTATGGATTTTGGTGAACCGTAGTCTTTGTTGTTCAACTGCGGTTTCCTAGAACCCTTTGAAATTTTTTGAAAACGTGGGCTTGAGTCATCTGAACTTGAAGATTTAGGGATTTGAGAACATTGACCCACTTCAAAGTTTTCTATGGGTAATTCATGATGAATTGTTTGAATAGTGACATAACTTTTGTTCGAAGACTGCGGTAGGGATGACTTGACTACCGCAAAGTAAGTCTTAGTTGGGACTTTAGTGTGACTTTTGTGGGACTTTTGACTACAGTGTGAGACACTGCGGTCTGAGGACAGAGATGGAAAGTCTTTTGAGACTTTGGGGCCCTCAATGACAATTTCTTCATCAATTATGGATGAGGTTTGAGAATTTGGATAAGTGGTGCCACAGATAGGAATTTGATCACATGTGTGACCTGAAACCTCAGACACAATTTCCTCAATGACACAATTATTGCTAAGATTATGCAGTCTACTGAAGTGAGTTTTGATATCTTCAGGAAAGGTCTTGTCATTGACTGGGAAATGAAATTCTCGGTTTGGAGGGACATACAGTCTGTCTTTGTTGAACCGGGGTGAGGAATCCATTGCGGTAGGATATCCATTTGACCAACCCCAATTGTATGTGTTGTCCACGGTTCCATTATTTACCAAATTTTCATTAGCTTCACTTTCATTGAACAATTTTTTGATTAAGAGATTTAATCGTACAATTTCACTTTGAGCTAAATCTCTCTAGTTCAAAGCTGTCTCTAATTGTGTTTCACTCAACATTCTTGCATCTTTTTCTAACTCTAAGTCCTTTTCTAACATAGCCATTTTGCATCTTTTGTTATCCAGTCGTCCTCTCACATGGAACATCTCCTGGGACACAATGTTCTTCTCATCTATGGCTTTGTTATAGTCTCTAAGGAGGGAAACACATGTGTCATTAAGATCATCTATGTAAGGTTGACAGTCATGCATGCTGTAGTTTAGAGTTTGGATCATGAGTTCTACATGTTCGACGATGCTTAGAGTTCCATGCTTTGCCATGTAGCACTAGTTCTTGTCCAGCTTTGTAAACCCATCATCATCCGTAGTTGCCAGCATGCAGATCTTCCCTTTTTCTTTGACACTGCTAATGGCTTCATCTTTGTCTCCGGATGACCAAACTTGATGGTCTCTTTTGACATGGGCTATGTATGCCCTTGGCTTTTCCTTATCTTCCAATTCTTGAGCCGTTCTAAGGTTGAATGATCTGTATTTTACTACATTGGCCTTACAATCTCTTGCAAAGTGAATCTCTTTGTTGCATTTGTGGCAAATTACAACATCAATCTTGTCTTCTGAGGGAGTACCGGAGTCAGTGGTTTGAGTAGACTGCGATGCTTCCTTTGGTTGAGTATTTTGAGATTGCGGTGGTGGATGAGAACTTTTAGGATAATGAGAGTGATTTTTTTGTGGGTTGAAGTTATGATTGAAAGTTGGTTTGTTGAATTGTTGATTTTTGCGAAAAGAGTGAGGTGGTAGTGGGTTCAATTGTTTGCTAACTAGATCAATCGCTTTTTGAAATTCTTCCTCATCATCATACTCTGAATCAGCTTTGTATGACTACAGTGGAGTGTCATACGAGGGAGAGTAAGATTGATGATGTGGAGCTTGTGCTATGAGAACAAGAGGTCCTCCGAAGTCAACACAGTCTTTGAGTACGGTGGATTCTTGTGCTTGCAGTTCTCCACAGAGCTTGTAGAGTGACAGAGAATGAATCTTTCTATCGCCTTGGACTATCAACTTAGCCGTAGTCCAACGTCTTCCCAAACCATTAAGAAACTGAAGATTTGTTTCATGGTTACTGCTAATGGTGCCCGCATTGGATAACTTGGTGACTATCAGGTTGAACCTTTTGAAGGAGTCTTCCAAAGTTTCGCCAGTATGAGCTTTAAAGTTGTTGAACTCATTGAGTGCGGTTGTAAGCTTCTTGTCTTGTGATTGTTCTGAGCCTTCGTACAGATTCTTGAGAACTTCCTAAATCTCTTTTGCTGATTTGGAATTTATGATAATATCGAAGTTGTCAGGAGCAACTCCACAGGAGATTTCATAAAAAGCAACAACATCATTTTCCATTTTATCGAGATCATCCTTAGTGGGACGGTTCATGACTGGTTGACCTCCTGCTAGTCTGGTTGTAGCTCCGTCAGTTTGGACTGGTGTAAGGACTGGAACATGTGGTCCTTCTTCTACGAATCACCATATGTCTCTACCAAGTCTCCTTAAGTATCTTTCCATTCTTTGTGACCAATGATGATATTCATTTGCTACCAGTATTAGGGCTCGATTAGACCCACCAACACTGTTGGAAACATTCAGAGATAACGATTGTGCCATATTTTTGAAGTTTTTTTTTAATGAAATGAGCTTCAGTGGTATAGAAGGCCCTTTGAAAATCAGAGTTTCGTTTTCAAAAAGCAACCACTATGGCTCTGATACCAATTGTTGAGAGAAAAACTTTGAGACACATTTGAACAAACGTTAGAACAAGTATATTTCGGTATAGTTAATCTCGAAGGATCTAAAAGCTGAACGATAATATTTAGAGTTGGATGGTTATAGAGTTAGTTGCGGAAAAGTAAAGAAATGGTAATGAAAACAATTGTTATATCAAGTATACACATAAGTCGATTCATAACGAGGAATGCATTCAAGCCAAGTTAATAAGTGAGATCAAACTTAGTGATTAAGTCACAAAAGACTTGCTCCGAAGAGAGATTGTAATCAGTTATGTGAGAGTAAAAGGTGTGAGTAAGAGAGATAGAAAAGATAACTTCAGAGATGTGTATTCAGAATAATAGATGCATGTGAATACAAGAGAATGAGCTTTCTTTATAGAGACTCAAGGAGTTACATTAGATTCACTCTCTAAGAGTAGCCATGCAAGGCATACTGGGAAATAGAGAGGATTACAGTAAGACAAAATTAACTAAGTAACAAAGAGTCACTGTGGTAGGTAGAGACTCCGAATGCGGTTGCTGATGAAAGAGCTTGACTGCGGGTGCTTGTCGGCTGCGGTAGCTGAAGTTCAAGAGGGTCACTTTTTATGATTCAACATCACTTATGTGAGCTAGACTCAACAGTTGTGTAATGGTGACACGTGTGTTGGTTTGTTAGCCATTTGGTATAGTCGGGTGTGCGAGTGGTATGGTGTTGTCATTAGTGGCTTAGTGGCCGACAGACTAGGTCAGACATCTGTAAAATTTCAACTTGTTAGTAAAAGTTATGGTTGTTTGTTGGCAGTTCCTCATGGAGTTTTCTTAATAGGTCCTTGTTCATTGTTGCAAGAATGGTTTGAAGTGAGCCGAGATGCTAGTGATCGAACTCATTGTAAGAATCTTGAACGATTTTTTTAGGTGATTGTACCCTTGAGCGTATGGGAGTCTGGATGCCGCCAAAGATTTTAGTTTAGACTGATCATGGTTGCGCTTAGGAGAGGTGGGTAAGTGATGACTTGTCAAAATTTAAGTGTGCATTTGAGCCCTTTTATATGTAATTCTTTGATTTGGAATTGGTGGGAATTTACGATCAGATTGGCCTAAGTGTCCGCTCTGCATGGTATAGTGGTGTTCCTAGTCAAGGATATGGGGTAAGTATGATGAGTGGATGGTTGTTAGCCATTATTTATGTTCCAAGAATATTAGGTTGATGGATTCCCAGTTTTTTCAAGTATGAATCAGTTTAGTTGGGAGAGAGAGAGAGAGAGAGAGAGAGACAGATAAAAATAGGTAGTTGTTGCAGCTGAATGCTTTCAAGTGTTTGGATTGTTTGTTGGCATCATTTGGGTTCAACATGATCTCTCGAGTTTATAGTTTGGATGCATTGTTGTTATGAAGTGATTAGGAGGGGGCATACGAATTGTGTTAGTACAGTTTCCAAGAATTCTAACCAAGTCAGATTTCGAGGACGAAATCCAGTTTAAGTGGGGGAGAATTGTAACACCTAGTCTCGATGATATTTCTAACTACAGTATAGCAGATCGTAATTTAATCGAGTAAAGGTTTTATGCTTCAAAGGAATAGAGTTTAGACCTTATTTGATATTGATAATGTTGGTTAAGTGATTAAAGCCCTCGATTCGTGCTTTGAAGCAAATGGGTATACCAAGAATCTTTCATGGAGTATGGTTTTAGTCTAACATGTATTAAGTCAAACGTAATTAGATAGGGTTGCATGGATCTTCAATACTTTTACTTACATATAAATATTGTTGAAAACAGATTTGAAGCAAAGAAGCTATGGTTGTTTAAAAATTGTATTTGAGAAGTTATGCCATACGATGAGCATATAATAGTCCCCTACACTAATCGTAGGTGGGAATATAGGACAAGGTTTTAGTGACCTACGCTCAGCATAGGTTAGGCTACACTAAGCGTAGCCGCGCCGGATAAAAACCTTAAATCTATGGTTGTAAGCCGTATTATAAGCTCTAAATCCTTGAGATCATCTCCATGCTCAACCTCCAACCTCCCAAACAACCTCCTTGAAACCATTTAGGAGCACAAATCATTGTAGCTGAAATTTTCATCCTTTCATCCATCTCCAAAAGGTATAAAGTTTCTATCTTGATGCCTATTCATGTTAGATCTTGTTTGGTCTTGAGTTTAATCTTTTTTCCCAACAAGCTTGGTTTTTGGGAGTATAGAGTACTCCAAACCATGTGAGTGTCAATTTATGATGTCCTTGAGTTGGAAGAATCATAAAAATGAGAGCTTGTACACTCTCATCCTTTCATGCATGAGTTCTTGAGAAAAAGATGACTCTATAGACTTAAGGTTTGGTTTGTTGCTCTTTATAGCCTTGAAAATGGAAAAACGTCATAGACTTTATCCATTAAGATGTTCATTTAGATCAGTTCCGAAAGATTGAGGAATTAAACTTTTTGTATTAAGAGATTAATAGAGTTTTTGGGCATTAGGGGTGCTATCTTGAGCATAGCATTTTTTACGCTGAGCGTACCTCTATGCTGAGTGTATGTTGGGTCATTTATTGTCTTGTTTCACATTTACTATATACGTATTTAGTCTTTATTAACGAATTGGGGCTATCCATCCGTCATTATGATGCTTGCGTTAGACTATTTATAGTGCATGCATGTATCATTCTAGGGTTAATTGATTGTATTCACCTACATTGCTTTTACAGAAAAGTTCTCGTCGAACTCTTCTAAGGCTTTGATTATATTAAACATTCGACACTTATTGTTAAGGTCGAAGATAGGTTGTAAGGTGTCGAAACTGTAATGTTATTTTACAAAGGCATTGTATGTCGAAAAAAAATGTCTAGTCCTTTGTATTTTTTTGTATTCTTTATTGTTCTCCTATAAATAGGGGAGTTACTTAGAGTTAGATAAGAGTTTTGAGGAGTCTGTCTTGTCTATTACACTCTTTGTAATCTTGAAGCATAATTGAATTGAAACCAGATCTTATTTACTCTCGATGTTCTTAATTCTCGTTACTCTGATTTTACATTCATTACTCGATTTAATAATTATCAATTGGTATCAGAGCAGGAATCATATCTCTACGATCTGATTTTCATTATGAATCAAAAGGTTTTTGAATCAATTTCTGGATTCAAACATTTCTACACCTTTTGTTTTGAAAATCGTTATTGATCTACAATTGTGATTTGATTCTGCAACTGATTTGTTGAATCGAGTGTTTTGTTTGAAATCTCTGATCGTTTCAGCTATTTGTTTTCAAAAACTCTTAAGTTTTTCTGAAAAATTCATCCGTACGTTCATGGCGAATTTCAACCTGAACTCAATGACTGTAACAGCCCGGATTTCCAGGTATCTTTTATATTTATGTTTTTGGTGTTTTGAGAGGGGACTCGGCGAGTTGGAGCTCAGACTCGCCGAGTAGGATCGCGGGTCTGGACACGGGTTCGCGCTTGGACTCGACGAGTCTGTGCTGTTTAATGAAACCCTAATTTCTCGGGTTTGGGACCTATTTAAAGGTCCTTATGGCCGTCATTTGTGCTCACCAGTCCCTTGAGCGAAACCCTAATTGAGTGTGAGCGTTTTGAGCAGCGAATGAGGCCATTATTGATCTTGGAAGTGTCATCTTGCAAGGAAAAGGGAGGATCAGCTAAGGAAAGGCAAGAGGAGCCACTTTCTAAGAGTTTGGGGTCCAGAGCATCGCATTTGAGGTATATTCTTCGAGCTATTTCTGCTATGTCGAGATTTATGTTGATTTAGGGCTTATTGAGCCCTTTTATGATAAGATCTAGTGCTTCCTTGGTCCCTTGAGTGAGTTAAGTTGTAGATCTGGACCTTTGGAGGTCCAGAGTGTCCCTTTGCTCAAGCTTTTTGTGAATCAATGGAGGTTTTGGATTGGAATCCTTATGCCTTAGGTCAAAATGCCATTTATGAGCCATGGGGTGTGTTATGAACACCAAGATAAGGACTTTACGTGTTGAATCAGTCTAGGAAGGCCAGATCTATGAATTGTTGGAGCAGATCTGACCTTAGAAGAAAGTTTGAGTGATTGCATGGCATGGACTCGCCGAGTCCGATGAGCAGACTCGGCGAGTAGCTTGAAGATTGCCCTCAGATCGCCCAGTGAGTGGTCCAGTCGAGTCATAGGTTGACTCAGTGAGTCAGGGCGAGTCTGAGAGGGTTGACAGGTGGTATGAGTTGAACTGGGACTCGCCGAGTTGTTCTTGAGACTCGGCGAGTTGAGTCGGGGTGGCCCCGCGATTCTTCCAAGTGGAACTCGTCGAGTTAGGGGAGTACTCGACGTGTAAAAAGGGAATTCCAGAGAGATTGGTGAAAACGTTTAGACTCGCCGAGTCGCCATAGTGCACTCGCCGAGTTCGGTCAAAGTTGACCATTGACCGTTGACCGTTGACCAAGAGTTGACCAGTGTTGACTTCTTAGGGGTAGTCAACCTTAGTGTTAAAAAGTGTTAATTAGAGACATATGATGTTATAGGGAGATTGTAGCTCGGAGGATCGAGCACGTGTGATTTTCGGGATTTGCTAGCTATCGATATTCACGAGGCGAGTCTTCTCACTATACTTTACCTTGAGTAGGTAATCAGAGTTATATGTCAGAGTATGTGTATGTTATGTGTATGCTATGTGTTGTACTGCATGATGTCTATGTGATTTATGCTGTGCATGTTTATAGGGTTGGAACCGGAAGGTTCCCAGAGTTAGAACCTGAGGGTTCACAGAGCTTGGGTGCACGGACCCACAGAGTTATAGCCTCGAGTGGATAATATATATATATATATATATATATATATATATATATATATATATATATATGTTTATGTGGTATTTTGGGGAACTCACTAAGCTTTGTGCTTACAGTGTTAGTGTTGTTGTTTCAGGTACTAGCGATGACCGTGGGAAGGTGTCGGCTTGATCTGTACACACGCATGGGATTTTGATATACATTGATCTTGGGATTTTGTGTAATGTGAATTGAGATTTAAACTTGATGTTTTTATGAAAAATTAATGAGAAATGTTTTTATAAATTGTGAGAAATTATTTTAAAATTTACGGTGTTACAATGACATCATATTCTCATCTGCTAGGATCTTCAACTAAGATTCCTATGTGCATCCCTGAATACTATGATTAGTGGGCTGATCGCATGCAAGACTACTTAAACGGGTTTGATGAAGACCTCTGGTCATGTATTTCTAGAAATAGTACTCCTCCACCAAATGTTCAAGCAAATGGATCTTCATCTGGAAACTCAAGTGTTAATGATTAATCTGATAGGCTGAAGAAGCTTGAGAAAATATGTATGAGAGAATTACGTGGTGCCTCTCCTCCTGTTGTGTATAACTATGTCAGAAGCTGTACAACTACAAAATACATCTGGATCAATCTCAAAGAAAAGTTTCAAGGAAGTGAAAAGACTAAGATCAATTCGGTGAAACATTGTTTGATTGAATTGAAAGAATTCAAACAGAGGGATGCTGAATTGATAGAAAATTATTATGATCGGTTAAACGAGTTAATCTACAAGTGTAATCGCCATGGTGTCACTCGAACAACCATGGAGTTCAATTTGACATTCATCATGGGTTTGCGCAAAGAATGGATGAATGTGACATTGATGGTGAAAACTCAGCAGAGTTTTGATACTTCGACGCTTAATGACTTGTAGAATTTGCTAAAAACTCATGAAGGAGAAGTAAATGAAATTGCTGAAGAATCGAAAATGAGTATTGGAGGACCATTAGCTTTAATGTCGAAAGTTAATGAGAAAGAGTCAGTCGAAAAGGAAGATTCTGATATTGAAGGATTTTTGGTTAATTCAGATGATGAAGCTGTTGGATTTTACTCGAATAATAGAGTAAAGAAATTTTTCAAGAAACCCTTTAGTTCAAAGTCGAAAATTGGTGAGGGAAAAGGAAAGTTTGTGGCAAAAGCAGGAGGAGAAGAGAAAAAGAAAAATGAGAAAAGTGATGTCAAAGAGGAAGAGAAGAAAGTTGAGAAGAAACTTAAAGGAGATTCGAGAATTGATTGCCACTACTGCCACTGAGCTAATCATATGGAGAGTGATTGTATGCTTCGTAAGAAAGATGAAAATAAGAATAAGTTCAAGGACGAAGCATACTATGTGGAGCACTTAGAAGAGGTTCGTGCAAAAGTGAAAGGAATGTCGTTGGTAGCGAGAGGCGAAGGTGAGGATGATGGCACTTATCAGATATGGTCTTTAGGATCTGATGATGAAGAGATACATAATCTGACGCATAGGACCATGTTTGCACAGTTTGAAGAGGAAAAAGAAGAATTGGTGACAAGTCATTGCTTCATGACCAAATCCGGAGATAAATCACCCATGACCACAAAGGTATGTTCTATTCTTCAATCTTTCAATATTCCATTAAGTGCATATGATTCTGAGCTAATTGCTTTTGATGATACTGTTGCTTCTTTCGATACTTTGCTTATCTATGCTTGTAACGAGGCTAAGAAATCAACTTCTCAGTTGTTAGAGGTTCAGAAGCAGTTAGATTTCAAGAAAATAAAAATAGAAAGTCTAGAGTTACAGATTACAAATAAAGTGTGATAGGGATTTGTTTAGTAGTGAAGTAAAATTGTTGCTAGCTCAAAGAAACATTTATTGTAATTCTGCGAAAAGACTCTATGCGAAATTAACTGCTTTGTATCATTCATTTGATATAAGCAAGGAGCAACATAGGAAGTTATTACCTTTTTTAGCTTACGAGAAAGAGAAGGTAGATAACATTTCTTATGATTGTGAGAAAACAACTGCCTAATTTGATAAAATTCCTGATGATAGATATGCTTATGGAATGGTAAAAATTGATCAATATCTTGATGCAGATGAATTAGTTGAAAAGAACTGAGAATTCAACATTTGATTCTTAACTTCATTTTGTTGATATTGAAGATCATTTTGATAATATTAGTGAAATTAGTGATTTTGAGGATGTTGATTGTTCTCAGTTATCTGTCATTAATGTTGCATCTAAGTCTAAAGGAAAAGAAAAGTGTAATGATTTGTTGGTTAAGATTGTCACTGACAGACCCTCAACTTCGAAAGTCTTTGATATCGATCATGTGAGTCTTAAAGAAAGTCAAACTGATAGTAGTGATGATGAAAATGATGATGAAGTTTCGAAAAAAACATCATCAACAAGTATTGATTCGAAAGAAACAACTACTCCATGAATTGTTCTTGATCAGGTGTATGGTGACACTGAAAAATTTGATAAGGAAATGACTGAAAAGGGTGGTCTTTATCTCGAAAATAATCAAGTGGTATATCTGAACTTTAAATGCTCAGATGATGTTGTTTTTCCAAATCAAGTGTTTGTCACAAAAGGAAATGTCAAAAGCATTAAACCAGAATTTAACAAATTGGTTGAGGAAGATAACAAACAAATATATGATGAAGGATTTTTTGCAAATCAGAGTATTATTGAAAATAATCTCACAAAGAATACATACACTTTTCAAAGACAAAAACCTCAAAGAAAATGGATTGAGAAATCAAAGGTTTCAAATGAAATTTCAACACAAAGTGAGGAGAAAACTGAAAAATTTGTCAAAATCAACTTAAAAGAATTTAAAGATCAAATTGACAAATTTTCGAAAGATAATGACATTTCAAAAAGACAAGCAAGAAAGAAAATTTTCTGGCAAACTGTTGAGTCTTGAAAGAAACAAAACGGATTGACAAAGAAAACATCTCAAAAGACAGAATTCAAATTTGTTACAACTAAGTCTTTTTCAAACTCAGACAATCAGAAAAATCCCGCTCAATTTAAGAAATCGTTGTCTGAATCCATTTCACAAACTGCATTTTCGAAAGATAAAACTCAAGTCAATACATCATTTTCTAAAATTTTCAATCATTCATCAGAGAAAGTTCAAAATCAAAATTCACAAATCGATTTTCTCCTCAATCACAATGAAGATTTTCTCAAAATACAAATTTAAAACACACTCATCCATCAACCCAATCAAAGAATTTTGAAAATCGATTTTCTGGTAACACAAATGTCGAAAAAAATGTTAAAAATCAACAATTTGAGAAATTTCGTCCTAAATCAAATATTGATTTCACTCCACAGAAACCAAATTTTCCAAATCCTTCTGGGAAGCAATATTCGAAAATTTCATACACTAAGGGTTCATCAAATGTGAAGAATATCGACCATTGGCTTGAAGGGAAAGGAAATATGTTTTAATCTCGAAAATTTTCCCAACAACAAATTTGAGAAGCTTATGAGAAATATGTGAATGATTCTTCAAATGGAAGTTCATCCTCAAAAGAATCAAATATTTATGTGAAAACATGGAAACTAGTTTCAAAAGATAGAAATGTTGAGAAACAAACTAAGAACAAAAAGGCGAATGTCTGTGACAATCCTAAACCTTCGAAAACTTATGTTTTTGCTCCTTAACCTAATGATGTTGACTTAATTGATATTTTCAAATCAAAAGTTCATGATTGGGTTTTTGGTTCTTCATTTTACTCGGTTTTCAAAGCTAATAACCAAGGACCTAAACAACCTTGGGTACCTAAATTCTTTCATTACCTGTAGGTTTTATGTGACGAGCAATATGATGATAAATGGTACATTGATATTGGTTGCTCTCGTCACATGACTGGAAAGAAGGAGAATATGCGTGATTATCGAAGTTTGGAGAATACAGGTGTAGTTAAATTTGGAAACAATCACAAATGTCATGTGAAAGGATACAACAAAGTCATGAATGGGAAATTTACTGTTAATAGAGTTGCATATGTTGAAGGTCTTCGAAATAACTTGATAAGTGTTTCATAACTTGTTGTGGGCACTAGAAATCAAGTGGTGTTTAATGAAGCAGGAAGCATCATTTCAAATGAAAACACTAAAGAAGTTTTGATCAAATCCAAATGACATGGAGACATGTTTACTCTCGATATCAAACCAATCATCGGAAAACCTTCAGTGTGTTTACTTTTGAAAGCCTCAGCTAATGTTAGCTGGCTTTGGCATCGATAACTTTCTCATTTGAATTTTCGAAATATCCACAAATTGGTAGCTGATGATCTTGTCCGAGGTTTGCCTGTGATAAAATTTGATAATGATACTTTATATGCATCTTGCAAACAAGGAAAACAACATCGCAAAGGTCATCCAGTGGTTATTGATTCAAAGATTGTTGAACCATTGGAAATACTTTACATTGACTTATGTGGACCATCGACTGTTGGACACCCAACAAGACATGGTACATTTTAGTTATAGTTGACGATTTTTCATGGTTTATTTGGGTTTGTTTTATCGGGTTAAAATCTGAGGTTGCTCAAGTAATGATTGACTTTATCAAAAAGATAAAGATCAGCTTAAAGAAGAGTGTTCGAAAAATTAAAAGCGATAATGGTTCTGAATTTAAGAATAACTTTCTTGATTCGTTTTCAGTTGATCAGGGGATTTCACATAATTTTTCTTCACCAAATACACCTCAGCAGAATGGTGGTTGAAAGAAGAAATCGTTCTCTTTGTGAAGCAGCACGAACAATACTTACATATGCGAATCGTCCTCAATATCTTTGGGCTGAAGTTGTTTCCACTGCATGTTTTACTTAAAACATATCGTTTATTCATCATCGTTTCAATATTACCCCTTATGAAATTCTTAATAACCATAAACCTAATGTGAATTTCTTTCATGTTTTTGGTTTTAGGTGTTTTATGATGAATCTCAAGGATAATCTTTCGAAATTCCAGTCCAAAGCTAACGAAGGAACTTTCTTGGGATATTCTCATAATTCGATTGCATATCGGGTTTTGAATAAAAGAACACGCAAAGTGGAAGAAACATTTAATCTCACATTTGATGATTATTTTGTTAAACAAGTCGAAAAACATTTTGATCACACACCAATTATTAATGAATCAAATATTGAGTCTAAAATTTCAAATTCGAGAGATTTTGATTATGATTTAATTTTTGGTACTCCAGATATGGCTGCTGATGCTGAAGTTAAGGCAAATGATAATTGCATACCCGAAGTTTCAAAGCATTCTGATGATTCAACATTCACAAAAGATATTTCGGACTTGAATTCAACATTGAATTCTCCAAGACTTGGCGAAAGCATGCTAAATGATCAAGTGGAGGGGGAGCACTTGACTTCGACAACTCAGGTTGAGGGGGATCATCCTTTCGAGGGGAAGCATTCTTTCGAGGGGGAGTATAGGAGATTAGATAATGATGTTGAGGGGGAGCGGAACGATTCAATAATGTCGAATAGCGATCATAATGAAAATTTTCATGATTCGAATGACAATGTTTCTGATGCAGGATCTGAAAATGACGAAATTTTTGAAGATGCACCATTGGATTTTGATCCAGCATATCCACCTTTAGATAAATGGACAAAAAATATCGAAAGGAACAAGTTCTTGGAAATCCACAAGATGGTGTGTTAACGAGGGCTCAACTTCGTGCAAAGAATGAGGTACCTAACGTTCATTAGGAATTTTTCATGTTTAATGTTTTCATTTCGAAAATTGAACCAAAAACAGTTAAGGTTGCAATGGAACACTCAGATTGGGTTGTTTCAATAGAATCTGAATTGGCTGAATTCGAAAGAAACAAAGTTTGGAGATTAATTCCTAAGCCAAAAGACGTTTTGATAGTTGGGTTAAAATGGATTTTCAAAAATAAAATAGACAAAGATAGAAATATTGTTCGAAATAAAGCTAGGCTTGTAGTAAAAGGTTATTTGCAACGCGAAGTGTGACAACCCAAAGTTTATTCCGTTACATTACCCCATTACCGTTAACGAAATATTCCATTTTATAAAAGTTTCGTTAATTAGAGGTTGCCAAATAAATAAATGTTTTATTTATTTATATTTTTATGTCGTTATAGTCGTAATAAAGTAAATAAAAACACTTAAATTACATCTCCATAGTAATTTGGAAATAGTTAAATTTTATTACGACCACTAAATCGAGTGCGACCAAAAGCCCCGTATAATGGCAGTATCGGGTAGATTCCCACTGAGCTTCAACTCCAACCCATATATAAGGGGGAATGGACTTCATTCCACCCTTTCCACTCTCTCTCTCTATACTCTCTCTCATAAAAGTTCGATTTCGTCTCAAAACCGCAAGTTTCCGCCACCAAATCGTAAGTTCTTGTACCCTAGCTTGTTTTACAACCCATTGCATGTCATTATAGCTCAAAAATCGTCCAAGAAGGCAAGGAGTAAGGAGTTTACGGCCCAAGAACACTCTAGGGCCGTAAACCCCTAAAATGATGCCAAACTTTCCTTTAAACTCATCCTTGAGGTTGGAAAATATTGGGAATTTAGCCTAGGAGTGTTTGCACCATAAAACAACAAATTTTAAGGCATAAAAGAGGGTTTATGGCCCATGCACATGCTTAGGCTGTAAACACCCTCTAAACTTGTTAAAACAAGTTCCAAACACTCCCAAACCACCCTTAGGCTTAATACATAAATTAGGGGCTTGCTATTTCTGGTTTAGAACAATTAAACACATAGATTTGAGGGGTGAAATAGAGTTTACGGCCCCAGCACATGCCTAGGCCGTAAACACCTCCAAACCATGCCAAATGTTAGTTTGAATCCCCTAAATGGACTTGGAAAAATAGCTTGAAGCAATACCATTGTTGTAAGGCCTTAAACTTAAATAAAACCAAGGGAGTAGGAGTTCACGGCCGTGAACTCCCATAGAGGTGGTTCATGGGCCGTAAAATCCCATTTAGTGCCCAAATGGTGCCCAAACTCCTTCATTTGACTTGGAAAAATGCATGGGATTTTATCCTCTACCATTTAAGCCCTTAAAACACCAAAAGATATGTACATAGGAGCTTACGACCATAAACTCCCTAGTTTAGGGCCGTAAACTCCCATTTGGTCCATATAAGTGCCTTAAATCCAATCAAACACATTAGATTTGGACCTAGCAAAATTCCACAATTGGTATAAGGCCTTTAAGCATCCTAGAACACCCTCACCATGAGTTTACGAACGTAAACTCATGGGTAGTTGTCCCAGGGTCGTGAACTCTATATATAGAGTTTACTCTTGAAGATTAAACTGCATTCCTAAGCCATTCAAGCCCTTAGATGTTACCCGGGACACCTCAAACACTTAATCAAAGTGTTTCCGCACTTTAGGATGTGTATACTTGTTTAATTGGTATTATATGTACTAATTATATGTAAACATATGTTATCATATGTTAATAGGTCACTAAGTGTGTCCAAGTCCTTACTTGACACCGAGCACCCAACCGACACCTTCGTGGGATCCACTTACACCAGGTGAGTTCATACCCCTGAATGAACCTTTTAAATGTTTTTACATGTTTTATAGGGGGGAATACAATTTAAACATGCCAGTTATCATATCAATCACATGTGATTGATAACCCGCATGCACAAGGATTTACCACACTGTTAACTGTTTTACCGAGAATGACACTGTAAATGGTTTTCTAAAAACATAGTTATTTATTCAGCTTTTACTTATGATGTTTAATCAAAGTTTCATTTTAAACTTGTTTATGAAAGGTTTTCAAAGGATTTTTAAAGATTTTCAAACTTATTTTACAAAGGAATACCAAGTCGTGATTTTCTTAATATATAAAGGTTTTCCAAAGTTGTCGTCTATGTTTTTATACTTCTACTTGGTTAAGATACCACTGCGTTATTTCTGTTTAGTAATACCTCCACTTCGTGATACACTTATACTTCAGAACGCCTCCACTTCGTGATACACTTATACATGAGAACGTTTCCACTTCGTGATACACTTATACCTGTTAACGCTTATACTTCACGATTCGGTTATCCCATACCATTCGTTTACACTTCACGATTCGGTTATTCCACACTGTTCGGTTATACCTCAAGATTCACTTATACATCACGATTCGGTTATACTTCACGATACGTTTCCACTTGTTAAATACTTAGACGTAGTTAGATATATGCCTGTGCTTGTATAGATGCATATAAATAATGATTGAAGGACTTAGGAAGGCTTGTCCGCACTATTTCCTTTTCTTCGTTGAGATGTGGTCTGGTGGGATCGGATGGCCGTCCGAAGGTCGTTTGATTCATTAGTTAGATATTATGTATACGAGCATAGACATATAGGTTTACTCTAGTCAGTTCAGTTATGAGTCTCTACCTCTAAGTTCAGCACTTATATTGGAAACCCACTACCCACTATTTGGGATGCATCTTCGGGACACGGCCTTCTCCGTCGTCTAGTTGGTAACCAGAGTCTCCTGTAGGGAGAGCGGACATTGTGTGTATAGATCTATAAGGGATTGACAACCCCGCACCCTGACTGTTAGCTACAGTCCACGGCCTACCAAGCCAAGGGGTGACAAATGTCATATTTTATAGACGCTTGCAGGGCGTCAAGTACTCTAGTGTCGGTTAGTATGGTTACGAGTATCCCAGGTTACCTTATAATTCATGGCCTTAAGGTAACGGTATTTCACCAGCAATTTACACTGTATGCTGTAAACCCACTCTCAGAGTCACACTGTTTTTAGACCTTTCTAGCTGTATCTTTCATTTGATACTGTCTGCAGTCTGTATTCTCTGTTTTAGACTTTGCTAGCTATACCTTCATTGGGTACCGTCTGGGGTCTGTGTCTCTCTTCGTTAGACTGAGCCAGGCGTGTCGTTTGTTCGATACTCTCCTGGAGTCTATGATTTCTTTGCCTTAGTCAGCAGTCTTCACTGCTAAGGCATATGTTATTTCCCTGATTTCTCTTGCTTTCTTTAATAATCAAATTATGTATTTTGAATGATAGCGATTAAGGGAAAACTACTTTTTTTACCACATAACTCCGTCCAGTCTTGGTAGAAGACTGCTTTTATTAAAGAAAATATAGGATTTTCTGGAAAAGACACTAATGTAATGGATACTCTAAAACTACCACTTTTATTAAAGTTATTTGAATAAAATGACACTAAATACTTATGAACTCACCAACATTTGTAAAAATGCTGATACTCGCTTTTCAAATAACTTGTATTCTCAGGTCAGCATTAGACAGGTACATCCCCTGAGCTGTTGATGAAGATAGTTTAGTACCAAACTGTATTTATTCTATTACCTGTATTACTTTAATGTATTGTAATGAAATCCGTGTAAAACTATTACTATTAATGCAATGGTTGTTGTACTTTGATTTACTATACTACATATGTTGTGATACTTGACATGACGTCATCCACCCCAGAACGTTTCCTCCGTTCCGGTTTTGGGGTGTGACAGATTGGTATCAGAGCATTGTTTATAGTGAGCTAAGTATATTAATTCATAAAAGATATACAACCTATAAACGCATAGGGATAAAACACTCTGACCAAGAATTATACTTTAAAATATAACCATATTTTACCAAAGTATAAGAACATCCAAAATCTAAATACTCGAATAAAAGTATCACAAGAAGAAAAATAATAAATGTCTTCGGATGTTGAACATTACCGTCAAACCTGGGCAGTTATGTAATCGTAAGCTGGAATAAATGTAACCTGATCAACTACATTTATTTGAGATGCGACGAATGTGTGCTTGGGAGTGATAGTGGTGTTGCAACAGGTCTGAAACTTACCAACTAGGAATGCTAGAGCCAAACATAAAGTTAAAATACTATAGGAGTATTTTGGAATACTAAAAGACTCACACTAATCCCAGAATCATATTCAGAAGATAAGAAACAAACAAGAAATAAAATACCATATGGGTATTTTAGGATCCATAACCAACCTTGTGTCAAGAACTAAAAAGATCCTTATTGATATACCTACAATTACAGAGAGTATACTCCCAAGGTTATATATAATAAGGATCCCATAGGCTAAGAATGTGTGGTTTCGCCCTATTTCCTTTTCCTTGTTTGGATGTGGATATAGGGTAGTATCACCTATTCGAAGCCCTATCGGATCTAAGCTATATATGATTTGTATACCCTGTGTAATCGTAGCATGACTCCATATGGATCACCCATTGAAATGTTATTAATCTCTTAGGATTCTTTAGACATTTCCATTCTCGCACAAACCCTATAGAAAACCCTATCCACTTCATTGCTTGACAGAAGAGTTGATGCAGAACCAGAAGAGGTTCATTGAGAAGATTTCTAGTTCGGAAATAAATGAATTGGGTCGATACTATTGAATTCACCAAGTGCCTATATCTTTTTAGGGACATCGGTGAGAAATTCGCCTAAACTTCCGAGATTCCCAGTCATCCATCATGAAGTGATGACACTCAGAGACGGATTCAGAAGTAAGGCGGAGTAGAGATTCAATGTGTCCATACGAGAAAAGAAACCTAGGTAACTACCCAGAGGAAACCAACGCCGATTTCAGTCAAAGATACGAGGCAGACAGAGAGGGAGCCAGTGCATGGAACCTGAGAAGTGTCTTTTCCTGGTGTTCGTCACCCTAATACACCCATAAAATAATACAATTTAGTGAGTTAGTGGTTACACTACTCACGCTATGTGTTAGGTAAATCGCCTTTTTCCCGTTGCCAGTAGCACGTTTAGAGCAGATTCCCACACCTCTGTTAAGGTTGTTTGGCCATAAGTCTTCATGAGCCATTCTTTTCGCGGTCTTCGTTCCGAACTGTTCTCAAATCTTTCCAGGCCGGAGAGTGAAACCTTTCCCAGTATAAAGGTAACTTAGTAGGAATGACTCGCATCTTATAACCTTTCCGATACTCATACTCCTACCTTGCACACCAGGACTACATCATAGGGATGTAGGTCGACACTCAGACAGCCAATATCCGAGGCACGTGAAAATTTAGACCTAACATAGTAAGGATTGATACGTCTAGGGTTAACTTCGTCTCTCATTAGCTTGTGTTCCTCTTTCCGCGTAGGAACAACCATGCCTCCGAAGAAGCGAAACCCATCCGCTGGCAAGAAATCGACTCTCCTATTCGATGAAGCTACTTTCCAAGCTGCGGTCTCAGCAGCCGTAGCAGCTGTCATGGCTCAACTGAATGCTAACAATGCCAATGTTAGCAAGAGCCCTATCGGAAATTCCGATCCTAGTAGTGAACAACAGCAACCAACCCCTGCATACCTAGCCACCCAAGAACCTCACTCAAATCCACCGAAGAGAAAGTTTAAGAACGAGGAAGGAAGTACTTCGGCTCAAGGACCTTCCAAAAGGCAACGAGCTGAGATAGTCAATATCCCTGCCAACCCTTCCATCCCTACGTCTAGGAGACCATACCTAGGAAACCTCCCCCACTGCAGCAAGTGTAGCTACCATCATCATGGTGTATGCCGGGAGCTCTATTGTGTTGGGTGCCACATGTTGGGGCATACTGCTCGCGTCTGCAGAACCCCGGTTGAGTTCATTACATCAACCACCAATGCGGTGACCAATACAGTTTGCCACCTATGTGGTGAGATTGGACACCTCAAAAGGGACTGCCCAACCGAAGGAAAAGAGAAGGACACAAGAGGAGCCTAACTCTACAGCTTAACGAGAAGCATCAAGGAACCCGGTAGATTTTTGGTACGTCTCTCAATCTCATATAACTAACGCAAAACATTAAAAGGCAAATTCAAATGTAAATACTTCCCCATTAAGGCGAAAGTCGCAACACTGTTAAAAAATTTAAAATTCATCAGGTAAAACTATAATGGCTAAACATATACATTACGACCATGTATAGTTAAGATGGATAGACCTAGAGTGAGTGAATGCCGCCTCATTTCCTGTTCCTCGTTTGGTTGTGGATTTAGGGCAGAGTCGCTCAGTCAACAGTCCTCCCCACCTTAATTATACATGACTAGTATATGTTAGGCGATTATAGAAATGCCTCGTGAGAATCCATTCATGAAAAGGTACTCTACTCAGAAACACTTAGGACTCTCTATAGTTCCGCGTCGACACTATCGGTCCAAGTATCTGCGACAGTGATACACGGGACGAAACCCTAGACGCCTAGAACTTGTGTGCCTGATCGGCGCATGACTCTATCGATCTTCATTTTATATCATGTCGAAGTGTGCCAACTTCGACGGCTCTATCGATCATGGTTCGACCTTGTGAAACCATGTGTAAATCCCTAGTGCTGTGTAAAAAGAACTTTCTCCGTAGCCATGTCGGCAAATAAAGGTTCTTCCGAACCTAAACATAATGCAAATAACCAAACCTAATGCGATCCGTCAGTCGTCCCTCTTATCTCAAACCTTCCGAAGTACCCAGGAGAAGGGTACCGCACGCTGTTGACCGACCCCTCTTAGTCATATGGAAACTGAAGCGAAAGACACTGCAAGATACTCCAGAAGACGATAACCATCCGAAGCATACTTCGTAGATTCCCCAGAAAGACCCTTCGCACCTCGCACATCAGGTTCGTGAACCCAGAGGATAGAACTCATGGGACTGACCACTATAACCAGGTATATGCATAAAGGTGGTATATAATTGAGATCAAAAAGATTTAAGATGTGTGCTTCCTCCCTACTCCCTGTTCCTCGTTGGGTTGTGGGTCTGGGGTGGAGTCGCACAACTGAACATCCTACCGACCTTAATTATATACGGCTTGCATACACCAAGTATTAGTGGTTAAGCCGAGTATGAGATCTACCGCGAACCTCATAGTAAAGCCCTTCATCCTATTCCATAAAATAGGAGCTGGAGTCAAGATAACCACTGTGGGTTGAGCTACTATAATGACCACAAATCCGAAACTTGTTGTCATACCGGTTAAGCTCACATGATAGCTAACACCCTCAGTTAGTAAAGAGATTAATGTTCCGAGTAATGGAACCCTATACTCACTAGATTTGAACTAGACCGAGAAAACTCAGAACCTTCGGAAGAGTAGTTGCAGTAGATGCTTGCACTACTCAGGCACTTCGTCCACCCTGTTACCGACGAGTAGTGCCTAGGATCCTCCGCCCTCTCGCATGGAGGAAGTCATCGACGCCTTGTAGACGATAGACTACATTCTCCGAGGTGAACATTAGAATACCGAGAACCACAGGATAACCTCCGCAGCCAAGAATCCTTGATCAAAGTGCGAAAGTAGTTGCGTTAAGCCCCATGACCCAGATCCCGAAGAGACTATAGACGTGACGCCAGCCTTGATGTTAGTCGAGGGGTTATGCAGGAGCATGAGCTTTCCGCACTAGAATAAACCAAATTCTTAGAGATTCATTGGACTATTAGGTGTTCCACGAATACTATGTCACGCAGAAATAGTAGAACCACCTCCCGAGATAGTCCAACACTCGTCTGGTGAAACCCTATCTCCCCGACCCTGAGGGTTTCCGTACCTCAAGATTCGTTAGTGCAGGTTCATTTTGCACGAGCTTGAGATGGACACTCTACAGCAAATAGATACCATAGGCACGCAACCCATCCGATGATCTAGAAAGCCTCTAAAAGCCAATTGACAGGAAATGCAAAACCAAAGACAACCCGAGCTTCCTAAGAACCAACCTGAAGGACTACACTACCAATATGAGAGAGAACGTTAGGAACTTTGGAATGGCGATCACGCCAGTGATGATCTTGCCATAGAAGTACACTATGTTCTAGGTACTGAAAAGCTCTACCCTTCCGAGAGCTTAGGACCACCCGAGATCCTTTACGGAGATTGGTCCAACCCACGTCAGACCACTGCTACTTTCGGATATTCCACAAGTTTCACACCCGATCGATCCACTTCTTAGACTTGATGTGTGTTTACCCGACGTCACTCTTCATATCCCACTCATCTTGAAAGAAACCATTGAGAACCCTAACCTCGTAGATACACCAGTCGGAACTCTCTAGCTACACGAGACGGAATCCGCATCCCGTAGGTGAAGGTTTGTTGGAACGACAAACACAGGCCAGAGTTCACTTGGGAGTGCGAGGACAAACAAAATAGGAAGTACCCTCCTGCCTCTACTCGGCCATTCATACCTACTACCTTGCCTAGAACTGAATTTCGGGACGAAATTCCCTCTAACGGGGGGATGATGTGACAACCCAAAGTTTATTCCGTTACATTACCCCGTTACCGTTAACGGAATATTCCATTTTATAAAAGTTCCGTTAATTAGAGGTTGCCAAATAAATAAATTTTTTATTTATTTATATTTTTATGTCGTTATAGTCGTAATAAAGTAAATAAAAACACTTAAATTACATTTCCATAATAATTTGGAAAAAGTTAAATTTTATTACGACCACTAAATCAGGTGCGACCAAAAGCCCCGTATAACGACAGTATCGGGTAGATTCCCACTAAGCTTCAACTCCAACCCATATATAAGGGGGAATGGACTTCATTCCACCCTTTCCACTCTCTCTCTATACTCTCTCTCATGAAAGTCCGATTTCGTCTCAAAACTGCAAGTTTCCGCCTCCAAATCGTAAGTTCTTGTACCCTAGCTTGTTTTACAACCCATTGCATGTCATTATAGTTCAAAAATCGTCCAAGAAGGCAAGGAGTAAGGAGTTTATGGCCCAAGAACACTCTAGGGCCGTAAACCCCTAAAATGATGCCAAACTTTCCTTTAAACTCATCCTTCAGGTTGGAAAAAATTGGGGATTTAGCCTAGTTGTCCCTATCGGTCTGAAAACTGGCGTCACTATACCCTCGCACCTTCAAGTCATCACTCCCTCCGAGGACTAAGAACCATTCCTTTGTCCTCCGAAGGTACTTAAGGATATTCTTCACCGCAATCCAATGTGCTCTGCCAGGATTCCCTTGATATCTACTAACCATGCTCAAAGCGAAGGCTACATCAGGGCGAGTACAAGTCATAGCGTACATGATTGAGCCAACTGCGGAAGCGTATCGAACTCGGCTCATTTCTGCTATCTCAGCTTCGGTACTCGGACTTTGAGTCTTACTCAACTTGGCATTACTTTGTATCGGTAATTCTCCCTTCTTCGAGTTTTCCATACTAAAACGTTTTAATACCTTCTGCAAGTTAGTGTTCTGACTAAGTCCAATTAGTCTCTTACTTCTTTCTCTTACTATCCTTATTCCCAAAATGTAAGAAGCCTCTCCGAGGTCCTTCATAGTGAAGCACTTCCCGAGCCAGGACTTAACTTCCTACAGAGTCGGGATGTCGTTTCCTATGAGTAATATGTCATCGACATATAGAACGAGGAACCTTACTATACTCCCACTGGCTTTGACATATACACATGATTCATCTTCGCTTCATACAAATCCAAACTCTTTGACTTTCTCATCGAAGAAAAGATTCCATCTGCGAGACGCTTGCTTAAGTCCATAAATGGACTTCTCAAGCTTACACACTCTATTCGGATGCTTCGGATCCACAAACCCCTCTGGCTGAGCCATGTAAACATCCTCAGCCAACTTTCCGTTAAGGAAAGCAGTCTTGACATCCATTTTCCAAATCTCATAATCATGAAATGCGGCAATCGCTAGCATCACTCTAATAGATTTTATCTTCGCAACTGGTGAGAAGGTCTCATCATAGTCAACTCCAGGAGTTTGAGTAAAGACCTTCGCAACCAATCGCGCTTTATATGTGTGTACGTTTCCATCCATGTCGGTCTTCTTCTTGAAGATCCATTTGCACCCAACGGTCTTACGTCCGGGCACATAATCAACCAAATTCCAAACTTGGTTATCATACATGGATTGGATCTCTCTATCCATTGCCTCTTTCCATTTCGCAGACTCCGGGCCTGCCATGGCTTCCTTATAGCTATTAGGTTCATCAAGATTTATTAGTGTACCATCACTAATATACGTGTCCCCTTCGGTAGTAATATGAAAACCATAAAACTGGGGTAGAACTCTAACTCTATCGGAACGTCTAAGATGTAAGGATTCGTCAATCGGTTCAACCGGAGTTTCCTCCTCGGGTTGAGTGCCAGCGGTAGAGGTTCCTTCGTCTATCGAATCTTGAATTTCTTCAAGCTCGATTTGCCTCCCACTGTCTCCTTGGCCTATGAGTTCTCGCTCTCGGAAAACTCCTCTCCACGCAACAAAGACAACATTGTCCTTCGGTCTATAGAAGAGACATCCAAAGGATGTCTGCGGGTAGCCAACAAAAATACATCGCTCACTTCGAGGTTCGAGCTTGTCGTGAGTATCACTGTCCACATCTCGTGAGGTGTTTTGGCAACCTTCTTAGTAGGGACTCAGTTAAGGATATGGGCGGCAGTCTCTAAGGCATACCCCCGAAAAGAGATAGGTAGTGAAGCACGACTCATCATAGAGCGAACCATATCTAATAAGGTTCGATTACGCCTTTCTGCCACACCATTCAACTGCGGTGTCCTAGGAGGCGTCAATTGCGAAACTATTCCACACTCCTTGAGATAATCGTGGAATTCAAGACTTAGGTACTCTCCTCCTCGATCGGATCGAAGCATCTTGATTTTCCTGCCCAATTGATTCTCCACTTCATTCTTGAACTCTTTGAACTTTTCAAAAGTTTCTGACTTTTGCTTGATTAAATAGATATACCCATATCTACTATAATCATCGGTAAAAGTCACGTAGAAGCGGTTCCCATCCTTCGTGGTTGATCTAAATGGTCCACATACATCGGTATGTATTAGGTCCAATAGGCCCTCACCCCTTTCACACGTACTTGTGAAGGGTGATTTAGTCATCTTTCCAAGTAGAAAAGACTCGCACCTGTCATCTTCCTTAAGGTCGAATGACTCCAACACTCCATCCTTTTGGAGTTGGGCTATGCGTTTCTTGTTGACATGTCCAAGACGACAATGCCACAAGGATGCTTTATCCATACTAGTGGAAGAATCTATGTTCAAAACATCATTTCCTAAGTTATCAACAATCATAACAGTTTCATAAATTCCATTACATGGTATAGCTTCAAAGTAAAAGACACCATTTAGATAAGCCAAAATAGAACCATTCTCATTATTAAAAGAAAATCTAAAACCTTGTCTATATAAACCATGAAATGAAATGATGTTTCTAGCCATTTCTGGCGAATAGCAACAATTGTTCAAATCTAAACATAAATTATTCCTAAGCACTAAAGAATACACTCCAATCTTGGTCACAGGCGAAGATCTTCTGTTCCCCATGATTAGATTGATCCTTCCTTGCTCCACATCCCTACTTCTTCTTAGTCCCTACACATTAGAACAAATGTGGTAACCACAAACGGTATCAAGAACCCAAGAAATAGCATGATTAGAATTGTTAGATTTAATTGTATATATACCTGCGAAAGATGGCTTGATCTTTCCTTCCTTGATGGCTTGCAGGTATTCCGGGCAGTTTCTCTTCCAATGTCCTATCTTGTGGCAGTGGTGGCACTCTGCCTCCTTCGGGTTAGGGCAGGGCTTAGCGGGATCAACTTTGGTCCCACTAGAAGAGGCACCATCTCGGGCTTTAAACTTGCGATAGTTCTTAGACGAAGCCTTCCTCTTCTTTCCCTTTCCTTGACCAATAGCCAAGACAGGAGCAGCGGGTGGATTCGGAGTTGGTGCAACAGACTTGTCTTTGAAGTTGCTCTCAGCGACCCTCAAGAGACCTTGGAGTTTGCTTAGGGTGACCTCCTCTTTGTTCATGTGGTAGGTCATCCTAAATTGATTGTACATCGGAGGCAAAGAGTGAAGCACCATGTCGATCGCAAAGTCTTCCCCAAAGTCAATATTTTACTTGCGAAGGCGGTCGACATACCTTTGCATCTTTTGCAGGTGCACAGTAAGAGATTCTGCATGACCCATCTTAGCGGAAATCATGTTAGTGAAAATCTTATAATGCTCTTGTCTCGCGTTTTGGTGGTATCTCTCCAATAAGTCTTAATGCATCTCGTACGGGTACATGGACTTTTGGAATTCGGAGTTCATGGTGGCTATCATGATGCAATGTACCTTTGTTGCATCTCGCTCATGAGTTTCAAAAGCGGTAATTTCAGCCGGAGTAGCAATTTCAGGGTTAATTTTCTCGAGCTTCTCATCGAGGACTTACTCCTTATCCTCATAGCGAGCAATGGTGCGAATGTATCTTATCCATTCGCTAAAGTTCGTTCCATCGAAGGTGACCTTTTGGCAAAGGCTCATCAACGTGAAAGAACTAGCAGCAGCGTTGTTGGCGTTCGACATCTACAAATAGAAAGGACAAAGATAGATTAGAATATGAATCCCTAATTATCACCCAATAAGAAAAATTAGGGCTAGGATCCAACAACAACATTTACATATTAGAAAAGGGATGCCGTAATCTAACATGCAAATAAATTGAAGGTAAGTGAATGACGATTCACTAATTCTCTACCATAAAACCTAACTATTAGTCCTAAATGTATTTAGAATTCCTAGGATCGGATGAGATTCATTGAAACTATTCAATGGCCTGTTTAAATCTTGATATGCCCCTCTAGTTTGTGACTGGGATACTGAGGATCACAAAGCGGGTGTGAATTACCATGCAAATTCACATGGTGCCTTCATTGTAACGATCACCTATTCGATGTGCCGGTAAACCACACACGCTCCATCGAACTATGATAAAAAATGAATCACCCTTTTCCACCTTTGCTTAGAACCAATTAGTGTGCCGGTAAACCACACACGCTCCACTAACTTCTTAGCAAGGGTGCAAAGTGTAATTTCATGGGATTGCATCAATTCACTTTTCCTAAAGTAACTAAGATTGGGAAAATTTTAAAATATGTGTAGTTACTTTGTATTTCCTATTATACTTTTAATAAGAGGATGAGGTTGCCCTATCCTACCCGTTCGGAAAACGACCCTCCACCAATCAAGCTAGCGGTGGGTGTGAGTGTACACCCATTAAGCGCCATTTTATAGGCCGCAACCTTATACCCACCTTATAGATCGGCTTCGTGAATGAGGCCTACTAACGGTAAGATTAACATTTTAGTTATATATATATATATATATATATATATATATATATATATATATATATTAATCTTGTAATATTATATTAGTATAGGGTTGTATTTTAAACCTTTTAAAACGTAGGGTTTGAAATTTAAATTGTCCAAATTAAAACTTTTAATCACAAAATATAAATTTCAAAACTTGAGGACAAGTTTTAAACATTTAAAACATGAAGGATCAAATAACAAATAATTTTAATTAACAATTAATTTCCTAATTTTCTATATTTGATTTATTCAAGATTTCTTTCAAGATAATTACCTAAATAATCAAAATAATTAATTAATTATCATATAAGGAAATTAAATATTTTATTAGTTGATAAATATCTTTAATTAGATCAAGATAATAGTCATATATATCAAAAAATCGGATTAGGGTTGATCTAATATGATTAAGGTAAGTTTCCATAAGATAATCATGAAGAAATCCCGAATCTGGCCATTCCTGACGCTTGGACTCGCCGAGTGCACCAAGGGACTCGCCGAGTCAGGCCAACTCGCCGAGTCCATGACTCAGAAACACAAAAAACGAATTTTTCAGTTTAGGTTCAAACAAATAAGCATCAATTTAATGAAAACCAAGCTAGTCTCTGATACCGCTAATGGGTTTAAGCCATATGAACTTTCCTATGTGCACATGCAAAACCCTAATGCTTGGATCTAGGCTTTCTAATCAAACATGCTTTGAATCCAAGACGTCTAATGACTATTTAGGTGTAATAACAATATTGAAACAGATCTAGAATCATACCTTTGAATTCCTTGTTGATCTTGTTGTCTTGGAGCTTCTAGAGTCACACTTGTCACTCCTCTAATGGCTTACAAACACCAAATAGCAAGGAGGATGATTTGGGAGAGAGGAGAGGGAAGGAAATCAGCCAGGGTTTTCTTACTTTAGATGAAGTGCCAATTTCCTTATGCCATAGGGTCTATTTATACTTGTAGACTCCTTAAGGGTTACAACCTAAACCCTAATTGGATAATCTTCTCTTAAGGCTATCCAAATCCATTCCTTAGATAACTCTTGGACGATTTGAAGCAATCCTTAGCTTCTAGAATCCGTCCAATGCATATCAATATGGATTTACAGTCTAAAGTTTAACTATCAAACAATTGACAGTTTATACCCTCTTATTTAATTAATCTCTTTAAGTCACCAAATTAATTCCATTTAATTTATGACTTAATATATTATTCTTTATATTATTCTCATAATATACTAATAATATTTACTCTCTCTTAATAAATCATCCTATCAAGTTGCTATGGTGAAGGCAACCCCAAAGGACCATGCACAACCGGGTCAAATACTTGCCTAATATAGTTGCAGCCTTAGACACTATTCCAACACAAGGATTTACCACACTGTTAAATGTTTTACCGAGAATGACACTGTAAATAGTTTTCTAACAAATAGTTATTTGTTCAGCTTTTACTTATGATGTTTAATCAAAGTTTCATTTTAAACTTGTTTATGAAAGGTTTTCAAAGGATTTTTAAAGATTTTCAAACTTATTTTACAAAGGAATACCAAGTCGTGATTTTCTTAATATATAAACGTTTTCCAAAGTTTTCGTCTATGTTTTTATACTTCTACTTGGTTAAGATACCACTGCGTGATACACTTATACCTGTTAACGCTTATACTTCACGATTCGGTTATCCCACACCGTTCTACACTTCACAATTCGATTATTCCAAACTCCTCGGTTATACCTCACGATTCGCTTATACATCACGATTCGGTTATACTTCACGATACGTTTCCACTTGTTAAACACTCAGTCGTAGTTAGATGTATGCCTGTGCTTGTATAGATGCATATAAATAATGATTGAAGGACTTAGGAAGGTTTGTCCGCCCTATTTCCTTTTCTTCGTTGAGATGTGGTCAGGTGGGATCGGATGGCCGTCCGAAGGTCGTTTGATTCATTAGTTATATATTATGTATACAAGCATAGACATATAGGTTTACTCTAGTCAATTCAGTTATGAGTCTCTACCTCTAAGTTCAGCACTTATATTGGAAACCCACTACCCACTATTTGGGATGCATCTTCGGGACACGGCCTTCTCCGTCGTCTAGTTGGTAACCAGAGTCTCCTGTAGGGAGAGCGGACATTGTGTGTATAGATCTATAAGGGATTGACAACCCTGCACCCTGACTGCTAGCTACAGTCCACGGCCTACCAAGCCAAGGGGTGACAAATGTCATATTTTATAGACGCTTGCAGGGCCTCAAGTACTCTAGTGTCGGTTAGTATGGTTACGAGTATCCCAGGTTACCTTATAATTCATGGCCTTAAGGTAACGGTATTTCACCAGCAATTTACACTGTATGCTGTAAACCCACTCTCAGAGTCACACTGTTTTTAGACCTTTCTAGCTGTATCTTTCATTTGATACTGTCTGCAGTCTGTATTCTCTGTTTTAGACTTTGCTAGCTGTACCTTCATTGCGTACCGTATGGGGTCTGTGTCTCTCTTCGTTAGACTGAGCCAGGCGTGTCGTTTGTTCGATACTCTCCTGGAGTCTATGATTTCTTTGCCTTAGTCAGCAGTCTTCACTGCTAAGGCATATGTTATTTCCCTGATTTCTCTTGCTTTCTTTAATAATCAAATTCTGTATTTTGAATGATAGCGATTAAGGGAAAACTACTTTTTTTTACCACATAACTCCGTCCAGTCTTGGTAGAAGACTGCTTTTATTAAAGAAAATATAGGATTTTCTGGAAAAGACACTAATGTAATGGATACTCTAAAACTACCACTTTTATTAAAGTTATTTGAATAAAATGACACTAAATACTTATGAACTCACCAGCATTTGTAAAAATGCTGATACTCGCTTTTCAAATAACTTGTATTCTCAGGTCAGCATTAGACAGGTACATCCCCTGAGCTGTTGATGAAGATAGTTTAGTACCAAACTGTATTTATTCTATTACCTGTATTACTTTAACGTATTGTAATGAAATCCGTGTAAAACTGTTACTATTAATGCAATGGTTGTTGTACTTTGATTTACTATACTACATATGTTGTGATACTTGACATGACGTCATCCACCCCAGAATGTTTCCGCCGTTCCGGTTTTGGGGTGTGACACGAAGGAATATACTATGAAAAAACCTTCGTCCCTGTCACAAGACTCAAGGCAATTCAAATATTTTTGGCCTATGTAGCTCATAAATACTTTGATGTTAATCAAATGGATGTGAAATGTGCATTTTTGAATGCTGTATTCGAAGAGAAAGTATATGCGGAATAACCTCCAGGTTTTGTAAATGAAGAATATCCTAATCATTGCTATATTTTAGATAAGGCTATTTATGGGTTAAAACAAGCACTAAGAGCATGGTATGTAACTTTAACTTCTTTCTTAAAACAATTGAAATTTAAACAAGGATCAGTTGATCCCACTCTCTTTCGAAAGAAAGTTGGGAATCAACTAATGCTTGTTCAAATTTATGTTAATGATATTATTTTTGGCTCTACTGACCCTGTTTTGTCTAATGAATTCAAAAATCTGATTAAAAGCAAATTTGAGATGAGTATGATGGGAAAAATCAACAATTTTCATGGTTTAAATATTCGTCAAAACAGAGAATGAATTTTTATCAATCAAGAAAAATATACCAAGAATCTGCTTGATTAATTTGGATTGACGAATAGTACAAAATTATGAGTACCGATGCTGACTGGAACAAGGCTTACACCTTCGTTAGATAAACTTGATGTTGATTTGACTCTTTACAGAAGTATGATAGGTTCGTTACTTTACCTCACGACAAGTCGAGCTGATATTACGTTTTTTGTTTGTAATTGTGCTAGGTATCAGTCAAATCCTCGAGAAACACATCTCACTGCAGTCAAGAATATTTTTCGTTATCTCAAAGGCTCAATTTTGTTAGGATTGTGGTGTCCTTCGAAAACTGGATTTTTCATACAAGCTTTTTCAGATGCTGATTTTGGAGGTTTTAATCTTGATCGAAAAAGCACAAGTGGCGGATTTCAACTTTTGGATGGGAAACTAGTAAGTTGGCAGTCGAAAAAGAAAACATGTGTTTCGATTTCGACAATAGAAGCTGAATATGCTGCTGCTGCAGCTTGCACTTCACAAATCATATGGATTCAAAGTCAACTACGTGATTATGCAATCAACATAAAGAAAATTCCGTTGTGTTGTGATTCACAAAGTGCCATACGCATTTGTCACAACCCTTTACAACATTCAAAAACCAAGCATATTGGTCTTCAATAACATTTTATAAAAGATCATGTGGAAGATGGAAACATTGAAGTTCACTTTGTGAAAACAACTGATCAATTGGCTGATATTTTCGCAAAACCTTTAGATGAAAAATCATTTGTGAGAACTATGGAACGACTTGGAATGATAGATGGAAATTCAATCTCTGGAACAATTTCAAATGAATGAACGATGTCTAATTTCAAGAATGTCGAATCAAAGGTGTTCAATGATCTTCAAAAGAATCTCATTAAGTGTTCAGTGGTTACTCAATGCTTCGACACGCTTCGCTTTCGACATTAAGTGAAATTTGCTTTCTTGACAAATTTTTGATAGTTTGTCAGAATGCTGTTAGTTTCACACAAAGTTTTTTCTTTTCGATAGTCTGGTACACAATTTTTTTTCGATAGTCTGGTACAGAATTTCTGTTATATTGTTAAAGTTGTTTGTCATTTCGAAAAATCAAAAACTCCAAAAAATATTTTTGTCTTATTTTGTTTTGTTTTGTTTTAACAAAAGGATTTTCTTATTTTTGTTATTGTTCATAAAATCAAAAATCCAAAAATATTTTCTTTTAGTTTGTTTGTTTTGTAGAAAAGCTAGGAACATGAAATAGAGGATGAACAAATATTGTGAGGTAACTTGCTTGTTGTTTCAAGTGAAGGTACATTTTCAACATCTTATGTACTAGTTATGTTGTCCCTATAATCATGATGCAGCATGTCGACCCAAGCCTCTTTCGACTCAATGTGTGTTGAAGCCTTAATGAAATTTTCATCACGAAAATTTCTTCCCAATCAGGCTATATTCACATTAACCCAGAGCTACCATACTCTACTTAAACGAGTTTAGAGTAATTTGCCGAGTCCAATAATAAGCAGTGGTACATTCGAAATTCTTTAACCAATATTTTTCATCACAAATTTCTTTCACTTTCACACACAATGACATATGTCCGAGAGATCTCTGTTTAAACCAATCAGGATTTAGACGTATCAAACTTCTGTGTTAATGATGTAACATCATGAGACAGTGATGAAAGTAAAACCCATAATGTTCAACTCTTTTAAGGAATTGACGGGGAACTTTGTTCCAGATTTAACGAAACATTTGTTTTCGTACCAACATTCAAAACTCCTAATCATATTCAATTCTTTTGGGTGATCTTAATTAAATAGTCGAATCCCACAATGTTTGTTACCCAGCATGATCCAACTACTATTGTTCTTCTTGAATATGATTTCCGAGTGAGTTTCATTTGAAATTCGATGTCACTTCATATATTTCTTTCCAAGCATACGTGTCACTGATTACACTGATCATATAAGTAATTTCTGTTACAATTACTCGCATTTATGTTAAGTGTTGATATGTAATGAAATCACAAACCACCCAAGAAGCTTATCAAAAAGAGGCCCTTCGATATTTCAATACAAGTATTCGAATGTAATTCACGAGAAAATACAGAAGTGAGACTCGGCCTCCTCCCGGGCCTGAGTCTCCAGCTCAATCTCCCTCTTTCGGGCATTTGCCTGGAGCTCAGCAAATGTCCAGTATGACGAGTTCGCCACGAACTCCATAATATCCCTCCTCAAAATGCTCAAGTACCGAATCATGCGTGCCTGCTCAGACAACACGTGATCAGGGCAAAACAACGCCCTCTCATGGAACATCCGGGTGATCATAGTCACTGACTTTTTCCCCTACTTGAGGGACAAAAACTCATGGGCTAAATGTTCCCCTTCCACAGGGGGAACATACTCATCTTGAAACATCATGGTGAACCTCTCCCAAGTCACCGCAGTAAGCTCTGCCATAGTGAAGTATTCTGTCACAAACTTCCACCAGTCCTTCACTCCCAAGCGAAGCTGGTTCAGTGAAAACCGAACCCTCAAATGCTCCAGACACAAACAAGTATAGAAGCATCCCTCAATATCAGAAATCCATCTCATCGCAACAATCGGATCCAGCATCCCGTCAAACTTTGGTGGTTTCGTGCTGCTGAACTCCCGGAACAAAATCGAGTCATACCCCTGAGGTCTAGCAGTAACAACAGCTACAGTAGCTGCAGCAGCCGCAGCCTCAGTAACCACTGCGTACCGCTCATCAAAGGTCTCAATCAATGTGGTATTGATAGACCCAAACATCTCCGGAATCTCGGCTAGGATCGCCGCAGCCACCTCATCGTGGATCATCTGACAAAGCTCCTCGTCACTCACGCCGCTCATCTCAGGTCTGTGGCATGTCCCAACCATGATGTCTCTGAAATACAACATAAAATATCAGAGAATCGCTCGAGCATACTCGCACTCGATAACTCAACCCTACTTATTCCCTAGTACCCTAAGGATTCTTACTTGGACGGCGCACTGATCCGGTATCTTCAGTAGTACGGGCCCTATACTACCGTCCACACCGCATCAGTGTTCACCCCAAGTCCTCCTCCTAGGATCCGAGATCACAAGTACTCTACATCTCGCTAGCATAGGCTACCCTTACGTAGACCTCTCATAAGCTCCTCACTGCTACCTTCTCACTCTCAAGTGTCTCATAGCAGCAGAATTCTTCCTAGGCTAAGGCATCACAAATCAGGCCACTCAAGTCCTAATATGAATACCTAGCCTACTCTAGCATGCATAACATATCACAACATATCCCATAAGACATAATGTAAGGGTATTTTGGGAAATCACCGTTCGGCCCCTGACTGATCGTACACACTGCTTCCTTTCGCTTACTCAAATTCCTTTACTTTTTAGAAAAATTATTACTTTTATGAAAAAAAATTCAAATCCTCAGTTTGAGTTCAGATACGCTCGAAGGTGCATCTGAATCCCTCAAACCAAGGCTCTGATACCAACTTGTAACAACATGAATTTTCAAAACAATTTTTCATTTTTCAATTAACTTAAAAATCATTCAATATTCTCAATTTCTTATGTTTAACACATGTCATCACGATACAACATATCCCTTGATCATAAAACAAATCTCTTGCCAGTGTGTACGGATCATGTCGGCGCCTTCCCGCGATCATCACTAGTACCTGAAACACACAACACATAACTCTGTAAGCATAAATGCTTAGTGAGTTCCCCTGAATACCACATACAACACATACGCCACTCATGGCCATAACTCTATGGGATCTTCTGATCCATATGTCTCAGGGGACTTCCATCCCAACTCTGGTAGACCTCCTGGCCCTACCCGTATGACCTTCCGATCCTCATCATCTTGACCTTCCGGTCCATAGTCTGTTGACATTCCGGTCCATATCATGGTACTCATAAAATAACATATACATATCACACACTCCACATAACATATAAGACCTTTCGGTCACACATAGTTACCACTATGGGTAAAGTATAGTGAGAAGACTCACTTCGTATGTTGTCTAGCTACTCACGTGCTCGGCATCCCTGAACCTCGTAACAATGACCTAGCCCTGCCTAAACATATAAGCAATCATCTCAAATAAATAACAACTCTCCAGGCTAGAGTAGTTCGTTCCAATGTTCTATTAGTAGGCTAAAAGACCATTTTACCCTTCTACTGGTCCAAAAGTCCAAGTGTTGACCTGACCCTAAATGTGAACGAAAGTCAATGGTCAAACTTTGACCAGACTCGTCGAGTGCACATAGGTGACTCGACGAGCCCAAGTGTGTACTTTGTTTCTTTCTAATCCTCACTCGACTCATCAAGTGAACCTTCCACTCGACGGGCTACAACTGGTCACAAGTCACATGGCAACCCGACTCGACTCGTCGAGCCCCCTTATAGACTCTACGAGTTTCTTCCACGGCAATCACCAATTCAACCTTCTGAGGTTAGATCTTCTTCTCTAACCAGTAGATCTGACTTCCCGTGTCCAATAATCACGTAACGGTCAGATCTTGACAATCATGCAACACATACAAAACTTCTTTTGGTGAAATGGCTTCTAGAATGGCATCCTAGGTTCATTTCATCCATGGAACAACATAAAGATGGATAGATAATGCACTCTAAACCTCTAAAGGTGCAGATCTAGAGTCTAACACTAAGAGGGACAACGTATGCATCAATACAAGCCAATAAAGGGGGTATAGAAAACCCTAGATTCATGGATTTGCACAAAACAGAAGAAGGGATCGGTATTATACCTCAATAATGAAGACCCAAGCTAGAAAACCACAGAATCACAATCCCTTGACCTTCTCTTGCTGGAGACACCTTCTTCTTTGCAAAACCACAAGAAAAAAGGATCAAAATAGCTTTCTCTCACACACAACTCGCTCCAGCTCTTTAGGGGCTCTTTCTCTGGACTAGTAGCCGCAAATGAGGGCTATCAGGTCCCTTAAATAGGGCACATGCCCGAAGATTTACGGTTTCTGACATCGGCGCGGACTCGCCGAGTCCACCCATAGGCTCGTCGAGTTCGTTCATTAATCCAGTCAGCAATCGCGATCCAACTCGGTGAGTCTAAGCGTCAACTCGCCGAGTCCCTCTACGAAACTCAAATTAAATATTTAAAATATGATACCTGGAAATCCGGGTCTTACATGGATGGAAAAGTACATACTTATAATTCGCGATTGGTTGTGAAGGGCTTTACTCAAACTCCTGGAGTTGACTATGACGAGTCCTTCTCACCAGTGGCTACAATTAAATCTTTAAGGGTTATGCTAGCCATAGCTACATTTCATGATTATGAAATATGGCAAATGGATGTCAAAACCGCTTTCCTTAATGGGAAGTTGGCTGAAGATGTTTACATGAATCAGCCAGTGGTTTTTGTCAATCCAATGTACCCTAATAGAGTGTGTAAGCTTGACAAATCCATTTACGGATTAAAGCAAGCATCTTGCAGATGGAATCTTTGTTTCGATGAGAAAGTTAAAGAGTTTGGATTTTCAATAAGAGAAGATGTGTCATGTGTATATTTCAAAGCTAGTGGGAGTATAGTTAGCTTTCTGGTATTGTTTGTGGATGACATACTACTCATAGGAAATGACGTTCTGACCTTGTAGGAGGTTAAGTCCTGGCATGGGAAGTGTTTCGATACAAAGGACCTTGGGGAAGCCGCTTATATTCTAGGGATAAGGATATTGAGAAACAGGAGTAAAAGGCTAATAGGACATAGTCAAAGTACCTACTTGGATAAGGTGTTGAAACGTTTCAGCACGGAAAATTCCAAGAGAGGAGAATCACCTATCCAGAGCAATGCCAAACTGAGTGAGACTCAGAGTCTGAGTACCGATGCTAAGATAGCAGAAATGAGTAAAATGCCATATGCTTCTGCAGTTGGATCAATCATGTATATTAAGACATGTACTCGCCCTGATGTAGACTTTGCATTGAGCATGGTTAGCAGATATCAAGGGAATCCAAGTAAAGCTCACTGGACTGCAATAAGAAAATTCTTCAGTACCTGCAGAGGACTAAGGACTAGATTCTTAACCTCAGTGAGAGTGATGACTTGAGAGTGACAGGGTATAATGATGCCAGCTTTCAGGCCGACATAGATAATTTCCACTGTCATTCGGGTTGGTTATTTACCTTAAATGGAGGAGCACTAAATTGGAAAAGTCCCAAACATGAAACTGTAGCTGATTTAATGTGCGAATCAGAGTATATAGCAGCAAGTGAAACATCAAAGGAGGCGATATGGCTAAAGAACTTCACCGCAGACCTTGGAGTTGTACCGGCTGTAAGGGAGCCCATGGAGATTTTCTTTGATAGTGAGAGTGCGATCGCCTTATTCTAGGAACCAAGAGATCATAGCAGATCCATGCACATCAACAGAAAATATCACTTCATTAAACATCGAGTAGAAGAGGGACTCCTCGTAGTGAAGAGGATATCATCAAAGGAAAATCCAACAGATCCCCTTACGAAGGGACTAAGTAGGCTTAAGCACTTGCATCACGCTAGAAGTATCGGGATGAAGGACGATATTAGTTTTAATGATTAGATAGACATTTAGAAACTTGTAATAGATAAAATTTAATTGACATTTGATGATTGAATAAAAGGAGTTTTATTTATAAGTAAAGTTAGTGTCTTGTGTCAATTATTTACTATGGTTTCACTTTGCATGTTTTGACGTCCAGAATACTAAGATAGCCGATCAAGCTTTGGAAGTAGGTTATGAAGGAAGACTGTCATGCATGCGTTTTTGTAAGATTGTATAAGGTGTTTGACGTAGCAAAAAATTGCTACAAACATTCATGAGTGCTCTTGAAATAAGTTTTGAGTGTTGGACTAAACCCACGCTCACATATCACTTCATGGAATTTATCACGAGTGATTGTGAGACAATAATATCATATAGTCTTCAAACCAAGATATATGAGTTTACGATTATGAGTTGGTTGTACATTGATAGTGCGAAAACGCATCAGTAACTTGATGTTATAAAATGTTCTATTATGTATGATTTAACTAATAGGTAGTATAATCATATAAGTCGAAGTTTATATGTTCCTATTATCCTAAGAGGATTAAAAGCGATATCTTGGGCCCCTCGATGATTTTGTTTTGACTTATGTGTCGAGCCCGATCAGAACTTTATTGATGTGTTCAATTAAAGTTCTATGTCAGACAAATCAGAAATTGGGAAACAAATTGTTGGAAAAGGAGTATGGTTTTATTCCATGTCTTTATCCACATGATATCTTGTAGAACAGAGGATTATATGATCACTTGTCTATTGGACCAGTCAGAGTTCGACAACGGCTTTTTGAGAGCTACGATTGCTAATTGGATTTTGAGTTACATTGGGAATTATAGTTATTAAACTTATCCAAGTGGGAGACTATTGGAATAGGTGTCTAAGCCCTTAACTACAATTGATATGTACTTGACCTGATAGTAGCATGGTCCATTTGGGTTGCATTCTTCAAAGCGATTTGTTAGGAAGGATATTTGAGAAATAGGTTCTGTGGTTTATTAATATATTATAAGTATAATATATTAATTGAGAAATCATATTATTTAATTACTATTGATCAAGAATTAATTTGGAATTAATTTAGTGATCAAAAGAGACTAATTAAATTAGCGGGGCATGATTATGTAAATCAGTCATACATATGGATTAGGCTAATGATCCATGATTGATTTATTGGTGGGCTAAGCTTATGAATTAATCCATGAAGTGGTAGTCCAAATCAATTAGATCATAAACCTAAGCGTGCGACTTAGGGTTACATGTGACTCTTAGATTTCTACACTACAAATATGTACGCTAGTGCCTAAGATCGGTTACCACTTGTATTATAAGAAGGCATAACCGATTTTGAGTCTCCTTAACCACTTTTATAGTCATAAAAATGCTCTTGGTTTTTTTTGAACCATTTGAGGAATCACACTTGAGTTGCTAAGCTTTCTTGAGGCCAAGTTCTACAAGCTACTACACAAGGTAATATTCCAACTAGTTTTTATGATTCAAATATCAACTTGCATGCTTGTTTAGGCTTCGTGCTTTGATAAAAGTTTATTGCATGTATAATTAGAGAAAACTTAGATCCAAAACATTAGGGTTGTATGTGCACCATAGGGATGTTAGAGTACATTTAACCCATCAGATTCAACTTGGGATCGACAGAGCTTTGAATGCCTTTTATGAGTCCTTCTGACAAAATCCAACCAATCTAGGTCATCAGGACTTGGTCGTCCTTTACCTAATCTAGGTATCATACCATTTGTGGCTTCCGAGGTTGGGGGGTGGCTACCCAAGCTTTGGAAAGCTTACGATCCAAGACAGGGGCTTCGGATCGTGCTTGTGTAGAAAAATAACGGATATCCGAGATAACTCGTGGGTGTGTTCCAGGGGGTGCAAGGAAATTTTGTCAACATCAGCATCACCTTGTTGGAAAGGTGATGGTGGATTATGAGGAGACTCCCCGTGAGTGCGTGCATGTGCTATTGAAGCTCCGAAGTGTACTTCAGAAAAGTGGCCAAGGGGTGTGCGAATAACCAGAGTCAGTCAGAATGTCCTTGATAGATTCCTTTTTAGAGGAAACATCAAATTTGGCTCTTTTTTTTTGGTTTTTGGCTTGATAGGAGAGGTCTTTCTCTTTGTTTCCTTCTTTTCCTTTCCACCAATCGAGACTAGTTTGACCACATCCGAGGTGGGTTCAAAAGAGATTAGGATAGACTGTGTAGGGTTGTACACAGTCGAGTTCTATGAATGATATTGATGGGTTTTAGTATACTACAACATCATATGGTACACATACAACCCTAAAAGCTTTGGATCTGTGTTTTCTCTTATTATACATGCAATATAGTTTCCAAAGCTTTAAGCCCACAACTAGCATGCAATTGACATAAACAACATAAAATACTAGATAAGAGCTTACCTCTTTATGTAGCTTGTAGAACTTGTTGTGTTTGGTCTTTAAGAACTTTGTGCCCCAAGTGTGACACCTCAAATAGTTCACAACACACCATAGACAAAGGATGACTTTTGAGAGAGTTTCTTGCACACTAAAATCGCCTCCATGAACTCTTAGAACATTAGGGTGTCGATTTTAGCTATGGGGTGCTCTATATATATGTTAGGAATCCAAGAGTCATGGATAAGCCCTAATACATACTCTTGGGCATAGTATCCATGGTTCATGATTCAAGTGGGCTAACTCTTTATGGATTCCTCCATAAACTTAGTCCATCATGTATCATAAGCCCACACCATATATATATATATATATATATATATATATATATATATATATATATATATATACTAATTTACATAATTAGTCCCCATTGATTTAATTAGTCTCTTTTGATCACTAAATTAATTCCAACTTAATTCTTGATCAATACTAATTAAATCATATGATTTTCTATTAATATATTAGAACTTATACTATATTAATAAATCATAAATAATCTCTTCTCAAAAGTTCGTTCTATCAAAATGTCATGGTGACATGAAACCCAAATTGACCATGCTACTCTCGGGTCAAGTACATACCAATTATAACTATGGGCTTAGACACCTAATCCAACAGATATTTCAAATGACGGGACTCGGATGGTATAGTGGCCAACATATGGTGTGGCAGTCTACATGTGGGTCCAAAAGAAGCTTGGTTCAGAAGTCTGTAAGTTTTAATAGCCTTAAAGGAGAGAAATACATCTTTCAGAATAGTGTCGACAGGAATTGGTTCTTGCCTCTCTCGGTAGAGCTGTTGAATAGTAAGAGCCCAAAATCTCGGACTCGAAATCTCTTGAGGCTTTCATTTCATATCGAACTTCTGAAAATTTTGCCACAAGAGCTCGGTTAGGTCAACGGTATTCCTCTTCCCTGAGTTGATACTATAGACAACGTAGAGCTAATATTTGCTCACGGTGTTTATTCCTCCATATTGCCTAAGAGACCTCGGAGGATGAGGTGCATGAGTATCGTCCACAGGCCAAGAACTGCCGATTTCTTGAACTTCTTCGCCTTGAACTCTTTTGCAAGCCTAATATGGTTGAGGAGCGTCTGAAACTCTTCAAACGTTGGTTTTTGTATAGTAAAAGCCTTGGGGTTTTATGGTATCCCAATCACTTTTAGAAAAGTCTGCCTGGAGACACTTATAATACAATCTCCAGTTATTCTGATTTTGAGAACCTCATCTTCAATCTTGATTCTGTCAAAAGCAGTATGAAGGAGAAGAAATGGAATTGGGGGATTGGGGGTTTTAGTGAGTGGAATGGCGATGGTATGATAGGATATGAACTCGATCATAACTCCGATGGACTCATCATAGTCAATGGGATGAAGAGAAAAGAGTTGGGTAGTATCATGAAGAAAGGGCTCTGAGGAGGTGGATGAAGTCGAACCTTTGGAAGCCTTCTTCTTGGGAATAATTTTTGAGAGCTCATGAGCTTTTTGTTAGGACGCCATTGTTTCAGGTTTGGGAGCTTGAAGAACAAGTTTGCACAAAGAGTTTTCAAGAGGATAATGAGAGCGTAAAAAAGGAACTGATGGGTTTTGGAATCCTTTTATAGGTTGGAAAATCGAGTCGGGTTAAGAAAAGGTGTAATGATGAAACCCGATTTGTAAATGGATCAGTTTAAATGTGTTGCCAAAATTGGAATGTGTTTGACTTGCAATGATGAAAGATACAATGTCAATACATGCAAAATCGAAAACCGTCGTTTCATTTGCAAAGATGTGCACTTTAGCAAGACGTGCAAAAAGTGTGATAATTTAGGGTTAAAGGACAATCATTAAAATAAATAATTGTTTGAGTCATTAAAGAAAACATTTCGGAAACACATATAATGAAAAAACTTTTAATCTTGTTTTGAAACACTGGATCTCAGAACAAGGATGATCCGAGATGAATTGTCATGAGATACTTTCGAGGAGAAAATGAAAACACTTGTGCATGATATAGAGTTCGATATTGCACAGACTCAAACTGAATATCAGAGGTAAAATGCAAGAAGATCTTAGAGGACATATTTTATAAAAAGATTTTCAGATTTCTAGACGTGAAGAGGAAGAGCTCGGATAGGGGTAAGAGGAGGCTCATTACCATTTTGGACTTAAATTCCGATGTCAACTTCATAACATCCTTTTGAGGCAGATTCTGAGGTGAGGTCAAGGAAAAGTACCAATATGACTATATTGGTCATATGAACTTCAAAACATTGAGTGAGTTGTACAACTTAAACTAGAAGAAGAGGTTAGATAACAAGACACATAAAATGATCCTGTTTATTCCGAGAGTAAATATTTCCGAGATAAAAATATTTTTACTTCAGAATTAATTTACTTTTCGATGTTTCCATCGGAGAGTACAAACCTCTTGGAAGAATTGAGGATCAGGCAACATCATACCCATTTTGTTCAGAAACCCATTGAATTTAGTTTCGCCTAATGCCTTAGTAAATACATCATCAATTTCATCGTCAGATGGAACAAAGATAAGTTCAATGATTCCTTTTAAAACATGATCATTGATAAAATGGTACCAAATATCAATGTGCTTCGCCATAGAGTGTTGAATTGGATTATGAGAAATTGCAATGGCACTATAAGAATCACAGTAGACTGGAATATATTGAAATCAATAACCATAATCCAGAAGCTGAGATTCCATCCAAAGAACTTGAGAAGTGCAGCTAGAAGCAACAATGTATTCCGCTTCGGTTGTTGAAAGAGCAATGCAATTTTGTTTCTTTGATGACTAGTTAACCCATCTTCCACCAAGAAATTGACAGCCACCTGAGATGCTTTTTCTGTCCAATTGAAGACCACCAAAGTTCGAATCGGAGTATGCTTGAAGTAGGAAATTCTCATTTGTTGGATACTAGCTTCTGAGATCCTTTGTACCTGTGAGTTATCAGAATATTTACTTAATAGCCAAAAGATGAGACATCTTCGGATTGACTTGAAATCTGGCACACAAACATGTGGAGAACATGATGTCTGGACGACTTCCTGTTAGGTAGAGAAGTGACCCAATCATTCCCCTATACTTTTTTTAATTGACAACATCTGATGGGTCCGAGAAGATCTTATGTCCGAAACCCACAGGAACCTTTGCACAGGTACAAGTGTCCACTGAATATTTTTTGAGAAGCTTTGAAATGTATTTATCTTGGTGAATAAAGATTCCTCTGTTGGTTTGTTTTACTTGGAGACCGAGGAAGAAACTTAGTTCAAGATTCATGCTCATTTGGATCCGACTAACCATTAACTTGGCAAAATTAGCAACCATTGATGAATTTGTGGATCCAAAAATGATATCGTCAACGTAGATTTGGACCAACAAGAGATGTTTTCCATTTGATCTTCGGAAGAGGCTAGGATCGAGAATTACCCTTTGAAAACCGGAACGATTAAGAAAGTTTGTGAGAGTCTCGTACTAGGCACGAGGAGCTTGCTTGTGGCTGTAAACATCTTTTCGGAGTTTGTAGAAATAGTTCATATAAGAAATGTTGAAAAAAGTGGGAGGCTATTTGAGATACACTTGTTGGATTAGGTGTCTACGTTTATAACTATTATGGGATGTACTTGACCCTACAGCATGGTCCATTTGGGTTGCATGGCATCATGCATTTGGATAGACCAAATTGAGAGAAATAACACTTAAGTTTTATTAATATATTATAAGTTATAATATATTAATAGTATTATTTAATTAGTATTGATAAAGAATTAATTTGGTATTAATTAAGTGATCAAAAGGAGACTAATTAAATATATGGGTTGATTGTGTAAATCACTCATACTTGTATAGTGGGCTAATGCTCCATGGATTATCAAGTTGGGCTAAAATCCATATGATGCTCTATGGATACTCCATAGTGTCTTTGAACCCATGGATCATGGAAATGAAGAGCCATGTCAAATTAGGGTTTACATGGTGTAACCCTAATTATGACACATTATATAAGCAATATGTTGTAGACCAAAATCGGACTACTCTATGAATCAAGAGGGCATAGCCGATTCTAAGTGTGTGACATTTCTCTCAAGTTTATTCCAAGCGCATTTAGTGTTGTGTAAGACATTTGTGGCATCACACTTGGGGTGCTAGGCTCACAAGGCTTTTCAAGGAATCCAAATCACTACAAGGTATGTTTTCTTACCATCTTTTATGATTAAAAGATCCCTTGTATGCTAGATAGGTTAAGAACCTTGGAAAATCAATTTTGCATGTATCACAGATAAAACATAGACCCAAGGTTTCTACGGTTGCATGTACACCATAGGAGTGTAAGAATGCTCAAAACCCAACAACACTTCGGTATCAAGTTAACCATTAGTAAAAGTACTCTTAACATCCATTTGGTAAACTTTAAAGCCTTTATGAGCTGCATAAGCAAGAAAGATTCTAATGGCTTCAAGAGGAGCAACATGAGTAAAGGTCTCATCGTAATCGAGTCCTTCAATCTGATTGAATCCTTTGGCCACAATCTTGCTTTGTTTCGGATGATAAATGTAGCATCGTCTAGTTTGTTTCGGAAACCCATCTCGTACCAACGATAGGATGATCCAGAGGAAAAGGGACGAGAAGTGACATTCATTTTGGATGTTAGCGGTAGAGGAAGTTTGGACACCAGCGTTTAGATTTTCGATAACTTGGTTTGGAGGATGATCCTTGGTCCAAATATGTAGTCTTGGAAGCTCTTTTGCAACGGATGATCTGACACCAACAATAGAGTTATGTTGCTCCCCCTGAAAAATTTGAGTTTGAGGATGATGCTCCCCCTGAACTTCTGAACCGTAGATACCAATGTCATCTTCGTCCAAAAAGTCAAATAAATTTGAATCATCTTTATTGTTGATAAGAGTGGGATCGAATTCAGCGAATTGTTCTGCTGCATCTTGAAATCCATCCACATTTGATTCGAGAGAGGGGTGCATATTCTCCCCCTCAACTTGAGAAGGTTGAAATGGATTGGAATCAAATGGAGGGAAAGTGGGTGACGGACCAGAAACATTTTGAAAGATTGGAGCTGGAATTGATGAGGAAAGTCTTGATTGGGATTCCAAATCAATAGCTGTTTTAGATGGTCTGGATAGAGTTTCAAAATCGAATTCATGAATAATTTGAGGATTCGGACATCCTAGCGATGGAGCATCGGACTCCATGATGTGGGTTGTGACATGGGTTGGGCCAGAATTCTGAACATAGTTGTCATTGAAGGTGACATCAAAGACTTCATCAAGAACACGAGTCCTACAATTCAGAACTCGGTAAGCATTTGATTTTGCAGTGTATCCAAGGAAGATTGCTTCATCGGCTTTCGGCTGAAATTTTGTGAGCTGATTGTTTTTTTAAAAAGCACCAACAACCAAAGACATGTAGCAAAATAAAAATGCGGCTTACGACCATTCATAGCTTCCTATGATGTCATGTTGAGTCTACGATTGATGATGCTCCGATTTTGAGTGAAGTAGGTAGTAGACACAACATTACCCAAAGATAAAGTGGAATATTTGCAAAGTTGACCATCGATAAAGTAGCTTCAATGAGGTTTATGCTTCTTCGTTCAACCACACCATTTTGTTGAGGAGTGTAGGGAGTTGAGAAATTATGGTCAACGCCTTTGTCGGAGAGGAATTTTTCAGTGGTGACGTTTGTACATCTAAGATTCATACTGACTAAAGGTCTAAAATATATCTTATAACATATACAGATTAATTTTGATCCTCGTATACAACTATATCCATGTGTTTTAAAATTTAAAGTTAAAGCATCTAGTATATTAACATTTGGTTAAAAAAAGTTGTAAATTTGGGTAAGCATTAAAGTATATTGGACCATTTGTCAAACTGGTTTGTATTATTAACATTAAAGATTGTTTCTAAATTCTATTACGTGTATCACGTAATATAACATACACGTTCAGTTACCATGTTATGTAATTTTAAGAGTGAATAATATAATGAAATATTATAAGAATTTGAGCGTTGAGTTCTAACAGTTAGTTTTTACTAGAATTGAAGAAAAACTATGTTTAGAATCGTTCAGAAAGTGATGGGAAGTCTTATGAAATTTCGATCAAAAGTTAACTATTGAAATTAACGAAAATATAAAGTTGAAAATAAGTAAAATTATATTATTAAAATTTGTAAACAGTCTCGTTAGAAACATTTAGGAGAAGACCTCATCAAAATCCAAGTTCTAACGAAGAAGTTATGACCCCTTAATATTTTGCGACACAACCGGCACGACGCCGTATGACGTAAAAAGTTAGTTTTCGATAAACTAATTTTTAGCCTATATGATCTAAATGAAAGTTGTTGTATTCGCTAAACTGAGATATTTCATAAAAATAACGTCAAAATCCAACTTCGTATAAGGAAGTTATTATTTTTCTAAGATTCGGTATAGCAGTAGACAACTAAAAACTCGAAATAAAGGTCCAGTAGTTTTAGCCGGCACAACCTAAATAAGAATCGAAGGTCTCAGCAATAGTATTTCAACGGTAAAAAGACAGACGGAAATGGACGTAGGATGAAGAAGTTATGAATTTTTAACGGTAATATCCTGTCCCCGCCTATTAAAAATATAACTTTAAAAATAAAGTCAAAATTAGCCAAAGTCTAAACGAAAGTTGTAGAGTATAATCTCACCTACGCGTAGATATAAAGAACGTCAAAAACGGAGCTCGTATGCGAAAGATATGAATTTTTGAAGTTTATGACCCAAATATCAAGACTAGTCCGAGGAGGTACGCCCCGTGTAAAGGCTTACGCCCAACGTTTGCATGGCAGGGCCTCGGATTGATCATGTCGCCCATCTTCACATGATAGCCACGTAATAGAAATAACTGAGCCATGTGCCCTTTCTTCGGAGAACCAGACGCGTGTCTCGCACACCCCGCGTATTGCGAGACTACACCTCGCGTAGTAAGGTGCTTCAGACCCTATATAAGGGATGCAAGGATGCCCGTATTTTAGTTGCCATTTTTCTATCTCTTTCACTCTAAAACCCCTCTCTAGCCTACTTTTAACCCCTGAAGTCCTAGTATCATCCCCGACAGACGAAGCAAGTCCCTACGCACCGAAGTTCCCGAGAAAATCATATTACCAGTTGATACTCTTCCCGAGAAAGGTCCTGTTTTCAACTAAAATCCCCGAATTCATCACAGAGAGTCATATTTGGAGTCGAAGTGCTGCCCAAATAAATACTTTAATCCCCGTTATTTCACGGTGAGTTCAATATAGGGACAATTGTATGTTATGTATTATATATTCAATGTACTTTCTTGTGTTATATTGGATTTATGCCTTTGGCCATGTAGAACATGACTCGTATAACTTCTGGTATTGGCTTTGTGCCTTTGGCCATGTAGAGCATGACTCATATAATTTCTGGTATTGGCATAGGGCTATGTAGGGCTGAAAGCCTGTATATTCTAGCAAAATGATAATCCGAAATAGTATTTTTTGTGCCATTTGGGCTAAAACTTTATTGATGTATATCAAGTATTGACTTTATTATCCCTCATTGATTGTAAATCATTGAATAGTATTGTTGGTTGATATGTAAAGCCTGTCATATGATACACATATGCCTTTGTTGTTCTTTGTCCCTCTTTGCTTGTGTCATATTGAAATGTATAAGGCATAGCGTTATATAGTAACTGTTATTGAACTTACTAAGCGTGACCCTCTTATCCCTCTCAATATTTAAACTATTGCAAGTGATAAGCATCCAGTATAGTCATGTACTGGTGGAAGATGTAGAATAGATAGTATTATAGCTTTTGTATTTAGTGTTTAATTTCCTGGGAAGTTATGTAATTTTATAATTTTCTGGGATGTTATATATATATATATATATATATATATATATATATATATATATATATATATATAATTTTATAAAAAATTTTAATAGTCGGTTTGTATCCAGTCTATGTAATTAAACTATCAATGTAAAATATTGTTTTATGAATATGCATGTAGCATGTTTTGGAGTAACCATGTCATTAGTATGAAAATTTGGGTCTTTCGCATAATACTGCTAAAAAGCTTTCTGAACCTTATGAAGTTAAAGGCTTAAAAGTTATTTGTACTTATCATATATGTAAATAATTATAATAATTTTGATCAAGGCCGATCTTGAGGATTCAAATGCGCAGGACGAGCCGGAAAAAAAAGTCCTTAGCCCTAACGTGTAAGGGTTTAAAATACATAAACTATTTCTTTTAAAAACGACAATAAACTTTATAGAAGTAAACAAAACAAAATCATATTATTTTAATGAGTAATTACATATCGTAACAACTAACCGACGACCCGTGAAACTCTCTTAGCATTATTGATATCAAATTGGTTGGTTAATTTTTCATAGTCTATATTCTCTAAGATAAGTTTAGTTTTTTTTTATTGACAATGAATTAAATGTGTGATAAAAAAATCACCCACAAAAGCGAACAAGTCCAATACTTGATGTTTAAAGAAAAACTTAATTACAATTTTAATAATACAATTTTTAATTTTTTCTAATTAATTTTATTATTATAAAATTACAACAAAATTTTGATGAATTAACTTACAGGATCCGTTTGATTTTTGATTTACGATTAAATGTTCGTCATTTTTAACAAAGTCTTATCCATTTTAACTATTTCCATTGACAATGCATAAGTTAAATTAAAATCAATTGCTTTTATTTGAACATAAAACTTGTAGTCATTGTTTGTTTAATCCAATGACCTCACTATTGGATTAAGTGCTTAAGTACATAACTATAATTGGTATGTACTTGATTTGATAGTAGCATTATCCTTTTAGGTTGCCTTCATTCTAGCAACTTGACATGATGACTTTTGCAGAGAGATGTTGAATTTATTATTTGGAATAATAAATTGATTTATTAGTGTATTATGAAAATACTATATTAATTAAAGTCATGTTGTTTAATTAATATTTAATCATAATTTAATTTGGAATTAATTTTGGGATTAAAAAAATTAATTAAAAGTACATGGTCGATTTTGCAAATCACCGATTGTTGTGAAACTGGGCCCTTGGACTCCTTAGATAGGAGTGCACGAAAATTATAGGGTGGCCCTGCAAGTTTTCTTCCATGACCTTCTAATGAGGAGTTCCTAGGCTGGTTAGGCCTTAAGTAGTGAATTAGGGTTTCCACTAGAAAACCCTAACTTTGGGACTAAACCAACTCATGTATAAAAGGGGCCCAATCCTTTGGATTTTTGGCTTAATTCTTCTAACCCTAGAAGAACTGATTTTCCAAAGCCATTCCCTCCTCTCTCCTTTCATCTTCTTGCTAGTAGTGTTTGTAAGCCATTAGAGGTGCAACATTTGAGGCACTAAGCTTTCAAGAGTCAAGGGTCTACAGGGGTTCTTGTTATTACTACATAACAAGCAAGGTAAACATCAAAACCTTATTATGTAATTTTAGAAATTATGTATGCTAGATCTAGGGTTTTGCTTTGGTAATCAATTTGCAAATTAAACTAATGAAAAACTTAGATCCAAAGCAATTAGGGCTGCATTAACACATAGGTGGTAGTTATGCTCAAAACTCATCAGTGGTATCAGAGCCTAGGATGTTTTTCAGTTGAATTTGATGCATATTGTGAATTGTCCAAATGAGGAGGGAACAAATTCGTCAATTTGTTCATGGAACTCGACGAGTTCCTCACGAGACTCGACGAGTTGGTCCTACTCAACGAGTGCCCGGTACTCGATGATTTGACTCGTCAGATCCCTAATTTTTCGATTTTCATATCTAGATTTGATTAGGATAATTACCTAAATTCGTTTTTATTGCTTAAAATTGAATTTTCTGAAAACTTAATTGTATATCCTTATCAAAATAAATGATTTGGTTAAATTTTTAAATAAAGACAAAATTAATTGATTAATTTAATTATTTAAAATTTTATCTACTATTTTTGAAAAGTTTCAAAATACACCCTATGGTTTTACAATTTAAAATTTAATTAAATAGTTTAATTTTGAAATCTTAAATTTAAGAACCCCAGTATTTTAAAAGGTTTACAGTACATCCTTATGAATGTTATTAATAATTTAATTAAGTGTTTATCTAAAAGATAATTAATAAATCCATGAAAGGGTTTAAATTTAATCAAATTAAAAGTTTAATTTATTAAAAGATTAAACCCGTAATATTTTAAAAGTTTAAAATACACCCTTATACTATTATAGAATAAAAAGATATATATATATATATATATATATAAGAAAAGTCAGTCTTACCGTTAGTAGGCCTCACTCACGAAGTTGATCTATAAGGGGTGTTTAAGGTAGCGCCCTGTAAAATGACCGTCATTAGGTATCCATTCTTAACCACCACGCCCTTGACTAGTGGAGGGTCATTAACCAAACGGGTATGATAGGACACTAAACCCTCATTAAAAGTATAATGACATAAAGTAACTAAACCTTTTCTAAAATCCCATTCTTAGTTACTTTAGGAAAAATCTGAATTTGATGCTAACCCATGAAATTGAACATTGCACCTTATTGGTCGTTAGTGGAGTGTGTGTGGTTAAACGACACACTAACATGGACTAATAGTGTTGGCAATGGGTGTCTCGTAAATTATCATTGATCAATGCAGCGTATGTGGTTAACCGACACATTGATTGGGTGATAAATGACATCGAGAGTACCAAACTAATTTGCATGGTTATTCACACCTCTATTGTGATCGTCGGCATCCCAGTCACAAAGTGATAGAATAATCGAGATTAAATATGCCATTGAATAGTTCAATGAATCTCAAAAGATCTTGGAGTTTCATTTGATCGAAAAAGGTAAATTCTTACCTACCTAAAATAGATTCAAATTTGATTACGGCATCCCTTTTAAGAATTCGAAACAAAAATATGGATCCTAGCTTTAATTAATATCTTGGGTTAATAATTAACGATTAAATAAATCAAATAACTTGAATTCTTTTCTCCCTTTATTGACGTCAAGTTCTGACAACTATGGTCTTCCTCATCCTTTTCGAAAAAGTTTTCGTTCTGAGATCTTCCACTTATCGATCAAGGTGAAAGAACATTCCCTTCTTCAAATGGTGGAACTGGAAATCATTCTTCTCCAACTCTTCCTCCACCACCTCCAATGATTCTCTACGACCCACGTTTTCATCAAATTGAAAAGTTCAAGATTACTCAAGCCCTATTGGCATGCAAGCACCTAGATGGAAATTTTGTATTTGCACATGTTCTAAACATTGTCACACCCCCAAACCAAGGATGGCGGAAACGTTCGGGGGTGGAGGACTTCATGTATAGTATCACAACAACGAGTATAATAGTGCTTAAAGTAAATACAACCATAATTAATATAATTGAAAAAGTTACACCAAAGTATATGTTTACAAGTTTCAAATCAATTACATTATGATGACAAAGTGAACTGTTTGACAATTTAACGTCCCATCCTCAAAATGCTGTTGATTTTCCTGTTTCACTGATTTCCTAAGAATACAAGTAGTTTTGAAAAAGTGTCAGCAATTAAGTTGGTGAGTTCATAAGAGTTTTTTTGAGAAAGAACCCATTTTCCTTGTAAAAGCGACAAAGTATGTTTCCATAAAATCCAATATTTTCTTTATTAAGTGTGAAATGAATGCTTCTACGTTATGCGATAATGAACCCTAGAAAGACCCGTAGATTCCTTCTATAATCACCCAGTGTATATAAGTTATATAAAATTTAAATTAAATAAACCGTCCAATATAATGCGTCTGCCCTAGGTCCACAACCAAACAAGGAACAGGAAGAAAGGAGGGCCCACCAATTCTAAGTCGATTATGAATAGATTCTTATATAACTCTAACATATACACTTCAGAATTATAGCTGAAGCCTAACAATTCTAGATGAATCTAGTTTTGTGACAACCCGAAATTTCCATTCTGAACAAACCATATCAAGCCAATGGAAGTTAGAATAGTTACAGGTAAATTCCAGACTTTGGGTATAAGTTTGAGTATTTCAGGTTTAACACTTAAGGAGATATCAGGAGAGTGGATGCACTAGGGTTATGTGCAACACTGTTATTCCAATACTCTATGATATTAGAGTTCATTCCAAGAATAAAATATTTTCTGCCAAAAACCTCAGGACTATATATAGAAAACTGAACCATATTTATTCATTAGTTACATTTCCAACTAGAGAAAAGCCATTTTCTCTCTCACGGATCTTCGGATATTTATCCCAAATCGTGAGTACTTCAATCTAGTTGTATTATATAGCTTAGATTGTGCTTAATTACATCAAAATCATGACAGAACAACATGATCTGTGATTTTACCGCCCAAGAACACTTGGAGAGTAAACTCCATTTTAGGGCCAAATGTGTGCCCATTGTCCCTCAAAGCCTTGGAACTCAACATAGGGACTACCATTACATGTTTAGACCACAAAATCATAAAAAAACAACAAGATCTGTGAGTTTACCGCCCAAGAACACCTTTGGGAGTAAACTCCTTTTTAAGGGCCAAATGGTGCCTATCCTTCCTTAAGCCATGGCACTAGTTTGGACTAGTACACTAATGAGTTTAGGGATAGAAAACAACCTCAAATCACGAAGGAAATGGTTTTCATGGCCAAGGAAGTTCTTGGGCCGTGAACTCCATATTAGGGTGCCAAAATTCCCTAAAGACCTTCATTAATCCAAGAGACAAACATAGCACCTTACCTTGATGTGTCTAGGACCCAAAACAATAAAAATATCAAAACCCATGTGTGTTTACGGCCGCAAACACATGATCAAATGGTCCATGGGCCGTAAACTCAAGTTAGGGGTGTTTTGATGCCACAAACACTTCCAAAGGCTTATGCTTGAAATTAGAAGGCTTCCTTATGACCTTTAGGACCCTCATAAACATAAATGGCCATGCGTTTACGGTAGTAAACTCAATTGGGCCGTGAACTCCTTAGAACTTCAAAGAAAGTGGGTTTTCTTCATTGTAGGTTAGAGCTAATGTCCCTAAATCATTCCCTAACCTTCAAACTTGCATTCCCACATGAGTAGCCATGAGTTTATGGCCGTAAACTCCCTTGGGCCATGAAATCATGGTAGTAAACTCATGTGAGTGCCTTTATACCTTCCTATGTTGAATCACATGTGATTCCAACACTTGGTCAAGGTGTTACCGAATCCCGGAAGGTGTTTCCTTTCATATGGATGTTATAAACACTATATTCATGTCAATATGTGTCCTTATATGTCATTTAGGACTTATTGTGTCTCGGGACTTCATTCGTGGAACTTCTCATCCCTACACGCGTACCCGCTAGAACCACTCAGAACAGGTGAGTTCATACCCCTTAATCAATGATTTAAATGATTTTAAATGCTTTAATGGGGGGGGGGGGAATACAAGTAGAAAATAGTATGTTATTAAATCACTCTTATGTATTTTATAACTGTGTCTTCACCCAGTAGATTTCACATAGTTCAAAATGTGATACATGAAATGGTTTTCTATCTTATAATACCTTGATAACAAAAGTATTAGTTTTGAAATGTTTATTAAAATGACATCAAGTCACTCTTAATTATTGTTTAAAACTCTTAGATATCTTGCAAAACCATTATTTTTACCTTCTTGAGCAAAACTACACTTATACGCATATGTTCTTATATATGTATTGATGTTATAGTTTTCATCCTTTGTTCAGTTTCCCACACCCTGGTGTAACGAGGGTGCATAAATCTACTTGAACAACAAATTACTTTCCAGTTAATTATCATAGGGATAGTTAAAAGAAACAAAACATTATTCCTATTACAAGGAATCACACAAGAGTCAGTTCAATCATGAGTCTATACTAGTACATTCCCTGACACATGAGTACATATACATATACTTACCTGATCCATGAGTACGTTTACATATGCTTACATGATACATGAACACGCTTACATGAATACTTGTATCTCGGCTTGCGAGGATGATTTATTAGTATTTTATGTGTAAATTATCTTTTCTATCCCAGTTCAACGGGATATCTAGGCGGGACTAACCATTCCGAATCCCAACTGATTAGCACCAGTGGTTGATGACCATCTACGGAGGTCTAAGGTTATTACTTATACTAGGTAGATCGATTTCGGGGTTAACCCTTCCTTCCCCCTTCTGCTGCTACAGAGGATAAGTGGACAATCTTCGGATGTTCATTAGGTTATACTTTTCGCTTATTGCGATGTTGTATTAGTCCTAGTACCCAGTGATAACACTTACATTAGTACTTTTTCTGGACAATAATTCGGATGTTCATTAGGTTATACTTTTAGCTTATTGCGATGTTGTGTTAGTCCTAGTACCCAGTGATAAAACTTACATTAATACTTTTTCTGGACAATCTTCGGATGTTCATTAGGTTATACTTTTCGCTTATGGCGATGTTGTGTTAGTCCTAGTACCCAATGATAACACTTACATTAGTACTTTTTATGGACAATCTTCGGATGTTCATTAGGTTATACATTTCGCTTACCGCGATGTCATGTTAGTCTTAGTACCAAAAGATAACACTTACACTACTACAGTTTCCTATTTACTTTATTTTGTGATACATTCACATAAACGAGGAGTTACACTAAGTACTTTTAGTACTAGTCAATAGAATGGAAAAGCTATCATTTTTACTTACAAAAACATTCGGGTCTTGGTAGAAGACTACATTTCATACTTATATCAACTGTTCCATTTAAAGATTTATATGACATTCATAACAGCATTCCAAAACAAGACAATAACAGCTAAATACTTATGAATTCACCAGCTTTAGGCTGATACTCGCTTTCAAAATAACTTGTATTCTCAGGTCATTAGTTAGACAGGTACGATGGCCAGGTTTTGAGAAGACGGAGCACAGACAAGACTCGTCTTATTTTGATTATTCTTTTTATTGTTGTACATTATGAAAGAACACACATGTATTAAAACTTTACTTTTAATGCAATGGATGATGTTGTTGCTTGTTTACTACTTTACACTGTTATGATACTTCACATGACGTCCTCCACCCCGGAACGTTTCCGCCGTTCTTGGTTTTGGGGTGTGACAGATTGGTATCAGAGCATTGTTTATAGTGAATTAAGTATATCAACCCATAAAAGATATACTCACTATAAACACAATGGGATTAAAACACTCTGTCTAAGAGTTTATACTTTTAAATAATAAAACATTTAACAAAGTATACGTGCCTGCATTCATATTAAAATCCGTGTCACAATGACAAGAACAAAAGTATTGAGATTGTTGAATATCATAGGTAAGCTCTGGGATGTATGGTTAGTTTTGGGAGTGGCATAGCTTGATCAACTATGTTGTTCCGAGGAGTGATTAGCACATGCCCAAGAATGGTTGTGATATGGCAACAAGTCTAAAAACTTACCAATATTACCACAATGAGAACATTATAACAGAACCTAAATCTAAAATACCATAGGGGTGTTTTGTGTTACTATAAGTACTTTATACTTGAGAACTAAAACAGGATCTTCATTACTAAGTTGATAGTTGCTAAGTGGATACGCTAAAGTTATATGTAATTAGGATGTTATAGACTTAGAATCGGTAAAATTTTTGCTTTACCCCTATTCCTTGTGAATTTGGAGTTGAGGTCACTTATTCGAAGGCCTATCCTGTGTTGATTACATATAAATTGTATGAACTTTACAGATAGCGATGTAACTAATGAAGTGTTCCTAAATAATTATCTAGATAGTTTGTCTAATAATTATTTTCTTACCCCAATTCTCGCGTAGATAACATGGCTAGATTCCATCCCCACGACAACCTGTTCTTTCTGAACGCGGTTATTGCTGGATGGATTGGAGAAGAACTAGATAATGATCATCCAATCCCTCTAAATGATCACCATGGCCCGACGCCTGAGTGGGTGGAATGTTTGGAAACATGGAGCCAAGGACAAGATCAGCCCATGCCATTTAATGGTGACCGAAGCTTCTATGACCTGAGCAATGGGGGCTCAGCAGACAGAATCATGCCAATTCTGATCCGAAGAGTTGCCCAAAACAAAATTCAGGGCAGGAAAGCTCTACAACATATCGCAGAAGTTCATACAAATGGAGGAATGCATATGCTTCACACCAGTCGCCTTGAACATGCTCGTGAGAGGTCTGAAAGAGACCATGAAACCGTGCTGCAAGCACTGGCTGAATCACGAGCTGAAGTCATAGAACTTCGAGTACGCCAGAGAGTGTACGAAAGACACCTACTTGATGTGGAACACCAACTGACTGAACTGAGAGTTCACCAGAGGGATGACCGTCGCTAGTAGTAGATACTTTACTTTATATTCCTTGTTAGAAAGGAATCGTGTTCCTGTCTATGTCCAATGTGGTATTTTCTATGAAACTATCTTGTACTGTAAGTACTTTAGTTAGGTCTTTATACCGTCAGGAACTATCTTCTCTGGATATGATGTGAGACCTTTTTACAAGGTCATTTTCCCGAACTTGTATGTCATGAATATCCAAGATATTGACAGTCGGCTAATTTCTGTGTCATTCTTTATTCAAATACTCTTATCATACTTTCATTAGAGACTATTTGAAACATGCTCTAGTCAAGTCATTGGACTATAGCAGTTTAACTCCGGAGACATCTCCATGTCTCCTTTAAATGGTTGGATCACGTTATTTGCCAACCAACGATGCCTCGGCTAGAACGACAAACATCTTGAGACATTGTATGAACTTACTTCCGATCTTTGCTAGGACTGCATCATAGGGATGTAGGTCAAACCTTCGTGAACATACTTCCATTCCGTACTAGGACTGCATCATAGGGATGTAGGTTGAACCTTAGAGAACATACTTCTATTCATTACATGAGCGATCAAACTACGTCTAGGTTCAACCATTCCCGCTCACAAATTCATTTTCTTTTCGTATAACAAAATCATGTCGCCGAAGAAAAACGATCAGCCCATCAACCAACCACCAACTCTTCAGATTGATGCAGCTACCTTTCAAGCTGCAGTATCGGCTGCCGTGTCAGCTATTCTGACCCACATGAACGCTAACAACGCAAGTGTTAGCGGAATTGTTAACAACAATTCCAATCCAAGTAACAATCAAGCACCTCAACGAGCAACAAACTACCACGATAATTCGAGTCCTAAGACTAAGAGTAACAAACGAAAGTCTTGGACTAAACCTAAGGACAAGTCACCTCGAAGGGCGAACAAGAAACAACCACCGGTAACAACCTTCACAGCCACGACATTAGTACCTCCTACTACCATCCCTTCGGACATCCCAATTGTCCCTAAACCAGCCAAACTTTATGCTGGAAATCTCCCAAAATGCACTCAATGCAGTTTTCACCACCATGGACCTTGTAGGGAGATGCAGTGATCACACTGCAACAGAAAGGGTCACACCAGGCGTTACTGCAAGAGCCTAGCAAGGTTGAACAACCAAGTGCCAAGCACCAGTGTAAACCAAGCTTGCTACGGTTGTGGTATGGTAGGTTACTACAGAAAGAACTGCCCAGAGGCAGCAGATACTGGCACAGATGGAGGTATACTACCGACCCCCGCCGCAGGAGAGTCTACTCCGGACCCACGTTAATGTAATTTAGGCGTTTCATTGTAACAGACTTATGAACCATCCCAAAACTAGTGCAACTAGAGTCTTATCTTTTGCGGGATCCCGTCCGTTTAGGGATGCTCGTGCTGCGTGTACTTGTCTTTTGTAGTATACCTTCTTCGCAGCAATAGTCTTGTAGTAAATCTAAAAGTACAGTAACTCTGTTAATGGTTGTACTGTTGTGTTTTGTCTGTAACGCCTTATGTTCAAATCTAATCTCTTTAGTTTCCATATGATTCCGACTTTATCATGTGACTCGAGTAAATTCGATCCTCGCAATACCAGCTTCATAAGTACATCTCTTTCTCAGTAATCGTCTTTTAGTGAAGCCGTCATTTCAGAACAACGAAGTAGTCATACAAGGAGTACCTCATAGTTCTTTTCCTTTCCGAAGGAATCCCCACAGCATCACTCGTACAGTACGTCAAGTTCAATCCAAAGATTCATATGGCTGACCTATCACTGGAGAATGTATACATGAGAGTGATATATAATCAATGTTCTACAGGTTCAGAATTGATGATTCCACTTTATCTTCTTTTCCCTCAATGGGATGTGAGCTTAAGGAAGAATCAGTTATTCGACTACCTTTTCAATCTTAAATATATACTACTCGTATACATGAGATTGTGATCGTTGAACCATGTATGAATTTTAATATGAGCTTCAGGACGAAGACTGCCAAAGAGTACGAGAAATTGCATTGGCATAGGAACCAACTTAGAACCTAGTATGACTATTATAACCAGATCGCCTTACCGTCTAAATACCTACGGAGATACAAGAAACAGCTCGGAACGCTCAACGAACTACTCAACAATAGAATTAGAAGATTAGGCTTCTCACCCTTGAGAGATCCGGTCTTATTCTTACCAGAAGTCGACGGAGTGCATCATATGTACCTCGACGACTGGAGACTTCATTAAGATTTCCTTTAGAAATCGTTGTCTCTGCCTCGCATAGACGAATTGATTGAGCAGACACAGGGAAAGAATTACTATCAGAAACGGATCTGAGATCCAAATATCACCAGTTCGACTGTTAGGGAAGGATGTCCTAAAGACTACCCTCCGAACTCGATACGGACACTTCGAGTCCGTAGTGATACCCCTCGGATAGGACCAATACGCCCATAGTATTCATAAGCTAAATGAGTGGAGTACGTCTTTCTTACTGGGAACAGTTCATCATTTCACCATGTAATGACTTACTTATCTACCCTCGTAGTAAGAAAGAACCCATAGAAACATTACCCTCGAAGATACTTTTCACAAAGTTCTCTGAACATGAGTTTTGGAATTAAAGAGTCAAATTTCTAGGGACACACTATTAGTGATGTGGAAATTCTTGAGTACTTTGTCAAATTATCCAAAACCGTTAGAAATTTGTCGGCACCGTAGTCACCGACGGAAAATTCGCCAAATACTAGGTCTTACAGACCTACTATCATAGTCCATTCAGAACTCCCCACAAATTTCAGAAACCCTTTCGACTTTGACCCAGCAAGGGGTGGCCCTTGACTGAGAAGTTAAGCGAGAGAAAGAACCTTTGGAATTTCCAAGTGAGAGACCAAATTCTTTAGGAAACCTCACTCTGGGAACGGCTTAATACGCTTCGTAAAGCGTGGAAAGCTAAATCCAATGTAGTTGGGACCTCCAAGATTCTTACCAGAATCGGTCCTGCACCTCACAAACTAGACCTACTCCGCGAACTCAGTAATGTACATTTTACCCTTCGCATCTCCAACTTGAAACAATACCTTTCTGTTAGGACTCTCGTAAGTCCTTTCGACAAGATCAAGATTAACGAGATCCACGCCTTCGTATTAGAACCATTGTGACGCTTAACTGAGAGATGAAGCGGACGAAGCAACACCATCGCCTATTAGTGAAGGTTCGTTGGGATACCAACCGAGAACCCGATTTCACTTAGGAGCACGAGAACCAATCTATTACGCGGTTCACCTAACAACTCGATCACTTCTACCTACTTCTTTGCCTAAATTCTAATTTCGGGACGAAATTCCCTTTAACAGGGGGATGATGTGACAACCCGAAATTTCCATTTTGAACAAACCATATCAAGCCAATGGAAGTTAGAACAGTTACAGGGAAATTCCAGACTTTAGGTATAAGTTTGAGTATTTCAAGTTTAACACTTAAGGAGATATCAAGAGAGTGGATGCATTATGGTTATGTGCAACACTGTTATTCCAATACTCTATGATATTAGAGTTCATTCCGGGAATAAAATATTTTTTGCCAAAAACCTCAGGACTATATATAGAAAACTGAACCATATTTATTCATTAGTTACATTTCCAACTAGTGAAAAGCCATTTTCTCTCTCACAGATCTTCGGGTATTTATCCCAAATCGTGAGTACTTCAATCTAGTTGTATTATATAGCTTAGATTGTGCATAATTACATCAAAATCACGACAGAACAACATGATCTGTGAGTTTACCGCCCAAGAACACTTGGAGAGTAAACTCCATTTTAGGGCCAGATGTGTGCCCAATGTCCCTCAAAGCCTTGGAACTCGACATAGGGACTACCATTACATGTTTAGACCACAAAATCATAACAAAACAACAAGATCTGTGAGTTTACCGCCCGAACACCTTGGGGAGTAAACTCCTTTTTAAGGGCCAAATGGTGCCTAGTCCTTCCTTAAACCATGAAACTAGTTTGGACTAGTACACTAATGAGTTTAGGGATAGAAAACATCCTCAAATCACCAAGGAAATGGTGTTCACGGCCAAGGAAGTTCTTGGGCCGTGAACTCCATATTAGGGTGCCAAAATGCCCTAAAGACCTTCATTGAGCCAAGAGACAAAACATAGGACCTTACCTTGATGTGTCTAGGACCCAAAACAATAAAAATATCAACACCCATGAGTGTTTACGGCCGCAAACACATGACCAAATGGTCCATGGGCCGTAAACTCAAGTTAGGGGTGTTTTGATGCCACAAAAACTTCCAAAGGCTTAGGCTTGAAATTAGAATGCTTCCTTATGACCTTTAGGACCCTCATAAACATAAATGGCCATGAGTTTACAGTAGTAAACTCAATTTGGTCGTGAACTCCATAGAACTTCAAAGAAAGTGGATTTTCTTTATCATAGGTTAGAGCTAATGTCCCTAAATCATTCCCTAGCCTTCAGACTTGCATTCCCACATGAGTAGCCATGAGTTTACGGCCGTAAGCTCCCTTAGGCCATGAACTCATGGTAGTAAACTCATGTGAGTGCCTTTATACCTTCCTATGTTGAATCACATGTGATTCCAACACTTGGTCAAGGTGTTACCGAATCCCGGAAGGTGTTTCCTTTCATATAGATGTTATAAACACTATATTCATGTCAATATGTGTCCTTATATGTCATTTAGGACTTATTGTGTCTCGGGACTTCATTCATGGAACTTCTCATCCCTACACGCGTACCCGCTAGAACCACTCACAACAGGTGAGTTCATACCCCTTAATCAATGATTTAAATGATTTTAAATGCTTTAATGGGGGGGGGGGAATACAAGTAGAAAATAGTATGTTATTAAATCACTCTTATGTATTTTATAACTGTGTCTTCACCCAGTAGATTTCACATAGTTCAAAATGTGATACATGAAATGGTTTTCTATCTTAAAATACCTTGATAACAAAAGTATTAGTTTTGAAATGTTTATTAAAATGACATCAAGTCACTCTTAATTATTGTTTAAAACTCTTAGATATCTTGCAAAACCATTATTTTTACCTTCTTGAGCAAAACTACACTTATACACATATGTTCTTATATATGTATTGATGTTATAGTTTTCATCCTTTGTTCAGTTTCCTACACCCTGGTGTAACGAGGGTGCATAAATCTACTTGAACAACAAATTACTTTCCAGTTAATTATCATAGGGATAGTTAGAAGAAACAAAACATTATTCCTATTACAAGGAATCACACAAGAGTGAGTTCAATCATGAGTCTATACTAGTACATTACCTGATACATGAGTACATATACATATACTTACCTAATCCATGAGTACGTTTACATATGCTTACATGATACATGAACACGCTTACATGAATACTTGTATCTCGGCTTGCGAGGATGATTTATTAGTATTTTCTGTGTAAATTGTCTTTTCTATCCCAGTTCAACGGGATATCTAGGCGGGACTAACCATTCTGAATCCCAACTGATTAGCACCAGTGGTTGATGACCATCTAAGGAGGTCTAAGGTTATTACTTATACTAGGTATATCGATTTCGGGGTCAACCCTTCCTTCCCCCTTCTGCTGCTACAGAGGATAAGTGGACAATCTTCGGATGTTCATTAGGTTATACTTTTCGCTTATTGCGATGTTGTATTAGTCCTAGTACCCAGTGATAACACTTACATTAGTACTTTTTCTGGACAATAATTCGGATGTTCATTAGGTTATACTTTTAGCTTATTGCGATGTTGTGTTAGTCCTAGTACCCAGTGATAACACTTACATTAATACTTTTTCTGGACAATCTTCGGATGTTCATTAGGTTATACTTTTCGCTTATGGCGATGTTGTGTTAGTCCTAGTACCCAGTGATAACACTTACATTGGTACTTTTTTTCTGGACAATCTTCGGATGTTCATTAGGTTATACTTTTCGCTTATTGCGATGTTGTGTTAGTCCTAGTACCCAGTGATAACACTTACATTAGTACTTTTTCTGGACAATCGTCGGATGTTCATTAGGTTTTACTTTTCACTTATTGCGATGTTGTGTTAGTCCTTGTACCCAGTGATAACACTTACATTAGTACTTTTTCTGGACAATCTTCGGATGTTCATTAGGTTATAGTTTTCGCTTACTGCGATGTTGTGTTAGTCCTACTACCCGGTGATAACACTTACAATAGTACTTTTTCTGGACAATCTTCGGATGTTCATTAGGTTATACATTTCGCTTACCGCGATGTCATGTTAGTCTTAGTACCAAAAGATAACACTTACATTAGTACATTTTTCTATTTACTTTATTTTGTGATACATTCATATAAACGAGGAGTTAGACTAAGTAATTTTAGTACTAGTCAATAGAAAGGAAAAGCTATCATTTTTACTTACAAAACCTTTCGGGTCTTGGTAGAAGACTACATTTCATACTTATATCAACTGTTCCATTTAAAGATTTACATGACTTTCAACAACATTCCAAAACAAGACAATATCACCTAAATACTTATGAATTCACCAGCTTTAGGCTGATACTCGCTTTCAAAATAACTTGTATTCTCAGGTCATCAGTTAGACAGGTACGACGGCCAGGTTTTGAGAAGACGGAGCACAGAGAAGACTCGTCTTATTTTGATTATTCATTTTATTGTTGTACATTATGAAAGAACACACACATGTATTAAAACTTTACTTTTAATGCAATGGATGATGTTGTTGCTTGTTTACTACTTTACACTGTTATGATACTTCACATGACATCCTCCACCCCGGAACGTTTCCGCCGTTCCTGGTTTTAGGGTGTGACAAGTTTTAACAGAAATAATTTTCCAAAGAAAATCCAATATTTTCCTTATAAGAGTTAGGTAGTCCAAAATCCCAGGACCGAAAGTAGACAAGTGTTTTTCATACTTAAAGATATAAAAGTGATTTTAAATCGGCATAAAACTCTTTTTGATATAAAACTGTACAAGTATTTTTCCTTACTTAAAGTAATTCCTGTGAGTTAAATCGACATAACTTGCTAATATAAAAGTAGAACCCGTAAATCTTATGATTTGTTAATACCACATGTGAGCTATTATAACCATGCTAAGACTCAGATGACCTTGTAATACGACGTTCTTCAGGCGTCGCACGTTAAATGACACTTGTCACCTCAGACCTGCCGGTCTAGATGTTGCAAGCAACTCAGGTGCGGGCTTGTCAGACCCAATATAGATCTATACACAACTATCACGCTGTCCCTACAAGAGAGTCTGATTACAATTTACAGGACTTTTGACTTTGTTACCATGAAGGTAACACGAAGGGAATGACTCACAAATTTATTCATTAACAGATTTATGTGAACTGAAATGAAAACCTTTGGTAATAAGTTTGAAATGTAAATGATACATAAGCTATACCTATTATAGTTTATCCAAAACGTTTGTGATGTAAAAGAACTCTTTTATGAAAATACATTAGTGCTATAAATCCATAAACTATGATTATTATAGTTTGTTATATGTGTTCTAAATGAATGAAGAATCTTATCATGAATGACTAAATTTTAGTTTATGATGATTAACTAACAATAAAACACATTCAATATTTAGTACTTATTGTTATACACTTTGCTCAACATAATACAAAGTGTTATGAAAGTTATAAGCTGTTAACTAGTTTTTAACCTTTCTGCACTGTTTTAGAAAAATCATACAGAGTCGAAAACTAAATCCGTAAATTCTGAGAGTTCATAAAACGTGTCTCGTTTATCCATTATTTTATTATGATTTTTGGAAGTCTTTAACTTGTGGTAAAATTTCCATATTCACAGACTGGTCCAGATTTGTTCTTGAAATGATTGTATGTTTTGTAAAAATCACCAAAAATCGTAGAAAAATCCTATGGAGATGTGCAAGTAGTCATTTTAAAGGTATAAACCTGAGCTATGTGCATCTAATATAGTTTTGAAAACTAAAATGTTTAAGTTGACCAAAACAGTTCATGAATGGAGTTAAACTCTCTTGATGAAAGCTATTGGAAAAGCTTAGTTGTGTTCTTGGTGTTTTAACTTGTATTCCCCCCCCCCCCCCCCTAAAACTTAAGAAAACATGAAAAGATAGGGGTATGAACTCACCTTGAGTGATTTCAGAAGATGGACGGTGAAGAAAAGAAGTGTTCAACTCAAGAACACTTAGATGATGCTTGAAGATTCGAGGATCTAATAACAAATATGACGATATTTGTGTAAGCAATCCATAATTTGGATGAAGGATAGTAGAATACTTAAGTGTAGGAGGAAGATACTTACCAAATGTAGAATGAAAGCTTGGAAACAAGACTTGAATCTCAAAATCTAGAGAGAGGAAGTGAGAGAGAATGAAGTTGTCACTTGGTGGAAAAATGGAGTAATGTGAGGAGAGAGGAGAGTTTCCAGCTCTTGACCAAGTGTGTGGCTGAAAAATGGTGGGAAAGTACTATGGAATAACTAGGTACGGTGTAATAGTGACTGGGGGTTGTACTATGAAGGTATGGGGAGGTTGCTTGTGTCCTTGTCCAAAGGATAAGTCAACACTCCACCTAAATATCTCACCCAATAGATTTTATTCTTAGGCAATGATTTTCCCCAAAATATAGTTAAAATATGAATATTTAGGGTTTATTATGTTAAAATACGAGCTTAAAACGAAGTTTGGGTCAAAAACCGGCAATCTGGACCGAACCTGCGAGGTTCGGCTCTAAGGGAGTGAGAACCGAGGGTGGAGAAGGAAGGAACCGAGAGTAGAGAAAGGGACCGAAGGTGCGAGGGCGAGGGACCGAAGGTCCGAGGTTTGGTTCGGTCTGCTGAGCTTCGGTCCGAGATGGTGTAGTTCGCTTCTGGTACCTTCGCTTCTGACACCTTCGCTTCTGACAAGTTCGGTTCCTAAGAGGGTTCGGCTCCTTATGAGGGTTCGACTCTTTAAGGTTGTTTTTCGCATAGACTTCCGTTTTCGAGCTGTTTTCGTCTACTTCGAGGGTCGAGATGGCCCAAGTGATTATAAAAAGTTAAAGGAACTTTTGAGAGCGATTTGGGAGAGATTTCACATACTTGGAGAGATTTCTCATACTTAGAGAGATTTGGGAGAGATTTCACATACTTAGAGAGATTTAGGAGAGATTTCACATACTCAGAGAGATTTGGGAGAGATTTCACATACTTGGAGAGATTTCTCATACTTAGAGAGATTTGGGAGAGATTTCACATGCTTGGAGAGATTTGGGAGAGATTTCACATACTTAGAAACATTTGGGAGAGATTTCACATGCTTGGAGAGATTTCACATACTTAAAGAGATTTGGGAGAGATTTCACATACTTGGAGAGATTTCTCATACTTATAGAGATTTGGGAGAGATTTCACATGCTTGGAGAGATTTGGGAGAGATTTCACATACTTGAAGAGATTTGGGAGAGGCTTCTTTTATGACCTTTTTGAGTGCTTGGCTCCGCAACCAAAAGGTCTGTAAGCCCCATTAGGCAATGTTTAAGGATCTTACACACTCCCGATGAGTATGTAACATTGTTTTATCGCTTTGGTTCATTACTTACCACAGTTTTAGGTTAAGGAAATCTAGATATACGAACTTTTCAATTTATGATTTCTCATTAGAATAGCGAGTTGTATAGTAATTACCTAACATAAGCCCTAGTACAAAGGGTTAATTTAGTCGACCGGTTTGACTTGTTGACATTAGTTGACTTTAACTTGACCGGAAATTGACGATTGTCACAAACATGAAGCCGCACATTACCAGATTGGGAATGTTGGGTGTCGTTTTCCCAAAGGAGCAGGCTATTAACTTGGTTCTTCATTTGCTTCCTGAGTGATATAGTCAGCTTGTTAAAGACTACTACTCCTTCCATCGCATTTTTATTGTCTACCTCCCTATTTCTAGTTGTCCGAAAATTATTGTCATTGCTAAAGATAAATGTGCAGTTTTACAATTTTACCCTTTATTTGATTGTGTCATCTATCATATCTTTAATATTATACTCCCTCCGTCCCAATATTATTGTCCACAGACAAAAAACACACAGATTAAGAAAAATATTAATTACCACTAACTTTATATAATAAAATGACAGTTTTGTCCTTACTTTGCATTTAATGTTCCATTAAATGCTTATTGAGTTAAGTAATAATAATGGGGGTATTTTGGTAAAAATGTTATTTATTTTTAGAAGTGGACTATTATTTTGGGACAAACTAAAAAAGAAAGATGGACTATAATTTTCGGACGGAGGGAGTAATTTTTTAGAAGGAAAATAAGAGTAAATTAAAATATGTAATTTATGAAAACAAAAGACACAGTGGCAATAAATTAGTGAACTTCAATTCCAAAAGAAAAAGCTCTTTACTTTTTCATTACAATCAAAATCAAAACACAGTGAAGTGTTTTTTACAAAAAAAACTTTTGGTAAGCAACTTTTTAATGTTTCAAAAACATTATAGCATCATCTATTAAACTCCGATCACACTCAATTTGGAGTGGCAAGTTAACTTGTCGTTCTAACCTATTTTTACCAATATGTAGTACATGATAGCTGTTGCCACCTTAAACCTTCATGATCTCTTTCATGCATGTTTGTAGAGTTAAAAAAAACATTGTTAAGTTGTTGTGATTGCATTCTTTCAAAAGATGTTTGAACCGCATTAACCAATTCATCAATTGTATATAAAGCCTCTTATTCTTGAAGTGATTGTAATGTCCGAAAAAACAGTTCTAACACATTCAAATCTGGGATATTTGGGGGCTGAAAGCAAAGTCGAATATCAAACCCATCTCGAGATGCCGCTTCAAGAAACTCGCTATAATTAACACCAACATGGGGCTTTGCGTTGTCTTGTTGAATAAATATGGGACATGTATCACCTCGCGGCCATAAGCTCTAATATCCGATAGAACTTTTTCTATCAACCGTGACTTTGTTAGCACTTTGTTCACCGATAGAATAGGCTTTGTCTCCAATGATCCCATAACATGGTTTTTGCTTGAACATTTAGCAGGTTCCAATGTTGTAAATGGATAGATACCTATTTTTAACGAAAAAACTTTGTTTCCCGATGAGAGTATACTTGAATCTAGTGTATTACGAACTGTTAGATGCAAGTAAATATAGCCAAATTTATCTCTAAGTATGTAGTTATGGCGACATATTTGCCACCAAAAGAATATCGAATTTAAAATGTGTTTGAAAAAAAGATGACAATTAAAATTCTTCCTTTAAAGTTAGGATATGGAATAGTAAAAAATTTAGGTGATTTTGGCATAAAAATATAGTGGCACTTTTACCTCCATTTGTTTACCAAAGGAAATCAAATTTTTTAAAATAGGAATAGTACTTTTGTTGAGTAAACATCTTACCGCAAAGTTTCTATTGCATACGGAGTAATTAAAAATCTAGAATTTTAAAAGAAAGTAATGTAAGATTTAAAAAAAAAAGGGTGTAAATGCCATTTTACTGATTAAAGTAATCAGTAATTATTGTTTTCCTAAACTTTGTATTTTTTGTCTATGGACAATAAAAATGGGACGGAGGGAGTATATGACTGACAACGACTTGACCCTTATTGATCCAACCTATTTGCTAATTGCTATTGAAGTGGAAATGCTAAAGTGAAATTGTCAAGAAAATGTGTTTGAAGGATCAATCTCCGAAATTTCCATGGACCTTAACAATGGCAACATCAATAGTCCAGAAAGGGTTTCTCTTCCCAATGGAAAGGGATCGGCCAAGGTCAAACTGTTTGACCATATGGTATAGAGAAAGGCTCATTATGAGATAGTCTGATGTGTCATTCCTGAAGAATCCATATGTTTCTATTGCCAATTGAAGGGACATTGGAAGCGAAGCTATCCTGTCTACCTAGAAGATCAAAGAGATAGTAAAGTCAAATTTTATGACTCTACTTCAGGTACATACACTATTTAACTCTACTAAGTTCCTATTCATAGATTCTTATTACAAGACGTGATAGTCACATTTTGACGTTTTGCATGATCTAAGAGAAAGAAGGAAGCTTAAGAAGAAGAGTGCGCTGAATCTGATCGTGAGAGATGGATTTCGATCGCATGGTTCGACGATCAGATTTTTGAGCTACTGATTAGGAGTTATGATAGATTAATAGATTTCTTATGAAATATGTCTAGAAACATAGTTTTCTTATGTTTGCATTGTAAGGATAATTTTTTCTGCACTTTATCAATAAAGTAAATTTTTTGTTTTATCTTATTTACTTTATATATCCTCACAATGGCATTTATAAAAATTTGTGGTTATATTTCTATTATTAGCAATATTAAGTATGGATTGATTCTTAATTATATCGTTTGTGGAAATGTCATAATCAACCAAGTGAAAAAGTTTTTTTTCATCACCCAAGCTTCAGTTGGACAGAAACTTGGAGTTATACAATTCAAATTGTGTGATGTATGATAATCTTGATCTTTGAAAGATTAAGACCAATTCGTTGATCACATGTTTATGTGAACCAAATTGAAGGGCTAATGGATCTAATACACCTTAATGTCGACTATTTGGATCCACCACAAAAGATGATAATCTATTCATCATGATAATCAAATGTGGATGATAATCTATCCAATCTGAAAGGAAAGGAGAGTACCTTAGTATCATGTTTTATATTATCTCAAGGACTATGCAATTATGTCACAATTAATGCTCTAAGAACATCTTAGTGAAATTGTTATTGACTAAGAAGAGGAATTGATAATTTTTGAAATAGTTTAAACCAAGTGATGATTCGTACTTCGTTTCCAAATTAAGTTTTAGAGTCACACTCTATTAACTTCGAATCCCATCTCAAACTAAGTAGGTTTATAACACCTCGTAAAATGTGGAGTAGAAATGTTTTTCTTACTCGAGCACATTTGAAATTGGTAGTTGTGATGTTTTGGTTAAAACAATGATAAACTAGTACCAATTTAATGAAGTGTTTTTCTTGATAAGAACCCATACTACCATTTGATTGTTTGGTTTTGCTAGTCAAGGAATGTTCCTTAACAAACTAACTTATATGTCAAGGAGTTATTGGGATACTTAATGATCTTGAATAGTTTCAAGAGTCAATCAAGAATAAACCTTATAGTTATCACTAGCACACGACCTGAGGTTGATAACCTATCATGTTAAGTTGACATACTCTTGTTTCTATGCACCTTCCTATTGAGCTGGCAATTTTTATAAGTTCTATGGTTCTCATTTGACTACAGTATGTAGAGCACATTGGTCAATGAAAGTGAGCTACTTAAACAACATGGAACACATGTTAGGCCCTTGTGCTAGCAGAAGGCAAGAAATTAAGAACTAGTAAAGTTTAGTCCACGAAAGGAAAACTAAATTTGATTTTGTTGATGTCCTCAACCTTATCTTATGATTGTAGGTTTACAATTGATAAATTCACGTGGATAGGAACACATACACCATAAAATCGAGGTGGCAAAAGGTTTCGCTCTAATTCATGAAAATGATTATGAGGAAACAATTTCTCTAGTAGATTTTAAATCTGAATTGATATCATTATGGTTAACAGTTGTGATAATTGCATTCCCAAATTCGTATATGATTACGACATCCCTTTTTATAGTTCGGATTGTGAGAAATGGACAGAAATAGTTAGAACGTTGAGGAATTATTGGCATAAGTTCTGAAAAGGTTTAAACACACACGTATGTTATCTAATGAAAGGTGTATGAGCTTAAGAAGTCTATATGAAGACTTATCGAAGCACCACGTATTAGAAATCTGAACTTTAGTAAGAAAGTCAAGAGCATTGATTTTCTGGAAGTCAAGTTGATTTCTGAATACATTTCAAAGCTAGTGGGAGCATAAGTGTTCTGCTAATGGGAGCATAATTGTTATGCTAGCCAGAGTATAATTATTATGCTAGTGGGAGCATAATAGTTATGGTATGCATTGCAAGTTAGCAATACTATTTATAGCAAACAAAGTTTTCAATTTGCAAATTGCTATACTTGAGAATTGATTTTCTATACTAAGACTTAGGGGAGAAAGGAACTTATACTTCATTCCAAATCTAAAAGGTTATATTTAATTGGACTTAGTCACGAACATATATGAATATCGTGTTGAAATGATGTCACACCCCCAAACCGGAACGGCGGAAACGTTCGGGGGTAAATGACGTCATGTGTAGTATAATGACAATTGCATCATAGTAATCAAAGTAAACACATCCATTACATTGAATAAGTAGAATATTTACATAAGTTTCATACATATTTTGTATACATCAAAAGTATAGAAAAATAAAGACGAGAGTGTATACTCTCCGTCTTCTGAAAAGTCTACCGAGGTAACTGTTTACTGATTTCCTGAGAATACAAGCGGTTTTGAAAGAGAGTATCAGCATAAAAGATGGTGACTTCATAAGCATATTATTGTAATGAAATCATGTGAACGAATCAGTGAAAATGTTTGTATATTTCCTAGAAAATACAATATTTTATAACATGTGAGTTAGTTACAATGTTCCATGAAGTATTTGTTCGAATGTCTAATTACCACCAGATAAATTGTATAATACTGATTTGAATGTAAAATCCCTTTTGTAAGAAAACCCTGGCTATCATTAGTATGAATAAAATGTTCTATTTGAAAACCCTGGTTATTACCAGTATGTATAGTAGTTCTATTTCTCGAAAAGAAACCATGTATCTTCCATACTTATGCTAAAATAAGTATTGTTCTTGTAAAGTACATTACTACGTAAATATATCATTGTTATGTACTTGCGAGTTTTATGACCATACTAACTTATATGCCACGAATCGAGCGTCAATATCCTCTATGACTTTGTCACCCGTACACCTGTCGGTCCTACTATAGCTAACAGCAAGGTACGGGATTGTCAGTCCCGTATAGATCTATACACAACTCACGCTCTCCCTCGAGGAGATTCTGGCTCATAAGGGTAGTCTTAAAATAGTAAATGTAATTGTACCCTAAGACGTGTCTCTCAAACTAGATTAATGACTTTACAAGTAATAATACGGGAAAACCTTTTTATAAATAACGAAGAAGTTTATAAAAGATAAGTTTGTAAAACCGTTTAATGAATTCGTAAACTATACTTATTATAGTTTGTATGTTTGTATATGTATAACCTGTGTTGAATTTCCAAACTATACCTATTAGAGTTTGTGTTTTTTTATATGTATAACCCATGTATTGAATTCCCAAACTATACCTATTATAGTATGTATGCTTGTTAGGTACTTTGATTTATGTATTAATCTGAAAACTATGTAATTATACTTGTAAGTTGAAAACATCCCTTATGCACATCATGTTACAAAAGGGATAAAATATCTAAATATTTTATAAAACATGGAAACTCTTTTGGTTGCATCGATTGCATAAGTTTTAAACTCGTTGAAATGCTTTTGTATAAGTTCACAAAAATATTTGTATTTGGCTTGTATTCACCCCCCCCCCCCCCCGAAACATGAAAAATAGTAAAAGCATATGGGTACGAACTTACTGTTTGTTGTGTGCAAGCGTCGAATCAACGAACTGGAAATGAAGACCCTCGAGTTGTTGTATGTGGCACTTAACGGAATCCTAATATGAATTAAATACATATATGTATCTAAATTAGCGATCTAGTTAAATAAAGTGTTAAAAAAACACTTGCTTTCGGTTAAGGAATGTTACCGGGACTTGACTGAATCGAGGAAATGGGTTTTTCACCACTTAAGAGGTGTGTACAGCTGTGAATAAGGGTTTACGGCCGTAAAGAGTGGTTTACGGACGAACGGGAAGTTTACGGCCATGAACTCCTCTTTGAAGGGTTCACGGCCCTTGCAGATTTGAAGGGTGTACGGTCGTACACTTAAGAACAAGGGTGTTTGATTTCGAAGAAAATGTGTTACAGATGCTCCAAATCGACCCCAAATGACGATTTTTGATGATTTTCAGGAGAATAAGGGTGTTTTTGGGAGTTTATAGTCAAGAGTTTTGAGAGAGAAGGAGAGAGTTTTCGGCCAGAAGAAGTCTAAATGAAGGGTAAGGACTTGTATTTATAGGGGATTTTCATGGTCAGTGGTGGGGTCCAGCTGGAACCAACCGTAAACGAGTGTACGGCCGTATACGGTTTACGGCCGTAAACTCACTTAGGCCGAAAACTTTTTAGTTTTTTAAATGAACTTAAGGGTTTTCGCGCGATTTTGGTTCCGACTCGTATATAAAATTTAATTAATTATATAAAACTAGTTGATTTTCTAACGAAGAAGTTTAACGAAAGCTCAATAAAATTTAATTTTTATTAATGGAAATCTATAAATGGAAATGGAAAAAGGTTCGGGCTATATTGATCCCAGACATGATTACATGACTATTTAGGTTTAACCATAGTGCCCAACTTGCCCTGAATACTTTTATGTAATTCTTACTATGTTATAGTTTCTTGTACGTCTGTATACTTGTATACTTCTTGTAAAATACTTATATTTTAAAGTATACTTTTAGTTTCAGAGCGCTCTGGCCCCTTTAGTGTTTATAGTTGTATACCATGTAATGTTCATTATACATAGATTACTATAAACAATAGCTCTGATACCAATCTGCCAGACCCCCAAACCGGAATGGCAGAAACGTTCGGGGGTGGATGACGTCATGTGTAGTATCATGATAGTTACATCATAGTATTCAAATTAAACACAACCATTACATTGAATATGTAGAATATTTACATTAGTTTAATACATAATCTGTATACATTAAAAGTATTGCAAAATATAGACGAGACTCTATACTCTCCGTCTTCTCAAAAGTGTACCGAGGTACCTGTCTACTGATTTCCTGAGAATACAAGCGGTTTTAAAACTAATGTAAATATTCTACTTATTCAATGTAATTATTGTGTTTACTTTGATTACTATGATGCAATTGTCATGATACTACACATGACGTCATCCACCCCCGAATGTTTCCGACTTTCTGGTTTGGGGTGTGACAGATTGGTATCAGAGCTATTGTTTAAGTAGAATATTTACATTAGTTTCATACATAATTGGTATACATAAAAAGTACAGCAAATTCAAGACGAGACTCTATACTCTCCGTCTTCTCTATTTTTGTAATGAAATCTTGTAAATGGATCAGTGAAAATGTTTGTATATTTCCAAGAATATCCAATATTTTATAACATGCAAGTTGGTTACAATGTTCCATAAAGTATTTGTTCGAATGTCTAATTACCACCAGATAAATTGTATAATATTGATTTGAATGTAAAATCCTTTTTGTAAGAAAACCCTGGCTATCATTAGTATGAATAAAATGTTCTATTTGAAAATCCTAGTTATTACCAATATGTATAGTAGTTCTCTTTCACGAAAACAAACCATGTATCTTCCATACATATGCTAAAATAAGTATTGTTTATGTAAAGTATATTACTACGTAAATATATCATTGTTATGTACTTGCGAGTTTTATGACCATACTAACTGATATGGTGCGAATCGGGTGCCAATATCCTCTAAGACTGTTGGTCCTACTGTAGCTAACAGAAAGGTGCGGGATTGTTAGTCCCATATAGATCTATACACAAACTTGTGTTCTCCCTTCAGGAGACTCTGGCTCATAAGGGTAGTCTTCCACTAGTACATGTAATTGTACCCAAAGACGTATCTCTTAAACTAGATTAATGACTTTAAAAGTAATAATACGGGAAATCCTTTTTATAAATAACGGAGAAGTTTATAAAAGATAAGTTTGTAAAACCGTTTAATGAATTCCCAAACTATACTTATTATAGTTTGTATGTTTGTATATGTATAACCTTGTGTTGAATATCCAAACTATACCTATTATAGTTTGTGTGTTTGTATATGTATAACCACGTATTGAATTCCCAAAATATACCTATTATAGTTTGTATGCTTTTTAGTTACTTTGATTTATGTATTGATCTGAAAACTATGTGATTATACTTGTAAGTTGAAAACGTCCCTTATGCACATTATGTTACATAAGGGATAAAATGTCTAAATATTTTATAAAACAAGGAATGTCTTTTGGTTCCATCAATTGCATAAGTTTTAAACTCGTTGAAATTCTTTTGTATAAGTTCACAAAAATATTTGTATTTGGCTTATATCCCCCCCCCCTGAAAACATGAAAAATAGTAAAAGCATAGGGGTATGAACTCACTGTTAGTTGTGTGCAAGCGTCGAATCAATGAACTGGAAATGAAGACCCTCGATTTGTTGTATGTGGCACTTAACAGAATCCTAATAACAATTAAATACATATATGTATCTAAATTAGCGATATCGATAAATAAAGTGTTAGAAAAATACTTGCTTTCGGTTAAAGAATGTTAGCGGGACTTGATTGAATCGAGGAAACGAGTTTTTCACCACTTAAGAGGTGTGTACGGCTGTGAATATGGGTTTACGGCCGTGAAGAGTGGTTTACGGCCGTGAACGGTTTACAGCCGTGAACTCCTCTTTGAAGGGTTTATGGTCCTTGCTTATTTGAAGTGTACGGCCGTACACTCAAGAGCAAGGGTGTTTGATTTCGAAGAAAACGTGTTCCAGATGCTCCAAATCGACCCCAAATGACGATTTTTGATGATTTTCGGGAGAATAAGGGTGTTTTTTGGAGTTTACGGTCAAGAGTCTAGAGAGAAAAGGAGAGAGTTTTCGACCAGAAAAGTCTAAATGAAGGGTAGGGACTCGTATTTATAGGGTATTTTCATGGTTGGTGGTGGGGTCCACCTAGCACCAACCATAAACGAGTGTACGGCCGTACACGGTTTATGGCCGTAAACTCACTTAGGGCGAAGAAATTTTAGTTTTTCAAGGAACTTTGGGGTTTCGTGCGATTTTGGTTCCGAATCATATATAAAACTAGTTGATTTTCTAACCAAGAAGTTTAACGGAAGCTCAATAAAATAAAATAAAATTTAAATTTTATGAACGCAAACCGGTAAATGGAAATGGAAAAATTTTCGGGTTGTCACATCATCCCCCCGTTAGAGGGAATTTTGTCCCAAAATGCAAGCATAGAATACAAATCATGGACTAGGAAAAAGATTAGGATGTTTTTGTTTCATCTGATCTTCGCGCTCCTAAGTGAATTCAGGTCCTCGCTTGGCATTCCAGCAAACCTTCACTATTGGTATGCGAATTTGTTTCATTCGTTTGATTTCCCGATCCATGATTTAGACTGGTTCTTCCACGAAGTTAAGGTTCTCGTTGATCTTGATCTCATCATGAGGGATCACAATGGTTTCGTCAGATAAACACTTTTTAAGATTTGAGACGTGGAAGACAGGATGAATATTGTTTAGCTCTTACGGTAAACAGAGTTTGTATGCTACGGGACCGATCCTAGCAAGGATCTTGAATGGTCCTATATATCTCGGATTTAGTTTTCCACGCTTTCCAAAGCATATCATGCCTTTACAGGGTGGGACCTTTAATATAACACGGTCACCAACCTGGAATTCCAAGGGTTTTCGTCTCTTATCGGTGTAGCTCTCTTGTCTATCTCTCGAAGCCTTTAGCTATTCCTGGATTTGTACGATCTTTTCAGTGGTTTCACGGATGATTTTTGGGCCTGTGAGAGTGCTGTCAGGAACTTGCCCCTTGACTAGCTGCGTGTCGCCTACCTCAGTCCAGCACAGAGGGGATCTGCACTTACAACCATACAATGCTTCAAACGGCGCAACCTTGATACTTGTATGATAACTGTTTTTGTAGGAGAATTCGACCAAGGGAAATTAGATGTCCTACGACTTACCAAAGTCTATGACACATGATCTCAACATATCTTCCAATGTCTAAATGGTCCTCTCACTCTACCCGTCTGTCTGTATATGGTAAGCTGTGCTCATATCCAACATAGTTCCAAGAGCCTTCTGCAGTGACCGCCAACATCTCGAGGTGAATCTGCTATCCCGATCGGAGATAATGGACACGGGCACACCATGCAGACGGACTACCTCTTGAATATGGATTTGCGTTAGTCTCTATGCTTGAAATTGACCCATTAGACGAGTGGTGGTTCTGGAGGGTTTGTTGGGTATACTTCGGAAAGGTTTCGAAGGGTAAGGTAGTCCTCACATGAGTACTTCGGGTTCAAGAATATAAGAGAGGTGATTCAGAGATCTTTGTCGGGTTTTCTTTACGACTGAAAAGGGTTTTGATAATCGGTCGGTTAAGGCGGTGGGTTTTCGTAATACATGAACTTGGTATGGTGAGGACTACACCAATCCCAGTCGAACGACTATGCCAGACTCTTTATAGAAACAAGTGTTGAGTCGTTTTGAAGGCATTGTCTATTATAACGATGGTGTACCACGCATGTGCTTGACAGTTCATTATGTGTAGGCTTTCTGGTGCTTTCTTGATACTACTACTGCCACAACTCGTACCACAAAAAGCGAGTACTAGCAATGAAAGTGCTTTGATAATTTGTGACGATACTTTATATTATGATCCTTCTCGGTACCTCTATGATCTCTTGGCATATACAAGTTCTATATAATTAAGATGAATAAGACGGTTGACTTAGTGACTCTGCCCTAAATCCACAACCAAACAAGGAACAGGAATTAAGGTGGAATCATTCACTCTAATTCTGCAAAATCTTAGCTATGCATAACCCTAATGTACGTACCAAGCCATCATAGCTTACCTGCACTGATCTTTAGTTCTCTTATGGATGTCGTGACTTGTTCGGACGAGTGAGTTATTTATAATTAGTTTTTAATTTCCCCAAATTTTAATATTAATTCATATTAAATCTTTAAAGAAATTTTATTTAGAAGACGTACCAAAATCTCAAAAGGGGAGGGGTTCCTCGTTGCTCTTATATTCCATGCCGTTACACTCCTCCTTCTCCTCCGTCATTTCTCTTCATCAGAAAATCTCTCTTGAAATGCCCCATTTCTCCACATGCATGGCATACTTGAATTATACTAGCATCAGTAGTTGAAGTGATGTGTTGACTCGGCGGCCTGCGGAAGCGAGCTTCTTTGCCACTTTTAGTCCTTGAATAATCTCTTTTGAAATGTCCAGGTTCGCCATAACTATAACAGACCTGACTCACTCCCATGCCGAGAACTTGGGTGATTGATTGTGCCGGTGCCCTGCAGAAACGAGTGGTGTGTCCTTGTCTGTTGCAGTTCTTACATCGCAATTTTCGGCATTTTCCCAAGTGGTGGAAGTTGCATTTCTTGCATTCCGGTATATTTCCAACAGATTGTCATACTGACATTGGTAATAGAGTGGCAGATGTCGTGGCTATAGAAGTTGCCACAGGTTATTGTCTCTTGGCAAGTTATTTTGAAAACTTGCGCTCCTTTGTGTTCCAGAATTGTCGTTTATTATTCTTAGGTTTGTGATCTGGAGTATCATCATGGATAGGCCCTTGTCGATTTTCTTGTGTTTTACAATGGTTGGAATTGTTGAAACTTTTTCCATTGTCGTTTGGGTTGTTGGCATTGAATGCGCTATGACAGTTGTCATGGCGGCTGTCACTGTGGCCTAAAATGTAGCGAAGTCTATCTACATAATTAGTGTCTCGCCAGTTGGTTGGTTACCTCCTTGTGAAGGCATGGTTCTGTGGCATGAAGAGAAACGATCTTATGACTAACGATGGTCATTGGTAGTTCTACTTATAAATTTTAAGCCTTGAAGGACTACCCTGAATGGTTTTGATACCATTTCTGAAGTGTATTCTATGGAAGTGGGTATTGCACAAGTGTTATTTAAGCTAAGTTATACTGGTTTCTGAGAGTATCATGATCCGACTTCTATAGTGTCCTGATAACCATCCATAAAGGAAGTCTATATGAAATAAACTTTTGGATTTGAAGCGGCTATTATTGAATGAATTTCTGATGAGACGTTTGTGAGGTGGCATTTCTCATTTATAAATTTCTAAGATGAAATAGTGGTATGGCTTTGATAGAGTTACTCAGTTTGTATGTTACAGATCTAGAATAAATTTTTGATAATGATGGTCTTTAACTGAACTAAGATTGTTGTCATTATAGTTGGTATTGAGACTACACAGAGTTCAGAAAATTTGACCTAGGATTAGGTCTACAACATACCAACAGAGGGAAAATTTGACAGGATAAAGAACTAGTGAAACAGTACTTGCAAGATAGGAATGTTTATAGGGAAAAGTGCTAATTAGAGCATAGATATGAAGGCTATTCCTTAAACCAAAAGAAATGATGAGTAGAGTATCTCCTACTGGCGGCGGGCACCCCTCGGACAAATCCTAAATTCAACCAGCTGACGCTCCACATCAAGGAGGTGTCGCTCATACACTATTTGGCGTGCTTGGAGCTCTATGACATCAGCTCGGGTTACAGCTATCTCTGGCTGCAGAGCTTCATTGTCTCTCATAGCTCTCCCATGGGTAATCTCAAGGAGATGAATGCAATCTGTACTGGCTCTTGAATCCGACTCAAGTTCCACAATTCGTTGAATGGCCGACACACTTAGCTCAACATTGCGAGCCACTCGACGAAACAGGATTGGAAGGGCCCTGTCTACGGAGCCTCCCTCATTCAAATTGTAGAAGTTACGGTCTCCATTGTTTGGGAGGGTTTGGCCTTGCTCATGGCTCCACCTATTCAAACTCCTAACCCACATAGGCGTTGGACCTTGGAATTCAATTCGGTGGTTAGGATTTGGTATTGGGGCCACTTGAGGTAGATTCTCGACACCAGACTTTGAGTCGGCCTCTTCAGGGAATTGTTCTGTGAAGTCATCGTCCAAAGGAATTTCATGGTTTTCTCCTGGCTCTTCCACGAGCCATCCATCATTTCCTTATTTGGCAAAGTACGGGTCGCCAGGGAGATTGAATCCAACCATTTTATCTATGCGAGAATAGGGATAAAAGAGATAGCTAATATACGTCTAATTTAATAATACTTCTCTAGTATTGTAATTGTATGCTCGATACTTTGTTGTTGTCTTATAGTAACTAAAATATTCCTATAGTATTTTAATGGTGTATGTTCTGTTCTATCGATCTCTTTTTTGATATATCTTGGTAAGTTTTAGGCTTGCTACAACACCACATTCACTCCCAAACACATGTTGGTCATGTCTCAAATAAATATAGTTGATCAAGTTATATTGATCCCAGACATGATTACATAACTATTCAGGTTTAACCATAGTGCCTAACTTGCCCTAAATACTTTTATGTAATTCTTACTATGCTATAGTTTCATGTACGTCTATATACTTGTATACTTCTTGTAAAATACTTATATTTTAAAGTGTACTTTTAGTTTCAGAGCGCTCTGGCCCTTTTAGTGTTTATAGTTGTATACCATGTAAGGTTCAGCATAGTTAGTTCACTATAAAGAATAGCTCTGATACCAATCTGTCACACCCCTAAACCGGAACGGTGGAAACGTTCGGGGTGGATGACATCATGTGTAGTATCATGACAATTTCATCATAGTAATCAAAGTAAACACAACCATTAAATTGAATAAGTAGAATATTTACATTAGTTTCATACATAATTTGTATATATAAAAAGTATAGCAAATTCAAGATGAGACTCTATACTCTCCGTCTTCTCAAAAGTCTACCGAGGTACCTGTCTACTAATTTCCTGAGAATACAAGCAGTTTTGAAAGAGAGTATCAGCATAAAAGATGGTGAGTTCATAAGCCTTTTTTTGTAATGAAATCCAGTAAATGAATCCGTGAAAATGTTTGTATATTTCCAAGAAAATCCAATATTTTACAACATGTGAGTTAGTTACAATGTTCCATGAAGTATTTGTTCGAATGTCTAATTACCACCAGATAAATTGTATAATACTGATTTGAATGTAAAATCCCTTTTGTAAGAAAACCCTGGCTATCATTAGTATGAATAAAATGGTCTATTTGAAAACCCTGGTTATTACCAGTATGTATAGTAGTTCTATTTCTCGAAAAGAAACCATGTATCTTCCATACTTATGCTAAAATAAGTATTGTTCATGTAAAGTATATTACTACGTAAATATATCGTTGTTATGTACTTGCGAGTCTTATGAACATACTAACTGATATGCCACGAATCGAGGGCCAATATCCTCTATGACTTTGTCACCCGTACACCTGTCGGTCCTACTATAGCTAACAGCAAGGTACGGGATTGTCACTCCTGTATAGATCTATACACAAACTCACGCTCTCCCTCGAGGAGATTCTGGCTCATAAGGGTAGTCTTACACTAGTAAATGTAATTGTACCCTAAGAAGTGTCTCTCAAACTAGATTAATGACTTTACAAGTAATAATACGGGAAAACCTTTTTATAAATAACGAAGAAGTTTATAAAAGATAAGTTTGTAAAACCGTTTAATGAATTCCCAAACTATACTTATTATAGTTTGTATGTTTGTATATGTATAACCTGTGTTGAATTTCCAAACTATACCTATTATAGTTTGTGTGTTTTTATATGTATAACCCATGTATTGAATTCCCAAACTATACATATTATAGTATGTATGCTTGTTAGGTACTTTGATTTATGTATTGATCTAAAAACTATGTGATTATACTTGTAAGTTGAAAACGTCCCTTATGCACATCATGTTACAAAAGGGATAAAATATCTCAATATTTTATAAAAAATGGAAACTCTTTTGGTTGCATTGATTGCATATGTTTTAAACTCGTTGAAATTCTTTTGTATAAGTTCACAAAAATATTTGTATTTGACTTGTATTTCCCCCCCCCCCTCCCCCCTGAAAACATGAAAAATAGTAAAAGCATATGGGTACAAACTCACTGTTTGTTGTGTGTAAGTGTCGAATCAACGAACTGGAAATGAAGACCCTCGAGTTGTTGTATGTGGCACTTAATGGAATCCTAATAACAATTAAATACATATATGTATCTAAATTAGCGATCTCGTTAAATAGAGTGTCACAAAAATTCTTCCTTTCGGTTAAGGAATGTTACTGGGGCTTGACTGAATCGAGGAAATGGGTTTTTCACCACTTAAGAGGTGTGTACGGCTGTGAATAAGGGTTTATGGCCGTAAAGAGTGGTTTACGGACGAACAGGAAGTTTACGGCCATGAAATACCCTTTGAAGGGTTTACGGCACTTGCAGATTTGAAGGGTGTATGGTCGTACACTTAAGAACAAGGGTGTTTTATTTCGAAGAAAATGTGTTCCAGATGCTCCAAATCGACCCCAAATGACGATTTTTGACGATTTTCGGGAGAATAAGGGTGTTTTTGGGAGTTTAGAGTCAAGTGTTTTGAGAGAGAAGGAGAGAGTTTCCGGCAGAAAAGTCTAAATGAAGGGTAAGGACTCGTATTTATAGGGGATTTTCATGGTCAGTGGTAGGGTCCAACTGGCACCAACCGTAAACGAGTGTACGGTTGTATACGGTTTACGGCCGTAAACTGACTTAGGCCTAAAAAAGTTTAGTTTTTGAAGGAACTTCTGGGTTTTCGCGCGATTTTGGTTCCGACTCGAATATAAAATTTAATTAATTATTTAAAAGTAGTTGATTTTCTAACCAAGAAGTTTGACGGAAACTCAATAAAATAAAATAAAATTTAAATTTTATTAATGGAAATCGGTAAATGGAAATGGAAAAAGGTTCGGGTTGTCACAAATGATTCAACATAGGAAATTCTATATATGGAAATAATATAGAAAAAGGTTGATCAAGTATCAAGTCTTTATATGAGACATTATGTATCGAACCCCATATGCTTCAGATATAGGATTGACCACATATGCTATAGTATTCGCTTGTTCTAATTTTTCCAAATGCCTAGGGCATTAGGAAGGGAAAAGGACTGGAACTTGATATGACTAGAATTGTTGAACAATTGTTAAAGGATAATCTGAAGTTCGCTGAATATTGGTTGCTTATGGACAGTTGGAAGTATAGCATTTGGATGGACCATACTGACATCTTTCTGATTAGGATATTTCTTGATCAGAATTGATAGTCATATGAAAATATGGAAATGTTTCTATAATGGGAGTTGATGATTAGAATCTGAATGTGAGCTAGAAACCTTAATGTACAGAAGGTGTTCAATCAGTTACCTTGAATTTGATACTTCATTACCATGAAATTGTTTTAAGTAACAAATTTTCAATGGAGCATTTTGTGACATCATTGGGAGTCTTTGTGACTTTTAGGCCACATCATCACAAAAGGATCATTGCATGAAAGGTTAGATTCTAACACATTTAGTAGTGACAAGAATTTTGGAAATTCTTATACTTGTTATATAGATTTGGAATTGTGATATGAGTATCATTGGAATTGTGTCCAATTAATCTATTCACAAAGGAAGGACCATAGAGACACATAGTATGGATGTTTATTACATGGCCTAACTAATGTTTAATTCAAGTGGTTAGTTGATTACTTGAAACATTATACAATTAATAAAGTCTGATTAATATGGTGACTAAATAATAAATGTTTTATTTATATTCAATAGTTTTGAGACCATATTTAATTAGGTTATTAATTTTTTTTCACTTCGCATGTTTTACTTCCTGAATAATTGGATTATTCAAAACATCCACAGTCGATCATACTTTGGAAGTAAGTAGTAAATTAAGACTGTCGTGAATTGGATTGTAAATTGTCTAAGGGTTTAGACATTGCAATGGTTTTCTGCAATATTCACGAGTACTTTTGAAATTGGGATTTAAGTATTGGATTAACCCACGCTCAGAGAATTACTTCATGTATTTTATCATGAGTAATTTTTAGACAATAATATATTATATTCTTGAAATGGAGAAATATGCATACAGGCGACGATCCGAGCTGGAGTTCCAGGTCAGAGATTTGTACTCCTGAAGGTATCCCCTTGGAAAAAGGTGATTCGATTCGGGAAATAGGGAAAGTTAGGGTCTCGGTATATTGGTCCTTTCAGAATGACTGCTAGAATGGGTAAGGTAGCATACCGATTAGAGCTACCTACAGATTTGATTCAGATTCATAACACCTTCCACGTGTCCCCGTTGAGGAAGTGTGTAGCCGATGACACGACAGTGGTGCCCTTAGAGGACATTCAGATGGATGTGAGCCTAAATTACATTGAGACACCAATCGCAGATTTGGATCAAAAGGTGAAGGTTCTAAGGAACAAAGAGGTTCCTTTTGTTCGTGTTTATTGGCAACATCGAAAAGGGTCCGAGTCGACTTGGGAGCCGCAGTCAGAGATATGAGAGCGATATCCCAAGTTATTTTCAAAGCATGACTTCGAGGGCGAAGTCTGATTCTAGTGGGGGAGAATTGTAACATCCCGAGTCCAGGTATACCTCATACCCTTGGTATTTTGAGTACTTGTGAATGAGTACGTGGGGCGTACGCAAGTGTACGCTCAGTGTACTCATATGCGTGCATTTGACGCAGAAGCCACGTAGTACGTTGGGCGTACCAGAGGGTATGTTGGGCGTACTAGGCCCAGAGTGAAAACCTTAATTTAGGGTGAGACCCCTATTTAAAGGATATGATGGCCTCACTTCTGGCCACCATTCTCCGATAACAACCCTCCTAAACCCTAGTTTCCGTTCTTAGAGTTTGTGAGTGTATTTGAGAGCCTTAAGAGTATTCTTGTGTTTCTTTGGAGTGAAGAAGGATCCTTGAAGAAGAAGGAGTGGTATTCCAGGCCTTGGATCTGAGCTTATCTCAGTGTGGAGCTTCATTTTCAGGTATAAAGCTTCAAACTTTCCCACTCTTTTGTTTTGTGCATCTTGGTAGAGTAATTTTGGGTTTTGTCCCAAAAGTTGGAGACTTTATGAGATATTGTACTCTAGAGACCATGATCAACCCCCTTTTAGTGTATTTAGTGATGAAGTGTCATAACAATCCAGTCTTCGACGTTGGAATTAAGCCATGCATGAAATATGAGCTTTTTGAGTTAAGAGAGTGGATGTATTGTGTGATTGTGACCATGTCAGCCATACAAAGGCTTAAAGTCACTGACTTTATGGAGTAAGAGCTGTTAGGAAGTCCAGATCTATTATTTGAGCCAAGGTCTTAACTGATTAAGACCAAATGAGTAAGAAGAGTGAAACTGGGATGTACGTTGGGCGTAATCCCAGTACGCGCAGCGTAGGGGTCGTGCATCTCCAATTTTTGTATGGCAGTTGAGTACGCCCAGCATAGAGAGCTGGTACGTGCAACTAACTCCCTGCCATTGACTTTTGGTTGACTTTTAGGGTTTGGTTAATTTGTGGACAATTATGGCCATCAAGGGGTAAAATGGTCTTTTACCTGTCTGTGTGATTGTAGAAGGGTTAGTGTAGCTTCTTGAGAGCCGGGATTAATTAGAGATATTTGTCGTATGTGTTAGGCGGAGGCTAGACCTATTATTTGAGTTTGAGATTAGCAGATTTATTGCAAGGTGAGTATTCTCATTACACTTACCATGAATGGTATCTTTGTGTGACTGAGATGTCTTATGTGCATATCTGTGTATTGTGATATTCTGCATTATGTCTTCATGATTTATGCAAAGCATCATTATTATGTGCTTATTGAGCTAGGACCGGAGGGTCCACCCAAGTTATGGGACCGAAGGGTCACCACTGGAACACATTGACCGGAGGGTTGTATTGAGTTAGCCTCGAGTGTCTAATGCGATGTGTGTGGTATTTTGGGGAACTCACTAAGCTCCGTGCTTACCGTTTTATGTGTTATGTGTTTCACGTACTTCTGAGGATCGTAGGAAGGCCCCAGCTTCATTGTACACACTATGTTGATGTTTTATACTTGAGATTTTTGAGAAATTTTGGTTTGAAAATGAAAAATTTTGGTTTGAAATTTACGTTGTTACAAGTTGGTATCAAAGCCTTGGGTTGAGGGATTCAGATGCACCTTCGGGTGTGTTTGGACTCAAACTGAGGATTTGAGAAAATTTTCAAAAGAAATGATTTTTCTAAAACTAGAAAGAGTTTTAAGAGAAAACGAGTTGTAGCGGTGTGTACAATCAGCTAGAGACCGAACGGTGATTTCCCAAAATACCCATACTTTTGTGCTATAAGATATTTATGAGATATTGTTTTAGGATTGCATGATAGAAAGTAGCGAGGTATTTCATATTCTAGGGCTAGAGTTGCCTGATTTGTGATGCCTTAGCCTAGGAGATGCTTTTAATCAGTGTTATCTGTTATTTACTCTGATTATATGTTGAGTTCTGAATCGGGAGATAATTTAGGAAGAGATGCCTAGATGAGCTTGATAGGGGTCTACTGAGAGAGTAGCCTGTGATTCGTGAGATATAGAGTATTTGTGAATTAGAATCCTAGGAGGAGGACTTGGGGTGACTATAGGTGAGATGTGGAAGGTAGAATTTCGCCCGTACTACCGAAAGCACCCGGTCTGTACGAAATCCAAGTAAGAATCCTTAGGTTGTTAAGGAACAAGTGGGGATGAGTGGTCGATTGTGAGTATTCTCGAGCAAGTCTCTGAAGATTTTGTGGTGTGTTTTAAAGAGATCATGGTGGGTACACGCCACACCCCAAAGAGCAGTGGAGTTAGCGATGAGGAGATTCACAGGATGATTCACGACGAGGTGGCCGCATCCATACGAGAGGCTATTCCGGAGATGTGTGGGTCTATTAAGACCACCTTGATCGAGACGTTTGATGAGCGATATGTTGCAGTTTCTGAGGCGGCGGCTGCTGCAATGTAACATCCCAAAATTCAGTTAAGCTATTTAACCCTTCCATTTTATCAAGTTGTCAAGATTGGTCCCTTGAGAGAGTTCTTGTAGCAAATGAGTACACTAGGCGTACTGGGGAGTACCATGTGCATACTCATGCACTTAATTTGGACGAGGACTCCCCTGGGTACGCTGGGCGTAACGGGTCCAGATGCAAACCCTAAATGTTTGGCTTGTGCACTATTTAAAGGATGATAAGGCTCATTTCTCAGCCTCCATATCAGAGAGTGAAACCCTAAGAGAGAGCCTTCCATCGTCCTTAGCTTGAGTGTGTGTGTTTTGGAGCTAAAAGTGTCTTGGTGTGTTAGTGAAGAAGAAGGAGAAGAGCTTGTGGAGGCTAGGAATTGAGGTGCAAGTTTTGATCTGAGATCTACAGAGAATGGAGCTTCATCTGGAGGTATAAAGTTCAAAACGTTCCTCTTTATTTGCTTAGACGATTGCATGGACCATTTCTAGGGTTAAAAGTCCCAAAGGTGGAGACTTTATGAGTGTAATGTACTCCATGGACCTAGATCTGTCCCATTTTAGTGATATTTGTGTTATAGATCCATAAAGTTTCCATCTTGGTCGTTGTTATGAGATCATGCTTGAGTTATGAGCTTTCTAGAGTTGGGAAATGAAATGTTATGGGAATTAGTGACTTATCCAGCCATGAAAAGGCTTAAAGTCACCAACTTTATGGATTAAGAGGCTTAGAAATGGTCAGATCTAGAAGTTGGATGTGGGTCTTAATTGTTTAAGACCTCAAGAGCTTAGAGTCTGAAACTAGGATTTACGTGGGGCGTAATCCCAGTACACGCGGCGTAAGGGGTCGCGCACCCCGTTTCTGTGAGGACGCCGGGTACGCCCAGCGTACATGTTTCGTACGCGCAGCATAACCCAGAGAGTTGACTTTTGTTGACTTTTAGGGTTTGGTCTGTTGGATTAATGTCTAAGTCCATAACTATAATTGGTAAGACTTGACCCGACCCGGCATGGTACATTTGGGTTGCATGGCATCATGCACTTAGATAGACTAAATGAGAGAAATAAGACACTTATGGTTATTAATATATTATAAGTTCTAGTATATTAATAATAAAATAATAAGATTATTTAATTAGTATTGATCAAGAATTAATCTAGGATTAATTAAGTGATCAAAAGAAGACTAATTAAATATATGGGTTGATTGTGCAAATCATCCATACTTATATAGTGGGCTAATGCTCCATGGATTATCTAGTTGGGCTAAAACCCATATGATGCTCCATGGATGCTCCATGGTGTTTTTGTACCCAGGGATCATGGAAATGAAAGGCCATGTCAATTAGGGGTTACATGGTGTAACCCTAACAATATATGCATCTTATTCTTGACCAAAACGGGCACTAGTATTATTCTAGAGAAGGGCTAGCCAATTTCAAGTGTTCCATATTTCTCTCAAGTTATTCCAAGTGTATTTGGTGTTGTGTGAACCATTTAAGGTGTCACACTTGGGGCACTAGGCACTCAAGCTTCACGAAGACATTCTACATCAAAGAGGTATGTATTCTATCTTGTTATATTCATTGTTTATGTATGCTAGATTAGGATAATACCTTGGATGTTTATATTTGCATGTATAATAGAGAAAACATAGATCCAAGGTATTTAGGGTTGCATGTACACTTAGGAGTGTTAGAATGCTCAAAACCCAACAGTGGTATCAGAGCCTAGGTTTGTTTTCTTGTTATACTTGCAAAAGTAGCTGAAAAATCAAGTTTTGATGCTGTCTGCCCAGCAGACTCGCCGAGTCTAAGGCAAAATGCATCCAACTCGCCGAGTTGGTTCGTGCACTTGATGAGTTGGACCCCCAGACAGCATAAATTCGACTTTTTTGGCTGGAATTGGACTAGGAACCTTACCCTAAGATGTTTTTGGACTTATAAACTTGTTTTTGATGTGGTAATGTTCATGCTAATCCAATTTCAAAGATAATTGTCAACAGATTCATGTTTTGTATTAGTTTAAGGTTTAGACTAATTACATGAAAAAGTTTGATTTGGATTATCTTGTTCTTATGAGTAGCTTAGATTAATAGAAAAGTTGAGTGAAATAGTTGTTTTCAATCCAAATTAATCTAAGAGTTGATTCTAAAATGTGTTTTTGTAACTTATCCTCAAGTTATATGAAAAGTCACATTCAAGTTTCATAAAACTCATAAAAGTTGGCAAAGGTTACAAAATGAAGAGTCTTGTTCTAATTAAATGGTTTTATGACTCCATAACTTGTCCTCAAGTTATGGAGGACCAAGAGTCTCTTCATTAAATAATAAATAAAAAAAAGTGTAACCTTAATTAATTCCATAAGTTATAAAATAAATAAAAGTTAATTCTTTTATTAGTTTAAAGTCTTCCATAACTTGTCCTCAAGTTATGGAACTTGAAGAGTTTTTGGATTAAAACTACTTTAAACACATAAGTTATGGAATTAATTACTTTTGAATAGTTTCAAAACTTGCCCTCAAGTTTTAGAATTTGGAAAGTTTTCACTTATGAATACCTTTAGAATTTTAAAACTTAAAATTCAATCCTTATACTTTATTCCAAGTAAGCCCTTAGAATTTTAAAACTTAAAATTCAATCCTTATACTTTATAATATTATAAGTTAATAATATTTATATATATGTATTAGAGCAAGTCAGTCTTACCGTTAGTAGGCCTCATTCACGAAGTCGGTCTATAAGGGGGGTATAAGGTTACTGACTATAAAATGGCAGTTTAATGGGTGTCCACTCTCACCCACCGCTTCCTTGACTTGTGGAGGGTCGTTAGCCGAACGGGTAGGACAAGGACTATAATTCTCCCTTCATTAAAAGTATTAATGATAAATACTAAGTAACTAAACGTTTAATAAATACCCGATCTTAGTTACTTAGGAAAATGTGAATAAGGTAGTAATCCATGTAATTACACTTTGCACTTTGTTTAAGTCGGTTAGTGGAGCGTGTGTGGTTAATCGGCACACTAACTCGTATTTAACAAGGTAGGCAAAGGGTAACTTAATGTTTATCATAGTATCGATGGAGCGTGTGTGGTTAACCGGCACATTGATTGAGGGGTAAACACTTAAGGGTACCCAGTAATTTGCATGGTTACTTCACACCTTGTTTTGTGATCCTCGACATCCCAGTCACAAAACCTGAAGGGCACACTCGAGATTGAAACATGTCATTGAAAAGTTCAATGAATCTCAAAAGAGCTAGGAGTTACAAATCCAATTAAAACCTAATAATATATTTCGTTTATCTTGGTGGAAATTGGTGAATGGTCATTCACCTACCTTGAAATATTTTATAGCTTGGATTACGGCATCCCTCTTCTAAGTTATAAAATAGTTTGTTGGGTCCTACCCTTAATATTTCATATTGGGTGTCATATTAAGGACTTAACATCAACTATCTTGAATATCTCCCAAAAGATGTCTGGTTTAGACATTTATGATCTTCCCAAATCTCTTGAAACAAGCTTTCCTAAATGAAGATGATGTCCCATGGAAATCATAATTCTTTCACCTCCTCCAATTATCCTCCCTAACCCACAAGCTCAAGGTCACTCAAGCCCTATTGGGAAGGCAAGGTCTAGGTGTGATCACATCTTGGAGATGTAGTCACATATTGACAAGCCAGGAGAGTTGGGTGTCAAAGTCTTGAGAAAGTTGGTGGCTCAATCAATTTTTAAGTCACATAGTGAGTTTCTTTGGAACTCCTATGAAACAGACTTTGACAAGACCCTTAATGATCTTATCCATTTGCTAAGATCAACTTCCTAAAACTTTATGGACATTGAAAATGATGACATTGGATATCTATTAAAGCTCTCTCTTCCCAGTAGAAAGGGATCAGCCATAGTCAACTCAATTGACCAAATGGTAAAGAGAAAGGCTAAGTCTGTGATAGTCCCATGTTCCATTACCAAAGCGTCCATATGTTAAATTGCCAAAGGAAGGGCATTAGTTCCGAAGCTGCCTAATTTTACCTAAGGATGTTTGACTCTACTTCAGGTAAAGTCCACTATCTAACTCTACTAAGTTTCTATTATGAGATTCTTGATACATGATGTGACTGGGTCACATGGTGATGTTTTAAGAATCAAAGAAAAGTGAAGAAACTTAAAGAAAGAATATGCTAAATCTGATCGCGTAGATGGATTTTCTATCTCATAGTTTGAAGATTGGATTCTTGAGCTACTTCTTAGGAGTTATGAGATATCTATTAGGAATAGATAACAACAAGTTTTCATATGGATTGTAAGGACAAGTTCTTCCGCAAATTTTTTTAAAATAAAAGGAAAATTTTGATTTTATTTATTTTAAAATATCCTTACAATGACATATGTGGAAATTTTTGTTGCTTATAAGATTCCATTTAGAGCAAGAGTGGAAATATGGATTTGATTCTTTCATTTGTGGTAGTGTCTAAATTTACCAAATAAGGAAAGCTTCTCATCACCCAAGTTTCAGTTGGATAGAAACTTGGAATCATGCAAGTTGTATAGCATGATGAATGAGAACTTTCAAGCATTGGAAAAATTAAGACTAACTACTTGTTTACATGGATGTGTGAGTCGAGTGAAGGACTAAGGGATCGAGTACACATTCTTGTGCACTGGTCAAGTCCACCACAAAAGATCGATAAGACTATTCGTCATAGTTTACTAAAGCTCAGTAAATATGATTATACTTACAAGCTTAAGTGTAACTCTGAGACATTGGAAAAGGCTCCAATGTATGGCAGAGCAAATAAGAAGAATCAAATTTGGCAGAAGGATAAAAGTTTCTCAAATCTGAAAAGATGGGAGACTACTTTAGTATCAGTTTTGTGATCATCTTAATGATTAAGAAACCATAGCACAATTAGTTCTCTAAGGAAATATTAGTGGATTCTTATGACTAAGAAGAGGAATCTTGAATTGTTGAAATGGTTAAATCAAGAAGATGAGTCATACTTCGTTCCAGTACAAGTCTTAGAGTCATACTCCAAGATTGTAATTTGAGTGACATGTCTTAAAGAAGGTTTAAAAACACTTGTCAAATGTAAAAGTAAAAGTTTCCTACTCTTGTACATTTGAAATTGGTAAGTTGTGATGTTTTGGATAAAACAAAGACCAACTAAGGCCAATTGTGTGAAGTGTTTGTCTTCATTAGAATCCGCACTATCTCTTGGATGTTTGACAAGGGAGTCTTATAGGTCAAGAGGAGAGTGGGAGTCTTAAAGGTCTTGAAAGTCTCAAGAACTAATCAAGAATAAAACCAGAAGTTCTTCACTAGCACACGACTTGAGGTTTATAACCTATCATGTTGACATATTCTGTGCCCATTCCAGTTAAAGTTGGCTTTGCATATGAGTTCTTAAAGTTCTCAATTGGTTGCACAATAACTTGGAAGCAATGGCAAGCCCTTGAGCTACCAGGTGGCAAGAAATTAAGATTGAGTTCAATCCATATGAGTTTGGATTTGTCATTATCCTTGTCTTGTGATTATGGTTTTGACAAATTCATATGGGTAGGAACTCATACACCATAAAAATCTAAGTGTCATAAGGTTTCTCTCTGATTCATGAAAATGATGGTGAGGAAACACTTTCACTTAGTAAATTTTAGCTAGATAGAAATTGTGATAATTATATTCTCAAAGTCGTTAGTGGAGCGTGTGTGGTTAACCGGCACACTAACCTGGACTTGTAAGAAGTGGAAAAAAGGTCTAACCATTATGATTACGGCATCCCTCTTCATAATTGTTTAGACACACCTATGAGCTATCTAAGGGAAGGTGTATGATTTTGAAAAAGTTTTATCAAAACAATCTAGTATCAGAAATCTGAACGTTGGTAAGAAAGTCAGCTGATTTCTGAGTACATGTCAAAGCTAGTGGGAGCATAAGTGTTATGCTAATAATCATCATGTTAGTGGGAGCATGATAATTATGATAAGTATTGCAAGTTAGCAATGTTAATTATAGAAAACAAAAGTTTCAATTGGGAAAGAGTTGTTTTGCTATAATTAAGGGAGAGGAAATTATACTTCATCTCAAATCTAAAAACTTAGATCGAGGTTTTAATCGTATTTAGTCAAGGATATATATATGAATTTCATGTTGGAATGGATCAACATAAGGAAATTATGTATATGGGTCCATTATTTGCGTTCTAAAATTCAATTATGATTACGGCATCCCTTTTCATAATCTGAATTATGAGAACTTGGCAAATAGAAATGGAAATATTATAGCAAAAGACTGGTTTAGTCTTTATGTGAGACATCATGAATCGTGTCCCATATGCTTCGGATATAGGATCGATTACATGTGCTATATTCATCCTTTCTAAAATTTTCCAAATGCCTGGGGCATTAAGAAGGGAAAAGGTCTAGAATTGGATATGGCTAAAATGATTAAGCAATTGTTGAGGAGAACCTAAGGTTTACCAAAGATTGGTTGCTCAAGGACAGTTGGAAGTATAGTATTAATTCTGGAAGGACCATATTGACATAATCTGTAAGGAGGCAACTCTTGTTCAGAAGTGAAAGTCAAAATAGAATATGGAAATGCTTCAAAGTTAGAAAGTATTCAATCTGTATGATTAGGAAACTTAATGAAAGAAGGATGTTTCCAAGGAGTTGATCTCCTTTGGAATACTCTGTAATGATTGTTGCCAAGTCTTTGTGAATTTGTGCATAATCATTACAAGAGGATCAATGCATATAAGTTTAGAATCTAATTTATTTCAGTAAAATAGCATGAATTTGGAATTCTTGCATTTGCAGTAAGAATTTGGGACTATGAAAAGAGGGTCATTAGAGTTATGTTCAGTTGATCTATTTCACAAAGTAAAGATGATAGACAAACATAGTATGCACACTTGGTGTGTGGCATGACTAGTGTTTAGAAAACATAGTGTACATGCTTGGAGCATGGGACTACTATTGTTTTAAATTCAAGAATAAAGTTGATAGCTAAAACAGTCTACAATGAATAATGTGTAATCATATGGTGATAAATAAAAGATGTTTTATTTATATTCATAGGTTTTGATACCATATTAGATTCTATTATTATTGTGTTTCATTTTGAATGTTTTGACTTCCAGAATAACTAGGTTGTTCTTCCTGAATGACTAAGCTATTCAAACCATCCACAGTCGGTGATATGTTGGAAGTAGATATGAATTAAGACTATCATGGGTTGGCTTGTAGAGGTCTAAGATGTTGGACAAAGGGCTACAACACTCATGAGTTCTCATAAGTTCTGAGTATTGGATTCAACCCGCGCTCATTGGAATCACTTCATGGATTTTATCACGAGTGATCATGAGACGATAATATCTTATATTCTTCAAACCTAGAGATATGAGTTGTTACTATGAGTTGGTTGTACATTGATTGCTCGAAAACGCACTCGGTAACTCGGTGTTATAAAATGTGCCTTTGTGTATGATTCAACAAGTAGTAGAACAAGCCATATGAGTCGAAGTTTATCCATTCCTTTTACCTTCGGGATAAAAGTGATATCTGTAGGCCCCTCGATGATTTGATGATGACAAATGGAAGTGCTCGGCCGGGCCAGGACTGATTTGATTTGTTCAATTAGTCAGTCGTCATAAATCGGAAATCGGGAAACAATAAATGGACAGAGAGAATGATTATAATCCATGTCTTAGTCCATATGATATCTAGAATGGAGGAATATATGATCTCTTATCTAATGGACAAGTCATTGACAAAGGTCAGAGTTTATCTACAAGGTCAGACTTCGACAGAAGCTTTTGAGAGCTACGATTGCCAGTCGATTCCTGAAGTCATACACAATAATAGTTTTAGACTTATCTAAGTGGGAGACTGTTGGATTAATGTCTAAGTCCATAACTATAATTGGTAAGACTTGACCCGACCCGACATGGTCCATTTGGGTTGCATGGCATCATGCACTTGGATAGACTAAATGAGAGAAATAAGACACTTATGGTTATTAGTATATTATAAGTTCTAGTATATTAATAATAAGAATAATAAGATTATTTAATTAGTATTGATCAACAATTAATCTAAGATTAATTAAGTGATCAAAAGAAGACTAATTAAATATATATATGGGTTGATTGTGCAAATCATCCATACTTATATAGTGGGCTAATGCTCCATGGATTATCTAGTTGGGCTAAAACCCATATGATGCTCCATGGATGCTCCATGGTGTTTTTTACCCATGGATCATGGAAATGAAAGGCCATGTCAATTAGGGTTTACATGGTGTAACCCTAACTATATATGCATCTTATTCTTGACCAAAATGGGCACTAGTATTATTCTAGAGAAGGGCTAGCCGATTTCAAGTGTTCCATATTTCTCTCAAGTTATTCCAAGTGTATTTGGTGTTGTGTGAACCATTTAAGGTGTTACACTTGGGGCACTAGGCACTCAAGCTTCATGAAGACATTCTACATCAAAGAGGTATGTATTCTATCTTGTTATATTCATTGTTTATGTATGCTAGATTAGGATAATACCTTGGATGTTTATATTTGCATGTATAATAGAGAAAACATAGATCCAAGGTATTTGGGTTGCATGTACACTTAGGAGTGTTAGAATGCTCAAAACCCAACATGGTCAACTTTAGGGTCTGTGAGCCATGAGAGGGGTAAAATGGTCTTTTACCCTTCTGAGAGTACTAAGAGAAGGAATAGTCTATCCTTGATAGATGTATTGATTTAGAGTGTTTATTTCATATGATTAGGCAGAGGCAAGACCCGATTTTATAGAGTTCGAGATTTACCGAGTTACCCAAGGTGAGTCTTCTCATTATACTTTACCTAGAGTGGTCATTAGAGTTATGTGACAGAGTATTTTTGTATGCTTTTGCATGATGTTATTTCTATGTGATTTATGCTATGTGTGTTACAGAGTTTCCAGAGTTAGGACCGGAAGGTGCACAAAGTTAGGGCCAGAGGGCCCACAGAGTTAGTAGACTGGAGGGTCCCACTGAGACATATTGACCAGAGGGTCAAACAGAGTTATAGCCTCGAGTGGCTAATATGTGATGTGTGTGGTATTTTGGGGAACTCATTAAGCATTTATGCTTACAATGTTGTGTTATGTGTTTCAGGTACCGATGAGGATCGCGGGAAGGCGCTGGTTTGATCAGTATACACATGAGGAGATTTTACATCTTATGATCTTGGGATGTGATGTTATGAACTGATTATGTGATACAATGATATTTTTATAACAATTATGAATGAAAGTGTGTTTTTAAAATGTGAAAAATTATTTGAAAATTTGGGTGTTATAAGTTGGTATCAGAGCCTTGGTTTGAGGGATTCAGGTGCACCTTCGAGCGTATCTGAACTCAAACTGAGGATTTGAGAGATTTTAAAAATAAAATTCACAAAATTTTTCTCAAGAGTAAAAACTTTTTGAAAGAGCAGAGCAGAGTCGTGTGTATGATCAGCCAGCGCCCGAACGGTGATTTCCCAAAATACCCTTACATTATGAGTTATGAGATATGTTATGATATGATATGCATGCTAGAGTAGGCTAGGTATTCTTATTAGGACTAGAGTGGCCTGATTTGTGATGCCTTAGCCTAGGGATTTTGCTTCTAGGAGATGCTTGAGAGTGAATAGATAGTAGCGAGGAGCTTATGAGAGATCTGCTAGAGGGTAGAATATGTATAGAGATAGTAGAGTACTTGGGATTTGGGATCCTAGGAGGAGGACTTGGGGTGAATATTGATGCGGTGTGGACGGTAGTATTGGGCCCGTACTACCGAAGGCACCGGATCAGTGTGCATCACAAGTAAGAATCCTTAGGGTACCAGGGATTAGGTCGGATTGGGATATCGAGTGTGTGTACACTCGAGCGAGTCTATGATATCTTGTGTTGTATTTCAGAGAGACGTCATGGTGGGGAGACGCTACAGGCCAGGGACTAGCGAGGGGGTGTGAGCGACGAGGAGCTCCGCCAGATGATTCATGATGAGGTGGTTGTTGCCATCTGCGCTGAGATTCCAGAGATGTTCGGGTCTATCAAGACCACACTGATTGAGACTTTTGATGAGCGATATGTTGCTCTTACTGATGTTGCTGCCAGGCCACAGGGGGGTGACGCGTTGTTGTACCGGGAGTTCAGCAACACGAAGCCACCAGAGTTTGATGGGACTCAGGATCCGATAGCCGCGATGAGGTGGATCTCTGACATTTAGGGGTGCTTCTACACATGTTCATGTCCGGAGCATCTGAGAGTTTGGTCTGCGCTGAACCAGCTTCGCTTGGGGGCGAAGGACTAGAGTAAGTTTGTGATAGTGCACTATTCTTTAGCAGAGTTTGGTGCGGTGACCTAGGAGAGGTTCACCGCTATGTTTCGTGATGAGTACGTTCCCCCAGTGGAAAAATGAGCGTTTGGCTTAGGAGTTCTTGACCCTCAAGCAGGATACTGAGTCTGTTACTGTGATCACCAGGATGTTTCATGAGAGGGCGATGTTCTGCCCTGAGCAGGTGTCTTCTAAGCAGGAACATATGAGTCGGTAATTGAGTATTTTGAGGAGAGACATTGTCGATTTCGTGGCAAACTCGACGTACCAGACATTTTCCGAGATTTAGGCAAATGCCCGGAAGAGGGAGATTGAGCTGGAGACTCAGGCCAGGGAGGAGGCGGAGTCTCAGGGGAGGGATCGGCAACCGGCACAGTCCCAGCTGGCTGCCAAGCGGGCTAAGCCTGCCGATTCGAGATTAAGGAACCAGAAGGTCCACACTTGTGGCAAGTGCGGCAAGAGTCATGAGGGGGTGTGCAGCGTAGGATCTTGCTACAAGTGTGCCAAGGAGGGGCACGTGGCCAAGGATTGCCCCAAGTGGTTTGCAGTTTGTTTTCACTGCAACCAGACTGGACACTGGAAGGCCGAGTGTCCGTAGTTACAAGGGTTAGCTCAGGGAGCTTCTCAAGGATCTATCCATGCTGCTGTTCGAGCTACAGAGAGTCGGTCGGTGAAGGCCGAGGCACCGAAGGCTCACGGGAGAGCCTTCTAGTTGACAGCGGAGGAGGTCCACGCAGCACCCGATGTGGTGGCTGGTATGTATTCTTTCCTCTATATATTTTAAGTTTGTGGTGTTATGATTATGTTGTGATATGCGTAGGTACATTTCTTGTGTGTTCCATACCTGCTTTGGTGTTATTGGACTCGGGTGTGAGTCGGTCTTTTGTGTCGTTGGCCTTTAGTCAGCACATTAGTATTCGTTGTGAGGCGTTGAGTCGACCTTTGCGAGTTTCCATAGTTGATGAGAGAGCAGTGTATGCCAATGATGGGATTCGAGGATGTGTACTCGAGATCTTCGGCATTGAGTTTCCGATTGATTTGGTCCCGATTGCTATGGGAGATGTCTGCATCATCGTGGGCATGGACTGGTTGAGCAGATTTGGAGCGGTTATCGACTGCGAGCGACAGTTGGTGACCATACGAGACCCAAGTGAGGGAGTTCTTACGGTTTATGGCAAGGTTACTCGTTCTGGGTCGGCATTTTGTTCAGCCTCGAGAGCGAGGCAGAGTCTACAGTAGGGTTGTAGTGGGTATGTGGCTTACGTGGTGGATACGAGGGTAGGTGTAGAGAGACCGAGGTCGGTCGATGAGGTCCCGATAGTGCGTGAGTTCCCGGATGTTTTCCCCGAGGAGTTGCCGGGTGTGCCTCCCGAGAGGCAGGTGGAGTTCTGTATCAATTTGGTTCCGGGGGCAGTGCCTATCGCCAAGGCGCCCTATCGCCTTACACCTCCAGAGATGCAGGATTTATCCTCGCAGCTTCAGGAGCTGCTGGGAAAGAGGTTTAGGCGGCCGAGTAGCTCGTCGTGGGGAGCCCCGATCCTTTTTGTCAAGAAAAAAGATGGTTCACACCGGATGTGCATTGATTACCAGGAGTTGAACAAGCTGACGGTCAAGAACTGTTACCCCTTACCGAGGATCGACGATTTGTTCGATCAGTTGCAGGGAGCGTCTTGGTTCTCCAATATTGATTTGACGCCTGGATATCATCATATGAGGGTGTGTGATGAGGATATCCAGAAGACAGCGTTCAGGACTCGTTATGGGCATTACGAGTTCGTGGTGATGCCTTTCGAGCTCACCAATGCACCGGCAGCGTTCATGGATCTCATGAACAGGGTGTGCAGGCCGATGTTGGATCGTTCAGTGATCGTGTTCATTGATGATATATTGGTTTATTCGAGGTCTAGAGAGCAGCATGAGGAGCATTTTAGGGAGATCCTCGGAGTTATAAGATCAGAGAGGCTTTACGCCAACTTCTCCAAGTGCGATTTCTAGTTACGAGAGGTCCTGTTTCTAGGACACCTCGTCAACCAGAATGGGATATTGGATGATCCGGCCAAGATTGAGACGATGATGAGTTGGGAGGTGCCGAGATCCCCTTCGGAGATCAGGAGTTTCCTGGGGTTGGTCGATTATTATCAGAGATTCATCCAGGATTTCTCTAGGATTGATGTTCCCCTCACCAGGCTGACCTAGAAGGGCGTCGCTTTCAGTTGGGGCCGGAGTAGCAGGCCTCATTTGAGACACTTCGCCAGAGATTGTGCGAAGCCCCAGTGTTGGCCCTTCTGGAAGGAATGGAGGACTTTGTGGTATATTGTGATGCGTCGATATCGTGACTGGGTGTGCTGCTGATGCAGAGAGGACATGTGATAGCATACGCATCGAGGCAGCTGAAGCCTCATGAGACGAGGTATCCTACTCATGATCTGGATTTGGGGGTTGTGGTGTTCGCCCTCAAATCCAGATGCCTTGAGTCACATGGCAGAGAGTGCCCCTTTGTGAGATGTTTGTATGAGGTTGACAGTGATGACTCCGGTGTTGGACACCATTCGGGAGGCCCAGGTGGAGGCCATGAGACCGGAGAACCGCAAGCGAGAGCGGGTGATTGGTCAGATATCTGAGTTCATTGCTGATATTCGGGGGCTTATGACCTTCTAAGGCTGGATTTGGGTGCCACTTGAGGGTGGGGAACGTGCCATTTTGATGTAGGAGGCGCACAGGTCGAGGTTTTCGATCCATCCCCGGGACACTAAGATGTATTTGGACCTGAAAAGAGATTATTAGTGGCCCTGTATGAAGAGGGATATGGCGTGGTTTCTAGAGAGGTGCTTGACCTGTCGCATGGTTAAGGCCGAGCACTAGTGTCCACATGGCAAGTTGCAGCCGCTTGATGTTCCCCAGTTGAAGTGGGAACAGATTTCCATGGATTTTATCACCAAATTGCCAAGGACCGCGAGAGGCGTCGATGCAATTTGGGTGATCGTTGATCGACTGACTAAGAGCGCTCATTTTCTTGCTATCAGTGAGAGCTCTTCCGCAGAGAGGCTGGCAGAGGTGTATGTGAGGGAGGTGGTATCGCGACATGGTGTACCGATCTCAATTGTGTCAGATCGAGATGTGCGTTTCACTTCCAGGTTCTGGAAGAAGTTCCATGAGGAGTTGGGTACTAGGAAGCAGTTCAGTACCGCTTACCACCTACAGACGGACGGACAGAGTGAGCAGACGATTCAGACGCTCGAGGACATGCTTCGGACATGTGTGTTGGACTTCGGAGGGAGTTGGGACACGTTTCTGCCTTTGGCTGAGTTTTCCTATAACAACAGCCACCATTCGAGCATCGGTATGCCTCCCTTTGATTTATTGTATGGGAGGAGGTGTCGGACTCCCATTTGTTGGGGAGAGGTAGGGCAGCGACTGATGGGCAGCACTAAGATAGTGCTTCAGATGACAGAGCAGATACAGGAGGGTAGACAGAGGTTGCTGACGGCCCAGAGTCGCCAGAAGAGTTACGTGGATAGGCGTCGACTCGAGCTCGAGTTTCAGGTTGGATATTTTGTACTCCTGAAAGTGTCTCCTTGGAAAGGAGTGATCCGATTCAGGAAAAAGGGCAACTTGGGGCCCCAGTACATTGGACCGTTCAGGGTGATTGCGAGGGTGGGCAGGGTAGCATATCGATTAGAGCTACCTGCGGAGTTGAGCTAGATTCATGATACCTTCCACGTGTCTCAGCTGAGGAAGTGTATAGTCCACGAGTCGACAGTGGTGCCATTGGAGGATATCTACTTGGACGCGGTTCTGAATTATGTTAAGAGACCGATCGCGATCTTGGACTAGAAGGTCAAGATTCTGAGGAACAAGGAGGTGCCTCTGGTTCAGGTCCAGTGGCAGCATCGGAGGGGGTCCGAGCTGACTTGGGAGCCGGAGTCAGATATGCGGGAGCAGCATCCAGAGTTGTTTTCGACATGAGACTTTGAGGGCGAAGTCTAGTTCTAGTGGGGGAGAATTGTAACATCCCGAAATTCAGGTAAGCTATTTAGCCCTTCCATTTTATCAAGTTGTCAAGATTGGTCCCTTGAGAGAGTTCTTGTAGAAAATGAGTACGCTGGGCATACTGGGGAGTATGTTGCGTGTACTCATGCGCTTAATTTCGACGCGGATTCGTCTCGGTATGTTGGGCGTACACAGGGTTACGCTAGGCATAATGGGTCCAGATGCAAACCCTAAATCTTTGTCTTGTGCACTATTTAAAGGATGCTAAGGCTCATTTCTCAGCCTCCATATCAGAGAGTGAAACCCTAAGAGAGAGCCTTCCATCGTCCTTAGCTTGAGTGTGTGTGTTTTGGAGCTAAAAGTGTGACAACCCGAAACTTTTATCCTATGTATTTGGTCCGCGTATTGTCTTTAAATATTGAATTCTTCTTCCTTTATAAATCTTGTGGTTCCAAATGCGTGTTTTGGACATAATATAGTCTAGTTATGGGTCTTAGGAGGTGTTGGAAAGTGTTTTGCATCATGAAATTGGATCAAACACACCAAAAGAGGTGTGTGCGGCCACACTTTTGTGTGTATGGCCACACACCCATGTGTGCGGCCGCACACCCTCTAGCCTCACACCCAAAAATATATATAGTTGGATACCTTCTTCATTCATACATTTGGATGCTCCTTACTCTCTCTCCACTTTCTCTCTCTAAAATCTTCAACCAATAACACCTTGAAGGCCTCATATTTGTGACCTAGTTCATCTTCAAGCTTATTAGTGGTAAACACTTGAATCCCAAGCTTTAAAACTCATCATGTTCATCATATTCATCGTCTCTTGAAGGTGTACGGCCGTACACCTTCATGAGGGGGACAACACACATTCAAATCTCCTTAATGTGAAGAACAAACACTTCATTTGGACTCACAAGAGGAGTGTACGGCCGCACACTCCTATGTACGGCCGCACACACTTGTGTGCAGCCTCACACACACTTCTTGCCGCACACTTAATTTCAAGGCCATGCACTCACTCAAATGTCCACTTTTGGCCCTAAACTTGCATGAATCATTAAGTATGGATCATGAGACACTTGTACTCAGTAATGCCGAACCCTAAGGATGTTTTCCCATCATGTTTAAGCACGAAACACCCTAGTTCTAATCCAATTATGTGTCATCACATGATTTATAGGGACCATTGGCATTCAGGGCATCCGTTGACACTCGAACCCTATGATAAACTGTGAGTTCATACCCCTTAATGAACCTTTCAAATGTTTTTATATGTTTTAGGGGGGGGATGCAAGTCAAATATACATGTTTATGAAAATTAATCACATGTGATTCACTATCCGTAACTCAAATCACATGTGATTTGTCACTATGCCTTATAAAAGAACTTTGCGTTTTCAAAACTATTTTTGGATAAATAAACTATTTTCTAAATGTTCCCTTTTGACAAGATTTCTATTAAATAAATTTTCTTATAAAATGTAACCACACTAATATATTTATATAAGTAAGGCTTGAAGGACTTAGAAGCAATAACTCGCCCTATTTCATGTTCTTCTTTGATTGTGGGCTTAGGGTAGCTGTTATCCGTCCGACTGTCGTTGATTTCTTAGTTATATATCATGTACATTAGTGTTGGATACGAGCCGTTTCATTTCATTCGATGCCTACACTACTTAACTGCCAAGAATTACACGCACTAAGTTAACTATAATGGGTATAGTTAAGGCCACTACTACTCGTTACTGCTACTACTTTACATACTATAATACACACTAGTACGAGATGACACACTAGTAAGAGAACTCACTATGAGCTATACAAAAGACTACTACTCTATAATACAAGAGAAAGTACTAATCAGGGGATAACACACTAACTCACTACGAGATACGCTATTCGCTACATACTATGCCCAGAGTTTTCCAACAGGAAGACGACGCTACATGTATAGATCTATACGGAGCAGACACTATTACATCCCGACTGCTAACCCCAATCCTAGCTGTGTAGGCCCAGGGATGCCGCTACTTCTCTACACTATGCATGACCGGGAAGGTCATGGGGGTACTCTATTACTCACACTATCAGTAGAATACAAGGATTACACTACATTCACCCTAAAATACTAACACTAAAGAATAAGTTAAAAATCCCGAAGTAAATAAGTATCTATTTCTTATGGGAGTTTGCCCCACTATCACCGATATCAGGCATAACTTTTCTTATTACACTACCCATTGGAGACTCGCTAATATACCTTTACAACAAATGGTTTTAAATGAAGATAAGTACATGCAACTTAAAGGCTTTCACTTACAAGGTATTTTCTGGAAAATATAGGAATTTTCTAGAGTTTTCTACTACTTACGAATGTAAACTACAGCTTTTCACACTATCGACACTAATACATTTTATACTAAAATTTACACTAAACACTTATGAACTCACCAGCTTTATGCTGATACTCGTTTTCAAAATAACTTGTATCCTCAGGTCAAAGATAGACAGGTACAGGTGCAACATTTTGGAGAAGGTGGAGCATACAAGATCCATCTCTTATTTTTGTATACTTTTGGTGTTTGTTGAACTTTGCAGAACACACTTGTAATTAAACTCACTATGTAAATGAAATGGTTCCATGTTTCTTGTTGTTACTATTATACAATTGTGATGATAGTGTACATGACGTCCTCCACCTCGAAACGTATTCCGCCGTTATCGGTTTTGGGGTGTGACAGATTGGTATCAGAGCATTGTTTATAGTAGATCAAGTATATCAACCTATAAAAGATATACGAACTATAAATACTTTGGGACTAAAACACTCTGACCAAGAATATATACTGTTAAGTATCTAAAAGATTTAACTAATTATATATATACACACACATCTCTATAAAACATAGGAGCCAATATCACCCTAGAACATAACAAAAGTATTAAGATTGTTGGATAGCACAATTTAGCTTAGAGACATATAGCCACATTTGGGGGGATGTAGCCTGATCAACTACATTTTCCTGAGAGTGCTAGCATGTGCCTAAGCTTGTTTGTGATGTTGCAACAAGTCTAAAACTTACCAACACTACCACAATACCGCTAGCATAAGAATACTATAGGAGTATTATGTATCTCTAAAACATACATATGTGAGAACTAAAAAGGGTCGTTACTAGTGGAGAAATGGTTGCTAAATGGATACTTTCCGGTTACCTGTGATTAGGGCGTTATAGACTTAGAATCCGTGATCTTTGCTTTACTTCCTGTTCCTTGTTTGGTTGTGGAATTAGAGTTAGGGCCACTTATTTGACGAACTATCCTGCCCCGATCACATGTAATTAGTATGCATTATGCAAGTATTGGTCCAACTCGTGAAGATCATCTTATAAGTAATTTAGGTTAGTACGTCTATTAATCTTCTTTTCCCCTTTCTCGCATAGATAGCATGCCCGGCTTCCACCATCCCGGTGATCCGTACTATCCAAACCAGTGTAATGAAGGATGGCTCGATGAGGAGTCAGACGGTGATCACCCGATCCCTCTGGATGATCATCATGCTAAAGGCTTGTCGGATAGCTCCAACTCCGAACCAGAAGTTAACAACCAACCTCCTGAAGCTCCAAACCCCAACCCCCGTCCGGCATTTCAGGGTTCCACTCCTATGTGGGCCATATCCTTGCACCGATGGAGCGGAGAGCAGGGCCAGCCTTTACCCTACAATGGAGACCGAAGCTTCTACAATCTAAGCGACGGAGGATCAGCGGATCGGGTTCTGCCCATCATGGTCTGAAGGATTGCCAGGAATGTCGAGCAGGGTCAAGCAGCCATTGGTCGAGTTGTAGAAGTGGATGCCTATTCAAATCTCAACACGGTTCGCATCCGCCAACTCGAAGGAGCCATGGACAGGACAAGGAGGACTAACGAGGCTCTGCAGCATCAGTTGGCTGCATCCTGAGCCGAAGTTAGGGAACTCCGAGCACGTCAAAGGACTCATGAACGACACCTTCAAGAAGTTATGCGTCAAATAGCGGATCTGAGGGTTCGCCCAACAAGTAACCTTCGCCAGTAGAAGACGTCTAGTACCTCACTCTTTTGTTTAAAGGACTAGCCTTTCCCCTCTATGTTTCGTAGATCTCTTGTCTATAAACATTCCTAGCTTAAAAGTACCTTAACTAGACCTCTAAACTGCCAACATTTTTCCCTATGGTTTGATGTAAGACCTTCTGTTAGGTCAATTTTTCCTGAACTTATATTACATCATCAATACTAGTATATTGGCAGCTAACTATCCTATTACTATGACTCTCACTCTGATTTTTGGATTATGTTGAATTAATCCATGAAACACCCTATCGCTATTTCGCAATAGACTCTTACTATTGTTATCATTCCTGTGATCTTCCAGTAAAAAATGCCTCCACGAAAGCGTCCAAGCAGAGGAAGACCAGCAACTCAAACCCCTCCTCCACCACCTCCTCCTCCGCATTTCGATCCAGTGCTGTTCCAAACGGCTGTGACTACAGCTGTGACAGCAGCCATGGCTCAAATGAACTCTGGTGATGCGAGCGGTGGCAACTCTAGATTTGGTGAAGTCCATCAAAGAGTGCAAGGATGCAGTTATAAGGACTTCATGAACTATAAACCTACCTTCTTCGATGGTACTGGAGGAATTTTGGCATTATCCCAATGGTTCGAAAGAACCGAAGCTGTATTCGAAATGTGCTCTTGCCCCGAAGAGAGCAAAATCAAGTTCGCTACTGCCACCCTCACTAACAGGGCTTTAACATGGTGGAACGGCCATGTCAGTGCACTCTCCTTGGTCACAGCCAATACCATGGGCTGGGACACTCTAAAGGATCTCATGAGAAAGGAGTACTGCCCGAGGGGCGAAATTCAGAAACTTGAGGAGGAACTCTGGAACCTCAAGATGGTAGGGATCGACATAACAACTTACACGGCCAGGTTCTGCGACTTGGCGGCTATGTGTCCTAACATGATCCCATCCGAAAGCAAAAAGATCGAACGATACATTTGGGGTCTAATGCCCCCGTATCGAGGAAATGTTCTGGCCTCACGCCCTACCACCTTCAACAATGCCAAGGAATTGGCCCAGAGTCTGCTCAACCATGAAGTCTCTTCCACTACAGCAACAGCAACCACAACTACCACTGCACCACCTGATGCATCTGACAGAAAGAGGAAGCGATGGGATAAGAAGAAAGGCAAGAAAACTCAAACCTCCTCCAAGGACTAGCAAATTGTGGCGGTCCATGCTGCCACTCTTCCAACCACTCCTGCACCGCCAAAAGCTGATAGTGAGAATCTGCCCAAGTGTCCCAAGTGCCCTTTCCACCACAACGGCCCCTGCCGTGAATTGCAGTGTTCCAAGTGCGGTCGGAAGGGCCATATTGTGTGATTCTGCAAGGCCCCTCCCAAACCCGTATCACAAGTTCCCGGTTCGGGAGTGACCCCGACATGTTATGGTTGCAGTGAAGCTGGTCATTTCAAGAAAAACTGTCCGAAGGCTGCAAATGCTGGGGGAACTGGTAGGCAACTCGTTATTGGTCACAATGAGGCGGTAGTGGATCCCATAGTAGTCACGGGTATGTTTCTTCTCAACAACTCTTATGCCTGTGTCTTATTCGATAGTGGTGCAGAAAGAAGCTTCATAAATCAAAACTTTAAACACTTACTCAAACAATTCCCTCAACCACTAAAAGAAACATTCGTCGTAGAGATAGCTAACGGGAAGACCGAAAGCTCTAACGAAATCTACATAGGTTGTACCCTCACGTTAGACGATCACTCATTTCCAATTGATCTCATACCAGTCTCTATCAAGAGTTTCGATGTCATTGTCGGTATGGACTAGTTGAGTCTCCATCGTGTCGATATCCTATGCTTCAACAAATCCATTCGCCTAAATCTTCCGAACCACGAAACTCTATTGATCGATGGAGATAAACCTGGTACGAGCCTTCGTATCATCTCTAGTATGATAGGTTTAATACAAACAATCATATGTGTGCATGCAACCCTAGTTGGATCTATGTTTTCACTATAAGACATACAACTTTATGAACACAAAATAAACCCTGGCATGCTTCTATAATTTTCGAAAATTACATAGAAGTGTAGTAGACATACCTTTGTTGTTATATAGCAATAACAACTAGTTTCCTTGATCTCTTGAACTCTCTTGAACTCTTGAAAGCAAGCACCACAATTGTAGTGCCTCTAATGGCTCACAAACACCTTGAAGCAAGAAGGCAACTAAGAGAGAGAAGGGAATGATGCTAATTTCGGCCCTAGGGTTCCCTTGGAATCAAGTGGCCTCAAATTGAAGCATAGGGCATGTATATATACTATAGGGTGCTAGGGTTTTAGTCTAAACCCTAATGGACAGCTTAGCCACCAAGCAGCCCAAGGAACCTTATGGAATGAGGCCTTGGACGAAAATATGATGATCCTTCATCATAATTTCGTTCCCCCTAAGTCCATTAGGTTTCCTAGCCCAAAACTCAACTATCACACATTTGACAGTTTATACCCATTTATTTAATTAATCTCTTTTAGTCACCAAATTAATTCCTAATTAATTTATGACTAATACTAATTAAATAAATATGATTTCTCCTTTAATATATTATTCTTATATTAATAAATCATAATATCTCCTCTCTCATATCAAATTACCTTGTCAAGTTGCTTTGGTGAAGGCAACCCAAAAGGACCATGCACACTCGGGTCAAGTATATACCAAATATGGTTACTGACTTAGACATTAATCCAACAGTCTCCCACTTGGATAAGTCTAGTAACTATATCTCACGTATTACTTCCGTACCCGATAGCAATCGTAGCTTTCAATACCCGCTGTCAACCCTGACCAATAATCTGTCCTTTAGATAAGGGATCATATAATCCTCTGTTCTAGATATCATGCTAACAATACTTATTGTCTAGCATTTTATTTCTTGATCTCTGATTTATTCGACATAGAACTCAGTTGAACACATCAAATTTATCTTGACCGGGCCCGGCACATAAGTCAAACCAAATCATCAAGTGGCCGAGATATCGCTTTTATCCTCATAGAATAAAAGGAACAGAAAAACGTCGACTAATATGCCTTTATCATTTACTAGTTAAACCACACACAATAATACATTTTATAACATCAAGTTACTGATGCGTTTTCGCATTATCAATGTATAATCAACCAGCAAACAATAACCATATCTCTAGGTTTAAAGATTATATGATATTATCATCTTGCGATCACTTGTGATAACATGAAGTAATACCAGCAAGTGTGGGTCTATTTCAATGCTCAATACAAATTTCATAAGCACTCATAAACTTTGCAGCAAACCTTTGCTATGTCTAAAACTTTTCAGACAATCTACAAACAAATTTATGACAATCTTCCTTCATATCTACTTCCAACATATGAGCGATTGTGAACTGTTCGAATAATCTTATTATTCAGGAAGTCAAAACATGCAAAATTGACACAATAGATAAATAATCAACACAAGATAGAAACTTTCTTATAAATAACACACCTTTATTTAATCATCATTAGTTGAATATGACATTATCTATTACAAGTTTCCTACCTATCTAATCTAAACTAATATCGTCCTTCAGCCCTACGCTCCTAGCGTGCTGCAAATGCTTGACCCTACTCAGTCCCTTCGTAAGGGGATCTGCTGGGTTATCTTCTGACGATACCCTCTTCACAACGAGGAGTCCCTCTTCTACCCGATGTCTAATAAAGTGGTATTTCCTGTCGATATGCCGAGATCTGCCATGATCCCTTGGTTCCTTGGTTAAGGCAACCGCTCCTTCATTATCACAGAAAATTTCCACGGGCTCCTTTATGGATGGCACAACTCCAAGGTCTCCAATGAAGTTCTTCAACCATATAGCCTCCTTTGACGCTTCGCTCGCCGCAATATACTCTGATTCGCACGTTGAATCAGCTACGGTCTCTTGCTTGGAACTTTTCCAAGTCACTGCTCCTCCATTTAGGGTAAAGACCCAGCCCGACTGCGATCGGAAGTTATCCCGATCCGTCTGAAAACTAGCATCACTGTACCCTCATACCCTTAAGTCATCACTCCCACCGAGGACTAGAAACCATTCCTTGGTCCTCCGAAGGTACTTAAGAATATTCTTAACTGCAATCCAATGTGCTCTACCAGGATTCCCCTGATATCTGCTGACCATGCTTAAAGCGAAGGCCACATCAGGGCGAGTACAAGTCATAGCGTACATGATGGAGCCTACTACGGAAGCGTAAGGTACTCGGTTCATATCAGCTATCTTTGTCTCTGTACTCGGGCTCTGAGTCTTACTCAGCTTGGTATTGCTTTGGATTGGCAACTCCCCTTTCTTGGAATTTTCCATACTAAAACACTTTAGCACCTTTTCCAAGTATGTATCCTGACTGATTCCTATCAGTCTCTTTACCCTGTTTCTTACTATTCTTATTCCCAGAATATAAGCGGCTTCTCCGAGGTCCTTCATAGTGAAACATTTCCCAAGCCAGGACTTGACCTCCTGCAAGGTTGGGACATCGTTTCCTATGAGTAGTATGTCGTCGACATACAATACGAGGAAGCTTATTATACTCCCACTGGCTTTGACATACACACAAGATTCATCTTCGCTTCGCAGAAAGCCAAACTCTTTAACCTTCTCATCAAAACAAAGATTCCATCTGCGTGATGCTTGTTTCAATCCATAAATAGATTTCTCAAGCGTGCATACTCTATTCGGATGCTTCACATCGACAAAACCCTCTGGCTGATTCATGAAGACATCCTCAGGCAATTTTCCATTAAGGAAAGCGGTCTTCACGTCCATCTGCCATATTTCATAATCATGAAACGCAGCTATGGCAAGCATCACCCTAATAGACTTTATCTTCGCAACTGGTGAGAAGGTCTCATCATAGTCAACTCCGGGAGTTTGAGTAAAGCCCTTCGCAACCAATCGCGCTTTATAAGTATGCACTTTCCCATCCATGTCCGTCTTCTTCTTGAAGATCCACTTGCACCCGACTGTCTTACGACCCGGTACATTATCAACCAAATTCCAAACTTGGTTGTCGTACATGGACTGAATCTCGCTGTCCATAGCCTCTTTCCATTTTGCAGACTCTGGGCCTGCCATGGCTTCCTTATAGCTGCTAGGTTCATCCAAATTTACTAGTGTACTATCACTAATAAATGTATCCCCTTCAGTATTAATATGAAAACCATAAAACTGGGGTGGAACACTAGCCCTAGAGGAACGTCGAAGAGGTAAGGACACGTCAACAGGTTCAACAGGAGTTTCCTCCTCAATTTGAGTGCCAGTGTCATAGGTTCCTTCATCGCTTTGATCTTGAATTTCTTCAAGTTCAATTTGCCTCCCATTATCTTCTTGGCCTATCAATTCCTTTTCTCGGAAAACTCCTCTTCTAGCAACGAAGACAACATTGTCACTCGGTCTATAGAAAAGGTAGCCAAAAGACTTCTGCGGATAGCCGATGAAATAACACTTCTCACTACGAGGTTCTAGTTTGTCGTGATTCTCTCGTCTTACGAAAGCCTCACAACCCCAAACCTTGATATGTGCCAACGAGGGAGCCTTCCCTGTCCACATCTCGTGAGGAGTCTTGGAAACCTTCTTAGTGGGAACTAAGTTAAGTATACGGGTGGCAGTCTCTAAGGCATACCCCCAGAAAGCTATTGGTAACGAAGTCCGACTCATCATAGAACGAAAAATGTCCAACAAGGTCCGATTACGTCTCTCAGCCACACCATTCAATTGTGGCGTTCTCGGAGGCGTCAATTGTGAAACGATTCCACATTCTTTTAGATAGTCGTGAAACTCAAGACTTAGGTACTCTCCTCCTCGGTCTGACCGAAGCATCTTGATTTTCCTGCCCAGCTGATTCTCCACTTCATTCTTAAACTCTTTGAACTTTTCAAAGGTTTCCGACTTTTGCTTGATCAAGTAGATATATCCATATCTGCTATAATCATCTGTAAAAGTCACGTAGAAGCGGCAAGCATCCCTTGTGGTGGATCTAAAGGGCCCACACACATCGGTGTGTATGAGATCCAATAAACCCTCACCCCTTTCACAAGTGCCAGTAAAGGGTGACTTGGTCATCTTCCCAAGTAAACAAGACTCACACGTGTCATCGTCCCTAAGGTCGAATGACTCCAACACTCCATCCTTTTGGAGTTGGGCTACGCGTTTCTTGTTGACATGGCCAAGGCGACAATGCCACAAGTATGCTTTGTCTAGACTAGTAGACGAATCTATATTCAAAACATTATTTCCAAAATTATCAACAATCATCACTGATTCATAAATCCCATTACAAGGTAATGCATTGAAATAAAAGACACCATTCAAATAAACATTAATAGAACCATTACTATTATCAAAAGAATATCTGAAACCTTGTCTAAACAACCCGTGAAAAGAAATAATGTTTCTTGCCATATCTGACGAATAACAGCAATTCTCTAAATCTATTCCTAACCCATTACTTAACACTAAAGAATAAACACCGACTTTGGTAACAGGCGACGATCTTCTGTTTCCCATAATCAGGTTCATTTTCCCATGCTCCATCTCCCTACTTCCTTTTAGGCCCTGCAAATCAGAACAAATGTGGTAACCACATCCTGTATCAAGAACCCATGAAGTAGCAAATGATGAGTTATTAGATTTAATAGAATACATACCTGCAAATGTGGGCTTGATCTTCCCATCTCTTATGTCCTACAGATATTGTGGGCAACTTCGCTTCTAGTGGCCCTTTTGGTGGCAATAGAAGCACTCTGCTTCTTTAGGATTGGAAGAGGGTTTAACGGGGCCTGTTTTGGTACCACTTGATGACGAACCATCACGGGGTTTCCCCTTATGGTGGCTCTTACATGGAGTCTTCCTCTTTTTACCCTTTCCTTGACCTATCGCCATCACAGGAGCGGCCACAGCAGGTGACGGTGCAACGGATTTGTCTTTGAGGTTGCTCTCAGCAGTCCTCAAGAGTCCTTGGAGCTTGCTCAAGGAGACCTCCTCTTTGTTCATATGGTAGGTCATCCTAAACTGATTGTAGCAGGAGGGCAAGGAGTGGAGGATTATGTCGATAGCCAAATCCTCATCAAACTTAACATTAAGTTTGAGAAGACGATCAACATACCTCTGCATTTTCTGCAAATGAGAGGTTAGGGATTCTCCACTCCCCATCTTAGCGGTGATCATGCTAGTAATGATCTCATAGCGCTCTTGCCTCGGGCTCTGGTGATATCTGTCCAGCAAATCCTGATGCATTTCATATGGATACATGTCCTCATAGGACTTTTGGAGTTCGAGGTTCATGGTGGCTAGCATGATGCAGTGAACTTTCGTAGCATCACGCTCGTGGGCCTCAAAGGCGGCCAATTCCTCAGGAGTAGCAACATCTGGGATGATCTTCTCAAGCTTTTCATCGAGGACATATTCTTTGTCCTTGTAGCGTGTGATCATGCGGATATACCTCATCCACTCGTTGAAGTTTGAACCATCAAATGTCACTTTCTGACACAAGTTCATCAACGAGAATGACCCAGAAGCGTTGTTGTTGTTGTTGTTTGCAGACATCTGAAAAGGAAAGGAACAAAGTTTGATTAGAAATGAATCCCTAATTAAACACCCAAATGAGTAATTAGGGCTAGGATCCAACAACATTATTTACAACTTAGAAACGGATGCCGTACTCTAAAAGTAAATAATTTGAAGGTAAGTGAATGACGATTCACTAATTCTCACCATGAAAAACGAAAAAGCAATTTAGGTTTTAAATGTATTGAAAACTCCTAGATCTTTGAGATTCATTGAACTTTTCAATGGCATGTTTTAAATCTCGATATGCATTTCAAATTTGCGACTGGGATGCCGAGGATCGCAAACAAATTTGTGAATAACCATGCGAATCAACGTGGTGCACTCAATGTCTTTATCACCTAATCAATGTGCCGGTGAACCACACACGCTCCATTGATCTATGACAACCATCGAGTCACCCTTCGCTACCAATGTCATCCCCAAATTGATGTGCCGGTTAACCACACGCGCTCCATCAATGTTTGAAAAGGGTACGAAGTGTAATTCCATGGATTAGCATCATTTTCACATTTTACCCTAAAGTAACTAAGAGTGGGAATTTGTAAAACAATGTAGTTACTTTAATATTTCCATTATACTTTTAATGAGGAATTAAGTGCCCTATCCTATCCGTTCGGCTAACGACCCTCCACCAGTCAAGCAAGCAGTAGATGTGAGTGTACATCCATTAAGCGCCATTTTATAGGCAGCAACCTTATACCCACCTTATAGACCGGCTTCGTGAATGAGGCCTACTAGCGATAAGACTAGCTTATTCTTATACATATATAATAATTAATCTTATAATATCATAATTGTATAAGGGTGTATTTTAAAGCATTTCAAAATACTAGTATCTTAATGTGTATTAAAATTTTCGAAAATTAAGGCTATTTAATTTAAAATTTTAAACACCAAAAAAAACTTTAATTTAATAATTATCAAAATCAAACAATTAATTTGAACTATTAAATCTTTAAGGTTTATCATAAAATTAAACTATTAATTTATTTAATCCTTTTATCCCCTAGATTTTTAAATATATGGAAAGGATAATACAAGATCTTCAATTATCTAGTTTAAACAATTAAATTGATAATCACAAAGATAGAAATATCCAAATCCCTAAAATCTTGGGATCTTATCTTGGGGGCAAGGGATTTTCGAAATCCCTAGGGTTTCTTAACCCTAATTTCGAAATTTGGAGGCTAGGCAAAAAGGTTTTAAGAACCCTATCAAAAATCGCCAACTAGGGTTTTGCAACCCTAATTTGTGAAAATCACCAAGCCTTAGGGTTTACTTGCCATAAACCCTAATTTGTCAAATTCATAATATGTATCAAATCCAATTGAAAACAAAAAACCAATGGCTCTGATACCACTGATAGGTTTAATACAAACAATCCTATGTATGCATGCAACCCTAGTTGGATCTATGTTTTCACTATAAGACATACAACTTTATGAACACAAAATAAACCCTGGCATGCTTCTATAATTTTCAAAAATTACATAGAAGTGTAGTAGACATACCTTTGTTGTTATATAGCAATAACAACTAGTTTCCTTGATCTCTTGAACTCTCTTGAACTCTTGAAAGCAAGCACCACAATTGTAGTGCCTCTAATGGCTCACAAACACCTTGAAGCAAGAAGGAAACTAAGAGAGAGAAGGGAATGATGCTAATTTCGGCCTAGGGTTCCCTTGGAATCAAGTGGCCTCAAATTGAAGCATAGGGCATGTATATATACTATAGGGTGTTAGGGTTTTAGTCTAAACCCTAATGGACAGCTTAGCCACCAAGCAGCCCAAGGAACCTTATGGAATGAGGCCTTGGACGAAAATATGATGATCCTTCATCATAATTTCGTTCCCCCTTAGTCCATTAGGTTTCCTAGCCCAAAACTCAACTATCACACATTTGACAGTTTATACCCATTTATTTAATTAATCTCTTTTAGTCACCAAATTAATTCCTAATTAATTTATGACTAATACTAATTAAATAAATATGATTTCTCCTTTAATATATTATTCTTATATTAATAAATCATAATATCTCCTCTCTCATATCAAATTACCTTGTCAAGTTGCTTTGGTGAAGGCAACCCAAAAGGACCATGCACACTCGGGTCAAGTATATACCAAATATGGTTACCGACTTAGACATTAATCCAACATAGTATTCAGACTCAGAAATACTTGCATAAGGAATATCGCGCCTTTCTTGCTCACATCGTCGACACAAGCCAAAAAGCGTAAAATCCAAAAGACCTCCCTATTGTATGCGATTTCTCTGACGTCTTTCCGGAAGACCTTCCAGGTCTACCTCCCAAACGTCAGGTTGAGTTCAGAACCGACCTAGTCCCAGGAGCTACCCGCGTAGCAAAGTCTCCCTATCGTTTAGCGCCTGCCAAGATGCAAGAACTATCTGGTCAACTTAACGAAATGCTCAGCAAGGGCTTTATAAGACCGAGTTTCTCACCTTGGGGAGCTCCGGTCTTGTTCGTAAAGAAGAAGGACGGATCGTTCCGTATGTGCATCGATTATAGAGAACTCAATAAACTCACGGTGAAAAACCGCTACCCTCTTCCTCGTATAGAAGACCTGTTCGACCAACTACAAGGGGTGAGTTACTTTTCCAAGATTGATCTTAGGTCTGGGTATCACCAGTTACGAGTGCTTGAGGAGGATGTTCTGAAGACAGCCTTCCGAACCCGTTACGGACGCTATGAGTTCGTGGTGATGCCCTTTGGACTGACTAACGCACCCGCAGTATTCATGGACTTGATGCATAGAGTATGTTGTCCATATCTAGATCAGTTCGTCATCGTCTTTATTGATGATATACTTGTCTACTCTCGGAGCGAGGAAGAACACAGAGACCATTTACGACGAGTCCTGGAAACCCTATGATCAGAGAAGTTATATGCGAAGTTTTCTAAGTGCGAATTTTGGATCCGAAGAGTTGAATTCTTAGGACACGTGGTTAGTGAAGACGGAATCCACGTGGATCCCTCCAAAATTAAAGCTATTGAGAACTGGTCAGCACCGAAGACGCCTACAGAAATTCGTCAATTTCTAGGCCTCGCTGGCCACTACCGTAGATTCATCCAAAACTTCTCTCGGATTGCGAAACCTCTCACCATGTTAAAACAGAAGGGCGTGACATACGATTGAGAAGAAAAACAAGAGAAGGCATTCCAGACCCTGAAGCGATCCCTATGCACCGCACCAGTATTATCCCTTCCCGAAGGAACATAAGATTTTGTTGTATACTGCGATGCATCGAATCAGGGGCTCGGTTGTGTCTTGATGCAGCGAGGCAAGGTCATCGTCTATGCCTCAAGACAGCTAAAGACACATGAGGTAAACTACACTACTCACGACCTCGAGTTAGGAGCAGTCGTCTTCGCACTAAAAATCTGGAGACATTACCTGTACGGCACGAAGAGCATAGTGCACACCGATCATAAAAGCCTCCAAAACATACTGAACCAGAAAGATCTCAACATGAGACAACGCCGATGGGTCGAGCTACTCAACGATTACAACTGCGAAATTCGATATCACCCGGGGAAAGCCAACGTGGTAGCAAACGCCCTAAGTAGGAAAGAATATTATGGTCGAAGAACCAAGTCATTAACGATGACTATCCATTCGTATCTATCCGCACAGATCAAGGAGGCTCAACTTGAAGCCTTAAAGCCTGAGAATGTGATGGGAGAATCCCTGTGCGGAATGGATAAGAGTTTGGAGGTCAAGGGTGACGGAGCCAACTATCTCATGGACCGAATCTGGACTCCACGCCACAGAGGTTTCAGAGATTTGGTCATGAAGGAAGCGCACAACACTAGATACTCCATCCACCTAGGTTCGGACAAGATGTATCTGGATCTTAAAATGCTATACTGGTGGCCTAACATGAAGGCAGAGATAGCTACTTTCGTGAGTAAGTGCCTTACTTGCGCGAAGATCAAGGTCGAATACCAGAAGCTATCGGGACTCCTCCAACAACCAGAGATACCGGAAAGGAAGTGGGAGCGGATCACGATGGATTTCATAACCAAACTACCCAAGACAACGGGTGGGTTGGATACCATTTGGGTCATCGTTGACAGATTGACCAAGTCTGCACACTTCCTACCCATCAAGGAAACGGACAAGATGGAAAAGCTCACGATAACATACCTTAAGGAAATAGTACGACTGCATGGCGTCCCTATATCTATTATCTCAAACAGAGATAGTAGATTTACCTCGAGATTTTGGCAATCACTACAAAAGGCACTAGGGACGAGGCTGGACATGAGTACAGCTTACCATCCTCAGACTGACGGGCAAAGTGAGAGAACGATTCAAACTTTAGAAGACATGCTGCGAGCTTGTGTGATCGACTTCGGTAAATTGTGGGATACACACTTACCTCTTGTAGAATTTTCCTACAATAATAGTTATCATACGAGCATCAAGGCAGCTCCATTCGAACCCCTCTACGGCCGAAAGTGCAGATCCCCTCTGTGCTGGGCTGAGGTGGGTGACACTCAGTTGGCTAAAGGACGAGTTCCTGACAACGCTCTCACTGGTCCGGAGATCATTCAAGAAACGACCGAGAAGATTGTACAAATTCGTGAACGATTAAAAGCCGCTAAGGATCGACAGAAAAGCTACGCGGACAAACGAAGAAAACCCTTGGAGTTTCAGGTAGGAGACCGAGTCCTTTTGAAGGTCTCGCCCTGGAAGGGCACGATACGCTTCGGAAAGCGTGGAAAGCTGAACCTAAGGTACATAGGGCCTTTCTAGATTCTTGCTAGAATCGTCCCTGTAGCTTACAAACTCAACTTACCCCAGAGCTAAGTAACATACATCCTACCTTCCACGTCTCAAACTTGAAGAAATTCCTATCCGATGAGACTCTCGTGATTCCCCTCGACAAGATCGAGGTCAATGAGAGCCTCAACTTTGTGGAAGAGCCTGCAGAGATTATGGACCGAGAAGTGAAACGAACGAAACAAAGCCACATCCCAATTGTGAAGGTTCGGTGGAACGCCAAGCGGGGACCGGAATTCACTTGGGAGCGCGAGGATCAAATGAAACTCAAATATCCCCATCTTTTTGCATGGTAGTTTTGTAATTACCCTTTGTAGGAATTCTAAATTTCGGGACGAAATTACCTTTAACGGGGGGATAATGTGACAACCCGAAACTTTCATCCTATGTATTTGGTCCGCGTATTGTCTTTAAATCTTGAATTCTTCATCCTTTGTAAATCTTGTGGTTCCAAATGCGTGTTTTGGACATAATATAGTCTAGTTATGGGTCTTAGGAGGTGTTGGAAAGTGTTTTGCATCATGAAATTGGATCAAACACACCAAAAGAGGTGTGTGCGGCCACACTTTTGTGTGTACGGCCACACACCAATGTGTGCGGCCGCACACCCAACCGCACACCTTCTAGCCTCACACCTAAACATATATATAGTTGGATACCTTCTTCATTCATTCATTTGGATACTCCTTACTCTCTTTCCACTTTCTCTCTCTAAAATCTTCAACCAAGAACACCTTGAAGGCCTCATATTTGTGACCTAGTTCATCTTCAAGCTTATTAGTGGTAAACACTTGAATCCCAAGCTTTAAAACTCATCATGTTCATCATATTCATGGTCCCTTGAAGGTGTACGGCCGCACACCTTAATGAGGGGGGGGGGGGGCAGCACATATTCAAATCTCCTTAGTGTGAAGAACAAACACTTCATTTGGACTAACAAGAGGAGTGTACGGCCGCACACTCCTGTGTACGGCCGCACACACACTCTGAACGGCCGTAAACACTTGTGTGCAGCCTCACACACACTTCTGGCCGCACACCTCAGCCGCACACTTAAGTTCAAGGCCATGCACTCACTCAAATGTCCACTTTTGGCCCTAAACTTTCATGAATCATTAAGTATGGATCATGAGACACTTGTACTCAGTAATGCCGAGCCCTAAGGATGTTTTCCCATCATGTTTAAGCATGAAACACCCTAGTTCTAACCCAATTATGTGTCATCACATGATTTATAGGGACCATTGGCATTCAGGGCATCCGTTGACACTCAAACCCTACGATAAACTATGAGTTCATACCCCTTAATGAACCTTTCAAATGTTTTTATATGTTTTAGGGGGGGATACAAGTCAAATATACATGTGTATGAAAATTAATCACATGTGATTCACTATCCATAACTCAAATCACATGTGATTTATCACTATGCCTTATAAAAGAACTTTGCGTTTTCAAAACTATTTTGGATAAATAAACTATTTTCTAAATGTTCCCTTTTGACAAGATTTCTATTAAATAAATTTTCTTATAAAATGTAACCACACTAATATATTTATATAAGTAATGCTTGAAGGACTTAGAACCGATAACTCGCCCTATTTCCTGTTCTTGTTTGATTGTGGGCTTAGGGTAGCTGTTATCTGTCCGACTGTCGTTGATTTCTTAGTTATATATCATGTACATTAGTGTTGCATACGAGCCTTTTCATTTCATTCGATGCCTACACTACTTAACTGCCAAGAATTACACGCACTAAGTTAACTATAATGGGTATAGTTAAGGCCACTACTACTCGTTACTGCTACTACTTTACATACTATAATACGCACTATTACGAGACGACACACTAGTATGAGAACTCACTACGAGCCATACAAAAGACTACTACTCTATAATACAAGAGAAAGTACTAATCAGGGGATAACACACTAACTCACTACGAGATACGCTATTCGCTACATACTATGCCCAGAGTTTTCCAACAGGAAGACGAAGCTACATGTATAGATCTATACGGGGCAGACACTATTACATCCCGACTGCTAACCCTAGTCCGAGCCGTGTAGGCCCAGGGATGCCGCTACTTCTCTACACTATGCATGACCGGGAAGGTCATGGGGGTACTCTATTATTCACACTATCAGTAGAATACAAGGATTACACTACATTCACACTAAAATACTAACACTAAAGAATAAGTTAAAAATCCCTAAGTAAATAAGTATCTATTTCTTATGGGAGTTTGCCCCACTATCACCGATATCAAGCATAACTTTTCTTATTACACTACCAATTGGAGACTCGCTAATATACCTTTACAACAAATGGTTTTAAATGAAGATAAGTACATGCAACTTAAAGGCTTTCACTTACAAGGTATTTTCTGGAAAATATAGGAATTTTCTAGAGTTTTCTACTACTTACGAATGTAAACTACAGCTTTTCACACTATCGACACTAATACATTTTATACTAAAATTTACACTAAACTCTTATGAACTCACCAGCTTTATGTTGATACTCGTTTTCAAAATAACTTGTATCCTCAGGTCAAAGATAGACAGGTACAGGTGCAACATTTTGGAGAAGGTGGAGCATACAAGATCCATCTCTTATTTTTGTATACTTTTGGTGTTTATTGAACTTTGCAGAACACACTTGTAATTAAACTCACTATGTAAATGAAATGGTTGCACGTTTCTTGTTTTTACTATTATACAATTGTGATGATACTGTACATGACGTCCTCCACCTCGAAACGTATTCCGCCGTTATCGGTTTTCGGGTGTGACAAAAAGTGTCTTGGTGTCTTAATGAATAAGAAGGAGAAGAGCTTGTGGAGGCGAGGACTTGAGGTGCAAGTTTGGATCTAAGATCTATAGAGAAAGGAGCTTCATCTAGAGGTATAAAGTTCAAAACTTTCCTTTTTATTTGGTTAGATGATTGCATGGACCATTTCTAGGGTTAAAAGTCCCAAAGTTGGAGACTTTATGTGTGTAACGTACTCCATGGACCTGGATCTATCCCATTTCAGTGATATTTGTGTTATAGATCCATAAAGTTTCCATCTTGATCGTTGTTATGAGGTCATGCTTGAGTTATGAGCTTTCTAGAGTTGGGAAATGAAATGTTATGGGAATTAGTGACTTGTCCAACCATGCAAAGGCTTAAAGTCACCAACTTTATGGATTAAGAGGCTTAGAAATGGTCAAATCTAGAAGTTGGACGTGGGTCTTAACTGTTTAAGACATCAAGAGCTTAGAGTCTGAAATTGGGATTTACGCGGGGCGTAATCCCAGTACACGCGGTGTAAGGGGTCACGCACCCCGTTTCAGTGAGGACGCCGGGTACGCCCAGCGTACATGTTTGGTACGCGCAACGTAACCCAAAGAGTTGACTTTTAGGGTTTGGTCAACTTTAGGGTCTTTGAGCCATGAGAGGGGTAAAATGGTCTTTTACCCTTCTGAGAGTACTAAGAGAAGGAATAGTCTATCCTTGAGAGATGTATTGATTTAGAGTGTTTATTTCATATGATTACACGGAGGCTAGACCTGATATTACAGAGTTCGAGATTTACCGAGTTACCCAAGGTGAGTCTTCTCACTATACATTAACTAGAGTGGTAATTAGAGTTATATGACAGAGTATTTTGTATGCTTTTGCATGATGTGATTTCCATGTGATTTATGCTATATATGTTATAGAGTTTCCATATTTAGGACCGGAAGGTCCATAGAGTTAGGGCTAGAGGGCCCACAGAGTTATGGGACTGGAGGGTCCCACTGAGACATATTGACCAGAGGGTCAAACAGAGTTATAGCCTCGAGTGGCTAATATGTGTTATGTGTAGTTTTTTTGGGGAACTCACTAAGAATTTATGCTTACAGTGTTGTGTTATGTGTTTCAGGTACCAGTGAGGATCGCGGGAAGGTGCCTGCTTGATCAGTACACACATGAGGAGCTTTTACATTTTATGATCTTGGGATGTAACGTTATGCATTGGTTATGTGATACAATGATATTTTTATAGCAATTATGAATGAAAGTGTGTTTTTAAAATGTGAAAAATTATTTGAAAATTTGGGTGTTACATGCAACCACCGAAGCTGTCGCAGCTGCCAGGCCACAGGGGGTGACTCGTTGCTGTACTGGGAGTTTAGCAACACGAAGCCACCAGAGTTTGATGTGACTCAGGATCCGATTTCTGTGATGAGATGGATCTCTGATATCGAGGCGTGTTTCTACACTTGTTCATGTCCAGAGCATTTGAGGGTACGGTTCGTGCTGAACCAGCTTTGCTTGGGAGCAAATGACTGGTGGAAGTTTGTGACGGCCAGCTTTACTCCTGCAGAGCACACTGCAGTGACTTGGGAGAGGTTTATTGTGATGTTCCGATATGATTATGTTCCCCTAGTGGAGAGGGAACGGTTGGCGCAGGAGTTTGTTTCCCTCAAGTAGAAGACAGAGTCAGTGATAAGATTACACGGATGTTTCACAAAAGGGCACTATTCTGCCCTGAGCATGTGTTAACTGAGCAGGCTCACATAAGTCGGTATTTGAGCATTCTGAGGAGGGATATTCGAGAGTTCGTGGTGAACTCATCTTATCGGACATTTGTTGAGCTTCAGGAAAATGCCAGGAGGAGGGATATCGAGCTGGAGACTCAGGCCAGGGAGGATGTGGAGTCTAAGGGGAGAGACTGGAGGCCAGTGCAGTCACAGACGGCAGCGAAGTGGGCTAAGCCCATTCATTCAAGGACTGGGAGCCAGAAGGGCCGAACTTGTGGAAAGTGCGGCAAGAGTCACGAGGGGTCATGTCGAGCGAGGATTTGCTACAAACGTGGCAAGCAGGGGCATATGACAAAGGATTGCCCCAAGGGGTTTGTATTTTGCTTCCACTGCAACTAGATCGGCCACCGGAAGGCCGAGTGCCCCTAGCTTCGTTAGGGATCAGCACATGGATCTGCACCTGCTGCTTTACGTGCTACTGATAGTCGGTCGGTGAAGGTCGAGGTTCCGAGGGCTAGTGGTAGAGCTTTTCAGCTGACAGCGGAGGAGGTCCGCGCAGCACCTGATGTCGTGGCTGGTACGTATTTTCCTTTCCTATTTATTTATTTCGAGATTTATTGTGCTTATTCTATGTTATATTTAGGTACATTTCTTGTGAGTTATTTACCTGCTTTAGTGCTATTTGACTCGGGAGCGAGTCGAACCTTCGTGTCTTTAGCTTTTAGTCGTCACATCAGTATTCGATGTGAGGCGTTGAGTCGATCTTTGCGGGTTTCCATAGCTGACGAGTGTGTGGTTTTTGCTACTAATGTGTTTCGAGGATGTGTAATGGAGATTTTTTGTGTCGAGTTTCCGATTGATCTGGTATCAATTACGATGGGTAATGTATGTGTCATCGTGGGCATGGACTAGTTGAGCAGTTTTGGAGCAGTGATTGACTGCGAGCATCATTTGGTGACTATACGAGACCCTAATGGGGGAGTGCTTACAGTGTATGGCGAGGGTACCAGATCCGGGTCAGATTTCTGCTCTGCTGCCAGGGAGAGGCAGAGTTTACAGCAGGGTTGTATGAGTTTCTTAGGGTGCGTGATGGATACGCAGGTTGTTTCAGAGAGGTTGAGTTCTATGTACGAGGTTCCGATAGTGTGCGATTTTCCTGATGTCTTTCCTGAGGAATTGTCGGGTGTGCCTCCCGAGAGGCAAGTGGAGTTTCAGATTGATTTGGTTTCCAGAGCAACGCCAATCGCCAAGCTACCTTATCGCTTTGCGCCACCAGAGATGCAGGAGTTATCCTCACAGCTTTAGGAGCTGTTGGGGAAGGGATTTATTCGACCGAGTAGCTCACTGTCGGGAGCGCCAATCCTTTTTGTCAAGAAAAAGGATGTTTCACACCGGATGTGTATTGATTACCGGGAGTTGAACAAGCTGACGGTCAAGAACCGTTATCCACTTCCGAGAATAGATGACATGTTCGATCAGTTGCAGGGGGGCATCGTGGTTTTCCAAGATCGATTTTAGGTCTGGTTATCATCAGATGAGAGTCCATGAGGAGGATATCCAGAAGACGTCCTTTAGGACTCGTTATGCATACTACGAGTCCGTAGTGTGCAGGCCTATGTTGGATCGATCGGTGATCGTGTTCATCAATGATATATTGGTGTATTCAAGATCTTAAGAGCAGCATGAGGAGCATCTTAGAGAGATTCTTGGAGTTTTGATATCGGAGAGGTTGTATGCCAAATTCTCCAAGTGTGAATTCTGGTTACGAGAGGTCCAGTTCTTGGGACATCTCGTTAATCAGAATGGGATATTGGTCGACCCGGCCAAGACTGAGGCGGTTATGCGATGGGAGGTGCCGAGATCCCCGTCCGAGATCAAGAGTTTTCTAGGATTGGCCGGCTACTATCGGAGATTTATTAGAGATTTCTCCAAGATTGTCGCTGCCTCACCAGGTTGACTCGGAAGGGTTTTACTTTCATTTGGGGTCCCGAGCAGCAGGCCTCATTTGAGATGCTTCACCAAAGATTTCGTGACGCCTCGTTGTTACCCCTTCCTGGGGGGGTAGAGGACTTTGTGGTATACTATGATGCATATATATATCAGGGATGGGTGCGGTGCTGATGCAGATGGGGCACATGATAGAATACGCATCGACGCATTTGAAGCCTCATGAGACGAGATATCCCACCCACGATCCAGAGTTGGGGCGGTGGCGTTCGCCCTCAAGATCTGGCGCCACTATTTGTACGCGGTTCGGTGTACCATATATATGGACCACAAGAGCCTGAAGTATCTCATGGATCAGCCCAACCTAAACATGAGGCAGAGAAGATGGTTGGATGTGGTGAAAGACTATAACTGCGAGATCCTGTATCATCCAGGCAAGGCTAATATGGTATCCGACACCCTGAGCCGTAGATCCAAGATTGATCTGATCTGAGATGTGTGTATGAGGATAATGGTGATGACTCCAGTCTTAGATAGCATTCGAGAGGACAGGTGGAGGTCGTGAGACCGGAGAACCGCCGGTGTCTGAGTTTGTGACGGATAGTCATGGACCTATGACTTTTCGACGGCGGATTTGGGTGCCCTATACGGGCGGAGCTCGGCGTATTCTGATGGAGGAGGCGCATAGGTCGAGATCCCCGATCCATCCCGGGGCCACCAAGATGTATTTGGACCTGAAGAGAGATTAGTGGTTGTCCGATCTGAAGATGGATTTTGCTTGGGTAGGTTAGAGGTGCTTGACCTGCCGCTGGGTTAAGGCAGAGCACCAACGTCCACATGGTCCATTACATCCTCCAGAGATTCCCCAGTGGAAGTGGGAACATATTTCTATGGACTTTATCACCAAGTTACCGAAGACTGCACATGGATTTGACGCGATTTGGGTAATTGTGGATCGGTTGACGAAGAGCACTCACTTCCTAGCTATCAGCGAGAGTTCTTCTGCAGAGAGACTGCCCGAGATCTATGTGAGAGGGGAGGTAGCTCGACATGGAGTGCCAACCTCGATAGTGTCAGACCGAGGCGTGCGCTTTACTTCCAGATTCTGGAAGAAATTTCATGAGGAGTTGGGTACCCGGTTACATTTCAGTACCACGTACCATCTGCAGACAGACGGGCAGAGCGAGCGGACAATTCAGACGCTTTACGACATGCTGCGTGCATGTGTTTTGGATTTCGGTGGAAGTTGGGACACTTATTTTCCCTTGGTTAAGTTTTCTAACAAGAACAACCATCATTCGAGTATTGGTATGCCTCCTTTTGAGCTTCTTTATAGGAGAAGGTGTTGGACTCCCATTTGTTGGGAAGAGGTAAGGCAGCGAGTGATGGGTGACACTGAGATAGTGTTGAAGACGACTGAGTAGATTCAACAGGTCAGACAGAGATTACTGACAGCCCAGAGTCGCCAGAAGAGTTATGCAGACAGGCGACGATCCGAGTTGGAGTTCTAGGTCGGGGATTTTGTACTCCTGAAGGTATCCCCTTGAAAAAGGGTGATTTGATTCAGCAAATGGGGCAAGTTGGGGCCCTGGTACATTGTTCCTTTCAGAGTGACCGCCAGAGTGTGTAAGGTAGCATACTGGTTAGAGCTACCTGCGGAGTGGATTGAGATTTATAACACCTTCCACGTGTCCCAGTTAAGGAAGTGTGTAGCCGATGAGACGGTAGTGGTGCCCTTAGAGGACATTCAGGTGGATGCGAGCCTGCTAGTGTTCCACTAGACTATCTAGAAAAGTCCGTGGTCGTCATCTAAACTCCGCTAGATGACTGAATCAAAACAACAACGAGGCCTCTCATCCGTTTACTACGCACCAACTATCTACCCATGTTCTACCCAACATATTAGTAGATAAAAATATACATTTTTATACATAGTTTAAAAACCTATATAGCATGCTTTAATCAATACATATTCTACATAACAGATGAGGCATAGACACATAACACGTATTTCATAGAGAATAAATCATATCTATGAGATAGAAGAGAGTGAATATACATTCACACATATAACACAAAATATACACATAACACGTATTTCGTATAAATACTTCATAATTATGTGCTAGAAGAAAGTAACTACACACTCACTTGATCAGAAGATGATCGGACAGCACTACGACTTGTAGAAGTAGTGTTCTTCGGCAGAGCTTCGGCTCGGGAATCGCACTTCTCGGGATCTCGGGAGCGTAAAACTTCCTTCTTATCTTGGATATGAGATCCGGGGTGTCGGGATGGCTTCGGGGGTTCACACGCACAGCTTCGGCACGAAAAAGAGAAGAATTGAGCAAATATGCCCGGAACCCTCGCATCCGATTTATAGGAGGCTGAGGCCTCGCAGTACGTTGGGCGTACTGCCTTACGCGGGGCGTAAGCCTCCGAATTCGTCATTGCATGCGTCATCCTAAGAACTCGAGTGCGAGGTGCGTCATGCTTCGTGGTACGTTGGGCGTACGCCAGTACGCTGGGCATACTTCGGATGAGTCCGGTGACTCCTCTTCGGATAATATCGGATATAAGAATTAAATTTAAATATTAATTATTTAATAAATTTTGAAAATTCATATCTTCTTCATACGAACTCCGTTTTCGACGTTCTTTATATCCACGCGTAGGTGAGACTACGCTCTACAACTTTCGTTTAGACTCCGTCGGCTAATTTTGAATTTATTTTTATTATTTATTTTTAGTATGCCGAGACAGAAATCTTCGTTATAAATTCATAACTTCTTCGTTTGACGTCCGTTCTCGCCTAACTTTTCAATGTTTCGATACTAACAACGAGATCTTCGATTCTCGTTTAGATTGCTTCGGCTAAAAACCGCTCGATCTCAAATCGAGTATTTCGGGCTGCATACCGCTAAGTCGAAACTTCGGAAAACCATAACTTCCTCATACGAATTCAGATTTGGGCGTTCTATATATATTTGGAAACCTCGTTTCGGCCACTACAACTTTATGCAAAGATATCGGGCTTATCTCATACTTTAATTGTGACGCTTAATTTACTCTTAATTCATTAAATTATAATAATTAAGTAAATAAACACATAATTCACATATTACTCAAATATTTCATCATTAATACTTCGAAAAGAGTTACTAGGGTTAACCTAGACTATTACATCAATGATAATGCCTAGCCTGGAAACGCGGGCGTTACAATTCTCTCACCCTTAGGATGATTCCGTCCCCGGAATCACACATCAACAAACAAATGCGGATAGCGACTCAACATGCCACTCTCCGTTTGCCAAGTGAGATTTAACCCATTCGAATGTTTCCAACGAACAAGCACTAATTCGACCATCTTACGTCGAAGCTTCTTAGTCTTTCGGTCAACAATTACCTCAGGTTCTTCAATTAACCTTTTGTTTTCATCAATTCTCAATTCAGAAATTCGAATTATATCGGGAACTTCTCCCGTGAACTTCCTCAAATAACACACATGAAAAGTGTTGTGAATTCCATTCAGTTCTTCGGGTAATTCGAGCTTGTAAGCTTGGTTCCCAATCCTCTGAAGAACTTTAAACGGTCCAATAAACCTTGGACTCAACTTTCCCCGTTTACCAAATCTTATAAGTCCCTTCCACGGAGAGACTTTAAGCAAAACCGAATCTCCAACCTCAAAAGTCATTGGTCTTCGCTTCTTGTCAGCATAGCTCTTTTGACGATCTTGAGCTGCTAACATTCTTTCCCTGATCACTTTCAACTTCTCAGCAGTCTGATGGACCATCTCGGGACCCATAAACTGCTTTTCCCCAGCCTCAAGCCAACAAGACGGCGTACGACACTTTTGTCCGTACAAAGCTTGATAAGGTGCCATCTTTATGCTCGAGTGGAAACTATTATTGTAGGAAAATTCTACCAAAGGTAAATGTTCATCCCAATTACCTAGGAATTCTAGGGTACATGCTCTCAGCATATCTTCAAGTGTTTGTATCGTTCTTTCACTCTGACCATCAGTCTGTGGATGGTAAGCTGTACTTAAACACAACTTGGTACCCATTTCCTCTTGTAGACTTTTCCAAAACCTTGAGGTGAAACGGCTATCACGATCCGATACAATCGTTAACGGAACACCATGAAGCCTCACAATTTCCTTCATGTAAGAATTCGCAAGCTTTTCCATAGATCATTTCTCATTAGCTGCTATGAAATGTGCACTCTTAGTGAATCGAGTACATGGTTTTGTGAGCTTCTTCCATTAGAATATCTCTTATTCCTCCAGACTTGGGTACCCAAATCCGATCTTGGAACACCTTCAGTCCATGACCATTTGTATCAAACACCAACGTTTTACCCAAACGTTCCTCCTTTCAGTCATTCTTCTCTAAAGCTTCTTCTTGAGCTTTCTTTATACTCTCTACAATTGTCGAGACAACTTCTATTCTCAGCGCTCTTGGCCTCTTCCTTTCAAGATTGACTTTCCGACTGAGAGCATCAGCAACAACATTAGCTTTACCGGGATGGTAAAGTATCTCACAGTCGTAGTCCTTGAGTAACTCTAGCCAGCGTCGTTGCCTCATATTCAATTCTTTCTGATTAAAGAGATATTGGAGACTCTTATGATCAGTGAAAAGTTTGCACTTTGTGCCATAGAGGTAATGCCTCCATATTTTCTGAGCGAAAACTACCGCTCCCAACTCCAAATCATGAGTCGGGTAACTCTTTTCATGCTCTTTCAACTGTCGAGACGCATATTCTATCACCTTTTCTCTTTGGGTCAAACCAACCCAATCCAACCCCAAACGCATCGCTATAGACAGCGAAATGTTCAACTCCATCGGGTAAAGAAAGTATCGGTGCCTCGCATAGCTTCTTCTTTAGCTTCTTGAATGCTTATTTATGCTTATCATTCCAAGCATAAGTAGCTCCTTTGTGGGTCAAAGCTATTAATGGAGTAACAATCGAAGAAAAGCCTTGGATAAACCTTCGGTAATATCTGGCTAATCCTAAAAAGCTTCGGATCTCCGTGGGACTTTTCGGTTGTTCCCACTTCATTACAACTTGCATCTTTGATGGATCAACCATTATCCCTTCTTGGTTGACCACGTGACCCAAGAATTGGACTTCACGAATCCAAAAATCACATTTAGAGAACTTCGCATACAGCTTCTCCTTCTTGAAAACTCCTAACACTTCTTGCAAGTGTCTGCCATGCTCCTCTTGGCTTTTCGAGTAAATCAGAATGTCATCTATGAACACTATCACGGATTTATCAAGGAACAGATTACAAACCCTATTCATTAAATCCATGAATGTTGCTGGAGCATTGATTAGTCCAAACGACATAACCAAGAACTCGTAGTGTCCATATCTAGTTCTGAATGCAGTCTTCTCGATATCTTGCTCTCTTACTTTTAGCTGATGATATCCTGACCTTAGATCGATCTTCGAGAAATAGCTCGAACCTTGCAATTGATCAAATAGGTCATCAATCCTCGGCAACGGATATCTATTCTTTATTGTTGCCTTGTTCAGCTCTCTCTAATCAATGCACATTCTCATGCTTCCATCTTTCTTCTTCACGAATAACACCGGAGCTCCCCAGGGTGTTGAACTAGGTCTAATGAAACCTTAGTCCAATAACTCCTGAAGTTGCATCATCAACTCCTTCATCTCCGTTGGTGCTAATCGATAAGGTGCTTTTTCTATTGGCGTGGTTGCTGGTAACAAGTCTATTCTAAACTCCACTTGTCTATCAGGTGGTAATCCAGGAACATCTTTGGGAAATACTTCCGGCTAATCGCACACCACTAGAATACTCTGCATCACCTTCTTTTCCTTCTTAGCATCAATCACGAATGCTAAATATGATGTACATCCCTTGGTCAAACACTTCCTGGCTTTCATTAGTGAAATGATTCCAGAATTTACTCTGTGTTTGTCCCCATACACCATAAACGAATCTTTCCCAGGTGGGTTTACTTTTACTATCTTCTTCTTGCATAAAATTTCGGCATCATTGGCGCTAAGCCAATCCATTCCCAGCACGATGTCGAAACCATTAAGTTCGATAGGCAATAATTCCTCGTGAAACTTATTCCCATTAAGGTCGATTAAGATGTTTTTCATACGTTCCTTGATAAATTCGTTTTCATACGAACTCCGTTTTCGACGTTCTTTATATCCACGCGTAGGTGAGACTACGCTCTACAACTTTTGTTTAGACTCCGTCGGCTAATTTTGAATTTATTTTTATTATTTATTTTTAGTAGGCCGGGACAGAAAAACTTCGTTATAAATTCATAACTTTTTCGTTTGATGTCCGTTCTCGCCTAACTTTTCATCATTTCGATACTAACAACGAGATCTTCGATTCTCGTTTAGATTGCTTCGGCTAAAAACCGCTCGATCTCAAATAGAGTATTTCAGGCTGCATACCGCTAAGTCGAAACTTCGGAAAATCATAACTTCCTCCTACGAAGTCAGATTTGGGCGTTCTATATATATTCGGAAACCTCGTTTCGGCCACTACAACTTTATGAAAATATATCGGGCTTATCTCATACTTTAATTTTGACATTTAATTTATTCTTAATTCATTAAATTATAATAATTAAGTAAATAAACACATAATTCACATAATACTCAAATATTTCATCATTAATACTTCAAAAAGAGTTACAAGGGTTAACCTAGACTATTACATCAAAATGTAAGTTGTTGATCTTATTTTTACCTACACGTGGATATAAAGAACGTCAAAAACGGAGCTCGTATGTGAAAGTTACGGATCTTAGAAGTCGGAAGTGTGTTGTGCGAAAATAGGTGAAGTGGCACAATTTTCGCCATTGTTTACTCCCCAAGTTTTGCCACTAGATGGTGACATGTGGCACCAAGTTCAGCCATTTTTCACCCTATAAATAGAACCTCTCCCACCCTCATTTTCTTCACACATTTCCCGTTCTTTTTTCTCTTTACTCTCTCTGTAGAGCCTCTCGCTAGCCCCGAAACCCCCCGAAAAGCCTAGGGAACCTCCCTAGCACGAGGCGGAAGCCCCGGAGTGTTTGACGGCTCCGAGAAGAAGAGCTTTTCGGCTCGGGAATGCTGCTCCAAGCAAACCTCGACTTTCTACAAAACTCGTTGTAAGTGAGCTACCCCTACGCTATTTTTAATATATCGTTTATTTAATTATAGTAACGTTATTAGGAACTTATAATAAATACTTGGGCTATTATTATGGGTTATATAAGTATTGTTTAATGCTTATATAATATTAATAATAGCTACACTATTAATTAGTTTCGGTGAATAATAGACTAAACTCTAGTGGTAATAATACTAGGTTTCATCGAAGGAAATTATTTTTAAGAAGCGAAGCACTGTCTGAGTTCGGATTCACCACCTTCTCAAGTGAGTGCATGGCCCCTTTCATCTTACACATAAATATGAAGTATTTTATATAAATTACGTGCTATGTGTGCATATTATCTGAATACTTGCTGTCTATGATGGACGAATGATTTTATACATGTCTTAAATGATTTAAATATATATTTATTTTATATGTACAAATATGTTGGGATAAAACATGGGTATATGAAATAGTTGGTGTGTGACGAAATAAAATGATGAGAGATAGGTGATGATAGAAAGGTGATGATAATTAGGTGATGGATAGGTGATGATGAATCGGTGATGTAGGATGAAAGATACTATAACCTTGTCCAACAATTTGGAGATGTAGTCATCTACTAGAGTATAGATGGCGACCACGGACTATTCTAGACAACCCGTGGAAACACCAGCAGACTTATAACCTATAGGTGATGAATTACGAGTCCAGGTGATGTTTTGATTATATATTCTTGTGATGATACTCTAACCCTTACTATGAAGTTCAGGCGACATTGTAACTACGTATTCATGCCTTAGGAACGAGCATATAAGGAAATGTGAGGTAAAAGGATGAGAGGTAAATATGATATAGGAGATAAACCTTATGATAATTCTTTAAGGAATATTAAAGAAGATAATGGGGATGGGTAATCGGGTTGATTGTTTGATGTTTAAATATAATAATAATAATATTGTGGGTTGAAAACCCTATGTACTCACCAGCTTACCCAACCTGACCTGTGACATCCCCAAAATCTCGGCTAGAAAAGACCGATTTTCATTTATGCTTTTAAAATAATTTCAGAGTAAATCCTTTTGATTTGAAAGAGTTGCGGAATTTGTTCCCAAAAACAAAACATGATAAAACAATGTTTACCAAAGCATTTCATAAAAGAAATGTATTTTTTTCATTATATAATCAAAACTCGGGGTGTCATGTTCCGATACAGACCAATAAGCATAAAGGATAACATTACAAGTCATTCAACAAATATATACATATACAGACTTGTAAATAAAACAACTTGATGGTTCATCTATCTTATGCCCTCGCGCCACTTCCTGTAATACAAATTAAAACTGAGTCGGTCAGGCTTGTGAGCCTGGTGAGCATATAGGGTTTTAAACCCATAATAAATAATCATATTTAATTTCCACCAACCAACAATAACCCAATTACCCATTCCCGTTATTCTCACTTTACGTCCCTAAAACAACTAACATAAGGGACCTAGTCTAAGAATATTTCATCGGGGCGACAACACATGCTTCGGGGGTTCCTCAGCAATATAAGTCAAATAAGGCAACCATGAGGGGGATGGAGTACAGCGAATGAACACCCGAGTTCATTAACACCTACAGGTGGAGAACCTGCTAATGTTTCCACAAGACTGTCTAGAAAAGTCCGTGGTTTTCATCTAAACTCCGCTAGATGACTAAATCAAACAACAACGAGGCCTCTCATCTATTTATTACACACCAACTATCTACCCATGTTCTACCCAACATATTAGTAGATAAAAATATACATTTTTATACATAGTTTAAAAACCTGTATAGCATGCTTTAATCAATACATATTTCACATAACAGATGAGGCACACACACACATAACACGTATTTCATAGAGAATAATCATATCTATGAGATAAAAGAAAGTGAATAAACATTCACACATATAAACAACAATATACTTAATACACTCAAACCATACTTGTATTATTATCGTGTTTATGAAAGGTAGTATACACTCACTTGATCAGAAGATGATCGGACAGCACTACGACTTGCAGAAGTATTAATCCTCAGCAGATCTGGAAGATCTTCACAAAAATCGAACTTCTCGCGGGCAGAGCTTCGGCTCGGGAACTGCACTTCTCGGGATCTTCGGGATCCCGAGACTTGCCTCGGGGCTCGAGAATATTACCGGGGCTTCGGGGTATTTCTGGCATGCAAATCGATGCAAAACGGGAGAGAGAAGAGAGAAAATAGCAAAAGAACTCGGCTGCCCTCGCATCCTATTTATAGGAGGCTGGAGCCTCGGAGTATGTCGGGCGTACTGCTCCGAAACGTCATGGCGTTCGTCATCCGAAGAACTCGAGTGCGAGGTGCGTCATGCTTCGCTGTACGCGGGGCGTACTTCGGATCAGATCGGTGACTCCTTCGGATAATCATCCGAATTAAAGATTAAATTTAAATACAAAATATTTAATAAACTTCGGAAATTCATATCTTCTTCATACGAACTCCGTTTTCGACGTTCTTTTTATCCACGCGTAGGTGAGACTACGCTCTACAACTTTCGTTTAGACTCCGTCGGCTAATTTTTAATTTATTTTTATTATTTATTTTTAATAGGCCGGGACAGAAAAACTTCGTTATAAAATCATAACTTCTTCGTTTGATGTCCGTTCTCGCCTAACTTTTCATCGCTTCGATACCAACAACGAGATATTTGATCCTCGTTTAGATTGTTTCAGCTAAAAACCGCTCGATCTCAAATCGAGTATTTCGGGCTGCACACCACTAAGCCGAAACTTTGATAAATCATAACATCCTCATACGAAGTCAGATTTGGGCGTTCTATATATATTCGGAAACCTCGTTTCAACTACTACAACATTAACCAAAGATATCAAGTTTATTTTACACTTTAATTTTGATGCTTATTTTTATTCTTAATTAATCCAACCACATAATTAAGCAATTAAGCACAAAACACATAATACTCAAATAATACAATCTTATTATTTCAAAACGGGTTACAAAGGTTAACCTAGACTATTACATTGCTAAAAATGGCAAGCCCGGAAACACAGGCGTTACAATTCTCTCCAACTTAGAATGATTCCGTCCCCGGAATCACACATCAACAAACAAATGCGGGTAGCGACTCAACATGTCACTCTCCCTCTCCCAGGTGAGATTCGGCCCATTCGTGTGTTTCCATCGGACAAGCACTAATCCAACCATTTTGCGTCGCAACTTCTTAGTCTTTCGGTCAACAATTGCCTCTGGTTCTTCAATCAACCATTTGTTCTCATCAATTCTCAATTCAGAAATTGGAATTATGTCGGGAAATTCTCCCGTGAACTTCCTCAAATAACACACATGAAAAGTGTTGTGAATTCCATTCAGTTCTTCGGGTAATTCGAGCTGGTAAGCTTGGTTCCCAACCCTCTGAAGAACTTTAAACAGTCCAATAAACCTTGGACTCAACTTTCCCCTTTTACCAAATCTTATAAGTCCCTTCCACGGCGAGTCTTTAAGCAAAACCAAATCTCCAATTTCAAAAGTCATCGGTCTTCGCTTCTTGTCAGCATAGCTCTTTTGACGATCTTGAGCTGCTAACATTCTTTCCCTAATTATTTTCAACTTTTCAGCAGTTTGATGAACCATCTCCGGTCCCATAAACTGCTTTTCCCCAGCCTCAAGCCAACAAGACGGCGTACGACACTTCTGTCCATACAAAGCTTGATAAGGTGCCATCTTAATGCTCGAGTGAAAACTATTATTATAGGAAAATTCTACCAATGGTAAATGTTCATCCCAATTACCTAGGAATTCCAAGGTACATGCTCTTAGCATATCTTCAAGTGTTTGTATCGTTCTTTCACTCTGACCATCAGTCTGCGGATGGTAAGCTGTGCTTAAACATAACTTGGTACCCATTTCCTCTTGTAGACTTTTCCAAAACCTTGACGTGAAACAGCTATCACGATCCGACACAATCGTTAACGGAACACCGTGAAGCCTCACAATTTCCTTCACGTAAGAATTCGCAAGCTTTTCCATAGACCATTTCTCCTTGGCTGCTATGAAATGCGCACTCTTAGTGAATCGATCAACGACCACCCAAACCATGTCGTGACCATTCTTTGTTCTGGGCAGTTTAGTGACAAAATCCATAGCAACGTCTTCCCACTTACCCGTAGGCACAGGCAATGGTTCTAAACTCCCGTACGGTTTCTGATGTTATGTCTTGACTCTCGCACAAGTCACACACTCGGCCACATACTTTATAACATCATGCTTCATCGTCGGCCACCAGCAGTAGGGTTTCAGGTCCCTATACATTTTAGTGCTAACGGGATGAATCGAGTACATGGTCTTGTGAGCTTCTTCCATCAGAAGATCCCTAATTCCTCCTGACTTAGGTACCCAAATATGATCTTGGAATACCTTCAGTCCATGACTGTTTATACCGAACACTAACGTTTTACCCAAACGTTCCTCCTTTCGGTCATTTTTCTCAGAAGCTTCCTCTTGAGCTTTCTTTATACTTTCCACAATGGTCGAGACAACTTCAATTCTCAACGCTCTTGGCCTCTTCCTTTCAAGATTGACTTTCCGACTAAGAGCATCAGCAACAACATTAGCTTTATCGGGGTGGTAAAGTATCTCACAGTCGTAGTCCTTGAGTAACTCTAGCCAGCGTCGTTGCCTCATATTCAATTCCTTCTGATTAAAGAGATATTGGAGACTCTTATGATCAGTGAAAAATTTGCACTTCGTGCCATAGAGGTAATGCCTCCATATTTTCAAAGCGAAAACTACCACTGCCAACTCCAAATCATGAGTCGGGTAATTCTTTTCATGCTCTTTCAGCTGTCGAGACGCATATGCTATCACCTTTTCTCTTTGGGTCAAAACACAACCCAATCCAACCCCAGACGCATCGCTATAAACAGCGAAGTCTTCAGCTCCATCGGGTAAAGAAAGTATCGGTGCCTCGCATAGCTTCTTCTTTAGCTTCTCGAATGCTTCTTTATGCTTATCACTCCAAGCATAAGTAGCTCCTTTGTGGGTCAATGCTGTTAACGGAGTAGTAATTGAAGAAAAGTCTTGGATAAACCTTCGGTAATATCCGGCTAATCCTAAAAAGCTTCGAACCTCCGTGGGATTTTTCGGTTGTTCCCACTTCATCACAGCTTCAATCTTTGCTGGATCAACCATTATCCCTTCTTGGTTGACCACGTGACCCAAGAATTGGACTTCACGAATCCAAAAATCACATTTGGAGAACTTTACATACAGCTTCTCCTGCTTCAAAACTTCTAACACTTCTCGCAAGTGTCTGCCATGCTCCTCCTGGCTTTTCGAGTAAGTCAGAATGTCGTCTATGAACACTATCACGGATTTATCAAGGAACGGATTACAAACCCTATTCATCAAATCCATGAATGTTGTTGGAGCATTGGTTAGTCCAAACGACATAACCAAGAACTCGTAGTGTCCATATCTAGTTCTGAATGCAGTCTTCTCTATATCTTGCTCTCTTACTTTTAGCTGATGATATCCTGACCTTAGATCGATCTTCGAGAAATAGCTCGAACCTTGCAATTGATCAAACAGGTCATCAATCTTTGGCAACGAATATCTATTCTTTATTGTTGCCTTGTTCAGCTCATTGTAATCGATGCACATTCTCATACTTCCATCTTTCTTCTTCACAAATTACACCGGAGCTCCCCAGGGCGATGAACTAGGTCTAATGAAACCTTAGTCCAATAATTCCTGAAGTTGCATAATCAGCTCCTTCATCTCCGTCGGTGCTAATCGATAAGGTGCTTTTGCTATTGACGTGGTCCCTGGTAACAAGTCTATTCTGAACTCCACTTGTCTATCAGGTGGTAATCCAGGAAGATCTTTGGGAAATACTTCCGGATAATCACACACCACTGGAATACTCTGCATCACCTTCTTTTCCTTCTTAGCATCAATCACGAATGCTAAGTATGATGTACATGCCTTGGTCAAACACTTTATGGCTTTTATTAGAGAAATGATTCCAGAATTTACTCTGCGTTTGTCCCCATACAGCATAAACGAATCCTTCCCAGGCGGGTTTACTTTAACTATCTTCTTTTTGCACAAAATTTCGGCATCATTGGCGCTAAGCCAATCCATTCCCAACACGATGTCGAAACCATTAAGTTCGATAGGCAATAATTCGTCATGAAACTTATTCCCATTAAGGTCGATTAATATGTTTCTCAAACGATGGCTAACAGGTACAAACTTTCCACTAGCAACTTCGACTAATAAAGCATTATCTAGTCTATCAACAGGAAAAGCTAGTTTTCTACCAAACTCATGCGAAATAAAGGAGTAGTTGGCTCCAGAATCAAACAAAATTTGAGCAGTCAGTTCGTTTATGAGAAAGGTACCTGAAGCGACATCAGCTTCATCTTTCGCAGCCTCAAGTGTCATCTGGAAGGCTCTCGCCTTCAGCTTTGGTGGAATGTTGGGCCTAGCTGCCTCCTTCTTCTTCGGACAGTCTTTCAAAATATGCCCCTCTTCATTACAACCAAAACACATCCTTTTGTTGTTCGGACACTTATTGGCAAAATGTCCAATTTTCCCACACTTGTAGCAGGTTACATCCTCGCTACATTTCCCAAAGTGCTTTTTCTTACACTTATCACACCACTTTGCTTCGCCTCCTTTTCCTCCACCAAACTTTTTCGAATCAGATTTCGAAAATTTGCTTTTCTTACCGGAACCAGATGTTCCCTCAAACTTTCTTTTCTCACCAACCTCAACCTTGTCGGTGGTTCTCCCCTTAATCATGTTCTCAACAGACTTGGCAGCCCAGATAGCTGCCTCTAGAGTATGTGCCTGACGTACTGGCACCTCGTACTCCCATGGGAGTCCCTTCGCATACCGGTCCACCTTTGTCAGCTCGTCTAGGACGATACGCAAGGCAAACACCATCTTATCGGTGAAGTTGTTGGTGTATTCATTAACTGACATGTTGCCTTTCGTCAATGTCAGAAACTTGTTCTCTAGTTCCAACAGATTTTGAGCCGAGCAGAACTTGCGCTTGAACTGCACCAAGAATTCTGCCCATGTCAATTGCAGTGGCTCATTAGGGCTTAAAGTCTTCCCTAGAGTGTTCCACCAACGAACGGCTCCACCTCGGAATTGACGCACTACATAGATAGTCTGCAACTTGCCTCTGCAGCCACAAGTCATGAAGGCTAACTCCATTTCGGAGATCCAATCCATAACTCTAATCGGATCCTCCTTTCCATTGAAGGTTGATGGTTTGCAAGTTAGAAAGTCCTTGTACTTGCATCCCATTCCATCATTCCTTCCATCATGGTTATCTTGCCTAACTATCGGTGGGTTGGCTTGACCAATAGACCCACTGAAGTTTCCACCTTCCGAGTGCCCTTCATTTAATTCAGGCTCCTCCACACGAATTGACAGTTCTTCACGATTTTGTTGAAGAAACCGTCTAGTTTCATCCATCTGACGATCCAACATCGTCTGAATCATCATTTGCACACCAGCCATGGTTATTTGCTCAGGTGTTGCTGCTACGACAGGTATTTGTTCAATCACTGGTGATTGATTCCTGTTTTCGTCAGCATTTCCAACTCCACTTCTTGTTCTCACCATTTTGATCTACACACCGAATAAGGTGAAATTAGATCCTCAATCACGATAGATATTCAAATCATCCTTATCACTCTGAAACGTTTACATGCTAGTTCTAATATCGTAGACGTACGCTTAGAACCCTACACACATAACGTTTCTAGATCCGGTCGGCAACAGACCATAGATCCGAACAAATAATAGCATATATGGCAACATATAGCATTTAGCACATAAAGCATTTTAGGCAACTTTCCTAAAATAAACTAGTGCTCATGTCTAAAATATCACAGACACACATCTCAAAACTTCACTTAGCATTCTAAGTTTAAGTCTAGAAATCCTACAAATTCCTAGTTCGCTTAAACTGTGACATCCCCAAATTCTCGGCCAGAAAAGACCGATTTTCATTTATGCTTTTAAAATAATTTCAGAGTAAATCCTTTTGATTTGTAAGAGTTGTGGAATTTGTTCCCAAAAACAAAACATGATAAAACAATGTTTACCAAAGCATTTCATAAAAGAAATGTATTTTTTTCATTATATAATCAAAACTCGGGGTGTCATGTTCCGATACAGACCAATAAGCATAAACGATAACATTACAAGTCATTCAACAAATATATACATATACAGACTTGTAAACAAAACAACTTGATGGTTCATCCATCTTATAGCCTCGCGCCACTTCCTGTAATACAAATTAAAACTGAGTGGGTCAGGCTTAGGAGCCTGGTGAGCATATAGGGTTTTCAACCCACAATAAATAATCATATTTAATTTCCACCAACCAATAATAACCCAATTACCCGTTCCCGTTATTCTCACTTTATGTCCCTAAAACAACTAACATAAGGGACCTAGTCTAAGAATATTTCATCGGGGCGACAACACATGCTTCGGGGGTTCCTCAGCAATATAAGTCAAATAAGGCAACCATGAGGGGGATGGAGTACAGCGAATGAACACCCGAGTTCATTAACACCTACAGGTGGCGAACCTGCTAATGTGTCCATAAGACTGTCTAGAAAACTCCGTGGTCGTCATCTAAACTCCACTAGATGACTAAATCAAACAACAACGAGGCCTCCCATCTGTTTATTACACACCAACTATCTACCCATGTTCTACCCAACATATTAGTAGATAAAAATATACATTTTTATACATAGTTTAAAAACCTGTATAGCATGCTTTAATCAATACATATTTCACATAACAGATGAGGCACACACACACATAACACGTATTTCATAGAGAATAATCATATCTATGAGATAGAAGAAAGTGAATACACATTCACACATATAAACAACAATATACTTAATACACTCAAACCATACTTGTATTATTATCGTGTTTATGAAAGGTAGTATACACTCACTTGATCAGAAGATGATCGGACAGCACTACGACTTGCAGAAGTAGTAATCCTCAGCAGATCTGGAAGATCTTCACAAAAATCGAACTTCTCGCGGGCAGAACTTCGGCTCGGGAACTGCACTTCTCGGGATCTTCGGGATCTCGGGACTTGCCTCGGGGCTCGAGAATATTACTGGGGCTTCGGGGTATTTCTAGCACGCAAATCGATCCAAAACGGGAGAGAGAAGAGAGAAAATAGCAAAAGAACTCGGCTGCCCTCGCATCCTATTTATAGGAGGCTGGAGCCTCGGAGTACGCGGGGCGTACTGCTCCGAAACGTCATGGCATTCGTCATCCGAAGAACTCGAGTGCGAGGTGCGTCATGCTTCGCTGTACGCGGGGCGTACTTCGGATCAGATCGGTGACTCCTTCGGATAATCATCCGAATTAAAGATTAAATTTAAATACAAAATATTTAATAAACTTCGGAAATTCATATCTTCTTCATACGAACTCCGTTTTCGACGTTCTTTATATCCACGCGTAGGTGAGACTACGCTCTACAACTTTCGTTTAGACTTCGTCGGCTAATTTTAACTTTATTTTTATTATTTATTTTTAATAGGCCGGGACAGAAAAACCTCGTTATAAAATCATAACTTCTTCGTTTGACGTCCGTTCTCGCCTAACTTTTCATCGCTTCGATACCAACAACGAGATCTTCGATCCTTGTTTAGATTGCTTCGGCTAAAAACCGCTCAATCTCAAATCGAGTATTTCGGGCTGCACACTGCTAAGCCGAAACTTCGATAAATCATAACTTCCTCATACGAAGTCAGATTTGGGCATTCTATATATATTGGGAAACCTCATTTCAACTACTACAACATTAACCAAAGATATCAAGTTTATTTTACACTTTAATTTTGACGCTTATTTTTATTCTTAATTAATCCAACCACATAATTAAGAAATTAAGCACAAAACACATAATACTCAAATAATACAATCTTATTATTTCAAAACGGGTTACAAAGGTTAACCTAGACTATTACATTGCTAAAAATGGCAAGCCCGGAAACACAGGCGTTACATGACCCACTCCAGCTTATTTGTATCACAAGTGTCGATACGAAGCTACTTTGCCCTGAGAGATTTAAAAGATTTGTAGATCACTAGTGTAAATGAATGTAAGTTCTGTTTATGCTTATGTTTATGTATTGACGATGACATCCCAAATGTTTTAAATGAATAAAAATACATTTCTTCGGAAATGCTTTGATAAAGTATTTATCTTGTTTTTCTGGGAACAAATTCCGCAACATTTTTATTCAAAGAAGTACTTTGATTTTTATAAAGCATAAACAAAATCGGTCTTTTCTGTCCGTGAAAATGGGGATGTCACAGTTGGTATCAGGGCATTAGTTTAAGTGACTAGGAACATGGATTTATTTCTAGACTTAAACTTAGAATGCTAAGAAACTATTGTGAGAAATGTGTCTTAGGTAATACACCCGAATAGACACAAGCACTAGCTTATTTAGTGAAAATGCCTAAAATGCTTTTATGTGCTAAATGATTTAAGATGATAAATACCTGAACGGATCTATGGTTTGTTGCCGACCGGATCTGGAAATTTTATGTCTTCGGATTTCTAAACGTTTGCATATGGTATTAGAACTGCCATGTAACTTTTCAGAATAATAGGAAGATTTACACGTCGATCATAAATAAAATCTTTCCTATCTTAATTCTCGTCATTATACACCAAACGTCTATAGATCGAATGGCTAGAACCCGAAGCGGAGTCGGGAACGCAAACGGAAATGGGAATCAACAGCCCTGGTGATTGAGCAAATACATGTTGTAATGGGAGATGCACCTGAGCCAGTCACCATGGCTGGAGTACAAGCCATGATTCAGGCTATGTTAGCTGAACAAAGGAAGGAAATGAGACAGATTGTAACAACGTAAATTTTCAAAACAAAATTTTCATTTCTTAAAAACATGTTTTCATACAAAACAAGTCGTAAAGATCCAATGTATCATATCATAATACAAATCATATAAATCCCAAGCTCATAAATCCTCCATCAGTGTGTACAGATCACGCCGGCGCCTTCTCACGGTCCTCGCTAGTACCTGAAACACATAACACAACAACTGTAAGCATAAATGCTTAGTGAGTTCCCCAAAATACTACTTACGCACATACGCCTTTCCAGGCCATGACCTTCCGGTCCATTTGTCTCAGGGGACTTTCGTCCCGACCCGGTAAACCTTCCGGTCTTACCCGCGTCGACCTTCCAGTCCACATCACAATGTCTTCCGGCCCATAACATAAAATGCCTTCCGGCCCATAACATAATGCCTTCCGGCCCATATCAAGCATAGCATACATAGCACATACAAATGGTTAACTTATCATATTCAATGCATACAACTCATAACATATCCGACCTCTCGGTCACACATAAATACCCTTCCGGGTACAGTATAGTGAGAAGACTCACCTCGCAGGAAGTCTAGAATCTCACGTGCTAGCTATCTCCGAATCTCGAAACGAAGACCCAACCCCGCCTAATCATAACGAAATATCATTCTAATTAATATAGACCTTCAAGACTAGGCTACACCCTTATCATTATTCCATAGAGGGGTAAAAGACCATTTTACCCTTCCTTGACTCATGTTGACCAAACCCTAAAAGTCAACGAAAGTCAACTGACCACAGAACGCGGGGCGTACCAGCTTCTGTACGCGGGGCGTACATCGATGAGTCACAAACGGGGGTCGCAACCCCGTACGCTGCGCGTACTGGGAGTTACGCCCAGCGTAAATCCCAGATTCAGCCATACCATATTTCTTGTCTTAAATGGTTAAGACACTCCTTCAACTTCCAGATCTGGCTCTCTATAAGCCTCCTAATCCATAAAGTCGGAACCTTTAAGCCTTGGCATGGCTGTAAAGGCTCCTACACCCTCTAACACCTTCCTTTCCACCTCCAAAGACCTAGATCTCATGCATGGATAAATATATATGTCCAAGATCACATTTTTATGAACATACAACTCAAATGGACCTGGAATATGGTACATCTAAGCCAATGGAGACTACTTGCTCATAAAGTCTCCATCTTTGGGACCAAAACCCTAGAAATTGGTCCATGAAGCATACCATAAGAACTACAAGGCAAGATCTGAACTTTTTACCTTAGGAAGAAGCTCCAACCTTTGCTTATCACGGATCTACACTTGCACACCAATGAGCCTCCACAATAGACTCCTCTTTCCTTTTGCTACCTTGAAATGTCACCTCAAAGCTTAGAACACTCACAAACAAGCTATGAACGAAGGAACAACTCTCTTAGGGTTTCTTTCTAAAGGATGGTGGCTGAGGAACCAAGCCATCTCATTCCTTTTATAGCCAACAACTCAAATTAGGGTTTTAGGTCTGGACCGATTACACCTGGCATAACCTTGGGTACGCCCAGCGTACCCGACGATGACGCGTTTAAATGAGGCGTTTGAGTACGCGCAGCGTACTCGCTCAAAACAAAGGCCCAAGATGACAAATAAATAAAGATGAAGGGCTAATCGGTTGTACCTGAATTTTGGCTATTACAATTCTCACCCAATAGAACAAGACTTCGTCCCCGAAGTCTTATACCAAAAACAATTCTGGATGTTGCTCCCGCATCTCCGACTCGGAATCCCACGTCAGCTCGAACCCCTTCCGATGTTGCCACTGTACTTGCACCAAGGGCACTTCCTTGTTCCTCAGAACCTTAACCTTTCGATCCCTAATTGCCACTGGTCTCTCAACATAGTTCAGGCCCGCATCCACCTGAATATCCTCTAATGGAACCACAGCCAACTCGTCGGCAATACACTTCCTCAACTACGACACATGAAAGGTGTCGTGAATCTGACCCAGCTCCACAGGTACATCCAAACGGTAGGCTACCCTACGTACCCTCGCAATTACCCTGAAAGGTCCGATGTATCGAGGCCCCAACTTGCCCCTCTTCCTGAATCGAATCACTCCTTTCCAAGGAGAGACTTTTAAGAGTACCAGGTCACCAACCTGAAACTCGAGCTCGGACCGACGCCTGTCCGCATAGCTCTTCTGGCGACTCTGAGCGGTCAACAATCTCTGCCTGACCTGCTGTATCTGCTCTGTCGTCTGAAGCACAATCTCCGTACTACCCATTACCCTATGCCCCACCTCCCCCCAGCAGATGGGGGTCCGACACCTCCTCCCATACAACAGCTCAAAGGGTGGCATACCAATGCTCGTATGATGGCTGTTGTTGTACGAAAAATCTACCAAGGGTAAATAGGTGTCCCAACTCCCTCCAAAATCCAAAACACACACTCGGAGCATATCCTCAAGCGTATGAATCGTCCGCTCACTCTGCCCGTCCGTCTGTGGGTGGTATTCGGTACTAAAATGCAGCCTTGTACCCAACTCCTCGTGAAACTTCTTCCAAAATCTGGAAGTAAATCGCACGTCTCGATCTAAAACAATCGACATCGGAACCCCATGCCGCGATACCACCTCCCTCACATACAACTCTGCCAACCTCTCAGTAGAAGAGCTCTCACTGATAGCAAGAAAATGAGCGCTCTTCGTCAACTTGTCCACAATCACCCAAATTGCATCGACTCCTCTCGCAGTCCTTGGCAATTTGGTGATAAAATCCGTTGTAATCTGTTCCCACTTCCACTCGGGAATCTCCAGCGGTTGCAGCTTACCATGCGGACGTTGGTGCTCAGCCTTAACTTGGCGACAAGTTAGGCACCTCTCGATGAATCATGCAACATCCCTCTTCATACAGGGCCACCAATACTCCTTTAGGTCCAAATACACCTTAGTAGCCCCGGGATGGATCGAGAACTTCGATCGATGTGCCTCCTCCATCAACATGGTACGCGTCCCGCCCACAAACAGTAACCAAATCCGACCCTGAAATGTCATAAGTCCCCGACTATCGGTAACGAACTCCGAAACCTGCCCAACAACCCGCTCCCGCTTTCGGTTCTCTGGTCTCGCAGCCTCAGCCTGGGCCCCTCGGATGGTGTCCAATACCGGAGTCATCACCGTCAACCTCATACAAATGTCTCAGATTGGGGCGCTCTCCGACCTACGACTCAAAGCATCGGCTACGACATTAGCCTTGCCCGGGTGGTACATGATCTCGCAATCATAATCCTTCACATCCAACCATCTCCTCCGGTGCATATTCAGGTTTGGCTGATCCATCAAGTACTTCAGACTCTTATGGTCTGTGTATATGGTACACCGAACCCCATATATATAGTGCTGCCAGATCTTGAGGGCAAACACCACAGCCCCCAACTCCAGATCATGGGTGGGATATCTCGACTCATGATGTTTCAGCTGCCTCGATGCATACGCTATAACGTGCCCCCTCTGCATAAGCACTGCCCCTAACCCAGATATGGATGCATCACAATATACCATAAAATCCTCCATCCCTTCCGGTAGTACGAGCATCGGGGCCTCGCACAACTTCTGACGAAGGGTCTCAAATGAGGACTGCTACTCCGGACCCCAAGAAAATGCAACACCCTTCCGGGTCATGTTGGTAAGTGGCACGGCGATCTTGGAGAAATCCCTAATAAACCTCCGATAATAGCCGGCCAATCCCAGAAAGCTCCTGATCTCAGTGGGTGATCTCAGCACCTCCCATCTCATCACTGCCTCAATCGTGGCCGGATCGACCAATATCCCTTTCTGGTTAACAAGATGTCCTAGGAACTGGACCTCTCGTAACCAGAAATCACACTTGGAGAATTTGGCATACAGCCTCTCCAATATCATAACTCCAAGGATCTCCCTCAAATGCTCCTCATGCTGCTCTCTAGACCTCGAATATACCAAAATATCATCAATTAATACGATCACCGACCGATCCAACATCGGCCTGCACACCCTGTTCATGAGATCCATGAACGCAGCTGGGGCATTGGTGAGCCCAAAAGGCATCACCACAAACTCGTAATGTCCATAACAAGTTCTGAATGCAGTCTTTTGAATATCTTCATCCCGAACCCTCATGTAATGATAAACCGACCTCAAATCTATTTTGGAGAACCAAGATGCCCCCTGCAACTGATCGAACAGATCATCGATCCTAGGTAACGGATACCGGTTCTTGACCGTCAACTTGTTCAACTCCCGGTAATCAATACACATCCGGTGTGAACAATCTTTCTTCTTGACAAAAAGGATCGGTGCTCCCCAAGGCGAGCTACTCGGTCGAATAAACCCCTTTCCCAACAACTCCTGAAGCTGTGAGGATAACTCCTGCATCTTTGGCAGTGCGAGGTGATAAGGCGCCTTGGCGATAGGTGCTGCTCCTGGAATCAAATCAATACGGAACTCCACTTGTCTTTCCGGAGGCACGCCCGACAGTTCCTTGGCCACTCGTCAACCGACCTTGGCCTCCCAGTGGCCACTCGTGCGTCCATCACATAGGCTATTAATCCACTGCAGCCCTGCTGCAAACTCTGCCTCGCCCTGGCAGCCGAACAAAACGCTGACCCACACCGGGTCCCTTCGCCATACACAGTAAGCAATCCCCCACTAGGGTCTCGCATAGTCACCATTTGTTTCCCGCAGTCAATGACCGCTCCAAACTTACTCAACCAGTCCATGCCCACGATGACACAGACATCTCCCATAGCGATAGGAACTAGGTCTATAGGGGAATTGACACCAAAAATCTCGAGCACACATCCTCAAATCACGTCTATGGCATATACCGCTTTCTCCTCAGCTATGGAAACCCTCAGAGGTCGACTCATGTAACAACCCGAAATTCCATATCACTTCTTGTAACTCAAATTGTAATCCAATTCGATCAACCAAACGCCGTTTCCAAATACGTTTCCGATTTCGCCGTTTAATTAAGTCATTAACTTGTATTGATCTAAAATGACTTAATAGGTGTCTTAATGCCATTTGAAATCATTCTAACACCCCATAATAGTTATCGAAATAATTCCAGAATCGACCATATCGGGTTACGGCAACTTGGTCGGGTGCGACCAAAAGCCCCGCCTAACGCCGGTATCGGGTAGAATTCCGCCGTGTCCAATTCCTGAACACTATATAAAGGACTCAAAGCTTCCATTTGAAGCTTTTGACCATCTTTCCTTAATCACTCTCCAACCTCTCTCCTCATCCATAATCAAAGATCCAAAAACAAAGATTTAAGGCTCCAAATCAAAGAGGTAACATCCCTAACTTGTTATCTAACCTCTTTAGCCTTCAAATTGATTTTTAAACAAGGATTTAGGACCTGGAACAAGTGTTTACGGACAAGGCACATGCTTGGGCCGTAAACACCTAAAAATGGGGTTTTAGAGCCATTTAACCCTTCCAAATCATTGTTGGGACTTAGATACGACTTTGAGACTTACAAATCGGGACTTGAAACATTTAAAACATGAATTTTGAGGGACAAAAGAGAGTTTACAGCCAAGGCATGTGCTTGGGCCGTAAACTCCTCAAACATGGGGAGTAAACACCTTTTTACATGTTAGATTGCCTTGAAACTCAACCAAAAGCCTTGAGGTAAATCCTAGAACCATCTAAAAATAGTTTGGGGGTTTTTAACATATCAAAATGCCACATATAGGAGTTTACGGCCTTGGCACATACTCTTAGGCCGTAAACTCATAAAATTATGTTAGATGATGCCCTTAGATCACCCCAAGGCTTGGAAAAATTACTAGAATCACATGTGATTGCTCTAAGTGCCTCAAATCAATTTCTCTTGACCATAGGAGAGTTTACGACCGTAAACTCCAAGTTTACAGCCGTGAACTCCCTTTTAAATGGTATAAATTCATGTAATCTATTCCAAGGCATTTTAGTAATTCATTCCAACAATCCCCAAGTCCAAACAAGCCATTACACTCAAAATCACACCCACATGAGTTCACGGCCGTGAACTCATGTATGTGTGTGTTATATGGTCGTAAACTCACTTAAATGTTTACTCTTGGGGAGTAAACTCAAATCCCAAGTCCTTAGTACCATTACACGTCCGTAGATGTCACCCGGGTCACTCCAAACGCTCGTTTTGAGGTGTTTAACCTCATTAGAGTGTAATGTTCCATATAATTAGTGATTGTAAACCTAATTGGATATATATGAACATTATTTCATTTTACATAGGGACATCGCGAGTAATCAAGCCCCGAACCAACATCTAGTGTCCGAAACTGTCGCATTTCCGAGTCTGGTGAGTTCATACCCCTACCCTTTTTCACTGTTTTCACTGTTTTCTGGGGGGGGGGGGAACACAAGCAAAGTACAAGGGTTTCTTGTACTCAAAAACTTGTTTTTGTGTGTGTGTTTCACATTTTATATGCTTTTAATACTGATTGATACAACTGATAACCATTCGAACATGCAGATCACGTAAACATTTATTTGTGAAATGGGTTTTATAAACTGTTATGTTTCATATATTTCACCAATGGTTTTCCACATTTTATCAGTTAAAAGCATGACATTAGAACACATCAACAATACAACTTGTACACTGTTTGTCCTCGGTAACACTCCACAGAGATACTTGACTGGAGGACTATCATATTATTACTAGTAAATTTGTTATTCCTGTATGATTGGAGACACGTCCTCGGCGAACACTCCACAGAGATACGCGAGTGGAGGACTACACCCATAACCAGAATCTCTGGGATTTTGAGAGCGTGACTTGAGTGTATAGATCTATACGGGGCTGACTACCCCACACCTGGCTGCTAGCTACAGCCGAACTGAAATGGTTCAAGGGTGACGAAAGTTATAAGGATGTGGACTACTTATTGCCACAGGTTTAGTCTATCGTATGGTTATGGAACTCGCAATTAGGATAATAGAAATTTACTTATATTAATAATGAACAACTTTATACACTTCACAAGATAACCAGGTTTTGGTAAACATCTTTCACATTGGAAGCCAACATTCAGGAAAGTATGGGACTTTCCTGGGGAAACATTGAACATAACCACGTATACAGAAAACATCTTTTACAATGATAACCAATATTCAGGAAAGTATGGGACTTTCCTGGGAAACCTTGTACATAACCAGGTCTAACAGAATTACATCTTTCAAATTGAAAACCAACATTTAGGAAAGCATGGGGCTTTCCTGGGGAGCATAAACATAACTAGAAAAGTATAACAAAACGGATAATCTTACATCTTTTACAATTGGTAAAATACAATCGGGAAAGTATGGGACTTTCCTAGGGATACATTGGTACTTAAACAGAACAGTATAACAAATCGGACAACCAAACTGTACATTTTTCACATGGGTAAACGTGTTTTCTTTGTACAAATTTACTATACTTTACATATTGTGAAACAACCAACTTTTTAAGAAAATGAGGGATTTTCTTGGCGTGTGTTACATTTTCAGAAACAGAAAGGAAACATGAACATTTTCACAAATCAAAAACCACTTATGAACTCACCAGCGTTATGCTGATTTTCAAACCGCTTTTGTTCTCAGGTCAACGTTAGTACAGGTACCCGAAGATCCACTTGATCCAGGATGGAGTGCGTACAAGACCCGTTCGTTTTGTCTATGTTTATACTATGTATCACAACTGTATAACCATATATTTTGAAACAAATGTAAAACTTTTCTATATGTATTGTAATGGTTGTTCTACTTTACTTACTATGCGCATTGGATTTGATACTCAACGTGGAGTCAACCCCGGAAATGTTTCCGCCTTCGGTTTTCGGGGTGTGACAGATTGGTATCAGAGCCCTTGTTTATAGTGAATAAAGTATACCAAACCTTACATGGTATAAAACTTTAAACACTAAAGGGACTAAGTGCTCTGAAATAAAAGTATCCTCAAACTATAAGTATTTTCAACAAGTATATAAGTATACCGAGCCGTCGAGATCCGTAACTACAAGTAGAACAAAACATAAGTAAATGGGTGTTGTGTACTGCGGTTAAACCTGGGAAGTTATGTAGTCGTGTCTAGGATCAATATAGCCTGGCCAACTATATTCATTCGAGACACGGCCAACATGTGCTTGGGAGTGACTGTGGTATGCGGCATGCCTAAAACTTACCCTAATACCAGAAACATCGAGCCAGTGTCGTAGCGAATCATGAAATACTATGGGAGTATTTCTCGAGCCAATTCGTTGTAAGAATCCTCGTTCACGTATAGATCCTTGATCATTCCATTAGCGATAGTTTACCTGCTTTGATAACTCTTTCCTGCTTTATCGCTTATTTGGAATAAATATTTGTCATATCTCTCGTTTCAATTCAGAGGACTTATCATCCTCTCTTTCTTGATCTTATTAGATCAAGATGCCTCCCAGAAAGAGACCCAGCTTAAAGACCAACAACCCTCCGCCACCACCTCCTCCTGAAATTGATCCCGTGTTATTCCAGACAGCTGTTACCGCCGCGGTGGCAGCTGCCATGTCCCAACTAAACACCGGTGGTTCCGATGGTTCAGGAGGTAGCAATCAGAATCAAGAAAGTAACCAGGAACACCGAAAGGAAGGTTCCTACAAGGACTTCATGAATTCGAAGCCTTCATCCTTCGATGGCATTGGTGGTATCATTTCCTTGTCCCGATGGTTCGAGAAAATCGAATCCATTTTCGAAATTTGTGCCTGTGCTGAGTCCGATACGGTCAAATTTGCAGCCTGTACTTTCAGTGATAAAGCTTTGACTTGGTGGAACGGCCGAGTCAAATCCTTGACCCTACCCGTAGCCAATGCCATGGGCTGGGACACCATGAAAGAACTCCTCCTTGCCGAATACTATCCCTGTGATGAAATGCAAAAGCTAGAGCACGAGCTCTGGAACCTGAAGATGAAAGGTTCCAACATTGCTGCATACACTTCCTGATTCGATGATCTTGCCCTTCTCTGCCCTGGTCTGGTCACTCCTGAAAGCAAAAAGATCGAGAGGTTTATTTGGGGGCTAACCAATCCAGCAAAAGGTCATGTCTTAGCTGCTCACCCGGATACATATGATAGTGCTAAGACTTTAGCCCAAGCCATAATTGACCACAGTGATGATGTCGAGGAAACCACTACCGCTCCTGAACCGACCAAAAGGAGTGGTGAGAAAAGAAAGTTCTGGAAGAAAAAGAAGTGTCAATCTTCCCAAGGATCCTCCAAAAGACAGCAAACAGTAGCAGTCCATGCTGCTACTACCCCAGTTGCTGCTGCTTCTGTTGTGGGATCCACAACTCCAACTCCTACCAGTCGGTATGCTGGTAATCTTCCCCTCTGTGACAAGTGCAAGTATCACCACAACCCTGGCCCCTGCCGAGAACTGTCGTGTACCAATTGTGGTAAGAAAGGGCACACAATCCGATTGTGCAAAGCTCCGGCCCAATCGGCCAATCAATCTTTGGGAGCAGGCGTTGGTCAAGCCTACTACAACTGTGGTGAGGTCGGGCACTTTAAAAGGAACTACCCTAAGAAGTCTACAGCTGACAACACCGGAAGGGTCCTCGCCATGGGACGAGAGGAAGCGGTCGCCGATCCCACTGTTGTCTCGGGTGCGTTCCTTCTCGACAACTCATATGCTAATATTATTTTCGATTCGGGTGCTGAGGGGAGCTTTATTAGTCATGCATTCAAACATAAACTAAAACATAATTCCCAACCTTTAACTGAAACGTTTACCGTCGAGATGGCGAACGGTGAGAAAGAAAACGCGAGCGAAGTGTTCGTAGGTTGTACCCTTACCCTGAACGACCATTCGTTTCCTATCGATCTCATGCCGGTATCCATAAAGAGCTTTGATCTCATCATTGGCATGGATTGGTTGAGTTCCAATCATGCAGATAACCTTTGCTTCGAAAAAGCCATCCGTCTCAACCTTTCTTCGGGCCAGACTCTCGTAATCTATGGCGATAAACTCAGTTCCAACCTTCGTATCATTTCCTGCATCAAAGCTCAAAAGCTCCTGCGAAAGGAGTGCATTGCATTCTTGGCCCATGTAATCAACGAGAAACCGGAAGTTAAAGACCTTGCGAACATCCCCGAAGTCTGTAACTTTCCTGATGTATTTCCCGAAGAGCTTCCAGGAATTCCTCCCGAGCGTCAGGTCGAGTTTCGTATTGACCTAATTCCTGGAGCTACTCCTGTAGCGAAGTCTCCGTATCGCTTAGCTCCAGCAGAAATGCAGGAGTTATCCAGTCAACTCAATGAGTTGCTCAGTAAAGGATTCATTAGACCGAGTTCCTCACCCTGGGGAGCTCCGGTATTGTTTGTCAAGAAGAAAGATGGATCATTTCGAATGTGTATCGATTATCGTGAGCTGAACAAGTTGACCGTCAAAAACCGATATCCTCTTCCACGAATAGATGACCTCTTCGATCAACTCCAGGGAGCCAGTTACTTCTCCAAGATAGACCTTCGATCAGGGTACCATCAGCTATGAGTTCATGAGAGTGATGTTTCCAAAACAGCTTTCAGGACTCGATATGGACACTACGAGTTCGTAGTGATGCCCTTTGGTCTAACCAACGCACCGGCGGTGTTCATGGACCTGATGAATCGGGTGTGTCATCCTTATCTGGACAAGTTTGTCATTGTGTTCATTGATGACATACTCGTCTATTCCCAAAACGAAGAAGACCACAAACAACACTTGAGGCTAGTGTTGGAAACCCTCCGATCCGAGAAGTTGTACGCGAAATTTTCCAAATGCGAGTTCTGGATTCGGAAGGTAACTTTCCTCGGTCACGTGGTAAGCGAGGAGGGTATTCATGTAGATCCTTCCAAGATTAAAGCGATAGAGAATTGGTCAGCACCGAAGACACCCACAGAAATCCGGCAATTCTTGGGTCTCGCTGGCTATTATCGGAGATTCATCCAAAACTTTTCCAGAATCGCCAAACCCTTAACCACTCTAACACAGAAAGGTGTACCCTTTTGTTGGAGTGATAAGCAAGAAACCGCATTCCAGACACTGAAGAAAGCCTTGTGCAGCGCGCCTGTTCTGTCCCTACCCGAAGGGACAGAGGACTTCGTTGTCTACTGCGATGCGTCTACTCAAGGCTTAAGCTGTGTGCTTATGCAAAGAGGAAAGGTGATTGCTTATGCCTCTAGACAGCTGAAAGCACACGAGGTCAACTATACCACACACGACTTGGAGCTAGGAGCCATAGTCTTTGCGTTGAAGATTTGGAGACATTACCTCTACGGAACCAAGTGCACAATCTTCACCGATCACAAGAGCCTGCAACACATCTTTGACCAGAAAGACTTGAACATGAGACAACGGCGATGGGTAGAACTACTCGGTGATTATGAGTGTGAAATCCGTTACTATCCTGGCAAGGCCAATGTGGTAGTAGATGCCCTTAGCCGAAAGGAGAGTACAGGCCGTAAAGTGAAGAACCAGACGATGACCATCCATTCCAACCTACCCATGCAAATCCGAGAAGCCTAGTTAGAAGCCCTCAAACCCGAGAACGTTTCGACCGAAGCCTTGAGAGGAATGGAAAAGAAACTTGAGATCAGAGGTGACGGAGTCTACTGTTTCATGGATCGGATCTGGATTCCCAAGTCCGGTGGATTCAGGGAGATTGTCATGGAGGAAGCGCACAGAACCAGATACTCTGTTCACCCGGGTTCTGACAAAATGTACTTAGATCTCAAGAAACAATACTGGTGGCCAAACATGAAAGTTGTGATAGCTACGTTCGTGGGCAAGTCTCTGACTTGCGCCAAGGTTAAAGTTGAGCACTAGAAACCCTCGGGTCTGCTCCAGCAACCTGAGATACCCGAATGGAAATGGGAGATGATTACCATGGATTTCATCACCAAAGTACCCAAGTGTCCGAGTGGGTACGATACCATTTGGGTAATTGTCGATCGTTTAACAAAGTCCGCTCACTTCATTCCGATCAAAGAAACATATAACATGGAAAGACTCATGCGGATTTACATCCAAGAGGTAGTCCGACTGCACGGTGTACCTGCGTCCATTATCTCTGATCGAGATAGCAGGTTTACCTCCCGATTTTGACAGTCCCTTCAGAAAGCTCTTTGAACCAAACTAGATATGAGCACGGCGTATCATCCTCAGACCGATGGACAAAGTGAGAGAACAATCCAAACCCTAGAGGACATGCTTAGGGCATGTGTCATTGACTTTGGAAAGTCGTGGGACACACATCTACCTTTGATCGAATTCTCATACAACAACAGTTACCAAACCAGCATTAGGGTTGCCCTGTTTGAAGCCCTATACGGTCGCAAGTGCAGATCCCCTCTGTGCTGGGCCGAGGTGGGGGATACACAGTTAGCCAAGAGTCGAGACCTGGATAGTGCTCTCACTGGTCCTGAAATCATCCATGAAACCACCGAGAAGATCATCCAAATCCGAGAATGACTGAAAGCTTCACGTGATCGCCAGAAGAGTTACGCTGATAACCGTAGGAAACCACTGGAATTCCGGGTTGGAGACCGTGTTCTGTTGAAGGTCTCGCCCTGGAAAGGCACTGTACGCTATGGCAAGCGTGGGAAACTTAATCCGAGGTACATTGGACCTTTCGAGATCCTCGCCAGGGTCGGTCCGGTAGCCTATAAGCTTCGTTTACCTCACGAGCTCAATAACATCCACCTCGTCTTCCATGTTTCAAATCTCAAGAAGTGCCTATCCGATGAAACCCTAGTGATTCCTTTAGTCGAGATCGAGATCGATGAAAACCTCAACTTCGTGGAGGAACCGATCGAAATCATGGATCGAGAAGTCAAACGTACGAAACAAAGTCGCATCCCGTTAGTGAAGGTTCGCTGGAATGCCAAGCGGGGACCGGAGTTCACTTGGGAGCGGGAAGACTCGATGAAACAGAAGTATCCGCAACTCTTTCTAGATCCATGATTTGTATTTTGTCTTCTATCTTGTCTTGAATTTCGGGAATAAATTCCCTCTACCGGGGGGATAATGTAACAACCTGAAATTCCATATCACTTCTTTTAACTCAAATTGTAATCCAATTCGATCAACCAAACGCCGTTTCCAAATCCGTTTCCGATTTCGCCGTTTAATTAAGTCATTAACTTGTATTGATCTAAAATGACTTAATGGGTGTCTTAATGCCATTTGAAATCATTCTAACACCCCATAATAGTTATCGAAATAATTCTAGAATCGACCATATCGGGTTACGGCAACTTGGTCGGGTGCAACCAAAAGCCCCGCCTAACGCCGGTATCGGGTAGAATTCTGTCGTGTCCAATTCCCGAACACTATATAAAGGACTCAAATCTTCCATTTGAAGCTTTTGGCCATCTTTCCTTAATCACTCTCCAACCTCTCTCCTCATCCATAATCAAAGATCCAAAAACAAAGATTTAAGGCTCCAAATCAAAGAGGTAACATCCCTAACTTGTTATCTAACCTCTTTAGCCTTCAAATTGATGTTTAAACAATGATTTAGGACCTGGAACAAGTGTTTACGGACAAGGCACATGCTTGGGCCGTAAACACCTAAAAATGGGGTTTTAGAGCCATTTAACCCTTCCAAATCATTGTTGGGACTTAGATACGACTTTGAGACTTACAAATCGGGACTTGAAACATTTAAAACATGAATTTTGAGGGACAAAAGAGAGTTTACAGCCAAGCCATGTGCTTGGGCCGTAAACTCCTCAAACATGGGGAGTAAACACCTTTTTACATGTTAGATTGCCTTGAAACTCAACCAAAAGCCTTGAGGTAAATCCTAGAACCATCTAAAAATAGTTTGGGGGTTTTTAACATATCAAAATGCCACATATAGGAGTTTACGGCCTTGGCACATACTCTTAGGCTGTAAACTCATAAAATTATGTTAGATGATGCCCTTAGATCACCCCAAGGCTTGGAAAAATTACTAGAATCACATGTGATTGCTCTAAGTGCCTCAAATCAATTTCTCTTGACCATAGGAGAGTTTACGACCGTAAAATCCAAGTTTACAGCCGTGAACTCCCTTTTAAATGGTATAAATTCATTTAATCAATTCCAAGTCATTTTAGTAATTCATTCCAACAATCCCCAAGTCCAAACAAACCATTAAACACTCAAAATCACACCCACATGAGTTCACGGCCGTGAACTCATGTATGTGTGTGTTATATGGCCATAAACTCACTTAAATGTTTACTCTTGGGGAGTAAACTCAAATCCCAAGTCCCTAGTACCATTACACGTCCGTAGATGTCACCCGGGTCACTCCAAACGCTCGTTTTGAGGTGTTTAACCTCATTGGAGTGTAATGTTCCATATAATTAGTGATTGTAAACCTAATTGGATATATATGGAAATTATTTCATTTTACATAGGGACATCGCGAGTAATCAAGCCCCGAACCAACATCTAGTGTCCGAAACTATCGCATTTCCGAGTCTGGTGAGTTCATACCTATACCCTTTTTCACTGTTTTCACTGTTTTCTGGGGGGGGGGGGGGGGAACACAAGCAAAGTACAAGGGTTTCTTGTACTCAAAAACTTGTTTTTGTGTGTGTGTTTCACATTTTATATGCTTTTAATACTGATTGATACAACTGATAACCATTCGAACATACAAATCACGTAAACATTTATTTGTGAAATGGGTTTTATAAACTGTTATGTTTCATATATTTCACAAATGGTTTTCCATATTTTATCAGTTAAAAGCATGACATTAGAACACATCAACAATACAACTTGTACACTGTTTGTCCTCGGTAACACTCCACAGAGATACATGAGTGGAGGACTATCATATTATTACTAGTAAATTTGTTATTCCTGTATGATTGGAGACACGTCCTCGGCGAACACTCCACAGAGATACGCGAGTGGAGGACTACACCCGTAACCAGAATCTCTAGGATTTAGAGAGTGTGACTTGAGTGTATAGATCTATACGGGGCTGACTACCCCACACCTGGCTGCTAGCTACAGCCGAACCGAAATGGTTCAAGGGTGACGAAAGTCATAAGGATGTGGACTACTTATTGCCACAGGTTTAGTCTATCGTATGGTTATGGAACTCGCAATTAGGATAACAGAAATTTACTTATAGTAATAATGAACAACTTTATACGCTTCACAAGATAACCAGGTTTTGGTAAACATCTTTCACATTGGAAGCCAACATTCAAGAAAGTATGGGACTTTCCTGGGTAAACATTGAACATAACCACGTATACAGAAAACATCTTTTACAATGATAACCAATATTCAGGAAAGTATGGGACTTTCTTGGGAAACCTTGTACATAACCAGGTCTAACAGAATTACATCTTTCAAATTGAAAACCAACATTTAGGAAAGCATGGGGCTTTCCTGGGGAGCATAAACATAACTAGAAAAGTATAACAAAACGGATAATCTTACATCTTTTACAATTGGTAAAATACAATCGGGAATGTATGGGACTTTCCTGGGGATACATTGGTACTTAAAAAGAACAGTATAACAAAAGGACAACCAAACTGTACATTTTCACATGGGTAAACGTGTTTTCAGTGTACAAATTTACTATACTTTACATATTGTGAAACAACCAACTTTTTAAGAAAATGAGGGATTTTCTTGGCGTGTGTTACATTTTCAGAAACAGAAAGGAAACATGAACATTTTCACAAATCAAAAACCACTTATGAACTCACCAGCGTTATGCTGATTTTCAAACCGCTTGTGTTCTCAGGTCAACGTTAGTATAGGTACCCGAAGATCCACTTGATCCAGGATGGAGTGCGTACAAGACCCGTTCGTTTTGTCTATGTTTATACTATGTATCACAACTGTATAACCATATCTTTTGAAACAAATGTAAAACTTTTTTATATGTAATGTAATGGTTGTTCTACGTTACTTACTATGTGCATTGGATTTGATACTCAACGTGGAGTCAACCCCGGAAATGTTTCCGCCTTCGGTTTTCGAGGTGTGACAACTCATCACCTCTCGATCAATACCGAGGTGCTGACTAAAAGCCAGAGATACAAAAGACCGAATCGCACCCGAGTCAAATAATACCAAGGCATGTACAGAATTGACAAGAAAAGTACCTACGCATATCATAAAATAAGCACAACATCTCAGCATAAAAATAAATACACGAAAGAATACATACCAGGCACGACATCGGGCGCCGCACGGACCTCCTGCGCAGTCAACTGAAAAGCTCTCCCACGAGCCCTCGGGGCCTCGACCTTCACCAGTCGAGTCTCAGTAGCCCTAGCAGCAGGCGCAGATCCTTGGAGAAGCTGAGGACACTCGGCCTTCCGATGGCCGGTCTGGTTGCAATGGAAGCAAACCATAAATCCCTTGGGGCAATCCCTAGCGATGTGCCCCTCCTTGCCACATTTGTAGCAAGCACCTTATCTACAGGCCCCCTCATGACCCTTGCCGCACTTTCCGCAAGTGCGGCCCTTCTGACCTCCTGTCCTCGAATCGGCGGACTTGGTCCGCTTGGCTGTCGGCTGGGACTGAGCCGTCCGCCAATCCACTCGCTGAGACTCGGCCTCCTCCCTGGCCTGAGTCTCCAACTCGATCTCCCTCTTCCAGGAATTTTCCTGGAGCTCAGCAAATGTCCGGTATGTCGAGTTCGATACGAACTCCTTTATGTCCCTCCTTAGTATACCCAAATATCGGCTCATCCGTGCCTGCTCAGTGGACACCTGCTCAGGGCAGAATATCTCCCTCTCATGAAACTTCCGGGTGACCACAGCAACTGAATCATTACCTTGCTTGAGGGTCAAGAACTCCTGAACCAGTCGTTCCCTCTCCACCGGGGGAACATACTCATCTTTGAACATGGTGGTGAATTTCTCCCAAGTCACCGCTGAAATCTCCTCAAGAGTGAAGTTCACCGTCACGAACTTCCACCAATCCTTCGCTCCCAGGCGGAGCTGGTTCAAAGCGAACCGCACCCTCAGATCCTCCAGACATGAACACGTGTAGAAGCATCCCTCAATGTCAGCAATCCATTACATCGCAGCGATCGGGTCCTGCGTCCCATCAAACTCGGGTGGCTTCGTGTTGCTAAACTCCCGGAACAACAACGAGTCACCTCCCTGAGGGCTGGCAGCAGCCACAGCTACTGTAGCTGCAGCGGCCGCAACCTCAGTCACCGCGGCGTACCGCTCATCAAAAGTCTCCAACAACATGGTCTTGATAGACCCAAACATCTCTAGAATCTCGGCCCGGATTGCCGCAGCCACCTCATCGTGGATCATCTGACGAAGCTCCTCGTCACTCACACCGCTCGTCCCAGGTTTGTGGCGTGTCCCAACCATGATGCCTCTGAAATACAACATAAAAATATCAGAGACCCAATCGAGCATACTCACACTCGATAACGCAACCCTACTCGACCTCCGATACCCAAAGGATTCTTACTTGGACTGCCCACTGATCCAGTGTCTTCAGTAGTACGGGCCCTATACTACTGACTACACCGCATCAGCATTCACCCGAAGTCCTCCTCCTTGGACCCCGGATCACGAGTACTCTATTCTTTCTATGCATTGGCTACCTACTCGCTCTCAAAGCATCTCATAGCAGCAGGTTTCCCCTAGACTAAGGCATCACAAATCAGGCCACTCTAGTCCTAATATGAATACCTAGTCTACTCTAGCACGCATAACATATCATAACATTTCTCATAACACATATTGTAAGGGTATTTTGGGGATTTTACTGTTCGGGCCCTGGCTGACCGTACACACTGCTTCATCCTTGGTTATCACAAAATCCCTTATAAAATTTTATGCTTTTATTTTATTTTATTTTTTGAAAAATTTTCTCAAATCCTCGGTTTGAGTTCAGTTACGCCCGAAGGTGTACTCGAATCCCTCAAACCAAGGCTCTGATACCTACTTGTAACAACGTAAATTTTCAAAACAAAATTTTCATTTCTTAAAAACATGTTTTCATACAAAACAAGTCGTAAAGATCTAATGTATCATATCATAATACAAATCATATAAATCCCAAGATCATAAATCCTCCATCAGTGTGTACAGATCACGTCGGCGCCTTCCCACGGTCCTCGCTAGTAACTGAAACACATTACACAACAACTGTAAGCATAAATGCTTAGTGAGTTCCCCAAAATACTACTTACGCACATACGCCTTTCCAGGCCATGACCTTCCGGTCCATGTGTCTCAGGGGACTTTCGTCCCGACCCGGTAAACCTTCTGGTCTTACCCGCGTCGACCTTCCGGTCCACATCACAATGCCTTCTGGCCCATAACATAAAATGCCTTCCGGCCCATAACATAATGCCTTCTGGCCCATATCAAGCATAGCATACATAGCACATACAAACGGTTAACTTATCATATTCAATGCATACAACTCATAACATATCCGAGCTCTCGGTCACACATAAATACCCTTCCGGGTACAGTATAGTGAGAAGACTCACCTCGCAGGAAGTCTAGAATCTCACGTGCTAGCTATCTCCGAATCTCGAAACGAAGACCCAACCCTGCCTAATCATAACGAAATATCATTCTAATTAATATAGACTTTCAAGACTAGGCTACACCCTTATCATTATTCCACAGAGGGGTAAAAGACCATTTTACCCTTCCTTTACTCATGTTGACCAAACCCTAAAAGTCAATGAAAGTCAACTGACCACAGTACACGGGGCGTACCAGCTTCTGTACGCGGGGCGTACATCGATGAGTCACAAACGGGGGTCGCAACCCCTTACGTTGCGCGTACTGGGAGTTACGCCCAGCGTAAATCCCAGATTCAGCCATACCATATTTCTTGTCTTAAATGGTTAAGACACTCCTTCAACTTCCAGATCTGGCTCTCTATAAGCCTCCTAATCCATAAAGTCGGAACCTTTAAGCCTTGGCATGGCTGTAAAGGCTCCTACACCCTCTAACACCTTCCTTTTCACCTCCAAAGACCTAGATCTCATGCATGGCTAAATATATACGTCCAAGATCACATTTTTATGAGCATACAACTCAAATGGACCTGGAATATGGTAGATCTAAGCCAATGGAGACTACTTGCTCATAAAGTCTCCATCTTTGGGACCAAAACCATAGAAATTGGTCCATGAAGCATACCATAAGAACTACAAGGCAAGATCTGAACTTTTTACCTTAGGAAGAAGCTCCAACCTTTGTTTATCACGGATCTACACTTGCACACCAACTTCTAGCCTCCACAATGGACTCCTCTTTCCTTTTGCTACCTTGAAATGTCACCTCAAAGCTTAGAACACTCACAAACAAGCTATGAATGAAGGAACAACTCTCTTAGGGTTTCTTTCTGAAAGATGGTGGCTGAGGAACCAAGCCATCTCATTCCTTTTATAGCCAACAACTCAAATTAGGGTTTTGGGTCTGGACCGATTACGCCCGGCGTAACCTTGGGTACGCCCAGCGTACCCGACGATGACGTGTTTAAATGAGGCGCGCGAGTACGCGCAGTCGCCCAACATAAAGGCCCAAAATGACTAATAAATAAAGATGAAGGGCTAATCGGTTGTACCTGAATTTTGGCTGTTACACAGATGTTGCATGAAAATAGGGACGAACCTACCATGCCCATCGAGCAAACTGAGCCGATTCCCGAGCAGTCGGAGGAAGGGAACTACAGCCACCAAGTGAGTCAAGTAGGGACTCAAGGTGAACGAAGGGATGGCTCGGAGAGGGGAAACGACAAGGATGGGCGAAGGTATAAGAACTTCTTGAGTGCAAAACCACCATGTCTTTCCGGAAGACCGAAGCTGGTTGAGATTATAGACTGGATCTCCACGATGGAGATGGTGTTTGAGAGTTGTGACTGTAGCAACAAGCAGAAAACCGTCTTTGCGGTTAGGAAACTGAAGAGCAGAGTCTTGAGCTGGTGGAAGATATTAGCAGATACGATGCCCAAGGGAGAAGCAAGTAAGATGTCTTAGGAAGATTTCCTGGTGCAGCTAAAAATGCAGTACTGCTCTGAGCAGGATCTACTAGAGATCAACAATGAGTTTCAGAACCTAAAGAAAGGAAAAATGAGCGTCACTGAGTACGCTACAAGTTTTACGGAGAAGATGAAGCTTGTCCCTTATCTAGTTCCAACGAAACTTTCCAAGGTCAACAGGTTTGCCAATGGATTACCAGCGGACTTTGGTCCAATGGTCAAACAAGCAACAAATTTGAAAGCCGCCATTTGGGCAGCCAAGAATGTTGAGACCCAAATAAGAGAAAAGGGTCTTGAGAAAGTTGAAGTTGGCGAGAAGAGGAAGCTGTAAGAATCCTCAAGACCTGATAATAAGGGAAAGTTCTCGAAGTCTAACATGGACGACAAAAGGAATGGAGCCAAGTGGTGTGAGAAGTGCAAGACGAAGCACTTCGGAAGATGCGATGGAGAAGTGACGTGCTATAAGTGTGGTAGGACCAGTCACTATTCCAGAGATTGTACATTCGACAACAAGAAGTTCTACGAATGTGGAAATAATGGGCATATTTCAAAGAATTATCCAAAGAAAAACAAAGCTGCAAGACCAAATGCACCGCCGAAACCAAGGGCATTCCACATGATCCTCGATGAAGCATACAGCAACGCGAGGAATCAAGAATGAGGACTTCTTACCCAAAGATCGGATTATGCAGTAGCCATAGTTTCGTATGATGTAGCCTGGTAGAGGCATAGTCTAGGGTGAACTTTAACCCCTATGTAATTGTTTCAAGAAATAATATAAAACCTTCGTTTTGTTATCTGATGTGTTAAGTTGTGTGGTTTTCTTGTATGGTGAGTTGGAAAAACTGTGAGACAATACTTGGGACGAGTATGAGTAGGTGTGAATGGTAGTAGAGGCTTATACTACCGGAAGCACAGGACACACGCTTGGATCAGGGAAAGTCACAAGGTTACCAAGAAGCCAATAATTGAGTCCGTTTTATTCAAGCATGCCGTTACCATCGTTTCGGTAATGACTAAGAAGATTGTTGTTATTCCGACCCTAGTGGTCATATCAAATTGAGTCCGAATATGATGAGTATGATACGTGGTTTAGAGAACCAAGTTCGATGTAACATCTGACTTAAGCCGAAAGATTGAAATAAAAGATAATCAAAGCAATCATTAGAGGTATCGTGATAGTTGGTTATAGCTAGAAATGCTACCTTTGAAGATGTTATTATATCACATTAGAACATGAAGGAAGGTATAATATGCTTTGGAAGACTCTAAGAGACATGAGTCTAAGCGTTGCAACATACGATAATAGGTCATTAGAATATGACACATCGTTCCATTGTAGTAATAAAAGAACTTATCTTAAGTTCGTATCCAGTGAGGATCGAGATTGTGACTTGAAGGTCATAATCTGGAGTCTAACGTAAGATAGGGAGCAAGTGCAAGATCGAGCACCACCTACAGTCAAGGAGTCCAAAAGTTAGATACTCATTCGAAGAAACAAGGAAGTTACGATTATTACCTTGGATGAAGAGATAACGTATGGAGTTATTATACTGCCCTATTTCGTTGATGATTCCGGGACGTAATCATTCTAAGGGGGAGATAATTGTAACGTCCGTAGATTTGGGCTAGTCAATTTAGAGATAATAGGGGTCGAAAATGATGTTTTGACAAAAGATTATTTAGAATAAATAATCTTAAGCAAGTTGTAGAATATTTCTCAAGGATAACGTACATATAAAGAACGTCAAAATCCGAGTTACAACGAAGAAGTTATGACCCGTCGAAGTTTCGCGACAGAATCGACACGATACCGGGAAGCATAAATAGTGAATTTATGGTAGAGAAAATTTTAGCCTTAGCGATCTAAAAAAAGTCATAGCATACGTTAAACCGAGAACATACAAAAAAGAACACCCAAATCTGACTTCGTATGAGGAAGTTGTGAATTTTTTAAGATTTGGCTTAACAGTGTACAGCCTGAAGCTCGAATTTTAGATCGAGCGGTTTTTGGCCTACGCGACCTAAATGAGAATTGAAGATCTCATTAATAGGAACTCAACGGTAAAAAAGACAGAGGAAAACAGAGTCTGTATGTAGAAGTTATGAATTTTACGCGGACATTTAACAATATAATCTCCTCGTATTGTTAAATTTAAGATCGGTCGAGAATTAGACGACGGAGTCAAAATGAAAGTTGTAGATCTTATTTTTACCTACGTGCAGATATTAAGAATGTCAAAAATGGAGCACTATGTGAAAGTTACGGATTTTAGAAATCGGAAGTGTGTTGTGCAAAAATGGGTGATGTGGCACAATCTTGGCCATTGCTTTCTCCCCAAGTTTTGCCACTAGATGGTGACATGTGGAACCAAGTTCACCCTTTTTTCACCCTATAAATAGAACCTCTCCCACCCTCATTTTCTTTACACCTTTCCCATTATTTTTTCTCTTTACTCTCTTTCTAGAACCTCTCGCTAGCCCCGAAACCCCCTGAAAAGCCTAGGGAACCTCCCTAGCACGAGGCGGAAGCCCCGAAGTGTTCGACGGCTCCAAGAAGAAGAGCTTTTCGGCTCGGGAACGCTGCTCCAAGCAAAACCCGATTTTCTATAAAACCCGCTGTAAGTGAGCTACGCCTACGCTATTTTTAATATATCGTTTATTTAATTATAGTAACGTTATTAGGAACTTATAATAAGTACTTGGGCTATTATTATGGGTTATATAAGTATTGTTTAATGCTTATATAATAGTAATAATAGCTAGACTATTAATTAGTCTCGGTGAATAATAGACTAAACTCTAGTGGTAATAATACTAGGTTTCGTTGAAGGAAATTATTTTTTAAGAAGCGAAGCGCTGTCTGAGTTCGGATTCACCACCTTTTCAAGTGAGTGCATGGTCCCTTTCATCTTACACATAAATATGAAGTATTTTATATAAATTACGTGCTATGTGTGCATATTATCTGAATACTTGCTGTCTATGATGGACGAATGATTTTATACATGTCTTAAATGATTTAAATATATATTTATTTTCTATGTACAAATATGTTGGGATAAAACATGGGTATATGAAATAGTTGGTGTGTGACGAAATAAAATGATGAGAGATAGGTGATGATAGAAAGGTGATGATAATTAGGTGATGGATAGGTGATGATGAATCGGTGATGTAGGATGAAAGATACTATAACCTTGTCCAACAATTTGGAGATGTAGTCATCTACTAGAGTATAGATGGCGACCACGGACTATTCTAGACAACCCGTGGAAACACCAACAAACTTATAACCTGTAGGTGATGAATTACGAGTCCAGGTGATGTTATGACTGTATATTCATGTGATGATACTCTAACCCTTACTATGAATTACGAGTTCAAGCGACGTTCTAACTACATATTCATGCCTTAGGAACGAGCATATAAGGAAATGCGAGGTAAAAAGATGAGAGGTAAATATGATATAGGAGATGAACCTTAAGATAATTCTTTAAGGAATATTAAAGAAGATAACGGGGATGGGTAATCGGGTTGATTGTTTGATGTTTAAATATAATAATTATATTATTGTGGTTTGAAAACCCTATGTACTCACCAGGTTTCCCAACCTGGCCCACTCTAGCTTATTTGTATCACAGGTGTCGATACGAAGCTACTTTGCACTGAGAGATTTAAAAGAGATGTAGATCACTAGTGTAAATGAATGTAAGTTCTGTTTATGCTTATGTTTCTGTATTGACGATGACATCCCAAATGTTTTAAATAAATAAAAATACATTTCTTCGGAAATGCTTTGATAACGTATTTATCATGTTTTTCTGTGAACAAATTCTATAACATTTTTATTAAAAGAAGTACTCTGATTTTTATAAAGTATAAATAAAATCGGTCTTTTCTGGCCGTGAAAATGGAGATGTTACACCTGGTATATAGGATGATGCTATGCTAGTGACCTAGTTAGGTCGGTATCCTGGTTATAGGATGTTGCTATGATTGATGATTTGTTAGATTGGCATGACCGTTATATATATATATATATATATATATATATATATATATATATATATATATATATATATATATATATATATATACAAGTGTGATATTTATGTACACATGTTTTTTGATTTCGGGTTGGGTAGAGGCAATCATGCTTTTTATTGAAGGCCAACGTACTCAGGGCGGTCTAGATAAACTAAAAGCCCAGTAAAAGGATTCAGTCAGACCGAAGGCCTGACGAGCGGTCCAGATTGGTTGTAGGCCCTGTACGGCGGTTCAGACGTGCCGAAGGCTTGGAGAACAGTCCAGATAGACTGAAGGCCTGTAAGGCGATCCAGTCAAGCTGACAGCTCATTATGCATGTTGTTCTGAATTGTTATACGTTATAGATATATTTGTATGGTGTTGGTATTTTGAGGGAACTCACTAAGCTTTGTGCTTACGGTTTCAATTTAATGTTTCAGGTGCTCCAAATAACTTGGCAAGGCGAAAGCATGATCGTACACATCCTTGTGTTTTGGACGTATGGTCTTTGGGAAACTCTGATAATAAACCATTTTGAAAATACAAGTGTACTACTTATTGATTTTGAAATGTTCTAAAAAGTTTCAAATTAGCTTGAATTTTATGGACGTTACATAAATATTTTTATCTGTGTTATATATTACTTGATGAAATTTATAACAATGAAAAGACATTTAAAATACATTTCATTTATATATTTTGTATCAAGTATTATCTATCAAAAAGAAAAATATTTATGGTCAAATTTGACGAATAAAAACTTGAAAAGTCAAATATGGATAATTAATTTGGGACGAAGATAGTAATTCTTTATATATATATATATATATATATATATATATATATATATATATATATATATATATATATATATATATATATATATATATATATATATATATATATATATATATATATATATATATATATATATATATATCATTCCCGCCAACAGGATTAATTTAGGATATGTATATGAGTATAATGTTGGATTGTAATAACTTTGAATACAATACTTAAGAGTTAAGTATCAACATATTGATACATTAATCTCAACAACTATGATGATATATGTTTGATGATATGTATGTTGACTAATTACACCATGAATACCATTATGATCTAATCACAATATAAAAATAAAAATGTGATTAGTAAATATTGTTGTTAGGATTTATAAATGAAAAATATAAAAATACAAGAGCAAATAAGTTCATGGTATCACAAATATTTAACAAAATTAAGTTTTCACTTTGAAAATCTACATATACTTTTTATTTAATTTTTTAATATAATAGTAAATATTTAGGATGACACTTTTTTTAAACCGTTAAGCAAGCCACAAACCAAAACCAAAAAACTTATTAGGATGACACTTAATACGAACAAGATTTGTTTTTGTGTAGAATTTTTTTTTTCTTAAATTAAATTTAAAAGTAATTTTTTGGATAGTTAGCACATGTCTTTTAAATTTTATTCCTAAACTATATCTTTTATAATGGAACTTAAACCTTTAACTCCCTCCTTAAAAGTGGAAACACATCTTCAACATCGACACAGCTTCGAGCGTAATAGGGTGATTGAAAAAATAATTTACCGTTCTAGTACACTTTGAAAAAATATTCATCAAATTAATAATTTTTTTTTTAATTTTTTCTTTACTTTTCAATCTATTTTAATGTTTTTTTTTATTTTAAATATCCAATTTTTCTCTGTTTCTTTTCTATTTCACTTTTTTTATTTTAGCTTTTTAGCTTTTTGTTGTTTTTTAATAATTGTTTTTTAATTTTTTATTTCTATTTTTTATTTTAAATATTTGTTTTTCTTATATAAAATTTGACTATCAGATTCTAGCCCTCATAAATTAAACATATAATATATTTTAAGGTGTAAAAACTTCAACATTACACATACACTGTTTTTAAGATAAAAAAAACTCAACATTATTTTTTATTAAATAGAACACTATAATTAAAAAAATCCAAATACAATGTTACAAAAAGAAAAGCATCACAATTAATCTGAATACAAATCTAATTAGAAAATAGTCACAATAATACCATACAAAAATATTGTCTTTTTAATTATCTTGGCTTAGACGGAAATTATTTTTTATTATGCCCAAGTTGCTTACAAATTCCACAAAAGTTGACATTTCTTCATTCTTTAATATTCCATATCATTTTTTAGTCTTGTTGAACGAAGATGACATTTTTATTTTGTAATAGTTCTAAATGGTGATTTTGGCTAATATGCTTCACGAGCAAGTGGGAAGAACTTAGATGCCTAAGTAATTCTAAATTTAGAACTATTACGAAATAAAAAGGTTATCCTTGTTCAACAAGATTAAAAAATGGTATGAATATTAAAGAATAAACAAATGCCAAGTAGCGGGGCATAATCGAAAACGATGTCCGTATAAGCCAATGTAATTAAAAATATAATATTTTTATGGTATTGTTGTGACTATTCTTTTTCTTATTTTTTACAGGTAAGGATTTATTACCGATTCAAATTTAAGGTAATTATGATTTTTCTTTTTTAACAATCAATATTGGAGTTCTTTTTTTTTTAAACTGTGGTAATTTTTGTAACAACTATTGTTGAGTTTTTTTATCTTAAAAACATTGAATGTGTTGTGTTGGGTTTTTTCACCTTAAAATATATTATATGTTTAATTTATGAGAGCTAAAATTTAATGGCCAAATGTTTGTATAAAAAAGTAGATATTAAAAAAAAAACAGAAATAAAATAAATAAAAAACTGTTAAAAAAAATAACAATAAAAAGGGTAAAAAACTGAAATAAAAAACTAATAACAATAAAAAAGGTAAAAAGACCAAAATAAAAAACTATTATTTACAAAAAGAAAAACAATACAAAGGTGAAATAAAAGAAGAAAAAGAAAACTCGGATATTTAAAATAAAAAAATATTAAAAATACTCACAAGTAACGAAAATCAAAATATTAATTTAATAAATATAAATATTTTTCAAAATACAATAAAATATTAAAAGGGAAAAAATCAGTCACTGTCAAAAACTCCACCTTTGATACATTTAGACAAAAAGTGACAAAAAGAATAAAAAGTAGGGTATTGAGGGAAGAGGCATCGTTTGAAGTTTAGAGTTGCCAGGCTTACATGAGCAAATACGTGAACATGAGTCGCTTTGTAAAACTTGTTTACGGGGCTTCTAGAAACCTAGAAAGTGCCGCAGAAGGGGCAAGAACTTTTAATAGCCGTCGCAAAATTCAAACTTGGCTACCAGCCTGTCATGCTTACGTGGCTTCCTTAAAATACACGTGGCGTACCTTGTCAATGCAGTACGCCGCAAGTTATTTGACCATCATACTTATCCAATATTTAAGAAACTTATGTTTTCTCTCTGCATTTCTTTTCTGTTGTTTGTGGACGTTCGTACTAAAGTTACTTATAATAAAAGGATTCTTATGTTTGCGGGGGTCTAAGAATGGTTTATTTTTTGTGGTGTATTAGTAGTTGTGACACCTGTATATTATATGGATTTATTAAAAATAAATTTTAATTTAAATATATATAAACATTAAATATTTTATAAAATAATGTTTTTCCATAACAAAATATATTCTTTTGGAGCATTTATCAAAGAAATCAAATCGTTTGAAGCATTTATAATAGAATGATAACGTTACATATATACATAATCCATTAGAATTTGTTGGAAATTTATTTTAAGAAAATTGAAATCCCAAAAAAATGAAAATTTGAAAATAACAATTTTAAAAATCCTAGAAAATGACATGTGTCATAATAAATGAGAAGATGACAAGTGACAAAAGTATTTTCATTTATTAAGGAGGATTTACCTACCGAAGAAATGAAACTTTTTAAAAGGGTAAAAATGTAATCAACTAAAATGAAAAACACGAATTTGAAACATTGATTACTTCAGCATAAAAATGGAATAGATAATTTTAAAAATATAAAATACCATGTATAAAATATCGAGAAACTTGGATATAGAAATGGAATCCATCAATCGTACTAGTCTAAACAATCAGGAAATTAAAGAAAAAGACCATGCCAAAGTTGTTTGTAGCGAGTGCTTGAATCCCTAGCCTGACTAACGTTCTTGGCATTCATAACAAAGTTGTTAAAATCGCGATCCTAATCATTGTATCTTACAATCCTACGATCCCACCTAGGTAAATCCATACATATCTTACTAGAATCGTTTTTCGGTAAGATCACGGTAGGATCGTAGAATCAGATTGTAAGATTGTAGAATCGATCATACGATCGTTACTATATTTTTTAAAGAAAATTCTGATCTTTTTCTTAGATTAACTACAAAGAATACCCTTTATGAATTGTTTATTTTTAGGTGATGTATTTAATATGTATTTTATAAATTTTAAACTATGTATTGTTAATTGAATGGCTAACAAATGAATGAAAATGTATTTTTTATGTTTAAAATGCTTTTGGTAGGATCTTATGATCTGATTCAATCTTACGATCACAATCTTATATTATATTAAATAAATTTGTAGGCTTTATTTTGCATGGTAGTATATAAAGGAGAGTAAGGGCTTGTAAAAGTTGCTAGTTTTTGTGAATTCTCTTCCTTTTGTTCTCCATGGCCGAAACTTATTTTCTACATCCTCTATCCATGACTTTTGAAGTAAAGTGAAGAATTAAAGCTTCCTTGAGTTGTCTCCTTTAGCAATTATTTGAGTTAAGTGCTTAAAGGATTAAGACACTCAAGAATATAAGAAGGAACTAGCATTCCAAGTGCATTACTCTTGATGGTGGATACACATAGAGAAATTCAATTCTTGAACTTTTGCTATCTTCATCAACACCCCAAAACCAAATGGGTGCAAAGGCTTCAAAGGTTGTCATTCAGAAACTCTCTTTGGTTGTTCTATTTCATTCTAACCTCTATAAATAGATCCTTGATGGTTTGACTTTATTATAAACTAAAAATAAACTTGTTTATTTTATAAGACTTATGTTGTAGTTTTTATGTACAAACCTATATTTTGTATCAAGACCCGTCAGAAAGAAGACGAAAACCAAGTGCTCATTTTTTAACCTATAAGTAGCTAGTGGACATGTAACCAATTGGTTACTCTAAGTAACCAAAAAGTTGTACATAACATTAATAATCATAAAATGTGATATTAAGCTAGTTTTTGTTCTCTTTTTTTGTTATTTCCTAGAAACAACAATCCCAAATATATTGGTAATTATTATTTTCATAAAATAAAGTTTTTCCAATTAAATACAAGTGTTGATATTTATTTATAATCAAAATTACTCTAATAACTAATCCATTAATAGTAACTTGCTATAATATGTGGCGCTATATGATCATATGTTATTAGCAATATCATTGTAAAATGACTCTTGTGCATACAAGATAGTTCATCAAGAACACCCCGTTTACATTCACCCTTCGATTACTGATACTATAGATAGAGAGAAATTAGAAGACGAAATACAATCGCTTTTTATGGATTTGCATCCCAAAGTGTGTTTTCGGAAAGGTTTTTAAAATATCTTTATTCTTGACATGTGCAGATGATGTTTTGGTGAATTTGTGGTTGAGAGTAAAAATGATAGCGATAAAATACTTTGGAGGAGATTGAGGTTTAAAAGAATACCTTATTTGATTCAATCATATGTCCCTCTTATCCCTGTTCTTGATGATGGCCATAGTAATAAAAGTTAGATTTGAAAATTTTGAGGAAAATGAAAAACACAATGTTTGAAGTCAATACAATAGCTTTTATTCACCCATACATGACTCTTATGGTTTCTAGTCTTTTCTTGATTGCTTCACATAATAATGAGTGAATTCAACAAGGGTTTAATCCAATATCTTTGTGTTTAAGGGTTGGTGGTGGTGCTTTTCTATGATTATTGAACACTCAAATGGTGTTTGAAGTTGATGGAGTGAAGGTTGATGTGGCTGTTTTGAGTGTTGCGAATTAGTATTTTGGGTTAAACAATGACAAATCTATTTAACCAATTGTTGGAGATTCAATAGAAGTGATTCAAAACTTTGCTACAATAAGTGACACAAATGATTCACATATTAGTTTTGATGGTTTGGATGATAAATTTTATGTTGTTATGGTTGATGTGGATTCAAGTGAGGCTTGAAATGGCATTCGTGTTCCACTACCAGAATTTGTTAAAAAAATATGTTTTTTCAAGCTGTGAGATTACTTGTTCATGATCATGGTGTCCTTATCATAAATGTGGTTCCTCATAATTAGTTGATTTATATGAAATTTGTTCAAGAACTTAAGGATGCTTTCATAAGGTCTATAGAATAGACGTTTGGAACCAAGATAATTTTGTTCTTGTGGCCACCTTATCACCATCTTATGCTAATGACCATGATAATGCGTTCTTCAAGAGGTTAAAATTTGTGATTCATGGGGCTTATTTGGACTCCATAGTGGAATTGTGAAGCATGATATTGGCATATCAAAGAGCATCTTCTTCTATTATTCCAAGAATATGTTTATGATTAACAAAATAGGTGGTTGGCTTAAATGAAAGAGATGGGAGCATGAGGTTGACGACAATAGGTCATCATCCCTAAGAGATGGTGACCTTAAATGAAGGCGGATTCGAGGGGAAGTGTCGTGTTGGACATGAATGGAGTCGGATTGAGGGTTATCGACGATGGAGATGCCTGGAGGGAATTTTATTTCAATATGCACTGGACAATGTCATACCAGGGCTTTTTCTTTCAAAATGTACAAAACTTATTGAATGGTTCTTATAGTTGTAAAATAGGATTTTACCCTCAAATGGTTTGCACACGTTGTGATTTAACGGACCAAAAAGGACGCCATAAGGAAAATCCATTAAAAGTTTTCAAACCACAAGGAGCATCCTTGAAGACAAAAAAAAATAATAATAAAGGACCAAACTTGACTTCTTGAAAACAACATACTCCATTTTTGAAGATTTTTCATTAGTTATATTAGATGTTTTGACATTTGATTGATTTTGTTCGATGTGGGCCATGAATATTGATTAATTCAAGTCATTTAATTAGTCATGCAAATAGAATGTGCGGTAAAACAAAGATTTGTAATAGAAATGAACATACTATCATCTAAAGACTTGTAATAAAAGTACCAAATTAACAAAATTACTTCTAGTTTGACTAATTCTAGTTATTTAAGATGTTTTTACATTTGATTGATTTTTTTTAACGTGGGAGAAGAATAGTCTAATTAATTCTAGTCATTTAATTAGTTATGCAAATGGAATGTGTAGTAAAACAAAGATTTGTAATATAAATGAACTTAATATAATCCAACGACTTGTAATAAAAGTACCAAATTAGAAAAGTTGCCTCTAGATTTACAAAAACTGGTTATTGGTACCTTATCTTTGAAAAAATTACTCAAATGAGATCTAGACGAGATTCGAACACAAAAAACAGAGAAATCGATCAGAGGAGTCGAATCAACGAAGCAACCATGTGCTATGATACCATGAAAAAAATTATAACATGATTTCCCAACATGATCAACTCTATTTCAAATCAAACCAAGATGTTTACATATACTTTTACAACCAAAAATCTCACTACAAGATTCCTACACTATTCTTTACGTTTACACTCATATATAAAATTTTAATGAACAATTGAATATAAAAACGTAAAACATATAATCCTAATGTGTAACAACATCAAGAAAATATCAAGAGACAATGAGACAGTAAAATACCAACGAATGAACCTCACTTGCCCTAATCTTCCACATTGTTGGCTTATATATCGGGTTGTTAATGACCTGACATCTTGCATGATAACCCGAAAATATTACACTGAGTACCGTTTACCTATTAGAAAAATACCCTACAACACAAATATAATAGGAATATAAAACAATAGGTAATATACTAAATTCTTAGTTTGGAACATAATTTTTATTATTTCAACTTCCCCGGACAAACTAAACATTTAAAAATTATTTCACAGAAAAAGATTGTCCAAAGAGATTTTTTTTATAAAGATTCTCATGCCGAGAAGAAAAAGAGATTTAGTCAATACATTACCAATTTGATTAACATATCCAATTTTAAAAAGTTTAATAATACCATATGTAAACTTTTCCCTAATAATATGAACATTTATTTCAAAATGGTTAGTTTTATCATAAAAAACAAGATTTAATACTAGTTTTATAACAGATTCATTAATCAGATCTACTGGAACAACTTGACTAAATTTTAAATCATAAAAAAGTTTTAATACCCAAATTATTTCACAAGTTAATGAACCAAGGGCTCTATATTCAGATTCAATTTTTTTTAGAACAACTTTATTCATCAGTTTTTTTCTAGATTCAGTTGATGATCTGGAAACAGGGTATGTTTTTTCTTACTTCTACATGAAACAAGATAATCACCAAAATACACCAAATAACCACTTACTGATTTCCTAGAAAATAGACATTTAGCCCAATCAGCACCAGAAAATCCATTTAAAACAATAGAATTAGATTTTAAATAACACACTCCTTTTTTAGGACTAATTTTAATGTATATTAACAACCTTAAATCATTTCTCAAATATAACCGTCTAGGATTGTGCATAAACTGACTCAAGACTTGAACAAAATATGAAATATTAGGCCTTTGTTATAGTGAGATTAATCAATTTTACCAACCAGTTTCTAAAATTCATTAATATTTTCTAGAAGGCTATCACTACTTTGATCACGATCGTCAACAAGATTAACCTCAAGAAGATTATTAACTATTTTGCATCCCATCATTCCAAATTCATTTAATAATTCCAAACAATAGTTCCTTTGTGAGAGATAAACAACATTTGGAACATCAATAACTTCTATACCTAAAAAAATAAGTTAACTTACCCAAATCTTTAATAAAAAACTGAGGTTTAAGAAAATATTTAACTTTAGTTATTTCAGTTTCATTTTCTCCTGTTAGGATTATATCATATACATAAACCAACAAAACAACAGAGAGTTACCTATAGATTTTACAAACACAGAATAATCATTTTAGACTTTGAGTGAAACCAAAACTAAACAAAGAGACACATAACTTTTCATTCCCCTTGTGTGGAGCTTTCTATGAACCATATAAGGATTTTAAAAGTTTACAAACTCGGGTATCACCCTTACTATGATAACCTTGAGCTAATACCATGTATACATCCTCCTCAAGATCACCATATAAAAAAGCATTATTAATGTCAAACTGCTGTAAATTCCAATTCTGATTAACATCATTAGTAATTATAATCCCAATGATGACAATTTTAGCTATAGGGTAAAATGTTTTCTCATAGTCAACACCTTCGCTTTGATTGTAACCTTTCACAACTAAATGAACTTTATACCATCTACTTCACCGTTTGCTTTATGTTTTATTTTGTAAGTCCAACGACATCCAATGGGTTTTCTATCTTTAGGTATCTCAACTATTTCCCAAGTTCTATTTCTATACAGGGCTTCCATTTCAAGATTCATGGCTTTAACCCATTTGGGATTTAGAGAAACCTCAAAGTAACATTATGGTTTAATAGTCTTATTATGATTAGGTACAAAACACTTAGTTTCATTAGGTAAGTGAGAATAGTTAACAGTTTTTTCAATTCTATATTTGTATTTACCTTTAACAGCATAATCATCAAATCCCCTAGGAACACAAGACTCCATGTTAGAACGAGTATGACTTATTGAAGAAGAATCTAGAGGTATAAAATTCTCTTGACTACTTTCCTCAGTCGTGTCAGGACAACCAGGACCAGACCCATTAGTTTGAGGCACATGTGACTATCCAGGACAAAAAGTAGTATATGTTTGAATATATATGTTCTATTATGAACTTGGACATAACTAGTACATTGCAACTGATGGCCGATTCTCTAGTTATCTAGATTTAGGTCATCATTAGATAACTCACACACTACTGGCATCATTGGAAAAAGGTTCCACATACGATGACTTATCAGGGGTGTTGTCAAAGTAGAGATTGTCTATTTTAAGGCAAAAGCAGATTCATAGAACTTTAGATCCTAGGAAACAAAGAAAGGACGACAATCAAGACTCAAAAGTTTATAACCTTTTTATCTAAAGAATACCATAGAAAAATACACTTTTTAGTTCTAGATGAAAGCTTATCAGAATTTTTATGTTTACTTGAAAAACATAAACAACCAAAAACATGAAGATTATCAAAACTTTGAGTCTTTTATAGATTAATTCGTATGGAGTAACCCCTTTTAAAACATATGAAGGGTTCTATTTATCAAGAAAACAAAAGTTAAAATAGCATCACACCAATATTTTAAAGACAAACAAGATTCAAAATATAAGAGACCTTGCAACATTGGGAATATCCATGTGTTTTCTCACAACGACACCATTTTTTATGGAGTGTTAACACAAGAAGTTTGATGTAAAATTCCCTTATTCTGATTTGAAGTTTTCATAAAAATATTAAAAAATTTAGTCCCATTATCTGACCTAATGTACATAATATTAGTTTCAACATGATTCTTTAACATACTACCTGAATATATGTTCTCAAGATAATAGAGCCCACTAGATAAATTACCAGTTTCCATCGTCCCCTTTGACTGTAAATCCTGAATATAGCAGTTGTGTTCATTAAATACTACATTACATTCACTATCTTTACGAATTTTATGAAAAGATAGAAGATTTATATTAAAATTTGGGAAGACAAAAACATCAAACAATGTAAGAGAGTTTGATAACTGCAATTTTCTAATTTTGTTTTATTAATTAGATGAACTATATGGGTGACTGGACCTTAGATTCAATATAAAAACATCAAAAAAAAAATCATGAAGTAGTGATTCAGAGGCTATCATATGTTGATTGGCTCCCAAATCAACCACCTGTTTTTTACATTTAGAACTAAAAAAAGAATTACATGAATTACCAACCATATTAGCACTGAAAGGTTCTTCATCTAACCCTTTCTTATCACTAAAGAGTTTAAGAAACTTGGAGTATTGTTCATTAGTGAGATAATGACATTCATAGTTATTAGTATGATCATTAGAATTAAATGACTAAGAGTTATTAGCAGAAGAAGAATTTGTATAGAAATTTTTATTTTGAATATTAGAGTCAGATCTTGGTTTATAATATTTTAGATAACCAATGATTTTAAAACAATTTTCTATTTAGTGACCTTTAAGACCATAATCTTTACATTTAGGAATCTTACTCTTTCCTTTTAATTTATTTTGATAAAAAATATTTAGACACAAATGTGGAAGAGTGAGATTTGTTATTACCGGAAGAGTTGGAGTGAGAACCATGTGTTTTATTACATTTTTCATGAGAAACTAAATAAAATGTTATTTAAACAGAAAGTAGAGGACCCATTGAAAAATATCACTTTTAACTTGATTGTATGAATAATCCAAACCACTTAATAATTACATTAGTTTCACTAGTTTTGCATGATTATTAAAATGGCAATTGCCTCACATGTACAATCTGTGAGGTTAGTCAAACCATCAAACTCTTTCCAATAAGAATCAAGCTTGTTAAAGTAATCAGATAAAGACAAGTGGCCCTAAGTAAGAGAACTAATTTTCTAATGTATATTAAAATCACGGATCCATCTCCTTATGATATGTTTTGAAACGTTCTTCCTAGATTTCCTGAGCACTCTCAAAACATGCATGATTTGCATATATGTATTCTGAAATTGACCCAAGAATTCAGGAAAAGGTAACAACATTAGCATATTCCCTTTTAGACTCTTTAATGTGATCATTAGTGGGTTTTAGAATAGTTATGTTAGTAAAGCCAACTATATTATGAGCTTTTAAGGCTCAAAGCATAGAACTGCACCAAACCCTATAAATAAAATTAAAGAAGCAGACCAAGATGGCTCCACAGTATGTTGGGAGCACAAGGTTAGTCGACAATATTCAAAAGATAAGTAACATATCAAATATAATAGATTAGGAATCAAAAGATCAAGAACTAAACAGATCAAATACCACAATAGATGCACATGAAACATATGTACAAAAAAATAGATGCACACAGAACAGATGAACATAAAATAGACCATAAAGAAAACGGATAGAGAATAGAAAGATCTCACAGTGATGCATGAAAATGATTTAAACAACATCTTAGTCTAGGCGTTTAGCCACAAAGACCAAGCACAAAGTCAAATTTTCTAGGTTCTTTTCCATATAAGATTTGATCGATGTTAATCTATTTCCTTACAAACTTAATCCAGTGACCTAGTGATTTTTCCACGTACAATCTTCTAGAGATGATTACAAGTTGGATGAAAGGCTCGTAGCACTAAAAAAATTTATACAAATTAGCAAGAACACGTAGTAACTTGGAACATGAAAAAAAATTGGATTCACTTTAAGAAGATCGATAGAAACGGAGAAACCCGAGAACATACAACATGTCTACGATCTACAAATTTCCCACAAAAATCATGAATCAACATAAACTAACAAAGAAAAGTACATGATAAAAAAAGAATAGACAGAGAACATCAACTTATGTTCAGATGAGATCCAAGTATGATTCAAACATAAATGAACACATAAATCAATCATAAGAATCGAATCGATGTAGCAACCATATTTTTTGATTCCATGACAAATTTATAACACGATTTCCCAACATTATCAGCTCAATTTCAAATCAAACCAGAACGCTTACATATACTTTTACAACCAAAAATCTCGCCACAAGATTCCTACACTAGTCTCTTACGTTTACACTAAGATATGAAACTATAATAAACAAATGAATATGAAACCCTAAAACATCTAACCCTAACGTGCAAGAATAGAGGAAAAAATATTAAGAGAGAATGAAAGAGTTAAATATCAATGACTGAACCTTACTTACCTTAATATGTTGTATAGTTGAATTATATATATATATATATATATATATGTATATATATATATATATATATATATATATATATATATATATATTGTTGGACATGGAAATGCTCTACAAATAATGAGTGATAGTTAGGTTATTTAATTATTCCCTTTATTGTATTGTTGGTATTTTTCTCTCTCCTATATAAAGAGAGAGTCGGTCATGTAATTGTAAGAGTGCACAATGTAGCTTTTCTAGACAGAGAGAAAGTGGTGGGATCTCTCCCACCAAGGGAGAGTTTTTCTCTCCCAACAATGTTCTTCATGTTTTATTATATACCTCTTTTCTAGTGATTATGGAATTTCTCATCATATGTTCTTCATTCATATTTTTATGTTCGTTAAATCTTGAGATATTATTTATTCCGCATCCACCGATCGTTCAAAATGGGTCTTACAATTGGTATCAGAGCCGTACCTTGAAGGTTAAAGCGACTATTTCAAGGGAACGACTCCCGTTCGGTGATTATATTGAAGATTTTTCAGATTTTGCAAGAATTTTCGAGCTCAAACCTAAAATTTTTATGATGAGTTTTCTATTTTTATGTGTTGATTCATGCTTAGAAGAATAAAAATTAGTTGCTGATGTTCGTTCAAAATTTCTGCTGGAAAATCATGTTCTTAAATGTTCTTATGTTGTTGTTGAAGAAAAGAAGAAGAAAAAGGCAGAAGAAGATTTTTCTGTTCTTAAAATTCGTTGAAGAATTTTCTCTAGGAAGCTCTTTTTCTTGGAAAGGAGACTCCAAATATCATGGGTCTTTTATTGAAGAAAGTAGAGAAAAGCACTTTGGTTTGAAGATTCTTTTTCCCAGCGATACCTGAGCTCATTTCAAAAGGTATGAACTCCTTGAAGGGTTTTAGTATACTACAACATCCTATGGTGCACATACAACCCTAAATACCTTGGATCTATGTTTTCACTAATTATACATGCAAAGATGTTTCCAAGGCATAAACCTATAACTAGCATGCATTTGACATAAAACATATAAAATACTAGTTAGGGTGACATACCTTTTATGTAGCTTGAAGTCTTGATGTATATGGCCTTAAGAGCTTAGACTCAACAATGTGGAAGCCTCAAATGAAGTCACAACACATCATGGACAAGGATGAAACTTGAGAGAGAATCTCCATGCACCAAAAACACCTCCAAGGACTCCAAGAACTTCAATTTGCGTTTTTAAGTAATAGACTATATATTTATATGTAGGATTTCAAGGGTCATGGATATAACCCAAATCCAAATCCATGGGTTTTAGGATCCATGATTCATGTGGCCCAACTCTTTATGTATCCATACATAAACTTGGTCCAACATGGATCATAAGCCCAACACATATAAATATAACTAATTACCATAATTAGTCCCCATAGATTTAATTAGTCTCTTTTTGATCACTACATTAATTCCAAATTAATTCTTGATCAATACTAATTAAAACATATGATTTCATATTAATATATTAGAACTTATAATATATTAATAAATCCTATATAACCTTCTCTCAAAAGTCGATCCTAACAAATTGTCCTGATGATATGCAACCCAAATGGACCATGCTACTCTCGGGTCGAGTACATACCAATAATAGTTCTGGGCTTAGACATCTAATCCAACAGTCTCCCACTTGGATAAGTCTAAAACTATTATTGCATATGAATCCAAGATCCTGACTAGCAATTATAGCTCTTAAAAGCTGCTGTCGAACTTTGAGCATAGGCTTAATCCAATACTCGAATCTCATTCCAGGAGCACTCATGAATATTGCAGCCATGTCTAGGCCACTTAGACAAACTACAGACCCATTCATGACAGTCTAGCCTCAATACCTACTTCCAAAGTATGATCGACTATGGACGGTTTAAATAACCAAGTTATTCGGGAAGTCAAAACATGCAAAGTGAAACACAAGAATAATACTAATCCTATATGGCTCTAAGCACCTTTGAGAGTAAATAAAACACCTTTTATTTAAACACCATATTGATTACACAATATTCATTATATAATGTTTCGATTTATCAACCTAATACTTGAATTAAAACAATAGTCATGCCATGCTCCAAGCATGCACACTATGTTTGTCCAAACAATAGTTATGCCATACTCCAAGTATGCACACTATGTTTGTCTATGATCATTTCTTTTTGAAATAGACCAATTGAACATGATTCCAATGATGCTTATTTCACAATCCCAAATCCTTATCATAAATTCAAGAATACCAAATTCTTGCCATTTACCAAAATCTGTTAGATTCTAAACGTGTATGCATTGAACCTCTTGTAATGACTATGCACAAAAGTCACAAAGACTTGGCAACAGACATTACAAAGTATTCCAATGGAGAGCAATTCCATGGAAATGAAGTCTCACATTCAAAGTACATTCCTTTGAACATCCTTCTTGCATTAAGTTTTCTAATCTACACAGATTTAAAGAATAATTTCCACTTATGGAAACATTTCCATATTCCTATTTTGATTATCACTTCTAAACAAAAGTTGTCTCTTTTCATAATATGTCAATATGGTCCTTCCAAAATTTACACTATACTTCCAACTGTCCATGAGCAACCAATCTTTCGTAAACATCAAATTGTCCTCGACAATTGCTTAATCATTTTAGTCATATTCAATTCTAGACCTTTTTCCCTCTTAATCATTTTAGTCCTATCCAATTCTATACCCGAAGCATATGGGACACGATTAATGATGTCTCACAGAAAGACATGAACCTAGATCAGTCTTTTGCTACAATATTTTTTATTTGCCATGTTTTCATAATTTGACTATGAAGAGGGATGCCATAATCATAATCGAATTTTGAGAACGCAATATATATAGAATTTCCTTATGTTGAACCATTCCCACATAAAATTCATATATATATATATATATATATATATATATATATATATATATATATATATATCCTTGACTAAAGATGATTAAACTCTCAATTCAGGCTTTTAGAATTGAAATGAAGTATAATTTCCTCTCCCTTAATTATAGTAAAAAACTTTTTCCCAATTGAAACTTTTTTTTCTATAATTAACATTGCTAACTTGCAACACTTATCATAGTTGAGTATGCTCCCACTAGCATAATAATTACTAGCATAACAATTATGCTCCCACTAGCTTTGACATGTATCCAGAAATCAGATGGACTTCTAGAAATCAATACTTTATTGACTTTCTTATCAAAGTTCATGTTCTGATACGAGATGCTTTGATAAAACTTTATCAAAATCATACAGCTTTTCATTGATAGCTCACATGTGTGTTTAAACAATTTTTAGAACTATGAAAAGGGATGCCGTAATCATAGTCTCAATTGTTTAGACCTTTGTTATTTCTCACAAGTCTATGTTAGTGTGTCGGTTAACCACACACGCTCCACTAACACCTTTGAGAATGAAAATATCACAATTGCTATCTACTTAAAATCTATTTAGTGAAAACGTTTCCTCATCATCATTTTCATAAATTGGAGGGAAACCTTATGACACTTAGATTTTATGGTGTATGTGTTCCTATCCATGTGAATTTGTCAAAACCATAATCACAAGACAAGGTTGTTGGATAAGGTGTCTAAGTCCATAACTATTTCTGGTATGTACTTGAACCAGTTTGGCATGGTCCATTTGGGTTGCATGGCATCATGCATTTGGATAGACTAAATTGAGAGAAATAACACTTATGGTTTATTAATATATTATAAATTATAATATATTAATAATATTATTTTAGTATTGATCAATAATTAATTTAGAATTAGTTAAGTGATCAAAAAAGGTGACTAATTAAATATATGGGTTGATTGTGTAAATCATCCATATTTGTATAGTGGGCTAAATGCTCCATGGATTATCAAGTTGGGCTAAGACCCATAGGATGCTCCATGTAAGTGTAAACCCATGGATCATGGAAATGAAGAGTCATGTCATGCTAGGGTTTATGTGTTGTAACCCTAATTGTAACACACTATATAAGCAACATAAAGCTCACCAAAATTGGCCACTAGAAAGAATAGAGAGGGCAAGCCAATTTTAGAAGTGTTCTACATTACTCTCAAGTCATTCCAATAGAATTTGGTGTTGTGTGAGACATTTGAGGCATCACACTTGGGGTACTAGGCTCACAAGGTTTTTAAGGAATCCAAACTACTACAAGGTATGTTTTCTAGCTTACTTTTATGTTTAAAAGTTCCCCATGTATGCTAGATAAGATTATGAACCTTGGAAAATCAATTTTGCATGTATCTTAGTCAAACATAGATCCAAGGTTTCTAGGGTTACATGAACACCTTAGGAGTGTTAGAATGTTCAAAACCCTATAGTGGTATCAGAGCCTAGACTTGTTTGTTTGATACTTGATGCAAAATAGCTGAAGAAGCCGAAATTCTTGTTATCTGCACAGGGGACTCGCCGAGTCAACGGGGGTACTCGACAAGTCCAAGCGTATCTTCAACCAACTTGGCGAGTCAGTTCTTGCACTCGACGAGTTGCCCAAGCAGAGTGCAGATTTTCGATTTTCGCTGCTAGAAATGGACTAGAAACATTACCCTAAACTGTTTTGGTGTTTTAAAACTTGTTTTAGATGGCGTAATGGTTGTTCTAATTCATTTACAATGGCTAATATCAAAATTCCATGTTTATATGTGTTCATATGTTCTTGAAATTTTGATATGAATATTCAAGTTCTTATGAGTTCTTGCAAGATCATAGGAATTATGTGCTATTGATTGGTAGTTAATTCATGATCATGATGTGTTTTAATGAATTCCATAACTTGTGCTCAAGTTATGGATAATCAAAAGTCACTTTGTAATAAATCCATTAAAAGAACACATAAGTTACAAAAAATGAAGAGTCTTCGTTTTTAATAAACAATATGTCATAAGTTATGAATTGAAAAGTTTTGTAAATTTACAAAACTTGCCCTCAAGTTTTGGAACATGTAAGGTCATCTAGTAAAGTTTAGTTCCAACCCCTAGAATTTTAAAAGTTAAAATTCAACCCTTATACTCTGTAATATTATAAGTTAATAATATATATATATATATATATATATATATATATATATATATATATATATATATATATATATATATATATATATATATATAAGATCAATTAGTTTTATCATTAGTATGCCTCATTCATGAAGCCGGTCTATAAGGGGGGTATAAGGTTGTTGCCTATAAAATGGCAACTTAATGGGTGTCCACTCTCACCCACTGCTTCCTTGAATGGTGGAGGGTCGTTAGCCAAACGGGGAGGACAATGACTTAAAAATTCTCATTAAAAGTATAGTGATTATTATAAAGTAACTAAATGTTTTTATAAATTCTCAATCTTAGTTACTTTAGGAAAATGTGAATAAGGTGCTAACCCATGAAATTACACTTTGCACTATGATTGAGTCGTTAGTGGAGCGTGTGTGGTTAACCTGATGGGTTTTGAGCATTCTAACACTTCCTAAGTGTACATGCAACCCTAATAACCTTGGATCTATGTTTGTCTAATTATCATGCAAAGTTGAATTCCAAGGTTATATTTTTATCTAGCATACATTGGGAACAATTTCTAACTTGAATGAAAGATAGAATAACTTACCTTGTTGTTGCTTATGTTCCTTGAAACCTTGTGAGCCTAGCACCCCAAGTGTGATGCCTCAAATGCTTCACACAACACCAAATGCTCTTGGAAAAACTTTTGAGAGAATACACACTTCTTGAAATCGGCCTAGCCCTCTAGTTTCTTATGTGTAGCCGATTTTGGTGGAGAATGGGATCCTTATATAGTGTTGACACATCTAGGGTTACACCATGTAAACCCTAATGTGTCATGACTCTTCATTTCCATGACGCATGGGTTTGTAACTCCCATGGAGCATCCATGGAGCATCCTATGGGTAGAACCCAACTTGATAATCCATGGAGCCTCTTAGCCCACTATACAAGATATGAATGATTTACATAATCAACCCATATATTTAATTAGTTATCTTTTGATCACTTAATTAATTCCAAATTAATTCTTTGATCAAACTAATCAAATAATATTATTAATATATTAGAACTTATAATATATTAATAATATCCAAGTGTTATTCCTCTCATTTAGTCTATCCAATTGCATGGTGGCATGCAACCCAAATGGACCATGCCGGGTCGTGTCAAGTACTAACCATAAATAGTTATGGACTTAGACACCTTATCCAACAGTCTCCCACTTGGATAAGTCTAATAACTATAACTCCAGTACTTCAGGAACTGACCGACAATCGTAGCTCTTTCAAGGTCTCTCGGAACTGAGAAGATGTTGATACACCATTTAAGATAAGTGATCATATAATCCTCTGTTCTAGATATCAGCCGGACAAATACATGGAACAATGTCTTACTTATTGTGCAGCAGTTTGTTTCCCGATTTCCGATTTGTTTGACAAAGAACTTAATTGAACACATCAACTTAGTTCTGACCGGGCCCGATACATAGGTCAAAACAAAATCATCGAGGGGCCCAGATATCAGCTTCTAATCCAAGAAGGAACAGATAAACTTCGACTCATATGTTTGTTCTACCACTCATTGAATTATACAGAAAAGCACGTTTTATAACATTGAGTTACCAATGCGTTTTCGTACAATCAATGCATAACCAACTTGTAAGTAACAAATCATATCTCTAGGTTTGAAGACGTATATGATATTACCGTCTCACGATCACTCGAGATAAATTCCATGAAGTGATTCCAGTGAGCGTGGGTTGAGTCCAATGCTCAGAACTTATGAGCACTCATGATTGTTGTAGCCTTGTCCAACACCTTACACCTCGGCAACCAATCATGACAGTCTTGATTCATTCCTACTTCTGACATATGACCGACTGTGGAGGTTTGAATAATATGTTATACCAAACAAAATTATTCTGGAAGTCAAAACATGCAAAAGAAATATAGTAAACGATCGACAAGAGATAGCAACACTTTACTCATAAATAAAACACCTTTTATTCATCATCTAATGTCAATTACACTTTACAAATTTCTAGGTTATCTAACTACTAAATCTAATATCATTCTTCAGCCCTATGCTCCGAGCATGCTGGAGATGCTTAACCCGAGTCAGTCCCTTCGTGAGGGGATCTGTTGGGTTCTCATCCGATGATACCCTCTTTGCCACGAGGAGTCCTTCTTCTATTCGATGTCTGATAAAATGGTATTTTCTGTCGATGTGTCTGGATCTCCCGTGATCCCTTGGTTCCTTGGCTAAGGCAACAACACTTTCACTATCACAGAAAATTTCCATTGGCTCTTTAATAGCTGGTACAACTCCAAGGTCTCCAATGAAGTTCTTTAGCCATATCGCCTCCTTTGCCGCCTCGCTAGCTACAATATACTCTGATTCACAAGTTGACCCAGTCCTTAGTCCTCCGTAGGTACTTGAGGATATTCTTTACCGCAGTCCAGTGTGCCTTGCCAGGGTTCGCCTAATACCTGCTAACCATGCTCAGGGCAAAGGCTACATCAGGTCGAGTACATGTAACAACCCAAAATTTCCATTCTAAACAAACCATTTCAATCCAATAGAAGTTAGAACGGTTACAATAAAAACTCAGATTTCTAGTATAAGTTTGGCAGTTTTCAGGATTTTTACACTTAAGGAAATATTAGGAGAGTGGATGCACTAGGGTTTTGTGCAACACTATTATTCCAAGACTCTAGGACATTAGAGTTCGTTCCAGGAATAAAAATATTTTTCTACCAAAAATATTTCAGGACTATAAATAGATTTCTGAACTAAATTCATTCATTATTCACAATTCCAACTAGAGAAAAGCCGTTTTCTCTCTCACGGATCTTCGGTTTTTCATCCCAAATCGTGAGTACACTTCTCTAGTTGTGTTATAATGCTTGTTTTATGCTTATTAACATAGATTATATGTCAAATATATGAGATCCGGGAGTTTACCGCCCAAGAACGTTCTTGGGGAGTAAACTCCAAAATGAAGCTTAATGGCCATCTAGTCCCATTTCCTTGTTAGGTATCTAGCTTAGGATAATATGTATGAACATTTGAGACTAGAAATCAATTAAGAACAACTAGCTTTAGGAGTTTACGGCCCAAGAGTTTCTTGGACCGTAAACACCAATTTCAAGGGCTTAAATGTGCCCTAATCACCCCAAAGGCTTAGGTTTTATTATAGACATGTACCCTAAAGTGATTAGAACCTAGAAAACACATGGAAACACAAGTGTTGAAGAGTTTACGACCAAGAGTAGTTCTTGGGCCGTAAACTCCTATAAAGGGGTCAAAGGACACCCTAACTCCTTCCTTAAGCCAAGAGACCAATTTGGGCATGTACCTAAATGAGTTTTGGACTAGCTAAAACACTTAGAACACCAAGAGTGAGGGAGTTTACAGCCCAAAAGGTTCTATGGCCGTAAACTCCATAAAATGGTGCCAAATGGTGCCATAAACTCTTCTAAAGCCAAGTACCAAAGCCTATATTTGTTCCTAGTTATTATAGAGACTTGATAGCACCATAAAAACCCTCCCAAGGGAGTTTACGGCCATAAACTCCAAGGGAATATGGTCTATGGGCCGTAAACTCCCCAAAGGAGTTCATATGGTACCCAAACACTTGTTATAGCCTTGAAACAATTCACCACTAGAGTTGTAATAATTCTAAGCTCCATTTAGACACTTGGTTGAGAGTTTACGGCCAGGAGTTTACTCCCCTGGGCCGTAAACTCCAAAGAATATGGTCATTAGACCTTAAACTCCCATTAGGGGCATTGCACTCCTTTGTTGCAACCCATTAGCCTCCTAGCACTTAACCAAAAGTGTTTTCCTCGCGTTTAAATGTTTATACTTGTATAATTAGTGTTTTAATCACTAATTATTTATATACATATGCTTTCATATGAAATTAGGATCATTGTGTGTGTCTAAGTCTTCACTTGACACCAAGCACTTGTCCGATCCTTCCGTACGATAACAGTCCGTTCAACTCCAGTCACTTACTGCAGGTGAGTTCATACCCCTTAACTAATGTTTTAAACTATTTTTAAATGTTTTATGGGGGGGATACAAGTAGAATCATGCTACTTCTTATATCAATCACATGTGATTTATAAGTAGAATTATGCTAGTTTTTCCATCAATCACATGTGATTAATATACAACATTTAAATGATTTGGCTACTCATTAGCCGTTTTACCAAACAGTTTCCTTCAAATTATTTTTATAAACATTTTATATGTTTTAAACTCCTTATTACACTGTACATCTTACTCTGTACATTACCTTTCAAACTTATTTTCAACTGTGTTTCAAACAAATGTTTCCTTATACTTAAACTGTTTTATCAAACTTATACCTTCAAATTGTTTTATAGATTGACACCAATTCGATCTTTTCTTAAAATAATATCTATGTTCAAATGTTTTACAAAACTTATTTATGCTTTTATATTATAAATTGCATGCCTCTATATGTATAGTTATATAAGAAATGTTTAAAAGACTTAGGAAGGCTATCCACCCTATTTCCTTTTCGCGCTTGAGATGCGGTCTGGTGGGATGTCGGGTACTCGTCCGAAGGTCGTTTAAATATTAGTTATACATCATGTATACATGTATATTCATAAAAGTTCCTTCCAGTTCATCCCATGCCCTTGGGTAGCAAGGGTACACATCCACGTCCATACGTACCAGTTAGATTACTAGTAAGCTACCATATGGGTAGTTTAGGAAGATACTAGAACTATTACTAGAACACGATATCATACAATGAGTCAGTTGATTCATGAGTCAATACTTTCTAGAACATTACAGTACATTACATTACTAAACTTGCTAGGTAGAGAGCACGTACATTACAGCTAGAACAGTTCATTACATTACTATACTTGCTAGGTAGAGAGCACATACATTACAGTACAAAAGAATTTCGATTGTTGGGCAACACAAGTGGGCTTAGAGACATATGGTCAAAATTGGGAAGATATAGCCTGATCACCTATATTATCTGAGGGTTGACTAGCATGTGCCTAAGTTTAAGTGTGTGGTTGCAACAATGCTAAAATCTTACCAACCCTACCACAATGAGAACAATAGAACATAACATTAAAATTAAAATACTATAGGAGTATTTGGTGTTACTATAAGTACTTTATACTTGAGAACTAAAACGGGATCTTCATTACTAAGTTGATAGTTGCTAAGTGGATACACTAAGGCTATATGTAATTAGGATGTTATAGACTTAGAATCTGTGATAATTTTGCCATACCCCTATTCTGTGTGAATTTGGAACTAAGGTCACTTATTCAAAGGTCTATCCTGTTTAGATTACACATAGCTGGTATGCACTTCACAAATAGCGATGTAACCGATGAAGGTTTTCTAAATAATTATCTAGATAGTTCGTCTAATAATTATTCTCTTACCCTAAATTCTCGCATTGAAAACATAGCTGGACTCCATCCCCTCGGCAACCAATATCTTCCGAATGAAGTCATAGCTGGTTGGTTTGGAGAAGAACCAGAGAATGATCATCCTAACCCTTTGACTGATCACCATGATGAAGACCTTTCGTACGATGCTAACTCCGAACCAAAGGTTGAGAACCTACCCCGAGCAACTCCCTTTCCAATTCCTAACCCTCGTCCGGCTTTTCATGGCCCGACCCTGAGTAAGTAGAATGCTTGGAAACATGGAGCCAAGGACAAGATAAGTCTATGTCATTTGATGGCGACCGAAACTTTTGCGACTTGAACAATGGGGGGCTCAGCAGTTAGATTCTTGCCAATCTTGGTCCGCAGGGTGACCCGAAATGAGATTCAAGGCAGGACAGCCCTACATCAGATTACAGAAGTAGTCGCCTATGCTAGAATGCATACCCTCCACACCATTCGTCTAGAAGATGCTCGCGAGAGATCAGAGAGAAACCATGAAACCCTGCTGCAAGCACTAGCTGAATCACGAGCCGAAGTCATCAAACTTCGAGTACGCCATAGGGTGTACAGCAGACACCTACTTGACGTGGAACGTCAACGGGCTGAACTGAGAGTTCACCAGAAAGATGACCGTCGCCAGTAGTAGACTCTTTACTTTATTTCCCTTATAAAAAGGAATCGTGTTTTTCTGTCTATGCCTGATGTGGCATTTTCTATGAAATTATCTTGTACCGTAAGTACTTTAGTTAGGTCCTTATGCTGTCAGGAACTATCTTCTGTGGATATGATGTAAGACCTTTACAAGGTCATTTTTCCAGAATCTTTACATCGTGAATATCAAAGATATTGACAGCCGGCTAACTTTTGTGTCATTTCCTTCATTCAAGTACTCTTATCATACTCTCATTGGAGTCTATCTGAAACCTGCTTTAGTCAAGTCATTGGACTATAGCAAGTTAGATCTGGAGACATTTCCAAGTCTCTTTCAGTGGTTGGATCTTGTTATTCACCAACCCACGATACCTCGGCTTGAACAAAAAACGTCTTGAGACGATTCTACGAACTTACTTCCACCCGTTACTAGGACTGCATCATAGGGATGCAGGGCAACCCTTCATAAACACACTTCTACTCATTACTAGGACTGCATCATAGGGATGTAGGTCAAACCTTCGCGAACATACTTCCATTCCGTACTAGGACTGCATCATAGGGATGTAGGTCAAACTTTCGAGAACATACTCTTACTCTTTTCAAGAACAATCTAAGTACATCAGGGTCAACCAGAATCGCTCACAAAATCCTTCTCTTTCGTGTTACAGAATCATGTCATCATCAGGAAGCAATCAGTCGAACAGGGAAACCTCCGCTTTTCCTATGGACGCCGCTACCTTTCAAACAGCAGTTACAGTTGCAGTGGTGGCTGCCGTAACCGCGGTGCTTGCGCACCGTAGCGCTAACAGCACAGTCAATGCTGCTGATGGGAATGAAGTTTCCAATCGTGGTATCCATCCAGGAGGTCGCCAAACAGTAACAGTCACAGGCTTGCAAAGCCGAAAAGCCGAGAACAAGAAACGAAAGCGTCAAGCCCGAAAGGAACGCAAGAGATCCCAAAAGCTGGCTATACAACAGCAGCAAGTGGAAACCCTTGCCATTCCCGTACCGAGCAGGCCATACGAGGGAAAACTCCCGAAGTGTGATAGGTGTAGTTTCCATCATCATGGGGCTTGCCATGAGATGCAGTGTTGCAATTGCCTAAACATAGGGCTCCATGCTCGTAACTGTGGAGCACCGGCGCGACCCATCACTCAAGTCCCTTTCATCGGGACTGACCCTACCCACAAGATTAGTTATAACGCTGAACGATTTAAGAAGCAGTTTTCAAAGTGGAGTAACGAGGATGGCACTCATGTCCACATAACATTGGCAAAACACCGCAATCCCGTCACCAAGGCTAGTACTAGCCATTCATGCCACCAATGCGGTGAAATTGGGCACTTCAAGAAAGATTTCCCGATAACAAAGAACTCGGGTGCTGATGGTAAGATCCTCAGGATCACAGCTGCAGGAGAGCCTACTCTGGAACCACGTTAAATGTAATTTAGGCATTTTGTTGTAACAGACTTATAAACTATCCAGAACTAGTGCAACTAGAGTCTTACCTTTTGCGAGATCCTGTCTATATAGGGATTCTCGTGCTGCGTATACTTGTCTTTTGTAGTATATCTTATTCGCAGCAATAGTCTTGTGGTAAATCTAAAGTACTGTAACTCTGTTCATGGTTGCACGGTTGTGTTTTGTCTGTAAACGTCTTATGTTCAAATCTAATGTCTTTAAGTTTCAGTATGATTTCGACATTATGATACGAATCGATTCAGTTTGATACTCACGAAAACAGCTTCATATGTACATCTCTTTCTTCTAGATCACTTTTCCAGCGAAGCCGTCATATCAGAACACCGAAGTACTCATGCCTGGAGTACCTCTTAGTTATTTTCTTTCCGAAGAAATCCCCGAAGTACTCATGCCAGGAGTACCTCTTAGTTATTTTCTTTCCGAAGAAATCCCCGAAGTACCACTCGTGCAGTACGTCAAGTTCAAATCCAAGGATTCATGCGATTGATCTATCACTGAGGAAGGTATACGTAAGAGTTATATATAATCAAGCTTCTACAGGTTTAGAATTGATGATTCCACTTTAACTTCTTTTTTTCCTGATGGGATGTGAGCTTAAAGAAGAATCAGTTATTCGACTACCTTTTCAACCTTAATTATATGCGACTCGTATACCCGAAATTGTGATTGTGAAACCATGTATGAATTCTAATATGAACTTCAGGACGGAGAACTGCTTAAGCCTACGAGTAATCACATCATCATGTGAACAAACTTAGAACCCAGTAAGACTCCCGTAAACAGACCACCCTATAGTTTAAACACCCACGGAGATACCAAAACAATACAAACAACTTAGCGAACTACACAGTAATAGAATTAGAAGACTAGGTTTCTCACCCTAGAGAACCCCGATCATATTCTCCCAGAGATCGACAGATTGCATCGTATGTGCCTTGGATATCAAGGACTCCGTCAAGATTTTCATAGAAATCGTTATCTCTGCCTCGCATAGATGAAATGGTTGAGCAAACGCAAGGAAAGAATTACTTCCAGGAATGGACCTGAGATCCGAATATCACCAGTCCGAGTGTTAGGGAAAGATGTCCGGAAGACTATCTCCTGAACTCGATGCGGACACTTCGAGTCCGTAGTGAAACCCTTCGGATAGGACCAATACGCCCATAGTTTTCATGAGCTAAACGAATAGGGTACGTCTTTCTTACTTAGATCAGTTCGTCATTTCTCCATGAAATGACTTACTTATCTACCCTCGTAGTAAGAAGAAAACCCATGGAAACATTTCCTACAGAGGAACTTTAGCGAAGTTCTCTAGACACGAGTTTTGAAATTAAAGAGTCAAATTTCTATGACACACTGTTAGTAATGTGAGAAATTATGAGCACTCTTTCAATTTGTCAAAACCGCTGAGCATTTATCGACACCAGAGACGCCGGCAGTCTTTCATCAAATTCTAGGTCCTACCGACCTACCGCCTTAGTTCATTCAGAACTCCTCGCAAATTACAGAAACCCGTATGACTTTGACCCAACAAGGGGTGGCCATTGACTGGGAAGTTAAGCAAGAAGAGGAACCTTTGGAATTCCAAGTGAGTGACCAAGCTCTTTAGGTTAACTCACTCTGGGAATGGCTTAATACGCTTCGTATCACGTGGAAAGCTAAATCCAATATAGTTAGGACCTCCGAGATTCTCATCAGAATCGGTCCTGTGCCTCGCACAAACTAGACCTACTCCGCGAACTCAGTAACGTACATTCTACTCTTCGCATCTCGATCGTGAAACCATGCCTTTCCGTTAGGACTCTAGTAAGTCCACTCGTTGAGATCCTTGCCCTCGTATTAGAACCGTAGTGACCCTCAACCGAGAGGTCAAGCGGACGAAGCAACGCCGTCACCAGTTAGTGAAGGTTAGTTGGAATGCCAACCGAGAACCCGATTTCATTAGGTGCGCTAGAACAAATCGATTAGGAATTTTCCTCCTCATGACTCGATCATTCGTGCATACTTCCTTGCCTAAATTCTAATTTCGGGACGAAATTCCCTTCAACAGGGGGATGATGTGACAACCCGAAATTTCCATTCTGAACAAACCATTTCAATCCAATAGAAGTTAGAATGGTTACAGTAAAAACTCAGATTTCGAGTATAAGTTTGGCAGTTTTCAGGATTTTTACACTTCAGGAAATATTAGGAGAGTGGATGCACTAGGGTTTTGTGCAACACTGTTATTCCAAGACTCTAGGACATTAGAGTTCGTTCCAGGAATAAAAATATTTTTCTGCCAAAAATATTTCAGGACTATAAATAGATTTCTGAACTAATTCATTCATTATTCACAATTCCAACTAGAGAAAAGCCGTTTTCTCTCTCACGGATCTTCGGGTTTTCATCCCAAATCGTGAGTACACTTCTCTAGTTGTGTTATAATGCTTGTTTTATGCTTATTAACATAGATTATATGTCAAATATATGAGATCCGGGAGTTTACCGCCCAAGAACGTTCTTGGGGAGTAAACTCCAAAATGAAGCTTAATGGCCATCTAGTCCCATTTCCTTGTTAGGTATCTAGCTTAGGATAATATGTATGAACATTTGAGACTAGAAATCAATTAAGAATAACTAGCTTTAGGAGTTTACGGCCCAAGAGTTTCTTGGACCGTAAACACCAATTTCAAGGGCTTAAATGTGCCCTAATCACCCCAAAGGCTTAGGTTTTATTATAGACATCTACCCTAAAGTGATTAGAACCTAGAAAACACATGGAAACACAAGTGTTGAAGAGTTTACGACCAAGAGTAGTTCTTGGGCCGTAAACTCCTATAAAGGGGTCAAAGGACACCTTAACTCCTTCCTTAAGCCAAGAGACCAATTTGGGCATGTACCTAAATGAGTTTTGGACTAGCTAAAACACTTAGAACACCAAGAGTGAGGGAATTTACGGCCCAAATGTTTCCTTATACTTAAACTGTTTTATCAAACTTATGCCTTCAAATTGTTTTATAGATTGACATCAAGTCGATCTTTTCTTAAAATAATATTTATGTTCAAATGTTTTACAAAACTTATTTATTCTTTTATATTATAAATTGCATGCCTCTATATGTATAGTTATATAAGAAATGTTTAAAAGACTTAGGAAGGCTATCCACCCTATTTCCTTTTCGCGCTTGAGATGCGGTCTGGTGGGATATCGGGTACTCGTCCGAAGGTCGTTTAAATATTAGTTATATATCATGTGTACATGTATAGTCATAAAAGGTCCTTCCAGTTCATCCCATGCCCTTGGGTAGCAAGGGTACACATCCACGTCCATACGTACCAGTTAGATTACTAGTAAGCTACCATATGGGTAGTTTAGGAAGATACTAGAACTATTACTAGAACACGATATCGTACAATGAGTCAGTTCATTCATGAGTCAATACGTTCTAGAACATTACAGTACATTACATTACTATACTTGCTAGGTAGAGAGCACGTACATTACAGCTAGAACAGTTCATTACATTACTATACTTGCTAGGTAGAGAGCACGTACATTACAGCTAGAACAGTTCATTACATTACTATACTTGCTAGGTAGAGAGCATGTACATTACAGCTAGAACAGTTCATTGCATTACATATAGAAGAATATGTTAATTATTGTGATTTAAATCGGAGGATGACTTAAATGTCATGACTCGAGTTGTAGCCAGAATTCTCTTGGAGGGAGAGCGTGAGTTTGCGTATAGATCTATACTGGATTGACAATCCTACACCTTGCTGCTAGCTACAGCCGGACCTGCAGGTCTGCGGGTGCCAAACGTCATTCCGTTATTACGACCATTCATTATATCGTTGTTACTAGTCGATAGTATGGTGCAATTTATCACATAATCCCTTAATATAAATCCGGTTTAAGGTAGTTAGTACGACAGTAGTTCTTATAGCACTACACCATAGTACTATTTCTTTTTCCCATTACATTCACTTCATGAACATTCACACGATGCATGGAAATGTAGAAACTATATTTTTGGATAATGATAGTTATACTTGGGAAAATACATACTCTTACAAGAGACACACATTCAGAGCAGTTAGGTCTTGGTAGAAGACTACATTCAGAACAGTTAGGTCTTGGTAGAAGACACCTTCATATACTAGTAGGAATCATAGGGATTTCTAGGGTTTTTTTCAAAACACTTACAGTTCATATACACTTTCAATTCTTACAATACATATACTTACAAATTCTTACATACAGATACTTACTTACAAATTAAAACACTAAATACTTATGATCTCACCAGCTTCAAAGCTGATACTCGCTTTCAAAATTACTTGTATCCTCAGGTCATCATAGACAGGTACCGATGCAAGGAGAAAGGAAGATGGAGCTTGTTCAAGACTTATCTTTCATTTTGATTTATGCTTTAGTGTTTATCAAAATTTGACAGAACACATTTGTATAATAATTATATTGTTAATGCAATGGATGATGTTGTTGCTTGTTTACTACTTTACATTGTTGTTGATATTATACATGACGTCCTCCGCCCCAGAACGTTTCCGCCGTTCTTGGTTTTGGGGTGTGACAGTACACGTCATAGCATACATGATCGATCCTACAGCCGAAGCATAAGGTATCCGACTCATTTCTGCTATCTCAGCCTCAGTGCTAGGGCTTCGTGTCTTACTCAATCTGGCGTTACTCTGGATGGGTAACTCTCCTTTCTTGGAGTCCTGCATGCTGAATCTCTTCAGCACCTTATCCAAGTAGGTACTCTGACTAAGTCCAATTAGTCTTTTACTCCGATCTCTCAAGATCCTTATCCCTAGAATATAGGCAGCTTCTCCTAGGTTCTTCATAGAGAAACACTTCCAAAGCCAGGACTTAACTTCCTGCAGGGTTGGGATGTCATTTCCTATGAGTAGTATGTCATCCACATACAATACCAAAAAGCTAACTATACTCCCACTAGCCTTGACATACACGCAAGACTCATCTCCACTCCTAGAAAAGCCAAATTCCTTGACCTTTTCATCAAAGCAAAGATTCCATCTGCGAGGTGCTTGCTTCAATCCATAAATGGATTTCTCAAGCTTACACACTCTATTAGGGTACTCGTTGCTGACAAAACCCTCTGGCTGACTCATGTAAACATCTTCAGCCAACTTTCCATTAAGGAAAGCGGTTTTGACATCCATTTTCCATATTTCATAGTCATGAAATGCAGCTATGGCCAACAGAACCCGAATAGACTTAATCTTGGCTACTGGAGAAAAGGTCTCATCATAGTCCACTCCAGGAATTTGAGAGAAGCCCTTTGCAACCAGTCTAGCCTTATAAGTGTGTACTTTACCATCCATGTCGGTCTTCTTCTTGAAGACCCATTTGCACCCAACTTTCTTACGACCTGGTACATTTTCAACCAAGTTCCAAACTTGATTGTCATACATGGACTGTATTTCGCTGTACATTGCCTCTTTCCACTTGGCTGACTCAGGGCCTGCCATGGCTTCCGCGTAACTGTTAGGTTCATCCAGACCTATCAGTGTCTCATCACTGATAAGTGTATCTCTTTCTGCAGTAATATGGAATCCATAGTAATGCTCAGGAGCATTCCTAACCCTTGTGGAACGCCTCAGAGGTACAGACTTGTCAATTGGCTCAACAGGAGTTTCCTCCTCAAGTTGAGTGCTAGGGTTTGAAGTTCCTTCACCGCTTGACTCTTGAATTTCTTCAAGATCAGTTTTCCTCCCACTGTTTCCTTGGCTTATGAACTCTCTCTCTCTCTCTCTAAAGAAAGCCCACCTAGAAACAAAGACCACATTTTCACTAGGTCTGTAGAAGAGGTAACCAAAGGATTGATGTGGGTAGCCGATGAAAATACACCTCTCGCTTCAGGATTCGAGCTTATCATGAGTCTCGCGTCTCACGAAAGCCTCGCAACCCCAAATCTTGATGTGGTCTAGTTTGGGTACTTTACCAGTCCACATCTCGTGAGGAGTTTTGGCAACTTTCTTTGTAGGGACTAGATTAAGGATATGGGCGGCAGTCTCTATGGCATACCCCCAGAATGAGATTGGTAGCGAAGCTCGACTCATCATGGAACGAACCATATGCAACAAGGTTCGATTACGCCTCTCAGCCATACCATTCAACTGTGGTGTCCTGGGAGGTGTCAATTGTGAGACTATTTCACATTCCCTTAGATAGTCAAGGAACTCTGAACTAAGATACTCACCACCACGATCGGATCGAAGCATCTTAATGTTCCTGCCCAATTGATTCTCGACTTCCTGTTTAAATTTCTTAAACCTTTCGAAAGTCTCTGACTTATGCTTGATCAAGTAGACATATCCATATCTACTGTAATCATCAGTAAAAGTCAAATAATAACGATTAGCATCCCTTGTGGCACGTTTGAATGGTCCACACACATCCGTGTGTACAAGGTCCAACAAACCTTCACCCCTCTCACAAGAACCTGTGAAGGGTGACTTTGTCATTTTTCCAAGTAAGCATGATTCGCAACTATCATCCGACTTTAGGTCAAATGACTCCAAGACTCCATCCTTTTGGAGTTGGCCTATGCATTTCTTGCTTATATGTCCAAGACGACAATGCCATAATGATGCTTTATCCAAGTTATTATTATTAACAGAATCAATACACAATACATTATTTCCTAAGTTATCAACCATAGATACTGTTTCATACACACCATCACAAGGTAATGCTTTAAAATAAAGAACATTATTAAAGAAAGCATTAATCGAACCAACTTCATTATCAAACGAAAAGGTGAAACCTTGTTTATACAATGCATGAAAGGAAATAATATTTCTTGCCATTTTTGGCGAATAACAACACTTATTTAAATCTAAACTAAACCCACTACTTAGCGATAAAGTATAAACTCCAATCTTGGTGACAGGTAAAGCTTTCCTATTCCCCATGATTAAGTTTATTCTTCCTTGCTCCACATTCTCACTTCTTCTTAGTCCCTGCAAGTCACAACAAATATGAATACCACAACCGGTATCAAAGACCCAAGATTTAGAATGGGGTGAGTTATTAGAAATGATAGTGTAAATACCTGCATGGTTGGGTTTAACTTTCCCATCCTTCACATCTTGCTGGTATTTTGGGCAGTTCCGCTTCCAATGTGATTTTTCATGGCAATAGAAGCATTCAGCCTCTTTTGGGTCAGAAGGAGTGACGGAACCTTTCTTGGTTCCACTTGAAGAAGAGCCATCAAGGGTCCGAGCCTTGGTACCCTTAGAAGAGCTCTTTCTCTTCTTCCCTCAACTTTTCCCGATTGCCAAAACCGGAGTAGAGTTTGGAGTAGGAGTGTTAACAACCAACTTCCCCTTAAGACCTGTTTCTGCAGTCTTGAGAAGTCCCTGAAGTTTGCTGAGTGTGACCTCTTCCTTATTCATGTGATATGTCATGTGGAATTGATCATAGCACCATGATATGTCATGAGGCGTACTAGCGGTAAGACGAATTTGTTCTTATACATATATATATATATATATATATATATATATATATATATAACTATTAAATCATAATAATATAAGTATAAGGGTTGAATTTTAACTTTTAAAATTCTAAGGGTTGGAACTAAAGTTCTTAACATGACTTTACTTGTTCCAAAACTTGAGGGCAAGTTTTGTAAACTTTCAAAACTTTTCATTTCTTGTAACTTATGAGTTTATTAGAGTAATAAAACTGAAGACTCTTCATTTTTCTAACTCTTGTGTTCTTTTAATGGTTTTAACTCAAGTGACTTTTGGTTTTCCATAACTTGAGGACAAGTTATGGACTCCATTAAAACACATTATGATCAAGAATTAAACTACCACATAGGTTACAAATAATTCCTATGATCATCTAAACATCATAAGATCAAGAACATGAATATGAACACTTTCATGAATCAAAATTACACTTAAAATTTTTAATTTTGATAACTAGTTGTTGTAAATGGATTAGCAAAGACATTACACCATCTAAAACAAGTTTTCAAGTACCAAAACAGTTTAGGGTGATGTTTCTAGTCCATTTCCAGCAACTAAAGTCGAAAATCTACACTCTGTGGCTCCTACTCGCCGAGTGCATGAACCTACTCGGCGAGTAGGTTGAAGATACAAGTGAACTCAGCGAGTCTCCCCATGGACTCGGCGAGTTCATCAGGCAGACAGCAAGTTTTTCGACTTTTTCAACTTTTAAGCACAAATAACAAACAAACAAGCCTAGGCTCTGATACCACTGATGGGTTTTGAGCATTCTAACACTTCCTAAGTGTACATGCAACCCTAATAACCTTGGATCTATGTTTTTCTAATTATCATGCAAAGTTGAATTCCAAGGTTATATTCCTATCTAGCATACATGGGGAACAATTTCTAACTTGAATGAAAGATAGAATAACTTACCTTGTTGTTGCTTATGTTCCTTGAAACCTTGTGAGCCTAGCACCCCAAGTGTGATGCCTCAAATGCTTCACACAACACCAAATGCTCTTGGAAAGACTTTTGAGAGAATACACACTTCTTGAAATCGGCCTAGCCCTCTAGTTTCTTATGTGTAGCCGATTTTTGTGGAGAATGGGATCCTTATATAGTGTTGACACATCTAGGGTTACACTATGTAAACCCTAATGTGTCATGACTCTTCATTTCCATGACCCATGGGTTTGTAACTCCCATGGAGCATCCATGGAGCATCCTATGGGTAGAACCCAACTTGATAATCCATGGAGCCTCTTAGCCCACTATACAAGATATGAATGATTTACATAATCAACCCATATATTTAATTAGTTATCTTTTGATCACTTAATTAATTCCAAATTAATATCAAACTAATCAAATAATATTATTAATATATTAGAACTTATAATATATTAATAATCTCCAAGTGTTATTCCTCTCATTTAGTCTATCCAATTGCATGGTGCCATGCAACCCAAATGGACCATGCCGGGTCGGGTCAAGTACTAACCAGAAATAGTTATGGACTTAGACACCTTATCCAACATAACCGACTCACTAACATGGACTTAACAAGGGAGGCAAAGGGTGACTTAACGTTTTTCATAGGTCGGTGGAGCACGTATGGCTAACCGGCACATCAATTGAGTGAAAAATGTTAAGGGTACCAAGTAATTTGCATGGTTACTTCACACCTTGTTTTGTGATCCTCGGCATCCCAGTCACAAAACATGAAGGGTACACTCAAGATTGAAACATGTTATTGAAAAGTTCAATGAGTCTCAAAAGAATCTAGGATTTTCTAAAGCCCAATTAAAAACCTAATAATTTATATTTCGTTTTTCATGGTGGAAATTGGTGAATTGTCATTCACCTACCTTTCAAATATGTTATAGATTAGATTACGACGTCATTCTTCTAAGTTATAATATATTGTGATTGGACCCTAGCCTTAATATTACATTTGGGTATTAAGGACTATCTTTATATCTAATCTAAACTTGTTTTCTACTTCAGATGTCATCCAACCATGCTGCTTCTGGCTCAAAGCCTACCGGCTCTTTCTCTCTCATGAACCTTTATAGTATAGTCATCTTTGATGGATTTGACTTTATGGATTGGATCAAGAACATCAGGATGGTCACTCGGTATGAGGACAAGGAATATGTCCTCGACAAGGAGCTTAAGGTACCCGAGCCGTCTGCTTCTCCTGAGGAGGTCACTGAATATGAGGCACATGAAAGAGATGCTACCAAAGTGGCATGCATCATGTTGGCCACTATGAAAACCGAGCTCCAAAAGTCCTATGAGGACTACTATCCTTTTTAGATGCACCAATATTTGATGGACCGCTACCATCAGAGTGCTCGTCAAGAGCGATATAAAATCATCTCCTCCTTGATAACAACCCGGATGAAGGATGGTGAACCTATCACGGGCCATATGCAGAAAATGCAAAGATATGTGGACCGTTTGCTGAAGCTAAATGTGAACTTCCCCGAGGAGTTAGCAACATATATCATTTTGCACTCCTTACCATCGTGTTATGATCAATTCTTCATGACATACCACATGAACAAGGAGGAAGTTACCCTCAGCAAGCTTCAAGGACTCCTAAAGACCGCTGAAACAAGTCTTAAAGGTAATTCGGTTGTTACCACTCCTACTCCTACTCCAAGCTCCGCCCCTGTCCAGGCAATCGGGAAAAGTAGAGGGAAAAAGAGGAAGAACCCTTCGAAGGGTACCAAGGTAAGACCCTTGATGGATACTCTTCAAGTGGAACCAAGAAAGGTTTTGTCACTCCTTCTGACCCAAAAGAGGCTGAATGCTTCTATTGCCATTAAAAATCGCATTGGAAGCGGTACTGCCCAAAGTACCAGCAAGACATAAAGGATGGGAAAGTAAAACCCACCCATGCACGTATTTACACAATATTGTCTAAATAAGTCACCCTATTCTAATTCTTGGGTCCTTGATACACAATGTTGAATTCACATACGTTCTGATTTGTAGGCACTAAGAAGAAGTGAGAATGTGGAGCATGGAAAGATAAACTTGATCATGGGGAATAGGAAAGCTTCACCTGTCACCAAGATTGGAGTTTATTATTTGTTACTAAGTAGTGGGTTTACATTAGATTTGAATAAATATTGTTACTCGCCTGAAGTGGCAAGAAATATTATTTTCTTTCATGCGTTGTACAAACAATGGTTTACCTTTTCTTTTGATAATGAAGTTGGTGGAATAAATGCTTTCTTTAATAATGTTCTTTATTTTAAAGAATTACCTTGTGATGGTGTGTATAAAGTTGTGTCTATTGTAGATAACCTAGGAAATAATGTGTTGTGTGTTGATTCTTCTAATAATAATAACTTAGATAAAGCATCATTATGGCATTATCGTCTTGGACATGTAAGCAAGAAACGCATAGGCGAACTCCAAAAGGATGGAGTCTTGAAGTCATTTGACCTAGAGTCAGATGATAGTTGTGAATCATGCTTACTTGGAAAAATGATAAAGTCACCCTTTAATGGTTTTTGTGCAAGGGGTGAAGGTTTGTTGGATCTAGTGCACATAGATGTGTGTGGACCCTTCAAAACTGCCACAAGCGATTTTAATCAATATTATGTGACTTTTTACAGATGATTATAGTAGATATGGTTATGTCTACTTAATCAAGCATAAGTCAGAGACTTTTGAAAGATTTAAAGAGTTTAAACAAGAAGTCAAGAATCAATTGGGTAGGAACATTAAGATGCTTCGAACCGATCGTGGTGGTGAGTATCTTAGTACATAGTTCCTCGACTATCTTAAGGAATGTGGGATTGTCTCACAATTGACACCTCCCAGGACACCATAGTTGAATGGTGTGGCTGAGAGGCATAATCGAAACTTATTGGATATGGTTCGTTCCATGATGAGTCGAGCTTCTCTACCAATCTCATTCTGAGGGTATGCCTTAGAGACTGCCGCACATATCCTTAATTTAGTCCCTACAAAGAAATTTGCCAAAACTCCTCATGAGATGTGGACTGGAAAAGTTCCTAATACATACCACATCAAGATTTGGGGTTGCGAGGCTTTCGGGAGGAGTGAGACCCACGATAAGCTCGAACCGCGAAGTTAGAGGTGTATTTTCATCGGCTACCCACAGAAATCCTTTGGTTACCTCTTCTACAGACCTAGTGAGAATGTGGTCTTTGTAGTAAGGAGGGGTGTCTTGAGAGAGAGAGAGAGAGAGAGAGAGAGTTCATAAGCCTAGGAAACAGTGGGAGGCGAATTGAACTCGAACAAATTCAAGAGTCAAGTGGTGAATGAACTTCAAACCCTAGCAGTCAACCTAAGGAGGAAACTCCTGTTGATCCAAATGACAAATTTGTACCTCTGAGGTGTTCCACGAGAGTTAGGAATGCACCTGAGCACTATTATGGTTTCCATATTGCTGCGGAAGGTGAGACACTTATCAGTGATGAGACACTGGTAAATCTGGATGAACCTAACAACTATGCAGAAGCCATGGTAGGCCCCAAGTCTGCTAAATGGAAAGAGGCAATGGACAGCGAGATACAATCCATGTATAACAATCAAGTTTGGAACTTGGTTGACAATGTACCAGGTCGTAAGGCAGTTGGGTGCAAATGGATCTTCAAGAAGAAGACCGACATGGATGGTAATGTACGATCAGACCTTTTCACCAGTAGCAAAGATTAAGTCCATTAGTGTCCTGTTAGCCATTGTTGCATTTCATGATTATGAAATATTACAAATGGATGTCAAAACCGCCTTACTTAATGGAAGTTTGGCTGAAGATGTTTACATGTGTCAGCCAGAGGGTTTTGTCAGTACAGAATACCCAAACAGAGTGTGTAAGCTTGAGAAATCCATCTCTGGATTGAAACAAGCACCTCGCAGATGGAATCTTTGTTTCGATGAGAAAGTCAAAGAGTTTTTCTTTTCGAGGAGTGAAGATGAATCTTGTGTATATGTCAAGGCTAGTGGGAGTATAGTTAGCTTTTTGGTTCTGTATGTGGATGACATACTACTCTTAGGAAATGACATCCCAACCTTGCAGGAAGTGAAGTCCTGGCTTGGGAAATATTTCGCTATTAAAGACCTAGGAGAAGCTGCCTATATTCTAGGGATGAGGATTATAAGAGACCAGAGTAAAAGACTAATTGGACTTAGTCAGAGTACCTACTTGGATAAGGTGCTGAAGAGGTTCAGCATGCAATATTCCAAGAAAGGAGAGTTACCCATCCAGAGTAATGCTAGATTGAGTAAGACTCAAAGCCCGAGTATCGTGGCTGAGATAGCATAAATGAGTCGAGTACCTTATGCTTCCGCGGTAGGCTCGATCATGTATGCTATGACTTGTACTCATCCTGATGTAGCCTTTGCTTTGAGCATGGTCAAGAGATATCAGGGGAATCCTGGCAAGGCTCACTGGACCGCGGTAAAGAATATCCTCAAGTACATGCGGAGGACTAAGGACTGGGTCCTTACCCTCGGTAGGAGTGATGACTTGAGAGTTGTAGGGTATAGTGATGCTAGCTTCCAGAATGATAGGGATAATTTCCGCTCTCAGTCAGGCTGGGTCTTTACCTTAAACGGAGGAGCAATTACTTGGAAAAGCTCTAAACAAGAGATAGTTGCTGACTCAACTTGCGAATCAGAGTATATAGCAGCAAGCGAGACAGTAAAGGAGGCAATATGGTTGAAGAACTTCATTGGAGACCTTGGAGTTGTACCAGCTATAAAGGAGCCTATGGAAATTTTCTGTGATAGTGAAAGTGCAGTTGCCTTAGCGAAAGAACCAAGGGATCATGGGAGATCCAGACACATCGACAAAAAAATACCATTTCATCATACATCGAATAGAAGAAGGACTCCTTGTGGCAAAGAGGGTATCATCAGATGAGAACCCAGCAGATCCCCTTACGGAGTGACTGGGTAGGGTTAAGTATCTCCAACATGTGAGGCGCATAGGGCTGAAGGATGATATTAGTTTTAGTAGTTAGATAGCTCTGAAATTTTTAAAGTGTAATTGACATTTGATGATGAATAAAAGTTGTGTTTATTTATGAGTAAAGTGTTGTTATCTTTTGTCAATCGTTTACTATTATTTCTTTTGCATGTTTTGACTTCCAGAATATTTATGTTATGTATTACATATTATTCAAATTCTCCACAGTTGGTCATATGTTGGAAGTAGGTATGAATTAAGACTGTCATGGGTTGGCTTGTAGAGGTCTAAGATGTTGGACATAGCTACAACACTCATGAGTGCTCATAAGTTCTAAGTATTGGATTCAACCCACGCTCATTGGTATCACTTCGTGGAATTTATCTCGAGTGATCGTGAGACGGTAATATCATATAAGTCTTCAAACCTAGAGATATGACTTGTTGCCTATGAGTTGGTTATACATTGATTGTATGAAAACACATTGGTAACTCGATGTTATAAAACGTTCTTTTGTGTGTGATTCAACAAGTAGTAGAACAATCATATGAGTCGAAGTTTATATGTTCCTTCTTAGATTAGAAGCGATATATGCGCCCCTCAAAGATTTTGTTTTGACCTATGTACCGAGCCCGGTCAGAACTAAATTGATGTGTTCGATTAAGTTCTTTGTCAAACAAATCAGAAATTGAGAAACAAATTGATGGATAATAAGTAAGACACTGTTCCATGTATCTGTCCGGCTGATATCTAGAACAGAGGATTATAAACACTTATCTTAAATGGAATGTCATCATCATCTCATTTCCGAGAGACCTTGAAGGAGCTATGATTGCTGATCGGATCCTGAAGTCATACTTGCAGTTATTGTTATTAGACTTATCCAAGTGGGAGATTGTTGGATAAGGTCTCTATGTCCATAACTATTTATGGTATGTACTTGAACCAGTTTGGCATGGTCCATTGGGGTTGCATGGCATCATGCATTTGGATAGACTAAATTGAGAGAAATAACACTTATGGTTTATTAATATATTATAAGTTCTAATATATTAATAATATTATTTTAGTATTGATCAAGAATTAATTTAGAATTAATTAAGTGATCAAAAAGGTGACTAATTAAATATATGGGTTGATTGTGTAAATCATCCATACTTGTATAGTGCCCTAAATGCTCCATGGATTATCAAGTTGGGCTAAGACCCATAGGATGCGCCATGGAAGTGTAAACCCATGGATCATGGAAATGAAGAGTCATGTCACATTAGGGTTTACATGGTGTAACCCTAATTGTAACGCACTATATAAGCAACATAAAGCTCACCAAAATCGGCCACTAGAAAGAATAGAGAGGGCAAGCCGATTTTAGAAGTGTTCTACATTTCTCTCAAGTCATTCCAATAGCATTTGGTGTTGTGTGAGACATTTGAGGCATCACACTTAGGGTGCTAGGCTCACAAGGTTTTCAAGGAACCCAAACTACTACAAGGTATGATTTCTAGCTTACTTTTATGTTTAAAAGTTCCCCATGTATGCTAGATAGGATTATGAACCTTGAAAAATCAAATTTTCATGTATCTTAGTCAAACATATATCCAAGGTTTCTATGGTTTCATGAACACCTAAGGAGTGCTAGAATGCTCAAAACCCTGCAAAGGTTAGTGACAAATCCAAACTCATATGGCCTGAACTTGTTCAATCTTAACTTCTTGCCACCTGGCAACACAAGGGCCTACCATTGCTTCCAAGTAGTTATGAAAACAACTAAGAACTCATAGAACTCACATGCATATTCATCTTTTAACTGGAATTAGCATAGAAACAAGAATATGTCAACACGATAGGTTACAAACCTCAAGTCGTGTGCTAGTGATAAACAACAGGTTTTATTCTATATTAGTTCTTGAAACTTTTGAAGACCTTTAAGACTCCCAATGACCAATTGGCATATAAGATTTTCTTGTCAAGTCCTTGACAACACAAATATTCAAGAGTTAGTGCGGATACTTATCATGATAAACACTTCACACAATTGGTCTTAGTTGGTCTTTGTTTTATCCAAAACATCACAACTTACCAATTTCAAATGTACAAGAGTAGGAAAACATTTTAATCTACATTTGACAAGTGTTATAAACCTTCTTAAGATTATGTCACTCAATTTACAATCTTGGAGTATCACTCTAAGACTCAATTTTGGAACGAAGTATGATTCATCTTTTGATTTAACCATTTCAACAATTCGCGATTCCTCTTCTTAGCCAAACAAATGCACTAAGATGTCCTTAGGGAATCAATTGTGATATGGTTCCATAATCACTAAGATAACCATAAACAAGATACTCAAGTACACTCCCAACTTTTCAGATTTGAGAAACTTTTATCTTTCTACCTAATTTGATTCTACTCATTCGTCCTGTCATATATTGAAACTTTTCCAATGTTTCAGAATTACACTTAAACATGTAAGCATAACCATATTTACTAAACTTTAGTAAATCATTCTTTGTGGAGGACCTAATCAGCGCACAACCAAGTACACACAATCTCCTAGTCCTTCACTTGACTCACATATACATATGAACAAGGAATTAGTCTTAATTTCCCAAAGATGAAAATTCTCATTCATCATACAATACAAGTTGCATGATTCCATGTTTCTATCCAACTGAAACTTGGGTGATGAGAATCTTTCCTTATTTGGTAAATTATGACACTACCACAAACTAAAGAATCAAATCCATTTTCCAATATTTCTATCAATGGAATCATATAAACAACAATTTTTCACTAATGCCATTGTAAGGAAAATTAAAATAAATTAGAAAATTTTCTTTTATTTTATAACTTGCGGAAAAAAAAACTTATCCTTACAATGAAAATGCATATGAAACCAATGTTTTTATTTATTCCTAGGCAATATATCACAACTCTTAAGCAACAACTCAAAATTTTGATCACCGAACCATATGATCAAAATCAATCTTCGTGATCAGAATTAGCATATTCTACCTTTAAGCTTCATTTTTCTTTGATTCTTAAAACATCAACATTTGACCTAGTCGCATCATGTAATAAGAATATCCAAATAGGAACTTAATAGAGTTAGATAGTGGACTTACCTGAAGCAGAGTCAAACTTTTTGACGTGACCATCCTTATGATCTTTCAGATAAATGGGGAAGCTTCGCAACCAATGCCCCTTCTTTTGGCAAAGAAACATACAGACTCTTTGGGAATGGTACACGGGACTATCTCAGACTTAGCCTTTCTCATTACCATCTGGTCAACCGAGTTGACTATGGACGATCCCTTTCCATTGGGAAGAGAAAGCTTTTCTGGATTTCCAATGTTTTAATTGTCAATTTCCATGGAAGTTTGGGAAGTCGATCTTCCAATCAAATTTGGTTTACCAGTGCCCCAAATCATTGATGATTCAACAACATCAACCAAATAAGTAAGATCATTAAGGGTCATGTCATGGTCTGTCATATACTAGTGCTAAAGGAACTCTCTATGTGATTTAGAAAGTGATTGAAGAACCTAGTCAACATCCAACTTCCTCAAGACTTTGACACCCAACACTTCCAACTTGTCAATATGTGACTTCATCTCCCAGATGTGAGCACACACAGACTTTGCTTGCCAATACGTATTAAGTGACCCTGAACTATTCAAGAACTTGTGGGTTATGGAGAAAAATTGGAGGAGGTGGAGGAATTGAAGTATGATTTCCATGATACAACCACGGGACATCATCTTCATTAGGAAAGCTTGTTCCAAAGGATTTGGGATGATCATAATTGTCTGAACCATACATCTAAAATGGGAGAAATTCAAGTTAGTTGATTTAAGTCCTTAATATAACACCCAATATGAAATATTAAGGCTAGGACCCAACACAATATTTTATAACTTGGACGAGGGATTCCGTAATCCAAGCTATAAAATATTTGAAGGTAGGCGAATGACGATTCACCAATTTCCACCATGAAAAACGAAATAGGTATTAGGTTTTAATTGGTTTGAAACTCCTAGATCTTTTGAGAATCATTGAATTTTTCAATGGCATTTTTAAATCTCGATTGTGCCCTCTCAAGTTTGTTACTGGGATGCCGATGATCACAAACAAGGTGTCAATGACCATGCAAATTGACTTGGTACCCTTAATTTTTATCACCTAATCGATGTGCCGGTTACCCACACGTGCTCTACCAATCTATGATAAACATTAAGCTACCCTTTGCCACTCTTACTAGTCCATGTTAGTGTGTCGGTTACCCACACGTGCTCTACCAATCTATGATAAACATTAAGCTACCCTTTGCCACTCTTACTAGTCCATGTTAGTGTGCCACTCTTACAAAGTGTAATTTCATGGGTTAGCACGAAATTCACATTTTCCTAAAGTAACTAAGATTGGGAATTTAATAAGGTTTAGTTAATTTATATTTATCATTATACTTTTAATAAAAGGATAATTAAAGTCTTGTCCTACCCGTTCGGCTAGCGACCCTCCACCCGTCAAGGAATCGGTGGGTGAGAGTGGACACCCATTAAACTGCCATTTTATAGACACTAAACTTATACCCCATTATAGACCGACTTCGTGAATGAGACCTACTAACGGTAAGACTGACTTTTTTCTTATACATATATATATATATATATATATATATATATATATATATATATATAACTATTAACTATCAATATTATAATACTATAAGGGTTGAATTTTAACTTTTAAAATTCTAAGGGTTAAACTTGGAATCAAGGTATTCTTGGGGGGAAACTTTACAAATTCCAAAACTTGAGGGAAAGTTTTGAACAATTCAAAAACTTTTAGTTTCCATAACTTATGTGTTTAAAGTAGTTTTAATGAAAAAACTCTTCAAGTTCCATAACTTGAGGACAAGTTACGGAAGACTTTAAAGCATTAAAAAAATGAGACTCTTCATTTTCATAAATTATGGAAATTTTATGAGTTTTAAAAAACATAAATGTGACTTTTCAGATAACTTGAGGACAAATTACAAAAACACATATTCTGAACAACTTTTAGATCAATTTAGATCGAAAACAAATTATCACATAATTCTTTTATTAATCTAAACTAACTCATAAGAACAAGATAATTCAGATCATCAATCTTTAAGAAATTAGCATGAACATATAAACTAATACAAATCTTGAAATTATGACAATTATCTTTGAAATTGGATCAACATGAAAATTACCACATCAAAAACAAGTTTATAAGTTCAAAAACAGCTTAGGGTAATGTTCCTAGTCCAATTCCAGCCAAAAAATTTGAAAATATGCTGTCAGGGGGTCCAACTCGTGCAAGAACAAACTCGTCGAGTTGAATGAGTTTGTGCATGTGCCCATTGAGTCCCTCAATGGACTCATTGAGTCCCCTGTCTAGACAACAAAAAGTTTGATTTTTTTTAGCTTTTTTCACCAATTTGCATCAAGTATAATTGAAAACAAGCCTCGACTCTGATACCACTAAAGGGTTTTAGTATACTACAACATCATATGGTGCACATACAACCCTAAATACCTTGGATCTATGTTTTCACTAATTATACATGAAAAGATGTTTCCAAGGCATAAACCTATAACTAGCATGCATTTGACATAAAACATATAAAATACTACTTAGGGTGACATACCTTTTATGTAGCTTGAAGTCTTGAAGTATTTGGCTTTAAGAGCTTAGCCCCAATAGTCTAGAAGCCTCAAATGAAATCACAACACATCATGGACAAGGATGAAACTTGAGAGAGAATATCCATGCACCAAAAACACCTCCACGGACTCCAAGAACTTCAAGTGGCATTTTTAGGCAATTGACTATATATTTATATGTAGGATTTCAAGGGTCATGGATATAACCCAAATCCATATCCATGGGTTTTATGATCCATGGTTCATGTGGCCTAACTCTTTATGTACCCATACATAAACTTGGTCCAACATGGATCATAAGCCCAACACATATAAATATAACTAATTACCATAATTAGTCCCCATAGATTTAATTAGTCTCTTTTTGATCACTACATTATTTCCAAATTAATTCTTGATCAATACTAATTAAAACATGTGATTTCATATTAATATATTAGAACTTATAATATATTAATAAATCATATATAACCTTCTCTCAAAAGTCCATCCTAACAAATTGTCCTGATAATATGCAACCCAAATGGACAATGCTACTCTCGGGTCAAGTACATACCAATAATAGTTATGGGCTTAGACATTAATTCAACACTCCTTTATGTTCTTTAAAGTTGTTGATTGATCTTCATTTCAAGTGTATTTGGAGGTCTAATTTGTTTGCAAAAGCACCATGTCCTTGTTACTCTTTTGGGTAAAGAGTACTCCATTAGTTATTCCCTCAAAAGACAAAAAACCATATGACTTGACCAATCTCATCACCTTTTGTCCCCTTAAAATCACCTGCACACTACACATTTTGCTTGCCCAAAACCTCTTTTTGACCCAAAATGCTCTAAAGAAGATTCCCCTCATTAAAATATGAATAAAAGGCTTTTTCTGTATTATTTTTTAATGAAAAATAGCATTTTTCGTCATCAGTCCATCCTTTCTCAGCCCCCAGAACTGTAGCCAAAATTGCCTACCGGAGCCCTTCTCAGCTATCGGAACCCCTCTCAGTTGTGGTGCCCCTCTCAGTCCGAAGTCTGTTGACCACAACCATTCTTCTTCTGACCGAAGTTATTCCTTCTTTTTTCCTTCGGACCGAAGTCCTCTCATCTACTGCAGCTTCAGACCGCAGCCCCTTCTATTCTCTTCTTGGACCGTAGTTCGGACCACAGTCTGCGCCTACCCCAGTCTCGGATCGCAGTTGCTTCTGCCTCTTCTCCATCCGCAACTTATTCTCTATACTACTGCAACCATCCTTGACTTCGCATCATCCACAACCACCCTTCCATCACAACTTGCACTCTCAACTTCGGTACCTACACTTCTCATTCGCAACTGCTTATTGACCTGCAACCCCTTCTCCCACTTCAGTCCTTCTCATCTCCGGTTCCTATTCCTTCTTAACTCCGATCCTCCCTCTTTCAGCCTTCTTTCATCCCTCCTCCTTCCTACCTCCTTCCTTTCTTCCTCTTCCTCTCATTAGCCCCTCCCCCCCCCCCCCCCACTTTTTTTTAAACCTTATTTTCTTTTACTTCCATTAATTTTTGTTTAACACCTTTTTTTTACAACGATTTTTTTCAACCATTTTTTAACCAATTATTTTTTTAACACCAATTTTTTTTATTTAGCCTATTATCTTTTTAACGCCAATTTTTTTTATTTAACCATTTTTTGTTAAAACCAATTATTTTTTTAAAGCCAGTTATTTTTTTAACACCAAATTTTGCCATAACCCAACCTTGGGTAGTCACATTGGTTTATTTCGTGCCGATTATATTGGAAGAATTTTTTTCTTTCCATGAGGATTACTCCATACCATAGTTGGACTTCATATTATTCTTTGTGACATTTGCATCGCATGGACGCCTGATCAACAAAGTTGTTTCACATTCTTCGCTTTGTGGGATTTTTATGACTTGTCGCTTTTGATCTACGGTTGACGAACCATGTATCTTGAGCATGTTGACTTTATTGTCTATTGAAGACCACTTCAAAAGTTCTGGCACCGCAGTTTGAGTATATCGGTATTCTTTCAACACAGCAAAGATTTCTTTTCACGCAGAGTTATTATTGTTTCTACGTTATTTGTTCGAGTAGTTTTCAACGACTGAATTAGCCAGCTACATATGAGCACATAGTACTTATCGAGACCCTTCATACATCTAGGGAGAGATTTCTTAGCTCTTGGTATCTGATACTCTCCATCCCGATGATATATTTATTTTTGATATTCGGTCTTTGGTTATCAAAATTATGGAGAGAATATTATGATATCATCCATATATGGTTTTATGATTGTTTGAGTTTGGAGTTTTGAAGACTTCTAAAGACGATGATTTATTTAGTGATGCGATTTGGCACTGGTTTTTGGTCTTCATGGATCAAATTTTTGGCATTACTAGATGTTTCCCAGTTCCAGATTATTTATTATTTGAACTCCACCACAAGAGGATTCTTTGTGTTTGCATCTGGTTCAGATCTTATGATTTTTCGAGTTTGGATTTGCGATATTTTGAAGACAAAGATTATTTTGGCGATGTGACTTAAAACTTATTTTTGATCTTGTGATCAAATTTTTGGCATTGCTAGACCATGTCTTTGGATTCACATTATTTAATATTCGGACTTCACTCTTGGATGCTTCATATTTTTAGCAGGTTATTCTATGAATAATTTTGGGTCTATTATGATTCTAGAATTAGAAGATGTTTTTCAGAGACACTTTACAGCTTCAGAGACATTTCAGCACTTAATTCTCATTATGTTTCATTTTATTACCACACTTGCTTATAGGATTACTGTATTTTAGCCTTTGATCACTTATTGTATCCCTCATCATTTGCGAGCATTTAGGGAGAGATTGTTGGAGCATGGAAATGCTCTACAAATAATGAATGATAGTTAGGTTATTTATTTATTCCCTTTATTGTATTGTTGGCATTTTTCTCTCTCCTATATAAAGAGAGAGTTGGTGTTAACATGTTGTCGCGCACGTATTAAGCAAATAAATCATCACTGCTGGTTGCACTAAAAATATAGCACAGGTAAGCAGGGTCGAATCCTCAAGGACACAACCTAAAAGTCAATGCCCTTTTGCATCAGGCACATCTAGTCAAAACAGAAATATAGAAGAGGGATTTAATTGTAAGCTAAAAACTAAAAGTGCAGTGATATTAGATTAAATGAAAGTCAATATAAAAAACAATATCAGTTCTGCTGTAACTTTCTTAATCATGTAACTGATCTAGATCTGATTATTTGAGATGCATTCTATCTAAGCTGGTACTGAGAAAAACTAATAAGCTCTAATAATTTCTCTTTTACCTAAATTAGTTAATCAAAACAAGCTCTTCAATTAACCCTAACTTTTTACTATTCAATTAAATAAGCTCTTAATTAAGATCAGAAAAGTTGCATTAAGTTCTTTGTGAAATTCCCAGCAATACCCAATACTTCTCACAAGCTCGGAAGCGTAAAGATATGATCTTTACAGTTTATAATAAAGTCAAATCCCAAACACGGAACCAGTTTGTTACTTGTTACTTCTTACCAGTTGACAAGAACAATTACGTATTCTATAACTGATTAACTATAATGATAAAACCCTGGCTAGGTGATTAGACTAACAAGAATCAAAATCAAACATTCATTAACAACAAAACTAAAGAATCTAGATAAAAACAAAAATAAAAAACCAGATCTAATGATCAATCACATGAAAAGTACTTGTCTTTGCAGAACTGAAAACTAAGGTTTTAGCCAGACATGGCTAAAATCTGATAAAAACAAATGAAAATATAGATGAAACAACTAATCTTACTAATCTACTTGAAGGAGATGATCCACAATATTCAGATCTTCAGAAATCATTGAAATCGGAGAAGAAACGCCTCCAAAATCATATTTCCGTCGTCTGGTACCTCTGGAATCGCCAACTTAGGTTACTGGAATGCTATCAGGGTCTATTTATACGTCCAACACCAAAAGTGGTGTGCATACGATCTCATGGGCACAGTCTGCAATCGTAGGTTTTGAAGAAAACGCGTCTCGTGCCTTTTTAATGAAGTAGGATGCTATTTTGACACTTTTTGGCCAACCAGCGATCGCATGTACACAACTTGCGATCGCGGGTATTCATTTTTCACTTCCGGATGAATTTTTGGAACTAAAAAATCTTGAATCCATGCTGCGACCTAACCTACAATCGCATAAAGGCTCCATGAAATTGCATTAAGGCAACATGTGATCCCATGTTGTGCCTAAAATGTCCAAAATTTCGTCTACTTTTCATATCATTTTGAATCGTGTCAATCGGAGTTACGGTTCATGAGATATGGTCAAAATACTGACAGGGGGTCAAAGTTGCCAGCAACACCCTTTAACTTTAGATTGCAGATTCTATCTTCGTGTGATCAATTCGATCTCATGTTTCTTGACCAAAGCATCTTGAAAACATTCCTCATAATCCTTCATAAGTCCCAAGCTTAATTTTAAGCTCCAAACATGCATCCAACTTCTCCCAAAGCACTACTCCACCCGAACTATCTAAATTTGACATAAAAACATGAGCAGTACGATAATTCTAACGAAAGACATGAGCTAGACATTATTTAAATAAATTACATGAAAATGTACAAAATATGTTGCTAAATGATAATGAAAACTAGCCTATAAGATGCATAAAATGGCATCTAACAGTTGGTCATGTAATTGTAAGAGTGCACAATGTAGCTTTTCTAGAGAGAGAGAGAAAGTGGTGGGATCTCTCCCACCAAGGGAAACTTTTCTCTCCCAACAATGTTCTTCATATTTTATTATATACCTCTTTTCTATTGATTATGAAATTTCTCATCATATGTTCTTCATTCATATTTTTATGTTCGTTAAATCTCGAGATATTATTTATTCCGCATCCACCGATTGTTCAAAACGGGTCTTATATATATATATATATATATATATATATATATATATATATATATATATATATATATATATATATATATATATATATATACCGAGTTGTCAATGACCCGACAACCCACGTATAACCTAAAAACATTACATTGAGCACCCCTCATCTATCAGACAAATACCTTGCAACACAAATATAATAGAAATATACAAACAATAGGTAAATATGATAATGCCATATTTATGGTGACATCCACCAAAACTCAGGTCAGTACTCATCTAGAAGCTCGTCATTTCCTTGTGTGCACTTAACTTGGCTCTAGAGTTACAAGTTGAACTAGGTTCGTGACTTAATTGATCCCTCGGAACAATTATTGTACCTTAGCTTGTACTGAACAATCACAATGATATGTGAATGAACCAACTGAGTGGTAAAGTGCCAAAGTTGAACCTTAAGTCGAAACACAAAACTATGTTCGGTAGACCACAACCCAAGGGTAATTAGCAACCCTAAAATTTCCATATTGGAACAATTTAATGCTTAACGAGGTTAAGTATTCTAAGTTGGTATGATCAAAATTAAATCATAATACGAACCAACTATAAAGTTGATGACAAATTCATATAATTCATGATTCGAAATGTGAACCAAAAGTAAAACCCAAGCATTTCAAAATCCTACAACCACATATTATGAACCCTTGTTACAATTGTTGAAATATGAGAAATTGATTTTTATAAAAATTAAATCATAGGTTATCATTTTCTAAATTAATTCAATAAATATAAGTTAATAGCTTATTTCCAAATGTAAATATTTCAACAAAACCCAATAATTAAAACCTTAGCAACTTATGATAATGTTTGAGTTTTTATAAAATTTAAAGCCTAGATTTATAAAAATTCAAGGGAGGCTTTTATTATTTGATCAAACATCAAGAAAAATACCCTCTCTCTCTTAAAATCTCGGCCATTAGGCCTTTCCCTCTTCCCCATGCCTTAAAACTTATCATTACACTTCATTTAAACCACCTACACACTCCATATCACTCTCCTTCTCCAAGAAAACTCTCCCACTTCCAAATTCGCTGCTACACCTTATAAAAATCCACCATTCTCTACCCTAATTTCGGATTTTTAAAGGTCTTGAAGTGTTCTTTTTCAATCAAGATCGAAACCAAGGTAAACAACACAACCCTTTCTCATAGTTTTACGATTTTATTTCCTCTTCTTCATAGTTCTTGTTTACTTTTCGGATTCTATGCCCTTCTATGGCTAGAAATCCTTGTTTTTCCTCTTGGTGTTTATAGGTTCTCACCATAACACATTACATGTGTTTGATATGGTGAAAATCCAGGATCAAACTCATGCTAAGAGTGAAAAGATGCACATATGTTTTATATGATTTCAAAAATCAAGTTTTACACCTTCTTCATTTCTTTTGTGTTCTTACATAACAAAAGGCATTTAAACCTTTTATAGTACATCTTGGATGCTAATTCACTCCATGTAGGTGCTAGAAATCGGATTTTTGGTGCAATACTAGTGTAAGATTCGGTGGTTCCAAGGAGTTCTCTATCACATGAATGAAACACTCACTTTGGGGCCTTGGCTTAACCCTAACTCTAAGACTTGGATGCATGAACTTAAAAGTTTCTTGTTCTTATATAAACTCTAGTTTATTGTTATTTATCTTCGACCATAAAAGAATTATGCATGTTGTCTTTGTGAAAGTGCCCTTAAGAGGGCACTTAAAACAACCAAGGATGACATGCATTCTGTCAGAATATTTTGTTTAGATTTGAACGGAAACAACTCACTCGTTACTAAACCAAATCACAATATTCTTTTCCTGAGGGCTAGTTACTTGAGTTAGATTTCAAACCCAATTGGTCTTATTATAAAACATTAAAAATCTGATTTTTGATAAGTTTTACAACACAGTTGCGCAAACAGAACTTTTTATGTGATCATTAGTTTTTATTTGCATGATCAAGGGTCTTAAACCCCACGTTAAATCTGGGGAAAAATATTTTACAAACTTAACATATCCAGTGAATAATTCCTAAAATTTCGTGGATGAAAACCCCATAGAATTCCCTACACAAATTCTTGAACTTCAGCTACATCTAGAACTGATGCACTATATTGTGCAACATTGCTTAACTTGTTGGGGTTTAATACCCCTATTTTGATTTTAAATATATTTTGAACAAATTGTTTTATGAAATTTCATATATACAAGTGATGATCTGTAAAACCCCAAGCGCTAAAACCAATTCCTTATTTTTCTATAAGAATAGTGATTTAATGTCTATAAATTCAAAATAATCGTTTCAGAAGAGATAAAAATCTGAAAAATTTTAGTATTAATATATTTGCAGAATAAGAAAGCCATGTAAATTTTCAAATGATTTGGACACTGTTTGGTATTTTATCCATATTTTTCACTAAATTGGAGCATGAATTTATAAATTCGGATTATTTGACTCAAAAACCCTAACCAATATTTTTCTCAACATTGGGAATATTATTGGAACCTATAGAAATTAAATTGAGAATTTTAGAAACTGTCTACCATTTATTTTGAATTTTCAATATTAATTGCGCTTTAATTTACAAATAAGTATCAAATGACCTTAAAAAATGTCTATAAATTTTCTGGACACCAATGCCCTTTGTTAGAACCAAAAAACCAATTTTTGTAATTTTTGGAATTTATTTCCATGCCTTTGTGAAATTTTAAACACAATGCATTATGAATTAATGTTACCGATAATGATTCGTACACACTTTGGGCACTTTTACGACACCACTAGTTGGATAGGTAGTTCCTAGAAAACAGTTTAGTAAATTATATCTCACTAGAAACTATTTCTTCCATAGGACACTATTAGGAATAGCACTCGTCAACATCAACCCGAGAAGCCCGAGCAACAAACTTTTCATTTTGAGTATTCACGCATCCCCCTATTTTCGGTTTTTAAATATTTTAGGGTGGAAAGCATGCTACAATTTCTTTGAACATTATTTGATGAACTTGTGTTATGAACTATATGATATGAGCTTTGTTGTATGAAATTTGTATTATGAACTTGTACTATGATTTTGGTGTTATGAACTTGTATGATAAGTCCTCGGAGAACCGATACAACCTATTAACTTGTAACCGAGCCGATGATCTTATGGATAACGTTATTTGGAGTCGACAGCCCCCACTCGCGTAGAACCGTGAGTGCATATTTCCATGAACGGACATCATGGGAACCATTGACATGATGGAATGGGGCAAGAATGGTCGTTAGGCTTGGTTGTGAACGGAATGCAATGGAATTCATCATTTTCTGAACTAGAACTTTTATTAAACAACCTATATTTTCTTGTTGAAATAATGTTTTATTATAAACCTGTGAACTCACCAAATATTTTATAGTTGACCCTAATCTTTGCATGCTTTCCAGGGAACGGTCAGTGAATCAATAAGACATCGGCATGATTTAAGTTGTTTCTTTTGTTATGTATTAAACTATGTATTGTGAAAACTAAATGTATTTGTTTTGTACGCGATGTAAACTTAAAACGCTTAATGTTTATGGTCGGTGCTCCTATTTACCTTTTGTGATGAGACCTTAGACTGTCACTCTTCGTGTTTCCACTTTAACGGGGTCTGACATTTATATATATTTCTAGGCATTATTTTAACACATTTTAAGCTATAATATGGTTAAATGCAAAGATATTTGGCACTTATTAAGTTAAATTATATTTTGTAGCCAAAAAGAACATTCTTGAAGAAATGGGCCAAAACTGAACAAAATATGAAATGTAAAGGATCGAAGATGTAAATATGTAGTATTGGTTCTGATAGGATGTGATCCTACGAGCATCGATGCGATCCTATTCGTAAGTCATTGTGATCCTATGTGAAATGTAACACCCCAATTTCCATATATGAGATTTATTCCCTTTTTGCTTGTTTTCCTCTGAAACACAGCGTGGCGAGGCCTCACCATAGCGTGATGAGGAAATTTTGGGCCGCATGTTTTTATGGACCAACACGGCATGTTGGTGAGTAAACACGGCATGTTGGTGGCTGGTTGAGAAAACCTTAATTTTCAGGGTTTTGCACCCTATATAATCTCCTTTAGTTTAGGTCTAGATATGAGCCTTGGAGTCCCTGGAATCAAAGAAAACATCTAAATGTATTAAGTTGCTGGAACTCGGGCAAACACGCCGTGTTTTCAAGCCATAACGGCGTGTTGGCTGGAGTTTTCCCGATCGTCTGGATGCTATCGAAACACGACTTGTTTGCTAGCAAAGACAGCGTGTTGGGTCAATATGGACGGTTGACCATGACCATTGACTTCGACTTTGACCAAGTTTGAACTTGAGGGTATTTTGGGTATTTTAGAATTCTTATGGAAATTGGCCATTTGTTGGAATTAGGTATCGTGTAGAGAGCTGAGATTCGGAGTCGGGCCTCATCAGATCTACTCAATTTGCAAGGTGAGTTGTCCTCACTATACTCACTACTAGAAAAGACCCTTTAATGACACGCATTGTGTGTCATAAAAGGGTACACATGACATGCAAATGCGTGTCAAGGAAGGCCATATCATAAAGGAAGACGACACGCATTTGCATTTCATAACCTTATGACGCACATTTACGACACATATTTACGTCATGCAATGCGTATCATTAAATCCCCTATCAAGAAAGACTATGTCATAAATGAAGAGGACACACATTTTTGCGTATCGTAAATTTAAATGTTAAAAAATATATTCATAGATTTACTAATTTTCAAATTAAATTTGCATTTAATGTCTCATAATAGAAAATAAAATACCATATACAAAAGATACAATCCATTGTGTTTCATACAAAAAAAAACTTTTTTAGTAGTACAACTAACGATTGAAATGAAGAATGCAATTCTTGTATATCTGCAAAAAAAACTTTGAAAAAAACAACAAATATTTAATTTTTATATATAACAAGAACATATTGAATGCAAAAAATAACAAGAGCTAATAGGAAATCATTTTCTATTCTCTTCTCAGTATGTGATGATTGGGGTTGTTGATTGCAACAATTAAGCATCTACTTATCATGAAAGTATATACCATTTTCACAAAAGAGTTGCCTTTATGCAACAACGATATCAATATCATATCCAAGATGTTAGCCAAGCATACCTTAAAATAAAACTAAGTTATATCTGGCATTTATCCCAAAATAACTTTACATAAAATAAAGGAAGAACTAAAAAAAATCCCTTTTGGCGTTTTCAAGGGCAGAAATGGTAATCACTTCTTCATGCTTGGATATGGCTTGTACATATGAGGAACTGAAGGTGAACGAAGTAGGGACCTGGCTATAGGAAAGGACTGTTATACTTTTCTGTCTAGATATATGTTTGGATTAAGAGTAAGAGAAAAGAGAAGGATGTTTAATTAAACATATTATACAAATTAAGACAGGGATATGAAACATGCTTCCATGTCCACTCGTTTCTCAATGAATTCCAGATAGATATTAGTGGTAGATAAGACAGGGATATGAAATGGTTTTATTACATCTTTCAACGGAAACCTAAAGTTAAAAAAGATAAAATACAAATCATCACTAAATGTTTGATCCACACATAATTAAAGCAGTAAAAAGAACAGTTGAATGAAACCATTATCAAATGTAATCAACTTTGATTCAATTTTGTTTCCCTAGATTAAATAAAAAAAAACTAAATATACACACATATACACAAATATAAACATATACATATAAGTCAAACCATTTAACAGCAACAAAATAAAATCACAACGAAAGAAATTATACCAATTTGAGTCTATACCATTTGAATTAAAACAGGAACAACAATAAAATCATAGCAATAGCAAAAACAACTAAATAAAATGGGAAAACACAGAATTTAAATAGCCAATTTAACTTACTATGAGGATAAACTTAAATGAAAATACTCATACAATTTGTCAATTTCCATATGTTTCTAACAACTATATGTCTAGCAAATCTTATAATTTTAAAGGGATTTAAGTCTTCCATTATATGATCTCCATATATAGTTTTTATTTTAAATGAAACAAGAAAATAGAACTATGAAACCGAATGTCTAACAATTCCCAATTGAGAACATTTCCAACAAAAAAAGACAAGTGTTTTGTGAACCTCAATAACCTAATGAATGTAAAAAGTGAAAATATTAAGCACTTAATTCTCTTCACTTTTTGCGGATTTTGAAAGTAAGAGTCCAGTTAACCTTACCCTCTAGTAAAGGAAGAGACTTAGGCAATAGAAGTGGCACCTCAAACTCCCCTAAACTTGACAAAGGTGACTCTAATTGCAAGTTTTCAAGCTCAATACACACTCCAATCTGTCTTGCCACCTGTTACATCACCAAAATTGAATCAAAATCATCAATCATCTGTTACTTTTTGACTTAAATCCTAAATTTTTATAAATCGTTACCTTAGACATGATTTCATCTTTGTCTACAGGTGACTGAAGTTATGTATCTATCTTTATATGTCTTCTCAGAAGCTATAAGTGTTGAACCTGATCAAAAAAATGTAAACATGGAAGATGGAGAATTGGATTACAATTTACAAACCAGTTTAGCATTTTTAAGTTGTTTAGCTGTTGTTCTGTATTCTTTCATGGTGTCTTCTTCAGTCTTTAGAACTAACTTCACCTCTTCAACTTCTTATGGTTGATATATCTGGTTGAAAATAGATAAAAAGATTAGGAAACTTTTCAATATTTGGAACTGCAAGCAATTTGGGCATCAGATGGTTGCAGAAATGTCCAGGAGCAACTTTCACTATTTCACCTCTTTTCCCCAGCTTTCAATATAACCAGTTGCAGCAATACCAAATACTCCGGCAAGTACTCCTGCTGTTTTAGACAGCCCCAACAAGACCCCTTGGGAAGTCAAAAAGGGATTAGTAAAAGTCAACCAAAATTATGAGATGCATTATCTGTGATGAAATAATAAATAATGATAAATTAGAAATATTACTAACCGCATATCGGGGTGCAATGTCTTGGAGTAAAGGCCCGATTGAGAGAATGCATCAGATCCCTATCAAAAGTTTTTAGCATAATTGTTTGACTTTTAAATGATACAATGTTTGTGTTAATTTAAGGGATAAAAAAATTCAACCCTGACTGCAAGCCATACAAAGCACTGCCATTGCAGGTGTCTTGACATGGCTCAATTGTGTAAGAAACAAAGAAAGGCCTAAGAATCCTATTAACTACATTATCTACATACATATTCAAAATATTTCAAATAATTGAATTTAATATATGGTAATCATATATATATATATATATATATATATATATATATATATATATAAAGATCTACTTTAGTGCCAATGATCTACTTCTTTTCGAGACTGGAATCCGATTTGCTGAGTATGTTATTCATAGCAGGCATTGCAACAACCTGTAAAACATGACTCTTTCGTTTAAGACTCTATTTCTCAGTTTCTGTTCAGTTCAATATGATGAAACATGAATCGCAATCAGATACTAACCTCGTTAATTCCCATGAAGGCACGCATGACAAGTAAGAAATGAAGTCCGATTTTGGCAACAATTGGAGTTAAAAACATTGCAACCAACCACTAGAAGACTCCAAAATCAAGTACTTGTTTACCACCAATTTTGGCTGCCCATAAAAGCCTAGCTGGTTGATGGAGGCATTGATTGTTGATGATGAAGGGCCAGTAGGGTTTCATCGATTCCGAGTGTGGTAGTACCAGGTGGGGGAAGAGAAGATAGCTTCGAAGAAGGTCACAAATCTGGAGCAAGGAAGATGGAAAGGGTAAGAAGACATCGTCGTGAATGGACGATGGTTGTGTCTAGGGTTAGAGAGAAGGAGGAGGGAGAGAATGGCTCTTTATGCAATTCTATCAGATATAAGGGAGATCTATAGGAGAAAGTGCTAAAGCGGGGTTACTTCAAAATTTTAGAATTTTAGAGTTTTAGAGGATCCCTCTTTAAAAATGTGTGTTTAAGTGAAAAATATAAAGCGACATTTGTAGATGACACACATTTAAGATAAGCGCCCTATGTGTTTGTATTTTTTTATTGGACAATAATTTTATGGCACGCATAAATGCCTGTCCTCTATCCTTCAAATTTTGGAAACCTAACATTATTTTTACGACACACAAAAAATGCGTATCGTAAATCAGTGTGTGTCAATGTTCGCGTGTCATTAAAGGGTTGTTTTCTAGTAGTGACTTGTGGCTTCAAGGCACTAATTTCGGCCTATTGGATTAATATCATGTTATGTATGCTATTGTATTGTTATGATCTATAAGATCGGTATCCTGGTAGATAGGATGTTGCTATGCTTAGTGATATGTAGATCTATGTGACTGGCTGTAGACCATGATATGGTTATCTATTATATGTGGACATGTTTGGTCGGTAGCTAAGGCTTCATTGCTTTGTGCGTAACCCAAGAGGTCGAGGCATTCCAACCCGATGGTTGAGGGCCTAGGGTATTCTATCCTGAGGGTGATTGGACCTATAGTATGTTGTCATTCCAACCCGATGGTTGAGGGCCTAGGGTATTTCATCCCGAGTATGATTGGACCCATAGTATGTTAGCATTCCAACCCGATGGTTGAGGGGTCTGGTTTATTCCAACCTGATGTTTGATGGGCCTAGGGTATTCCAACCTGATGGTCGATTGGACCCATAGTGTGATGTTATTATATTTGTGTTATTGTTTGTGTATTGGTATTTGGGGGGAACTCACTAAGCTTTCGGCTTACAATTTTGGGATTATGTTTCAGGTACCTCAAGGGATCTCGTGAAGGTGAAGGTGTGATCGTACACATCCTCATGTTTTGTTTCATGATTTTGGGATTACTCTGATATTGAACCTTTTTTTGAAAACTATTTCTAAACAATGATGAATTTTAGGTTGTTCTAAAAGGTTAAATTTTTTTATGAATTATGTGGATGTTACAAGCTGGTATCAGAGCCTTGATTTTAGTGAATTAGAGGAGCACTCATGTGAATCTAGTCTCAAACTAAGGAAAAAGATTTTTAAAATGATTTTTTTTCAAATGGTTTTGAAAATAATCAAGGAGGATGTGATGTGTACGATCAGTCGGAGCCAATAAGTAGACCCTAAAATACCATATTGTTATTTGATATTGTGATATGTTGGAGCAACATGCTAGCTTTAGGCTAGTGATCTTCAGGATTTTGCATGATATAATTGCCTGATTATATGATGCCTAATAGCCATGCATTCTTCTCTAATGGAATTGACATCATTATTGTAGTTGCTTAGGCATCGTTTGTTTTTTTTCTTATAAACCTCTTTGGACCTCTTATTGATGTGAGGCGCAGAACACGCGCAACACTTTTAATCTCATAGTGTTTGTTATTTAGAAGTCTTCAGAGTAAAAAACCTCTGCCGTGTTCAGTTTGACGCAACACTTGTATTTCCTTCTCCAGCCTCTTCTAACCTCTTCTTCTTTTTTTCTTGTTGAAATCTTATTTTACCGTTTTTGTTATTTATTCTTGTTGATTTTTTTTTCGATTTTTTATATTGAACAATGATAATTTCTTGATGAAATATCATTACTTTTTGTTAAAATATCTTTATTTTTTGTTGACATATCATTATTTTTTGCTAAAATATCATAAATTCTTAATGAAATATCATACATTATTAATATTTTGGTATTAAAAAACTATTTCGGTTTACAAAATCAGTTTTTTATTTAATTTTTTAATATCTGCAGCAACATGCAGATGTTAAGAAAACAAACATGCTTCTTATTACAATCTGCAACCGTTTATTGCACCTCTTCTACTACAAAGGGTTACAGAGGTGGTCCGCAGACTTCATGAATTTTTGCTTCAGAAAAACAAACAACACCTAACGTTTGCATCCTGGTGATGCATAACTAATATTTTATATCTTGAGAATGTTTTGTCTGACCTTATTTCCTGTTCTTATTTGATGAAGGGCTTAGGGTATGATCAGATATTTGACTATCTATAGGGTCCAATGTTATGTATAGCTAGCATACACGAGTGCTACATGGTTGGTGGAAGTTTCATGGATGAGATGTGTGGGGTCAGCTGACCAGTTTTGAGATGTTTAGCCTTTCCTTAAAGAGTGAGGATTGAGTGTATGGTTATACTAGTGAGTATTGTTAGGGCGTTGTGATGATCCTCTGAGACAAATATGGGTAGGTGTGGAAGGTAGTATGGGCTCGTACTACGGAAAGCGCAGGACCCGTATGCGTAGAAATGAAGTCACAACCCTTAGGGCTTTATTGGGAGTTGGTTCCCCTCTTATGATATGTGTGTTATCTATTATCCTCCTGGTTTATTTTTAGTATGGTGACTACTCATTGAGTTGAGGCAGGTCCAGTTCGGGGTGCGGAGCTGGCCGTCAGAGTGAGTCACCTGTGTTGGATGACAGGATCAAGAAGATCCTACAGGAGGAGGTTGTTGCTCGTTTTCCGATCTCATTTGCCAGAGATGTTTGGTTCTATCAGGAACGCCATGGTTGAGTACTTTGATGATCGTTATGTTGCTTTGTCTGAGGCTGCTGCTGCTGCAGCCACTACAGTCGTTCTTGCTGCAAGGGTTAGATTGGGTCGGGCTTTTCAGTATCGAGATTTCGAAAATATGAAGCCCCCGACTTTCGATGGGGTGTAGGACACGATCAACTCCATGAGGTGGCTATCTGATGTGCAGGGATGTTTCTTCCATTGTTCTTGTCCATCTGACCAGAAGGTTAGGTGCACTCTGAACCTTCTGAGGACCGGAGCGAAGGATTGATTGAGGCTTGCTACTAGTTCTGAGTCTGCTGAGAAGAGAGTTGTTGTTTCTTGGGAGCAGTTCTCTGAGATGTTCTGCTCCCGATATATACCGCTAGTGGAGTGTGAGAGGTTGGCCCAGGAGTACCTAGATTTGAGATAGGGTTTCAGGATGGTGATGGAGATCACCAAAAGGTTTACGAAGAGGGCTATGTTTTCCCCTGAATTTGCTACATCTAAGCAGGCTTAGATGACCCGTTACCTAAGCATGCTTATGGTTCATTATTGGAGATGCGGGGGACGCCAGACAACGTGAAATTGAGATTGATTTGTAGATCAGGGAGTTAAGACTAGCCCCGACGCAGTTTCAACTTGCGTCGAAGCGGTTTAGGGCCACTGATTCTATGTCGGGGAGTTGGAGGGGCCACACTTATGGGAAGTGCGGTAAGGTGCATGATGGAGCTTGTCGATCTTCTTCGGGATGCCACAAATTTGGCAAGCAGGATCACATTACGACGGATTGTCAGCAGCAGACTCCAACTTCTGGCGTCAGACTTTGTTACCATTGTGATCAGGTGGGCCATATGAAGGCCTAATGTCCCTTGCTTGCTTCCAGACTGGCGCAGGCTCTAGTTCTACCTACTTTGAGGATCCCAGATGAGAGTCAGGGTAGGGCGAAGCCCTTGAGCGCTTGAGGTCATGCTTTCCAACTTACTGCCGAGGAGACCAGAGCAGCTCCAGATGTTGTGATTGGTATGTTTTTATTACTTATTCTATTGTTTATGTTTTGTGTTATGCTTATGTTGTACCTCTGTTAGGTATGTTCCTAGTGAAATCTTTTCCTGCTCTAGTGTTGTTTGATTGGGTTGCGAGTCGGTCTTTTGTGTCTTGATCGTTCAGTAGGGAGTTTGATATGCCCATTGAGAAGTTAGAGTGTCCGTTGTCAGTCTCTATCGCTAACGAACATGGGGTTTCTACATCATCAATATATCAAGGTTGTATTCTGGAGATTTTAGGGGTGCCTTATCTGATCGATTTGATCCCTATCCCCATGGGGGATGTATGCGTGATTGTGGGTATGGATTGGATGAGCCCGTTTCGGTGCTATGATTGATTGTGAGGGCCAGCGCGTCGTAGTTCAAACCCCAAGTGGGGGAGAACTGGTTATATATGGGGAGGGCGCCAAGATGGGTTCAGGGTTTTGTTTTGCAGCTAGATCTCGACAGCATATTCATCATAGGTGTGTGGGTTCTTTGGCTTATATGGTGGATACGCGTATGGGGAATCAGGTTTCAGTTTCATAGGTCTCGGTTTTCAGGGAGTTTTCCGATGTATTTCCGAAGGAGTTACCCAGTATGCCTCATGTGAGGCAGGTCGAGTTCAGGATTGACCTTGTACCAGGTGCGGCCCCAATTGCCAAGGTGTCGTAGTGCTTGGCACTGCCTGAGATGTAGGAGTTGTCATCTCAATTGCAGGAGCTGCTAGGTAAGCAGTTCATTAGATCGAGTAGTTCCCCGTGGGGAGCGTCGATTTTATTCTTCAAGAAAAAGGATGATTCACACTGGTTGTGTATTGATTATCGGGAGTTAAATAAGCTGACGATGAAGAACTGTTATACCCTTCTGCAAATTGATGATATCTTTGATCAATTGCAGGGAGCATCTTGGTTCTCCAAGATAGATCTAAGGTCTGGGTACTATCAGGTCAGGGTGAGAGAGGAGGACATGGAGAAGACCGCGTTTCTGACTCGTTGTGGGTGTTACGAGTTCGTGGTGATGCAAATCGGGCTCACCAATGCGCCTATAGTATTTATGGATTTGATGAATTGGGTATGCAGGCCGATGCTCGATTGTTTGGGTATTATGTTTAATGATGATATCTTGGTGTATTCCAAGACCAGAGAGTAGCATAAGGAGAAACTTCGCGAGCTTCTGGGGGTTCTGAGGCGAGAATGGCTTTATGCTAAGTTCTCCAAGTGTGAGTTTTGGTTACGAGAGGTTTAGTTCCTTGGACACCTTGTTAACCAGTACGGGATAATGGTCGATCCAGCCAAGATTGAGGCGGTGATCCAGTGGGAGGTTCTGAAATCTCCCTTAGATTCACAACACTATCCATGTTTCGCAGCTGTGAAAGTGCATATTCGATGAGGACGTGGTGGTTTCATTGGATGATATTCAGGTTGATGAGCGTCTGAATTATGTTAAGAGGCCGGTAGCTATTCTGGAAAGGAAGGTAAAGGTTTTGCGTAGCAAGGAAGTACCTTTGGCAAAGGTACAATGGCAGCACCGGAGGGGCTCCGAGTGAACCTAAGAGTCGGAGGCTGAGATGCAGGAGCATTACCTGGATTTTTTCACTGTAGCCAACTTCGAGGACGAAGTCTAGCTCAAGTGGGGTAGAGTTGTAACACCCCGATTTCTAGGTATGAGATTTATTCCCATTTTTTGCAAGTTTTCCTCTGAAACACGACGTGGTAAGGCCTCACCATGGCGTGTTGAGGAACTTTTGGGCCGCATGTTTTTTTTACTAACACGGCATGTTGGTGAGCAAACACGGCATGTTGGCGGCTGGTTGAGAAAAACATAATTTTCAGGGTTTTGCACCCTATATAATCTCCTATAATCTTGTCGGGTGGTCCTTTATCAGCCTCCAACTCCCCATATCGACCCTTGAGAACCCTAATCATCTTTCCCTCTCATTTGTGAGCTAGTGTGGTGTTTTTGGAGCCAAAGAAGAAAGAAGTTGGAAGAAGGAAGTAACGATCCAACAAGCAAGCACTCATCTTTCAGTTTGACACTCTTATGGACCTTTTTAAGTGTCCAAGATCCTATTTTGATTCCTCTATGTTGCTAGATCTTAAGTTTTCTCCCTTTTTCTTGTTGTTCTTGAGTGAGGGAATGGTTGGATTTCATAAAGTTAGCAACTTTATAAATCTGCAGGTCTAAGTGACCTTGTAGAGTCTTGGATCTGCCATATAGTCGAGTTTTGATGCCATGCATGGAGAGTAGGTCATAAATCCCCATTTTTGACCTATTTTGGGTTCAAGACATGCATTGGACATGCATGTCTATAAAGCACCGACCTTTGAGATGGTTTTGGTGCTAGAATCTTTTTTGGAAAGGATGGGTTTCAGAATTCAAGGATTTAGTGATTCTTGGTTAACCATTTGAACCTTCAAGCCTCGTGGTTAGGTTTTGGGACCCTTGGAGTAGTTCCAAAGGATAAAGTTGGAAACTTTATCCTTCTTGATAACATTTGGGTCTAGATCTGAGCCTTGGAGTCCTTGGAATCAAAGAAAACATCTGAATGTATTAAGGTGCTGGAACTCAAGCAAACATCGCGTGTTTTCAAGCCAACACGGTGTGCTGGCTGGAGTTTTCTTAATCGTCTGGATGCTGTCGAAACACGACGTGTTTTCTAGTAAACATGGACTGTTGACCTTGACCATTGACTTTGACCAGGTTTGACCTTGAGGGTATTTTGGGTATTTTGGAATTCTTATGGAAATTGGCCATTTGTTGGAATTAGGTATCGTGTAGAGCGCAGAGATTCAGAATCGAGACTCATCAGTTCTACTCAATTTGCGAGGTGAGTTTCCCTCACTGTCCTTGCGAGTCGAAGGCACCAATGCCGATCCATTGAGTTGATATCCTGTTATGCATCTATTGTATTGTTATGATCTGTTAGATCGATATCCTGCTACATAGGATGTTGTTATGCTTAGTGATTTGTAGATATGTGTGACTAGCTGTAGACTTTTATATGATTATCTGTTATCTGTTCACATGTTTGGTCGGTGGTTGAGGCTTTATTGCTTTGTGCGTAAGCCAACAGGCCGGTGCATCCCAACTCGATGGTTGAGGGCCTAGGGTATTCCATCACGAGGATGATTGGACCCATAGTATGTTGTCATTCCAACCCGATGGTTGAGGGCCTAGGGTATTCCATCCCAAGGATAATTAGACCCATAGTATGTTGGCATTCCAACCTGATGGTTGAGGGGCCTAGGTTATTCCAAGCCCATGGTTGATTGGACCCATAGTATGTTGGCATTCTAGCCTGATGGTTGATGGGTCTGGGGTATTCCAACTTGATGATTGATTGGACCCATAGTATGCTGTTATTATATTTGTGTATTGGTATTTTGGGGGAACTCACTAATATGTGGGCTTATAATTTCGGGATTATGTTTCAGGTAGCTTAGGGGATCATGGGAAGGAGAAGGCGTGATCGTATACCTCCTCATATTTTGTTTCATGATTTTGGGATTACTTTGGTATTGAACCTGTTTTGAAAACTATTTGTAAACAATAAAGATTTTTGGGTTGTTCTAAAATTAATTTTTTTATGAATTTTATGGATGTTGCATGAAAACTAAGTATCGTAGCAAAAGAGACAAGACTTCTGAAGCCCACGTCATGGTAAGTGGAAGATTCACGATCATATGAATGCCTTAGAGAATACATATGGAACCAGATTGCCATGCCGTGGAGCCTATTCGCCACGGCATGGGAGTCATAATTATGGAAAGTATAAATATTCAAACATTAGGTCAAATTGAGAAACTTCTGGCCGATTTTCTGGAGAAGGATTATGACAAAAACCCTCTCAGAACCTTGGGAAGACTAGAAATCGATTGGAGCTCAAGAGTTGAAGGGATCTAGTAGAAATCATCATTGATCTACTCGATTTGCTAGATTTTACAATGTCTTTTCTAGTTAACTTTGATTTCATGTTTTTTTCTATTTTAGTTATCGGCTAATTACCCTATTTGGTGAAGATAAACCCCAATCTTATGTGTTGACTTCGATTAATGGATCTTTTATGTTGATTTTGCTTGTGTTTGATAATCAAAATCCTAGCATGTTAATGTTTTAGTTTTTATTCCTTATTAATCAAGTTTTGTGTGATAGATGATGATTCTAGTTGCATGAATTTGTTACCTATTTGTTTATGGTCATTAAAAAATTAGAGCTAGTGATTAATCATACCCTAGGATTAAGTGATTAAAAGCTAATAACTTTAACTATGTTAGAGAGCATAATTGATCGTTAATTTGTGTTTGGTTTTTTGACTTGAGGATATGAAAGTAACTATTAGATTTATCATTCATACTCCAATTTGTGATTATATCGATTTTGTGTTAAACCTATGGTTAATCATTGCATGGTAATTCATAAAATCGGTACATCTAGGTATTTGATCATAATAACTAGTAAATTAATGAATTGGTAATCAATAAAATCCATCCATTAGAAATCAACCATAGGAGAGTAGGAAATCAGAACCAAACAGATGTACTCTTTAATCATGAAGTAAAATCGTTTTCTTTCTTGCTTAATTTTAATAGTTGTCTGAATTGCATTAAGTTCTTCTGACCTTGCAAAATCTGTAAAAACCCTTTTTAAAGTATTTTTTTCTTAGTTTAATTAGTAGTAGTTATTTCATACATTGAAATTCCGTTCCATGTGTTCGACACCCGACTTACCTAAGCTATTCTATAAACCGAATAGGTACACTGCCTATAGGTGCATAAATTAGTTAAGTAATTAGGTTAATAAATTTAAAAGTCGATAGATATTTCTGCACACATCAATATACTAAATGGTTAGTTTGGAACAAAATGTTTATTTTTTCAATGCTATATTTCGTTAATTTAATGTTAACTACTTAATAGTTAAAAAACTTGTGGATAAAAAATTAATTGCTAGATGATGAAAATTATGCTTGATAAAATTACTTGATAAGTTAGCTCAAGTATGTAAGATGATATAAGAAAGAAATGTAAAAAATTGAGTTATTTTTTAAATTAATAAATTGAGAAAACAAAAGAAAAATCAATAACGTTGTTGGAGACGTTAGTTTTAATTTTATTTCAAATATACAAAATAACATAAAAAGTCATGTAAAGGATTGAATTATAAATAATTGTAGCATACCAAATCTAAACTTGAAATTTTATGTTTTACCCCTATAAACTCGTCAAGTCTAACAGAGTTAGTAAAGGTCAATGCTGCTAAACTCGTCGGTCTAACAAAGTTAATAATGCCCGTGAACGCGAGTTATAATCCTTTAAATGCAAACCAACCAATTACGTTTTAAATTTTCTTCTATCAATTTAATCATCATTTATGTGAATTAGATTTGGAAAAAATGGTGAGCTTGGATCATGGGTTGCTTAAAATCATCCTATTCATCTATTCTTGTAAATGGGTATGCAACTCCGGAATTTGAAATTTAAAGTGGAGTGAGACACGGGGACCCCTTTCTCTTTTTTCTATTCATTCTTGCCATGGATGTATTACACATTGCAATCCAAGAAGTTATACAATCTCATATCTTTGAAGGTATTAAACTCCCCTGAATGGACCAATTATTTCCCATTTACTATACGTTGATGATGTTATGTTCATTGGTGATTGATCGATTTCTAATGCTCTAAATCTATCTCATATTCTTCGCCAATAAGTTAGCTCAAATATGTAAAATGATATAAAAAGGCTTGTAAAACAATGAGTTATTTTTAAAATTAATAAATTGAGAAAGCAAAAGAAAAAAATCAATAAGATCATTGGAAACATTAGTTTTAATATTATCTCAAATATATATAAAGCATAAAAGGACATGTAAAGGATTGAATTATAAATAATTGTAGCATACCAAAGGTAAATTTAATGTTTGATGTTTTACCCCATTAAACTCGTCAAGTCTAATAGAGTTAATAACATTGGTAAATGTTGCTAAACTCGTCGGTCTAACAAAGTTAATAATGCTCGTGAACGTGGCTTAAGATGCTTTAAATGGCAACCGATCAATTATGTTTCCAATTTTATTTTATCAGTTTAATCATAATTTATGTGAATGAGGTTCGGAAATAAATGGTGAGCTTGGATCATGGGTTGCTTAAAATCAACCCATTCATCTATTATTGTAAATGCATCTGCAACTCTAGAATTTGAAATTTAAAGGGGAGTGACACAAGGGGACCAAATATCTCGTTTTCCTTTTCTATTCATTCTTCCCATGGAAGGCTTACACATTGCAATCCAAGAAGCTATACAATCTCATATCTTTGAAGTTATTAAACTCCCCCTCAATGGACCAATTACCTCCCATATACTATATTTTGACGATGTTATGTTCATTGGTGATTGGTCGAATTCTAATGCTCTGAATCTATCTCATATTCTTCATTGCTTTTACTTGACATCGGGATTGAAATTCAACTATAAAAAGCAAAGTTTTGGTCCCAGAGTTCTGAATAAGGACATTGTCACCCTTTCCTATCTCTTGAAATGTAAGGTTGCTTCACCTCCCTTCTCTTATATCGGACTTCCAGTTGGGGCTAACATGAATATGATAAAATCTTGGAAACTGGCAGTTGAAAAAATCAAAAGCAAGATTAGTGCTTTGAAGGGTAGAAACCTCTATTTTAGTGGGAGGCTTACCTTGCTCACTTCTGTCCTAAGCAGCCTACCACTTTATTATTTTTCTCTATACAAATCCGTTTTCACAGTCATTGAAAATCTTGAAAAAATAAGAAGTCAATATTTTTAGACATTGAATGGAGACTGTAAGAAAATATGTTGGGTCTCATGTAATTAAGTCTTAGCTCCAAATAATAAAGGTGTCCTTGGTGTATCTTGCCTAAGAATTATCAATCTATCATTACTTGCTAAATAGTGGTGGCGTCTCAAAAGTCAAAACGGATCCGGATGCCTTATGGTGCAATGTTGTTAGCTCCATTCACAAATTGGAGAGGCACGATTCTTCAAAAATGGCAAGATCAAGCTACTATGGCAATTGGAAGGAAATCACAAAATTAAGGTCGATTTTAAATCATTTAATGTCAACTTTCATGCCTTATTCAGTAGAAGAATCGGGAATGGAAGCAAGTGTCACTTTTGGCTCGATAAGTGGAGATGCAACCAGTCGTTTAAGGAGTTATTTCCTAACCTTTTTGCACTTGAAAACACAAAGTTTTATGTTGTTAGTGATAGGTGCTTATTGGTGAACAACGAAGTGACTTGGAGATGGGATTGGATTCATGAACCAAGGATGTCGTTAGAAATGCAACAACTTTCTGTGATACTTTGCTTATTGTCGAACATTGTTTTAAGTGATGTTGGTGACTCGTGGGAGTGGATAGGTGAAAAATCAAACAAATTTATAGTGGAGTCCCTTCACTATCTAGCATCTAATATGTTCTCAAATCCGGAAGCCATGCATTTTCCTTGGTTGAAAGTGCTCTCACTCAAAATCAACACTTTTTTTGGAAGCTTTGGCAAGATAGAATACCCACAACAAGAAACCTTATCAAAAGGGGTTTGAGATTGACACAAGCCATATCTGTTGTTTTTCATACAAGAGAAGATTCCACTTTGCACTTGTTCTTGGAATGCAACTTTGAAACTGTGGTTTGGAACATAATTCACACCTTGTGTGGGTTCACATGTTTAAACCCATAGGATATTAGATCTCTATTTAGTGCTGACAATCTAATTGTCAAAACCAAAAATGCGACAAATCTCATTCACATGATTCTAATGGCGACTTTAGGGAATCTTTAGAGATCAAGGAATGAAGCAATTTAAAAGAAGGCAAAACTTTGCCATGTGAAAGTGTTAGATCAAACTATGGTGATGGCTTTTATGTGGATGAAACATAGTGGAAAATGAACTCTGTATGTTAGGAGAAATGATGTATCGTGCCTATTGGCTACTTATGATGTTGTCTCTTTATTTCATGTTTTTTCTGTTGTATTCTTTTCTCTTGGCTAGCTTCTTGCTCAGGAGCTGAGCTAGGATTTCTTAATAAGAGGGATAATATATATATTAAAGTATATTTTATCTTCAAATAATGTAATAAAGTCTTTAAATTTAAAAATGAAATTGCTAGAGAAAAGTATATAACGATTTTTTTCTCGGATTTTACATATAATCATACATTCTTTGAAATAAAGAATGAATCTAAAAAAATTATAATATAAATATACGTATCAAATTATATCTGTAATATTTTAGTAACACAAAAATAAAATATTAAAAATATATAAGAATATGTATTTATATGGTAGCAATGGCACTATATGAGTTATAAAAAGAAACCTAAAAGGTTAAATTGACTTATGTAAAAGGACTAGTTCTGATAAGTAGACTATATGAAAGGATTAGTTGTGTAAATTTTACATTTTAACCGATGAAAATTTTAGGGATAATGACTTGAGAGGGTAACCAATTATACTATTTGTACATATTTGGTCACTTAACTTATTATAGTTTACCGTTAACCCTTAAACTTTTTTTTGTTTAAAACATATTATGACCGATAATAATCGGTAAAAGTTGTTGTGGGGGCTGAGTTCCACCTACGGCAACATTTCCGGTGTTCCTTACCTCCAACGACTTCTCTGATCATCTTCTCCAGCCAAGCATGAGTTTTCCGGCCATGATAGATTTCAAGTTCATTCATGGTAGATTTTTGGAACATACACATATGAAACACATGTAAACTCAAGTTCATACATAGTTTTGGAACAAATCAAAAACAAATGTGAAATCAAGTTCATCCATGGCAGATTATGAGTTCAAACCATTCAATACTTGGAGTCGATTTTGTTTAAACCCTTCAAATACCTGAGTTTAAACCCTTCAAACATTTGGAATCGATTTTGTTTATGATGAAGAATGTAACACCCATAAAAATTCAAGTCAATTTAAACTTTTAAAACATTTCAATCCATTAAACATTACAACTTGTTTTCAGATGTATCATATTAGAGTATCCCAGAAACAAATTTATAAAAAAGTGAGGAGAGGTACGATCACGCCATGGCATTGCCCCAATCCCTGAAGTACTTGGAACAATAAACTAAAATTGTAAGCCCGAAAGCTTAGTGAGTTCCCCCAAAATACCAATACACATACAGTCCACATAGCCATGTCAGCAACATCAGAACATAACAAACTGAACATAATGCAACGGGTCCATAGCTTTACAGACTGGATTACCCCCTCGGCCCACAGTGTGAGCCTAGATTGCCTTGTGGGCCCACAACTCACATCTGGCTTGCCGTCGAGCCCACAGTACGAGTCTCCCTTAGCCTGTAACTGGAATGCTCCTGGGTTTGTTGGATTACGGTACGAAGCAATCTCACCTCAACCCATCCCACATAACATATCAACATATAACATAATCAATGAGCATGCAGATAATCATAAAACACAGGTAGTCCTACAGATCTACCTTACTGTCATAACCACTGAGCATGCAAATAATCATACATCAACACAGGTAGTCCTACCGATCTACCTAACCGGCATAACCACTAACCATGCGAATAACCATATATCAACACAGGTAGTCCTACCGATCTACCTAACTGGCACAATCATTGAGCATGCAACATTAGCTTCATACTTAACATACTAACACTGCTAGGATGACATATTCAATAGGCCGGCTGTAACGCCCGCGTTTCCAGGCAAGGCATTTTCGTTGATGTAATAGTCTAGGTTAACCCTTATAACTTTTTTTGAAGTAGTAATGATGAAATATTTGAGTATTATGTGAATTATGTGTCTTTTTGTGCTTATTACTTAATTATAAAGATATAATTAATAAAGAATAAAAATAAGCATCAAAATTAAAGTGTGAGATAAGCCCGACATCTTTACATAAAGGTGTAGTGGTTGAAACAAGGATTCCGGAGATATAAAGAATGCCGAAATCCGAGTTATAACGAAGAAGTTATGACCTGTTGAAGTTTTGCGACAAAACCGGTACGACGCTGAATGACGTAAAATATGAATTTAAGATAGAGCGATATCTAGCGTTAGTGATCTAAACGAACATCCTAGGGTTCATTAAACCGAGAGTGTGCATAAAAAGAACGTCCAAATCTGACTTCGTATGAGGATATTATGATTTTCCGAAGTTTCGACTTAGCAGTATGCAGCCCGAATCCTCGATTTGAGATCGAGTGATTTTTAGCCGAAACAATCTAAATGAGAATCGAATATCTCATCGATAGTAGTGAAACGATAAAAAGATAGGCGAAAACGGACGTCGGATGAAGAAGTTACGATTTTCTAACGAAGTTTTCCTGTCCCGGCCTACTAAAAATAATATAATAAAAATAAAGTCAAAATTAGCCAAATGAGTCTAAATGAGAGTTGTAGAGCATAATCTCACCTACGCGTGGATATAAAGATTGTCAAAAACGGAGCTCGTATGCGAAAGTTATGAATTTTTGAAGTTCGGGGTGTGAACTCCAAGGTTGTGTCAGAGCTCACGAGGTGAGCATTAAGTGGCTCACGAGGTGAGTAGATGATGGACGTCTTCCAGGGCAAATGGCCATGATGAACGCAATGATGAATCGAGCTCACGAGGTGAATATTAGAAACTCACGAGGTGAGAATTAAAAACTCACGAGGTGAGTTTAGCATTTTTACCCTACAAATAGAAATCAAGGGTCAGCCGATTTAGGTTGCTCATCTCTTACTCTCCCACTCTCGATACTCTCTCTAAGCCCTATTTTAACCCCCCGAAGCCCCGGTGTTCATCCCGAGACCCAAAGCAAGTCCCGAAGCTCAAATATCCCGCGAAGAAAAGAGTTTCCGAGCCGAAGCTCTGCCCGCGAGAAGCCCGGTGTGTGAAGTGATCCCGGTTTCACTGAAGAATACTACCATTACAAGCCGTAGTGCTGTCTGATCATCTTCTGATCAAGTGAGTGTGTAGTTACTTTCTCCTAATACATAAATACGAAGTATTTACTATGAAATACGTGTTATATGTTAATATATTGGTGTTGATTTGAAGGGGGTACATAATCTCTTTCAAATGCACGATTTTATACAAGTATCGATTTAACGTACTAAGTATATGTGTTATGTGAGTGTATCTATGTTATCTTCTAATCTCATAGATATGATTTATTCTCTATGAAATACATGTTATGTTTGTGTGCCTCATCTTTTATCTGGAATGTGTTTTGAATGAACATACTATACAAGTTTTCAACTATGTATAAAAATGTGTATTTTATCTACTAAAATGTTGGGTAGAACATGGGTAGATAGTTGTCTTGTGATAAAAAGATGAGAGGCCTCGATGTTTTTGATTTAGTCATCTAGCGGAGTTTAGATGACGACCACAGACTTTTCTAGACAGTCTTGTGGAACGCGAGCAGGCTCGCCACCTGTAGGTGTTAATGAACTTGGGTGTTCATTCGTTGTACTCCATCCCCCTCATGGTTGCCTTATTTAACTTATATTGCTGAGGATCCCCCGAAGCATGTGTTGTCGCCCCGATGAAATATTCTTAGATTAGGTCCCTTATGTTAGTTGTCTTAGGGACGCAAAGTGAGAATAACGAGAATGGGTAATTGGGTTATTGTTGGTTGGAGGAATTAAATATAATTATTTATTGTGGGTTGAAAACCCTATATGCTCACCAGGCTCCCAAGCCTGACCCACTCAGTTTCTTTGTATTACAGGTAGTGGCGCCAGAGCATAAGTTGGATGACTTTCAAGTTATTTTTGGATTATAGACCAGTTGTTGTAAATAAATGTTGTAAGGTCTGTATTAAAATGTTTTATTCTTTTGGTGTGTTTATCGGAACATGACATCCTGAGTATTGTAATATAATGAAACATACATTTCTTTAAGAAATGCTTTGGTAAATCTTATTTTATCATATTTTGTTTTGGGACCAAATTTCGTAACTCTTTTAATCAAAGATTTACTCTGAAATCATTTTAAAAGCATAAATTAAACCGGTCTTTTCTGGTTGTGATTTTGGGGATGTCACACCGCCCTTGGTGCCTTAGACCCCTTGGTATAGTAAGGATGACTCACCTTGCAAATGCCAACTCGGTAAGTAAACTCCAACTCTCGGACCACTGCCACAAACTTCACCACCTATCATAGTATAACCATATTCGTAAGTTCCCACTCTTCAAGGTACCCCATAAGTCAACTAGTCAATCCCTAGTCCAATTCAAAGTCAACAGTCAAGGTCAACAGTCCATGTTGACCTTTACTCGTCGAGTACCCTCGGCTACTCACCGAGTTCCTCGAGATACTCACTCACTCGCCGAGTCTCCAGAGTGACTCGTCGAGTTCCTAAGGTTCGCGATCGAACCCTAAGGCTACTCGTCGAGTTTCCTTCCTGCAACTCGACAGGTTCACACGCATTCATCAATTTGGGGAAACATTAACCGACTCGCCGAGTTGTTCATCCAACTCGTCGAGTTCAATGCCTATCTTCATATGACTCTCCGAGTCAACTATGCGACTCGCCGAGTCTCTTCAGCCCCTTAAGCATGCAGACACTTTTTAACCCATGCCAAGGCCCCAAATTGCAGATCCAACTTCCTTAGGCATGCTTATCACGTAAAGTTACAAACTTTACATGCATGCAAGGCTTTTAGACCCTAAAATGGCACAACTAAGCTTGCAATGAAGTCACATCCTTGGGGAGGGCTCATACTAGACAAGGCGGGTGGCTTTATGAATCTAGAAGCCAAGGGGAGTCCAGATCTGAAGCTACAACCTCAGATCTTGACATAAACACAAGAACCCTTTCCTAAACTCATGCACAAAAGGGTTTAGGATAAAATGAGCCAATGGAAAATGATCTAATACCTTCAAGGGATCCCTTTCTGATGTAGAACTTGAAGCCCTCAAACTCTTGCTTCAACTAGCTTGTTTCCCCACAAGTGATTCCTTCACCCAAAACTTCCTTAAAGCTTAAACCTCCAAAGGATACACACACACTCAAGTTAGGGCCTTCCCGGACTCTCAATGGACTGTAAAGAGGCCAAAGGAGGCTTATGCTTCTTTAAATAGGGTGCAAAACCCCAAGATTTAGGGTTTCATTTGCCAGCTCCTACTCATCGAGTCCCTTCTTGGACTCGGCGAGTACGTCACTAAAACGCGCGGACCAACCCGCTGCTACTCGACGAGTAGGGCAACCAACTCGTCGAGTAGACCCAAAGACCAAAAAAGATTCAACATAACTCAATACCTGAAAATCGGGGCGTTATGACTCTCCCCCACTTGATTTAGACATCGCCCTCGAAGTTCGGTGCGATGAACAATGTCGGGTAATGCTCCCGCATCTCTGCCTCTGGCTCCCACGTCCACTCAGATCCCTTTCGATGCTCCCACTATACCTTCACCAAAGGTACCTCCTTATTCTGAAAGACTTTCATTTTCCTCTCAAGTATGGCCATAAGCCTCTCCACATAATTCAGGCGCTCATCCTCCTGAATATCATCCAATGGCACCACTGCCTCCTGATCCACAATGCACTTATGCAGCTGCGAAACATGGAAAGTGTTGTGGATCCGACTTAGCTCCTCCGAAAGCTCTAACCTGTAGGCTACCTTGCCAATCCTGGCAATGACCCTGAACGACCCAATGTATCGGGGACCCAATTTCCCCTGCTTCCTGAAGTGAATAACACCCTTCCAGGGTGAGACCTTCAGGAGCACCATATCATCTACCTGAAACTCTAACTCGGATCGTCGTCTATTGGCGTAACTCTTTTGCCGACTTCGAGCGGTCTGTAGCCGCTGCCTAATCTGCTGGATCTTCTCGTTAGTCTGCAGGACTACCTTTGTCCATCCCATCACTCGGTGTCCAGCCTCACCCCAACAAACCGGGCTGCGACATATGCACCCATACAGTAACTCAAACGGTGGGGGCACCAATACTGGAATGGTAGTTGTTGTTGTAAGCAAACTCTGCAAGAGGTAGGTGGGAATCCCAACTCCCATCGAAATCAATGACACATGCCCTCAACAAATCCTCGAGGGTCTGAATGGTCCGCTCACTCTGTCCTTCTATCTGCGGATGAAGCGCTGTGCTAAAGTGCAAGCATGTGCCCAGTTCCTCGTGGAACTTCTGCCAGAAACGGGAGGTAAATCTGACATCTCGGTCTAAGACAATGGAGACCGAAATCCTGTGGAGAGCAATGATCTCGTGAACATAAATGTTGGCCAACCTTTCGGCCGAAGAACTCTTCCGTATTTCCAAGAAATGAGCACTCTTGGTCAATCGATCCATGATGACCCATATAGCGTCGAACCCTTTCGCCGTCCTTGGCAGCTTCGTGATGAATTCCATCGTGATCTGCTCCCACTTCCACATGGGGATCTCTAGAGGCTACAGCTTATCATATGGCCTCTGATGCTTGGCCTTGACCATCCTATAGGTCAAACACCTCTCGACATACCAAGCGATTTCTCGCTTCATGCATGGCCACCAGTAACTCAAACTCAAGTCTTGATACATCTTGGTGGCCCCCGGGTGTATGGAAAAATGAGACTTGTGAGCCTCTTCCATCACTGTCTGTCTGACTCCACTAGTCACCAGAACCCAAAATCGACCAGATCGGGTCAATAACCCCCGACTATCCTGAAAAAACTAAGCGTTCTCGCCCTTGATCCTTTCCACCTTCTAGTTCTCTGGTCGTATGCCCTCGACCAGGACATCTCTGATCAAACTCATCAGCGGAGAATCCACCGCTAACCTCATACACCTTGTTGGGGTGGAGGGCCCAACCGACTTGCGGCTCAATGCGTCCGCAACCACATTCGCTTTACCAGGGTGATAAAGGATCTCACAATCGTAGTCCTTGACTACATCCAGCCACCTGTGCTGCCTCATGTTCAGATTCGGCTGGTCCAAGATATGCCTCAAGTAGGGATGAGCTTTGGAACCGGACCGGTTCGGAACCGGAACCAGTTTTCGTATATTATAAGAACCGGGAACCGGACCGCCGGTTCTAGCGCCGGTTCCGGTTCCGGTCCCGGTTTTTCGGTTATTTTTCAAAGTAGAACCGGTTGAAATACTATAGATTATATGCTATCTTCTGGAACTTGTAAATGATTCAATATTTAACCAAATTATGACTTTTTACATTCTAAATTGAAGTACAAACACTAAATTACATGATGAAAAAAGAATCAAGTAATTCTGACTTCATATGAGTGAGTTATGCGCATTTTAAAAGCGGGGACAGATTCCAAAAAAATAAAAAATGTTGAAACAGAAAAAACGCAGCATTGATATGTTGTCTTCCGGGGTTCATAACTGATTCAATATCTAACCAAAATATGTGTTTTTATAGTCTAAAATGAGCTACAAACATCAAATTACATGCTGGAAAAAAAAATAAGTAATTCCGACGTCATATGAATGAGTTATACACATTTAAAAAATGGGACATATTTAAAAAAATAAAAAAATAATGTTGAAATAAAAAAACGCAACATCGATATGCTTTCTTTCGGGGCATGTATCTAATTCAATATCTAACCAAAACATATGTTTGTACCGTAAAAAATGAATTACAAACTCCAAATTACATGTTGGAAAAAAAATCAAATAATTTCGACTTCATATGAGCGAGTTATGTGCATTTTAAAAAATGAAAAAAATGTCAAACCGGTTCCGGTTCTTAGAAACGGGACCGGTTTTCATAAAAATGGAGAACCGGTAACCGGACCAATTACCAATTCCGGTTCCGGTCCGGTTCCGGTTCCGGCGGTTCTAATGCTCATCCCTAGCCTCAAGTTCTTGTGATATGTATAAATGGTACAGCGGACCCCATATAGGTAATGCCTCAAAATCTTGAGAAGGAAAACCAACGCTCCCAGCTCCAGATCATGTGTAGGATATCTCGTCTCATGCGGCTTCAACTACCATGATGCATAAGCTATCACCTGTCCCCTCTACATGAGGACTGCTCCTAAACCTGTGATGCAGGCATCACAAAACACCACTAAATCCTCAACTCCCTCCGGGAGTGTCAAAACTGGAGCCTTACACAACCGCTGACGGAGGGTCTCAAATTCCCTCTTCTACTCGGAACCCCATCGGAAATCCATGCCTTCCTCGTCAGACAAGTGAGGGGTACTACTATCTTAGAGAAATCCCAAATGAACCTCCGGTAGTACCCTACCAATCCCATAAAACTCGTGATATCTGAGGGAGATTTCGGAACCTCCCACTGCATAACTGCCTCGATTTTGATCGTGTCAACCAAAATCCCATCCTGGTTAATGAGGTGCCTAAGGAACTGGACCTCTCATAACCAAAACTCGCACTTTGAGAACTTGGCATATAGTTGTTCTCTTCTCAGAACCTCCAACAGCTCCTTGAGGTGCTCCTCGTGCTGCTCTCGAGTCTTGGAATACACCAAGATATCATCTATAAATACAATGACCGAGCAATCCAGCATCGGTCTGCAGACCTAATTCATCAGGTCCATAAACACTTCCGGTGTGTTGGTGAGCCCAAACGGCATCACTACGAACTTGTAATGACCATAACGAGTCCGAAACGCGGTATTCTCCACGTCCTCCTCTCTGACCCAGACTCGATGATACCCTGGCCTCAAATCTATCCTGGAGAACCAAGATGCCCCCTGCAACTGATCAAAGAGATTATCTATCCTCGGGAGTGGGTAATGGTTCTTCAGCGTCAACTTGTTCAACTCACTATAATCAATGCACATCCGGTGCGAGCTGTCCTTCTTCCTGACAAAGAGGATCAGTGCTCCCCATGGAGAACTACTAGGTCGAATGAACTATTTGCCAAACAATTCCTGCAGCTGTGAAGACAGCTCCTGCATCTCGGGTGGCACCAAACGGTACGACGCCTTGGCAATAGGAGCCGCACTCGGCACCAGGTCAATCCGGAACTCAACTTGCCTCTCCGGAGGTATCCCTGGAAACTCCTCCGGAAACATGTCGGCATACTCCCTCACCACTGGAACCTCTGAAACTGAAGTCTGGTCCCCAACCCGCGTATCCACCACGTACGCTAAGTAACCCGCACATCCATGTTGAATATATTGTCGAGCTCTGGCAGCTGAGCAGAACCCTAACCCCACTCTGGTGCCCTCGCCATATACAATTAGTTCTCCGCCACTTGGGGTTCGAACTACCACCCTCTGGCCCTCAAAATCTATCATGGCACCAAAACGACTAAACCAATCCATACCCACAATCACACATACTTCCCCCATGGGAATCGGAATCAGATCTACCGGAAAGACCACTCCGAAGATCTCCAAATGACATCCTTGGTAGACCGAAGAAGCAAAAATCCGTGTTTATTGGCAATGGAATCTCGCAACGGACACTCTATCTCATCAACTGGTACACCAAACCCCCTACTAAACGTCTGAGAAACGAAAGACCGACTCGCCCCCGAGTCAAATAATACCAAAGCTGGCAAGGAGTTCACTAAAAACGTACCTAAGAACATGTACCACATATAAGCACAACATAGATATAATAAAAGAGGTAGAGGAGATGAACATACCAGCAACCACATCCGGTGCTGCTCTGGCCTCCTCTGTCGTAAGCTGGAAGGCACGCCCATGAGCCTTTAGAGGCTCGGCCTTAACATGCCTCCCATCAACGATCCTCAAGGTAGCTGGAGCTAGAATGTGCGCCGAATTGGCGACTAGCAATATGCATTTGGCCTTCACATGGACAACCTGATCGCAGTGGTAGCATAACCTCATACCTGAAACCGGGGCACCCTGGCGACAATCCTTCGCATAATGCCCCTCCTTGCCACACCTGTGGCATCCGCTACCTGCCCGACACCCTCCAGAATGACTCCTGATGCACTTCCCACATGTGCGGCTCTTCTGACCCCCAGTCTTAGATTCAACGGCCTTTGACCGCTTTGGCGCCGGCTGAGAATGTGTCGGGGCCGGACGCTACTCCCTCAACTGCAGCACGATCTCCAACTCACGCCGCCTAGCGTTCTCCTACAACTCAAACAGAGTATCACATCGCTGGGTAGACACAGACTGACGGATGTCAGCCTTGAGTATGCTCTGGTAACGAGTCATCTGAGCCTACTCGGAAGCAAACTCTGGGCAGAACATCGCCCTCTTTGTGAACATATGGGTGATCTCCATCACAGACTATCCATCCTGTCTCAAACTAAAAAACTCATGAGCTAACCGCTCCCGCTCCACCCGTGGAACATAGCGGCCGCGGAAGATCTCCCTGAACTGCTCCCAAGTAACATTAGCTCTCTGATCATCAGTGTATAATTCGGTCGTCAGTCTCCACCAATCCTTGGCCCCTAGCCTCAGCAGGTTCAGGGCACATCTGACCTTCTGGTCAACAGGACATGAACACGTGAAGAAACAGCCCTCCACGTCCGATAAACACCTTATAGCTCTAAACGCATCCTAAGTACCATCAAATTTCGGGGGCTTCGTCTTATCGTAGCCCCGGTACAAGAAACCCAGTCTAGCTCCACCTCCTTCTGCCGTTGTTACAGCTGATTCAACTGTGGCGGCAGCCGTCTCTGCAATGGCTGTGTAACGCTCGTCAAAGTACTCAATCATAGCGGTCTTAATAGACCCAAACATCTCCGGTAGTTGCGCCCAGAACAAAGCGGCAACCTCATCATGCAGGACCTCCCAAATCCTGGCGTCTAGTTCATCCGTCCCCATCTGTACCACAGGATCAGGTGCTACCGGCATCTCCTGGCCTCCGTCCCCTAATCCTGATCCCAACCCGGATGCAGTCACAAAACGTCTCGTCATCACCATGTTGAAAACACACCAACAGATATCAAAGGGTCGCATAACAACAGGAGACCAACTCTTGAATAAACCCTAGGGGTTTTGACTTCCTTGCTACACGTATGGGTCCTATGCTTTCAGTAGTACGGGCCCATACTACCTTCCAGACCTACCCATATTTGTCTCAAGTATCATCACCACACCCTAACAACATAGATATCATAGCTAGTGCTCAACCCTCATTCCTAAAGGAATGATAAACTATCGCACGACTGGCCTCACGACCTCTCACTACCCATCCATTCATGAAACTTCCATCAACCCTATAGTGCTAGTGTATGCTAGCCATACATAACGCTGGACCCTATAGACTTTCAAATATCCGATCCTACCCTAAGATCGAATTAAATATTTTCAGGCTATAAGATCTTGATTATATACAGCCGTGATGCATACACAAGTAACTACAGTAATGATGTTAATCTCATATAAGGAGAACCCTAGGCTAGCAGGCATCATGTAATCAGACAATTCTATCATGCAACTCCTGAAGATCCTTAGCCTAGTACTAGCATGCTATTCTAACATATCACATAATCAAATAGTTGTATGGTATTTTGGGATCGACTTACTGGCTCCGACTGATCGTACACCTTGCATCCTCCTTCACTTATTTTGAAAACCGTTTTAGAAATCATTGGAAAACCTTTCACTGATTTGAGACTGGATTCACACGAATGTTCCTCCAATTCACTCAAACCAAGACTCTGATACTAACTTGTAACACCCATAAAATTTCAAGCCAATTTAAACTTTTAAAACATTTCAATCCATTAAACATTACAACTTGTTTTCAAATGTGTCATATCAGAGTATCCCAAAAACAAATATATAAAAAAGTGAGGAGCGGTACGATCATGCATTGGCCTTGCCCCGATCCCCTGAAGTACCTGAAACAATAAACTGAAACTGTAAGCCCGAAAGCTTAGTGAGTTCCCCCAAAATACTGATACACATACAGTCCACATAACCATGTCAGCAACATCGTAACATAACAAACTGAACATAATGCAACAAGTCCACAACTTTACAGACTAGATTACCCCCTGGGCCCACAATGTGAGTCTGGATTGCCTTACGGGCCCACAGCTCACGGCTGGCTTGCCATCGGGCCAAGAGTACGAGTCTCCCTTAGCCCGTAACTGGAATGCTCCCGGGTTTGTTGGATTACCGCACGAAGAAGTCTCATCTCAACCCATCCCACATAACATATCAACATATATCATCATCACTGAGCATGCAGATAATCATAAAACAAGGTAGTCCTACAGATCTACCTAACTGGCATAACAACTGAGCATGCAAATAATCATATATCAACACAGGTAGTCCTACCGATCTACCTAATTGGCATAACCACTAAGCATGCGAATAATCATATATCAACACAGGTAGTCCTACCGATCTACCTAACTGGCACAACCACTGAGCATGCAACATTAACTTCATACTCAACATACTAACACTGCTAGGATGACATATTCAATGGGCCGGCCTTGGTGCCTTAGACCCCTTGGTATAGTGAGGATGACTCACCTTGCAAATGCCGAATCGGTAAGTAAACTCCAACTCTTGTACCACTGCCACAAACTCCAGCACCTATCATAGTATAACCATACTCGTAAGTTCCCACTGTTCAAGGTACCCCATATGTCAACTAGTCAACCCCTCGTCCAAGTCAAAGTCAACAGTCCATGTTGACCTTTACTCGTCGAGTACCCTCGGCTACTCGCCGAGTTCCTCGAGATACTCACTCACTCACCAAGTCTCCGGAGTGACTCTTCGAGTTCCTAAGGTTCGCGATCGAACCCTAAGGCCACTCGTAGAGTTTCCTTCTTGCAACTCAACAGGTTCACGCGCATTCATCAATTTGGGGAAACATAACCGACTCGCTGAGTTGTTCATCCAACTCATCGGGTATACGGTAATCTTTATCGGACTCGCCGAGGTGTTCATCCAACTCGTCGAGTTCAATGCCTATCTTCATATGACTCACCGAGTCTCTTCAGCTCCTTAAGCATGCAGACACTTTTTAACCCCTTCCAAGGCCCCAAATTGTAGATCCAACTTCCTTAGGTATGCTTATCACGTAAAGTTACAAACTTTACATGCATGCAAGGCTTTTAGACCCTAAAATGGCACAACTAAGCTTGCAATGAAGTCACATCCTTGGGGGAGGGCCCATACTAGACAAGGTGGGTGGCTTTATGAATCTAGAAGCCAAGGGGAGTCCAGATTTGAAGCTACAGCCTCAGATCTTGACATAAACACAAGAACCCTTTCCTAAACTCATGCACAAAAGGGTTTAGGAGAAAATGAGCCAATGGAAAACGATCTAATACCTTCAAGGGATCCCTTTCTGATGTAGAACTTGAAGCCCTTAAACTCTTGCTTCAACTAGCTTGTTTCCCCCCAAGTTATTCCTTCACCCAAAACTTCCTTAAAGCTTAAACCTCCAAAGGATACACACACTCAAGTTAGGGCCTTCCCGGACTCTCAATGGACTGTAAAGAGGCCAAAGGAGGCTTATGCTTCTTGAAATAGGGTGCAAAACCCCAAGATTTAGGGTTTCATTTGCCAACTCCTACTCATCGAGTCCCTTCTTGGACTCGGCGAGTAGGTCACTAAAACGCGTGGACCAACCCGCTGCTACTCGACGAGTAGGACAACCAACTCGTCGAGTAGACCCAAAGACCAAAAAGGATTCAGCATAACTCAATACCTGAAAATCGGGGCGTTACAAAGAAAGCCTAACAAGAATAGAACTCATCTCCAGTTCACATATGGCAGATTTCAAGTCTCGTTTCTAGACCCATTCATATTCATCTTCATGGTATTTGGAATTGATTTCAATTTTGAAGTATAACTTCGATACTGATGATTGATTGCAAACACACACCTGAAAACGAAATCAATTTTAAACACACATTTGATGAACATTTTTGTTTTTGAAGAAACCCTAACCCACAAATCTGGAAGTGAATCAATGTTTGAAGGAACGCGAATCTAGAACCAAATCAAAGTTTGAAGGAACTCGAATTTGGATGAAGAATATACCAAAAGATGAAGATGTACAAAAACTCTTCAAGATGAAGGGTTTTCAGATGAAGATGAAGATGTTTTTTTATCTTTCGGTATATGCTGATGAAGACGAAGATGAACATCAACACATGAAAGCTATAGTTTTTTCGAGTTCGATTTCCTCCCAAAAAATCCACATAACAAGATGAATCTTCAAACCAGATCAGAAAACGATTTTGAAATCATGTTCCTATTCATTCTTTTTTTTTTTTCTGCAGATCCATGTTTCAGTGCTTAAAAATATTTTAACTCCGTTTTTGGTGGATGTTTTTTCGTAGATTACACACTTGATGAGACAACTACGTTTTTTTTGTGGATTTTTTTGGGTTTGAACTCTGTTTTCGATTGTTTTTATGATTGACCAGAAATTTTTTGGTCATTGCCGGAAACAACGCCGGAAAATGGAGTTTGGCCGGACACAATGTCGGAAACCGGCAAAATCTATTATGAGCAGTCATACTGGTATAAATTATACGTTTCAACAAGTTCAGTGGTTAATAAATCACGAAAAATAATTTAATGACCAAATGTGACCAAAAAGTAAAATACGTTACCCTTTCCTTTCTAGTCATTATCTCTAAATTTTATATGAAAGGATTAATGTAGGGGACTTCACGCTTTTACCTCTATAAGATTCAACTATAGTGGACTTACTAAAAAACATGGGGATTACGGGGGAGGGGAGCTGAACACAGAACACCGGCTGCTCCGCTACTCCTTCCGCCACTATTGTTGCTAGTTTATCTTGATACATATCACCTTTTTTCCCTTTAAAAAAATCATGATTTCTGGACAACCAAAAAAAGTTCTCATTTCTTTCATCACCAATTTCCATTAAATTGTTCATTAATGAATATCAGACAAACAGTATGAAATTATTTATCATTCTAAGCCGGTTAAATATATAAATAAAATATAACTACATGCGTTGTTTTTATAATCATATTTAAGCATATAATAAAGGTTTGCTTAGTGAAGAAGAAAGTTAATTAACCAATATTGGCGGAGAATCTAAACATATGACCACGTGCTCGGCATGCTGTTTATTCAAATAAATTTCAGTTATCTAATATTTAACCAATGTAGTACATGATGAGATTTGATTTTGTTTCAATTTTCTGCACACGGTGTATAAATATAAATACGACTTTATTTAGACATACTCTGCTGGAATCGAAGAACATGTATATTTCTCACATTTAGTTTTATGATTCATTTAAGTAAGATAAACTACTATGTATTTAAAAGACAAAAAAAACAGTGATATATGTACTTGAACATGAAAACTTAATATTAATTTACATCTCTTTCAACATGTGAAGACAAAATCATGAAACTATTAAATCCGAACATAGTTAACTACTTGGCTTGTGCTCTTGGTAATGTAATTGAAAGGTATGATCGATAACCTATTGATTCATATTTCAATCTTGATACTACTCAGCATCTGTGACCATGAAGATTCGTCTGCATTAACTCCAAAACACGAGTCATAACTTCATGTTTGCAACGGAAAATTACGCCCCGTTTGAATCATTACTATGTAATTTGAATTTAAATGACTATTTAGCATCTTCATCAATTACAGTATAGAACAACAATATAATATTGTGATTTTTCATCATTCAACACAGTCAATTAAATGTATAATCAAATAACATAGTTTCTATCCCAGTCAGAAAACTCTCATACAACACTTTCAAAAATAACAATTTTCCGAAAATAAACTATCAAACAGGGCCTTAGTTTGTGCACAAAAACTTATCCAAAAACCTTTATTAGAAAAGATTACTTAAAAAAAACATAGTTTAAAATACTACAAGCGACTAGGATAGTTTTAAAAGCATATGTTTCCATAGACAATTAAAGATGGTCTATTATTTTACTTAACTACAAGACTACAATACTCGAAAACCAATCCAATTTTGGACTTATACCTTGGAACACGTCTTCTATGGCTTATTCTTATCACCCACAACAATTCAAACAATTAAAGATGGTCTATTATTTTATTTTTACTTAATAAGATAACATTATGTTTAGTACTTAAGTTTAAGTTTAGATAAGAATATAAATAAATAAATAAATAAATAAATAAATAAATAAATATATATATATATATATATATATATATATATATATATATATTTACTAGATTTTGCTGAATTTTAAAAGGTACAAGCTTTTAAGCATCATATACAATAATTTTATGCATCGGAGAATAATAGATCTTATCCGGTCAAAGACAGATTTTTAATAGGTCTTCTAAGCTTATCTTCAAATTAAATGGGTTAAATATGAAAAAGTCAAATAAGATGCTGATGATAAGATTTTGAATGGGTCAAAGTTTGACCAAGTGTTCATCATATCCAATTGAACCGGTAAATACTAAATCTTATCCGGTCAATATTTATAAAATGTCAAATAAGATGATGATGATAAGATTTTGAAAGGGTCAAACTTTGACCAAGTGTTCCTCATATCCAGTTGAATCGCTAAATACTGAATCTGTCAATAATATTGAAAAAGTCGAATAAGATGATAAGCTTTTGAATGGGTCAAAGTTTGACCAAGTGTTCTTCATATCCATTTGAATCGGTCTAATACGATGTACACGTTATAAAGCATTTCATATAAACTGGAAGAGGCGCATTAATCTAGCATTCGTCTATCATAAATGCCTTGCCATTGACCGCAAAACCTTGGTTCTCTCTCATGCTCGCTACCTCCTCTTTTGTTTTTCTTTCTATTAAAATCGAATAAGCCCAAAAATGTCTTACGTTTAATCCTAGCCCAGGTATAAGAAATCTCTATCTGTTCGTCATTTTGTTTAACAAATTTTTTATGTCATTTTGTTGATCCGCACCCGTCCTTTTGCGCGGGTAAACAGCTAGTGTGTGTGTGTGTGTGTATATATATATATATATATATATATATATATATATATATATATATATATATATATATATATATATATATAGTCTTATCTAAACTTAAGTACTAAACATAATGAAACTATTTCATTTTATCTTATTAAGTAAATATAAAATAATAGACCATAAGTAGGTTCATGTAAAAACACAAGTAATTTGTGAAAACGAAAAAAACCAATAAGGAGAAGACAAGTGTAATATTAGAATAAAAGTAATTGTTATATTATGGTAATTTAAAAGTTTATACAGAAGGATAAAATTGATATTTTACATGTTGGTTTTATGGATGGTTATAATCCTTTGTTTCCATTATCTTTGCTATTCAATCTCCTTCTCTCTCCAGTGATTTGTCCCTCTGACCTCCCACCTACCCTCTCCATCGACTTCTTCTTCCTGTTGCCGCGAACTCAATACCAATTGTAACATTGAAACAAAATGGGGAAGCAAACAAAATCTAAAAGATCAGACTGGTCAATCGGCAAAAGAAACATAACCCATTTTCGTGAAATCGATCCAATTTTGGATCTAAAGCTTCACATTTTCTCACCAAATCACCGGTTGAAGTGGTACCCATTTCACTTTTTTCTTCTTATCCTTTTCGTAGTTATTGATTTACCTTTCGTAGATTTGGATTTTGATATTGAAGGTTCTTTGTAGGTCTCGGAGGATTTATTTACTTTCATTTAAAATAATAGAAGGTGATGTTTGTCGACCCAACCTTCGCCGAAAATCCAAATGCGTGGATGGTAATGGTAGCGGTTTTGTGACACACAGGAACATGACAGACTTCGATTACACATGCACCAGGGTTTTTTTTACTTGATGGTACCTCTCTTTCCTTCTCTCAATAACTCAACGATTGTGGTATCTCAAGAACCCTAACCCAAAATCGGTTTCATTCAAGATATCTCAATCTTTTTAAATTATTAGTTGTCACCCTTATCTATGACACAAGTGAGTTAGTCTACTTACAAGATTCAGTTTTGTGTTAATCGGTATCATAAATTTATTTTCCTAATCCACTCTTACATCTTCATCTTTTTTTTTCAAAATTAGCGCTTTATAAGAACAACTATGAAAAGTAAGTGTGAACTATTACACGTCTACATGAAGAGGATAAAATGATGTATGAAGTTGTTGGAGTGTTTTCTGAAAATGAGAAACCTAGTATTTTTGTTCCAACCAATTATTTGAATTCATTTCAATGGTTGTATGTTGATGTTGGTGGGATTGTTTTAGGAAAACGTATTCTCTCTCATCTCAACTTTCAACAGACTGAGAAATTGAACCACCGACATCCTATTCTTCCGATCACATTGTCGTCTTTTGCTCCGATACGACCCTGCTCAACTTCGAACTTCGTCATCGCGTTCTCGAATTAGAGAACCCCGTCGTCTCATTCTCAACTTTGAAGCTCGCACAGGAACTCGTGTTTGAGTCCGCCCCTGCTCCTCCGACACCGTGTACCGCTCTGGAAAACCTCTGACACCAACTCTTATCATCAACGAAGGTTAGTTCTTCTGGATGACTCAACATTCGATTTATTGTTGCTTGATTTCACCGGTTCTTGTTCATTATTTGGGCTACTGATTTCCATGCGAGCCTGATTCAAAGTCACGCTACTTTCATTTGTTCTTTCTTTCGTTGCTTGATTTCACCATATTCCATGTCAATATTATTATTTGTGAATTGTTATTTGTTAGTGAACATGTGATCGTGCATCATCTATTTGCTTATGCATCTGTACAGGATGTGAAACCATTAGAGCCTAGAGTTCTTATCTTACTTTCCAATCTATCTTATTCTCTTTGCAGATGCTTCACTAAATCTTTTTTTGAGGATTCTTTCTTTAACTAATAGTTTATCGAGTTGTAAAAGGAATTGGAGCACATTTGAAGGGGTTATTAATATAAAGCATTAAATTTATATTTTATAAAATTTAAATATTAAGCATGTTTAAAGAATTTGTTGTCTTTAAATTTGTAGGTACATACGAAGAAACAAAATAGATTGGAGAAAAGCAAATTGAACAATCTTGTTTATGTTCAATTCATTGCTAATTTAATGGAAAAAACAAAGGGAGAAAAAATAGAAACATGGAAGCGCTATTAGGAAATCATTCTCTCTCGGCTCAAGAATGGATTATTGATTGCGATGATTGTGATGTAGATGAAGTAGACCCACAAACGGTTGATGAAGCTCTAGCAAGTGGGGGAGAGTTGATTGTATATGGTGAGGGCACCAGAGTCGGATCTGAGCTTTGTTTAGCCGCCAAGGCTCGACAGTTCATTCAACACAGATGTGCGGGTTATTTAGCGTATGTGATGGATACACGGGTCAGGGATCAGACTTCAGTTTCAGAGGTTCCGTTGATCAGGGAGTTTGTTGATGTGTTCCGGGAGGAGTTACCCGGAGTGCCTCCGGAGAGGCAGGTCGAGTTCAGGATCGACTTAGAGCCAGGTGCGGTCCATATCGCCAAGGCGCTGTACCGGTTGGCACGACCAGAGATGCAGGAGTTGTCATCACAACTGCAGGAGCTGCTGGGAAAGCAGTTCATTCGTTCGAGCAGTTCTCCATGGGGAGCACCAATACTCTTCATCAGGAAGAAAGATGGTTTGCACCGGATGTGCATTGACTACCGGGATTTGAACAAGTTAACGGTTAAGAACCGTTATCCACTCCTGAGGATAGATGATCCTTTCGATCAATTGCAGGGTGCGTCATGGTTTTCCAAGATAGACTTGAGGTCTGGATATCACCAGGTTAGAGTGAGGGAGGAGGACGTGGAGAAGACCGCGTTTTAGACGCGTTACGGACATTACGAGTTCTTGGTGATACCGTTTGGGCTCACCAATGCGCCAACAGTCTTTATGGACCTGATGAATCGGGTTTGTAGGCCGATTCTCGATCGTTCGGTTATTGTATTCATAGAAGATATCTAGGTGTATTCCAAGACCCGAGAGCAACACGAGGAACATCTACGGGAGTTATTGGGAGTTATGAGACGGGAACGACTGTATGCTAAGTTCTCGAAGTGTGAGTTTTGGTTATCAGAGGTCCAATTCCTCAGAAACCTCGTTAACCAGGAGGGGATTTTGGTCGATCCGGCCAAAATCGAGGGGGTTATGCAGTGGGAGGTTCTGAAATCTCCCTCGAACATCAGGATCTTTTTGGTATTAGCGGGATACTACTGGAGATTCATTCAGGATTTCTCCAAGATTGCGGTACCCCTCACTAGTCTGACGAGGAAGGGGGTGGATTTCCGGTGGGGACCTGAGCAGCAGAAGGCGTTTGAGATCCTCCGACAGCGATTGTGAGAGGCCCCAATGTTGACTCTTCCAAAAGGAGCCGAGGATTTTGTGGTGCTCTGTGATGCGTCCATCACGGGACTAGGGGCAGTCCTCATGCAGAGGGGATGGGTGATAGCTTATGCATCGCGGCAGTTGAAGCCGCATGAGACGAGGTATCCTACTCATGATCTGGAGTTGGGAGCGGTGGTTTTCGCCCTTAAGATGTGAATACATTACCTATATAGGGTCCGTTGTACCATATACACGGATCACAAGATCTTGAGAAATATCATGGATCAGCCGAACCTGAACATACGGTAGCGCAGGTGGTTGGATGTAGTCAAGGACTACGATTGCGATACCCTTTACCACCCTGGTAAAGCAAATGTGGTTGCGGATGCTTTGAGCCGCAAGTCAGCTGGGTCTTCCACCCCAGTAGTATGTATGAGGATAACAGTGGACTCTCCGCTTGTGAGTCTGATCAGAGATGCCCAAGTTGAGGGCATGCGACCGAAGAATTGGATGCTGGAAAGGATCAAGGGTGAGAATACCCGGTTTGAGCAGGATAGTCGGGGTTTATTGACCCGATGTGGTCGAGTTTGGGTTCCAATGTCGGGTGTGGTTAGGCAGACACTTATGGAGGAGGCTTAATATCTCACTTCTCTATTTACCCGGGGGCCACCAAGATGTACCAGGATTTGAGTTTGAGCTATTGGTGGTCATGCATGAAGCGCGATATCGCTTGGTACGTCGAGAGGTGCTTGACCTGTAGGATGGTCAAGGCTGAGCATCAGAGGCCGCATGGCAAACTGCAGCCTCTGGAGATTCCCATGTGGAAATGGGAACAGATCATGATGGACTTTATCACAAAGCTACCGAGGACGGCGAAGGGGTTTGATGCCATTTGGGTCATCGTGGATCGATTGACCAAGAGTGCCCATTTCATGGCAATACGAAAGGGTTCATCGGCCGAGAAGTTGGCCGACGTGTACGTCTGTGAGATCGTGGCTCGCCATGGGCTTCCGGTCTCCATTGTCTCTGACCGAGATGTTAGATTTACCTCCCGTTTCTGGCAAAAGCTCCACGAGGAACTGGGCACGCAGTTTCACTTCAGCACAACATTCCATCCGCAGACTGATGGTCAGAGCGAGCGGACCATTCAGAACCTCGAGGATATGTTGAGGGCATGTGCCATTGATTTTGGTGGGAGATGGGATTCCCACCTACCGCTTGCTGAGTTCGCCTATAACAACAGTTATCATTGCAGCGTTGGCACCCCGCCTTTCGAGCTGTTATACAAGCGAAGATGTCGCACCTTGGTTTGTTGGGGTGAGGTTGGTCACAGGTTGATGGTTCGGACGGAGGTGGTCTTGCAGACTACAGAGAATATTCAGCAGATTAGGCAGCGGCTACAGACCGCTCAAAGTCGGCAGAAGAGTTACGCCGATCGGCGCCTATCCGTGCTAGAGTTTCAAGTCGGTGACATGGTACTCCAGAAGGTCTCGCCCTGGAAAGGTGTGATCCGCTTTAGGAAGAGGGGAAAATTGGGTCCCTAATATATTGGGCCATTCAGGATCATTGCCAGGGTTGGAAAGGTGGCTTACAGGTTAGAGCTGCCCGAAGAGCTTATTCGGATCCACAACACTTTCCATGTTTCACAGCTGTGAAAGTGCATCATGGGTCAGGAGGCGGTGAGGTTGCTGGATGATATTCAGATCGATGAGCGCCTAAATTATGTGGAAAGGCCGGTGCCCGTACTAGAGAAAAAGGTGAAGATTCTGAGGAATAAGGAGGTACCTTTGGTGAAGGTACAGTGGGAGCATCGGAGAGGGTCCGAGTGGACATGGGAGCCAGAGGCGGAGATGCGGGAGCACTACCCGGAGTTATTCGCTACAGAAGACTTTCAGGACGAAGTCTAAGCTAAGTGGGGGAGAATTATAACATCCCAACCGTCAGGTATCATTATTATTCTATTTAGATTTAATTTTAAGGTCTACTCGAAGAGTTGACGTTGTGACTCGACGAGTAGCAGCGGGCCAAGACGTGTCATTTAATGAGTAACTCGTTGAGTAGGCATGGGGGACTCGACGAGTAGGAACTGGCAGTGGAAACCCTAAATTTCTGGGTTTTTTCACCCTATATATTGGACCATTAACGCCTCCCACTATCCTCTATCACCCCTTGAGAGCCAAAAAGCCTAATTTCCGTGAGTGTGAGCTTGGAGAGTGTTTGGAGCTTTGAGAAGTGATTTTTTTTGTGAAGGAAACTTGTAGATCGAGGGGCTAGCATCAAGGATTTTGTGTGGATCCAGAATCCACTCCAGCTTGCACACGTTTTGGAGGTAATAAGCTGTTACCTTAACCTCTTTTCTTCTAGAATCATGCATATGTGGAGGCTAGGGCTTTCTTGGGTTATTCATTAAGGTATTTTGTTTCCGGAACTAGATCTGAAGCTGAAGCTTCAGATCTGAACCTCTTTTGAGTCTTAAGTCCATAAAGTTTCCAGATCTTGCAAGGACGAGACTCTCTTAACGTGTAAAGCTACATTAGAAACTTAGATTGGACATTTAGAGCCCCTAGGGCCTTACATGCACGTAAAGTTTGCAACTTTACGTGATAAACATGACCTAGAGGTTTGGATCTACAATATGGAGCCACTGCATGGCTTAAAAAGCGTCTGTTTGGATGATGGACTGAAGGGACTCGGTGAGTCGCAAGGTCGACTCGGTGAGCCACATGAATATGGCCATGTACTCGACGAGTTGGATGAATAACTCGGCAACTCCGTTGAAGATTGCCTTCAACTCAACGAGTCGTTCGAAGACTCGGCGAGTCGGCTAGGGTTTATCCCAATCCCTGGACACGTATGAACTCGATGAATTAAAGGGGAACTCGACGAGCCAATCAAGGACTTCACAACTTCTCGAGTTCAGGGAGGACTCGACGAGTCGGTAAGATACACTCAACGAGTCGAGTCAACATGGACTGTTGATTTTGACTATGGACTTAGACTTTGACCTAGAATTGACCAGTTGACTTCTGAGGGTATTCTGGTAATTTGGAGATTTACGAAAAAGGGCTTTTATGGTAACTATAGGTGGTGAAGTTCGTGTTGGTGACCCGGGAGTTGAGCTTTCTAGTTTCAGACGCCAGTTGCGAGCTGAGTTATCCTCACTATACTAAGGGGTCTAAGGCACCAAGGCCGGCCCATTGAATATGTTATCCTAGCAGTGAGATGTTGAGTATGAGTTAGTATTACATGTTAGAGGTTATCCCTGTTAGGCAGATAAGTAGGGCTACCTATGATGTTATATGATTATTCCATGCTCAGTAGTTATGTTATATGTTACATGTTATGTGGGATGGGTTGAGGTTGTACTGCTCCGTGCGGCAGCCAACAGATCCTAGAGTATTCCAGATATGAGTATAGGGTCAGGCAAGGCATTCCAGACTCGTACTGAGGACTCAATGGCATTCCAGATATGAGATGAGTGCCCGATAGGCATTCCAGACTCGTACTGAGGGCCCAGGGGTAATCCAGCTCGTAATTTGTGGTCCCATTGTATGTTGTTTCAGTTTGTTATGATATGTTGTTGTTGATATGGTTATGTGGAATGTATGTGTATCGGTATTTTGGGGGTAACTCATTAAGCTTTTGGGCTTACAGTTTCAGTTTATTGTTTCAGGTACATCAGGGGATCACGGCAAGGCGAGGGTATGATCGTACAGCTCCTCATATTATGTTTATGTTTCTGGGAAAACTTTGATAATTTATATTTTGAAAACAAAGTTGTAAGTTTTTAATGAACTTGACATGTTTTTAAAAGTTTAAATTGGTTTGACATTTTTGGGTGTTACAAGTTGGTATCAGAGAATAGGTTTGAGTGAATTAGAGAAGCATTCGTGTGAATCCAGTCTCAAATCAAGGAAAGATTTTCAAAATGGTTTTAAATGGTTTTCAAAATAAGTAAAGGAGGATGCAGGGTGTACGATCAGCTGGAGCCAGTAAGTAGACCCCAAAATACCATATAGTTACTTGATTATGTGATATGTTAGAACAACATGCTAGAGGTAGGCTAGGGATCTTCAGGAATTGCATGATAGAATTGTCTGATTATATGATGTCTGCTAGCCTAGGGTTTTTCCTTATATGAAATTGACATCATTACTGTAGTTGCTCAGTGTATGCATCGTGGTTATACATAATTAAGATCTTATAGCCTGAGAATGTTTGATTTAGCCTTATGTTCTGTTCTTGTTTGATTGGGAGCTTTGGGTAGGATTGGATATTCAAAAGTCTATAGGGTCCAACGTTATGTATGGCTAGCATACACTAGTGCTGCAGGGTTGGTGAAAGTTTCATGGATGGGTGGGATGTGAGAGGCCGGAAGGTCAGTTATGAGATATTTAGCATTCCTCTAGGGGTGAGGATTGAGCGCTCTCTATGTTGTGTATTCAGTTAGGGCGTTGTGGTGATACTTGAGACAAGTATGGGTAGGTGTGGAAGGTAGTAAGGGCCCATACTACTGAAAGCACAAGACCTATACGTGTAGCAAGGAAGTCACAAACCCTAGGGTTAGTCGGGAGTTGGCTCCCAGATATTTATGTGGATTATCTGACATCTTGGTGTACGTTTCAGAATGGTGATGACAAGACGCTTTGTGGCCGGATCCGGTTCAGGGTCAGGATCACGAGACAGAGGCCAGGAGGGGCCAATAGCTCCTGAGCCGGTGGTGTAGATAAGTACAAAGGAGTTGGATGCCTGGATTCGGGAGATCCTGCATGATGAGGTTGCTGCTGCATTCCGGGCACAGCTGCCGGAGATGTTCAGGTCGATTAAGACCGCCATGGTGGAGTATTTTGATGAGCGCTACGCAGCACTTAAAGAGACAGCCGCCGCATCAGCTGTATATGCGGTAGGGGGAGGAGTTGGTAGGGGTTTTCATTACAAGGAATTCGATAACATGAAGCCCCCTACTTTTGATGGGACACAAGATCCCATCAAGGCTATGAGATGGATTTCAGATGTAGAGGGATGTTTCTTCACCTGCTCGTGTCCTACTGACCAGAAGGTCAGGTGTGCTCTGAACCTGCTTAGGTAAGGGGCCAAGGACTGGTGGAGACTTGCGACTAGGTCGTACACTAATGATCAGAGAACTGCTGTTACTTGGGAGTAGTTCAGGGACATGTTCCGTGCTTGTTACATTCCGTGGGTTGAGCAAGAACGTTTGGCACATGAGTTTGTGAGTTTGAGACAGGATGGGGAGTCGGTGACAGAGATCACCCGGATGTTCACTGAGAGGGCAATGTTTTTCCCGGAGTTTACTTTAGAGGAGGCTCAGATGACCCGTTATCTGAGCATGCTCAAGACGGATATCCGCCAGTTTGTGTCTACCCAGCGATGTGATACTCTTCTAGAGTTGCAAGAGGCCGCCAGACGGCGTGATTTGGAGATTAAGCAGCAGTTGAGAGAGTAGCGGCAGGCCCCGTCACAATCTCAGCCGGCGCCGAAGCGGTCTAAGACCGCTGATACTAGGACCGGGAGTCAGCAGAGCCGCACATGTGGGAAGTGTCGCAAGGGTCATTCTGGTGTGTGTCGAGTTGTTAGTGGGTGCCACAGGTGTGGCAAGGAGGGGCATTATGCGAAGGATTGTCGCCAGGCCGCCCCAGTTCAGCGTATGAGGTTATGTTATCACTGCGATCAGGTTAGCCACATGAGGGCCAACTGTCCATTACTTTCCGCCAAGCCAACACAGGCTCCTGCGCCGGCTATGTTGAAGATTACCGATGGGAGGCAGGGTAGAGCAGAGCCTCCGAAGGCTCAAGGACGCACATTTCAGCTTACGGCCGAGGAGGCCAAGTCAGCACCGGATGTGGTTGTTGGTAAGTTTCTATCCTTTATCTCATTTACTATATCTGATGTATGCTTATCTGTTGTACCTGTGATTAGGTACGTTTCTAGTGAACTCCTTGCCTGCTTTGGTTTTGTTCGACTCGGGGGCGAGTCGGTCTTTTGTATCTCGGACATTTAGTAGGAAGTTCAGAGGGCCAGTAGGCGAGCTAGAGTGTCCGTTGCGAGTCTCTATCACCAACGAACATGGGGTTTTGTCTACTTCAATCTACCGAGGCTGTGAGATGGAGATCTTCGGGGTACTTTGTCCTATAGACTTGATTTCGATTCCTATGGGGGATGTATGCGTGATTGTGGGAATGGACTGACTCAGCCATTTCGGTGCCATGATTGATTGCGAGGTTCAACGAGTAGTGGCTCGAACCCCAAGTAGGGGAGAGTTGATTGTATATGGTGAGGGCACCAGAGTGGGATCCGAGTTTTGTTCAACCGCCAGGGCTCGACAGTTCATTCAGCACGAATGTGCGCGTTATTTAGCATATGTGGTGGATACGCGGGTCAAGGATCAGACTCCAGTTTCAGAGGTTCCGGTGGTCAGGGAGTTTGCTGATGTGTTCCCGAAGGAGTTACCCGGAGTGCCTCCGGAGAGGCAGGTCGAGTTCAGCATCGACTTAGTGCCAGGTGCGGCCCCTATCGCCAAGGCGCCGTACCAGTTGGCACCACCAGAGATGCAGGAGTTGTCATCACAACTGCAGGAGCTACTGGGAAAGCAATTCATTCATCCTAGCAATTCTCCATGGGGAGCACCGATACTCTTCGTCAGGAAGAAAGATGGTTCGCACCAGATGTGCATTGACTACCGGGAGTTGAACAAGTTAACCGTGAAGAACCATTATCCACTCCCGAGGATAGATGATCTTTTCGATCAATTGCAGGGTGCGTCATGGTTTTCCAAGATAGACTTGAGGTTTGGACATCACCAAGTTAGAGTGAGGGAGGAGGACATGGAGAAGACCGCGTTTCGGACGCATTACAGACATGACGAGTTCGTGGTGATGTCGTTTGGGCTCACCAACGTGCCAACAGTGTTTATGGACCTGATGAATCAGGTTTGCAGGCCGATGCTCGATCGTTCGGTTATTGTATTCATAGACGATATCTTGATGCATTCCAAGACCCGAGACTAGCACGAGGAACATCTACGGGAGTTACTGGGAGTTTTGAGACGGGAACGACTGTATGCTAAGTTCTCTAAGTGTGAGTTTTGGTTACGAGAGGTCCTATTCCTCGGACACCTCGTTAACCAGGAGGGGATTTTAGTCGATCCGGCCAAAATCGAGGCGGCTATGCAGTGGGAGGTTCTGAAATCTCCCTCGGACATCAGGAGCTTTTTGGGATTAGCGGGATACTACCGGAGATTCATTCAGGATTTCTCCAAGATTACGGTACCCCTCACTAATCTGACGAGGAAGGGGTGGATTTCTAGTGGGGACCTGAGCAGCAGAGGGCGTTTGAGATCCTCCGACAGCGATTGTGAGACGCCCCAATGTTGACTCTTCCGAAAGGAGCCGAGGATTTTGTGGTGCTCTGTGATGCGTCCATCACGGGACTAGGGGCAGTCCTCATGCAGAGGGGACGAGTGATAGCTTATGCATCGCGATAGTTGAAGCCGCATGAGACGAGGTGTCCGACTCATGATTTGGAGTTGGGAGCGGTGGTTTTCGCCCTCAAGATATGGAGACATTACCTATATGGGGTTCGTTGTACCATATACACGGATCACAAGAGCTTGAGACATATCATGGATCAGCCGAACCTGAACATGCGGCAGGGCAAGTGGCTGGATGTAGTCAAGGACTTCGATTGCGTGATCCTTTATCACCCTGGTAAAGCGAATGCGGTTGCGGATGCTTTGAGCCGCAAATCAGCTGGGTCTTCCACCCCAGTAGTATGTATGAGGATAACAGTGGACTCTCCGCTTGTGAGTCTGATCAGAGATGCCCAAGTTGAGGGCATGCGACCGGAGAATTAGAAGTTGGAAAGGATCAAGGGTAAGAATACCCGGTTTGAGCAGGATAGTCGGGGTTTATTGACCCGATGCGGTCGAGTTTGGGTTCCGATGTCGGGTGTGGTTAGGCAGACACTTATGGAGGAGGCTCATAAGTCTCACTTCTCTATTTACCCGGGGCCACCAAGATGTACCAGGATTTGAGTTTGAGCTATTGGTGGTCGTGCATGATGCGCGAGATCGCTTGGTACGTCGAGAGGTGCTTGACCTGTAGGATGGTCAAGGCTGAGCATCAGAGGCCGCATGGCAAACGGCAGTCTCTGGAGATTCCCATGTGGAAATGGGAACATATCATTATGGGCTTTATCACAAAGCTACCGAGGACGGCGAAGGGGTTTGATGCCATTTAGGTCATCGTGGATCGATTAACCAAGAGTGCCCATTTCTTGGCAATACGAAACGGTTCATCGGCCGAGAAGTTGGCCGACGTGTACGTCCGTGAGATCGTGGCTCGACATGGGCTTCCGGTCTCCATTGTCTCTGACCCGGATGTTAGATTTACCTCCCGTTTCTGGCAAAAGTTCCACGAGGAACTGGGCACGCGGTTTCACTTCAGCACAGTATTCCATCCGCAAACTGATGGTCAGAGCGAGCGGACCATTCAGACCCTCGAGGATATGTTGAGGGCGTGTGTCATTGATTTTGGTGGGAGCTGGGATTCCCACCTACCGCTTGCTGAGTTCACCTATAACAGCAGCTATCATTCTAGCATTGGCACCCTGTCTTTCGAGCTGTTGTACGGGCGGAGATGTCGCACCCCAATTTGTTGGGGTGAGGTTGGTCACAGGGTGATGGGTCGGACGGAGGTGGTCTTGCAGACTACCGAGAAGATTCAGCAGATTAGGCAGCGGCTGCAGACCACTCAGAGCCAGCAGAAGAGTTACGCCGACCGGCGCCAATCCGAGCTAGAGTTTCAGGTCGGTGACATGGTACTCCTGAAGGTCTCGCCTTGGAAATGTATGATCCGCTTCAGGAAGAGGGTAAAATTGGGTCCCCGATATATTGGGCCGTTCAGGATCATTGCTAAGGTTGGCAAGGTGGCTTATAGGTTAGAGCTGCCGGAAGAGCTTAGTCGGATCCACAACACTTTCCACGTTACGCAGCTGCGAAAGTGCATCATGGATCAGGAGGCGATGGTGTCGCTGGATGATATTCAGGTCGATGCGCGCCAGAATAACGTGGAAAGGCCTATGGTTGTGCTAGAGAAAAAGGTAAACATTCTGAGGAACAAGGAGGTACCTTTGGTGAAGGTATATTGGGAGCATTGGAGAGGGTCCGAGTGGACGTGGGAGCCAGAGGCGGAGATGCGGGAGCACTACGCGAAGTTATTCGCTACAGCAGACTTCGAGGTCGAAGTCTAAGCTAAGTGGGGGAGAATTGTAACATCCCAACCGTCAAGTATCATTATTATTCCATTTAGATTTCATTTTAAGGTCTACTCGACGAGTTAATGTTGTGACTCGACGAGTAGCAGCGGGCTAGGACATGTCATTTAATGAGTGACTCGTCGAGTCGGTATGGGGGACTCGACGAGTAGGAACTGGCAGTGGAAACCCTAAATTTATGGGTTTTTTCACCCTATATATTGGACCATTAGCGCCTCCCACTATCCTCTACCACCCCTTGAGAGCCAAAAAGCCTAATTTCCGTGAGTGTGAGCTTGGAGAGTGTTTAGAGCTTTGAGAAGTGATTTTTTTGTGAAGGAAACTTGTAGATCGAGGGGCTAGCATCAAGGATTTTATGTGGATCCAGAATCCACTCCAGCATGCACACGTTTTGGAGGTAATAAGCTGTTACCTTAACCTCTTTTCTTCTAGAATCATGTATATGTGGAGGCTAGGGCTTTCTTGGGTTATTCATTAAGGGATTTTGTTATGGGAACTAGATCTGAAGCTGAAGCTTCAGATCTGAACCTCTTTTGAGTCTTAAGTCCATAAAGTTTCCAGATCTTGCAAGGATGAGACTCTCCTAAGGTGTAAAGCTACATTAGAAACTTAGATTGGACATTTAGAGCCCCTAGGGCCTTCCATGCACGTAAAGTTTGCAACTTTACATGATAAACATGCCCTAGAGGCTTGGTCTACAATATGGAGCCGCTGCATGGCTTAAAAAGCGTCTGTTTGGATGATGGACTGAAGGAACTCGGCGAGTTGCAAGGTCGACTCGGCGAGCCACAGAAAGATGGCTATGTACTCGACGAGTTGGATGAACAACTCGGCAAGTCCGTTGAAGATTGCCTTGAACTCGGCGATTCATTCAAAGACTCGGCGAGTCGGCTAGGGTTTCTCCTAATCCCTGGACACGTATGAACTCGGCGAATGAAATGGGAACTCGACGAGCCAATCAAGGACTTCACGACTTCTCGAGTTCAGGAAGGACTCGACGAGTCGGTAAGATACACTCGACGAGTCGAGTCAACATGGAATGTTGTTTTTGACTATGGACTTTGACTTTGACCTAGAGTTGACCGGTTTACTTCTGAGGGTATTCTGGTAATTTGGAGATTTACGAAAAAAGGGTTTTATGGTAACTATAGGTGGTGAAGTTCGTGTTGGTGATCCGGGAGTTGAGCTTTCTAATTTCAGACGACAGTTGCGAGGTGAGTTATCCTCACTATACTAAGGGGTCTAAGGCACCAAGGCCGGCCCATTGGGTATGTTATCCTAGCAGTGAGATGTTGAGTATGAGGTAGTATTGCATGTTAGAGGTTATCCCTGTTAGGAAGATCAGTAGGGATACCTATGATGTTATATGATTGTTGCATGCTCAATAGTTATGTTATATCTTACATGTTATGTGGGATGGGTTGAGGTTGTACTGCTCCGTGCGGTAGCCAATATACCCTAGATTATTCCAGATATGAGCAGAGGGTCAGGCAAGGCATTCCAGACTCGTACTGAGGGCTCGATGACATTCCAGATACGAGCTGAGGGCCCGGTAGGCATTCCATACTCGTACTGAGGGCCCAAGGGTAATCCAGCTCATAAGCTGTGTACCCATTGTATGTTGTTTCAGTTAGTTATGATATGTTGTTGTTGATATGGTTATGTGGAATGTATGTGTATCGGTATTTTGGGGGTAACTCACTAAGCTTTTGGGCTTACAGTTTCAGTTTATTATTTCAGGTACATCAGGGGATCGCGGCAAGGCGAGGGCATGATCGTACAGCTCCTCATATTATGTTTATGTTTCTGGGAAAACTTTGATAATTTATATTTTGAAAACAAAGTTGTAAGTTTTTAATGAACTTGACATGTTTTTAAAAGTTTAAATTGGTTTGTAATTTTTGGGTGTTACATTTTTTTGCCCCTCTTTCATATCACAGTTTCGATTGTATGTGTAACTGATATCCTATATCCTATTTTAATGTGATTTGTATTACATATCTTGTTGACGTATTTAAGGACTTACCATATTGATTCTTCTATTTCATCCTAAAATAATTCTACAACTATTATCGCTCAAATCAAATCCCAACAAATATGGAACTGTTAAGTTGTGCAATTCCTCTGGCCTTCAAATCTTATCTTGGAAACTATTAATTTCAAACTTTAAAAGTTTCGGATATTATTATGAACTAATACATTTTCAAGCATGGTATCTGGACGAGTACACCAAAACACCTTTAATAGTAAATATCAATTGTTCACTTTTGAATGATTACTATTTTTTGGAATATACTTTATAGATTCCAAATGATTTGGTGATGTTTTTTTTTACAGAAACTCATATTAAATTTTAAATCCCGTTTTTAATACAATGTAATTTTGTTTTGAACGCAATGGCTATGCTTTCCAACATTCTCGCATTCCTCTTCCAGAGTACAGTTTCATGAAATTCAGGTTCGTTTTCTCTCTCTTTCTCCTCCCTGACCCTAATTGTTATAATATCCCAAATCATTACTTTCTATATATCAATTGCTATAATTGTTATAATAAGTTCTAGAATTTAGCCTGTAAGAAATCAAAGAGCACCAAAATCTCGTAGTCATATAAAACAGGTATTAATTGTATTGTTTAATAAAAAAATCATAATTATGACGAATTGGAATCTTTTTGTGATTGAAGAACACATCGCAACTGTGTTTAGAGAATCGTGGATGATGGACTTGTTGGCCTCATAAAAGAAGATAATGTGGCAAAGGAAAATACATAATAATAACTGTTTGACAAAATGCTTGAACCAAAATATATACTTATTTACCTTCTGATGTTAGTGTATTTTTTAGTCAAAATAGATATTTGGTCAATTATTTTAATTTATAAATAAAAATAGGGAATGCGTATTATACAATATACATGATTGCAATTAGACTATTCTGATTTTAATTTTAGGCAACTACATATGATTTTGTTTTGATGATGTAAAATAAGGAAACAAATATGTATTTAAAGAGTTTGTTTTGCAATCTATATAGATTGTTGGATGATTTTGTTGTATATGGGATTGTTGGAGGATTTTGTTGATGTTCGACAAAAATTAGTAGTTATTATCGAAAATAAGGTGTATTTCCACTCTTAAAAGGAAGAGTTTTAACAACTAAAAATAAATTCAATTTTTAGTATCAATAAGAAAATAGATAAAATTAATAACATTTTATTTTTATTTTTATTATTATTATTATGGACCGTGAGAATACAAATTGAAATGTGTGTCCATTCAATATGAATTCATGTAATTTGTTTTGTGTAAACAGATTATTTAAATTTAAATTGTAAAAATTCAATCAAAACAAGAAAAGCAATTATTTTATTAAAAAAATATTAATTTTTTTAAATTTAAACTGTAAAAAAATATTTTTTATGTCTTCACATACGTATGTATAACATATATTGGATATTCAAATAAATATATATTAATTTTAAATAACCAATACAAAAAAATTTAAAAAAATCTTAAATCGTATTAATAATTTAAATATTTTATAAATATTTTACCTGTGGTTTCCACGTGATATAACCAAGTATATATATTTAAATAAGAACATTAAAAAGTTAGAAACCAATTAATCTAAACTGAACACTAAAAAAAGGATGGATATGATGGAAAATGTTCAAAACTGATTTTTGCCTTTTTTTTCGTAAATAGTCGTCATTTTCACGTTCGTGTTTATCATCCAATACAACCATTCATTCATGATTTCTAGTTTAAAAAACACTCACATTATTCACAGTTGGATACAATCATTTTGTACACTAACCTTTACTACTCACCGTTATATATATATATATATATATATATATATATATATATATATATATATATATATATATATATATATATATATATATATATATATATATATATATATATATATATAATCCGTGGAAACCACGGTTACAAACTTAATTAAACTTTAATATTAAAAACTCAAAATTATTAATCACTTATTTTAAATAAATTATTCATTAAGAGATTTTTTAGTTATATAAAATTATAATCATTGCTTTAAATAAATATGTATAATTATATCACTTTATAAATTGTGTTAATTTTATTTAATTTCCATTCTAATGTTATTAATTTAATGTAATTACAGTGGAAAATTTAAAATTTGAAATTTGAAATGGAGATTCAATAGGTTAGCAAGTTGCATGCATTAATTAAGAGACATAATAGAGTGACACATGACAAAAGAAAAATAAAATATGCATTAATTATAAGGCCTAATATGGTGACACATGTCAAAAAGAGAATAAAACTATTCTTTTATTAGAATATATATATATATATATATATATATATATATATATATATATATAGATATAGATATAGATATATATATATATGTATATATATATATATATATATAGATATATATATATATATATATATATATATATATATATATATATATATATATATTTATATATATAGAGAGAGAGAGAGAGGTTCAAATGTTTCTACTATTATGTGCATGTAGAATTGATTCTGGACCAATCATTTTAGTTATTTTAAAAAGTAATTAATGTATATTAAATGTTGAATATTTAATTAATACTCATTATATCTTCAACATGTAAATGATTCTTCAAACAGAAGTTCATCTTTAAAAAAATCAAATATTTCTGTGAAAGCTTGGACATCAGTTTCGAAAGAAAAACATGTTGAGAAACAAGTTGAGAACAAAAAGGCGAATGTTAGTGACAATCCTAAACCTTCGAAAAATTATGTTTCTGCTCCTTTACCTAATGATGTCAACTTAATTGATTCTTTGAAATCAAAAGTTCGTGATTGGGTTTTAGGTTCTTCATTTCACTTTGCTTTAAAAGCTAATAACCAAGGACCCAAACAGCCTTGGGTACCTAAATTCCTTCATTAATTGCAGGTTTTATGTGACGAGCAATATGATGATAAGTGGTACATTGATAGTGATTGCTCTCGTCACATGACTGGAAAGAAGGAGAATTTGCGAGATTATCGAAGTTTGGAGAATGCAGGAGTAGTTAAATCCGGAAACAATCACAAGTGTCAGGTGAAAGGATATGGCAAAGTCACGAATAGGAAGTTTACTGTTACGCGAGTCGCATATGTCGAAGGTCTTCAACATAACTTGATAAGTATTTCACAACTAGTTGTGGGCACTGGCAATCAAGTGGTGTTTGACGAAGCAGGAAGCATCATTTCAAATGTTAACACTAAAGAAGTTTTGCTCAAATCCAAATGACATGGAGACATGTTTACTCTCGATATCATCCTAATCGTTGGAAAACCCTCAGTGTGTTTTCTCTCGAAAGCTTCAGCTGATGTTAGTTGGCTTTGGCATCGAAGACTTTCTCGCTTAAATTTTTGAAATATCAACAAATTGGTAGTTGTTGATCTTGTCCGAGGTTTACCTGTGTTAAAATTCGGTAATGATACTTTATGTGCAGCTTGCGAACAAGGAAAACAACATCGCAAAGGTCATTTTGTGGTTATTGACTCAAAGATTGTTCAACAGTTGGAATTACTTCACATTGACTTATGTGGACCATCGACTGTTGAGACACTCAACAAAAAACGGTACATTTTAGTTATTATTATTGATTTTTCATGGTTCACTTAGGTTTATTTTCTCAGGCTAAAATCTGAGGTTGCTCAAGTAATGATCGACTTTATCAAGAAGATTGAGATAAGCTTAAAGAAGAAAGTTTGAAAAATCAAAAGCGACAATGGTTCTGAATTTAAGAATAACTTTCTTGATTCTTTTTTTAGTTGATCAAGGGATTTCGCATAATTTCTGTTCACCATATACACCTTAGCAGAATGGTGTGGTTGAGAGAAGAAATCGTTCTCTCTGTGAAGCAGCACAAACAATGCTTACATATGCGATCTTCCTCAATATTTTTGGGCCGAAGTTGTTTCCACTGCATGTTTTACTCAAAAACAGATTGTTTATTCATCTTCGTTTCAACATTACTCCTTATGAAATTCTCAATAACCAAAAACCTAATGTCAAATTCTTTCATGTTTTTGGTTGCAGGTGTTTTATCATGAATCTCAAGGATAATCTTTCGAGGTTCCAGTCCAAAGTCGACGAAGGAATTTTCTTGGATATTCTCATAATTCGGTTGCATGTCGAGTTTTGAATAAACGAACACAGAAAGTGGAAGAAAAATTTAATCTAACCTTTGATGATTGTTATTTTAAACAAGTCAAAAAAAATTTGATCACAAACCAATTATTAATGAATCAAATGTTGAGTCTAAAATTTCAAATTTGACAGATTTTGATTATGATTTAATCTTTAGTACTCCAGACAAGGTTGCTGATGCTGAAGTTAATGCTACTGATAATCGCATACCTGAAGCTTCGAAGCATTCTGACAATTCGACATTTACCCAAGATGCTTTAGACTTGAGTTCAACATCGAATTCTCCAAGAAATGGCAAAAGCATGCTTAATGATCAAGTGGAGGGGGAACACTTGAATTCGACAACTCAGGTTGAGGGGGAGCATTCTTTCGAGGGGGAGTATAGGAGATTGAATAATGATGTTGAGGGGGAGCATCCTATTGAGGGGGAACAAAATGATTCAGTTATGTCAAATAGTGATCATAATGAAAATTTTCATGATTCAAATGACACTGTGTTTGTTGTAGGATCTGAAAATGACGAAATGTTTGAAGATTCAGCATTGGATTTTGATCCAGCATATCCACCATTAGATAAATGGACAAGAAATCATCCAAAAGGAACAAGTTCTTGGAAATCCACAAGACGGTGTGTTAACGAGGGCTCAAATTCGTGCAAAGAATGAGGTACTTAATGTTCATCAGGAGTTTTGCATGTTTAACGTTTTCATTTTGAAACTTGAACCAAAAATAGTTAAGGTTGCAATGGAACACTCAGATTGGGTTGTTGCAATGCAATCTAAATTGGGTGAATTCGAAAGAAACAAGGTTTGGAGATTAATTCCTAAGCCAAAATACGTTTCGATAGTTAGGTTGAAATGGATTTTCAAAAATAAAATAGACAAAGATGGTAATATTGTTCGTAATAAATCTAGGCTTGTAGTAAAAGGTTATTCGCAACAAGAAGGAATAGACTATGAAGAAACCTTCGCTCCTGTCGCAAGACTCGAGGTAGTTCGAATATTTTTGGCCTATGCAGCTCATAAAGATTTTGATGTTTATCAAATGGATGTGAAATGTGCATTCTTAAATGGAGAACTCGAAGAGACAGTGTATGTTGAACAACCTCTAGGTTTTGTAAATGAAGAATATCCTAATCATTGCTATATTTTAGATAAGGCTGCTTATGGGTTAAAACAAGCACCCAGAGCATGGTATGAAACTTTAACTTCTTTCTTAGAACAATAGAAATTTAAACAAGGATCAGTTGATCCCACTCTCTTTCGAAAGAAAGTTGGGGACCATTTAATGCTTGTTCAAATTTATGTTGATGATATTATTTTTGGCTCTACTGACCCTTGTTTGTCTAATGAATTCGAAAATCTGATGAAAAGCAAATTTGAGGGGAGTATGATGGGAAAAATCAACAATTTTCTTGGTTTAAATATTCGTCAAAACGGAGAAAGAATTTTTATCAATCAAGAAAAATATACCAAGAATCTTCTTGAAAAATTTAGATTAACGAATAGCACAAAGTTACGAGTACCGATGGCGACTGGAACAAGGCTTACACCTTTGTTAGATAAACATGCTGTTGATTTAACTCTATAAAAAACCTTGATAGGTTCGTTACTTTACCTCACAGCAAGTCGACTTGATATTATGTTTTATGTTTGTAATTGTGCTAGGTATTAGTCAAATCCTAAAGAACCACATCTCACTGCTGTCAAGAATATTTTTTGTTATCTCAAAGGCTCAATTTCGTTAGCATTTTGGTATCCTTAGAAAACTGGATTCTTCATACAAGTTTTTTCAGATGCTGATTTAGGAGGTTGTCATCTTGATAGAAAAAGCACAAGTGGCGGATGTCAAATTTTGGATGGGAAGTTAGTAAGCTGGCAGTTGAAAAAGAAAACATGTGTTTCGATTTCCACAACAAAAGCTGAGTATGTTGTTGTTGCAACTTGCACTTCATAAATCATATGCATTCAAAGTCAACAGCGTGATTATGCAATCAACATGAAGAAAATTTTGTTGTATTGTGATTCACAAAGTGCAATACGCATTTGTCACAATCATGTGCAACATTTGAAAACCAAGCATAATGCTCTTCATTATCATTTTATAAAAGATCATGTGGAAGATGGAAAAATTGAAGTTCACTTTGTGAAAACAACTGATCACCTGGCTGATATTTCACAAAACCATTAGATGAAAAGTCATTCGGGAGAATTTTAGGGGGACTTGGAATGATAGAAGGAAATTCAGTTCCTGGAACAATTTCGAAAGAATGAAAAAAGTCAAATTGCAATAATTTCGAATCAGAGGTGCTAAACGATCTTTAAAAGAATCTCGTTAAGTGTTGAGTGGTTACTGTTCACGATCAGCGCTTCGAAACGCTTCGATCTCGACATCAAGTGCAACTCGCTTTGTAGACAAATTTTGATGGGTTTTAGCCATAAGAACATCCTATGTGCTCATGCAAACCCTAATGCTTGGATCTAGGTTTCTCTATTGTACATGCAATTCATCCAAGACTTTAAACCCTAGTTCTAGCATACAATTAATCATATTAACATGTGAAAGGGTTTTAGATCTTACCTTGATTATTATGTAGCAATAACAATCTCAAATCCTCCTTTGTAATGACTTTAGAAAGCTTAGAGTCACAAATGTCACTCCTCTAATGGTTCACAAACACCAAGAGCAAGAGGATGAAGAATGAGGAGAGTGGAGGCTGCCCAAAACATGTGGAAACCCTAAAGAACAAGTTCACCACGTTTTTGAGTCTCAAGGGTTCTTTAAATAGTGAGGCTATTAGGGTTATCTAACAAGGAAACCCTAATTTGGATGGTTAAGCCCTAAGCAACCCATGGACTCCCTCCTTAGATGCCTAGGACGATTTCTAATGGGTTTCCCCATAGAATTCGTCCACCCCTCTAATATGGAGTCCATTAGCTCAATATTCAACTATCACACAATTGACAGTTCTAGTCCCCTAAGTTTAATTAATGTCTTTTAGCCACAAACTTAATTCTTATTAATTTTTGACTAATATGAATTAAACAATATGATTTCTCCTTTAATATATTATTCTCATAATATATTAATAAATCATAATTAATCCTTTCTCTTCATAATTCATCCTATCAAGTTGCTTTGGTGAAGGCAACCCAAAATGACCATGCACCATCGGGTCAAGTACATACCAAAATAGTTATGGACTTAGACACTAATCCAACAAATTTTCGTTAGTCTGTCAAAATTTCGTTAATTTCACACAAAAAATTTTCGACAGTATGTTACAAAATTTTCGATACTTTGTTACAAAAATCTTTTCGTTAAGTTTGTAACTAAATTATTTTTGTGTCATAGTTTTCGTTAAGATTGCTCATAAACTTTTTCGAAAGTTTATCACACAACTTTTTGTTATTCTAGAACAGACTTTTCATTAGACTGTTAAATTGTTTTCTTTTTGAAAAATCAAAAATACCAAAAATATTTCTATTTTTGTTTTTTGTTTTTGAAAAAAAATTCCAAAAATTCAAAAAATATTTTTTTTGTTTTGTTTGTTATTGTTCCTAAAATCAAAATTTCAAAAATATTTTTTATTTGTTTTGTAGAAAAGTTTGGAACATGGAGAAGACGGTGAGCAAGTTTTATGAGGTAACAAGCTTGCTGTTTCAAGGGAAGGTACATTTTCGACATCTTATGAACGAGTTAGGTTGTCCTTAGAAGCATGCTGCAGTATGTCGACCCAAGCCTCTTCTAACTCAATGTGTGTTTTTCAAGCCTTAATGAACTTTTCATCACGAAAAATTCTTCCCAATCAGGCTATATTCACGTTAGTCCATGAGCTACCATACTCTACTCAAATGAGTTTAGAGTAATCTGCTGAGTCCATCAAAAAGCAGTGGTACTTTCGAAATTCTTTAACCAATCTTTTTCATCACAAAGTTCTTTCACTTTAACACACAATGACATATGTCCAAGAGATCTCGGGTCAAACCAATCATGATTTAGACATATCAAACTTATGTGTTAATGATCTAACATCATGAGACCGTGATGAAAGTGAAACCCAAAATGTCCAACTCATTTAAGGAATTGACGGGGAAATTTTTTCCAGATTTAACGAAACATTTGTTTCAGTATCATCTTTCGAAACTCCAAATCATATTCAATTCTTTTGAGTGATCTTGTTCAAATATTCGAATCCCACGATGTTTGTTACCTAACAGGATCCAACAAACATTTTTTTTTTAATATGATTTTCGTGTGAGTTTCATTTGAATTCTATGTCACTTCATATATTTCTTCCAAAGCTTACTTGTCATTAACTACACTGGTCATACAAGTAATTTCTGTTACAATTACTCACATTTATTTTAAGTGCTGATATGTAACGAAATCACAAACCACCCAAGAAGGTTGTTAAAAAGAGGCTCTTCGATACTTCTCTACAAGTATTCGATTGTAATTCACAGGAAACCACACAAGCTGCTAGTCATCTCTCTTGATGAATAGAGAAGTAATCTTTGCCCGAGATTTCTCTTCCTTTATGTCAAAATACTTTTTTCGACATCACAGAACCGAAATTTTATGTTCTTGATTCTTATCTTTTTCTTTGACACACTGCACTCACGAAATCCTTGAGGTGCTGAGTATTACCAACTCAGGCTGATGATTTCGACAGTCTGGCATATGACTTCGTTTTTTAAACCCATAAATGAAAGAGCCCTACCTCCATTACGACGGTTTTGGCTCATATGCAAGTATCCTTTCGAAAAGACAGTTGATGTGACGGTTTGGTAACCATGCGTGCTTCTCGGATAACATGCTACTTTATCAGACGTGGCGACTTTCATAGCTCATGGTGCAACTTTCCAGGGCCACGTGTCATATTTATAAATGCAAACCGTTTCAAATTCAAAATTGGGGATACATATAAAAAGTGAAATTGGGTCTTCATTCCAGTTTTACGCTTACAGACGATTTGTGCCCTAATTTTGTTTCTCTGAATATTCAAGTTATCAAGAATCTTTCTTTACGATGGTTGAGCATCAATCGAACACTACTGAAGATATCTCTTCTCAACCCATAATGAAGATTCAGAGTACAAATTACCAAGTTGAGTGTGATGTTGATGTGTACCCTAAAGAACTGAAAATGTTGATTATCGCTTTAAAACACTCTTTTTTATCAACTGCGATGTTCAGTTCCTTTGCAGTTCCGGTGTCTTGGCTTTCAATAGTTGGTTCTATAGCCACTTACAACAAAGCTATGGATGTGATTACCATTAATCTGATGTATGATAAGAAGATTCGTCTTTCCAAGAAACCTTTCTGTCAAATTCTTGAAATTCCCAATTATCCACCGTATTATGATCTTACAAATTCCCAAGTTATCCATATGTTCAATGAGATGGGTCATCAGCCCCCACTCACCAAGATCAGCGAGTTCAAGAAGTCAAACCTTCCAAGCATTTGGAATTTTCTATTTGGTATTTTTCTTCTCTGTTTGACTGGTCAGAGTGTTGGATTGGATAAAGGTAGAATGGAATAATATATGTAATGGTTGTTGGTCTCTACTACGATCTTACAGTAGATTATTCAACTCAGATGTGGAAAGAATTCCTGGAAAGTGTGGAAAATACAAATATTGTTCAAGGGATTTCTTGTGCACGTTATTGGAGTTTGGTTCTTCATTATGTTTATGAAAAAGAATGGATTTTGGTGCCAGCTAATGAACCAAAGGCAGAGTTTTTGAAGTATAATTACCCAAAAACGATTGAGGATGATGAAGAGGTGTTTCCACACATTGCAAGGATCCCAGATGTAATGATAAAGCGAGTTGATCCAATCAATCCGGTGTTAATGGTGTATTTGATGTCAATTACTCCAAATGACAAAATAGGTGTGTTGTTATCAAAGACAGATGAAGGTTCTTCTAATAAGTCGAGACAATCCAAGAAGGGTAATAAGTCTACTTTTGAGCAGACTGTGCACGAATCAAAATTTACGAAGTCTCCAAAGAAACAATCTAAGGAAGTGGGGCAAATTTCGACAATAGTTACTAAGCCTGTTGAGCCTGAGGTTGTTGAACCTGTTAAAGAAACAATTTCTTTGAAGTCTGGTGTATTCAAGAGAATCAAGTAGAAAGTTCGTGGTTCACAAACGTCTCCTGGCAGATCTTCTAGTTTTTCTCCAATTATGACTCGCAAGCCTCCTATACACGAAAGGGGTTGGGATTCGTGAAGTTCCTATGCTAGTGTCACCGTCATCGAAGAAGTGTAGGGCTGAGGATGTTGCAAAGCATATTTCCAACAAGACTAAGAAGCCAAAGAAGCGAAAGTTGATCCTTCAGGAAGATGATGAAGAAGAAATTGTTCCTAATTCTCCAATAGGTAATCTTTCACCTCAACAGAAATCACCTGTCAAGTCAACTTTCGAAATAACATGAATTTTAAGTAGCTCTGTGGAAACTTTGATAGTAGACACATCTACTATTTTTGGTGAATCAACACAAGTTTCGATTCCTATGCAGACTTCGGTCATATCACCTGAGGTTTCGTTAACTGAGTCATATTATGAGGGTGTTCGAACCTCAGGCATTTCCACACACGTATCTGATACGGATGTGAATGTCAACAGGGGTGAAGGAGTTTCGAACAATGAACATCTAGTTGTTACTCAAGGTATTCTTGAACCTTTCACTACTCAAACCAATACTTCGTTGCCACCAATTATCACCACTATTTCCACAACCACTCATTCTCTTACTTTTGATATGGTCATCGATCATCCCATTACTTCTCTCTTTTCATCCCAATCTACTGACCCACCTAAATCTCTTAATGATGATGATACTAATAATGGAGGGTTGGGAGGATCATTTGCTGATTTGGAATTTGATCCAGAAGAAGATATCCCAGATCATATGTTGATGTCTAGGAAGCAGTTCAAGATTCTAAACAAAAAGCTCAATTCAATACTTAAATCCCAAGCAGATGTAGGGGGTAAGAATTTTGTTTCAAGTATTGACATTGATGTGATGCTTAAAGCTCAGGAGGTTCAGTTATTCAAGAAAGTGGATAAGTTGGTAAATGCTTCTGAATCATGTCTTTTCGAAAAGCATGATACCATGGATAAAAATAACGAATTACGAGTCAAATCTGCATCTTCGACTTTTTAATGATGAGCTCAAGGATTTGAAACGGATTGCAAAGGAAATTCATGTTCTTTTTGTGCAAGATGTTAAAACAGTTCATGAGAATGTCAATCACAAGCTTGAAGAACTGAAGGTTGATGTATCCAAAGAGTTTCGTGAGTTGGATAACAAATATTCTTCTCTTCTTAAGAAAGTTGATATTATAGCGGATGTTGTTACTATGTTTGTTAAAACCCATCAATCTTTTGGTAATAAGTTTGATGAGAAAGCAAATGTTGCTATTACAAGTTTTGGACAAGTTACTACTCTTCTTGAAGAATTGAAAGGAATTGTTTTGAAGTCTAGCGCATCCTCAATCTTTACTCCTGAGTTTGATGATCAGAAGTTTCGTCACTTTGAGGCTGCAATTCAAAAGATGTTAGCTCCATTGTCTCAGTTTGTCACTATCTTACCAACGAATGCCCCACCTATTATCACAGGGGTGCTAGGGGGAGAAAAGGAAGGTGTTGGTAAAGGCACAAATGTTTCTGAGAAAATGAATGAAGAAACAAAGGTTGTGGGTAGAGTATTCAAGACTCAAACTCCTACAACAAAACCTATATTTTCGAAGGCTGAACCAGTAATGGCAACTACAATTACTACAAGGCCAATCACAAAAGGAATTGTAATTAAGTCAACTGGTGAAGGGGGAGTAGTTCAAAACCTAAGGAAACTACAAAAACTTCAGACAAAGGGAAAACAATTCTTGTTGAAAAGACGAAAGAAGAAAGAATGGCAGAAATTGAAGCAGAGATGGAGAAGCAACGTCGTATTCAGAGGATTTTGATGCTTCGTGCAAATGATCCACCTACAATGAACAAAGGTGATCCAACAAGATTGCACAGTTATGAAAATATTGAAGCCAGATTTGCATACAACAAAATGTATGAATTCGAGAAAAAGCCAAGGAAGAGTTATGCAATTGAGAACTCTGATGTGAATCAGCTTGATTTTCCCATTAATGAGATGATGTTTCTCACCGCTCAATATAATGTTGTGAATAGATTCAAGAACAAGGATGATTTTTCTCACATGAAGCTAAGGTTCCATGCAGTGTTAGGGAAGGAACAAGAAGAGGTTTGGTCATTGGTGAAAATTGTTCAAGTGCTCAGTATAACGAAAGGTGAAATGTTCGAAAATATGTTGTAGAATTTTCGATATCACGTTGTGAGGGAAAATAAGGTACCTTTCGATTTTTCCATTGCTGATTTCCCTTTGATGAACTTGAATGAGTTGATTCAAGTTGCATATATACTCAAGGATTTGGGTGCTTCTAAACTCCAAAACACAAGCAAGGATGTGTGACATTTGGGTCTGGGTCATATAAAGCTTTTCATAGATAATTATTATGATTGTCTAGCTATGACATATGTTGAGTTGGTTGCATCAATGGAAAAAGAAGTTAGTGTTCCTCAAGCCAAGACAATGAGTGAAGCTCAGTTGAAGAAGTATGTGGATGGTGAAATATGTTTGAAGCCATTTGTTATAGTTTTTGCTGGGAAGAGTAAGAAGGGAAAATCATCGAAGTTCTTTTTCCAAACAAGCGAAATTGAAAGATATACAACCACTCATTATAAAAACTTAATTGTGCATATGAATAGTTGTAAGAAGAATAACGATGGAGATAAGGCTGAACTAAAGAAGGTGATGAATTGGTACGTTGAAATTCGAAGAACATTACACTTGGCTGCTCAAGTTTTGATCAACTAATTTTGACACTGCTTACAAAGAGGGAGAATGTAAGGGTCGAAGTAGTGTTGTAAGGTGTCGAAATGTAATGTTATTTTGCAAAGGCGTTTTATGTCGAAACTATGAAGTTTAGTACTTTGTAGTTTTTTGTATGCTTTACTGTTTTCCTATAAATAGGAAATGTTACTTAGAGTTAGATAAGAGTTTTTGGAGTTTGTCTTGTCTATTTTCTCTCTGTAACCATGAAGCATAATACGAGCTAAAAACTAGATCTTATTTACATTATGTGTTCTTAATTCTCGATTCTCTGATTTTGATTTCATTACTTGATTCAATACTTCATCAACATGTAATCATACAAATCTACCAGTCTATCATATAACCAGCATAACATCATCCAATATACTAGGATACATAATCTAGTGGGTCGGCATTGATGTCTTCGATCTACAAGTATAGTGAGGAAAACCCACCTGACAGTCTGAAAAATAGTTGAACAGATCGCAGCCCCAAATGTTGTATCTAACTGTCACCTATACAATAAACAGGGACCGAATCTCAAACTACTATTCAAATTACCCAAAATGAATGTAAGAAAAACTTGGTCAAAGGTCAAAGTCCAAAAATTAAAAGTAAACACAAACTGATTACGGCCTGCGTACTCAGTTACTACGTGTTGCGTACCCTAAGGTATGCTTGACGTCCTTACGCCCATAACACACTCTTCTTTAAGTGCTTAATCCAATAAGACCCTACATCGAGAACTCATATCTAGTCCCAAATATCATTCTAAGTCATAAAGTTTCCAAAATTATTACTTTACATGCCTAGAAAGAGTCCAAAAACCAAAACCCTAACTTATTAAACAAACCCAAATTCCATAGCTCTTGCATGGATGGAAGAAAAGGACCAAGATGACATTTTTATGATTCTAACACTCAAAAAAAATATGAAAGGACGACTCATTTGGTCTAGAGTAAGTCATATTCATATATACCAAGATTATGGGACCAAAATGCACAAAACTTAATGACTAACTTGAAGCTTCCCAAAAGCACACCAAAGATCTTCTTCTTTCAAGGATGGACACTAAAATACACAAATGGCTCAAAACTCACAATGAACACTAGGGTTTGCAAGGGGTGATTTTGGGAGGATGGAGGCTGAGGGAGGAAAGGATTGAGAGAGTTAAGGTTTCTTAAATGGTGCTCAAACCCTCAATATTAGGGTTTTTCCTCCATCTTAGTACGCCATGCGTATTCACATGATTCCACATCCCTTTATAATGAACTATGTCATGCGTACACCCCAAGTATGCATGGTGTAAGGACCAATTTGCAACAATTTAATACTTTTTGGTCTAAAAGGAAAATACCTGATGTATGAGTATTACGATTCTTCCCCACATGAATCAGACTTCGTACTTGTAATCAGGTGTTGCGAATAACTCTGGGTAGTGCTCCCGTATCTCTGCCTCAGGTTCCCAAGTCCATTCAAAACCCTTTCGATGTTGCCACTAAACTTTAACCAATGATATCACCTTGTTACGCTAGGACTTTGTCTTGCTATCCAAAATTTCTACTTGTCTCTCATAAAAGTTTATACACTCATCAACCTTTATATCGTCTAATGGAACCACTGGTGAATCATCAGCTACACACTTTCATAGCTAGGAACACATGGAAGGTGTTGTGAATTTGACTAAGCTCCTCATGCAGATCCGGTTGATAGGCCACCCTGTCTACCCTAGCACCTACTTGAAATGGCCAAATAAATTGGGCCCCAACTTGCTCCTCTTCCTAAAGCATATTACACCTTTCTAGGGTGATACCTTCAGTAAAATCATACTACCGACCAGGAACTCTAACTCTGATCGACATTTTTTCAGCAACTCTTCTGTAGAATCTGAGCTTTTTGCAACCTCTTCCTGATCTAATGGATAATCTTTATTGTCTGAAGGACTACCTCGGTCTTTCCCATGACCCTATGACCGATCTCCCCCTAATAGACTAGTGTACAATACTTCACCCCATAAAGAAGTTCAAAAGTTGGCACACCAATTCTAGATTGGTAGTTATTGTTGTACGAAAATTCAATCAGAGGAAGGTAGGAGTCCCAACTCCCAATGAAATCATTAACACAAGCTCTCAACATATCATCTAGCGTCTGGATGGTTTGCTTCCTATGTCCTTCGATCTGCGGAAGATAAGTAGTACTAAAGTGCAATATTTTACCCAACTCCTCGTGGAACCTCTGCCAAAAACACGAAGTGAACCGAACATCCCGATCCGATATAATGGAGACTGGAACACCATGTCAAGCGAAGATCTCATGCATATATACATCGGCTAATTTCTCGGCCAGTGAACTCTCCCGAATAGCCAAGAAGTGGGCACTCTTGGTCAGACGGTCCGCAATGACCCAAATCACGTCAAACCTGTTAGGCGTCCTGGGTCACTTTGTGATAAAATCCATGGTGATATGTTCCCATTTCCATATGGGAACCTCTAACGGTTGAAAATTGTCATGCGGCCTCTGGTGCTCGGCCATAACCACCTAAAAGGTCAGGCAACTCTCCACATACCAGCTTATATCTCTCTTCATGCATGAGCACCAATAGCTAACTCTCAAATCCCGATACATTTTTATGGCTCTAAGGTGTATCAAAAATCTAGATTTATGAGCCTCTTCCATCACGGTCTGCCTGATCCCACCAAAATCTGGAACCCAAACCCGACCGCACTGAGTCAACAATCTACGGCTATTGGTAGAAAACCTATCAATCTTACCCCTGCTTCTCTCCTGCTTCCAATTTTCCTTCTTGACTCCCTCATCCTGAGCCTCCCTGGTCAAATTCGGAAGCGGTGAATCGATAGAAATCTTCATACATAAGCCCCTAGTAAAAGTACTAGCCGCTTGTGGCTCAATACATCAGCGACTACATTCTCTTTCCCCAAGTGATAAAGAATCTCACAGTCGTAATCCTTGACCACGTGAAGACATCTACATTGTCTCATATTCATATTCAGATGCTCAAGATATATCTCAGGCTCTTGTGATCCATGTAGATGGTACACCGGACCTCGCATAGATAGTGCCGCCAAATCTTAAGGGAAAACACTACCGCCCCCAACTCCAGAACATGCGTCATATACCGAACCTCATGCGGCTTTAGTTGCCTAGAATCATATGCAATAACTCTACCTTGCTGCATGAGTATTGCCCCCCAACCTAGTGATAGAAACATCATAATAAACAACAAAATCCTCTACGCCCTCCGGGAGGGTCAACATCGGGGCCTCACATAATTTCTTTCTCGGTGTCTCGAACACAGCCTCCTACTCAGGTCCTCTGTGAAAATCCACACCCTTCCTTGTCAAACGAGTGAGAGGTACAACAACCTTGGATAAATCTTGAATAAACATCTGATAGTACCCTGCTAAACCCAAAAAAAACTCTTGATCTCTAAAGGAGACTTCGGGACCTCCCATTACATAACTGCCTTAATCTTGGCCGTGACAACTAGAATCCCATTCTAGTTAACAAGGCGTCCCAAGAACTGGACCTCCCGTAACCAAAACTCACACTTCGAGAACTTGGCATAAAGCCTCTCCCTCCTCAAAACTCCCAGCAGCTCTTGAAGGTGCTCCTCAAGCCGCTCCTTGGTCTTGGATTAGACCATGATATCATTGATAAAAAAACCAATGATCGAACGATCTAGCATCGACCTGCATACCCGATTCATCAAATCCATAAATGCCGTTGGTGCATTGGTGAGCCCAAATGGCATCACCATGAACTCGTAATGACCATAATGAGTTCAGAACGTTGTCTTCTCCACGTCCCCCTTTCCGACTCTCATCTGATGATACCATGACCTAAAAGCAATCTTGGAGAACCAAGATGCACCCTGCAACTGATCGAAGAGGTCATCAATCCATGGAAGTGGGTAATGGTTCTCCACTATCAATTTGTTCAGCTCCCAGTAATTAGTGCACTTTTGGTGTGAACCATCTATTTTCCTTGCAAACAGAATCGACACTCCCCAAGGTGAACTACTCGATCTAATAAACTGCTTAGCCAACAGCTCCAGAAGCTGACAAGACAACTCTTGCATCTATGATGGTGCTAATCAGGTATGACGCCTTAGCAATCGACACTTCACCAGGGTCAGGTCGATCTTAAACTCCACTTGCGTCGCCGAAGGCACGGTGGGTAATTACTCTATAAATACATCTGGAAACTCTAGGACTATAGGCACATCCAAAAATGAAGCCCCCCCCTTCTCCACCTGAGTGTCAAACATATACACAAGATAACCCAGACACCCATGTTGTAGATACTGTCGAGCCCTGGCAGCAGAACAAAAGGATGATCCAACTCTTGTACCCTCTCCATAAATAGTCAGTCCTCCCCTACTTGGGGTTCGAACCACCACCCGTTGTCCCTCATAGTCGATCAGGGCACCAAATTTTCTCAACCAATCTATCCCTACTATCATGCACACATCCCTCATAGGGATAGGAATCAAATGGATCGGGTAAGACACCCCAAATATCTCCAAAATACAATCTTGAAAAACAATTAATACAGAAATGTCGTTCTCGTTGGTGATGGAAACTCACAACGGGCACTCCAACTCTCCAAGAGACATATCACAACTCCTACTGAAGGATTGAGACACAAATTACAGACTCGCACCTGAGTCAAAAAGAACAAGTGCAGGCAAGGAGCTCACTAAGAAAGTACCTAAAAGAAATACAATCATAAGCAAACAATATAATAACTTGACAGAATACTAAATGAAAACATACCAGTAGCAACATCAGGCACCGCCATGGCCGCTTCTGCCGTGAGCTGGAAGGCATGACCCCTGGCCTTTGGGGCGTCATATCTCCCCTAACGTCCATTTGTAATACTCAAAGTAGTTAGGTCTGGTGCCTGCATCGGCTTGGCAACAAGCAAAGGACACTAGGCCTTCATGTGGCCCACCTGATCACAATGGTAAAAAATCCTGGTGCTCAGTACTGGGGCCTGCTGACAAAAATCCCTCGCAAAATTCTCCTCATTTCCATATTTGTGGCACCTAGAAGTTGATCGACAAATGCCCTCACACGCCTTCTCGCACTTGCCACTTGTGCGGCCCCTCTGACCTCCAAGTCATGAAACATCGGGCTTAAACAGCTTTTTTGCATATTATTCCTACACCAAATCCTATCTCTCTTCCCTCCTCTAGATCTCAATCTCAATCTCCCATCTCCTCACGATATCCTAAAACTCGAGGGGGGGGGTACTGTAATGTTGGGTAGACACAAACTGCCAAATCTCAGTCTTGAGCATGCTCAAGAATCACGACATATACACATGCTCCAAAGAAAAATAATCAAGACATAAAAGAGCTCTCTCAGTAAAAAAAACTTGGTGATATCAGTCAGCGACTTGGTCGTCTGTCTCAATGCTATATACTCTTGAGCCAACCCCCCCCCCTCTCTCTACCTGGGGAACGTACTCCATGTGAAACATCTCCAACAACTACCCCTATGTAACAATAACTATCTGCTCTAGAGTATAAAAACCAGTCACCAAGTTCCATCAGTCCTTCACGCCCATATGACAAAAGTTCAGGGCGCACCTGACCTTCTAGTCCTTCTGACAGGAACAAGTGAAGAAGAATCCCTCCACATCAGATACTCATCTCATAGCCATAATCAGGTCCTTGACCTCATTAAACTCCGAGGGTTTTCGTGTTGCTGAAGTCCCGATATTGGAATGTCCCTCTCCCTTGAACCACCATAGTAGCAACAACAGTGGTAGCTGCAACAGTAACAGCCTCAGACACAACGACATATCGCTCATCAAATAGCTCAATCATTACAGTCTTAATAGACTCAAAAACCTCCATGATAGCTCCCCGAATAGCTGCAACTACTTCTGTGGAGATCAACTCCCGAATCTCATCATCAGTCAATCCTGGCCTCTTCAGGCTGCCAACTCCTGATCTAGAATCTCTCGTGTACACCATACTAAAAATGAACTAAAACATGCATCAGAAATGCCACAATTCATACTATTACAATCATTACAGAAAGACTAGACCCTCGGGATTCGTGACTTCCTTGCTACGCGTAAGGGTGGTGTGCTTCCACTAGTACAGGCCTATACTACCTTCCACACCTACCCATATTTGTATCAAAGGGTCGTCACGGACCATCCGATTGCAAGACGCACCATCTAGGATACGCATACATCATATACATTCTCTCAAGAGTGACTAAACTACCTCAAGTTGGATTCTATAGACAGTCGAATACTTTATTCTATCCTTAGCCTACAACCAAACAAGGAATAGGAAAAAACAGCTAAAACAAACATTCTCAGGCTATAAAATCTTAGTTATATACCATTATGGTGCATATACTAACCAACTACAGTAATGATGCCAATTCCATCTAGCATGCAAGAAAACCTCCTAGGCTACTAGGAATCACAATTCAGGTAATTCTATCATGAAATTCCTAAAGATCCCTAGCCTACAACTAGCAAGTTATTTTATCATAATCATCATAAGAAAATAACAATGTGGGTATCTGGGGGGTATACTTGCTTTCTCCGACTAATCGTACACATCTCATCCTTCCTTGGTTACTTTTTAAAACTTTGACAGGTCCTTAGTTTGAGTCTGGATTCACAAAAATGCTCATCCAATTCTCTCAAACCAGGGCTCTGATAGCAACTTGTAACATCACAAAAATAAATGTAAAAATTTTCATTGAAACAAATCCAAAACAATAAATGTTTACAAAACATAGTTTCCAAAAGTCATAAACATGAATCAAAGTATCTCAAAATCATAATCTCATAAAAATCAAGAATGATGTGCACGATCAATCCTTCGCCTATGCCCTGTCCTCTGAAGTACCTGAAACAATAAATTTAAACTGTAAACTGAAGCTTACTGACTTCCCCTAAAGTACCACACACAACCAAACAAATAACAACATGCATATATGAGCAGCCTGACTAGACCACCTCGTAGAGCCTACATCCTAATTGGACCACTCTCCGGGCCTTTGGCCAGATAGGACCGCCTTGCAGGGCCTAAAGCCAATCTAGGCCACCCCATATATCTTGGCCTTCAGCACAAAGCAAGACCGCCTCAACCCAACAAACCATAACATGCCGACATACACAATAACAATCAATAACCAACAAGTACATGTAATCATACAGATATACCAGTCTAACACATATTCAATAAAGACGGGTAATCATACATATCTACAAGTCTAACACATATACAATAAACAGGGACCTAATCTTAAACTACTATTCAAATTACCCAAATTCCCTAAGTCAAACTTGGTCAAAGGTCAAAGTCCAAAAATCAAAAGTCAACATAGACCGAGTACGCCCTGCGTACTCAGTCACTACACATGGAGTAGAGGTGCCTTCCCAGAAAATGGGACTCTCCACCAGTATGCGTTGTGTACCCTAAGGTACGCTCGACGTACTTACATCCATAACACACTCTTCTTTAAGTTCTTAATCCATTAAGACCCTGCGTCCATAACTCAGATCTAGTCCCAAATGTCATTCTAAGTCATAAAGTTTCCAATTTTATGACTTTCCATGGCTAGAAGGAGTCCAAAAACCAAAACGTTAGCTTATTACACAACCCCAAATTCCATAGCTCTTGCATGGAGGGAAAAAAGGGACCAAGATCACATTTTTATGGCTCCTAACACTCAAAAACATTTGAAAGGACAGCTCCTTTGGTCTAGAGTAATCCATACTCATATATACCAAGATTATGAGACCAAAATGCACAAAACTTAAGAGAAAGAAAGATTTAAAGAAACATTCACCAAGTTCATGAATTTATACCTTCTGAAGGTTGTTTGAGAGGTGCAAAACTTGGATCTATAAAGCTTCAAGCTTTCCAAGAACACGCCAAAGATCTTCCTTTAAGGATGGACACGAAATACAAAAATGGTTCAAAAAATCACAATGAACACTAGGGTTTTCAAGGGGCCATTTTGGGAGGATTGAGGCTGAGGGTGGAAGGGATTATGAGGGTTAAGGTTGCTTAAATGGGGCCTAAACTCTCAATATTATGGTTTGCCCTCCAACCTAGTATGCCTTGTGTACTTACATCACCCCACACCTTTTTTTAATGAACTACGCCATGCGTACGCCCCAAGTATGCATGTAGTAAGGTCCAATTTGCAACAATTTAATAGTTCTTGGTCTAAAAGGAAAATACTTGATGTCTGGGTGTTACACATTAACTAAGAGGTGAGTCTTCTCACTGTAGTTGTGGGTCGAAGGCACCAATGTCAACCCACTGAATTGTGTTAAGTAGGTTGCTAGTTATCTTTGTGACTCTTGCATGTATGATTGGATTGAAAGAAACCCCAAGGCTAAGCCCCAGGGTTGATCCCATTATTATATGTTGCGTTGAAAGAAACCTCAAGGCTGGGCCTATGATTGTATGTTATGTTGAAATATACCCCAGGGCTAGGCCCATGATTGTATGTTAGGTTGGAAGATACCCCAAGGATGGGCCCAACTGTATGTATGTTATGTGGTACTTTAAGGAACTCACTAAGCTTTGTGTTTACAGTATATGTTTATAGTTTCAGGTACTTCCGATACGAAAGGGAAGGTCCTAACAAAACGACATAGCATCCCCCTTCATGATTCTGCACTTATGATTATTTTTACTATGATGACTTTCACATTTTGTATCGTGCTTGACTTTGAGATATGTGATGTATGGAATTAATGGTTTTAAAATGAAAAAAAAAATTATCACTGTTTTTGGGATGTTACAAATTTTTAATTTTTATTTATTTTAATTAGATTAATAATAAAATAGTTAAAAGAAATTAAAACCAATTATTTAAGGACATATTCGTTATTTCAAATAAGATATGAACTACAACCACAAAAATATCAACTATAAGACAAAAAGCTCATAAGATATCAAAAGTTTGACCATTAATATACCACCTTTTTTAGACCAATTTCATAGAATTTTAACAACCATAAAGATAATTTTTTAAATTTTATAGTTTGTAACTTTGTATGGACTATACTTTAAATAGCTGTAACATGAGGGTCAAAGTGAAAACTCGAGAAGAACTTCTATTTCTCCGTCTTTGTCTAACTTGTAAATTCAACCAGAGTCGTCAACAAATACACGCACGCAGCCACGTTTTCTCCTCCTCCCCTATAACTATTACACCCACTGCCTCTTCTCTTCAACCTTTTCCTTCTCTGGTTAGTTTCAAGCACAAAATCAAACCACCCTTTCAAAAATTTCAAACATAATCTCCCAGTTTCACCAATTCAAATTTCAAAATTTCACATATAAAATGCTCTCGTTGCCACCGACTAATTAATTCCTTGTTTCTTTCCATCACCTTTTCTGTAAATTAACTTTCCGGCGACATGGTTTCAACACAAGGCGTGGGTGTTATAGGCGGACCAACCGAGAAAACCCAACGCCTACGGTGGTGGCGCGTGCACGATAATGGCGGCGTTTCATCTACTCTCTCTTTTCTGTTTGTATCGTTTATGGTGTTCAGTTCAATTGGGTTTTTGTATACGTATACGATGTACAAGAGCCCTAATTATTCAGTGGGTTGTGAAGAAGACAGTGAAGGTTCGTGGTCAATTGGAGTTTTCTATGGCGATTCGCCGTTTTCGCTTAAACCCATTGAAACTGTAAGTGATTTGAAATTCGAAATTTGATTGAAATTTGAAATTGGGTTTTTGATTTACGAATTGGGTTTTGATTTTCAGATGAATGTTTGGAAGAACACAAGTGCAGCATGGCCGGTGGCTAACCCGATTGTTACTTGTGGTTCGGTTACTGATTCTGGGTTTCCGAGTAACTTTGTTGCCGATCCTTTTCTCTATGTTCAGGTACAGTTTTGGCTTCTTTTTTACTGTTTTTGAGTTTCATTTTTTTCTAAATAACTACACAAAAATGGCGATTTTGGTTAAGGATTGGATTAATCCTTGAGGAAAGGGAAAGCATTTGATTCGAATTTTTTTTTGTTGTTTTATGAAATTGTTAAGTTGTTCAAGCATCTTACTTTGAACAATAATGGATAAATTACTAGTTGTTTGAGTTTGACTGCTTTTACACTTTGCCGATTGAAAATGGATAATATTTCTACATTTTTTCTCTTCTATTTTCTGTTTATTAATTATTCTGATTCTGATGTTTGTTTTCTTGTAATGATGAAATTTTTGTTATGTGTTATTTTCGTGGAAGATAATTATGGGAAGACTCCAAAGAATTGTTGTGTTTTTAGTATTTTTGTGGGTTTGACCGTCAACTTTTTTTTTTTTTTTTTTTTTTTTTTTTTTTTTTTTTTTCCAATTTCTGATGATTAAATTATCATGTTTTTATGACCATTTGAAAAAAAATATATTCTTTCCGTCACCTCGTTTGGAAAACAGCAAAATCTAGAAGCATAAATTAATAAATTATTATAAATGAATTTAATTATCTTGACTATTAACTTTTATATTGATTATAATACTAATTCAGGAGTAAAATCTGTAACAAATATCAATACAAATATACAATAGTTTAATCATTATAAGGATAAATAATAAATACCAATAAATTATTATAAAGTAATATTATGAGTCCAGCTCATTTTCTGTATGCTCTCGTGTGTTACCTTTTTTAATTATTCTTGAATTATTATATTCTTTTATGTTAAAAATTAATATTTCTCTTATTAAAATCAAATGAAAATTCTATCCCTATATATAATATGATTATATAATTACGAAAAAAAACAGTTAGTTTGACCATTGAAGTCAACCTATGTTTCAGGGAGATGTATTGTACTTGTTCTTCGAAACCAAGAATTCAATCACCATGCAAGGTGACATCGGAGTCGCTAAAAGCGTCGATAATGGAGCTTCTTGGGAACAGCTGGGAGTCGTTTTAGATGAAGAATGGCATCTCTCATATCCATACGTATTCAACTACAATGATCAAGTACGATTTTTACAACCACAAAAGCTAAAATCTCCATTGTTTTCTTCGTTGATCATTAATATTATCATATATTTTATACAGATCTACATGATGCCAGAAGGAAGTAAAAAGGGCGACCTTCGTCTTTATCGAGCTGTTAACTTCCCATTAAAATGGGAACTCGAAAAAGTCATCTTGAAAAGACCTTTAATCGATTCATTCATCATAAAATATGAATCAAGATACTACCTTTTCGGGTCGGATCATACCCGAGTCTCCACAAAAAAGAATGGTGAACTCGAAATATGGTATAGCAACTCGCCACTCGGGCCATGGAAACCGCATAAAAAAAACCCAGTTTACAACACCGATAAAGAAACCGGGGCCCGAAACGGAGGTCGACCCTTTGTTTACAACAAAAACGTCTACCGATTAGGTCAAGATGATGGTGAAACATACGGGAAACGTGTTCGTGTTTTCAAAATCGAAGTTTTAACCCCGTATAATTACCGAGAAGTGGAAGTGGAATTCGGGCTTCCGAAACCAACAAAAGAACGAAACGCATGGAACGGGGCCCGGTCCCACCATCTGGACACGCAGCAGTTACCATCCGGTCAATGGATCGCAGTGTCCGATGGGGACCGGACCGCATCCGGGGACATGTCCCATCGGTTCATCATCGGGTCATTGTTGTTATTAGCCACGGGCGTCCTTGTGTTAATCATGGGTATGTTGCTAGGGTTTGTTCGGTGTATTGTTCCACTTAGTTGGTGCCCGCATAATATCAAGAAACGAACCGATGCGTTTTTCGTTTGGGAACGATCGAGCCATTTATCGTCTAGGGTACGACAGTATTGCACGCGGTTAAACCGAATGACCGCGGTTCTTCGGTGTAAGATGAACCCTAAAACGAGTCTTGGAAGGTTCGCGTTTCTTGTTATTTTAATCGGTTCGATCGTGTTAATGTGTGTCGGGCTTGGGTACATATACGGTGGAAGTGGGGCCCGAGAGCCGTATTCAGTCGACCACCATTATTCCCAATTTACCCTTTTAGCCATGACCTACGATGCGAGATTATGGAACTTAAAATGGTACATCCAACATTACTCTCGGTGTTCATCGGTTCGTGAAATTGTGGTGATTTGGAACAAAGGGACGCCTCCGGACGTAACCGAGTTCGACTCAGCGGTCCCGGTTAGGATCCGAGTCGAGTCAAAGAACTCGTTAAACAACCGGTTCAAACTCGATCCGTTGATTAAAACCAAAGCGGTCCTCGAGCTAGATGATGACATCATGATGAGTTGCGACTATATTGAACGCGGTTTCAAAGTCTGGAGACAGAACCCAGACCGTTTAGTCGGGTTCTATCCGCGTCTGGTCAACGGGCCTGGCCCGTTGACCTACCGCGCCGAGAAACATGCACGGAAGTTTAACGGATATAACATGATTTTGACCGGGGCAGCGTTTATGGATCACCGGGCAGCGTTCGGGCGGTATTGGAGTGAAGAAGCACGGGCCGGGCGGGAGGCGGTAGACGAGCTTTTTAATTGTGAGGATGTTTTGATGAACTTCTTGTACGCGAATGCTACGTCTTTGGGGCCCACCGTTGAATACGTGAAACCCTCTTGGAGTTTTGACACATCAAAATTTTCAGGGGTTGCTATTAGTGAAAATACACAATCGCATTATCGGGTGAGAAGCAAGTGTTTGGAAAAGTTTACAGAGTTGTATGGTGGGTTATCGGAAAAAGTGGAGTTCAAGAGGCGGAAGGATGGGTGGGATATGTAGCACCACCACCTTTGCTGCCGATGTCATGTACATTATTCAGATTTGAATATGAATATGTTGTGTGTTAGTTTAAGTTTTGAAACCACCGGAAATGTTAACCGGAAAAAGTGTTAGTTCAAGTTTAGAACAGCCGGAAATGTTGACCGGAAAAAGTTAGTTGGTGGGTTTTTTATTGGTTGTTTTGTTGGTGTGTTTTTGGGGTGATAAGTAAAATATGTACATTTTGTTCTAAGATAAAGTTTTGATTTGATTGCCAACGTGAGGAAGAAAGATTTTTTTTTTTATGTATAACATAGGATAAATCGAAAAATTGATGTCATTGGACAAATGGAATGTGGTACAAGTACGAGGTTGTTTGATGTTGATGTGATTGTAACAGGAATATGTTTCATATTTGCGGCGTGTGTCTGTAGATCAAGTAGATATTTGTGGTCCTTTGGATGGTATAATCGAATCAAAAAATATGTTTTGGTTTGATGTTCTTTTTATTTAATTTTGAGTAGAAGTGGAAAAGACATGTTAACTAATTTATTGGTTCTGTTATTTGGTTTGTTAATTAACTGCTTTTCAAACTATTAAATATATTTAATATAGTAGCTCATTGTAATTAAAGTTTTAAGTTTTGACGTTGTTATTAAGACACCTTTGAGACATTCTATATACATCTTTATCAAAAGTCAATCAATAGGTAACTATTTTTAATTATCTTTTTCAATAAACAATATAATTTTAACCAATAAAAATACCTTAAAAATTATATAGGATGTCCAAATGGTAAAATAAGATATACATATAGCCTTTTTTTTTTCTTTTTTTTTTTTTGTGGAACAGGCTAAAATTTTATTGACCAAACAAGGCAAGATGCCAAGCTGGGAAGAAACCACCAAACAGGAGAAAAAACAGTTTACAAGATGGTGAATGGGTTACAACACCATTTTACCCAATCTCCATTTCCCATTTTGCCCCTATGTTTTACCCATCCGAACACCAATGAGATCACGTTATCAGCTGTTTTAGCCGATTTTGAAGGAGTGTTCTTAAATACTATGTCGTTCTTCGCCCGCCAAATACACCAAATAGTACCATAAATAACACTTAGGAAGATTTTTTTTTTCTTTGGTCTGTTCCCCTATTTAGAAGCAAAATCAAGTAATTCAACCACTGAGGCGAATTTTTGAGGCTCAATGTCCATATAGCCAACCTCTTAAGTTTTCATACACATTGTAAACTGGGAAAAGAACATATTATGGTCAGATTAATAAAAGTAAACAATCAAATTCAAGATCTCCATGAGTTTCAATGATTATTCCATTTTATTTTATTTTTTCCAAAATTTTGTCAATATTGTATATTTCATAGGGAAAGCCCAAAAAAAGAATCATTAAACTATGTAGTGTTTTTCTTTTCAACGCAACTCACTCTTCTTTTAAAAGCAACCATTTTATTTAAATTTTGTCGGATCAACTTTTTAAGTAGGTTGCTAGATAACTTTTTATTTATCACCACTTGATTTGACAATATTTAATGAAAATATGAAAAAGTGTTGACTAACACGATGACTTGAGCTGGAGTTTATTTCCATAAAGGAAACAAAGAGCTAGGTTTTAAATCCAAATAAAGGAAACAAAAGAGTTAGGTTTTGAATCCAATCGACTCAATTTATGACAACTTTAATATTTTTATTTATAAATCAATTATAAGAACTAGAACTGTAGAATAAAAAAAATAGCATCTAGAGTTTTAAAATTGTCATAGCACCCACCAAGTAGTCATCACAATTCACAATTGCTTCCATAGCCGTGTAATTTCCTATTGAGTAAATTACACGAATCATCCCTATGGTTTGGGGTAATTTGCGCTCTTGATCCCTAACTTATTTTTTTAACTCAGAAGGTCGCTACTATTTGTTTTTGCTACGCATTTCGTCCCTGTCTTATCTAAAAATACTATTATTTAAATAAGGAAAAATGGTAGGGTAGGTAAGGTAAGGTGAGGGGGTGGGGTGGGGTTGGAGTGTATTTATTTAAATAATTTAAAAAGTCAAGGGAAAAATAGTCTTTTTAGATAAGACATGGACTAAACGCGTAATAAAAACAAACAGTAGGGACCTTCCGAGTTAAAAAAAGAATAGTTAAGGACCAAACGCGCAAATTATCCTAAACCATAGTGACCATTCGTGTAATTTACTCTTTCCTATTTGTAGACATGTGTAAATCGCCAATTCCAACTTAGATATGTAATGTCCATCCACTTGAAGATTGCATTAGAGTTTCTTTTTGCAATCTCATATTTGATGAACAAATAACATGAAAACTTCGAGCATGTTTGGTATGAAGTTTTAGGAAGCGTTTGGGAGCTTCTAGCTTTTAGCTTTTGACAAAACGCTCTAGTTTAAACAAAAAACTTCGTTTGGCAGTACGAGCGTTTAACTTTTAGTTTTAACAAAACGCTCCGATTCTAAAAGCTACTTCATGTAGCATTTAACAAAACGCTCCTGAGCTTTTGAAATCAATTTACATAATTACCCTTAAAAATATATTTATATATTTGTTTATTTTTAATCAATTGTCCTTTTATATAATTTTATATATTTCAAAATCTTCCAGCTACTTTTGCCAAACATTAATATAACAAATAAAAACTATAGTTTCCCGCTGCCAGCTACCTGCTACACGCTACCAACTTACCGCTACCCGCTTCCAGCTAACATCTACTTTTACCAAACACGTCATTCCACATGATTCTCACACCTAGAAAACATAATAGAAGGAATATCCAGACCATCGTTAACCAGATTATGTCTAGTTGGCAGACAATCTATCATTATATAGATAGAACGATAAAATATAAAGAAATTTTATTTGATGTTATCTAAAAAAAATTAATAAGAAAACATTTGATACTTCATATCGTTTCATTGCTAAAAGCTATGTCAAATATGAAATGACCACTAGATAATGCATGATTTTGACAAATTTTTATCATTCATATTTTTTATTTTTATCATCTTCCTACACTTAAAATTGTGACATTTATCATATTTAATAAATTTAATAATTTTTTATTATACTTATCATTAACTAAAAATAATAGAAGAATAAGCTCGAAAAAAATAAAAAGGTGTTTTCTCTTTTCCGTTGGCCTCAACTAGTTATACCACTTAACTCACGAACTCAAACTTCCTACTATAGTTTTGTTTAAGTGTCTTTTTATTTTTGCATGAATTACATAAGAATTGTTAAACATGATTATTTTTGTAGTTTAACTCATTAAAATTTAATTTTTTAATGAAATATATATATATATATATATATATATATATATATATATATATATATATATATATATATATGAGAAATTAAATATCCTTCTATCTTTTATTCCTACATATCATCCTACCAAATTAAATGGTGACATGTGTAACATTTAGTACTCATTTAATGAAATTTAAAGATATTTTATGATACTAATATGACATATGTTATTATTTAAATGGGTAGGGAGATTTATAGGAATAAAAGCTAGGATGATATTTAATTTCTCTCTCTCTCTCTCTCTCTCTCTCTCTCTCTCTCTCTCTTTTATATATATATATATATATATATATATATATATATATATCGATCGACCACTTTGATCCATCATTCAACCAAATCAGAATATTTAGGTCATGTTTGGCGCGCCACAGCTAGCTTATTTTTCGAGTTTTTTTATGTTGTCGTGTTTGGTAAGCCAAAAAGTAACGCTACCTTAAAAGCTAGATTTTTGAAAAGTTAACTAGACTAGCTTTTTAGTGGTTTTTTAAAAAAATTTCAAATACACCCCTTAATTAATTATAAAAACATATACTCTTACATGTCATTTTATGTAATTTTATTTGTTTCAGCTAGATTTTCAGCTAGTTTTACCAAACATTATTTTTTATCAACTAGTTTTTTATTTATCAGCTAACTTTTCAGCTAATACGCCAAACAAGAAATCAACCACAAATCTAGCTTTTTAAAGACATTAAACTTTATTTTGGAACAGTCCAACAACTTGATGTGAATTAAAGATTTTTGTGTTTGTTTTCAATGAATTTAATTCCCTTTTTAATAATAATATTTCATTTTACTACCGGATTGTAGTTTAACTTTAAATCTTTATTATTTGTTAACTAACTAATTTCTTTTAATAAATATTAAATAATAGTTTTAGCTTTTTCGTGACATTGTGTTTCTATAAATATGTTATGCCTAGTATTTTACGTGTCTCCGTGCTGTAATATATTTCTTTTGTTTCATTTAACTATCAAAATTTTCATATTATAATATATTATTTTAATTAAATGTTTTGTCATATAATATTTCATTTTAAAATATTGATGTCTGTATAAAAATAACAAACTATTGAAAAATGTTTTCTAAAATAATCAATGATTGAAGATTGTTTAAGTTAATTGGTTTGTGTTTCATAAAGTTGGTTGAAAATTGACATGTTAAAACAAAAAGCTAAAGATGAGGTGGATGGTTGTGGATGCTCTAATACTATAGGTTAATATGGTTAATATTTTTATTAAAGTTTTGTTCCTTTATTGAAAATTTTGAGATTAAACTTTGACGTTGTTCCACTTAAGCCAAAGCCAATAAAGAGTGACAAATTTTTGAGATTAAACATTGACGTTGTTTCACTTAAGCCAAAGCCAATAAAGAGTGACAATTTTATATTGCTTCCACTTTGACTTTTTTTTTTTTATAGCTGGTCATAATATGATAAAATGGTGGAGATAAAAAAAAATTACTGACATTTGTTGACATTTATTGATAAAAGTTAAATATAATGGTTTAACTACAAAATAATCGAAATATAATGTCTTTTATTTATTTTCCCCGTCATTTTCAGTATGTTTTTTTTGAAACGACAAACTATCATATTCTTAATCTAATCTTAAACACCACTTATGTCTTCTAGTGAGACATGAACACATGACCTTTTATTTGACAGAGTCATTCCTTACCGTTAGGCCAAAGGCCCTTTGGTATGTTATTATATATATAATGTTCTAAATAACCTAAGGTGTGACTTGGCGGTAATGTCAAGCCTCAAGTTTTACGAGCCTTGGCGAGCCACGTTGTTTGTAAGATGTGACTTACGACGGTAATTTTGTGTATAATTGATCATTTTATATGTATTTTCAATTATTATTTATTTTTATATTCATATATGACTTAAGGTGACAATTTATCATAGTTTGACGGCAAATATAAGCCTTAGAACCATGATGCATCATGGAGAAGCCATGACATACATTTTAGAACCTTGAATATATATATATATATATATATATATATATATATATTAGTTGTTTTACCAATATATCTGTCTTATTTATTTATTTCTCTTTTTTTTAAAAAATATTTTTACATTTTATAAAAAAGTACTAAAAGTTCTATGAATACTAACTTTCTGTTTTTTGTTATTGTTAGGTTTGCAACGAAAACTTAGAATTGAAATATTTATACAAAAAAATAATTTTCATCGAAGAAATACTTTCTAGGTTAAATCAAAGTGTTTATAGTCATAATTTTCTAAAACAGCAAACAAAACAAGCAGAATAGACACTAAAATTAGAGTAAAACACAACAAAGATAAAAACAAGCAGAATAGACACTAAAACGCTAAAAAAATTGTCACCAAGTAGGCAAAAAGCAGATGGAGAGCACCATCAGACCCAACAAAAATAGGAGCATCAAGCATAGCGATGTAGTTATGAAGCAATCATTACAAAAGGCAACGAACTATGTACAATCTATTTTACGATTATGCTCGATCCTAACATTTTGAAGACCTCGTGCGAAAATAAAATTATGGCCCATAATATTTTTGTAATATTTTATGAAGTAAATTCCTTAACAATTTAAATTGAACATTTAAAGTTGATAACAAGCATCACGTAAATTCCTTACTTTAGCACCACATACGACTCTTCACTCTTTAGTAATAGGTTGAAATTGTTATAAAAAAAACTTTCCGAAAAAAATAACTACAACCATATTATAATTTTTTATACATATTCTTACATTTTTAGAAGCAAATTCATCTATTATACTTTCATAAAATTAACATTTTCAAGAAGCTTGTTCAACCGAAATCAAAGGCAAAGCATTCAATATCTCTTGAGAAATTGTAGATCACAAATAAGATTTTAAATGGTTTAGTTTTGAAAAGCTTTTTTTTTCGCTGATACAATTGTAACGAGAACAATTAACAATATTATTTGTGACATACAAGAAAGTGGATACATATTTATCATTTATAATAACTTTAATATTGCGTCAACTTTATTATGTTCCATTAATAATTTTTTGTAACAACTCTAGTTCGTGGAATAAACCATCACTATTGGTGGTGTCAAAGATATGGTGATATAACCATACCAACGAGAAAGTCTAATATGTCAACTTCATACTCTATTACACACATACATTCACTTTTTATCTTTATATTTGTCCCTTCAACAAAACGTTTATGAAAAGCTTCCATTATGTCAGGAGTTTGAGTCCATTAGGATTACTTTACTTGTAAGTGTTAATTGGCCTTAAACATTTGAATGTGAAATACAAGAGTGGTAGTATGTTTGATTGTGATTCTCCTTTGACTCTTTTCTTGCTATAAAACTGAAAACCATCATTATATATTTAGGGGATGTTTGTGATTCCTTATTTGCAGTGCTTAATGAATTATTCTGGTTTGACACTAGTTATCATTTTAAAGGAAATTTTTTTATTACACACCATTTATGATTGGAGGCTCGTACCACCGTACCGCTCGCTTATCCTAAGGTGACTAGCGTTTATGCTACAAATACAAGTGATAAAGAAATAAAGAGGAATAACATAGTTATGTCATTTTACAATTATTCTAATTACATTGTCAAAAAAAAGTTTATTATATACTTAAACATTCAGAATTAAATGAAGAGAAATCGGCAGTAAAGTCCCAAAGTTTTTAAGTCAGTTTATGATCTAGTACTAAATTAAATTTTATTAACGATCAGTAAATTGACTATTGTAATCACTTTAATCTTTTCTTACATTTTCAGCAGGTTGGGTGCATAGGTGACACGCCGAGTGGACTATTGGACAAAGTGGAGTAGTGGACTATTGGACAGACATGACAAATGGGTTATTGGGTTGACGTGACAGTCTAGTTAATAGAATTGCATCCTTTAGTTGAAAAAAATGAAAATAGAGGACAAGAGGTGGGTAGCGGGTTTTGAACTTACGAACTCCACGAGGATGAGTAACGCTCCGCTTCCGAGTTCACTAAAGAAAGAAAAGAAAACAAGAGAAAAAAATGAATTGATCTTCATTTCCTTTCTCTCCGATTCCTTCCCATTTGGAAGGATAGTTTATAGGGAAATGTTACCTGAATCTTGTTTTCTTCTCTTCATTTATCTTCTTAAATGAAACTCGGGAGCAATGTATAAGCGTACATCCGTTACTATTAAAATGATAGGGGTATGAGCCTATTTATACGCGACTTAATCCTTGGTCAGCAGCTCAGCTGGAAGTGCCAAGCTGACATTCAAAGGCATACGCGACTTAATCCTTGGTAAGGATGTGCGTAGACGAAGTGCTGGAGAATCCTCTAACAATCTTCTTAGTACTGAGGAAAGAGGATGGAAGTCTAACAGAATGAGTGAGAGTAGAGGAAGATCAAAGTCGAGGAAAAGAGGTGTATCAAAAAAACAGGAAGGACATCACCTGTTGGAACTACAAAGAAAAGGGTCATTTTAGGAATCAATGTCCAAAGCCACTTGTAGCAGAGGCAAGAATGAGATGAACATTACATCTACCTTTGAAGGAGATGCTCTTATCTATGTAGTCAAAAGCTCAGTTGAATCACAGATCATGGATTCTGGTGCGCCATTGTCACAACTAGCATTTTAGCTAGGAAATTATATTCTCGTGTAATCATTCAACTATTGTAAAATATATACTCTAAGTAAATATCACCCAGTGCTCATTTAAATGCACCTCTCATGTTCAACAAAGAGTCTGAAAACCCTAAGAATCCTGATTTAAGTCCATATTGGACTAGGAGTTCCTTATCGGGCCTAATGAACCAATAAGCATCCAATTCAACTATATTGGGTTTGAAAACCCTATTTGGATTCTAAATGGACACAATTCATAAATCTAAAACATTTTGGACCATTTGGGCCTAGAATGATTCATTCTAATCCAAATAGGCCTTGTTGGGCCATATGTAATTCTAATAGCCTTAATGGACCTTAAACCTCTTTAATTGGACTTTATTGGGTCGTGAACCATCAATGAGGACTCAATGGGCCGAAACATATTTATTAGGCTTCACAAAATCGAGCAAAACCAAAAGTGGGCCAAGCTAATTCAATTTCATCCATCTTAAGCCCAATTGTCGGCCCAATATAAAAGAAAAAAAAAAAAGAAAACAAAGGAAGATATTATGGTGCCACCTCACTAATACATGGAGGCAATCCATGCAAATTACCCCCTAAACAAATAACAAATCCCATACATCTATGCACCTATCACATCTTCATCTCTCACCCTCTCTCTCTCTCTCTCTCTCTCTCTCTCTCTCTCTCTTTATCTCTCGATCGAGAAGAGCGCGCACACACACACACACTTTACTTGCAAACTTCTCTCAAAACACTCTCTCAAACACTCACAAGAACACTCATTCCTTTCCTCTCAAATTTTCGAAGATCTTGGGTTGTTCAAGAAGATTTCCACCAAAAATCATCATTTCCTTGGTAAGTTCTTACATATCCAAGTTATATAACTTCATTCTCATGTTAGATCACTCCTCCTAAACAAATCTTTGTGATTATATTCCTAGAAACCACCTAAGTTTGAGATCCACTCAAGAAAGCTTGCTAGGACCAAAAATCTCTTCATCTCTTCTTCAAAACCGAAACATTAAAGCAAATGTCAGTTCATACCCCCTTTTTTCGGTTTTCATATGATTTTTGGGGGAGAATACAAGTAAAATGTGTAGATCTATGTGTTATATGCATGTCTTGTGTGATTTCTTAGTTTATTTTGTAAAAATGTGTTAGATCTTAACATATCTCGACATCTTATGCAACATTGAGTAAAAATTCATGAACTAAGACACCTTATACATCATACTATCAAGTTAAAAGTGTTTATATGTTTAAGATATAAAAATTTAAAGCAAAAACCTTGTTAAGGGTCAAAATTGTCAAGAAAACAGAAGATAAGGGCAAAGAGTGACATTTACGGTTTTCAAAGGACCAAATAGGTCCTAATTGTATAAAAAGGGATTTTTATGATAAATATGCTTTCCAAAGGGCCAAAAATGTAAATTTTAGCTTAATGGGCTTAATATTTGGGCCTCACGGTTTTGGGCCCAAATTTGCAAAAAAAATGAAAGTTTTGGGATTGAAAATGTTATTTGACCAAAGTTTGAGTCATAAATGTAAATAAACCAAATTTATGGGTGAAAATAACATTTATTTCTAAATTGGACCAAAAATGTAACTTTTATAAAAATTGGGCCGGAAGTGTCATTTTTACAAACAAGGGGCTGAAAATGTAATTTTCTGCAAAACTAGGCCATAAATGTTAAAATATAAATTTTTCGACTAGATCCGTAAATTTCTAAACATTTGGGGCGAAATTACAAATTTTTATAAATTATGGACCAAAGTGTTATTTTTACAAAACTTTGGGCCTTAAATGAAAATTTTAGGCTTATTGGCCAAGAACGTTGTTTTTACAAAAAGAGGACTTTTTATATTCAATTCGGTAAATATCGAGTTAAAGCAAACAACGAAATAATAACGAATGGACGAAATACATCGATAACAATTTTATTGGGCCTAATATTCACATTACATGGTCAATGGGTCTTAAGGGCCCATTCAAGTGTATATTGAGCCCAATATTTTCCATGACATGTTTATTGGGCCTTGAGGCCCATTTACATGTTAATTTTGGCATGAGCTATGGGTCACATGTTTGTTGGGCCTTGGTGGTCCACTTACATACCTATTGGGCCAAAATTACCCTCTTACTTGTTATTGGACCTTTGTAGTCTATTTACATGCTAATTGGGCTTGGAATGAAATTCACATGTTTAGTAGATCGTAGCTATACCTTTACATAATTATTTAACTTCGTACTTATATACATACCTTTGGATTTGAAAACATACAACATTCACGTATACATTAAACATGGTATGAAAAGTTGAGAATCTAGTGAGGCATGTCGGTTGGCACCTCAGAGTGTACAATCGTAGCTTGTAGTTATAATCAGAGTTTCCTGGAGGGAGAGCGGGAGTTTGTGTATAGAGGTATATGGGGTGACCCCCATGCCTTAGCTGTTCGCTATAGCTAGACTAGGTCAGTCTAGGGCGACAAAACCTTAAGCAAATACCATCGTTTGGAAAAATGCCAAGACAAGCAATCTAGTCAGCATCATGCATGGTTATAACGGATCATATAGAGATCCAATACCAAATTAACATTTTGGAGATTAACCCTTCGATTGTGTCAATACAAAACAACTTATTTGACGATACAAGAACCTCGACATTATTATAGATCAGAAAATATCGGATTTTCTGGGGAAATATTAATATTCAATTATCACTTACTTACAATACAAAGAAATTTAAACTGCATTCATATATGTTACTGTTATGAAATTCACACATGCATTTATACTCGATTTTCACATCATTTTTAGACATTTTACAGAAAATATCGGATTTTCTGGGTTTTACAAAAGATGCAAAGACTTTTATTCGAACATACTTATGAACTCACCAACATTATATATGTTGACCGTTTTCAAAATAACTTGTATTCTCAGGTAATCATTAAGCAGGAAGAATTTCAAGTGTGTATGGATTTATTTTGTGTAACATCACTCATCGTATTATTAATACTTTGAATTTATGTAATCTATAACAATGTACTTGATGTGAACAATGTTGGTTGTGATATGTAATGTTGGTGATGAATGTGTTATGTTTCATGTATATTCATTGTGATGATAATTCAATTGTTAGTCACACGAGCCCCCGGATGTTTCCGCCATCTGGTTCGGGGGTGTGACAGGTTGGTATCAGATCAATATTATAGTGAACTAGCATATCTAACCATACATGATATGCAACTATAAACACAATGGGACTAAATAACTCTGAACAAAACAAAAATTTCACACTTATGTGCACATATTAGGATAATAACCTAACAATATTTAAGAAATGCTTCTGGAGGAAATTGAACACTATGATTAAACATGGGCAGCTATGTAGTCCTATTAGGAATAAATATAGCTTGATCAACTATATTTATTCAGAATATGACCAACATGTGTTTGGGAGTAATCATAGCGGGAAATGAATCCAAAAGCCTACCTCACTCTCCAACAACTCTAGTGAACCCAAACCTAAATAATTAAAATATACTATAGGAATAATCAAAACATGACTTATTCATACGCCCTCATGCAGTCACCATGGACGACGCTCAACAAGGAGTCCATTTTTATCAAGCCCTAGTGGCTCATGGGATGCTTGAGGAGAATCCCGAAGAAGAACAAGGGGGAGCCCTGACATTGGGCCCGACGAGTACACTGATACAAACTAGGAGTTTGATAGGACTAACGAAGACATGGAGGAGGATGGGGACACAAATGAAGCCCCCGTCAAACCACCTACCGATGAGGCACACCAGGACCACCCTGCTCCAGCAGGGAACCCTGTTGATGAGGATCGTTCTCTGGAAGTAGAGGTTGCCACACTTTGACAACAGCTATTTGCTATGGAGGCACGAGCCGTGCAAGCTAAGCAGGAAAGGGATGAGGTCATTGAAGAGATGACCGAGATGGCTTAGTTACTAGCACAACATTTTAGGATATGATTTCGCTACCACCATTAGGCACTTCTCAGTATGATCAGGACCAGTAGTATCTCTTAATAGTATTAGGTTTCCCTTAAGTGTACTATGCTATGTACTATCGGCCTTATGTTTAAGTGATCACACTACTCATAGGGTCGACATGCTGCCCGATTTTATATTTCCCTATGTACTGTATGCCTTCTGGAAAATCTTCATGTATCAAAAAAATTAGTATTAATGAAAATTCTTTATATTTTATCATGATTTTGTCATCTGCTATGCGTTTTACTTCCTTGTCTTATGTTAATGCAGGAAATTACTTAAATACACACTCGATACACCTAGTCTAAGGGATTCCAAACTCGCAAAACAATAGGCACTCAACATCTTTCCGTTCCATGACAGAAAGATGCCTCAAAGGCCCAACCGTGGAAACAACGCATCACCAACCCCGCCGGAAATAAACTCGGTTGCATTCCAGGCAGCAGTGTCCGCTACGGTCACTAGTACTTGCGCAGATTCACAATGGAAACAACGGAGAAGGCAACGGACAGGGATCCGGAAGCACAAATCAAGGAACAAACCACAGAGTCGTACGAACATGCACCTACATGGACTTCACCAACGCCAAACCTCGAACCTTTAATGGGACAACATGCGTAATAGCCCTAAAGCGATGGATCGAGAAAGTAGAATCCGTTTTTGAAATCTGCGGGTGTCCAAATGAGTGTAAGGTCAAGTTCACCGCCTGCACATTCATTGATCAAGCCCTCTCCTGGTGGAATTGCCACGTAGAGGCCATGACATTCCCGGTGGCTAACGCGATGCCCTAGGAAGAGCTTAAGGAAATGATGTTGGCAGAATACTATCCTAGAGGTGAAATTCTGAAGATGGAACAAGAGTTGTGGAACCTCATGGTTCAAAACTCCAATATCGACACATACATATCCAGGTTTAGCGAGCTATCTCTTCTGTGTCCCGGAATGATCACCTCAGAAGGGAAAAATATTGAGAGGTTTATCTGGGAATTGACTGCACCTATCCAAGGGAATGTCATTGCGGCAAACCCTGAGACGTTTGATAGCGCCAAGAAACTAGCCAAGAAATTGTATGATCATGGCAATAAGAAGGGTGCCAAAACAGTGGAAGTGGAGGTTAAGAAGGAAGAAGAGAGAAAGAAAGGGAGAAACAACAAGCGAAATGGAAAATAGAACTCGGAATCATCTAAGAAGCAACAAACAGTGACTGTCCATGCTGCAACTCAAGCTACCACCACACCACATGCTCCAGCCTCGTCCACGCTAAATGCTCCAAAGCAGTATTCAGGAAATCTCCCCAAGTGTAACAAATGCAACTTCCACCATCATGGGGAATGCAGAGAGATGATTTGCGCAAGGTGCAACCGGATAGGCCATACAACAAAGTATTGCAGGACTCAGCTTCAACAAAACCAGATGCCCAACAACAACAACAACAAAAACAACAAAAACAACAACACCAATGTTGGGGCCAGTTATACCTGTTACGGATGTGGGAAAATCGGGCATTTCAGGTGAAATTGCCCCAACGCAAACAATCAGGGGGCAGGAGCAGCAGGGAGAGTGCTGACAATGGGTCTGGGTGAAGAAGTGCAGGACCCAACCATTGTCACCGGTACGTTCCTACTTAACAACTCGTATGCATGCATCTTATTTGATAGTGGGTCGGAGCGAAGTTTTGTTAGTAATAAATTCAAATACTTGCTAAATCAACAACCCCGGAAGCTCAACGAAGCCTTCACGGTGGAAATGGCTAATGGGAAAATTGAAACAACCAAAGATATCTATATAGGATGTACGTTAACACTAAACAACCGCTATTTCCAAATAAAGTTGATGCCAGTAAATATTAGGAGTTTTGATGTGGTCATCATCATGGATTGGTTAATCCCCCATCATGCCAATATTATGTGTCATGAGAAGGTCGTTCACCTTCATCTTTCTAATCACGGAACCCTAATAATCTATGGAGATAAACCCGACACAAACCTTCACCTTATCTCGTGTATCAAGGCACAAAAGTGTCTACAAAAGAAGAACTACGCATTCCTTGCTCATGTGGTGGATAAAACCGAAGAGGAAGCGAACATTCAAAACATCCCAGTTGCATGTGACTTCCCGGATGTGTTTCCAGAAGAACTTCCGGGAATACCCCCAGAACGACAAATCGAATTCCGAATCGACCTAGTGCCTGGAGCCACTCCAATCGCCAAATCACCCTATAAGTTGGCTCCTGCTGAAATGCAAGAATTGTCAAGCTAACTAAGTGAACTCTTGAATAAAGGATTAATAAGACCAAGCTTCTCTCCATGGGGAGCTCCGGTTCTTTTCTTTAAAAAGAAAGACAGATCCTTCACGATGTGCATTGACTATAGGGAACTGAATAAGCTCACCATCAAAAACCAGTATCCACATCCACGAATCCATGATCTATTTGACCAGCTTCAAGGGGATAGTTACTTTTTAAAGATAGATATGAGATCCGATTATCATCAACTCAAAGTCCGAGATGAGGACATTCCTAAGACTGCTTTCCGAACCCATTACGGTCATTACGAATTCGTCGTGATACCCTTCGGTCTAACAAATTCTCCTGCTGCATTTATGGACCTCATGAAGCGAGTATGTTGCCCATTCCTTGAAAAAATCATGATTGTTTTCATCGATGATATCCTCGTATACTCTTGAAGTAAAGAAGAGCATAGTCAACATCTCCGACATATCTTAGAGGCCCTTCGAGCTGAAAAGTTGTATGCGAAACTCTTGACGTGTGAGTTTTGGATCCACAGTGTAAATTTCTTAGGACATGTTGTCAGCAAGGAAGGAATCCATGTATATCCCTCCAAAGTCAAGGCCATTGAAAGCTGGGCAATTGCGACAACGCCAAAAGAAATTCTCCAATTCTTGGGTCTAGCAGGCTACTACCGAAGATTCATTCAGAACTTTTCTAAGATAGCCAAACTCCTCACCACATTGACACAGAAAGGCATACCTTTCAAATGGACTGAGAAGCAAGAGATCGCCTTCCAAACCTTAAAGCAAGCCCTCTGTAGTGCTCCAGTGCTATCCTTACCGGAGGGAACCAAAGACTTCATAGTTTACTGTGATGCTTTGAATCATGGTTTAGGTTGTGTCCTTATGCAATGTGGGAAGGTAATTGCATATGCAATCAAACAACTAAAAACACATGAAGTAAATTATACCACGCATGATCTTGAACTGGGGGCGGTGGTCTTCATCTTAAAAAATTGGAGGCACTACCTAAATGGTACCAAGTGCACCATCTTTATAGACCAATAGAGTCTCCAACACATTCTGAATCAAAAAGAACTGAATATGAGGCAGCGAAGATGGGTTGAAGTGTTAAATGATTATGAGTGTGAGATAAAATACCATCCAGGCAAGGCTAATGTGTTAGCCGATGCCCTGATCCGAAAGGAGTATTCAAGTTGTCATGTGAAGACTCTATCAATCACCATCCAATCTCATCTAGCCTCACAGATCAAGGAAGCCCAATTGGACACATTGAAGCCGGAGAATGTCGCTAATGAATCACTACGTGGAATGGAGAAGGAGCTCAAAGTTAAAGATGACAGAACTCACTACTTCATGAATAGAATCCGGGTTCCCAAAATTAAGGGATTCGGAGAAGTAATCATGCATGAAGCCCACAAGACGCGATATTCTATTCATCCGGGGTCAGATAAAATGTATTTGGATATCAAGCAACAATATTGGTGGCCTAATATGAAGGCAGAGATAGCCACTTTTGAGGGCAAGTGTCTTACTTGCACCAAAGTGAAAGTGGAATACAAAAGCCCTCGGGACTACTGCAACAACTAGTGATACCTAAGTGGAAATGGGAAAGGATTACTATGGACTTCGTAACCAAATTGCCAAAGACAATAGACGGATTGGATGTTATATGGGTAATCGTTGATAGATTAACAAAATCCGCTCATTTCCTGCCAATAAAAGAATCCTACAAGATGGAAAAGCTGACTCGAATCTACATCAAGGAGGTTGTGAGACTCCATGGAGTGCCAGTATCTATTATCTCGGATCAAGATAGCAGATTCACTTCAAGATTCTGGAAATCTCTTTAGAAGGCAATATGAACACAACTAGATATGAGCACTGCCTACCACCCATAAACGGATGGTCCGAGTGAGCTCACCATCCAGACACTCGAGGATATGCTCCGTGCTTGTGAGATCGAGTTTGGCAAGTCATGGGATACCCAATTGCCTTTGATCGAATTCTCCTATAACAATAGTTATCATAAGAGCATCAAGGTTGCTCCCTTCGAGGCTCTTTATGGTCGTAAATACAGATCGCCCCTATGCTGGGCCGAGGTGGGTGACACTCAATTAGAAAAAGGGCAATCTCCAGCCAGTGCTGTTACAGGACCCGAAATCATCCGTGAAACGACCAAAAAGACAGTCCAAATCAAAGCTTGACTTCAAGCATCGCGAGACCGACAGAAAAGTTATGCTGACAAGCGGTGAAAGCCATTAGAATTTCAAGTTGGAGATGGCGATTTGTTAAAGGTATCTCCTTGGAAGGGAATGATTTGATTTGGGAAACAAGGAAAACTGAACCCGCGATACATTGGACCGTTCGAGACTCTTGCCCAGATTGGTCCAACGGCTTACAAGCTGCAACTACCTGTCGAACTCAGGAACGTACACCCAGTGTTTCACGTCTCGAATCTGAAAAAGTATTTATCGAGGTGAAATCCTTGTTGTTCCATTGGAAAATATTGAGATAAACAAGAATCTCCTGTTCGTTGAAGAACCAGTCGAGATTATGGATATGGAAGTGAAGTGTACCAAGCAAAGTCGCATTCTGATTGTGAAGGTTCGATGGAACGCTAAACATGGCCCGGAATTCACGTGGGAACGTGAAGACCAAATGAAGCAAATGTACCCTCACTTATTCTTTCCTTCACAATGCTAGTTTTCAAAAGAATTTCTAGACGAAATTCCCTCTAACGGAGGGATGATGTCACAACTAGCATTTTAGCTAGGAAATTCTATTCTCGTGTAATCATTCAATTATTGTAAAACATATACTATAGGTAAATATCAGTGAGTGCTCATTTAAATGCACCTCTCATGTTCAACAAAGAGTCTGAAAACCCTAAGAATCCCAGTTTAAGTCCATATTGGACTAGTATTTTCTTATTGGGCCTAATGGACCAATAAGCATCCAATTCATCTAAATTGGGCTTGAAAACCCTATTTGGATTCTAAATGGACCCAATTCATATATCTATAACATTTTGGACCATTAGGGTCTAGAATGATTCATTCTAACCCGAATGGGCCTTGTTGGGCAATATGTAATTCCAGTAGCCTTAATCGACCTTAAACCTCTTTAATTGGACTTCATTGGGCTGTGAACCACCAATGAGGACCCAATGGGCTGAAACATATTTATTAGGCTTCACAAAATCGAGAAAAACCAAGAGTGGGCCAAGCTAATTCCATTTCATCCATCTTAAGCCCAATTCTCGGCCCAATATAAAAAAAAACAAAGGAAGATATTATGGTGCCACCTCACTAATACATGGAGGTAATCCATGCAAATTACCCCCCTAAACAAATAGCAAATCCCATACATCTATGCACCTATCGCATCTTCATCTCTCACCCTCTCTCTCTTTATCTTTCGGCCGAGAAGAGCACACACACACACACACACACTTCACTTGCAAACTTCTCTCAAAACACTCTCTCAAACACTCACAAGAACACTCATTCCTTTCCTCTCAATTTTTCGAAGATCTTGGGTTGTTCAAGAAGATTTCCACCAAAAATTATCATTTCCTTGGTAAGTTCTTACATATCCAAGTTATATAACTTCATTCTCATGTTAGATCACTGCTCCTAAACAAATCTTTGTGATCATACTCCTAGAAACCACCTAAGTTTGAGATCCACTCAAGAAAGCTTGCTAGGACCAAAAATCTCTCCATTTCTTCTTCAAAACCAAAACATCAAAGCAACGGTGAGTTCATACCCCCTTGTTTTCAGTTTCATATGATTTTTGGGGGAGAATACAAGTAAAATGTGTAGATCTATGTGTTATATGCATGTCTTGTGTGATTTCTTAGTTTATTTTGTAAAAATGTGTTAGATCTTAACATATCTTGACATCTTAAGCAACATTGAGTAAACATCCATTAACTACGACACCTTATACATCATATTATCAAGTTAAAAGTGTTTATATGTTTAAAGTATAAAAATTTAATGTAAAAACCTTGTTAAGGGTCAAAATTGTCAAGAAAACAAAAGATAAGGGCAAAAAGTGACATTTATGGTTCGTAAAGGACGAAACAGGTCCTACTTGTATAAAATGGGATTTTTATGATAAACATGCTTTCCAAAGTGCCAAAAATGTAAATTTTAGCATAATGGGCTTAATATTTGGGCGTTTCGATTTTGGGCCCAAATTTGCAAAAAAGTGAAAGTTTTGGGATTAAAAATGTTATTTGACCAAAGTTTGAGTCATAAATTTAGGGGTGAAAATAACATTTATTTCTAAATTAGACCAAAAATGTAACTTTTATAAAAATTGGGCCGAAAGTGTCATTTTTACAAACAAGGGGCTGAAAATGTAATTTTCTGCAAAACTGGGCCATAAATGTCAAAATATAAAATTTTGGACTAGATCCGTAAATTTCTAAACATTTGGGGCCAAATTACAAATTTGTATAAATTATGGACTAAAGTGTTATTTTTAAAAAACTTTGGGCCTTAATTGAAAATTTGAGGCTTATTGGCCACGAACGTCGTTTTTACAAAAAAAAGGACTTTTTATATTCAATTTGGTAAACATCGAGCTAAAGCAAACAACGAAATAATAACGAATGGACAAAATATATCGATAACAATTTTATTCGACTATATTCACATTACATGGCTAATGGGTCTTTAGGGCCCATTCAAGTGTATATTGAGCCCAATATTTTCCATGACATGTTTATTGGGCCTTGAGGCCCATTTACATGTTAATTTTGGCATGAGCTATGGGTCACATGTTTGTTGGGCCTTGGTGGTCCACTTACATACCTATTGGGCCAAAATTACCCTCTTACATGTTATTGGACCTTTGTGGTCCATTTACATGCTAATTGGGATTGGACTGAAATTCACATATTTAGTAGATCGTAGGTATACCTTTACATAATTATTTAACTTCGTATACTTATATACAAACCTTTGGATTTGAAAACAACATTCATGTATTCATTAAACATGGTATGAAAAGTTGAGAATCTAGTGAGACATGTCGGTTGACACCTCTGAGTGTACAATCATAGCCTGTAGTTATAACCAGAGTTTCCTGGAGGGAGAGCGGGAGTTTGTGTATAGATCTATACGGGGTGACCCCCCACGCCTTAGCTGTTCACTACAGCTAGACCAGACCAGTCTAGGGTGAAAAAACCTTGAGCAAATACCAGCATTTGGAAAAATGCCAAGATAAGCAATCTAGTCATTATCATGCATGGTTATAATGGCTCATATAGAGATCCAATACCAAATTAACATTTCGGAGATTAACCCTTCGATTATGTCAATACAAAACAACTTATTTGAGGATACAAGAACCTAGACATTATTATAAATCAGAAAATATCGAATTTTCTGGGGAAATATTAATATTCAATTATCACTTACTTACAATACAAAGAAATTTAAACTGCCTTCATATATGTTACTGCTATGAAATTCACACATGCATTTATACTCGATTTTCACATCGTTTTCAGACATTTTGCAGAAAATATCGAATTTTCTGGGTTTTACAAAAGATGCAAAGACTTTTATTCGAACATACTTATGAACTCACCAACATTATATATGTTGATCGTTTTCAAAATAACTTGTATTCTCAGGTAATCGTTAAGCAGGAAGAATTTCAAGTATGTATGGATTTATTTTGTGTAACATTACTCATCGTACTATTAATACTTTGAATTTATGTAATCTATAACAATGTACTTGATGTGAACAATGTTGGTTGTGATATGTAATGTTGGTGATGAATGTGTTATGTTTCATGTATATTCATTGTGATGATAATTAAATTGTTAGTCACACGAGCCCCCAGATGTTTCCGCCGTCTGGTTCGGGGGTGTGACAGTCATTCCATGCTAGTTATTCCAAAGATGTGATGCATAATTTCAGACTGTACCAAAGGAAGGCTAGACAATCAGACAACAAGAGCCTTGATATTATAGGTGCAGGAGATGTAGTCCTCAAGACTGCTTTGGGTACAAAGTGGACTTTGAAGAATGTCAAGTTCATCTCAGACTTGAAAAGAATGTTGATATCAGTGGGGAAACTTGATGGTGAAGGTCACCATGTCACTTTTGGTGATTATCAGTGGAAGGTGACAAAGGGAAACTTGGTGGTTGCTAGAGGTCATAAGCGGGCTACACTTTACATGGTGGAAGTTTCTAATGATGAGGCACATGCTGTTGAAAAAGTTGGGGCATCCACTCTATGGCACGAAACACTTGGACATATGAGTGAAAAAGGAATGAAGATGTTTGCCTCCAAAGGAAGAATTCTAGATTTCAAGAACGTGACAGTAGATTTATGTGAGCCATTTGTTCTTGGCAAACACAAGAATGTTACTTTCATTAAGATTAGACATCCACCCAAGATATGGAAATTGGAGCTTGTTTATTAAGATGTTTATGGTCCCACTTCATTGCTTCAGTGGGACGATCCTGGTATTATGTTAGTTTCATCGATGATTGCACTAGGAAAGTTTGGGTCTATTTCTTGAAGCAGAAGTCTGAAATTTTCAGTGCTTTCAAGAAATGGAAAATGGTGGTGGAAAACAAAACTGACTTGAAAATCAAGTGTTTCAGATCTAATAATGGGGGTGAATACAATATCAAAGAATTTGTTGATTTCTATGTTGAACATGGAATCAGGATGCATAAGACCATTACAGAAACACCTTAGCAGAATGGAGTAGCTGAGAGGATGAATAGAACATTGAATGAAAGGGTGAAGAGCATGAGACTGCTTGCCTATTTACACAAGATGTTCTGGGAAGACGCAGTCAACACAATTGCATACTTAACAAACAGAGGACCTTTAGTCCCCATAGGGTTCAAGATTCCAAAAGAAGAATGGAAAGGTCGTGAGGTTTTATTCAAACATATAAAGGTCTTCGGTTGTGTCTTGTTTGTAAAATTCAAAGACTCTGAGAGAGACAAGCTAGAAGCTAAGTCAAGGAAGTGCACCTTTATAGGCTATGGGTTGGACCACATGGGATACCGCTTATGGGATAACGAGCACAAAAAGGCTATCAAAATTTTGGATGTGATTTCAATGAGAATGTGTTATATAAGGATAAACTTGCTAAGGGATCAAACAGTAACAAACAAATAGAAAAGGAAGAACGAGTTGAGTTAGAAGAAACTTCAGAAGATGACATTATAAAACATGTCAGTACTGCAGAGATAGGTTATAGTTCAGGAAGCAGTGGGAGCTAAAATGAAACTGGAGATAGTGGGAGCATGGATGATAGTAGTTCAGAGAATGAAGGTGTAGAGACTGAAACTCCTACCGTTTGTAGATCCACTAGAGTATAAAGGCCTCCGGTCAGGTATTCTCCTTCAGCGAACTTCTTATTGCTAATAGAGAATGGTGAACCTGAGTCTTATCCATAAGCCTTGAGGATGAAAGTATCCATACAATGGAAGAAGAATTGAGCTCACTTGACAAGAATCATAGTTGGTCCCTGGTTAAGCTCTCAACAAGGAAGAAAACATTGCAAAACAAGTGGGTGTTTCGGGTTAAGGATGAGATTGATGGAACCAATAGATACAAAGCAATGTTGGTAGTAAAGGGTTTCCAGCAGAAGAGGGGGGTTGATTATAATGAGATCTTTTCTCCAGTTGTGAAGATGACTACAATCAGAATGGTTTTGGGAATTATAGCCTCTAAAGATCTCCATCTAGATACAAGGCAATGTTGGTAGTAAAGGGTTTCCATGGCGACCTTAAATAAGACATCTACACGGCACGACCAAAAGGTTTTCCCAGATTTGGCAAGGAAGATCTTGTGTGCAAACTAAAGAAAAGTTTGTATGGTTTGAAGTAGGCTCCAAGACAGTGGTACTTGAAGTTAGATAGCTTCATGCAGAGGAATGGGTCCAATAGATGCGAGATGGGTCATTGCTATTATTTGAAGAAATTGAAGTCCTCTTATATCATCCTATTGTTTTATGTTGATGACATATTGATTGCTAGATCTGACATGCAGGAGATCAGCAATATAAAGAAGCAGTTGGCCAGTGAGTTCGAGATGAAGGACTTAGGGGCTGCTAAACAAATATTGGGCATGAGCATAGCCAGAGACAGAGTTATTGGTACACTAAAACTTTCACAAGCCAAGTACATCAAGAAAGTTTTAGAAAAGTTTAGAATGGTAGATGCGAAAACTAGAAGTACACCATTGGGGAGTTAGCTGAGACTCACCAAGAAGCAATCCCCAAAAATGGAGGAAGACGGAGAATACATGGCTAAAGTTCCCTATACATCTGCAGTTGGTAGTTTAATGTGTGCAATGCTATGCACCAGACCAGATATTGCTCATGCAGTGGGAGTTGTGAGCAAATTCATGTCAAAAACAGGAAGACAACATTGAGAAGGAGTGAAATGGTTTCTATGCTACTTTAAAGGAACAACTGAGTGTTCCTTATGTTTTACAAGAAAATGAGTAGTTTTAAAAGGGTTTGGTGATGCAGGCTTAGGTGGATGTGCAGATTCAGACAAGAGCACAACAGGTTATGTTTTTACACTTAGAGGTACAACAATCAACTGGATGTCAAGGTTACAAAAGAGTGTTGCTCTTTTAACCACCTAAGCAGAATACATGGCACATACAGAAGCTACCAAAGAGCTTAAAGAGTTTCTTGTCAGAACTTGGATTGCAGCAGGAGGATTGTGTATTGCATTGTGATAACCAAAGTACATTTCACTTAGAAAAGAATCAAGTGTTTCACAGTAGAACGAAACACATTCAGATGAAGTATCATTTCATTTGAGAGTTAATCAATGAAGGAACTCTAAACTTGAAGAAATTCCTTGGAATGAAAAATCCATATGATATGTTCACCAAGGTGGTTACCACTAAGAAGTTGAAGCTTTGCGTGGCTTCAATTGGCCTTTAGAAGTTTGAAGAAAATGACTTGGTAGAGAGAGAGAGAGATAGAGATAGATAGAGAGAGAGAGAGAGAGAGGAGGGGGGTACTTTGAGGAATGGTGAAATTTGAATGGCAGATGAAATTGTTCAAGCCTTCAAGTGGGAGATTGTTGGGGTATAAGTCTTGTCCAACATGAAGCACTTAGATCACAATGGAGCACTTGGGGTTCATGGAGCATGTGACAAAGGAACATATCATCTGAGAAAGGAATGGATCGTTTGACAATCGAATGGATCAAGTGCCAAAGGAACGAATGATACAGAAGGGGGTTTAAAGCACCTGCAAGTGGTTTGGAGCACTTAGGAGTGACATGGAGCATCAAGGGGAGCTTGTTGCGCCATCTGCTGAAGACTTGGGCCAAGAAGGATGTTGTTGCGCCAATGACACTCCTTGCGCCAAGATACTCCCTCTTGCACCGTGAGGTATCCCTCTTACGTCATGGGGTACTCTTGTTGCACCATGGAGTATGTTGTTATGCCAAGTATGGCCTTGTTGCACCATGCATGTTATTGTTGCACCAAGATGGTGATGTTGCTCCAACCTAGATGCTCTCGTGCCACTTGATGCCTCTTGCACCATCCATATTCTTGTTGTACCATGATGGCGTAAGATGGACCATCTTGGTACTTGATGAGTCAAGTATGCTATGAAGTCCTCTATGATGCTCAAGATGAAAGAATGTTCCAAAAGATGCTGCATGGCAGAATATGATTGGTTGTTACCATTCATGGGCCTATGGGCCAATGGGCTTGGCCCATTAGGGTTTTAGGTTTGATCCCTTAAGTATAAATAGACTCATACTCCCATCGTTGTAAATTGCTAGATTTATGTGAGAGCTTAAAGTGAGATACATTTTTGCGTACTTATAATTGTCCAGAAGTTAATAACTTCCTCTCTCTTTCTCTCTCTCTCTCTCTCTCTCTCTCTCTCTCTCTCTCTCGTCCGTGGACGTATGTCACCTTGACTAAACCACGTTAAATATCGTGTTCTTTTGATTTACGTTTTTCAGAATCTTGATAGTTCACCAAAGTTTGTTTTTTGATATTTTTCGCTTAATTTGTTTTGTTGTCACCCAACAGGTTTCCTGGGGTCCCGACCACAACTCCGGTTTAGGTTATAAGTAAAAGATTAAAATGGATATTATATCTTTGTCGCTTGTGTATGCGAATATGTGATAGTATGTCGTGTGCTATATCTTCGTTGTTTACTTTTTGTGTTTGATGTATGGCTGTCTGCGAAATCTTGGAGAGGAAGGCGACATGTTTCGGCTGATTGTTTAAGAAAATAGATAGAGATAGAGGTATAAGAGTATTTAGGTTAAAATAAATTTTTGGCCGGTAAATTTGTTTACATGGGCTTTATTTTTAACTATAAAAAGAATGGATATGTAAAAATACCCTCGTTAGTTCCTTGGGTTTCAAACAATCAAACGAGGTTTAAAGTCTTTAAGAAAAATAGACTCATGGCGTGTTCGGCAAAACTAACTGGTGGCGGGTAGCTTTTGATTTTGGAGCTTTTTGTTTAGGTTAAAAGTTAAATGCTCCTATCTCCGAACAAAGTTTTTTCTTTTTAACTAGCGTTTTCTTAAAAGCTAGAAGTTAGAAGCTCTCAAAATATGCCTAAATATTTGTTTTTTCTTAATTTGTTTATAACTATATACTAATTAATAGCTAAAACTAAACATTATGATAAATGATATATCTTTTAACCTAACACGTTGTTTCAGAATATCTTTTTTACATAAAGTGTTGTTTGGCGTAATTTTTAACACAATTAACTCTTTGAGATATATAAACCCAAAAATTAAAACGCCGACATATGAGTTTCGATTGGGTTCGGTTTTAAAGGTTTGAAAACCGAGATTGTTGGTTTTGGGTTTGGTTTAAGCTCAAAACCAACACATGTTGACCCCTAGCAACTACTAGTATATATTGACCGAAAAAATTGATGTCACTACTATTGTAAATTCCTACGTACGCCCATAGTCACATCCTTTTATTGCTAAAAAAAATAATATATCAAATACGAAATGATTACTAGATAATGCATGATTTTTGATAAGTTTTCTGTTCGCCTCGATCTATTTATATCACTTAACTTACGAACTCAAACTTACCTACAACAGTTTTGTTTTTCTTGATAATTTTTTATGTTTGCATAAATTACATAAAAGTTATTTAATTTTGGTTATTTTTATGGTTCAAATCATTATATATCAGATTTTTAATAAACACTACTTAAGTATCATACATATATTTTCTATATGGATCACTATGACCGATCATCTAGCCAACTCAAGAAAACGGTCTTTCTACTACTTAGCATTAAGAGAAGTTGGTCAGTAATCTGTCAACTAAAATTCTAAGACAAAGCCACCCCAATCATGTTATACATATATTTTCTATATCCATTATTATATATTAGTTAGTTTTTTTACAAGAGCTACATAAGTATTATACATATATTTTCTATATCGATCACTTTGACCGATCATCCAATCAACTCGAAAAAACGGTTTTTCTACTACTTGGCATTAAGAGAAGTTGGTGAATAATCTCTCAACTAAAATTTTAAGGCAAAGCGACCCCAATAATGTTATGGCCTAAAAGCATCCCTAAGGGTGAACGGAATGGAAAGGCGGGTTGCAAAACTTTTGGGTGGTATCGGCGGGTTACCATTCCTTCCAAGCAAGCGGTTTAATTGGGTTTGGAAAAATTAGTTTGAGCGGCTTTTAGAAACCGCAAGAAACTTTATCAATTTGCTTTGTAGGGTCACGCATCTCCTTTTTCATTTAATTTTTATTTAATTTTCGAAGAAAAAAAAAGCATAGCATGCATATATTACAATTCAAGCAATAATCATTTGTGCATTATGCATCAAAACTTTTATCAAAACAATTTTATATGTTTTTTAATTATTTTCTAAATTAGTTTGTATATTTTTAATATTTTGTAAATTAGTTTTGTATAATTTTTATTAGTTTGTGTTTATTTTAAAATAAAAAATTAAGTAGGTTGAATGGGTTGGGAAAGATAGGATTTCCATGGTTGTACGTTGAGAAAGATGGAAGAAAGATGAGAAAGAAATGATGATGTGGTGCTAGACCTGGCAATTTGTGTATTCGTGTCATGAAAACGTGTCAGCCACGAATTTGACACGATACGATTACACAATAAGACATAAGCTTTATCTTAATTTTTGAGATGTATTCGTGTCGTGTATTCGTGCCGTGTCGTGTCTCTCACAGATTCGTGTCTTCGTGTCTGAAATTGCCAGGTCTATGTGGTGCTGATATGACAGTGGGTTGAGTGGGTTGGACTCCCTCCACCCTAATGAAAAGTTGAATATTTGGAAATCGACCTCAAAACTAGTTTTTTACTATTTGAGACAATAAAATTTTTGCTAGGATAATGCAACAACCTGATATGAATTAACTGTTTTTTGAGTTTGTTTTATTGAAATTAATCCCCCTTTACTCTCTAATTATTTTTAAACTTTAAATGTTTGTTATTTATTAACTAATTAATTTCGTTAATAAATATTAAACAATAGTTTTGGTTTTTTGTAACATTGTGTTTCTATAAATATGTTTATACCAAATGTTCTATACTAGGTGTGAGACCCATGTATTACATGAGTTTATTTAAAAAAAATTAAATATAAAATTTTAACAATTTGAAAACTTTAAATTTATAAGAAAAATAAGAAATTTTTTGAATTATTAAAATTAATGAGACTTTAATGCATTAGATACATTACATATATAAACCATTTTCTAATAAATACCTTACATATATATTACCTTATATATTAAATGTGGATTTTAATTTAATAAAATAAAAAATACAATAAAATGACAAGTGGAAAATAGAAAAATTTAAAATTTCTAGAAAATGCCATGTGTTCAAATGAATGAGAAGAGGACATATGGCAAAGTCATTTTCATTTATTAGGTAGATGTGGCGTGCTATATTATTTTTCTTTTGTTTCATATAACTGTCAAAATTCTCGTATTATAATATACTATTTTAATTAAATGTTTTGTCATGTAATATTTCATTTTGAAAAATTGACCATTTGTAAAAAAAATCACAAATTATAGCAAAAAGCTTTTAAAATGATCAATGATTCGAAATTGATTTTTGTTTAATAAATGGAAAATTGACATGTTTAAAAAAAAAGGCTATGAATGAGATCGATGATTGTGGATGTTCTAATATTGCTTTAGTAAAAATTTTGATATTAAACTTTGACATTGTTCCACTTTGACCGGTAGTATATCAAAATGGATGAAATAAAAAAAGCGTTAGTTTAAGACCATCTTCAATGAGTTTAAGACCATCTTCAATTCATTTTTATTTTTTCTTCTAATAAATGGAGTAAAAAATAAAGTAAATAGTGATTCATTTTCAATTCTATTTCATTTTCTACCCCATTTTTTACCCCCAAAAATATATTCTTAGAATATTCTATTTTCATAACTTATATATATTATCAAATACACCCCTCTACTAATTAAACTTTGTATTTATGATTAATTAATATACATTAGTATATAACATGATGTTATAAATATTAAATATTGCATTTAAATTATAATTAGTAAATAAAATAAACTAGAAATATATAAAATAAAAATGAAAGAGACTAAAATTGGCAACCAAACATCACCTCTATATACAGGGGAATACTATTCATATCTTCAAAAATGGAGGTGAAAATGTGGTAAGATTGGAGAAGAATGAGGGAAGAAATAGAGTTTGGAGGTGGGTTGGAGATGCCCTAAGTTTAAGATTTTAGAACATCAGGAAATGTTAACCGGAAAATTTATTTGGTGGGTATTAATGATAAAACCACAACAACCTAAACTTATCCTTATCTACCTTATAGGATCTTGTTGTAATTAAAATTCATATCTTGTAATCTTGTATTTGTTATAAATAGTGAATTGTATATCTCTCCATATTATGAGAGATTGGTTATTAATTAAATCATTATATGGTATCGACCTTTCTATGATCCTTCTAGCCGATCCTATTCAATCTTTTCTCGATCTTCATCATGTCACCTACTTCATCTTCTTCTGCCGCCGACGGTACCCTCTCTCTCCACACCATTTTGCATCTATTGACTATCGAACTATCTTCTTCCATTTACCTACCATGGAAGAATCAAATAATTCCTCTCCGTAAGTATCAAAATCTTCTCAGTCACGTTAATGGTTCTACAGTGGCTGCATCCGCGACCATCATTGTTGAAGACAAACCCTCTCCAAATCCTTCCTTCACCGTTTGGGAAGAAGTTGATCAATGGGCCATCTTAATTCTTCAAGCATCCCTTACCGAAGAAGCTATGGCAGAGATCCTTGGACTACACACCACTCGAGATGTCTGGACCACTCTTGAAGCTGCATTTAGGCACGATTATGTTGAACGTATGCAAAATCTTTGGGATTCCCTTCGCCAAATACAAAAATGTTCATATTTTGTCTTTGAATATGCTCGAAAATTAAAAACTTTACATGATCAGCTTGCAGCCATTGGCCAACCAGTGGAAGAAACTAATAAAAGCCACTTATAAAAGCTACATCACAAAGGGTTGTCAAACCACGACCATCCTTCGTGACCTTTCTTCTCAAGTTGAAGGTCATGAATTATTTTTAAAATTTGTTCATGGTTCTACCGCATCCGTTTTTGCATTCACTACTCGACTATCTTTCTCTTATGCTTCCTCAAATAGAGGTTCTTATCGTGGTGGTCGAGGTGGTCGTTTTGGAGGTCGTGGTTGTGGGCGTCGACCCCCACACTATTAACTATGTAGGAAAGATGGTCACTGTGCGGTTTAATATCCAAACCTAACCACCTTTGCTGACCGAGGACCCTCCAATGATGCTAATCTCCCCCATGCATTTCATGCCAAGTATAATACCCACAACACTTCTTCAGATTGGTAAGTCAATTATGGAGCTTCCGCTCACATGACACCATCGGTTTCTACTTTAACCTCCTTCACTCTATACATAAGAAATGAGCATGTCTCCTTTGGAAATGGTAATATTCTAAAAATCACATGTATTAGTAATGCATCTCTCACTAGAGATATTGATTTGGAATATGTTCTTGTTGTACGAAACTTAACAAAAAAATATTCTCTCCATTAACAAGTTAACATCTGATTAACCACTCGATGTTTTATTTTTTGGATTAGGTGTCTAACTCAATAACCAAATTAGTATAATCTTGAAATATAAACAAAGTCCTTTTGGGTTTCCCTCAAACCTAGTAATTGACTGGAATGCTTTTTGGAGAGTAAGAAACTGATTTATTAGTTTAATATGATTAAAAAATTAATTAGAAATGAAAATAAATGTTTTATTAATATATTATGAGAATAATGTATTAATTAGAAATATTATTGTTTAATTAAAAATTAATCAGAAATTAACTGGAATTAGTTTATGGGATTAATCGGATTAATTAAAGGTGGAAGGACTAAAGGTGACAATGTTCAAAAGTTGAACATTAAGAGATTCTAGAGCCTCCCATATGGTGGTGGTGGTGGTGGTGGGGGGGGGGAGTACTAGAGGAGTTCTAGAGGGTTTCTAGAGCTTTTCTTAGGCTCTAAGGAAACGTGTATGCCTTAAGGGGAAAGCAAAAGAATTTTTGTTATCTAAAAGAAATCTGTCTTATCCTTAGCCTCCCTAGAACCTATATAAACCCCCTTGGGTTATGATTTTCAAAATTCACTTCATCCCAAAGAGAGAATTCAAAAATTTCCTTCATCATCTTCTTTCCTCTTAAGCCTCCAACTTGCTAGGGTTTAGGTATAAGCCATTAGAGGCACGAGATTTTTGGTGCTTGCTTTCTAAAGACCAACATGGAAGGATTGCTTGTTTATTTTCTATACTAAGCTAAGGTATGTATTTTTCTAATAACCCTTTAGTAGTTTCGAAAATAGATATGTACTTTTAGGGTACATGATATTCAATAGTTGTTTGCAAATCATAGTAAGAACATAGATTCTTTAGATGCATGTAACCTTAGGGTTTATGTTTTTCCGCCAAAAATAGATTGTCACAACAAGAAAATTTCAGGTCAAACCAAGTCTAAGGGGTCTTGTATATAAGTGTCTATGCAATTTCCAACTTTGGTACAATGATGTTTTATAAAATACTCTTGAAACTCATGTTGCAATACGCCTCAAATGATCAATGCAAATCAAACAAAACTCAAATAATTTTAACACAACAACTTGTACTTATGCCATAAACTTTATTACTTGGATTATAAGGCCGTAAACACCCTTAATGGGCCACACTTGGCCACAAACTCCATTTTAGACTCTATATGACCGAAATCCTGATTGTGTGAGGTGTACTAAGGGTTCACGGTCATGCATAGAGCACAAACCCCTTCCTATGTCAGCAAACTCATAAAGTAATTCATGAAAAGTAGTTTCCAGGGGATTTTTCTATTAGATTTTAGTACGTTAAGGATTTGCTTTGGGAAAAGGATTCAACTTTACACCAATATACCCAATAAACTACCATGTACCACACCCAGTTACGTAACGTATATCCATGACCATTCGTCCCATTTAAACCACGTCCAGAGAACACTCCCAATTTTGTTCACCTACAAACTTCATTCTTTCCTTTTTCTAAATTCCTTTTACACTTCCAACTTCAAGTTTCAACCTTTCCCTAAGAACAAGTTAGGTGTTGCAACATCTAAGTGGTCCTTAGATTTTTGGTAAGTAGTTTGAACAACTTTAAGTATTTTTACTCCTTATTATGTAAATTTCATCCTCTTTAGACACAAGATTCGTGTGTTAACTTTCTTAGGTTATTAGAAGCTTCAAGGAGTTCATCAAGAGCATTTTAGTGTTTAGGCTCACAAACTCTTCACAACACTTCAAATCTTCCACAAAAAAAAAAACAACTAAGGTGAGCTTCATACACCCATTTTTCGAGTTTTCATGCTTTTAAGGGGGGGGGGGGGGATACAAGTCCAAACATGTTTATCTTATGAATATGTTCTAGTTTCATCTTTATCACTTAAATGTGAAATAATATTTGTATAAGATATGGTAAACATTACTTTATCTACACAAAAATCGTGTCTATATATAAGTTGATGTACAAAACTAAACTCATTTTGTGTTTAACAAACATCCATAAGGAAGAATATGTGTTGTATCAACTACAAGTTTTTGGTGATTTTTACTAAAAATAGTATTCTAGAAAAAATCGTTATATTTCTAGTTACAACTATTTTGGTGGGTTAAAACTTAAGGATTCGTGTTTGGTATCATACATCTATGTTAGACAAGATATGCAAATCGATATTTATATAAGTTTATATATATATATATAAATAGTTTATATATATATATATATATATATATATATATATATATATATATATATATATATAGTTTACACAACAACATAAGGCAAATTATTAACGTTATAGTTTGTGTGTCATCAAACTCCATGTCATAATCTTCCTAAAAGTATAATTATGTTATTATACAAGAAAAAGGGAGTCATAGTTCACGTAAATCCGTTAAGGCTCTAGTGAGGCACATTCACTTCACCGTACCTACCTAGCATACACTTTAAGTCCTGCAGTATAACCAGAGTCTCCTGGAGGGAGAGCGAGATAGTTGTGTATAGATCTATACGGGGATTGATACCCCGACACCTGAGCTGTTCGCTACAGCTAGACGGGGCCAGTTTAGGGTGACAAATATCTTACCGATTCCGATGCCTGAAGAACGTCGTAAAAGGCATAACAGTCACATAGAGAATGGTTATAATAACTCACTTAGGGATTAACAACACTATCTTGATTTACGGGAAACTTACACTTCACCACTTTTATAAAATATAAAACTGCATTTTCTTGGCGGTGCACTATTTGTTTTCACGATTGGTCTAGGGTTTAAGACCACAACTTTTCATAGAAAAGAAAATATAGGAATTTCTGGGAACATACAATTACAAACAAAAGAAAACAAAAGACATGCATACATATATTCACAGTTTTGGAACGAGACTTACAAACCATTTGCATAAGAAAATATCAGATTTTCTAGAAACATCAAATCATTTCAAACAAAGATGTTACAAATATTTTCATACAAATATGATTATGAACTCAACAACATTCTATGTTTACACTTTTCAAAATGACTTGCATTCTCAGGAACACAATAAGCAGGTACTTGAGCTACGGATATTGAGTATTTTGTTACATTTCGAAAACTACATTTCTGTCACTTTTGTATAATTTGTGAACAAATACAATTTGTAAACAATGTAAGTTTGTTATCTCAATGTATTTCGTTGGTTGCTATGTTTCATTCATATTCAATTGTTATGATACTATACAATGACGTCATCCGCCCCTGGACGTTTCCGCCATCTTGGTTTGGGGGTGTGACAGATTGGTATCAGAGCATTGTTTATTGTGAACTAGTATATCTGACCATACAAGATATACAACTATAAATACAATGGGGCTAAAAACACTCTGACTTAAATTATACTTTAAAAATATAAGCATTTTATGAAAAGTATACATACATGTGTGCATAATAAAGATAGTGTCATAACAAAGAAACTAATAAACAGTATTTAGAGGAGTTGGACATCGCAACTAAACTTAGACAGTTATGTAATCATATCTAGGGTAAGTATAACGTGATCAACTATATTTATTCGAGATATGAAAAACATGTGTTTAGGAGTGGTCGAGGTGGACGAAAAAATCTAAAACTTACCAGCCTTGAACCAAAAGGTTCTAAGAACAAAACATAAAGACATAAAATACTATAGGGGTATTTTGATATTCTATCTATTTCCTTGTGCTTATATATTCTTGTGCAGACGCCATGGCAGATTTTCACCACCTAGAGATCCTTATCCCCTAACCAGGGGAACACAGGGTGGGTAGTAGAGGATCCTAATTAGGATCCTGATGAGATTTCGGAGGATGAATTAGAGGAGGAAGTAGATGAGGAGATAAACGAGGAGGAAGAGGATGATGATTCTGATACAGAGTCCAAAGTCATCGACCCTCCCTACATGGCTAGGGCACCAGCACACCGATGGGGCTACAATGACCATACGCCCCCTGGGCCTATGACATTGAGAGGTGGAGTCGGCAAAAGGGGAAACGCCCACCTTCAGGATGGAGCGAGGATTTTACGATCTTCACCATAGAGGGCTCGCGGACTGAGCACTTCCCGTCATGGTCTGGAGGATTTCAGACATCGGAGACCAGGCTCAGACGAAAGTCCACCGAGTCATGGAGATGAGGGCTGCCATGGAGGTCACAGCCGCTCGCACTCGAGATCTCCAGAGGGATTACTACCCTATAGATCAGCTTGTCGAGGACCTTACTACTGCACGAGCAGAATTGAGGGAATACCAGGAGAGGCATGTTGCCCTCGAAGAGAGGGTGCAGGTAGCCGAACGCTCTTTGGCAAAGTTGCAGGGCGCCTCTACATCATCCTAAGCACCGCAGGGGACGACTCGACGTGAGTAGGATCTATCCTAATCACCAGATGCTAGACTAGATGTTTGGTTATGTGTTAGTGCTACCCGTTTTCTTTTCTTTTATGTATGTAGGACCAACCCTACGTCTAAGTGATTGCACTATTCGCAGAGTCGTTATGCTGTCGGATTATTATCATGATGTACTATAGACCATTTCAAAGGTCAATTTTCTCACACTATGTACTAAAATCTTATCATTAATGAAACAAATATGTGTTTTATTTTTAGATGTTGTTATATGCTATGTCTTATATATTCATTTTTATTTGGTAAAACTGGGTTTCAATTTTATGCACAAAATAACGTTCGATAATCATTATACCTGACATATCTAAACACGATGTTTCATTACAATAGTATCCACATCAAAACCCTTATTAAAAACTAACAAAATTCCACCTGTAGCAGTAGAATGCCGTTCCGGAGATACATTCGACGCAAGAACAACGAGACAACACCACCACCGCTGCCGCCTCCACCACAAATGGATTCGGCCGAATTCCAGGCGGCAGTTTCAGCTGCAGTCATTGCGGCTCTGGAACATATCAACAACAATGGTACTAATGGAGGTGGATGTGGGAATGGAACAGGCAGTTCTAACCACGGGGCTAATCAAGGGCCTCTGTTGGGTCAAAAATATGGTTTATACTTTACTTTTCTAGAAAAATGTATTTTTGTGTCTTGGACCGTATACTGCTTGGTGTTTACGGCCGTATACGTGTTTACGGTTGTGTTTACGGCCGTAAATAGGTTTACGGCCGTAAACCCATTTATGGCCCATGTTCTCCAGCCCATGTTGCCCTTGTATATATATAGGTGTTAGGGTGAGGAGTAGAGATTGATGAACAAAAGAGAGTTTACGGCTAGAGAGAGAGCGAAAGGAGCTTATGTGTGTAGCTGTGTGAATCTTGTGTAAAGGAACTTCATTCTAATCAATTCAAACAAGATTCATATTATTCTTTTTCTCCTTCTCTTCTATTTGATCTGACATCATCCGTTTGATTGGGATTCCACATCATCAAACGGATCTGATAGATACACAGGCATTTCTAAGGACTTACAATTGGTATCAGAGCTTAACCAACGTCAAAGGCACTCTACAATCGATCTTGGAGCGAGTTTTCATTGGTTTGAGACTAAAGTTCGTGATTTCTGCAAAAAGGGTTTTTAGTTTTGCCGAAAAACTGCATGATTCGAAGCTTTCGGCCTGAGATTACGGCCGTAATCACTGTTTACGGCCGCAAACTCGTTAAGTTTCTTGGACCGTAAATCGCATTCTTGAGCCGTGAACAAGGAATATTCATAAACCAAAAACTGATTGTTCTTGGACCGTGAACTTTAGACCGTGAACTCCTTTCACCCGTAAACTCAGAGTTTACGGACGTAAACTATTATCTGACAGTGAACTTTGTTTATGGCAGTAAATTGCATTTTGACTGTGTTTTGACTTTGTTTGACCAAAAACTTAATTTAATCATAAATAATTTAATTTCCGTCTCATATAAATTAAATAAAAAAATGAATTCTCAAGGTCAAACAAATCATCACGATCTGGATTCAGTTATGGGTACAACCACCCGAATTCCTAGACTTTTATCCGCTGAAGGCTTCCCAGAATGGAAGTATAGAATTGAGCAGTACATAAAAATGAAGGACTTCAAAATCTGGAGAAGCATAATAAAAAATCCTGTCAGAATAACCACTACTGTTGCAGGCCAAGTGGTTGACAAGAAGATGGAAAACTACACCGATAAAGACTTCGAGAAGGTTGAAGAGCAAGAAAAGGCTTTGGCCACCTTGACCATGGCATTATCTCCAGACATTGCTCAAGGTTTCAGGGAGTACACTTATGCTAAGGCTTTGTGGGAAGCCCTAATTGAGGTTTATAAAGGGAATGAAAATATGAGGGAGAGTCGCCAAGATATGCTGCGACAACGTTTCAATATGTTTAACTACGTTCCTGGAGAAACTCTTGAAGCACAGCTGCAGCGGTTCACATCTCTTAACACTGAAATGACTGTAGCCGGGATTACTTACACAAAGTCTGAGATAAACAAGAAGCTACTGAATGCTCTCCCAAGGTCTTGGGACATGAATGTAGCTGTCATCAAGAATACTAAGGATCTTAGTCGACTCTCTCTTGCTAAAGTGATGGCTATCATCAAGGCCTTTGATATTGATGACAAGCAGCGAGAGATCAACCATGTGAACTCATACTCAGCTGCGAACCTTGGAATCTCTAATAACAATGCTCTTTCATCCTTTTCCTTTCCTTCTGCAGGTCAATCATTTGCTACTTAGCAAACTCAGGTTCAGAACTTCCCCACTCCATCAGCTTCCTCTGCATCAACCATGCCTCCTTCACAGAACCAATCATTCGTAGCCGCTCAAGCTGCTTTATCCTCTAATATGGCTTCTTCTTCAAGAGGAAAGGAGGGTGAGGAAAATCTCGCGCTTGCTATAGGGCTTGTCAATTGCTACAATGCACTCGTAGCCGGGGATCTTCCACCCCAACTAGCATTTGCTGATCTTGATCAGATTCACCCTGAAGATGTTGAAGAAATGGAAATTACATGGCAAATTGCCATGGTAGTTTTTAGGGCGAAACAGTTTGCCAAAAAGACTGGAAAGAACAACTGGGGAATGAGTGCTGACAAGAAAGTTGGGTTCAACAAGGGAAAGCTGCGGTGTTTCAACTGCCACGAGCCAGGGTATTTTGCTCATGATTGTCCATAACCAGTTAGAAGATTGAATAACGGTAGGACAATAGGTGCAGTTGGGAACAATCGAAGCGGTGCTCAAGTAAACAGCGAGAAGGCTATGGTTGCACAATCGTTCGACTGCAAGGATCAGATGCAGGCCCTGAACTTATCCGGACCTGAAAATGCCCACTTGGCACAAGTTAGTGATAACGCTCCGGTAGAGATTGTTGCAGCTGAAGATAAAATGATGGAGTTGCAGTTTGTGTTGATGGTATCTTCTTCTCATGAACCTAATACAACTGAGGTAAGTCAACCCTCATGCTCTCAAGCTTGTATTGATTATGTTAAAGCTCTGCATGAGAAAATTGAGAGATTAGGTAGTGAAGTAGAGAACCTTAAAATTCTTCGTGAACTTAATGATTCACTAAAAAGGGAAGTAGAAGACCTTAGATATGAAGGCTACCAACTCAGAAAAGGTCAAAAACCTCTTAAAGCCCGATTAGAATCTAAAATAAAGGACTTTATGAGACTTCAAGAGACTTCAAGAGGACTACAATAATAAATGCGAGAACTATGATTATATAATGAAACAGAATGCTGAACTAGTGGCTGAAATTGAATCTTTAAAGGGCAAATTTGAAACCGCTGATTTTGATTTTAGAAAATTTGATGTATCGAGTGAGGTAGTTGTAAATATGATAGACCACTGCATGCAATTTAAACGAAATCAGTCAAAGGTTCTAGGGTATAATCAAGTGCCTCCTCCATTCAATCATACATATCAGTTTCAACCTTTGTCCAAAGAAGAGATTGTCAATGAATCATTTATGGTTTATGGCAAGCCGTCTGGTTTTGTTTTGGGAGGATTTATTAATGTTGAAAATACTAACATTTCTACTTCTCCTGCAGATCAATCCTTGAATCAGTCAAAGCATGAAGTTGAAGGATCTGTTTCTGAAAATAAAACTGAGTCCGAACCTGAAGTTTTAGTTTTTAGTAAAGACAATAATTTTTCTGATGTTTTAAGTGACAATGGTTTTTGTGGTCTTTCTGTTTCTTCTGATACTGTTTTGAATGGTTTTCAAGTGTCTGGTACTGTTTTAAATAATGTGGTCGGCAATTTTGATGTTTGTGATGAAAAAGTTGAAAAACCACCAGTTTCACAATCTTCTCCATCTAATGTACCCTCACTTGCCTCACAACCTAATTCTTGTACATGTTCTTGTGAGAGAAGCAAGGGTGTCAGTATGGAAAACAAATCTGATCAATGCAGTACAAGTTATAACAATAACAAACAGATTTGTTTCAATTGTGGTGTTGGTGGCCATATAGCTAGAATTGTCAAAATCGTATGTTTGTACATTTCAAATTTCCAAGAGGAGAGAACGAATTCAGAGGAAGGTCTTTAACTAGAAAGTCCTCTAGAAATCGTTCCCGGAATGATGATTGGAAAGATGACCGGGGTAGAAAACGAGCCATTTTTCAAAAACATAACAAGGTTTTTCATCACAAAGTCCCAGGCAGTTTGCCAAAACCGAGCATGGCCAAGCCAAGGTCGGTTTCGTCAAGAAGCAGCGGTGGGTCTTCAACCAACTCTAGTAGAAAACCCACATGCTTCAAGCAAACTAATAATCATTCAACTTCAAAACCACCCGGGACTATTAGAAAACCTAATTATCAATGGTTGCCCAAACTAGCTTCCAAATTATCATCCGTGTCCATTGAAAAACCTTTAAATGATTATAAATCTGAGAAGGCATCGGGAACACCCAGGAAAATTATGGCCTGGGTTCCCAAATCTAATTAAACCCGTACATATAGTAGGGACAGTTGCGGGGGAATGTCGTCAGACCCTGGTTCGTCGACAGCGGCTGCTCCCGACATATGACAGGAGATATCGCCCAACTGCACAACATTCAATCATTTAATGGGGGATACATCTCCTTTGCGGGTGGAGAAGGTGGCAAGATCACTCAAAGAGGACCTGTCACAAATGGGGTTTTAAGTTTCGAGAATGTTAATTTCGCTCCCGAACTGAAGCGTAGTTTGTTAAGTGTATCATAAATATGTGACAAGGGCTATTCTACGTATTTCACTGATAAGGAATGCATGATTCTCAAGCCAGGCTTTGTCATTCCAGAAGAGTGGATACTTGTAAAATCTAAAAGGGATGGGAATGCTCATATCATTGATATGAATAGCAATCTTCCAAAACAAGTTACGTGCCTTTTCTCCAACATCTCCGAAATAACTGCAATGCTGTGGCACAAAAGTCTTGGTCACGCTAATGCCAAGAACTTGAATAGTCTTGCGAAAAATGAGATGGTCCATGGATTGCCTGTCAAAGACTTCATCACGTTCGAAAAGTATGTGTCATGTACCCAAGGAAAGCATCATAGAAAACCACACCTGCCAAAACAGGTCAACTCAATTAGCCAGGTGCTTCAGTTGCTACATATGGATTTGTTTGGACCAGTAAATGTTCTCAGCGTCAACATAAATTCTTATTGTCTGGACGTGATTGATGATTTCTCTCGATTTACGTGGGTTTTCTTTCTATCCAACAAAGCTGGAGTTGCTGATTTGATTATGAAATTCATTGTATTAATTGAGAACCAAACTAACAATCGGGTGAAGGCGCTTCACACCGACAACGAAACAAAGTTCAAGAATTCTGTACTCGATCACTTTTGTCCAGAAAAGGGTATCATGCATCAATACAGCTCTGCTCACACACCCCAACAAAATGGTGTTGCTGAAAGGAGAAACAGAACGTTAAAAGACGCCGCAAGGACGATGTTGTGTGATTCAAAACTGCCAGTTTTCTTTTGGGCCGAGGCGATAAACACTGCCTGCTACGTTTAGAATCGCGTGTTGATCAACAAAGCTCAGATGAAGACCCCGTATGAGATTTTATATGGTCAGAAGCCATCTGTCAGTCATTTCCATGTATTTGGCTGCCCTTGCACCCTTCTTCACTTAGAGACCAACCTGAAGTTTAATGCCAAGGCTGATGATTGTTACTTCGTGGGGTATGCAGCTCGCACCGCCTATAGGGTCTACAATAAGAAAACAAAGCAGATTGTGGAATCTTATGACGTGCGTTGGTTGGAATAAAATGAGACGGACGCTAGAGTGGGTCCGAATTGGTTGTTTGATTACACATCGCTGTTCAAATCAATAAATGTGTATTCGAGCGGCTCAGCTGGATCTGTTTCTGGTTAGAAGAGTATTTCTGAAGATGAAGATGAAGAAGTTGTCTACATATCTCCATCTGCATCCTCTTCATTACCTGAGGGGGAGTCCTCTGAGATACCTGAGGGGGAGTCCTCTGCGATACCTGAGGGGGAGTCATCTGTGCAATATGATAGTCCTAAATCTCCAGTCCAAAGTGATACTCCTGATGCTGAAACTACGCCACTTACTCGTATAAAAAGAGAGTTCATGCCTAATGATGCTTCCACTGCCTCTTCCACTTTTATGGAACTACTCTTTCCTGAACTTATCTTAAAGGAGTTTGTAGCAGAGCCCTCTGGAGCGGCTCAATCAGCAAATGAAGGAGGTATCAACATTCACACTCTTCCTGTCTCTCTCAATGATATCAGCCAAGAGATACCTTCAAGGATTCAACGCGATCATCGATCGATAACATCATTGGTCAGCTGGGAGATGGTGTTAAAACCAGAAGTCAGAGTGGAGACGTTAATACTTGTCTTTACTCTTGCTTTATCTCTCAAATAGAGCCCAAAAATGTTGAAATGGCTCTGAATGAGTCCAACTGGGTAGATGCAATGCATGAGGAACTACATCAATTTGAAAAAAATCGGTGTTTGGAAGTTAGTTGAGTTACCAAAGGGCAAGAAGTCTCTTGAGAGACGATGGGTTTATCGCAATAAGCAGGACGATTCAGGGGTTATTGTGTGAAATAAAGCTCGATTGGTGGTTTGCGGGTTTCGACATGTCGAGGGTCTTGATTACACTGAATTTTATGCTCCAGTAGCTCGCCTGGAGGCCATTCGTATCTTCCTAGCATATGCTTCTTACATGAACTTTACCGTGTATCAAATGGACGTCAAGACCGCTTTCTTGTATGGCAAGGTGAAGGAAGAAATCTACGTTGAACAACCTCCTGGGTTCGTTGACTCAAAATTTCCTAATCATGTCTACAAGTTGGACAAGGCATTGTATGGGTTACATCAAGCTCCTAGAGAGTGGTATGTAACTCTAACAAAGCATTTGATCGAGCATGGTTACTCTTGTGGCACTATCGATCAGACCCTGTTTATCAAGCATGTCAGCAATGATCAGATACTTGTGCAAATCTTTGTTGACGACATTATCTTTGGGTTGACTAGTCTGCAGCTCTGCAAAAAATTCGAAGGTGTAATGAAGAAGCGGTTCGAAATGAGTTCGTTGGGAGAAATGACCATGTTTTTGGGGCTTCAGGTTAAACAGAATTCAACCGGAATCCTGCTACATCAAGCCAAGTATGTGGAGGATATTCTTGAGAAGTTCGGGTTTCACGACACTAAATCTTCTTCAACACGAATGGCTGAAAGACCTCTTCTGACTCCAGATCCTGACGGTGAATCCATAGATCAGACCCACTATCGATCGATGATTGGATTGCTGATGTATCTTACTACAAGCCGACATGACATCATGTTTGCAGTTTGTCAATGTGCACATTATCAGGCTAATCCTAAACTTTCACATCTTATTTCTGTCAAAAGAATTTTTCGGTATATCAAAGGCAGCCCAAAATTGGGTCTTTGGTATCCGAAGAATTCTGAATTTGATCTATATGCTTTTGCTGACAGTAATTATGGAGGCTGTGAGCTTGACAGGAAATCAACCTCAGGAGGGTGTCAATACCTAGGTGACACGCTAGTTTCGTGGCAATGCAAGAAGCAACACACTGTCTCAACCTCCACAGCGGAGGCGGAATACGTTGCTACATCAACATGCTGTTCTCAAGTTATCTGGATCCAACATCAGCTGTTGGATTAGAGTTTGAATTATTTAGAAACCCCATTTACTGTGATAATGAGGCCGCCATTCGAATTGCCAAAAATCCAGTCCAACACTCTAAAACCAAGCACCTCGACATTAAAATTCAGTTTATCAGAGACTGTTATGAGCGTTCACTAATCCGGCTGGAACAGGTCCCTACTGCTAATAATGTGGCGGATTTGTTCACAAAGCCATTTAACAAAGCTCGTTTCGATGTGCTTGTGGGTTTTCTGAAAATGATTCGTTTTGAGGATAAAGTTTTTTTTATTTTTTTTTATTTTTATTCTTCATCTCTATTTTTGGTAGGATAGATTAAATTTGCGCATTTTGTTTTATTTAATTCTCACCCATGCACAAATTAGGGGGAGAAATAATCAAAAATCCAAAAACAATAAAAATAATAAAAAATCTAAAAACATTAGAAAATCAGAAAATCAAAAATATGGTGTTAATGGAATGTGCTTGCAGGAGATGTTTTGGGAAGTGATATAATCATGTGATAACATGCAATCTGAATCTGTGTAAGGGACTGAATCTGAATTGTCTAGGCTCTATGCTCGATGCGCTGGTAGGCACGAAAGATTTTAATTGGACTTGACTAGGAAGAGTTAAAACTTAAGTAATTCAAGGACTTGACAAACATTGACCTAGTTAGATCCGTTTAGCCTGACAATACGATGCTCGGATAGGTTGAGCAGGGAGATATACACGGGAATCTACTGGTAACATTATATAACCCATATCTAGAACTGTGGATTCACTTTTCCTCGATGTGCGGACTCTGTCCTTAATTCCGGTTGGATGGGGTGACTCGGTAATTCCGATAAACTAGGTCTGTAGAAGGTTATTTTCTTTCTTTCTGTCTGTTAGTCATATGTTGCCTCCTTTGCGTGATCGAGAGATCCGACCTGGACTGTAACATATGCAACTCTATCTCTCTGCATCTTCTCTTTATGCAATTCTTTCTATCTGTTAGCCATATACTGTCTCCTTTGCGTGACTCATAATCCGACTTGGTACACAGTATATGCACCATTCTCTTCTCAATCCCTCTAAAAACTTCAGTTAGTCATATGTTTCAGCCTTTGCGTTATTAGAAGAGATCCGACCTGGATGTTTAACATATGCATTCTAAATCTATCTTCTCTCTTAATAATTGTCTGCTCACCTAGTGTAAGGAGTATTCTGGAAGTCCTTGATGGCTGGAGCATATCAGGAAGCGGGAAACACGTTCTAGTACAATTAAAATTGAACACATACAGATTGTTTGTAGATCTCGCTGCTCAATTTAGGTGGACAACAATATCTTTGGTCGTCGTCAGCTGAATGGTCCTTAAGGAATATTATCTAGGAACTTAGGATCACATTGTCTTGTCACTTATAGTATGTCCTAATTTTTTCACAATCTCTCGTGTTTAAGTGGACCACAATACCAGCGATTGACCAGATCTATTCATGAAGGGAGAGGTACTGATAAACGGATAAAGGCTGTCTAAAAACTTTGATCCCAAATCACTCTTATAGTTAGCTATTATTTTTGTTTTTGTTAAGTTTTTTCATAGTGTTCTTCTAATTTAAATATTAGGGGAGAATTAAAATTAAAAAAAAAATCAGAAAATCCAAAATAAAAATAGTGTTATTTCTGTTTTATTTCTTGTTCAGAAAAATCAAAAATCCAAAAATATTTTTTGTTTCTGTTTTAATTTGTGTGCTAAGTTTTCTTTTAGCTTTGTTTTGTCTTGAAAAGTGAATTGAGGTGTGGATGAGACTCATGGAGTTTGTGTCAAAGATTTATGAGCCAAGGCTTCAGTCGTGAGCATCGAAGAATTCTCATTCGAAGGAGCAAGAAATGAAGATTATTCTTCCAACATTCAATTTGTCGACCCCAGAAGCAAGGTGAAGCTGAAATTGAAGATTATGTGATGGATTGCATTGAAGCCTCCTCAATCAGTATGTTGCTATCGTTGTACCTGTTGAAATGATCCAGAAAATTTGTTCTCTCTGATGTTCTCTCTGAAGATTCTCAAGCTGAAAGCGCTATCATTCAAGAATAAGTACATCAAGCATCCTCACCCAATGTGAGTTCAATGTCAAATTCTGAAGAAAAGCTCAAGGGCTCAAGATGAAGTCATTCATGGAAGATTCATATGTTCATCCTGATGCTGTGAAGAAATCGAAGGTTAAAGTTGAAGCCAAGCTCCCATTGAAGTTTAACAAGAAAAGCCAGCAACTTTTTAGGGGGAGCTTGTTGGGCCATATAAGAAAAGAAAGCTATAAACCAAGGGGGAGATTGTTGGGTCAAAAATATGGTTTATACTTTACTTTTCTAGAAAAATGTATTTTTGTGTCTTGGACCATAAACTGCTTGGTGTTTACGGCCGTATACGTGTTTACGGTTGTGTTTACGACCGTAAACCCATTTACGACCCATGTTCTCCATCCCATGTTCCCCTTGTATATATAGGTGTTAGGGTGAGGAGTAGAGATTGATGAACAAAAGAGAGTTTACGGCCAGGGAGAGAGAAAGGAGCGTATGTGTGTAGCTGTGTGAATCTTGTGTAAAGGAACTTCATTCTAATCAATTCAAACAAGATTCATATTTTTCTTCTTCTCCTTCTCTTGTATTTTCTATGACATCATCCATTTGATTGGGATTCCGCACCATCAAACGGATCTGATTGATACACAGGCATTTTTAAGGACTTACAGCCTCAATGAGTATGCTCATATAAAGACTTCACAAACGGGAAGCCAAGACAATTCAATGGAAGCGGGAGTGTAATAGCCCTAACTCGCTGGTTTGAGAAGACAGAATCAGTCTTTGAAATTTGCGGATGTCCGAAAGAAAGCAAGGTGAAATTTTCAACTTGTACCTTTGTTGATAGAGCTCTTTCGTGGTAGAATGGCCACATTATGGCTCTAACGCTCCCTATGGCGAACTCAATGGCTTGGGAGGACCTCAAGACCATGATACTTCTAGAGTACTGTCCTATAGGGGAGGTACAAAAACTTGAGCAAGAATTGTGAAATCACTCTGTAAACGACTCCAACAGTGAAGCTTACATTGCCAGGTTCAGCGATCTGGCGATGTTGTGTCCAGGAATGATCACCTCTGAAAGTAAGAAGGTCGAATATTTCATTTGGGGGCTAACTCCCCCGATTCAAGGGAATATGATCGCTGCAAACCTAACAATGTTCGACAGGGCCAAACGACTCGCGCAAAAGCTATATGACCATCGGGTACCAAAGGGCGCGGAGACTTCCATCACTGAACCGAAGAAAGGGAATGATAACCGAAAAAACACGGGAAGAAAGAGAAAAGGGCATCAAATACAAGAATCCTCCAAAAAGCAACAAATAGTGGCGGTTCACGCCGCTACTTCTTCTGCCACATCAACTCCCACAAAGCAATATGCCGGTAATTTGACAAAGTGCGACAAATGCCCCTTCCACTATCACAGAGCCTATAGGGAGATGAAATGCACAACCTGCAACAAGAAAGGACACATTGCCCGTTACTGCAAGTCACCGACACAACCAAACAACCAAACCAACAACGTTGGGGCAAGTCAAGCGTCTTATGGGTGCAGAGAGATTGGCCACTTAAAAAGAAACTGTCCCAAGGCCAACAATTGGAATGTAGGGGGAAAAAGCAGTTTCATAGCGATATGACATGAGGAGGTTATAAAGGATCCGACAGTAGTCACTAGTACGTTCCTTCTCAACAACATCTATGCATGCATTTTATTGATAGAGGGGCTGAAAGGAGCTTTGTTAGTCATAGGTTTAAGAACCTACTCAACCAAAATCCTCAATCATTAAAGGAAACATTTTTTTTGAAATGGCTAACAGAAAAACACAAACAACCAACGATATATTCATAGGGTGCACACTAACTTTAAATAACCACTCCTTTCCAATCGACTTAATGTCGGTTACTATAAGGAGTTTTGATGGCATGGATTGGTTATGCCCCCACCGTGCTGATATTATGTGCTACGAGAAGGCCGTTCACCTTCACTTTCCTCACAACGAAACTCTAGTTATATATGGCAACAAACCCGGTACGAACCTTCTTCTGATCTCGTGCATTAAAGCCAAAACGTGTTTACATAAAAAGAACCATGCCTTCTTGGCTCATGTGGTCGATCAAAGGAAGGAAGGAAATGGCATCAAAGACATCGCGGACATGTGGGATTTTCCCGACGTGTTTCCCGAAGATGTTCCGGGAGTACCTCTTGAACGACAAGTCGAATTTCGGATCGAATTGATACCTGGAGCCACACCAATCTCCAAGTCGCCATATAGATTAGATCTTGCGGAGATGCAACAATTAAGTGAACCACTCGCCAAAGGGTTTATAAGGCCAAACTTCTCACCTTGGGGAGCTCCAGTCTTATTCGTAAAGAAGAAGGATGGGTTATTTTGTATGTGCATTGATTACCGTAAACTCAACAAGCTCACCGTCAAGAATAGATACCCTCTTCTCTGGATTGACGATTTATTTGACCAGCTGCAAGGAGCAAGTTACTTTTTGATGATAGATATGAGGTCTGGTTATCATCCGTTGTGAGTCCGAGAAGAAGATATTCCCAAGATTATGTTCCGAACCCGCTATGGACATTATGAATTCGTAGTAATGCCCTTCGGTCTGACGAATGCGCCCGCAACATTTATGGACCTAATAAACCGAGTCTGCCAACCCTATCTCGACAACTTCATGATTATTTTTATCGATGATATACTCGTTTATTCCTGAAGTAAAGGAGAACATATTCAGCATCTGTGGCAGATTCTGGAAACACTAATGGCATAGAAGCTATACGTGAAATTCTCCAAATGCGACTTCTGGATCCGTAAAGTGGATTTTTTGGGTCATGCGGTCAGTAAGGAGGGAATACATGTGGACCCTTCCAAGGTTAAAGCAATTAAAGGATGGGCAACCCTAAGAACCCCAATGGAGATCAGACAATTCTTAGGCCTCGGTGGTTACTACCGGAGGTTCATACAGAATTTCTCTAAAATTGCCAAGCCGTTCACCACTTTAACCCAAAAGGGTGTACCCTTTATCTGGGAGAAGAAACAAGAAGTTTCTTTTCAAACCTTGAAACAAGGTCTATGTATCACCCATGCCTTGACTCTCCTAGAAGGGACAGAAGATTTCGTGGTGTATTGTGACACTTCCAATCAGGGGTTAGGTTATGTACTTATGCAATGCGGAAATGTTATAGCCTATGCGTCAAGGTAACTAAAAGACCCATGAAGTGAACTATACCACTCACGATCTTGAGCTTGGAATTGTAGTCTTCTCTCTAAAAATCTGAAGGCACTATCTCTACTGGACAAAATGCACTATTTTCGTAGACCACAAAAGCCTCCAACATATCCTGAACCAGAAAGAACTAAACATGAGACAACGGCGATGGGTTGAGCTGCTAAATGATTATGAATGTGAGATCCATTACCATACAGGAAAAGTCAATGTAGTGGCTGCTGCCCTAAGCCAGAAATAGTACTCGGGTCACCGAGTAAGAACACTAAAAATGACCATCCACTCCCACTTGTCTTCGAAAATCAAGGAGGCTCAACTGGAAGCCTTCAAGTCAGAAAACATCGCAAACGAAGACTTGCATGGCCTGGAGAATAATCTTAGGATCAAAGAGGACGGAGCGTACTACCTCATGGACCTAATCTGGACACCAAAGTTCGGTGGGTTCAGAGAAGTGGTTATGAATGAAGCACACAAAAAAAGTACTCTGTCCATCTGGGTTCTGATAAAATGTACCTGGATCTCAAACAACACTATTGGTGGCCTAATATGTAAGCTAAAAATGCTACCTACGTGAGCAAGTTCCTGACTTGCACTAAAGTTAAGGTAGAGTATCAGAAGCCCCCGGGTCTCCTACAACAACTAGAGATACCCGAGTGGAAGTGGGATCGAATAACAATGGATTTTATAACCAAATTACCTAAACCAGCTAACGGACTGGACGTTATTTGGGCGATTGTCGATCGGTTGACTAAATCCGCCCATTTCCTGCTATTAAAGGAAATGTATAAAAGGGAAAAGTTGATCGAGATCTACATAAAGCAGGTTGTGAGATTACATGGCGTGCCAATATCTATTATCTCTAACAAGGATAGAAGATTTACATCACAATTTTGGCAGTCACTCCAGAGATCTTTGGGAACTTAGCTTTGACATGAGCACTACCTAGCATCCCCAAACAGATGGGCAGAGTGAGGTCCATCCAAACATTGGAGGATAAGCTAAGGGCTTGTGTTTAGGATTTCGGCAAAGCATGGGATGCGCACTTACCGCTGGTGGAATTCTCATACAACAATATCTATCGCACAAGTATCAAGGTCGCTCCATTTAAAGCCCTATATGGATGTAAATGTAGATCACCCCTCTGCTGGGCTAAGGTGGGGGATACACAATTGGCAAAGGGGCAGGTACCATACATCACTCTTACTAGGCCCGAGATTATTAGGGAAACAACTAAGAAGATTGTTAAGATTAGTGAACGAATCAAGGCGTCTAGAGACCGACAGAAGAGCTACGCTGACAGACGACGGAAGCCTCTAGAATTTCTAGTCGACAACTGTGTATTGCTAAAGGTCTCTCCCTGGAAAGGGATGATATGTTTTGGAAAGAGGGGAAAATTGAATCCAAGATACATCAGACCATTCGAGATCCTTGCCAGGATAGTTCAGGTGGCTTACAAGCTGCAATTAGCACCAGAGCTCAACAACGTACACCCTGTTTTTCATGTGTCAAACTTGAAGAAATGCCTATCGGACGAAAATCTCATTATTTTGCTTGATAAGATTGAGGTGAATGAGAACTTCCATTTCATTGAGGAACCAGTCAAAATAATGGAAAGGGAAGTGAAACCAACAAAACAAAGTCGCATCCCCATTGTGAAGGTCCGATGGAGTACCAAACGAGGACATGAGTTCACCTGGGAACGCAAGCTCAAATGATGCAAAAGTACCCACATTTTTTCCCTAGTTCTTGAGAGCTACCTTAGGACGAATTTCGGGACGAAATTCTCTCTAACGGGGGATGAGGTAACAACTAGAAAATTTTGAGTCAAACCAAGTCTAAGGGGTCTTGTATATAAGTGTGTAAGCAATGTTCAAATTTGGTACAACAATTTGTACTTATGCCATAATCTTGATTACTCGGATTATAAGGCGATCATTTTTGAGTTTCCAATTAACTAGAAACATAAACATATCCATAAGAACCATCTAAGTCCGAAAAACACCCTCATTTTGGCCACCCTTGGTTGAAAACACTCTCATTTAGGCTACCTTTGGCCGTAAACACGCTTAATGGGCCACACTTGGCCGCAAACTCCATTTTAGACCCTATATAACTGAAATCCTCATTGTGTGAGGTGTACCATGGGTTCACAGTTATGCCTAGACCGCAAACCCCTTCCTATGGCAACAAACTCATAAAGTAATTCATGAAAAGTAGTTTCCAGGGGAGTTTTCTATTAGATTTTAGTATGTTAAGGATTTGCTTGGGGAAAAGGACCCAACTTTACACCAATATACCCAACAAACTACCATACACCACACCCAATTTCCTAACGTATATCCATGACCATTCATCCCATTTAAACCACGTCCAAAGAACACTCTTCATTTTGTTCACCAGCAAACTTCAGTCTTTCCTTCTTCTAAATTCCTTTTACACTTCCAACTTCAAGTTTCCTCCTTTCCCTAAGAATAAGTCAGGTGCTTCAACATCTAAATGGTCCTTAGATTTTTGGTAAGTTGTTTCAACAAGTTCAAATGGTTTTACACCTTATTTTGTAAATTTCATCCTCTTTACACACATGATTCGCATGTTAAATTTCAAGTGTTTATGGTTATATAGCTTCCATTATTGCATTCATTACTCAACTATCTTGCTCTCCTGCTTCCTAAAATAGAAATTCTTATCGTGGTGGTCGAGGTGGTCGTTTTGGAGGTCGTGGTTGTGGGCGTCGACCCTCACACTATTCACTATGTAGGAAAGATTGTCACTGTGCGATTTAATATCTGAACCTAACCACCTTTGCTCATCGAGGACCCTCCATTGATGATAATCTACCCCATGCATTTCATGCCAAGTGTAATGCCAATAACATTTCTTCAGATTGGTATGTCGATTATGGAGCTTCCGCTCACATGACACCACCGGTTTCTACTTTAACCTCCTCCACTCTATACACAAGAAATGAGCATGTCTCCTTTGGCAATGTTAATATTCTAAAAATCACCTGTATTAGTAATGCATCTCTCACTAGAGATATTGATTTGGCAGATGTTCTTGTTGTACGGAAATTAACAAAAAATATTCTCTCCATTAACAAGATAACATCGGATTAACCACTCAATGTTTTATTTTTTTGATTAGGTGTCTAAGTTAATAACTAAATTAGTATAATCTTGAATTATTAACAAAGTCCTTTTGGGTTTCCCTCAAACCTAGTAATTGATTGGAATGCTTTTTGGAGAGTGAGAAACCGACTTATTAATTTATTATATGATTAAAAAAATTAATTATAGATCAAAATAAATGTTTTATTAATATATTATGAGAATAATATATTAATAAGAAATATTATTGTTTAATTAAAAATTAATCAGAAATTAACTGGAATTAGTTTTTGGGATTAATCAGATTAATTAAAGGTTGACGGACTAAAGGTGACAATGTTCAAAAGTTGAACAATGAGAGATTCTAGAGTCTCCCATATGGCCGGGTTGGGGGGGGGGAGTACTAGAGGAGTTCTAGAGGGTTTCTAGAGCTTTTCTTAGGCTCTAAGGAAACTTGTATGCCTTAAGGGGAAAGCAAAAGGATTATTGTTGTCTAAAAGAAACCTGTCTTATCCTTAGCCTCCCTAGAACCTAAATAAACCCCCTTGGGTTATGATTTTCGGAATTCACTTCATCCCAAAGAGAGAATTTAAAAATTTTCTTCCTCATCCTCTTTCCTCCTAAGCCTTCAACTTGTTATGGTTTAAGTGTGAGCCATTTGAAGCACGAGATTTCCGGTGCTTGCTTTCTAAAGACCAACTAGGAAGGATTACTAGTTTATTTTCTATACTAAGCTATGGTTTGTATTTTTCTAATAAACCTTTAGTAATTTTGAAAATAGAAATGTACTTTTAGGGTACATGATATTCAATAGTTGTTTGCAAATTATAGTAAGAACATAGAGTCTTTAGATGCATGTGACCTTAGGGTTTATGTTTTTCCGCTAAAAATAAATTGTCACAACTAGCAAATTTCAGGTCACACCAAGTCTAAGGGGTATTGTATATAAGTGTCTATGAAATGTTCAACTTTGGTACAATGATGTTTTATAAAATACGCTTGAAACTCATGTTGCAATAAGCCTCAAATGATTAATGCAAATCATACGAAACTCAAATAATTTTAAGACAACAACTTGTACTTATGCCATAATCTTGATTACTCGGATTATAAGGCCATCATTTTTGAGTTTCCAATTAACTAGAAACGTAAAAATATCCGTAACAACCATCCAAGACCGAAAACACCCTCATTTGGGCCACCCTTGGCCGAAAACACTCTCATTTGGGCTACCTTTGGACGTAAACACCCTTAATGGGCCACACTTGGCCACAAACTCCATTTTAGACTCTATATGACCAAAATCCTCATTGTGTGAGGTGTACCAAGGGTTCGTGGTCATGCGTAGAACGCAAACCCTTCATATGGAAGCAAACTCATAAAGTAATTCTTGAAAAGTAGTTTCCAGGAGAGTTTTGTATTAGATTTTAGTATGTTAATGATTTTCTTGGTGAAAAGGATTCGGCTTTACGCCAATATACCCAATAAACTACCATGCACCACAACTAGTTACGTAATGTATATCCATGACCATTCGTCCCATTTAAACCACGTCCAGAGAACACTCCCAATTTTGTTCACAAACAAACTTCATTCTTTCCTTTTTCTAAATTCCTTTTACACTTCCAACTTCAAGTTTCAACCTTTCCCTAAGAACAAGTTAATTGTTGCAACATCTAAGTGGTCCTTAGATTTTTGGTAGGTAGTTTCAATAACTTTAAGTGTTTTTACACCTTATTATGTAAATTTCATCCTCTTTACACACAAGATTCATGTGGTAACTTTCATAGGGTTTTAGAAGCTTCAAGGAGTTCATCAAGAGCATCTTAGTGTTTAGGCTCACAAACTCTTCACAAAAATTCAAATCTTCCACAAAAAAAAACAACAAAGGTGAGCTTCATACCCCCATTTGTCGAGTTTTCATGCTTTTAAGGGGGGGGGGGGGAATACAAGTCCGAACATGTTTATCTTATGAATATGTTCTAGTTTCATCTTTATCATTTAAATGTGAAGTAATATTTGCATAAGATATGGTTAACATTACTTTATCTACACAAAAATCGTGTGTATATATAAGTTGATGTACAAAATAAAACTCATTTTGTGTTTAAGATACATCCATAAGGAAGAATATGTGTTGTATCAACTACAAGTTTTTGGTGATTTTTACTAAATATAGCTTTCTAGCAAAAATCGTTATATTTCTAGTTACAACTATTTTGGTAGGTTAAAACGTAAGGATTCGTGTTTGGTAACATACACCTATGTTAGACAAGATATGCAACTCGATATTTATATAAGTTTATATTTATATATATAGTTTACACAACAACATAAGGCAAATTATTAACAATATAATTTATGTGTCATAAAACTCCATGTCATAAATTTCCTAAAAGCATAATTATGTTATTATACAAGAAAAAGGGAGTCATAGTTCACGTAAATCCGTTAAGGCTCTAGTGAGGCACATTCACTTCACCGTACCGGCCTAGCGTACACTTTAAGTCCTGCAGTATAAACAGAGTCTACTGGAGGGAGAGCGAGATAGTTGTGTATAGATCTATACGGGGATTGACACCCCCACACCTGAGCTGTTCACTACAGCTAGACAGGGCCAGTCTAGGGTGACAAATATCTTACCGATTCCGATGCCTGAAGAACGTCGTAAAAGGCATAACAGTCACATCAAGCATGGTTATAATAACTCACTTAGGGATCGACAAAATTATCTTGAGTTACGGGAAGCTTACACTTCACTTGTTTTATAAAATATAAAACTGCATTTTTCCTCGTGGTACTCTATTGGTTTTTACTACTGGTGTAGGGTTTAAGACCACAAATTTTTATACAAAAGAAAATATAGGATTTTATGGGAACATACAATTACAAACAAAAGAAAACAAAAGACATGCATGCACATATTCACAGTTTTGGAACGAGACTTACAAACCATTTTCATAAGAAAATATCGAATTTTTTGGAAACATACAAATCATTTCAAAAAAAGATGTTACAAATCTTTTCATATAAATATGGTTATGAACTCACCTACATCCTATGTTGACACTTTTGAAAATGACTTGTATTCTTAGGAACACAGTAAGTAGGTACTTGAGCTACGAATGTTGAATATTTTGTTACATTTTGAAAACTACATTTTTGTCACTTTTGTGTAATTTGTGAACAAATACAATTTGTAAACAATCTAAGTTTTTTTTATCTCAATGTATGCCATTGGTTGCTATGTTTCATTCATATTCAATTGTTATGACACTATATAATGACGTCATCCGCCCCCCAGACGTTTCTGTTGTCCTGGTTCGGGGGTGTGACATAGATTTTTTTTTTGTAGCATTTAAAGCCCATTAGTGGTATCAGAACCATTGTTCTCATTGATCTTGCACGAAGTTGAATAGCTCAAAATTAGGGTTTATTGAACCTAAACCCTAAGAAGGCAAATTTCGAAAATCCCTAGGATTCTTGAAACCCTAGCCTCCAGCCTATATTTTCGAAATTTGAAAGGATTTTAGAAACCCTAGCCCCCTTTGCTTAATTTTCGAAATTAAGGATCTCTTTTAGGGTTTACCTTGTTTTCTTATTTGTTATTTTAAAAGCCTTAAAATTTAAACAATTAAAACCTGATAAACCATAGCCTATTTTTGAAAATTAGAAGGCTTAGGATTATGATTAAATTTGAATTATTTTATTAATTGCTTAATTTTAAATTATTATTTAATCCATAATGATTTAATTAATTTAACTAATTATATAATTAAAAGATGAAGATTAAATCAAAATTGGATTATTTTTAAATTAAATTAATTTTTATTAATTTTGAAAATTTAAACTTAAACCAAGTATTTTAGAAAGGTTTTAAAATACACCGTATACTATATATATATATATATATATATATATATATATATATATATAATTAAAAGATTAATATATTATATGTATAAGACAAGTCAGCCAAATCACTAATACACCTCATTCAGGAAGCCATACTATAAAGGGAGTTTAAGGAAGCGGCCTATAAAATGACCACTATTGGATATCCACTCTTACCCACCGCACTCTTGTATGGTGGAGGGTCGTTAGCTGAACGGATTTGATTGGACATAATCTCATTAATAAGTATAATGATATAAAGCAACTAAACTATCATTGTAAAATCCCACTTTTGTTACTTTAGGAAAAATGTGAAAGGTATGCTAATCCATAAAGACACAAATCATGCTTTATATGTCGTTAGTGGAGCGTGTGTGGTTAATCGATACACTAATAGGGACTATAAAGAGATATGATGGGCATCTAAAAAATTATCTCTATTGATGGAGCGTGTGTGATTAACCGACACATCAATATGAGATGATAAATGACATAGAGGTTGTCAAGCGGGTTTGCATGGTTATTCACATCTCATTTGTGATCCTCGTCATCCCACACACAAAAGGTGAGAGCATAATCCAAGATTAAACATGTCATTGATAAGGTTCAGTAAATCTCAAAAGATCTACAAATTTCATACGATTGGAACTGGTAAAAGCCTTACCTACCTAAAATAGATTCGAATTTGATTACGACATCCCTCTTCAAATTTCAAATTGAAAATGTGGATCCTAGCCTTAATTTAAATTTTGGCTTAATAATTAAGGATTAAAATGAACTAAAGTGAATTCTTTTTTCTCCTAATTTTAGATGTGTTGTGAATATAGAAATGGTCATCCTCGTTCTTTTGGAAATGGTTTTACTCTTCGTTCTAAAGATGATTTTTCACATTCTGGTCAAGGTGAAAATGTTTTCCCCTGTTCAAGAATTGGTGGAACTGGACATCATGCTTCTTCAACTCTTCCACCACCTCCTCTTGTGACTCTCCCAACATCACGTTTTTGTCAAGTTGAAAGTGTTGGATAAGTTGTCTAAGTCCATAACTATTTCTAGTATGTACTTGACCCGACCCGGCATGGTCCATTTGGGTTGCATGGCAACATGCAATTGGATAGACTAAATGAGAGAAATAACACTTGGGGATTATTAATATATTATGAATTCTAATATATTAATAGTATTATTTAATTAGTTTGATCAAGAATTAATTAAGTGATCAAAAGTTAACTAATTAAATATATGGGTTGATTATGTAAATAATCCATAACTTGTATAGTGGGCTTAGAGGCTCCATGGATTATCAAGTTGGGTTCCACCCATAGGATGCTCCATGGATGATCCATGGGAGTTACATACCCATGGGTCATGGAAATGAAGAGTCAAGACACATTAGGGTTTACATGGTGTAACCCTAGATGTGTCAACACTATATAAAGAACATATTCTCCACCAAAATCGGCTACACATAAGAAACAAAAGGGCTAGGCTGATTTTAGAAGTGTGTATTCTCTCTAAAGTCATTCCAAAAGCATTTGGTGTTGTGTGAAGCATTTGAGGCATCACACTTGGGGTGCTAGGCTCACAAGGTTTCAAGGATCATAAGCAACAACAAGGTAAGTTATTCTATCTTTCATTCAAGTTAAAAATTGTTCCCCATATATGCTAGATAGGAATATAACCTTGGAATTCAACTTTGCATGATAATTAGACAAACATAGATCCAAGGTTATTAGGGTTGCATGTACACTTAGGAAGTGTTAGAATGCTCAAACCCCATCAGTGGTATCAACGCCTAGGCTTGTTTGTTGATTTTTTGTGCAAACTGCTTGAAAAAATTGATTTTCTGTTTTCTACTCGTATGAACTCGCCGAGTCCATGGGGGGACTCGACGAGTCCATGAACAAATACAAGCTACTTGTCGAGTTTGTTCTTACACTCGACAAGTAGAGGCTGCAGTTTTCAGAAATTCGACTTTTGTTGCTGGAAATGGACTAGAAACATTACCCTAAACTGTTTGGTACTTGAAAACTTGTTTTAGATGGTGTAATGTTTATGATAATCCATTTGCAATGGCAATTATCAAAATTACAAAGTTTTTAAGTGTAATTTTTGATTCTTGAAAGTGTTCATATTCATGTTCTTGAACTTATGAAGATTAGATGATTATAGGAATTGCTTGTAACCTTCATGGTAGTTTAATTCATGATCATAAAGTGTTTTAATGGAGTCCATAACTTGTCCTCAAGTTATGGAAAACCAAAAGTCACACTTTTATTAAATCCATTAAAAGAACACTAGAGTTATAAAAATGAAGAGTCTTCATTTTATTACTCCATTGTATTCATAAGTTATAAGAAATGAAAAGTTTTGTAAGTTTACAAAACTTTCCCTCAAGTTTTGGAACAAGTAAAGTCTTGATTAAAACTTTAGTTCCAACCCTTAGAATTTTTAAAAACTTAAAATTCAACCCTTATACTTATAATATTTTAAGTTAATAATATATATATGTATAAGATCAAGTTGTCTTACCGCTAGTACGCCTCATTCATGAAGCCGGTCTATAAGGGGGGTATAAGGTTGTTGCCAATAAAGTGGCAAATTAATGGGTGTCCACTCTCACCCACCGCTTCCTTGATCGGTGGAGGGTCGTTAGCCGAACGGGTAGGACAAGGACTTATAAATTCTCATTAAAAGTATGATGAATATTATAAAGTAACTAAATGTTTTATTAAATTCCCAATCTTAGTTACTTTAGGAAAAATGTGAATAAGGTGCTAATCCATGAAATTACACTTTACACTTTATTTAACTCGTTGGTGGAGCGTGTGTGGTTAACTGGCACACTAACTTGGACTTAACAAGGTAGGTAAAGGGTGAATTAAGGTTTATCATAGTATCGGTGGAGCATGTGTGGTTTACCGGCACATCGATTGAGTGATAAAATTTAAGGGTACCAAGTGATTTGCATGGTTACTTCACACCTCGTTTTGTGAACCTCGGTATCCCAGTCACAAAACTTGGAGGGCACACTCGAGATTGAAACATGCCTTTGAAAAGTTCATTGAATCTCAAAAGAATCTAGGAATTTCTAAGAACCAATCAAAAAACCTAATATTTAGTATTTCATTTTTCATGGTGGAAATTGGTGAATCGTCATTCACCTACCTTTCACATATGTTATAGCTTGGATTACGACATACCTCTTCTAAGTTATAATATATTATGATTGGATCCTAGCCTTAATATTACATTTGGGTGTTTTATTAAGGACTCTCTTAGTATCTAAACTAATCTTTTCCTTTTCTTTCAGACGTCTTCCAACAATGCTGCTTCTGGCTCTAATCCTAATCGCTCCTTTACCCTTATGAACTTATGTGGGAAAGTAACTTTTAATGGATCCAACTTCAATGAACAGATCAGAAACATCAGGATGATTACCCGCTACGAGGACAAAGAATATGTCCTTGATAAGGAGCTTAAGGAGATTGATGAGACCACTACAACTCCCCAGGAGATCGCTGACTTCCAGGCACATGAATGGGATGCTACCAAAGTGGCATGCATCATGTTGGCCACGATGACAGCAGAACTCCAAAAGTCCTACGAGGACTTCTACCCTTTTGAAATGCACCAAGATCTGATGGAAAGATACCATCAAAGTGCACGACAAGAGAGGTATGAAATCATCTACTCCATGATAACAACCATGATGAAGGACGGAGAGTCTGTCACGAGCCACATGCAGAAAATGCAAAGGTATGTGGATCGGTTGCTGAAGCTTAATGTGAACTTCCTTGAGGAGCTTGCAATATATATCATTTTGCACTCCTTACCATCGTGCTATGATCAATTCTGCATGCCATATCACATGAATAAGGAAGAGGTCACACTCAGCAAACTTCAGGGACTTCTCAAGACCGCAGAAACAGGTCTTAAGGGGAAGTCGGTTTTTAACATGCCTACTCCAAACTCCGCCCCAGTTTTGGCAATCGGGAAAAGTCGAGGGAAGAAGAGAAAGAGCTCTTCGAAAGGTACCAAGGCTAGGACCCTTGATGGCTCTTCTTCAAGTGGATCCAAGAAAGGTTTCATCACTCTTTCTTCTGACCTAAATGAGGCTGAATGCTTCTATTGCCATGAAAAGTCTCATTGGAAGCGGAACTGTCCAAAGTACCAGCAAGATGTGAAGGATGGGAAAGTTAAACCGAACCATGCAGCTATTTACACTATCTTATCTAATAACTCACCCCATTCTAACTCTTGGGTCCTTTATATACCAGTTGTGGTATTCATATCTGTTTTGATTTGCAGGGACTAAGAAGAAGTGAGAATGTGGAGCAAGGAAGAATAAACTTAATCATAGGGAATAGGAAAGATTTACTTGTCACAAAGATTGGAGTTTATACTTTATCGCTAAGTAGTGGGTTTAGTTTAGATTTGAATAAATGTTTTTATTCACTAGAAATGGCAGGAAATATTATTTCCTTTCATGCATTGTATAAACAAGGTTTTACCTTTTCATTTGATAATGAAGTTGGTTCGATTAATGCTTTCTTTAATAATGTTGTTTATTTTAAAGCATTACCTTGTGATGGTGTGTATGAAACTGTATCTGTAGTTGATAACTTAGGAAATAATGTTTTGTGTATTGATTTTGTTAATGATAATAACTTGGATAAAGCATCATTATGGCATTGTCGTCTTGGACATATAAGCAAGAAACTCATAGGCCAACTCCAAATGGATGGAGTCTTGGAGTCATTTGACCTAAAGTCAGATGATAGTTGCGAATCATGCTTACTTGGAAAAATGACAAAGTCACCCTTCACAGGTTCTTGTGAGAGGGGTGAAGGTTTGTTGGATCTTGTATACACGGATGTGTGTGGGCCCTTCAAACATGCCACAAGGGATGCTAATCGTTATTATTTGAATTTTACTGATGATTACAGTAGATATGGATATGTCTACTTAATCAAGCATAAGTCAGAGACTTTCAAAAGGTTTAAAGAGTTTAAACAGGAAGTCGAGAATCAATTGGTCAGGAACATTAAGATGCTTCGATCCGATCGAGGCGGTGAGTATCTTAGTTCAGAATTCCTCGACTATCTTAGGGAATGTGGGATTGTCTCAAAATTGACACCTCCCAGGACACCGCAGTTGAATGGTGGGGCTGAGAGGCATAATCGAACCTTGTTGGATATGGTTCGTTCCATGATGAGTCGAGCTTCGCTACCAATCTCATTTTGGGGGTATGCCTTAGAGATTGCCGCCCATATCCTTAATCTGGTCCCAACAAAGAAAGTTGCCAAAACTCCTCATGAGATGTGGACTGGTAAAGTACCCAAACTAGACCATATCAAGATTTGGGGTTGTGAGGCTTTCGTGAGACGCGAAACTCATGATAAGCTCGAACCCCGAAGCGAGAGGTGTATTCTCATCGGCTACCCAAAGCAATCCTTTGGTTTCCTCTTCCACAGACCTAGTGAAAATGTAACAACCCAGATTTCCAGGTATCTTTTATGCTTATATTTTTGGAATTTTGTGAGGGGAATCGGCGAGTTGGAGCTCAAACTCGCCGAGTAGGATCGCGGTTCAGGACACGGGTTCGCGCCTGGACTCGACGAGTCCAAGGAATGGACTCGGCGAGTCCTCGCTGTTTAATGAAACCCTAATTTCCCGGTCCTAAGCCCTATTTAAAAGACCTTATGGCCCTTCATTGCGGCTACCTTGATCTTGAGAGCACCAAAGCAGCTGAGGGTTCTTGTGAGTGAGACAAGAGGCCATTGTTCACCAAATTTGTGTGTTTTTGCAAGAAAGGAAGAGGAAAGTCAAGCTAGAAGAGTTGGGGAGCTTGGATCTACTTTCATTTCATCTGAGGAGGCTTCTTGAGGTATCATTCAGAGCTTATTTCCGTATTTTTGTTGATATGGTCAAATCTAGGGTTTCTTCATGCCTTATTTGCTTTGTATTTGAAGTGTGAGAGGTCCCATGGGGATATGGTGCTTAGATCTGGACCTTAGTAGGTCCAGAGAGTCCCTAATGTCATGCTTTATGTCCTTCCTTTTGGGTTGGAGGCTAGGGTTGCCATTTTAGAGGTCATTTCTCCAAAAAGAGCCTTGTAGGTGTTGTGTGGTAACCAAGACATGAACTTTACGTGATGAATGAGCTTAGGAGGGCCAGATCTATGAGTGGATGGAGCGGATCTGACCTCAGAAGCTAGTTTGAGTTGATGCATGGCATGGACTCGCCGAGTCTGAAGAACAGACTCGGCGAGTAGCATGAAGATTGTCCTTAACCACTCAGCGAGTGGTCCTGCCGAGTTATGGGTTGACTCAGTGAGTCAGGGAGAGTTAGAGAGGGTTGACAGATGGACTGAGTCGAGCTGGAACTCGCCGAGTTGTTCTTGAGACACGGCGAGTTGAGTTGTGGTGGCCTCGCGATTCATGCCAGGTGGAACTCGTCGAGTCAGGGGAGTAATCGACGTGTCAAAAGAGAATCCTAGAGAGTTGGTGAATACGTATAGACTCGCCGAGTCGCCCTAGTGCACTCGCCGAGTCCGGTAAAAATTGACCATTGACCGTTGACCAGAGTTGACCAGTGTTGCCTTGATAGGGATAGTCAACCTTAGTGGTAAAAGTGTTAATTAGAGATGTATGATGTTATAGGAGGATTATAGCTCGGAGGATCGAGCACGAATGATTTCCAGGATTCGCGGGTTATCGAGATATTCGAGGTGAGTCTTCTCACTATACTTTACCTTGAGTAGGTAATCAGAGTTATGTGACAGAGTATGTGTATGTTATGTGTATGTTATGTGTTGTACTGCATGATGTCTATGTGATTTATGCTGTGCATGTTTATAGAGTTGGAACCGTAAGGTTCCCAGAGTTAGAACCAATGGGTTCACAGAGTAGGGTCTACGGACCCACAGAGTTATAGCCTCGAGTGGCTAATATGTGTTATGTGTGTATTTTGGGGAACTCACTAAGCTTTGTGCTTACAGTGTTAGTGTTGTTTGTTTCAGGTACTAGTGATGACCGTGGAAAGGCGCCGGCTTGATCTGTACACACGCAAGGGATTTTTATGTGATATGATCTTGGGATTTTGTATGATGTGAATTGAAGATTTAAACTTGATGTTTATGAAAATTAAATGAGAAATGTTTTATATTTTGCGAAAAATTATTTTGAAATTCACGGTGTTACAAGTTGGTATTAGAGCCTTGGTTTGAGGGATTCGAGTACACCTTCGGGCGTATTTGAACTCAAACTGAGGATTTGAGAAGTATTTTCAAAAAGAGTAAAATATTTTGAAAAGAAACGCAGAGCAGAGTTGTGTGTACGATCAGTCCGCACCTGAACGGTGATTTCCCAAAATACCCTCATGTTATGTGCTATTGATATTGATATGATGTATTCGCATGCTAGAGTAGGATAAGTATTCCTATTAGGACTAGAGTGGCCTGATTTGTGATGCCTTAGCCTAGGAAGTGGTGAGCTGCTATGAGATGCTTGAGAGTGAGTAGGTAGCAGCGAGAGGCTTATGAGGGATCTATTAGAGAATAGCCTGTGCATGATACAGTACTTGGAAGTTGGGATCCGAAGAGGAGAACTTGGGGTGTATTCTGAGACGGTGGGGACAGTAGTATTAGGCCCGTACTACTGAAAGCACCGAAGCGGTGTACAGCCCAAGTAAGAATCTTTGGAATACCAAGGATCAAGGAGGAATGAGTTGTCGAGTGTGAGTATGCTCGAAGGGGTTCTAATTTTTCGTATGTTGTATTTCAGAGGTAGATCATGGTGAGGACACATTTGATGCCTGAGAGCAGTGATACCAGTGATGAGGAGATCCGCTTGATCATCCACGAGGAGGTGGCTGCGGCCATCAGGGCAAAGATACCAGAGATGTTCGGGTCTATTAAGACCACGCTGATTGAGACCTTTGATGAGCGTTATGCCGCTCTTTCTGAGGCTGCTGTTGCAGCGGCCACCGCAGCTATTGCTGCCGCGAGGCCACAAGGTGGTGATGCGTTGCTGTTCCGGGAGTTCAGCAACACAAAACCACCAGAGTTTGATGGGACCCAGGACTCGGTGGAAGCTATGAGATGGATTTCTGATATAGAGGGGTGTTTCTTCACTTGCTCATCTCCTGAGCATTTGAAGGTTCGGTTCGCGCTAAACCAGCTTCGCTTGGGAGCGAAGGACTGGTGGAAGTTTGTGACGGCGCATTTTACGCCTGCTGAGCTTGCGGCAGTGACTTGGGAGAGGTTCACTGCCATGTTCCGAGATGAGTACGTTCCCCAGGTGGAGAGGGAGCGTTTGGCACAGGAGTTTCTGACCCTCAAGCAGGGTACTGAGTTAGTTACAGCGATCACCAGGATGTTCCATGAGAGGGCGATGTTCTGCCCTGAGCACGTGTCCACTGAGCAGGCACATATGAGCCGATATTTGAGTATTTTGAGGCGAGACATTCGGGAGTTCGCGGCGAACTCCTCGTACCGGACATTTGCTGAGCTTCAGGTAAATGCCCGGAAGAGGGAGATTGAGCTGGAGACTCAGGCCAGGGAGGAGGCGGAGTCTCAGGGGAGGGATTGGCGACCGGCACAGTCTCAGCCGGCAGCCAAACGGGCCAAGCCCGCTGATCCCAAACCAGGGAGCCAGAAGGGCCGCACTTGTGGGAAGTGGGGCAAGGGTCACGATGGAGTCTGCAGAGCAGGATCTTGCGACAAATGTGACAAGGAGGGGCATATGGCCAAGGATTGCCCCAAGGGGTTTGCAGTGTGCTTCCACTGCAATCAGACCGGACACCGGAAGGCAGAGTGTCCGTAGTTGCGAGGGTCATCTCAGGGAGCACCTCAGGGATCTGCCCCTACCGCCATCAGAGCTACAGAGAGTCGGCCAGTGAAGGCCGAGGCGCCGAGGGAACGAGGGAGAGCCTTTCAGCTGACCGCGGAGGAGGTCCGCGCAGCGCCCGATGTCGTGGCTGGTATGTATTCTTTCATGTATTTATTTTGATGTTGAGATATTATGCTTATGTTATGTTATGCGTAGGTACTTTTCTTGTGAATTCTGTACCTGCCTTGGTGTTATTTGACTCGGGTGCGAGTCAGTCTTTTGTATCTTTGGCTTTTAGTCAGCATATCAGTGTTAGTCGTGAGGCGTTGAGTCGGCCTCTGAGAGTTTCCATAGCTGATGAGAGGGTGATATATGCCACGGAGGTTCTCCGAGGTTGCGTAGTCGAGATTTTCGGTGTTGAGTTCCCGATTGATCTGGTTCCTATTGCGATGGGTGATGTCTGCGTTATTGTGGGCATGGATTGGTTGAGCAGATTTGGTGCGGTTATCGACTGTGAGCGACAGCTGGTGACCATACGAGACCCTAGTGGGGGAGTTCTTTCGGTGTACGGCGAGGGTACACGTTCAGGGTCAGCGTTTTGTTCGCCCACTAGAGCGAGGCAGTGTCTACATCTGGGCTGTAAGGGTTTTGTGGCGTGTGTGATGGATATGCGGGTGGATTCAGAGAGGCCGAGTTCAGTTGAGGAGGTTCCGGTGGTGCATGAGTTCCCGGATGTGTTTCCCGAGGAGTTGCTGGGTGTGCCTCCTGTGAGGCAAGTGGAGTTCAGTATCGATTTGGTTCCGGGGGCCGCTCCTATCGCCAAGGTGCCTTATCGCCTTGCACCTCCAGAGATGTAAGAGTTATCCTCGCAGCTTCAGGAGCTGCTGGGGAAGGGGTTTATTCGGCCGAGCAACTCGCCATGGGGAGTGCCTATCCTGTTCGTCAAAAAGAAGGATGGTTCACACCAGATGTGTATTGATTACCGGGAGTTGAACAAGCTGACGGTCAAGAACCGTTACCCGTTGCCGAGGATCGACGATTTTTTCGATCAGTTGCAGGGAGCATCTTGGTTTTCCAAGATCGATTTGAGGTCTGGATATCATCAGGTGGGGGTGCCGGATGAGGACATCCAGAAGACAACGTTTAGGACGCGTTATGGGCATTACGAGTTTGTGGTGATGCCTTTCGGGCTCACCAATGCCCCGACAATGTTCATGGATCTCATGAACCGAGTGTGTAGGCCGATGTTGGATCGGTCGGTGATTGTATTTATCGATGACATTCTGGTATATTCGAGATCTAGAGAGCAGCATGAGGAGCATTTGAGAGAGGTTCTTGGAGTTCTGAGATCGGAGAGGCTTTATGCCAAATTCTCCAAGTGTGATTTCTGGTTGCGGGAGGTCCAGTTCTTAGGACATCTCGTTAACCAGGAAGGGATATTGGTCGATCCAGCCAAGGTTGAGGCGGTGATGAGTTGGGAGGTGCCGAAGTCACCCTCCGAGATCAGGAGTTTCCTAGGGTTGGCAGGGTATTATCGAAGGTTTATTAAGGATTTCTTCAAGATCGCAGTGCCACTCACCAGATTGACCCGGAAGGGTGTTGCTTTTTCATGGGGCCCCGAGCAGCAGGCGTCCTTTAAGACACTTTGCCAGAGGTTGTGCGAAGCCCCGGTGTTACTCTCCTGGAAGGGATGGAGGACTTCGTGGTATACTGTGATGCATCGATTTTGGGATTGGGAGTGGTGCTGATGCAGAGGGGGCGTGTGATAGCGTATGCATCGAGGCAGCTGAAGCCTCACGAGACGAGATATCCCACCCATGATCTAGAGTTGGGGGCAGTGGTGTTTGCCCTCAAGATTTGGCGTCACTACTTGTATGGGGTTCGGTGTACGATATACACGGACCATAAGAGTTTGAAGTATTTGATGGATCAGCCCAACCTAAATATGCGTCAGAGAAGGTGGTTGGATGTGGTCAAGGATTATGATTATGAGATCCTGTACCACCCAGGCAAGGCTAATGTGGTAGCCGATGCATTGAGCCGCAGGACGGAGAGCACCCCGCTGCGGGAGGTATGTTTGAGATTGACCGTGATAGCTCCAGTATTGGACGCCATTCGTGGGGCACAGGCCGAGGCTGTGCGACCTGAGATGCAGAAGAGGGAGCGGGTTGTTGGTTTGGTTTCAGAGTTCGTTACCGATGGTCGGGGGCTTATGACATTTCAGGGGCGTATCTGGGTACCGTTTGTGGGAGGAACGCGTACCATTTTGATGGAGGAGGCGCATCAGTCGAAATTTTCGATCCATCCGGGGGCCACTAAGATGTATTTGGATTTGAGAAAGGAGTATTGGTGGCCCTGTATGAAGAGGGATGTCGCGTGGTTCGTTGAGAGGTGCTTGACCTATCGTAGGGTTAAGGCTGAGCACCAGAGGCCGCATGGTAAGTTGCAGCCATTGGAGGTTCCCGAATGGAAATGGGAACAGATCACTATGGATTTCATCACCAAATTGCCAAGGACTGCCAGAGGAGTTGATGCAATTTGGGTGATTGTGGACAGATTGACGAAGAGCGCTCACTTCCTTGCTATCAGCGAGAGTTCTTCAGCAGAGAAATTGGCGGAGGTGTATGTGAGGGAAGTGGTATCTCGGCATGGGGTGCCGATCTCGATTGTTTCAGACCGTGATGTGCGTTTCACTTCCAGATTCTGGAAGAAGTTTCATGAGGAGTTGGGTACTAGACTGCATTTTAGTACCGCATATCATCCCCAGACAGATGGTCAGAGTGAGCGGACGATTCAGACGCTCGAGGACATGCTTCGAGCATGTGTGTTGGATTTTAGGGGTAGTTGGGATGCATATTTGCCCTTGGCAGAGTTTTCCTACAACAACAGCCATCATTCGAGCATTGGTATGGCACCCTTTGAGCTGTTGTATGGAAGGAGGTGTCGGACCCCCATTTGTTGGGGAGAGGTTGGTCAGCGGGTGATGGGCAGCACAGAGATCGTGCTTCAGACGATAGAGAAGATTCAGCAGGTCAGATAGAGGTTGTTGACTGCTCAGAGCCGACAGAAGAGTTATGCAGACAGACGCTGGTCCGAGCTTGAGTTTCAGGTTGGCGACCTTGTACTCATGAAGGTCTCTCCTTGGAAATGAGTGATTCGATTCAGGAAGAGGGGCAAGTTGGGGCCCCAATATATTGGTCCTTTCCGTGTGACCGCGAGGGTAGGCCGGGTAGCCTATCGTTTGGATTTGCCAGCAGAGTTGGGGCAGATTCACGACACTTTTCATGTGTCGCAGCTGAGGAAGTGTATAGCCGACGAGTCGGCAGTGGTTCCATTAGAGGATATTCAGGTGGATGCGAGCCTGAATTATGCCGAGAGACCAGTGGCCATCAGAGATCGGAAGATCAAGGTTTTGAGGAACAAGGAGGTACCCCTGGTGTTGGTTCAGTGGCAGCATCGAAAGGGATCAGAGATGACCTGGGAGTCGGAGCGTGAGATGCGTGAGCAGCATCCGGAGCTATTTGCAGAGTGAGACTTCGAGGGCGAAGTCTAGTTCTAGTGGGGGAGAATTGTAACAGCCCGGATTTCCATGTATCTTTTATGCTTATATTTTTGGAATTTTGTGAGGGGACTCGGTGAGTTGGAGCTCAAACTCGCCGAGTAGGATCGCGGTTCAGGACGCGGGTTCGCGCCTGGACTCGACGAGTCCAAGGAATGGACTCGGCGAGTCCTCGCTGTTTAATGAAACCCTAATTTCCCGGTCCTAAGCCCTATTTAAAGGACCTTATGGCCCTTCATTGCGGCTACCTTGATCTTGAGAGCACCAAAGCAGCTGAGGGTTCTTGTGAGTGAGACAAGAGGCCATTGTTCACCAAATTTGTGTGTTTTTGCAAGAAAGGAAGAGGAAAGTCAAGCTAGAAGAGTTGGGGAGTTTGGATCTACTTTCATTTCATCTGAGGAGGCTTCTTGAGGTATCATTCAGAGCTTATTTCCGTATTTTTGTTGATATGGTCAAATCTAGGGTTTCTTCATGCCTTATTTGCTTTGTATTTGAAGTGTGAGAGGTCCCATGGGGATATGGTGCTTAGATCAGGACCTTAGTAGGTCCAGAGAGTCCCTAATGTCATGCTTTATGTCCTTCCTTTTGGGTTGGAGGCTAGGGTTGCCCTTTTAGAGGTCATTTCTCCAAAAAGAGCCTTATAGGTGTTGTGTGGTAACCAAGACATGAACTTTACGTGATGAATGAGCTTAGGAGGGCCAGATCTATGAGTGGATGGAGCGGATCTGACCTCAGAAGCTAGTTTGAGTTGATGCATGGCATGGACTCGCCGAGTATGAAGAACAGACTCGGCGAGTAGAATGAAGATTGTCCTTAACCACTCAGCGAGTGGTCCTGCCGAGTTATGGGTTGACTCAGTGAGTCAGGGAGAGTTAGAGAGGGTTGACAGATGGACTGAGTCGAACTGGAACTCGCCAAGTTGTTCTTGAGACTCGGCGAGTTGAGTCGTGGTGGCCTCGCGATTCATGCCAGGTGGAACTCGTCGAGTCAGGGGAGTAATCGACGTGTCAAAAGAGAATCCTAGAGAGTTGGTGAATACGTATAGACTCGCCGAGTCGCCCTAGTGCACTCGCCGAGTCCGGTCAAAATTGACCATTGACCGTTGACCAGAGTTGACCAGTGTTGCCTTGATAGGGATAGTCAACCTTAGTGGTAAAAGTGTTAATTAGAGATGTATGATGTTATAGGAGGATTATAGCTCGGAGGATCGAGCACGAATGATTTCCAGGATTCGCGGGTTATCGAGATATTCGAGGTGAGTCTTCTCACTATACTTTACCTTGAGTAGGTAATCAGAGTTATGTGACAGAGTATGTGTATGTTATGTGTATGTTATGTGTTGTACTGCATGATGTCTATGTGATTTATGTTGTGCATGTTTATAGAGTTGGAATCGTAAGGTTCCCAGAGTTAGAACCAATGGGTTCACAGAGTAGGGTCTACGGACCCACAGAGTTATAGCCTCGAGTGGCTAATATGTGTTATGTGTGTATTTTGGGGAACTCACTAAGCTTTGTGCTTACAGTGTTAGTGTTGTTTGTTTCAGGTACTAGTGATGATCGTGGAAAGGCGCCGGCTTGATCTGTACACACGCAAGGGATTTTTATGTGATATGATCTTGGGATTTTGTATGATGTGAATTGAAGATTTAAACTTGATGTTTATGAAAATTAAATGAGAAATGTTTTATATTTTGCGAAAAATTATTTTGAAATTCACAGTGTTACATAAAATGTGGTCTTTGGAGCTAGGAGGGCGTTCTTTCGAGAGAGAGAGTTCATAAGCCAAGGAAACAGTGGGAGGCAAGTTGACCTTGAAGAAATTCAAGAGTCAAGTGGTGAAGGAACTTCAAACCCTAGCACTCAACTTGAGGAGGAAACTCCTGTTGAGCCAACTAACAAGTCTGTACCTCTGAGGCGTTCCACAAGGGTTAGGAATGCACCTGAGCATTACTATGGATTCCATATTACTGTGGAAGGTGATACACTTATCAGTGATGAGACACTGATAGGTCTGGATGAAACTAACAGTTATGCGGAAGCCATGGCAGGCCCTGAGTCAGCCAAATGGAAAGAGGCAATGGACAACGAGATACAGTCCATGTATGACAATCAAGTTTGGAACTTGGTTGAGAATGTACCAGGTCATAAGATTGTAGGGTGCAAATGGATCTTCAAGAAGAAGACCGACATGGATGGTAAGGTACACACTTATAAGGCACGACTGGTTGCAAAGGGTTTCTCACAAACTCCGGGAGTTGGTTATGATGAGACATTTTCTCAAGTGGGCAAGATTAAGTCTATTAGGGTTCTGTTAGCCATAACCACATTTCATGACTATGAAATATGGCAAATGGATGTCAAAACTACTTTCCTTAATGAAAAGTTAGCTGAGGATGTTTACATGAGTCAGCCGGAGGGTTTTGTCAATACAGAGTACCCTAATAGAGTGTGTAAGCTTGAGAAATCCATTTATGAGTTAAAGCAAGCACCTCGCAGATGGAATCTTTTCTTTGATGAGAAAGTCAAAGAATTTGGCTTTTCTAGGAGTGAAGATGAATCCTGTGTATATGTCAAGGCTAGTGGGAGTGTATTTAGCTTTTTGATATTGTATGTAGATGACATACTACTCATAGGAAATGACATCCCTACTCTGCAAGAAGTTAAGTCCTGGCATGGGAAGTGTTTCTCTATGAAGGACCTATGAGAAGCTGCCTATATTCTAGGGATAAGGATCTTGAGAGACCGGAGTAAAAGACTAATTGGACTTAGTCAGAGTACCTACCTGGATAAGGTGATGAAGAGATTCAGTTTGCAGGACTCCAACAAAGGAGAGTTTACCATCCATAGTAACGCCAGATTGGGTATGATACAAAGCCCTAGTTCTGAGGTTGAGATAGCAGAAATGAGTCGATTACCTTATGCTTCGGTTGTAGGATTGATCATGTATGCTATGATGTGTACTCGACCTGATGTAGCATTTTCCTTGAGCATGGTTAGCAGGTATCAAGGGAACCCTGGTAAGGCACACTGGACTGCGGTAAAGAATATTCTCAAGTACCTACGGAGAACTAAGGACTGGGTTCTTACCCTCGGTGGGATTGATGACTTGAGAGTTGTAGGGTATAGTGATGCTAGCTTCCAGACTGATAGGGATAATTTCCGCTCTCTGTCAGGCTGGGTCTTTACCCTAAACGGAGGAGCAATTTCTTGGAAGAGTTCCAAGCAAGAGACAATGGCTGATTCAACTTGTGAATCAGAGTATATAGTAGCTAGCGAGGCAACAAAGGAGGCGATATGGCTGAAGAAATTCATTGGAGACCTTGGAGTTGTACTAGCTATTAAGGAGCCAATGGAAATTTTCTGTGATAGTGAAAGTGCTTTTGCCTTAGCCAAGGAACCAAGGGATCACGGGAGATCCAGAAACATCGACAGAAAATACCATTTCATCAGACATCGAATAGAAAAAGGACTCCTCGTGGCAAAGAGGGTATCATCGGATGAGAATCCTGCAGATCTACTCACGAAGGGACTGACTCGGGTTAAGCATCTCTAGCATGCTCGAAGCATAGGGATGAAGGATGATATTAGATTTAGTAGTTAGATATCCTTGAAATTTGTAAAGTGTAACTGATATTAGATGATGAATAAAAGGTGTTTTATTTATGAGTAAAGAGTTGCTATCTCTTTTCGATTGTTTACTATATTTCTTTTGCATGTTTTGACTTCCAGAATAATTATGTTTGGTATATCATATTATTCGAACCTCCACAGTCGGTCATATGTAGGAAGTAGGTATGAATCAAGACTGTCATGATTGGTTGTAGAGGTCTAAGGTGTTGGACATGGCTGTAACAATCATGAGTGCTCATAAGCTCTGAGCATTGGACTCAACCCACACTCACTAGAATCACTTCATGGAATTTATCTCGAGTGATTGTGAGATGGTAATATCATATAAGTCTTCAAACCTAGAGATATGATTTGTTAATTATGAGTTGGTTATGCATTGATTGTACGAAAACGCATTGGTAACTCGATGTTATAAAACATGCTCTTGTGTATAATTCAATGAGTAGTAGAACAAACATATGAGTCGAAGTTTATCTGTTCCTTCTTGCATTAGAAGCTGATATCTGGGCCCCTCGATGATTTTGTTTTGACTTATGTACCGGGCCCAGTCAGAACTAAGTTGATGTGTTCAATTAAGGTCTTTGTCAAACAAATCGGAAATCGGGAAACAAACTGCTGGACAATAAGTAAGACATTGTTCCATGTATTTGTCCGGCTAATATCTCGAACAGAGGATTATATGATCACTTATCTTAATTGGCGTATCATCATCTTCTCAGTTCCGAGAGACCTTGAAAGAGCTACGATTGCCGTTCGGTTCCTGAAGTATTACAGTTGTAGTTATTAGACTTATCCAAGTGGGAGACTGTTGGATAAGGTGTCTAAGTCCATAACTATTTTTAGTATGTACTTGACCCGTCCCGGCATGGTCCATTTGGGTTTCATGGCACCATGCAATTGGATAGAATAAATGAGAGAAATAACACTTGGGGATTATTAATATATTATAAGTTCGAATATATTAATAGTATTATTTAATTAGTTTGATCAAGAATTAATTTAGAATTAATTAAGTGATCAAAAGTTAACTAATTAAATATATGGGTTGATTATGTAAATCATCCATAACTTGTATAGTGGGCTAAGAGGCTCCATGAATTATCAAGTTGGGTTCCACCCATAGGATGCTCCATGGGAGTTACAAACCCATGGGTCATGGAAATGAAGAGTCAAGACACATTAGGGTTTACATGGTGTAACCCTAGATGTGTCAACACTATATAAAGAACATATTCTCCACCAAAATCGGCTACACATAGGAAACAAGAGGGCTAGGCCGATTTTAGAAGTGTGTATTCTCTCTAAAGTCATTCCAAAAGCATTTGGTGTTGTGTGAAGCATTTGAGGCATCACACTTGGGGTGCTAGGCTCACAAGGTTTTAAGGATCATAAGCAACAACAAGGTAAGTTATTCTATCTTTCATTCAAGTTAAAAATTGTTCCCCATGTATGCTAGATAGGAATATAACCTTGGAATTCAACTTTGCATGATAATTAGAGAAACATAGATCCAAGGTTATTAGGGTTGCATGTACACTTAGGAAGTGTTAGAATGCTCAAAACCCATCAGAAAGATATCAAACATATCAAATCTATTGGCATGTAGACAACAAGATAGAAATTATGTGTGTGTATGTGTATATTCTACAAATGAAATCATACATTGACAAGTTGGATAGAATGGGTGTCATTTTCCCAAGGGAGCAAGCCATTAATTTGGTTCTACTCTCGCTTCCTAAGTCACATGGTCAGTTTTTTGAAAACTTCCATATAAGGAATATCGATGTGACCCTAGTTGATCTGAACCAAATGTTGGTAGTTGTTGAAGCAGAAATGATTAAGAGCGCATCTGAAGCAGAGTTGGCGATTGGTGATGGTGACATTGGTGGTTCAGAAAAAATTTATCTTCCTAATGGAAAGGGATCAACTGTGGTCAAAGAGTTTGATCGCAAGGTATAGAGAAAGGCTTGTTCTGAGATCATCCCATGTCTTAAGCCTAAAGAGTCCATTTGTTTTTACTGCTAATTAAGGGGACATTGGTTGCGAAGCTTCCCGAAATACCTAAAATATGTAAAGTCAATCCGAATGACTCTACTTCAAATACATCCGTTATCTAACTCCATTATTTTTCTAAGTTCCTATTCATAGACTCTTAATACGTTATGTGATGATCTCATTTTATGTTATTACAAGATCTAAGAGAAATAAGGAAGCCCAAGCAGAGTGAGCTGAATCTAATTGTGGGAAATGGACTTCGGTCACACAGTTCGATGATCAGAATTTGGAGCTACTACTAAGGAGTTAAGATAATTTAATAGATTGTTGTTCTCTTAGGAGATGCCTAGAAACATAGTTTTTCATTTTATGTGTTGTAAGAACAAGTTCCAATTTTTCGTTTATTTTCAATAAAAGTGAAATTTTGGTTTACTGGTCGCCTTATTTATATTTCCTTGCAATGACATTTAGAAAAGCGTTGGTTATGTTTCTAATATTAGCAATATTAGTTGTGGATTTAATTCTTATGATATCGCATGTGGTATTATCAACTCATCACCAACATGACAGATACATGGTATTGTACAAGTCTCATTTTATAGTATATGAGAATCTTGTTCATTGGAGAATTTTAACTAATTCATGGATCATATGTTTATGTGAGTCAAGTGAAGGACTAATGGATCTAGTACATGTTGATATGGACTACTAATATCCACCACAAAGGAAGATAACTCAACCCGTCATGATTTTCTAATGTTTTAGTAAATATGGTTGTGTTTATAAGATTAAACATAATTCTGATACTTTGAAAAGATTTAGAGAGTAGCAGAACGAATAAGAAGAATCTATTATGCAGACAAATAAAAGATTCCCCATTCTGAGAAGAAAGGAAAATGCTTTAATATCATGTTTTATGAGCATCTTAGTGATTGTGGATTTATATCACAATTGATCCTCGAAGAACATCTTAGTACAATTATATGACTAAGAAGTTGAATCATATATTATTGGAAATAGTTTGATCATAGATTAGTCATACTTCGTTCAAAATCAAGTTTCAGGGCCATAGTCTAGTAACTATGAATCATATCTTGAAACTCCTTTTCAATCTAAGAAGGTTGAAAACACCTTGAAATATATGGAGTTAAGAATGTTTTCTTACTCTAGCACATATAAAATTAAAGTTGTGATGTTTTCATTAATCGAGAAACAAAAGATAAATTGAGACCAATTTTGTTGAGTTTTTTCTTATTGAGAATCCACACGAACTTTTATATATTTGTTTTAGCTCATCAAGGAATGTTCCTTGAGAGAAAACTCATATGTCAAGAAGTCAGTGGGAGTTGTATTAATCTTGAATGTTTTAAGAGTAAATCGAAAATAAACCTTTTAGTTATGACTTGGACGCGATCTAAGGTTGATAACCTATCGTGTTTGGTTGGCATATTCTGTCACAACCCCGAACCAGAACGGCGGAAACGTCGGATGGCGGATGACGTCATTGTGTAGTATCATAACAACTGAATATGAATGAAACATAACAACCAAACATCATACATTAAAAGATGCCAATATACATTGTTTATAGATTGTATTTGTTCACAAGTTTACAGAAAAGTGATATAAAATATGATGTTCCAAAATGTAGCAAATATCCAAAATCCATAGCCTAAATACATGCTTACTGAGTCCCTAAGAATACAAGTCATTTTGAAAAGCATCAACTAAAAGTTGGTGAGTTCATAATCATATTTGTATAAAAAGCTTTGTAACATCTTTGATTGCAATGATTTGTAAAACTCCATAAAATCCGATATTTTCTGTGAAAAATGGTTTGGAAGTCTCATTCTAAAACTGGAAATAATTCCATGCATGTCCTTTGTTTTCTTTTGTTTGTAATTGAAAAGAGCGTGTGTTCCCAGAAAATCCCATATTTCCTGTTTTATGAAAATTTGTAGTCTTAAAACCCTGAGACTGGGGTGGTGGTATTAATGTACAAAAAGTGAAGCGTAGTTTTATGTTTTATAAAACCAGTGAAGTGTATAATTTCGTAAATCCAAAATAAAATTGTTAATCCCTATGTGAATCGTTACAACCATGCTTAATATAACTTATATGCCTGTCATGACATTCTTCAGGCATCGGTTTCGGTAAGATATTTGTCATCCTAGATTGGCCCTGTCTAGCTGTAGCGAACAACTCAGGTGTGGGGCATTAATCCCGTATAGATCTATACACAATTACCTCGCTCTCCCTTCGAAAGACTCTGGTTATAACTACAGGACATACAGTGTATGGTAGGTAGGTATGGCGAAGGAAAGTCTCACAAGTGCCTTAACAGATTTACGCGAGCTTTGACTCCAATTATAGAATAATGAAAATAACATTACTAGGGTAAATTCATGACTAAATTTTTATTACACGCGTTTTACTACTTTATAACACACAACTTATAACTTGTACCTTGAAAAGCTTTATGACGGACAGCTCATGACATGCAAATTTTTTTGTCGTGATAATTCTGTTTTGTATACCGTTTTAGTTAATTTATTTATAACATTTTTTATAAATAATCGTTAATGGGCTTGTCTATTTGTAATATATGTTGTGTAAATAGCATTATCCTCTAAGTTTTCAAACTATTAAAATGGTGACAACATATTACACTTATTTTACTAGTAAAAATTATTTTTAGTAAAATAATCAAGTTTTGTAGTTTGTTTAACATACCAAAATTTAGTTTAGGAGTTTTGTAACACAAAATATACTATTTTGGTGTGACTCTAGCATGTCACGATTTTTACAAAAATATATATAGAAATCTTGAAATTTATTATATTCCATTATTTTTATAAGTATAAGTGTTAAAATTGCATATGTCCAAAAGTTAACCATTTTTTAGTGTAAAACCCATATTTTCACCATTTTCTGTGAACAAACATATCCACAAAACTTTTATAACACAAAAATGTTATTAACGTAACATATATTAAGAACCTTTTTAGTTGAGATCTTGTTTCATCTTCAACCCATGACTATGGTCCATGAAATTATCCAAAGGATAAACTTAATCTAGCAACATGGACCTTGTAAATCTTGAGTTTATGGGGGTGTTAGCATGAGGTATTCAACATTTCAACACATGTAGTTACATAAACACACAAGTGCATGCAAATATCCAAAGATGTGAATAAAACTTGACTTGTATCCCCCTGCCCCTAAATGGATGAAAACACGAAATAGTGGGGTATGAAGCTCACCTTGGTTGATTTTCGAGATGTAGAAGAAGAAGGTGAAAATTTTCGAGCCTAGCCTTGTGTCTTGGAGAGATTCTCGAAAATGGTGGTGTTCTAAGAGACTACACACAAAAATGGTGTGTAAACATGAAGTTCTTCACTTAGATATATATAGAAATCACTTAAGTTTACAAGAAACTTACCTAGTTTTTGAGTGTTGCTTGAAGAAACCCTTACCAAACACACATATACACACCAAAATTTTAGGAGAATGTAGAGGAGTCTTGAGAATGAAGTGAGGAAACTAAAATTTTGTAGTGTCTGTGAGAGGGTGGTGGTTTGCGGTCGAGAGATAAGAGGGAGATAAGGGAAGAGAGAGTTGACTCTTAGAAAGTTGATGGGATGCTTTCCTTGATATGTGGAGGATTATAGCTTTGATGTATGGGGGGTAGTAAGGAGGTGGCAAAGTAATTTCTCTTTTCTTTTTCCTTTTTCTTTTGTTTAAGCGATAACCAAACCCTAGGGTTCTCGGCCCAAAGGGTGACCCCAAAAGAGTGGGTTTCGATTTTTGGCTTGGCCCAATAGGAATTTCCGGCCCAATAAGATTTTTCGGTCTAATAAAGCCCAAAGGTAGGAGTTTTCGACCCAATAAGGCCTTAGAAGGAGTTTTCGGCCCAATGAAAAGCCTAATAAAAATTTTCTGCCCAATAGGGCCCATATGAAGGTTTTCGGCCCAATAAGGACCAATGAAGGAGTTATCGGCCCGATAAGGTTCACGGTAAGATTTTTCGGCCCAATGGGGACCAATGAAGGGTTATCGGCCCAATAAGGCCCAATTGGGTGTTGGGCCAAAAATTCTTGGATCAAAGCCCAAAATGGATTGGTCTTAACTATTGGATCAATTTATTGGGCTTGTATGAGGCTTGATTTACAATGTATACACGTATAAATTTAAATAATATTGTAGTTTGAATTTCACTAACTGGAGGGTTACAAGGTTACATGGAGGAAATTGTCTCGTACAAGAATCACAATCTCAACCCTAATTTTCTAGCTGTGACATCATCCCCCCGTTAGAGGGAAATTCGTCCCGAAATTTGTTCTGGGGTAGCCTTCAAGAACTAGGGAAAAGATGGGGGTAATTTTTCATCAATCTAGTCCTAGTGTTCCCAGGTGAACTCCGTTTGGCGCTCCATCGGACCTTCACAATGGGAAAACGGATTTGCTTTGTTCGTTTCACTTCTCTATCCATGATTTCAACTGGTTCCTCAATGAAATGGAGATTTTCATTCACCTCAATCTCGTCAAATGGGACAACGAGAGTCTCATCCGATAAGCATTTCTTTAGGTTTGACACATGAAAGACAGGCTGTACATTGCTGAGTTTTGGTGGTAACTGCAGCTTGGGTTCAACTTTCCCCGCCTTCCAAAGCGTATCATCGCTTTCCATGGAGAGACATTTAATAGTATCGCCAACTTGGAATTCTAGGGGCTTCCACCGTCTATCAACGTAGCTGTTCTGTCGGTCTCGAGATGCCTGGAGTCGTTCCCTGATATGAACGATCTTCTCAGTTGTTTCCCTGATAATCTCGGGCCCAATAAGAGTGTTGTTGGGTACTAGTCCCTTCGCTAATTGTGTGTCTCATACCTCTGCCTAACAGAGAGTTGATCTACACTTTCACCCATAAATGGCCTCAAAGGGAGAGAACTTGATGCTTGTGTGAAAGCTATTGTTGTATGGGAATTCGATTAGGGACAAATGGGTGTCCCATGCTTTGCCGAAGTCTATCACACAGGCTCGGAGTATATCCTACAAGGTTTGGATGGTCCTCTCACTCTGGCTATCTTTTTGGGGATGGTAGGCAGTGCTTATATAGAGCTGGGTTCCCAACGACCTCTGGAGTGTTTTCCAAAATTATGATCTAAATCTGCTATCTAGATCAGAGATAATAGATTTTTGGCAAGCCATGCAGCCTCACAACCTCCTTTATGTAGATTCGGGTTAGCTTTTCCATTTTATACGTCTCATTTATTGGTAGGAAATGGGCGGATTTGGTCAATCGGTCGACAATCACCCACATGGCATCCAATCCATCTGTTGTCTTGGGTAATTTCGTTATGAAATCCATTGTTATCCTTTCCCATTTCCACTCGGGTATTTCGGGTTGAAGGATTCATGAGGGCTTTTGGTACTCTACCTTCACCTTGGCGCAAGTCAGAAACTTGCCCATGTAGGTAGCAATTTCTGCCTTCATGTTTGGCCACCAATAATGTTGTCAGACCCCGGATGGACGGAGTATCTAGTATTGTGGGCTTCATTCATGAGCACGTCTTTGAATCCACCAAACTTTGGTGTCCAGATTCGGTCCAAGAGGTAGTAGGCTCCGTCACCCTTGATTGTGAGGTTCTTGTCCATCCTACGCAAAGCTTCGATTGCGACATTTCCTGGTTTCAAAGCCTCCAGTTGAGCCTCCTTGATTTGTGAAGCCAAGTGGGAATGGATGGTTATCATTAGTGTTCTTACCCAACGACCTGAGTATTCTTTTCTGCTTAGGGCATCGGCCACCACATTGGCCTTGTCCGGATGGTACCAGATCTCACATTCATAGTCGTTTAGTAGCTCCACCTATCTCTGTTGTCTCATGGTTAGTTCCCTCTGGTTCAGGATATGTTAGAGGCTTTTGTGGTATGTGAAAATGGTGCACTTCGTACCATTGAGGTAGTGCCTCCAGATATTTAGAGCGTAGACCACAGATCCCAGCTCGAGATCGTGAGTGGTATAGTTCACTTCATGGTTCTTCAGTTGTCTAGATGCATAGGCTATAACATTGCGGCGTTGCATAAGCACACATCCTAACCCTTGATTGGAAGCGTCGCAATATACCACGTAATCCTCTGTTCCCTCTAGAAGAGACAACATTGGAGCACTACAGAGAGCTTGTTTTAGGGTTTGAAAGGCAACCTCCTGTTTCGTCTCCCAGGTGAAGGGTAAGCCTTTATATGTTAGAGTGGTGAGTGGCTTGGGAATCTTGGAGAAATTATGTATAAACCACCTGTAATAACCAACGAGGCCTAAGAATTGTTTGATTTCTGTTGGGGTTCTCGGGGTTGCCCAAGCCTCAATCGTTTTGATCTTGGAAGAGTCCACATGTATCCCCTCTTGACTGACTACGTGTCCAAAAAAGTCCACTCTGCGGATCCAGAACTCACACTTAGAGAATTTCGCGTACAACGTTTCTGCTCTGAGCGTCTTTAGAACCTCACGCAAATGTTGGTTGTGCTCTTCCTTGCACCGAGAATAAACCAACATGTCGTCGATAAAGACTATCACGAAGTTGTTTAGGAAAGGTCGGCAGACTCGGCTCATCAGGTCCACAAATACCACAGGCGCATTCGTTAGATTGAAAGGCATTACCACGAATTCATAATGTGTGTAACGAGTTCGAAAGGTGGTTTCGGGGACATCTTCTTCTCGGACTCCTTGATGGTATCCAGACCTCAGATATAATTTTGAGAAGTAACTGGCTCCTTGCAACTGGTCAAACAGATCATCGATCCGAGGAAGAGGGTATCGATTCTTGACGGTGAGCTTGTTGAGTTCACGATAATCGATTCACATGCGAAAGGAACCATCTTTCTTTTTGACAAACAAAACCGGAGCTCCCCAGGGAGAGAAGCTCGGTATTATGAACCCTTTGTCTAGTAACTCACTCAATTGGCTAGAGAGCTCTTACATTTCTTCAGGGGCTAATCTATATGGTGATTTGGCAATTAGCATGGCTCCGGGTACCAGGTTAATCCAAAATTCGACCTGTCGTTTAAGGGGTATTCCCGGGAGGTCATTAGGAAGCACGTATGAAAAATCGCACACCTGCAGGATGTCTTTAATGCTCTTCTCTTCCTTCTTTTTATCCACCACATAGGCTAGGAAGGCTTGGTTCTTTTTGTGCAAGCACATTTGTGCCTTAATGCACGAGATGAGATGGAGATTTGCACCGAGTTTATCTCCTTAGATAATTATGGTTTTGTTGTTGGGTAGGTGAAGACGAAAGGCCTTCTCGCAGCACATAATATCAGAATGGTGGAGGCTTAACCAATCCATACTGATGAACACATCAAATCTTCTAATAGTAACCAGCATTAAGTTTATTCGAAATAAGTGATTATTTAGTGTTAACGTGCACCCTAGAAATACGTCGTTGGTTGTTTCTGTTTTCCCATTAGCCATTCCCACCCTGAAGGTTTCGTTTAACTTTTGGGGACTTTGATTTAGTATGTCTTTAAATTTATGATTCATGAAACTTTGTTCCGCCCCACTATTAAATAAGATGCATGCATAGATGTTGTTGAGGAGGAATGTACTGATGACCACCGCTGGATCCTGCATAGCCTCCCCTTGTCCCATTGCTAGGACTCTGCTCGACCCCCCTATACTCTGATGGTTGGCCTTGGGACAGTTTCGTTTGGAATGGCCAGTCTCCCCACACCCATAACATGTTTTAATTGCTCCAACGTTGTTGGGTTGGCTATTTTGTTGTGGCGGTTCTCTGCAATATCAGGCAGTGTGTCCTTTTTGGTTACAATTGGTGCACTGTAGGTCTCATCATGTGCCGTTATGTTGGAAACTACACTTATCGGATTTTAGGAGAGCACCGACATGCGAATTTGCAGGTGCTAGTGCAGCAGTTGTTGTAGCAGGAGTGGTAGCAGCGTGAACTGGTACGATTTGTTGCTTCTTCCCCGACTCTTGATTTTGTTGTCCTTTTCTCTTATTTCCCCAGTTTTTCTTGTTATCACCCCCATTCTTTGGTTTAGTGATAGCAGTCTTCGTGCCCTTTGGTTCTCCATGGTCGTAAAGCTTTTGGGCCAAGCGCTTGGCACTGTCGAAGGTTGAGGGGTTAGTAGCAATCACATTTCCCTGAATTGGGAGAGTTAGTCCCCAGATGAACCATTTGACTTTCTTGCTCTTGGAGGTGAACATTCCCGTACACAAGAGCACCAGGTCGCTGAACCTGGAAATATAAGCTTCAATGTCAGAATCTTTCACAGTGCGATTCCATAGCTCTTGTTCAAGATTCTGCACTTCACCTCTGGGGCAATACTCATCGAGCATTAGGTTCTTGAGTTCCCCCCATGCCATGGAGTTTTCTGCACTACAAGGGAACTTCACTTTACTTTCTTTAGGAAAGCCACAGATTTAAAAGACAGATTCGATCTTTTCAGACCATCAGATGAGAGCTATGACACCTCTGCTCTCGTTAAATTGTCTTGTCTTCCCTTTGGTGAAATCCTTATATGTGCATGTTCTCTGATGTCCTGGATTATCTCCGCGATTGGAACTCCCTATCCCATTTCCGTTTCCTCCTCCGTTGGAGCCATTGTTGATGTGTGCCAGTGTTGTAGTAATTGTAGCTGAGACTGCCGCCAGGAAAGCAGCAGAATCCATTTCTGGCGGAGGCGGCGGTGTTGGTGGTGCTTTTGTAGTGTTTCTGCGAATGTACCATTTGGGCATTTCCTGCGATGAAGTAGGAATGACGACAAGTTTTTGGAAACCCTTTGTTTGTAACGGTTACGGTGGCTCGATTGTACTTATAATTGAAAGCGTATTATACCAAATAAAAATGAAAAGAGAGAACATAGCAGATAACAACATCACAAATAAAACACATATTCATTTCATTAATAATAACGATTAGCACATAATGCATGCAAATTGACCTTTTAAAAAGGTCTATAGTACATCGAGGATATAATCTGACATCATAACGACCCAACAAGTAGTGTAATAACTTAAACGTAGGGTCAATCATACATACATAGAGAAAAGAAAAGGGGGTAGCACCAACGCATACCCATAACCAAATCTACAACAAGCGGTGGGTAGGATAAGTCCTACTCACGACGACTGATTTATGGTGCTGCTTGTGATGAGGTAGAAGCGCCCTAAAGCTCGGCTAGTCGGCGCTCGGTGATGCGCTCCCTCTCCTCAAGAGCACCATGTCGATCCTGGTACTCCCTTACCTCTGCTTGCTCAGTGGTTAGATCCTCAATGAGCTGCTCCATCGGATAGTAGTCACGCTTGTAACACCCCCAAACCGGAACGGCAGAAACGTTTGGGGGCGGAGGACATCATGCTCAGTATCACAACACATGCATCATAGTAAAACAAGAAACAACATCCATTGCATTAATATGAAAAGTTTACATTGTATTCGAATCACATATGATTGACTCCAAAAGTAAATAACAAAAAAAGGACATGAAGCTACTATGATCCATCTTCTGAATCCCAGTGCACGTATGTATCTACTAGTTTCCTGAGAATACAAGTTATTTTGAAAGGATAGATCAGCATTTAAGCTGGTGAGTTCATAAATATTTTTGTTATAAAAGTATAGTCTGAGTTCTTTAGAAAAGTCTGCATGTTCCTCCAGAAAATCCTATATTTTCTAATGTGATGAATGATAAGTAAAAATGACTCTTACAATTCCTTCAATGAGTATTTAATGAATACAAGTTATATACAATCCTGATCAAACAAACAATGAATTGTGTGGGACTTCCCTAAGCCCACAACCAAAAAAGGAACAGGAAATGAGTCGGAAGTCATACGTTCCATTGTTTGTTAAATCCTTATTGTATATAAATCTGATGTAATCACCAGGTGCTTACGGAGTTAACTGTAATAGTACTTTGACATTTGATGAAAATATTCTCTAGGAAAATCATATATTTCCTTCAGTAAAATGGTAACCACAATAGTTCCTTCTATAACACTTAGTTTATACTAGTTATATATAATCTAATATCGAACGGACAGTTAACTGTGTGAATCTGCACTAAGCCCACAACCAAACAAGGAAAAGGAAATGATGCGGAAGTCACACATTCCACTACCTATCGGATATTAATTATATATAACTTTGATGTATAAACTAAGGAATTATAGAATTTACCATTTAAGGTCCTTTTTGTTATACTAGTTTAATAAGAAGTATTAAACCTTCTACGAATAACTTTCTTGTTTAAGTAACTCTACTGTGAAACATTATTTTCTGTAATAAATGTTATTGTTTTCAAAAAGTTCTAACGAAAACTGTTTATCTTAAATGAACGATGTTTACTGGAAATCCAATATTTTCTATAAAACCGATTGGTAGTCTATGTTGTTCCAAGACCGAAAAGCACAAGTATAATCGATATACTTACTTTAATGACATCTAGTTTTTTTGATATGTTAAACTTAATAAAGACTTGTCTGCCCTAAGCCCACAACCAAACAAGGAACAGGAAGTAAGGTGGAAACCACCCATTCCACTGTCTACCGGAATTGAGTTTTATCTAACCATATAGTATATACTAAGTAATCACATAGTTAATATCCCTTGATATTGTTTAAGAATAGTATATTACTACGTAAATATATCCTTAGCATCTATTTGTGTGACATCCCCAATTTTCACGGCCCGAAAAGACCGATTTTGTTTATGCTTTATAAAAATCAGAGTACTTCATTTCATAAAAATGTTATGGAATTTGTTCCCAGAAAAACACGATAAATACGTTATCAAAATTTTTTGAAAGAAACGTATTTTATTCATTTTAAAATGTTTGGGATGTCATTGTCAATACAGAAACATAAGCATAAACGGAACTTACATTTATTTACACTAGTGATCTACATCTCTTTAATCTCTCAGTGTAATGTGACTTCGTATAAACACCTATGATATGAATAAACTAAGTGGGTCAGGTTGGGAAACCTGGTGAGTACATAGGGTTTTCAACCCACAATAATATAATTATTATGTTTAAACAATCAAACAATCAACCCAAATTACCCATCCACATTATCTTTTTTACTCTTAAGGATTTAACCTAAGAGTCATCTATCCTGCATTCGTTTAGTCCGAAGTCCCTTACTTCCAGGGTTATAGGACTGACACTAAATCCATAGCTGCCAATGCTCGTTCGTAAAGCACTAATTCCATAGCTGCTATAGTTTATTCATCGGGTACTAATTCCATAGCTACTAGTGTTTATCTAATAGGTACTAAGTCCATAGCTACCAATTCCTAACAGGTACTAAGTCCATAGCTACCAGTGTTTGTCTAATAGGCACTAAGTCCATAGCTGCCGAGGTTATTTATTAAGAACCAAGTCTATAGTTGCCTATGTTTACTCACATCATCTTTTATCTCTCATCATTCACCTATCCATGTCATACTCAACATATTCGTATATATAAAATACATATACAGTTTAAATCATTTAAAAAATGTATAAAACGTTCATCCAGCATAGACAACAAGTATTCAGATAATATGCAGACATAACACATAGTTTATATAAAATACTTCATATCTATGTGTAAGATGAAAGTAACTATGCACTCACCTGAAAGGTGGTGACTCAGCACTCGGACAGCGCTTCGATACTCTTAAAACAATTTCCTTCGACAAAACATAGTATCAATACCACTAGGGCTTAGTCTAACGATAACCGCGATAAATTAATAGTCTGAATATTATTATTATTATTATATAAACATTAAATAACACTCAATATAACTCATAATAATAGCCCAAATAATTATTTTAAGGACCTAATAACATTCCTATTTGAAAGCTATATTAAAAATTGCGTAAGCGTAGCTCACTTATAGAGGATTTTAACGAAACCGGAACTTTATTTGGAGCAGCGTTTCGAAACCAAAAAACACTTTTTCTCGGGACTCCGGGAGCCTCGGCGCTTCCTTACGGTGCTAGGTATTTTTCCTAGGGCTTAGGGGCGGTTTGGGAAGCTAGAGAGGGAAAGAATTTAGAGAGAGAGAGTGGGATTTGGTGTGTTTTGCTCGGCAACCCTCGCAGCCGATTTATAGGCGCGAGCCTTCGGAGGTACGCTGGGCGTACAGCAGCATTACGCTGCGTGTAGCTTCGGATAAGAGGGGCCAGTTCGCATCCAGCTGTCTCGCACGTGGCTCGCATCGGAACCGGATAAGATCGGAGTACGCGGGGCGTACTTGTCCTTGGACGCGGGGCGTAGCGAAGGGCGACGTGTCCTTCATCTGAAGAGAGGCGTGATCAGCAAGCAACGACTAGGATCTTGCCACGTCATCAATAGAGCAACAGGCTTCGTAAATTTGACTACCAACTTTAAAAATTTGTAACTTTCGCATACGAACTCCGTTTTCGACGTTCTTTATATCCACGCGAAGGCGGGAATGTACTCTACAACTTTCGTTTAGACTTCATCAACTAATTTTGAATCGATTTTAAATTTTATATTATTAACAGGCCGGGACAGGATCGGTCCGTTAAATTCTCATAACTTCTTCATCCGACGTCCGTTTTCGCCCATCATTTTCTCGTTACGCTACTCTTATCGAGATCTTCGATTCTCGTTTAGGTCGTGTCGGCTAAAAATCACTCGATCTAATATTCAAATTTCGGGCTGTACACCGCTAATCCGAAACTTCGAAAAATCATAACTTCTTCATACGAAGTCAGATTTGGGCGTTCTTTTTATCGATGTTCTTAGTTTAATATACTCTACGAATTTTATTTAGATTTCTAAGGCTAAATCTTGCTCTATCGTAAATTCACTATTTACGCTTCCCGATGCCGTGCCGGTTCCTTCGCGAAACTTCGACGGGTCATAACTTCTTCGTTATAACTCGGATTTTGGCGTTCTTTATATGTACGGAAACCTTTTGACATATAATACAACTTAGTTAAAATTATTTATTCTAAATAATCTTTTGTCGAAAAGTCGTTTTCGACACTTATTGCCTCTAACTTGACTAGCCCGGATTTGTGGGCGTTACAATTATCTCCCCCTTAGGATGTTTATGTCCCGAAATCATCAACGAAACAGGGCTCACATGATGACTCCATTAGTTATCTATTCATCCTAATTTATAACTTTGATGTTTCTTTGAACGAGTATCTAACTCTTAGGCTCCTTGACTACAAGCGGTGCTCGATCTTGCATCCGCTCTCTATCTCACGTTAGACTCCAACTTATGACCTTCAAGTCACAATGTCAATCATCAATTGATACGAACTTAAGATAAGTTCTTTTTATTACTATAATGGAACGATGTGTCATATTCTAATGACCTATCATCGTGTGATGCATGGCTTGGACTCAGGTCGTTTAGAGTCAAATTTCGGAATGGAATATGCCTTCCTTCATGGTCCAATGTGATATAATCATATTTTAACATGTAGCATTTCTATCTACCAAATTCTTTTAACAACGAGCGCGATACTTTTATTGATCGCTTTGATTTCAATCGTTTGGTTTAAGTCGGACGCTACATCAAACTTGGTTCTCTGAACCACGTAATATACTTATCGTAGTCGGACTCAATTTGATATAACCACTAGGGTCGGAATAACAATCATCCTCTTAGTCATTACCAAAATGATGGTAATGTCATGCTTGAATAAAACGAAATCATTTACTAGCTTCTTGGTAACCTTGTGACTTTCCCTAATCCAAGCATGAGTACTGTGCTTCCGGTAGTATAGGCCTCAACTACCATTCACACCTACTCATACTCGTCCCATGTATCGTCTTGCAGTTTTCCAAGTCAGCAGACAAGAAAATCACATAACAATTTAACACACCAGATAACAAAACGAAGATTTTATTATTTCTTGAAACTATTACATAGGTGTTCAAATTCACCCTGGACTATGCCTCTAATGGGCTACATCATATGATACTATGGCTACTGCATAACTTGATCTTCGGGTATAAAGTCCTCATCCTTGATTCCTCGCATGGTTTTCTGCTTCGTCGAGGATCATGTGAAATGCCCTTGGCCTTGGTGGCGTTTCTAGTCTTGCTGCTTTATTTTTCCTTGGGAAGTCTCTGGACATGTTCCCCTTGCCTCCACATCCGTAGCATACTTTATCATTATGTGTGCAGTCCTTGGAATAGTAACCAGTCCTCCCACACTTATAACAAGCCACTTCTTCGTTGCACTTCCCACAATGCTTCTTCTTGTATTTATCACACCATCTCGCTTCACCTCCATCTCCTCCTCCAAGCTTTGAGAATTTGCTTTCCTTGTTGGACCTTGAAGATCCTTCAAACTTCTGCTTCTCTCCTGCCTTATCTTTTTCTAGTCCCTTTTCTCTTATCTGGGCCTCTATGTTCTTAGCTACCCTAACAGTTGTTTTCAAGGTAGTTGCCATTTTGACCATTTGGCCAAAGTCAGTGGGCAGTCCGTTAGCAAACCTATCAATCTTGGAGAGTTCAGTAGGCACCAAGTAGGGGAATAGCTTCATCCTCTCGGTGAATGCGGTGGCATACGCATCAACACTCATCTTCCCTTTCTTTAGGTTCTGAAACTCGTTGTTTAGGTCTATCAGATCTATCTCCGAGCAGTACTGCATTTTTAACTATTCCAAGAACTCTTCCCATGACATCCTTAAGGCTTCTTCTCGTGGCATCGTATCTGCCAATAGCTTCCACCAGCTCAAGACTCTAGTTTTTAGTTGTCTTACGGCGAAGACCGTCTTCTGTTTCTTGCTACAGTCGCAGCTCTCAAACACAATTTCCATCTCGGAGATCCAATTCATAATCTCAACAGGCTTTGGGCTTCCTGAGAGACTTGGTGGTTTCGTACCCAAGAAATTCTTGTACATTCGCCCATCCTTGTCGTTTCTCCTCTCCGGGCCATCTTGAGTCCCCACTTGACTCACTTGGCAGCTGTAGTTCCCTTCCTCTAATTGCTCGGGAATCAGCTCGGGTTTCTCAGTGGGCATAGTAGGTTCGTCCCAATTCGACATCCTCCTCATTTCTTCCCTTTCTTCAGCTAGCATAGCCCGAATCATGGCTTGAACTCCAGCCATGGTGACTAGCTCAGGTGAAACTTCTTCTACAACATGTATTTGCTGAACCACTAGGGGTTGGTTCCTATTCTCATTTGCATTCACGTTTCCGCTACGTGTCCTTGCCATCTTGATCTATACATCGAATAAGGTGAATCTAGACCTTTACTTAGGATTGACATTTAAATCATCCTTATCACTCCAAAATGTTTACATGCTAGTTCTAATATCGTAGTCGTACGTTTAGAATCGTAAACACATAAGGTTTCCAGATCCGGTCGGCAACAGACGATAGATCCGAATAAATAACAGCATATAAGACATAAAGCATTTAGCACATAAAAGCATTTTAGGCATAATTCCTAAAATAAGCTAGTGCTCACACCTCACAATCATCGCTTAGCATTCTAAGTTTAAGTTTAGAAATAAATCCATATTCCTAGTTCGCTTAAACTAATGCTCTGATACCAACTGTGACATCCCCAATTTTCACGGCCCGAAAAGACCAATTTTGTTTGTGCTTTATAAAAATCAGAGTACTTCATTTAATAAAAATGTTGCGGAATTTGTTCCCAGAAAAACACAATAAATACATTATCAAAACATTTTGAAAGAAACGTATTTTATTCATTTTAAAATGTTTGGGATGTCATTGTCAATACAGAAACATAAGCATAAACGGAACTTACATTTATTTACACTAGTGATCTACATCTCTTTAATCTCTCAGTGTAATGTGACTTCGTATCAACACCTGTGATATGAATAAACTGAGTGGGTCAGGTTGGGAAACCTGGTGAGTACATAGGGTCTTCCAACCACAATAATATAATTATTATGTTTAAACAATCAAACAATCAACCCAAATGTGACAACCGTCAAATTCTGGTCAATTCAAAGTCAAATAAAGTCAACAAGTCAAACCGGTCAACTCAATTTGCCCGTAGGTACTAGAGTTTACGTTATGTAATTTCTAAACAACTCTCTATTCTAATGAGAGATCATAAATCAAAAAGTGCATACATCTAGATCTCCTTAACCTAAAACTGTGGTACGTGGCAAGCCAAACCGATAAAACAATGTTGCATACTCATCGGGAGTATGCAAGATCCTTAAACAAGGCTTAACGGGGGTTACGGACCTTGCATTGCGAAGCCAGACACTCACATTCATCACACACGAAATCGCTCTCTATCATTTTCACTCTATCTCTTTGTATGAGAAATCTCTCCAAGAATGTCAAATCTCTCCCAAATCTCTCTAAGTATGTGAAATCTCTCCCAAATATCTCTATGTATGTGAAATCTCTCCAAGAATGTCAAATCTCTCCCAAATCTCTCTAAGTATGTGAAATCTCTCCCAAATATCTCTCCGTATGTGAAATCTCTCCAAGAATGTCAAATCTCTCCCAAATCTCTCTAAGTATGTGAAATCTCTCCCAAATATCTCTCTGTATGTGAAATCTCTCCAAGAATGTCAAATCTCTCCCAAATCTCTATGAGTATGTGGAATCTCTCTCAAATCTCTCTCGAAATCTCTCCCAACTTTCTATAATCACTCGGGGCATTCTAACCCTCGAATTTGGCGAAAACAGCCCAAAAGCGGAAGTCTACGCGAAAAACGGGCTTGAGGAACCGAAACCCCTCTTAGGACCCGAAATTCCTCTTAGGAACCAAAACCCCTCTTAGGAACCGAAAGTCCCCTTAGGAACCGAACCCTCCTGATGAAGAAGGTTGCTGAACCGAACCGAACCTCACTCAAAGAACCGAACCGAACCTCACTCAAAGAACCGAACCGAACCCCACTCAAAGAACCGAACCGAACCTTCGCTTCTGACCCTTCGGACCGAGCCTTCGGACTGAGCCCCTCGCCTTCGCCTTCTTCTTCTGGTTCGCACTTCGTTTCCGGCTCAGCACCAGCAAGTACCGAACCTCGGCCTAGGACCGAGAGGTCTCGCTGGGAACGCTTTTTCTCCCGGTTTTCGACTAAATTCGCATTTTAGGCCCGTTTTTAATTATTTTAACACGGGATTTTCACCCAAAACTTTATTTTAACATATAAGGACCCTTAACTATTAATTAATCACATTTTTAAGGATAAAACCTTATCCAAAAGAGAGTGGGTGAAGTACAAAGGTAGAGTGTTGACTTTACTTATTTCTATGACACAAGCAACCACTCCCATACCCACTCCATGTCACTATTCACCACCAGCCCATCCCTAGTCACTTCATAGGTCCTTTCTCACTATTTTCAACTATTCCCGTGTTCTTAGGGCTGGAACATCCATCCTCTCTCCTCACACTTTAATCATTCTCTCATTTTTATCAAAGAATCACACTCCAAACTCTCTCATCTTTTTCTCTCTAATTCGAGAATTTCAAGGCATACTCCAAGGCTCTTCTCCTACAATTAGTAAGTATCATCATCTTTCTTATGATTATTACACATCCTCCTACTCAAAATCAAAGATTGCTTACACAAACATCATCACATTCTTGTTAGATCTTCGAATCTTCAAGTGATTCTTCAAGTGTTCTTGGGTTGAACACTTCTCTTCTTCAACACTTACCTACTGAAATCACTCAAGGTGAGTTCATACCCCTACATTTTCATGTTTTCTCAAGTTTTTAGGGGGGGGGGGGGGGGATACAAGTTAAAACACCAAGAACATAACTAAACTTTTCTAACAGCCTTCATCAGAAAAGTTCAACCCCATTCACGGACTGTTTTGGACAACTTAAACATTTTAGTTTTCAAAACTGTTTTAGGTGCATTTAGTTCCCCTTCTTAGCTTTAAAATGACTACTTGCACATCTCCATACGATTTTTTTACAATTTATGGTGATTTTTACAAAACTGCCTATCATTTCAAACATCAATCCGGACCAGTCTGTGATTATGGACTTTTTCACACAAGTAAGAAGTCATTAAAAATTATAATAAAAATTATGAACAAACTAGACTCATTTTCCAAACTCTCAGAAGTTACAGAACTTGATTTGGACATTTTATGATTTTTCTACAATTTTTCCAATAATAGTTACAGAAAATGTTATTAACAGAAAAACACTATAAATTTCATTTCACCTTGTAACATGTTGAGCAAGGTATACATCATTATGTGATTATGTGTTGTTGCAATATATCACAATTTTGTATTCTTATATAGACATACATCAGAAAACAAATGGATTTATACCTCCACAAGTATGGTAAATATATAAATGATATTACAAGGCTATATCCATTAAAATACAAACAATTGGTAAATTATGACAAGTAAGGCTTATGCTCACTACCCACACAAATAATTAATAAACTATAATAGGTATAGTTTAGGGTTATTTTACATAACAAACACATGATTAAAGGTTTTACACATACAAAAGAGTTATTACCACTATGGATAATTATGATAAACTATAATAAGTATAGTTAAGCCATTATACCCCCACAAACGAACACGCTAGTTATAATCGGTATAGTTATGGCATATATATATTACAAACAAAGTGATAAACTATAATAGGTATAGTTTATGTTTCATCTACCCTATGAACTTAATTACAAGAAAGGAATTCACCATCACCACCACTTTTGGTAAACTATAATATGCATAGTTCATGTTCACTAGTCACTATCACTATTTGATGAACTATGATATGTATAAGTTATATTCACCATCACCACCACTTTTGGTAAACTATAATATGCATAGTTCATGTTCACTAGTCACTATCACTATCCGATGAACTATGATATGTATAGTTTATGTTCACAGTCACTATTACTATTTCATACACTACACTAGGGTTTGGTTCCGGTTTTTGGATTTAAGTCCACATTAAATTTTCGCATTGTTAGACTTCAACTATAATCGTTGAGCGTATATGCTTGAGTCATACAAGAATTTAGTCTAGATTGGCTTAGAATTGGTGGTGCCCGCCTCATCTCCTGTTCCTCGTTGGGTTGTAGACCTAGGGCAGACCCACTATATTCAACTTTTTATCTAACTTAAATCTTATATAACTTATATACGTTGGACGATTATAGGGGAAATCTACGGGTCAATCTAGGGTTCATTAACACATCATATAGGAATTTTCTGTTTACACTTAACTAAGAAAATATTGGATTTTCTGGAAATCAAACTCTATCAATTTTACAAGGAAAACGGTTTCTACTTCAAAAAAAACTCTTATGAACTCACCAACTTAATTGTTGACACTATTTCAAAACTACTTGTATTCTCAGGAAATCAGTGAAACAGGAAAAACTTCAGCGCCTTGTGGATGGGACGTTAAACCGTCAACAATTTACTTTTGTCATCATAATGTAATTGATTTGAAACATGTGAACATATACTTTGGTGTAACTTTTTCAATTATATTTATGATGATTGTATTTACTTTGAGCACTATTATACACGTTGTTGTGATACTGTACATGAAGTCCTCCACCCCCGGACGTTTCCGCCATCCTTGGTTTGGGGGTGTGACACCAAATTACCTATCCCCATTATCTTCTTTACTCTTAAGGATTTAACCTAAGAGTCATCTATCCTGCATTCGTTTATTCCGAAGTCCCTTACTTCCAGGGTTATAGGACTGGCACTAAATCCAAATTTGCCAATGCTCGTTCGTAAAACACTAATTCCATAGCTGCTATAGTTTATTCATCGGGTACTAATTCCATAGCTACCGGTGTTTATCTAATAGGTACTAAGTCCATAGCTACCAATTCCTAACAGGTACTAAGTCCATAGCTACCAGTGTTTGTCCAATAGGTACTAAGTCCATAGCTGCCGAGGTTATTTATTAGGCACCAATTCTATAGTTGCCTATGTTTACTCACATCATCTTTTATCTCTCATCATTCATCTACCCATGTCATACCCAACATATTCGTATATATAAAGTACGTATACAGTTTAAATCATTTAAAACATGTATAAAACGTTCAGCTAGCATAGACAACAAGTATTCAGATAATATGCACACATAACACGTAGTTTATATAAAATACTTCATATCTATGTGTAAGATGAAAGTAACTAAGCACTCACCTGAAAGGTTGTGACTCAGCACTCGGACAGCGCTTCGATACTCTCAAAACAATTTCCTTCGACAAAACATAGTATCAATACCACTAGGGCTTAGTCTAATGATAGCCGCGATAAATTAATAGTTTGACTATTATTATTATTATATAAGCGTTAAAATAACACTCAATATAACTCATAATAATAGCCCAAATAATTATTTTAAGGACCTATTAACATTCCTATAATTATTTGAAAGCTATATTAAAAATTGTGTAAGCGTAGCTCACTTACAGCGGATTTTTCCGAAAACCGGAACTTTATTTGGAGCAGCGTGTCGAAACCGAAAGACACTTTTTCTCGGGACTCCGGGAGCCTCGGGGCTTCCTTAGGGTGCTAGATATTTTTCCTAGGGCTTAGGGGCGGTTTGGGAAGCTAGAGAGAGAAAGAATTTAGAGAGAGAGTGGGATTTGGTGTGTTTTGCTCGGCAACCCTTGCAGCCTATTTATAGGCACGAGCCTTCGGAGGTACGTTGGGCGTATAGCAGCATTACGCCGCACGTAGCTTCGGATAAGAGGGGCCAGTTTGCATCCAGCTGTCTCGAACGTGGCTCGCATCAGAACCGGATAAGATCGGAGTACGTGGGGCGTAGCGAAGGGCGACGTGTCCTTCATCCGAAGAGAGGCATGATCAGCAAGCAACGGCTAGGATCTTGCCACGTCATCAATAGAGCAACAGGCTTCGCAAATTTGACTACGAACTTTAAAAATACGTAACTTTCGCATACGAACTCCGGTTTCAACGTTCTTTATATCCACGCGAAGGCGGGAATGTACTCTACAACTTTCGTTTAGACTTCGTCGGCTAATTTTGAGTCGATTTTAAATTTTATATTATTAATAGGTCGAGACAGGATTGGTCCGTTAAATTCTCGTAACATCTTCATCCGACGTCCATTTTCGCCCATCTTTTTCTCGTTACGCTACTATTATCGAGATCTTCGATTCTCGTTTAGGTCGTGTCGGCTAAAAATCACTCGATCTAGTATTCGAATTTCGGGTTGTACACCGCTAATCCGAAATTTCGAAAAAATCATAACTTCTTCATACGAAGTCAGATTTGGGCATTCTTTTTATCGATGTTCTTAGTTTAACATACTCTACGAATTTCGTTTAGATTGCTAAGGCTAAATCTCGCTCTATCGTAAATTCACTATTTACGCTTCCCGGTGCCGTGCCGGTTCCTTCGCGAAACTTCGACGGGTCATAACTTCTTTGTTATAACTCGGATTTCGGCGTTCTTTATATGTACGAAAACCTTGTGACATATAATAAAACTTAGTTCGAATTATTTATTCTAAATAATCTTTTGTCGAAAAGTCGTTTTCGACACTTTTTGCCTCTAACTTGACTAGCCCGGATCTGTGGGCGTTACAATTTGTGAGTGTTATGACCATACTAATTGATACAATGTGAAATGGACACCTGTACCATTTATGACTTTGTCACCCGCAGACCTTCCGGTCCAACTGTAGCTAACTGTAAGGGTGTGGGACTTTTGGTCCCATATAGATCTATACACAAACTAACGCTCTCCCTCTAGGAGACTTTGCTTCATAAGGGTATACTCCCACTGTTACTTATATGAGTAGTCGAAGACGTGTCTCACAAGCTAGATTAATGACTTTACAAGTAATAATGCAAAAATCCTTTTTGATTATTTTCCATGTTTAACAAGTTTTAAGTTTTAAATACATTAGTAAAGGTAAGAAAGATATAAATAAGCAATTTATATTCTAAAACGCAAGATTTCTTGTGTTATACTTGTATCCCCCCCTAAAACATTAAAAATTTGGAAAAAGATATGGGGGTATGAACTCACCTTATGTGAGTGAGTCGATTGAAGACTAGAATAAGGATGTTATACTCACGAACGAAGTCCCGGGGCACAAATGAGTCCTAAATAGCATGTAATGACACATATAAACATGAAATTAGTGAATCTAAACACAAAGGTATGAAATTAGTGAATCTAACTACAAAGGCGATTTGGAAACAACCTAGGATGCAAGAATAACTCACCAAAGGAGTGTTAGAAGCATGATAGGAGGCTCAAAGGGAGCTCATGGCCAAGCTTAATGGTTCACGACCCCATGAAGGGTTCACGGTCCAAGAACACATGAAGTGTTCACGACCCAAGTATGGATCACAACCCAAGTTCAGGCAAGAACACTTGAAGATCTTGTTGTTTGGCAAGTGTTTGAAGATCCTATTAAGTTTTCTAAGGAGTAGCAAAGGAAAAAGGGTGTTTAAGAGTGAAAGGTGTTCTTGATATATGTCACTTGAGAGAGAATGGGATGTTTGCGGCCAAGAGAAGAAGAAGTGAAGGAAAAATGACAAAACTTATATATATATATATATATATATATATATATATATATATATATATATATATATATAGGGTCAAGTTCACAGTTTGAGGGTTCACGACCAAAAGTTCACAACCCAAAGTTCACGGCCGCAAACTAAAGTGAGTTCATGGCTCAGAACTGATCACGGCTGCGAGGGTTTGTGTTCCATGCGAAGGCTCTCGGTTTCTTAAGGCTTTTTTCTCCAAACTAGAACACACTAGATACAAGGCTTATATACTTATAAACCAATAATCTAGCTACTTCATGATAATAGAAGGAATAAGTTTGACCAAAGTTAACTTTTATCAGAATAAAATTTTTGGGTTGTCACATCATCCCCTCGTTAGAGAGAATTTCCTCCCGAAATTAGCTTTCTTAGCAGGACTTCAGGGGTTGTGCTCCTTTGAATGGAAAAATACCCACTCGTAGACCTGGGCAACTTTTCCCTGAAGTTCATGATAGGATTTACACCTGGTCCATCTGTCATTACGTCATGCACACAAGTCGTATTTAAATAAGATTAGTAAGACGGTTGGATGTGCGAATCTGCCCCAGGTCCACAACCAAACAAGGAACAAGAGATACTATGGAAGCACACATTCTTAGTCCATAGAATCTTAATTATATACTACTCTAGTGTATACACTTAGTAATGGTAGGTTAACCATATTCATCCTTAGCCTCTGTACTTGAACTTGATTTGTTGGACGAGTGGTAGTTCTGGAAGGTTTGCTGGGTATACGTCAGCAAGGTTTCGGAGGTCATATTACTCTTCTTAAGAGTACTTCGGGGTTTAGAAGAGAAGAGACAATTTTGATGTCTGAGTTGGGTTGTCGTTACGAGTGACGAAGGTTTCGTTAATCGGTCGGTTAAGGCGATGGATTTTCATAAAACATGAACTTGGTATGGTGAGTACACTGCCAATCCACGTCGAATGATGATGACGGACTCTTTATAGAAATAAGTGTTAAGTCAATTTGAAAGAAACTTCCATTATAACGATGGTGTATCCTGAGTGTGCTCGACAGTGCATTCTGTGTAGGATTTCTAGTGCTTTCTCGATATTACAGCTGCCAAAAATCGTACCACAATAAGCGAGTACTAACAATGAAAGTGCTTTGATAACTGATGACGATACTTTATATTATGATCCTTCTCGGAACACCTATGATTGCTTGGCACATACAAGTTGTGTGTAACTAAGATGAATAAGACGGTCGACTGAGTAACTTTGCCCTAAATCCACAACCAGACAAGGAACATGAAATGAGGCAGAATCACTCACTCTAAGCCTGCAAAAACTTAGTTATGCATAACCCTGATGTACATACTAAGCCATCATATCTCACCTGAACGAATCTTTAATTCTCTTATGAATGTTGTGACTTGTTCGAGTAAATAATTTATAATTTCTTTTTAATTTCCCCTATTTTTAACAAAATTTTAATTTTTAAAGTAAATTTACTTAGAAGATGTACTGTTGTTCACAGGTGGTTCTAGCCCAGTCTCTCCTGCGGTGATCATCAGTACTCGCCCTTCACCGCCCGAGTTCTTCGTTAATGGGTAGTCCCTCTTGTAGTGCCCTATCTCACCACACCCATAGCAGGCCTGGTTCACTTCTACTCAGGGAACTTGGGAGATTAGTTGTGCCGACGCCCTGCAGAAACGGGCAGTGTGCCCCTTCCTGCGGCAATTCATGCACTGCATTTCCCGGCAAGCTTCGGTGTGATGGTAGTTACACTTACTACACCTCGGGAGGGTTCCAACATATCGATTAACAAGCACTGGAGTGGCAGGTGTTGTGGCATCGTGTACAGTAACTACTTGTTGCTCCTACGGGGGTTCCTGTGTTGTTCATTCTTTCCTCTTGTTCCACGAATTTTGTTTATAGTTCTCTCCCTTTGTTGGCTTGGGAACTAGAGCTACCATGCCATGGTGGACCCCATGGTCAATCAGTCGATGGGCCAAGCGTTTGGCGATATCGAAGGTAGCTGGTTTAGAAGCCAACACATTCCCTTGAATTTGGGTAGATAAGCCCCAGATGTACTTTTATATCTTTTTACTCTTTGGGGTAACCATCCCGAGGCACAGTGCTGCCAGGTCGCTAAACCTGTCAGTGTGGGCTACTATGTCTGAGTCGGCCATGGTATGATCCCATAACTCTTGCTCCAGTTTTTGAACTTCGCCTCTTGGGCAGTATTCATCCAACATCATCTCTTTCAGGCTCTCCCAACCTATTGAGTTAGCCACTGATAGGGTCTGTGACTTAACATGGCCATTCCACCATGTTAGGGCTCTGTCGGAGAAGGTGTAGGCAGCAAACTTCACTTTGCTCCCCTCTGGGCACAGACAAATTTCGAAAACTGATTATGTTTTCTCGAACCATCGCATTAAAGCAATGACTCCCCCATTTCTATTAAAGGATTTGGGTTTGCATTTCATGAAGTCCTTGTACGAAAACTCCAATGAGTGTCCGTGGGTAACTCCGGGGTTAGATAGGTGGGTACCGCTACCAGTTCCACTGGTACCACTTGTGCGGATTTGATTTATAGCATTTGTTATTGCGGCTGTTATCGCTTCTTGGAAATTAGTAGGATTGAGTTGTGGTGGTGGATTCTCTGTTGTGGTGTTGAATACGTGCCTTATAAGTCTACTGTGAGGCATGTTTTGCTCTCATGAATACAATATGAAACGGTAATAAGTCTATAGCAGTGGTTATAAGTCGAATGCTGATTAAACTAAGCTATCCTACTTTTGAGTGTATCTTGTTCCAACTATCGCACGGTTCTGAAACAGTTCATGATGGATGTCTATATAAAATAAACTTTATGAGTTTGTAATGACTACTCTCGAATGAAACTCTGTGAATTGAATATTTGTTACCAGCTATTACGAAAATGAAATAATCCTAACACATAGAGTGTGTAGTGTATTCACTAACTCACTAGATTATTTTTAGTATGTTAGTTATTTGTGTGACGTATAAGACGTTTGGTTTCTTCGGCTGTTCCCTCTTTGGAAAACTCCCTATGAATCTCTTTTTGTTCCTCCTTGACTCCTCTGCTGACTGCTATGATGGAGTGGTTACATCTACCTAGGTTTGTCGTGCGAGAATGGAAGTGTCTAAAGAATCTATGAGATTAAGTGAAGCATTATGGGGTGATCCTTACCGGGTCCTCCTATAATTTTGCAGTGTATACAAGTTGTATATAATTTAAGATTAAATAGACCTTCGAATAAGTGATCCTACTCTAAAACCACAACCAAACAAGGAATAGGAAGTAGAGCATAGATTAAAAATTCTAAGTATATAAAATCTTAATTATATGAAACCTTGGGAGTATACAGTCCAAAATTATAGACCTACGAGTAAGGGTCTTTTAAATTTTCACATAAGTTATTTATAGTGCCTAAAATACTCCTATAGTATTTTTATGGTACGAACTTGGTAAGTTTTAAAGTTATTGTTATCTTATAGTATCATAAAATACACCTATAGTATTTTAACTTTATGTTCTCCTCTAGAAATCTTCTGCCTAAAGAGTTTGGTAAGTTTTAAGTTTGTTGCAACATCACATCACTCCTAAACACATGTTGGTCATATCACAAATAAATATAGCTGGTCAGGCTATATTGATCACATATATGATTATATAACTGTCCAGGTTTGGTCGCAGTGTCCAACCTTTAAATGCTTCTATTTTGTTCTTCTTGCGATAGTTGTTCTAGTGTGTATATATGTATGCAGGTATGTATACTTTTATAAAAATATTGATATATTTTAAAATATACTCTTATTCAGAGCACTTCGACCCTATTGTATTTATACTCAGTTCACTATAAACAATGCACTGATAACAATTTGTAACGCCCCCAACCTGAAACGGCAGAAACGTTCGGGGGCGGAGGACGTCATGCTCAGTATCACAACACATGCATCATACTAACACAAGCAACAACATCTATTGCATTAATATGAAAAATTTACATTGTATTCGAATCACATATGATTAACTCCAAAAGTAAATAACAAAACAAGGTCATGAAGCTACTATGCTCCATCTTCTAAATCCCGGTGCACGTACCTGTCTACTAGTTTCCTGAAAATACAAGTTATTTTGAAAGGGTAGATCAACATTTAAGCTGGTGATTTCAAAAATACTTTTGTTATAAAAAGTACAGTCGGAGTTCTTTAGAAAAGTTCGCATGTTCCTCCAGAAAATCCTATATTTTCTGATGTGATGAATGATAAGTAAAAATGACTCTTACAATTCCTTCTATGAGTACTTAATGAATACAAGTTATATACAATCCAGATCAAACAAACAATGAATTGTGTGGAACTGCCCTAAGCCCACAACCAAAAAAGGAACAAGAAATGAGGCAGAAGTCACACATTCCATTGTTTGTTAAATCCTCATTGTATATATAACTCTGATGTAATCACCAGGTGCTTACGGATTTAACTGTAATAGTACTTTGACATTTGATGAAAATATTCTCTAAGAAAATCATATATTTCCTTCAGTAAAATGGTAACCACAATAGCTCCTTCTATAACACTTAGTTTATACTAGTTATATATAATCTAATATCGAACGGACAGTTAAATGTGAATCTGCACTAAGCCCACAACCAAACAAAGAACAGCAAATGAGGCAGAAGTCACACATTCCACTACCTATCGGATATTAATTATATATAACTCTGATGTATAAACTAAGGATTTATAGAATTTACCATTTAAGGTCCTTTATGGTATACTAGTTTAATAAGAAGTATTAAACCTTTTATGAATAAGTTTCTGGTTTCACTAACTCTATTGTGAAACATTATTTTTGGTAATAAATATTATTGTTTTCAGAAAGTTCTAACGAAAACTGTTTATCTTAAATGAACGATGTTTACCATAGAAAATCCTATATTTTCTATAAAACCAACTAGCAATCTATGTTGTTCCATGATCAAAAAGCACAAGTATAATTGAGATACTTACTTTAATGATATCTCGTTTTGTTGATATGTTAAACTGAATAAAGACTTGTTTACCTTGTAAACCTGATACGACGATACTATCCTCCTATCATCACTTAATACATATGAGTCGTATAAAACCAAGATCGAACAAACAGTTGAATGTGTGAATCTACCCAAAGCCCACAACCAAACAAGGAACCGGAAGTAAGACGGAAATCACGCATTCCACTGTCTACCGAACATCAGTTTTATCTAACCCTATAGTATATACTGAGTAATCACATAGTTAATATCCCTTGAGATTGTTTAAGAATAGTATATTATGACATAAATATATCGTTAGCATCTATTTGTGAGTGTTATGACCATACTAATTGATATGATGTGAAACGGATGCCTGTATCATTTATGTCTTTGTCACCTGCAGACCTGCCGGTCCAACTACAGCTAACAGTAAGGGTGTGGGATTTTTGGTCCCATATAGATCTATACACAAACTCATGCTCTCCCACTAGGAGACTCTGGTTCATAAGGGTAGACTTCCACTGGTACTTATATGAGTACTCGAAGACATGTCTCAGAAGCTAGATTAACGACTTTACAAGTAAGAATGCAAAAATCCTTTTTGATTAATAACAGATAAGTTTACAAAAAGATTTCCTTTGTTTCATATGCTAATTTATAGCTTATAAGATTATTTTCCATGTTTTAACAAGTTTCAAGTTTTAAATACAATTGTAAAGGTAAGAAAGATATAAATAAGCAATTTATATTCTAAAACGCAAGATTTCTCGTGTTAAATTTTTATCCCCCCTTAAAACATGAAAAAGTTGGAAAAAAGATATGGGGGTATGAGCTCACCTTATGTGAGTGATTCGATTGAAGACTAGAATAAGGATGTTATACTCACGAACGAAGTGTCGGGGCACAAATGAGTCCTAAATAGCATGTAATGATAAATATAGACATGAAATTAGTGAATCTAACTACAAAGGCGGTTTGGAAACAACCTCGGTTGCAAGAATAACTCAACAAAGGAGTGTTGGAAGGCAGATAGAAGGCTGGAAGGGAGTTCACGGCCGAGCTTGATGGTTCACGGCCCCCATGAAGGGTTCACGGTCCAAGAACACATGAAGTGTTCACGGCCCAAGGATGGATCACGGCTCAACTTCAGGGAAGAACACTTGAATATCTTGTTGTTTGGCAAGTTTTTAAAGATCCTATTAAGCTTTCTAAGGAGTAGCAAAGGAAAAGGGGTGTTTAAAAGTGAAAGAAGGTGTTCTTGATATATGATACTTGAGAGAGCATGGGATGTTTGCGGCCAAGAGAAGAAGAGGTGAAGGAAAAATGAACAAAACTTATATATATATATATATATATATATATATATATATATATATGTATATATATATATATGTATATATATATATATATATATATATATATATATATATATAGGGTCTAGTTCACGGTCCGAGGGTTCACGACCAGAAGTTCATGGCTGCAAACCAAAGTGAGTTCACGGCTCAGAAGTGATCACGAATGCGAGGGTTTGTGTTCCATGCGAAGGCTCTCGGTTTCTTAAGGCTTTTCTCTCCAATCTAGAGGACATTAGATACAAGGCTTATATACTTATAAACCAATAATCTAGCTATTTTAAGATAATAGAAGGAATCCGTTTGACCAAACTTGACTTTTATAAGAATTAAAATTTGGGTTGTCACACCACTCGAGGTCTCGTGTGCGTGCGGTAGTGACTTCCAGAGCTGCCCTCATCTCCCTGACCCGGTGGGATATCGTCTACGCTTAGTCCCCGATGTCGGTAATCCTCCTGACCATAACAGGAAGTGCATGGTCTGCTGGCCCTCCATGGTGATGGTCGTATAACCCTAGCTCTATCCCGAATGGTGGACGCTGTCCCTGGTGTTTGCTCCGTCACTCTAGGTCATAGGCCCACGAGGGCGTAAGGAAATTGGGGCCTAAATGATGCACCGGTACCCTCGCCATGTAGAGAGGGTCGATGACTTCGGTCTCGACGTCTAAATCATCGTCCTCTTCTTCCTTGTTGTCAATCTCCTCATCTACCTCCTCCTCTTTAATCCCTTCCTCCTCGATCTCAACCGGACCCTCCTCGATCTCCTCTGGATCCTCCTTGGGAACCTCCTCAATCCACCCTCCATTTCGCTAATTGGGGAAGTATGGGTCCCTCGGGTGATGGAAGCCCACCATAGTGTCTTCACGAGAATATAGGTAGAATGTTAAAATACCCCGATAGTATTTTATGTCTATTAGTTTTTTTCTCAGACCCTCTTTTTGATTTACATCTGATAAGTTTTAGAATTATTATCCACCTTGACCACTCCTAGACACATGTTGGTTGTATCTTGAATAAATATAGTTAATTAGGCTATATTTGCCCTAGATATGATTACATAACTGTCTAAGTTTAGTCACGATGTACAACACTTCTTATTGTTTTCTAATATGCATGTATGTATGTACACTTTGATAATATATATATATATATATATATATATATATATAAAGTATACTGTTAGTCAGAGTGTTTTAGTCTCATTGTATTTATAGTTATATATCTTGTATCGTTAGATATACTAGTTCACTATAAACAATGCTATGATACCAATCTGTCACACCCCGAACCAGAACAGCGAAAACATCCGACAGAGGATGACGTCACTGTATAGTATCATAACAATTGAATATGAATGAAACATAGCAACCAAACATCATACATTAAAAGATACCAATATACACTGTTTATAGATTGTTTTTGTTCACAAGTTTACACAAAAGTGACCATAGCCCAAATACCTACTCATTGAGTCCCTGAGAATACAAGTCGTTTTGAAAAGTGTTAACTAAAAGTTGGTGAGTTCATAAGCATATTTGTATAAAAAGCTTTGTAACATCTTTGACTGTAATGATTTGTAAAACTCCAGAAAGTCCGATATTTTCTGTGAAAAATGGTCCGTAAGCCTCGCTCTAAAACTGTGAATAATTGCATGCATGTCCTTTGTTTTCTTTTGATAGTAATTGAAAAGAGTGTGTGCTCCTAGATTATCCCATATTTGATGTTTTGTGAAAAGTTGTAGTCTTAAAACCCTACGATTGGGGTGGTGGTATTAATGTACAGAAAGTGAGGCATAGTTTTATATTTTATAAAACCAGTGAAGTGTTTAATTTCGTAAATCCAAATTAGCATTGTTAATCCCTATGTGATTCGTGACAACCATGCTTAATATGACTGATATGCCTTTCATGACGTTCTTCAAGCGTCGGTTTTGTTAAGATATTTTTCATCCCAGACTGGCCCCGTCTAGCTGTAGAGAACAACTCAGGTGTGGGGGTGTCAACCCCGTATAGATCTATACACAGTTACCTTACTCTCCCTCCAGGGGAATCTGGTTATAACAACAAGACTTACGGTGTACGCTTGGTAGGTACGACGAAGGAAACTCTCACAAGTGCCTTAACATATTTACGCGAGCTTTGACTCACATTATAGAATAACGAAAATAACTTTACTAGGGTAAATTCGTGACTGAAGTTTTATGAAACGCGTTTTACAACTTTATAAGACACAACTTATAACTTGTACATTTAAAAGCTTTATGACGGACAGCTTATGACACACAAAATTTTCTGTCATGATAATTCTGTTTTGTATATCGTTTTAGTTAAATTATTTATAACACTTTTTATAAATAATTGTTAATGGGCTTATCTATTTGTAATATATGTTGTGTAAATAGCATAATCCTCTACGTTTTCAAACTATTAAAATGGTGACAATATATTACGACTATTTTACTAGTAAAAATTATTTTTAGTAAAATAATCAAGTTTTGTAGTTTGTTTAACATACCAAAATTTAGTTTAGGAGTTTTGTAACACAAAATATACTATTTTGGTGTGACTCTACCATGTCACGATTTTTACAAAAATATAAATAGAAATCTTGAAATTTATTATATTCCATTATTTTTATAAATATAAGTGTTAAAATTGCATATGTCCAAAAGTTAACCATTTTTTAGTGTAAAACCCATATTTTCACCATTTTGTGTGAACAAACATATCCACAAAACTTTTATAGCACAAAAATGCTATTAACATATACTTTATGATTTTTAACATATATTAAGACCCTTTTTAGTTGAGATCTTGTTTCATCTTCAACCCATAACTATGGCCCATGAAATTATCAAAAGGATAAACTTAATCTAGCAACATGGACCTTGTAAATCTCAAGTTTATGGGGTGTTAGCATGAGGTATTCAACGTTTCAACACAAGTAGTTACATAAACACCAAACTGCATGCAAATATCCAAATATTTGAACTAAACGTGACTTGTATCCCCCCCCCCAAAGGATGAAAAACACGAAAATAGTGCGGTATGAAGCTCACATTGGTTGATTTTCGAGATTTAGAAGAAGAAGGAGAATATTTTCTAGCCTAGACTTGTGTCTTAGAGAGATTCTCGAAAATAGTGGTGTTTTAAGAGACTACACACAAAATTGGTGTGTAAACATTAAGTTCTTGACTTAGATATGTATAGAAATCAGTTAAGTTTACAAGAAACTTACCTAGTTTTTGAGTGTTGCTTGAAGAAACCCTTACCAAACACACATATACACACACAAATTTTGAGAGAATGTGGAGGAGTCTTGAGAGTGAAATGAGGAAATTGAAATTGTTTTGTGTCTGTGAGGGGGTGGTGGTTTGCGGCCGAGAAATAAGAGGGAGAGAAGGGAAGAGAGAGTTGACTTGTAGAAAGTTGATGGGATGCTTGCCTTGATACATGGAGGATTATAGCTTTTAAGTTCTTGACTTGGATATGTATAGAAATCACTAGTAGGCGGTGTGCTACCAAAGGGAAAGAAATTTAGAAATAGAGAAGTTCAATCCATGAAGGAAAGCTAATTTTGAATTTGGTTTTGCTTGTACCTTGTCTTATGAGTGCAGGTTTGAAATGATAGATTCACATGGATGGGAACGTATGCACCTTAAAATCTAGGTGGCAAAGGTTTTGCTCTAACTCATGAGAATAATTGTGAGGAAATACTTTTGCTGATAGATTATAAAATCTGATAAAGATCAATATGGATATTGGTTGTGATAATTTCATTCTCAAATTCGAAATATGCTTACAACATCCCTCTTCATATTTCAAATTGTGAGGAATGAAAAGGAATTGTTTGAACTTTGATGAAACATATCTACAATTTTTGAAAGGGTTTAAACACACACATATGCTATCTAATTAAGGTGTATAAGCATAAGAAGTCTAGTTTGAGACTTATCGAAACATCGAATAACAAAAATTTGTACTTTAGTAAGAAAGTCAAGAGTAATGATTTCTAGAAGTCCAATTGATTTCTTGGTACATGTCCAGTTGATTTATTGTATGTTGGCAATACTAGTATTGTATGTTGGCAATACTATTCCAACTCCAGATCAGTGATAGGATATCATGTCTCGTGCGGCTTCAGCTGCCGCGAAGTACAATCTATCACCCGTCCTCTTTGCAAGAGGACTGCCCCCAGAACAGTGATGGAAGCATCACAGAATACCATGAAATCCTCAATTCCATCTGGTACGGTCAAAACCGGGGCCTCACATAGCCTCTTCCAAATGGTCCCAAATGCCGACTGCAGCTTAGGGCCCCATCACAAATTCACACCCTTCCTCGTTAGACAAGTGATGGGTACCACAATCTTGGAGAAATCCTGAATGAATCTCGGATAGTACTATGCCAAACGCAAGGAACTTCTGATATTCGAGGGAGATTACGGAACCTCCCATTGCATCATGGCCTCGAACTTGGCTGGATCAACCAAAATCCCTTCCTGATTAACGAGGTGCCCAGGGAACTGACCTCTCGTAACCAGAACTCGCAATTCAAGAACTTGGCATAGAGACGTTCTCATCTGAAAACCCCCAGAAGCTCACGAAGATGCTCTTTGGTCTTGGAATACATCAAGATATCATTGATAAACTTGATAACAGAACAATCGAGCATCAGCCTGGATATTCGATTCATCAAATCCATAAATACCACAGGTGCATTGGTGAGCCCAAATGTCATCACCACGAACTCATAATGCCCATAACTAGTCTGGAACATGGTCTTGTCACGGTCGTCCTCCCCCACTCTAACCTGATGAAAGCCAAACCTCAGATCTATCATGGAGAACCAAGATGCACTCTGCAACTGATCGAAGAGGTCATCAATCTGCGGGAGGGGATATCGGTTCTTCACCGTTAGCTTTTTCAACTCTCGGTAATCAATGCACATCCGGTGTGAACCATCCTTCTTCTTGACAAACAGTATCGGTGCTCCCCATAGAGAACTGTACGGTCTGATGAACTGCTTGCCTAGTTGTTCCGGCAGCTATGATGACAACTCCTACATCTCAGGTCGTGCCAAGCGGTACGATGCCTTGGCAATAGGGGCCATACCTGACATGTGGTCAATCCTAAACTCGACCTGCCTTTCGGGAGGCACTCTGGGTAAATCCTCCAGAAGCACATCTGCAAATTCCGTAACAACCGGGACCTATGAAACTAAAATCTAATCGCTAACACACGTATCCAACACATTAGCCAAGTAGCCCGCACACCGATATTGAATATACTGATGAGCCCTAGCCACCGAATAAAACCCTGAACCCATCTTGGTGCGCTTTCTATAGATAACTTGTTCTCCCCCACTTGGGGTTCGAATTACCATGTGTTGTCCCTCATAATCAATCATGAAACCAAACCAGCTCAGCCAATCCATACCCACAATCATGTAAACATCCCCCATGGGAATAGGGATCAAATCGATCGGGTAACGCTTCCCGAAGATCTACAATACACAATTATGATACACTGATGACACAGAAACCCTGTGTTCGTTGGTGATAGAAGCCCGCAATGGACACTCCAACTCCCTACTAGGAATATCAAACTCTCTACTAAATGAACGAGATAGAAAGGACCGACTTTCACCTGCATCAAAAAACACAAGAGAATGAAAAGAGTTCACTAGTAACGTACCTAACAGAGGCACATATATAGGAATAACACAAAACATAATCAACAAGATAGCGGATAGAAACATACCAGTCACAACATCTGTAGCTGCTCTGGCCTCTTCAGCAATGAGCTAAAAAGCATGACCTCAAGCCCTCGGGGGTCCGCCTTCCCGTGACGCCCATCTGTGATCTTCAAAGTAGCTGGCTCCAGGGCCTATGTCTGCTTAGCGGCGAGTAATAGACCATTGACCTTCACATGTCCAACTTGATCACAATGATAGCAAATCCTAGTACTTAGAGCAGGGGACAATTGGCGGCAATCCCTCATATAGTGACCCTCTTTGCCACAACCGAAGCAAACTCAGGGCAGAACATGGCCATCTCAAGTAATGGGTCATCTGAGCCTGCTCCGAAGCAAACTTAGGGCAGAACATGGCCATCTCAGTAAATATCCTGGTGATCTCCATCACCGATTCCATCCCCTGGCTTAGGTCCGAAAACTCCTGGGCCAACCTTTTGCAGTCCACTCGTGACACATATCTAGTACGAAACATCTCCGAGAACAACTCCCAAGATACAACAGCTCTCTACTAAGCAGAATACGACCCCGTAACAAGTCTCCACCAATCCTTCGCTCCGGACCTTCTGGTTTAGAGCGCTCAACATCAGATAGCCACCTCATGGCTATGATCATGTCCTGAAATCCATAAAAAATCAGGGGCTTCATATTTTTGAAGTCCCGATACTGAAAAACTCGCCCAACATCAATCCATGCAGCAGCAACCTCAGACAAATCAATATCTTTCGTCAAAGAACTCCATCATCATAGTCTTGATAAACCTAAATTCTCTTATATCTGTCCCCATAAAATAGCCACAACCTCCTCATGGAGGATCTCCCTGATCTTGTCCTCAGACATAGCTGGCTCACCCTGACTGCGAGATCCCGATCCTGATCCATATCCAACCTAAATCGTCTCGTCTTAACAATACTGAAAATATACCAGGGAGATATCAGATAACAAGAATATCATAACAGGGAACCAACTCCTAATAAAGCCCTAGGGGTTGTGACTTCTTTGCTAAACATATGGGTCCTATGCTTTCAGTAGTACGGGCCTATACTACCTTCCACACCTACCCGTATTTATCTCATGGATCATCACAACAACCCTAAAAATACATATTAGCATGCACACACACAAAATCCTCTCACCCTAGAGGAAGGCTACATATCTCGAGACTGAGCGACTGACCCCACACAACCCCTCCTACAATTAACTGCCACACGACCCTCCATTGGTGCCAAATAACTATCTCTTAAATTCTATCACATGCCACACAGTTTAAACAATGTTAAAATAAAAGATTCAATCCCATAATGGTTGGACTCAAACAAGAGTTGCGTAGCAGGACCAAATCCCTTATCCTAAGATCATTTACCCATGCAGCATTTGACTTAGCGTATTCACTCAATCGCCAGTTCACACACGAAATAGTCATACAACAATCAATAAAGGATTCTATAAGACATAAGGCATCATATATTAGGCAATTCTATCATACAGTTCCTAAAGATCCCCAGACTAATACTAGCATACTATTCTAACATATCAAAGCATAATCTCAAATAACTGTGTGGTAATTTGGGGTCTACTTTCTGGCTCCGTCTGATCGTACACATCGCATCCTCCTTGATTATTTTTGAAAAGTATTTGAAATTTTTTTTGAAAAACTTTTTCCTTAGTTTGAGACTATATTCACACGAGAGTTACTTGAATTCACTCAAACCAAGGCTCTGATACCAACTTGTAACATCCATAAAATTCATGAAAAATTTTAACTTTTTAAACCATCCACAAATCATCATTGTTTACAAATAGTTTTCAAACATGTTTAATATTAGAGATTTCCCAAAATCATAAAACAAAACACGAGAAGGTGCATGATCACGCCTTTGCCTTCCTGCGATCATCTGAGGTACCTGAAACATAACACAAAACTGTAAGCCCAAAGCTTAGGGAGTTCCCCCAAAATACCAACTCATCACATAATCATAATAATACCAATAAATAGCATGCATATAGAGCCTTCAGTCTGACTGGAACGCACCACCGGCCTATAGTCTACCTTGTATGCTCACAAAACCTACAACATGACTGGTACGCCACAGTGGGCCTTCAGCCTATCTGGACCGTTCTACAGGCCTTCGGCCTGATTTGTATGCCACACTGTCCTTCAGTCTATCTGAGATGCCATGGGTCTATTGGCCTTCAGAACAAAGTAGGACCGCCTCAACCCCACCACACATACACCATGTCGACACACTTATATATAACAGAAAAACATACAAATAACGAGTCAATAACAAGCAGAAAGATCTTAAATATCACTAAGCATAGAATCATCATGTCTACCAGGATACAGATCTAATAGATCACTATAGTATGCAATCGTATGATAAAACAGGATAATAATCCAAAGGGTCGGCCATGGTGCCTTTAACCCGTAAGTATAGTGAGGAAAAATCACCTCGCAAACTGAACTGAATTGATAAGGACTGACTTCGAATCTCAGCTCTCAAACCGATTCCTATTTTTATAAAATGACCAAATCCATCAAAACAAAAAATACCCAAAATACCCCAAAGATCTAACTTGGTAAAAGTTGGTCACAGTCAACTGGTCAGACCCCCACTAAGTCAAATGAGTCGACCCAGTCGAGTCAACACAAACGATTCACCCCACCGAGCTGACCCAATGCGAGTATGTGGGGCATACTCCAGAGGTACACTTAGCGTACTCCAAGCCTTGCATTGACCACCATCGGGCTGGTCGACCAAGTACGTGGGGCGTAGTTGCTCTTACACGGGGCATTCCCTCACACCACCCAAATCCCCATTAAGTGCTTAATCCAACAAGTCCAGACGTCTAATTTTAGATCCAAGCCTAAAAAGGTGTTCTAAACCATAAATTGTCCAAATTTTATGGTTTTGCGTGTCTTATTAAGGCCCAACACCAATATCCTAGTTTGTCTTAACTATTTAAGACCTCTATAATTTTCATGCATGCACCAAATGAGCTAAGATATCATTTTTATGACTTAATGCACCTCATTTCTTTAGAAAGGACATATCATTTGGTATTAGAGTAGTTCTTACTCATTAAGGCCAAGAAAAGGGACTAAAAACACATATATTCCTCATGACATGATCTTAACGAAATACAAGTCAAGATCAAACATTTATACCTTCTGGAGCTTCCCAAGAAGGTAAGAATCCTAGATCCACGTTTCACCCACACCAAGCCTTCTCCAAGAATCTTCTTCTTCCTTCAATACACCAAGAACACATCAAAAACACACACTTGAGCTCCAAAACACACACTTAAAGGTTAGGGTTTTCAAAAACGTCTCAAAGGAGGTGGAGGCTAAAAACGTGGGGAGAAATGAGCCATAATGGTGTTTAAATACCCATCAAACCCTAAAAATTAGGTTTTCCTCCTGACATTAGTACGCCCCGCGTAATAAATGTACGCCCAACATACTAGGGCACACCCTAGTATGCTCAACTTACATACATGTATGCTTGGCATATGTTAGGCATGTCAAGCCCAAAAAATGATAATGGTACAACAGACTCCAAATACACTGCTTTAATGCACTAAGAAGTAGGACAAGGCAAGCAGGGTCGAACCACAAAGACACGCGATAAAATTCTATACCTCTTTGCGCAAGGTACTTTGGTCACAAAGGGGGTTTTGTTTGCCAAAGTAAAATAATAAAATAACAATCTTTTTTAAAAGCATGCACACAATAAAATAAACTTGTAAACAATTTGATTGAATGGTTCTAGTTCTAGTTCTCAATGTTGTTGTTCAACTTGATTATGACTTGATGTAATTCATGATTGCTATTCTAAGTTGGTACTGAAAGATATAAATACGCTCTAATACCTCTCATTTGTCAAATTATCTAACCAAAACATGCTCTTTGACTAGAGTTAGCTTCACTAATTCCACCTAAACACGCTCTTAGATTGTATTTAAAAACTGTATTAAGTTTTGTACAAGCTACCCAACAATGTTTACAATAAGAAAACTTACTGTTTGTTACCAATCATTAACTTTATAGAATGATTAGGTGCCCTAAAATTTAATTAACTACACAAAAATTCAATTCATGAAAGTGGCCAATTAAACACACATCAAATTCAAGGATTCTAGTTTAAGCAAAAACATAATCACTAGAATAGAATCACAAATCAAACATCAAATCATATGCTTCAAGTCAAGCAATCAACATATTTTGAACAAATCAATCAAGAATAAATATGGAATTGAAATGTTTAATGCTTACTAAAATGAAATCAAAAGTGTTTGCAATGATTTGGTCTTCCCAAAAGCTCCAAGAATTCTCCCAAAATCGCCCCAAAATTCTTCCAGAAACCGTCCCCCTTGAAATGGCAACGTCTTCACTTGTTTTATTAATGCTCAAGTGCTTGCCATAACGCCATGCGATTTTAGCATGGCCATGCCTTTTTCCCATGTGTTTTTGGCAAGGCCATTTGTGTTGACCATGTGATTTTGGCATGGCCCATGCTTTTTGGTAAAAGTCCAATAAGTCTTCATTGTTGCCTCCATTTTCAATCTAGCTTCACCATAAGTCATGTTGGTCAAATATAAGATGATAAAGGACAAACACGACCTGTATCGGTGTGACATGAACCGTGTTTCGAACGTAGTCCTTTGCTATGATAATAATGCACAATGAATCAGATTTCGTCTTCTTGTTCTCTTACATGGCATGACCGATACATCTTCTTTTCATGCTCCAAAGCTCCATGCTCCAAGCATGCAAGCTCCATGCTCCACGCTCCATAATGCTTGCAAAATAAATCAAAAATAGTTAAGCACTATGCATTCTTAATTAAATATGCTATTGCCCAAATAATTAACTAAATGCAAGACTTATGAAGTAGAATGCTATGAAAGGACGAAAATAAACATGCAAAATAGGTACATAAAATGCACCTATCAAACCTCCCCAAGCTTAGACCTTTCTTGTCCTCAAGAAAGAACCAAATTAAGAATCACCCTAGAGAAGACGATAGGCGACTAAAAAGAAACTAAGATCAAAAGAACGGAAAGAACGAAGAGGACTTAAAGTGAACTAAGAGTGAATGCATGCAATAAAAGAAAAACAAATGAAAATAACATATGTATAAAAGAAAAGTGCTTAAGAAAAATGAACCCAAGAAAAAAAATTTAATATTATTATTATTATTATTATTATTTTTATGATCAGACTTTACATCGATGGGGCTCCAATCACTAATACCTAGGCGACCACCTGCTACCTTTCATGTATCACAGACTCCTAAAGTGAGGAAGACCATGAAACGGTGTAACCCAATAGTCCAACCATAGTTTTTTTTAAACCTTATACCTTAATTACCTTTGTGAGCGAAAATAACACAGTCTGGGATCTCATGTCCTTAAGACTAGATAGTCAAGAATCAGAATCGATGCATCCTTTAGAACCTGTCACGACAAATCAACTTTCGCTAAACCAGTGAGCCCACTCTAAGGGGCCCAGCTCCTATGCTTTAAGTTTTTCGAGAGCCACAAGTATCATATCATTCGTCGGATTTGATTTTGAGATGGCTTCTGATTTGATTGAACTTATATTTGTATCTTCATTTTGAGCTTGAGTTCTTCAACCAACTTTTTGAATTTCTTAAAATTTCTTCGATTGAGTGCTTGAACTCGGTTTTAGGGTTCATTTCTCAGCCTTCATCTCTCCAAAACTTTGAAATGCTAACCCTAGTTCTTCATGGAGGTTTTGGTGCTTATTTAGTGATTTTTGGCTCTTTGAAGAAGAATAAGACTCCTTTGCTACATCCTTTTTGCAAATAAGCTCCTAGCTCATCATCTTGTAGTGATTTTGGACACTTTTATGTCATAAAGCTTCAACCTTTATCTATAATGCGTCATAAATCTAAGGTTTTTGCTTTCCTTTTGATGGATGGCTTTGGTAGCATGCATGTTTATGTGTCTTTGAGGCATTTGCTTTTGGTATGAGTTTAGATCTGAGATTTAGTTTGGATTTAGACTCCAAGCATGTGTCTTGATCTCGTTTTCCCTCTTATTGACCTAGTTGGTGTTCAATTCATGCATTGGACATGCATGACTGTAAAGCTTTGATTTTTAATGCATGACGATAAAGATTCGATTTTTATGGTCATTAGGGTTAGGGGAGACTCTCTGGAAAGTCTCAAGGAATGGATTAAGGGATTTAGGACTTAATTCTCAAAGTTAGCAAGAGAGGATCTGGCAATGTGAGCAATAGCCTGTCACGTCATGAGATGTGGTGGTCGCGACTATTTTTTCTTTACCAGTCATGACATGACTAATGGTGGTTACGACATGACAATTGGCTGATGTTGACTTTTGACCATGGTTGACTTTTGGTCAAACTAAGGGTTTAAGATTACACACTAAGAGGGTACTCTTTATTGCTATTAGGTGCCATATAGGATTAGTCATTGCTGAGTGAGAACTGTGGAATTTAGCGGCTACTTGCAAGGTGAGTCCTCTCAGTATGCATGCCTGTGTGGTAGTATATGTTGACCAACTGGGTCTTAGCTATTAATTATAGTTGTATGTGAATTGAGTCGCTGATAACTCCTTAACTGTTGTAAGTCTATAGGACTGGTAATAGTCCCTAGGGTTGTTGATAACCCATGATGTATGCTGTTAATCCACTAAGACTATTGATAGTTCCCAGGGTTGCTAAGAACCCATAGCTATTATATTGCATGTTGTATGTGATATTTGGAATTTCTGATAGTTCCAAGGCTGATGTTATATGTTGTATTGTATGAGATATTTAGGTAACTCACTAAGCTTTCTGCTTATAGTTGCGGATTCAATATTTTTCAGGTACCTATTGGATTGTGAAGGCGAGACTGTACACACACATCAATAGCTTTAAGATTCAAGATTCTATGTTGTCTTCATTATAACTATGATTTATGAATAATGGTTTTTGAAAAAATGATTTATTTTGAATCTAACATTATTAAAAATGAAAAATTTGGCCTGGGTTTTTGGGATGTAACAAACACCGACACATTACTGAAACCAGATTAGCCATGCTCTTCAATGGTAATGCTCCTATCTTATTTGGGGTTGACGCTTTAGCATCGACTGTATGCATTATTAATAGGCTGCCTACAACTTTTTTAGAAGAGAAATCTCCGTTTGAGCTTCTGTTCCATAATCATTGAATTTCAATGTCTTTCGTACCTTTGGGTGTCAGGTTTGTCCTTATTTATGGAATTATTCTGATCATAAAATTGCTCCTCGCAGTGTTTCATGTGTTTTTATTGGGTATAACACTCAATACAAGGGGTATCGATGTCTCGATATGACTACATCTCGCATTTATAGCACCATACGTGCAAAGTTTGATGAGAACACATTCCCCTTCACAAGTTAATCCCCACCAGTTGATCTCACTAAACTTTTATGTTCAAACTTTGAAGAAGTCAGTGCGACACTACCAACCCAATAAAAGTCCAATGTACTACTCTCTGCAAATGTTGCCATAACATCACCTCCCATGAGCTCATGTAGGCTATGTTTCAATACTCCTTCCCTTGGCACCACCTCACCAAACCCAATACACCACCACCAACAAAATACAAACCTGCCTTCAAATAGCCATCCAATGAAAACTTATGATAAAACAAGTATTTTAGGCCTCACCGACTTGCCGATTTAGCTGCTCACACCTCCAGTAGATTACATAAAGATCTCATTGCTCACAAAGACCCTAAAGGGTTCAAAACTGTAGCTAAAAAATCCAAGAGGCTTGATTCCATGCACACTGAAATCGAAGCACTGCGCAACAACCAAACTTGGGAATTAGTTCCTAGACCATTGGCATCAAAAGTGTGTAACATCCATAAAATTCTTAAAAATTTTAAAACTTTTTCAAACTTCCAAAAACCACTATTTAATACAAAATGTGTTCAAAATATTTTCATATCAGAGAAACCCATAAATCAAAATCATAAAATGTGAGGAGGTGCACGATCAAGCATTCGTCTTCCCGTGATTATCAGAAGTACCTAAAAAAATCCAAAATTGTTAGCCTGAAGCTTAGTGAGTTTCTCCCAAAATACCAATGCCATACAAGCGATAACAATATCATAACAAAAAGTATGCATATAGAGTCTTCATCATGAGTGGACCACCTCACCAGCCTTCAGCCTTTCTGGCCCACTCTCAGAACCTTTAGTATGTCTGGATCGCCCTACTGGGCCTTCAACCTGTCTGGACCATTCTCTGGGACTTCGACCTGACTGCTGCGCCTCGTTAGACTTTCATTCTATCCGAGCCGCCCTGGGTCTGTTGGCCTAGAGCACAAAGCATGATCGCCTCAACCCACCCGCTAACACACAATCAACACATGGATATCAAATGCTTGCTAGCATGTACAGGCATTCATACAGATTTAACCGATTACTAATCATAGCATCATCCTATATACCCAGATACAGATCTAACAGATCACTAAACATAACATCATCTTATATACCAGGATACAGATCAAACAGATTAAATAATATAGCATCATCTTATATACCAGGATACAGATCTAACAGATAACTAAACATGTCATCATCCTATATACCAAGATACAGATCTAACAGATCACTAACCATGTCATCATACGATAAACCAATATACAATCCAATAAGGGCAGGCCTTGGTGCCTTTGACCCTGTTAGCATAGTAAGGAAAACTTACCTCACGAGTAGTGCTGAACCGATAAAATCGAATCCCAACTCACAACTCCGAACTCAAAGGCCTGTAACCACCATATGACTAATTCCATTAAAATCCCAAATAACCAAAATACCCTTAGATGTCAAACTTGGTCAACCATGGTCAAAGTTAAAGTTAACAGTCAAGGTCAACAATCCATGTTGACCCAGCTCGTCTAGTGCATCTACTGACTTGTCGAGTTCCTTCATATCTCAGAAGATCACGAAAAGCTCAAGACAACTCATTGAGTTACCACATTAACTTGTCGAGTTCTTCAGTGTTCAGAAAACCAGGAAAACCCTAGCCAACCACCGAGTTAACTCATCAAATTGTCGAGTTCACTAAGTATCCAAAAAGCGGGAGAACCCGACCCAACTTGTCGAGTTGTCAGGGAAATTCGTCAAGTTTTCATGTATTAACATATTTAACCCCTTCTAGTCAAATGTAAAGCCCCAAACTATAGATCTGCTCCACTAAGATTGAGATATCATGTAAAGTTGCGAATTTTATGACCATGTATAGCATTAAAGGGCTATAACACTCCATTAAAGCTTTATTAGGGGACTTAGTTCATGAAGGAGATCTAGATCTAGTTGAATCATGGAACTTTAGGCCCAAGGAGGCCACAAAGCTCCCAGATATGAAGCTATAACTTGATGCAATGACCAATCCAAAGAATGGTCCCAAATGGGCCAAAAATGCCCCTAAACTGCCATAGGAGGAGATCTAAGAAGTAAAAGGTCAAGGTATAGACTTTATACCTTCAAATGACTGCAAGAACACTGAAAATCGCAGATCTAAAGCTTCTCTCTTCAACCTTGCACCACCAACTTTAAGCTCCTTAAAGAAAAGCACCAAAGAATACTCTTTAAGCTCACACACACTCAAAATGGGGAAAGAGGCACGATTACGTTTTTCTCTGGACTGAGGGGACGATGAGGGATGTTATTTTACTAAGTCTATTTTACATGCGAAGTGTAGCATGCGAAGTTTCATTGTATAAGACTTAGTATACTTTTTGTAAGTTCCCCATAAATAGGGACTTAGGCTTGAAGTAGAGTAGAGATCGAAATACAAAAACTCTCTTTAGCTTATTCTGTAATCAGTGTTAATAAAACGATATCTGATTAATATTTACTTTGTGTGTTCTTTATCATTCATGATTCAAATATATTGTTTCACATCCTAATTCTCGATAAAAATTCTCATCAATTGGTATCAGAGCGGGATTCAAACTGCTTAGATCTGATTTTCGTATAAGAATCATTTGCTTCTTGAGTTACAAAATTTACTCAAAATTTTCCGCGCAATTTTGGTTTTGAAAGTCACTTTTGATCTTCAGATTTGAATTGATTCTGCATTTGAATTGTTAAGTCGAGGATTCGATTAGCGATTTTTGATCAATTCGTTTGATCGATTTCTGAAATTCATCAAGTTCTCAAGTTTTCAGAAATTTTTTTGTTCATCAATGGCGAACTTCAACATGAACACGATGACTTCTTTCTCTCATTTGCTTGGTTCTTCAACCAAAATTCCGATGTTGATTCCAGAATACTATGATCAGTGGGCTGATAGAATGGAAGACTACTTAAATGGAATTAATGAAGAACTTTGGAATTGTATCGATGGAACAGTTCAAGCTCCTGCAAATGTTCAACAAATTGGTTCATCCACTGGATCTCCTGATGTTGAAGATCAACGAAAACGACTGAAGGATAATGAAAAGAGGTGCATGAGGGAACTAAGAGGTGCTCTTCCTCCTGTGGTTTACAATTACATTCGTAGTTGTAAAACAGCAAAAGACATCTGGAATACTCTAAAAGAGAAGTATCAAGGTAGCGAAAAGACGAAGATCAATTCTGTGAAGCAATGTCTGATTGAACTGAAGGAATTTAGACAAAAGGATGCAGAAACTCTCGAAAGTTACTATGATCGTCTGAATGAGCTTGTGTTTCGCTGCAATAGGTATGGTATCACTAGATCTATCATGGAATTCAACTTAACTTTTATTATGGGACTTCGCAAGGAGTGGCGAAGTGTGAGCATGATGATTAAGAATCAACAAAGTTTTGATACAACCAAATTGAATGATCTCTACAATCAACTGAAAACACATGAATCTGAGGTCTCAGAAATGTATGAAGAATCAAAACTAGTTATTGGTGGTCCTTTGGCTCTAGTTTCAAAGGTATCAGAAAATGATGAAAAAGATGGATCAGATGATGAAGGATTTTTGATGAATTCCGATGATGAAGCTGTAGCATTCTATTCAAACAACAGAGTTAAAAAGTTTTTCAAAAAGCCTTTTAATCCAAAAGGAAAGATGAATGATGCGAAGAATGTTACTAAAAGGACTGGAGGGGATGAGAGGAAGAAGATGGAGAAAATTGATGAAAAACAGAAAAATGCGAATGTAGAGAAAAAGTTGAAAGGTGATTCAGGAATCTATTGTCATTATTGCAATGGTGCGAATCATTTCGCAGCTGACTGCATGTTGCGAAAGAGAGAAGAGAAGAAAGAAAAAGTCAAAGATGAAGCATACTACTCTGAGAAGATTGAAGAGTTACGTGCTAAGACCAAAGGAGTGTCATTGGTTGCGAAGGGAGAAACTACTGAAGAAGAGAGTGGAACTTATCAGATCTGGTCTTCAGGATCTGATGATGAAGAAATGAGGCATCCCACACATGGAGCAATGTTCGCAAGCTTTGAGGATTGCAAAGAGAACATTTCAGGGAGATGTTTTGTGTCAAAATCCACTGAAAAATCACCCATAACAACCAAGGTACGTACAATTCTTGAATCTTTTAATATTCCTTTATCAGCTTATGATGCTGAAATTGTTTCATTTGATGATATTGTGGCTTATTTTGATTCTGTTATTGTGTCTGCTAGTAATGAAGCTAAGAAATTAAATGTTCAACTTAGTGAGACACGAAGAGAATTAGAAATAAAGAAGAGCAGAGTTGAAAAATTGGAATTACAAGTCAAAAATATAGACTGTGATAGGAATAATCTTACTAACGATGTTAGGTTATTACTAGCTCAGAGAAACATATATTGTAATTCTGCAAAACGTTTGTATGCAACATTAACAGCTTTACATCACTCTTCTGATATTAGCAAAGAACAACACAGAAAACTTTTACCTTTTCTTGAGTATGAACGTGAAAAAGTTGATGTTGTTTCTTATGATTGCGAAAGCACAATTGCTCAATTTGACAAAATACCTGATGATAGATATGCATATGGTATTGTCAAAATAGATGAATTTCTGAATGCTGATGAATTGGTTAACATTGTCAATGAAAGTTTGACAAAGAGTGAACAAGTGAAAATCATAAAGAAATCTGAAAATTCAACTCTTTCCTCACAGTTGAATTATGCTAATATTGATGAAAATTCTGATAATGTAAGTGAAATCAGTGAAATAGAAGAGGAAGAAGAGGTTGATTGTTCTCAATTGTCAATCATTAATATCACATCTAAGATCAAAGGTAAAGAAATAATAGTTAATTCAATAGTAGAGGATGAAATTGATAAATCTTCAACTTCGAAACATTGTATGTTTGATAATGTGGAAGTTGAAAGCTGGAAATCTGATGACACAGATGTAAATAAAGAAGAAAAGAAAGTTTCAACTGAAACACCTCAAAGGATTGTAGTTGATCAAGTGTTTGAAAATACAAAAGAATTTGATAAAATTTTAAATGATAAAGGCGCACATTATTTGGAAACCAACACTATGGTATATCCAAATTTTGTATGTACTGATAAAACAATTTTTCCAAATCAAGTTTTTGTAACTACTGGAAATGCTGAGAAAGTTCATCGTGAATTCAATAGAATGATTGAAAAAGATAATTAAAAGTCCACAACTGAAGGTTTTTTCGCAAATCAAAACACAGAAGAAAACAATTTAACGAAAAATACTTATGTGTTTCAAAAACAAAAATCAACACAAAAATGGGTGGTTAAAGGTGAAAAATCAAACAAAGTTTTTGAAAAAGATGGAAAACCAAAGGTTGAAGTGAAACTAAATTCTCATGAATTCAAATTGATGGTTGGAAATTTTTCAACAGAAAATAATGTTTCAAAAAGAAAAGCAAGAAAAGCAATATTCTGGCAAGTTGTGTCTAATGAAAAATCAAGAGATGAAAAAAAAGCAAATTTCAAAAACATCATCAAGTTTTCATAAACAAATCAACTCTGTTGACAAGGTTCCATATGTTCGCAAATATGACAACAATCGAAAATTTGAGAATTCGCAAAAATTTGCAAATAATCAAAAGTTTCAAAATGTTGGCAAATTCACGAATACTTTCTCAAGTTTGAAAAACTCAACTCAAGTCAAAAAGAAATTTTCACCAAAACAACCAAAATTTTCCAAATCCTTCAATATCAAAACCAAACAAAGTTTCATATACAAAAGGAAAAAATCTGATGTTAGAACGTTCAATCATTGGTTTGAAGGAAAAGGAAAGAAATATCAAAATGGAAAATTTTCAGAAGAACAAATCAAAAGTGCATTTGATACGTACACAAATAATTCTTCAACTGAGAGTACATCATCTAATAATTCGCAAGTTCCAGTTCAAAAATAGAAACCAGTTATCAAAAATGCGAATGTTGTGAAGGATAAGATTACAATTAATGGAAATCCAAAATTATTGAATGATTATATTTCAAAATCTAGAACTGATGATGTTGATATAATTGATTCGGTCACAAACAAAGTGAAAACATGGTTCTTAAATTCCAAAATTTTGTTTCATTCTACTAATGATGGACCCAAAAAGTCTTGGGTGCCTAAATTTTTTCAATAAATGCCGGTGTTATGTGACGAGCAATATGACATGAAATGGTACATTGATAGTGGTTGCTCTCGTCACATGACTGGAAGGAAAGAAAATTTGCGAGATTACAAAAGCTTGGAAAATGCTGGAGTTGTCAAATTTGGAAATAATCACAAGTGTCAAGTGAAAGGATATGGGAAAATCACAAATGGAAACTTCACAGTCAACAGAGTGGCATATGTTGAAGGACTTCAACATAATTTGATAAGTGTGTCACAACTTGTTGTGGGTACTGGAAATCAAGTTGTATTCAATGAAGAAGGTAGTATCATTTCAAATGTCAAGACGAATGAAATACTCCTCAAATCCAAAAGATATGGTGATATGTTTACACTGGACATCAAACCGATTGTGGGAAAACCAGCTGTGTGTTTACTATCAAAAGCATCAAATGATCTTAGTTGGCTTTGGCATAGAAGATTGTCACACTTGAACTTTCGAAATATAAATAAACTAGTAACTGAAGATTTAGTTCGAGGGTTACCAGTACTAAAATTTGACAATGATTCTTTGTGTGCAGCTTGCGAACAAGGAAAACAACATCGAAAGGGTCATCCGATTGTGATAGATTCAAAAATAATAGAGCCATTGGAACTTCTTCACATTGATCTATGTGGACCATCAACTATTGCAACAATAAACAAAAAGCGGTATATTTTAGTTGTTGTAGCTGATTTCTCTAGATTTACGTGGGTGTTTTTTCTCAGGATGAAATCTGAAGTTGCTCAGACGATGATTGATTTTATCAAAAAGATTGAAGTTAGTCTGAAGAAGAATGTGCGAAAAATTAAAAGTGATAATGGTTATGAATTTAAAAATCAAACTCTTGATAGTTTTCTCACAAGCAAAGGCATTTCGCATAATTTTTCATCACCGTATACACCACAACAAAATGGTGTAGTTGAAAGAAGAAATCGATCTCTATGCGAAGCAGCCAGAACAATGTTGACATATGCGAATTTACCTCAATATCTTTGGGCAAAAGCTGTGTCCACAGCATGTTTTACTCAAAATCGATCATTCATTCATCGAAGATTTAATGTTACTCCATATGAAATAATCAATAATCGGAAACCTAATGTAATATTCTTTCATGTTTTTGGTTGCAGGTGCTTTATCATGAATCTAAAAGATAATTTGTCCAAGTTTCAAGCTAAAGCTGATGAAGGCATCTTTTTAGGATATTCACAGAATTCAGTTGCATACAGAGTGCTAAACAAATGAACAAGAAAAATTGAAGAAACGTTCAACTTAACATTTGATGATTACTATCTTAAACAGAGTGATAGTAAATTTGATAATAAACCAATACTTGTAGATTCACATAATCCAATTGATAATTCTGAAATCAATGATTTTGATTATGACTTGATTTTTGGAATTCCTGACAGGGCCATTGATGCAGAAAGTAATGATCCTGGTAATCAAACATCAGAATCTTCAAAACATACTGATGAATCAACGATAACTTGTGAAAGCACATCACATATTCACAAGGAACAAGAAAATCCAGTTGAGGGGGAGCATTCGCAAAATCGACAAGAATATCAAGATACAGATCATGTTGAGGGGGAGCATGATGAAACAGAGACAATTAATCTTGATAATAATGACGAATTTCATGAAGTTAATGATAATTTTTCTGTTGCAGGATCTGAAAATGAAGATATGTTTGAAGATGCACCATTAGAATTTGATCCAAATTTTCCACCACTCGAGAAATGGACAAGAAATCATCCAAAAGAACAGGTAATTGGAAATCTACAAGAAGGTGTGTTGACTAGAGCTCAAATTCGTGCGAAAAATGAGGTACTGAATGCAAACCAAGAACTTTGCATGTTTAATGTTTTTATTTCGAAAATAGAGCCAAAAACTGTCAAGAATGCTATGGAACACTTAGATTGGGTTGTTGCTATGCAATCTGAATTGGCAGAATTTGAACGAAACAAGGTTTGGAGATTAGTTTCTAAACCCTCTGATGTTTCAATTGTTGGATTAAAATGGATTTTCAAAAACAAAACCGACAAAGATGGCAATATTATTCGAAATAAAGCAAGACTAGTAGTAAAAGGTTATTCGCAACAAGAAGGCATTGACTATGAAGAAACATTTGCACCTGTTGCAAGACTTGAAGCAGTTCGCATATTTTTAGACTATGCAGCTCACAAAGACTTTGATGTTTATCAAATGGATGTTAAATGTGCATTCTTAAATGGAAAACTCGAAGAAACAGTGTATGTTGAACAACCACCAGGATTTGTAAACAGTGAGTATCCTGATCATGTGTATGTCCTTGACAAAGCTGTATATGGGTTAAAACAAGCACCAAGGGCCTGGTACGCAACACTTACAAATTTCTTGAAACAATCTAAATTTAAACAAGGATCAGTTGACCCCACATTATTTCGCAAGAAAGTTGGGTGTCATCTAATGCTTGTTCAAATTTATGTTGATGATATTATCTTTGGTTCAACTGATCCAACATTGTCAATTGAATTTGAAAATTTAATGAAAAGTCAGTTTGAAATGAGCATGATGGGAAAAATTAATAATTTTCTTGGTTTAAATATAAGGCAGAACAGAGAAGGAATCTTAACCAATCAAGAAAAATATACGAAGAACTTGCTTGAAAAGTTTGGAATGCTAAATAGCACAAAGCTCAGAGTACCTATGGCAGTAGGAACAAGGCTAACTCCTTCGTTAGATGCTCCTACTGTTGATCTAACACTGTACCGTAGCATGATAGGGTCTTTATTGTACTTAACTGCAAGTAGACCTGATATTATGTTTTCGGTTTGTTGTTGTGCTAGACTTCAAGCTAATCCAAGAGAGCCTCATTTGACTGCAGTGAAAAATATTTTTCGATATCTCAAGGGTACTGTTTCTTTAGGACTTTGGTATCCTGCGAAAACAGGATTATTCATTCAAGCTTTTTCAAACTCAGACCTAGGAGGATGTACTTTGGACAGAAAAAGTACGACTGGTGGATGTCAACTTTTGGATGGAAAGTTAGTGAGCTGGCAATCAAAGAAACAGACTTGTGTGGCTATATCAACCGCTGAGGCAGAATACATATCTGCAGCTGCTTGTACTTTGCAAATTATCTGGATTCAGAGTCAACTTCGTGATTATGCAATAAACATGAAAAAGATTCCTTTGTATTGTGATTCGCAAAGTGAAATTCGCATTTGTCACAATCCAGTACAACATTCAAATACAAAACACATTGATCTTTGATATCATTTTATTAAAGATCATGTGGAAGATGGGAATATTGAAATTCATTTTGTCAAAACAACTGAACAACTTGCTGATATTTTTACAAAACCTCTTGATGAAAAATCATTTGTTCGAATTTTAGCAGGTTTGGGGATGATTAATGCGAATTCAATTTTGTCAACACAAGAGTAAAAGCTTTGTTCAGAGGCTAAGATTCGAAATCATTCAGAGGTTACTATTCATTCAGAAGGCTTCGCATGGCTTCGCAACCACAGTTTTTCGCATCTGGCTCATAATCACTATGGTAAGGTTTACGCATATTGTTTTAGTTTTGAAAAATCGAAAATTCAAAAAGATTTTATTTTTAAAAAAAAAAATTAAAAATCCAAAAAGATTTTATTTTTTTTGTTCTTTAAATTTGAAAAATCAAAAATACAAAAACATTTTATTTGTTTTGTTCTTTTGTTTTTGAAAAATTTCAAAATCACAAAAATATTTGTTTTCTTTGTTCTTTAAACTGTGTGTTGAGAATTTAATACAGGGATACAATGCGAAGAGGTCATACATTTGTGTTTCTATGGGAAGGTATTAAATTTTTTTTACAAACTAGTTAGGATGTCCCTAGAAGTATGCTGTTGTATGTAGACCTCAAGCCTCGAATGATTCTATGTGTGAAAAATGAAAGCCTTGATGAAATTATCTCATGAACATTTCTACCCAGCAAGGCTTGTATTCGCATAAATCAACAAGAGCTACCTTAATCTTCTCAAATGAGTTAACAGTTTTCTGTTTTGTCCACATCATAACAGAGGTACAGTTTGCTTCTTAACCAATCTTTTTAAACCAAAATGTTCTTCAAATCCAAAAAATTTTTTTGAAAAGATTTGTCCTTGAGGTCTTTGGTAAAACCAATCAAAACCTAGACAAATCACAACTCTATGTTTAAGATCTAACATCATGAGTCTGTGATGAAAGTGAAACCCAAAAATCATACACCTTTAAGGAATTGACGGGGAACTTTGTTCCAGATTTTAACGAAACCTTTGTTTCAGTATCAAAAATTTCGAAACTTCAAATCATATTCAATTCGCATGCGTGGTCTCGATCAAATATTTACAACCAAGAATATTTGTTACCCAACAAGATCCAAAAACAAATTTTCTCTTGAATATGATTTCAGTGTAAGTTTCATTTGCAAATTCTTGTCATGATAAATAATTTCACAAGCCAACTTGTCACTGACTACACTGGTCCAACAAGTAATTTCATTTACAATTTCTCACCTTATGTTAAGGCTGATATGTAATGAAATTTCAAACCAACCCAAAATGACTTTTAAAAGAAGCCCTTCGAAACTTCTTTACAAGTATTCGATTGTAATTCACGGGAAAATACACAAGCTGTTGATTATCTCTCTTGATAATTAACGAAGCAACCTTTGCCTGGGGTTTTACTGCATTCATGTCAAATTACCTTTTTGACATCACCACATTCCAAAAATTTCTTGATTCTTATCTTATTTCATTGGCACAATGCACACACGAAATCCTTGAGGTTCTGAGTAAAACCAACTCAGACTGATGATTTCGCAAGTCTGGCATATGACTTCGCTTTAAATCCCAAAAGTGAAAGAGCCTTGCCTCCATGCGACGGGTTTTACCGATTCGGATTCTATAACGGTTACTTGAAAGGCTGTCTACTAAAAATGGTTGGTATTCTATCCGGCTTTCGAGGAGATGTGACAGTTACTTTTTGCTGCATAATGATCTTTTACAGCAATGATCCGAGATTCAAGGTGCCACATCGGATAACATTAAATGCATCCCGCTTTAATTTCAAATCAAATTTTGAGTAACCTATAAAAGGGGCATGAAGAACACTGTGTACGGTTACGCAAACAAAAATTCTCACAAACCTTCAAAGCTTTCATCTTGATTCTAAACTTCCGATTTCTTTCAAACCCTAACAATGGCAGCCACAAACTCAAACACTGATGAGGTCCTTTCTCAATCCCTCATGAAGATTCAAAGCACAAACTATCAAGTTGATCCCAACGTATCCTCCTATCCATAAGAATTGAAGATGCTCATCGTGGCTTTGAAACGATCACCGTTGTCAACAGCCATGTTCCGGTCATTCCCAGTTCCGATGATCTGGTTATCACGTGCTGCATCCACGGCTTCCTACAATCACACAGCGGATGTGATTACCTTCAACCTCGTCAACAACAAGAGGGTTAAACTGTCCAAGAACTTGTTCGTGGAGTTCTTGGAGATTCCCAACAACCCACCCTTTGTTAAACCTGTAAACTCTCAGATCATCCATATGTTCAACGAGATGGGACACCAACCGGAATTGGAAAAGATTAGTGATTTCCGGAAGTCGGGATTACCGTGTATCTGGAATTTTCTGTTTGGAATTTTCCTAAGGTGTCTTACAGGAAGATCAGTCGGCCTAGACAGAGGAAGAGTCGAAGTGTATGCCATGGTAATGGGTATCTACTATGACATCAATGTCGACTATGCGACTCAGCTTTGGAAGGAATTCGTTAAAAATCTGGAAAACACGAATTCGGAGAAGGGGATATCTTGTGCTAGGTACTGGAGTTTGATCCTGGAGAAAGTATACGAAAAAGAAGCAATTCCGATCGCATCAGATGTCGAAGTTGCTGAGTTTTCGTTTTACCAATTTCCCAAAGTGGTAGAAGATGATGAAGCCATATTCACCCGGGTAGCTCGCATTCCGGATGCGATGCTTCGCAAAGTGTCTCCCACTCACAAAGTGTTGGTGAGGTATTTGCGAAACATCGATACAGCTGATCAGTCAGGTGTATTACCTGAAGTTGCAACTCCATCGAAGAAGACGAAGGGGAGCAAGAAACCTGCGAAGGGTTCATCTTCACCAACAGTTCAAGAAGAAGTAGTGAAGAAGGATGTTTTACCCTCCAAGTCTGGGGTTTTAAAACAAATTCGCAAAGCTGAAATGAGTAGTAAGGGAGTTACTATTCGCAGCATTCCTGCCCCAGTGTCTCCTGGCAAGAAACGTCAACGTGCAGAAGATGTTGCGAAAAATATGCAACGCACGTTGGGCAAGAGGAGGAAGATGGTGATTCGCAATGAATCATCAGACGAAGAAATAGTCCTAGAAACACCACCTGTCACAACCATGGTAACTGTTTCTTTACCTATCTCTAAACCTTCGCAAATTTCAACCACTATATCTCAAACCCAACCACTCAAAATAGTTCTTACCAAGTCAGTTACTGAGGAGGTACCTATTTCGGATACGGTTGTCAACGTATCTGATATGGGGGCACCTATCCCGAGTGTTGCATCCACACTACCAATCACCACCACTTCATCCATATTCGACCATGCCCTTCAGAACCCATTTACCACCCTATTTCCATCTCAATCACCTGAGAATCCTCCACCTTCGCAACAAATGTCGGATCCCGAAATCGAAGGAGGTGCTTTTCGAGGCGTTCTTGATGACAATTCGTTTGATTCCGATGAAGAAGACATTCCTGATCATATGCTGATGATAGGAAAGCAGTTGAAAATTCTCAACCAAAAATTGAAGGCCATTATCCAATCGCAAGCCGATTCTGGGAGAATGTCTTCAATCTCAGCAATGGAGGTGGATGTGATGATCAAAGGGGCTGAGAAACGCATTATGGAGAAAGTCGATCAGTCCGCCAAAAATAACGAACTCCGAGTGCAAGCACAAGGGAATAATTTCACGACTACCCTTAAAGATCTTAAAGTTGCAACAAAAGAAAGACATCTTCTCTTTATCCAAGATGTAAAGAAAGTTCGTGAAGATGTCAACTTCAAAATTCAGGAGTTGAAGTCTGACCTTGCGAAGGATCTTCAAGCAGTAAAAACAAGACAGGAAGATCTTCACAAGCAGGTTGTGGAAATTTCGTCTCAACTCCACAAACTCAACAACATTCATGTTGCTGATGATCAAAAAGCTGCTACAATGAAGAAGTTTGATCTCCTGATCAAATTAGTCACGGAGCTCAAATCAGCAGTTTCGCAATCTTCCACTTCGCAAATCCTTACTCCAGAATTCTTGTCTCTAAAGATTAACACTTTAGAACAAGCCATTCAGAAGGCTCTTGCTCCGATATCAAACTTCAGTTCTTTACTTCCGAAGGGTGCTCCACCTGTTTTCACAGGGGCGCAAGGGGGAGAGAAGAGTCGAAGTAAAGAAGCTGATGCCAAAACAGTTGGAAAAGTCATCTCGACTCAACTGGTTGCAACTCTTCCAATCCCTACCAAACCGATTTCTTCAACAACAATAACTACAAAAACAATTTCTAAGGGAATTGTTATTGGAGGAAACGAAGGAGGTTCGAGTTCTCAACCTCAGAAGGATGTATCAGGAAAGGGAAAAGGCATCCTATATGAGAAGTCGAAAGAGGAGTTAAAAGCTGATGCTGAGGCTGAACTGGAAAAAATGAGACAAGTCCAGAGCATAATGCGACAACGAGCAAGTGATCCTCCCTCGATGAACAAAGGTGATCCTGCGAAACTTTACTCTTACGAAACGATAGAGTCTAAAGTAGTAGGAAGGGAGATGTATGAGTTCGAGAAAAAGCCCAAAAGAAGTTACGACATTGCGAACTCAGAATACTGTCAACTGGACTTCCCTATTAATGAAATGATGTTCATTATGGCTCAATACAAGATCAGTGAGAAATTCGATAATCCGGATGACTACACTCACATGAAAATCAGATTTCATGCTGTTCTTGGGAAAAATCCTGATGAAGTCTGGTCCCTGATGAAGATCAAGAAGGTGCTCACGATAAAGAAGGATGTTTTGTTTGAAGACATGCTTCAAAATTTTCGATATTTTGTCATCAGGGCAGACAACCAACAATATGACTTCACTGTTGCTGACTTTCCATTCATGAATTGCAACGATCTTATACAAGTAGCTCTTATTCTGAAGCACATGGAAGAGAACAAACTAAAAGGCTCAGAGACAGATGTTTTCAAAGTCAGATTCGCACATGTGAAGACTTATATCGACAACTACTTCGATTGTCTTGCACTGACTGATGAGGAGTTAGCGAATGTGCTTGGAAGAGAGGTGAAAGTTCCATGGGAAGATACTTTGACACAGTTAGCTTTGTCGAAGTATGTTGTGGGTGATATATGCCTTAAACCATTTGGCATGGTATTTTCGGGAAGAGACACTAAGGGCAAACCGAAGAAGTTCTTGTTCAAAGCTTCGGAGATTGAAAGATACAATTCTTCGCAATATACGCACTTCATTGTACGTATGAATAATTGCAAGAAAAACAACGAAGGTGACAAGAAGGACTTGAAGAAGGTAATCTCCTGGTATGGAGAAGTGCGAAGAACGATTCACTCTGCAATTCAAAAGCTTTTAAGTTGAATTATATTGACTGTTTACAAAGGGGGAGAATGTAGATGTTAGTTGTAAAAGTCGAATATTGTGTCTTGTAATGATTCGCATTTTGTATGTTATTTTACTAAGTCTATTTTACATGCGAAGTGTAGCATGCGAAGTTTCATTGTATAAGACTTAGTATACTTTTTGTAAGTTCCCCATAAATAGGGACTTAGGCTTGAAGTAGAGTAGAGATCGAAATACAAAAACTCTCTTCAGCTTATTCTATAATCAGTCTTAATAAAACGAGATCTGATTAATATTTACTTTGTGTGTTCTTTATCATTCATGATTCAAATCTATTGTTTCACATCTTAATTCTTGATAAAAATTCTCATCAAGGGAGGCTGCAAATGAGTCATAAGGTCTTTAAATAGGGTGCAAAACCCTAAAAATTAGGGTTTTTATTTCCAGCCTTCAACTCGTCGAGTTGGGGCCTTCCAACTCGTCGAGTAGACATCGAAATATACGCGGGCATTGAACATTCTACACGATGAGTTGGAGCCTTCCAACTCGTCGAGCTGCCCTAAAAATACATATATGAACTTTTAAATTTATACCTGAAAATTGGGATGTTACAAATTTGTTGGCTCTAAATGGGTTTTCTCGCACCAAATATCGATCTGATGGTTCATTCAACCCTTATAAAGCCCATTTAGTGGCTCATGACTTCATTCAAATTCCTGGACTAGATTACTCCCACACCATTAGTCATGTGGTTAAATCCTCCACCGTTTGTCTCATTCTCTTACTATCTAATCGTCAAAATTGGGCATTGCATCACCTAGATGTAAATACGTGTCCCAACTAGCATTTTAGCTAGGAAGTTATATTCTCATGTAAACACTGTCTATTGTAAGGCAAGTACTTTAAGTGAAGAATCATACTCTATGCTTAATCAAAACCATCCGTTTGAAACAAAACTCTTGAATTAAGTTCAAAACCTAATACAATACATGAAAATAGTCAACTATGGGTTGAAAATCCTAAAAATTCTGGTTCTAGTTTAATATGAACTAGGATTCTCTTATTTGGCCTAATGGACATTGAAATATACACGAGCATTAAACATTCTACACGATGAGGTGGAGCCTTCCAACTCGTCGAGATGTCCTGAAAATACATATATAAGCTTTTAAATTCATACCTGAAAATTGGGATGTTACAACTCTCCCCCACTTGAACTAGGCTTCGTCCTCGAAGCCCGCTGCGGTGAACAATTCCAGGTATTGCTCCCACATCTCAACCTCCAGCTCCCAAGTCCACTTAGATCCCTTAAGATGCTGCTACTGTAACTTTACCAGAGGTATCTCCTTGTTACGCAAAATATTTACCTTTCTTTCCGAGACATTAAAATATATGCGGGCATTGAACATTCTGCACGATGAGTTAGAGCCTTCCAACTCGTCGAGCTACCCTAAAAATACATATATAAACTTTTAAATTCATACATGAAAATTGGGACTTTACAAAGTGGTTGGCTCTAAATGGGTTTTTTTTCGCACCAAATATCGATCTGATGGTTCATTTGACCGTTACAAAGCCCATTTAGTGGCTCATGGCTTCACTCAAATTCCTGAACTAGATTACTCCCACACCATTAGTCATCTGGTTAAATCGTCCACTGTTTTTCTCATTCTCTTACTATCTAATCATCCAAATTGGGCATTGCGTCAGCTAGATGTAAACAATACGTGTCACAACTAGCATTTTAGCTAGGAAGTTATATTCTCATGTAAACACTGTCTATTGTAAGGCAAGTACTCTAAGTGAAGAATCATACTCTATGCTTCAACAAAACCATCCGTTTGAATCAAAACTCTTGAACTAAGTTCAAAACCTAATACAATACATGCAAATAGTCAACCATAGGTTGAAAAACCTAAAAATTCTAGTTCCAATTTAATATGAACTAGGATTCTCTTATTGGGCCTAGTGGATATTGAAATATACACGGGCATTAAACATTCTACACGACGAGTTAGAGCCTTCTAACTCGTCGAGATGCCCCAAAAATACCTGAAAATTGGGATGTTACAACTCTCCCCCACTTGAACTAGGCTTCATCCTCAAATCCCGATGTGGTGAACAATTCCGGATAATGCTCCTGCATCTCGACCTCCAGTTCCCAAGTCCACTTGGATCCCCCCTGATGCTGCCAATGTAACTTTACCAGAGGTATCTCCTTGTTACGAAAAATATTTACCTTTCTATCCGAGACAGCCACCAACCTCTCAACGTAATTTAGGCACTCTTGCACCTGAATGTCATCTAGTGACACAACCGCATCCTCATACAAAACGCACTTTCGCAATAATCTGACTGAGCTCCTCTGGGAGATCCAGTGTATCAGGGACCCAACTTTCCCATCTTCCTGAAGTGGAGCACACCCTTCTACGGTGAGACCTTCAGCAACACCATGTCACCGACCTGTAACTCCAACTCAGATCAGCATCGGTCGGCGTAACTCTTCTAGAAACTCTGAGAAGTCTGCAACCGCTGTCTAATCTTGTTAATCATCTCGGTAGTCTGCAAAAACACCTCCATCTGACCCATCACCCTATGACCAACCTCGCCCCAACAGACTTTGAAGAAGTCAGTGTGACACTACCAACCCAATAAAAGTCCAATGTACTACTCTCTGCAAATGTTGCCACAACATCACCTCCCATGAGCTCATGTAGGCTATGTTTCGATACTCCTTCCCTTGGCACCACCTCACCAAACCTCACTGATGCACCCATGAATGAACCACCATCGCCTCCTTTAGCCAATTCACCGCCACCAACAAATACAAACCTGCCTTCAAATAGCCATCCAATGAAAACTTATGATAAAACAAGTATTTTAGGCCTCACTGACTTGTTGATTTAGCCGGTCTCACCTCTAGTAGATTACATAAAGATCTCATTGCTCACAAAGACCCCAAAGGGTTCAAAACTGTAGATAAAAAATCCAAGAGGCTTGATTCCATGCACACTGAAATCGAAGCACTGCGCAACAACCAAACTTGGGAATTAGTTCCTAGACCATTGGCATCAAAAGTGTGTAACATCCATAAAATTCTTAAAAATTTTAAAACTTTTTCAAACTTCCAAAAACCATTATTTAATACAAAATGTGTTCAAAATAGTTTCATATCAGAGAAACCCATAAATCAAAATCATAAAATGTGAGGAGGTGCACGATCAAGCCTTCGTCTTCCCGTGATTATCAGAAGTACCTAAAAAAATCCAAAATTGTAAGCCTGAAGCTTAGTGAGTTTCTCCCAAAATACCAATGCCATACAAGCGATAAAAATACCATAACAAAAAGTATGCATATAGAGTCTTCATCATGAGTGGACCACCTCACCAGCCTTCAGCCTTTCTGGCCCACTCTTAGAACCTTCAGTATGTCTGGATCGCCCTACTGGGCCTTCAACCTGTCTGGACCATTCTCTAGGACTTCCACCTGACTAGTGCGCCTCGTTAGACTTTCATTCTATCCGAGCCGCCCTGGGTCTGTTGGCCTAGAGCACAAAGCATGATCGCCTCAACCCACCCGCTAACACACAATCAACACATGGATATCAAATGCTTGCTAGCATGTACAGGCATTCATACAGATCTAACCGATTACTAATCATAGCATCATCCTATATACCCGGATACAGATCTAACAGATCACTAAACATAACATCATCTTATATACCAGGATACAGATCAAACAGATTAAATAATATAGTATCATCTTATATACCAGGATACAGATCTAACAGATCACTAAACATGTCATCATCCTATATACCAAGATACAAATCTAACAGATCACTAACCATGTCATCATACGATAAACCAATATACAATCCAATAAGGGCAGGCCTTGGTGCCTTTGACCCTGTTAGCATAGTAAGGAAAACTTACCTCACGAGTAGTGCTGAACCGATAAAATCGAATCCCAACTCACAACTCCGAACTCAAAGGCCTGTAACCACCATATGACTAATTCCATTAAAATCCCAAATAACCAAAATACCCTTAGATGTCAAACTTGGTCAACCATGGTCAAAGTTAAAGTTAACAGTCAAGGTCAACAATCCATGTTGACCCAGCTCGTCTAGTGCATCTACTGACTTGTCGAGTTCCTTCATATCTCAGAAGATCACGAAAAGCTCAAGACAACTCATTGAGTTACCACATTAACTTGTCGAGTTCTTCAGTGTTCAGAAAACCAGGAAAACCCTAGCCAACCGCCGAGTTAACTCATCAAATTGTCGAGTTCACTAAGTATCCAAAAAGCGGGAGAACCCGACCCAACTTGTCGAGTTGTCAGGGAAACTCGTCAAGTTTTCCTGTATTAACATATTTAACCCCTTCCAGTCAAATGTAAAGCCCCAAACTATAGATCTGCTCCACTAAGATTGAGATATCATGTAAAGTTGCGAATTTTATGACCATGTATAGCATTAAAGGGCTATAACACTCTATTAAAGCTTTATTAGGGGACTTAGTTCATGAAGGAGATCTAGATCTAGTTAAATCATGGAACTTTAGGCCCAAGGAGGCCACAAAGCTCCCAGATATGAAGCTATAACTTGATGCAATGACCAATCCAAAGAATGGTCCCAAATGGGCCAAAAATGCCCCTAAACTGCCATAGGAGGAGATCTAAGAAATAAAAGGTCAAGGTATAGACTTTATACCTCCAAATGACTGCAAGAACACTGAAAATCGCAGATCTAAAGCTTCTCTCTTCAACCTTGCACCACCAACTTTAAGCTCCATCAAGAAAAGCACCAAAGAATACTCTTTAAGCTCACACACACTCAAAATGGGGAAAGAGGCACGATTACGTTTTTCTCTGGACTGAGGGGACGATGAGGGAGGCTGCAAATGAGTCATAAGGTCTTTAAATAGGGTGCAAAACCCTAAAAATTAGGGTTTTTATTTCCATCCTTCAACTCGTCGAGTTGGGGCCTTCCAACTCGTCGAGTAGACATCAAAATGTACACGGGCATTGAACATTCTACACGATGAGTTGGAGCCTTACAACTCGTCGAGCTGCCCTAAAAATACATATATAAACTTTTAAATTTATACCTGAAAATTGGGATGTTACAAATTTGTTGGCTCTAAATGGGTTTTCTCGCACCAAATATCGATCTGATGGTTCATTCAACCCTTATAAAGCCCATTTAGTGGCTCATGACTTCATTCAAATTCCTGGACTAGGTTACTCCCACACCATTAGTCATGTGGTTAAATCCTCCACCGTTTGTCTCTATCTCTTACTATCTAATCGTCAAAATTGGGCATTGCATCACCTAGATGTAAATACGTGTCACAACTAGCATTTTAGCTAGGAAGTTATATTCTCATGTAAACATTGTCTATTGTAAGGCAAGTACTTTAAGTGAAGAATCATACTCTATGCTTAATCAAAACCATCCGTTTGAAACAAAACTCTTGAATTAAGTTCAAAACCTAATACAATACATGAAAATAGTCAACCATGGGTTGAAAACCCTAAAAATTCTGGTTCTAGTTTAATATGAACTAGGATTCTCTTATTGGGCCTAATGGACATTGAAACATACACGAGCATTAAACATTCTACACGATGAGGTGGAGCCTTCCAACTCGTCGAGATGTCCTGAAAATACATATATAAGCTTTTATATTCATACCTGAAAATTGGGATGTTACAACTCTCCCCCACTTGAACTAGGCTTCGTCCTCGAAGCCCGCTGCGGTGAACAATTCCAGGTATTGCTCCCACATCTCAACCTCCAGCTCCCAAGTCCACTTAGATCCCTTAAGATGCTGCTACTGTAACTTTACCAGAGGTATCTCCTTGTTACGCAAAATATTTACCTTTCTTTCCGAGACATTAAAATATATGCGGGCATTGAACATTCTGCACGATGAGTTGGAGCCTTCCAACTCGTCGAGCTACCCTAAAAATACATATATAAACTTTTAAATTCATACATGAAAATTGGGACTTTACAAAGTGGTTGGCTCTAAATGGGTTTTTTTCGCACCAAATATCGATCTGATGGTTCATTTGACCGTTACAAAGCCCATTTAGTGGCTCATGGCTTCACTCAAATTCCTGAACTAGATTACTCCCACACCATTAGTCATCTGGTTAAATCGTCCACTGTTTTTCTCATTCTCTTACTATCTAATCATCAAAATTGGGCATTGCGTCAGCTAGATGTAAACAATATGTGTCACAACTAGCATTTTAGCTAGGAAGTTATATTCTCATGTAAACACCGTCTATTGTAAGGCAATTACTCTAAGTGAAGAATCATACTATATGCTTCAACAAAACCATCCGTTTGAATCAAAACTCTTGAACTAAGTTCAAAACCTAATACAATACATGCAAATAGTCAACCATAAGTTGAAAAACCTAAAAATTCTGGTTCCAGTTTAATATGAACTAGGATTCTCTTATTGGGCCTAGTGGATATTGAAATATACACAGGGATTAAACATTCTACACGACGAGTTAGAGCCTTCCAACTCGTCGAGATGCCCCAAAAATACCTGAAAATTAGGATGTTACAACTCTCCCCCACTTGAACTAGGCTTCATCCTCAAAGCCCGATGCGGTGAACAATTCCAGATAATGCTCCCACATATCAACCTCCAGTTCCCAAGTCCACTCGGATCCCCCCTGATGCTGCCACTGTAACTTTACCAGAGGTATCTCCTTGTTACGAAAAATATTTACTTTTCTATCCGAGACAGCCACCGACCTCTCAACGTAATTTAGGCACTCTTGCACCTGAATGTCATCTAGTGACACAACTGCATCCTCATACAAAACGCACTTTCGCAATAATCTGACTGAGCTCCTCTGGGAGATCCAGTGTATCAGGGACCCAACTTTCCAATCTTCCTGAAGTGGAGCACACCCTTCTACGGTGAGACCTTCAGCAACACCATGTCACTGACCTGTAACTCCAACTCAGATCAGCATCGGTCGGCATAACTCTTCTAGAAACTCTGAGAAGTTTGCAACCGCTGTCTAATCTTGTTAATCATCTCGGTAGTCTGCAAAACCACCTCCATCTGACCCATCACCCTATGACCAACCTCGCCCCAACAGACTGGGGTAAGATATCTCTGCCCACACAACAACTCAAAAGGCAGAGCACCTATGCTGGAGGGAAAATTGTTATTGTAGGAGAACTCTGGAAGGTGTAGGTAGGAGTCCCAGCTCCCACCAAAATCAATAACGTAGGCCCTCAACATATCCTCAATGGTATGAATTATCCGCCTACTCTGGCCATCAGTTTGCGGATGATAAGTTGTACTAAAATGAAGCCTCGTGCCCAGTTCCTCATGGAACTTCTGCCAGAAATGGGAGGTGAACCAAACATCACGATCTGAAACAATAAATACCGACACCCTATAGCGAGAAACGATCTCGCGGATATACACATCGGCCAAGTTCTCGGCCAATGGACTCTCCCGAATGGCCAGAAACTGGGGACTCTTGGTCAGTCGATCCACGATGAATCATATAGCATCAAAACCCTTTTCCGTTATCAACAATTTAGTGATAAAATCCATCGTGATCTGCTCCCACTTCCACATGGGAACCTCCAGAGGCTGCAGCTTTCCATGCGGCCTCTGATGCTCAACCTTGACCATCCAGCAGGTCAAGCACCTCTAGACATACCAGGCGATCTCTCTCTTCATGCACGACCACCAGTAACTCAACCTCAGGTCTCGGTACATTTTGGTGGCCCCTGGGTGAATAGACAAGTGAGACTTATGAGCCTCCTCAACTATAATCTGTCTGACCCAACCAGACATGGGAACCCACACCCGACCGCAACGGGTCAACAATCCATGACTATCCTGCACGAATCTGGTGATCTCGCCCATGATCCTCTCAATTTTTCAATTCTCCTACTGTACCCCCTCTGTTTAAGCTTCCATGATCAAGCTCACAAGTGCAGAATGCACAGATATCCTCATACACGACACCGGTACAAAAGATCCTTGTCACAACCCCAAACTGGTAAAACGGCTGAAACGTTCGGGGGCGGATGACTTCATGTATAATATCACAACAATTGTATAATAGTAATCAAAGTACAACAACCATGATATTGATAAAATATAGTTTTACAAATGTGTTCAAATCGATTTTTACTTGACACCAAAATGTATAGTAAAAACAAAAAGACGTAAATCAATGAAGCTTTGTCTTCTCAAAACCTATGGGTACTTGTTTACTGATTCCCTGAGAATACAAGTAGTTTTGAAAAGAGTGTCAACAATTAAGTTGGTGAGTTCATAAACATATTTGTATGAGAAATTTGTTATTTGTTCCTTGTAAATGGAAGTGTGTTCTTCCAGAAAATCCTATATTTTATGTTGTAAATGAATTTTAGTCTTAATACTCTAAGACCAAAACGTGTAAATGTTGTTGTACTTTTAAATAGTATGATGTAGTTTTAATCCACATAAAACCATAAAATGAATGTTTCAAGAAATATAAGTTCTCTGTAATGGAAAATAGTATACTATAATTGTATTTGTATGAAATTCTGTGAGTGTATGTGCCTGAATACACCAGTTGTACTGTAAAATACTATAGTATAGTTCTAAAGTTAGTAAAACTATATAAAGTTGTGTACATACTCGTACACTAATCGTATTGTTCAATAACCAATTGTGAGTTATTATAACCATACTTGATGGCCTAAACACAATGTTCTTCAGACATTGGAATCGGTACGACATTTGTCACCCCAAGTCTGTCGGCCTAACTGGAGCTAACAATTTAGATGCGGGATTGTCAGTCCCGTATAGATCAATACACAACTGTGACAGTCTCCCTCTAAGAGACTCTGGTTATAATTTCAGGGCTTGGATGGTACTTAGATAAGTACTTGAAGTATATCTCACAAAGCTATATTGACGGTTACGTGTAGAACAAAGAGAATACATTTTGTGTTAATAAAATCATATGTATGTCTCAAAAATAATACGTATTATAGTTTATATTTTTGTATTGAATCCTGAACTAGTACAGCAGTATGTATATTTTAGTAAAAACGACAAATGTAACTATTTGAATAGTTTTGATATTAACACAAGATTTCGTTGTGTTTTACTTGTATCACACCCCCCCCCCCTTAAAGTATGGAAAATTGTGAAAATGCAGGGGTATGAACTCACTTGATTTGACGAAATCGTGAGTTTCTGTGAAAACCGAGTTCTGTGAGGGAAGAGTTTCAAACTGAAAAAACTATTTTCTCGGGGGCTTCGGGTGTTCCGGGGCTTTCTTCTAAAGCTAGGTAGGTTCCCTAAGCTTCAAGGGGTTTAGAGTGGCTTGGTAGGGTGTAGAATGTGAAAGAAATAGTATGTTTCCAAAAAAATCATGGGCAGCCTCGCATCCTTTATATAGTTGGCCGAGGCCTCGCAGTATGCAGGGTGTACCTCGGTACGCAGGTGGTATCCTCGTACGTGAGGCAGAGGAACGGGGCGTGTGTCTGGGTTTCGAGATGCTTACATGTCATCCTTGTGAAGTGGTTAAGTGGCAGACTCCGGACCAGGTGTCTGCGAATGTGGGGCGTTCACCTTTGGACCAGCCTCAAAATGCGAGCCTTGAATTTCAAAAATTCATAACTTTCGCATGCGAGCTCCGTTTTTGAGGTTCTTTATATCAAAGCGTAGGTGAGACTGAATTCTATAACTTTCGTTTAGACTCCGTCGACTAATTTTGATCTTAATTTTAAAGTTATATTTTTAACAGGTCGGGACAGGAAATATCCATTAAAAAATCATAACTTCTTCATTCGACGTCTGTTTTTGTCTGTCTTTTTACCGTTGAACTACTATTGACGAGATCTTCGACTCTCGTTTAGGTTGTGTCGGCTAAAAATCGCTCGATCTATAATTCGAATTTCGGGTTGCACACACTTATGCCAAATCTTAGAAAATTCATAACTTCCTCATACGAAGTCTGATCTGGACATTCTACTTATGCACGCTCTCGTTTTAAGGTATACCACAACTTTCATTTATATTTTTAAGGCTAAAAATCATTTTATAGTAAACTCACCTTTTACGACACATAGCATCGTGTCAGTTCTGTCGCGAAACATTGATAGGACATAACTTCTTCATTTTAGCTTAGATTTCAGCGTTCTTTATATTTATGGGATCCTTGTCAAGACCACTACAACGTTTTTCATAGATATCAGGTTTATCTAACATTTTGTTTTTGAAGCTTATTTTCATCTTACTTTATTATATATTTATTACTTTAAAACGAGTTATAACAGTTGACCCAGACTATTACATTGACTTAAAATAATAGGTTCTTACATTATCCCCCCCCCCCCCCTTAGAGGGAATTTCATCCTAAATTGTTTCTAAATTGGTACTCATTAACTAGGAAAAGATGCGGATACTTGAAATAATTGGTTGTTACATTATCCCCCCATTAGAGGGAATTCGGGTCCCCACTTGGCATTCAAGCGAACCTTCACTATTGGTATATAGATTTTTTTGTTCTTTTTATTTTCTTATCCATGATTTCCACTAGTTCTTCTACGAAGTGTAGACACTCATTTAACTCGATTTCGTCGAGTGGGATTACAAAAGTCTCATTAGACAGACACTTCTTTAGATTAGATACGTGAAAAGTGGGATGAATGTTACTGAGTTCATGCAGTAGATTGAGTTTAAACGCTACCGGACTGATTCTAGAAAGAATCTTGAATGGTCCGATGTACCTTGGTTTTAATTTTCCATTTTTTCCAAAACGTATCATTCCTTTCTAGGGTGAGACAGTTAACAGGACACAGTGACCAACCTGAAATTCCAAGGGTTTTCGTCGCTTGTCTACATAACTCTTTTGTCTGTCTCTATATGCTTTTTCTCGTTCCCGAATTTAGACGATCTTCTCTATTGTTTCTTGAATGATCTTGGGACTAGTTAGAGTCTTGTCGGGTACTTGTTTCGTTGCCAGTTGCGTATCACCCACTTCAGCCCAGCACAAAGGGGATCTGCACTTACGGCCATAGAGGGCTTCAAATGGAGCAACTTTTATGCTTGTGTGATAGCTATTGTTGTATGAGTATTCGACGAGTGGTAAATGGGTATCCAAATATTTACCAAAATCTATCATACAAGCTCTCAACATGTCTTCCAATGTTTGTATGGTTCTCTCGCTTTTCCCATCAGTCTGGGGATGGTACAATGTACTCAAGTCATGTTTAGTTCCTAAGGATTTTTTGCAGTGATTTCCAAAACCGCGAGGTAAATCTACTATCTCTATCAGAGATAATGGATATTTGCACACCATAGAGTTGTACTATATCTTTAATGTACATCCTTGTTAATTTCTCCATTTTGTTAGTTTTTTTTATTAGTAGGAAATGCGCAGATTTGGTTAATTTGTCAATGATTACCGAAATGGTTTCATGACCACCTGTTGTCTTGGCCAACTTGGCCATGAAATCCATAGTTATCCGCTCCCACTTCCATTCGAGTATTTCTGGTTGTTGTAGTAAACCCGAAGGCTCTTGGTCTTCTACCTTGACTTTGGCGCAAGTTAGGCACTTGCCCACATAGGTAGCAATTTAAGCTAATAGAGTTTCTTGAGGTCCAGATACATCTTGTTTGAACATGGATGAATGGAGTATCAAGTTTTATGGGATTCTTTCATGACTAACTCTCTATAGCCACCAAACTTTGGTGTCCATATCTGATTCATGAGATAATGAACTCTGTCACCCTTGATTTCCAGGTACTTTTTCATTCCCCTTAAGGCTTCTCCTGTCACATTCTCGGGTTTCAAGGCTTCCTGCTAAGCCTCTTTGATCTGAGCGAACAGATGTGAATGGATTGTCATATTTAGAGACTTTACTCGGTGGCCCAAGTATTCTTTTCGACTAAGGGAATCTACTACTACATTGGCTTTGTCGGCATGACAACGAATCTCACATTGGTAATCGTTAAGTAGTTCTACCCATCGTCTTTCCTCCTGTTCAGTTCCTTTTGATCAAAGATGTGTTGGAGGCTTTTGTGATCTGTGAAGACTGTACACTTTGTACCATAAAGATAATGCCTCCATATTTTCAGAGCAAAAACCACTGCTCCCAGTTTGAGGTCATGCGTGGTATATTTGACCTCGTGGTTCTTAAGTTGTCTCGAGGCATAAGATATAACCTTTCCTCACTGCATAAGAACACAGCCTAGCCCTTGATTGGACGCATCACAGTAAACTACAAAATCTTTTGTCACTTTTGGGAGGGATATGATCGGTGCGCTGCATAAGGCTCGCTTTAGTGTCTGGAAAGTTGTTTGTAGTTTCTCCTCCTAGTTGAAGGTCACACCCTTCTGAGCCAGTGTGGTGAGTGGTTTTGCGATCTTTGAGAAGTTTTGGATGAACCTTCGGTAATATCCACTGAGGCCTAGAAATTGGCGAATCTCTATTAAGGTTTTTTAGGGTTGCTCAGTTTTTGATAGTTTTGATTTTGGAGGGATCCAAATGTATCCCTTATTTGCTGACTATGTGACCTAGGAAGTCCACCTTCCAAATCCAGAATTCGCATTTTCAGAACTTCGCATACAACTTCTCTGCCCTTAATGTTTCCAAGACTTGACGTAAGTGTTGCCTGTGTTCTTCCTTACTTCGGGAGTAGACTAGTATATTGTAAATGAAAACTATAATGAACTTGTCTAAGAAAGCTCCACACACACGGTTCCTTAGGTCCATGAACACTACATGTGTGTTTGTCAAACCGAAGGGCATTACTATGAATTCATAGTGACTGTAGCGAGTTCATAATGCGGTCTTAGGAATATCCTCCTATTGGACTCGTAGCTGATGGTATCCTAATCTTAGGTCGATTTTGGAGAAGAAACTTGCTCCTTGAAGTTGGTCGAAGAGGTCATCGATTCGGGGTAAAGGGTATCGGTTTTTGATAATGAGTTTATTTAATTTCCGTTAGTATATGCACATGTGGAATGATCTGTTGGATAAGGTGTCTAAGTACATAACAATATTTGAGATTCACTTGACCCGACCCGGCATGGTCCATTTGGGTTGCACTTCACCCGAACAATTTGTATGGATAATCTTTTGAGAGTAATATGTTTATGATTTGTTGATATATTATAAGTTATAATATATTAATATGAAACAATATTATTTAATTAGTATTGATCATAAATTAATTTAGAATTAATTTAATGATCAAAAAGATGATTAATTAAATATAGGCTCTTGTATTTTATATAGTGTGGGCTAATACTCATTTGGAATGGGCTAGGCTTGCATGGGAGTCCATGGATAGTCCATGGAGCTTTTAACCCATGGATCTTTGGAAAGGAAGAGTCATGGGTATTAGCGTTTACTTGGATGTAACCCTAATCCTCCACACTATATAAAGGACTCCTTGGCACTTGATTTGGCACTAGTTGTGTTGGGTCTATAATTTTGGTTTATACTTTGCTTTTCTAAGAAAATATATTTTTCTGTAATGTTGTGGATGTGTACCGCCATTATCTTGTGTGTACGGCCGCACACCCGTGTACGGTCGTACACAGGCGTACGGCCGGTGGAACTATATGTAGGGTGAGGGGTGTGAGGAGTGTACGACCAAGGAGCTTAACTGTGTGAAATCAAAGGTGTTTTAGAGAGAGAAAGAAGAGTGTGTGTTAGTGTGTGTGTGAATCTTGTATTTGGATCTCCATTCTAATCATCAAATAATACAAGATTTATCATCATCTTCTTCTCCTTCTCTTCTTCTTGTGATCTGGCATCATCCGTTTGATCAGGATTCCGCACCATCAAACGGATCTGATTGATACACAAGCATATCAGGGACTAACAAGTGGTATCAGAGCAAGGATTGTATCAATCAATTTTGTCAGATCTGGAGCTTATTTGATCATATTTTTAAAGGATTTATGTCTTTTTGGATAAATCTTGGCAAAATAAGGGGGGGTTTGTTCTTTGCATTTTTCATAAAAAAGAGTTTTTGATCGTGTTTTGGAGCAAAAATGGTGAAAAACGTCGTTTTTTCGCGATCTGATTGAAGGTGTGCGGCCAGTTGAAGGAGTGTGGCTCGGTGTGTACGGCCACACACAGGTGTGCGGTCCAGTAGGTGTGCGGCCTCGGTTCTTCATTCAGCAGCCTTTAGCGTTTAGCATCTTATTCGTTCAGCGTACATTTAAAAAGGGAAGAATGTTGGGGCTGCCAAGGATTCGAACCCGGGTATCCTCCCTACACAACCATCGCCTTACCATCTCATATAGCTTGCTAGATGTTTTATCCCTTCTCTTTTTAATTCATAAAGACTCCATTTCGAACCAAATTTCGCATTTTTTACATTTTTAACCCAAAAATCAATTTCCTTGATTTTCAAAATCCATTTTCAACCAAAAAAAATATTTAGTTTTTAATTTTTGACTTTTATTTTTAACTTTTGACCTTAAAATTTTGATTTTGACTTCCAAGTTTGACCTTTGACTTTAAACTTTGACTTTTTCGTTTAACTTTTAAATTTTCAAATTTAGCTTTTCAGTTTGACTTTCAAGTTTGACTTTTAAGGTTGACTTTTGAGGTTTATAGTCAAAGGGTTTGACTTTTAAGTTTGATTTTGGCTTGTAGTTGTGCTTTTAATGGCTTTTAAGGTCAACGAGGGATATAAAGACATGAAAGAGAATCGTCAGGATATGTTAAGACAAAATTTCAACATGTTCAATTATATCTCTAGAGAAACCCTAGAAACTCAGTTGCAGCGATTTACTACACTTACTACTGAGATGAATATAGCTGGGATTTTTCTTGACTAAATCTGAGATAAACAAAAAGCTATTGAATTCATTTACAAAATCATGGGATATGAACGTGGTTGTCATAAAAAAGACAAAAGATCTCAATCATCTTAGTCTTGCTGCAGTAATTGAAGAACTTGACACTTTGATGTGTGGAAAAACAATGAGTTCTACAAACATTTCGGTCAATGAAGTTTCATGCTCTCAATCATGTGAAGCTATGATGAAACTTCTTCGTGAACATAATGATTTGCTAAAAAGGGAAGTCGTGGACCTAAAATACGAAGGATATCAACTTAGGAAAGGACAAAAACCCCTAAAGGCTGAATTAGAAGCAAAAAACAAAGACTTTAGGAGGCTTCAAGAAGAATATTTTAATAAATGTGAAAATTATGACTATGTTAAGACACAAATTGTTGAATTAACTGCTGAGCTTGACACATTAAAAGGCAAATTTGAAACTGCAGATTTTTATTTTAGAAAATTTGATGTGTTAAGGGAAGTAGTTATGAACATGATAGATCATTGTATGCAATTTAAAAATAACCAGCAAAAGGGTTTAGGATACAATAATTTACCTCCTCCATTCAATCACACATATCAGTATCACCCTTTGACTAAAGAGGAGATTGCCAACGAACCATTCATGGTTTATGGCAAACCAGCTGGATTTGTGTCACGAAGTATTCAGGTTGAAAATACTAATGCTTCTACTTCATGTGCAGGTAAAGTAGCAGAAGATGAGAACAAGGAGAAAACCATTAAACAAACCAACATTTCCTTGAACTCTAAATCTGTTGCTTCGAACTCAGCTGCTTTTGATCAACCTGTTGTTGAGAAATACATGCCACCAATTCCAGTGAAACAGAGTGCCTGTTGTAACTGTGCGAGTGGGAAAAGCAAGAGACAAAGAATGGATACGCAGCCAGGGGCAGGAAGAAACAACTTCATAGTGAAGAAAAATACTTGTTTTCATTGTGGAATACCTAGACACATTGCCAGAAATTGTCCTAATCACGCATACGTTCCTTACTATACACAAGGGCGGCAGAACGCGCCAATAGGGAGATACTCCAAAAGAAGCCCCTCAAGGTCACGTTCAGACAATGGTGACTGGAACACGTAGAAGGCGAATAATCAAACTTCCAAGGCCAAGAATCCAAATCCCAAAGGCAAGAAGGGAATTCCAGCCATGAAGTCTAATCCAAGAGATGCACCAGCGAAACCAAGATCGGCTAGGTCAAAGTCATCTCGACGATTGGCTTCAAGCTCAAAAGCAAGTACTGAGCCACCCATCAGATCGTAAAAGAAATGGGTTAAACCCAACTACAAATGGGTTCCAAAGGCTCACTCTCCCAAATCTTCTAACGATTCTAATATTTCTACATCTTCTGTTTGTGATAAACAGGATATGTCATGGGAAAGAGTACCATGTAAAGATGGCAAAGGTCAACCCAGTTTCAAAATGGATTGGGTTCCAAAGACCAACTGATCCCGCTCTGTGTCGAAGCAGCTATGGAGGCATATCATTAGATTTCGGTTTGTTGATAATGGTTGTTCCAGGCACATGATAGGGGACATCTCTCAACTGTACAACATTCAGAACTTTGTTCGAGAATATGTGTCCTTTGCGGGAAAGGAAGAAAGGAAAATATCACACATGGGGTTTGTGCTGAATGACATGAAGAATTTTCGGATCTGTTTTGAGATTATGCGTTTTGTTCTCAGACCTTCTGGATGCAAATTCAATCGGTGAATTACGGTTTCAGTTTTCTTCTCTATACTCCTGAGTTTATCTTACACTGATTCTTTTCAAAGACAAATTTTCATTTTCTTATAGTTTTCCGTTAGTAGGTATTATTGGGAAGTGATATCAAGTGAGTGATAACGGGCAGTATAAACATGTGTAAGGGACTGAATCTGAATTGTCTAGACTTTGTGTTCAATGTGCTGGTAGGCACGAAGGATTTGACAGTGTGGATTTAGATAGGATTGTTTGGATTGACCAAACGACGCTTGGGTAGATTGATAAGTGAGATAAACATGAGAACCCACAGGATACACTAAATTCATACGCATCTAGAACTATGGCTTAACTTTTCCTTGATGTACGGATTTATGTCCTTAATTCTGGTTCTGATAGGGCATCTGGGGGGTTCTGATAAAGTAGGTCTGTAGGAAATTATTTTCTTGCTTTCTATATGTCAGTGATATGTTGCTTCCTCTGCGTGATTGGAAGAGATCTGACCTGGAATGCAACATATGCAACTCTATTTCTACGCACCTCCTTATCTATCAAATTCTTTCTATCTGTTAGACATATGATGTCTCCTCTGCGTGATTGAAATATATCCGACCTGGAATACAGCATAGGCACCATTCTACCTCTAAATATCTCTATCTCTGTTAGTCATATGTTGTCCCCTCGGCGTGATTGAGATAGATCCGACCTGGGACACAACATATGCATCTATCTCTAAATTTGACTTCTTCCTTAATAATTGTTTACTCACCTAAAGTAAAGAGTCCATAGGAAGTTCTTGATAACCAGGGTATATCGGGAAGTCGGGAACATGTTCTAATGCAACTAAAATTTAACCATTTAGAGGTTGCCTGTAGATCTCGCTGCTTGATTTAAGTGGACAACAATACCTATGGCCGTCGTCAGCTAAATGGTTTATTTAGAAAATTTTGTCGATATCCTTCGTGTTTAAGTGGACCACAATACCGGCAATTGACCAGATCTATTCATGAAGGTGAAGGTACCGATAAACAAGTTAAAACTGTCTCACAACTTTGATCCCAAATATTTTTGTTTTTGTTAAATTTGTTCATAGTTTTCCTCTATGCACAAATTTAGGGGGAGAATTAAAAAAAATTCAAAAATCAAACAAAAATCTGAAAATTCAGAAATCAAACAAAAATCTGAAAATTCAAACTTCAAACAAAATTATGAAAATTTAAAAATAAAAAAAAATCAAAAAATCAAAAATCAAAAAAATTAGTGTTATATTCTATTTTATTTCTTGTTAAGAAAAATAAAAAATCTAAAAGTATTTTTTTGTGTGCTAATTTTTCTTTTAGTTTTGTTTTGTCTTGAAAAGTGATTTCAGGTATAGATAAGACTCATAGACACCGTATTGAAGATTTTCAGAGCCAAGGCTTCATCCGTGATCATCGAAGAATTTTCATTCAAAGGAGCAAGAAATGAAGACTATTCTTTCAACATTCAATTTTTCTATCCTAGAAGCAAGGTGAATCTGATTTGAAGATTATGTGACAGATTGCATTGAAGCCTCCTCAATCAATTTGTTGCTATCTTTGTACCTGTTGAAATGATCCAGAAGATTATTTCTCTCTGAAGATTCTCAAGCTGAAAGCGCAATCTTTCAAGAATCAGTACAATAAGCCTCCTCACCCAATGTGCGTTCAGAGTTAAATCTTGAAGAAATGCCCAACCACTCAGGATGAATTCATTCATAGAAGATTCATATGTTCATCTTGAAGCTTTGAAGAAATCAAAGATTAAAGCTGAAACCAAAGCTCCAATTGAAGATTGACAAGAAAACCCAACTACTTTTTAAGGGGAGCTTGTTGGGTCAATTAGAAAAGAAAGCTATAAACCAAGGGGAAGATTGTTGGGTCTATAATTTTGGTTTATAATTTGCTTTTCTAAGAAAATATATTTTTCTGTAATGATGTGGTTGTGTACAGCCGTTATCTTGTGTGTACGGCCGTACACAGGTGTACAGTCGGTGGAACTATATATAGGGTGAGGAGTGTACAACCAAGGAGCTTAAGTGTGTGAAATCAAAGGTGTTTTAGAGAGAGAAAGAAGAGTGTGTGTTATTGTGTGTGAATCTTGTATTTGGATCTCCATTCTAATCATCAAATAATACAAGATTCATCATCATCTTCTTCTCCTTCTCTTCTTCTTGTGATCTGGCATCATCCGTTTGATCAGGATTCCGCTCCATCAAACGGATCTAATTGATACATAAGCAGATCAGGTACTAACAAGTTGTGTGTGTACAAAAGTGGTGGCCATTTCAAGAGTGTGCATTATTCTCTCAAGAGTTTTCCAAAGTTTGTGGTGATAGTGATTTGCATTTGAGGCATTCATACTATTGGTACTAGGCTCTTAACTCCAAGCAATCAACCACTACTAAAAGGTATGTCATTCTACTAGTAATTTTATGATTCAAGTTCCCCATGCCATGCTAGTAGGATGTAAACCTTGGAAATTCTTATTTGCATGTATTTTAGAGAAAACATAGATCCAAGGTTTATAGGGTTGCATGTACACCATAGGAGTGTTAGAATGCTCAAAACCCAACAGTGGTATCAGAGACTAGGATTGTTTTCCTGAATACTTGATGCAAACTATTCAAAAAATGAAAAAACTTGTTGTCTGCACAGTGAACTCGTCGGGTCCATGGGGGGACTCGACGAGTCCATGTTAATCTTGATCCTACTCGTCGAGTAGGTTCATGCACTCGACGAGTAGGAGGCCCAAAGTGCAGTTTTTCGAGTTTTTAAGCTAGAATTGGACTAGAATCATTACACTAAATTGTTTTGGCCGTATAAAACTTGTTTTTGATGTTGTAATGATTATGCTAATCCAATTTCAAAGACTATTATCAAAATTTCAAGTTTTGTAAGTGTTCATATGATTTTTGAAATTGTTGATATGGATGTTCATGAACTTATGAGTTTTGTTAGATCATAGGAATTATTTGCAAATTGTTTGTTAGTTAATTATTGATCTTGATGTGTTTTAATGGAATCCATAATTTTTCCTCAAGTTATGGATTACCAAAAGTCTTTTCTTTTAAAGTCCATTAACGTGTCCTGAAGTTATGGATGTCCAAGAGTCTCTTCATTAAAAGTTTTTTTTAAACTTTAATTAAACTCATAAGTTAAGAAAATCCAAAAGTTCTTGAATTGTTCAAAACTTGTCCTTAAGTTTTGGAATTTGTAAATTTCACACACACTTTAGTTCCAGCCCTTAGAGTTTTAAAAGTTAAAATTCAACCCTTATACATTATAGTATTATAAGTTAATAATATATATATATATATATATAAGAGCAAGTCAGTCTTACCATTAGTAGGCCTCATTCACGAAGTCGGTCTGTAAGGGGGTATAAGTTTGTTGCCTATAAAATGGCAGCTTAATGGGTGTCCACTCTCACCCACCACTTCCTTGACTGGTGGAGGGTCGTTAGCCGAACAGGTAGGAAAAGGACTATAATTCTCATTAAAAATATAATGATGAATATAAAGTAACTAAACCTTTTATAAATTCGACTGTTGTAAAAATCCCAACTTGGTCCCGATTAATCCCTAGGTGCTACTCGACCGTTTAGAGGGCGCCTAAAGATTAATCCCTACATACATAATGAATGAAACATTATAAAATGATGAAATTTTAACATTTTAAAATTTTTTTATCTCAATGGAAGCTATTTGAGGCATGATTAGAGTTGTATTAATCATATTAACCTATTTTGTTATCATATTAGTGGTATTTACGAACTTTGATATAATATTAGTCATATTTAATATTTTAAAATTCAACAAATTAGCAATTAATGGTCCCCGATTAATCATCTGATTAATCTCCGCCTAGCCGATTAATCCCTTGACCCCAGTTCTCCGACTAGCTAACGTCGAACGTTTTTTACAACCTTGATAAATTCCCAATCTAAGTTACTTTAGGAAAACGTGATTTGGTGCTAACCCATGAAATTTACACTTTGCACCATACCAAGTCGTTGGTGGAGCGTGTGCGGTTAACCGGCGCACTAACTTGGACTAGTAAAGATGGAAAAGGGTGACTTAATGTTTATCATAGATCAGTGGAGCGCGTGTGGTTAACCGACACATTGATTAGGTGGTAATATTAAGGGTACCAATTGAATTTGCATGGTTATTCACACCTTGTTTTGTGATCCTCGGCATCCCAGTCACAAAATCTGAAGGGCACATTCTAGATTGAAACATACCATTGAAAAGTTCAGTGAATCTCAAAAGATCTAGGAGTTTCAAACCAATTAAAACATAATTTTTATTTCGTTTTTCATGGTGAAAATTGGTGAATCGTCAGTCACCTACCATCAAATATTTAATAGCTTGGATTACGACATCCCTCTTCTAAGTTATAAAATATTGTGTTGGGTCCTAGCCTTAATATTTCATATTGTGTGTTATATTAAGGATTTTTAAATCAACTAACTTGAATCTCTCCCATTGTAGATGTATGGTTCATACAAGTATGATCTTCCAAAATCCCTTGGAACAAGCTTTCCTCTTGAAGATGATGTCCCACAACATCATGCTTCACTTCCTCCACCTCCTCTAATTATTCTCCCCGACCCACAAGCTCGAAGAATTGAAAAGTTCAAACTTACTCAAGTCCTATTGGATAGTAAACAAAAGGATGGAAATCCAGTGTGTGTCCATGTCTTGGAGATGAAGGCACACATTGACAGGATACAGATGATGGGTGTTGGGTTCCCAAGGAAGTTGGCTATTGACTCGGTTCTTCAGTCACTTCCTGAGTCATATAGTGAGTTCGTTAAAGACTACTATGTGACAAATCTCGACATGACCCTAATAGATCTTACCTATTTGCTAATTGCTGCTGAGTCAGCAATGATTTGGCACAATGGTCAAGCAACTTGGATTGGAAGCTCTGCCTGCCAAGCTGACATGGACATCCCATAAATGATTCCTTCTCCTAAAGGGAAGGAATTGGCCATGGTCAAAAGTGATGATCATAAGAGGAAGGCCATTTTTGAGACTGCTTTATGTGTTGGCTCAGATGAGCCTGTGTGTTTCTATTGACAAGGAAATGGACATTGGAATCAAAGTTGCCCTGACTACCTGAGATCTTTAGTTAGAATGTATGGTTCTTCTTCAGGTAAGTCCACTATCTAACTCTCTTAAGCTCCTATTTGAATATTCTTAATACATTTTGATGTATGGCAGGATCAAGCAAAGGGAAGGAAGCTTAAAAGAAGAGTAGGCTGAATCTGATCGCGAAGATGGATTTCAATCACATGGTTCAAAGATTGGATTCTTGAGCTTCTACTTAAAAGTTATGATAGATTGCTAGGAAATATGTAATAGCATAGTTTCCATTTAAAGTTGCATTGTAAGGGAATAGTTTTTCAGCATTTATAAATAAATAAAAAAAATTTTTACTTCATTTTATATCTCCTTGCAATGGCATTTATGGAAAGTTAATTTTTATATGTTTCTAGCAATAATGAATTTGATTCTTTCTTCTGTGCTAGTGTCTAAATTTACCAAATAAGGAAAGATTCTCATCACCCAAGTTTCAAGTGGACCGAAACTTAGAATCATGCAAGTTGTATGATGAATGAGAATCTTCATATTTGAAAAATTAAGACTATTTCGCTGACCACATGTATATGTGAGTCAGGTGAAAGACTAAAGGATCGGGTATACTGGGTGTGTGATGATCAAAGTCCACCATAAAGATCGATAACACTATTCATCATGATTTACTCAAGTTTAATAAATACGGTAATACTTACAAGTTTAAGTACAATTCTGAAACATTGGAAAAGTTTCAATGTATGGCACAGCGAATGGGAAGAATCAAATTAGGCAGAAAGATGAAAGTTTCTCAAATCTGAAAAGATGGGAGAGTACTTTAATATCATGTTTTATGATCATCTTAATGATTGTGAGACCATATCACAATTCATCCTCTAGGTCATCTTAGTGCATTCTTATGGCTAAGAAGAGGAGTCATGAAGTATTGAAGTGGTTAAAATCGAGAGGATGAGTCATACTTTGTTCCAAAAAAAAACAAATCTTAGAGTCATACTCCAAGATTGTAGCTAGAGTGACACATCTTAAAGAAGGTTTATAACGCTTGTCAAATGTAACAGTAAAATGTTTTCTACTCTTATACATTAGAAATTGGTAAGTTGTGATGTTTTGGATAAAACAAAGACCAACTAAGGTCAATTATGTAAAGTGTTTATCTTGATAAGAATCCGCACTAACTCTTGAATATTTGTTTGTTTGTCAAGGAATGGTTCTTGACAAAGAGAAACTTATATGTCAAGAGGACAGTGTGATTCTTAAAGGTCTTGAAAGTTTCAAGAGCTAATCAAGGATAAAACCTATAGTTTATCACTAGCACATGACTTGAGGTTTGTAACCTATCGTGTTGACATAATTCTTGTTTCTGTGCCTATTCCGGTAAAGTTGGCTATGTATGTGAGTTCTGTAAGTTCTCAATTGTGTGCATAACAACTTGGAAGCGATTGTGGGCCCTTGTGTTACCAAGAGGCAAAAAATCAACATTGAACAAGTTCAATTCATATGACTTTGAGTTTATCACTAACCTTGTCTTGTGATTATGGTTTTGACAAATTCACACAGATAGGAACACATACACCATAAAATCTAAGTGTCATAAGGTTTCTTTCCGATTCGTGAAAATGATGGTGAGGAAACACTTTCACTAAGTAGATTTGAAGTAGATAGCAATTGTGATATTCTCATTCTCAAAGTCGTTAGTGGAGCGTGTGTGGTTAACCGGCACGCTAACATGGACTTGTGAGAAATGGCAAAAAGGTCTAAACATTATGATTACGGTATCCCTCCTCATAATTTTTTAGACACACATGTGAGCTATCTAAGGAAAGATGTATAACTCTGAGAAGTTTAGATAAAGTTTTGTCGAAGCATCTCGTATCAGAAGTCTGAACTTTGGTGATGAAAGTCAATAAAGTGTTAATTTATAGAAGTCAATTTTTGAGTATATGTCAAAGCTAGTGGGAGCATAATTATTATCCTAAATAATTATTATTCTAGTGGGAGCATAATCAATTATGATAAGTATTGTTAATTATAGAAAACAAAAGTTTCGCTTCGGAAAGGTTGTTTTACTATAATTAAGGGACAGGAGATTATACTTCAAATTAAATCCTAAAAGTTTGGATTGAGATGTTAATCATCTTTAGTCAAGAATATATATATATATATATATATATATATATATATATATATATATATATATATATATATATATGAGTTTTATGTTGGAATGGTTCAACATAAGGGAATTATATATATATATTGCGTTCTCAAATTTCGATTATGATTACGGCATCCCTCGTCATAGTCGATTTTTTAAAACATGGCAAATAAAAATATTGTAGCAATATCATGTCTTTATGTGAGACATCATGATTCATGTCCCATATGCTTCGTGTATAGGATCGATCACATGTGCTACAATATCTATCCGTTCAAAAAATTTCAAAAATGCCTAGAGCATTAAGAGGAAAAAAGGAATAGAACCGGATATGACTAAAATCATTAAGAAATTGCCGAGAACAATCTGAGGTTTAACTAAGATTGGTTCTCATGGACAGTTGGAAGTATGATGTTAAATTTTGGAAAGGGCCATATTGACATATTCTGAAAAGAGGTAGCTCTTGTTCAGAAGTGATAGTCAAAATGGGAATTTGGAAATGTTTTCCATATTGGGAGTTGGATTTTAAGAATCTATGAGAAACTTAGAAACTTTTATGCAAGAAGGATATTCAAAGGAATGTACTTTGAATGTGAGACTTCGTTTCCATGGAATTGATCTCCACTGGAATACTTTGTAATGTTTGCTTCCAGGTCTTTGTGACTTTTGTGCATAGTCATTGCAAGAGGAACAATGCATATGAGTTTAAAATCTAACAGTTTACAGTAAATGAAAAGAATTTGATATTCTTACATTTACGGTAAGGATTTGGGATTGTGAAATGAGCATCATTGGAATCATGTTCAATTGATCTACTTCACAAAGTAAGGATCATAGACAAACATAGTTAGCATACTTGGAGTATGGCATGACTATTGTTTAGAAAATACAGTGTACATGATTGGAGCATGGGACAACTATTGTTTTAATTCAAGTGTTAAGTTGATAAATCAAAACATAATAATGTGTAATCAATATGGTGATGAATAAAAGGTGTTTTATTTATATTCATAAGTGTTGAGACCATATTGGATTCAATTATTCTTGTGTTTCACTTTGCATGTTTTGACTTCCATAATAAAGGGTTGTTCTTTTCGAATGACTAAGTTATTCAAACTTCCACAGTCGATCATACGTCGGAAGTAGGTATGAATTAAGACTGTCATGAATTGGGCTTGTAGATGACTTAATGTGTTTATCCATAGCAATGGTTGCTACAACATTCATGAGTGCTCATAAGTTCTAAGTATTGGAATAAACCCACGCTCACTTGCATCACTTCATGGAATTTATCTTGAGTGATCATGAGACGGTAATATCATATAAGTCTTCAAACCTAGTGATATGAGTTGTTGCCTATGAGTTGGTTATGCATTGATTGCATGGAAACGCATCGGTAACTTAATGTTAAAAAATGTGCCTTTGTGTATAATTCAACAGATATTAGAAACAAGTATATGAGTCGACGTTTATCTGTTCCTTCTAGTCCTTGGAAGATTAGAAGCGATATCTAGGCCCCTCGATGATTTTTTTTGACCTATGTACCGGGCCCGGTCAGAACCTAATTGATGTGTTCAATTTAGTTCTATGTCAAACAAATCGAAAATCAGGAAACAAACTGTTGGACAATAAGTACAACGTTGTTCCATGTATTTGTCCGACTGATATCTTGAGAACAGAGGATTATATGATCACTTATCTAAAATGGCGCTTCATAGTTCAACAGAGTTTTGAGAGCTATGATTGCCGGTTGGTTCCTGAATTCATATCTGCAAATACAGTTATTAGACTTATCCAAGTGGGAGACTGTTGGATAAGGTGTCTAAGTCCATAACAATATTTGAGATGCACTTGACCCGACCTGGCATGGTCTATTTGGGTTGCACTTCACCCGAACAATTTGTATGGATAATCTTTTGAGAGTAATACGTTTATGATTTGTTAATATATTATAAGTTATAATATATTAATATGAAATCATATTATTTAATTAGTATTGATCATAAATTAATTTAGTGATAAAAAAGGTGACTAATTAAATATGGGCTCTTGTATTTTATATAGTGTGGGCTAATACTCATTTGGAATGGCCTAGGCTTGCATGTGAGTCCATGAATAGTCCATGGAGCTTTTAACCCATGGATCCTAGGAAAAGAAAGAGTCATGGGTATTAGGGTTTACATGGATGTAACCCTAATCCTACACACTATATAAAGGAGTCCTTGGCACTTGATTTGGCACTAGTTGTGTGTGTACAAGAGTGGTGGCCATTTCAAGGGTGTGGATTGTTCTCTCAAGAGTTTTCCAAAGTTTGTGGTGATTCATGATTTCCATTTTAAGCATTCACACTATTGGTTCTAGGCTCTCAAACTCCAAGAAATCAACCACAACTAAAAGGTATGTCATTCTACTAGTAATTTTATGATTCAAGTTCCCCATGCCATGCTAGTTAGCAAGTAAACCTTGGAAATTCTTATTTGCATGTATTTTAGAGAAAACATAGATCCAAGGTTTATAGGGTTGCATGTGCACCATAGGAGTGTTAGAATGCTCAAAACCCAACACGATCCATCCTTCTTCATCACAAACACGACTGGTGCTCCCCAAGGTGAGAAGCTTGGTCTTATAAAACCTTTGCTTAGAAGTTTCTTAATTGATTGGATAGTTTCTGCATCTCCGATGTTGTTAAACGATACGGGGATTTGGCTACAGGGGTAGCTCCAGGAATCAAGTCGATTCGAAACTCGACTTGGTGCTCAGGAGGAACTCCTGGGAGATCCTCTGGGAATATATCAGGGAAGTTACAAACTTTGGGGATATCTTTGATACTTTTCACTTCTTGTTTCTTATCTACCACGTGAGCTAAGAAGGCACAGTATTCTTTGCGAAGACACTTCTGGGCCTTGGTACATAGGATATTAGCACGGTGAAGACTTAACCAATCCATGTTGATGATAATTTCAAAACTTTTTATTGAGACCGGCATAAGGTCAATTTGGAAAGAGTAGTTGTTTAGACTAAGTGTGCATCCTATGTATATATCGTTTGTGCTCTCGGTCTTTCTGTTTTCCATCTCTATCGTAAATGTATCTTTTAGTGATTGGGGATTTTTTTTAGTAGGTTTTTGAATTTATGGATCACGAAGCTTTTCTCTGCGCCACTATAAAAAAAGAATCCATGCATAAGAATTATTCAGAAGAAACATACTGGTAACCACGGTAGGATCTGCTTTCGCTTCTTCGTGACCAATTGCCAAAACTCTTCTTAGACATCCATCATTCTTTGACTTAGGGAAATCTCTCTTGAAGTGTCCTATTTCACCACACCTATAACAAGCTTCACTTACTCCCACATTGGGGACTTACGAGATGGGTTGTGTTGGCTCTTTACAGAAACGGGCAATATGCCCCTTCCTATTGTAGTTTTTGAATTGCATTTCCCTGCAAACTCTCATGTGATGGAAGTTGCACTTATTACACTTTGGCAAAGTTCCAGCATATCGACTCGGGGTTGCTGGAGTAGTAGAAACAGTGGTAGGAACAGAAGCAGGAACAACAACGGGAACAGTAGCAGTGTGTACGGCCACAATTTGTTGTTTCTTTGAAGGATCTTGTGACGATTTCCCTTTTCGTTTTTCCAAAACTTCTTTTTGCTGCCTCCTTCTTTAGGTTGTTTAGGAATGACTGGCATGGAGCCTTGGCGAACTCCATGATCTACGAGTGTTTGTGCCAGTCGTTTGGCACTATCAAAAGTAGTGGATTGGCAGCTATAACGTTTCCTTGGGTCAGGGGAGTTAACCCCCAAATATACCTTTCCACCTTTTTACTCTCTGAAGTGACCATCCCAGGACACAGAAGATCCAGGTCACTAAATCTGGCAGTATAAGCAGCAATATCAGAGTCCTTCATCTTCAGACTCCAGAGCTCCTACTCTAGTTTTTGTATCTCGCCTCTGGGACAATATTTTTCCAACATCAGAGCTTCGATGTCTTCCTAGCTCATGGCATTGGCTACTAGGAGAGATAACGACTTGACATAGCCGTTCCACCAAAAAAGGGCTCTATACAAGAAAGTGCATGCGACAAATTTCACTTTGCTAGTTTCAGGGCATGCACAAATCTCAAACACCGATTCTGTTTTCTCGAACCAGCGTGTTAGAGATTTGACACCTTCGATTCCGTCAAAGGATTTGGGTTTAGCATTTGTGAAGTCATTATAAGAACACTCCTTTTGGGTGTCCATGACTTTCTCTATGATTAGAGTTTATGGCACCACTACCCACTCTGCTAGTGCCACTTGCATGGATTGGAGTCATGGCGATTGTTACTGTGGCCATTATAGCAGCCTGAAAAACCGTGGGGTCATACTGTCGTGGTCGCGCCGATGGTGGATTTGTTCTCGCGTTGTTGATGACACGCCTGATTGGTCTGCGTGGAGGCATCTTTATGCCATAATGTTTAAAGATAAGTTTATGGTAAGTCTCTTATAGTGATTGTAAGTCAAATATTATTAAACTAAATTACCAGTTCTATATGTAATATGTCCCTTCATTTAAGTAATTGCAAGTAATATATAATATAAGTCTACATAAAATAAAGTTATGAATTTAATAGTAATGTCTGAAATGAAATTCTGTGATTTGATCCATACTAGGTCCTTCTAAAATCACTTGGTGTATACAAGTTGTATGTAACTAAGATTGGATAGACGGTCAAACATAATGGGTCTGTCTTAAGTCCACAACCAAACAAGGAACAAGGCCTAAATAAGTAAATAGAATCTTAATAACATATAACTTTAACATATACACTATGTATTCATAGATTTACCATGAGTAAACAATTTATAAGAATGTTATGAAATTTGTTATAACTTCCAATGAAATAAAATTCATGTCAATTTCATTGTTATATATTTTTATACATAGTACTTAGGAAAATTTGACCTTGATATAGGTCTACATTATATCAACGTAAGGAAAATTTTGACTGCATTACGATCCACAAATAGTGTATTCACTTAATCGCAGGATCGAGTTTACATATAGAAAAGAATGAAACCAATGCCCACTCTGAAATCTAGTCTTTAACATAGTGTGAGTAGTGCATGCAATACTCGCAATGGGTGCTGTTCTGGGGGCCATGAAATGAAGCCATGAAATTTCACAACGTCCTTGTCTTACATCCGGATTCTATCACTTGGCGTTTTCCCTCGATCACCCGTCCCTCCATTATAGCTTGATGTTCCTGAAGTTCCCTAATCTCGGATCATGTTGTGGTCATCTCTATCTGAAAGGCCTCAATCTGATCTCGGATCTGATCGTGGTCTTCATCCAGACGTCGGTGACGAATAGCGGTGACTTCGGTTGTGGCACCAACCTCCATGATCGGGTTGACGGATGCCCTCATTTGTTCTACAAGTCGGGTGATTCATTGTACCATGATCGGGAGGGATCTGTCTACAGGTCCTTCGTGACTAAGATTATAAAAACCTCGTTCCATACCGTAGGGGGGATCGCTAGCCTTGCTGTCTACTCCATTGCTCTAGGTTTTCCGCCCAACGACGCATGGGTCCATTGTAGCTGTAACGATGTGCTGGAACACGGGAAATGTATGGTGGATTAATAACTTCGGTTTTGGCGTCCGAGTCTTCTTCTTGTAGCTCCTCCTATGAACTATCTTCGGGGTTCTCTGCTATTATTTCCTCAGGATCCTCTTCGGGATCCTATTCAATCTAACCACCATTCCCTTGGTTAGGGAAGTAGGGGTCTCCTAGTAGATGGAACCCTGCCATAATGTCTATACAAGAATAGAGGTGAGAGACATATAGTAATTTAAGTGTGTGGTTTTATCGTATCACAAAATATTCATATAGTATTTTAAATTTAAAGGTTCTGGTATGATTTATTGGTAAGTTTAGACTCGTAGTTCACTACAAGCATTCCTCGGCATACATTAGTCACATCTTGGATAAATATAGTTGATCAGGCTATATTCATCCAAGATCTGATTACATACTCCAAGACTTACTCGTAGTGTTAAACTTATCTAATACTTTTGTTTTGCTATTGCTATGACACCGAACTAGTAAGTATGATTATACTTATACTTTTACAAAAATATCGTAATATTTTAAAGTATACTTGTACGAAAATGTTACATCGGAGAGTTTCTGTCCCATTGTATTTATAGTTAGTATATCATATGTCGTTTGATATACTTAATTCACTATAAACAATGCTCTGATACCAATCTATCACACCCCCAAACTGGTAAAACGGCGGAAACGTTCGGGGGAGGATGACTTCGTCTACAGTATCACAACAATTGCATAATAGTAATCAAAGTACAACAACCATGATATTGATAAAGTATAGTTTTACATCTGTTTTCAAATCAATGTTTAATTGACACCAAAATGTATAGTAAAAACAAAAAGACGTAAATCAATGAAGCTTCGTCTTCTCAAAACCTGTGGGTACCTGTTTACTGATTCCCTAAGAATACAAGTAGTATTGAAAAGAGTGTCAACAATTAAGTTGGTGAGTTCATAAACATATTTGTATGAGAAATCTGTTATTTGTTCCTTGAAAATATAAGTGTGTTTTTCCAGAAAATGCTATATTTGTGTTTTACTTGTATCACCCCCCCCCCCCTTTAAAATATGGAAAATAGTGAAAAAGCAGTGGTATAAACTCACTTGATTTAACGAAATCGTGAGTTTTTGCTGAAAACTGGGTTCTATGTGGGCAGAGTTTCAAAACGAAAAAACTCTTTTTCTCGGGGGCTTCAGGTGTTCCAAGGCTTTCTTTTAATGCTAGGGAGGTTCCCTAAGCTTCAGGGGGTTTAGAGTGGCCTGAGAGGGTATATAGTGTGAAAGAAATAGTAAGTTTCCAAAAAAATCGAGCAACCTCGCATCCTTTATATAGTTGGCCAAGGTCTCACCTTACGCTAGGCGTAACCTCAGTATGCAGGATGGACCTTCATACGCGGGGTGGAGGAGTAGGGCGCATGTCTGGGTTCCGAGCTTTATACATTTCATCCATGCAAAGTGGTTTGGTGGTTGACTCCGGACCAGGTGTCTGTGAACGCGGTGTGTTCACCTTCGGACCAGCCTTGGAATGTGGGCCTTGAATTTCAAAAATTCATAACTTTGGCATACGAGCTCCGTTCTTGACATTCTTTATATCCACACGTAGGTGAGACCGCACTCTACAACTTTCGTTTAGACTCCTTTGGCTAATTTTGAATTTATTTTTAAAGTTATATATTTAACAGGATAGGACAGGAAAAATGAGTTAAACATCATAATTTCTTCATTTGACATCCGTTTTAGTCTGGCTTTTTACCGTTGAACTCCTATTGACAGGATCTTCAATTCTCGTTTAGGTTGTGTCAGCTAAAAATCACTCGATCTATAATTCGAATTTCAGGTTGCACACTTTTATGCCAAATCTTAAAAAATTCATAACTTTCTTATACGAAGTCAGATTTGGACGTTCTTTTTATGCACACTCTCTATTTAATGTATACCATGAATTTCATTTAGATTGGTAAGGCTAAAAAGCATTTTATCGAAAACTCACTTTTTACGACACATAGTGTCGTGTCGATTCTGTTGCGAAACATTGATAGACCATAACTTCTTTGTTTTAGCTCAGATTTCAGCATTCTTTATATTTCCGGAATCCTTGTCATGACCACTACAACTTTCTTCATAGATATTAGGTTTATCTATCATTTTATTTTTGACGCTTATTTTCATCTTAGCTTATTATATCTTTATTACTTTAAAACGAGTTACAAAAGTTGACCTAGACTATTAAATTGACTTGAAATAACGGGTTGTTACAATCCCGCCAACTTGAGGGCTAAGGGCATTTGCCAAAACGTTCGCTTTACAAGGATGGAAAAGGAGCTCGCATTCTTAATCCTTATCCACGTCCAGCTACCTGTGATGTCTCATATTCAGGTTCGGCTGATCCATAATGCGTTTCAAGCCCTTGTAGTCCGTGTAGAGGGTACAGCAGAACCCATAGACATAGTGCCTCTAGATCTTGAAGGCGAATACTACCACTCCCAGCTCAAGTTCATCCGTGGGATATCTTGTCTCATGCAGTTTCAACTACCACAATGCATAGGCTATCACCCGTCCTCTCTACATGAGGAATGCGTTAACCCAGTGATGTATGCACCACATAAACCCACAAAATCATCCACTCCCTCAGGGAGGGTCAACACCAGAGCCTCACAAAGTATCTATCACAGAGTCTCGAATGCAGTCTGTTGCTTAGGGCCCCAACTGAAATCAACCCCTTCCTCGTTAGAAGAGTGAGGGTACCGTAATCTTGGAGAAATCCAGAATAAATCTCCGGTAGTACCCTGCCATTCCCAGAAAACTCCTGATATCCGACGGAGATTTCGGAACCTCCTACCGCATCACCGCCTCAATCTTGGCCGGATCGACAAAAATCCCATATTGGTTAACAAGATATCCAAGTAACTGAACCTCTCGCAACCAAAACTTACATTTCTAGAACTTGTCATAAAGTCGTTCTCGCCTCAAAACTCCTAGTAGCTCGCGGAGATGCTCCTCATGCTGCTCACTGCTCTTCGAATACACCAAGATTTCATCGATGAACACAATAATCGAGCGATTGAGCATCGATCTGCATACCCGATTCATCAGGTCCATGAATATTGTCGGCGCGTTGGTGAGCCCGAACGGCATCACCACAAACTCGTAATGTCCATAGCGAGTTTAGAACGTGGTCTTCTCCACGTCCTCCTCCCTCATGCAGAACTAATGGTACCCTGACCTTAGATCTATCTTAGAGAATTAAGATGCTCCCTACAAGTGATCTAAAAGATCCTCTATCCAAGGAAGTGGATAACAGTTCTCTACCATCAACTTGTTCAGCTCCTGGTAATCGATGCACATCCGATGTGAACCATCATTCTTCTTGACGAAGAGAATTGGGGCTCCGCATGGAGAACTGCTCGGACGAATGAACTGCTTGCCAATCAGTACAACGCCTTGGCGATAGGAGGCACACCTGGCACAAGGTCGATCCTAAACTCGACCTGCCTCTCCAGAGGCACTCCGGGTAACTCCTCCAGAAACACATCAGCAAAATAACTGACGACTGGAACATCTGAAACCGAGACCTGGTCCCCAACCCGCATATCCACCACATACACCAAATAACCCACACACTCATGCTGAATATACTATCGAGCCCTGACGGCTGAGCAAAACCTTGAACCCAACCTAGTACCCTCACCATAGATAACCAACTCTCCCATAATTGGGGATCACAGCACCGAAACGACTCAACCAGTCCATAGCCACTATAACGCAAACATCCCCCATGGGAATCAGAATCAAGTCAATCGGAAAAGACACCCCAAATATATCTAGAACGCAACCTCGATAATCTGATGAAGCAGAAACCCCGTGTTCGTTAGCGATGGAAACTCGCAACGGACACTCTAGCTCTCCTAATGGCAAACCAAACTCCCTCCTAAAAGATCGAGAGAAAAAACACCGACTTGAAACAATACCATAGTAGGCAACAAGTTCACTAAGAACGTACCTAACATAGGTACAACACATATGAGCATAAAATAAATATAATCAATAAGATAAGGGATAGAAACATACCAGCCACCACATCGGGTCTTGTCTTGGCCTCCTCAGCTGTGAGCTAGAAGGCGTGTCCTCGAGCCCTCTAGGTCTCTACCCTGCCCTGGCTATCGTTAGTGATCCTCAATGTAGCTGGCGCGGGAGCCTACACCGACTAAGCTTCAAGCAACAGACAGCTGGTCTTCACATGACCAATTTGATCGCAGTGGTAACAAAGTCTCATATCCTGAACTGGGGATAACTGGCGAAAATCCCTTGCAAAGTGCCCCTCCCTGCCACACTTGCGGCACACACCACTAGATCGACATGCTCTAGAATGACCCTTCCCGCACTTCCTACAAATGCGGCCATGCTGACCATCAGACCTAGAATTGGCAGTCTTGGGCCTTTTCGATGTCGGCTGCGACTGCGTCGGGGCCTGCCTCTACTCTCTCAACTGTAACTCCAATAATGTATCACAACGTTGGGTGGCAATAAACTGTATGATGTCAATCTTGAGCATGCTCAGATAACGAGTTATCTCAACCTGCTAGGAAGTAAACTCCGAGCAAAACATCACTATCTCGGTAAACATTAGGGTGATCTCCGTCACCGTCTTCGATCCCTGCCTCAAATCAAAAAACTCATGTGCCAGCCGCTCTCGCTCAACCCCTCATAATCTAACGAGTATGGAAATGATCCCATGACACTACAGCTCTCTGCTCATCAGAGAACGATCCCATAACAAGTCTCCACCAGTCCTTTGCTCTGGACCTCAAGAGGTTCAAAGCGCATTTAACCTTCTGGTCAGCAGGGCATGAACACATGAAAAAGCATCCCTCGATGCCAGATAGCAACCTCATGGCTATGATTAGGTCATGAACTCCATCATAGGTCGGGGGCTTCGTACTATCAAAGTCCCGATACTAAAAAGCCCGACTTGTCCCCATACCTGCAGCCGCCACGGCTGCGGAAGCTGCAGCAGAAGCCGTCTCTACAATGGCTGCATAGCGCTCATCAAACTACTCCTCCATGGAAGTCTTAATAGACCCAAACATCTCCGGTAACTGAGCCTGGAATAGTGCAATAACCTCATCGTGTAGGATATCCCGAATCCTGGCATCTAACTCATCTAGTATCATTTGACCAATGGTCTGCGACAATGCTGGCCCGGCGTGACTGCCAGCTCCTGATCCCGACTCGGATCCGGTCTCTAATCGTCTCGTAGTCACCATACTGAAAATATACCAAGAAGATATCATAAATTCTATATAATAACGGGGAACCAACTCCCAACAAAGCCCTAGGGGTTGTGACTTCTTTGCTACGCGTATAGGTCCTATGCTTTCAATAGTACGGGCCCATACTACATTGCACACCTACCCATATTTCTCTCAAGGATCACCACAATGCCCTAAAAATATACATAAGAATTGGAGAACGCTCAATCATCACTCCTAGAGGAAGACTAAACATCTCTCAATTGGCCGACTGACCCCACACAACTCATCCATGAAACTTCCACCAACCTTGTAGCACTCGTGTCTGCTAGCCATACATAACACTGGACCCTATAGACATTCGAATATTCGATCCTACCCTAATCCCTTCATCAAACAAGAACATGAAATAAGGCCAAAAAAACATTCTCGGGCTATAAGATCTTATTTATATACAACTGTGATGCATACACTAAGCAACTATAGTAATGATGTCAATTTCATATCAGGAAAACCCTTGGCAATCAGGCGTCATTTAATAAGGAAATTTTATCATTCAACTCCTAAAGATCCCTAGTCTATCACTAGCATGCTGTTTTAACATATCACAATATCAAATAATAATATGGTATTTTGGGGTCTACTTACTGGCTCCGGATGATCACACACTTCGCATCCTCCTTTAGTACTTTGAAAACCATTTGAAAATAATTTTTGAAAATATTTTCCTTAGTTTGAGACTAGATTCACATGAGTGTTCCTCCAATTCACCCAAACCAAGACTCTGATACCAACTTGTAACATCCATAAAATTCATAAAACTAAATAACTTTTTCAAAATTCCAAAAACCATTATTTAATACAAAATGTTTTCAAAATGATTTCATTTCAGAGAATCCCAGAAATCAAAATCATAAAATGTGAAGAGGTGCACGATCAAGCCTTTGCCTTCCCACGATCATCCGAAGTACCTGAAACAAAATCCAAAACTGTAATCTCAAAGCTTAGTGAGTTTCCCCCAAAATACCAATGTCATACAAGACATAACAATGTCATAACGAACAGTATACATACAGAGTCTTCTGCATGACTGGACCGCTAATATGTGCATATTTAGTCATATATTTTGTATAGAATATTAATACTTTTTGGCTAATTTATTGCAATTATGGAACAAAAGATGCTTAATTATGTTTAAATTATATTTTCAGTTCAAAAGAAGTGCTCGGAAGCAAAAGGAAGCAAGAGAAGCTATCGAGAGCTTGGGAATCAAAGAAAGAAGAAAAGAGCCAAAAACCAAGAAGGACTTGGCGAGTTGACCCTAGACTCGACGAGTTCCTACAAACATTCTCGAAGCAGAAGAGTCCTTGCCTTGCCGTATACGGAGATTTAATGAGAGACTCGACGAGTCAGTCCCTGGACTCAACGAGTCGCCTCTAATCTATAAAAATGGTCTTTCAGATCGATACGGAAATTTTTTAGAAGAAACCCTTGGAGGAAAGCTGCGATTAGCAGACCTGCTAAGGTGCTGGAAGTCAGAGAATCAACCCAAGATCCAATTTTGAGAAGAATCTAGGAAAATTCAAGTCCATTCTTACTTATTCTTTAAGTTCAACTATGTTTGAGCTACTTGATTTCGTTTTTGATCTTAGTTTTACTATAAATATGAGCTAAAACTATTATCTTATGTTTAGGATACATGACTTTATGATTATCGTATCATTTTATGGTTGGATTACTTTAATTTGGTGATTATGTTTTCTAACCTTGTTAAAGAACCTTATGTTAATTATAACTATTCTTCTGTTAATTAACCAGTATATTAAGTTGTATGACCATCTCTTAATTGCTAATCTCATATAATTTATGTGAAAACATTGTTATATGCCTAGGAATAGCGAACGTGAAACTAGGGTTAATAGAGAATAGGTAAGTTAATGTGTGAGCTTGTGTGACGAACCATCAGCAAGAGGTTAATTGAACGACCAATTTAATTAACCACTACAAGTCCTACTTAACCCGAATCAATAAACTAGAAAACCTGTTAATTTAACCAACTGGCCACTGTTTGAATTGATTTTTTTGCTAAGGATTAGAAATAGTGAACGTGAACCTAATCACACTAATCGGTAGCCAATGAAAAGTTAATCTATTGCACTTGCCATAAAATCAACCATAAGAATCAAAGAATCAACCCTAAATAGAAGTCTTCTTTATTATTGAATTTAGTTGAACTTTGCTTGCTTTGTTGGTAGTTTAAGTTTTAGTTAATTGTTTAAGTTTCTAGTCATGCAAAACCAGAGAAAACACTTCCTTTTATTATTTGCTTTTTAGATAATTCTAGTAGTTAGTTTAATTTGCCGTTCCGTGTGTTCGATACCCTTCTTGCTTAATTATACCACCAATTGACAGGTACACTGCCTTTTATGTGTTAAATTTATATTTAAAAAGTAGGATTAAAACTTGTTGGTTTTACACACATCAAGTTTTTGGCGCCGTTGTCGGGGAACCGTTCTAAAATTTAATTTGATTACTAGTGTTATCGATCCTTTGTGTGAGATCTTTCTTGCACAAAGTTACTGTTTTAAGTAGATTCAGAATTAGGATCAATTTCAGTTTCTAGCGTTTAGGAATTTCTGTTTAAAATTTTTTCTATTTAAGCAGTGAACTCGCCGAGTCCCTACGAATAGACTCGACGAGTCCGTCGCTGAAACAGTAATTTCGTTTTTATTTTATTTTTATTTTATTTTTGTTCTTTTTATGCGTTTTTCTTGTTTTGGTTGCAGGTATTACATGACCCAAGGATCCAACACACCTTTGGTTCCTCCATTTGAAGACCCGGAATCCGCTCTTAGGAAAACAAGGACAAAGTACTTGAAGACACTAACCCGCCAAAGAAATCACCATTCAAGGACCTCAAATTAGTCTTTGTGAAGAAAAAGAACAACAAAGCAAGTGAGCATATCTTCCAAAAGAGCGAAGGAAGCAACCTTGTAAATCTTGAAGATAATACAAAAGAAGCCGAATTTGAATACGATTACGAATCCAAATCCGAAGAAGAAAGTGACTTTGAAGGCGGACTAGACAACACCATGGCTAACATCGATGAAGTTCCCATGGTAGAATGTAAGAAAAGGATACGTGACGATATCGGCCTGGACTTGTGCCACCCAAAATTCCCACGACTGCCACCTTTGAACTCAAAGGCCAGATACTTGCTCAACTTAAGGAGATCCCATTCTAAGGGAAAGATCACAAGGACGCATACAAGCACTTAGACGAGGTCAATGACATTGACGATTACTTCAATGTCCCAAATGTGGATCACGATACCATTCTACTTCGTATGCTACTAGTCTACTTTGTATGCTACTAGTCACATTCAAGGGTGCTGCAAAGGATGGGCTAAAATCACTCCCTCCAGGATCCATCACCACTTGGGCCAAGATGAAGGAAGAATTTATTGATCGATTTTGCCCTCCCTCAAAGATAGCCAAGTTGAAGAAAGCCATAGAAAACTTTGAGCAACAAGCTGGGGATTCCTTATACGAGGCGTGGGAGAGATACGAAGGTTTACTAAGGAATTGCCCACATAATGATCTTAATAGCCAACAAGAAGTCTGCATTTTCTATGATGGAGTGAATGTGACCACAAGGTAGCTCCTTGATTCACAAGGACCTCTCACAAAGAAGCCACCCCCAGTAATCAAAGAACTAATTGAAGAATTCTCTAAACACTCTAGAGAATATCATAACCCATGGAATGAACTAAGGCGGGGGTGGTAAACTCAGTTAATGATAGCATGGCGGCAATGATGGCTAAACTAGAGAGTTTGGATCGATGAATGACTAAGATGGACCAATCCATCCACGCTATCCAGGTGGGATGTGAGAATTATAATGGGCCCCACCTTACTAGAGACTGTGATTTGGACGAGAATGGGAACCGAAAAGCACAAGTGTGCTATTCAAGTGGTGATAGGTACGATGACAATTTGCGAAAACCCAAGAAGGAATGGCTCTCGTATGATGAGTACAAAAAGGAAAAGTAGGAAAATATAAGCAAAAAGAAAGGGGATTTTATCAAAAAGAGGAACCGATGCTAGAGAAGAAATCTGATTTGGAAGATATGTTCACAAGATTTGTAGCCGCATCCAAGAAAAGGCTTAATGATACCGATGTTGCAATAAAATAACAACGAAATATGTTAAGGGAGCAACAAGGCATGATTAGAAAGCATCAAACTATGATCCTAGATCAACAAGCTATGCTTAGGAATCAGCAAGCTTCCATTCATAACATTGAGAAGAAGCTAGGTCAGCTTGCACAACAAATCAATCATAGAGCACCGGGTGAACTTCCAAGTAATACCGAAAAGAATCCAAGAATGGCGCATATAAATGCTATTACAACTAATTCTGAGAAAAGTTTTGTTCCTCTGTCCCCTATCCAGAAGGATGCTAAAAAGGTGCAAGCAGAAAAGGCAGAAAAATCAATGTTGATAGAACCCGACTCGACTCGTCGAGTCCCATACAAGGACTCGACGAGTCCACGACATGTTGATAAGACCAGCTGTCTTTTGAAACTTTACCGGCCTCCCTTTCCATTTCCGAGTCGAGCCACACCTGGTGAGCAGATCCAAGGGTATAGAAAATTTATGGAGCATGTAAAGGCCCTCCAAGTGAACATTCCATTTGTTGAAACGATACTTCAAATGCCTACATATGCATGCTTGCTTAAGGGTCTCTTTACAGCTAGAAATGATATGGCTGAAATCGCTGAATTAGTATTGAATGAGTTGCCAGAGAAGAGGGGCGATCCTGGTAGCATTACCATATCTTGTCAATTTGGAAATATAATTACCACTCGAGCGGTGACTGACTCGGGGCAAGTGTAAATCTCATGTCATATTCTTTCTTCAAGAAGTTAAACTATCCGGACCCAAAGCTTATCCATATGAAGATCCATCTAGCCGATAAAACGATAAAACATCCAATTGGAGTATGCAAAGATCTTCTCATCAAGGTTGATAAATTTGTTTTCCCTGTTGATTTCGTAGTGTTGGACATGGAGGAATACCTGAAAGTCCCAATCATTCTTGGGAGACCATTCTTGAATACTGCATGAGCTATAGTCGGTGTGCACGAATCTACATTAACACTAAGAGTGGGGGATGATTCAGTAATTTTTAAAGCAGTGCAAGAGAAAAAGAATGAAGAGATAAGGAAAGATAAGACTTCCTCGATGGATTTGGATATTAGAAAGAGAAATTGCACTTTTGCAAGAAAGCAATCCAAATCAATTCATATTAGCCTCGGAAGACAAATTTGATACTGAAGGAGATTTGATGGAGATAGAGAAGATGTTAGAGGAAGCAGATTACAAAGAAGTCCATAGAAGTATTGAGAACGCATCGACTCGCCAAGTAGCATCTACTAACTCGACGAGTCCAAACGAAAAGTCAAGACCAATGGTGGATTTTGTCCTGCAAACTACAAGTACGCTTTCCAGACTTGATGTGCATGTTTTGCCTGAGAAGTTACTAGAGGAAATTGAAGTTGTTAATGATGTTAGTGACTTTGAAAATGCCCATTTGGCTTATCTTGACACAATTGTGCAAAAGGATGGAGAAATGCAACATACCATCAAGGTAAGCTTGGAAGATGAAAAGACTATTAAGGCCTCGAATAGTGATTCACATCACTCTTTTAATGAGTCACACATGCTTGATCGAAAAACTATGTCAACCACAACCAAAAGGACCAAACCTCGAGCCCGAGTGGCTACTAATTATGTGGTGTTCGATTTTGAACCATCGGATTCTTTAGTATGTGGTGAAAGTGAGGAAGAATCTTTGATATCAAGTGATGATTAAGTGACAACTGAAAGGGAAATCAATATAGACTAAGAAGAAGTACAAAAGATGGATCCAAAGAATGGGGTGAAGAAAAAGAAGTGTGGAAAAAGGATAAGGTGTGAATCTATAGACAATGCTAAAAGAAGAAGGAAAGATGAATTGAGAAGGGCATATAAAAGAAAAATACATGCTTACAAAACAAAATACAAAAATCAAAGGATTAAGCTTGGCATCTCAATGAAGGACAACGCAGACGCGTAGAGCGGGAAGGAGTCCAGCTAAAGACTCCTAAAAAAGAAGCGCTTGACGAGAGGCAACCCGTTACGAGAGTTTGCTTTCTTTTTATTTTCTCATTTTATTTTTTTCGTTTTTGTTTAGTTTTCTTAGGATTTTTCTGGCCAAATCTTCCTATTTGTCTAGAAATGATTGCTTGAGGCCAAGCTAGGCCTGAGTGTAGGGTGTTGTAAATTTAATAAAGTTTTTGGGAGAAAATTTTCAATTATTGTTAAACAGCTTAACAGACTCGCCGAGTTAGGCCACTTACTCGACGAGTCCATACGTATCCATAAAAATTGACCCGCGACATGACACGCCGAGTCGGTATTATTTACTAAAAAAAAATAATTTTACAATTCGGTAAAATTAGGGTTTTAACCCTAATTGAAACATCACTTTCATTCTACACAACAGCCGACACCACACGTCGTGCTAAAGTGATCTCGTCTTCATTCTTCTCTTGATTTCTCCAAAATCTTCACACAATGTAAGGATTTTCACTCCTAATTCTGTTAAAGGTTCAATCTTTAGATGTTATATGGTCTTAATTTCTAGGAAAAAAACTGTTTTGGAAAATACATGATTTCTAGGGTTCTTAAATTTGACATGTTTAGTGAGCTTTTCTTATCAATGGTTATGAATTAGTGGTTAGAATACCTTCTTGGACAAACCCCTGAGATGAATTTAGAGTTTACATGACTTAATAACAGTTCAAATCACAGCAGGACCTGATGTGTTCATCGGACTCGCCGAGTTTGTTCTTGGACTCGACGAGTCCAGTCGTGTTTGCCAAATTATGAGTTTTGATGTTTTTATGTATTTTGTGGTTTGTTGGTGTTGTTTGTGTTATTTTATAGGAACATGTCTTTCAAAAGTGGTCAAAGCTCCCGTGGGAACCAAGAATCCCATCCTTGGTTAAACTTTCCACGAATTAATTTCGAATCTACAATGAGGAAGTGGAGGAAGAGGTTGGAACAGTTGAAAAAGAAGGAAATCCATGTCCCAAATGCAATTGATTGGGAGTGGCTTGGACGAGTGCGTTATGAGGAAGAGTTAGCCCCTTATTTGGTCAAAAAATTCACGTATAATGGGGTGTCAATAACCTGTGACGGATGGAACTGGTTATTCGGAATTCAAGAACCGGTGTACCAAGAATTATGCTGGGAATTTTTCTCCATTGTTTCTTTTCGTGGAGGAAACGATTATTATAATCCGGGGAATATTTCATTTTGTCTCGGTCGGGAATACTGCCATTGTAGTATGGTGGAGCTGGCGTGGAGGTTAGGAATTTATGGCCAACAATTGGTCAACACTGGTGCGTTCGGTACTTTTCTTGAACATTGTCACAAAGTTTTTCCGGATGGTGTCAAGGGTCCTATTTGGTGGAGCACTATTTCTAACAAGGTTTATATCCCCAAGTCCACTCAAGAGGGGAGTATCAGATCACCCACCCACCGACTAATTCATCGCCTCATCTCAAGTACGATCAACATGCGGAAAGACGACGACAACGTTCCTAACCGTGATGTGTTCTATTTGTGGAGTATTATTACCCCAAATACTTTTTGAAGTCTCCTATATTGCATGGCATCCTATTTATCCGAGGGAGCAGTCAAGGATAGGAAGACTTCCAAAATCAATGGCGGGATGTTTGTGACCCGCCTAGCAAGGTTGTATGGGTTGATGAACGCAGGGGCATGGGATATGATGACAGAGGTTCCGACCCCTCCGTTTAGCATTATGCTTTATAGGAGGGCAAGGATAATTGAAGATTTCGGTGGAGGAACCTTTGTCATTCCTCACGATGATCCGGTGATAGCACCCGAGGAGCCGGGTAGACTGTAGCACCTAGTTCCTGGTACGTATTTTTATTTAAGTATTTTGCATTTTGGCCTGAGACTCGGCGAGTTGAAGGCCCACCTCGTCGAGTAGGAGCGGGATGGGAAGCAGGACTTAAGTATTGGACTCGCCGAGTCGGCGTCTAGACTCGACGATTAGACTCTGACTGGACAAAATCCTAATTTAAGGGCTTGCACCCTATTTAATCATCTCATTACACCCCCATTCATCCATATTGCTTCGAAAAAACCTTCATAGCGAACCCTAACTGTGTGTGGAGAGATTTAATAGCTTTTGAGTGATCTTGGTGTTTTGTGGTGTCAAGGAAGAAGGGAAAAGCTTAGAGGATCGAAGAAGAACCAGAGGAGTTTGAGTTGGTGCTTCCTTTGTAGCTTCCAGAAGGTATAAAGTCTATACCTTTCTTGTTCGTTTGGTTGATCCCTTTTTGGGGATATATAGGGCTTTTATAAGCCATATGTGGAAACCAACCATGATTGCAAGCATGGTTGGGTGTCAAACTTCGGATCTACGATCTTTGAGGGGTCACAAGGCAGGAAAGGGTTGCTTTTGCACCCATGGAAGGCTCCATGCGACCTAAGAGCTTCCTTGGAACCTTTTTGGAGCTCAAAGTCCCATGCATGCACGTAAAGTTTGTAACTTTACGTACTAGATCGATTGTAGGAGCCTAGATCTATCTTCTGGACAAGTGTTTTACATCATAAATCGAGAAATGAGACTTGGACAACCTCGACTCGACGAGTTGTTCTTTGTACTCGGCGAGTCCTTGAGGGTCGGTTGTTAGGACCGATGGCTAAGTTAGCACCCCAGAATGGCTTGACACTGGTAGATCGGCACCCTAGAATGGCCATACCGGGTACTTCGGGCACTCCAGAATTTCCTGGCAGTATGTATGCTATGTGATCGTATGGTATGTGGTACGATGAGGGAACTCACTAAGCTTCATGCTTACAGTTTACATTTTTGGTTTTAGGTACCTCTCAGCGAAGGGGAAGGAGCTGGCGTAGTAGCAGCACATCATACACACACGCATTGATTTTCCACACTTGAGATATTCTGGGGTTGTACTCTGAAATGCTGCTATTATATGATTTGGGTTTTCAGACATGATACATTGATTTACAAAATGATATATTGTTACATAGTTTTCTTATGAATGTTTTTATAATCAGTTAATTAAAATGAAAATTTTTGATTCAAAATTTGGGATGTTACATAGACGAGTAAGAAGATGCCAAAGAGAAGCCCATGATGAACCACCGGTAATCCCGATTGATGATGAAGTACCAATGAATTGCTACAATGTTGAGATGCACCGGTTACAAAATTATTTGGCTAGGGGGATCAATTTTAGCAACTAATCATGCATCCAAATGTTTAATCACTTCCAACTTCCGCATATTGATGGAGGAAATTATCCAAATATTCACACATGGGAGGAGCATATAGAGGCAACAAGAAGCGGAGCGAGTGGAAATGATCATGAAGATGATGATGATGAAGAGGATGAGGAAGAAGAAGAAGATTGAATGATCCTTTTTATTTATATTTGGTTGTGATGAAAACAATTTTTATTTGTTTGTTTTTTGGTTTGCTTTTGTTTGGTTTTGTTTGGACAAGTAGTTTAGGATTTATGCTTTGTGTGTTTTTCCTTTTTATTACATGTTTGTTTTAGTCTTTTCATAATTTGGATAAAGGGGTTGCATGCAAAAGGTATCGAGAGTGATAGAAGTGTCGAGTCTGGGCGAGAGAGAATGGAGTCCGAGTTTAAGATTCCGATCAAGAAAAGAGTTAGAAATTGTCTAAATATTGAAGAAAAAATGGGAGAGTCTCAAGTGATCAGTTTCCAAACACATCAGAATCAACTTTGGAGCAGAATTTAAATTTTTTCACCCAGCGGTGGACTCGCTGAGTGCACTTACTAAATCGACGAGTCCCAATGTAAATTCACGGTTACTGCATTTTCGCACTACAACTCGGCAAGTCACATACCGCACTCGGCGAGTTGATACACATTTCACCTCTCAAGCTTATGATTTGATGATTATTTCACACGACAATTAGCTACACTTTTGAAGAGTAATTCTTGAAGATTTCTGAGAGTCTTTCCTACATTTTTAGAGCTATGAACCACACGAGATATGACGCCCAAGGCATGGATGAGCTGCTCCCATGCCAAAGTTAGCTGAAGATGGAGTTTAAAAGAAGAAATATCAACCTCTCCACTACTATCCTAGGGAAGTTTGTTTCAATTCTCTCTTTACATTTATTTATTTTTATCATGCATAACATGCAATGGGGACATTGCATGAATTAAGTATGGGGTAGGGGGTTGGCTACATTAGAATCTTAATTTGGGCTTAATTTTAAAAATTTTGAATTAAAATTTCTAGGATAATTCAGAAAAATATGGTAAAAGTAATTAGGATTCATGCTGGTATTATGTTTTATGATTCTATGAGGACTCAAATGTATAGTTGAGTCAATATATAATATAATGCATTTGTGGCCTCCCTTATTCTAGTGAAATCATGGAACAAAAACACAACCTCGCTTAGTTTGAGGGTCGCAATATGTTTAGGATCGTGTACCATAAATCTATCCAGGAAGGCTGGTATCTTAACCAATAAGGGTTGAAGTTAAGCACCGTTGCTTAAGCATGTAGGTTTTGAGTGAAAAAAAAGTGAGATATACATGTATAAAAAAAAAGAGAAATTACAAAAAAAAATTGTTAGAGTTTTTGGAGCATTCAAGTTTAAAGTTTGAAGATCAAAGATCAAAAATTCTTAAGAAATTCAAAAGTTGAAGATACCAAAAATCACACAAAAAGGTGATCAATTCAAAGTACAAATTGAAGATCAAATATCAAAGAAAGTTAAGAATTCAAGAGTTCTATTGTGGTATCTAAAAGTTGTAATTCACTAGATTATGTATGCTTGGGTAGCTTTTCAAAAATACCTTGAGGTAAAAAAAGTTTTATGGGGATTGATTCAGAGGGATGCATAAAATGAGCGTTATTCGAAAGAAGTGGGCAAGTGTTTATGAGGATTGTGAGTACTTATAGTATGGAGGTTCTTTAGGAAAAATTTTAGACACAAATGCATGCGTTGAGGTCTTGGCAAAATGGCTGGGTTTGATTAGGATTCTTTTATGTGATGTTAGTATGTTTAAAATTCAGTTTTGCTTGGGGGCAAGCAAAAGTCAAGTGTGGGGTAATTTGATATGTGCATATTTAGTCATATATATTGAATAGAATATTAATAACTTTTGGCTAATTTATTGCAATTATGGAACAAAAGACGCTTAATTACATTTAAATTATATTTTCAGTTCAAAAGAAGTGCTTGGAAGCAAAAGGAAGCTGGAGAAGCTATCGGGAGCTTGGGAATCAAAGAAAGAAGAAAAGAGCCAAAAACAAAGTAGGACTCGGCGAGTTGACCCCAGACTCGACGAGTTCCTACGAACATTCTTGAAGCAGAAGAGTCCTTGCCTTGCTGTACATGGGGACTTAATGAGAGACTCGACGAGTCAGTCCCTGGACTCAACGAGTTGCCTCTAATCTATAAAAAGGGTCTTTCAGATCGATACTGGAATTTTTTAGAAGAATCCCTTGGAGGAAAGTTGCGATTAGAAGACCTGTTAAGGTGCTGGAAGTCAGAGAATTAACCCTAGATCCAATTTTGAGAAGAATCAATGCAAATTCAAGTCCATTCTTACTTATTCTTTAATTTGAACAATGTTTGAGCTACTTGATTTCGTTTTTGATCTTATTTTTACTATAATTATGAGGTAAAACTATTATCTTCTATTTAGGATATATGATTTTATGATTATGGTAGGATTTTATGGTTGGACTACTTTAATTTGGTGATTATGTTTTGTTAAGCTTGTTAAAGAACCTTATGTATTAATTATAACTATTCTTCTATTAATTAACCAGTATATTAAGTTGTATGGCCATCTCTTAATTGCTAATCTCATATAATTTATGTGAAAACATTGTTATATGCCTAGGAATAGCGAACGTGAAACTAGGGTTAATAGAGAATAGGTAAGTTAATGTGTGAGCTTGTGTGATGAACCATCAACAAGAGGTTAATTGAATGACCAATTTAATTAACCACTACTAGTCCTACTTAACCCGAATCAATAAACTAGAAAACCTGTTAATTTAACCAACTGGCCACTGTTTGAATTGATTTTTTTTGCTAAGGATTAGAAATAGTGAACGTGAACCTAATCACACTAATCGGTAGCCAATGAAAAGTTAATCTATTGCACTTGCCATAAAATCAACCATAAGAATCAAAGAATCAACCCTAAATAGAAGTCTTCTTTATTATTGAATTTAGTTGATCTTTGCTTGCTTAGTTGGTAGTTTAAGTTTTAGTTAATTGTTTAAGTTTCTAGTCTTGAAAAACTAGTGAAAACCCTTCCTTTTATTATTTGCTTTTTAGATAATTCTTGTAGTTAGTTTAATTTTCCGTTCCCTGTGTTCGATACCCTGCTTGCTTAATTATACCACCAATTGACAGGTACACTGCCTTTTGTGTGTTAAATTTATATTTAAAAAGTAGGAGTAAAACTAATTGGTTTTACACACATTAACCGCCTCACCGGCCTTCAGCCTATCTGGCCTACTCTCAGAACCTTCAGCATGTTTGGACCGCCCTAGTGGGCCTTCAGCCTGTCTGGACCATTCTCCAGGCCTTCGACCTGACTGGTACGCCTTGTTAGGCCTTCATTCTATCTGGGGAAAGAGGCACGATTATGTTTTTCTCAGGACTGAGGGGATGATGAGGGAGGCTGAAAATGAGTCATAAGGTTTTTAAATAGGGTGCAAAACCCTGAAAATTAGGGTTTTCATGTCCAGCCTTCAACTCATCGAGTTGGGGCCTTCTAACTCGTCGAGTAGACATTGAAATATACGCAGACATTGAACATTCTACACGATGAGTTGGAGTCTTCCAACTCGTCGAGTTGCCCTAAAAATACATATATAAGCTTTTAAATTCATACCTGAAATTGGGATGTTACAAAGTGGTTGGTTCTAAATGGGTTTTTTCACACCAAATATCGATCTGATGGTTCATTCGACCATTACAATGGCCATTTAGTGGCTCATGGCTTCACTTAAATTCTGGGACTAGATTACTCCCACACCATTAGTCATGGGTTAAATCCTCCACTGTTTGTATCATTCTCTTGCTATCTAATTGTCAAAATTGGGCATTGCATCAGCTAGATGTAAACAATATGTGTCACAACTAGCATTTTAGCTAGGAAGTTATATTCTCATGTAAACACCATCTATTATAAGGAAAGTACTCTAAGTGAAGAATCATACTCTATGCTTAATCAAAACCATCCATTTAGATCAAAACTCTTGAATTAAGTTCAAAACCTAATACAATACATGCAAATAGTCAACTATGCGTTGAAAACCCTAAAAATTCTGATTCCAGTTTTATATGAACTAGGATTCTCTTATTGGGCCTAATGGACCAATAAACCTTCAGTTTGACTATTTTGGATGTAAGAACCCTAATTGGGCTCTAACTGAATCCACATTCAAGAAACTTTAGCAATTTGGGCCATGTGGGCCTAGAATAATGCATCTTATCTCTAAAGGGACCAATGGGCCAAAAAATATTACTTGGCTTCATAAATTTGAGCAATTCAAGAAAAGGGCCCAAAACCATTTCATCTCCATTCTTTTAGCCCAAATTCTCGGCCCAATAGAAATAAAAAAAAGGTGAAAAAGAGGAAATAACTTGCACTTGACACATCATTTTTGCATCGTGGTTCTCCATGCAACCATCACTTCAAAGCCCTCTTACTTCTCTTATTATCGGCCGAGAGCAAGCATAAACACATACATCTTTAATTTTTTTCCTTCAAACACTCTCAGATCATCTCAAGAACTCTTCCTTTTTCCTCAAAAATCTTGTGAGTTTGTATGTGTTTCAAGAAGACTTCATCAATAATCCATCCATTTTTGTAAGTTACTCTTAATCAAGAAGTCTAACATCATGTTCTTGTTAAAACTTGTTACTCATTTACTCTTTAAACCATGGATCATGCTTCTTAGAACTCATCTAAGTTCGAAAACTTCTCAAGGAGCTTGCTAGGGTCGAGATCTTCTCACATCTTCACCAAAAACCGAATCCAAACCTCAAAGTGAGTTCATACCCCTTGATTTTCGGTTTTACTATGTTTTGGGGGAGGATACAAGTTGATATGTGCTAGATTTATGTATTTGTGCATGTTTATGGGTGTTCTTTAAGTTATATGTGTGATTTGTTGAAGAACTTCATAGATCTCGACAATATATGTAAACTAAAACACTTTATACAACTTACCACAACGATAAAAGTATTAAACATGTTAAGGATGTTGGAAAAACTAAACAAAAGCTTGTAAAAGGGATCACTTTTGACAAATAAACAAAAAGAAGGTAGTTTTATGAAACTTATGGTTTTACATGGACTAAAAGAGTCAAATATACATAAAAATAGTTCCTTATGACAATCATAGTTTTAAAAGGGCTAAAAGTGTTAAATTTCGTATTATGGGCCTTAATGTGGGCCTTCCCGATTTTGTTGGGACAAATTTGTAAAATTAAGATTTTTATGGATTAAATTGTCATTTAAGACAAAATTGAGGCAAAAAGTGTAAATTTACGATTTTATGGGTTGAAAACATCACTTTATTTGAATTTGGGCCTAAAATGTTATTTTTACAAAACTTGGGCCGAAAATGTCATTTTATCTAAAAAGGGGATGAAAATGTAAATTCTATATATAAATAGGCCGAAAATGTAAGTTTTATATTAGTGGGCCGAAAACATCAATTTATATTTATTTGGGCTAAAAATATCAACTTACATACAATTGGACTAAAGGTGTAAATTTTCATGTTTATTGGGCCTAACATGTGTAATCCATGTTAATGGGCTCTAGTGGCCCATTTACATGCTTATTGGTCCTAGATTATACATATCATGTTTATTGGGCCCTAGTGGCCCATATACATGCTTATTGGACCTAAGCTATACATTACATGTTTATTGGGCCTTAGTGGTCTTTATACATGTCTGTTGGGCCTCGTACATTCATATACATATTCGTTGGGTTTTTCAAACATAAAACATACAAGTAAAGATTATATAACATAATATAATATTCGCGTAAACTCAGTCAAGGGTGCTAGTGAGACTTATCGGTTGACAACTCTAGAGTGTATGATCGTAGCCTGTAGTTATAACCAGAGTCTTTTGGAGGGAGAGCGAGAGTTTGTGTATAGATGTATACGGGATGAAACCCCACACCTGAGCTGCTCGCTATAGTTAGACTAGGTCAATCAAGGGTGACAAACCTTACCGTAAATCAAGTCGGTGCCTAAGAACGCCACGACAGGAGAATTCGTCATAATCAAGTATGGTTAAAATGGCTCACCTAGAGATCCACTCCAACATAATTTTATGGAACACTTATAAAATCGTGTTGATACAAAAACATACATACATTGATATTCGGTCTTAGGGTTTAGACCACAACACTTTTATCAATAGAAAATATAGGATTTTCTGGGGAAATACACAGCAAAACAATGTCTTTTACTTACAACAGAAAATACAGGATTTTTATTCGAATTACATTTTATATACATTCCAAAAACGGAAAACACACATGCATTAGTACTTGATTTTGACACATTACTTTCAAACTATTATACAGAAAATATCGGATTTTCTGGTGTTTTATGAACAATACAAAACTTTTTCATTCAAACATGCTTATGAACTCACCAACATTATATATGTTGACGTTTTCAAAATAACTTGTATTCTCAGAGAATCGTTAAGCGTAAAGTTCAGTAGGAAATATGGAATTTGTCATATTTTGTTATCATCATACATTGAATATTTTGGCATGTAACTTCTATACTATACTTGATGTAAACAATGTTGGTTGTATTTTGATATGTATGATGGTGGTGTTGTCTTGTTTCAATTATATACATTATGATGATATTACAAGATGAAGTCATGCACAAGCCCCCAGATGTCTGGTTCGGGGGTGTGGCAATACGCTCTTAAACGGACATCTCAATGAGACCGTCTTTATGGAGTAGCCAACCCGATTCATTGATGCTCGTCACCCAATTCATGTATGTCGTCTAAAATAGGCTCTTTACAGTTTAAGGCAAGCTCGAAGAGCTTGGTTTCAACGACTAAGTTCCTTTCTATTAAAACTTGGTTTCACTTATAGTAGAGTTGATCTATCATTGTTCATGTACAAACATGGTACATGCATCTTCTACCTTCTTGTTTATGTTGACGACATAATATTGACATGTAACAACAATGAAGCCATTGCCAAGTTTATTAGAAGATTACATCAAGAATTTGCCATCAAAGATCTTGGAAAAATAAGTTTCTTCCTTAGACTTGAGGTTCTTTACACTTCTGATGGTTTGTTTCTTACACAAACCAAATATGCCTTGGATATTTTGTCCTGTGTAGGTTTACTATACAACAAACTCGTGTTTCCACCTCTTAACACATCTGCCCAACTTACTAGTTTTTGGTGAACCGTTCTTTGATCCAACTCTCTATCGGTCTTTAGTAGGAGCTTTGTAGTATCTTACTATTACATGCCCTGACTTATCATTTTGTAAATCTAGTGAGTCATTTCTTGCATGTACCTACCACCACTCATTTTCAAGCTGTGAAATGAATTCTTCGTTTTTTTAAAGGAACTATTTCCTATGGTCTCACTTATCATCGCTCCACAAACATTCCGCTTGTTTCATACTCCGATGCCGACTGGCTTAGGTGTATTGAAACATGTCGATCTACGTATGGTTACTCAATCTTTCTTGGTGGCAATATTATCTCTTAGAGTTCCAAAACGCAACCCACGGCGTCTCGTTCAAATTGCTAGTTGAAATATAGAGCGACGACAAACACGACTTCTGAGATCATTAGGCTCACTCATTTGTTACATGAGCTTCACATTCGCATCTTTATCACATCGTTTTTTTATTCTGACAACAAAAGTACCATATTCCTGAGCCAATATCCAGTTTCTAACAAACGATTCAAGCATATTGATATAGACTATCATTTTGTTAGAGAGTTGGTTACTTCAGGACGCTCACATACATACTCGGTTCATTCCTACAGCTCAAATGGCGGCATACATTTTCACGAAAAGACTTCCATGTCCATTATTTGAACAATTTAGATCCAAGCCCTATGTTAGTTTACCACCCTCTCCCTTGACGTGGGGGGAGGCGCTATTAACGATAAAACTACAACAACCTAAATTTATCCTTACCTAGCTTATAGGATGTTGTTGTAATTCAAATCCATATCTTGTAATATTGTATTTGTTATAAATAGTGAATTGTTAACTCTCCATATTATGGGCGATCGGTTTTTAATTACATCATTATAGTGGGTTTGGTCGTTTTCTTTGTGTGTTTCTAGGGTGACAAGTAAAATAGGTACATTTTGTGTTCAGGATCAAGTTTTGATTTGATTGACAACAAGAGGAAGAAAGAATTTTTAGGTATAACATAGGAGAAATCAAAAAATTGATGTCATTGGACAAATGGAATTTGGTACAAGTAAAGAGACGGTTGGATGTCGATGTGATTGTAACGGGACATATTTCATACTTGCGGCATGTCTTTAGATCTAGAGATTTGTGGTTATGTGGATGATGTTATCGAATAAAAAAAATATGTTTTGATTTGATGTTTTTTTTTTACTTAATTTTGAATAGAAATTGAAAAGTTAAGTTAACTGATTTATTGATTTTTTATTTGGTTTGTTAATTAACGGAATTCCTAATTATTAAATATATTTAATATAGTAGCTCATTGTAATTAAAGTTTTAAGTTTTTATCCTTAGGAGTATAAAAATTAAGAGAAATTAAATATCATTTTATCTTTTTTTTTTCTATCAATCCTCATATTTATTTAAATGATGACATATGTCATATTAATATCCTAAAATATCATTAAATTTTATTAATTGCGTATTAAATATTAAACATTGTCACTATTTAATTGGTATCATTTAATTGGGTGGATGATATCCAGGTAGGAAGGACAATATTTAATTTCTCAAAAAGTAACCATTCAAATTCAAGATCTCTATGCCTTTCAATGATCATTCCATTTATTTTAATTTTCTTTTTCTAAATTTTTTGTAAATATCCTATATTTCATAGGGCAAGCCAAAAAAATAAAATATAAAATAATGATTAAACTATGTAGTATTCTTTTCAAAGCATTTTTTTCTTTTCTAAAAGAAACCATTTTATCTAAATTTCGTCTGGTTGGCTTTTTTTTAAGTAGGTTGCTAGATCATATTTGTTATTTAGGTTTATTCTATATGTACCCTTAATTGTTTGTTGCATCTTCTCATGTGAGTGAGTGAATGTATGTTTGTATGTAATTGACTTTTTATGTGAACCATGAATACATTCAATAACACATGATAAATTTCACAAATTGATTTTTTTTAACAGCAGGCAACTATATTAAAAAAAAAAAAAAACAAACTAGCCAGAGGCTAGAAGTACAAAACAAGAGGAAATTTGAAATAAAAAGCAACACAGAATCAAAACAAAAATAGAACGCAAAGACCAAAATTATAGCCTGCTATAACATTCTAAAATCGGATCGCTACACCATTCGGACCACCGCAGTGTCTGACCTTTCTTCTTTCTTGCATTGATCCAAAAGTTCGAGAGCGAATGAAATGATGTTGACTAACATTCTGACTTGAGCTCGATTTTATTACCATACTAGCAAATAGTTAGAGAAGAAATCAATTACAAGGGAAACAAAAGGACTCAGGTTTTGAATCCAACGATATAATTTATGATAATTTTATCATTTCTATTTACAAAGTATAAGAACTATCAACTATAGAATAAAATATTATATCTTTCTTTCGTTTTTATCACCAAATTAACACCGTAGAGTTCCAAAATTATAATAGCACCCTCCAAGTAGTCATCACAATTGCTTCCATAGCCCCTTAATTTCCCATTCGTAGACATGTGTAAATCCCCAATCCAAGAGCAAATATCATTGATCAAGTCCCAACTTAGATATGTAATTCCCAGCCACTTGAATATTGTATTACAAGTCCTTTCTGCAATCTCATGCTTAATGAACAAATGACATGTGCCTTCCTCATGATTCCCACACCACAGGCATAGAATAGAAGGAATACCCGCACCATGGTTTACCATATTATATCTAGTCAACAGACAATTTAATATAATCCACTAACCAAAAATATTAACCTTTTGAGGGACAAATCAGTTCAACCTTATACCAGTATTATCTTTTTCCAATATTATAAATGATGTGTCATTCACAATCAACACCACATATATGAACTAGGTCCTAACACCACTTATCATACTGACCAATAAGATGAACCTCACAAACTTGATTGTCTAATTCCTAAATTTGCATAAAATTTAGACTAATTAAAATCAATATTTTAATTAGTCTTTGTATGTCTTCAATTCAAACATCTTGAATTCAAACAATCTTTGGAATCTAGTCTTTAACATGTCACTACGACAGTCACTTTACATTATTTGATGAAGTGGTATTTGTTAGACGTATATGTATGTATGTATTTTATGTGTTGTATCTTTATTATTTGGATTGGTTAGGCAGCCCAATTCTGTATTTAAGCCCATTGTACTCTTATGTAGTTCATTTTGTATGATCGATGTATTTAATGAAACGCGAAAGGCATAATGTCGATTATTGGAAATATGTATCATAACAGATGCTCTCAAAAGTAAAAATGGTCAAAAGTTCAATATCATATATATATATATATATATATATATATATATATATATATATATATATATATATATATATATATATATATATATATTAGTTTATAACCTGTGAGAACCACAGTTATAAAATTAATCAAACTTTTATAGTAAAAACTCAAAATTATTAATAAGTTAGTTTAAATAAATTATTAATTTAAGAGATATTTTTATTAGTTATGTGAAAATTATAATCATTGATTCAAATAAATATATAAAATTAATTTTTAATATATATTAGATATTTTTTATTTGTGAATTAATGAAAACAATAATTTAAAATTTAAAATTTAAAATTTAAAATATAATCACATTAATGAGGAGATCTAATAAATTTAAAATGGAAAACTAATAGATTGAGAAATGGCAACACATTAATTAAAATGTCTAATATGGTGACACATGGCAAAAGAGCTACTCTTTTATTAGTATACTAGTTTATAACCCGGGATAACCACGGTTAAAAAATAATTAAACTTTCATATTAACAAATCAAAATTATTAATTAATTATTTTAAATAAATTATTATTTAAGAGATATTTTTTTAGTTATATAAGTTATAATCGTTGATTTAAATAAATACATAAAGTTATATCATCTTATAATTTATATTTATTTTATTTTATTTTTTAATCTAATGTTATTAATTTTATATAATTAAAAGAAGAAATTTTAAATTTTCCAATTTAAAATGAAGAATCAATTATTAATTTAATAGAACTAGAGTGGCAAATTTAAATTTTGAAATTTGAAATGGATAATTAACAGGTTGACAAGTGGCATAATATGTGATATATAACATTAATGATGGATTCTAATTATATGACACTTGTCAATATGAGATTAAAACTATTCTTTTATTAGAATAGGGATATATATATATATATATATATATATATATATATATATATTAAGGTTGTAAAAATCGTTTGACGTTAGCTAGTCGGTGGACTGAAGTTAAGAGATTAATCGGCTAGACGTAGATTAATCGGAGACCATTAATTGTTAATTTGTTGAATTTTTAAAAATTAAATATAACTAATACCATATAACATTTCATAAATGTCACTAACATCATAACAAAATAGGTTAATATGATTAAGAAAAGACTAATAATACATTAAATAGTTTATATTGAGATATAACTTCTTCAAAATGTTAAAATTTCATCGGGTTCTACTGTTTCACTCATTGCGTATGCAAGGATTAATCGTTAGGCGCCCTCTAATCGGTCAGGTAGCGCCTAGGGATTAATCGGAGATTAATCGGAATTTTTACAACACTAATATATATATATATATATATATATATATATATATATATATATATATATATATATATATATATATATATAAAGGTTTAAATGAGAATCATAAAAAGTTAAAGAACCATTTCATTAAGGGTATTTTTGTAAATTTAACTTAATGCTATAAAACATACATATCTTTGATTGTTACGATCAAATCTAACTTCTAACATTGCATACTCTTTCAAAAACTCTCCCACCATTTTTTGAAGAACACAAACCCAAAGATATCCACCAACTACCACCGGCGACGCTACCACTACCAATTATTGTCAGCAACAACACCACTGCCGACACCACCGCAGAAGGCGAAACACCTCCACCAGTAGATCGACGTGTCTATTTCATCATCCGCCTCCACTTCATCAAATCTACGATATATCCATTTTTTTTTTTGCTTCGGTAAACAATCAGATTTGCATCGGATTTCACCAGATCTGATGTGTTGTGTATTTTGAGGTTAGATCTGGCATTGCTCTCCCCTCCATCCCGCATTGATATTAACCTGCCTTGCTCTAATCTACAGCATCATCAACTTCGATGTTACATTTTTTGACGACTTCACCTTCGTCATCTCCTGACTCTACTTCACCAAATCTACAATTGTATCCATGTGTTTCTCTTGTTTACTCGGATGAACCACCAGATCTGCATTAGATCTCCCTAGATTTGCATCAGATCTCACAAGATCTGATGTGTTTGTGCAATTTCATGTTAAATTTGGCTAACGACCACTTCTAAAGATATTGAAGGAGTTCCAGCGATATCTAGTTTCGTGTTATTCAAGTTATACATATGATTTTGTGTTATTTACCTCAGATCTCTTAAAAATGTTTGTTGTTTTTCATCTCAAGATATGGTAAACCATTTTTCTCCAGATCTAAGACTGCCTCCATTTTTTCTCTGTTTTGCTCCGGTGAACCTTCAGACTTCCACTCTCAAACCTCACCGGAGAGCCAAACAACATCACTTGACGTCAAAGATGATGAGGCTCTTATTGTTCTGCCCACATGTGATGTTTTATGTTGCTTATGGATCTGATGTACGTGGTGCACATAAAGTGTTTGATGAAACGCCTCAACGAAATTCATTAAGTTATTAAGCTGTGAATATGTATTTTTATGTGTTAATTTGTGGATATGTAAATTATTAAGCTATGAATGCGTTTTTTTATTCACTAAGCTATGAACTAATATCTGAAATGTTGAATGAAGCTATGAATTCTGATTTTTTTTTATCTATATATGATTTCTGAAGGAAGGATGTTGGCAAAATATGGTAGTTAGCGGTGTTGATGTTGGTGGTGATGGTAGAGTAAGGATATAGTCTATTTCTCTCATCTTCTTCATTGATTTCAGATAAATTTTCATCTTTTATGATTCATATGTATGTTTTTTTTAATGTTTGCTTCTAAAATATGTCATAATTATGTGTGTATTAAACTGTGAATGCGTTGTTTAATACAATGAAATATGAAATTATACTTATAAATGAGTTGTGAATGTATTGTATTAAACTGTGAATTTTGTGTATTAAACTGTAAATTTTATTCACAGCTTAGTATAATAAATTCACAATTTAATACAAAAAAACTAATCTAAATATATACGTATAAATGTATGTTTTAGGTTGATAGTATATATGTTTTGTTTATTAAACCGTGAACTTATTGTATTAAGTTGTGATTTTTGTATCTTAATTAATGAAATGACTTTATTAATCTGTGAATTATTTGTATTAAGTTGTGAACTTTTTATGAATTTTGTGTTTGCTTCTAAAATATGAAGATAAATAAACATTGTACACATATTCGATTTTCTCCAATTTTGAATAAAATATGTAAAATTTAAATTGTGAATATTGTATAATTTAAAATTTGAAAGAAACGTTATCTTCCAGATATAAAGGTATAATTGTAATTTTTACATTGGCAATATGGTTGTAAATGTATAATTTTTGTATTAAATTGTGAATTTATTATATTAAATTGGGAATTTTGTGTATTAAACTATGAATTGATTGTATTATGATATGAATAGTTATAAATTTTGTGTTAAAATATGAATTATTTATATACAAATGTTTGTATTAATTTATTTGTGAATATATTTATTCTTTGTGTTGTATAAATATATAAGAATAGAGTAGTTTTAATATTTGTTTTCCATTAAACTTTTAATGAGTGAATTAATATGTTTATTAAACTGTGAATGTAGTATTTAAGTTGTAAATGTATGATTTTATATACATATCTAATTTGGAAGGAAACGATGGCACAAGTGGTTGTTGGCGGCATGTGGTAGTTCGTGGTGGTGGTGGAGTTTGATATTGTCTTTTCTAAATCTTTGAATTAGTGTATAATTTATTGTATTAAGTTGTGAATTTTATATATATAAAACTGCAAATAAACTATATTAAATTGTGTATTATATACATATTTTGTAAAAATATCAATGAAAATATTAGACTATAAAAATTAAGATTTTACCCATTTTTTAACAAAAAGACAAAAAAATCAGGGTTTTACATATTTAATAAGCATTCACATGTTTAATAATTATTAAACGTGTTGGGTCTATTAGATTGCGTCATGGGCTCGGTCCTTAGCCCATTTTTGATTGCCGGTAGTGGGCCTATCCAACCGTGCATGTTTTTGTACTAGGGTTTGGTATATAAGCTGCATGCATGCAGTCTTAGAAGTCATCGCTTTTATCATTTATTTTCTCTATGTTTTGTAAACCCTAGCTCGCCTCTACAGCGGAAGTTCTTCATCCATCTCCGCTGAGGCGTGACTTTATTTTGAATCATAAGCATACTTTTGATTCTATTATGTGTTCATTCTCTTACTGTTTTTGACTTGTTTGATTTCCATAATCATACATGTGAAAGATCTAATCGATATAGAGTTTAATTCTCATCAATTGGTATCAAAGCAGGAGACTGTATAATTCATACACATCTCTTCTGTCAAAGAAGTTATTAGGGTTTTTAATTCTGCATTGATTGATATTAATTGAGTCGTCACTCTATATTGACGTATCTCATTAATTGTTGATCTAACCCTAACGATATATTACAAGTCGGATCTTTTACAGGTTATCGATCAAAAGTCTTTACAATGTCCATGGATGATTCACAAACCAATCCGATAAATATCTCCAACAACATAGGGTCTACGACAAGAATACCAATCTTGTATACACAAGACTATGAAGTTTGGACGCATCACTTTGAAGATTATATGATTGGATCGAAGGATAATGGATACTTAATCTGGGAAGCGATTACTGTAGGCCCATTCGCTCACTCAAGCACTTCTAAGATTGTCAAAACACAAAAAGAGTACAATTAGCTTGTTAACGATGTCAAAGATATTCCTTAGGATGAAAAGGAAAAGTTTCAATGCAACATCAAAGCCTTGAGGATGATAAGGTTTGCGTTGCAGTCAGATACGTTTCGTTTGATAAGCTCATGTGCCATGGCTAAAGAGATCTGGGACAGATTAAAAGAATTGTATTCCACTGACGAAGATTTGGAACATTCTATTCAAACTCTCCCGCTGTCTGAATTTGGAGACTTTAAGCAGATGTCACACCCCAAAACCGGAACGGCGGAAATGTTCTGGGGTGGATGACGTCATGTCAAGTATCTCAACATATGCAGTATAGTAATCAAAGTACAACAACCATTACATTCATAGTAATAATTTTACATCGGTTACATGTTATAGTAATATCAAAGTAATTATAGAACATAACATAGATGCAGCTAGGTACTAGGTTCTCTTCACAAAAGCTCCTGGGATGTACCTGTCTATCGTTGACCTGAGAATACAAGTTATTTTGAAAGCGAGTATCAGCATTTCATAATGCTGGTGAGTCCATAAGTATTTAGTGTCATTTGTATAAATACGCATTTTTATTCAAAATAACATTATGAAAAGTAGTAGTTTAGAATCTACGGTGTATTAGCGTCCTTTCCAGAATATCCTATATTTTCTAAATAAAAACAGTCTTCTACCAAGACCCGACTAATTTATGTTTTAACAAGTAGTTTTCCCCAAATTACTATCATTACCAAATACAGAGTTGACTTTAAAAGAGTAATGTGAAAATCAAAAGTGAAGATACTAAGGGAAAAATAACATATGCCTCAGCAGTTATACTGCTGACTAAGGCAAAAGAAATCATAGACTCCAGGAGAGTATCGAATGAATGATACGCCTGGCTCAGTCTAACAAAAGGAAACACAGACCCCAGACGGTATCAAATGAACGATACGGCTAGCAAGGTTTAAAACAAAGAAACACAGACCCTAGACAGTATCAAATGAACGATACAGATAGCAAGGTCTAAAACAAAGGGTGAATGTGAACTCGTATGTAACCATGCTGATCGACGATAGAGTATCCGATGACCCTCGAGGTCATGCGTAGAGGTAGTGGCATTATGTCACCCATGGGCCTTACCGGCGTGGACTATAGCTAGTAGTCAGGGTGTGGGAGTGTCAGTCACGTATAGATCTATGCACATGATGTTCGCTCTCCTTCCCAGAGACTCTGGTTACACGACGTTGGCGCAATGAAGCGTCGTAGAGGGAAATAGTGTGTCACATTCTAAAGTAAAAGGGAGAGATAGAGATAGAGATAGAGAAAGAGACAGAGACAGAGACAGAGACAGAGACAGAGACAGAGACAGAGACAGAGAGATAGAGACAGAGATAGATATAGAGATAGAGATAGAGTCTCCTAACTATTCCTATAATAGTTACTAGGGTTCTAGAAACATGAATAATATAAGGAGGCCTTTACTACCCAAGGCGATGCACTGGCTGAGAGAGAGAGAGAGAGAGATAGAGCTTTTATGGCCATATATGTATACATGATATATAACTAATGTTTAAATGACCTTCGGACGGATATCTGATACCCACCAGACCACATCCCAACGAGGAAAAGGAAATAGGGCGAACTAGCCTTCCTAAGTCTTTTAAACATTATTTATATAACTATACAAATACAGGCATGCATTTAACAAAGTAAAAGCATAGAAGAAAACTTTGATGAAAACTTTGGAAAACCTTTACACATAAGAAATTTACGACTTGAAGTCAGTTTGTAAAACAAGTTTGAAAATCTTTGGAATCCTTTGAAAAACCTCTCATAAAAACTTTGAAAGTGATTTGTATAAAACAGATTAAGTGAAGAAAAACCTTTGGAAAAACCTTTAACAAGAGTTGAAAGCGAGACTGGAAAATCTTCAGCTGGATAAAACAGTATAACATGCGAAAATCCATTTTGCTTTACAGTTATCAATCACACGTGATTTATATAATAACTGTATAGGTCAACTTGTATTCCCCCTATAAAAGCAGTTAAAATCATTAAAAGGTTCATTTAGGGGTATGAACTCACCTGTTGTAAGTGGATCGGATGGAGGTGCCGGTTGAGTGCTCGGTGTTAAGTGAAGACCTAAACACACTTAGTGACCTAGTAACATATGAAGGCATATGTTTACATACAATTAGTGTTTATAATACTAATTAATCACGTATAAGCATCCTAATGTGCGGAAAACACTTTGGTCAAGTGCTAGGAGGCTATTGGGTTGCAATAAGGGAGTGTATGGCCTAGTTAGGGAGTTTACTCTTCAAGAGTAAACTCTTTATAGAGTTTTCGGCCCTAAGACCATATCCCAATGAGTTTACGGCCGTAAACTCATGGGTGGTGTGCTCTTGGATGTTTTAAGGTCTTATATCACTCGTAGAATTAGGCTAGGTTCAAATCTAGGGCATATGAAAGGGTTAAGGCTCCAAATGGACCATTTTAGGGAGTTCACGGCTGTAAACCTAGAGTTTACGGCCGTAAACTCTCACTTGGTCATTCCCTTCATGAATTAAGGTCTTGAATGAAAGGGTATAAAGTTCTATGCATTTTTCCAAGTCAAATGGAGAAGTTAGGGCATCATTTGGCCTCATTATGGGAGTTTACGGCCCATGGACCAATCCTTGGGGGGGTTTACGGCTGTAAACTCCTAGTTCCTTGGTTTCTTTGATGTTTAAAGCCCCTACTTCATTTGTGGTTGATTCTAGACATTTTCCCAGGCCATAAGAGGTGTTTAAGGGCAAGTTTAACACCTTAAAAGGTGTTCACGGACCATGAAGAGGGGTTTACGGTCCATGAGTGTTCTTGGGCTGCAAACTCGTGTTTACTCCTCAAAATGCAAGGTTTTGGTGTTCTAAGCTCGTATGTGTAATTCCACAAGTCATATCTAAGCCCTAGGAGTGATTTAGAAGGGTTTTGGGGCTTCAAAACCCCACTTATGGGTGTTTACGGTCCAAGAGTGTGCTTGGGCCATAAACACATGATTTGGCCCCTATCGGATGTCTTAAACACGAATTTGCATGTTAAATGAGCTAAACAACAAGTTAGGGTAGATCACTTACTAGTTTGGGGATCGAAATGGGCAGTTTTTGGATTGAAAGCAACTTGTAGAGAGAGAGAGAGTAGAGAGAGTGAAAAGGGTGTAAATGAGGTTTACTCACCCTTATATAGGGGTTTGATTTTGTGGCTCGGTGGAAATCTACCCAATACTGACGTTAAACGGGGCTTTTGGTCGCACCCGATTAAATGGTCATAATTCGACTTGGTTGAAACGAAAACTTTTTCAAGGGAATATTGAGGGTGTTTCTAATTTGTTTCAACCCTTAAGAAGTCATTATAAAACTCCCAAATTAATTAACCTAATCCAAAAGGTTAACGGACAATTTAAATAAAGCGAGTTTTATTAACGGATGAAGAGGTTAAAATGACGGGATAAATTTCGGGTTGTCATAGCAGAAGACTGAAGAGAAGTTTGTTCAAACCTTTGATCGATTCAATCATCTTTTGAGTAAGATGATAAAGCATGGGATTGAAAGGAAGGTTATCGAGCAAAAAGTTACTTTCATGAGTGTTCTCAGACCCGAATGGATGGTTGTTGTATCAACAGTTAAAGCTCATGAACAGTTCAAGTCATATTCTCTGGCAAAATTAGTGGGTATTTTGAAATCCCATGAGAGTGCACTGTCTAAGGAAACGAATGTGGTTTCCAGCCTGGATTCTTTAGCTCTCGTCTCTAAAGGTAAAAGCTCGGTTGAAGAAGTAGAAGAATTGGATCTTGCTAATTATGATCTAACCGGTGAAGAATATGCCATGATGGTGTCCAATCCCAGAAAATTCATTAAGAAGAAATTCCCAGCCAACAAGAACCGAAACTGGCAGGGTAGTTACAGCGCTGAAAAGATCAATGAGGAATCGAAGATGGGGTCAAAGTCTGAAGAGTCAAAGAAAGAAGTGAAAGTTGGAGGAGACTCAGGATTCGATTGCTATTACTGTGGAGGCAAGAATCATTTTGCTAAAGATTGTATGTTGAGAAAGAAATAAGAGAAGACAAATGAATAAGATGAGGAAGCGAGCCTCTTGAGAAGGCTGGAGGAAATCAAGAAAAGAAAGTCTGCTGCTAACAATACTACCATGAATGCTTTAATTATGCAGGATACAAACAAAAGTGATGAATTTGGTGGTGTGGAAGTCTTGTCCATAGATTCTGAGGATGATAAAGTCAGGAAGCCCACTCATGGGAAGGCTATGCTGGCAAAAGAAGAACATGCAACAGGAAGGTGCTTTGTGGTGACCGAAGGTGTGTCCCAAATGAGAGGATATACCACCGACGGGGGAGTTGAAGACGAAAGGGAGCGAGAGGACAGGTGTTTTGCTGCCAAACCTGTCAGTGCACTGATCAACGAATGTGATGAGTTGATAAAAAAGGTACAAAATATTCTTGCTTCACTAAAAATACATGTTACTAATTATGAAAAGGAATTAAATAACTTAAAGTCAAAATTCTCAAGTATAAGTAGGAGTCTCACCCAAACCCGTGTCACAAATTCTAACCTAACTGATCAAATCAGTAGGATTTCATCAAAGAGTGAGGAACGAAGGATGTGGATCGAGCAAAAGGAAAATAAGTTAATTAGGTCTAAGGATGATTCTATTTATTTGCAAAGAGACAATCTTAAACTTCTTAAACAACGAAATGTGTTTTGTTTAATTGCTAAAAGACTCTATTTTAACATCACTCAGTTGCATCTTGATTGTGAAATAGGAAAGAAGATACATCGCATGATTTTACCCTTCCTTGAGTTAAAGGAGGATGAAATCGATGCTGAAGCCTACAACTGTGAAAGCGTTGTATCTTCTGACGAAGTTTCTCCAGCATATAAAATCAGTCTGGACAAAATAGAATCCTATATAAAGTCCACAGACCACAAGGACATGCTAAAAAATCTGTTAGATGAAAATGATAGACTGAAATTAAGAACCGAAACCGTACATAAATTTGACTCTTTGAATGCCAAATTAAGTTCAGAAAATAAAATTTATGTTGAAAATGCATCTGAACTTAATGAGGATGATGATCTAAGTGAAATCTCTATAGACGATATGGTGGACTGTTCAGAATTTATCAAAAGCGAACCTAAGTCACGCAAAAACCTGATTTCTGAAAACTCAGTTGAGTTTGCTCGCTCATCTAATAACAAAACAAAAGTTCTCAAAGCTAAAGCTATTATGTACCAAAAGGTACAAACCACTCCAAATCAAGTCTATACAGTTCCAGGTGTCACTCCACAACAAACTGCGGAATTAACAGCTATGGTAGAAGAAGACAATGCTGGCAGATGTGACGAGTTTTTCTGGTCGGCCCAATAGACAACGCTGATAAGACTAAGCGTCTGTCTCATAAAACTTCATGGAAAGTGAAAGGTAGGTATATACCTGAACCACTAAATGAGCCTACAAAATATGATGTGCCGAGCACAAGTGGCACTAAAACCCCATTGGGCGAACCTATGCAAACCACTAGTGAAACATCATCGGCAAAAAGTGAATGTTGTGCTCATACTTCGAAAAGAAAGGTCAACATTCTCAAAAATCCAAAATAGGTGGCTGATAGAAAGCATCAAAGAAATATGAGATACAAGAAGAATCTCTCAGAAAGAAAACGGTTTTGGAATTCTCAAAATCCTCACTTTATAAGGATAGAAAGGAAGCACAAATCACAAGAGGAATCAAGGAACCGAAAAGGAAGTTTCGGTCCCACGACGGGAATCAACCGAAAGAGTAGTTTCGGTCCTCAGTACAACACCAATCAAAAGGACGCTTTCGGTCCTTCTACTGAAAGGAGCCAAAAAGGTGGTTTCGGTCCTTCGACCGATAGGATCAGAAAGGGTGGTTTCGGTCCCTCGACCGAAAGGAACCGAAAGGAGAGGTTCAGTCCCCCATTCGATAACAACCGAAAGGAGAGTTTCAGTCCCTCATCCAATAACAACTGAAAGAGCGGTTTCAGTCCCTCATCCAATAACAACCGAAAGAGCGGTTTCGGTCCTTCACCCAATAACAACCGAAATAGCGGTTTCGGTCCTTCACCCAACATCAACCGAAATAGTGGTTTCGGTCCTCATCCATACAAGTCCAATCAGAAAAATAGGGGATCCAAAGTCACTTCTGAATCCAACTCTTCCCATTCAAATTCCTGTTCTTCAAATGATTCAAAGGGAAAAGGAAAACTCTTTCCTGAAGATAACAATCTTCCAAAAGAGATTCAAAAGAATGCTGACATCAACACCACTAATTCCAATAAATCAACCAAAATTAAAGTTTTCACCATAAAAAGAAAAGATGAAACAACTTTAGTTAAACGCACATACATGGTTGATATTTATCTTACTATTCCCTGTCCTGTAAAAGGCTCACAAGGCCCCAAGAAACTTTGGGTTCCTAAATCTGTTTAATGTTTTGCAGGTTATTCGTGATAAGCAGTTTGACGAAGAATGGTATATTGACAGTGGCTGCTCACGTCACATGACAGGAAGGAAGGAAGAACTGAGGGAGTTTTGTTCTCTCAAAGATGGTGTCATTGTAAAGTACGTCAACAACTCATTTGGTACTATTAAAGGCTATGGAATGATCACTAATAGCGAGTTCTCTATAAGGAAAGTGGCTTACGTTGAAGGACTCCAACACAATCTTATCAGTGTATCACAGCTGGTGGTTGGCACTGGATTGAAAGTATCATTTGATGATGAAGGCTCAGATATTGTCGAGAAGAAAACAAACAACGTTTTTCTGAAGTCAAAGAGAAAGGGGGAAATGTATCCTTTGAACCTCAACCCAATTCGAGGTAAACCAGCAGTGTGCTTACTCACAAAGGCTCACTCTGATGAAAGCTGGTTATGACATTGAAGACTATCTCATCTGAATTTCAAGGATATCAACAATTTGGTATTGGATGATCATGTTCGAGGTCTTCTAGTTCTGAAATTTGATAAAGAACATCTTTATGCAGCATGTGAAATGGGAAAGCAGAGTAGATAGAGTCATCCTTCTATTATCAATACTAAATTGATAGAACCATTAGAGTTACTGCATATCGACCTGGGTGGTCCATCGTCCATTGAAAGCATTGGGGGAACAAATATATTATGGTTATTGTGGACGATTTCTCAAGATTTACATGGGTATTCTTCCTCAAGAAAAAGTCTGAAGCCACTCCAAAGCTTAAGCTCTTTATTAAACAGATAGAGACACAACTAAGGAAGATCGTTCGTAATGTGAGAAGCGACAATGGCTTAGAATTCAAGAACAAAGAATTTGAAGACTTTCTTGCTGAAAAGGGGAAGACTCACAATTTCTCAGCCCCTTATACTCCATAGCAGAATGGTATCGTTGAAAGACGAAACCGATCTCTGTGTGAAGCAGCTCGAACAATGCTATGCTTCGCGTCGTTACCTTTGTATTTCTGGGCTAATGCAATCGCAGCTGCATGTTATACTCAAAATAGATCATATTTGACCAAGAGATTCTCCATTACACCTTACGAGATTTTGAACAATCGTAAACCAAATGTGAAATTATTTCATGTGTTCGGTTCAAGGTGTTTCACCTTCAACTCAAAAGAGAATCGAAATAAGTTTGATGCTAAGGCTGATGAAGGAATTTTCGTAGGCTATTCCTTGAACTCCAAGGCGTATAGGGTTCTCAATAAGCGCTCAAAGAAGATTGAAGAAACATACTATGTCACCTTTGACGATAGTTATGTTAAGAAGATGAAATCAACAAAAGGTGCATCGCAAGAGATCTATCCAAAGAATGGTCAAGTTACTATCTCTATCTCGAATCTTTTAGGCCAATTGATGCTTCTGTTTGATGAGCCTCAAAAAGAGATTGACTCTGAATCAAATGCAAAAGACAACAAAGTTGATAATCTAAAACAACTTGTCGACGACGCTGCTCAAAAGATGGCTGATGATGAATCCAAAGAAACTGAAAGGCCAGAAGGAAGCGAACCTTCATGTGACCGTCCTAATGTCCAGGGGGAGGGTCCAACTCTTCATCATGATCAAGGTTCATTGTTCCAGGGGGAGAACTCATCGTCTCATTCTACAAGTTCTATTGAAATTCCAATTAAAGAAGGGAATACCAATACTGGTCCTGAACAGGAGTCATTCTTCGAGGGGGAGAACACCTATTTCAATGATGATGATGTTATGTCTGAGTTAGAAGAAGGAATTAATGTTGAATTGGATCCCACTTATGATCCAAATTACCATCCTCTTATCAAATGGACCAAAGATCACCCTCAAAGTCAAATTATCGGGGAATCTTCAGAAAAAGTGTTAACTCGATTTCAAATCAAAGCGAAACAGGCTGCACTCTTTTCTCAAGTAGAGTTTTGCATGTTCAACTCCTTTGTTTCCAAAGTTGAACTGAAGACTGTTAACTCAGCACTTGATCATTCAGACTGGGTTCAAGCCATGCAAGATGAATTAAATGAGTTTGAAAGAAACAAAGTATGGTGTCTTATTCCAACTCCAAAAGTTGCTTCAGTGGTCGGTCTCAAATGGGTATTCAGAAACAAGATGGATAAGGAAGGGAATGTCATTCGTAACAAAGCAAGGCTGGTGGTCAAAGGATACTGTCAGGAAGAGGGAATCGATTATGAAGAAACCTTCGCTCCAGTTGCCAGATTAGAGTCTGTTCGTATCTTTCTTGCTTATGCAGCGCACAAGAACTTTGAAGTCTATCAGATGGACATCAAATGTGCCTTCCTCAACGGGGAACTTGAAGAAACTGTATATGTTGAACAACAGCCAGGCTTCGTGAACGAGAAGTATCCAGATCATTGTTATGTCCTTGACAAAGTTGTATATGACCTAAAACAGGCTCCCAGAGCATGGTATGAAACTCTCACTCGTTTCTTAAAAATGTCTAAATTCAAACAAGGTTCAGTTGACCCAACGTTCTTTCGTAAGCGAGAAGGTAACCAGCTTATGATAGTCCAAATTTATGTTGATGACATCATCTTTGGCTCCATGAATCCTAGCTTAACAGCTGAATTCAGAAAGTTGATGGAAACTAAATTTGAGATGGGCTCAATGGGTCCAATTAACTTTTTTCTTGGATTGAAGATTAGACAGGGACCCGAAGGCATTTTTATTAATCAGGAGGCATACACCAAGACTTTACTAGCTAAATTTGGGATGATTGGAGACTCCAAAGTGAAAGTGCCTATGGCCTTTGGAACTAAGCTTACACCCTCATTGGAGAAACCAGCAGCTGATGTGACACTCTATCGACAAATGATTGGGTCTCTGATGTATCTTACAGCCAGTAGACCTGACATCATGTTTTCAGTCTGTTACTTTGCATGATTTCAAGCCAACCCGCGCGAACCTCATCTACAAGCCGTGAAAAACATATTTTCGCTATCTGAAGCGAACATCCTCTCTAGGTCTGTGGTATCCAGCCAAGTTAGGATTCTTTGTTCAAGCATTCTCTAATGCTGACTTAGGTGGCTGTGGATTAGATCGTAAAAGCACAACTGGAGGATGTCAATTTCTAGATGATAAATTGGTTAGTTGGCAATCAAAGAAACAAACTTGCGTTTCTCTATCCACTGCAGAAGCTAAATACATTGTTGCAGCATGCTTCACATCTCAAGTCGTATGGATACAAAGTTAACTTAGGGATTACGGACTAAACATGAAGAAAATCCCACTATATTGTGACTCTGAAAGCGCAATTAGGATTTGTCACAACCCAGTGCAACACTCAACGACTAAGCATATAGCACTGAGGTACCACTTCATCAAGGATCACGTCGAAGATGGTAATGTAGAAATTCACTTCGTCAGAACAACTGATCAACTGGCAGATATATTCACGAAGGCCTTACCTGAAGCAAGCTACAATAAGATTCTACAAGGCCTAGGAATGATGCAAGCCGAATCTGTACCAAAATTGCCTTCGCTTTCATAAAGGTGACAAGCAAAATAGAGCGAACCGAAATGAACTGAACGTTCGGTCTATTTCGGGTTCGGTCTATTTCGGGTGAAGTTCGACCGTGAACCGAATGTTCAGTCTATTTCGGGTTCGGTCCTTCTGAACTCGTTCGCTTCTTTTTCTTAACAAGGCATTTTAACTGTTTTCTATCGTACACCTTTTTTTATTACTTCTTTTCTAGTTATAAAATCCCAAAAATATTTATCTCTTTTATTCTCATAAAAATACTTATGAAATCCAAAAATATTTTTCTCTTTCGTTCAATTGGTCAATTCTCACAAAATTCAAAAATATTTATTTATTTGTTTTATTTTATTTTTATGTATATATATCTAAAGTGTTTCTTTAAGTGTGATTCTCGATGGCGAAACTAAGGCAGGTAAATGGTTTTATTAGTTAGGAGTCCCTAGAAGCATGCTGTTGTATGTTGACTAAAGCCTCGAAAGATTTTTGAGTGAAGCCTTAATAACATGATATACACCAATCATGTTTTCCCAATCCAGGCAGTCAAATTCACTCTAATCATGAGCTACCTTACTCTACTCAAATTGAGTTTAGAGTTTTCTGCTTGGTCCTTATTTTCTTTAAAGCAGAGGTACATTCGCATCTTATACCATCTCCATCACTTTTCTCCATTATACTTCGCTTCACCAATATAACCTCTGAGACTCTCAGTATTCACCACTGAGGTTTATGGTTAAACAACATCTATATTTATGATCTTAGTTTCATGCCACTATGTACTAAGTGAAACCCAAAGTTCAACACCACTAATGAATTGACGGTGAATTCTAATATTCAAGATCTTACTTGTTACCTAATGAAATCTCTTTTTTTTTTTCTTTTGAGTGATCTTTATGAGTTTGTCTTTCACCAAGGCTTCTCTTACCCTAAAAGATTCCAGTTTATTTTTTTTTTTGAGATTTCCTTACTTCCTTTCGTCACTATAAAGTTTATCTTACCTACTTGTTCAACAGATCACAATGATCTCACAAGTATTTCATTCAGTTTCGATCTTATGTCAAGTATCGAAATTATGAATTGAAGCGAAATCCACCCATTATAACCTTCAAAAGATGCCTTTCAATACTTATCAACATGTTATTGATCGTTATTCAATGGGAAACCAAGCAAGCACTTTAATGTCTCTCTTGACTTTGAAGGAAGTGATTTCTGCCTAGAATCCATTGTTTTATGTCTACTTAAGACATCACAGATTATCCCTTAAATTTTGCTTTATTTCTTTATCTTTTACACCCTATGCACGTAAATTTTTAATTTTCCATACTCTAGTTCTTTTATGGCTGTTCAATAAAGCATTATAGGCAACGGAGATTCAAATGTATTATGAAGAGACGATTTGAATAAGTGAAAGCTGACTCAGCGGCTATCCAAACGATTTGGCGATTTGAAAAAGTGCATTTAATGGAATGGCGTGTAAAAAGGAAAAGTCCTTTCTCTTTCCTGCGTCATCTTCGGCATGCCAACTGTCCTTCCATCAAGTCAGACGCTATTTTTGAGATAATCCAAAATCTCAGCCGGATTTTTCTCTCTCTTCCTTGTACGTATAAAAGGAATTGGAACGGTACTCTCTCAACCTTTACCACTTACCCTTCTCTCTCAAAAGAACACAGGCGATTTTCTGCAACTGTTCATCATCTTCTCCAAGCTACTTCAATGACAGACTCTTCATCCGTTCATGATACTTCCGTTCGTCAACCACTTCTCACCATCAAACCTCAACAGAATCTGATTATCGATCTCACCCCGTTTATCTACGAGCCATACATGGTATGCGTTGTTGAGTGTCTCAAATACTCACCTCTCGTCGAAGCATTATCTAAAGTCGAAGTTGTATCGATGTCTTTCCTTTCACTTGTCTACTCAACTGCCCACTACGATAAGGTTAATGAAAGGATTCACTTCGAACTCCATGATGAGAAGACCTCCATCTCTAAGCATCAATTCTGTGCCCTAATTGGTCTTTCTCAAGACCAATCTCTGGTAAACCATGACTCCATTACAACTGGTCAATTTTTTTGTATGTTCTATCAGATGGGGTATACTGAATCCCTAACCACTGTCACAAAGTTCAAGAAGTCCTGCCTTCCTCCTCAATGGAATGGTCTTTTCACGCTGCTGTTCAAGGGACTTTATGAGCAAAGCGCTGGCTCAGATGGGGCAAGCAAGTCTTTCATGACTGTGCTGTATGGGTTGTACCATGGGATTGAGCTGGATTATGGGTCTATTATCTGGAAGCAGTTGGTTCAAAGCTTGGTATCTTCATCAAGGCATTCTGAGATTTCATGTGGACGATTTTGGTTGATCATCACGAATTGGGCAATGGACCGCCTTCGCGTTCCAATAATGGTGGATTCTCTTCTCTCAACCATTGCTACCTTACATACTACCAAAATAATTGTCACCGATCCAACCAAGTTCTCTTTTATTGGATCCATTCCTGAAGCAATGCTCGGGCGTATTTCTGTGTCGAGTAATGTTCTCCAACAATACAGGAAGCTTCAATCGTCAGGGCCAAGGGAGCTTACGCCAGCAATGGTTCACTCTATCGAAGAGGCTGACAATCCAGGCAAAAGGGGAAAGAAGCCTGATACTCAGAAGGATGGACCTGTCTCTAAAACAACCAAGGGACAGACCCCCAAGAAACGAATGTCCGACAAGGCTGCAACGTCACAAGCTCCACCAAAGAAACAAAAGAAGCCCGCTAGGAGACTTATTCTGCAATCCTCAAGTGATTCAGATTCAAAATATGTCCCTGCCAAGCACAAGAATGCTCCTCCTTCGGAATCTGAGAGAGAAAGCTCAGACGATGAGGCTTCGGGCCGAGGTGACACTCCGCCTCGCTCCCCTACCCCAGAAATTCTAGTTCGCTCTAATCCCCCTTCACCTCCACATGTAACCATCCCAGTATCCATCCCTCCTATATTTCCTATTCCAACCACTCAACCATCCACTACAATTCCCATCCCTCCTACCATTTTTATTGATACCACTACTACCACTACTACCACATGAGCTCACTTTACTGCTCCCAATCCACCTGTAACCGAACCACCTGTCACAAACGACCCTCTAGCTACTTTAAAACCCTTATCCCCCACTCAATCTACCGAAACAACCCCTATTCTAGGCGGTGAGGACTTGGAATTTGATTCCACGTATTTAAGTCCTTACCATGTGCAGAGCGATCATGATGACGATGAGCCTGTCATAAAGTGTCATCTCAAGGCGGTAAATGAAAGGCTTGATCAACTACTTTCATCCTCTTCCTTCGACACTTATTTTGAAGCTGCATTGCAGGCCTTGTTCTCCTCTGTTGTTACAGAACAAAGTGCCACATTATCTGCTGCAGCCAAAGCAATTGAAGCCTCCACTTCACAGTGTCAACAAGCCTCTCTTGCTGTTGATGCTTCTACTAAGGAGTGCAAGGAAGCGACCGCAAAAGTCGATAAACTAGTCTCTGAAGCTCACCTGTTTTTAGATTCCTTGCAGGCTGCTGCTATAAAGAACGCTCAAACTGTCAACGCTTCAGTGCAGAACCTTCAACGGTCTCTTCAATTTGAACGTTCAAACCTTGAAGCTGCTCGACAGGCCATTGAAGCTGCTAACGAAACTCTACACACTAACGTTAATGACCGATTGACTCAGCTGGAGGCGGAGTTAGCTGTAGAGAATCATATTATGGATGAGCTGGACAGACGCACCTCACAACTCAATTTGCAAACCCACAAGCTGCGTACTGCTAATGTTGAGTTTAATGACCTAAAGTTAGAAAGGGAGGTCATTAGGAGTTCTGTTGCTGATGTTCACTCCATCCTCCTTCATCTCATTGAGGCTCACGATTCGTTCATTACCATAACCATCAGGCATCATCTGGCAGACAAGCTCAGACTGGCATTGGACATCCTTAGTCGTATCGAGGGTGTTCCAGTGACTTGGGTCCAACTGAAACAAGGGGGAGAGAAGGTGACAACTCAACCTCCTCCTGGACCGAAACCATCTACTGAACCGAAGGGTAATGAAGCTTCGGTCAGTAACAAGGAGAAAAAGAAGAAGAAAATTGGCGAGGACAACACAGACAATGAGGATGATGTCTATGCCAAGAATCCCAATTCCAGAAAGTAAAGACCTATGAAAAGGAAATGGAAGAAAGTTTCAAGAAACAACGAGCTGAGCTAGAGCAGAAGCGAAAGGAAGCGGAGCTCCTAGAGAAGAAAAAGTCCATGTTTCCTGTCTGGACTATAGACTCGCTTCAAAGATGTGCAATTGATGAGCCAAGAATTCTTTGGCTTGAGCCAATAATGTCCTTTGGACTTGACAACTCCAAGGATTCACAGTTCGATATGCCAATCACACGAAAGGCATTTATCTTCCATTGCTTCAACTCGACTGCTGCTATTCCTTCCCCAGACCCGAAGGTAGATAGGGATCTGTTGGATTTTTACTTGGAGTTTGCTCAACCTCAGTACCTAACATGGAGTTCCAAGAAAATCACCACTGTCAAGGTTATGAAGCCCTATTCAGCGGGGGAGTTTATTAATGTCAAATTCAGGGTGACTAGAGGAACCGAAGGCTCAGTCTACCACTTCACCCTTGCTGATCTACCGAACCTTAATCCCCATGACTAGATACTCCTCAACAACATTCTTCTATCAAATCCTTAGGAGTACCAACAAATAATTGATCATGTCAAGCGTATGCTTGTATGCTATATTCACGAGGTAGCAAAGATGGACCAGGAGATTGCCTCTGCCATTCACAAGCGAACGGCGATAAAGACTATGGGCAGAGCATGCAATGTCAACTCTATGGTCAAGGGGAAGATATATTAAAAGTACCACACCGTTATGTTCATCAGAGGCGAAGGTCAGAAATGACTGTTCGCTCTCGTTGACAAACACCTCTTCTCTACATCTTGCATGGAGCATATCTTGGAAATCATTCAGAGGTGCGATCAGAACAGTGTTGCTGATAAGAAATTATTCACTGACATGCTGAGATGGTACCTACAGTTTAGACAGACACTTCTTGCGATAATTCCTCGTCTGTTTAAAGTAATAAAGACAGTGAAGCCAACTCAAAAGAAATGATCTCTCTCCTCATTTGACGCAAAGGGGGAGATTGTTGGGTCTATTAGATTGCGTCATGGGCTCGGTCCTTAGCCCAATTTTGATTGCCAATATTGGACCTGTCCAACCGTGCATGTTTTTGTACTAGGGTTTGGTATATAAGCTGCATGCCTGCAGTCTTAGAACTCATCGCTTTTATCATTTATTTTCTCTAAGTTTTGTAACCCCTAGCTCGCCTCTACAGCGGAAGTTCTTCATCGAGCTTTGCTGAGGCGTGACTTTATTTTGAATCATAAGCATACTTTTAATTCTATTCCGTGTTCATTCTCTTACTGTTTTTGACTTGTTTGATTTCCATAATCATACCTGTGAAAGATCTAATCGATCTAGAGTTTAATTCTCATCAAAACGAAGGTTCTTAAAGTTCTTAACCTTTTTTGGTTCTCATTTGAACCACTCCCTATATATATATATATATATATATATATATATATATATATATATATATATATATATATATATATATATATATGTTCAAATGTTTTTACTATCTATTGTGTGTTTGTAGGATTGACTCTAGACCAACCATTTTAGTTATTTTAAGGAAATAATTAATGCATATTAAATGCTGAAGTACTAATTAATGCTCATTATATATCTTTAACATCTAATATGTATTAATTACTTTCTTAAAATAACAAAAATAATTGGTCTAAAATCAATCCTAAATGCACATAAGAGATAGTTAGAACAATATAACCTATATATATATATATATATATATATATATATATATATATATTGGGCTAGGTTAAAGTGTTTTTTATATTTATTGTGTGCTAGAATGCACCAATAGGAATTTAGTAAAATTATATTATTATCTAATTAAATAATGATAGATATTAAATGGTTTCCATAATTATATGTATATTAAATAATATCCATAATTATAATTTTCTCTTTATGGAAATTAATTAAATTCGTCATTAATGTTAGCAATAACATTCTTTCAGAATGAATTTGTATCTAGGTTTTTATGTCAGCAATAACATTATTTCAGGACTCACTGACTTAAAATACAATAAAATTGTATAGAATATGAAGAATGAGGGTGTATTCTAGTAGAATATACTCTCGTTCTCATAGAATACACTCTTATTATTTTATATATGAATTCATTCTAAAAGAATATTATTATTGACATTAATAACGAATTAAATTCGTTTCCATAAAAAAGAATTATAAATATGGATATCATTTAATATACATTTAATGTTTACTTAATTCTTATTGGTGCATTCTAGCATACAATAGATGTGAGAAACATTTGAACCTACCTACCTATATATATATATATATATATATATATATATATATATATATATATATATATATATATATATATTTATATATATATAGATGTTGGTTCCCTTCAGAATAAAAAAAAATTAGAGATTGTGAGATATGTGTATAACCGTTTGATTTGCTTATGTTTGTTTTTGAAGCTATGCGGTGGCATATTTGTAATTATGTTGGCAACTTATTAAACTAACGCCGTTAATTTACGATTATGGGGCTATTGTTGTAATTTACAAAGATTGATATGAAGTTTGCAGGCTACGATACTGTAACCGCCTATTATTTTATTTTCTTTCTCGATCGAAGTCTCAATTGGAACTCTCAGGAAACCCTCTTTTTCTTTCTTTATCTCATTTTGCCTTAATTTTCGTTTCTTACCTGTTATTGAGAAATCAGTAAATGTCTTCAGGAGAAAATATAAACGAAGTTGCATCTTCCTTAATCGAAATGAAAGGTTAGAATGCGAGTTATTTTTCATTTTATTGATAACGCATGTTTTTATTAATTAGTTAACTGTCGTTTATGTTGATAATGGTGTTTTTTGTTTTGATTCAGTAGGTTTTTCATCATTTTAACTTGTTTTTGATGATTGTCTCGTTTAGAGTTTATATGTTTTTTTATTATGTTTGTTTGTGGTGGTTTTTGATGTAAGTTTTTGTTTATATTTTCACAGATAAGGATTTCAAAAGAAACTATGTTTGAAAAAAAAAATTCAAAAATCAGAAAAATATCGAATGCGGTAGAAGTGTTGTTATTTCCGAAGGTACAGTTCAAAAAAAAATCATCTATGATTAAAAGTAGAAATAAACATATAACTTAATGTTTGAAGTTATTTGTTGTAATCATAACTGATTTTTTATTTTTTCAGTGTATTGAACAAAACATTTAGTTATATGTTTATTTTACTTCTAATCATAGATGATTTTATACGTTTGTTTATAATCATTGGTAACTAGTAATGATAAATGTATTTTTATGTATCAAACATGAATATAAAGTTATTTTTGTAATCGTAACTGATTTTGTGGTTCTTTTAAGTGGATTGTATATAACATTTAGTTTGTATTTTTATTTGTTGTTCTGTTTATAATCATTAGTGAATAGTAATGATAAATGTATGTTTTATTTTTTACTAACACTATTTTTGTAATGAAAATTGTAGTTAAAAAAGGGAATGTAGATAGCTCAAGGAAGACACGGTCATCTTCCAAAAGAGAGAAGGCGAATGAGGTGTCGCAAACGTGTTCAAAAACATCCAAGAAAAACAGTTATTGAACAACCAAAAGTGAAGCTGAGGGTTAAGGTCAAAACCGTAAGTAAGAAACGTGAACTATCTGATGAAGATGATTCAGATTTTTAGAGTCGTCCTGGATCTTCAAAGAAACCAAAGAGAGAAACTAAAGTTTTGAAGAAAGATAAAAAAAGCTGTTTTTATAAAAGAATTTCCTTTATTGAAGAATAGATGTTCACCCGGGTCATTATTGGGTGTTATTCAAGGTTTAAGTAGAGAACAGAAGGATTGTGTTAGGCTATGGGATTTGGGAGTTTGATAGGGATGAAGATGATGGACGTACCGTTGAAGATTGTTTACTATGTTCTTGATCATTTTAATTTTGAATCTTTGAAGTTGGAGTTTGATAATTGTGAAGTTAGTGTTGATAGTAAGTCTGTTCAAGAGATGTTAGGATTACCATCTGGTGGCTCATTACTTTCAAACATGGATTACATTTCGGAGAATAAAGAAGAGAGCTGTATGTTTGAGTGGAAGAAACAGTATGAAAATATTGATAAATTGAGATTGAAACAGCTAAAGAATGAACTTGTTCAAACTAGTGCTGCAGATGACAACTTCAGAATCAATTTTTTGGTTCTTTTTACTAATACTTTCTGTAAGTCTACAAGCATGGGTAAATGTAATTTGAATCCATTGTATTTAATCAGAAGAGATACCGATTTAAGTAGCATTAACTGGTGCGATTACATTGTGGATTGTTGTTAAGGACAAAGAAGGTTTACAATCCAGAGAAAGAATCTTCTTTCTTTTATGGACCAGCAGCATACCTTATGGTACATGAGTTATTTTTTGATATTTATTATTCTTGTTAGTTGTAAAAATATGTTTGTTTTTATAATAATCATATATGATTTTATTACATATAATCATATATGATTATGTAGTATAATTTTTGTTTAATTATATATTACACATCAAAATCATATATGATGTTATATATGTTATGATTTTATATATGTTTTTTGTAGTTTTTGTATGTGGATACTTTCAAGTTTGATCATTTGCAAGTCACACGTAAACGTCCAACTATTTTTTATTGGACGTCAGAGAAGATAAGGTTTCTTGAGGATATTTTACAAGAGAGTGGAGGATTTGGATGTGGACATGTTAATGAAGCATATGTTGAAGAAGAATTTCAAGAATCTGAGTATAATAAGGAGGAATTTGGTGGTGATGAGGTTGAATCTGATGGTGAAGAGGATTTATGTGATGAGGATGAAGAAGGCTTTGATGTTAATAAAGTTAGTGATGTGGAGATAATTCTATAGTTTTATTCATTTATGATTTAATTAGTTTATTCATTTATGACTTTTTATGTTTAAGTATTTTAGTTGTAAGTATCTTTTTTCTTATGTAGGTGTATGAATGTAAAATTTCATGTATGTATCAGAAGATGGAGGATTTGAAAAAGGATCTTGTTGTAAAGATAGATGAGGGAGTGTTGAAGATTCCTCAAAGTCAAAATTTGGAAATTTGGAAATTATTATTTCCTGTTGAAGATTTAAGCACGGAAAGTTTTGATTTCCGTTATGTTTCACAAAAATATAAAGAACCGATATTAACACCTGGTTTTGTTCAAGTTAATGATGAAGATTATGGGAATGATTTTCTTAATGATGATGAAAATGTTGAAGATTATGATCAAGGGAAATGTTCTGGTGGTCAGGGGGTGGAAGTGGTCCACATGAGGGCAATATTGGTAAAAATCACGTTGAAGGTAAAGGTGATTATGATGAAGATGATGAACAAGGAAGTGGAAGTTGATGTAATAAAGAAGAGGGCATGAATTTAAATTATGTTGTTGAAAATGTTACTAAGAGTGTGGGTCTAATTGATAGCCAGGAAGGTGTATCTTTTAGTCAATTTATTTGCGATCCAGTTGTTGAAAATTTTCTTAAAACTTTGGATCAAGGTAGGCATATTTTATTATTATATATAGTTTAATCATATATGATTTTAATTTTTTATATTTGAATTTTATAGGTACTGATGGTTGTTTAAATCAAAAACTAGTTGAAGATGATGTGAATTTGAATTTGAGTGGTATTGATGATGTAAGTATTTATTTATGTATTTTTAATACAAAAAATATATATAAATATGTTATATAGATGATTCATTTATGATTTTAATAATTTAGGGACTGTAAATTTGGGTGAGGATGATTATAAGAATAAAGTAATTTCGGATCGTACTGTTGATAAAATTATTGTAGCAAAGAATGACGGAGAAGGTGAAGATGTTGAAGATTTTTCAAATAAAAATGAAGATGGAGGTAATTTGTTTATAATTATTTTTTATTCATATATAATTGTGTTTATAATTATTGTTTATTCATATATGATTTTTAAAATTTTATTGTGTAGAAAATGTTGAAGATTGTTCAAATAAAAACAATGATTCAAATGAGACTCGATCATTGAAAAATGATCTTGTTCCAAGTTTTACTCTTGGATTTAGTTAAGATTCTAAAGGTTCCAAGAAGTCATCTCAAAGTCAAATTTCTTCTGAACGGATGACAAAGAAAAAGATTAAGTATAAAGTTATTTTGGTGTGACAACCCAAGTTTGTTCCGTTACATTTCCTCGTTACCGTTAACGGAATATCCCCTTTTGTAAAGAGTTCCGTTAATTAGAGGCCGCCAATTAAATAAATATTTCATTATTTATATCTTTATGTCGTTAAGTCGTGATAAGAGAAATAAAAACTCGTATTACACATTTCCATTTAATTGGAAAAAGTTAGTTCTTATTTTCACGACCACTAAATCGGGTGCGACCAAAAGCCCCGTTTAACGACAGTATCGGGTAGAATATCACTGAGCTCCAACTTCCACCCATATATAAGGGGGAGTAAACCCCATTTGGACCTTTTTTTTCACCCTCTCTCTCTCTATACTCTCTCTCTAGACTCGTTTTCGACTCGAATCCGCAACCAAACGCTTCCAAATCGTAAGTCCACTTACCCTAGCTTGTTCTAAACATTATTGGTTGTGTTTGTACCCCAAAATTCGACCATTTAAGATGTTAGAATGGAGTTTACGGCCTAAGATCCTCCTTAGGCCGTAAACACCTTAAATATGGCCAAAAAGACCCAAACTTGTCCCTAAAAGCTAGGAAATAAATTGAGGATTTATCCTAGGAGTGTTTGCTCATTTAAAACAATCAATTTAGGGCATAAAAGAGAGTTTATGGCCCAAGCACATGCTTAGGCCGTAAACACCTCTAAACCTTGTCAAAATGCCCCAAACACACTCCCAAACCACCCTTAGGCTTAATACATAAATTAGGGACTTGTTATTTCGAGTTTAGAGCATTCAAACACAAGAAATTAAGGGATTAAAAGGAGTTTACGGCCCAGACATATGTCAAGGCCATAAACACCGCAAACCATGCCAAAAATGTTGGTTTTGTCCCCCAAATGGACTTAGACTATTATTACAAATTACTAGAAGTGAGATAGGGGGTTAAAACTTCCATAAAACCAAAGGATAGGAGTTCACGGCCGTGAACACCCATAGGGGTGGTTCATGGGCCGTAAACTCCCATATTGCCCCTTTAAAAGCCTGGAATCCCTTCATACCCTTTAGTTTTGGACCTAGCAAAATTCCATGAAGAAGTTAAGGCCTTTAAGCACACTAGAAACCCCTCATCATGAGTTTACGACCGTAAACTCATGGGGAGTTGTCCCTGGGCCGTAAACACCATAAGGTGAGTTTACTCTTGAAGAGTAAACTCCATTCCTAAGCCATTTGAGCCTTTAAATGTTACCCGGGACACCCGAAACACTTAACCAAGTGTTTTCCGCTCTTTAGGGTGCGTATACTTGTTTAATTAGTATTAAATGTACTAATTATATGTGAACATATGTTATCATATGTTAAATAGGTCATTAAGAGTGTCCAAGTCCTTACTTGACACCGAGCACCCAACCGGCACCTTCGTCGGATCCACTTACACCAGGTGAGTTCATACCCCTGAATGAACCTTTTAAATGTCTTTACATGTTTTATAGGGGGGGGGGGGGAGAATACAAGTTAAACATGCCAGTTATCATATCAATCACATGTGATTGATAACCTGCATGCACAAAAATTTACCACACTGTAAATTGTTTTACCAAGTAGGATACTATAAATGGCTTTTTAAAGGGTTTTCACTTGTTCAAACTCTTACTTATACTGTTTTATCAAAAGACAATTTAAACTAGTTATGAAAAGTTTCTAAAGAATTTCTAAAGGTTTTCAAACTTATTTTACAAAAGAATACTCTATCGGGATTTTCTCAAGAATAAAGGTGTTCTTCCACATTTTGATACTCTTTCTTAGTTAAACTCCTACTTGATAACGCTTTCACTTCGTGATGCGTTTATACTTATTATTGTATCTATCTCGCTTATACTTGTAGCCGCTTATACCTGTTACACACTCTTATTCCACACTGTATGTTTATACATCATGATTCAGTTATTCCACACTGTATATTATACATCACGGTCCGGTTATTCACACACTGTTCGGTTATACATCTCGACTCGGATATTCACACACTGTTTATTTATACATTTTGACTCGGTTATTCACACACTGTACGTTTCCACTTGTTCCACACTCAGTCATAGTTAGATGTATGTCTGTGCTTGTATAGGTGCATATAAACAATGATTGAAGGACTTAGGAAGACTTGTCCACCGTATTTCCTTTTCTTCGTTGAGATGTGGTCTGGTGGGATCGGATGGTCGTCCGAAGGTCATTTGATTTATTAGTTATATGTTATGTATATGAGCATAGACATATAGGTTTACTCTAGTCAGTTCAGTTATGAGTCTCTACCTCTAGTTCAGCACTTACAGATGAAACCCACTACCTTCTATTAGGGATGCATCTTCGGGACACGGCCTTCTCCGTCGTCTAGTTGGTAACCAGAGTCTCCTGTAGGGAGAGCGGACATTGTGTGTATAGATCTATACGGGATTGACACCCCCGCACCCTGACTGCTAGCTACAGTCCACGGCCCACCAAGCCAAGGGGTGACAAATGTCATATTTTATAGACGCTTGTAGGGCGTCAAGTACTCTAGTGTCGGTTAGTATGGTTACGAATATCCCAGGTTACCTTATAATTCATGGCCTTAAGGTAATGTTAATTCACCAGCAATTTACACTGTACGCTGGAAAACCCACTGTTGGGCTGAAGATTATTTTGAAGATTGCGTCATTTGGGCTCGGCTGTTTGTTTATTTAGTTTGTATTCCGGTTTGGGCCTGTCCAACCGAGAGCCCATTATGTTTATTATATAAGTATATGCTTGCATGCATATTAGGTTAATGATTGGAACGATTCATCTAGAGCATAACGATAGTATTTCCAGATTTCTTTAATCGTTCTTGTAACCTACCAATCCTCTACAGTTGATGTTCTTAATCGAGCTCTTCTAAGGATTTTGTTTTAATCATTCGACACGATTGTTTCACTCTTGCCTTAATCTTATTTTCGTGTTCTTGCTGTTTTATAATTACTTACCTGTTTAAGATCTAATCGATCTTCATAGATTAAAGTTTTAATCTCATCAGTTGGTATCAGAGCAGGAGGCTGTGTAATCGATACACATCTTTTCTGTGAAAAGGTTTCAATTAGGGTTTTTCCGCAACTACCGATATTTATTGAGCCGTCATCTCATTATTGACGTATCTTGATATTTATTGTTTTGCCCTAATCTGCTTTATTACAAGTCTGATCTTTGAACAGGTTTTTCGATCATAATGGACGAGTCGCAATCAAATCCTATTAATATTTCCAACAGCATCGGTTCAACCACGAAGATTCCAATCCTATATACCCATGACTATGAAGTCTGGGCGCATCACTTCGAAGACTACGTGATAGGATCTGAGGATAATGGATACCTCATATGGGAAGCTATCATTAATGGACCTTTTTCTCATTCTGCAACGTCCAGGATTATCAAAACTCAAAAGGAGTACAATGATCTGCTGAAGGATGTTAAAGATATTGCACAAGATGAAAAGGATAAATTCCAGTGCAATATCAAGGCGTTAAGATTGATAAGATTTGCCCTTCAGTCCGACACCTTCAGGTTGGTCAGCTCATGCACGACGGCAAAGGAAGTTTGGGATAGACTTCGTGAACTGTACTCTACAGACGAGGATCTTGAACATTCTATCCAAACCTTGCTCTTATCTGAGTTTGTAGAATTCAGGCAAGGAGCCGAAGAAATAGTGACCCAGACGTTCGATCGCTTCAATCATCTTCTCAGCAGGATGATCAAGCATGACATCGAAAGGAAGCTTATCGAGCAGAAGGTTACATTCTTAAATGGTCTAAGGTCTGAATGGAGAGCAGTGGTGTCTACAGTCAAAGCCCATGAGCAGTTTAAATCATATTCTCTGGCGAAACTGCTAGGTATTCTCAAGTCCCAGGAGAAGATTGTACTGTAGGAGAAAAACGTTGTTTCAAGCCTTGGTTCGTTGGCCCTCCTGTCAAAAAGTAAAGCTGCGGTGGAGGATGAAGACCTTAACTTGGAGGAGTATGACCTCACGTCTGAGGATTATGCTATGATGGTGTCTAACCCCAAGAGGTTCATAAAGAAGAGATTCCCCAACAATAAAAACCGAAACTGGCAGGGGAGTTATAGTTCATAAAAAGTTAACAATGAACCGAAGGTTGAAGAGCCCAAGAAAGAACCGAAGGCTGATGGTGATTCTGGAGTAAGCTGTTACTACTGTGGTGGGAAAAACCACTATGCTAAAGATTGTGTCCTTAAGAAGATGGCTGAAAAGGATGAGGAAGCTGTGCTGCAGAAAAGGCTGGATGAGATGAGAAAGAAGAAGTCTACCGCTAACCCTTCTATGAATGCTCTTATTGTGCAGGGTTCGGTTGCTGATGACGAGTTCGGTAGAGTGGAAGTTTGGTCTACCGACTCAGAAGACGATGAAGTGAGGAAGCCTACTCATGGAAAGGCTTATGTGGCAAAAGAGGAGAGCAGTGGAGGAAGATGCTTCATGGTGTCTGATGTATCTCAGATGAGGGGATACAACACCGATAGTGGAAGCAATGAACCGAAGGTGCAGGAGGACATGTGCTTTACGGCCAAGCCACTCAGCCAGCAGTTCAATGAGCTTGATGAACTGATAAAGAAGGTACAATCGGTTTTTGTTTCATTTAAAGTACCATAATGCTCATATGAGAAAGAACTAAAAAATGTTAATACAAGAATTTCTCATCTAGATAGTAGCTTAACTCAAACTCGAGTCACCAATTCTAACCTAACTGATCAATTAAGCAGGGTGTCGTCGAAGAGTGAGGAGCGGCGCATGTGGATCGAGTTGAAGGAGTCTGAATTAGTTAAAATTAAAGACGAAAACATTTATTTACAAAGAGACAATTTAAAGTTGTTAAAACAGCGGAATGTTTTTTGTTTAATTGCAAAACGTCTTTATTCTAATATTACTCAACTTCACTTAGACTGTGAAATAGGCCAAAAGATCCATCGCTTGATTTTGCCCTTCCTGGAGTTTAAGGAGGATGAAATTGATGCCGAAGCTTATAACTGTGAGAGTGTGATATCATTTGATGATGTCAATCCGACCTACATGTATGGACTGGACAAAATTGAATCTTTCATTAAATCCAAGGACCACAAGGATATGCTTAAAAACCTTTTGGATGAAAATGATAGACTTAAACTGAGAACCGAAACCATACAAAAATTTGACTCTTTGAACGCCAACGTAAGCTCAGAAAACAAAATTGATGTTGAAAATGCATCTGAGCTTAACGAGGACGACAACATGAGTGAAATTTCTGTAGAGGACACGGTTGACTGCTCAGAATTTGTAAAAAGTGAACCTGAAAACCACAAGAATCTAATTTCTGAAAATTCAGTGGAGTTCGCTCGATTGTCCCAACAAAAGTCCCCGATCTTAGCAGAGAAAGCAGTTGTGTATCAAAAGGTCAGGACCACTCCGAATCAAGTATCCAAGGTCACTGGAGTAACCGAACATCAGACAGCTGAACTCACAGCTATTGTAAACGAAGACAATGCTGATGGCTGCGATGAGTACTTCTGGTCAGCACCAATAGATAATGCAAACGAAACGGTGGGCTTATCAGAAAGAACCTCTTGGATGAGTAAAGGTAGATACATACCTGAACCCTTAAATAAGCCAGATAATTTCGATGAGCCAAGCACCAGCGGTACAAAAGACATTCCTCAGGAGAATGAAAGTTCGACAACAGAAGACGTTCCCTCTACTTCCTCTACTTCCTCAGTTCAAAGTGAAACTCCTACAGTTCAAAATGAACCAGCCAAGGAGAAACCGAAAATGAAAGCTAATATTCATCATCAACCGAAGCAGATGAGGAATAAGAAACGTGAAAGGAACCAAAGATACAGGAAAAATCTCTCTGAAAGGAGGCAATTCTGGCAATCCCAGAATGCATACTTCTCACATCAAGACAAGAATCTGAAGTATGAAAACAATCCTGTCGGAAAGCCTGAGAGTCACAACAACCGAAACCCAAGGTTCGGTTCACAAGAAAATACCAACCGAAAGCAAAGGTTCGGTTCCGAGAATGACTTCAACCGAAAGCAAAGGTTCGATTCTGATGTAAAAAGAGACCAAAACTCTAAGGTTAGTCCCTCCAATGATCAAAAGCAAAAGGGTCACCTAGAGTCTCCAGCCAAGAAGTCCTCTCAATCTAAACCCACTCCTTCTAGTTCATCTAATTCTTCTACTTCCACCAATTCATCTCCATTTTGCTCTAAAGCTCATTCTATTCAATCTCAAAAATCTCATTCGTCGTCTGAACAAAAGGGCAAACAGAAGGTTTCTACATCACCACCAGAGTCTAAACCGAACGCACCCAATCCTAATAAAATAAAAGTTTTTACCATTAAAAAGAAAGATGAAACAACACTTATAAAACGAACATATCTTGTTGACATCTCTCTTACTGTTCCTGTTTCCATGAAAAGCTCACATGGACCCAAGAAACTTTGGGTTCCTAAATCTGCTTAATTTTTGCAGGTTATAAGTGACGAGCAGTACGACGAAGAATGGTACATCGATAGTGGCTGCTCACGTGACATGACAGGGAGGAAAGAGGAGCTCAGGGAATACAGGTCTCTTGCAAATGGTGGCAATGTCAAGTTTGGAAATAATTCTTTCGGCACCATAAAGGGATACGGGATGATAACAAATGGTGACTTTACTATAAGGAAGGTGGCTTATGTGGAAGGACTCCAACACAACCTCATCAGTGTATCTCAGCTTGTTGGAGGTACAGGTCTCAAAGTCTCATTCGATGATGAAGGTTCTGAAATTATTGAGAAAAAGACAAAGAAGGTAATTCTCAAGTCGGAGCGAAAGGGTGAAATGTTTCCTCTAAATCTGAAACCCATCAAAGGAAACCCAGCTATATGCCTGTTATCAAAAGCTCAATCTGACGAAAGCTGGTTGTGGCACCGAAGACTCTCTCATCTCAACTTTAAAGATATCAACCGACTTGTCACTGGAGGTCATGTTAGAGGTTTTCCATTGCTCAAGTTCGACAGAGATCATTTGTGTTCTGCATGCGAAATGGGGAAGCAGAGTCATCAAAGTCACCCATCTCTAATTAACACAAAAGTTGTTGAACCACTCGAATTACTTCATATCGATTTGTGTGGTCCTTCATCTATCGAAAACATCGGTGGTAGCAAGTGTATTCTTGTTATTGTTGATGACTTTTCACGATTTACATGGGTGTTCTTTCTAAAGCTCAAATCTGAAGCGACTCATAAGCTGAAAGTGTTCATCAAGCAGATTGAAGTACAGCTCAAGAAGGTCGTTCGAAACATCAGAAGCGACAATGGTCTGGAATTCAAGAACAGGGAGTTTGAAGAATTTCTTGCAGAAAAGGGAATAAGTCACAACTTCTCAGCTCCCTACACACCACAACAGAACGGAATTGTCGAAAGACGAAACCGATCTTTGTGTGAAGCCGCCCGAACTATGCTAAGTTTCGCTTCCTTACCTCTTTATTTTTGGGCTGATGCTATTTCTGCTGCTTGTTTTACACAGAACAGGTCTTATCTCAACAAACGATTCACGCTCACACCATACGAGATTCTCAATAACAGAAAGCCTAATGTGAAATTTTTCCACGTGTTCGGCTCACGGTGTTTCATCTTTAACTCTAAAGAACACCGCAACAAGTTCGACGTCAAAGCCGATGAGGGAATCTTTCTAGGATACTCTCTCACATCCAAGGCATACAGAGTCCTAAACAAGCGTTCGAGAAAAATTGAAGAGACATATTACGTGACCTTTGATGATGGCTATGTCAAAAAGCTACAAGCCAAAGAAGACATCGCTGGGGAAATCTTTCCTCAAACTGGGCAAGTTACAGTCTCGATCGCTAATTTATACGATAAATTTCTGGAGCTCTTTGACGAACCAGAGAAAGCTTCTCTCTCAGAAGCAGGTGCAGCAGACAACAAGGTCGACCACATGAAGCAAATTGTCAAAGAAGCTGCCAGGAGAATGAATGAAGGAGGATCGACTACTGATGACCCTCCATCCAACAATGCTTCAGTCGAGGGGGAGCCAAGCTCAAAAGTCGAGGGGGAGCCAAGCTCAAATATCGAGGGGGAGCCAAGATCTACAACTCCAACCGAAAGTGCTTCTCCAATCGAAAGTGCTTCTCCGACCGAAGGTGCATCAACGCCTGCAAGTCCAGCATCACAAGAAACCCCTGAACCTCAAGTTTCTCAAAGCTCATCAATCGAGGGGGAGCATGATGATATGACGCTTGACTACGATAGCCAATCTGAGCCAGAAGAAATGATCAATGCTGAACTAGACCCAACTTTTGATCCAAATTACCCTCCTCTTACCAAATGGACCAGAGATCATCCTATCTCTCAAGTTGAGTTTTGTATGTTTAACTCATTCGTATCAAAAGTTGAACCGAAGACAGTTAACACTGCCCTCGATCACTCTGATTGGGTTCAAGCAATGCAAGACGAACTGAACGAATTTGAAAGGAATAAAGTCTGGCGCCTCATTCCAACTCCTCCAGATGCTTCGGTTGTTGGTCTCAAATGGGTCTTTAGGAACAAAATGGACAATGAAGGGAATGTAATAAGGAACAAGGCTCGTCTGGTAGTAAAGGGATATTGTCAGGAGGAAGGGATTGATTATGAAGAGACTTTTGCTCCAGTAGCTAGGCTAGAATCTGTTCGAATATTTCTGGCTTATGCTGCTCACAAAAACTTTGAAGTTTTCCAAATGGACGTCAAGTGTGCATTTCTTAATGGAGAACTTGAATAAACCGTGTATGTGGAGCAACCTCCTGGGTTCGTGAACGAAAAATATCCAAATCATTGCTACATTCTGGATAAAGCTGTGTATGGCCTTAAACAAGCTCCGACAGCCTGGTATGAAACACTAACAAAATTTTTAAAGATGTCTAAATTCAAACAAGGTTCGGTTGATCCAACCTTCTTTCGCAAAAAGGAAGGTAACCACTTATGATAGTTCAAATTTATGTCGATGACATTATCTTTGGCTCTACGAATCCCAGCCTAACAGCTGAATTCAGAAAGTTGATGGAGACTAAATTTGAAATGAGCTCAATGGGTCCTATTAACTTTTTCCTTGGTTTAAATATTAGACAGGGACCCGAAGGCATCTTTATCAATCAGGAAGCTTACACGAAGACTCTCTTAGCAAAGTTTGGTATGATGGGGGACTCAAAAGTCAAAGTCCCAATGGCATTCGGCACCAAGCTAACTCCATCCCTTGACAAACCGGCTGTCGATATCACGCTCTATCGTCAAATGATAGGCTCACTAATGTATCTTACTGCTAGCAGGCCTGATATCATGTTTTCTGTGTGTTATTGTGCTCGATTTCAGGCGAACCCACGCGAACCTCACATGCTTGCAGTGAAGAACATCTTACGCTATCTCAAGCGAACCACCTCCTTAGGTCTATGGTATCCTTCCAACTCAGGCTTCTTCGTTCAAGCCTATTCTGATGCTGACCTTGGAGGATGTGGACTCGACAGAAAAAGCACAACTGGTGGCTGTCAATTCCTTGACGGAAAGTTGGTCAGCTGGCAATCCAAGAAACAAACGTGTGTGTTGTTGTCTACTGCCGAAGCGGAATACATTGCCGCTGCATCCTGCACATCCCAAGTGAGTTGGATCCAGAGTCAACTTCGAGACTATGGACTCAATATGAAGACGATCCCACTATATTGTGACTCTGAAAGTGCAATTAGGATCTGTCATAACCCAGTGCAACACTCTAAAACCAAACACATAGCACTGAGGTATCACTTCATCAAAGATCACGTGGAAGATGGAAACGTCGAAGTTCACTTCGTAAGGACCACTGATCAACTGGATGACGTCTTTACCAAAGCTCTTCCTGAAGCATCATTCAATAGAATACTGCAAGGGCTAGGTATGATGGAATCAGAGTCAGTACCTCACACTACCTCTAAGCCTCAAACGTAAGAAGCGAAACCAACCGAACGTTCGGGTTCGATGAAACCATCTGACTCGCTCATCACTTCAAAGGTAGTCTTTCTATGTTGTATATTTCTTGTACAAAATTTTTTTTAGTGTTAAAAGTATTTTCCAATTGCATGTCTAAATTCGTTGGTTTCTTAAAATTTTCCAAAACCGAAACCTATCGAAGGTTCGGGTTCGGTTTTTCAAAATTTTGTTGAACCGAAACCAACCGAACGCTTGGGTTCGGTTTTTCAAAATTCTCTGGAACCGAAACCAACCGAACGCTCGGGTTCGGTTTTTCAAAATTCTCTGGAACCGAAACCAACCGAACGCTCGGGTTCGGTTTTTCACATTCTTTTTCCAAGTTTTTTTTAAGTCTTATTTTTTCTTACTTATTTTTTTACTTATTTTTTTTATTTTATTTTTTTTTAATTTAATTTTTTTAATAAATCTCAAAAACTCCAAAAATATTTTTTTTATTTTATTCTTTTTCTTGTTGTGTGTTCGTTCGTTTATGGGGATATAATTGATGAATTACTTAAGTGTCCCTAGAAGCATGCTGCTGTATGTGTCCCAAGCCTCATAAGATTTTTGAATAATAGCCTTCGTGACCTAGTATACACAAACCTTGTCTTCCCAATAAGGCTAACACATTTATTCTAATCGTGAGCTACCTCACTCTCTTCTCACATGAGATAAGAGTTTTCTGCTTGGTCCTTTATTTCGCAGCAGAGGTACTTTATCTTCTTACACCATCTCCATTTCATTTCTCCATTACATTCGTTTCATCAATGTAACCCTTGAGACTCTCAGAAATTACCACTGAGGTTTATGGTTACACAACATCTGTGTTTATGATCTTAGTTTCGTGCCACTACAAGCTGAGTGAAACCCTAAATTCAACACCAAATCTGTATTGACGATGAACAATTAATTTGCTCAAGTTTTCACCAAAGAATTGACGAATGTACCTTCCTAAAATCTCAAATTTTCTTTTGTGTGATTCCTATGAAATTGTTAAACACCATAACATTTCTTCCCTTGGGATCCAATTTTTAAATTATTTCTCTGAGATTTTATATTTTTCCAAGCCAATTTAAAATAAATTCCTACCTACTTGTTCAACAGACTACACCGGTCTCACAAGTACTTTGTTCACTTTCTTTCTTATTTCAAGATTAGAATAGTTGAATCAAAGCGAAAGCCACCCTTATTTAGCCTAATTAAAAGAAGCCTTTCAACATTTATTATTAAGTGTTTGATCGTAATTCAACGGGAATCCACACTAACACTTTAAGGTCTCTCTTGACCTTGAAGGAAGAGATTCGTGCCCGGGATCATCAGTTTCGTGTCATTATTGACATCACAGAAAATCCTTAAAAGAGTTGCTTTATTTCTTTTCCTTTTACACTCTTTGCACGAAAATCTTTGATTTTCCAAAACTCCGTTACTCATTATTACAGGCTGTATTATTACTTTGGTGGTTAATTATGAAGCTGTGGTTAAAAATAATCCACGTGGGTATTCAATTCAAAAGATGCCGTTTAAAAGGATAAGACGAAAGGTTGCTGACTCGACGGGAGTTAAACGGATTGAAATTCAAACGACGGTAAAAAGGGGGCGCGTGTGAATTTGAAACGCCCACACTTTTACTGCCATTATGGACGCGTGTGCGAAATCCAAGCGACATCCCTCTGGCATATAAAGGCGCGTGAGGATTTGAAACGGTTTTCTTCTGAAACGGCGCTTGTTGGGTGGCGTGATCCTAGGAATCTGACACTCTCTCTCCTACGTGATCATCGCATAGAAGATTTGAAACGATTTTTCTCTCTAATCCCTCACTATATAAGGCAGTCTACACTCTCATTTACCTTTTTACTGCTTCCGGATTTTCTAGAGAGCAAAACCTCCCAAAAGCTTCACTGTTCATCTTCTTCTTCTACTACCTTCAACAATGGCAGAATCATCTTCCGTCCATGCTACATCACAAATCCTTCCTATTCGTCCGTAACAATGCCTGGTGATCGATCTCAACCCTCTGGCGTACGACTCCTACTTGTCGCCGATCATCGAGTGCCTGAAGTACTCCCAAATCGCTACCGCTCTCTCTAGGATCAAGTCTGTGCCCATGGTGGCCCTATCGCAGGTTTATGCGACTGCCTATTACGACAAAGCAGTCGAGCGGGTGTTTTTCGAGATTGCTGAACACAAGACCTGTGTTTCTCGACAACGTTTCTGCACAATGCTAGGGTTGGCTGTTGACCCATCGAGAATAAATCCGGAGACGATTCCGGTTGGGTATCTGTATAACATGTTTTACAATATGGGGTACACGGAGGTTCTCACCTCCGTCGCAAAATTCAAGAAGTCCTGCTTGCCGCCACAGTGGAACGGCATGTTCACAGTCCTCTTCAAGTGCTTGTCGGAACGGAGCTCAGGATCCGACGGTGCTAGTCGACTTTTCTTGTCGATCATGTATGCAGTCTACAACGGGGTCAACTTGGATTTTGGGTTGGTCCTCTGGAAACAGCTCATCCAGAGCCTTTCTTCATCATCACGACACTCTGAGGTGTCGTTGGCCCGGTTCTGGATTTTAATCACAAAGTGGGCGATGGACAAGTTTGACATTCCCACTGCTGTAGGTGCATCGATGTCTTCAATCGGTACGTTTCATACAAAGAAGATCATCGTCTCGGATGCATCTAAATTCTCATTCATTGGCTCCATTCCGGAGACAATGTATGGCGACGTTCCCTCTGACAGCAGACTAATCCGGACGATCAAGGAATTCAGGGCAACTGGTCCTAGGGAACTTACACCGGAAATGCTAAAGTCAATCCATGATGCTGACAAACCGGTTCCCAGGGGCAAAAAGGCGGACAAAGGGAAGCAAGCGACCAAAGCTCCTACGGGTCCTTCTCCCAAGAAGAGGAAACAGCCTAAAGCTGCACAGTCCCCACAACCGAAGAGGAGGAAGACTCAACCGAAGCGAAAACTTGTTATTCCCTCTTCTTCGAGTGAATCAGAGCACGAGAGTTCGGGTTCGGACGACTCTCAAGGAGGAGAAACCCCTCAACGAGGCAACACACCACCTCGATCACCCACCCCAGAGATGGAACTTCATAATTCACCAGTACCTTCACCTCCTCCAACCATTCCTACTTCCATTCCGACCATAATCCCCAATACCACTATTCCACCAACCTCTTTCCCTATACCACCACCCATTTTCACAACTGCAACCGAAACACCACCAGTAACCGAAACCCCACCCGTAACCCAACCACCTCAAACCGAAACCCAACATACAACCGAACCTACCCAAACTCAACCACCACCCGAAACTAACCCCACACCCACTCAACCTGAACCGACCAAACCAACCACACCCCCAGCTTCACCACCTCCACAATCTCCAGATAATGCCTCTGATGGAGATAACCCGTTTCTTGGCGGTGATAACATGAACTTCGATTCGGTCTACTATAGTCCGTTTCAGGTTCAAAGTGATGAAGAGGATGATGCTCCAGTGACAAAGAAGCATCTTAAGGAGCTCAACGAGAAGGTTGACCTACTTCTCGCCTCATCTTCCAACCAACAGTCCTCTCTCTCTGAAGCTGCACTTCAGAAGATTGTTGATGCCTTCTCCAGGGCTCAACATGATTCGGTAGCCTCAGCCACTGCCGCCATAGACGCCTCAACCAAAGCCTGTGAGGCAGCGACCGAAAAAGTCGATAAACTATTCTCCGATGCTTCTATCCTATTGAAGTCCTTACAGGAAAGCGCCGACGCCACAAAGACAACTTTGGAACCGATTGTTCAGCAATTGGCAAAGTTTGTTTCTACGGAGTTGACTTCGTTCGCTACACTTCGCCAATCCCTAAGCGACGACAACTCGACCCTTCGTGCCTCCATCGATGAGCGCCTCGCTAAGCTTCAGGAGGATCTCGCAACTGAAAATTCATTGATGGACGTTCTGGCGAGCAAAACTACCGCCCTCAAGGTCAAGAGCACGCAGCTTTCAAACTCACAACAACAACTTGAAGCTCTTCGATCCGAAAGGGAGGTCATCAAGTCATGTGTTTCGGATGTACACGCTGCCTTATCAAACATCCTCGAAGCACACGATCCCATTCTCAACCATTCAGTGAGGCGAACCCTTGCTGAAAAGCTTTCTCCTGTCATGGACCTTCTCAGCAAAATAGAAGGCTTACCGAGTTTCGTGTCCATTCCGAAACAAGGGGGAGAAGAGAAGAAGACCGGATCGAAACCACCTCCTTCCTCCAAAGCTACTCACACAACCGAACCACCTCCGACTGGTCAAGCTTCGGGTTCGGGTGTGAAGGACAAAGGGAAAAACATAGCTGAGGAAGAAGATGAAGATGAAGATGATGAAACCATTGCTGACATGTTGAAACGAAAGAACAGTCGCAATGTGGATGATGATGTTAATCGTGTGGCGCGAGAGGCTGAAGAAGCCGAACGCAAGCAGAAGGAAGCCCACGATCTCCTCAAGAGCAGGAAGACTCTCTTCTCTGCCTGGACTCGGGAGCGCATGATTAAAGAGGCCATAGATACTCCCAGCATCTTATGGCTCGAGCCGGTGATCTCGTTCGACTGCAATAATACTGTCGACTCGCAGTTCGACATGCCGCTGACTCGAAAGGCGTTTATCTTCCACGCCTTCTCAAATATCTTTGAAGTCCCTCATCCAAATGCTGAACTTGATAGGGAGCTCATCGAAGATAGTGAACGTTCGGGTCTTAAAGCCTTACACCGAAGGAAGGTTCATAAACGTTCGGTTCAAGGTGATTCGAGGATCTGCAAGAACTGCACATCATATCTCCCTGGCAGATCTACCGAACTTAAATCCTCATGACTGGATTGTCTTGCATAATATCCTTTTGACTGATGAAGCCGAATATGGTCCCATTATAGACCATATCAAAAGGATGTTAATCTGTTACATCATGGAGGTTGCCCTTATGGATCAGGAGGTTGCCACAGTCTTCAAGAAGAAACCGAAGATAGCTCTTGTGGGATCGGCCAGTGATCTCAACCAAATGCAAATGGGCAAGATCGACCCGAGGCGCAACTCGGTTATGTTCACTAGAGCAGAAGGACAGAAATGTCTCTTTGCTTTAGCTGACAAACATCTTTACACCACTGCTTGTCTAGAGCATGTGTTATCGATCGTCAAAAGGTGTAAAGAGAATTCAGCGGATGATGTAAAGTACTTCGACGACATGATCCAATGGTACATCAGGTTTAGATAGACAATACTCGCTTTCACCAAATGTCTGTTTAAAACCGTGAAGAAGAAGGTACCTGCCTCCGCTGCTGGCCCAAGTAACGAGTGAAGATCTCGCTCCAATTAACGCAAAGGGGGAGATTGTTGGGCTGAAGATTATTTTGAAGATTGCGTCATTTGGGCTCGGCTGTTTGTTTATTTAGTTTGTATTCCGGTTTGGGCCTGTCCAACCGAGAGCCCATTATGTTTATTATATAAGTATATGCTTGCATGCATATTAGGTTAATGATTGGAACGATTCATCTAGAGCATAACGATAGTATTTCCAGATTTCTTTAATCGTTCTTGTAACCTACCAATCCTCTACAGTTGATGTTCTTAATCGAGCTCTTCTGAGGATTTTGTTTTAATCATTCGACACGATTGATTCACTCTTGCCTTACTCTTATTTTCATGTTCTTGCTATTTTATAATTACTTACCTGTTTAAGATCTAATCGATCTTCATAGATTAAAGTTTTAATCTCATCACCCACTCTCGGAGTCACACTGTTTTAGACCGTGCTAGACGTATCATTCATTTGATACTGTCTGGGGTCTGTATCCACTGTATTCATTGTATCCACTGTATCCACTGTATTCACTATATCCACTGTATTCACTGTTTTAGACCTTGCTAGACGTATCATCCCGTTGATACTGTCTGGGGTCTGTGTTCACTGTTTTAGACCTTACTAGATGTACCTTTCATTTGGTACCGTCTGGGGTCTGTGTCTCTTTCTGTTAGACTGAACCAGGCGTGTCGTTCATTCGATACTCTCCTTGAGTCTATGATTCCTTTGCCTTAGTCAGTAGTCCTCACTACTGAGGCATACGTTATTTCCTTAAATTCTCCTGCTTTCTTAATAATCAAATTATGTATTTTGATAATGATAGCGATTAAGGGAAAAACTACCTTTTTACCACATAACTCTGACCAGTCTTGGTAGAAGACTGCTTTTTAAATAGAAAATATAGGATTTTCTGGAAAGGACCCTATTTCACTGTATACTTGAAAACTACCACTTTTATTAAAGTTATTTGAATAAAATGCCACTAAATGCTTATGAACTCACCAGCATTTGTAAAAATGCTGATACTCGCTTTTCAAATAACTTGTATTCTCAGGTCAGCATTAGACAGGTACATCCCCGGAGCTGTTAATGAAGATAGCTTAGTACCATGTTGTACTTATATTATATTACTTGTATTACCTTGATGTATTGTAATGTGAGCCATGTAAAACTATTACTATTAATGCAATGTTTTGTTGTATTTTGATTACTATAATGCATGTGTTGTGATACTTGACATGACGTCATCCACCCCAGAACGTTTCCGCCGTTCCGGTTTTGGGGTGTGACATCTGGGAAACCCAAGTGCTGGTCCAGAGTATGTTATTCCAAATGTTGATGTTATTTATGCTGGTCCAGTTTGTTTTGCACCTCCTTTAGGTACATTAGAAGGACCATCAAAACCTATTTCTGGCAAAAATAAAGATATAAATGAAGAAGCAACCTCAATAGTGGATGTCAAAGGAAAGAGAAATGAAGTTTTCTTATGTTTGTAAGTCACCATTTAAGGAAATGTTGATTGATTTTAAACCTAGTCTGACACAAGTAGAAAATGTTGTTTGTGAATGGCTTTTCAGTCTTCAAGGAAATCCAGGGTAATTTTTTTAATATATTTTTTTATTTTTATAATTATAATTTTTTCTTTTAAATAACATTTAAATAAATATATACAGGGATATTGTATTGCTTATGGAAACAGATGTTATTGGGTTTAGAGCAAATTATGAAAGTCTTTATAAAAAGAACCCATTTGCATGTTAGTGTTCTTGACTCATGGTCTCGTATACTAAATCATGAAGAGAAATTCAGATATGTTGTTAATTCTCCACTTAGATTGTTCATGAATTATAACACTGTAAGTTTTTAATTTATTATTAATATTTTTTTATTAAATATTTACATGTTATTATATAATCATTTATGATTTTCTTATATTACAGACTTTGTTATTTAACTATACTCATTTGAATGAAACTGGAAAATATAAAGTTTTCAAGGAGAGCTTTTCTCGCAGTGTTTGTGGTGATAGAGACTTGAAGGTTTTGAAGGATGTTGATATGGTATGTTTATTTTTTATACATTTATACATATATATATATATATATATATATATATATATATATATATATATATATTATTTCTAATATTATACATGTTGATATTAGGTATTTTTCCCAGTTTTGAGGCATGAGCACATATATCTTATTGTTATGAATTTGAAGAAACGTGCTTTTGAGGTTATTGATAATTGTGCAGATGATGCTGATTTCGATGATAAGTATGGTGTAGTTTTTAAACCTCTTGTAAGTTTCAAATGATATTTATTCTTTAAATTTGAAATCATATATGATATATTTTATAATTATTATACTTATATTTTTCTGACTTGAAATCATATATGATTTTCAGAAAAAGTCTTTTTTGAAGTATCTTAAAGAGATCGATCATGTGAAAGCAAATGAAATGGCTGATAAAATTATTACTCTAGTAAGATTGGCAATGTCATGGAGGATTGTTTATAACAAAGTGGACTGTGAAGTTTTTGCTATGAGACATATGGAGAGTTATTTTAGAGAAAAAGGTTCTAAATGGAAATGTGGTCTTCCAAAAGAAGGTGGTTCTCAAGAAAAAATTCTGGAAAAGTTGAGAATGAAATATGCAGCAACAATCTTAACTTCTGAGATTAATACAAAGCATGATGATGTGTTGAAAGATGCATATGAGTATCAAAAAGTTGATCAAAAGATTTGTGGTAAGCATGAATATGATGCTCAATGGAATATAGAAAGAAGGTTATCAAATTTTTTTTGATTGAACATTTTCTTATTGATGATGTTATAAGAACAAGGTTGTTTATGTTGTGTATGTTGTGGATATTATGAAGAATGTTTATTTTTATGATGATGGAAAACATGGTGATGGAAAACAAGTGAATATGTATTTTGGTAGATTTTATTATCTAATTTTGTTTGTGTGAATTATGTTATTGAATGTTAATCATAAGTGATTATGTTATATTTTTATATGTAATTTATGTTTTTACTATTGATTATATGTTGCTTAGATGTAATCACTAGTGATTGTATCGATTATTTTTTATTTTTATTTTTATGTAATCATAAATGATTATATTTGTTGTACAACACATTATAATTTATTATATCTTTTTCTTGATAAGTGAGCTTATCTTTACTGCATGGAATACATCACCATGCAAAATCTTATCTTTGTAAGATTTTATTTTTGTTTTTTAGTGTTTGTATTGAAGAATCTTTTCTTTATAAATAAAAACTGATTGGTACATCCATATATTGTATTTTTTTTATAAGTAATTATGCTTGTATAAAGGTGGTAGCCTCATGTTACGCCTTATATTTCTTCAAAGATGAGTCTTTATACTTCTAAATGGTTAGTTTTGTTTATTAATTTCTTCAATTTTTATATATCACCATTATTTATTTATGATCTAAATAACTTCCATTTTGTTTCAGTTAAAATATGGAGTCTATAAGTCTAAAAGAACTAATTTTGTTGTATCTAATAACATGTTCCCCATTTTTTCACGATTCTTGTTCTTTTATTTGTAGCTAGATTTTCATACAAATTGTAGCTGACTCCAAGAAAGCCTCTTCCACCATTACTTAAAAAGTTTATCTTCATTGAACATATCAGATCTTTACTAGATGTCTTTAAAGTAGAGGAATGTTGTTCATTTAAGGAATATTTCTTTTTAATGAACAACATTTCTCAACATCATATATGTAGTAAAGATTTGTTAGGTTCAATGGAGATAATCTTTCTAAGTAATGGTGGAAGACTTCTTGGAGCCAGATACAATATGTATGAAAATCTAGCTAGGAATATGAAGAACAAGAATCTTGGAAAATGGGGAACTTGATATTTGAGACTTGTGAAATTGTTTGTTATTGAAGATTTTATCATGTCTGATGTTATTTTATGATGATGAATATTGTTATCTATAGATTTATTATTAGCAGTGTTGTATATTTGTTACGAACAATGTTGTTGTATATGGTTATATGTAATGACTAGATGTTTTTTATGTGTAATCATATTTTTAATCACTTATGATTAAACAAAACATATGAAGTAGTATTACATAATATTTTATGGTTATACATATGAATATTGTATATGGTTATGTGTAATGATTACATGTATTGAATAATAGTTATATGTAATCTTAAATGCTTGTAGTAACATTTAATAAAAGTTTAATCATGAATGAATATATTATCTAATCAAAGAAAAAATTATCAAAGTAGATTAAATCCAGAAGACAAAATCATAGTAAATTCTGTTTTATAAAAAGAGTAAAGTGTACTAAACAAAAAGTATATTATTTTGAAAAAAAAATATCACTTATTCATTACTGATTAAAGCAGTAAATATCTATGTAGCTTTTGATGATTGTTCTGCTGCAAGTTTGATTGGACATGTCCGCAAGTTATTAGGAGCCCTTTCTCCATATCCTGAGCATCTTCTTGTTTGCTTGTTTGAATTTTTATACGCTATTTCTGCTGCACTTTTAATTTTACTTTTCTTTCCGCATCCTTTATTGCTTTGAACATTTGGAACATTGATGTCAATGTCTTTTGGAATAGTTATGCCCATAAGCTTTCCTGCCTCTTCAACATCTGTCCTATTTTTCTGCAATTCATTTGTAGGATCGTTTTCATATTCCTTTAGCATGCTTTCTGTATCATATACATGTCTACCAAAATTGTAATGCGTTGATATCACATCCTTTCTCCAATGATTCTCAATGTACTGTTCAGGTATCTCCTTAATTCCATGTTTCATGAGTATGTTCAATGCATGTCTGCATAAAGTCCTAAAGCGGTTGAAGTGTTCACATGTACATTTTACATCATTTGTTGGAAGTTTTATTTCTACCTGTTCAAAATAAAGTTAAAGCATTAAGTGTTTTATAATCATAAATGAATATTTTTTTATATTATGTGCTGATTCAACTAAAATTAAAATAAGAATATATTACCTAAAATTCTGTTTTTAGATCACTGTTTTTGTTCAGTTGTTCCACTTTGTATAACTCCCATTCATTTTTTGTTGCAAGATGTTCGTATTGGCAGTACCAGGAACCTTTATAGATTTCTTTCTATACTTCATAAAACATTGTACTTGTATAAACTTTTGCAGCATGTTTTTCTATTAGTTGTGGTGAAATAAATTTATATACCGCCTTCTTTGTTTGATGATCAAGCTCTTGTTGTGTGTTTATTTGTTTTTGAATTGTTGTGTCATAGTTCATCATGAAATGCAAAAGTAAATTTCCAGATTGAGAGTAAGTGTTGAAGAAGGAATTCATGCTTTCTGATCTTGAAGTGGTTTTCATCAATCCAGACATTCTTGTGTCACTAAAGTATGCAGGTATCCATTTGTCACGTAATTCAAACGTATCATTGAACCATCTTTTATCTTCCAGATTGAATTCATTAATAATCAAATCCCACTTCTTTTCAAATTCATCAGGTTTGATATGCATGTTCCAAACAAGCTTGTTAAATCTTTTCTTGAAGTCTTTGTTTTTAAATAAATCGCCAGTAACCTATGAATGAACGATTTTGCCTATATAAGTATAAATTATATACCTATTTCGATATATCATATATGAGTAATCATATATGATTAATCATATATGATTACTGTAATATAGGATATACCATCTATGATTAATCATATATCATATATGTACTGTAATCATATATGATTATTTAATCATATATGATTAATCATATATCATATATGTACTGTAATCATATATGTTTAATCATATATGTTTTTATAATCATATATGATTAATCATATATCATATAGGAGTAATCATATATGATTAATCATATATGATTACTGTAATGTAGGATATATCATCTATGATTAATCATATATCTTATATGTACTGTAATCATATATGTTTAATCATATATGATTATTTAATCATATATGATCAATCCTATATCATATATGTACTGTAATCATATATGTTTAATCATATATGATTATTTAATCATATATGATTATTGTAATGTAGGATATATCATGTATGATTAATCATATATCATAAGTGTACTGTAATCATAAATGTTTAATCATATATGATTAATCATATATCATATATGAGTAATCATATATGATTACTGTAATGTAGGATATATCATCTATGATTAATCATAGTGTTATCACTACTCTGGTAAGTGGTTAATCTTGGATTCTTGATAACAAATACACACTGGTCATTATTGCGAATGAAGTTAACATAAACTTTGGTTAAATATGCTCTTCCTTTTTCTATGTCACAAGTCACCATCTTCACGAAGAAACCTATAGATTGGAGGTTTTGTTGCATAATTTTATAATCAATCCATTTTTTTTGTTATATCCCAGTCAATTTTTTAAATTTAATGTTGTTTGCTACTTTCAATTATTGAAATTTAATGTTATATTACAGTCAATTTTTGTTATATCCCATTTTTTATAGCATTCATGCTAAGATTTTGCTTTCATTTTTCTAAATACCACATTTACATACCATTGTATCGTAATTTTTTTAATCTAGCCGAATATAGCATTGTACTTTGATTTTATTTAAACAACATTGCTATAGCAATATATTATATTTAATCTAGCCGAATATAGCATAATTTTTTTAACATAACATTCTACTAAAATCTCCAAATACACAAATAATCTAATTTACTTCTACTTTCAGTAGGATTTCATGCGGATTAGTTCTACTAACTATCAAGGATCATAAAGTTATGTCTTTCAGACTATAACTTTTCTTATTTGCATTTTTTGAGCAAGTATCGGTGACCCACTTTTAGCTTTTTCAAAAGGCACGTCTTAATTGGTTGTAACAAAATTAAATGTGCGTGCCCACGAAAGGATCCAGGCACCAAAGCATAATTTTTAAAAGGTGATCTTGGAAGTGGTCGATCTAGGGAACATAAGTAGTTTTATTGTGTTAAAGTTTTTGTCCAAATGACACCAAATACTTTTTTTTTGGGTGAAAAATAGTGATTTTAACAGTCTTTGTCCAAAATGACCATACATATTGTTTTTTTGATAAAAAAACTAATAATTTAACAGTTTTGACCAAAATGCCACTACATACTGTTCTTTTAGTAAAAAATCGTGATTTTAACATTTCTTTGTCGAAAATGCCCATGCATATTGTTCACTATCTATCACTACACTAGATACATAACCGATAAACAAAAGTGTAAAACTTTGGTCTTAATCGAACCCCGCAGAGCGGGGTTTCACAGCTAGTTATATATATATATATATATATATATATATATATATATATATATATATATATATAATTACTTTATATTATTTTATTATCTTGGAAAAGTGATAATTACACAAACAAAATTTTTCATTACAACAATACGTAAACTCGCTGAATCAATTTTTGTGAGTCAGAGTCTTCATCGTACCTATCAAGGTACCTACAAAAGTCCTTTATTATAACCAGAGTATCCCGTAAGAGAGCGTGATACTTGTGTATAGATCTATAAGGGACTGACAATCCTGCACCTAGGCTTTTTGCAACAGCTAGACTGGCAAGTATGAGGTGACAAATGTCATAACATTCTGACGCCTGAAGAACGTCGTAACAAGCCATCTATGTCATTAGCATAGTTATAATAACTCAGATAGGGAAACAACGATACATTTATTTTATTGGGAAACATTCATATAAACGGTTTTATATAAATTAAAACTGCATATTACTATGTTAACTATGGAAAATACTTGTACATTTCGGTCTTAGGGTTTCTAAGACTACAACTCATTTTTAAGGAAAATATTGGATTTTCTGGAACAAACACTATTATTTTACAAGAAAAGGCTTACAATTCTTCATGCAAACTCTTAATAACTCACCAACTTAATTGTTGACACTTTTTCAAACCACTTGCATTCTTGGGAAATCACTAAAACAGGTAACTACAAGCTTTTAAGGATAGGACGCTAAGGCAACAGACAAATGTTTTTTTTACCATCATATTGTAATTGATTTAGAAAATGTAACTCTTGCAATAATGTAAAATTTTCAATTATATTTATGATGGTTGTGTTTGCTTTGGTTACTATTATGCATTATGTTATGATACTATCACAACTAGGAATTCTAATGCTTTTGTAAACATTAACAATGATGACAATTGTAACCTTAACTTGAAAACATGTATGATCTTTATCCAAAGACAACAAAATTCCATCAAAACCCAATTGGGCAGCCAAAACTCCATACAAAACACTTCAAATAGTCAACTAAAGATTGGAAATCCTAAAAATCCCGATTTAAGTCCATTATGGACTAGGATTTCCTTATTGGGCCTAATGGACCAATAGACTTCCAAATTGACTATTTTGGGCTTAGAACCCTTAAATGGGCTCTAATTGGACCCAATTTCATGAGATTTAATATTTTGCGCCATAATGGGCCTAAAATAAAATAAAATTCTCTAATGGGCTTATTGGGCCGTAACTGATTTAATAAGTTTTAATGGGCCGAAAAACTTTATGTTTAGAATCGAAAGACCCTAACTAAACTTAATGGACCCAAGCTACTCCACCCTTTTTCTTCTTGGCCCATGAATCTCGGCCCATCTATATATAAAAAAAAGAAGTTTATGGAGGATAAATGAGAGTTAGACACCTCGACATTTTTTAATGGATAATTAAGCATTGTTCAACATATAACAACGCATAGTCTCAAGTTTCCATGCAATTTTTCCTTCCCTCTTCCTTTTTCTTCTTCTTGGCCGAGACCACACACCCACACCACCCACATTCTCTCAAAAATATTCTTTAAACATTGAAGAATACTCTCCTTCCTTTCATCCAAATTTTTGAGAATTAGAAGCATTACAAGGAAATTTTCATCCAAAAATCACTTCAAGTTTCATTCTAGTGGTAAGATATCACAAGCCTATGTAACATATTTTCTTTCTGCATTCATTCACTCCTCTTACCACCTAAATTTCGTGATTTAGCCACCAAGAACTTCTTGAGTTCAAATCCGTTCAAGAAAGCTTGCTAAAGGCCAAGATCCCTCCATTTCTTCCTTAAAAATCGAAACAACAAACCCAAGATGAGTTCATACCCCTTGTTTTTGGTTTTTACATGATTTATGGGGGAGAATACAAGTAAAATGTGTAGATCCATGTGTTTTTGTATGATATCTGTGATTTCTTGAATTTATTTGATGAATATGTGTTAGAAACTTGATCTATTCGAGATTCTTAACCTTGTTAAGGAAATATGTGATCTAAGATATCTAATACATATATTTATCAAGGCAAAAGTATTATACAAGTTCAAACTAAGTAAAACAAAACACAAGTTCTATTTATGAACCATTTTTGACAAATAAGTAAAATATGGAGGAAATGATGTCATTTATGGTTTTTATAAGGGTCAAAAGGGTCAAATCACTTAAAATATGAGTTATTATGAACATCACAGTTTTTAAAGGAATAAAAGTGTAAATTTTAGCCTAATAGGCTAAAGTTTGGGGTTTTCGGCTTTTAGGCCCAATTTGCGAAAAATATGAAACTTAAGGGACTAAAATTGTAAGTTTATCAAAATATGAGTTAAAAACATAAATAAACAAATTTCAGGGGGTTGAAAATGTGTTTCTTAGCAAATGGGACTAAAAATTCAAAGTTTTTGGATTTTGGGCTAAAATTGTAAAAATTGTGAAAATTTGGACTACAAGTGTAAATCTTTTTAATTAAAGGGCTGACTGTCCAAAACCTTATTTTGGGCTGAAATCATGATTTAAATGAGTGTTTGGGCCGAAAATGTCAAGAAACATAATCTAAGGACCTAAAATGTCATTTTTCATAAAAGGCGGGTAAAAACCCGGACCAGTAGACCCGGACCCGGAAAACCCAGGAACCGGTTAACGAGATTTTTTAGGAGCGGAAACCGGACCGGTTTATAGGAATCGGTTCCGGTTCGGTTCCGAGTAAGGTACCTGGTAAAGTGGGTCTAGAACCGGAAAACTCGGAAATATCAAAGTGGGTCAAATGGAACCGGGTAAAGTGAGTCTAAAACCGAAAAACCTGGAGAACCGGGTAAAGTGGGTCGAATGCATGTTTTAAAATTTCACAAAATACAAAAATAAAGCTGAGAAATAAAAATTCACAGCTTTGATATCCCAATTTTGGGAGACTATAAATCAATGAATATGAAACCAAAAATGACAAAATTATAATCTAGAATCATTTACAAACTCTATACTACACTATGGAAAAAACCACATGCTATTCCGACTTCAAACGAATTAAATATGTATGTTTTAAATCTATCACGAAATAAAAAGAAAGCTGGAAAAACATAAAATTTTGAGCTTTGATATCCCGACTTTGAGAGACTATAAGTCAATGAATAAACACCCAAAAATAATAAAATTATAGTCTAAAATCATGTACAAATTATAAACTACAATCTGGAAAAAAAACTCATGCCAATCCGACTTCAAACGAATGAAATATGCATGTTTTAAAACTATCACAGAATATAAAAAAAATCCAGCTTTGATATCCCACCTTTGAGAGGCTATAAGTCAATGAATATAAACCCAAAAATGACAAAATTATTGTCTAAAATCATGTACAAACTATAAACTATACTATGGAAAAAATCTCATGTCAATACGACTTTAAACGAATGAGATATGCATATTTTAAACTATCACATAATACAAAAAAAGCTGAAAAACATAAAATTTCTAGCTTTGATATCCCAACCTTTAGAGACTATAAGTCAATGAATATAAACCCAAAAATGACAAAATTATAGTCTAAAATCATGTAAAAACTATAAACTATACTACGGAAAAAACCTCATGCCAATCCGACTTCAAACGAATGAGATATGCATGTTTTAAAATTTCCATAGAAACCGGTTTCGGCCCCTAAAACTGGTTCCGGTTCCTAACACGGTTCCGGTTCTTAAACCCGGTTTACCCGGACCCAAGGACCCGAAACTCGGATTACCCGGAACCCGGATAGAGCCATTCTTTAAACCTGGGACCCGGACTGGTTTTACATATTTTGGTTCTAACAGTTCCGGTTCCGGTCCGGTTTACCGGTTCTAAATCTCATCCCTAGAAAAAGGGCTGAATTGGTCAAACAATTTTTTCTGAGTCAATTATGTTAATATTAAAATAATTGGGTCAAAAATACATAATTTTAATAACCTATGGATTTAAATAGAAAAATATATACATTTTTTTTTATCTAAATCTAAGTATCATTATAAAACAATTTGGCGAATGTGGTGACTTTTCGATTAAACAATTCGTGTGAAACAAACCTTACGACATTAATACTATACAGAACAAGTAAACATTATATCGGTTGGGCTTTAATACTTCTAATCATGCTTATTAGGGCCTTCGTGACCCATTAACATGACTATTGGGCCTAACATAAATAATACATGTTTATTGGGCTTCCAATGAACCAATTACATGCCTAATGGACCCTCAATGGCTTTAAACAGTATTGGGCCTTAGTGGCCCATGGGCATTGCTAGTATGGTCCAAATAATTATATGCTAAACGGGCTAACGGGTCCATCGCATACTCGACGGTCTGTAATAACATACATGATTTGTAGGCCAAAGTTGTCATTTTTCGTGTTTGTTAGGCTTTATTCATATTCATGTAAACATCAAACGGGTTGAAATCAATGTTATTCGAATTCATGGGGTAATAATAGGGATTTAGTGAGAATTATCGGTTGGCACCAATAAGTGTCGGTTGTAGCCTGTAGTTATAACCAGAGTCTTCTGGAGGGAGGGAGAGAGTTTCTGTATAGATCTATATGGGGGTGACTCCGTCACACCTGAGTTGTTCGCTACAGTTAGACTCGACCAGTGTAGGGTGATAAAATCTTAATTCAAAACAGGCGTTTGCAAAAATGTTAAGACATGCGAAATAGTCATTATTATGCATGGTTATAACGACTCACATAGAGATCCATTACCATATCATCATTCATGGGAAATCATATTCATACACTGTGACGATGCAAAGTAATTTATACAATAATACAAAACTGCCATACTATGTAAATTGGAAAACATCGGGTTTTCTGGGGAACGACATTATTCATTTCTACATACAACAACTAGAATACAATGTACAATTATGAAAGTCATTCACTCTTACATGTTTTGGCATCACATACATATATACTTATGGGATCATCACATCTTTTTCGTAAATAGCTTTTGTTATAGAAAATATCGGATTTTCTGGGTTTTACAAACAATACAAATCATTTTATGTCAAACATGCTTATGAACTCACCAACATTATATATGTTGACCGTTTTCAAAATAACTTGTATTCTTAGGTAACAGATAAGCTGAAGAAATTTTCCAAGAGTGTTAGAATGTTATGTTTTGTGACTCTCAAACAATTTATGCTATGGATATGTAATATTTAGACAATGTAATTGATGTGAACAAAGTTAGTTGTGATGTATTAATGCACGGTGATGTTTATGTTATGTTTCATGTATATTCGTTGTGATGATATTTCAATTTATGTCACGCGAGCCCTCGAACGTTTCTGCCGTCTGGTTCGGGGGTGTGATAGGTTTGGTATCAGAGCTCTATTTATAGTGAACTAGCATATCTAAGCACACATTGATATGCAAATATAAACCCACAGAGAGACTAAATAAGTCTGAACAAAACAAATAAAATATACTAATAAACACTCTTACTTGTACGACTTATAAAAATGAAAATAATAACAAATCAAAGAAGATGATTGGGAAAACCTGACATCTCGGTTAAGCCAGGACTGTTCACAGTTGTATTAGGGATGAATGTAGCCTGATCAACTACATTTCTTCACAATACAACTATCACATGCCCTGGGGGGATCGCGTTGGTCAGTAAACCTAAGGCATACCCTCTTGTTAAATAAGAAGAGAGCATTAACCCGGATATTTTTTTATAACATATCTTAGGAGTAATAATAGTTTATTTATATACCCTCTCGCAGACAGTATGGTCAGCTTCCATCATCCTGGAGATCCGTATTTCCCTAACAAGGGAAATAACGGATGGCTGGAAGAGGAACCTGAAGAAGACCCCGAGGAGGAGTCTAAAGCGGAACCTGAAGCAGAAGTCGAGGGCGGACCTACCGAGCCAGTGGTAGACTTGGAAAAAGAAGAGGTCGAAGAAGACCTCGAAGGGGAGTCCGAGGAAGAACCCGATGATGACGATGATGGTGATTCGGATGTGGAGTCCGAATTCATCAACCCACCTTACCCGATTAGGGTGCCCGCTCATCAAATGGGCCCAAATGGCTCCACACCTCCATGGGGCATGGATATTTGGAGATGGAGCAGGCAGTAGGGGCAACGATCCCCATATGGGATGGTCAGGGAATGTTATGATCTGAGAGACGAAAGGCCAGCCGACCGGGAACTTCCTGTCATGGTGAGACAATTACGGAACACTGACGACCTAGCCCAGGGCACGGCCGAGCAACTGAATCAGATGCGAGCCGCAGTGGCAAGAGCGGAACGAGAAACTCAGGAAGTAATGCATAACTTTCAGGTACGTCAAGAAATTTGGGAGGATCGACTATGAGCCACAGAACGGCAGGTGGAGCATCTTCAGGGCGCATCCACATCATCAACGCCACCACCCGACGTATCTCAGAGCACTTCGGACAAGTAGATCTCTCTACTAGTGTTAGGTTTCTTTTGTATGCGATACATTATGTACTACCGACTCCATGTTTAAGTGATTACACTACTCATAGAGTCGTTATGCTGTCAAACTATGTACCTTTATGTATGCTCTTTCGAGCAACTTTTCATGTATCAAAGTACGGGTAATATTAATGGAAAATATTATGTGTTTATTCGTGAAGTTGTTATCTGCTATGTGTTTTATATTCTTATTGCTTAGTGTAAATTTATGGAAACACTTAGATGCGCAAATCGATTCACGAAATTCCCAACTTAAAAACAATACATACTCAACATCTTTCTGTTCCATAACAACAAGATGTCGCAAAGACCAAACTGCGGAAATAATCAACCACCGACACCACCGAAAATCAACTCAGGTGCATTTTAAGCAGCTGTATCTGCTGCAGTCACAACGACAATGGCGCAAATCCACAATGGGAACATTCGTAGAGGAAACGGGCAGGGGGGCTGGAAGTTCAAACAATGGGATAAATCAAGGACCTACCAAGACATGCTCTTACAAAGACTTCACCAACGCTAAGCCACAAACCATTAATGGAACAAAGGGAGTGATAACCCTGAAAAGATGGATTGAAAAGGTGGAACCCGAAGTCTTCAACCCACCCCCTGCCATCTGCGACCATGTGTCTAGGCCATGCTTCCAGGGCCCAACACCACAATAGGCCAAGGACGTGAGGAGGTGGAGTCAGGAACAGGTTCAACGTTCCCCGTATGTCATGGAGCGAGGCTTTTACAAACTCCATAACAAGGTTTCAGCAGACAGGGCTCTCCCTATCATGGTTCATCGTATCGGACGTCACGAAAAGCAGGCTAGGGCTTCCATTAGCTGGATTCTAGACATCGGTGCCACCGCCGAGGTCACCACCGTCCGTCTTCGTCGTCTAGACGAAGATCACGATCAGACCTGGGATCACATCAAGGCCCTTCAGGAGTAGATTACCATGACCCAAGCTGGGATTAGGGAGTTCTGGGAACTTCATGCCACGATGGAGAGACGTGTGATTGAGGCGGAGCGCCAAGAGGCAGAAGCCAGAGAGGAGGCTAGAGCGATGCAAGCACACATGGCCACTCTGCGAGGATCCGAGGATACCACACGTCACGAGTAGTGCTTTTACTACTCGAATTTTGTTATAGATTAGGTTTATGAGTAAGCGTTGGTGATACTCCTCCTTGTATGTCGGTTCGACCCTACGAATAAGTGATTACACTATTAAAGGGGTCGTTATGTTGTTTAATTTTTCTTACTTCGGATGTATTGTAGATCTTCATAAAGATCAAATTTTTCCAAAACCATGTACTAATATATGTTATTAATGAAATTGGCATGCATTTTATTTCATTGGGGTTTGCTATTTAAATTCATAAATTATTGCACAATTGTTTACTTATTATAGTAGATTTCTATTTCTGAATAGCTTACAAGTTACAATAAGGACGGGACATAACACATATATAACTGAGACATTCCATTTCGATAATACCCAACTATTACCCACTATTGAAGACTTATCATAATTCCATCTTTAAACTTTATGGCGGAAGTATGCCACCACACAGAATAATCAGACGTCTCAACAACATATATGTAGCTCCACCACCACCAGCACCACCTCCACGAATGGATTCTACCATCATTCAAGTTGTTGTAATGGCCACTGTGGCTGCCTCCATGACACAAATTAGTACAAATGGTACCAATAGGACTAGAAATGGTACCAATAGTTCTAACTAGGGCGAAAGCCATGGACGCCCAAGAGGATGCTCCTACAAGGACTTGTCAAATTGTAAACCTAAATCCTTCTATGGAAGCAGAGGCGTCATTGCCCTGACAAGATGGTTCAAGAAGACAGATTCGGTATTCGAGATTTGTGAATTCTTGAAAGAGAGCAAGGTCAAATTCACGGCCAACACATTCACTGACGGGGCCCTCTCCTGGTGGAATGGCTATGTCAAATGACTAACCCTCCCAATGGCCAACTCTATGAGCTGGGAGCACCTTGAAATCATTATGTTAGAGGAATATTTCCCGAGGGGCGAAGTACAGAAGCTGGAGCAAGAGCTCCGGAGCCTCACAATGAAAGGCTCTGATATAGCAGCCTATACTACCAGGTTCAGCGAATTGGTGGTGCTATGTCCCGGGATGGTCACCCCGGAAAGCAAAAAGGTGGAACATTACATCTGGGGACTATCCTGCATATTTTAAGAAATCTGGTATCTACGAACCCATCCACTTTTGACAGCGCCAAACACTTGGCACAAACGCTTGTGGATCATGGAGTCCGTCAGGGCTTTATGACGGTCACCCCCAAACAAACAAAAGGGGGAGACAACAAAAGGAAGTTCTAGATCAAGAAGAAGGGAAAATTGATGCAAGAGCCCGCAAAGAGACAACAAATCATGGCGGTCCACGTTTCCACTGTCCTGCCACCCCTGCACCAACGAAACAATATGTTGGCAGCCTACCCAAATGCGACAAGTGCAACTTCCACCACACTGGAGCTTGTCGGGAGATGCATTTCAACAACTGCAACAAGAAAGGGCATATCACCCATTTCTGTAAGGCGCCAACCCAATAGGTAGCCCACCCACAAATATCGGGGTGAGCCAAACATGCTACAGATGCGGGGAAATGGGGCATTTCAGGAGAGAATGCCCAAAAGCCAATAACAGGAATGTTGGGGGTACAGGAAGGGTTCTAGCATTAGGGCACGGGGAAGCCACGAAGGAGCCCACAATGGTTACTGGTACGTTTCTCCTTGATAACTCATATGCATGCATACTTTTTGATAGTGGTGCGGAGAAGAGTTTCGTGAGCCACAAGTTTAAAAACATACTCAAACAAAAGCCACAATCACTCAACGAAACATTCACAGTAAAAATGGAAAATGGTAAAACTGAAAGCACTAAAGATATATACATAGGATGTACTTTAACCCTAAACAATCACTCCTTCCAAATCAACATAATGCATGTTACAATAAGGAGTTTTGACGTTCTCATTGGCATGGATTGGTTAAGTACTCACCAAGCCAATATCTTGTGTTACAAAAAAACCGTTGAACTCAACTTACCAAGTAACGAAACCCTCGTCATCTACGGGGAAAAATCTGGCGCAAACCTCTGAACCATCTCTTGCATCAAGGATCAGAACTATCTACGCAAGAAGTACCATGCATTCCTAGCACATGTTTTTGACGAGAAGACGGAAGAGAAGGATATCAAGGATATTCCAGAGGTCTGTAACTTTATCAATGTATTCACAGAAGACTTTCCAGGAATACCACTTGTGCAACAATTCGAATTCATAATTGACTTGATTCCTGGAGCCACCCTCATAGCCAAGTCACCATACCGATTGGCCCCAACCGAGATGCAGGAATTGTCCAGTCAACTGAACGAACTGTCGAGCAAATGATTCATCAGACCAAGCTTCTCACCTTGGGGAGCACCACTGTTTGTTAAGAAGAAAGACAGATAATTCCGTATGTGTATTGACTATTGGGAGTTAAACAAAATCACCATCAAAAACTGAAATCCCCTACCCCGAATCGACTACCTATTCGACAAACTTCAGGGAGCGAGAAACTTCTCAAAAATCGATCTGAGGTCGACGTACCATCATTTGCAAGTCCAGGAGGAAGATGTCACTAAAACGACATTTAGAACTCGTTATGGTCACTATATGTTTGTAGTGATGCTCTTCAGTTTGACTAATGCACCTGCGGTGTTTATGGACCTAATGAACCGTGTATGCCGACTTACTTAGATAAATTTGTGATAGTCTTCATCGATGACATATTAATCTATTCACGAAGTAAGGAAGAGCATAGTCAACACCTATGACAATTCCTGGAGACATTAAGGATGGAGAAAATATATGCAGAGTTTTCGAAATGCAAATTCTAGATCCAAAAGGCGGACTTCTTGGGACACGTGGTCAGCAAGGAAGGGATACATGTGTATACCTCCAAAATCAAAGCAATCGACAACTAGAAAAGCACCAAGGACACCGATGGAAATCCGTCAATTCTTGGGCCTTGCTGGCTACTACAGGAGGTTCATACAAAAACTTTCCAAGATTGCAAAGCCACTCACTACCTTGAATCAGAAAGGAGTGACCTTCAACTGAGAGAATAAGAAAGAAACTGCCTTCTAAACGCTAAAACAAGCCTTATGCAGTGCTCTGTTCTTGTCTCTTCCAGAAGGAGCAGAATACTTAATGGTCTACTACAATGCGTCGAAGAAGGGTCTAGGTTGTGTGCTCATGCAACGAGGAAAGGTCATTGCCTATGCCTCAAGACAACTTAAGACTCGCGAGGTCAACTACACCACACATGAGCTCGAATTGGGAGAAGTAGTGTTTGCCCATAAGATCTGGAGACACTACATTTATGGTACAAAGTGTACAATATTCACTGATCATAATAGTCTCCAGCATATTCTCAATCAAAAGGAACTCTACATGAGGCAACGACGATGGGTAGAGCTACTAAATGACTACGAATGCGAAATTCGTTATCATCCGGGAAAATCCAAGGTAGTAGCGGATGCCCTAAGTCGAAAAAAATACTCGGGCCGCCAAGTAAAATCATTGACCATAACTAGCCATTCATACTTATCCACGCAGATCAATGAGTCGCAACTTTATGCTTTGATACTTAAGAATGTCGCCAATGAAGCCATGCGAAGAATGCATTAAAACCTTGCGGTTAAGAGTGACGGGGCTTATTATATTTTGAATCGAATCTGGACACCAAAATTTGGTGGGTACGGAGACGTTATCATGAGTGAGGCTCATAAGATCAAATACTTTGTTCACCTGGGTCTGATAAGATGTATCTAGACCTCAAGAAACTTTATTGGTGGCCAAACATGAAGGCAGAAATCGCTACCTATATGGGTAAGTGCTTGACTTGCGCCAAAGTTAACGGAGAATACCAGAAGCCCTCGGGTTTACTGCAACAACCAGATATACCTGAGTGGAAATGGGAGTGGATAACCATGTAATTCATAACTAAATTACCCAAGACAACTGGTGGACTTGACACCGTATGGGTGATTGTCGATAGGTTAACCAAATTTGCGCACTTTCTACCAATAAAAAAGATAAACAATATGGAAAAACTAACAAGGAAATACATCAAGGAGATTGTACGACTGCATGGTGTGCCAGTATCCATTATCTCGGATAGAGATAACAGGTTTACCTCGTGATTTTGGCGAACGCTGCAAAAGTCTTAGGGAACCGGGATTGACATGAGTGTAGCCTACCACCCACAAACCGACGGGCAGAGTGAGAGAACTATTCAAACATCGGAAGATATGTTGAGAGCTTGTGTGACCGTTTTCGATAAAGCTTGGGATACCCACTTACCCCTCATCGCGTTCTCATACAATAATACTTATCACACTAGCATCAAAGTTGCTCCATTTGAATTCCTCTGTGGGCATAAGTGCATATCACCTTTGTGTTGGGCTGAGGTCGGTGACACTTAGCTAGTAAGAGGGCAAGTACCTAACAACACTATCACTGGTCTGAAGATCATACGAGAGACGACAAAGAAGATCAATCAAATTCGTGGATGACTAAAAGCATCTCGGGACCGACAAAAGAGTTATGCGGACAAAAGACGAAAGCCCTTGGAGTTCCAGGTTGGTGACCGCATTCTACTGAAGGTCTTACCCTGGAAGGGAATGATACGTTTTGGAAAATGTGGGAAACTAAATCCAAGGTATATCGGGCCATTTGAGATCCTCGCCAAGATTAGCCCGGTGTCTTATAGACTTCAACTACCGCAGGAACTCAGTAATGTGGTCCCCACCTTCCATGTGTCCAACTTGAAGAAGCATCTGTCTGAAGAGACTCTTATCATTCCACATGACGAAATTGAAGTAAACGAGAGTCTCTAATTCATTGAGGAACCTGTAGGAATCATGGACAAGGAAGTCAAGAGAACAAAGCAAAGCCACATACCCATAGTAAAGGTCCGTTGGAACGCCAAGCGAGGACCTGAATTTAATTGGGAACGTGAGGACCAGATGAAACAAAAATACCCACATATTTTCCCCAACCCTTGAGGACCCTCTCAAAATACTAATTTTAGGACGGAATTCCTTCTAACGGGGGGATGATGTGACAACTGCAAATTTTGAGTCAAAGTCAACCAAGTAAACTCGACTAGTATTAGGATTTTATGATAAGTAGTAAGTTTCCTAATGTTCCTAATGTACAACTTACAAGTATGAATACAAAGTACCTCTCTGGAGTTGCCAATTATCAACTATATACCCTAATTAGGGTTAGTAATGTGACAACTATATGGTGCAACTATATATTATAGGGGAATAAATAATACTCGAAAAAAAAGGGCCAACCTCAGAATACATTGTTCACCTTCTGAGTCACTATTCAGATTCAGAGCCTTTTCTGCTATTTCAGACCTTTTGGTCTCGGACCCTCTCACCCCGGAAACCAGCGGTCTCGAAGCCTTTCCCCTCTCGGACCCTCCTGAGTCTCGGACCTGCCCATCCTAGACTCAGCAACCATGGATCATTCTCCTGACTTCAGACCGGCATCCACTTCTGATTCCCATTTTGGAGTTTGACAGATTCTGACCCTTTTTCATTTTCAGAGTTTTTGACCTTGGAATTCCCATCAAACTCAGATTTTTCTCATCTTGGACCTTCTAACCTCATACTTATACCTATCTTGAGGTTTTTATTTTATTGAAAGCACATCATTTTTATGAAAAGTCAAGAGTTATAAAGGTTGACTTTATTTTATACATAAAAAGTTACTAGTCACAAAATGTCCCCTCATCATAACACATGCCTCCTTTATTTCATTTCACTAACTCTGGACTATACACCATTGGTCTAATCCTTTTCCCCTCATAACTCATCCTAACCACCCCCTCAACCTTCTTTCCCCCTCTCTTTTATAATCACGACTAAAAGGCCTTTTACTCACCATCATCTTCATCATTTTTCATCTTTCTCTCCAAGGAAAACTCTCATTCTCTTTAGTAACAATCTTCCAAGTTGTTCTTGATTCTTTTTGGTAAGTACTTCCTTCATCATCTAATGATTCTACACACTTGTATACTAGTTTTAGTCCATTTACACACATTATCACGTGTTACTATTCATAGGATCTTTAAATCTTCAAAATGTGTTCTTCAAGTGTTCTTGACTTGAAACTTTCCATTTATAACCTTCCATTCATCAAGAAAACACACATATGGTTAGTTTATACCCCTCCATTTTCGAGATTGTTAAGTTTTAGGAGGAGAATACAAGTAAAACACAAGTACACTTGTGTTAATTTACAAGTTGTTATGCATGCTTTCTTACTTATTGTGTAAAAGTGCTAAATACATGAAATGATGTTATTAACAAGCTTTATGAACTTTTATATGCAAAAGTTTGTTTAAAATACAAAACTATGAAAAACAAGTATAAACATGCTAGATGTTCTTATGAAAAAGCCATAAACACAAAACTATATAAAAAAACTAGAGTTTTTATGAACACAATATGATTAATTGTTTATAATTGGTTTGATATTTATTTAATATTATTAACCAATTTATAATCATTATTATAAAGAAATTGAAAAGTCATAGGAGTTTCAAATGAATGTGGTGAAAGAAAAAATGCTTCATTTATAAGTATTTCTATCATTATAATTATTAAAACGTCAAACATTGTTTTTGTTTTTAAAGATGACAATATAATCATGTATATAGTGTTCTTTTAAATATTTTTATTGTAAGTTATTTTAAACAATTTATTTAAAAACTTTTAATGATTATAAAAGTATCTTTAGAAAATATTTTAGTTAATTTGAGATTGTAATTTACCTTTTCCATTTAGTACTACAATTTATCACTTTTAATTATTTACAAAATATTCTTTGGGTTTTTTTTAAGTTGAACTAAAATTTATATTTAAGATGATCTTGTAATAACTTTTTATAAAATATTTTTTTGGGTTTTTTTAAGTTGAACTAAAATTTATCTTTAAGTTGACCCTATAATGTTATATTTAAATTAACAATTTAAGTAATTTGTAAAAATTGTTTTAAAGTTGTAGCTTTAAAATGACAATGATTTACATACAACAACATATTAAAAATAATAAATTACGTATAATATGTTAAAAATAAAAGACATAACTTTATAAGTAGAAGTAAATATATTACTTTAATATTTAAACTTAGTTTATTTATAATTGGTTTGATATTTATATAACATTATTAACCAATTTATAATCATTATTAGAAAGAAATTGAAAAGATATAGAAGTTTCAAATGAATGTGGTAAAAGGAAAAATGGTTCCTTTATAAATATATTAGACGAATGTCCGCGCGTTGCGCAGAAACACCTATATAGTTAAAGTCTTTACAAATATATGTTTTTTTAAATATAACAATAATGTTGTTGTTAAATTTGATATAATAATTCGTACACTTAGTTAATATACTATATTGATTATTTTAAATTATATGATAATATATACATCTTTTATAACTTCATAATCTCAATAGTTTGAATAACTTCTAACCGCGAGTTACACATGAATAAAATTAAGTATAATATATGGTTTAATGTTATTTCTAGTTGTGGTTATTGTTAATTAATTTTGTAAAATTTATTTTCTTAATGTTTTAATTTCTATCATTATAATTATTTAAAACATCAAACATTGTTTTTTGATTTTAAATGTAACAATATAATCATTTATATAGAGTTATTTTTAACTATTGTTATTGTAAGTTATTTTAAACTAATTATTTGAAAATGTTTAACGATTATAAAAATATATTGAGAATATATTTTAGTTAAATTGAGATTACAATTTAGTTTTAACAATTATCACTACAATTTATCACTTTTAACTATTTACGAAATATTCTTTGGTTTTTTAGGTGGAACTGAAATTTATATTTAAGTTGATATTGTAATGTTATATTTAAGTTAACAATTTAAGTATTTTGTCCAAACATTTCAAAAGTTGTACCTTTAAATTGATAATGGTTTACATACAACAACATATTAAATCTAATAAATTAAGTATAATATGTGAAAAGTTAAAGACATAACTTTATAAGTAGAAGTAAAGCTAATAATTTAAAACTGAAACTTAGTTTATTTATGATTATACTGTAGGTTTGATATTTATTTAACCTTATTAACAAACTTATAATCATTATTAGAAAGACACTACAACTTATCACTTTCAACTATTTTTAAAATAGTCTTTGAGTTGTTTAAGTTAAACTAAAATTTATATTTAAGTTGACCCTGTAATGATATATTTAAATTAATAATTTAAGTATTTTATACAAACTGTACCAAAATTGTAACTTTAAAATGATAATGGCTTACATCCAACAATATATTAAAACTAATAAATTAATTATAATATGTTAAAAGTTAAAAAAACACAACTTTATAAGTAGAAGTAAAGATATTATTTCCATACTAAAATTTAGTTTATATATGATTACACTTTAGGTTTGATATTTATATAACCCAATTAACCAAATTATAATTATTATTAGAAAGAAATTGAAAAGTCATGAGAGTTTCAAATGAATGTGGTGAAATAAAAATTCATGGGAGTTTCAAATGAATTCTGAAAGGAAAAAATGTTTCCTTTATAAGTATACTAGGCGAATCCCCGCGCGTTTGGGAGAATAGAATTATATAGTTAACTTTTACCAAATTATTATTTAATATTTCTACTTTGAAACAAAATGTTAGTAGTAAAACAAACATATAGTTAACATATTAGTTTTATTAAACATTATAGTTTAATTTTTAAGTCATTGTGATATATACAATTATTTGATAATTTATAAACCGTTTAAAATTTGTGTAAATTATATGTCAAATGAATGATAATATAACGGGTAACAAAACGTATGAACAAAAATATGAACTGTAACTTTTAGTAACATAAAAGTAGAAAAACATTTATTATAACATTTGTATTAAAAAAGATATACATACAACAAATAATAAAAAATATGAAAAATAAACACTATAACTTTTAATAACATAAAAACACTAAAACATCTATTATAACATTTATATTAACTCTTCATATTTAAATCACAAATCTCTTCAAATACATTAATGTTTTTAATAAGCAAAACTTTATAACCTTATAAAAGAAAGGAAAATAAAAAGTTAATAGTGATTACTAATTAATAATAATAAGTTAAAAACTCTTCAGTTGTAACTAATAAATATAACTAAATTAGAAAACTCTTGAGTTGTAGTATGAGTTTCAAATGAATGCGGTACTTGGAAATGTATATTGATTATTATTATTATTATTATTATTATTATTATTATATTCGTCTAAATAATTGGTTTTGATGAATCATTTTAATCCCTTCAATTAATAAACATAAAGATATTTAATTATAAATTTATAACATACATAGGTGCATAAATATGTTAAACAAATCACATATAATATATATATTTTCGTAAATTTCATATGTAATTCGTGTTGTAGTAATATGGATAAATTACTTTCATATGAAGAACATATCATGATAAGTCAATCATAATTACATATCAAATGTTCAAAATTATGTTATCTTTTAAATATTGTCTTTTAAATATGTTGTGTAGGATAACCCAACAAAAAAATAATAGAAAATAAACATAACCAAAATAGAAAACTACAATCAAGTAAATAAGAGCATTGGGTGGTTGAATATATAAATAAAGATGTTACATAAACATATATTTAAATCAAAAGAAAAAACTAACATTCGTCAACTTTGCTCAAACAGAAAAACCTATATCCGTTTTATGAATATTCTTTCTTCATTTTACACCATTCAACCATAGAAACTTGATGACAATTATTCACTAACCTGCAATCAAAATATTTTTCTTGGAAAAGAAAAATCATAAAGATATTCCAATCAAAACATTGATGTTTGGAGAGTCACATTCAAGATTGAGTAATACATACAAATCACATATAAAGATTAAATGAGAAACTGAATATAAAGAAAGAATAGAAAAGCTTCATTTGTTTTGGTTGAAATAAAAATGATATTACAATTGCCATCGATGCGACATAACCCATTTTTTCAAATCATCATATTTGGATCGTGAATGCTTCAACTATATGAAAACTTTTGAATCACAATATCTTCAAATCCTTCTTACGTGTAATGTGACAACCGTCAAAATTCGAGTCGGTCCTAGATTTGAATAAACTTAGTTGCACATATAGGAACGACACATACTAGAATTTGTAACCAGATGCTAAGTTATAACCTACTAAAAACTAGGAAACAAGTAGAATCTATGGATAGTGTACTTAGATTTCACATTGTTATGTGAATTCTACAACTACTTAAATGTAGAGACTATCCATATTCGGGTCATTCTTTGACTCAAAAACCATTTCATTAATCATATACACATATCATTCACTTGACCTAGTGGTATAAATTAGATCTGATTCTCATTGAAACTTAAGTCAAAGTTGAAGACTAGGACTAGTATACTTGATTCATCAATTTCGCTTGAATCTCGGAATCACTACATAGAATACCAATAAACCGATAAAATAAATTACAAACAGTATTTATAACTATAAAAGAGTTATAATACCATAAGATAAATTGAAGTCTCAAAGATTCTATTGATTTTGATATCCAAAGATTAATCAAATCTGAAAACCCTAAAAGCCCTAAAACCTAAATTTTATAAAGTTTAACATCAAGAAATCTAAAAAAAATAGTTATGAAACTTATAATAATATCTTAAAATAATTAAAGTCAAGGAAATATAATCAAGGAAAATAAAAATTTAAGTCATTAACATTCACCCTTAATTTATAAGTCAAAAATCAATATTTTATGAGTAAAAACTATATTAAGATGCATATTTTATAAAACATTGGTGTTTTTATAAAATAATTGGAATTTTATAAAAATGGAAGAGTGAGGGAACCTATCTCTATTGGATATAGTGTCTAAGTCCATAACTATATTTGGTATGTACTTGACCCGACCTGTCATGGTCCATTTGGGTTGCACTTCACCTGAACAATTTATGGATAATCATTTGAGAATAGTACAAGTTATGATTTATTAATATATTATAAGTTCTAATATATTAATATAAGATCATATTATTTAATTAGTATTGATCTATAATTAATCTAGGATTAATTTAGAGATCAAAAGTATTACTAATTAAATATGGGCTTCTATATATATACATATATATATATATATATATATATATATATATAGTGTGGGCTAATGCTTATTTGGAATGGGATAGGTTTGCATGGAAAGTCGATGGATACTCCATGGAGCTTTAACCCATGGATCTCATGGAAATGAAGAGACATGGGTATTAGGGTTTACATGGATGTAACCCTAATCCACCACACTATATAAAGGAGGCTTTGGTTCTTGAAATCACACTAGTTGAGGTGAGTAAAGCAAGAGGGCTGATTTCAAGATAGTAGTGACTATTCTCTCAAAGTTCCAAGTTTGCGGTGATTTGTGATTTCCATTTGAGGCATCCACACTATTGGTGCTAGTCTCTAAAAATCCAAGCAATCAACTATAACTACAAGGTAAGTATTTCTACTAGCTTTATTTGATTCATGTTCCCCATGCCATGCTAGTTAGGATATGACCCTTGGAAAAATAATTATTTGCATGTATCTTAGACAAACATAGATCCAAGGTTTATTAGGGTTGCATGTACACATAGGAAGTGTTAGAATGCTCAAAACCCATCAATCTCCACATCAGAATTTATCCCCCCTATTTCTTAGGCACCCTCTTCCAAAAAAAAATTAATCATTCAATTCACCCTCACACTCCATCTTCTCCTCTTCACTCTCTCTCACACTCCATCACCGACTCCACTCATTTCTCTCAAATCTCTCTCTAAACTCACGAAAATTATACAGCCAAGAACACATATCAAGCACAAAATCTTCATCATTTGATGTTATTCTTAAAGGTAGACAAGAAAATCCTTTACTTTCCTTCACTTTTCTTTCATGTTTTACAAAGTTTGCTACATTTTCTCCATCTTCTACTCCATTCTAATGAAAGATCATGAACACATAAAAATATACACACAGACTCACGGATTTGATGATGATGGTGGTGGGATTTCACCCAAAAACAACATGCATGTTGTTTTTGGTGAAATCCAGGGACCAAAACCTAAGTCAAAATCAACATAATGCACTTTTCTACAAGTTTTGGGTGAAAATCACCATATGCACCCTAAGTTTTCTATCAACAAAGATTTTTGAACATTTCAAACTCATGAATGGTCTTCAAACCAACATGCATGTGATGATCTTCAAGCTTAGATGCTTAATGATCAAAGTTTGTTGTTAAAAAGGTTTCGAATAGCTTCATAAAGGATTTATTCCCAAATAAATATCTAAAACAACTTTTCTGCTCAAATCTGATTTTGCCTTATATTCTGCCAACAAAATGGGATGTTCTACAAATGTTCAGAAAATAATTCATTTTTCCTGAATTATTATAACTATTGCAATAAAATAGGGCAATAAATCATATAAAATACTTTATGAGGTCTATAAATCATAGGTAAATTCGTGGATGACCTCTATGCTACATAATGACGTTTCATTAAGTTTCATCGATTTTTGTTACTGTTTAGTGTGGTTTTGAATTTTCTTTTTATTTAGCCGCAATAGATCACAAAACCACTTTACAGAATATGAAAAGAGAATCTAATAATTTTCGCAGCTCCTACCCTATGTGTAAGACTCCGAAAAATAATTTCAGAATTATTCATAATGCATTCCTATTTTCCCCTGAATTTTGTGTTTATAATTGACTAAAAACATGAATGTTATTCGAAACCCATCAATGGTATCAGAGCCTAGGCTTGTTTGTTTGATACTTGATGCAAAATATTGGAAAAAGTCGAAAAACTTGTTGTCTGTCTGATGAACTCGTCGAGTCCATGGGGGGACTCGCCGAGTTCATGTGTATCTTCATCCTACTCAGCGAGTAGGTTCGTGCACTCGACGAGTAGGAGCCACAGAATGCAGATTTTCGACTTTTGCTGCTGGAAATGGACTAGAAACATTACCCTAAACTGTTTTGGTGTTATAAAACTTGTTTTAGATGATGTAATGTTTATGCTAATCCATTTACAATGGCTATAATAAAAAATTACAAGATTTATGAGTAATTTATGATTCTTGAAATGTTCATATTCATGTTCTTGAACTTATGAAGATTAGATGATCATAGGAATTGTTTGTAACCTACTTGGTAGTTTAATTCTTGATCATAATGTTTTTTAATGGAGTCCATAACTTGTCCTCAAGTTATGGAAAACCAAGAGTCACACTTGAATTAAAACCATTAAAAGAACACAAGAGTTAGAAGAATGAAGAGTCTTCATTTTTAATACTCTATTTAACTCATAAGTTACAAGAAATGAAAAGTTTTGAAAGTTTACAAAACTTGACCTCAAGTTTTGGAACAAGTAAAGTCATATTAAAAACTTTAATTCCAACCCTTAGAATTTTAAAAGTTAAAATCCAACCCTTATACTTATAATATTATAAGTTAATAATAATATATATATGGATAAGATCAAAGTCGTCTTACCGCTAGTACGCCTCATTCACGAAGCTAGTCTATACGGTGGGTATAAGGTTGTTGCCTATAAAATGGCAACTTAATGGGTGTCCACTCTCACCCACCGCTTGCTTGACTGGTGGAGGGTTGTTAGCCGAACGGATAGGACAAGGACTTATAAATTCTCATTAAAAGTATAATGATAATTATAAAGTAACTAAATGTTTTATTAAATTCCCAGTCTTAGTTACTTTAGGAAAAATGTGAATAAGGTGCTAATCCATGGAATTACACTTTACACTTTGTTTAAGTTGTTAGTGGAGCGTGTATGGTTAACTGGCACACTAACTTGAACTTAACAAGGTAGGTGAAGGGTGACTTAATGTTTATCATAGTATCGATGGAGCGTGTGTGGTTAACCGGCACATCGATTGAGGGGTAGTACATTAAGGGTACCAAGTAATTTGCATGGTTACTTCACACCTTGTTTTGTGATCCTCGGCATCCCAGTCATAAAACCTGAAGGGCACACTCGAGATTGAAACATGCCATTGAAGAATGTTCAATGAATCTCAATGGATCTAAGAGTTTCTAAACCAATTAAAACCTAATTAAAATTTTGTTTTTCATGGTGGAAATTCGTGAATCGTCATTCACCTACCTTCAAATATCTTATAGCTTAGATTACGACATCCCTCTTCTAAGTTATAAAATATTGTGTTGGGTCCTAGCCTTAATACTACATTTGGGTGTTTTATTAAGGACTGTCTCTAAATCTAATCTAATATATTCCCTCTTCTTTTCAGATGTCTTCCAATAACAATGCTTCTGGCTCTAACCCTACTAGCTCTTTCTCTCTCATGAATCTTTGTGGGAGAGTTATCTTCGATGGATCCAACTTTACTGATTGGATCAGGAACATCAGGATGGTCACTTGGTATGAGAACAAAGAATATGTTCTCGACAAGGAGCTAAAGGTACCCGAGCCAACTGCTACTCCTGAAGAGCTTGCTGAATATGAGGTACATGAAAGGGATGCTACAAAAGTAGCATGCATCATGATGGCCACCATGACAGCCGAGCTCCAAAAGTCCTATGAGGACTATTATCCTTTTGAGATGCACCAGGACTTGATGGACCGTTACCATCAGAGTGCTCGTCAAGATCGATATGAAATAATCTCCTCCATGATAACAACCTGAATGAAGGATGGTGAACCCATCACGAGCCACATGCAGAAAATGCAAAGGTATGTGGACCGTTTACTGAAGCTGAATGTGAACTTCCCCGAGGAGTTAGCAATAGACATCATTTTGCACTCCTTACCATCATGTTATGATCAATTCTGCATGACATATCACATGAACAAGGAAGAAGTCACCCTTAGTAAACTTCAGGGACTCTTGTAGACCGTGGAAAGTGGTCTAAAGGGTAAGTCGGTTGTTACTACTCCTACTCCTACTCCAACTGCGGCCAATGTCTTCGCAATCGGGCATGGCAAAGGGAAGAAGAGAAAGAACCCTTCTAAGGGTACCAAGGGTAAGACCCTTGAAGGCTCCTCTTCAAGCAAAACCAAGAAAGGTTTTGTCACTCCTTCTGCTAACCCTAATGAGGCTGAATGCTTCTATTGTCATGAAAAGTCGCACTGGAAGCGAAACTGCCCAAAGTACCAGCAAGATGTGAAGGATGGGAAAGTAAAACCCAACCATCCAGGTATATACACTATATTGTCTAATAACTCACCTCATTCAAAGTCTCGGGTCATTGATACCGGTTGTGATATTCACATATGTTGTGATTTGCAGGGACTAAGAAGAAGTGAGAATGTGGAGCAGGGAATGATAAACTTGATCATGGGAAACAGGAAAGCATCACCTGTCACCAAGATAGGAGTTTATTCCTTAATGCTAAATAGTGGGTTTACATTAGATTTGAATAAGTGTTATTATTCGCCAGAAATGGCAAGAAATGTTATTTCCTTTCATGCATTGTATAAAACGTGCCTTTGTGTATGATTCAATGAGTGGTAGAACAAACATATGAGTCGAAGTTTATCTGTTCCTTCTAGGATTAGAAGCGATATCTGGGCCCCTTGATGATTTTGTTTTGACCTATGTACCAAGCCCGGTCAGAACTAAATTGATGTGTTCAGTTAAGTTCTATGTCAAACAAATCGGAAATCGGGAAACAAATGTTGGACAATAAGTAAGACCATGTTCCATGTATTTGTCCGACTGATATCTAGAACAGAGTATTATATGATCACTTATCTAAAATGGCGTGTTCTAGTTCAACAGAGTTTAAAGAGCTACGATTGTTGATCGGTTACTGAAGTCATACTTGCAACTATAGTTATTAGACTTATCCAAGTGGGAGACTGTTGGATATAGTGTCTAAATCAATAACTATATTTGGTATGTACTTGACCCGACCCGGCATGGTCCATTTGGGTTGCACTTCACCCGAACAATTTATGGATAATCTTTTGAGAATAGTACAAGTTATGATTTATTAATATATTATAAGTTCTAATATATAAATATAAAATCATATTATTTAATTAGTATTGATCTTTAATTAATCTAGGATTAATTTAGAGATCAAAAGTATTACTAATAAAATATGGGCTTCTATATTTATATAGTGTGGGCTAATACTTATTTGGAATGGGCTAGGCTTGCATGGAAAGTCCATGGATACTCCATGGAGCTTTAACCCATAGATCTCATGGAAATGAAGAGACATGGGTATTAGGGATTACATGGATGTAACCCTAATCCACCACACTATATAAAGGAGGCTTTGATTCTTGAAATCACACTAGTTGAGGTGAGTAAAGCAAGAGGGCCGATTTCAAGATAGTAGTGACTATTCTCTCAAAGTTCCAAGTTTGTGGTGATTTGTGATTTCCATTTGAGGCATCCACACTGTTGGTGTTAGGCTCTAAAACTCCAAGCAATCAACTACAACTACAAGGTAAGTATTTCTACTAGCTTTATTTGATTCATGTTCCCCATGCCATGCTAGTTAGGATATGAACCTTGGAAAAATAATTATTTGCATGTATCATAGAAAAACATAGATCCAAGGTTTATTAGGGTTGCATGTACACTTAGGAAGTATTAGAATGCTCAAAACCCATCAATCTCCACATCATAATTTGTCCCCCCTATTTCTTAGGCACCCTCTTCTCAAAAAAAATTAATCATTCAATTCACCCTCACACTCCATCTTCTCCTCTTCACTCTCTCTCACACTCCATTACCGACTCCACTCATTTCTCTTAAATCTCTCTCTAAACTCACGAAAATTCTACTGCCAAGAACACATATCAAGCACAAAATCTTCATCATTTGATGTTATTCTTAAAGGTAGACACGAAAATCCTCTACTTTCCTTCACTTTTCTTTCAAGTTTTACAAAGTTTGATACATTTTCTCCATCTTCTACTCCATTCTAATGAAAGATCATGAACACATAAAAATATACACACAGACTCACGGATTTGATGATGATGGTGGTGGGCTTTCACCCAAAAACAACATGCATGTTGTAAATGGTGAAATCCAGGGACCAAAACCTAAGTCAAAATCAACATAATGCACTTTTCTACAACTTTTGGGTGAAAATCACCACATGCACCCTAAGTTTTCTATCAATAACGATTTTTGAACATTTCAAACTCATGAATGTTCTTCAAACCAACATGCATGTGATGATCTTCAAGCTTAGATGCTTGATGATCAAAGTTTGTTGTTAAAAAGCTTTCAAATAGCTTCATAAAGGATTTATTCCCAAATAAATATCTAAAACAACTTTTCTGATCAAATCTAATTTTGCCCTATATTCTGCCAACGAAATGAGATGTTCTACAAATGTTCAGAAAATAATTCATTTTTCTCGAATTATTATAACTATTGCATTCCCACTTTACAGAATATGAAAAGGGAATATAATAATTTTCGTAGCTCCTACCGTATGTGTAAGACTCCGAAAAATAATTTCAGAATTATTCATAATGCATTCCCATTTTTCCCCGAATTTTGTGTTTATAATTGACTAAAAACTGGAAAAATAGTTCTACTTATCCAAAATTCTTGAAAATTTACCATACGACCTTATAATATATTATAACTCTAAATAAAAATTTGGACGATTTTTGTATTCAGTATGCTATTTTTCTTCTATTTTATAAGATTAAATATACTTAAATCCATAAAATAGGATTAGACTATATAAAATCATCATTGGGATTTTTCCCAGATTATTTACACTGTAGATAAAGGTTAAATTTTTTTTTTTGGTAATTTACTTTAACTGTTTAATAATTATTCTTCAATTAATGATTATTTAATAAGATAAAACAAAGAAAAATTGAAAGACTAATTGAAAAATATATTTTTTATTTTTCACAACTTTTATAATAACAGTGTTACAAAAAGTGTGGGCAATTTTGGAAACAGTTTGCTATTTATTTCAATTTTTATTAGGATAAATGAACAAAAATTATAAAATCGGGTTAAAAAGTTTAGAAATCCACTTTTATATTTTAACAACTTAAGAATGTTTAATAATAGTAATAAAAGAGGTTTGGACAATTTTGGAAACTGTTTTCTATTTATTTAAATTTTTTTTAGAATAAATGCACAAAAATTATAAAATTGGGTTAAACATTTTATAAATCGATTTTTACATTTTTACCAGCTTACGTATGTCTAATGGAAGTATCATAAAAAGTTAGGGAATTTTTATCATTTGGATGCTATTTTTCACGAATTTATATTGTTATGAAGGCTTAAAATTCTGGAAAAATAGTTAATCTTTTCAAAAATTCAAAGGAAAATTTATAGAAGACCTTTACTATGTTTAGAATCAAAATACAAAGTTTGAGAATTTTTGGAAACTGTTTGATAATATTTTGGCTTTTTAAGAGCTTAAAACACATTTAAATGTGCTGAAATACCCTCAAATGATATTACAAAAATTTGGAAAATTAATATCCAAAATTGTCTCAATCACATGAGTTATAAAACTTCACCATTTCAGAAAAATGTTTGTAACTTATCAATATTAAATTTTGAAACAATATTGGCATAATTCTATTGTAGTAGCAAATATATTAGTGTTAACTTTCTATTAGAGACTCATTAGTGTGTAACATCGTATAGGAATCGATAGTGGTACAAGTGGATCGTAGTTAAAGACACAATTTGCATCATCTAAATGCATATTTTGAGTATTTACGTACTCCCTTATTTTTGGTTTTATGTTTTGAGGTGGAAAAGCATGTCCGAAAAACTATTTATTGTGCGTTATATTTAAATTGAATTGTATCAAACTTGATTGCTATATTTTGCTATATTTTGCTATATTTTGCTATGTATGTCTATGCAACACGAAACATGAGAACTTATCGTCTTAAGTCCCTTCCCTTATACTTTACTCAAACCATTAACTCTTTGAGCCAATGGTCATTATGGAGAGCGCTATTAGGAACTGGCTACTCCTTACTCGCCCGATTGCTGGAGTGCATGATATCATATAATCTATGGAACGATAAGCATAGATCTTGATAGGGCATCAGTCATAGGCTTGGTTGGGAACTCATTGTTTGCTCATATACATACAAACTTGTTATTTATTATGGAAATAAACTCGTTTATCAATTATAGCAATCAACTTTGTTTCTCATTATAGCAATGAAATTTGTTCTCATTATAGCAATGAACTTTGTTCCTCATTACAACAACGAACTTTGTTTATGCAAACTTATTTACTCATTTGCAATATATTTCTATTTATGGAAACTTTATTTCCCATGAGAATATGAACGTTGCATCTCATTTTGCAACATACTTTATCTCTCATGATGACAATGATCTTTGTTTATACAAACTTATTTACTCATTTTAACAATATACTTTATTTGTGGAAACTTCTATTAAAACTTTGATTACGATTCATGAAACTAATATTATTTTTAACCTGTGAGTACTTACCAACGATTTTTATAGTTAACGCTCATTTTACATGCTTTTTCAGGAATCATCGAGTAAGTGGCACTTAGGGACACTTCACTGTTAGGAGCATTCGTATGTGTCGTATTCCAATTTTCATTGTATTTTCTTTTAAAAGTTGTTCAAACCCATTCTAAATTTGTATTGATTTTTAATACTTTCGTTGGTGTTGTCTTTTAACTTTTGCTATTAAACCCTTTATACTGCCACGCCTCGTGTTTCCGCTTTAGTGGGGTGTGACATGTAAGATTTTATATAACAAAAAAGACACAAAAGATTGGCTTTTTTATAGTAAACTTTTCACTAAATGCTAATTAAACATAAAATAAGTTATAAAACTTTTGAGTGCTAAATCATAATTAAGAAAACTTTTGAGTTGCATTAGTTAAAAAAGGGGGTTTCAAATGAATGTGGTTTGAGGAAGTTAAAAAAGGGGGTTTCAAATGCATGAGATTCAAGAAAAAATGTTAGCTTTATAAGTATGTATGACTAGGCGAATGCCCGCGTAATGTGCATGATATGAAAAAGTATTTTATATTAAAAATAACTAAATCGTTGTTATTAACAATTAAATAACAATTTCATAAAAAATGCCTCCAGATATAAACGTATAAATATAAGTTTTAAGTTTACAATATGAATGTTTTGTGTATTAAAATGTGATTTTATTGTATTAAGTTCTCAATTTTGTTTATTAAACTGTGAACTAACTGTATTAGGCTATTAATTAACTGAATTAATTTGTGAATTTTGTGTATTAACTTGTGAATTTATTATATTAAACGGTGAATTATTGTATACTAAATTGTGAATTCATTATATTAAGGTGTGGATTGATTGTATTTAGCTGTGAATTCATTGTCGATATCTAAATGTGAAGTTCGTATGAATCGAGTATATGAAACAAAATCAGAGTACAGATCGAAATAAGAACACAAAACGTAAATAAGATATGTTTGGCTCTATTATTGCTTCTAAAAGAGTACACAAAAAATAAGAACACAAAAGTTACTCTTACTCCTATACCCATCCCTATTTATAGGAACAAAGGAAGCATACAAAAAATACATAAAGGCTAAGACATATAAGCTTCAAACTCTAAAATGCCCTTATGAAATACATACATTCGAATACACAATACATACTTCAAAACTTATCAAGCCTAAAGGTACTTCGACACCTCACAACATATTTCGAACTATACATTATCCCCTTTTGTGAGAAGTGTCGAATCTATGTCATTAGTATCTTTGTGGCTTGATAAATTACCCTGCACATCTCCATGTACCAGATAATCATCTTTCAGATCCCAACCTTATTTCCCGTTGTATTCCTTTTGGAATTATTAATACGAACAAGAAGATTCGTGTATTGTGAGTTCGTGTATATAACATCCAGGTTCAATTATCGTGTTTTGTTTAAAAATGAATACTATTAAATAATATATGATTTGAGGTAAAACTATGTTTAGAATCATTCGGAAAAGTAATGGGAAGTCTTATGAGATTCCAATCAAAAGTCAAATATTGAAATTAACGAAAATGTAAAATTTAAGTTGGAAATAGGTAAAAATAAAGTTATTGAAAGTTGTAAATTATCTCATTTGAAACGTTTAGGTGAAAACCTCACTGAAATCCGAACTATAACGAAGAAGTAATTACTTATTGAAGTTTCGCGATAGAACCGACACGACGCCATATAGCGTAAAAAGTGAGTTTACGATAAACTAATTTTTAGCCTTTGTGATCTAAATGAAAGTCGTAGTATTCGTTAAACCAAGAACTTTCATAAAAAGAACATCCAAATCTAACTTCGTATGAGGAAGTTATGATTTTTCTAAGATTCGGCGTAGCTGTACACAGCCCGAAACTTGAAATAAAGATCGAGTGATTTTTAGCCGACATAACCTAAACGAGAATCGAAGATCTCATCAATAGTAGTACAACGGTAAAAAGACAGACGAAAACGAACGTTGGATGAAGAATTTATGAATTTTGAACGAACTTTTCTTGTCCCGGCCTATTAAAAATATAATATTAAAAATGAAGTCAAAATTAGCCGACGAAGTCTAAACAAAAGTTGTAGAGTATAATTTCACATACGTATGGATATAAAGAACGTAAAAAATGGAGCCCGTATGCAACAGATATGAATTTTTGGAGTTTTGGGCACCAACTTCGAGTCTGGTCCGAAAGAGTACGCCCCGCGTACTCGTGTAAGTGATATGGAGTCTGTCACCCTCCCTACTCCTTCGCATGATAGCACGTGTCGTAGCCTTGACACGTCCAAGCTGATCCACTTCGTACGCCCAGCGTAGAGCGCCGCTATGCAGTACACCTAGTGTACCGAGGAGTTACGCCCAACGTAAGCGAGGCTTCGGATACTATAAATAGAAAGCGAGGTCTTCCGGTTTTTGTTTAAAAATTTGACTCTCTTTCACCTTCTAATCTCTCTCAAATTACCCTAACACCCCTCAAAGCCTTGGAAACATCCACGACAACCGAAGCAAGTCCCGACGTACCGAAGACCCGAGAAAATAATCTTTTCAAGTTGAAACTCTGCCCGCGCAAGGCCCGGTTTTCAACAAAAATCCCTAGTTTCGTCAAAGAAAGTCATTTTTAGAGACGAAGTGCTGCCCAAATCAACATTTTATCAATCGGTTATTTCATGGTGAATTCAATACATGGGCAATTGACAATTCAAAATTGTATTTTCTATGAAACTTGGGCTGAAGTCTTGTTGATATATATCATGTTGAAATTTTTGTATTTCATTGATTGTAAATCTTTGAATTAGATTATCGATTGATATGGAAAGCCTGTCATATGATACTCATCTGCCTTTGTTGTTGTTTGTCCCTCTTTGTTTCTGTCATATATATATATATATATATATATATATATATATATATATATATATATATATATATATATATATATATATGGCATAACGTTATATTGTAACTGTTATTGAACTTACTAAGCGTCACCCGATTATATATATATGGCATAACGTTATATTGTAACTATTATTGAAGTTACTAAGCGTCACCCGATTATCCCTCATAGTGTTTAATTATTGCAGGTGATAAGCATCCAGTATAGTTATGTACTGTTAGAAGATGTAGAATAGATAATATTATAACTTGTGTATTTAGTGTATAAATTCCTAGGTAGTTATGTAATATATAAAACTTTGTAAAAGCCTCGTTAGTCGGTTTGTATCCAGTCTTTTGTAATAAGACCATATATGTAAAATATGTTTATGAATATGCATGTTTTGAGTAATAATGTTAAGTATTAAAGGGGCCTTTCAATTATGGTAGCAAAGTAGTAGTTTAAGTGAACTAAATCCACAGATTGGTATTTAGACTTAAACCGTCGGAAGTTCAATATATGAATGGATTCATTGTAATTAGATGGATACAAACCATAGGAAAGACTAAAGTGAAGTATTTGGTAATGATAAATCCTAATATTCTAAAATACAATAATACTCCAAATTTTCAGAATAATGGTTGAACAGGTGAGTAGCCATACACCAAATGTGGGTGGAGATCCTCAACTTGATGAAGTAAATACTCCAGTATCCCCTCGTGAGGAGTGACTTGTGGATAAAGGTAAAGAGAAAGCCATCGGAGAATCTTCAAAAGGGGAGGCGAAATGTCCCTCATTCAAAACTTTCATGAGTAATGTTGCTACAAAGTTTTCAGGTGTTCTTAATCCTATTCTTGTTCTTACATGGATCCAGAACACAAAAAAAGTATTATGTATCTCTCATGTGGTTAATGAAGACAAGGCTAATTATGCTTCTGCAATGCTCATTGGAGAAGCCTTAGTCTAGGGTGAAGCAACAGTCGAAGCTCTCAACGTGTATGACCAAAAGAATTTATCTTGGTAAATCTTCAAAACTCGTTTGCTAGGAAAGTATTGTCCTCTTGACATGAGGAGAATATTGGAGAAAGAGTTCTTCGAGCTCAAACAGGGAGGAATGACTGGGAATGATTATGAAACTCAATTCAATCAAAAATCACGGTTTGCTGCAAAGTATATTCCAACTAAAGACGATAAAATTCAGTTTTTCCTACAAGGACTACGGTACAAAATCCGTGATTTCGTGGTTAATCGGGACCTTCTGTCATTTGATAAAGTTGTTGAGTACACTTGAAAGTGCCAACATGACTTAGAAATACATGGTGCCACTATTTCAGTTCCGCAGTATCCACGTATTGATCAAACTGTTACTGTTTCCTCTATTCCACCAGCCCAATCTATTCAAACTGATCCTGGTAAACAAGTGCAAGCTCATAATACCTCTCGTGGCCGTGGCAGGCCACAATCTTTTTCTCTTTAGTCACCATTGTGTTGAAATTGTGGAAACAATCATCAGGGAAAATGCAGATTAAAAAAAGGAGTAGAAATCTGACATGGATGTGGAGAAATAGGCCACATGAAGTGTGACAACCCGAGCCTTATTCCGTCAATGTTAATCAAATTCTGTTAAATAAAATTTCAAATTTTATTTGTTCAGTTAAATTCTTATGGTTTAGAAAATCATTTTATTTATTTAAATAAGAGTTGGAACCAAAATCACACGAAAACCCGGGTTTTTCTTCAAAAATTCAGCAAAATCCGGTCAGACTGGTGTTCACGGTCGTAAACTGTTCACGGCTGGGTGGACCCAACCACCGACCATGAACCCAACCTATATATACGTGTTCCTACCCTCATTTATACTTTTCTAGCCGAAAACACACTTTCCTCTCCAAAAACCACCACTCGAAAACCCAAGTTTTTTCTTCATCTATCACTCAATCCACCTCAGTACTCGTTTTGGAGCATCAAACATCCGTCTTTTCATCAAATCAAGCATTGTTGTTCTTGAGCTCACGGCCGTGAACCTTTAAAATCTTCAAATCTTCAAGGGCCAAAATTAGTTCACAGACATAAACCATTCAAAGACCGTAAACCCTTCAAGGGCAGGGAACCGTTCATGCCCGAGAACAATTCACCGCCGTAATCCCTTCACGGCCGCATTCGGCCCTACATCGTGAATCTTGGCTACAAACCCACTTTTCCACTTCGATCGAGTCTCAGATTCCGTTAACTTTGTGTACAACAAACTCGAGGGTCATCGTTTCCAGCCTTGTTGTCTGACACATACACGCAACCAATAGTGAGTTCATACCCCTATGCTTTTTCTATTTTTAACGTTTTCAGGGGGAATACAAAGCCAAACACAAATGATTTTGTGAACTTATACAAAAGAATTTCAACATGTTTAAAACTTATGCAATTGATAAAATCAAAAGATTTCCACATTTTATAAAATATTTAGATATTTTATCTTTTTTGTAACATGCTGAGCACAAGGGACATTTTCAACTTACACCTATAATTACATAGTTTTCAGAATAATACATGAACTGAGTACTTAACACACATGCAAACTATAATAGGTACAGTTTAGGATTTCAATACGCCGTTTCACAAATTGAAGAACCATACATCATAACAAACATATAAACTATGATAGAACTAGTTTATGGCATACAATACTATCTTTCAGATAACAAGAGTACGTTACTAAATAATTATTTAAGTATAATTATTTTTACTCTACAAGGCATACATTCAGATTCAAGTACAAGAGAACATAATACTACACGTAAACTAGTTAATACAGGGTTGTGAGACATCACTTCAGTTATACCCTTCAGGGTGCAGGTTAAATCCTATCATAGTATAATCAGAGCCTCCTGGAGGGAGAGCGTAAGATTTGTGAATAGATCTTTTCGAGATTGACTATCCTACACCTGAACTACTAGCTACAATTAGGTAGGCATGGGGTGACAAATGTCATAACTGTTGGATTAGATGTCTAAGCCCATAACTATTATTGGTATGTACTCGACCTGAGGGTAGCATGGTTCATTTGGGTTACATAACACCAGGAAAATTTGTAAGGATGGACTCTTGAGAGAACTTTATATATGATTTGTTAATATATTATAAGTTGTAATATATTAATATGAAATCATATGTTTTAATTAGTATTGATTAAGAATTAATTTGGAATTAATTTAGTGATAAAAAAGAGACTAATTAAATCTATGGGGATTAATTATCGTAATGAGTTATATTTATATGTGTTGGGCTTATGATCCATGTTGGACCTAGTTTATGTATGGATACATAAAGAGTTGGGCCACATGAACCATGGATCATAAAACCCATGGGTATGGAATTGGGTTATACCCATGACCCTTGAAATCCAACATATAAATACATTCTTCATGACCTAAAAATGCCAACATGAAGTGCTTCTTTTATTAGAGAAAGATGGAGGTGTTTTGGTACATGGAATTCTCCCTCAAGAGTTGCCTTTGTCCTAGGTAAGCTGTGATTCCATTTGAGGTGCAACACTTGGGGAACTAAGTTCTTAAAGGGCAAAGTCTTTCTAGCAATACCAAATACATCAAGACTTCAAGCCATATAAAAGGTGTGTTACTCTAACTAGTATCTTGTATTGTTTATGTCAGATTGCATGCTAGTTATAGGTTTAATGCCTTGGAAACTCCTTTGCATGTATAATTAGTGAAAACATAGATCCAAGGTATTTAGGGTTGTATGTGCACCATAGTATGCTGTAGTATACAAAACCCATCAGTGGTATCAGAGCAATGGGTTGTTTTCAAGTTATACTTGCTGAAAAGGCTGAAAATCAAAGTTTTTTGCTATCTGGAGAGGGGACTCGACGAGTCCATGTACAAACTCATCCAACTTGTCGAGTTTGTTCTTTCACTCGGCAAGTTGGATCCCCTGACAACAGGTTTTCGAGTTTTTTGGCTGGAATTGGACTAGGAACATTACCCTAAGCTCTTTTTGACTTATAAACCTATTTTTGATGTGGTAATGTTCATGCTAATCCAATTTCAAAGATAATTGTCATAATTTCAAGATTTGTATTAGTTTATATGTTTATGCTAATTTCTTGAAGATTGATGATATGAATTATATTGTTCTTATGAGTTGGTTTATATTAATAGAAAAATTATATGATAATTTGTTTTCAATCCAAATTGATCTAAAAGTTGTTTATAAAATGTGTTTTGTAACTTGTCCTCAAGTTATATAAAATGTCTCATTTATGATTTTTTAAAACTCATAAGATTTCCATAAGTTATGAAAATATAGAGTCTCATTTTTTAAATGTTTTAAAGTCTTCCATAACTTGTCCTTAAGTTATGGAACCTGAAGAGTTTTTTCATTAAAACTACTTTAAACTCATAAGTTATTGAAACCAAAGGTTTTTGAATTGTTCAAAACTTGCCCTCAAGTTTTGGAATTTGTAAAGTTTCCTCCCATGAATACTTTAATAGTTAATAGTTATATATAGGTATAAGAACAAAGTCAGCCTTACCGTTAGTAGGCCTCATTCACGAAGTCGGTCTATAAGGGGGTATAAGGTTATTGCCTATAAAATGGCAATTTAATGGGTGTCCACTCTCACCCACCGCTTCCTTGACTGGTGGAGGGTCGTTAGCCGAATGAGTAGGACACGACATTAATTCTCCCTTCATCAAAAGTATAATGATAAATACTAAGTAACTAAACACTTATAAATTCCCAATCTTAGTTACTTAGGAAAATGTGAATTTGGTATTTTAACACAAAAATTATATAAAATACACAAAATAATACAATTATTTCAAACTTTAGTATATAAAATTCACAACTTAATATAATCCATAATATAGTAATTCATAATTTTTTAGAAGTCAAGCCCAAACTCCACTGTGACTACCAGGAAAATTAGGTCAATATTCATCGGTCAAAATCACCACGAACATACAATGTAATAGACCTAATGTAATATATTCCATTCATCTTAATGCAATTGAAGTTTTTATACTTGGAAATGCATGCAAAATGCCATTAAAGTCTTTGATGGATGGAGATTGTTGACAATCAAACAAAATTCATTATACATAAGTAATGATTTGAAACTTTGAAACAAGATTTATGTATTAAATATTATTATGCATAGTTAACACACTAAACAGATAAAACATGAAAATATAGTTATGTGGATATGAAAGACGTCAAAAACAGAGTTCATATGCAAAAGTTACGAGTATTTAAAGAAAACGAGCAGTCATACAACAGTATGCGCTTGTAACTACTAAAGACGACACTTCAGACGTTTCTTACGATACTTTAAAATTCCTTTGTCTTGTGACTCTTAGAATGCAATTCGCATTTTTCATAATCCAACACATCATTAGAAAACGAAACATCTTGCACTTCGATACCATTTCAATAAAGATCATGTTGAGGATAGGAATATCGAAGTTGATTTTGCAAAAACCATAGATCCACCGGTAGATATTTTCACTAAACCACTTGATGAAAAACATTTTTTGAGAATCTTAAATGGATTAGGAATGATGGAAGCTTGTTATGCTCCAACTTCTACCTATATTTTCTTTTCTCTGCTAATCGAAGGTTTTTGCTAGACTTCGAAATCAAAAAGGAATCATTCAGAGATTACAATTCACATTTAGAGCTTCGAGTTGCTTTCATTTAAACATTAGCTCTGAATTGTTTAGCGGGTGTGGCTTACAATCGAACATATAATCAAAGGTATAATAGAATGTACAATTAAAGGCATAATCGAAGATTTTGTTTAATATTTTTTCGATAAACATGAAAAACACAAAAAGGTTTTTATTTTATTGAAAATTGTGACATCCCCAGTTTCATGGCCAGAAAAGACCGATTTTGTTTATGCTTTGTTTTTAAAATCAGAGTAATCGTTTACAGAAAACTGTTGCGGAATTTGTTCCCAAAAACAAAATATGATAACCATTTATCAAAACATTTCTCAAAGAGAATGTATTTTCATTAAATAATAAAACCTCAGGATGTCATGTTCTGATACAGACCAAATGCATAAACAATATAAAATAGACCTTACAACAGTTATTTATAACTACTGATCTATAATCCAAAATCTCTCGTCAAGTCCACCAAGTTATAGCCTTGTTCCATTACTTGTAATATAAAAAAAACTAAGTGGGTCATGCTTAGGAGCCTGGTGAGCATATAGGGTTTTCAACCCACAATAATACATTTATTATTCAATCATCAAACAATCAACCCAAATACCCATACCCATATCTTCTTTATTTCTTAAGGGTTTACCCTAAGAACCAATTATCCTTCATTCATTCATTCCTAAGGATTTACCAAAGGAATTGGCACGAAGTCCATTGCTGCCAAAGTTTATCTATCAGATTCTAAATCCATAGTTATCAGGCGCTAACTCCATAGTCACCAAGGTTTACTCAACAGGCACGAAATCATATCGTCACCAAGGTTTACTCAACTGGCACGAAGTCACATCGTCACCAAGGTTTATCAAATAGGCATGAAGTCGCATCGTCACCAAAGCTTACTTAGTAGGCACGAAGTCACATCGTCACCAAGGTTTAATCAACAGGCTAGAAGTCACATCGTCACCAAGGTTTATCAAATAGGCACGAAGTCGCATTGTCACCAAAGCTTATTCAGTAGGCACGAAGTCACATGGTCACCAAGGTTTACTCAACATGCACGAAGTCACATCGTCATCAAGGTTTATCAAATAGGCACGAAGTCACAACGTCACCAAAGCCTACTCAGTAGGCACGAAGTCACATCGTCACCAAGGCTTACTCAATGGGCACTACATCTCATAGTCGCCACTATTTCATCTATCCATGTTCTACCCAACATATTTGTAGATATAAAATACATATAAAGTTTAAATCATTTAACACCCGTATAAAAACATTAATCCCAAGCCCATCTCAAATAGACAAATAATATATAACACATAGCATGTATTTCATAGCTAATACTTTATATTTATGTGTTAGAGGAAAGTAACTATATACTCACTTGATCAGAAGATGACCGGACATCACTACGGCTTGTAGAAGTAGTATTCTTCGGTAGATCTGGAAGATCTTCACAAAAATTGGCTTCTCACGGACAGAGCTTCGGCTCGGGAATTGCACTTCTCGGGATCTTTGGGGCTTCGGGACTTGCTTTGGGGCTCAGGAATGATACCGGGGCTTCGGGATATTTCTTGCACGAAAACGAGGTAAAACGGGAAAGAGAGAAGAGGAAAGGTGCAAAGAACTCGGCTGCCCTCGCATCCCTTTTATAGGGGACGGATCTATGCATTATGTTGGGCGTAATGCTTAGCTACGCGGGGCTTAGTGTGGATCAGATTGGTGACTCCCCCCTTCGGATAATATCGGAATTTATATTTAAATTTAATATTTTAATTATTTAATAAAATTCAAAAATTCATATCTTCCTCATACGAACTCCTTTTTCGACGTTCTTTATATCCACTCGTAGGTGAGAATACGGTCTACAACTTTCGTTTAGACTTCGTCGTCTAATGTTAACTTTATTTTTATTATATTATTTTTAGTAGGACGGAACATGAAAATTCAGTTATAAATTCATAACTTCTTCATCTGACGTCCGTTTTCGTCTGTCTTTTTATCGTTGCACTACTAATGACGAGACCTTCGATTCTCGTTTAGATTGCTGCGGCTAGAAATCACTCGAGCTCGAATTCGAGTTTCGGGCTGCATACTGCTAAGCTGAAACTTAGAAAAATCATAACTTCCTCATACGAAGTCAGATTTGGGCATTCTTTTTATGCATGCTCTCGGTTTAACGAACTCTACAACATTCGTTTCGATCACTAGGGCTAAATATCGCTCTAACGTAAATTCACTTTTTACGTCATTCAGCGTCGTGCCGGCTCTGTCGCGAAACTTCGACATGTCATAACTTCTTTGTTATAACTCGGATTTCGGCATTGTACGGAATCCTTGTAACATATACTACAACTTAGTTAAGATTATTCATTCTAAATAATCTTCTATCAAAAAGTCATTTTTGACGCTTAACGTCTCTAAATTGACTAGCCATAATCTACGGGCATTACAATTATCTCCCCTTTAGGATGATTACGTCCCAGAATCATCAACGAAATAGTACTTGCATAATGATTCCACACGTTGTTTCTTCATCCTAGGTAATAACCGTAACTTCTATTTTTCCTCGAAAGAGTATTTAACTCTATGGCTTTCTTGACTGCAGACGATGCCCAATCTCGCATTTGCTTTTCGTACTATGTTGAACTTTCAATCGTAACCCTCGAGCTACCAAATAAGTCCTTATTGTGGACTCCTTCTTTTTCTCAGGATAAATACTTTCCTTTATGTATTGTAACAGACCGATGGGTCATGTTCTAATGATCTCTCATCGTATGATGCAACGCTTTGACTCAAGTCTCTTAGAGTCAAATTCCAAAATGGAATATACCTTCCTTCATATTCTAATGTGATACCATCACATTTTTAGCATGTAGTATTTCTACCTACTAACTTCTTTTAACAACGAGCGTGTGACATCCCCAAAATCACGGCCAGAAAAGACCGGTTTCATTTATGCTTTTAAAATAATTTCTGAGTAAATCCTTTTGATTTAAAAGAGTTGCGGAATTTGTTCCCAAAACAAAATATGATAAAATAAAGTTTATCAAAGCATTTCATCAAGAGATGCGTTTTCATTATATAACAATATTCGGGATGTCATGTTCCGATACTGACCAAAAAGCATAAATGACATATTACAAGCCATACAACAGTTATATACATATACATGCTCATAAACAAAACAACTTGATGATTCATCCATCTTATGCCCTCGCGCCACTTCCTGTAATGCAAATAAGACTGAGTGGGTCAGGCTTGGGAGCCTGGTGAGCATATAGGGTTTTCAACCCATAATAAATAATTATATTTAATTTCACCAACCAACAATAACCCGATTACCCATTCCCGTTATCCTCACTTTACGTCCCTAAAACAACATCTATCTCAAGGGACCTAATCTAGGATTTTCACCGAGACGGACATTACTGCAAAGGGGTTTCCTCAACAGTAGATGTCCTAAAGGCAACCATGAGGGCGATAGAGTACACCAGTGAACACATCGTTCACAACACCTACACGTTATGAATATGCTAGCGTTCCACATGACTATTTAGAAAGAGTCTGTGGTCATTATCCATACTCCGCTGAATAACTAGATCAACAACAACAACATCGAGGCCTCTCATCTGTTTATCACACATCAACTATCTACACATGTTCTACCCAACATATTAGTAGATAAAAATATATATTTTTATACATAGTTTAAAACCTATATAGCATTCTCATTCAATACATATTTCAAACAACAGATGAGACACATACACATAACACGTATTCCATAGAGAATAAATCATATCTGTGAGATAGAAGAAAGTGAATATACATTCACACATATAACAACAAAATATACACATAACACGTATTTTGTATAAAATACTTCATAATTATGTGTTAGAAGAAAGTAACTACACACTCACTTGATCAGAAGATGATGGGACATCACTACGGCTCTAAGAGTAGTACTTCTTTGGTGAAACTAGAAGATCTTCACACACCGGGCTTCTCGTAGGCAAAGCTTTGGCTCGGAAACTCTTTTCTGTTCAAGATCTTCGGGCTTCGGGACTCGCTTCGGGTCTCGGGATGAACACCGGGGCCTTGGGGGGGGGGGTTAAAATAGGGCTTAGAGAGAGTATCGGGAGTGACATAGAAGATATAGAGCAACCATAATCGGCCGACCCTTTAAATCTATTTATAGGGCAAAATTTGCCCTTGCCACATTGTGGGCTAGGTCGTCACTACATGCGTCATCGCAAGTTGCGTCTGGGGGACTCCAGGAGGTGTCAGAAGACTTCCCACGTCGTGGCACTGCTTGCCACGTCGTGGTATCTGACAGTTTTGGGGTTTCGCGCCCCGTACTTCAGAAATTCATAACTTTCACATACGAACTCCGTTTTCGACGTTCTTTATATCGACGCGTAGGTGAGATTATGATCTACAACTCTCCTTTAGACTCCGTTGGCTAATTTTGATTTTTTTTTAATATATTATAAATTAATTCCTTATATATTATTTTTAATAGGCCGAGACAGGAAACTCCGTTATAAATTTATAACTTCTTCATTCGACGTCCGTTTTCTCCTATCTTTTTATTGTTTCACTACTCTTAACGAGATCTTCGATTCTCGTTTAGATTGTTTCGGCTAAAAACCGCTAGATCTCAAATCGAGTATTCGGACTGCATACTACTAAGTCGAAACTTCAGAAAATCATAACTTCCTCATACGAAGTCAAATTTGGGCGTTCTTTTTATGCACGATCTCGGTTTAACGAACTCTTCAACTTTCGTTTAGAATACTAAGGCTAGATATCGTTCTATCTTAAATTCGTATTTTACGTCATTCGGCGTCGTGGCGGTTCTGTCGCGAAACTTCGACATATCATAACTTCTTCGTTATAACTCGGATTTCGACATTCTTTATATATTCGGAAACCTCGTTTCAACTACTACAACATTATCCAAAGATATCGGCTTTATCTACTATTTTATTTTGACGCTTATTTTTTATTCTTAATTCATTTAAGCCACACAACTAAGCACAAAACATATAATACTCAAATAATACATTCTTATTATTTCAAAATGGGTTACAAAGGTTAATGTAGACTAATACATTGCTATTAATGACAAACCCAAAAACCCAGGCGTTACAATTCTCTCCACCTTAGAATGATTCCATCCCCAGAATCACACATCAACAAACAACTGCGGGTAGCGACTCATCATGTCACTCTCCGTTTCCCAGGTGAGATTTGGCCCATTCGTGTGTTTCCATCGGACAAGCACTAACTCGACCATCTTGCATCGCAACTTCTTAGTCTTTTGGTCAACGATTTCCTCTGGTTCTTCAATCAACCTTTTGTTCTCATCGATTCTCAACTCCGAAAGTGGAATCATGTCGGGAACTTCTCTCATGAACTTCCTCAAATAACACACATGGAAAGTGTTATGAATTCCATTCAGTTCTTCTGGTAGTTCGAGCTTTTAAGCTTGGTTCCCAACCCTCTGAAGAACTTTAAACGCTCCAATAAACCTTGGACTTAATTTTCCCCTTTTACCAAATCTTATAAGTCCCTTCCACGGCGAGACTTTAAGCAAAACCGAATCTCCAACTTCAAAAGTCATCGGTCTTCGCTTTTTGTCAGCATAGCTCTTTTGACGATCTTGAGCAGCTAACATTCTTTCCTTAATTATTTTCAACTTTTCAGCGGTTTGATGAACCATCTCGGGTCCCATAAACTGCTTTTCCCCAACCTCAAGCCAACAAGACGGCGTACGACACTTCTGTTCGTACAAAGCTTGATAAGGTGCCATCTTTATGCTCAAGTGAAAACTATTATTGAAGGAAAACTCTACCAAAGTTAAATGTTCATCCTAATTACCAAGGAATTCCAGGGTACATGCTCTCAACATATCTTCAAGTGTTTGTATTATTCATTCGCTATGACCATCAGTCTGTGGATGGTAAGCTGTACTTAAACACAACTTGGTACCCAATTCCTCTTGTAGACTTTTCCAAAATCGCGAGGTGAAACGACTGTCACGATCTGACACAATCGTTAACGGAACACCGTGAAGCCTCACAATTTCCTTCACGTATGAATTTGCAAGCTTATCCATAGACCATTTCTCCTTGGCTGCTATGAAATGCACACTCTTAGTGAATCGATCAACGACCACCCAAATCATGTCGTGACCATTCTTCGTTCTGGGTAGTTTAGTGACGAAATCTATAACAATGTCTTCCCACTTACCCATAGGCACAAGCAAAGGTTCTAAACTCCCGTACGGTTTCTGATGTTGTGTCTGGACTCTTGCACAAGTCACACACTCGGCCACATACTTTGCAACATCAAGCTTCATCGTCGGCCACCAGTAGTAGGGTTTTAGGTCCCTATACATTTTAGTGCTTCCGGGATGAATTGAGTACATGGTTTTTTGAGCTTATTCCATCAGGATTTCTCTGACTCCTCCTGTCTTAGGTATCCAAATCCGATCTTGGAACACCTTCAGTCCATGACTGTTTATACCGAACACCAACGTTTTGCCCAAACGTTCTTCCTTTCGGTCATTCTTCTCTGAAGCTTCCTCTTGAGCTTTCTTTATACCCTCCACAATGGTCGAGACAACTTCTATTCTCGACGCTCTTGGCCTTTTCCTTTCAAGATTGACTTTCTGACTGAGAGCATCAGCTATAAGATTTTCTTTACCGGGGTGGTAAAGTATCTCACAGTCGTAGTCTTTTAGTAACTCTAGCCAACGTCGTTGCCTCATATTTAATTCTTTCTGATTAAAGAGATATTGGAGACTCTTATGATCAGTGAAAAATTTTCACTTCGTGCCATAGTGGTAATGCCTCAATATTTTCAGAGCGAAAACTACCACTGCCAACTCGAAATCATGAGTCGGGTAGTTCTTTTCATTCTCTTTCAACTATTGTGATGCATATGCGATCACCTTATCTCTTTGGGTCAAAACACAACCCAATCCGACACCAGACGCATCGCTATAAACAACGAAGTCTTCAACTCCATCAGGTAGAGAAAGTATTGGTGCCTCGCATAACTTTTTCTTTAGCTTCTCGAATGCTTCTTTATGCTTATCACTCCAAGCATAAGTAACTCCTTTGTGGGTCAAAGCTGTTAATGGACTAGCGATCGAAGAAAATCCTTGGATAAACCTTCGGTAATATCCGGCCAATCCCAAAAAGCTTTGGATCTCCGTGGGACTCTTCGGTTGCTCCCACTTTGTCACAGCTTCAATCTTTGCTGGATCAACCATTATACCTTCTTGGTTGACCACGTGACCCAAGAATTGGACTTATCTAATCCAAAAATCACATTTGGAGAACTTTGCATACAACTTCTCCTTCTTCAAGACTTCCAACACTTCTTGCAAGTGTCTGCCATGCTCTTCTTGGCTTTTCGAATAAATCAGAATGTCATCTATGAACACTATTACAGATTTATCAAGAAATGGATTACAAACTCTGTTCATTAAATCCATGAATGTTGCTGGAGAATTGGTTAGTCCAAACGACATAACCAAAAACTCGTAGTGTCCATATCGCGTTCTGAATGCAGTCTTCTCTATATCCTGCTCTTTCACCTTCAGCTGATGATATCCTGACCTTAGGTCGATATTTGAAAAATAACTTGAACCTTGTAGTTGATCGAACAGGTCATCAATCCTCGACAACGGATATCTATTCTTTATTGTTGCCTTGTTCAACTCTCTGTAATCGATGCACATTCTCATACTTCCATCTTTCTTCTTTACGAATAACACCGGAGCTCCCCAGGGTGATGAACTAGGTCTAACGAAACCTTTGTCCAATAACTCCTGAAGTTGCATCAACAGCTCCTTCATCTCCGTCCGTGCTAATCGGTAAGGTGCTTTTGCTATTGGCGTCGTCCCTGGTAACAAGTCTATTCTAAACTCCACTTGTCTATCAGGCGGTAATCCGGGAGGATCTTTGGGAAATACTTCCGGATAATCACACACAACAGAAATGCTCTGCATCACCTTTTTCTCCTTTTTAGCATCGATCATGAATGCTAGATACGATGTACATTCTTTGGCCAAACACTTTCTGGCTTTCATTAGAGAAATGATTCCAGAATTTACTTTGCGTTTGTCCCCATACACCATAAATGACTCTTTCCCTGGCGGGTTTACTTTGACTATCTTCTTTCTGCACAATATCTCGGCATCATTGGCGCTAAGCCAATCCATTCCCAACACGATGTCGAAACCGTTTAGATCGATAGGCAATAATTCCTCGTGAAACTTATTCCCATTCATGTCAATTAAGATGTGTTTTGTATGATGGCTAACAGATACAAACTTGCCACTAGCAACTTCGACTAATAAAGCATTATCTAGTCTATTGACATGCAAAGCTAGTTTTCTACCAAATTCATGAGAAATAAAGGAGTAGTTGGCTGCAGAATCAAATAAAATTTGGACAGGCAATTTGTTTACGAGAAAGGTACCTGAAGCAACATCAATTTCATCTTTAGCAGCTTCCAGCGTCATCTGGAATGCTCTCGCCTTCGGCTTTGGCAGAATATTAGGTCTAGCTGCCTCCTTCTTCTTCGGGCAGTCCCTCGACATGTGTCCCTCCTCACCGCAACCATAACAAACTTTCTTAGTGAGGGTGCATTCATTGGCATAGTGCCCTGGTTTTCCACATTTAATACATGTGGCCACTACCTCACATTTTCCATGATGCTTCTTCTTACATTTTTCACACCATTTCGCTTCCCCTCCTCCTCCTCTCGAACTAGACTTCGAGAACTTGTTTTTCTTGTTGGAACCTGAAGGTCCATCGAACTTCCTCTTTTTACCAACTTCAACTTTCGTTTAGATTATTAAGGCTAGACATCGTTCTATCTTAAATTCGTATTTTACGTCATTCGGTGTCGTGCCGGTTCTGTCGCGAAACTTCGACAGATCATAACTTCTTCGTTATAACTCTGATTTTGGCATTCTTTATATATTCGGAAACCTAGTTTCAACTACTACAATATTGTCCAAAGATACCGGCTTTATCTACTATTTTATTTTGACGCTTAATTTTTATTCTTAATTCATTTAAGCCACACAACTAAGCACAAAACATATAATACTCAAATCATACATTCTTATTATTTCAAAATGGGTTACAAAGGTTAACGTAGACTAATACATTGCTATTAATGACAAACCCAGAAACCCAGGCGTTACAGAGCGCGATACTATCGATCGCATTAATTTCAACCTTCTGACTTAAGTCAGATGTTACATCTAACTTGGTTCTCCGAACCACGTCACATACTCATCGTAGTCGGAATCCAATTGGACATGACCACTAGGGTCGGAATAACAACCATCTTAATAGTCATTACTGAAACAAGGGTAATGACATATCCGAATAAAACGGAATCAATCATTAGCTTCTTGGTAACCTTGTGACTTTCCCTGATCCAAGTGCGAGTCCTGTGCTTCCGGTAGTATATGCATCTACTACCTTTCACACCTACTCATACTCGTCCCAAGTATTGTCTCGCAGTCCCGAAGTCCTAAAATCACAAAACAATTTAACACATACGAATGTGTCCAAATAATCATAAACATTTTCGCTACACTCTACTAGGAATTCTTCATTGTGTATCTTCAATCATTAATTCCACTTCAACTCGATTGGTGATGGAAATGTCGGGTGATGAGACAACCTCAAGAATTACACCAATCTCTCATTCATCCTGCCAATCAAAGGTGTACTTCAGACGTACCGTACTCCTCTAAACGTACTGTTATTTTATCAGACATATTCTAAATGCAAGATACCACTCTTACGATATCTTCCGATAGGTGTCACCACTATCACAAGCCTTCTTCATTTTCTCAATTTACTCAATTTATCTACGAGTCTTCACCATGACCCTTTGTGCACCCAAGCAGACATTCGGTGTACCAAGCGAGAATTTAAGATAAGAAAGCTTTATTTACGACAGACGTATAAATCTCGTTATCACACCGAAACGTTTACATGCTAGGTCTAATATCGTAGTCATACGCTTAGAATCCTAAACACATAAGGTTTCCAGATCCGGTCGGCAACAGACCGTAGATCCAAACAAATAATAGCATTGATATAGCTATCACACAAAACATTTAGCACATAAAAACGTTTTAGGCATCATTCCTAAGATAAACTAGTGCTTGTGTCAATTTAGGTGTACTACCTTACATATTTTAGACACACTCCTCACAATCATTACTTAGTATTCTATGTTTAAGTCTAGAAATTTCCTACAAGTTCCTAGTTCGCTTAAACTAATGCTCTGATACCAACTGTGACATCTCCAGCTTCACGACCCTAAAAGACCAATTTTTTTATGCTTTGTTTTTAAAATCAGAGTAATCGTTTAAAGAAAACTGTTGCGGAATTTGTTCCCAAAAACAAAATATGATAACCATTTATCAAAACATTTCTCAAAGAGAATGTATTTTCATTAAATAATAAAACCTTGAGGTGTCATGTTCCGATACAGACCAAAAGCATAAACAATATAAAATAGACCTTGTAACAGTTATTTATAACTACTGATCTATAACCCGAAATCTCTCGTCAAGTCCACCAACTTATACCCTTATGCCATTACATGTAATACCATGAAAACTGAGTGGGTCAGGCTTCGGAGCCTGGTGAGCATATAGGGTTTTCAACCCACAATAATACATTTATTATTTAATCATCAAATGATCAACCCAAATACCCATCCCCGTATCTCCTTTATTTCTTAAGGGTTTACCCTAAGAACCAATTATTCTTCATTCATTCATTCCTAAGGATTTACCTAAGGAGTTGGCACGAAGTCAATTGCTGCCAAAGTTTATCTATCGGATACTAAATCCATAGCTATCAGGAGCTAACTCCATAGTCACCAAGGTTTACTAAACAGGCACGAAGTCACATCGTCACCAAGGCTTACTCAACAGGAACGAAGTCACATCGTCACCAAGGTTTATCAAATAGGCACGAAGTCGCATCGTCACCAAAGCTTACTCAGTAGGCACGAAGTCACATCGTCACCAAGGTTTACTCAACAGGCTAGAAGTCACATCAGCACAAAGGTTTATCAAATAGGCACGAAGTTGCATCGTCACCAAAGCTTACTCAGTAGGCACAAAGTCACATCGTCACCAAGGTTTACTCAACAGGCATGAAGTCACATCGTCACTAATGTTTATCAAATAGGCATGAAGTCGCATCGTCACCAAAGCTTACTCAGTAGGCATGAAGTCACATCGTCACCAAGGTTTACTCAACAGGCACGAAATGACATCATCACCAAGGTTTCTCAAATAGGCACGAAGTCGTATCATCACCAAAGCTTACTCAGTAGGCACGAAGTCACATCCTCACTCAACAGGCATGAAGTCACATCGTCACCAAGGTTTATCAAATAGACACGAAGTCGCATTGTCACCATAGCTTACTCAGCACGCATGAAGTCACATCATCACCAAGGCTTACTCAATGGGCACTACGTCTCATAGTCGCCACTATTTCATCTACCCATGTGCTACCCAACATATTTGTAGATATAAAATACATATATACAGTTTAAATCATTTAACACCCGTATAAAAACATCAATTCCAAGCCCATCTCAAATAGACAAAGAATATATAACACATAGCATGGATTTCATAGCTAATACTTTATATTTATGTGTTAGAATAAAGTAAGTATACAATCACTTGATTAGAAGATGATCGGACAACACTACGACTTGTAGAAGTAGTATTCTTCGATAGATCTGGAAGATCTTCACAAAAATTGGCTTCTTGCGGGAATAGCTTCGACTCAGGAATTGCACTTCTTGAGATCTTCGGGGCTCGAGAATGATACCGGGGCTTCGGGATATTTCTTGCATGAAAAACGAGGTAAAATGGGAGAGAGAGAGAGAGAGAAGAGGAAAGGTGCAAAGAACTCGGCTGCCCTCGCATCCCTTTTATAGGGGCTGGATCTACGCATTATGATGGGCGTAATGATTAGCTACGCGAGGCGTAGTGTGGATTAGATCGGTGACTCCCCCCTTTCGGATAATATCGGAATTTATATTTAAATTTAAGATTTTAATTATTTAATAAACTTCAAAAATTCATGTCTTCATCATACGAACTCCGTTTTCGACGTTCTTTATATCCACTCGTAGGTGAGACTACGGTCTACAACTTTCGTTTAGACTTCGTCGGCTAATTTTGACATTATTTTTATTATATTATTTTTAGTAGGCCGGAATAGGAAAACTCTGTTATAAATTCATAACTTCTTAATCTGACGTCCGTTTTCATCTGTCCTTTTATCGTTGCACTACTAATTAAGAGGCCTTCGATTCTCGTTTAGATTGCTTCGGCTAGAAATCACTCGAGCTCGAATTCGAGTTTCGGGCAGCATACTGCTAAGCTGAAACTTAGAAAAATCATAACTCCCTCATACGAAGTCAGATTTGGGCATTCTTTTTATGCACGCTCTTGGTTTAACGAACTCTACAACATTTGTTTAGATCACTAGGGCTAAATATCGCTCTAACGTAAATTCACTTTTTACGCCATTTAGCGTCGTCCTAGTTCTGTCGCGAAACTTCGACAAGTCATAACTTCTATGTTATAACTTGGATTTCGGCGTTGTACGGAATCCTTGTAACATATAGTACAACTTAGTTAAGATTGTTCATTCTAAATAGTCTTCTATCAAAAAGTCATTTTTCACGCTTAACATCTCTAAATTGACTAGCCATGATCTACGGGCGTTACAATTATCTCCCATTAGGATGATTACGTCCTGGAATCATCAACGAAGTAGGACTTGTATAATGATTCCACACGTTATTTCTTCATCCTAGGTAATGACCGTAACTTGTATGTTTCCTCGAAAGAGTATTTAACTCTATAGCTTTCTTGACCGCAGACGATGCCGAATCTTGCATATGCTTTTCGTACTATGTTGTACTTTCAATCGTAACCTTCGACTTACCAAATAAGTCCTTATTATGGACTCCTTCTTCTTCTCAGGATAAATACTTTCCTTTATTTATTGTAACAGACCGGTGGGTCATGTTTTAATGATCTCTCATTGTATGATGTAAGGCTTTGACTCAAGTCTCTTAGAGTCAAATTCCAAAATGGAATATACCTTCCTTCATATTCTAATGTAATACCATCACATTTATAGCATGTAGTATTTCTACCTACTAACTTCTTTTAACAACAAGCGCGATAATATCGACCGCGTTAATTTCAACCTTCTAACTTAAGTCAGATATTACATCTAACTTGGTTCTCTGAACCACGTCACATACTCACCGTAGTCGGACTCTAATTGGACATGACCACTAGGGTCTGAATAACAACCATCTTACTAGTCATTACCGAAACAAGGGTAATGACATATCCGAATAAAACGGAATCAATCATCGGCTTCTTGGTAACCTTGTGACTTTCCCTGATCCAAGTGCGAGTCCTGTGCTTCCGGTAGTATATGCATCTACTACCATTCGCACCTACTCATACTCGTCCCAAGTAGTGTCACGTAGTCCTCAAGTCCTAAAATCATAAAAAATTTAACACATATGAATGTGTCCAAATAATCATAAACAATTTCCCTAGACTCTACTAGGAATTATTCATTGCGTATCTTCAATCATTAATTCTACTTCAATTCGATTGGTGATGGAAATGCTGGGTGATGAGACAACCTCAAGAATTACACCAATATCTCCATCATCCGACCAATCGAAGGTGTACTTCAGACGTACCGTACTCCTCTAAACGTACTGTTATTTTATCAGACATATTCTAAATGCAAGATACTATTCTTACGATATCTTCCGATAGGTGTCATCCACTATCATAAGCCTTCTTCATTTTCTCCATTTACTCAATTTCTCTACGAGTCTTCACCATGACCCTTTGTGCACCCAAGTAGACATTCAGTGTACCAAGCGAGAATTTAAGATAAGAAAGCTTTATTTACGATAGACGTATAAATCTCCTTATCACACCGAAACGTTTACATGCTAGTTCTAATATCGTAGTCATACGCTTATAATGCTAAACACATAAGGTTTTCCAGATCCGGTCGGCAACAGACCGTAGATCCTAACAAATAACAACATTAATATAGCTATCACACAAAACATTTAGCACATAAAAGCATTTTAGGCATCATTCCTAAGATAAACTAGTGCTTGTGTCAATTTAGGTGTACTACCTAACATATTTTAGACACACTCCTCACAATCATTACTTAGCATTCTAAGTTTAAGTCTAGAAATTTCCTACAAATTCCTAGTTCGCTTAAACTAATGCTCTGATACCAACTATGACATCCCTAGTTTCATGGCCAGAAAAGACCGATTTGTTTATGCTTTGTTTTTAAAATCAGAGTAATCGTTTAAAGAAAACTGTTGCGGAATTTGTTCCCAAAAACAAAATATGATGAACATTTATCAAAACATTTCTCAAAGAGAATGTATTTTCATTAAATAATAAAACCTTGAGATGTCATGTTCCGATACAGACCAAAAGCATAAACAATATAAAATAGACCTTACAACAATTATTTATAACTACTGATCTGTAATCCAAAATCCCGCGTCAAGTCCACCAACTTATACCCTTATGCCATTACCTGTAATACCAAGAAAACTGAGTGGGTCAGACTTGGGACCCTAGCATATAGGGTTTTCAACCCACAATAATACATTTATTATTCAATCATCAAACGATCAACCCAAATACCCATCCCCATATCTCCTTTATTTCTTAAGGGTTTACCCTAAGAACCAATTATCCTTCATTCACTCGTTCCTAAGGATTTACCTAAGGAATTGGCACGAAGTCCATTGCTACCAAAGTTTATCTATTAGATACGAAATCCATAGCTATCAGGCGCTAACTCCATAGTCACCAAGGTTTACTCAACAGGCACGAAGTCACATCGTCACCAAGTTTTACTCAACAGGCACGAATCACATCGTCACCAAGGTTTATCAAATAGGCACGAAGTCGTATCGTCACCAAAGCTTACTCAGTCGGCACAAAGTCACATCGTCACCAAGGTTTACTCAACAGGCACGAAGTCACATCGTCACCAAGTTATCAAATAGGCATGAAGTCACATCGTCACCAAAGCTTACTCAGTAGGCACGAAGTCACATCGTCACCAAGGTTTTATCAACAGGCACGGAGTCACATCATCACTAAGGTTTATCAAATAGGCACGAAGTCGCATTGTCAACAAAGCTTACTCAGTAGGCATGAAGTCACATCGTCACCAAGGCTTATGCAATGGGCACTACGTCTCATAGTCGCCACTATTTCATCTACTCATGTTCTACCCAAAATATTTGTAGATATAAAATACATATATACAGTTTAAATCATTTTACAACCGTATAAAAACATCAATTCCAAGCCCATCTCAAATAGACAAATAATATATAACACATAGCACACATTTCATAGCTTATACTTTATATTTATGTGTTAGAAGAAATTAACTATACACTCAATTGATCAGAAGATGATCGGACTGCACTACGGCTTGTAGAAGTAGTATTATTCGGTAGATCTGGAAGATCTTCACAAAAATTGGCTTCTCGCGGGCATAACTTCGGCTCGGGAATTGCACTTTTCGGATCTTCGAGGCTTCGGGACTTGCTTCGGGGCTCGGTAACGATACCGGGGCTTCGGAATATTTCTTGCACGAAAAACGAGGTAAAATGGGTGAGAGAGAAGAGGAAAGGTGCAAAGAACCCGACTGCCCTCACATCCCGTTTATAGGGACGGGATCTACGAATTACGTTGGGCGTACTACTTAGCTACGCGGGGCCTAGTATGGATCAGATCGGTGACACCCCCCTTGGGATAATATCAGAATTTATATTTAAATTTAATATTTTAATTATTTAATAAATTTCAAAAATTAATATCTTCCTCATACGAACTCCATTTTCGACATTTTTATATCCACACATAGGTGAGAATACACTCTACAACTTTCGTTTAGACTTCGTCGGCTAATTTTGAATTTATTTTTATTATATTATTTTTAGTAGACCGGAATAAGAAAACTCCATTATAAATTCATAACTTCTTCATCTGGCGTCCGTTTTCGTCTGTCTTTTTATCGTTGCACTACTAATGACGAGGCCTTCGATTCTTGTTTAGATTGCTGCGGCTAGAAATCACTCGAGCTCGAATTCGAGTTTCGGGCTGCATACTGCTAAGCTGAAACTTAGAAAAATCATAACTTCCTCATATGAAGTCAGATTTGGGCATTCTTTTTATGCACGCTCTCGGTTTAACGAACTCTACAACATTTGTTTAGATCACTAGGGCTAAATATCACTCTAACGTGAATTCACTTTTTACGTCATTCAGCGTCATGCCGGTTCTGTCGCGAAACTTCGACATGTAATAACTTCTTTGTTATAACTCGGATTTCAGCGTTCTTTATATGTATGGAATCCTTGTAACATATACTACAACTTAGTTAAGATTATTCATTCTAAATAGTCTTCTATAAAAATTCATTTTTGATGCTTAACGTCTCTAAATTTACTAGCCATGATCTATGGGCGTTACAATTATCTCCCCTTAAGATGATTACGTCCTGGAATCATCAACGAAATAGGACTTGTATAACGATTCCACTCGTTATTTCTTCATCCTAGGTAATAACCGTAACTTGTATGTTTCCTCGAAAGAGTATTTAACTTTATGGCTTTCTTGACTGTAGACGATGCCTAATCTTGCATATGCTTTTCGTACTATGTTGTACTTTCAATTGTAACCTTCGACTTACCAAATAAGTCCTTATTGTGGACTCCTTCTTCTTCTCAGGATAAATACTTTCCTTTATCTATTGTAATAGACCGATGGGTCATGTTCTAATGATCTTCATCGTATGATGCAACGCTTTGACTCAAGTCTCTTAGAGTCAAATTCCAAAATGGAATATACCTTCCTTCATATTCTAATGTGATACCATCACATTTTTAGCATGTAGTATTTCTACCTACTAACTTCTTTTAACAACGAGCGCAATACTATCGATCGCTTTAATTTCAACCTTCTGACTTAAGTAAGATGTTACATCTAACTTGGTTCTCCGAACCACGTCACATACACACCGTAGTCGGACTCCAATTGGACATGACCACTAGGGTCGGAATAACAACCATTTTGCTAGTCATTACCGAAACAAGGGTAATGACATATCCGAATAAAACAGAATCAATCACCAGCTTCTTGGTAACCTTGTGACTTTCCCTGATCCAAGTGGGAGTCCTGTGCTTCCGGTAGTATATGCATCTACTACCTTTCACACCTAATCATACTCGTCCCAAGTATTGTCTCGCCGTCCCCAAGTCCTAAAATCACAAAACAATTTAACACATACGAATGTGTCCAAATAATCATAAACAATTTCCCTAGACTCTACTAGGAATTATTCATTGCGTATCTTCAATCATTAATTCTACTTCAATTCGATTGGTGATGGAAATGCCGGGTGATGAGACAACCTCAAGAATTACACCAATATCTCCATCATCCGACCAATCGAAGGTGTACTTCAGACGTACCGTGCTCCTCTAATCGTATTGTTATTTTATCAGACTTATTCTAAAGGCAAGATACCACTCTTACGTATATGTCGATTCTCATTAACTAGTTAAGTGTCCTTAGAAGCATGTTGCAACATGTTTTCCAAAGCCTCAATGACCCTTTGTTTACAAAGCTTTAATGAAAATTTTATTTTAAAAATATCTTCACAATAGGGTGTATTAACAATAGTTATCGAGCAACCTTTCTCTTTTCACTTTAAGCTAAGAGATTACTGCTTGGTCATTTTTGATAGCAGATATACAATGATTCTTTTATCGAAACTTAATTCTCCTACTTTTTAAAAATAAATTGCAACATTCAATTGCTATATTATTTTCTTCTCAATCCATTGATCAGCATATGACGATTCCTTGTTAAGATGAAAGGATTGAATTTGCTAAATTAGAATTTGATCCTGAAGAAGAAGATGTTAACGAACATGCAATCATACCTGGGAAATAATACAAGATCCTTAATTCAAAGATGAAAACATATCTTCAGTTCTTGAATGATTCTACTGCATTAACAACTTCTTGTGTGAGTAAATAAGATGTTGAGTAACTTTTGAAAGTACTAGAAACGATGACAAAGAATTTTCATGCCAATGCAGTGGCAAAGTTGGAAAGTCGTCTTAATGTCAACAAGACTTCTTACAAGTATGACATTACAGAAATTCAAAATGTCCTAGGAAGAGACATGAAATATTTGAGAAGATGGGGAACTCTTCAGGAGTCTGTTGTTTTGAAGATTAAACATTTGATTGATATGGTGACAAAGGAAATTACAAAGCTTGATAAATTTTGTTCGGGAATTTAGCAGAAATTTGATGTTCTTTTTGGTGCCACAAGAACATTAATCGAAGACATTCATGCATTTTGTAGCATTATGATAAAAAGTAGAATTTGAAGTCAGACGTTGATGATAATGTTTTCAAAAGAATTGAGAATTCTCTTACATGTTTTCAAGACCGCTAATCAAAGTTTGATGTTCAATCAACAGCTTTGAGTTATGAGGAAGAAATTTCTAATGTTGTTTCTTTAGTGGAGTCTTATTTTAAAGCTCAACTTGCTCCAATCCTAGATCTTGTTCTTTGATTGACCGAAAATGCTCCACGCCTACCGATGCTCATGTGACAAGGGTGGTTCATCGAAGGATGGATGTGAAGATAACGGAAAAGTAGTTTTAGAAGTTCTTACCACACAAATCCCAATTTTAATTCATATGAAACCTATTATGACAGCTTCAAAAGCAATAGCAACTCCGAACTTCAAAGTTGATATTTCAAAGCTTCAATCGAAGAAGGTGTTGAATATAAACAAAAGAAATTCAGGTTCTTCGACTATCAAACCTGTTGTAAACTTAGAATCGATGGCAAATGGAAAAATGTGTTCCATATAAAGTATGATGTTATGAAACCATTGAGATAGTAGCTTATGGCAAAGTTGATGCATTTAAAAAATAGCTAAAGAAAAGCTATGCCGTCGAAGATTTAGATTTTAATCAACTAGACTTCCCATTCAATTATTCGATGTTCACATTTGATCAATTCAAGATGGATGAAAATTTTCATGATATTGAGGAGTATAAAAGTATGAAGATATGATTTCATGTAGTTCTTGGAAAGAAAGAAGAATGCTTTTGGTCCTTGGTGAAATTTTTTAACCTTGTATCGATAACTCCATAGGTCATGTTTGAAGGAGTCATTCAAAAGTATCGATATAAGGTTGTCAGGGCTAATAGTACTCTTTTTAAGTTCACCATTGTTCATTTCCACTAATGACCTTGAATGATCTTATCATTGTTAGAAATATCATGGGAGATCTGAATAATGATTAAGTTTTAGATAGTGCAACTTACATCATTAGATATAGTCATATCAAAAGCTTCATAAACTGTTATTTTGTCCGTCTAACATTAAGAGACTACAAATTCACTACTTCCTTTAAGAAAAAGTCAAAAGTTCCTGAGTCAATTTCGAAAGGAAAGCTGAACATCGATGACTATGCATATGGTGAAATCGTTAATAAACGAAAGGGTGTTGTGTTTTAGGAAAGTAAATGAAGGGAGTTAAAAAGAAATACTTATTTCATACTGATGATAGAGAAAGGTATTCAAATCAGAATCTTTCGAGTTTCCTTCTCTGGATCAATAAATGCAAGAAGAATGCAAACAAATACAAAGCGGATATAAGGACAATTATCGTTTGTAATATGAAAATAAGAATAGATTTGTTGGGTGTGATAAAGACACTACCTACAATTTGAAGATTCGTTATTGACCATAAATGGGGAGAAGGTAGATACAAATATGTAATGATATATCGAAGAATTTGGTAGTAGTCAAAGTATGGTTTAGAGTGTCTATATCGAATGTCTTCTTGAATTCGATTCTATATGTATTTTATCAGGAATTTATGGTGTATCACATTTACAGTCGAATGTACTTGTACCATATCCGTTGAGTACACTATAAATAGTGTAGGTACATAAGTCATTTGTAACTGTTGCATCTTAGAGCTTAGCCTTTTCTCTCAAATGTATTATACCATCTCCGAGTAATATGAGCTGAATCTAGATTATATATACATCTCGTGTTCATATTAAATCTGATTACATATACAATTGATTAAATAACACTTCAAATATAATCTTATAGCTCCACTAAAATGTATTATACTCAATTATAAGCAATAAAAATCGAAACTTTAATGTGTAAGGTAAATGATCAATCATACATAATAGAAAATCAAACTCTATAAATCTAACTAACAAATAAAACCATAGTATTTATAGTTCATCTACATCTAAGCGGAAGTAAGTGGGTATTAGCCCGTTATCCAAGGTAGAAAACATAATACAATCATATAAGTATTGCTAAACATGTTGTCGAAACAAACTGAATGATTAACATTGTTTTTAAGCTTCGATCCGCAAAACTGTGCTCCAATCATGTTCTTCAACCTTGAAATCTTTCCAAAAGGGTTTATTTTCATAATAGATATGTATACTTTTCTACACGATGACACCATCTTCAGTCTTCATGGCGCTAAAACCGTGTTTTATTGTAACTTTCATTTTGATCCATATCTGCTCCATTCTTGTCCGAATATTTTCCTTTTTCATCTTATCTATAAACTTAAGTATACTTATCCAATATTAAGGACATTAAGTATCAATTTTCTTTAAAATACAAGTTTCTAGAAAAAAAATTTTAAGATAAATGCCCAAAATATATGACTAATTAAGACAATATCAAAATACCCCACATTTATATTTTACTTGCCCTCAGTCACATATTGAGTCAACTTAGGCCCTAACCTCAACATATTTTAGCTAATTACCAAGGGACTAAAAAAATTAAAACAATACAGAAAAATAAAAATCCTAAAGTAACTCAATGTTAAATTTGATGTAATCTTTTGGCTAAAGCCTTTTCTTTTATTTTATCTCATAATTTAAAATTTTGCAAGCTATTATAGACTCAACAACTCAAACTCCTTTTGTGTTTTTCCATATTTTTCACTTTTTTTTACATGAAACAAGAATAAATAACGACATTCTCGCTAATCTGATACGAGATAATGTATGTCATGTGGATAGATGTAAAACATCTCTCGAAGATACTAGTCGAACTTCAAAGGTCACAGATTGGTTTCACTCCTAAACTAAATATAACTAGAAATAATAAACTATAACTAAACACGTGCTTGAAACTAGACTTTAAAATTTATTAGAATTAGTATTGTTGAGTAATAATAAAAATTTTTAAATTAGAACCCAAATTTTAAATGTAGACTAATTTTTTATTATACTTTTCATTTTACATTCAATCCACATACACCACACTTATGTTATATAATGTACTTATTGAATAAATAATCAATTATGCATAAATAAAAGAGAGGGAACCGGAACGAACTCCCTTTGGGTATGTACTTGCCAGATTGAATGATTGCCGTGGGTTGCTTGTTGACACAATGCATGAATTTTTGGTTGTTCTTAATTTTGGAACTCAAAATATTACTATTGATAATAGTGGACACTTTGTCATGAAATTTTATAGAAAAATACTTAAAACATGAAGTGTGAATGAATCTGGAGCTGATTCGCGACATGGAGCACATAAGACAATGTCGCAATCTTTTAAAATTGAGAGATACCAATTTTCTTCTCATATTCATTCATTTTTATATTCTTCCTCGAGCTTTCCTCCGGTTCAACCTTTTTGTAATCCTTCTGTTTTGTAACTTGTTGCACTTTCATTTTACCTTTAACCTTACTACGTTTCCTAGTAGTATCTTTCTCTTTTGTCATTATTAATTTTTCCATCATCGTACCATACTGTTATACATCACACCCATTAGTAAATAAGTTTTCTTTGGATCCTTACAATTTTTACAACTCTTCAAATTTAGGATCATTAGGAAAAATCTCAGAGCTTTTCTGATTTGGAGAAGTTGTAACGTCCATATAAAAATTTTCACATAGGATAGCCGCATCGCGGTAAGGTATAGGGTTACATCGCAAATCTAAAGTTTCTTGGATTTATATTCACAACTAGGCGAATACCCACGCGTTGCGCAAAATATTAGTATATAGTTATAATATTTATAAATATATACGTTTTTGTTAATCATAACAATAAGGTTGTTGTTAACTTAGATATAATAATTCATATACTAAGTTGTTATTATACATTGATTATTTTGAATGATATTAAAATGTATACATATATTAAAACTATATAATATCCATCGTCTCGATGAGTTCGATTCGCAGATTACTCATAAAAAAAATTAAAAATAATATATGGTTTAATGTTATTTATAATTGTTGTCGTTGTTAATTAATTTTAATTTTTTTTGCTTAATATTTTAATTTCTATCATTGTAGTTATTTGAAAACATCAAACATTGTTTTTCTTTTAAAAGGTAACAATATAATTTTTTACATAATGTTACTTTTGACTATTGTTGTTGTAAGTTATTTTTAAGCTACTTATTTAGAAACTCTTAATGATTATAAAAAGAGAAATCTCCAGAAAAGTCCTAAATTTTACCCTAATTTATGAAATAGTCCCAAACTAAAATTTGTTTACGAAAAAATATGAATTACCGGTAAAAGTGACGATTTGACCCATTTTTTCCGGTTTACCAGTTTTATTACTTACATGTTTCACTAAAATCCCATTATTTTTACCCTAATTTGCGAATAAGTCCCAAAATAAAATTTACTGATGATTTAGCCCTTTTCTTCATGTAGCATACATTTTATCAGTTTCATTGCTGACTTAGACACCTAGTCATTAAATTAGTTGATAAGATGAATACGATGGGTTATATAATGTCACGTTTACTATAAAATTTTATATCCATCTCATTGCCTCATTTATGACAATGTATCTACGTTAGCAATGAAACCAATAAAATATGTGTTTCCAAGAAAAAAAGGTAGAAAATGAGTTGATGTCTGATGAGATGGATATATTGGGTTACATAAGATCAGATAGACAATTTCATATTTCTTATAAATGTAAAAAAAATAACGCAGTTGTAAGTTGTTGTTAGTTTATGTAATTATCGTAGTCTTCGTTGGATGCATTTTATGTACAAGAAGATATACAATACATCAGGATATCAAGTTTTATGCTAAACATAACATTATATAACTCAACATATCCATCTCATCATCTCATTTAATGACTAGGAGTCCGGGTCAACAATGAAACCGATAAAATATATGTTACATAGAGCAAATGGCCAAAATCATCGGTAAATTTTATTTTGGGACTTATTCACAAATTAGGGTAAAATAATGGGGCTTTAGTGAAACATGTAAGTAATAAAACCGGTAAACCGGAAAAAAGGGTCAAATCATCATTTTTACCGGTAATTCATGCTTTTTCGTAAACAAAATTTAGTTTGGGACTTTTTCGTAAATTAGGGTAAAATTTTAGGACTTTTCTGGAGATTTCTCTTTTAAAAATAATTTTAGATTTTTTATAGTTATTTTGGGATTACAATTTAAGTTTTGCATTTAACACTACAATTTATATATTTGAACTATTTATAAAATAATCTTTGGATTTTATTTTAAGTTTAATTAAAATTTCAACTTAAATGAACCCTTTAATGTTATATTTAAATTAATAACTGAAATAGTTAATACTATTCAAAGCTGTAACTTTAAAATAAAAATAATTCACATTCAACAACATATCTAAACTAATAAGTTGAGTATAATATGTTAAAAGTTAAAGACATAATTTTATAAATAGAAGTAAACGATGTTATTTTAATATTCTAATTTACTTAATTTAAGATTAAAATTTAGTTTTTGCACATATTTAAGATTATTAACCAATTTATAATAATTATTCAAAAAGGAAATTGAAAAGTTATGGAAGTTTTAAATGAATGTGGTGCTTTGAAATATGTCTCTTTAAAATTATTGTTCATTAAAATTATTATTCAAATATTATTATTCATTTAAAATTATTGTTCATTAATTTTAAACCACTTATTATTAAGAATAAGTTAAAGAAGACTTTTAAGAAACACTTAATATTGTTATTAAAATATGAAACATATACTAAATAATAAAGTGATAAGATTGACAATTTGCATTTCAAAAGAGACTTGCATGGATAATATGATATATCCATAATTTTTATAATTTGATTTTATTATTTATAACTATTATTCGTTAATTTTAAAACTAGTTATTATTATTAATAAGTAAAAAAAACTTTTAAAAAACACTTATTATTATACTTAAAATGGTAAACATATACTAAAATATAAAGTGATAAGATAGATAATTTGGATTTTAAAAGAGACTTGAATGGATAATATGGATAATATGACATATCCATGATTTTTAATTAATTATTTCTTTGAAGCAACACAAACATACAAACATATATTTAATATTTAATTAAATATTATCTATATCACATTCCATAATATATGATAGATAACATGAATGTAATCTAATTTAAATTAAAATTCCAACCACACCAGACAATGATTGTCTTAAAAGAATACTTAAACCAAGAAAAAAAGAATTAGTATATAACAAACTTACAAATCAAAAACTTTAACATAATAACATGGCTTGAAAAGTGGTCAAAAGCCCTTAAACCAACACGAAAACCTTCACACTTGTTTTCTTTGTGAATTTTGTATGTGATTGGTATTTGTGTGTCTACTCAAAGAGATTGGCCTTTTATAGTATGCTATCCATTAATTGCTTATTAAACATATTGTGTAAGTTATAAAAAATTTGAATGGTTAATCATTAAGAGACTTTTGGGTGGTATTCATTCAAATAAGGGGTTTCAAATGAATATGGTTTGAGTAAAATGCATCATGGGAGTTTCAAATGAATGTGGTGAAAGGAAAAATGCTTCCTATATAAGTATATATAAAGAAAAGATTTATCTTCAGATTACAAGGTTCAGATAGGAAATTAACATCATGTAAACTGCTTCGGGCTCATATTTTTCATTTCTTCTTCCATCGGCCTCTCAATCCCAAAAAGTTCTTCATTAGCATCAAAGTTTTGACCTTTTTTTCTTCTTCTAATTCTTCTTCGATAAGATTAAAAGCAATATTCATAAAGAACACTTCATCATCTTGTGATTTAGAGTATTTGATTCCTTAATTGACTCCAAAGGTTATCTCTTCGGACCCTACTCCTAGTGTTAGCTTTGAACCGTGGATGTCAACTAAAGCTTTTGTTGTACGTAGGAATGGCCATGCTTGCATTATTGGAATTTCATCGTCTTCTTCCATGTCGAGGACAAAAAAGTCAACTATAAAACTAATTTTCCCTCATTAACATGGAAATATTCTATAACTAGAAGAATTCCCACGCGTTGCGCGGTGCAGGTTAAAAATATATTGTCAGAATACTGAAAAATATATGCTTATAGTGGTTATGTTATTGACATTAACTTTTAGTTAAATTGAGATTACAATTTAGATTTTTCATTTATCACTACAATTTATCACTCTTAACTATTTACAAAATATTCTTTTGTTTTTTAAGTTGAATTGAAATTTATATTTAAGTTAACATTGTAATGTTATATTTAAATTAGCAATTTAAGTATTTTGTCAAAACTGTTTAAAAATTGTAGCTTTAAACTAATAATGATTTACATACAACAACATATTAAATATAATAAATTAATTATAATATGTTTAAAGCTAAAGATATAACTTTATAAGTAGAAGTAAAAATATTATTTTAAAATTGAAATTTAGTATATTTATGATTACACTTTAGGTTTGATATTTATTTAACCCTTTTAACCAACTTATAATCATTATTAGAAAAACACTACAATTAACCACCTTTAACTATTTATAAAATATTCTTTGGGTTGTTTAAGTTAAACTAAAATTTATATTTAAGTTGACCATGTAATGATATACTCAAATTAATAATTTAAGTATTTTATACAAATTGTTCCAAAATTGTATGTTTAAAATGATAATGGTTTACATCCAACAACATATTAAAACTAATAAATTAAGTATAATATGTTAAAAGTAAAAAAAAAAACTTAATAAGTAAAAGTAAAGATATTATTTTAATACTGAAATTTAGTTTATATATGATTAGACTTTAGGTTTAATATTTATTTAACCCTATTAACCAAGTTATAATTATTATTAGAAAGAAATTGAAAAGTCATGGGAGTTTCAAATGAATGTGGTGAAAGGAAAAATACATGGGAGTTTCAAAATAATATGGTGAAAGGAAAAATGCTTCTTTTTATAATACTGTATGATATGATATGATTCCTTTAAGATAACTAATTGATCAGTTTGCAAGGTTGATCGCCATCTTTGTTGGTTTCAATTCTAGGAGATTGAAATTTTTGTAGAACGAGTAAGACATTAAATTGATAGAAGTTGCAGAATCAAATAGTGTGTTTTTAGTATAATTCCTAAACTCACTAGGAAATGTAAGGTTTATAGGTTCTCTCATATATGTTGGAATATTTCTCATAACCGCTGTTGAACACTGTTAAATTAGAACTATACTTGAGGCTCACTGCAATTTGTGTTCTATTAATGAGTAGGTCTTTGAGAAACTTTTCATATTTTGGTATGAAAGTCATGTTTATTGATATGGATATGATCCTAGAAATTATTTTGCTATTTTCATGTTAGAACTACATTTTCCTTCCCGTATAGGGTAATGGAGGTCGGTATTGTTTGACAATGGGGGTTTTTTTCTGTCTTATCAGAAGGTCGGGACGGGACATTGTATTTGTCATGGTGCAGTGACGAAGCAGGGGCGTTCTCTTCAATGATGTCTTCGACTTCTTTTCCGACATACTATACATTACGCAATGAATCGTTATTAATAAGTACCAAAGGTTTAGACCTTTTACCTCCTAATGTTGTGGAAACTTTAACTTGTGCTCTTAGATTTGTTTCATTGTTGCTCATAAGAGTACCTGATAAATGCTCATACTTTATTTAAGTGGGTTGACCCAATTATCTCTTAATATTTGAGATTGAGTCTTGATTATTCCATAAGGTTGCTTCAGTCAAGTTGTGCCACTTCTAAGATGCCTCGATAAATCGAGCTAAAAGAGCATACGATCCAAGGTCTTTCCTTTCCAACTTTTTCCTTCTTTTTTATACTCTTCTATGGATTCCATCCATTTTTCACCCATCTCCAATCCATATCATAACTCTCCTTACTTGAGTAGCACATTTGAGCCTCCTTATTTTCGTTCTTATCCAAGTTACAATCTTTAGTTAAATGTAGACCGCTACAATTGTTACATCTAGCTTGTATGGTGTGGACCTTCTGATTTATCTTCTTTTTTCTACGATCCATATTGTTGACCTTCACATTTAAGGTAGCCAACCCATCAGAGCTTTCACCATCTAATATCCTTAAGAAAATGTTATTTTGCGGAAAATGCCATTCATTTGAATGTTTGGAAAGATATTCAACTATTTCTTTTTCGGTGGCATTGTTCTTCTTAGTTATTAGCCCTTGAGAATCCACCAATTGCCTCATGCAAAAATTGATCCCTTTGTAGAAGTTTTGGACCTCTTAGTGCACATTGAGGTCATGTTACTGAGAATGTTGGAGTAATGCCTTATACGAGTCACCTGCTTCATATAATGCCTCCCCATCTAATTATTGGAAGTTTTTAATATTTTCTTTTAGATTTGCAATTTTTGATGGAGGACTGAAATGTTGAGTAAACTTGTTTTTTAGAGTGTCCCAAGTTGTTATCGAAACCAGTCGTATGGATTTCAGCACATTCTTTGTTGTGTTTTTAAAGGTAATTGGAAGTACAGATAGAATGACCACACCATTGATTACCCCCGGTATGTTGAAATAATCCACAATTTCTAATACTTCATCAATATACTAATGAGAGTATTTGTGATCTTTCCCATCAAACGGTGTTTTCTGGGATTTCCTAACAAACGAAACTTTCATTGGTACCCTTTTTGGTACGGATTGTAAACTCCTCGAGTGTATGGTTGGCGATCTCCAACATGATGTCGAAACTCGAGTTATCAACTAACTAAAACAGACATAAACCAATCAAAAAACACACGTAAGAAGGACCAAAAACAAAATATAGTGGAATATAATTAGGTTGCGCCGCGGCCTATAAAGAATCATGACGCAAAGGGTCGAATTTCATAACAATAAATACTAAACAAAAAAATAACTTTCTACAGAATAAATCCCACAAAAAGGATCAAATAATTAAAATCCGAATAATCTAAACAAATTAAATCGTTCATCGACAACAACTTCAAAAAATATAATGTCCAGTTTGTACACACACACACACACACACACACACACACACACATATATATATATATATATATATATATATAAAACAAACGAAATGAATCATTATATGACTCAAAAGCAAGATGATTCTAAAGAAAAAAAATTCCCAAAAAAACATATTCATGATTCATTTTTAAGTAAATCAAGAAAAAAATTCATGTTTATGACAATCTTAGTGAATATCAACAAAATTATTAAAATGTTCTTTTGGGAAATTTTTTGTGAATCATGTCATTTTTTATTCATCTAGTGATTCAGTTGTTTTGTTTGCAAACAAATATACGAAAAAAACTTCTTACCTTCCTACAAAAACGAAAATCCTACGGGATATATATATATATATATATATATATATATATATATACACACACACACAGACAGACATAGTGAATATCAAAAAAATAATCGTAAAAATGAATCATTGAAATTTTTTTTGGGAATTTTCTTTTGTGAATCATGTTATTTTTATTCATCTAGTGATTCATTTGTTTTGTTCGCAAAAAATATGCTGAAAAAAACCTTCTTAACTTTCTACCAAAAAACATTTCTTACCGGATATATATATATATATATATATATATATATATATATATATACACACACACACTCTTAGGTTCAAATGTTTTCACTATCTATTGTGTGCACGTATGATTAATTTTGGACCAATCATTTTAGATATTTTAAGAAAGTAATTAATGCATATTAAATGCTGAAGATGTAATTAATATCCATTATATCTTCAACATGTAATATTCATTAATTACTTTCTTAAAATAACTAAAATGATTGGTCCATAATCAATCATACATGCACACAAAAGATAGAGAAAACAAAATAACCTAACCCTATATATATATATATATATATATATATATATATATATATATATAGAGAGAGAGAGAGAGAGTAAATTACACGAATGGTCCCTATGGTTTGGAGTAATTTGCACGTTTGGTCGCTAACTAATTTTTTAACACGGAAGGTTCCTACAGTTTGCTTTTGTTATGCGCTTGGTCCTTACTATTTATTTTTGTTACACGTTTGATCCTTATCTTACGTAAAAAGACTATTATTTAAATAGGAAAAAATGGTGAGGTAGGTAAGGTAAGGTGAGGAGGGTGGGATTGGGGGTGTGTTTATTTAAATAAATCTAAAAATCAAGGGAAAATAGTCTTTTTAGGTAAGACGGGGACCAAACGTGTAACAAAAACAAACAGTAGGGACCTTCCGAGTTAAAAAAATAAGTTAGGGACCAAACGCGCAAATTACCCTAAACCATAGGGACTATTCGTGTAATTTACTCATATATATATATATATATATATATATATATATATATGTGTGTGTGTGTGTGTGTGTCTGTGTGTGATATATATATATATATATATATATATATATATATATATATATATATATATATATAGCTGAAGTGCACACTAGCTATTGTACCTAATCGTGTAATGATATAGTTATGGCAGGACCAAGTGTCGAACACTAGAAGAACGAATATGATTTAATTTAGATAATTAAGCAGTTTACTAAACTAGAAACATAAAAATGAAGGAGTGTTTTTTGTTAATCAAAATTAAACTTGATTTAATAACTAATATAAAGCAAACAAAAAGCAAGGAACTTGATTTCAAAAAACGATTTAAAGTACTTCCTCTTAGATTCTGAATTCCTTATTTTCTATGGTTGGTTTATTAAAGTGCAATGGATTTAACGAGTTGATTACCGATTTTTTAATGTCTAGTTATCTTGATGCTATTCACTAATTCTTAAATTTATAAAGAACCTAATACAATGATCATTCAGTTAGCTAATAAATAACAGATTAAGTATTTGAATTATTAATAAAATAATCTAATGATTAGTCTCAATGGTCAGGAAAATCAATCGAAGCATAGAATGAATATCTAATACTCTCTCACACAATTACGTTAGCGATTAATATCTCCTAACCCTAGTATTAGGTGTATCTCTAGTGTTAACAGTTTACCACCATAAAATAATTATGCTACAAGTAATATAATCATATTGGTCCTCTAAACTATACTAAACTCAATTGTGGGTAATAAAACCCGAAATTTTAATATATAAGGTAAACGATCAATCATACCTATAAATAATTAAACTTTATAAATTTAAATAACAAATCAAAGCATAGTATTTCAGATTCATCTACATCCAAGAGAAAGTAAAAGGGTATTAGCGTTGGGTTTTTATTCAAAAATATTTTCAAACACTAAAGATTATAACAATGGAAGACTTTTATATGTTGAACAATTATAAATTAGTTACAACCCACCATGGATCCTTCAAAGTTTGGAATGAAAACAACAACCAAAGAGGAAGAAGAAGAACACAGCCTTTATAGACATTTAGTCCTCAAGGACGGCTTGAATGCTGAAGAAGAATGAAAGTAAAACTTCACCTTTAGTAATCCACCAACAATACTTCAACTTAATATAGATGGTATTCCAAAGTCCTTATACTCTTAAGATTTAAGCTCATAACCAGTATAAAGTCAAAGAGAGAAAAAGAATGTAAGTAGAAAACTCAATGTCCTAAAAACATGGAGAGAGTATACATGCTCTTAGCTGTTACAGTTTTAGGATAAAGAGGAAACAAGAATGAAAGCCTTTTCTTAAAGTCAAATGTTTACCCATAAGACTTCTTACTTTAAGCTCATTATGTTCCTATATCCTACTTGTCCCCCATGCTCCTTAATAAATGTAGACTTTTTATTAAACTAACTCAAAATCCATGCTTCTCCTTGTCTCTTCTATTTATGGTTTCAAGACATAAAAAAGAAAACTAGTTTATAAAGTTTATAAAATTCCTTCATAAAATATAAACCTTAACCTTTTAGTAAAAGACAAAAGTCTTTTTAGTCCAAAATATTTTACATGTCCTAATAAATCATTCCATATGATTTAATATGTTACTTGCTCATAAAAATTATTATTTACAAGAAATTAGTAATTTCCAATTAATTATAAGAGTTTATTGAATATTTATTAAAATTAATATCTTATAAATATTCAGTTGTATCAAGTTGTTATTATTGTGACCCACTAGGATCATATATTATCTAGAAATATCAATTTATAATGACTCTTGGGAAAATAGATCTTTCAATATCCCACTTGCACAAGACTCATTATAGAGTGATATAAACAGTGGTGAACTTCTAGCAACATTTAACTGCCCCTATTAATATATGTCTTTGTTCCATTCTATCAACATCTAATTCCTCAAAAGTTCAAAGCTACAATTGATGTATAAGGTAAGCTATCAGTTTTCCATTTGTCACAAACATCATTTTTAACATGAGATATGGATCACGATCAATATCATTAGGTGTTCAAATTTTGGTAAGGCCCCTTATGTCACACCCTGTCAAAGCGGAAACACAAAGGGTGACAGGCTAAGCTCTCATAACATAAGGTAAATAGGATTACCAACCATAATCATTGAGCATTTTATGTTTACATCATATTCGAAATAATATTACATTTTAGTTCCATACTACATAGTCTAGTACATAACATGAGTAATACACATAAATCATTGTGGCATCTTAAACTGGTTCACTGACCATTTCCTAAAAAGCATAAAAAACGAGGGTCAACTATAAAGTAGTTGGTGAGTTCATAAGTTTATAAAGGTAATTCATTTCAGTAAGAAAATATATATTTGTTCAAAAAAAGTTCCAAATCAAAATGAGTGTTGAATGCCAAAGCACTCCATTCACAACCAAGCCTAACGACTGTTCTTTCTCCATTCCACCATGTACATGGTTCCCATGATGTTAGTTCACAGAAATATGCACTCGCGGTTCACGGCGAGTGGGGGCCGTCTACCCTAAATAGCGCTATCCATAAGGTCATCGGCTCTAGTACAAGTTAATAGGTTGTAGTTCGGTTCTCAGGTACTTAACATACAAAGTTCATAACATTGAGTTCATATCATAATTTCAGAGCATAAAGTTCATAGCACGAGTTCATAACACAAAGTTCATAAAAAGAGTATCGTTTCAAGTTCAATAAGTTCATAAAACAATATCGTTTTGAGTTCAATAAGCTCATAAAACAAGGCTCATGAAGTTCGTAAAACAAATTTTAGCAAGTTCATAAAATAACAATGATAGTTCATAAAGTAATAACATGCTTTCCACCCTAAAACATGAAAAGAGTAAAAAGGGGGCTGTGAATACTTACTAGGGAGAGTTTGCGGTTTGAGTTTTATAGTTCGGTGTTGTAGTGATCGAGTTCTACTAGTTCCCTATGGAAAAATAGTTTCTAGTGAGATAAAATTCAATATACCATTATCTAAGAACTACCTATCCAACTAGTGGTGCCGCAAAGTTTGTTCGGTTCATTATTGGTAATATTAAATTCATAGTGTCTTGTGTTCAAAAATCCATAAAGGCATGAAAATTAACTCCAAAATTGTAAATATTTATATTTTGATTCTAATAGAGGGTATGACTGCCTAGAAACTTTATAGTAATTTTTGATGGTTATTTGATATTTATTTTCAATTTAAGCCTATATAATAGGAAAAATCAAAAATAAATAGTATACTGTTGTAAAAATTCACAAATTAATTTTTACATGCTCTAATAATGCTCCTAAAGTTAGGAAAAATATTGGTTCAAGCCCTTGAGTCTTATCACCTAGTTTTGTAAAATCATACTCTAATTTAATGAAAAATATTAATAAAATACCAAATAGCAACAAAGTTCTATAAAAACATATATGGGATCCTTATTTTTTGAATATATAGCTTCTACAGTTTTTCAGAAATTTATCTCACCTGTAAATGATTATTTTGAATTTATGGACATTAAATTCTTATTTTTGTAGAAAAATAAGGATTTTGTTTAAGCACTAGGGGTTTCATAGAACACCTCTTAAAGATATGAGGTTTCATAAAATTAATTGGTTCATAATTAATTCAGAGCTAAATATGGGTACTCAACCCCAACAACTTTTGGAATGTAGCAGTAATTAGTGCATGAGTTCCAAATGTAGATGGAAGTTCGAGAATTTGTGTAGAAACTAATATGGGGTTTTAATTCTTGAAATTTTAGGCCTTCTGTGATGGATATGTTATATTTATAAATTATTTTTCCCTAGATTTATTGAGGGGTTTAAGACCTTTGATCATGTAATGCAAAAACTAGTGGTCATAGAAAAAGTGTTGTTTGTGCAACTATTTTGTAAAAATCTCTGAAAATCAAATTCTTAATGTTTTACAGTAAGGCCACTTAGGCTAGAAAGTTAACTGTCAGAACTAGTCCTCAGAAAATGAATATCTTGATTTGGTCAAGAAATGAGTGAGTTATGACCTTTTAAAGTCAAGTAATCCTGATTTGATCTTACATTCAACCATGCTATACGAGACTAAACTTTTGAAAAATCAGTTTTAGGTGTTAGATTAGGCTTGCATGTGCTCACATTTTCTCTTGAATTGGGTTTGATCATCGATCATCACTGTTTACAAAACATGCAACATGTTTTTGGTTGTGATCTACAAACATCAAGATCAAACAAAAGTTCTTGGCAAGAACATGCCTTAGAAATTGAAAATAGAAGGAGAAATTGACTAAAACTTGTAGAAATTCATTATGGGTCTTCAAGAGATTTATGATAATCACTTACCATTTGATGTGAAGCTTAAAAAAAAACCAAAATATGCCTGAAAGTTCGTGGTTGAGGGGCTGATTTCTATAGAGAGAAAGTGAGGTTTCTAGAGAGAAGGAAAAGGAAAAGTGGGATTTTGTCTCTCTGGTTAGGCTATCTCTATCGTCGTCTCTTTGGGGCTATACTCCACCGAAATCGGCCACCAAAGTACACGAGTGTAGGAAAACGTATGAAAAATGGAGTGATTGAATCTCTCTTAGATATTTTGAATCTAAGTTCACTTTTTTGCTCTCATACTAACATGCAAAAATCTGGTCTTGGGATTTTGCAATATAGGAGCTAAGATGTAATGAGTGTGTGTGTGTGTGTGAGAGAGAGTAAGCGGTTGTGTATGGCCAAATTTTTTGGGAGGAGAGAGGGTTATCATGAGGCTTTTGTTGGTAATGGTACCCTCTTGGACACTTCCCTTAACTTTTATAAAAATTTGGCTTTAATTTTATAAAACTCAAAGTATTTTCATAAAGTTCCAAGAGTTTATTTCTTGAACTATTTGTTTTTAGAAATAAAATTATAAACTTGAATTGTCTTGAATTAAGTTATAAAAGTAATTTATGATTTGATTTTTATAAAATCAAATTTTTATATTTCAAATAAATGAAATAAATGTTTATAACATATGAATGTTGGATTAGACAATCCTTGGATTATATTTTTGGCTAATAGTTCAAATTATGATGTGTGGATATTATTTCCAACTTGTAATTAAATCAAATTATGATTTTATTAAATTGAGTTATCAAACTAGTTAAGCATGTCATATGTTCTGATTAAGAAATTAGGGTATTCTACATACCCATGAGCTATGATCTTCCGAACATGGTTTGTGTGTTTAGTTTTGAGATTGAACTTTAGCACTTTACAACCTAGTTGGAGTACTCACATATCAATGTGACTTCTTAGTACAAGCTAAGTTACACTACTTGTTCCAAGGATCTATTAAGTCGCGATCTAGCTCAACTTGTTGCATCTAAAGCCAAGTTATGTGCACACATGGAAATGACAAGGTTCTAGATGAGTCCTAACCTGAGTTTTGACGGTTGTCACACTCTCCCACAATTGTGGGAATTTCATCCCACAATTCAAATGGCAGTACTACTGATTTAGAGACAAAAAATAGTTGAGGATATTTATTCTTCATAAGTCCTCCTGTTCCAATGTAAACTCATGCCCACGGTTAGAATTCCAACGAACTTTAACAATAAAGATTTTACTTCCTTTCATCTGTTTAACTTACTGATCGAGGATTGCAAAGGGTTCTTCCATGAATTCCAGATGATCATTAACTTCAACATCATCGATGGGTACGATTAGAAACTCGTCTAATAAGACCTTTTCCATGTTCGACACATGAGAATTGTGCATTGTACTTATGTAACGTTTGGTTCAAGTATAATTCATTTCTCAAAAATAGTGGAATTTCATGGGAACTTGACGATTTGGGGAGCTCCAATTCGTCGTGTTGAGAATTTTATGGCCACGGGTTTGTTGGCCCAACTCGACAAGTCGGGGAGTATCAACTCGACGTGTTGGCAGCTGAAGATGAAACCCTAATTATAGGGTGCTACACCCTATTTAAAGGACTTAATCCCTTTGGTTGGCATCCTTACCAGCCTTCGTTTGTCCAGAAACCCTAGGTTTGTTTATCCTTTCTATATTTAGTGTGTGAGAGCTTTGAGAATTGATTTTGGTGGTTCTTTGGAAAGAGAAGTTGGATACATCTAGCTTAGAAGAAGGAGTATAGATCTAGAAACTCTTCATCAATAACAGTCTTCTTGAGGTATAAAGTCGACATACTGCTTTGTTATCATCTAGATCTCTTTAATGGAAGTTTAAGCATGATTTCGGGATTTTGGTTTTGCTAGCCACGGTATTGAGGGTTCCAGGGGTTACTATGCTAGATCTAACCCCCTTCATGACTTTTCATGGCTAAAAGTTGCAAACTTTATTAGTTCCAAGCCCCTTTCATGCAATAAGCTCCTTAATAAGTCCTTATTAAGCTCTAGAGTATATTTCTAGTTTGTATGGACGCAAAGTTGGAAACTTTAAGTGATTATCTGACCTTTGGACCCTATATCTGTGTTTTGGGACCATGTTGGTAGAGTTCAAGGGCTTAATGGAGTAAGACTCACTAAAAAGAGCCTAGGGTTTGGGTTTGCTTCTTATTGGATGCTTCTTAAGGTTAAAGTCGGAAACTTTACCATTCTAGACATCAATTTGGAAGAGATCTGAGTTTTGGAGTCTTTGGTTTAGATAGGTTCAATTTAATGCATTAAGATGTTGGTTTTTTGTCAAACTCGACGAGTTCAATAGTGAACTCGACAAGTTGATTGAATTTTTCCCAATCTCTGCGAGTAATAGAGAAACTCAACGAGTTGAGGGCAATTCGGCGAGTTAGGTCAACTCAGGACGTTGACTTTGACCTTTGACCTTGGTCTTTAACCAAGTTTGATGTTTAAGGGGTTTTGGGGCATATTGAGTTGTATTTAAGAAATTGTTTTTGTTATAGGGTTATGTAGAGCGGATATTGGAGTCCTGACCTAGTCAGCGTTTGTGCAGTATTGAGGTGAGTCTTCTCACCACACTCATGGTTCGAAGACACCAAGGCCGACCCATTAATTGTTATGAGATGATTAGTATTGGAATGTGTAATGGTTTATTATTTGATTTATGTATGGGTTTATGTGAAGACCATGGGAGGAGCCTATGGCACTTGGCAAGACCATGGGGGTATCCCATGACATTCCATTGAAGACCATGGGGGGAGTACATGGAAACCTTGTTGTATATGTATGATCATGATATTATGTGATTATATGATTTTTTGTGATTGGGAAACTCACTAAGCTTGTGCATACAATTTTATTGGATGTTTCAGGTACTGCTGTTGACAAGGGCAAGTGAATTCACCAGTGTTTTCATAATTAGCTTTTTGTACTCTGAATTCAAAAATAATATGGATATGTATTGGGATTTTGTACTTCCAATGGATGATGTTTGTGAAATTAAAAGTCTAAAATTTTTTCAAAAAATTGGGCCATTACAAGTTGGTATCAGAGCCTTGGTTTGAGAGATTTGGGAACACTTCTGGGTGTGTTAGAACTCAAACTGAGGAAATGGTAACCATTGATTTTCAAAAAAAAAACCAAAGTTAAATTTCTTGAAAACAATTTGTGTAATAAAAAAGGGAGAATGCAATACGCGTAATTGGCCGAGCTAAAGTAAGTATTCCTAATGTTTTAGTCATGCTATAGTATATATGGAAATATGATTGTATGGATTATTTGCTAAGTGTATGCTTCCAAAGTTGTACATGTTTAGGATTGCATAGCCCTAGAATGAGGGAATTTTTCTTATTCTTGTTCCTTGTTTGGTTATGGTTTAGGGTAGAAGCTTTATTTGACAGTCTATGTGATTCTCTTTGTGTATAACTTGCATCCATAGGCAACCTGCTATGGCCTATCTGAGTTCTTGGTTTGGTAAGAGTTGAGAATCCTAGGGAAGTCTAGGATCTGAGTTAGTGATCTGTTTATGCATTATGATTTGTAATTGGATAATTTAGGGATATCAGGTATGGCCTTGGGGAAGGTATAGGTAGGTGTAGAAGGTAGTATTGGGCCCGTAGTACTCAAAGCATTGGACATGTACCCGAAGTAATGACAAACCTGATAATTCTTAGAATTCTGGTGAGGAGAAATCTCTTTCGAATTTCTTATCTTGGTTATTTGTGAGATTTTAGTTGAGGATGGTGATGATCACGCGAGGTTCAAGATCAGGACCGGGATCAGGTTTGGGCTCCGGTGCAGAGCCCATGGATGAGAGGTTGCACCATCTTATTGTAGCCTAGGTTACTCGTGGCATCCTTGACGCTATCGCAGTGATTTTTGGTAACTTCAAGGAGGGAATCATGGAGATCATGGAAGAGAGACTCAGGTACTTCCGAGTCGAGATTGCTGCAGGCCAGATTGGGTCCCGAGCTCTCTCGTTTAGGGAGTTCAAGGTATGTAGAGCACCTGAGTTCTTTGGGGTCAGGGATCCCTTCACTTGCCGACGTTGGATGGAAGACATGGAGAATGACCAGCGTACGAGTTTTTGCCCCGATGCAGCAAAGGTGGGGTTCGCTTCTTGTATGTTGAGGGATCGAACACGAGACTGGTGGGAGGAAGTGACCCGTGAGGTGGGTTCAACACGGGTGGCTGAGATGACTTGGGAGGAGTTTGTGGGGAGGTTTGATCAGGAGTTTACACCATCCATTGAGGTGCATCATTTAGTGAGAGACTTCCATGCTCAGGATTATTGATGGCCGATCGATCAAGGCAGAGGCTCATGCGGTGAAGAGCTGCGTATTTCAGCTGTCTATTGAGGAGGCCAGAGCAGTGCCATGTGTCGTTACTGGTATGCGATCTATTTCTGTCTTGTTTATTTTTTTGTCATGCTTATGTTATTATGATCTAGTATAAGGACCTTCTTGGTTAATGGCTTTTCAGCTCATGTTCTTTTTGATTCACAGGCTACATGATCATTCTTATCTCTTGCATTCTGCAAGAAGTTTCGGGATGCTCCGGGGACCTTAGATTCCCCACTTGAGGTGGAGATTGTGGGTGACCACACCGTGTGTTCTGCGAGGGTATATAGGAGGAGCATTCTGATTGTGTTCGGGGAGAGGTTTTCTATCGATTTGGTTTCGATTCCTTTGCAGGACTGAAGGTGATCATCGGGATAGATTGGTTGGGGCCTAATAGGGCCATGATAGACTGCGAGCATCAGCTGGTGCGAGTTTGAACGCCAAGTGGGGGAGAACTGGTTCTTCATGGAGAGAGAGCTTTGCGTGGGCCAGCTCTCTGTTCGGCGGCGAGGACTAGGAGGCTTATTCGGCAGGGTTGTTCTAGGTTCTTGGCTTATGTTTCAGACACGAGGGTTGAGGCCACAACAGAGCTGAGCAGTGTTCCGATTGTGCGAGATTTTTCTGACGTATTTATTGAGGAGTTGCTAAGGGTGCCTCCAGAGAGGAAAGTGGAGTTCCATATTGATTTAGTGCCTGATGCAGCTCCAATAGCCAAGGCACCGTATCGTCTAGCTTCTCCTGAGATGCAAGAGTTGTCTACGTAGCTTCAGGAGCTGCTAGACTAAGGATTTATTTGTATGATCAGTTCTCCGTGGGGAGCATCAATCATGTTCATGAAAAATAAGGATGGGTCACACATGATGTGTAGTGATTATTGGGAGCTAAACAAGCTAATGGTGAAGAACTGTTATCCACTTCCGCAATTTGATGATTTGTTCGACCAACTTCAGGGTGCATCTTGGTTTTCCAAGATTGATCTTCGGTCAGGGTATCACCAGATGAGGATTAGGGATGAGTATATACCGAAGACGACCTTTAGGACTCGTTATGGTCATTTTGAGTTTGTGGTTATGTCATTTGGGCTCACCAATGCTCCAGTGGCATTCATGGATCTCATGAACTGGGTTTGTAGACCGATGTTGAATCGGTCTGTGATCATCTTCATTGATGATATTTTGGTCTATTCTAAGACCAAGGAGTAGCACGAGCAACATTTGAGGGATGTTTTGGACACCTTGAGGATGGAGAGATTGTACGCCAAATTCTCTAAATATGATTTTTGGTTGCGTGAGGTGCAGTTTTTGGGGCACGCCATCAATCAGGAGGGTATTTTTGTTGATCCAACCAAAATTGAGGCGGTGATGCATTGGGAGGTTCCAAAAAATACATCCGAGATCTGGAGTTTCTTGGGTCTTGCAGGGTACTGTCGGAGGTTTATTTAATATTTCTCCAAGATCGTCGTCCCTTTGACCCGATTGACCAAGAATAGTGTGACCTTTCGGTGGGGTCCAGATTAGTAGTCATAATTTGAGAGCTTGAGGCAGAAACTAAGTGAGGCCCCAATTCAAGCACTATCAGAGGGATTGGAGGACTTTGTAGTGTATTGTGACACTTCTATATTTGGATTAGGAGTGTTTTTGATGCAGAGGGTGATTACTTATGCTTCGAGACAGTTGAAGCCCCACAAGGCAAATTACCCTACTCATGACTTGGAATTGGGGGTGGTGGTGTTATCCCTCAAGATTTGGAGACATTATTTGTATGGGTCCGATGCACTGTTTGAAGTATTTGATGGATTAACAGAATATGATTATGCGACAGAGGAGATGGCTCGATGTAGTAAAGGATTACGACTATGAGATTTTGTACCATCTTGGGAAGGCCAATGTGGTGGCCAATGCTTTAAGCCGTAAGACGGCAAGTGCCCCGATTCGAGATATGTGATTGAGGATGACAGTGATTTCACATTTATTGGATATGATATAGGAGGCACATATGGAGGGCTTAAAAAGAGAGAGCTTGAAGATCGAGTGGATGCAGGGGAAAATTCTGTTGTTTGTTCGAGATGGTCGAGGCTTATTAACTCAGTGTGCCAGAGTCTGGGTTCCGGCGTCCGGGGGTGTGAGGCAAATAATCTTGGAGGAGGCACACAAGTTCAAATTTTCTAGCCATCTAGGGGCTACATAGATGTATCAAGACCTGAGATTGAGTTATTGGTGGCTCTACATGAAATGAGAGGTTGTGTGGTTTGTCGAGCGATGTTTGACCAACATGAAGGTCAAGGCCGAACATCAAAGGCCTCACAGAAAGATGCAGCTGCTACCTATTCCCACATGGAAATAGGAAGATATTTATTTGGATTTTATCACAAAGCTACCTAGGACGGCGCGAGGTGTGGATTCCATTTGGGTTATTGTGGACATGTTGACCAAGAAGGCTCATTTTAATCCGATCTCCGAGAGTATCTCTGCCGAGAAATTAGCAGATATTTATGTGCATGAAGTGGTGGTTAGGAACGGGATGCTAGTATATGTGGTCTCGGACCGTGATGTTCGTTTCACCTCCAGGTTTTGGAGGAAGTTCCATGAGGAGTTGGGAATTCAGTTGCATTTCAACACTGCTTACCACCCCCAAAACGATGGTCAGAGTGAGCGGACGATTTAGAAGCTCTAGGATATGCTTCGAGCATGTGTATTGGATTTCGGAGGGAGTTGGGATACTTACCTCCTGCTAGTAGAATTCTCATAAAACAATAGTTATCATGTTAGTATTAACTGACCCCCTTTGAGGCGCTTTATGGTCAGAGGTGTAGGACTCCAGTTTTCTAGGGGGAGATTAGGCACTGAGTTATGGGAAGTACCGAAGTGGTTCTTAAGACGACAAAGTTGATTCAATAGGTTCGCGGCCAGCTTCAGACAACGTAGAGCAGACAGAAGAGCTATGCGGATAGACGCAGATCAGACCTAGAGTTCCAGGTCGGGAACATGGTGTTGAGAATTTTGGGGCCCAGGTATAGACTGTTTCAGATTATCGCATGGGTGGGCAAGGTTGCGTATCAGTTGGATTTGCCTGAGGAGGTAGGGCAGATTCGCAATACATTTCATGTTTTGCAGTTGTAGAAGTGTGTGGATGACGAGTTGATGGTGGTATCGCTAGATGATCTTTAGATTGATGAGAGTGTGAATTAAGCAGAAAAGCCCATTGCGATTCTGGACAAGGAAATGAAAGCTCTTCGGCACAAGGAATTGAAGTTGGTAAAGGTGCAATGGCTGCACCGGAGAGGCTCTGAATTGACCTAGGAGCTGGAGGACGAGATGAGGAAGCATTATCTGGACCATTTTGCATCAGCAGACTTCGAGGATGAAGTCTAGTTCAAGTGGGGGTGATTTGTAATGCTTGGTTCAAGTACAATTCATTACTAAAAAATATTGGAATTTTGTGGGAACTCTATGAGTTGGGAAGGTCCAGCTCATCGTGTTGAGAATTTTATGGCCGCAAGTTATTGGCCCAACTCAACGAGTTGGGGAGTCCTAACTCGATGAGTTGGTTGGTAAAGAAGAAACCCTAATTTTAGGGTGCTACACCCTATTTAAAGGACTTAATCCCTTTGGCTGGCGTCCTTACCATCCTGCTTTTGTCTAGAAACCCTAAGTTCATTTATCCTTTCTAGATTGAGTGTGTGAGAGCTTTGAGAATTGATTTTGGTGGTTCTTTAGAAAGAGCTTGGAAGTTGGATACATCTAGTTTAGAAGAAGGAGTATAGATCTAGAAAATCTTCATCAATAGCAGTCTTCTTGAGGTATAAAGTCGACATTTTGCTTTGTTATCATATAGATCTCTTTAATGGAAGTTTAAGCATAATTTTGGGATTTGGGTTGTGCTACCCAAGATATTGAGGGTTCCATGGGTAACTATGCTAGATCTAACCCCATTCATGACTTTTCATGGCTAAAAGTTGTAAACTTTATTAGTTCCAAGCCCCATTCATGCAATAAGTCCCTTAATAAGTCCTAATTAAGCTCTAGAGTATATTTCTAGCTTGCATGTACATAAAGTTGGAAACTTTACGAGATTATCTGACCTTTGGATTCTAGATCTGTGTTTTGGGACCATATTGGGAGAGTTCAAGGGCTTAATGGATTAAGATTTGTAGAGTCGAAATGTCTTGTAATATGTTGAAGTCTATGTATTTGTCTTTTCGTATGTTTTCTATGTATTTGCTAAGGCATATTTTAACGAAGCGTAATGTCTAGCCTTAGTATTTTTTGTACTTTCAATCTCCTATAAATAGGAGTTGAACATAGAGTTGATAGTAGAGTTTTCCCTGTTTTTACTATTGTTTTGTACTCACGTTCATTGGAAGTAATATGAGCTAAAACCAGATACTTCATGTGTTCATATTACATTGTTTTACTCTGTTTTGATTCTTATACTCGATTAAACACTTCTACAATTGGTATCAGAGCAGGAATCAATACTGCGAAGATCTGATTTTCAATTAAATCTCTAGTTTTTGAGTCGTAAGTTTGTCTTAAAAGTTTCCACACTGTTAGAGTCTGAAAATCATCTCTAATCTACAGTTTTGAATTGATTCTGCGTTTGAATTTTGTAATCGAGTAATCGATTTTGAGTTTCTGATCAATTCATACATCCAATTTCAAATTTCTTCAAGTTATTCTGAAAAATCTCATTCGTACGTTAATGGCGAATTTCAACATGAACACGCTGACTTCATTTTCTCATCTGTTAGGATCTTCTACGAAGATTCCTATGTTGATTCCAGAGTACTATGATTAGTGGGCTAATCGAGTGGAGGATTAGTTGAACGGATTGGACGAAGAAATCTGGAGCTCCATTACAGGAATCATTCAAACTCCACCAAATGTTCAAAATATTGGAACATCTGGATCAATAGCTGCAGTTACTGAACAATCCACCAGTGTAAAACCCTATTTATTTATTAGATAAATAAAGAATTTAATGAACGAATCATAAGCCTAAGATAAATAATTGAAATTTTGGGGGGTGAGGGTTAAAAATATGATTTTCGAATTTATTATAAAGAATTTTTGGAGTTAGGGACTCCATGGTAATTATTTGGGATTTATTTTAAAAGGAAATGAGGTGGAAGGGCTGAAAGATGTCATAACTGAGAATTAAGGGTTAAAAAGATAAATTATAGATTGATTTTGAAAAGGATTTGTTGAGAAAGGGATTGTTTAGTATAATTCGGACTTATTTTGTAAGGAGTTCAAGGGGCAGGGTTCATATGGTAAATATTGGCCTTGGTTTGAAAGAAAATAGAGAAGGAGGGACTGTATGTGTAAACATGGGAGTAAGTTTGTAAGGCACGGGGTATATAAACCCCATTATACACAGAAACCCTAGAGACCATGTGTAGCCGTCACCCCACCTTATACCTCCCTCCAGCCGCTACCATTCACATCTTCAATCTCCGGCGCCGCTGCTACCTCTGACCACCAATGTCGGGAACAAGAACCGGTAGTGTGAACCACCGAGTTGCCGCTTTAGTCGCTGTTGCTGCCTTGCGCAGTCGTCGATGAAGCTGGAACCGACGCCATCAACCGTCGTTTGCATTGTCGAGCCCGACTGTGACCGTCTCCGCCGCTGCACCGCATCTGCGAAGAAGACGAAGTTAGCGCCCTTCGCCACCTTCGTTTGCCGCCGTTAGCCATTGCTGGTGCCGCCTTCTCAAATCGCTGTCTTCGCATTTAGCCACCAGGTGGGTGGTTGGATTCTTTTTCAAGCAGGAGATATGGGTGTGTGTGGTTTGTATGCTATCATGGCGTGTGAATCACCGTTGCATCGTGTTTGTGTGTGGGTTCTGTCGAATGGTTGCTGTGAAGAACCACCATGGCAGCCGGCCATGGTGGCTGCCACCTCAAGGACCGCCATAGCTGTTGTGTATACTGATGTATGGGTTAATTTCGTGTGTGTGTTTATTTCCTTAGTGTGTGTTTGGCCGGAATTCTAGGTTCAAGGCACCACCACCACCGTGAGGTGGTGGCTGCCACCGTGTACCACCACCGACCACCACAAGGGTGGTTGCGGGTGTGTGTTCATTTAGTATAGTGTGTGTGTTTTTCGTGAGTTCCTTGTAAATTGTAAAAGAAAATGGAATAATGAGAAAGAAACCATAACCACCACTGTGAGTTGGTGGCTGCCACCTCCTGCCACCACCGGCCGCCGTGTCGGGTGGCGGTGCACTCGCCTCTTGTGATAGATTCATTTGGGGTGCTAGAAACCCTAATGGGCTCAAAGGAGTTCTAATGGGCTTAATGAAACCTTAATGGAGCCTAATGAAACCTTAATGGACTTAATAATATGCTAGTGGGCTTAATAGGCCCAATAGAGCCCTAATTGATCTAAAAGCCCAACAAATTAATTGATGGGCTAGTATTGGGTTGGAGACCCTAATTAGGGTTTGGAAAACCCTAATGCCAATATATCTTAATTTGGGGAATTAAGCGTGACACACGAGAATTATTTAATAACTTGGGATATTAATTAATAATCATTGGCGGAAATTAATCTAAGTAATATTGGACTTAATGGATTATGTCCTTAATGGATTAAGTCCTTAATGGGTTAAGTAGGAAACTTAACCCTAATCATCATTTTATGTGAAACCCTAATTTAATTTGGGTTTATTGTTGGGCCTTTCTATTGGGCCTTGATGATTCGGGTTATTAAATGGACTATCCAAGATCAAGTAAATGGTCTAGAGTAATTTAATGGGCCTAGGGTAAGGTCCATGTAAGGGAATTGGGCCCAATTTGGAAAATTGGGCCATAGATGGGCCAAGGTTTGGGCCTTAATGAGTATATGGTGTTGGGCCTTAGAATTACACCATGTATAGGCCTAGGCCCAATTTGGAAAATTGGGCCATGTGTTGGGCTTTGATTCCTAATTAATTTTGGGCCTATGGATTGGGCCTTGGGCTTGAATAAGTTAAGCTAGGGATAATGTAGTAATTACCCAAAGAATGTACCTATGGTTATGCATTGGGACCCAATTATTAATTGGGTGTTATTTTGGTGTTGACAGTTCGGGAATTTGTCAGCCAGCAGCTGGGGTCGAGTCTGCGGGACTTCATCAAATCTGGGATTGTGTCTTCGGGATTTCAGCAGTGTGAGGTGAGTTACCTTCCAGTAGTGGTGGGTCTACGGCGACAATGCCGACCCACCAGTAGGAGTTGTATGATAGATGATTGTCTCTGTGATATTCATCTAGGGTTGCTACTACCTGTGTTATGTTTATGTGCTAGTATGATATGATGCTATGTGATATGTGTTATGTGGTAGCAGTAGGGAGTGAAATAGTCCCCAGTATCCGGTCGTGAGGACCGAAGGGGAGGCCAGCACCCAGATATGCTAGGTAGTATCCGGTCGTAAGGACCGAAGGGGAGGCCAGCACCCAGATATGCTAGGCAGTATCCGGTCGTAAGGACCGAAGGGGAGACCAGCACCCAAATATGGTAGTTAGTGTCCGGTCGTGAGGACCGAAGGGGAGGCTAGCACCCAGATATGCTAGGCAGTATCCGGTCGTAAGCACCGAAGGGGAGACCAGCACCCTGATATGCTAGTCAGTATCCGGTCGTGAGGACCGAAGGGGAGGCCAGCACCCAGATATGGTAGGCAGTATCCGGTCGAGAGGACCGAAGGGGTAGGTCGGGCACCCAGATATGCCCGGCAATATATGTATGATATGTGATTGTATGGTATGTGGTATGATGGGGGAACTCACTAAGCTTCGCGCTTACGATTTTCAATTTTGGTTTCAGGTACTTCGTGCTTAAAGGAAAGGAGCCGGCTTGATCTCAACGCATCACACTATGGTTTTCCGCACATGAGATCTTTGGGATTACACTCTGATATTGTTTTATGATAACACGTTTAATTATTTCTACTTGGTTTTGACATGACATGGTATTAAAGATGTTTTATCACACTGTTGGTTTTATAATGACGTATTTAAAAATGAAATTTTTGGCCTATATTTTTGGGATGTTACAACCAGGCTGAAGAACAATGAAAAGCGTTGTTTGAGAGAATTGTTGAGGTGCCTTGCCACCTGTTGTTTACAATTATATCCGTGGTTGTAAAACTGCAAAGGAAGTTTGGAATACTCTTAAAGAAAAGTATCAAGGAAGCGAGATAACGAATATAAATTCTGGTAAGCAGTGTATTGTGGAGCTGAAGGAGTTCTAGAAAAAAGTGAATGAAACGATTGAGGTTTACTATGATCGTTTTAATGAACCAATCTATAGATGCAATCATTATGGAATCACAAGGTCATCCATGGAGTTCAATCTTAATTTGGTGATGGGACTTTGTAAGGAATGGAGAAGTGTCAGCATGATGGTGAAGAATCAACAATGCTTCGATACTTCATCTCTGAATGATTTGTATAATCAATTAAAAACTCACGAAAGGGAAGTGAATGAAATGGCTGAAGAGTCGAAACTTAGTTTGGGAGGTCCTTTAGCTCTTCTTTCGAAAGTATCTGAGTAAGAAGCAGATGAGAAAGTTGATTCTGATGAAGAAGGCTTTCTAATGAATTCTAATGATGAAGCAATAGCATTTTACTTGAACAACCGGGTTAATTTTTTTTTCAAGAAACCTTTCAATCCCAAAGTGAAGCAGAGTGATGTTAAAGCAAGTTTTGTGAATAAGTCTAGGGTGAGGAGAAGAAGAAATTCGAGAAGAATGATGTGAAGGCATTTGAAGCCAAAATGGAGAAATAACTCAAGGGAGATTCAGACATTGACTGTCATTACTGCAACGGAGCAAATCATTTGGCTAATGATTGCATGCTTTGTAATAAGGAAGGGAAAAAGAATAAGGTCAAAGATGAAGCATACTATGTAGAGCAACTGGAAGAGTTACGTACAAAAGAGAAAGGGATGCCATTGGTTGAAAGAGGAGAAGGTGAGGAGGATGGCACATATTAGACCTGGTCTTCAGGATCTGATGAAGAAGAGATGCGTACTCCGACGCATGGTGCTATGTTCGCACAATTTGAAGAGGATGAGGATGAAGTGGTGACTGGTCGTTGTTTCATGACCAAATCTCGAGACAAATCACCGATGAACCAACGTACGTGTTATACTTCAATCTTTTAATATTGCTTCATAAGCATATGATTCTGAAATAATCCCTTTCGATGATATTGTTGCTTACTTTGATACAATTATGGTGTCTGCTAGTAATGAAGCTAAGAGACTAAACATCCAGTTGCTAGAGACCCAAAAATTGTTATATTCGAAACGAAGCAGGGTAGAGTATCTTGAATTGCAATTGAATAATGTGAATAATGATAGGGAATGTCTAGATAAGGATGTTCGAATGCTACTTGCTTAGAGAAACATTTACTGTAATTCAGCAAAAAGATTGTATGCTAATTTGACTTCGTTGCATCATTCATAAGAAATAAGCAAAGAACAACATAGGAAGTTATTGCCTTTTCTTGTTTTCGAAAGAGAGAAAGTTGATAGTTTGTCCTATGATTGTGAGAAAACCATAGCAAAATTCGATAAAGTGCATGATAATCGATTTGCTTATGGTATTGTTAAAACAGATGAATATTTGAATGCTGATGAACTTGTTGAAATAGTGAATGAAACTTTGACCAAAAGTGAGCAAATCAAAATTTTGAAAAGAACTAAGAATTCGAAACTTGACTCTGAATTTAATTTTGCTGATATCGATGATAATTCTGATAGTATTAGCGAAATCAGTTAAATTGAGGTGGAGGAAAGTATCGATTGTTCTCAGTTATCAGTCATTAATGTCACATCTAAGTCAAAAGGTAAAGAAATATGTGATGATTCGATGGTTGAGGATAACACTGATAGACCCTCTACTTCGAATGTTTGTGACTTTGATCATGTGAATGTGAAAGACAGTCAAACTGATAGTAGTGATGATGAGAATGAAGAAGAAGTTTCGAGCAATTCTGAGTCAGAAAAGAATGTTTCGAATGAAACATCCATTCCACGATTTATTGTTGATCAAGTGTTTGGAGACACTGGAAATTTCGACAAAGTTTTATTTGAGAAAGGTGCTCATTATTTGGAAACAAATACTGTTGTGTATCCAAATTTTAAGTGTTCAGATGATGTTGTATTTCTGAATCAAGTGTTTGTCACTACTGGAAATGTTGGAAACATCAAATAGGAGTTCAACAAAATAGTTGAAGAAGATAACAAGAAAACATCAGACGATGGATTCTTTTCAAACCAAAGCACTGTCGAAAATAATCTAATAAAGAATTCGTATGTTTTTCAAAGACAACAACCACAACGGAAATGGGATGAAAAAAAAGAAAATACAAAACAGATTTTGAAACAAGAATCTAATGAAACAAATGAGAATGTGAAACTTAATTCTCAAGAATTGAAGGATCTTGTTGAAAAATTTTCAAATGAAAAATGAATTTCAAAAAGACAGGCTCGAAAGAATTTTTTTTGGCAAGTTGTGTCAAATTAAAAGCAATCAAAAATACCAATTAAGAAAACGTCCGAAAACGGGTTATCTAAATCTGCACAAACCAAGTTTTCAACTTGTTCGGATAAAAAGAAAATCCCGCTAAATCAATTTCGTCTGATTCTCAAAGTAAATCAACGAAGTTTTCAAAATCATCATTTTCAAAGACTTTTCAACCAAAAGATCAACAAAAGAATTTTCATTCAAAAAGCCAACAAAAGTTTTGAACTTCAAATTCATCTTTTCCAAAAACAACAAACGAACAAAACAAATTTTCTTCAAATAGAACAAATCGACATTTCGAAAATGTTCTTCAATTTGACAATGTTCGAAAATTTGACAGTGTTCGAAAATTTGATAGTGTTCGAAAATTTGGAAATGTTTGAAATTTTGAAAATTTTCGTAAATTTGCAGACAAACACACATTTGTGAATGATAAATCCAAAACATCTGCAAAGTTTACTCCACAAAAACCAAATTTTCTGAATCCATCTGCACACAACGCCACTAAAGTTTCGTACATAAAAGGTTCATCTGGGGTGGAAAACATCAATCATTGGCTTGAGGAAAAAGGAAAAATGTATCAATCAGGAAAGTATTCTCAACATCAAATCAAGAAGGCCTATGAACAATATTTGAATGATACTTCATTTGAAAGTTCATCTTCGAAAGAATCGGATACTCCAGTTCAAAAATGGCAACCAATCTCAAAGGACAAGCACGCTGAGAAGCATAAGAAGAAAGTCAGTGAAAGTCCAAAACTATCGAAAAATTATGTTTCAATATATTTAACTGATGATGTCGACTTAATTGATACTTTTAAGCCAAAGTTTGAAATTGGGCTCTAGGTTGTAAACTTCATTCACTTTTTCAAACTAATAACCAAGGACCCAAACAACCTTGGGTACCTAAATTCTTTTGATGATTGCAAGTACTGTGTGATGAGCAATATGATGAGAAATGGTACTTTGATAGTGGTTGCTCACGTCACATGACTGGAAGAAAGGAGAATTTGAGAGATTTTAGAAGTTTGGAAAATGCTGGTGTTGTGAAGTTCGAGAACAATCACAAATGTCAAGTAAAAGGATACAAGAAAGTAACGAATGGACAATTTACTGTAAATCGTGTTGCTTATGTCGAAGGTCTTCAACATAATTTTATAAGTGTTTCATAACTTATTGTGGGCACTGGCAATCAAGTTGTGTTTAACGAAGAAGGAAGTATCATTTCCAACGTTGATACGAACGAAGTTTTACTGAATTCAAAAAGATATGGGGATATGTTCACTCTCGACATCAAACCAATTGTTGGGAAACCCTCAGTTTGTTTACTTTCGAAAGCTTCGTCGGATGTTAGCTGGTTATGGCATCGATGTTTATCTCATTTAAATTTGCGAAATCTGAATAAGTTTCTAGTAGATGATTTTGTTCGAGGATTACCTGTTTTAAAGTTTGATAATGATACTTTATGTGCAGCTTGCGAACAAGGAAAACAACATCGGAAAGGGCATCCAATTGTCATAGATTCGAAAATTGTTTAACCGTTGACACTTCTTCATATTGACCTTTGTGGACCTTCAATTATTGAAACTCTCAACAAGAAACGGTACATTTTGGTTATTGTTGATGACTTTTCACGATTCACTTGGGTGTATTTTCTCAGGTTAAAATCTGAAGTCGCTCAAACAATGATCGAATTTATCAAGAAAATTAAGACGAGCCTAAAGAAGAAAGTTCGAAAAATCAAAAGTGATAATGGTTCCGAGTTTAAAAACAACGTGCTTGATTCATTCTTAACTGAGAAATGAATTTCGCATAATTTCTCATCACCATATACACCCAAAAAAAATGGTGTGGTTGAAAGGAGGAATAGGCCTCTTTGCGAAGCAACAATCACAAAGTTGACATATGCGAATCTTCCTCAATATCTATGGGCGGTAATAGTTTCAACAACATGTTTGACTCATAATCGATCCTTTATTCATCTTTGTTTTAATATAACTCCATATGAAATCATAAATAACTGAAAACCTAATGTCAAATTCTTGCATGTTTTTGGTTGCAAATGTTTTATCAAGAATCTCAAAGATAATCTTTCGAAATTTCAAGCTAAGGTTGATGAAGGAATATTTTTGGGATATTCAAATAACTCGGTTGCATACAGAGTATTAAATAAACGAACACGAAAAGTTGAAGAGACATTTAATCTCACTTTTGATGATTACTATGTGAAACAAGTTGAAAGATGTTTCGAACAATAACCAATTATTAATGAATCAAATGATGAGTCTGAAAGTTATAATTCATCTGATTTTGATTATGATTTAATTTTTGGTGTTCCAGATAGGGCTGCAGATGCTGAAGTAAATGCTGCTGATAATCAAACTCCTGAATGTTTGAAACATACTAATGATTCGAGAATCACATCAGATACAACTGCTAATGACGAAAGTATGCTAGATGCACAAGTGGAGGGGGAGCACTTGCATATTCCTTTGAATGTTGAGGGGGAGCATCCTTTCGAGGGGGAGAATATTAGAGTAAATGAAAGTTTCGAGGGGGAGCATCGTGATGACAATTATGTTATGGGGAAGCATAATGATACTGAAACCATAAATCCTGATGAATATGCTGAATTTCATGAACTAAGTGATAATAATTCTGTTACGGGATCCGAAAATGAAGATGCACCATTGGAGTTTGATCCCGCATATCCAACATTGGAAAAGTGGACAAGAAATCATCCAAAATAACAAGTCATTAGGAATCCACAAGATGGTGTTAGGAATAGAGCTCAAATTTGTGAAAAGAATGGGGTACTGAATACTCATCAATAATTTTGCATGTTTAATGTTTTTATTTCGAAAATAGAACCAAAGTCAATTAAAATTGCAATGGAACACTCTGACTGGGTTGTTTCTATGCAATCTGAACTTGCTGAATTTAATCGAAACAAGGTTTGGAGACAAATCCCTAAGCCAAAAGATGTTTTGATAGTCAAATTAAAATGAATTTACAAAAATAAAACAGATGAAGGTGGTAATATTGTTCGAAATAAAGCTAAGCTTGTAGTAAAGGGTTATTCGCAACAAGAAGGAATAGACTATGAAGAAACCTTCTCCCCTGTCGCAAGACTCGAGGCAGTTTGAATATTTTTGGCCTCATAAAGACTTTGATGTTTATGAAATGGATGTGAAGTGTGGTTTCCTTGATTGTGAACTTGAAGAAACAGTTTATGTTGAACAACCTCCAGGTTTTATTAATGAAGAATATCCTGATCATGTTTACATTTTAGATAAAGCAGTATATGGGTTAAAACAAGCACCAAGAGCCTGGTATTCAACTCTTACCAATTTCTTAAAACAATCGAAATTTAAACAACGATCAATTGACCCCACATTATTTTGAAAGAAAGTTGGGAATCATCTAATGCTTGTTCAAATTTATGTCAATGAGATTATTTTTGGCTCTACTGACCTTGCTTTGTCTAGTGAATTCGAAAGTTTGATGAAAAGTCAATTCGAAATGAGCATGATGGGTAAAATCAATAATTTTATTGGTTTAAACATTCATCAAGGATGAGAAGGCATTTTCATCAATCAAGAAAAATATACCTGGAATTTGCTCGAAAAATTTGGAATGACAAATAGCGCCAAGTTAAGAGTACCAATGGTAGTTGGAACAAGGCTAACTCCTTCGTTAGACAAACCTACTGTTGATCTTACTTTATACAAGTGTATGATAGATTCGTTGCTTTATCTAATAGCGAGTCGACCTGATATCATGTTTTCTGTATGTAATTGTGCTAGTTATCAAGCAAAATCCAAGAGAACCACACTTGACTACTGTGAAAAATATTTTTCGTTATCTCAAGGGAACAATTTCGTTAGGATTATGGTATCCTACGAAATTAGGATTTTTCATTCAAGCTTTTTCAGATTCAGATCTAGGAGGATGTAATCTTGATAGAAAAAGTACAAGTGGAGGATGCCAGTTGTTAGATGGGAAGCTTGTAAGTTGGCAATCGAAAAAGCAAACATGTGTTGCAATTTCAACTACTGAAGCTTAGTATGTTGCAGCTGCTGCTTGCACTTCGCAAATCATATGGATTCAAAGTCAATTGCGTGACTATGCAATTAATATGAAAAAGATTCCATTGTATTGTGATTCACAGAGTGCTATACGCATTTGTCATAATCTAGTACAACATTCGAAAACCAAACATATTGCACTTCGTTATCATTTCATTAAAGATCATGTGGAAGATGGTAACATTGAAGTACATTTTGTAAAAACAACTGATCAACTTGCTGATATTTTTACAAAACCATTGGACGAAAAATCATTTGTTAGAATTTTGCAAGGTTTGGGGATGATTGAAGCAAACTCTGTTCCAAGACTAATTTCGAAAGGGTGACAAAGAAGAGTTATGCAAAAGTGTCGATTCAGAGGCAACAATGATTCATTCAGAGGCTGATAGTATTAACCATTCAAAGGTTACTGTTCAAGTTTAACGCTTCAAGATGCTTCGTTTTCGAAATTTGGGAAAGAAAAGTTTCGTTAGTTTGGTACATTCTTATGTTTTTTTCGTTTGTTCTTTAATTTTGAAAAATTGGAAAAACCAAAAATATTTTTGTTAATATGTATTCTTTTCAAAAAATTAAAAATCCCAAAAACTTTTTTTTTTGTGTTTGTTTGTTTGTTTGTTTGTTTTACTTTTCGAAAAACTCAAAAACACAAAAATATTTTCTTACTTTCCAAAAATATAAAATACCAACAAAAAAAAGATTTTCTTTTGTTATTTGTTTTTCTTTTCGAAATATAAAATCCAAAAAGATTTTTGTTCTTTTGTACTTTGTCTTTTCTAGGGTAAGGTAAATTTTCGAAATTTTGTAGCAGTTAGAATGTCCCTAGAAGCATGTTGCAACATGTTGACCCAAGCCTCTATTGACTCAATGTGTGATTTCGAAAGTCTTAATGATATTTTTCATTATGGAAATTTCTTCCCAATCAGGCTTGCATTCACATTAGTCTACTGAGCTACCTAACTCTTCTCAAATGAGTTAAGAGTTTTATGTTTGGTCCAAACATAACAGAGGTACAATTGAATTCGTGAAACAACTTTTTCATCTCAAACTTCTAACACATTTCACACACAATGACGTATGTCCAAGTGGTCATTGATCAAACCAATCGTGACTTAGATATATCAAAACTTTGTGTTTATGATCTTGATTCATGAAGCCGTGATGAAAGTGAAACCTAATTTTCTAAATTTTTAAAGAATTGACGGGGAACTATGTTCCAGATTTTCACGAAACATTTGTTTCAGTACCAAATTTTCGATACTCCAAATCATATTCTTTCGTTATGAGTGGTCTTGATCAAATGTTCGTAACCCACGCCATTTGTTACCCAACAGGATCCAGCTGAACATAATTTTTTCTTTGAATATGATTTTCGTGGGAGTATCAATTCTTTCAATTGTTACTTTAAAATTAATCCAAAGCATACTTGTCACTGACTACACTGGTCACACAAGTAATTTCTGTTACAATTACTCACCTTATGTTTAGATTGAGATGTAACTAAATTTTAAGCCACCCACGAAGCCTTGAAAAAGAAGCCCTTCGATACTTCTTTATAAGTATTCAATTGTAATTTAGAAGGAAACCACACAAGCTGTTGATTATCTCTCTTGATAATTAACGAAGTAACCTTTGCCTGGGGTTTAACTGCCTTTGTGTTGAAAGTTTATTTTTCGACATCACAGATCCAAAATTTTCGTTAGTTTGCTTCTTATCTCATTCTTTTGGCACACTTCACTCACGAAATCCTTGAGGTTCTGAGTATTACCAACTCAGGCTGATGATTTCGACAGTGTGGCATATGAATTCATTTCTAAACCCAAAAACGAAAGAGCCTAACCTCCATGCCGAAGGTTGTCAATCTTATCCACTTGGTACTCACGAACTGTTTGATGTGATGGTTTGGCAATGTGTCCCGACTTTCAAGGACAGACGTGGCTTACTCTTTCAAGAAAACGTTTGGAATTCAATTGGGGTTACATATAAAAGGAAGTTATTATCTCCTTTTATAATCATGCCTTCAAATTCTCAGACGGTCAAAAAGCTCTAAATTTCTCTGTTCTTCAAGGATTTCTCAAAACCCTAATCAATGGCGGTTGATCCAACCACCACTACTAAAAAAGTTGTATCACAACCCATCATGAAGATCCAAAGCACTAATTATCAGGTTGAGGGTGATGTCTCACTGTACCCTGAGGAGTTGAAGATGTTCATTATTTCTCTTCAACAATTAGGTCTTGCAACTGCAATGTTCAATGCTTTTGATGATCCGCTTTCATGGTTATCAATGGCTGGTTCCACTACTTCTTACAACAAAGCCACTGATGTAATCACATTCAATCTGGTGGATGAAAAGCAAATTAGACTGACGAAGAAGTTGTTTACTCAAGTCTTGGTAATTCCAAATTTACCTCCATTCTTTAAACCTACTAGTGATCAAGTTATGTTCATGTTTAATGAGATGGGTCATCAGCCCCCACTTGTTAACATCAGTGACTTCAAGAAGTCTGGTCTTCCTTGCATTTGGAATTTCTTGTTTGGGATATACCTTCATTGCTTAACTGGTCAAAGTGCAGGGCTTGACAAGAGGAGAATCGAAGTTTATGTTATGGTAGCAGGGTTGTACTATGATCTCATTGTTGATTATGCTACTCAAATTTGGAAAGAGTTTATAAAGAGTCGGGAAAACATGAATGTAGTAAAAGGAATTTCGTGTGCACGTTACTAGAGTTTGGTTCTTCAGTATGTATATAACAAAAAAGGTATTCAAATTCCTTCTGATGAGGCTAAGGCAGAATTCTTGAAGTATCATTTTCCCAAGACAGTTGCAGATGATTCAGAAGTATTCCCAAGTGTTGAAGAATGTTGATCCCACAAACTTTGTATTGGTGTGATACTTGAAAAAAACTGTTAATCCTTTCATTAAAACTGGGATTTTGCTGAAAACTATTGATGAAGGATCATCTAAGAAAGTTAAGAAACCAAAGAAGGGAGATGATGATTTTGTTCAAGAAAGCCCCAAGAAACAAGTTAAGACTAAGTCTCCAAAGAAGATTACAAATGAAACAGTGAAGCCTAAGGAGAAGGTTGTTGATGAATCTTCGAACGAATTGATCCCTTCGAAATCTGGTGTGCTAAAAAGGGTGAAGAAATGATCTTATACAAAACAAACATCAAAATATCAATCTCCTACTATTCGTAAACATCATCTTAAAAGAAAAGGAGTAAAAGTTTGTGAGATTCCTGCACCAGTTTCACCATCCTCAAAGAAGTGAAGAGCTGAGGATGTGGTGAAGCACATCAATAAGAAGAGGAAGAAACGAAAGCTGGTGATTCAAGATGAGTCATCAGATAGTGAGATCATTCCAAACACACCTTTGGGTTCGAATTCCCCAAAACTCTCACAACCATTGATTCTTCCAACTGTTTCATTGCCAACTACAATAGTTCCACTCGAAATTGTTGTAACCAAATCAATTCCTGAGGATGTTCCAATTTCTAACATTGTTACAAATGTATCTGATACGGGTGTACATGTTTCAGTTAGTTTTGATTCATCATCTCAAGGTATTCCTATTACATCTTCTTCTAAACCTAAATCAAGTGCTTTTGTTTCACTACCACCATTTATTCAACACATTTCCACTACCACTACTTTACCAACTTTCGATCAAGTACTACAACAACCTTTAACTACACTATTCCCATAACAATCTACCGATCCACCAAAACCAAATTCCGATGATGAAACAGATGGAGGAGGTTTCAGAGGAACCTTCGCTGATTTGGAATTTTATTCCGAAGAGGAGAACATACCTGATCATATGCTGATGTTGGGGAAGCAGTTCAAGATTCTCAATCGAAAACTCAATTCTATCCTTTAATCACAAGCTAATTTTGGAACCAAGAATTCGGTTTCGGGGATAGAAGATGATATGATGCTCAAGGCTGACGAACTCAAAATGCAAAGGCAGATGGGTGTAATTGATCAGAATAATGAGTTACGAGTCAAAGCTCAATCTGCTTTGTTTGGTTCAGAAATTAAGGAGCTTCGAAATGTAGCAAAGGAACGTCATGTACTTTTTGTACAAGATGTTAAGAAAGTTCGTGAAGATGTCAATCAGAAGCTAGAAGAGTTAAAGGTTGATGAATCGAAAGAATTAAACACTTTGAGTACTAACTACTCATCCATTCTTTCGAAGGTTAACATCATAGCAGGAGCAGTTACAAAAAAAAATTCCAGACTTTTCAGTCGATTATTCCTTCTTTTGAAGCCAAGGATAATGAAGATAAAGCCCAGTTCGACCAATTGAAGGTGTTACTTGGTGAACTTAAAGAAGTTGTCTCAAAACGTGCTCCACTGTCCTTCTTAACTCCTGAATTTTTAACTCAAAAGTTACATGGTTTGGATCAAGCTATTCAGAAGGTTGTTGCTCCAATTATGAAATTTGCCAATATGTTGCCAACTGGTGCCCCTCCTATTGTCTCAGGGGTGCAAGGGGGAGAAAAGAAAGCTCAATATGGTAAATCTTCGAAAATTACAAAAGGGGTTGACAAGTCGAAAAAGATTGAGAAGATTGTAACAAGTGGTGATGTAATGAAAGTTGTATCTACTCAAGTCCCAACTCGTATAGTTTTTAGAGGTGATTACAACAGAAGCTATCAAGACAACAACAAGACCCATTCTGAAGGGAATTGGTATTGGTTCTTCTACTTGAGGAGGAAGTTCAAGTTCTTCTAAACCAAAACCTTCTGAAGATGATGATAAAGGGAATGGGATTCTGGTTGAAAAATCGAAAGAAGAGAGGAAGGTTGAAATTGAAGCTGAAATGGAGAAACAAAGGCACATACAAAGCATACTAAGACTTTGTGAAAGTGATGCACCTAGTATGGATAAGGGTGATCTAATGAAGTTGTACAACTACGATAATATTGAAGCAAGAGTTGCTTACAATCACATGTATGCATTTGAGAAAAAGCCAAAGAAAAGCTACTCTATCACTAACATTGATATAAATCAGCTTGATTTTCCAATGAATGAAATGATGTTCATCATGGCTCACAAGATTTTTCAGAAGTTCGAAAATGAGGATGATTTTATCCATATGAAACTTAGGTTTCATGCAGTTGTTGGAAAAGAACCAAAAGAAATATGGTCATTGGCGAAGATAAAGAAGGTTATCAGCATAACGAAAGATGTATTGTTCGAGAATATGATACATAATTTTCGATATCATGTTGTAAGGGCGAACAATCAAGTGTGTGATTTCTCTGTTGCTGATTTTCCTCTAATGAACTTGAATGATCTGATTCAAGTTGCATTAATTTTGAAAGACATGGAAGCTTTGCAACTTCAAGGGACAGACAAGGATGTTTTGAGGCTTGGTCTTGCCCACATCAGAATCTTCATAGACAATTAATATGATTGTCTAGCATTGACTGATGAGGAATTAACATCAACAATGGTAAGGGAAGTGAAAGTTGCTATGAAATTGTCGAAGACTCAAGCTGAACTGAGGAAATATGCTGATGGGGAAATATATTTAAAACCTTTTAGATTAGTATTTTCTGGAAAAGATAAGAATGGCAAAGCTAAGAGGTTTTTATTTCAAGCAGGTGAAGTGGAATGATATATTGCTTCACAATATACAGACTTCATTGTTCGTATGAATAATTGCAAGAAAAACAATGATGGAGAGAGAGAGATCTGAGTTAAGGAAGATAATAAGTTGGTACTCAGAGATACGAAGGATGTTTAATTTTGATGCACAGATTCTCATGAATTGTGAAGTTTGACATGATTACAAAGGGGGAGATTATAGAGTCGAAATGTCTTATAATATGTCGAAGTCTGCGTATTTGTCTTTTTGTATGTTTTCTATGTATTTGTTAAGGTAGATTTTAACGAAGTGTAATGTCTAGCCTTAGTATTTTTTGTACTTTCAGTCTCCTAAAAATAGGAGCTGAACATAGAGTTGACAGTAGAGTTTTCCCTATTTTTACTATCGTTTTGTACTCGTGTTCATTGGGAGTAATATGAGCTAAAACCATATCTTATTTACTCCGTGTGTTCAGATTACATTGTTTTACTCTGATTTGATTCTTATACTCGATTAAACACTTTTACAAGATTCACTCAAAAGAGCCTAGGGTTTGGGTTTGCTTCTTATTAGATGATTCTTAAGGGTAAATTTGGAAACTTTACCCTTTTAGACATTATTTTGGAAGAGATTTCTATTTTGGAGTCTTTGGTTTAGATGGGTTCAGCTTAATGCATTAAGAGGTTCGTTTTTTGGCCAACTCGACAAGTTCAATAGTGAACTCGATGACTTGATGGGATGTAACCGAATTTGTGCGGTTAATAGATAAACTCGACGAGTTGAGGGCAACTCGGCGAGTTCGGTTAACTCAGGACGTTGACTTTGACCTCTGACCTTAGTCTTTGACCAAGTTTGACCTTTAAGGGGTTTTGGGGCATATTGAGTTGTATTTAAGAAATTTTTTATGTTATAGGGTTATATAGAGCAGTTATTTGAGTGCCGACCTAGTCAGCTTCTGTGCAGTATTGATGTGAGTCTTCTCACCACACTCATGGGTCTAAGACACCAAGGTCGTCCAATTAATTGTTATGAGATGATTAGTATTGTAATGTGTAATGGTTTGTTATTTGATTTATGTATGGGTTTATGTGAAGACCATGGGAGGAGCCCATGACACTTGGCAAGACCATGGGGGGAGCCCATGGCTTGAGGATATAAGACCATTGGCATAGCCCATGACATTCCATTGAAGACCATGGAGGGAGTCTGTGGCAACCTTGTATGTATATGTATGGGCATGAAATTTTGTGATTATATGATTTGTGTGATTGGGAAACTCACTAATCTTTGCTTACAATTTTAATGGATGTTTCTAGTACTTCTATTGACAAGGGTAAGGGTCCGGCTTGATGACGTGGCATGCATTCTCCAATGTTTTCATAATTAGCTTTTTGTACTCTGAATTCAAAAATATTATGGATATGTATTGGGATTTTGTACTTCCAATGGATAATGTTTGTGATATTAAAAGTTAATTTTTTTTTTAAAAAAGTTGGGTCGTTACAACTTAGTTCTTTTGGTATCTTGAGCTTATATGTCACTGGACCGATCATTTCAATAATCTTGAAGGATCATTCATAGCGAGGACTTAGTTTGCCTCTTATTGTAAAGCATACAACTCCTTTCCATGATGATACTTTTAAGAGTGCCTTGTCTTGTACTTGAAATTACAAGGGTTTCCTACGCTCATTGATATAGCTCTTCTAACGATCGTAAGCACTTTCCAGTCTGTCATGTCTTATCTGTTGGATTAGTTTCTAAGTCCATAACTATTTTGGTATGTACTTGACCCGATGGTGCATGGTCCTTTTGGGTTGCCTTCACCAAAGCAACTTGATAGGATGAATTATGGAGAGAAAGGATTAAATTTGATTTATTAATATATTATGAGAATAATATATTAAAGGAGAAATCATATTGTTTAATTAATATTAGTCAATAATTAATTGGTAATTAGTTTTGTGACTAAAAGAGATTAATTAAACTTAAGGGACTGGAATTGTAATTATAAGATAATTGCAATTTGGGCCATGGATTGCCTTATGTCATAAGGTGGACGAATTCTATGGGGGAAGCCTATATGAAATCGTCCAAGGCCTTATGTAAAGGGCTCCATGGGTTGCTTAGGGCTTAAGCAACCAAATTAGGGTTTCCATGTTAGATAACTCTAATTGCCTCACTATATATAGATCCCTTAAAGATAAAAAAACGTGGACAAGCTTCTTGCTAGGGTTTTCACACGGTTTTGGCAGCCTCCATCCTCTCTCCTCTTCATCCTCTTGCTTATGGTGTTTGTAAGCCATTAGAGGAGTGACACTTGTGACTCTCAGCTTTCTAAAGTCAATACAAGGAGATTTGGGATTGTTATTGCAACATAACAATCAAGGTAATATCTTAAACCTATTCTCATGTTAATATGATTACTTGAATGCTAGATTTAGGGTTTATAGTCTTGGATAACTTGCATGTATAATAGAGAAACCTAGATCCAAGCATTAGGGTTTGTATGAGCACATAGGATGTTCTTAGGATCAAAACCCATCAGTGGTATCAGAGCCTAGACTGGTTTCAATTGTATTGATGCATTACATGTTCAAAAAAGTCGATTTTTGATGTTCTGGAGGCTGGACTCGCCGAGTCCATAGCTGAACTCGTCGAGTCCATGCAGACTCGACGAGTCCAAGCTTGACTCGACGAGTCAACTCGTCAGATGGAGTATATCTCGGGATTTCTTGCTGTTTTTCCTTTGGGATAGTTACCTTATCATATTAGAAACATATAAATCTGATTTTATGACATATTTGACTATATTCTTGATCTAATTGAAGATATTTATCAATTAATAAGATAATTGTTTCCTTATGTGATAATTGATTAATTATTTTGATTAAATTGGTAAATTGTTTTGCAAGAAATCATTAAATAAATGAAATATGGATAATTATGTGATTAATTGTTAATTTAGATTATTTGTTATTTGATCATAATGTTATGAAATGTTTCATATTTTCCCCTTAGGTTTTATAGTTTAAATTTAAACCCAAAAGTTTTGTTGTTTTGAAATTTAAATAGTTAAAACCCTAATGTTTTGAAAAAAGGTTTCAAAACTTGCCCTCAAGTTTTGGAATTTAAATTTTGATTAATTGTTTAATTTTGATGTATATTTAAATTCTAAACCCTAATGTTTTGAAATGTTTCAAAACTTGCCCTCAAGTTTTGGAATTTAAAAGTTGATTAAAAGTTTAATTAGGAATGTTAAATTCGAGAACCCCAGTATTGTTTTGAAAAGTTCAAATCATTCCCTTATGGTTTTATTAATTAATTAAGGTGTATAATTAAAAGAGGTTTAATAAATCCATAAGAGTTTAGGTTAACAATTTAATTGAATTAAAAGTATAATTGTTAAATTAAACCACCTAGTATTTTAAAAGTGTATAATACACCCTATACTATATATATAACATTAAAAGTCTAACATTATATATGTATGGGTAAAAGTCAGTCTTACCGTTAGTAGGCCTCATTCACGAAGCTGGTCTATAAGGGGTGTTTAAGGAAATTTCCAATAAAATGGCGATTAAATGGGTATCCACTCTTATCCACCGCACTCTTGACTAGTGGAGGGTTGTTAGCCGAACGAGTAGGATAGGACGAAACCTTCCATTATAAGTATAATGAATTATTAAAGTAACTAAATGTTTTCATAAAATTCCCAATCTTAGTTACTTAGGCAAAAGTGAATTCATGCAATTCCATGAAATTACACTTTGTGCCCTTTTAAAGACGTTAGTGGAGCGTGTGTGGTTTACCGGCACACTAAATGGTTCTAAGCGAAGGTAGCAAAGGGTGACTCAATGTTTGTCATACTTCGGTGGAGTGTGTGTGGTTTACCGGCACATCGAATAGGTAACCGTAACATGTGAGGGCACCATGTAAGTTTGCATGGTTATTCACACCCGCTTTGTGATCCTCGGCATCCCAGTCACAAACAAGAGGGGCATATCGAGATTTAAACATGTCATCGAAAGTTCAATGAATCTCAAAGGATCTAGGAGTTTTCATAGATTTAAAACTTAAATTTCTTTTTCATTTTTCGTGGTGGAAATTAGTGAATCGTCATTCACTTACCTTTAAATGTTCTGCAATTTGGGTTACGGCATCCCTCTCCCGAGTTGTAGAATATTGTGTTGGGTCCTAGCCTTAGTATCTCATTTGGGTGATTTACTAAGGACTCAATCAATCAACTAACTTGAATTTGTTTTCTCCCGTTTTGGTAGATGTCAAAGTTTGACAACTATGGTCTTCTCAAATCCTGTGGAACAAGCATTCCACATGAAGATGATATTCCACGATTCGACCGAGGAACAAGAGATCATGCTTCACTTCCTCCTCCTCCTCAAATTATTCTCCCTAACCCACAAGTTCAAAGGCTTGAAAAGTTCAAGATCACTCAAGCCCTTTTGGCAAGTAAACATAAAGAAGGAAAGCCGGTGTGTGCACACGTCTAGGGATGAAGTCACACATTGATAGGTTAAGAAAGTTGGGATCTGTGGTCTGTGAGGAAATGGCTGTTGATTGGGTTCTTCAGTCACTTCCTAACTCATATAGTGAGTTCGTAAGAGAGTACTATATGATGAACTGTGACGTGACCCTTAGAGATCTCACCTATATGCTTATTGCTGCTGAATCAGCAATGGTTTGGCGCAATAGAAAAGCAATGTTGATTGGTGAATCTGCCTTCGAGAGCTCTATGGATGTAGAAAATGGCGACGAAAGACATGCAATGATCGAAAAGTTTGATCATAAGAGAAAGGCGATGTCTGAAGTAGTTCCATGTGTTGTTCCAAAAGAGTCAATTTGCTTTTATTGCCAAGAGAGGGGGCATTGGAGACGAAACTGCCCTATTTACCTAAGAAATCTAAGAGATGGGAGAGTTAAAACATATGGCTCTGCTTTAGGTAATATCCATTGACTAACTCTTTTAAGTTTCTATTCTAGATTCTTAAAACATAATGTGATAAGATTACGATTGATGTTTTGTAGGATCGAAGAAAAGAAAAGGACGCTTAAGGGAAGAAGTGAGCAGAATCTAACCGAGAAGGAATGGATTTCGATCGCATTACTTGAAGATTAGATTCTTGAGCTACTACTTAGAATTAGAATTAGATTGCTAAGAAATATGTATTAGCATAGTTTTTCAATGAGATGCATTGTAAGGACAAATTTTTCCTCAATAAAATAATTTTTTTGATTTTATACTATTTATTTATCCTTGCAATGGCATATGTGAAAAATTGATGTTTGAATGTTTCTATTATTAGCAATAATGGATTTGATTCTTAATTATATTATTTATGGAAAGTCGAGAATTTACCAAATAGGGAGAGTTTCTCATCGCCCAAGTTTCAATTGGACAGAAACTCGGAATCATGCAACTTGGTTGCACGAAGAATGAGAAATTTCATATTTGGAAATTAGACTAATTCATTGACAAAGTGTCAAGTGAAGGACTAGGAGATCGAATAGACAAAGTTGCGTGTTGATCAAGTCCACCATAAGAGTAACAAAGATATGTGTCCTGATTTACTAAAGGTTTAGTAAATATGATTATACTTACAAGATTAAGTGTAATTCTGAATTGATTGAAAAAGTTTAAATCAATAGCAGAACGAATAAGAAGAATCAAGTAGGCATAAAGATAAAAGTTTCTCCATTCTAAGAAGAAGGGAGAGTAGCTTTTATGCTTTATGATAGGTCTTAATGATTAAGAACCATATCTCAATTGATCCTCTAAGTGAGTCTTTGTACAATTGTATGTCTAAGAAGAGGAATCAAGAATTGAAGAAATGGTTAAATCAAGAAGTTAATCATACTTCGTTTCAAGACAAGTCTTAGAGTTAAGATTTTGACAATGAGTGAAAAGTATTAAGAAGGTTTATAACATTCATCAAATGTGGAAAGTTGTGATGTCTTGAGTAAGACAAAGACCAACTAGAACCAATTTATGAAGTGTTTTTGATAAGAGCTACACTAACTCTTGAATATTTGTTTGTTAAGAAATGGCTATTAACAAGAGAATGGTATATGTCAAGGAGTCAGTGGGAGTCTTAATGGTCTTGAAAGGTTTCAAGAACAAATCAAATAAACCTTATCGATCATCACTAGCACACGAGTTGGGGTTTACAACCTATCGTGCTGACATTATTTTGTTTATGTGCCGTTCCAATCGAGTTAATTATGCATGTGAGTCCTATGAGTTCTCATTTGAATGCATAAAAGGCAAGGACCTTAATCAATGAAAGGTACATTGATAGGAAAAGGTGAGCTACTTAACTACTTGGAAGACATGGTGGGCAGCTGTACTACCATAAGGCAAGAAATTGAGATTAAGAAAGTTCGATCCATATGAGGTTGAATTTGTCGTGAACTTTGGTTTTGACAAATTCACATGGATAGGAACACATACACCGTTTAAATCTAAGTGTCATAAGATTTCCTCCTTCATGAAAATGATTGTGAGGAAATGCTTTCACTAAGAAAGATTTTAGGAAGATAGTGATTGTAAAATTGCATTCTCGAATTCGATTATGGTTACGATATCCCATTCCATAATTTGAATTGTGAGGTTTGGCAATTTTTTATACACACATATGAACTATCTAAGGCAAAGGTGTATAAGTTCAAGAAGCCTTGATAAAAGATTATCAAAGCACTAAGTATTAGAAACATGGACTTAAGAAATTCAATAGGTATTGTTTTTCTGAAAGTTAAGATGTTTATGAATACATGTCGAAGCTAGTGGGAGCATAAGTGTTATGTTTTATAATAATCATCATGATAGTGGGAGCATAAATGTTATGATTGTATGATTATTAAGGCACGTATTGCAAGTTGGCAATATTAATTATAGAAAACAAGAGTTATACCTTGCAAAGTCGTAAGGGTTGTAAAGTTGTTTTGCTATAATTAAGGGAGAGAATATTATGCTTCATTTCAAATCTAAAGGCTTAGGTTGTGGAATGTTAATAAAATTTAGTCAAAGGTACATAGTGTGTTCTTAAAATTTCGATTATGATTACGGCATTCCTCTTCACAATTCGAATTTTGAGAACATAGCAAATAAAACATTATGCGTTGTGTCCCATACGCTTCGGGTATAGGATCGATTGCAAATGCTTTAATGTTTGACCATTCTAAAATTTTCCAAATGTCGAGCGCATTTAGAGGGAAAAGGGACTAGAATTGGTTTTGACTAAAATAATTAAACAACTATCAAAGGACAATCCAAAGTTCGACGATGATTGGTTGCTTGTGAGTAGTTGGAAGTATAGTATTAGAAAATATCGAAATGTTTCCATATTGGATGGACCATATCGACTCTATTATGAATAGAAAAGATTCTATTAAGAATGAGTTGTCATATGGAACATATGGAAGTGTGTCCATATTGGGAATTGAATATTGAGAAATCTATGACTAGATTAGAAACTTCTATTCAAAAGGATGTTCAAAGAATGTACTTTGAGTGAGAGACATCACGTCTATGGAATTGTCTTGTAACAATCTCCGATAGAGGACTTTGTAATATCATTGGCAATAGTCTTTGTGACTTTGGTGCAGTGAAATCACAAAAGGATAATTGCATAAAATGTTAGAATCTAGCATATTCTATAAGTAGCAAGAATTTGATATTCTTTCACTTATGAAAAGGATTTGGAGTTGTGAAATGAGAATGATTGGAAATGTGTTCAATGTGATCTATTTCACAAAGTAAGAACCATAGGTAAACATTGTGTGCATGCTAGGAGCATGGGACAAGTGTTGTAATTCAAGTAAGAAGTTGATTACCCGAAACGACAAATAATGAGTAATCGATATGGTGATAAATAAAAGGAGTTTTATTTATACTCAAAGGTTTGAGGCCATATGGGATTAGTATTATTCTTGTGTTTCACATTGCAATTTTTAACTTCCAGAATAATTGAATTTATTACGAATAATCGAATTATTCGAACGGGCCATAGTCGTTCATATGTTGAAAGTAGATATGAATGAAGACTGTCATGAATTGGTGTGTGGATTGTCTAAAAGAGTATTAGACATAAGCAAATGTTTGCTGCAACGTTCATGAGTGCTTATGAATATGATTTGAGCATTGGATTAAACCCACGCTCACTTGGATCACTCCATGAATTGTATCACGAGTGATTGGTGAGACGATAACATCTTATATTCTTGAAACCGAGATGTGTGAGTTGTATCTTGCAAATTGGTTACACATTGATAATATGTAAACGTACTAGTAACTTGGTGTTATAAAACATATTATTGTGTGTGATTCGGTGAGTGAGTGCAAGCAAGCATTGTATCAATGTTTATCAGTTCCTTTTATCCAAGGTAGGATAAAAGCGATATCTTTGGGCCCCTCGATGATTTAGTGATGACAAACGTAAATGCTCGGCCGGGCTAGGGCTAATTTGATTTGTTCCATTAGTCAGTCGTCATAAATCGGAATTCGATAAATAGTACAAAGAGAATGATTAGAAATCATATCTCATATGATATCTAGAATGGAGGAATATATGATCCCTTATCTAAGGACACGCGTATCTGATAGGATCAGAGTTGATAGCGGCTTTGGAAAGCTACGATTGCAGATCAGGATCTGAAGTCATACGCAAAATAGTTATTAGACTTATCCAAGTGGGAGACTGTTGGATTAGTGTCTAAGTCCATAACTATTTTGGTATGTACTTGACCCGATGGTGCATGGTCCTTTTGGGTTGCCTTCACCAAAGCAACTTGATAGGATGAATTATGGAGAGAAAGGATTAAATATGATTTATTAATATATTATGAGAATAATATATTAAAGGAGAAATCATATTGTTTAATTAATATTAGTCAATAATTAATTGGTAATTAGTTTTGTGACTAAAAGAGATTAATTAAACTTAAGGGACTGGAATTGTAATTATAAGATAATTGCAATTTGGGCCATGGATTGCCTTATATCATAAGGTGGACGAATTCTATGGGGGAAGCCCATATGAAATCGTCCAAGGCCTTATGGAAAGGGCACCATGGGTTGCTTAGGGCTTAAGCAACCAAATTAGGGTTTCCATGTTAGAGAACCCTAATTGCCTCACTATATATAGATCCCTTAAGGACCAAAAACGTGGACAAGCTTCTTGCTAGGGTTTTCACACGGTTTTGGCAGCCTCCATCCTCTCTCCTCTTCATCCTCTTGCTTATGGTGTTTGTAAGCCATTAGAGGAGTGACACTTGTGACTCTCATCTTTCTAAAGTCAATACAAGGAGATTTGAGATTGTTATTGCAACATAACAATCAAGGTAACATCTTCAACCGATTCTCATGTTAATATGATTACTTGAATGCTAGAATTAGGGTTTATAGTCTTGGATAACTTGCATGTACAATAGAGAAACCTAGATCCAAGCATTAGGGTTTGTATGAGCACATAGGATGTTCTTAGGATCAAAACCCATCATTATCATGATTTTATTGGTGCTTTCTTGAACTATATCAAGCCTTATTAATTGCTAAAACCCATTTCCATCCAACAAAGTGGTGATCCACAATTAATCCTGTTCAACGCTTCGTACGGGAGCACATTTAAACTGGCATGGTAGTTTATATTATAAGAAAATTTAACTAATCGTAAAATGGTATTCCAACTACCTCCGAAACTGATCATATGGGCTCGGAGTATGTCTTCTAAAGTGCGGATAGTTCATCCACTTTCCCATCCGGCTGAGGATGATAAGTAGTACTTATGTTTAATCATGCACCAAGGCTTTCTGAAGTGACTACCATATCTGTGACATAAGTAGTCTCTCAAATCGAAATAATGGAAATAGGTACTCCATGACGTACTATGATTTCGTCTATGTAAAGGTGTGGGTACGCCCTGTAACATCCAAAATTTCAAAACAATTAAAATTTTTCAAAATCACCCATTTTATTAATATTGTTGCAAAAAGGTTTTCAATACATTATTAACAGAGTAATTTCCCAGGTTCATTTCATAAAACACCAACGCGAGGAACGGTACGATCACGCCTTTGCCTTGCCACAGACTCTTGAGAACCTGAAACATAAAACCACAACTGTAAGCCCGAAAGCTTAGTGAGATACCCCCAGAATACCAACCGCATATACGCCTTTCCAGGCCCTGACCTCCCGGTCCATCACACAACATAATCGCCTTCTGGCCCATAAGCATAAGATGCATATATAACATAACGAATAATCATATAGCAGTTCATAGACAACAATCAATCAACAGATCACATATCATAGCATAACTCTAAACAAGGTACCAGTCTGGCCGGTCACTAGCATAACATTACCCTATAAATCAGTCAACATACTAAATGCATACATACGCCTTTCCAGGCCATGACCTTCCGGTCCACATAGTAATGCCTTCCGGCCCATGACATGTATTGCCTTCCGGCCCATAACATATAACAACTGACAACTACCCGGATTTCCATCCGATAAAAGGGTTGGCATTGGTGCCATAAACCCTAGCGATTAGTGAGGATAACTCACCTCGAAACTGCCGACTGAACAGATAGCTCAAGCTGCTCCGATCACTGATACGATCTCCACCTCTGGATAGCCACCAATGCACTGAACTCAAACGATAAACAACAATTACCAAAATACCCCTGGAACCACTGGTAAATCCTTGGTCAAAGACAAGGTCAAAGTCAACCCCTGACTGACCCTACTCGCCGAGTCAACCCTATGACTCGCCGAGTCCCCATACTCAGAACTTCACTTAACCCGCGACCTAACTCGCCGAGTCACCCCAAGACTCGCCGAGTTCAACGACTCTGAGTCCACTCGCCCTTGACTCAACGATTCCTTAAGATTCCCTTTCTACACGTCGAGTATCCCCTTTTTACTCGACGAGTTCCTCCTGGAAGAATCGCGGGGCCACCCCGACTCAACTCGCCGAGTCTGAAGAACAACTCGACGAGTCCCAGTTAATCTTCAAGCTACTCGCCGAGTCTGCTCATCGAACTCGTCGAGTCCATGCCATGCAGTCGATCAAACTGCTTCCTGAGATAAGTATTGTCCCGAAATACACAAGCATGGGACCTTCTGGACCTCTAAGGTCCTAATACAGGGTTATAGTCGTTTGGGGGACTAGGGTAACACTTAATCTAATCACAAAGGGGTTCCATAAACCCTAATTCCATGACACATCAACATAGCAGAGCATAATTCGAATTCTTACCTGAATAATGTGCCCTCTGTGTCCCCAAATCCTCAGAACGTGACTCCCTTGCTGCTCCTTTAGCCAATCCCTTCTCTTCCTTGCACAACAACTCTTCCAAGATCAACAATGGCCCTTAGACTTTGCTCCAGATGCACCCACTCGATTTAGGGTTCTTCTCAGAAGGCTAAATTGAACAATGACGGCCAATAAGTGCCTCTTATACGTCCCAAACCTGAACGGTTAGGGTTTTCGCCAAACAGCGCAGACTCGCCGAGTCCATATCTGGACTCGTCAAGTCCAGTCGCGAACCCGCGACCCGGTCTGCGATCCTACTCGGCGAGTCTAGGCTCCAACTCGCCGAGTCCCCTCTTAAAACACCCCCAAAATCATAATTATATCAATATTTGGAATTCCGGGCTGTTACAACTCTCCCCCACTAGAACTAGACTTCGCCCTCGAAGTCTCACTCTGAAAATAGCCCCGGATGCTGCTCCCACATATCACGTTCCAGGTCACAGTTCATTTCTGATCCCCTCCGGTGCTGCCACTGAACTAACACCAGAGGTATCTCCTTATTCCTCAGAACCTCGATCTTCCGTCCTCTGATGACCACTGGCTTCTCGGCATAATTCAGGCTTGCATCCACCTGAATGTCTTCTAATGGAACCACTGCCGACTCATCGGCTATATACTTCCTCAATTGCGACACATGAAAAATATCGTGGATTTGTCTCAAATCCGTGGGCAACTCCAACCGGTAGAACCCCAGGCCTACCCCCGCAATCACATGAAAAGGCCCAATATACCGGGGCCCCAACTTGCCCCTCTTCTTGAATCGAATCACTCCTCTCCAAGGAGAGGCCTTCAGGAGTACGAAGTCACCGACCTGAAACTCAAGCTCGGACCGGCGTCTGTCTGCATAACTTTTCCTGTCGACTCTGGGCGGTCAATAACCTCTGTCTCATCTGCTGAATCTGCTCTGTCGACTGAAGCCCGATCTCTGTACTGTCCATCGCTCTCTGTAACCGAAAATTACCCAAGATGCAACTCTGCTCTAAATCTCAACGATCACTCGACCCATAAGGGTTAGGAAACCATGAACCACCGGATCCCCGATCCAAAGCCCACTTTGTCCATTCCGGACCGACTGAGAGATCCATTCTCACTCTCAGAGCAACTCTCACAAGTTCTCCTCTTGCCATCACATACACATGCTGAACTAGCCCCAACACCCGCAGGTTGGAAGACCCGATACACTGATGATATCCTCGAACATCTCCCAAGATGAACCACTACATCCATCCTACACTCTGATCAGAATCACACTGAGAATTTAAGATTCTCTCTCCCCCTGCATCCCTTCTGAGCCTCAACAGACATCCCCAAACCGGATGGTTTCCTACTTCGCTGCCGCGAACACGATTCTCGAAGCCATACTCGAAATACTCTAATCATAACTCTGCTCTGCAGCTTTCATTCTCGTGAACTTGCACTCCCCTTCGGAGTTACACACCTTTCTCTTTTCCTTCCAAGGGACCCTCTTGGCCATAATGCCACTCCAATCGGTGCCACGGTGCTTGCCCCAAGCGACACCACCCTTTTTGCGTAACCGCTATTCACATACTCTGGTTCTCATTGCAGGGGCTCTCAATCCCATGTACTTTCTCCACTCATCAAAATCACTGCCTCAGCTAAACAAGATCACTAACCCGGGACCAGACCTTCCAATGCAATCATACTGCAACATACACGATCCGCAATCTCAAACTGATCCAGCAATACCAACAGAGTCTCCAGCATGACTGGACCGACTCTCATAACACATACTAGCCACTCGAGGCTATTTCTCTGTGGGTCCGTACACCCAAACTCTGCGAACCCTCAGGTTCTAACTCTGGGAACCTTCCGGTTCCAACTCTAGAAACATGCACAACATAAATCCCGTGGGATTAATGCAGTACAACCCATCACGTACATCAAGCATACAAATACCCTGATCGCATAACCCCGGTTACTTACTCAAGCTTGATCCCGGCCTTCTCTCAGGCCTCTACAATCAAATGCCCTAGGTCTGTATCCCGCCCCGCATACCCGACACTCGCTCTCGTCGGCCTATACTCTGAGCTGACAAACACCGCTGAATCCCAACAGCTAAGCACCCTCACATACTCATCGATCTCCCGGAGAATTCTCCAATTCTCCCCCACTAAAGCACTGACTAACTGCCACCGATCGTCATTAACGACCTTTCAGAACAATCCTGCACAAGAGAACATTTAGCCACTGACTGCTTCCCATAAGCATAAGCAACCCTCAGCAAAGCACATCTCCTCCCTGATCAATCCGCTCAAAAGAATCTGGTCTTTCAATTATCCACTCCACGACTGCAGATGCTACCCGACATTCAACCCAGTGCCGCATTACCACTATCAACTCTCACGAACGATAACCAACGGAATTCCCAATAATAACCCGTAACCAAACCCACACCCTACCAAAGGATGAATACCACATCGAAAACCGCACCAGGCTACCGGCACCAAAACACCAAACTATAACCATATCAAACCATCAGGGGACAACGAATGTCAAAGCGAAAACCTGAAACACCAATCCATAACCATGCCAAACCCGCGAAACAGCGAACACCGCATCGAAATCCACACTACCAGCACAAACAATACGCCACAATCAATGCAAGCTAATCAAGACATCAAGAGAGCATCATACCCGCAGCTGCCTCTGGCACTGCTCCGTCTCCCTCTGCCGCAAACTAATAAACACGACCCTGAGCCCTTGGGGCTCCGCTCCATCCTGTCCTCCTCATGAACTCCTCAAGGTGGCCGGTGCTAGAGCCTGCACCGGTCCTGCAGAAAATTGTGGACAATTGACCCTCAAATGTCCAGCCTGCTGACAATGATAACAACCCTCGAATCCCGAATCGGCACTGACTGCCGACGGTCCCGCGCATAGTGCCCCTCTTTTCCGCACTTGCGGCATGCACCACCGGACCAACAAGCTCCGGTGCCATCCCTCCCACACTTCCCACAAGTGTGGCCGCTCTGATCCCCCCATTCTAACATCTACGGTCCTGGACCGTCTCGGCGCCGACTGCGACTGCATCGGGGCCTGCCTCAGCTCACGCAACTGTAACTCAATCTCTAACTCACGCCACATGGCGGCCTCCTGCAACACCAACAAGGTCTCGCATCTCTGCGCAGACACGAACTGTCTGATATCCCCCTTGAGCATACTCAGATATCGGGACATCTGAGCCTGCTCCGAAGCGAACTCAGGGCAAAACTTCGCCCTCTCAATAAACATCCTGGTGCTCTCAGTCACCGACTCCAAATCCTGCTTCAGCTCAAGGAACTCCCGAGCCAATCTCTCCCTCTCATCTCGCGGAACATAGCGAGTACTGAACATCTCTCTGAACTGATCCCCTGAAACCGCAGCCCTCTGCGCGTCGAAATATGACCCCGTGGTCAATCTCCATAAATCCTTCGCTCCTAGCCTCAACAGGTTCAGAGCACACCTCACCCTCTGATCAGCAGGGCATAAACTCGTGGAGAAATACCCCTCCACATCTGATAACCATCTCATAGCAACAATCGGGTCATGAACCCTATCGAATGTGGGAGGCTTCGTATAATAGAAGTCCCGATACTGAAAACCCCGACTAGCTCCTCCCCTCGCCGCTGCTACAGCCGTTGTAGCCGCCGCGGCAACCGTCTCTGCGAGAGCCGCATATCGCTCGTCGAAATACTTAATCATGGCGGTCTTGATCGACCCAAACATCTCCGGCAACTCAGCCCGGAACAATGCAGCAACCCCATCACGCAGAATCCCACGAATCCTCGCATCCCGCTCGCTCGTGCTCGTCCGATCGATAACCTTCGACGGCACTGATCCACCCGGAACTCGTTCTCCAGCTCCCGATCCTGATCCGGATCCGCTATCATCATGCCTCGAGATCTCCATAATGAAGACACCCTACCAATCTCAAACACTTCCCAAAATCCTGGGATTCAACTCTCGCAACCCTACCCTAGAGACCATGGTTTCCCTGATACGCGTATGGGTCCTGTGCTTTCAGTAGTACGGGCCCATACTACCTTCCACACCTACCCATATTTGTATGAAGTACTACCACAATACCCTAGGGAACATGCGTAACAACTATCAACCCTCACCACTAGAGGAACACTGAGAACATCCCATAAGGGACCCTAGGCTACAGGCATCACATATCAGGCAACATTATCATGAATTCCTGAAGATCCCTAGCCTAACTCTAGCATGGTGTTCTATCAAGCTCAAATAAACAAATATCATGTATGGTATCTTGGGGTTACTTACTGGCTCCGGCTGTTCGTACCTCCGCGTCCTCCTTTTACCAAATTTGAAAACCATTTTAATTTCTCATTTTAATTTTTCTTCTTTTTTTTTTTTTAAATCCTCCTCGATTTGAGACTGGAGTCACACGAATGTTTCCCCAATTCACTCAAACCAAGGCTCTGATACCAACTTGTAACATCCAAAATTTCAAAACAATTAAAACTTTTCAAAATCACCCATTTTATTAATATTGTTGCAAAAAGGTTTTCAATACATTATTAACAGAGTAATTTCCCAGGTTCATTTCATAAAACACCAACGCGAGGAACGGTACGATCACGCCTTTGCCTTGCCACAGACTCTTGAGAACCTGAAACATAAAACCACAACTGTAAGCCCGAAAGCTTAGTGAGATACCCCCAGAATACCAACCGCATATACGCCTTTCCAGGCCCTGACCTCCCGGTCCATCACACAACATAATCGCCTACCGGCCCATAAGCATAAGATGCCTATATAACATAACGAATAATCATATAGCAGTTCATAGACAACAATCAATCAACAGATCACATATCATAGCATAACTCTAAACAAGGTACCGGTCTGGCCGGTCACTAGCATAACATTACCCTATAAATCAGTCAACATACTAAATGCATACATACGCCTTTCCAGGCCATGACCTTCCGGTCCACATAGTAATGCCTTCCGGCCCATGACATGTATTGCCTTCCGGCCCATAACATATAACAACTGACAACTACCCGGATTTCCATCCGATAAAGGGTTGGCATTGGTGCCATAAACCCTAGCGATATAGTGAGGATAACTCACCTCGAAACTGCCGACTGAACAGATAGCTCAAGCTGCTCCGATCACTGATACGATCTCCACCTCTGGATAGCCACCAATGCACTGAACTCAAACGATAAACAACAATTACCAAAATACCCCTGGAACCACTGGTAAATCCTTGGTCAAAGACAAGGTCAAAGTCAACCCCTGACTGACCCTACTCGCCGAGTCAACCCTATGACTCGCCGAGTCCCCATACTCAGAACTTCACTTAACCCGCGACCTAACTCGCCGAGTCACCCCAAGACTCGCCGAGTTCAACGACTCTGAGTCCACTCGCCCTTGACTCACCGATTCCTTAAGATTCCCTTTCTACACGTCGAGTATCCCCTTTTTACTCGACGAGTTCCTCCTGGAAGAATCGCGGGGCCACCCCGACTCAACTCGCCGAGTCTGAAGAACAACTCGACGAGTCCCAGTTAATCTTCAAGCTACTCGCCGAGTCTGCTCATCGAACTCGTCGAGTCCATGCCATGCAGTCGATCAAACTGCTTCCTGAGATAAGTATTGTCCCGAAATACTTAAGCATGGGACCTTCTGGACCTATAAGGTCCTAATACAGGGTGATAGTCGTTTGGGGGACTAGGGTAACACTTAATCTAATCACAAAGGGGTTCCATAAACCCTAATTCCATGACACATCAACATAGCAGAGCATAATTCGAATTCTTACCTGAATAATGTGCCCTCTGTGTCCCCAAATCCTCAGAACGTGACTCCCTTGCTGCTCCTTTAGCCAATCCCTTCTCTTCCTTGCACAACAACTCTTCCAAGATCAACAATGGCCCTTAGACTTTGCTCCAGATGCACCCACTCGATTTAGGGTTCTTCTCAGAAGGCTAAACTGAACAATGACGGCCAATGAGTGCCTCTTATACGTCCCAAACCTGAACGGTTAGGGTTTTCGCCAAACAGCGCAGACTCGCCGAGTCCATATCTGGACTCGTCGAGTCTAGTCGCGAACCCGCGACCCGGTCTGCGATCCTACTCGGCGAGTCTAGGCTCCAACTCGCCGAGTCCCCTCTTAAAACACCCCCAAAATCATAATTATATCAATATTTGGAATTCCGGGCTGTTACATGCCCAACATAACGGTCAGAGGGCCAAACCCTAATTTTTCGGGTTTGAGCACTATTTTAACGTCTTTATGAGCATAATATGGACTATCAACTTCTCAAATACTCAATTAACCTTTATCCTCATGATGACTTAATCATTAAAATCTTTATCAAAATGCTCCATGACATACAACCATATTTGGGGGTACGCCTAACGTAATAGTCAGAGTGCCAAACCCTAATTTTTCGGGTTTGGGCACTATTTTAACCTCTTTATGAACATAATAAGGACTATCAACTTCTCAAATACTTAATTAACCTTTATCCTCATGATGACTTAATCATTAAAACCCCTATCAAAATGTTAAGATCATAATGCTTTACAAACATTAAAATGAAAGGGTTAAGAGTTTAAGCTGGTCAAGAAAACTCTTTAATCAATATGAATTGTCCTCAAATCATTTAATACATCATTGGGTGTTGCCAATTACATAAAACCACAACCAGACTCTTTGTAGGTACACGACTCCTCAATTCCATTCTATGTTTCCCAATTTTCCCTTTAGGTTAAAACAATCATTAAAGCTAGAACCTTACTAGCATCCATTCATTTTTATGTTCCAATATCATCTCAATAGTGTCAATTCATATTCATGAATGTCATTCACTTCTTAGACGTCAATCTTCATGTAGTAATATATACATTTCCCAAAATACCCTTTTGACCACAAACTCCATGGACTCATCCAATAATCAATCAACATTTAGTATTTTTCATCCAAATAATTCAAATGGCATCCATTCATGGTTAAGAACTTCATTTTCTCAACAATTGTCCAACTACAAAGGATTCCATAGGTTTCATCATATTGTCCCCAAAACCATTTTAACCCTAAGTTATACATGATTCTACCATCATGGATTTTTTTTAGCATTCCAATTGGATTCATTGTCATCAAACAACATCTAGGTCATAGAATACAATAAAATTTCATCCTCAATTACAAATTCCCCAATTTGGGTTTCTAGGGTTCATGAGGGGTTTCACTTAAATCCTCAAATCCATCAATGGGGTGATTATATTGAGATTAGGATCATCAAAACAACTGAAGGGATGTTAGGAACCAAAACCCTAACCCTTATAAGAAGCTAAATTTGATATTGGGGTCAAACCCACTTCACAAATCCGAATTCTATGTGAAAAGGAGAAGAAATTATACCTTGAACCACATGATTTCTTCACAACTTGCACCAAATAAACCAAAGAGTGAGATCGGCTCCTAGGGTTTCTATTGAGTTTGAATTGCCATCCAATCTCTTCTCTTCTCATCTCATCGTTCTTATTTTGCTGAAATGAAGAAGAATCATTCTTATTTTCAAAATTTAGACATTTAGTCCCTATAGTTTACAACTTTTTGTCAAATTTACCATTTCTTCATTTCTTTTCACATTTTCTTAAAAGGTTGACATAATGAGTCCTTGACCATCCCATTCTTAACACTCCTCATCCATTTAACCTTGGCGAGTTAACCCTTGGTCAAACATACGTTTCCAAATCGACACTTTAGGTCCTTTAACCTTTAAAATGTTATTATTTCCCACTTTTAACTTTCTAAACTTCATATCAATATTATTTAACTATATAAATCATATTACACTAATTTACTTTATTAATTTAAGAACCTAGTCTTAAATTTTTAGGATGTTACAAATATCTACCCCTTAATAGGATTCCGTCCTTGGAATCAAATCGTGAGCCATCCCATTAGAATTTCATCTAGTAAATTTTCAATTTCCTTAACGTTTACATAACCTTGGTAATTAGGCACCATTATAGTCTGTCTAATAATCAATAATACAGAAATAGCGTTATTAACTCTCTTGGACACTTTTACCCTTTTGTTTCGTTTTTGAACATTTGACAACATCATGCAATAAGGTTATCTAACCTTAACTCACACATTCCAACATGCGCCAACCATTTTTAAGTCCTTTATGAAACTTTATTGAGTCCTCCCAACCCAGAAGTCATAATTTTACCATTTCTTTACTTAGGCATTCGACATTTCTTAAATGTATCCTTTCGTATTCAAGTTCTTCAATTTTATTTCTTTATTTTTCATACTCGTCACCATCAATTCATTGCACTTTGTTATACTCTTAAACATAATACACGATGCTTACACTACAATGCATCATGCATTCTAACTTATGGTTACTTTCAAACTTCCATTTCATTTTGTCTTATCACTTTAGCTCGTACTAACACTTCTACCTTACTTCCCAAAGTTCTTACCTTAAAGTCACAAAAATGAAACTTATCTTCAGCAAGGTCTGCATGTCAATTTTTACTAATAATGTTTCCCTTTAGTGTTACCCCCATGATAATCCAATCATGTATATCATTCCTTGTCTTCTATCTTTGTACAAATAAGTACCATACTATGCAATTCCACATATAATTCCTGGAAGTTGTCTTTATCCCCTTTTTTTCACTTTAACTGACGTACCAAACCAAAATCTCATTTCATGAATTAAAGCACTTTTTAGGTCTGCAAGCCTAAGTATACAATTGCAATAAGCTTTAAAGCATATGGTGTTGTATCAACTCATTTCTAAATTCTTATTGAGTCCAAATTGTCTCGTCACTTGTAACTTGGTTCTTCCCAGCTATCTACCCCTTAAAAGATATGAGAGCATTTATTTTAAGGTAAAAACACAAGATGATCCTGATCATGTAGTGAGATATTTCGTTTATTTATTCATGGAAAGCTCATTGCCTCAGCTTTACTCCTTATGGATCTCGAATTACATTTCTGCCTTTCCCATTGATTGCATATAGCTTTCATCATTCATGTGTCCTTCAAAATTGTTTATTGAGTACTCGACCCTTCCATTTGGTACTTTTTCAGTTTAAATTCTCAAGTATTATCATGCTTTATTATTATTATTATTATTATTATTATTATTATTATTATTATTATTTTCTATTTCTTGTCCTCTTTTATGAATACACAACCAACCTTTATATCAATTAATTTTCGCTTTCTTTGTTCACAGTTCGAGTGACTCATAGTGCTCTAAGGCAAAGTCACGTCTTCTATATTTACTAATAATAAAAGCTCCCATGGTCATAAGTTTGTCCGCTCTTTGCATGGTTGTCGATTCCAATTATCGGCAATACTCAATCCTAGTACTAAATTGTACTTGAGTGTGCGTGGTCCGTTACATCAAGTTGTATAAGTTGGAATCTCTAAATCTTGTACCCATGATTTATTTCTTTTACTCGTAATTCCAAGCACCATGTGTGGTTCTTACTGAGTCTTCAAAGTATTGTGATCTCTTGTAACATACCATCATCACACTTTCATCTCCTTCTTAATTTTATTTCTTAAGTGTATCCTTAAAAGAAATGAGGGCATTTCTTTTAAGGTCCGGGTCACCCTTTTATTCTTACACTGTAATTATTCATTTTTCTAACTTGTCCATGGAAATTTCAAAATTTCCTTACTAATCATCGTCTCCTTGACAACCCTTTTATTCGAACATCAGGTGTTCATTCTTGTCCACACCTCGAGGTTACTACATCATGTATGCACAATATTACTTAAATGGTAAGCAAACAAAATTATTGAATAATTCAACTATTAAAAATAAACAAACATAACTCATCAACACAATCCAAACAATATCAAATAGAATTTATGACACCAACTCTATTATGCCTAACCCCATTTTCTCTTTTGGTTATTTCCATCAAGTAGTTCGTTATGAGGCTCACTAAATATGTTGAGTATTTTTCAGAAGTAACTCGTTATGTGACCTAAACTACCTCGTTTATCAATACTACAAGACACTCAATATGTGGTATGTTTTACTGTTTATCAACATGACAAGTGACTCATTATGTGATGTATTAATCTTATTAACACACATTAACAATTGATATAATTTACTCATCTTCAAACAAGTTTGATGTATAAATTCCCAATTCTCGATCTTCTGCCCTCGTTCGAGATTCTGTCTCCCTAACAATACAAGTTATAAGGACATTTGAGAATCAATTGTATAAGCTCTAAAATGACTAAAATGCCATCCTTTAGCAATTCCAATTTTAAGCATCTAAAGGTCCAATTTAATCAGCTTTATACACCATAATAAAGATATTCACTCCCTTTCGTAAGAGGTTTTAATTGGCAATGTAAAATCCACAAAATGACCAAAGAACCCTGTTTGGCCAAAATACATAATTTTATACTACCAGTTAATTTTCACAACATTTAACCCATATGATATTATGCTTTATTAGTTTACAACACAGGTATCACAGCATTATCCAAATCTATAAGTTAAGATGTCAAAATAGTAGAAAACGTAATTTTGTTAAAGTAGTTTTGCATAATAGCCCATTATTTTCAACTTAAAGGCATACATATATCCATGCTTGATATGGGAAGGTCTATGGCAGATTTCTGTACAGGTGGGGTGTACATGCTCCTCGATTTTTGTAGAGATAGTAGGTATATGTATGTAGGTGTAATCCCAGGTTACTGATCTCCCTCGAGGGTACATGTGTCACCAAAAAATTTGCATTTCATAAATAAAACATTCAATGTAAAATGATAATTCTAATGTAAATTACTTGATACCTATTAATTTGGTCCAAATTTGAGACCAAAGCAAGGTATTCTTCATGCACTAGCTGCCTAATTTATCTACCAAAAAAGCCTACTCCAACATATAAAATAGGGACATTGATGTCATGTTTTTCTGAAAACTCATTAAGTGAGTTATTGAACAAATGTTGTAAGGAAACAACTTTCACCGTCTCTAAGGATAATACAATGGAATCACCTGACTACTAAACTAGGTGGATGACAAACGAGCCGAGAAATAATCCCCTAGTCGCAAAGCCATTACAAGTCAGAAAGCTCTCTTGTCAAAAAAGAGTCAGTAGTTGCCTATTGGAAATAGCGGCTCCTTTATATTAGACCATTTTTGGATAACTATTTCCTTGCATAACAAGTCATGACATAGTAATGGGACACCCATCGATACATCGACCTACCTACAAATACAAGGTGTCCGAAAAAGCATCGTTGTTGTTGGGGTTGGTTGCATCCTATTCATAATTTTTCAACCCAATTATGGTTTCATGTTATAGTAAGAACCACATCGTATATATTGTCATACAACAAAAAATTATGTCTTAGCATCTTGTTACAAAAAAGATTTCCGTGTATTCCGAAAATGGTCGTCATATTTCGGACTAGTTCTTCTTGTTCCAGACTCATTCTTCATATTTCAGATACAAAATTCATGTTCTGTAGATGGTGTTCTAGTTTGGTATATGTTTTAAGTATTCCTAATATAAATATTACTCACATAAACGGCCTACATATCAACAACCACTTCGAACGAAATATTTAATCTAAAACACACTAAATTAGGGCTGAAAATTCTCGATACGACCCGCAACACGACATGAAATAAATGGGTTTGGGTTGAGTTTTTCAACCCGTCAACCCGTTTATTAAACGGGTCATATATGAGTTCGTCAAAAAATAAATGGGTTGACCTGTCAACTCGTTTATGTTTTTAATAAAAAATTTATTTTATTTTTTAATGTATTTATGTATCAAGTATTAAGACTTAAGTGTCTAAATGGGAATTATGGCTATTACTTTAACACTTGAATTATCTATGTTTGTATTAATGTTTAGTTTGAACATGTTTATATGAATGTTCCTAATTTTCACTTGGATGTTTAAGACTTAAATGTCTAAAATTCGGATATGTTTGCATCAACCATCAATAATTTATTTATGTTTAATTGTCAATTTTATTTATGTAATCTAACCCACAAACCCAAATCTGACCCACAAATCGGTCAACCTGTGACCCGGGTAAATAAATTGGTTGGTGGGTCATATATTTGTTTATGTTCCAAACCCGCCAACCCGTGACCCGCTAACCCGTGACCTGTATATTTAAATGAGTCGTGTTTGGGTTGACATATTTTTACCCGTCAACCCGCCAACCCGAACGTGACATGATTACCAGACCTACACTAAATTCTAGACATATTGTAAATGTTCCAATCACATAATCGTATTTCGGACTACATTTAAATCTATAATGTACTTAAAATAAAGAAACGTAATGGTAATTAAACTACAAAACTTCAAGCTATAGAAAATATTTTCTTCAAAAAAAAATCTACACTCAAAATGTACGAAATGGAGATTCTTTTAAGTCTGAAATGTGATATTCAAATTAAATTCTACTTAATTTTATATAAAGAGGACTACAATAACATGTCACGATCACCATACGGATGACCTAGCCAAATTATCATGTATGCTACATAACGAAGTACCTGGTTATTTTGCAAAAGTAAATTTTTAGCCCACTCCTTTTACTTTTTATCAAATTTTTATTTTTTGTTTCTACGTACCCAATGAAATGGTAACATGTGTAACATTTAATGTTTATTTAATGAGATTTTAGAATACTAATATGACACATGTCATTATTAACATGGATACGATGATTGATAGGTTAAAAAAATAAAAGGATATTTAATTTACTTTTAGTTAATTTAATTAGTATCCTTCATTACCGATGGATTGGTATTAATACCTAATTAAGAAATCAGTTCTTGGTTGAACCTCATTCACCAAACATATGAATCGTAACCGAAACAAAAGAGATAGATTAATATTAGTTAACCTATAAAGCGATTCGGTTGATCTGTTTTTCAATTTATTTATTTTCTATTTTGCATATTTCAAGCACTGCCGAAATATGGCCATATATATATATATATATATATATATATATATATATATATATATATATATATATATATATATATAGAGAGAGAGAGAGAGAGAGAGAGAGTTAGGTTATTTTGTTTTCATTATCTATTGTGTGCATGTATGACTGATTCTGCAAAAGTAAATTTTTAGCCCACTCCTTTTACTTTTTATCAAATTTTTATTTTTTGTTTCTACGTACCCAATGAAATGGTAACATGTGTAACATTTAATGTTTATTTAATGAGATTTTAGAATACTAATATGACACATGTCATTATTTAAATGGGTACGATGATTGATAGGTTAAAAAAGTAAAAGGATATTTAATTTACTTTTAGTTAATTTAATTAGTATCCTTCATTACCGATGGATTGGTATTAATACCTAATTAAGAAATCAGTTCTTAGTTGAACCTCATTCACCAAACATATGAATCGTAACCGAAACAAAAGAGATAGATTAATATTAGTTAACCTATAAAGCGATTCGGTTGATCTGTTTTTCAATTTATTTATTTTCTATTTTGCATATTTCAAGCACTGCCGAAATATGGCCATATATATATATATATATATATATATATATATATATATATATATATATATATATATATATATACAGAGAGAGAGAGAGAGAGTTAGGTTATTTTGTTTTCATTATTTATTGTGTGCATGTATGACTGATTCTGGACCAATCATTTTAGTTATTTTAAGAAAGTAATTAATGCATATTACATGTTGAAGATATAATAGGTATTAATCACATCTTCAACATTTAATAAGTATTAATTATTTTCTTAAAATAACTAAAATGATTGGTCCAAAATCAATATACAGACACACAATAGATAGTGAAGACATTTGAACCTATATATATATATATATATATATATATATATATATATATATATATATATATATATATATGGAGTGATTCAAATAAAACCCAAAAAATATAAGAACTCTAAGATCCTCTATTTTATAGTTATTAAACATATGAATGCATATTAAAGATACAAAAACCCTTTTCTTGTCATTTTTTATAAGAAAATGGAAATTCCTATTTTTTACACTTTAATATTTTCATTAATATTTCATATATATATATATATATATATATATATATATATATATATATATATATATATATATATATATATATATATACTAGGTTATAACCCGTGTACGACACGGTTTGTAAAGTATAACATCCTTGAAACTTAATAAGCTTAATAATAACTAATAAGATGACATTTGCTTTGTAGTTAGCTAAAAATAATATTATTAATTATAGATTTATAAGCAATTATTTTTTACAAATTATAACATTACACTTTAAAAAATAATATTATTAATGATAGGTTTATGAGCAATTATTTTAAAAAATGGTTAGATATTTTGTCTGTAACTATATAATCATAAAATTAAACTAATATGTATAATGGTTTAACAATGAACAACCATTACATATGTACTATAATAAATGAAGATTTTTTTTGCCACATGTCCTCTTCTCATTCATTTAGACACATGACATTTTCTAGAATTTTTAAATTTTGTAATTTCCACTTGTCATTTTATTGTATTTTTCATTTTATTAAATTAAAATTCCATGTTTAATGTGTAAGATAATATATATGTAAATTATTTATTAGAAAAAGTTTATATATGTAATGTATTCAATACATTAAAGTCTCATTAATTTTAATAATTCAATTTTTTCTCATTTTTCTTATAAATTCAAATTTGTTAAATTGTTAAAATTTTATATTTTTTTTAATTAAACTCATGTAATACACGAGTCTCACACCTAGTATAATTAATATATTAACTTGATAATTTGTTGATTAATATATTGCCTTGATTATTTATAACGATTTAATATATTAATTTTTATTTTCATAACTTTTAGTTTATATTTAGTGAATAGTATTTCTAACTCATTATTTAAGTAAACCACGATGGAAAAACTTACATGAGAATGGATTTGGGGTATTTTAAGGTAGGCCATTCAAATATCTTCAAGCCTTGTCATTTTGTATCTAAAAATAAGTGGCACCAAAGTTTCAGAGTCTTATATTCTAGAAGCTAAAAATGGTAATGAACTTTAGAAAAGAAATAAAGACAAACTATTGCCCTTGTTAGCATCTCAGGAAATATAAAGCAAACATAATTTTTTGGAAACACTTATAAATGCCTAAGAGTAAATTTAATGACTAACCTCTATCACTCATTCTTCTCTACCAGTCAAATTCAAACTTATCCCATATCATTGTCCTTTTTCCATGGTATCTTCCTGGCTATTTCTCACAAAACCATGCTTTTGCTTACAAAAGTCAGCCTGTTTTTAGTTATTTAATAAACTTACATCTTCAAGAATATAAGTCTAAAGATGATAAGTACAAATCTTAATTGATATATTTGGGTATATTTTACAAATTATAATGCATGGTAAGAATACTTTTATAAGTACAATGATATAATTGCATACATTTTCATAAACTGATCAACCATGAATGCTTTTGGTAGTCTTTTATTGATTGACTCTATGATTGGTACCTTCTTAACGTTGCATAAAAATATAAAAAACAATTATAAAAAGTAAGAGAAACTCTAAAGCATAGAAAAGAGAGCTTTTTGTTAAAAATAAATTTCAATTCTTGAAAAGTGGTTAGACCAGTGTTTGCAACACACTACCAATCACCTATTTCCTTATTTTGGCTTCAAATCCAACCTAACTAATTATAGATTTCATTCTTAACTAAGGTTTCAATCAATGAAATCATTTGAGAAATCTATAAATTAACCAAAAGAACTAACAAATTTAGCCAAGAAAATTACCTTTTAGATGATCATGTAATACTTCAATTACATGAAGAATAAAGAAAAGTTTACTAAGGCTTTGGTCTCTTCCAAAAAAAAAAGAATAAAGAAATAGACTTCAAAGACGCAAAGATCTGAATGATTTCAATGAAAAACATATTTTAGTTGCCTTGCATTGTAACATTCTACAACTTTTGCAATGATGAGGATGGGGCCATCATTGAACTTGTTTCCAGCTGGAAGTCTGGAGTTTGGTTTAGTAGATCCACTATTGTTTATCACCTCATATTGTATAGTACCAATTACATACGTGTGATTTGTGTTTTTAGAAATCACAACTATATTTTTTTTCCTTTTTAGTTTATAACAGCCTTATCATCTTTGCTATATTTGTTTTTCTTTTTCTTTTAGTTTATAAAAGAGACTTCATAAAAGATGAAAGACAAATACAAACATAAATGAATCTTATCATCATACCTATTCATAATAATTTCATAATCACTTTCTTCATAATTATTCCCTTGAAAACTCTTTGATTTGTTTACAAGAATAGTAACAAAAGCACAAAACACAATATTTTTTGTCCAACATCCATCAGTATTGCTGAAGGATTCACTGTCTAGATAATCTGCAGTCAGAAAGAAAATAGAAGAAATGAAAGAGATATGTAGCTTCAAATGGAATTTATTATCCATACAAAAACTTTAGCTTCTATAATAATCTCACTTTTGCCATTGATGCACTTACAATTGTTCTAGACACCTCTGAGGCATTTCATCGAATGGGTGGTGAGCGGAAGCAGCAAATTCCTAAAACATACGTGTGACTGTGTCTATAAGCCCAATGGGGTTAATTGATTCAAGAACATATCCAGTTAAACGCAATTGAAAAACTTATCAGATGGATTTATGGTGGATTTTGAGTTACCGTCAAGGAGATACTTTTGCATTTATTGATATGAATCCCTTCAGTTCACTCATCATAGAATCATTGATACATTCAACAATAAGTTGGAAGATGAGGAAGCATTATTGGGATTTTATTTTTCAGCAAGAATTTCAATTTAAAGATGAGGAAAATTGTAACCTTGTGTCCAATCCCGTCATAACAGTCTAAAGCCATAATCACATAGAATTTGATTTTTCGATAGCAAGAGATCATTTGATTCTTAAATGTGGTAAAAATTGATGTTATGAAGCCATAATCATAAGGTTTAGGAGAGATTTAGAGCTAAGATTTAGGAATAAATTGGAAATGTTTACCTTCATGATCATGCTAATCGGCTAAAAAAATAACCCAGAAACGATGAAATCTTACCTTCAGAAAAATGGTGACGTGAGAAGAATGAGATGCAACCCAAGCGGAGCAAACCCTATCTTCTTCCATGGTGGAGGCAGTGCTATCGTCACTAATTTAACTTTAATGACCTGGTATTTAGCGATTTACGTTATATTTGAATTAGAAGACTGGAAGATAATTATAAAGCATATATATAGAATTGAAACTGATCAACATTAATTTCCGCTGCAGAATTTAAGGGATACAGAATCTTCAATATGGAATTTTCAATTTTCAAAACGTTTTCAATATGGATCGAGTAATTGTGTATTTGGGCGGGAAATTTTTTTGCTAATTGGTTCATATAATGCCACGTGGCAGATTGTTAGTCTAAAAGTTGGACAAGTGGATTCTAAGAGAGGTTTTTATTAGGAGTAGGGATATATATATATATATATATATATATATATATATATAAAACAAATTCCATTTACACTTAATCAGAACTTAATATAATCTATTTTACAAAAATTCAAAAATTCAAAAAAATCAAACTCAACTCTATCATCACCATAATTATAACATGTTGTAACCAACCATCTAGGCCACCATTGCAACCATCTTTGGTCCTTTCTTCCAAAACATGTATTGACAGTTTAAATACTGTATTCAAAATTTAATAAACATATTAATTCATTTATTTAGGGTTTAATGCAAAACAACTATAAAAATATCACATTCTTACATATTTAGAAAAAAGAAATATACTTACAAGAACATTCATACATAAATAGTTCATATTTTAATATAAAATTTATAAAACATCCACAACTTAATACAATTCACAATTTAATACTGACAATTCACAGTTTAATACATAAAATTCACAAATTAGTACAGTAAATTCACATTTTAATGCACAAAAATGTCGTATTCTTAACTTAAAATTTATATTTATCCATTTAAATATCAACAATCAATACAAAGATTAATACACAAAATTCACAACATAATTCAGTTAATTAATAGCCTAATATAGTCAATTCACAATTTAATACACAAAACTAAAAAGTTAATATAATAAATTCACATTTTAATACACAAAAATTATATATTCACATTTTAATGCACAGAAATGTCATATGATTAACTTAAAACTTATATTTATACATTTTGTGGAGTTCGAAATATGTTGTGAGGTGTCGATGTACCTTTAGGCTTGATCGGTTTCGAAGTCTGTATTGTTTGTTCGAATATATGTATTTCATAAGGGCATTTTAGAGTTTGAAGCTTATGTAGCTTAGCCTTTATGTGTTTTTTGTGTGCTTCTGTTGTTCCTATAAATAGGGATAGGTATATGAGTAAGAGTAACTTTTGTGCAGTCTTGTGAACATTACTCTTTCATACTCGTGTACACTTTCAGAAGTAATAATAGAGCTAAACATATCTTATTTACGTTTTGTGTTCTTATTTCAATATGTACTCTGATTTCGTTTCATACACTCGATTCATATGGTCTTCATTTGGTATCAGAGCAGGATTCTTTCAGTTGATTTTTGATTTTCTCGTGTTTTCAAAAGTTTTTGAATCACTATTTTCGATTCAGAAATATTTCGCACTTCTGATCTAGAAAATCTTTTTTGATTAACTGTTTTGATTTGATTCTGCATTTCGGTTGAAAAATCGAGTGTTCTTTGATCTTTTTTTGAAAGATTCATTCATTAGATTCTTCTTTTTGAAGTTTTTCATCATTTTGACCTAAAAACAATGGCGAACTTCAACATAAATACGATGACTAGTTTCTCTCATCTTCTTGGTTTTTCAACCAAAATTCTGATTTTGATTCCTGAATATTATGAGCAATGGGTAGATAGAATGGAAGATTATATCAACGAAATTGATGAAGATCTGTGGTGCTATATTACCAGTGGAGACTATTGTCCAGGGAGGCAAGAACAGATTGGAACTGCTGGTTTATTTGTTAGATAAGGTGTCTAAGTCCGTAACTATTTCTGGTATGTACTTGACCCGAACCGACATGGTCCATTTGGGTTGCATGGCACCATGCATTTGGATACACTAAATTAGAGAAATAACACTTATGGTTAATAATATATTATAAGTTCTAACATATTAATAATATTATTTAATTAGTTTGATCAAGAATTAATTTATAATTAATTAAGTGATCAAAAGATAACTAATTTAATATATGGGTTGATTATGTAAATCATCCATAACTTATATAGTGGGCTACGAGGCTCCACGGATTATCAAGCTGGGTTTCACCCATAGAATGCTCCATGGAGTTAACCCATGATCATGGAAATGAAGAGTCATGTTACATTAGGGTTTACACGGTGTAACCCTAATGCAACACACTATATAAAGCTCATGTTCTCCCAAAATCGGCACACACATGCATTCTTGAGGGCTAGAGCCGATTTTTGAGTGTTAAGATTCTCTCCAAGTTTACTCCATAGTATTTGGTGTTGTGTGAAGCATTTGAGGCATCACACTTGGGGTGCTAGGCTCACAAGGTTTCAAGGAATCAAAAGCAACAAGAAGGTATGTTATTCTATCTTACATTTAAGTTAAAAATGTTCCCCATGTATGCTAGATAGGATCAAGAACCTTGGAAATCAACTTTGCATGAATCTTAGACAAACATAGATCCAAGGTAATTAGGGTTGCATGTACACTTAGGAAGTGTTAGAATGCTCAAAACCCATCAGTGGTATCAAAGCCTAGGTTTGTTTGTTTTTTATTTGTGCAAAATTGTGTTAAAAATCGAAACAGCTTGTTGTCTGATCAATGAACTCGCCGAGTCCAAGTGAAAACTCATCCTACTCGTCGAGTAGGTTCATGCACTCGACGAGTAGGAGGACCAGACAGCAGATTTTCGACTTGTGTTGCTGGAAATGGACTAGAAACATTACCCTAAACTATTTTGGTACTTGAAAACTTGTTGTAGATGGCGTAATGTTTATGCTAATCCATTTACAATGGCAATTATCAAAATTACAAGTTTTAAGAGTAATTTATGATTCTTGAAATGTTCATATTCATGTTCTTGAACTTATGAAGATTAGATGATCATAAGAATTGTTTGTAACCTACTTGGTAGTTTAATTCATGATCATAATGTGTTTTAATGGATTCCATAACTTGTCCTCAAGTTATGATAAACTAAAGGTCACACTTTAATAAAATCCATTAAAAGAACACAAGAGTTAAAAAATTGAAGAGTCTTCATTTTTAATACTCAAATCAATCATAAGTTATGAGAAATGAAAAGTTTTGAAAGTTTTCAAAACTTGCCCTCAAGTTTTGGAACAAGTAAAGTAATGATTAAAACTTTAGTTCCAACCCTTAGAATTTTAAAAGTTAAAATTCAACCCTTATACTTTATAATATTATAAGATAATATATATATATATATATATATATATATACATATATGTGTGTGTGTGTCCGTGTATAAGATCAAGTCGTCTTACCGCTAGTACGCCTCATTCACGAAGCCGGTCTATAAGGGGGTATAAGGTTGTTGCCTATAAAATGACAACTTAATGGGTGTCTACTCTCACCCACTGCTTCCTTGATCGGTGGAGGCTCGTTAGCCGAACGGGTAGGACAAGGACTTATAAACCTTCATTAAGAGTATAATGAATATTATAAAGTAACTACATGTTTTATTAAATTCCCAATCTTAGTTACTTTAGGAAAATGTTAATAAGGTGCTAATCCATGAAATTACACTTTACACTTTGTTTAAGTCGTTAGTGGAGCGTATGTGGTTAACCGACACACTAACTTGGACTTAACAAGGTAGGTAATGGGTTACTTAAGTTTTATCATAGTATCGGTGGAGCGTGTGTGGTTAACCGGCACATCTATTGAGTGATAAACATTAAGGGTACCAAGTGCTTTGCATGGTTACTTCACACCTCATTTTGTGATCCTCGGTATCCCAGTCACAAAACTTGGAGGGCACACTCGAGATTGAAACATGCCTTTGAAAAGTTCATTGAATCTCAAAAGAATCTAGAAATTTCTAAGAACCAAATTAAAAACTTAATATTTTAATATTTCGTTTTTGGTGGAAATTGGTGAATCGTCATTCACCTACCTTTCTAATATGTCATTACTTAAATTACAACATACCTCTTCTAAGTATAATATATTGTGATTGGGTCCTAGCCTTAATATTACATTTGGGTGTTTTATTAAGGACTATATCTATATCTATACTAATCTTTTCTTTCTTCTCACCCAGATGTCTTCAAACAATGCTGTTTCTGGCTCTAATCCTAATGGCTCCTTTACCCTTATGAACTTGTGTGGGAAAGTTACTTTTGATGGATCCAACTTAAATGAATGGATCAGAAACATCAGGATCATTACTTGCTACGAGGACAAAGAATATGTCCTCGATAAGGAGCTTAAGGAGATTGAAAGGGATGTTACCAAAGTGGCATGCATCATGTTGGTCACCATGACAGCATAACTCCAAAAGTCCTATAAGGACTTTTACTCTTTTGAAATGCACCAAGATTTGATGGAAAGATACCATCAAAGTACACGACAAGAGAGGTATGAAATCATCTCCTCCATTATAACAACCCGAATGAAGGATGGTGAACCCATCACGGGCCACATGTAGAAAATGTAAAGATTTATGGACCGTTTGCTGAAGCTTAATGTGAACTTCCTCGAGGAGCTTGCAATAGATATCATTTTGCACTCTTTACCCTCGTGCTATGATCAATTCTGCATGACATATTACATGAATAAGGAAGAGGTCACACTCAGCAAATTTCAAGGACTCCTAAAGACCGCGGAAGGTGGTCTTAAGGGTAAGTCGGGTGTTACTCCTACTCCTACCAACTCCGCCCCTGTCTTGGCAATCGAGAAAGGGAAGGGTAAGAAGAAGAAGAGTCCCTCGAAGGGTACCAAGGGTAAGACCCTTGAAGGCTCCTCTTCTAATGGAACCAAGAAAGGTTTCGTCACTCCTTCTGCTGACCCAAAAGAGGTTGAATGCTTCTATTGCCATGAAAAGGCACATTGGAAGCGGAACTACTCAAAGTACTAGCAAGATGTGAAGGATGGGAAAGTTAAACCCAACCATGCAGGTATTTACACTATCTTATCTAATAACTCACCCTATTCAAACTCTTGGGTCCTTGATATCGGTTGCGGTATTTATATCTGTTCTGATTTGCAGGGACTAAAAAGAAGTGAGAATGTGGAGCAAGGAAGAATAAACTTGATCATGGGGAATAGGAAAGTTTCACCTGTCACCAAGATTGGAGTTTATACTTTATCGCTAAGTAGTGGGTTTAGTTTAGATTTGAATAAATATTGTTATTCGCCAGAAATGGCAAGAAATGTTATTTCCTTTCATGCATTGTACAAACAAGGTTTTACCTTTTCATTTGATAATGAAGTTGGTTCGATTAATGCTTTCTTTAATAATGTTATTTATTGTAAAGCATTACCTTGTGATGGTGTGTATGAAACTATATCTGTGGTTGATAACTTAGGAAACAATGTATGGTGTATTGATTCTGTTAATGATAATAACTTGGATAAAGCATCACTATGGCATTGTCGTCTTGGACATATAAGCAAGAAACGCATAGGCCAACTCCAAAGAGATGGAGTCTTGGAGTCATTTGACCTAAAGTCAAATGATAGTTGCGAATCATGCTTACTTGAAAAAATGACAAAGTCACCCTTCACAGGTTCTTGTGAGAGGGGTGAAGGTTTGTTGGATCTCGTATACACGGATGTGTGTGGACCTTTCAAACATGCCACAAAGGATGCTAATCGTTATTATTTGACTTTTACTGATGATTACAGTAGATATGGATATGTCTACTTAATCAAGCATAAGTCAGAGACTTTTGAAAGGTTTAAAGAGTTTAAATAGGAAGTCGAGAATCAATTGGGTAGGAACATTAAGATTCTTCGATCCAATTGAGGTGGTGAGTATCTTAGTTTAGAGTTCCTAGCCTATCTTAGGGAATGTGGGATTGTCTCATAATTGACACCTCCCAGGACATCGCAGTTGAATGGTGTAGCTAAGAGGTGTAATCGAACCTTGTTGGATATGGTTCGTTCCATGATGAGTCGAGATTCGCTACCAATCTCATTTTGGGGGTATGCCTTAGAGACTGCCGCCCATATCCTTAATCTAGTCCCTACAAAGAAAGTTGCCAAAAATCCTCTTGAGATGTGGACTGGTAAAGTACCCAAACTAGACCACATCAAGATTTGGGGTTGCAAGGCTTTCGTGAGACACTAGACTCATGATAAGCTTGAACTTCGAAGTCAGAGGTGTATTTTCATTGGCTACCCACATAAATCCTTTTGTTACCTCTTCTATACACCTAGTGAAAATGTGGTCTTTGTAGCTAGGAAGGCTGTCTTGAGAGAGAGAGAGAGAGAGAGAGAGAGAGTTCACAAGCCAAGGAAACAGTGGGAGGAAAGTTGACCTTGAAGAAATTCAAGAGTCAAGTGGTGAAGGAACTTTAAACCCTAGCACTCAACTTGAGGAGGAAACTCCTGTTGAGCCAATTGACAAGTCTGTATCTCTGAGGCGTTCCATGAGAGTAAGGAATGCACCTGAGCATTACTATGGATTCCATATTACTGTGGAAGGTGGTACACTTATCAATGATGAGACACTAATAGGTCTGGATGAACCTAATAGTTACGTAGAAGCCATGGCAGGCCCTGAGTCAGCCAAGTGGAAAGAGGCAATGGACAGCGAGATACGGTCCATGTATGACAATCAATTTTGGAACTTGGTTGAGAATGTACCAGGTCGTAAGACTGTAGGGTGCAAATGGATCTTCAAGAAGAAGACCAACATGGATGGTAACATACACACTTATAAGGCATGACTGGTTGCAAAGGGTTTCTCAAAAACTCCAGGAATTGATTATGATGAGACCTTTTCTCTAGTGGCCAAGATTAAGTCTATTAGGGTTCTGTTAGCCATCGTTGCATTTCATGATTATGAAATATGATGAATGGATGTCAAAACCGCTTTCCTTAATGGAAAGTTGGCTGAAGATGTATACATGAGTCAGCCTGAGGGTTTTGTCAGTACAAAATACCCTAATAGGGTGTGTAAGCTTGAGAAATCCCTTTATGGATTAAAGCAAGTACCTCGCAGATGGAATCTTTGCTTTGATGCGAAATTCAAAGAGTTTGGATTTTCTAGGAGTGAAGATGAATCTTGTGTATATGTCAAGGCTAGTGGGAGTATAGTTAGCTTTTTGGTACTATATGTGGATGACATACTACTCACAGGAAATGACATCCTAACTCTGTAGGAAGTAAGGTCCTGGCTTGGGAAGTGTTTCTCTATGAAGGACCTAGGAGAAGCTGCCTATATTGTAGGGATAAGGATCTTGAGAAACCAGAGTAAAAAACTAATTGGACTTAGTCAAAGTACCTACTTGGATAAGGTGCTGAAGAGATTCAGCATGCAGGACTCCAAGAAAGGAGAGTTACCTATTCAACGTAACGCCAGATTGAGTAAGACCCAAAGCTCGAGTACTGAGGCTGAGATAGCAGAAATGAGTCGAATACCTTATGCTTCGGCTGTAGCATCGATCATGTATGCTATGACTTGTACATGACCTGATGTAGCCTTTTCTTTGAGCATGGTTAGCAGGTATCAGGGGAACCCTAGCAAGGCACACTGGACTGCGGTAAAGAATATCCTCAAGTACCTACGGAGGACTAAGGACTGGGTCCTTACCCTCGGTAGGAGTGACGAATTGAGAGTTGTAAGGTATAGTGATGCTGGCTTCCAGACTGATAGGGATAATTTCCGCTCTCAGTTAGGATGGATCTTTACCCTAAACGGAGGAGCTATCACATGGAAGAGTTCCAAGCAGGAGAGAGTAGCTGATTCTACTTGTGAATCATAGTATATAGAAGCGAGCGAGGCAGCAAAGGAGGCTATATGGCTAAAGAACTTCATTGGAGACCTTGGAGTTGTACTAGCTATAAAAGAGCGTATGGAAATTTTCTTTGATAGTGAAAGTGTTGTTGCCTTAGCCAAGGAACTAAGAGATCAAGGAAGATCCAGACACATCGACAGAAAATATCACTTTATCAGACATCGAATAGAAGAAGGAATCCTCGTGGCAAAGAGGGTATCATCAGATGACAACCCAGCAGATCCCCTCACGAAGGGACTGATTCGGGTTAAGCATCTTCAGCATGCTCGAAACATACGGCTAAAGGATGATATAAGTTTTAGTAGTTAGAAAATTTGGAAATTTGTAAAGTGTAATTGATATTTGATGATGAATAAAAGTTGTGTTTATTTATGAGTAAAGAGTTGCTATCTTTTGTCAATCGTTTACTATAATTTCTTTTGCATGTTTTGATTTCCTGAATATTATGTTGTGTTTTACATATTATTCAAATTTTCCACAGTCGGTCATATGTTGGAAGTAGATATGAATTAAGACTATCATGAAGTTGGTTGTAGGTGTCAAGTTTTGGGACAACACTTCATGAGTACTCATAAGTTCTGAGTATTGGAGTCAACCCACGCTCACTAGTATCACTTCATGGAATTTATCTCGAGTGACCATGAGACGGTAATATCATATAAGTCTTCAAAACTAGAGATATGATTTGTTGCCTACGACTTGGTTTTGCATTGATTGTACGAAAACGCGTTGGTAACTCGATGTTATAAAACGTGTTTTTGTGTATAATTCAATAAGTAGTAGAGAAAACATATGAGTTGAAGTTTATTTGCTCCTTCTTGGATTAGAAGCTGATATATGGGCCCTTCGAGGATTTTGTTTTGACCTATGTACCGGGCCCGATCAGATCAAAGTTGATGTATTCAATTAAGTTCTTTGTCAAACATATCGGAAATCGGGAAACAAACTGCTGGACAATAAGTAAGACATTGTTCCATGTATTTTTCTAGCTGATATATAGAACAAAGGATTATATGATCACTTATCTTAAATGGCGTATCATCATCTTCTCAGTTCCGAGAGACCTTGAAAGAGCTACGATTGTCGATCGGTTGCTGAAGTCATACTTGCAGTTATACATATTAGACATATCCAAGTGGGAGACTATTGGATAAGGTGTCTAAGTCCATAACTATTTATGGTATGTACTTGACCCAACCCGACATGGTCCATTTGGGTTGCATGGTACCATGCATTTGGATAAACTAAATGAGAGAAATAACACTTATGGTTATTAATATATTATAAGTTCTAATATATTAATAATATTATTTAATTAGTTTGATCAAGAATTAATTTAGAATTAATTAAGTGATCAAAAGGTAACTAATTAAATATATGGGTTGATTATGTAAATCATCCATAACTTATATAGTGGGCTAAGAGGCTCCATGGATTATCAAGTTGGGTTTCACCCATAGGATGCTCCATGGAGTTAACCCATGGATCATGGAAATGAAGATTCATGTTACATTAGGGTTTACATGGTGTAACCCTAATGCAACACACAATATAAAGCTCATGTTCTCCCAAAATCGGCACACACATGCATTCTTGAGGGCTAGAGCCGATTTTTGAGTGTTAAGATTCTCTCCAAGTTTACTCCATAGTATTTGGTGTTGTGTGAAGCATTTGAGGCATCACACTTAGGGTGCTAGGCTCACAAGGTTTCAAGGAATCAAAAGCAACAAGAAGGTATGTTATTCTATCTTACATTTAAGTTAAAAATGTTCCCAATGTATGCTAGATAGGATCAAGAACCTTGGAAATCAGCTTTGCATGAATCTTAGACAAACATAGATCCAAGGTTATTAGGCTTGCATGTACACTTAGGAAGTGTTATAATGCTCAAAACCCATCATTATCTGCTGATGTTTCACTGCAAGCAGATAAACAAAAGGCAAATGACAAGAAATGTTTGCGTGAACTTTGTGGTGCTTTTCCGCCGGTGGTTTATAATTATGTACATGATTGCAGAACAACAAAAGTGATATAGGATACTTCGAAAGAGAAGCATCATGGAAGTGAGAAGACTAGAAAGAGCTCGGTAAAGTAGTGCTTGCTCAAATTAGGGGAATTCAAGAAGAAGGAGAATGAGATCATCGAATTCTATTTCGATCATCTTAATGAGTTGATCTTCAAATGCAGTCGTTATGGAGTCAATCATTCTACTCGTGAGTACAATGTGAATTTCTTAATGGAACTTTGAAAGGAGTGGAGAAACATTAACTTGATGATCAAGACACAACAGAGCTTCGATAAATATTTGTTGGAAGATCTTTATAATGTTATAAAAGCTCATGAAACCGAGGTTAACAAAATAGCTGAAGAAGGAAAATTGAATTTGGGAGGTCCTATTGCATTGGCTTCGAAGGTGACAGGAAAAGAATCTGAAGTCGAGTCTTTTGAGATTGACGTTTCTGGTGATGAGGGTATTTTCATGAATTCGGAAGATGAAGTTGTGGCTTACTATTAAAATAACAAAGTCAAGAAGTTTTGTAAGAAGTCGTTCAACATGAATTTCAAAGGAATCAGTGATTTCAAGGGAAGTTCATCATCTGGGAAGATTGTTAGAGAAGAGTCGAAGGTTGAGAAGAAGGAGAGTAAGACTGCTAGTGAGAAGGTAGAGAAGAAGTTAAAAGGAAATTTTGGTTTTGATTACAACTACTACAATGTTGTGAATCCTTTGGCAGTTGATCGTGTGTTGATGAAAATAGAGGAGAAGAAGGAAATAGTGAAGGATGAATCTTACTATGTGGAAAGGCTGGAGGAAGTAAGAGCAAGGACGAAGGGAATGCCACTAGTAACAAAGTGCCACACCCCCAAACCAAGGATGGCGGAAACGTCCGGGGTGGCGGACTTCATGTATAGTATCATAACAACGAGTATAATAGAGATCAAAGAAATACAACCAATCATAAATATAATTGGAAAAGAATTACATAGTTTCAAGTGTTACATATTTCAATGATTGATTACAACATGATATGAAAATAGTTGTTCAACGCCGTAGCGTACCATCTTAAAAAGCTTGTGATTTCCTGGTTTCGTTGATTCCCTGAGAATACAAGTAGTTTTGAAAAAGTGTCAACAATTAAGTTGGTGAGTTCATAAGCTTTTTAGATGAAGAGTTTGGAAACCGATTCTTGTAATGAGCTGTGTGTTACCAAGAAAAATCCAATATTTTCCTTACAAGAGTGATGTGTAGTCTTAAATACCAAGACCGAAATGTACAAGTAATATCCATACTTATTGATATAAAAAGTGATTTTAAATCGACATAAAACCCTTTTTGATTTGAGAAAATCCCCTACTTTATGTGTTGTTAACTCCCTATGTGAGTCGCTATAACCATACTATGACTAATGAACCTGCCATGCCGTTTCTCAGGTGTCGAAAAACATAACGACACTTGTCACCCCAGACTTGCCAGTCTAGCTGTTGCATGCAGCTCAGGTGTGGATTTATCAGACCCAATATAGATCTATACACAACTATCACGTTCTCCCTACAAGAAACTCTGGTTATAACTACCAGGAATTTTAACCTGTACTCTAGGAGTACTGAGAAGAATGTCAAACAGTTTAAGTTAACAAGTTTACGTGTAGTGTGCGTGAGTGTAAAACCTTTTTCCGTGGGAATAAAAGCTTCCAAAATGTGTTTGTTGTGTTAATGGAAACATGTTTATAATGTATATGAAACATAAAATATACTTACCATAGTTTATCATAAATGTTTGTAATGTATACGAAACATAAACTATACCTATTATAGCTTATCAAAAACGTTTTGTAATGGTAGAAATACTCTTTGCAAATGATGTAAACCTCTACAATGTGGTAAAAGACATGTAATATAACCAACATGGATTTATATATGATAATACATACCTATCTCAGCAAGTTACAAGGTGTAAATGAGTTATCAACAATTTGCTAGTGTTATCTTTTTTGTTCCTGTTATTGGAATAATTATAGAAAAATCATATGGAGTCGAAAACTAAATCTGTAAACTCTGAGAGTTTAGAAAAAGTGTCTAGTCTGTCCATAAATTTTATTGTGGGTCTTAAAAGTCTCTAACTGGTGTGAAAACATTCATATTCACTAACTGGTCCGAATTCGTAGCAACAGTGGTAAGCAGTTTGTAAAAAAAATCACCATAAAAAGTCCGTGAATGAACTTTAACTTTTCTGTTGAAAGCTGATATTTGAGTTCAATTCTGTTCTTGGTGTTTTACTTGTATTCCCCCCTTAAAACTTAAGAAAAACATGAAATATAGGGGTATGAACTCACCTTGAGTGATCTCTTAAGATGGATGATGAAAAGAAGAAGTTTCCAAGTCAAGAGCACTAGGGAGACACTTGAAGATTTGAATATCCTAAGCACAAATATGACGATATTTATATAATAGATTCATGATTTGAGTGAAGGAGTGTAGAGTATTCAAATGTAGGATGAATATACTCACCAAGATTGAAGTGAAAAGCTCAAGAACAGCCTTGAAATCTTGAGTTATAGAGAGGGAAAGTGAGAGAGCGGTGTTTGCTTTTTGGGAGAGATAGCGTGTGTGTGTGTGTGAGAGAGTAAAGTATGGAGTGATATGGGTGTTTCCAACTTTTGATGAGGCTATGGGGCTAGAGGAAGGGTGTCAAAGGTCAAATAGTACACTAGGTAGGGATGAATAGTGACTGAGGGTTATCCTATGAAGGTATGGGGGGTTGCTTGTGTCGTACTCTAGATAAAGTCAACACTCTATCACAAAATCTAACTTAATAGATTTTATTCTTAGACAAGGATTTTCCCCAAAATGTAATTAAATTATGAATATTTAGGGTTTCTTATGTCAAAATACGAGTTTGGGTGAAAATCCCGTGTTAAAATCACGAAAAACGGGCTTAAAACAAAGATTGGGTAAAAAATCGGGAAGAAGTTGCGAAATTTCGAAGTCAGGAGGTGAGGTTCGGTCTTAGGAGCTGAACAGCCGAAGGTAAGTTCAGTCCGAGAAGGGTTCGGTTGACACATTAGAACCGAGAGTGAGAGGTTCGGTCCGAGCCTCGCAGGCGAAGCCATCAGAAGGGACCGAAGGCGAAGGGTGGTTCGGTTATTGAGGAGGTCTCGGTTCTTAAGCTGGTCTCGGCTCCTTAAGAGGGTTCGACTCCTTAAAGTTGTTTTTCGCATAAGCTTCCGTTTTCGAGCGGTTTTTGACTAAATTAAGCGTCGGGATGCGCCGAGTGATTATAAAAAGCTGAGAGAGATTTTGAGAGAGATTTGGGAGAGATTTCACATACTTGGAGAGATTTCTCATACTTAGAGAGATTTGGGAGAGATTTCACATAATTGGAGAAATTCTCATATTTAGAGAGATTTGGGAGAGATTTCACATACTTGGAGAGATTTATCATACTTGGAGAGATTTAGGAGAGATTTCTCATACTTGGAGAGATTTGGGGTAGAGAGAGATAGAGCGAGAGAGATTCGAGAGAGACTTTGTTTGAGGCCTTTTTGTATGTTTAGCTTCGCTACACATGGTTTGTAAACCTCGTTAAGCCTTGTTGTGAATGTTATGCGCTCCCGAGGGGTACTGAATAGTGTTCTACCAAGTAGTTTCATCACTTATCCTGATTAGGGTTTGAGAATTCTCAACATTTGGATTTTTCAAGTGATAACTTCTTATTAAAATAGTGAGTTGTATAGTAGTAACATAAATGTCAACTCAAATATACAAGGTTAGTTTGAGTTGACTAGTTTGACTTGTTAACTTTATTTGACTTTGACTTGACCAGATTTTGATGGTTGTGACACAAAGGGAATTGGTGATGGGGATGGTACCTATCATATCTGGTCATCTGGATTAGATGACGAGGAGATGAGGAACCCCACTCATGGTGCTATGTATGCGAGGTATGAAGAAGGATGTCTGGATGAGGAGAAGGTAATTGGGAAGTGTTTTGTTTTGACTAGATCAGAAAAATCATTAATAACTTTGAAGGTACGTTCTCTTCTCGAATCCTTTGATATTCCTTTCATTTCATATGGTGCTATTTTATCTAACTTCGATGATACTCTATCTTACTTTAATGACATGCTTATTTTTATCAGAATTGTTTGGAGACAAAGAGGAATACAGTAGATAATCTCGAATTACAATTGAAAAATGTTACCCTTGATAGGGATAATGTTAGAGCTGATAATTGTATGCTAAACTAACATATCTACATCATTCCTCTAGTATAAGTAAGGAACAATATAAAAAACTATTGCCCTTCTTGGTATTCAAAAGGGAAAAAATAGATTCCACATCCTATGATTGTGAGAAAAAGATTTTTGAATTTGACAAGTCCAAAATGATTCTTATGCATACGGTATTGTTAAAATAGATGAATGTTTAGATGCTAAATATTCGGTACATATTGTGAATGAGACCTTGACCAAGACCGAATAAATCAAAATTTTGAAAAAGACTGAGAATTCGACATCTGACTCTTAACACAATTTTTGCTGACATCGAAGATGATTATGACAATATCAGTGAAATTGAGGAGGAGGAAGTTGTTGACTGTTCTCAGTCATCTTTCATTAATGTCTTTTGATGGGCGAGGGTAAATAAATTTGTAATGATTCATTAGAAAAGGTTAACACTCACCAACCCTCAACTTCGAAAGTTCATGGCTATGATTATGTGGAAGTCAAAGACCATAACAATGATAGTGATGAGGATGAAACAACCATTCCAAAAGTTGTTGTTGACCAAGTTTATGAGGAAACAGAAAATTTTGAAAAAAGTGATGAAGGAAAAAGGTTCTCATTATCTCGAATCGAACTCTGTGGTGTACCCTTCATTCAAATGCACCAATAATTTGGTGTTTCGAAATAAGGTGTTTGTAACTATAGGAAATGTAGACAAAGTGAATTCTAAAATCAAGAAAATTGTTGATGAAGACAATAAAAGAGTTACGAAAGAAGGGTTTTTCTCAAACCAAAGCAAGGTGGAAAATACTCTAAACAAGAACACATCCACTTTTCAAATGTAAAAACCAAAAAGAATTTGGGAAGTTAAGACAAAAAAGACAAATGATAACACACATCCAATTGAACCAATTTCTCAAAATCGAAAGACAAAAGCACAAATTTTCAATGAAAAAATTCAGAAAGTTTCAAAAGAAGAAGGAATTTCGATTTTGAAAGCTCGAAACAAGGTTTATTGGAAAAATATCAAGTCTGTTAAGAAACAAAAAGCTTTTTCACAAAAATATTCTGAATAGAAATCAACTAAACATGTTAAGACTTTTTTCACAAAATAAGTCTTTTGGTCAGAACAAACCCACTCAAAAACAAAATGATCATTCAAAAGTTAAAAAAAAAAAAAAGAAATGAGAAATTTTTTCAAAACCCAAAACAAAGGAATTTTGTTCCTAATCATCAAAATGCAAGGTTTTCACAAAATAATTTTCAAAGAAATGGTTTTCAAAGAAATTTTCATGAATTTCAAAATCAAAGATTTTCAAAATCGATATCAAAACCATATAAAATCATCATTTCCAAAAAGAGATTTCAAAAAACTGGAAGTTCAAGGAAAAAGAATTGAACCATTTAAACACAAAAAACCTCATTTTCTAAATCTTGATTTGAAGTTGAAATTCAAAGCAGCATTCGTCAAAGGGAAAATAGAAATGAAGAATTTAAATCATTGGCCCAAAGGCAAGGGAATGCCTTATTAATCGGGAAAGTTTTCTCAAGAGGAAATCATGTATACTTACGAAAGCTACTTGAAAAAGTCACCAACCGGGAGTTCTTCATCAATGGAATCGAATACTTTTGTTCGAAAATGGAATGATGTTCCCAAAGAAAAAGTTGAGGCAAAACAAACTGTGCATGAAAATGGGAAAGTCAGTGTCAAACCTAAACCAATGAGTGATTGAATTTCGATACGTAAGTCTATAGAATTTGACTTGATTGATAGTTTGAAATCTAAGGTTCGAACAAAATTTCAAAGGCATCGTCTGATTTGAGTTGGCTATGACATTGAATACTATCACACTTGAATTTCAAAAATCTGAACAAACTAGTGATAAATGATCTTGTTCGAGGCTTACCCATTTTTAAAATTTGATAAGACTTCGTTATGTGCAACATGCGAACAAGTAAACCAACACCGTCAAGGTCATCCTATCGTCATCGACTCCAAGATCATCGAACCGTTGAAACTTTTTCACATTGACCTTTGGGTACCTTTAATTATTGAGACTCTCAATAAGAAGAGGTACATCTTGGTCATTGTCGATGATTTTTCAAGGTTCACATAGGTTTACTTTCTTAGTCAGAAGTCAGAAACTGCACAAGTAATGATCCATTTCATCAAGCACAATAAACTTAGTCGGTGAAAGAAAGTTAGAAAGATCAAAATCCACAGCGGATCAGAATTCAAGAATGAATTTCTTGTCTCATTATTAACTGATCTTGGAATTACGCATAATTTTTCATCTCTTTACACACCACAACAAATTGGTGTTGCCAAAAAGAAAAATAGTTCTCTATGCGAAGCAGTGAGGACCATGCTCACCTATGCGAATTTACCTCAATATCTCTGAGCAGAAGAAGTTTTGACAACATGCTTAACTCAAAATCAATCATTTATTCATCATCATTTTAATATCACCCCGTATGAAATCATTAACAATCGAAAACTAAATGTGAATTTTTTCCATGTTTTTGGTTGTAGATGGTTCATAAAGAATCTCAATGATAACCTTTGAAAATTTCAGTCCAAAGCTGATGAGGGATTATTCTTGGGATATTCACATAACTCAGTCGCATATCGAATGTTGAATAAGCGAACAAGGAAGATTAAAGAAACTTTCAATCTAATTTTCGATGATTACTATATCAAGTGTGTTGAATTTTTTTTTGAATAGAAGCCTATCATTAAAAAAACAAATGATGAGTCAGTAATTAATAATTCTTTCAATTTTGATTATGACTTAATTTTTGGTGTTCCTGACAAGCCAATAGATGCTGATGTTCATGCTGATGATAATCAAATTCCTGAAGCATCGAAACACTCTGATGATTCGACAATAACTCGGGAAAATGAAGATTTACATTCTACCTCAAACTTTCCAATACATGTCAAAAGACACCCCGTGTGGCAAGGTGATCAAGTGGAGGAGGAGAGCTTGAATTCAATATCACAAAATAATTCCATTGAGTCTAATGTTGAAGGGGAGCATAGACATTCTAATGATGATGTAGAGGGGGGGGGGCATGAACGTTTGATGTTGATGTTGAGAGGAAGCATCACATTTTCAAGTCAATTATCGAGAGAGAGAAAAATGGATTTATACCTAATAATTCAAATGCACAATCTGATGTTTTTGTTGATGTATCTGATAATGTGTCCAATGCAGGTGAAGGTTTTGAAACGGATGAAATGTTCGAAGATGCACAATTGGATTTCGATCTTGCATATCCATTACTAGACAAATGGACACGAAATCATCCTAAAGAACAAGTTTTGGGTGATCCTTAAGCTGGAGTTTTGACAAGAGCTCAGCTTCATGCTAAGAATGAGGTACTAAATGTGCATTAATAATATTGCATGTTTAATGTTTTTATTTTGAAAATAGAACCGAAATCAGTACAGGCTACTTTGAAAGATCCTGATTAGATTGTTTCCAAGACAAGGTTTGAAATCGATAAGGCTATATATGGGTTAAAACAAGCACATCGAGCCTAGTATGAAACTCTTACCAATTCATTGAAATTCTCTAAATTTAAACAAGGATTTGTTGATCCCCACTCTATTTCGAAAGAAAGTGGGGGATCATCTGATGATCGTTCAAATTTATGTAAGATGATATTATTTTTTGTTAGATTGACCCTTCATTGTCTAAAGAATTTGAGAATATGATGAAAAGCCAATTCGAGATGAGTATAATTGATAAGATTAATAATTTTCTAGGTCTGAATATTTGTCAAAGTGGGGATGGAATTTTCATTAATCAAGAGAAGTATTCTCGTAACCTGCTTGAGGAGTTTGGCAAGAAGAATAGTTCGAAACTGAAAGTACCAATGGCAGTCGAAACTCGCCTAGGAACTTTGTTGGAAAAGCCTATAGTCGATCACATGTTGTACATAAGCATAGTCAGTTTGTTACTATATTTAACTACTGGTAGACCTGATATTATGTTTGTTGTTTGTAATTGTGCCAGGTATCAGTCAAGTCCCAGAGAACCCCATCTAACCGTAGTGAAGAATATCTTTCGTTAACTCAAAGGAACTATTTCGTTGGGCTTCTGGTACCCTTCGAAGACAGGTTTCTTCATTCAGGCATTTTCAGATGCAAAACTTGGTGGGTGTCAACTTGATAGAAAAAACACTACTGGTGGATGTCAACTTTTTGATGGGTAGCTTGTTAGCTTGCAATCGAGGAAACGAAATTGTGTTTCGATTTCCACAACATAAGTAGAATATGTTGCTACAGCAGCTTGCACTTCTTAGGTCGTATGGACACAAAATCAACTTCGTGATTATACAATCAACATGAAAAAGATACTGTTGTATTGTGATTCACAAAGTGCAATATGTATATGCCATAATCCGGTGCAACATTCAAAGACTAAGCACATCGCACTCCAATATCATTTCATTAAGGATCATGTTGAGGATATATATCAAGGTTCATTTTGTGAAGACGACATATCAACTTGCTGACATTTTTACCAAGCCTTTGGATGATAAATATTTTATCAGAATCTTGTCGGTTTTCGGAAGGCTCGATGCAAGTGTTGTTCCAAGCTTGTCCTCATCGTAACACAACAAGGAGTCAAACAATTGCTGACTGATTTAGAGGATACTCTTCACCATTCAACGTTTGACCCACTTCGATTTCAAAATGCATCTGAATGGTTTAGCTTAAAGTTCTTTGTCTGAAAAAGAAATGTTGATTCAAAGTACTTTGTTCGGAAGTTGATACTTCTTACTTCGAATGTCTAGTAATATTTTATTGTTTTTAATTTTGTTTTTGTTAAACAAAAATTCCAAAAAGATTTTCTTCATTTTGTTTTTAAATTTCAAAAACACAAAAACATCAAAAAGATTTTCTTTCTTTTGTCGTTTCAATTCAAAAACAAAAAGTTCCAAAAAGATTTTCTTATTTTTGTCTTTTAATTTCAAAAACAAAAATTCAAAAATACATTCTATGTTGTTTTGTGTGTTTAAGAATTTTCGATGTAGTTCTCAATCAACATATTATGGTGGACATTGCTTTGGGACTGAGGGGCTAGTATAATTTTGAATCTTTGTACTAATTAGGTGTCCCTAGAAGCATGTTTGTCACAATTAGGAATTCTAATGCTTTTGTAAACATTAAGAATGATGACAACTATAACCATAACTTGAAAACATGTATGATGTTTATCCAAAGACAACAAAATTCCATCAAAACCCAATTGGGAAGCCAAAACTCCATACAAAACAGTTTAAATAGTGAAACCCTAAAAATCCCAATTTAAGTCCATTATGGACTAGGATTTCCTTATTGGGCCTAATGGACCAATAACCTTCCAAATTGACTATTTTGGGCTTAGAACCCTTAAATGGACTCTAATTGGACCCACTTTCATGAGATTTAATATTTTGGCCCATAATGGGACTAAAATAAAATAAAATTCTCTAATGGGCTTATTGGGCCGAAAAACTTTATGTTTAGAATCTAAAGACCCTAACTAAACTTATCGGACCCAAGCTACTCCACCCCTTTTTTTCTTGGCCCAAGAATCTCGGTACATCTATATATATATATATATATATATATATATATATATATATATATATATATATATATATATATATATATATAAGAAGTTTATGGAGGATAAATGAGAGTTAGACACCTCCACATTGTTTAATGGATAATTAAGCATTGTTCAACATATAACAATGCATAGTCTCAAGTTTCCATGCAATTTTTCCTTCCCTCTCCCTTTTTATTCTTCTTGGCTGAGACCAAACACCCACACCACCCACATTCTCTTAAAAATATTCTTCAAACATTCAAGAATACTCTCCTTCCTTTCATCCAAATTTTCGAAAATTAGAAGCATTCCAACGAATTTTTCATCCAAAAATCACTTAAAGTTTCTTTCTAGTGGTAAGATATCACAAACCTATGTACCATATTTTATTTTTACATTCATTCACTCCTCTTACCACCTAAATTTTGTGATTTAGCCACCAAGAACTTCTTGAGTTCGAATCCATTCAAGAAAGCTTACTAAATGCCAAGATCCCTCCATTTCTTCCTTAAAAGTCGAAACAAAAAACCCAAGGTGAGTTCATACCCCTTGTTTTTGGTTTTTACATGATTTATGGGGGAGAATACAAGTAAAATGTGAAGATCCATGTGTTTTTGTATGATATGTGTGATTTCTTGAATTTATTTGATGAATATGTGTTAGAAACTTGATCTATTCGAGATTCTTAACCTTGTTAAGGAAATATGTGATCTAAGATATCATATACATATATTTGTCAAGGCAAAAGTATTATACAAGTTCAAACTAACTAAAACAAAACACAAGTTCTATTTATGAACCATTTTTGACAAATAAGCAAAAGATGGAGGCAATGATGTCATTTACGGTTTTTATAAGGGTCAAAAGGGTCAAACCACTTAAAATATGAGTTATTATGAACATCAAGGTTTTTAAAGGACTAAAAGTGTAAATTTTAGCCTAATGGGCTAAAGTTTGGGCTTTTCGGCTTTTAGGCCCAATTTGCGAAAAATATGACACTTAAGGGACTAAAAATGTAAGTTTATCAAAATATGAGTTAAAAACATAAATAAACAAATTTTAGGGGCTGAAAATGTCTTTCTTACCAAATAGGACTTAAAATGCAATGTTTTTGGATTTTGGGCTAAAATTGTAAAAATTGCGAAAATTTGGACTACAAGTGTAAATACTTTTAATTAAAGGGATGAAACTGTCCAAAACCTTATTTTGGGCCGAAATCATGATTTAAATGTGTGTTTTGGCCGGAAATGTCTAGAAACATAATCTAAGGACCTAAAATGTCATATTTCATAAAAGGGGATAAAAAATTTGGGTCAAAAATACATAATTTTAATAACTTATGGATTTAAATAGAAAAATATATACATTTTTTTTTATCTAAATCTAAATATCATTATAAAACTATTTGGTGAATGTGGTGACTTTTCGATTAAACAATTCGTGTGAAACAAACCTTACGACATTAATACTATACAAAACAAGTAAACATTATATCGGTTGGGCTTTAATACTTCTAATCATGCTTATTAGGACCTTCGCGACCCATTAACATGACTATTGGGCCCAACATAAATAATACATTTTTATTGGGCTTCCAGCAGCCCAATTACATGCCTAATGGACCCTTAATGGCTTTAAATGGTATTGGGCCTTAGTGGCCGATTGGCATTGCTAGTATGGTCCAAATCAATTATATGCAAAACGGGCTAACGTGTATGTCGCATACTCGACGGTCTGTAATAACATACATGAGGTGTGGGCCATAGTTGTCCTTTTTCGTGTTTGTTAGACTTTATTCATATTCATGTAAACATCAAACTGGTTGAAATCAATGTTATTCAAATTCAAGGGGTAATAATAGGGATTTAGTGAGAATTATCGGTTGACACCAATAAGTGTCGGCAGTAGCCTGTAGTTATAACCAAATCTCCTGGAAGGAGGGCGAAATTTTGTGTATAGATCTATACAGGGGTGATTCCCCAACACCTGAGTTGTTCGCTACAGTTAGACTCGACCAGTCTAGGGTGACATAATCTTAATTCAAAACCGGCGTTTGTAAAAATGCCAAGACAGGCGAAATTGTCATTATTATGCCTGGTTATAACGACTCTCATAGAGATCCATTACCATATCATCATTCATGGGAAATCATATTCGTACACTGTGACGATGCAAAGTGATTTATACAATAATACAAAACTGCCACACTATGTAAATTGGAAAACATCGAGGTTTCCGGGGAACAACATTATTCATTTCTACATACAACAACTACAATACAGTGAACAATTATGAAAGTCATTCACTCTTACATGTTTTGGTATCACATACATATATACTTATGGGATCATCACATCTTTTTCGTAAATAGCTTTTGTTACAGAAAATATCAGATTTTCTGGATTTTACAAACAATACAAATCATTTTATGTCAAACATGCTTATGAACTCACCAACATTATATATGTTGACCGTTTTAAAAATAACTTGTATTCTCGAGTAATAGATAAGCTGAAGAAAATTTCCAAGTGTGTTAGAATGTTATGTTTTGTGACACTCAAACAATTTATGCTATGGATATGTAATACTTAGGCAATGTACTTGCTGTGAACAAAGTCAGTTGTGATGTATTAATGCATGGTGATATTTATGTTATATTTCATGTATATTAATTGTGATGATATTTCAATTTAAGTCATGCGAGCCCTCGGATGTGTCCGTCGTCTGGTTCGGGGGTGTGACAGGTTGGTATCAGAGCTCTGTTTATAGTAAACTAGCATATCTAACCACACATTGATGTGCAACTATAAACCCAAAGAGGGACTAAATTAACTTTGAACAAAACAAATAAAATATACTAATAAACACTCTTACTTTTACGACTTAGAAAAATGAACATAATAACAAATCAAAGAAGATGATTGGGAAAACCTGACATCTCGGTTAAGCCAGGACTTTTCACAGTTGTATTAGGGATGAATGTAGCCTAATCAAATACATTTCTTCATAATACAACTATCACATGCCCAGGGGCGATCGCGATGGTCAGTAAACCTAAGGCATACCCTCTTGTTAAACAAGAAGAGAGCATCAACCCGAATATTATTTTTATAACATTTCTTAGGAGTAATAATAGTTTATTTATATAACCTCTCGCAAACAGTATGGTCAGCTTCCATCATCCTGGAGATCCGTATTTCCCTAACCAGGGAAATAACGGATGGCTGGAAGAGGAACCCGAAGAAGACTCCGAGCAGGAGTCTGAAGAGGAACCTGAAGCGGAAGTCGAGGGCGGACCTGCTGAGCCAGTGGTAGACTTGGAAGAAGTAGAGGCCAAAGAAGACCCCGAAGGGGAATCTGAGGAAGAACCTAGTGATGACGGTGATGTTGATTCGGACGTGGAGTCCGAAGTCATCAACCCACCTTACCCGATTAGGGTGCTCGCTCATCGGATGGGCCCAAATGGCTCCACGCCTCTATGGGGCATGGATATTTGGAGATGGAGCAAGCATCAGGGGAAGCGACCCCCGTATGGGATGGCCAGGGAATTTTATGATCTGAGGGACTGAGGGCCAGCCGACCTAGCCCAGGGCACAGCCGAGCAATTGAATTAGATGCGAGCCGCAGTGCCAAGAGCGGAACGAGAAATTCAGGAAGTAATCCATAACTTTAAGGTACGTCAAGCAATTTGGGAGGATCGACTACGAGCCACAGAACAGCAGGTGGCGCGTCTTCAGGGTGCATCCACATCATCATCCCCACCACCCGACGCATCTCAGAGCACTTCGGACCAGTAGATCTCTCTACTAGTGTTAGGTTTCTTTTGTACGTGCTACATTATGTACCACCGACTCCATGTTTAAGTGATTACACTACTCATAGAGTCTTTATGTTGTCGAACATTGTACCTTTATGTATGCTCTTTCGAGCAAATTTTCATGTATCAAAGTATGTATAATATTAGTGGAAAATATTATGTGTTTATTCGTTATGTTGTTATCTGCTATGTGTTTTATATTCTTATTGCTTAGTGTAAATTTATGGAAACACTTAGATGCGCAAATCGATTCACGAAATTCCCAACTTAAAAACAATACATACTCAACATCTTTCTGTTCCATAACAGCAAGATGCTGCAAAGACCAAACCGCAAGAAATAATCAACCACCGTCACCACCGGAAATCAACTCAGCTGCGTTTCAAGCAGTTGTATCTGCTGCAGCCACAGCAGCAATGGCGCAAATCCACAATTAGAACAATGGTGGAGGAAACGGGCAGGGGGCTGGAAGTTCAAACAACGGGATAAATCGAGTACCTACCAAGACATGCTCTTGCAAAGACTTCACCAACGCTAAGCCACGAACCTTTAATGACACAGGGGGAGTGATAACCCTGAAAAGATGGATTGAAAAGGTGGAATCGGTGTTCGAGATATACGGGTGCTCGGATGAAGTCAAGGTGAAGTTTGTAGCATGTACATTTGTTGATCAAGCTCTTACCTGGTGGAATGGACATGTGGAGGCTATGACTCTTTCGGTGGCTAATTCCATGCCATGGAAGAAACTGAAGGAAATGCTAATGGTTGAATACTGCCCGCGTGGCGAGGTTCAGAAAATGGAGCAAGAGCTATGGAATCTCACTGTCCGAAACTCCGACGTTGATGCCTACATAACAAGGTTTAGTGAACTGTCTCTGTTGTGCCCTGCCATGATTACTTCGGAAGGGATGAAAATTGAACGCTTCATCTGGGATTAACCTCCCCAATTCAAGGAAATGTGATAGCTGCAAATCCTGAAACCTTTGACAGTGCCAAGAGGTTGGCCAAGAAATTGTCAAGAAGGGCGAGAAGGAATGGGAAATTGAAAGCAAGAAGGAGAGTGACAACAAGAAAGGAAAGAATTACAAGAGGAAGGGACGACAAGGCTCAGAGTCTTCAAAGAAAAAACAAACAGTGACAGTTCATGCTGCAACCACCCAAGTTCCCTCCACACCACATGTTCCAACCTCATCTACCACAAGTGCCCCTAAGCGGTATTCCGGAAATCTCCCAAAGTGCAACAAGTGCAATTTTCATCACAAATGGTGAATGTAGGGAGATGCATTGTACCAGTTGCAACTGAAAGGGTCACACGACAAAATATTATAGAACCTATCCTCCCCAGAAACAGCAATCGGGAAACAACAACATCAACCACAACAACAACAACACCAACAAAAATGGAAACAACACTGGGGCTAGCCACACCTGGTATGGATGTGGAAGGACTGGGCATTTCCGTCGAAATTGCTCCAATGTCAACAACCCAGGGAATGGAGGAGCAGGGAGAGTGCTGACCATGGGTCAAGGAGAAGCGGTTCAGGATCTCGTTGTTGTCACTGATATGTTTCTCCTTAACCACACATATGCATGCATCCTGTTTGATATCGGGGCAGAAAGAAGCTTTGTGAGTAATAAATTCAAACATTTGCTAAAACAATAACCCTAGAAGCTTAATGAAACCTTTATGGTGGAAATGGCTAATGGGAAAACAGAATCAACTGGGGAAATCTACGTAGGATCTACCCTAACCTTAAATCACCATGCCTTTCAAATAAACTTGATACCTACAAGTATTAGGAGTTTTGATGTGATTATCGGCATGGACTGGTTGAGCCCCCATCGTGACGAAATTATGTGCTGCGAGAAGGCTGTTTTCCTTCATCTCCCTAACCACGAAACCCTAATTATATACGGAGACAAACCCAGTACGAAAATTTGTCTTATCTCGTGCATTAAGGCACATAAGTTTCTACAAAAGAAGGACTTGGCGTTTCTGGCTCACCTAGTGGATAAGTCCAAGGAAGAGGTCAATATTCGGGACATCCCAGTGGCTTGCGATTTCCCGAATGTTTTTCCTGAAGATCTTCCGGGGATACCCCCAGACAGACAAGTCGAATTCCGAATTGACCTTGTGCTGGGAGCTACACCCATTGCCAAATAACCCTATAGGGTGGCTCCTACGGAGATGCAAGAACTGCCAAGCAAACTTAGCGAAATATTGAGCAAAGGATTCATCCGACATAGCTTCTCACCCTGGGGAGCTCCGGTCCTCTTTGTTAAGAAAAGGACGGATCCTTTAGGATGTGTATTGATTATAAAAATTGCTACGCACTTCCAAGAATCGACGATCTATTCGACCAGCTTCAACGAGCAAACTACTTCTCTAAGGTAGACCTGCGATCCGAATACCACCAACTCAAGGTCCGGGAAGAGGATATCCCCAAAACCGCTTTCCGAACTCGCTATGGGCATTATGAATATGTTGTAATGCCCTTTGGTCTAACGAATGCCCCTGCCGCATTCATGGACCTGTCGAATCGGGTCTGCCGACCATTCCTCGACAACTTTGTCATTGTTTTCATCGACGAAATCGTAGTCTATTCTCAAAGCGAAGAGGAGCATAGCCGACATCTCCGAATAAATATTGGAAACCTTACGAACCGAAAAGTTATACGCAAAACTCTCTAAGTGTGAATTCTGGCTCCGTAGCGTAAACTTATTAGGTCATATTTTCAGTAATGAAGGGATAGACGTAGACCCTTCTAAGAGCAAATCTATTAAAGGATGGGCAGTCCCAACGACACCCACGAAATTTCGTCAATTTTTGGGTCTTGCAGGCTATTACAGAAGATTCATTCAGAACATCTCCAAAACAGCCAAGCCACTTACCATGTTTACACAAAAGGGTGTACCATTTGAATTGACAGAAATGCATGAGGTTGCCTTCCGAACTCTGAAACGAGCTCTCTATAGTGCACCAGTACTATCATTACCAGATGGAACTGAGGACTTCGTAGTTTACTGCGATGCTTCGAATCAGGGTTTAGGCTGTTACTCATGCAGCATGGGAAGGTGATAGCTTATGCATCCCGACAACTAAAGACACATGAGGTGAATTACCACCCATGATGTCGAATTGGGAGTCGTGGTCTTTGCCTTGAAGATTTGGAGGCACTACCATTATGGTACGAAGTGCACCACCTCCACCGACCACAAAAGCCTCCAACACATTTTAAATCATAAGGAGTTAAACATGAGGCAGTGAAGATGGGTTGAGCTGCTAAACGATTATGAGTGCGAAATCAAGTACCACCTAGGCAAGGCTAATGTTGTAGCTGACGCCTTGAGTCGGAAAGAATACTCAAATAGTCGTGTGAAGACTCTCCCATTCAATCCCATCTATCCTTGCAAATCAAAGCACCCCAGTTCGATGCCATGAAGACAGAGAACAGAACAAGCGAAGCGTTACGTGGAATGGAAAAGAACTTCGAAGTCAAGGAAGATGGAACATATCATTTCATGAACCAAATTTGGGTTCCTAAACTTGGGGATTCAGAGGGGTAGTCATGAATGAAGCCCATAAGACGCGATACTCCATCCATCCGAGTTCAGATAAAATGTACTTTGATATCAAGCAACATTATTGGTGGTCTAACATGAAGGCAGAAATTGCCACTTACGTTAGTAAGTGCCTCACTTGCGCTAAAGTAAAAGTAGAATATCAGAAGCCCTCGGAAGTATTACAACAACAAGTAATACCCGAGTGGAAATGTGAAAGGATTACTATGGAATTTGTGACCAAATTACCCAAGACAACAGATGGATTGGATACCATATGGGTAATAGTCGACAGGTTGACAAAATCCGCCCATTTCCTGGCAATAAAGGAATCATACAAGATTGAACAATTGATGAGAATCTATATCAAGGAAATCGTGAGACTCCATGGAGTACCAATATCTATCATCTCATATCGAGATAGTAGATTTACTTCATGCTTTTGGCAATCGCTTCAGAAAGCTATGGGAACACAACTCGACATGAGCACTGCCTACCACCCACAAACGGATGGTCAAAGTGAGAGAACCATTAAAACGCTTGAAGATATGCTTCGAGCATGTGTGATAGACTTTGGAAGGTCATGGGATACCTACTTGCCTTTAATTGAGTTTTCATACAACAAAAGTTATCACTCAAGCATCAAAGTTGCTCCTTTTGAAGCATTATATGGGCGTAAATATAGATCGTAGTTGTGTTGGACTGAGGTAGATGACACTCAGCTAGCAAGAGGACATACACCAAACAATGCATTAACAGTGTAATAACGTAAATTTTCAAAACAAATTTTCATTTCCAAACATAATAAATTTGATAAAACAATTTCAAAACTCATTGTATCAAATGTTATCTCAGAATAACATGTCCCAAAATATCAAACACATAAATCTCCATCGGTGTGTACGGATCATGCCGAAACCTTCCCGCGATCCTCGCTGGTACCTGAAACACATATCACACAACACGGTAAGCATAAATGCTTAGAGAGTTCTCCAAAATACCACATACGCATATACACCACTCAAGGTTATAAGTCTACAAGACCTTCCGGTCAATGTGTCTTAGGGAACTTCCATCCCATCATCCTGGTAGACCTTTCGGTCCCACTTCTCTAACCTTCCGGTCCGCATCATCTTGACCTTCCAGCCCATAACTGTTGACCTTCCGGTCCATATCATAATACTCATAACATAACATAGCACATACATATCATATAACAGCATACATCACATACTCATCATAGCACATAAGACCTTCTGGTCACACAAAATTACCACTCTAGGTAAAGTATAGTGAGAAGACTCACCTCACATGATGTCTAATAAACCTTCTGGATTGATAACCTCGATCGAGCCTCCGCCTAACACATAAGCCAAACATTTCGAATTAATACATCCTCTTGTCCTCATCTCTATAGAATGGGTAGAAGACCATTCTACCCCTCCCTAACCTCCCTTGAATCAGTTTGACCAAAACCCTAAGGTCAACTGAAGTCAACTCTAGTCAACGGTCAAACTTTAACCAAACTCGTCGAGTACACTCGGGTGACTCGGCGATTCCATGCATGTCCTCTGAATTCTCCTAAGGTCTCACTTGACTCGTCAAGTTAACCTTTCACTCGATGGGTTACCACTGCTCACGAATCGCGGGGCAACCCGACTCGACTCGTCGAGTCCTCTTATGGAGTCGGCGAGTTCCCTCCATGGCAACACTCAAATGACCTTCTGAGGTCAGATCTGTTTCTCAAACTTATAGATCTGACCTTCTAACACCCAATAATCACATAAAGGTATAGTCTTTATACTCATGCAACACATATATGGCTCTATATGGTGAAATAGCTCTAAAAATGGTATCCTAGATTCATAACTCCAATGGAACTACAAAAAAGCTGGAAGACTGGGACTCTCTGGACCTCTTAAGGTCCATATCTAATACTTCCACATTGGGACCTCATATGCATCATATACTATCCAAGAAAAGGTAAATAAAACCCTAGATTCAAGGATTCTACACAAAACAGACAGAAGGGGCGAAATACTACCTCAAAATGGAGATCCTTGCTTGGATGTCTCAAAATAACAACCTCCTTTGGTCCTTCTAGCTAAATCCCTTTTCTTCCTTTGCAAAATCACACCAAAATTACTTGATTTCATCATAAGGACTCTCCCTTGGCTCCAATGGCGATTTAGGGTTTCTCACAGGAGATATGAGGCGCACCCAAGGTCATAAGTTCCTTTAAATAGGCTCCAACCCCGGAACTTTAGGGTTTTCGCTGTCCAGTACCTACTCGACGAGTCGATACTTGGACTTGTCGAGTCCGCTCATTAAATCCACGTGATCAACTCGACGTGACTCGGCGAGTTAGACCTGCGACTCGTCGAGTCGCTCGTAAATCCTCAAAATTGAAATATACTTGAAATTCGGATGTTACAAATCTCCTCCACTTAATTTGATTTCGCCCTCGAAATCGCTTCTCAAACCACATAGATAGAAACCAAACCCCCAAAAAGTACCACTGAAAGGACCTCACACCAAAACGATATCTTCCTCCATGAATAGCTGAACCCGACCAGGAACTCCTAAATTCGAAAAAAAAAATTGGCCCCTCTGCCGCTAAGATATCCCTTCTGACTGCCAAATAAAAACCCACAATCGGTTACCGATCACCCATGCCATGCGTACGCAACAATCTCAAATACACTTCTATAGACGAAAGAGGCACAATACACCAGAGAATCGTCTCGTGCCCTAAAATCGAACCCCACCAGTTCAATGAATTTTCAACACCCTGCCTTCAGATATAAGAAAGAAACCATGATTCCTCAAAATGTCCTCTAACATCTACAATCATAAGCCCCCAACTTACTCTCAACGATCCCTACTCCACACTGGGTACTAGGTCATCTCTCAACCAACCATTAACTTCCAAAGGTTACTCATAACATATTCCAAGTGTCTCACTGGCTTCCTTCTCACATCAAATATCTTGGCCCAGTGACACACAAGTCACGAAGTTCTCTTTACCCCCAACGAATACTATACTCCCAACTGAAATCGTCTCACCCTCGACCTTAGCCGAATTAATAATCATTTGACTCATGCACCTCATGGTATCTCCCGTACTAAGGAACTGACCTCACTCGGATGTAAGATATCAGGTGATAACAACACCCCTCAACCAATAATCCACCTCAGAATCTAGATTTCTCCTCTCGCCTACCGAACGTACTACCAATGCCAAAATCAACTTGAGAGTCTGGTCTGACCCAAAGTTGGAACCACTTGTCCCAATGAAACAATCATTTCATGGCTCAACCTGCAATCCGTGCGAATACCACTTTTTCCAATTCCCTCATGATGCGACAACCACAACTCAAGTTAGAAGTTAATGATTCGAGACAAAATATGGGGACCCCAGTCTCTATCCTGGTTCGACCGCCAGGTTCCCAAAAACTCAACTATTAGGGCTACCCTCGCCCAAAACTCTTCTGCGTTGTGATTTGATCAAAGAGTACTTCCTCATAACCACCTCTTGCTGACTAAAGAGTATAACGACTACCCGTAGCTTCCAAACAACCTCCCTCTGACTAGTGAGTACTTCGCCCCCCCCCCCCCCCCGGTAGCATCACGGCCACCTCTGACTAGTGAGTACTACGGCTCCCCGTAGCATCACAACAACCTCTGACTAGTGAGTACTACGGCTTCCCGTAGCATCACAACAACCTCTGACTAGTGAGTACTACGGCTCCCCGTAGCATCACAACAACCTCTGACTAGTGATTACTACGACTCCCCGTAGCATCACAACAACCTCTGACTAGTGAGTACTACGGCTTCCCGTAGCATCACAACAACCTCTGACTAGCGAGTACTATGGCTTCCCGTAGCATCACAGCAACCTCTGACTAGCGAGTACTACGGCTTCCCGTAGCATCACAACAACCTCTGACTAGTGACTACTACGGCTTCCCGTAGCATCAGAACATCATCTGACTAGTGAGTACTACGGCTTCCCGTAGCATCACAACAACCTCTGACTAGTGAGTACTACGGCTCCCCGTAGCATCACAACAACCTATGACTAGTGAGTAATACGACTTCCCCTAGCATCACATCAACCTCTGACTTATCCTTACCATCTCATTCTCATGTTAACGCCACCCTGTGATAACCAAGACACCTCTCCTTACTGAAATCCTCATTCTTATATAATCCCTCCTGATTCCAATACCCAAGGGCTCCCACTGGTACCGTAGATACTCAATACGCAACTTGCAGTCTCAACCCAAGTCTCAAAACTAATCTGAACTTTAGGTCATCATACTTGGATACCTCGGCGAATTACCACAGAACCTCATGACGAACTGCCTCAACCTCTGATCTTCTTCTTTCATCATCATACACAGATACACCCACACATTCCCTTAGAATCTCAAAACAAATTTTCATTTCATAACACGCCACTATGGAGTATCCCCACTCTCAATTGAAATATGAAGGAATTGTTAATGACTCAGAACATATTGACGACAATCCGAAACTTCCTTCTATTTTGCTCAAAACTCACGCAAGAATACTCATAATGACCCCGTCGTTGTTGCTTATCAATTCCTGCCCTTTCCCAAACCGCATAATAGCCCATAATTCTCTCCACAGTCGGACTAATCTTACGAGCCAAACATCTCGAGTTCACCATAGTAATCTCGAAGAATTTCTAACCACCTCAAGTTCTCCGACCAACGGCTACTTGCCGGGGGGACACTCATCTGTTCTCAACATGCACTACATGCATTATCTCGCTCTACGTCTCGCCTCGACCACCAATACCCATGATCTCATGAACCTGTCCCGCAGATCACTGTATCTAGATCTCTAACCGCTTTTGAACAAATATCAGATCCCCTCAATAAATTACATGGTCCTCCCCCACTCAGAGTTCGAACCATCACCGATTGGCACATTAACAATCTATCATACAGACCGTTTCCGCCGGAAACATCACACTTACTTTTGGAAGGTGCTACGTGCGATAATCTCCCCGACGGACATCAAGCAGCTCCAATATCCCGGATTTCAGATGAAATCCTCAGAAACTTCTCATCACGACTGCCACTAATCATTCAGAATCTCATACCAATCCATTACCAGACATCTCGATTGTCCAATAATAATCCTGACTCTTAGTTCAGAAATAATGAATCATCATACTCCTAATCCTCGACTCCCAAACCATCGTTATATCACATAGATTACCATAAGAGCAAGGACTTCACTCCCATACCCGATGTCCAGCATAGACCATAAGGGATACCGCCCCGATACACTCCTCATGATCGCCCGACGTTGCGGCTAACACATGCTCTACTATACTCAAGTGGGGTATCCCTTTGCCCTTGACCGTCTCAGTCCCTACCAACAACCGGTTCATGGTATACTACTACTTTACGGTAGACATACTGCCTAGCCACCCTGGTGGAAGATCGTTATTGAGGCTACCCCACAGGGTTCACCCCCTGCTCAGAAACCGAAACCTCAATACTTCTTATGTTTCCCCACCAGGAACAAAAATAGCACCACTTAGATCACAGAAAGCGACATTTCCACTATCGGCTGATTGGTCAACTTGGACCACAATCCCCCACAAAACACCACCCTTACTCATACTTGAGTCTTGCGACTCCCACTTTCATCTCATCACAGATTCGTCGGAACTAAATCGATTCCTCTCTCAAGGTATGCTTCATCAAACTTGTTCAGTCTGGCCCTTGGGCCCCATACACTATCGCATTAGATCTCGGCCTAATCAATCATGACGGAATAACTGGAAATCAGTACAAGTATTATCTGCTACGAATCATGGTATCTGAACCATGACTCCACCTCTCAATCTGCCACCAATCATGGTACTCGAACCCTGATATCACATCTTGATTTGCTACCAATCATGGTACTCGAACCATGACATCTCCTCTCAATCTACTACCAATCATGGTACTCGAACCATGATTTCACCTCGCGCGGATATCTGATCTTGTCCCATCAAACCCTGGTGGCTTTGCGTTGCTGAGCTCCCGGTACAGCAACGAGTCACCCCCTTACGGCCTAGCAGTTGTGACAACTACAACAGCAGTAGCCTCCAAAGCAACAGCGTATCACTCATCGAACGTCTCAATCAATGTGGTCTCAATAGACCTAAACATATTGAGTATGACCTCTCGCATGGTCACAACCACCTCATCACGAATCATCTTGCGAACCTCACCATTGCTAACACCGATGCTCTCTGGTGTGTGACGTGTAGCCACCATGAGGTCTCTGAAACACAACACAAAGATACCAGAGACTTGATCGAGTATACTCGCACTTGATCACCCAACCCTACTTGTTCCTTAGTACCCTAAGGATTCTTACTTGGACTGCTCACTAATCTCGTGTTTCCAGTAGTATGGGCCTTATAGTACCTTCCACACCGCATTAGCATTCATCCTAAGTCCTCCTAGGATCCCAAATCACAAGTACTATACATCTCGCTAAGCATAGGCTACCCTTCGGTAGACCTCTCATACGCTCCTCACTACTACCTACTCACTCTCGAATCATCTCATAGCAACAACAATCTCCTAGGCTAAGGCATCTCAATTTTGGCCATTCTAGTCCTAATATGAATACCTAGCCTACTCTAGCATACATAACATATCACATATTATCTCATAACGCATAAAGTAAGGGCATTTTGGGAAATCACCGTTCGGGTGCTGACTGATCATACACACTGTTCTTCCCTTTTTCTCAAAATCTTTTTACTCTTTTTAGAAAAATTGTTTCTTTTAGGGAAAACTTCCTCAAATCCTTAGGTTGAGTTCAGTTACACCCGAAGGTGCATCTGAATCGCTCAAACCAAGACTCTGATACCAAGTTGGAATAACGTAAATTTTCAAAACAAATTTTCATTTCTAAACATAATAAATTTCATAAAACAATTTCAAAACTCATTGTATCAAATGTTATCTTAGAAAACCATGTCCCAGAATATCAAAAACATAAATCTCCATCAGTGTGTACGGATCATGCCAGCGCCTTCCGACGATCCTTGTTGGTACCTGAAACACATATCACACAACACGATAAGCATAAATGCTTAGTGAGTTCCCTAAAATACCACATACGCATATACACCACTCAAGGCTATAACTCTACAATACCTTCCGATCAATGTGCCTCAGGGGACTTCCGTCCCATCATCCTGGTAGACCTTATGGTCCCACTTCTCTGACCTTCCGGTCCCACTTCTCTGACCTTCCGGTCTGCATCATCTTGACCTTCCGACCCATACACTGTTGACCTTCCTATCCATATCATAATACTCATAACATAACATAGCACATACATATCATATAACAACATACATCACATAGTCATCATAGCACGTAAGACCTTCCGGTCACACAAAATTACCACTCTAGGTAAAGTACAGTGAGAAGACTCACCTCACATGATGGCTTGATAACCTCGATCAAGCCTCCGCCTAACACATAAGGCAAACATTTATAATTAATACTCCCTCTTGTCCTTATCTCTATAGAATGGGTAGAAGACCATTCTACCCCTCGCTGACCTCCCTTGAATCAGTTTGACCAGAACCCTAAGGTCAACTAAAGTCAACTCTAGTCAACGGTCAAACTTTGACCAGACTCGTCGAGTGCACTCGGGTGTCCTTTGAATTCTCCTAAGGCCTCACTCGAGTCGTCGAGTTAAACTTTCACTCGACGGGTTACCACTAGACTCGGCGAGTTCCCTCCATGGCAACACTCAAATGACCTTCTGAGGTCAAATCTCTTTCTCAAACTTATAGATCTGACCTTCTAACACCCAATAATCACATAAAGGTCCAGTCTTTATACTCATGCAACACATATATGGCTTTATATGGTGAAATAGCTCTAAAAATGGCATCCTAGATTCATAACTCCAATGGAACTGCAAAAAGCTGGAAGACTGGGACACTCTGGACCTCTTAAGGTCCAGATCTAATACTTCCACATTGGGACCTCATATGCATCATATACTATCCAAGAAAGGGTAAATAAAACCCTAGATTCAAGGATTCTACACAAAACAAAAGGAAGGGGGGAAATACTACCTCAAAATGGAGATCCTTGCTTGGATGTCTCAAAATAACAACCTCCTTTGGTCCTTCTTGTTGAATCCCTTCTCTTCCTTTGCAAAATGACACCAAAATTACTTGATTTCATCATAAGGACTCTCCCTTGGCTCCAATGGCGATTTAGGGTTTCTCACAGGAGATATGAGGCGCACCCAAGGTCATAAGTTCCTTTAAATAGGCTCTAACCCCAAAACTTTAAGGTTTTCTCTGCCCAGTACCTACTCGGAGAGTCGATACTTGGACTCGTCGAGTCCGCTCGTTAAATCCATGTGATAAACTCGACGTGACTCGGCGAGTAAGACCTAAGACTCGTCGAGTCCCTCCTAAATCCTCAAAATTGAAACATACCTAAAATTCCGGATGTTACAAACAGGACTAGAAATCATACGCAAAACAAACAGAGAAGATAGTTCAAATCAGAGCTCGACTTCAAGCATCACGAGACTGACATAAGAGCTACGTTGATAAATAGCGAAAGCCCTTGGAATTTCGAGTCGGGTATCGGGTGTTGTTAAAAGTCTCTCCCTGGAAAGGGTTGATTCGTTTTGGGAAACGGTGAAAACGTAACCCACGATACATTGGACCATTCGAGATTCTTTCCCGAATCGGTCCAGTGGCTTATAGACTGCAACTACCTGCCGAACTCAACAGTGTACACCTCGTGTTCCATGTTTCCAATTTGAAGAAGTGCTTATTCAACAAAACTCTCATCATCCCATTGGAAGAAATCGAAATCAACGAGAATCTCCTGTTCATCGAGGAACCAGTTGAAATCATGGACAACAAAGTGAAGCGAACTAAGCAATGTCGCATTCCAATTGTGAAAGTTCAGTTGAACGCAACACGTGGACCGGAATTCACATGGGAAAGCGAAGACCAGATGTATCAAAAGTACCCTCACCTATTCCCGCATTCTCAAATCTAGCTTTAAAGAGAATTTCAGGATGAAATTCCCTCTAACGGAGGGATGATGTCACAACTAGGAATTCTAATGCTATTGTAAACATTAACAATGATGACAACTATAACCATAGCTTGAAAACATGTATGATGTTTATCCAAAGAAAACAAACTTCCATCAAAACCCAATTGGAAAGCCAAAACTCCATACAAAACACTTCAAATAGTCAACTAAAGACTGGAAACCCTAAAAATCCCGATTTAAGTCTATTATGGACTAGGATTTCCTTATTGGGCCTAATGGACCAATAAGCTTCCAAATTGACTATTTTGGAATTAGAACCCTCAAATGGGCTCTAATTGGACCCACTTTCATGAGATTTAATATTTTGGGCCATAATGGGCCTAAAATAAAATAAAATTCTCTAATGGGCTTGTTGGGCCATAACTGAATTAATAAGTTTTAATGGGCCGAAAAACTTTATGTTTAGAATCCAAAGACCCTAACTAAACTTAATGGACCCAAGCTACTCCACCCCTTTTTCTTCTTGGCCCGAGAATCTCGGCCCATATATATATATATATATATATATATATATATATATATATATATATATATATATTAAAAAAAGAAGTATATTGAGGATAAATGAGAGTTAGACACCTCAACATTGTTTAATGGATAATTAAGCATTGTTCAACATATAACAATGCATAGTCTCAAGTTTCCATGCAATTTTTCCTTCCCTCTCCCTTTTTCTTCTTCTTGGCCGAGACCACACACCCACACCACCCACATTCTCTCAAAAATATTCTACAAATATTCAAGAATACTCTCCTTCCTTTCATCCAAATTTTCGAAAATTAGAAGCATTCCAAGGAATTTTTCAATCAAAAATCACTTCAAGTTTCATTCTAGTGGTAAGATCTCACAAACCTATGTAACATATTTTCTTTCTACATTCATTCACTCCTCTTACCACCTAAATTTTGTGATTTAGCCACCAACAACTTCTTGAGTTTGAATTCGTTCATACCCATTGTTTTTGCTTTTTACATGATTTATGGGGGAGAATACAAGTAAAATGTGTAGATCCATGTGTTTTTGTATGATATGTGTGATTTCTTGAATTTATTTGATGAATATGTGTTAGAAACTTGATCTATTCGAGATTCTTAACCTTGTTAAGGAAATATGTGATCAAAGATATCCTATACATATATTTATCAAGGCAAAAGTATTATACAAGTTCAAACTAAGTAAAACAAAAAAAAGTTCTATGTATGAACCATTTTTAACAAATAAGCAAAAGATGGAGGAAATGATGTCACTTACAGTTTTTGTATGGGTCAAAAGGGTCAAATCACTTAAAATATGACTTATTATGAAAATCACGGTATTGGGCCCAACATAAATAATACACGTTATTGGGCTTCCAACGGCCCAATTACGTGCCTAATGGACCCTTAATGGCTTTAAATGGTATTTGGCCTTAGTGGCCCATTGGCATTGCTAGTATGGTCCAAATCAATTATATGCTAAACGGTCTAATGTGTCTGTCGCATACTCGACGGTCTATAATAACATACATGATTTGTGGGCGATGGTTGTCCTTTTTCGTGTTTGTTAGGCTTTATTCATATTCATTTAAACATCAAATGGGTTGAAATCAATGTTATTCAAATTCATGGGGTAATAATAGGGATTTAGTGAGAATTATCGGTTGGCACCAATAAGTGTTGGCAGTAGCCTATAGTTATAACCAGAGTCTCCTGGAGGGAGGGCGAGAGTTTGTGTATAGATCTATACGGTGGTGAAGCCCCCACACCTGAGTTGTTCGCTACAGTTAGTCCTGGCCAGTCTAGGGTGACAAAATCTTAATTCATAATCGGCGTTTGTAAAAATGCCAAGACAGGCAAAATAGTCATTATTATGCATGGTTATAACGACTCACATAGAGATCCATTACCATATCATCATTCATGGGAAATCATATTCGTACACTGTGACGATGCAAAGTGATTTATACAATAATACAAAACGGCCATACTATGTAAATTGGAAAACATCGGGTTTTCCGAGGAACGACATTATTTATTTCTACATACAACAACTACAATACAATGAACAATTATGAAAGTCATTCACTCTTACATGTTTTGGAATCACATATATATATACTTATGGGATCATCACATCTTTTTCGTAAATAGCTTTTTTTACAGAAAATATCGGATTTTCTGGTTTTACAAACAATACAAATCATTTTATGTCAAACATGCTTATAAACTCACCAACATTATATATGTTGACCGTTTTCAAAATAACTTGTATTCTCGAGTAATAGATAAGCTGAAGAAAATTTCCAAGTGTGTTATAATGTTATGTTTTGTGACTCTCAAACAATTTATGCTATGGATATGTAATATTTAGACAATGTACTTGATGTGAACAAAGTCAGTTGTGATGTATTAATGCATGGTGATGTTTATGTTATGTTTCATGTATATTCATTGTGATGATATTTCAATTTAAGTCATGCGCGCCCTCAGACATTTCCGCCGTCTAGTTTGGGGGTGTAACAATGTTGTTATATGTCGACCTAAGCCTCATAGACTCAATGTGTTTTGAAGCCTTAATAGATCACTCACTACGAGGTTTTCTTCCCAATCAGGCTATGTTCCCAATAGTCGAGGAGCTCCCTTTCTCTTCTCATTTTGTGTTAAGTGATTTATGCTAAGTCCATATCATTCACATAGGTACATAATGTTTGTTAACCAATCTTTTTCATCAACATTGTTCTTCGAGATTCACATACTTCACTTGCGTATCCTCGACATCTATGGTAGAAACCAACCAAAATGTAGATACTACACAAGTATGTGTTCATGGTCCTGATTCATGAGTCTGTGATGATGGTGAAACCTAAAATTTCCAACTTATCAAGGAATTAACGGTGAACTTTAAGTTCAATATTTTCACGAAACCTTTGTTTTAGTACCTCACTTCGATATTCAAAATCCTATTCCTCTCGTTATGTGTGGTCTTGACAAAATGTTCTTATCCCAATACATTTTTTCCCAACAAGATCCAACACTTTATTTTTCATGGAATATCCTTTCTGTCAGAATATCAGTTTGTATCTTTGTCACTTTACAATTTATCTTACCTTCGCTAGCCCCTGACTACACTGGTCATATATGTAATTTTGATCATTTAACTCACACTTATGTTAAGTTGTGGTTATGAACAAAATAGTGCCTACCTTCGCAGCCTAAGTAAATGAAGCCCTTTGATACTCCTTCATGAGTATTCGATAGTACTTCACGGGATACTACACAAGCAGTTCGATATCTCTCTTGATATTAAATGAAGTGATCCTTGCCTGGGATCCATCTGCTTTTACATCGAATGATTATTTCATGTCACTATTTGAAAATTTTTATTAACTTGGTTCCCGCTATATCTTTGCCACACATTTGCACATAAATCCTAGAGGTCTTTGGTAATACTAACTCAAACCTAGATTTCACAAGTCTGGCTATGATTTCGCATCTAATCCCAAAAGCGAATTAGCCCTGCCTCGAAATGAATGTCAATTGACGGTTCTTATCTTCTTCAGGTAAACGAATAGTTTGATGGGTGTGACGGTTTGGTTACTTCACGGTTTTCAAGGGAAAAGTGCTCATTACTTTTTAGACGTGGCGACTTTTACGACAACTAGCCCACTATCCAAGACTACATGCGTCAGAATTACATTGGTGTCCGTTTGAAATTCAAATTGTGCATTGATTATAAAAGGAATTTGGTGGTCTAAAATTAAAATTTTATGCAATCCGGTTTAATTTTTCCCCAAATCTTCTCTCTTTATACTTGTCTCTTCACGCAATTCTTCAAAACCCTATTAATGGCAGCATAACCTGGTCACGTTGATCCATCCAACACAACCAAAGATGCAATGTCACAACCTTTATTGAAGAGTCAAAGATCCAATTATTGGGTTCAACCTGATGTTTCCAAATACCCAGAACCACAAATGTTGATCGTCACTCTGAATTACTCTATGTTATCAAATGTCATGTCTTCTTCCTTTTTTGTGCCCATGACTTGGTTATCATTGGCTGGTTCTACAATGGTGTTTAACAAATCATCCAAAGTTGTGAAGTTCCAACTTTCAAATGACCAGAAGTAGAAGCTCACTAAGAAACAATTTGCACAGATCTTGAAACTTCCATACATAGGTCCGTTTTACAAGGTGACTAATGAGCAGGTGATACATATGTTTAATGAGATGCTTCATCAACTCCCATTCACGGGACTCAGTCAATTTCACAAGTCTAGATTACATACCATTTGGAAATTCTTATTTGGAATTTTTCTAAGGTGTCTAATAGGTCGAAGCACTGGTCTTGACAAAGCCAAGTTAGAAGTATATATGCCATGATTGTTGTGCTATACTATGATTTGAATATGGATTATGTCACTCAACCATGGGAGGAGTTCGAAACCGGTATCTCATACACCAATGTTTCGAATGGTGTTCCATGTGCAAGATGTTGCAGTTTCATTTTGCAAGATATGTATGACAAAGAAGGCATTCTTGTTCCATCTGATGTTCTAAAGGCAGAGTTCATAGTTTATCAACATCCGAGAAGTGTTGAAGATGATGAAGCAGTTTTCCTTCAGTAGCTCAAATCCCAAATGCTTTGCTACGAAAGGTGGATCTAGCTTTTCCTACTCTTGTTACTTATTTGGCTACAATTAACCCCAATGAACAAATAAGGGTTTTGTTACTGAAAGGAGCGGAAGGTTCTTTGAAAACCGGGAAACCATCGAAGAAGTCAAAAAATCCAGAAAAACAGATTCAGAAGGAGGTTTTGATATATGTTCAATACCCTGTTCCAACAGATGATACAAAGGAAGTTGTTCTTTCAAAATAGGTGTTCTTAAATGAACTAAGTAGCGTGCACATAAACGTCGTCACTCACCAGAAAGGAAAATTGTTGAAGATGTTCTTGTTGATTCTTTGTCATGCTTCGAAGAAACTTCATGCACATGAAATGGTGAGGAAGATTAATAAGAAGAAGAGGCAATCGACAGATCCTCTTGATGAAGTTGTTCAAGAAACTGATTTTGAGAGTGGCAGTGATCGTTCTCTTATTCACAACGAAATAGTGGCTTCACTTCACCACAAAAGGACTCTCTGGTCAAGTCGATTTTCGAAGCAACTGGAAGTCTTGATGGCTCTGTGAAAGTATCTAATACACACAAAACCACTAATTTGGATGATTCTACATTGACTACCATCCATGAGAAGACAAAGGTCATACCACCCGAGGTCTCGATGGCTGAATCCGTTCCGGAGGAGATTCAAACCTCATACATCACTGTGAACATATCTAATAGGGACACAAATGTCAACTACGGTGAAGGGGTGTAGGATTTTGAAGCTAAAGGTAACACTTCTATTGAAACCTCCTCAGTTCCTACATTAATCATTGTCTCATGTACTTTTAAAACCTTATTTGTTGATACTTCTACATCATTACCCTTTTTCTCTTCACCTATTCTATCATCCTTACCTGCCTCATCCATCTCACCTAATTATTCCAACATTATGGATCAACCCATTACTTTACTTTTCTCTTCTCAATCAAACGATGGTGAAAAGTCGGTTCTAGAAGATGATAATGATGCTGATGATTTGATGGTCTCGTTTACTGAGATTTAGTTCGACCCAGAGGAGGAAAACATTTCTATTCATATGCTTATGTCAGGAAAGGAGTTTAAAATTTTGAATCATAAATTAAACTCCTTGTTATATACTCAGGCTGATACTGGTGGTTGAAATACTATATCTAGGGTTGAGGTTGCTATGATGCTGAAAACACATGACAGAAGCTCGTTTGAAACTTCATGCTACGAACTTTGACTATTAAGTCCAGAAGCTTCGTGATGTAGCCAAGAAACATCATATTCTATTTGTTAAAGAGGTCAAGAAATTGCACGAGTCTGTGAATCGTAAAGTGGAGGAACTTCATTCTAAAATGATGAAGGAGGTGGCTAAGATTGAACAATGTCATTTATCTCTTCAAGGGAAAATAGATGTTGTGGATGAAGCTATCAAGAAACTTGTGCAGTATTACACTTCTTTTACTACCAAGTTTGATGTTAAAGTTGATTGAGATTCGAAGGTGTTTGCTAAGTTGGACGAATTTTTGGAAAGCTTGAAGGAGTCACTTTAGAAGACTGCTAGTTATAATCATTCCCCAGTTTCTCAGGAATGCTTGTCTCATATGTTTTCTTCATTCGAAACAAGTATTAAAGTCGGACTTGCTCCTCTTTTAAGGCTTGTCAATCTAATGTCAACAGGTGCCCCAGCAGTCAAAACAGTGGTGCAAGGAGGAGAAAAGGGGTTAGATCATTGAAGGATCCTACTCAAGGAAAAGGTGTGGGGAATGTGATCAAAATGCAAATTCCAACATTGTGACAACCCAAGTTATCCCGTTACATTTCCCCATTACCGTTAACGGAATATTCCACTGTATAAAAGTTCTGTTAATTAGAGGGCGTCAGTTTAATAAACATTTCCATTTGATTACCTTTAACATGCCGTTAAGTCGTGATAAAAGGAAATAAAAACACAGGACACACATTTTCATTCATTTGGAAAATGTCAAGTTTTATTATTACGACCACTAAATCGGGTGCGACCAAAAGCCCCGTTTAATGGCAGTATCGGGTAAAATTCCACTGAGCCCCGACTGTGAAACCTATATATGGGCGAGTGGAGTCCATTGGAGACTTTTTACACTCTCTCTCTAAACTCTCTCTCTAGACCCGTTTTCGCCCCGAATTCGTAACCAAACGCTTCCAAATTGTAAGTCCGCTTACCCTAGCGTATTCTAAATGTATTGAATCATGTTTATAGCCCAAAAATCATCCAAGAAGGCATGGTATAAGGAGTTTACGGCCCAGGAACATTCTAGGGCCGTAAACCCCTAAAATGGTGCCAAACATGCCTCTAAACTTGTCCATAAGCTTGGAAATAATTAGGGGATATAGCATAGGGGTGTTTAAACATTAAAATGCATCATTTTAGGACTCAAACAAGAGTTTACGGCCCAAGCACAAGCTTAGGCCGTAAACTCCTCAAAATCATGTCAAAAGTGCCCCAAAACACTCCCAAACTCATCCGAGGGCTTATTACATAATTTAGGGACTTATCCTCTTGAGTTTAGACCCTTGAAACACCCCAAAATGATTTAATGAAAGGATTTTACGGCCCAGACATGGTCAAGGCCGTAAACACCCTAAATCATGCCCAAAATTGCAGTTTTTGCCCCCAAATGACCATAGGCTATCTCTATAAAATGCTAGAAAGGAATTATGGGCTTAAACACAAGAAAAATGAGGGATTTCTTGGAGTTTACGGCCCAAGCATTATCTAGGCCGTAAACTCCCCAAAACCCCCTCAAATGTTGGTTTTAGTCACCCAAAATGGCATCACACTTCACTAGAAATCACTAGAAAGGCACTAGGGGCTTAAAACTTCACTAAACTCAAAGATTGAGAGTTTACGGCCGTAAACTCCCTTGGGAGAGTTCCTAGGCCGTAAACTCCTATAAAGTACCCTTAGAAGCCTCAAATCCAATCATGCCTTTGAGGAAAAGTGCTTAGAATAATTCTATGAACAAGCTAGAAGCATCAAACACCCAAGAAATTGACCTTGGGAATTTACGGTCGTAAACTCCCTTAGGTTGGGCCATAAACTCCTTGTTTGGTCCATGTTGGTGTTTTAAATCCATTTACACACTTGATATGTGAGTATAGCAAAGTCCCACAGCTGATAGGAGACCCTTAGCACCCTTAAATGCTACCCGGGACCCCAAACACTCAACCAAAAGTGTTTTCCACTCCTTTGAGTGTGTATAATTGTTTAATTAGTATATTATATGCTAATTGTATGTGAACATATGTTATCATATGTTAAAATAGGTCCTTGTGTGTGTGCAAGTCCTTGCGTGACCCCGAACGCCCAAACGGCACTTTCGTCGGACCTACTTACACCAGGTGAGTTCATACCCCTGAATGAACCTTTAAATGCTTTTAAATGTTTTATAGGGGGGATTACAAGTTAAACATGCCAGTTATCATATCAATCACATGTGATTGATAACCCGCATGCACAAGATGTTACCACTGTACACTGTTTTACCGAGTAGGACACTGTAAATGGCTTTCAAAAAGGGTTGTTAAATTGTTCAAGTTCTTACTTTCATAACTTATCAAAGATTCATTTTCAAACTGGTTTATAAAGATCCCCAAAGATTTCTAAAGGTTTTCACACCTATTTTATCAAAGAATACAAATGCGATTTTCCTGAGTAATAAAGTTTTCAAAGGTTTCATGAATACTCTTAATTGTTAATTACTGCTGCTTCTCTTATACTTATTTTATACTCCTACTCTGTAATGCTTTCGCTTATACCTGAAGTCACTTATACCTGATGACGCTTATACTTATTCACACTCTTACTTAGTAATACGAGTCTACTTCGCTTATACTTAAGATCGACTTTACTTCACTTATACTTGATACGCTCTTACTTCACTTGTGGTCATCTCCTCTTCGCGATGCGCTTATACTTATCCGACACTTATAGTTCACTTGCGACCGCTCTTACTTCACTTGTTAGACACTCCTACTTCACAAGAATCACTTTTTCTTGATACCCACTCAAGCATAGTTAGATGTATGTTTGTGCTTGTGTAGACATATATAAATAATGGTTGAAGGACTTAGGAAGGTTGTCCGCCCTATTTCCTTTTCTTCGTTGAGATGTGGTCTGGTGGGATCGGATGTCCATCTGAAGGTCGTTTGATTCATTAGTTATATACCATGTATACAAGCTTAGACTTACGGGTCACTTCAGTCAAGTCAGTTAAGAGTCTCTACCTCTATTTTACACTTTCATTAGAAACTCACTACTGGGAAGTCTCTACCTCTATTTTACACTTTCATTAGAAACTCACTACTGGGAAGTCTCTACCTCTAGTTCAGCACTTTCATTAGAAACCCACTATTTGGGATGCATCTTCAGGACACGGCCTTCTCCGTCGTCTAGTTGGTAACCAGAGTCTCCTGTAGGGAGAGCGGACATTGTGTGTATAGATCTATACGGGATTGACACCCCCGCACCCTGACTGCTAGCTACAGTCCACGGCTCACCAAGCCAAGGGGTGACAAATGTCACATTATTTAGATGCTTGTAGGGCGTCTGGAACTCTAGTCAGTATGGTTACGAGTATCATGGGGTTACCTTATAATTCATGGCTTTAAGGTAACGGTATTTCGTCAGCAATGTACACTGTATACTGATGTCACTTTTCAGAGTCACACTGATTTGACCTTGCTAGAAGTATCTTTCATTCGATACTGTCTGGGGTCTGTAGTCTCTGTTTCGACCTTGCTAGCTGTATCTTTCGTTTGATACTGTCTGGGGTCTGTAGTCTTTTTTTTGACCTTGCGAGAGATACCTTTCATTTGGTATCATCTTCGGTCTATATTCACTGTTTGAGACCTTACTAGTTGTATCTTTCATTTCATACTGTCTGGGGTCTGTAGTCTCTGTTTCGACCTTGCTAGCTGTATCTTTCATTTGATACTGTCTGGGGTCTGTAGTCTCTGTTTCGACCTTGCTAGCTGTATCTGTCGTTTGATACTGTCTGGGGTCTGTAGTCTTTGTTTTGACCTTGCGAGAGATACCTTTCATTTGGTATCGTCTTCGGTCTATATTCATTGTTTGAGACCTTACAAGCTGTATCTTTCATTTGGTACCTTCTGGGGTCTATGTCTCCCCTTTGTTAGACTGAATCAGGCGTGTCGTTAATTCGATACCCTCCTGGAGTCTATGATTCTTTGCCTTAGTCAGCAGTCCTCACTGCTGAGGCATATGTTATTCCCGGATGTCTCTTGCTTTCGTTAATAATCAAATTCAGTATTTTGATAATAATAGCAATTAAGGGAAAACTACCTCTTACCACAATACACTGAACAGTCTTGGTAGAAGGCTGCTTTATTTAAAGAAAATATAGGATTTTCTGGAAAGAACACTGATGCGCTCTAAACACTTAAACTACTACTTATTAAAGTTATTTGACTAAATGACACTAAATACTTATGAACTCACCAGCATTTGTAAAAATGCTGATACTCGCTTTTCAAATAACTTGTAATCTCAGGTCAGCAATTAGACAGGTACATCCCCGGAGCTGCTGATGAAGATGGCTTAAGTACCTTGTTGCACTTAATATATGTTGCTTGTATTACTTTGATACTATGTAATGTAACCATGTAAAATTATTACTCTTAATGCAATGTTTTGTTGTACTTTGATTACTATATGCATGTGTTGTGATACTTGACATGACGTCAACCACCCCAGAACGTTTCCGCCGTTCCGGTTTTGGGGTGTGACAGATTGGTATCAGAGCATTGTTTATAGTGAGCTAAGTATATCAATTCATAAAAGATATACAGCCTATAAATACAATGGGATAAAACACTCTGACCAAGAATTATACTTTAAAATATAACCATATTTTACCAAAGTATAATAACATCCAGAATCTAAACACTCGAACAGAAGTATCACAAGAAGAACAATAATAAAAGTCTTCGGATGTTGAGCACTACAGTCAAACCTGGGCAGTTATGTAATCGTAAGCTGGGATAAATGTAACCTGATCAACTACATTTATCCGAGATGCGATGAACGTGTGCTCGGGAGTGATAGTGGTGTGCAGCAGGTCTGAAACTTACCAAATAGGAATTCTAGAGCCAAACATAAAGTTAAAATACTATGGGAGTATTTTAGAACGCTAAAAGATTCACACTAATCCCAGAAGTCATATTCAGAAGATAAGAAAACAAACAAGAGTTAAAATACCATATGGGTGTTTTAGGACACATAAACAACCTTGCGTGAATAACTAAAAAGATCCTTGTTGATATACCTACAACTACAGAGGGTGTACTTCCAAGATTTTATATAATAAGGATTCCATAGGCCAAGAATGTGTGGTTTCGCTCTGTTTCCTTTTCCTCGTTGGGATGTGGTCCTAGAGTAGTATCACATATTCGAAGGCCTATCGGATCTAAGCTATATAGGATTTGTGTACCCTGTGTAATCGTAGCAGGACTCGATATGGATCATACAGTGAAATGTTAATAATCTCTTAGGATTCTTTAGACATTTCCATTCTCACGCGAACCCTGTAGAAAACCCTACCCACTTCAGTGCTTGACAGAAGAGTTGATTCCGACCCCGAGGAGATTCATTGAGAAGATTTCCTGTTTGGAAATGAATGAACTGGGTCGAGACTATTGAATGCACCAAGTGCCCATATTCTCTTAGGGACAGTGGTGAGAGATTCGCCTAAACTTCAGAGATTCCCAGTCATCCATCATGAAGTGATGACACCCACAGTTGGAATCAGAAGGAAGGCGGATGTAGAAATTCAATATGTCCATACAAGAAGAGAACCCTAGGAAACTATCCGAAGGAAACCAATGCCGATTCCAGCCAAAGACACGAGGCAGACCGAGGGAGCCAGTGCATGGAAACCCGGGAATTGTCTTTTCCTCGTGTTCGTCACACTAATAAACCCTTAAAATAATGCAATTTAGTGAGTTAGTGGCTACACTACTCACGCTATGTGTTAGGTAAATCGTCGTTTCCCGTTGCCAGATACACGATTTGGGCGGATCCCCGCACCTTTATTGAGAGTGCTTAGCCATAAATTTTCATGAGCCTCTCTTTCCATGATTTCGTTCCGAACCGTTCTCAATTCTCTCCAGGCCGGAGAGTGAAACCTTTCCAAGTATAAAGGTAACTTAGTAGGAACGACTCGCATCTTATGGCCTTTTTCCGATGCTCATACTCTTACCTTGATTACCAGGACTACATCATAGGGATGTAGGTCGACACTCAGACAACCAGTACCCGAGGAACGGGAAAAATTTATGCCTAATACGTTCAAGACAGAAATGTCCGGGGTTAGCCATCGACTCTCCTTACCTTGTATTCTTTTCCGTAAAGGAAAACCATGCCACCGGAGAAGCGTAACCAGCCCTCGAGCAAGAAACCTACTCTCTTATTCGATGAAGCTACGTTCCAAGCTGCAGTCTCAGCAGCCGTAGCAGCTGTCATGGCTCACCTGAATGCTAACACCGCCAATGTTAGCAAGGGCCCTGTCGGGATTTCCAATCCTGGCGATAGACAGCAGCAGCCAACACTTCCACACTCAACCACCCGAGAACCTCCACTGAACCCACTAAAGAGAAAACTCCAGTTGGAGGAGGGAAGTACCTCGGCTCAAGGACCTTCTGAAGGGCAACGAGCTGAGGCGGTCTATACCCCTGTCAATCCTTCCCTCCCAACCTCAAGAAGACCATACCTAGGAGACCTTCCCCACTGCAGCAAGTGCAGCTACCATCATCATTGTGTCTGCCGGGAACTCTATTGTGCTAGGTGCCACATGTTGGGGCATGCTGCTCGCGTCTGTAGAACCCCAGTTGAGTTCATTACATCAACCACCAATGTGGCGACCCGTATAGTTTGCCACCTATGTGGTAAAATGGGACGCTTCAAGAAGGACTGCCCAAACGAAGAGAAAGACAAAGACACAGAAGGAGCCTGACACTACTGCTTAGGGAGAAGCAGCAAGGAAACTCGTTAGATTTTGGTACGTCTCTCGATCTCAGATAACTAAACTAAGAACAATAAAAGACTAATTCAAATATAAATTCTTTCCAGTAAAGCGAAAGTCGCAGCACTGTCATAAAATTTAAATTCATTAGGTAAAACTATAATGGCTAAACATATACGTTACGGCCATGTATATTTAAGATGGACAGACCTAGAGTGAGCGAATGCCGCCTCATTTCCTGTTCCTCGTTTGGTTGTGGATTTAGGGCGGGGTCGCTCAGTCAACAGTCCTCCCCACCTTAAATATACTTGACTAGTATATGTGAGGCGATTATAGAAATGCCTCGTGAGAATCCATTCAAGAAAATATACTCTATTCGGAAGCACTCAGAACTCTCTATAGTTCCGCGTCGACTCTAATCGGTCCAAGTATCCGCAGTAGTGATACATATGACAAAACCCTGAGACGCCTAGAACTTGTGTGCCTGTTTGGCACATGAATCTATTGATCTTCATTATACATCATGTCGAAGTGTGTTAACTTCGACGACTCTATTGAGCATGGTTTGACTTCGTGCAACCATGTGTACATTTTTGTGCTGTGAGCTTTCTCCGTAGCCATTTCGGCAAATAAAGGTTCCTCCGAACCTGAACCTAACACAAATAATCACATCTAATGCAATTCGTCAATCGTCCCTCTTATCTCAAACCTTCCAAAGTACTCAAGAGAGGGTACCCCGCGCCGTCGACCGACCCCTTGTAGTCAGATGAACACCGAAGCGAAGGATACTGCAGATACTTTAGAAGACGACAACCAACCGGAGCGTACTCCTTAGATTTCCCTGGGAAACCCGTCGCACCTCGCACATCAGGTTTGTGAGCCCAGAGAATAGAACTCATGAGGCTGACCACTATAACCAGGTATATGGCTGGCATCCATTAGGTATTGGCGGTTAAACCAAGCATGAGCTCTACCACGAACCTCGTCGCAAAACGCTTTCACCCTAATCGAAAACATAGGGGCCGAAATCAAGAGAACTACTGCGGATGGAGCTAGTAAAGTTCCGAGTGAAGAGACCTTATACCCACTAGATTTGACTTAGACCGAGAAAACTCAGAACCTTCGGGAGAGTAGTTGCAGTGGATGCTCGCACTACTCAGGCACCTTGCCCACCCAGTTATATACAGGTAGTGCCTATCATCCTCCACCCTCTCGCAAGGAGGAAATCATCGTCGCCCCGTAGACGATAGACTTCATTCTCCGAAGTAAACACTAGGATACCGAGAACCGCAGGATAACCTTCGCAGCCAAGAATACTTGGGCAAGTGCGAAGGTAGTTGCGTTAAATCTCATGACCCGGATCCCGAAGAGATTATAGACTCGACACCAGCCTTGGTGTTAGTCGAGGGATTATGCAGGAGCACGCACTTTCCACGCTAGAATGAACCATAGTCTAAGAGATTCCTTGGAATAATAGGTGTTCCACGAATACTATCTCAAGCAGAGATAGTAGAACCACCTCCCGAGATAGTCCGACACTCGTCTGGTGAAACCCTATCTCCCCGATCCTCAGGGTTTCCGTATCTCAAGCGTCGTTAGTGCAGGCCCATTTTGCACAAGCTTGGGATAGACACTCTACAGCAAACCGATAGCCATAGTCGCGCAACCCACTTGACGATCTAGGAAGCCTCTATCAGCTAATTGGCAGAAAACACGAAACTGAAGACCACTTGAGATTCTTAAGAACCAACCCGAAGGACTACACTACCAGTACGAGAGAGAACGTTAGGAACTTCAGAATGGCGATCACGCCAGCAATGATCTTGCCATAGAAGTACACTATGTTCTAAGTACTGAAAGGCTCTACCCTTCCGAGAGCGTAGGACCATCCGAGAATACTCATGGAGACATGGTCCAACTCTTTCAGGACGTTACTACCTTCGGATATGCCACAAGATTCACACCCGATCGATCCACTTCTTAGACTTAATATATGATTTCCCGACAACACTCTTCGTGCCTCACTCGTCTTGATAGAATCCATCGAGAACCCTGACTTCATAGATACACCAGTCGGAACCCGCTAGCTACACTAGACGGAATGCGCATCCCGTATGTGAAGGTCTGTGTGAATGACAAACACAGACTAGAGATCACTTGGGAATGCGAGGGCAACCGTATAGGAAGTACTCCCTTACCTCTACTTGGCCATTCATACCTACTTCCTTGTCTAGACTTGAATTTCGGGACGAAATTCCATCTAACAGGGGGATGATGTGACAACCCAAGTTATCCCGTTACATTTCCCCATTACCGTTAACGGAATATTCCACTGTATAAAAGTTCCGTTAATTAGAGGTCGTCAGTTTAATAAACATTTCCATTTGATTACCTTTAACATGCCGTTAAGTCGTGATAAAAGGAAATAAAAACACAGGACACACATTTTCATTCATTTGGAAAATGTCAAGTTTTATTATTACAACCACTAAATCGGGTGCGACCAAAAGTCCCGTTTAACGGCAGTATCGGGTAAAATTCCACTGAGCCCCGACTGTGAAACCTATATATGGGCGAGTGGAGTCCATTGGAGACTTTTTACACTCTCTCTCTAGACCCGTTTTCGCCCCGAATTCGTAACCAAACGCTTCCAAATTGTAAGTCCGCTTACCCTAGCGTATTCTAAACGTATTGAATCATGTTTATAGCCCAAAAATCATCCAAGAAGGCATGGTATAAGGAGTTTACGGCCCAGGAACATTCTAGGGCCGTAAACCCCTAAAATGGTGCCAAACATGCCTCTAAACTTGTCCATAAGCTTGGAAATAATTAGAGGATATAGCATAGGGGTGTTTAAACATTAAAATGCATGATTTTAGGACTCAAACAAGAGTTTACGGCCCAAGCACAAGCTTAGGCCGTAAACTCCTCAAAATCATGTCAAAAGTGCCCCAAAACACTCCCAAACTCATCCTAGGGCTTATTACATAATTTAGGGACTTATCCTCTTGAGTTTAGACCCTTGAAACACCCCAAAATGATTTAATGAAAGTAGTTTACGGCCCAGACATGGTCAAGGCCGTAAACACCCTAAATCATGCCCAAAATTGCAGTTTTTGCCCCCAAATGACCATAGGCTATCTCTATAAAATGCTAGAAAGGAATTAAGGGATTAAACACAAGAAAAATGAGGGATTTCTTAGAGTTTACGGCCCAAGCATTATCTAGGCCGTAAACTCCCCAAAACCCCCTCAAATGTTGGTTTTAATCACCCAAAATGGCATCACACTTCACTAGAAATCACTAGAAAGGCATTAGGGGCTTAAAACTTCACTAAACTCAAAGATTGAGAGTTTACGGCCGTAAACTCCCTTGGGAGAGTTCCTAGGCCATAAACTCCTATAAAGTACCCTTAGAAGCCTCAAATCCAATCATGCCTTTGAGGAAAAGTGCTTAGAATAATTCTATGAACAAGCTAGAAGCATCAAACACCCAAGAAATTGACCTTGGGAGTTTACGGCCGTAAACTCCATTAGGTTGGGTCGTAAACTCCTTGTTTGGTCTATGTTGGTGTTTTAAATCCATTTACACACTTGATATGTGAGTATAGTAAAGTCCCACAGCTGATAGGAGACCCTTAGCACCCTTAAATGCTACCCGGGACCCCAAACACTCAACCAAAAGTGTTTTCCACTCCTTTGAGTGTGTATAATTGTTTAATTAGTATATTATATGCTAATTGTATGTGAACATATGTTATCATATGTTAAAATAGGTCCTTGTGTGTGTGCAAGTCATTGCGTGACCCCGAACGCCCAAACGGCACTTTCGTCGGACCTACTTACACCAGGTGAGTTCATACCCCTGAATGAACCTTTAAATGCTTTTAAATGTTTTTTAGGGGGAGGGATTACAAGTTAAACATGCCAGTTATCATATCAATCACATGTGATTGATAACCCACATACACAAGATGTTACCACTGTACACTGTTTTACCGAGTAGGACACTGTAAATGGCTTTCAAAAAGGGTTGTTAAATTGTTCAAGTTCTTACTTTCATAACTTATCAAAGATTCATTTTCAAACTGGTTTATAAAGATTCCCAAAGATTTCTAAAGGTTTTCACACCTATTTTATCAAAGAATACAAATGCGATTTTCCTGAGTAATAAAGTTTTCAAAGGTTTCATGAATACTCTTAATTGTTAATTACTGCTGCTTCTCTTATACTTATTTTATACTCCTACTTTGTAATGCTTTCGCTTATACCTGAAGTCACTTATACCTGATGACGCTTATACTTATTCACACTCTTACTTAGTAATACGAGTCTACTTCGCTTATACTTAAGATCGACTTTACTTCACTTATACTTGATACGCTCTTACTTCACTTGTGGTCATCTCCTCTTCGCGATGCGCTTATACTTATCCGACACTTATACTTCACTTGCGACCGCTCTTACTTCACTTGTTAGACACTCCTACTTCACGAGAATCACTTTTACTTGATACCCACTCAAGCATAGTTAGATGTATGTATGTGCTTGTGTAGACATATATAAATAATGGTTGAAGGACTTAGGAAGGTTGTCCGCCCTATTTCCTTTTCTTCGTTGAGATGTGGTCTGGTGGGATCGGATGTCCATCCGAAGGTCGTTTGATTCATTAGTTATATACCATGTATACAAGCTTAGACATACGGGTCACTTCAGTCAAGTCAGTTAAGAGTTTGTACCTCTATTTTACACTTTCATTAGAAACTCACTACTGGGAAGTCTCTACCTCTATTTTACACTTTCATTAGAAACTCACTACTGGGAAGTCTCTACCTCTAGTTCAGCACTTTCATTAGAAACCCACTATTTGGGATGCATCTTCAGGACACGGCCTTCTCCGTCGTCTAGTTGGTAACCAAAGTCTCCTGTAGGGAGAGCGGACATTGTGTGTATAGATCTATACGGGATTGACACCCCCGCACCCTGACTGCTAGCTACAGTCCACGACTCACCAAGCCAAGGGGTGACAAATGTAACATTATTTAGATGCTTGTAGGGCGTCTGGAACTCTATTCAGTATGGTTACGAGTATCCCGGGGTTACCTTATAATTCATGGCTTTAAGGTAACGGTATTTCGTCAGCAATGTACACTGTATACTGATGTCACTTTTCAGAGTCACACTGATTTGACCTTGCTAGACGTATCTTTCATTTGATACTGTCTGGGGTCTGTAGTCTCTGTTTCGACCTTGCTAGCTGTATCTTTCGTTTGATACTGTCTGGGGTCTGTAGTCTTTGTTTTGACCTTGCGAGAGATACCTTTCATTTGGTATCGTCTTCGGTCTATATTCATTGTTTGAGACCTTACTAGCTGTATCTTTCATTTCATACTGTCTGGGGTCTGTAGTCTCTGTTTCGACCTTGCTAGCTATATCTTTCATATGATACTGCCTGGGGTCTGTAGTCTCTGTTTCGACCTTCCTAGCTGTATCTTTCGTTTGATACTGTCTGGGGTCTGTAGTCTTTGTTTTGACCTTGCGAGAGATACCTTTCATTTGGTATCGTCTTCGGTCTGTATTCACTGTTTGAGACCTTACCAGCTGTATCTTTCATTTGGTACCTTCTGGGGTCTATGTCTCCCCTTTGTTAGACTGAATCAGGCGTGTCGTTAATTCGATACCCTCCTGGAGTCTATGATTCTTTGCCTTAGTCAGCAGTCCTCACTGCTGAGGCATATGTTATTCCCAGATGTCTCTTGCTTTCGTTAATAATCAAATTCAGTATTTTGATAATAATAGCAATTAAGGGAAAACTACCTCTTACCACAATACACTGAACAGTCTTGGTAGAAGGCTGCTTTATTTAAAGAAAATATAGGATTTTCTGGAAAGAACACTGATGCGCTCTAAACACTTAAACTACTACTTATTAAAGTTATTTGACTAAATGACACTAAATACTTATGAACTCACCAGCATTTGTAAAAATGCTGATACTTGCTTTTCAAATAACTTGTAATCTCAGGTCAACAATTAGACAGGTACATCCCCGGAGCTGCTGATGAAGATGGCTTAAGTACCTTGCAGCACTTAATATATGTTGCTTGTATTACTTTGATACTATGTAATGTAACCATGTAAAATTATTACTCTTAATGCAATGTTTTGTTGTACTTTGTTTACTATATGCATGTGTTGTGATACTTGACACGACGTCAACCACCCCAGAACGTTTCCGCCGTTCCGGTTTTGGGGTGTGACAAACATCTCTTCATGTCTTTATGTCAACAACTTCAACTACGGTGACTACGAAGCCATTAACCAAAGGCATAGTCATTAGTGTTGTTGCTGGGGGCTCTAGTTCAAAGCCACCACCTTCGAAGAAAGAAAAAGGTGATAAAGGAAAGGGTGTAGAGAAAGTAATTTTGGAGGAGGAGGAGAAGAAGAACATTGAAAAGGAAATAGAAAGGCAGAGGCAGATTAACAGCATAATGGGACAAAGGAAAGGTGATCCACAATCGAACAAATTGTCTCATCTGGAAATATGCATGATTTTGAGAAGGCTTCGAAGAAGAGTTATGAGATAGAAAGTATAGATTTCAATCAACTGGATTTTCTTATCATTCACATGATGTTTGTCTCAGGTCAATATCAATTGGTGGATAAGTTAGAAGATAAGGAGAAATTTATGAAGTTAAAGTTGATATTTCATGCTTTACTTGGAAAGAAGGAAGAGGAAGTCTGGTCCTTGGTAAAAATTGTTAAAGTGTCGAATATTTCCAAGGATACACTTTTCGAAGGACTATTGCAGAACTTTTGATATTATGTGGTTCGTGCTAACAATGTGGCCTTTAACTTCTCAATGGCAAAATTTCCATTTATGAATCTAAATGATATAATTTATGTTGCAAAGCTATTGAGTGTTGCTGATGTGTCAAAACTGCCAATGAATAACAAAGAAGATTTCTTAATTGCTTTTGTTTTTATCAAGCTATTCATAGACAATTGCTATGATTGTCTAGCATTGACTGATGTCGAACTTGCTTTGGCAATAGGTATAACAGTGATAGTACCTCAATCAACGCTTAATGGTCAAGGATGTCTCAAGAATTGAGATATGTGCTAATCCGTTGGGTGTTCTGTTCGTTAAAAAGAATAAGAATTAGAAGATTACAAACTTTTTGTTTTAAGTGGATGATATGGAGAAGTACACTGAAAGACCCTTTCATGCTTAACATTATTACTCCAAACATGCTACATGAATATTCATAAACATATTTTACATATATGGTCTTATTACAAAAGACTGGATACAAACCGACTAACGAGGTTTTTACAAAGTTTTATATATTACCTAACTACCCAGGAATTTATACACTATATACAAAAGTTATAATATTATCTATTCTACATCTTCTAACAGTACATAAGTATACTTGATGCTTATCACCTGCAATAATTAAACACTGAGAGAATAAGTGGGTGACGCTTAGTGAGTTCAATAACAGTTACAATATAATGTTATGCCCTCTATATATATATATATATATATATATATATATATATATATATATATATATATATATATATATGACAGAAGCAAAGAGGGACAAAGAACAACAAAGGCAGATGAGTATCATATGACAGGCTTTCCATATCAATCGATAATCTGATTGAAAGATTTACAATCAATGAAATACAACAATTTCAAAATGATATACATCAATAAGACTTCAGCCCATGTGGCATAGAAAATTCAATTTTGAATTAACAATTTGCTAGAATATACAGGCTTTTAGCCCTACTTAGCATTCTGCCAATACCTAAGTGATACGAGTTATTCTCTACATGGCCAAAGCCACAAAGCCAATACCAAAGTGATACGAGACATTCTCAACATTGCCAAAGGCTTCATACCAATACCAAAGTGACGTTTAGTCATTCACTTCATGGTCAAAGGTATAGCTCCATTTTCATAATAACACGGGAAAGCATATTGCACATATAACACATAACATACAATTGTCCCTATATTGAACTCACCATGAAATAATTGATTGATAAAATGATGATTTGGGTAGCACTTTGTCTCTAAAAATGGCTTTCTTTGACAAAACCGGGGATTTTTGTTGAAAACTGGGCCTTGCGCGGGCAGTGTTTCTACTTGTAAAGATTACTTTCTTGGGTCTTTGGTGCGTCGGGACTTGCTTCGGGTGTCGGGGATGTTTCCTAGGCTTCGTGGGGTGTTAGGGTAATTTGAGAGAGATTAGAGGGTGAAAGAGATTCAATTTTATAAACAAAAACTGGAACACCTCGCTTTCTATTCATATTCATAGTATCCGAAGCCTCGCTTACGTTGGACGTAACTCCTCGGTACACTGGGCGTACTGCACAGCCATGCTCTACGATGAGCGTAACTTCGTACATTGGGCGTACGAAGTACAACACGTAGCTCTCATGCGAAGGAGTAGGGAGGGTGACAGACTCCAGATCAATTACACGAGTACGTTGGGGGTACTCCTTAGGACCAGCCTTGAAGTTTGTGCCAAAAACTTAAAAAATTCTTATCTTTTGCATACATGCTCTGTTTTTTACGCTCTTTATATCCACGAATAGGTGAAATTATACTCTATAACTTTCGTTTAAACTTCGTCGGCTAAATTTGACTTCATTTTTAATATCATATTTTTAACAGGCCGGGACAGAAAAAGTCCGTTAAAATTTCATAGCTTCTTCAGCCGACGTTCGTTTTCGTCTGCATTTTTACCGTTGTGATAATATTGACGAGATCTTCGATTCTCATTTAGGTTATGTCGGCTAAAAATCACTCGATATTTATTTCGAGTTTCGGGTTGTGTACTTCTATGCCAAATCTTAGAAAAATCATAACTTCCTCATACGAAGTTAGATTTCGACGTTCTTTTTATGAAAGTTCTTGTTTTAACAAATACTACGACTTTCATTTAGATCACAAAGGCTAAAAATTAGTTTATCGTAAACTCACTTTTTACGTCATATGACGTCGTGTCGGTTCTGTCGCGAAAGTTCAATAAGTCAGAACTTCTTCGTTATAACTTGGATTTCAGTGAGCTTTTCGCCTAAACGTTTCTATTGCGATAAGTTACAACTTTCAATAGCATTATTTTTACTTATTTCCAACTTAAATTTTACATTTTTGTTAATTTCAATATTTGACTTTTGATTGGAATCTCATACGACTTTCCATCACTTTTCCAAATGATTCTAAACATAGTTTACTTCAAATCTCATAAAACTATCTTGTTAGAACTCAACACTAAAAATCGTATATTATTTAATAATATTCATTTTTAAACAAAACACGATAACTGAACGTGTATGTTACAAATATCTCCTCCTTTTGAGGATTTCATCCCTGAAATCATAATGATTTAAACAATTGGGGATATTTCGCTCTTATCTTATTCTTATTTTCCCAAATATAATTCGGGCCTCGATGGTGTTTCCACTTGACAAGCACCAACTCCACTTCTTTATTACGTAATTCAGTCGTTCTTTCGTTTACGATCTCTTCAGGCTCTTCTACATATCTTAATTTATTATCCAGTTTCACCTCGGATAACAAAACTATTTCATCATATATGCTCAAACATTTATGCAGATAACTCACATGAAACACATCGTGAATCCCTGCCAAATTTTCAAGCAATTCTAAGCGGTATGCTTGTTTACCAATTCTTTGGATGATTTTGAAAGGACCCACAAATCTAGGACTTAGTTTTCCTTTCTTCCCAAATCACATAATGCCTTTCCATGGGAATACCTTCAACATTACGAAATCACCCACCTGGAATTCTATGGGTCGTCTCTTGTTTTCTGGATAGGACTTCTGTCGATCCTGGGTCGCTTTCATTCTTTCTCGTACACTTTGAATCTTGTCAGTGGTGTCTCGAATCATTTCAGGGCCTCCAAGGATTTCTATACTACATCACTCCAACATAATGGAGTACGGCATTTACGACCATATAATGCTTCATATGGTGGCATTTTGATTGAAGTGTGGTAACTGTTATTATATGAAAACTTGACAAGAGTTAAGTACTTGTACCAGTTACCACCAAATTCCAAGACACATGCACGAAGCCTATCTTCCACTTTTTGGATTGTTCTCTGTGTCTGACCATCTGTCTGGGGATGATAATCTATGCTAAGAGCAATTCGAGATCCCAATTCATATTGCGTACTAGCCCAAAAATGAGAAGTGAAGCGAGTATCACGATCGAAAATAATCTTTAGTGGCACACCATGTCTTGCAATAATTTCATCCAAGTATTCTTGTGCATATTTCTCCATTGGATCTGTCTCACACATGGCAAGAAAATGTGCACTGTTATTCAGTCGGTCGACAGTTACCCAAATGCTATAATTTTGTCTCGCAGTCTTTGGCAATTTGGTAATAAAATCCATTGACTGCTCCTCCCATCTCCACACGGGGACATTAATACTTTATGGACTACCGTATGGTTTTTGGTGTTCCGCTTTGACTTGTAAGCATACTAAGCATTCGTGCACATATCTTCCAATGTCTCTCTTTAATCTAGGCCACCAATAACCAACTCATACATCATAGTACATTTTACTTATACCAGGGTGTATTGACAGTTTAGTCTTATCGGCTTCATCTAAAATCTTCTGTCTTAATCCACCAATCTCTGGAATCCATAGTCGATTCTTAAATACTTTCAGTCCACGTGTATTATCAAGTAAAATATCAGCATGATATACTATCCCTTCTTTTTTAAATTTTCTGGATTTAAGGCCTCTACTTGCCATTTTTCTAGTTCAACAAGAATAGTGAACTTTACTATAGTGTAAGTAATAACATAACACATACTATTATGATAAAACTTCCTGTTAAGTGCATCGGCAACTACGTTGGCCTTTCTAGGATGATACAACATTTCACAATTATAGTCTTTGATCAGCTCCATGGCTCGTTGTTGTCTCATATTCAAAGTTTGCTTACTGAATATATACTTGAGACTTTCGTGGTCAGTAAACAATTGGCATTTTGAACGAAAAAGATAATGCCTCCAAAGTTTTAGGGCAAATACTATTGTAGTGAGTTCGAGGTCATCGGTGGGATAATTCTTTTCATACTATTTCAGTTGTCTTGAGGCATAGGCTATTACTCTACCATGCTACATCAAAACACAACCAAGTCCCAACCTTGAAGCATCGCTATACACGGAAAAATCATTATCACCTTTTGGGAGTGATAACATCAAAGCATAAGTCAAAAGATCTTTTAGAGTTGAGAATGCTTTTCTTGGGTTTCACTCCATTCGAACTTTACTTCCTCTTATGTAAGAATCGTAAAAGGTACAGCTATACGCGAAAAATCTTTAACGAATCTCCAGTAATATCCCGTGAGACCCAAGAAACTGTGAATTTCAGAAGCATTACAGGGCGCTTCCCAATTCTGAATGGCTTCAATTTTGGTAGGATCTATTGATATACCGTCACCAGTAATCACATGGCCGAGAAATTGAATTTGGCGAAGCCAAAATTCATTTTTTCAGAATTTAGCATATAGTTTCTCCTTTCGAAGAAGTTCTAATATTTCACGAGTATGAATGGCATGATCAGCTTCAGAGTTGGAATAGATTAGAATATCATCAATGAATACGATGACAAATCTATTGAGCATTGGGCGGCATACGCGATTCATCATATCCATGAATGCAGCAAGAGCATTTTTCAGACCGAAAGGCATGACAAGGAATTCATAATGCCCATATCGAGTACGAAAAGCAGTCTTCGGTGCATCCTGATCGTGTAATTTCAACTAATGATAGCCAGATCTCAAATCAATCTTCGAGAAATAGCTAACACCCTGAATTTTATCAAACAAATCATCAATGTGAGGTAGTGGGTACATGTTCTTGATAGTTACCTTATTTAGCTCACGGTAATCAATACACATTTTCATCGAACCGTCCTTCTTATTGAAAAACAATACTGGAGCACCCCAAGGAGAGGTACTCGGTCGAATAAAGCCTTTTTCAAATAATTCCTATAGTTGGATCATCATTTCCTTCATCTCAGCTGGCGCAAGACGATAATGAGTCTTTGCAATTGGAGCAGCACCAGGTACAAGATCAATTCGGAATTCTACTTGCCTATTTGAAGGAGGCCCATGCAAATCATCGGGGAAAGCATCAGGATATTCATTAACAATGGGAACATCATTTACAATTTTCTTCCCCACTTTTGAGATATCAACTGTATAGGCTAGATAAGTAGAACACCCTTTAAGAAATAGACTATTTTTAAGATTTTAAGAAATAGACTTACAAGATATAAACTTACAAGCTTTTAAGAAATAGATTATTTTTAAGATTTTAATTCTTTGTTCACCGTAGACGTAAATGAAATTCTCCCCTTCCATAGGAATGCGTACTATCTTTTCATAGCATAAGAGTTCTACATGGTTCTTTGACAACCAATCCATGCCGAGAATAATATCAAAGTTTGGCAAGGAAATAGGAATCAGGTTAGCCAGAAAAATATAACCTTCAATTTCTATGACACAATCTCTATAGACTTTATCAGCAAGTAATGATATACTTCCCGCTGTGTCTACATGAAATGGTTGAGCGAGTGCATAGCAAGCAATTTGAAAAGAACGTGAATATTCATCAGACAAAAAAGAATATGTGGCACTAGAATCAAATAAGATGTGAGCATGTCTAGAGTTCACGAGAAATGTACCGGTAACAACATTCGGGTCTTTGTGTGCCTTCTCTATGGTAATCTGAAATGCATGGCCTTTAGCTTTTCGCACCTCCTCCTTTTTAGTTGGAGTACTCTTTGGTTGTTGGATGGAAGCTTGACTCCCTGCCATTTGACTAGTAAGAGAAGGGCATAAGCGCTTCCTGTAGGCAGTAACACCACAAGCAAAGCAAGTAACATTCTTTATCGGGCAAATGGGCTTCATGTCATACCCCCAAACTGAAAAGGCAGAAACGTTCGGAGGTGGAGGACGTCATGTATAGTATCACAACAATTACATCATATTAATGAAAGTAAACAAAACCATTACATTAAATAAGTAAAATATTTACATCTGTTTGATACATATTTGTATACACCAAAAGTATAGCAAAAATATAAAAAGACGTGACTCTAATCGCTCCATCTTCTCAAAAGCTGAGGGAGTACCTGTCTACTGATTTCCTGAGAATACAAGTTGTTTTGAAAAGAGTATCAGCATTAAGCTGGTGAGTTCATAAGCTCGTTTTTGTAATGAAAACCTGTTAATGAATCAGTGAAAATGTTTGTATGTTTCCAAGAAAATCCAATATTTTCTTTAGTAAAAAGGTAGTCTTAAACTCCAAGACCAATTGTATATTCGTTATTGAAATCTGTTTTTGTGCATGAAAGTACTTGTATGAAACCTCTGGCTACCACCAGTAATGCAAGTAATGTATTGTATGAAAACACAGGTTAACACCCGTATGTATAGCATGTTCTACATGAAAACCCTGGATAACACCAGTATGTGTAGTAGTTTTATTACTTAAAATAAAACCATGAATTGAAATCCGTGGATTCCTCCAGTTGTAGTATATAGTAGTTCTATTGATAAAAATAAAACTATTGAAGAATGAAATCCGGTAAACAAAAGGTTAGTTTATACTGTTGTGAGTTCGTATAACCATGCTTGATATGACCTAGTGACCTCTACGATGTTCTTCAGGTGTCAGACGTTATGACATTTGTCACCCCAGGCATGCCTGCCTAACTGTAGCTAGCAGTTCAGGTGTGGGATAGTCAATCCCGAATAGATCTATTCACAAATCTCACGCTCTCCCTTCAGGAGACTCTGGTTATACTATGATAGGATTTAACCCGCACCCCGAAGGGTACAATTGAAGTGATTTCTCACAACCCTGTATTAACTAGTTTACGTGTAGTGTTATGTTCTCTTGTACTTGAATCTGAATGTATGCCTTGTAGATTAAAAATAGTTATACTGAAATAATTATTTAGTAATTTACTCTTGTTATCTGAAAGATAGTATTGTATGCCATAAACTAGTTCTATCATAGTTTATATGTTTATTATGATGTACGGTTCTTGAATTTGTAAAAAAGTGTATTGAAATCCCAAACTGTGCCTATTATAGTTTGCATGTGTGTTAAATACTTGGTTCGTGTATTGTTCTACAAACTATGCAATTATAGTTGTAAGTTGAAAACGACCCTTTTGCTCAGCATGTTACAAAAGGGATAAAATGTCTAAATATTTTATAGAATGTGGAAATCTCTTGATTGTATCAATTGCATAAGTTTTAACATGTTGAAATTCTTTTGTATAAGTTCACAAAATCATTTGTGTTTGGCTTGTATTTCCCCCCTGAGAACGTTAAAAATAGTAAATGCGTAGGGGTATGAACTCACTGTTGGTTGCGTGTAAGTGACGGACAACAAGATTGGAAATGATGACCCTCGATTTTGTTGTACGCGAAGTTAACGAAATCTGAGACTCGATCAAAGTGGAAAAGTGGGTTTGCAGCCAAGATTCACGATATAGGGTTGATTGCGGTTGTGAAGGGATTATGACGAGGAACTATTCTCGGCCGTGAACAATTCCCAGCCCTTGAAGGGTTTACGGTCTTTGAATGGTTTACGGCCTTGATCTGATTTCAGCCCTTGAAGATTTGAAGGGTTCACGGTCATGAACTCAAGAACAAAAATTCTTAATTTGATGAAAATATGGATGTTTGATGCTCCAAAACGAGTTCTAAGGTGGATTGAGTGATAGATGAAGAGAAAACTTGGGTTTTCGGGTGGTGGTTTTTAGAGGGAGAAAGTGTGTTTTTGTCCAAAAAAGTATAAATGAGGGTTGGAACACGTATATATAGGTTGGGTTCATGGTCGATGGTGGGGTCCACCCAGACGTGATCGGATTCACGGGCATGAACACCAGTCTGGCCGGATTTTGCTGATTTTTGAAGAAAAACTCGGGTTTTCACTTGATTTTTGTTCCAACTCTTATATAAATAAATAAACTAGTTTTCTAAACCATAAGAATTTAACTGAACAAATAAAATTCAAAATTTTATTTAACAGAATTTGATTAACGTTGATGGAATAAAGCTTGGGTTGTCACATTATCCCCCCGATAGAGGGAATTTCGTCTAGACATTCTAGAATGAATATGATAATAGACTAGGGAAAGAGATGTGGATACTTCTGTTTCAACTGGTCTTCACGCTCCGAAGTGAATTCAGGTCCCCGCTTGGCATTCCAACAAACCTTCACTATCAGGATGCGACTTTTGTTTCGTTCGTTTGACTTCCCTATCCATTATTTCAACTGGCTCTTCCATAAAGTTAAGACTCTCATTGACCTTGATTTCATCAAGTGGGATTGCAAGAGTCTCATCGGATAGACACTTTTTAAGGTTTGACACATGGAAGACGGGATGAATGTTGCTAAGTTATTGGGGGTAAACGGAGTTTGTATGCTACGGGACCAATCCTAGCGAGGATCTCGAATGGTCTAATGTATCTTGGATTTAGCTTTCCTTGCTTTCCAAATCATATCATGCCTTTCCATGGTGAGGTCTTCAACAGAACACGGTCACCAACCTAGAACTCCAAAGGTTTTCGTATCTTATTGGCGTAGCTCTTTTGTCTATCTCTTGAAGCATTTAGTCGTTCCCAGATTTGTACGATCTTTTCGGTGGTTTCTCGAAAGCTTTTTGGGCCTGTGAGAGTGCTATTTGGGACTTGACCTTTGGCTGGCAGCATGTCACCCACCTCAACCCAGTACAGAGGGGATCTGCACTTACGACCATAAAGTGCTTCAAACGGAGCAACCTTGATACTGGTATGATAGTTGTTGTTGTAAGATAGGTCAACCAATGGCAAATGGGAATCCCATGATTTCCCAAATTCGATAACGCACGCTCTTAACATGTATTCTAGGTTTTGAATGGTTCTCTCACTTTGCATGTCGGTCTGAGGATGGTAAGCTGTGCTCATATCTAGGTTAGTTCCAAGAGCTTTCTGCAATGACTACCAAAATCTCAAGGTGAATCTGCTATCTAGATCAGAGATAATGGACACAGGCACACCATGTAGTTGAACTATCTCTTGGATATAGGTTCGGGTCAGTCTCTCCATATTATATGTTTCTTTTATTGGTAAGAAGTGGGCGGATTTAGTCAATCAGTCGAGGATTACCCAGATAGTGTCATGGCCACTCGGGGTCTTGGGCAGTTTGGTAATGAAGTCCATTGTGATTCGTGCCCACATCCACTCCGGTATTTTTGGCTGTTGAAGTAGACCTGAGGGATTTTGATATTCCACCTTCACCTTGGCACAAGTCAGACACTTGCCCACGAAGGTAGTGATCTCTAATTTCATGTTTGGCTACCGATAGAGCTTTTTAACATCCATATACATCTTATTCGAACCTGGGTGAATGGAGTATCTAGTCTGCTGAGCTTCGTCCATAACAGCCTCTCTGTAACCACCGAACTTTGGGGTCCAGATTTGGTTCATGAAATATTAAACTCCGTCTCACTTGATTTCTAAGTTCATTTCCATTCCCCTCAAGGCTTCATCCAACATGTTCTCTGGTTTTTAGGCTTCCAACTGAGCCTCTCTGATTTACGTGAACAGATGGTAATCGATGGTCATTGTAAGTGCCTTTACTCTGCGACATGAGTACTCTTTCTGGATGAGGGCATATTCTACCACATTGGCCTTGCCTGGATGATATCATACTTCACACTCGTAATCATTGAGTAGCTCTACCCATCGCTGTTGCCTCATGTTCATTTCTTTCTGATCCAAAATGTGTTGTAGGCTCTTATGGTTGGTGAAGACTGTGCACTTGGTTCCGTAGAGTTAATGTCTCCAAATCTTTAATGTGAAGACTACTACTCCTAACTCCAGATCGTGAGTTGTATAATTGATTTCGTGTGCCTTCAGCTGCCTCGAGGCATAGGCAATAACCTTTCCTCGCTGCATGAGCACACGGCCTAGGCCCGGATTGCATAAGGCATGCTTCAATGTTTGCAACGCAGTGTCTTGACTTTCTCCCCAACTTAAGGTTACACCTTTCTGAGTCAGGGCGGTTAGAGGCTTAGCAATCCCGGACAAATTTTGGATAAACTTGTGATAGTAGCCAGCAAGACCCAAGAATTGACGGATTTCTGTGGATGTCGTTGGTGCTGACCAATTCTCGATCGCTTTAATTTTGGAAGGGTGCACGTGGATGCCTTCCTCGCTAACCACGTGACCGAGGAAAGTTACTTTTCTGATCCAAAATTCACATTTTGAGAATTTTGCATATACTTTCTCTGCCCTCAAGGATTCTAGCACTAGCCTCAAATGTTGTATGTGATCTTCCTCACTTCGATAATAGATAGGTATATCATCAATGAACATTATTACGAACTTGTCTAGGAAGGAGCAGCACACCCGATTCATCAGATCCATGAATATCGCAGGTGCATTGGTTAAACAAAAAGGCATTACTACAAACTCGTAGTGACCATATCGAGTCCAGAATGTTGTCTTAGGAACATCACTCTCATGGAATCGTAACTAATGGTACCCTGATCTCCGGTTTATCTTTGAGAAGTAGCTGGCTCCTGGAAGTTGAACGAAGAGGTCGTCGATTCTGGGTAGGGTTAACAGTTTTTGAAAGTAATCTTGTTCAGTTCGCGATAATCTATGCACATCCAAAAGGACCCATCATTCTTTTTCACAAATAAGATCGGTGTTACCTAGCGCGACGAACTTGGTCTGATGAATCCCTTGTTGAGTAGCTCATTGAGCTGGATGGATAATTCTTGCATTTTTGCTAGCGCTAGACGATAAGGGGATTTGGCTACGGGGGTAGCTCAGGGGATTAAGTCGATTCAGAACTCGACTTGGCACTCGGGAGGGATTCCGGGAAGATCTTCGGGGAAGCCATCATGAAAGTTGCAGACTTTGGGGATGCTCTCAAGGTCTTTAACTTCCTATTTCTCGTTAACGACATGGGCTAGGAATGCATAGCACTCCTTTCACAGATATTTATGGACTTTGATGCACGAAATGATACAGAGATTTGAACTGAGTTTATCACCGTAGATAACAAGGGCTTCGCCAGATGGCAGATTGAGGTGAATGGATTTTTTCATAACAAAGGATATCAGCACGATTGGGGCTCAACCAATCCATGCAGATGATGATATCGAAACTTTTTATGAAACTGGCATGAGGTCGATTGGAAAAGAATGGTCGTTTAAGGTAAGGGTACAACCTATGAATACGTCGTTAGTGCTCTCTTTCTTTCCATTAGCCGTCTCGACGGTGAATGTTTCGGTTAAAGGTTGGGATTTATGCTTGAGTAGATGTTTAAATGCATGACTAACAAAACTCTTCTCCGCACCACTATAAAAAAGAATGCATGCATAAGAGTTGTCGAGGAGGAACGTACCCGTAACTACGGTGGGGTCAGCGACTTCCTCCTCCTGGCCCATAGCTAGAACCTTCCCTGTGTTGCCAGTTGTCGTCGCTTTTGGGAAATTCATTTTCAAGTGCCCGGTCTCCCCAAAGCCATAGCAGGCTTGACCAACAACTGCTCCAGGAGCTTGATTGGTTGGTTTGGCTTGTGCTTTGCAGAATCGAGTTGTGTGCCCCTTTTTGCCACAGCTGTTGCATTGCATGTCACGACATGGTCCGTGATGATGAAAGTTACACTTATCGCACCTTGGAAGGGTACCAACATATCTACTTGCAGGTGTTGGAGTGGTAGGAACAGAAACAGGAGAGGTAACAACATGAACTGCCACTACTTGTTGTTTCTTGGAGGGCTCCTACGAAGACTTGCCCTTGCGCTTGTTCCATAACTTTTTCTTCTCATCACTCTCTATTGGTGGTTCGAGAATGGCTGCCACAGTTCCATGATCAACCCCATGATCTATCAGGGTCTACGCTAGACACTTGGCGCTGTCATATGTGAGAGATTTTAGCAGCCAATACGTTCCCTTGTGTTGGGGGTGTCAATCCCCAAATGTACCTCTCAGTTTTCTTACTTTCCGGGGTGACCATCCCGGGACATAGAAGAGCCAGGTTGCAGAACCCAGCAATGTACGTAGCAATGTCAGAACCCTTCATCTTCAGCTTCCAGAGCTCGTGATCCAGCTTTGCATATCGCCCCTTGGGCAATACTCCGCAAGCATTAACTCTTTCAAAATCTACCACCCCATGGCATTGGCTACCAGCAGAGTTAGCGATTTGACTCAGCTATTCCACCAAGTCAGTGCTCTATCGGTGAACGTGCAGGCGGTGAACTTCACCTTTCTTGCCTAAGGGCACGCATAGATCTCGAAAATTGTTTCTATCTTCTTGAACCAATGAGTTAGGGAAATGACAGCTCCATTATCGTCAAAGGATTTGGCTTTTGCATTCATAAAGTCTTTGTAGGAACACTCCTTCGGGTGTCCCTAACCACCATCAAGATTAAGGGGATGGGTACCACTTCCCGACCCGTTAGTGCCGCCAGAATTGATCTACGACATTGCGGCAGCCACAACGGCTGTAACTGCTTCTTGGAACATAGCAGGATCGAACTGAGGAGGTGGTGGCGGCGGATTCATTGGAAGGTTTTTGTTCTTTCTGTTGGGTCTCTTCTTGAAAGGCATCTTTCTCTAAAAGATACAAAGGGAAAATGATGTTAAGACTCCTATATTGATTATGAATCGGATATTTTTGAACAAGATATATCTTAATCCTATAGCGTTAACAGAGATCTACAAATAAGGTTTACTAATATAAAACAAGGATTTGCAGGTCTTTCATTTGAGAGGACTAGTACTACTTGTAACAATTATGTGCAGTATTATAGAACTATAAAATACTTCTATAGTATTTTAACTATGTGCTTCGCTAATATTGGATTTGGTGAGTTTTAGACTCGTCGCAACACCACAGTCGATCCCAAACACATGTTCTTCATATCTCGGACAAATATAGTTGATCAGGTTATATTGGCCCCACATATGACTACATAACTATTCAGGTTTAACCGTAGTGCCCAACTCGCCCTAAATACTTTTATGTAATTCTTATTATGATACAGCCTCTAGTATGTATGTATACTTCTTATAAAATACTTATATTTTAAAAGTATACTTTTAGTTTCAGATGGCTTCATCCCGTTTTAGTGTTTATAGTTTAATACCATGTAAGGTTCGGTATACTAAGTTCACTAAAAACAATATATCTGATACCAATCTGTCACACCTCCAAACTGAAACGGAGGAAATGTTCGGGGGTGGAGGATGTGATGTATAGTATCACAATAATCGCATTATAGTAATCAAAGTAAACACAACCATTACATTGAATAAGTAAAATATTTACATCTTTTCGATACATATTTGTATACACCAAAAGTATAGCAAAAATATAAAAAGACGTGACGCTAAATGCTCTATCTTCTCAAAAGCTATGGAAGTACCTGTCTACTGATTTCCTGAGAATACAAGCGGTTTTGAAAAGAGTATCAACATTAAGCTGGTGAGTTCATAAGCATGTTTTTGTAATGAAAACCTGTTAATGAATCAGTGAAATTTTTTTATGTTTCCAAGAAAATTCAATATTTTCTTTAGTAAAAAGGTAATCTTAAACCCCAAGACCAATTGTATGTTCGTTATTGAAATCTATTTTTGTGCATGAAAGTACTTGTATGAAACCCCATGCTACCACCAGTAATACAAGTAATGTATTGTATGAAAATAATGGTTAATACCAGTATGTATAGCATGTTCTATATGAAAACACTGGATAACACCAGTATGCATAGTAGTTTTATTACTTAAAATAAAACCATGAGATGAAATCCCTGGATTCCTCCAGTTGTAGTATATAGTAGTTCTATTAATGAAAATAGAACAATTGAAGAATGAAATACGGTAAACAAAAGGTTATTTATACTGTTGCGAGTTCGTATAACCATTATTGATATGACCTAGTGACCTCTACGACGTTCTTCAGGCGTCAGACATTATTGATGGGTTTTGTATACTACAACATCCTATGGTGCACATACAACTCTAAATACTATGGATCTATGTTTTCACTAATTATACATGCAAAGGAGTTTCAAAGGCATTAAACCTATAACTAACATGCAATTTGACATAACAAGATACTAGTTAGAGTAACACACCTTTTATGTGGCTTGAAGTCTTGATGTATTTGGTATTGCTAGAAAGACTTTGACCTTTAAGAACTTAGTGTCCCAAGTGTTTCACTTCAAATGGAATCACAACTCACCTAGGACAAAGAAAACTCTTGAGGGAGAATTCCATGCACCAAAACACCTCCATATTTCTCTAAGAAAAGAAGCACTTCATGTTGGCGTTTTTAGGTCCTGAAGAATGTATTTATATGTTGGATTTCAAGGGTCATGGATATAACCCAAATCCATATGCATGGGTTTTATGATCCATGGTTAATGTGGCCCAAGTCTTTATGTATACATACATAAACTTGGTCCAACATGGATCATAAGCCCAACACATATAAATATAACTAATTACCATAATTAGTCCCCATAGATTTAATTATTCTCTTGTTTATCACTAAATTAATTCCAATTTAATTCTTGATCAATACTACTTAAAACATACGATTTCATATTAATATATTATAACTTATAATATATTAACAAATAATATATAACCTTCTCTTAAGAGTCCATCCTAACAAATTGTACTGGTGTTATGCAACCCAAATGGACCATGCTACTCTTGGGTCGAGTACATACAAATAATAGTTATGGGCTTAGACATCTAATCCAACAGTCTCCCACTTGGATTAGTCTAAAACTATTATTGCAAGTATCACTCCAAAACCAGACTAGCAATCGTAGCTCTTAAAAGCTGCTGTCGAACTCTGACCTAGTCAATGACTTGTCCATTAGATAAGGGATCATATATTCCTCCATTCTAGATATCATATGGACTGAGACATGGATTATAATGATTCTCTCTGTCCATTTGTTGTTTCCCGGTTTCCGATTTATGACGACCGACTAACTGAAAAAATAAAATCAGTCCAGGCCCGGCCTAGCACTTACGTTTGTCATCACTAAATCATCGAGGGGCCCACACAAACTACTTTTATCCCCCCAATGTTAAAAGGAATGGATAATCTTCAACCCAAATGTTCGCTTGTACTTACTCATCAAATTACACACAACGATATGTTTAAAAACAACCAAGTTACTAGTTGCATTTACATATGTCAATGTGCAACCGATGCGCAACTACAACTCACACGTCTCCGTTTGAAGAATATAAGATATTATCATTACATGATCACTCATGATAAAATCCATGAAGTGAGTCAAATGAGCGTGGGTTTAATCCAATACTCGAATCTCATTACAGGAGCACTCATGAACACTGCAGCTCTGTCTAGGCCGCCTAGACAAACTACAGAACCATTCATGACAGTCTTGCCTCAATACCTACTTCCAAAGTATTATCAACTGTGGACGGTTTGAATAACCTAGTTATTCAGGAAGTCAAAACATGCAAAGTGAAACACTTTTGAGAGTAACTAAAACACCTATTATTTAAACACTATATTGATTACTCACTATTCATTGTATAATGTTTCGAGTAATCAACTTTATACTTGAATCAAAACAATAGTCATGCCATGCTCCAAGCATGCACACTATGTTTGTCCAAACAACAGTTATGTCATGCTTCAAGTATGCACACTATGTTTGTCTATGATCCTTACTTTGTGAAATAGATCAATTGAACATGATTCCAATGATGCTCATTTCAAAATTATGCATTAATCCTCTTCTAATTACTAAGCACAAAAGTCACAACGACTTGAGAACAAAAATTACAAGGTTTTCTAATGGAGAGCAATTCCACGGAAACGATGTATCAAATTCAAAGTACATTCCTTTGAACATCCTTCTTGCATTAAGTTTTCTAATCATACACAGATTTAATTAATAACTTCCACCTATGAAACATTTCTATATTCCCATTCTGACTATCACTTTTGAATAAGAGTTGCATCCTTTCAGAATATGTCAATATGGTCCATCCAAAATTAACACTATACTTCCAATTGTCTATGAGAAACCAATCTTTGGTAAACCTCAGATTGTCCTCGACAATTGCTTAATCATTTTGGTCATATCCAATTCTAGACCTTTTCCCCTCTTAATGCCCTAGGCATTTGGAAAATTTAGAAACGATAAATATTATGGCACATGTAATGGATCCTATATCCAAAGCGTATGGGACACGGTTCATGATGTCTCACATAAAGACATGATCCTAGACCAGTCTTTTGCCACAATATTTTTTTATTTACGATGTTTTCATAATTCGACTATGAAGAGGGATGCTGTAATCTTGAAAAGGTGGTGACTCGGCACTCGGACAGCACTTCGTTACTCTTAACACAATTTTCCTCGGACAAAACCTAGTATCATTACCACTAGAGTTTAGTCTAATAGTCACAGAGACTAATTAATAGTCTGGCTATTATTACTATTATATAAGCATTAAAGAATACTTATATAACCCATAATAATAGCCAAGTACTTATTATAAGTTCCGAATAACGTTACTATAATTAAATAAAAGCTATATTGAAAATAGCGTATGTGTGGCTCACTTACAGCGGGTTTTATAGAAAACCGGAATTCGCTTGGAGCAGCGTTTCCGAACTGAAAGACCCTTTTTCTCAGGACTCCGAGAGCCCCGGGGCTTCCTTCGGATGCTAGGGCGTTTACCTAGGCTTAGGAGGGGGTTAGGGGGTTAGAAAGAGAGTTTAGAGAGAGAAAGAAGTGGGGAAAGGTGTGGTAAATGGATGAACCCGACACCTCTATTTATAGGCTGAATTCCTGATGTAATCGCCAAGTCGGTTCACTGACTCGCCAAGTCGGTGCCACTTGTTAGCTTTCTGGTGGCCACACATGTATGACCAGTATTGTGCCACGTCACCCCTTTTCCAGCAGCACCCTGCTGACTTCTAAACCCCGTAACTTTCGCATACGATCTCCGTTTTCGATGTTCTTTTTTTCACGCGTAGGTAAAAACGAGATCTACAACTTTCATTTAGAATCTGTTGGCTAATTCTTGACCGATCTTAAATTTAACAGTAGGAGGAGATTAGACTGTTAAATGACCACGAAAAATTCGTAACTCCTTCATACGGGCTCCGTTTTCATATGTCTTTTTTCCGTTGAGTTCCTATTAATGAGATCTTCAACTCTCATTTATGTCACATAGGCCAAAAACCGCTCGATCTAAGATTCGAGTTACGGGTCGTGCACTGCTATGCCATATCTTAGAAAATTCATAACTTCCTCATACGAAGTCAGATTTGAGCGTTCTTTTTTTTGTATGTTCTCGGTTTAATGTATAATAAAAATTATGTTTAGATCACTAAGGCTAAAAATTCATTATCAAAAATTCACTATTTACGTCTCCCAGTGTCGTGCCTGTTTTGCCGAAAAACTTTGACGGGCCATAACTTCTTCGTTATAACTCGAATTTCAGCATTCTTTATATGTACAGAAACCTTGAGACATATCCTACAAGTCGGTTAAGATTATTTATTCTAAATAATCTTCTGTCGAAAAGTCACTTTCGACCCCTATTATCTCTAAATTGACTAGCCCGGATCTACGGGCGTTACAATACAAAGTTTAATTTCATGGGATACGAATAAAAGTATTAAAATGTAAAAATAACAGTTTTGGAATTTTAAAACAAAAAAAAAAATCAAGATTTTAACATATTTAACAAGTATTCGGCACATATTTGCTTATGACATTGGTGTTCCTATGACTCCTAATCTTTTGTGCTTCCTAGATATGTATTCCACACATTTTTGTATATATGCATATTTCAAATAAAAAAATTTCATCAAATCTTTTTTTAGTCAAGATATAGCCTAGACGCAATATTTAAAGACTAATGGTGGTCTGTATTTTGAAAAAATTATGAGCGGATTAAGAGTTTTCGGGTTCTTGAAAACATATTTTTGTATATAAAAATATACATATAATTTAAACTTTATAAATATATAAACCTAATTAAAAAACTTTATAAGGATATATATCAAGTTTTTCCAATTTAAAAAGTACGTAATAAAGTCATTAACGTTTTTTAATATTTATGTCGATAAAACCGATCAACTTTTATAATTTTGTGCGTGACAAAAATAATTCAGTTCTAATATAAATCAGCATGATAAAACATTTAAAAAAAATAAGAATTTTTTTTTAAACAAAATATAATTATCTACTTTTCTCTTCTCTTTGGGATCGAACCTAAATACTCCTAGTTAGTTAGTTTCAAACTCAAAGTTAGCCAAGTGGGCTAGCCTAATTTATAATTAAGAATTTTTTAACATCATCAGGACATAGGACCTTCCGACAATCAACAGAGCATAGAGACCATCACCAACTACGAATCATTGCTGGTGTACCTGTGACCACCAGAGAAAAAAAAAAAAAAAAAAAAAAAAAAAAAAAAAAGTTTGCTCTGAGAAAGAAGGATCCTTCATGCTCCCCACCACTAGTCATCACGAACATGTTCAATCACAAATAGTCGGGATAGTGTGCATGGACATTTCGTGTTGCTATGTAGATCATGAGACGGTTTGTATAACGTATACTGTGGATGATGGCAGGTAATATTATTTTAAAAATTATCCGTAGTGAGCAAACCACCTTAAGGAGGCATGGCTCCACCTTATGACTTTAAATCCAAAGGGTCTCTTTATTTGACTTTAATATTATCCAAAGGGTCTCTTTATTCTGCCAACAAAGCCCTATTTAAGGCCTAGAGACTGCCCATTCCGAGCCCTCATTTATCCTTATCCCCATTAATTTTCCCCACCAAACCCAATTATTAAAATTTTATAGTTAATTATAAAGATGTTAGATATATTATCATGGATTTTTAATTATTATTTCTACATATAAATTTGTGCGCTTTTTTAAAACATAAATTAGGGGTGGCAAATCGTGTTATCGTTTCATGTTTTTGTCTAACACGACACGACATGACAAAGTTGTATGTGACACGAATACGACACGACACGATGCTGCGTTTTTTTAACTAACACGAAAACGAACGAATTAAAAAATGAAAAACACGACACGACACGAAAAATATAACATATACTAAAAACTAGTTTATTTAATGAATATTTTATCAAATATAACACGACAAACACGAAAAACATGATAAAGAACTGCTAAATCGTGTCAATTTCGTGTCGAATTTTGAATACGAACACAAATTCAAATTTCAGTTTCATCTCAATTTCGTTTCGTATCGTGTCATAAATTGTCACCCCTAAATGAATATATTAACAAAAGATAATTTTAAATTACATATAGACGATTATTCTTATACATGCTTGCATATACATAATGAAGAAAAATACATATAATATTCATATATATATTTATTTGTTGTACCTGTTGATCTTTACGTTGCTTTTCATGATTTATTGAAACTAGAATTAATTTTCAATTATTACTAAACTATTTTTTATTTTAATTATAGGTGATTAGGTGGTACTTTCCACAAGGAATTTATGCTTTATATAATAGTACCACCTAAGTTCATCTCTGTATTTTTGCAATTCTTTTACATGGCTTTCTCTGAATCCTTGGTCATTCTCATTTTCCTTTCCTTTTTTGTTCTTTACAACAAACGTCAAAACCTAAAAACTCTAATAGATAGAAATTGGATGCCTTTTGGTACAATACCCGAAGTCGTTAGAAACTTGCACCGAATCCATGATTTGCTCGCCATTTATCTGAATCGTAGTGGCGGTAGTTTCATGTTGAAAGGCCCTTGGTTTGGCAACATGGATATGCTTTTTACGACAGACCCGTTAAACATCCATCATGTTTTGAGCAAGAACTTTCCTAATTATCCAAAAGGCCAAAGATTCCATGAAATATTTGATATCCTTGGAGATGGCATCTTTAATGTCGAAGGACATTTATGGGAGATCCAACGCAAAACCATCTTGTCCCACTTTATGAAACCCAACTTTCAAAGTGTTTTTGAAACGATTGTCTGGAATAAGGTGGAAACAGGGCTTTTACCGGTATTGGATGCGGTTTCCAAAAATGGAAACGACATGGATTTGCAGGAGATATTTCAAAGGTTCACTTTTGACACTATATGCAAGTTGCTCTTGGACTATGACCCGCAAAGCTTGTCTCATGATTTTCCTTGTCTTCCATGTCAGAAAGGGTTCATAGATACTGAAGAAAGTTTATTGTACAGACATTTCACTCCCACAATCTTATGGAAATTGCAACAACTACTTAATATGGGGAATGAGAAGAAGTTGAGTAAAGCATGCAACGATGTGGATCGGTTTGTATGCAAGTGCTTTGCAAGAATACAAAATGAGTCCAATAAAATGGAAACTGATCAACACATAAAGGGAAATTTTGGACTAGTAACATCAATGATTAGAGATTTGAAAGGCCAGGGTGGCTATACTGGAGACCCCAATAAGTTTTTAAAGGATACCATAGTGAGCCTAATTGGTGCAGGGAAAGATACAACTAGTGCAACTCTCTCATGGTTTTTCTATCTGGTTGGGAAAAATCCAATTGTAGAGGACAAGATCAGAGAAGAAATTAGGACATTTTTGGAGGTAAAAGTAGGAGGTAATAAGAGATGGGATTCCAAAGTGATAGGAAAATTGGTTTATCTACATGGGGCACTATGTGAAGCGTTAAGGCTTTACCCTCCTGTTCCTTTTAACCACAAGAGTGCATTACAGTCGGACATACTTCCAAGTGGCCACCAAGTTAATCAAAACACCAAGATTATTCTATATTACTATGGTATGGGAAGAATGAATAAAATATGGGGGGGGGTGATTGCATGGAATTTAAGCCTGAAAGATGGATCTTAAAGGAAGGAGGAATCAAACATGAGCCATCACACAAGCTCCCTGCATTTTATGGAGGGCCGAGGACTTGTTTAGGTAAGGACATGAGTCTCACTCAGATAAAGATGGTGGCATCTTCGATCATTTATTATTATCACATTGAGCTGATGGAAAGCCACCCCGTGCTTCCAAGTTCTTCCATCGTACTTCAGATGAAGCATGGGTTACAGGTGAAGTTAACCAAAAGAAGCGAAGTGAATGTTTGAGCCTAACATTTTGTAAAAAGGTAATAGATCTTGAGCGAAATTTACTATATTTGTGTTTTAAGTTTATCCATTTATGTGTTCTAAATAAATCTTGGCAGATATGTGTATAGTAAGAACATATAGTCACTGCCCGATTATTTGTTGACATATTTGACTTATGTTTGGAAATTTCTAGATAGAAGTTGCTTTGTATCTCATTTATCGGTTAGTAAAATAATAATCTTTCAGTTCTCGTTCTCCCTTGCTTATTCTCCTTTTAATATGTTACTCTACTTTATGGAAAAATCCTGATGTTACAAAAACAAATCTAAGATTCATTACAAGTTGAAAAAATCTGACAACCTAAAGCTACGTACACAAAACAACACATATTTGACCCAGTTTCTAGTTCAACGATATCTCAATTGTTGTCATTCGTCTTTATTCAAGGGTTCAAGCCTCATCTACGACATAAATGTTAACTTAGGAATAGATTAGATTAGTTGTTATAAAAAAAAATACTTGGTTTCTTATCACATATATCAATATATTAATTCTATTCTACTCCAATTAACGAAGAATAAATCTATCATGGAAAGATCAGATGACAACCCTATTACATATTCGGATATAACTATGCATACATTGAATGGATTAGAGAGAAACTAAATAAGGAAGGAAGATTGCATTTATGATTGTCTAGTTAATTTCCTGTTTTGTGATCGGATCTCAGCAATGGTGCATTGAGAGAGGAAGAATCCTTGGAACAATTTCATAATTATTTTCATGAGATCAATCAATATTAGTGTCTTCTTCCCAAGTTTTTTCTTGAATTCTCTTCATGCTTCTTGGTTAAGCAATTGATCCTGATCAGTGGTCCGACCTACCTTGACCCGCCTTTTTTGTGCGTCATTTCGCTTTCAAATGTAGACACGTTCACACCAGTCTCATTTGAAACAGTAAGAGGAACATATCAAACGCTTATAGAACGGTGTGGCTGAAATTAAATCGGCCAATCAAGCCTTGGATGTGGATCATATTAGGTTAAGAAGAAACGAAAACGAAAAAGAAGATCTAAGGAACACGAGAAAATAAAAATAGAAACGAAAATCAAAATCAATGCACACAAAACACAGGGATATAAGTGGTTCACACTATTGAACCAAAGAGAGATTTTATTCCACACACGCTTTACTGCTACCATGTTACAGATACGACCATTTATAACTATATAAATGACAAGATTTGACTTAAACATCTAAAAGGCCAAGCCCGATTGAAAACTCGAAAAAAAATCCCTAGAAAAAAATTTGGTCCACTCAAAAATTTTTAGTCTTTCAAATTCCAAGTCTGATGATAAGTCTTTATATCCAACAATTTTCCACTTGGAGGTTTGATCATCATTTAGTTGCCAACCAAGTCTGTATCCTTTATAACACTTGTCTCATTCTAGTCCCTGATTCCTCTACGAGTTCATGGAAGCCCAGTTGAAGCCATGCACAGCTTCAAATTTTCAGTTGGTAATACTGTCACACCCCAAAACCAAGAACGGCGGAAATGTTCTGGGGCGGAGGACGTCATGTTTAATATCAACAACAATGTAAAGTAGTAAACAAGCAACAACATCATCCATTGCATTAATAAAATAATTATTATACAATTGTATTCTGTCAAATTTTGATAAACACTAAAGCATAAATCAAAATGAAAGATAAGTCTTGAATAAGCTTCATCTTCCTTTCTCCTTGCATCGGTACCTGTCTATGATGACCTGAGGATACAAGTAATTTTGAAAACGAGTATCAGCTTTAAAGCTGGTGAGATCATAAGCATTTAGTGTCTTGATTTGTATGTAATTATTTGTAAGTCTATGTATTGTAAGAATTTGTAAATGTATATGAATTGTAAGCGTTTGAAAAACCCTAGAATCCCTATGATTCCTTCTAGTATGTGAAGGTGTCTTCTACCAAGACCTAACTGTTCTGTGTGTGTGTCTCTTGTAAGAGTATGTGTTTTTCCAAAATATAACTATTATTATCCAAAAATATAGTTTGTACATTTATGTTTAAGTGAGGTTATCACTGAAATATGTACTGGAAAAATTAACGTAGTACTAAATCGTAGCTCTAAAAGGCTACTATTTATCAACGGATAGTAACTACATTACCGTGCTTCCTATGAAGAATTCACTAAGTGAATGTAATAGGAAAGAAATGGTACTATGGTGTAGTGTCGAACTACAACCGTACCTATTACCTTAAGTCTAGGGTAATACTTCCAAGTACCATAGTATTAGGATATATATGTGTATATATATCAGTACATCGATACTCAACTTGCCTTATTTGAGGGATAAGGTATAATGTGATGTCTAGATCCCAGACTGTTTCGCTCCCCTATCAGAGGGATTTTAGGACCTACCCACGACCCCTGCATGAATGCAAGCCGTGAGCATCCACATTACTATGATCATGTATACTCGATATTCCAATCACAATTGTAGTGTGATTTATCAGTATAGTTAGATCCTGAACTGGTTCTGAGCTATAGCCCCTAGTGACGTCTGTTCTATGTATATGTATATGTATATGTATATGTAAGCGTATTCATGTAAGTGTGATCATGAAATTGTACACTGGTGTACTGAAATGTTCTACGTGTGCTAGCTGAAATATGTGTTCTCTCTATCTAGCAAGTATTGTTACGTAAGCGTTCTAGTATATCTGTATATGTATTGTTTCTAGTATATTTGTATATGTATTGTTTCTAGTATATCTGTATATGTATTGTTTCTAGTATATCTGTATATGTATTGACTCATGAATGAACTGACTCATTGTATGATATCGCGTTCTAGTACTGGTTCTAGTATCTTCCTGAACTACCCATATGGTAGCTTACTAGTAATCTAAGTAGTACGTATGGACGTGGATGTATACCCTTGCTACCCAAGGGCATAGGATGAACTGGAAAGACCCTTTATGACTATATATGTACACATGATATATAACAAATCTTTAAACGACCTTCGGACGAATACCCAATGTCCCACCAGACCACATCTCAAGGCGCGAAAAGGAAATAGGGTGGATAGTCTTCCTAAGTCTTTTAAACATTCCTTATATAACTATACATATAGAGGCATGCAATTTATAATAAAATAAAAGCATAAGTAAGTTTTGTAAAACATTTGAAACAGGAATATTATTTTAATAGAAGATCGACTTGATGTCAATCCATAAAGCAATTTGAAGGAATAAGTATAATAAAACAGTTTTGAGTATAAAGAACATTTGTTTGAAAACACAGTTGTAAATGAGTTTGAAATATGATGACAGAGTAAGAAGTATAGTGTAATAAGTGGTTGAAAACATATAAAATGTTTATAAAAATCTTTTGAAGGAAAACTATTTGGTAAAACGGCTAATGAGTAGCCAAATCTTTTGAATGCTGTATATTAATCACATGTGATTGATGTAATAAGTAATATAATCCAACTTACTAATCACATGTGATTGACATAATAAGTAGCATGATTCTACTTGTATCCCCCCCCCCCATAAAACATTTGAAATAGTTTAAAACATTAGTTAAGGGGTATGAACTCACCTGCAGTATGTGACTGGAAATGAACGGCTGTTATCGAACGCAAGGATCGGACAAGTGCTTGGTGTCAAGTGATGACTTAGACACACACAATGATCCTAATTACATATGAAGACATATGTATATAAATAATTAGTGATTATAACACTACTTATACAAGTAATAACATTTAAGCGCGAGGACAACACTTTTGGTCAAGTGCTAGGAGGCAAATGGGTTGCAATAAAGGAGTGCAATGCCCCTAATGAGAGTTTAAGGTCAAAAGACCATATTCATTTGAGTTTACGGCCCAGGGGAGTAAGCTCCTGGCCGTAAACTCTAAATCAAGGCTTGGAATGGTACTTTGAATTACTACAACTCTAGTGGGAATTGTTTCAAGGCCTATACAAGAGTTTGGGCACCACATTGACTCCTTTGGGGAGTTTACGGCCCAAAGACCCTTTTCCCTTGGAGTTTACGGCCGTAAACTCCCTTGGGAGGGTTCTTATTGTCTTTTCAAGTGTCTAACAATTCTAGGAACAAGTCTAGGCTTCAATACTTGGATTAAGGGAGGTTTAAGGCACTAAGTGGGACCATTTGATGGAGTTTACGGCCATAGAACTCTTTGGGCCGTAAACTCCCTCACACATGAGGTCCTAAGAATTTTAACTAGTCCATATCTCCTCTAAGTACTTGCCCTAAAAGTTTCTTGGCCTATGGAAGTGTCTAGGGTGTCCTTTGACCCCATTAAAGGAGTTTACGGCCCAAGAAATACTCTTGGCCGTAAACTCTTAAACACTTGTGCTTTTTATGTGTTTTCTAGGTCCTAAACACATTAAGGTACATGCCAAAAATGAATACTAAGCCTTAGGAAGAGTTTGAAGGGGTTTTGGCCCTAAATCTTGGAGTTTACGGCCTAAGGAGCATCTTGGCCGTAAACTCCCCTTCCAAAGTGGGTTTCTAATTGTTTTGTTGGTCTAGAACACTTGCTTAAGGCTTCTAGGTTTTTGTTCTAAGGCTAAAGGATCACTAGGCACTCATTTGTACCCTTTACTTGGAGTTTACGGCCCAAGAGGTGGTTCCTTGGCCGTAAACTCCTCAAACTACTTGCTTTTGATTTGTTTCTAGCCTCTAATGATCATACACTAAGTCCTTAGTTAGATGCCTAACACGGAAATGGGACTAGGTGGCCTTTAGGCTTGATTTTGGAGTTTACTCCCCAAGAACGTTCTTGGGCGGTAAACTCCCAGATCTTGTGTTTTGAACATGTAGACAATGTTATACAGCATATAACAAGTATTAAAACACATTTAGGGAAGTAGACTCATAATCTGGGATGAAAACCCGAAGATCCGTGAGAGAGTATTTGGCTTTTCTCTAATTGGAAATCAAATAATGAACCAATTTGGTTCAGAATTTTATTTATAGTCCAGAGATTTTTGGCAGAAAATATTTCTATTCTCGGAATGGATTCTAATGACCTAGAGTAATGGATTTACAGTGTTGCACAAAATCCTAGTGCAACCACTCTCCTAATAACTCCTTAGGTGTAAAACCCTAAAACTGCCAAACTTATTCCAAAAGTTTGAATTCTCACTGAAACAGCTCTACTTCTATTGGACTGATGTGGTTTGACTTGAATGGAAAATTTCGGGTTGTCACATCATCCCCCTGTTAAAGGGAATTTCGTCCCGAAATTAGAATTTAGGCATGGAAGTATACACGAATGATCGAGACGTGAGGAGGAAACTTCCTAATCGATTGGTTGTAGCGCACTTAAGTGAAGTCGGGCTCTCGGTTGGTATCCCAACGAACCTTCACTAATTGGCGACGGCGTTGCTTCGTCCGCTTGACCTCTCGGTCGAGGGTCACTACGGTTATAATACGAAGGCGAGGATCTCGACGAGTGGACTTGCAAGAGTCCTAACGGAAAGGTATGGTTTCACGATCGAGATGCGAATAGTAGAAAGTACGCTACTAAGTTCGCGGAGTAGGTCTAGTTTGTGCGAGGCACAGGACAGATTCTGATAAGAATCCCGGAGGTCCTATCAAATTGGGATTTTAGCTTTTCACGCTTTATACAGCGTATCAAGCCATTCTCAGAGTGAGTTATCCTAAAGAACTTGGTCACTCACTCGAAACTCAAAGGTTCCTTTCCTTGCGTAACTTCCCAGTCAAAGGCCACACCTTGCTGGGTCGAAGTCGTACGAGTATCTGAAGCTTGCGAGGAGTTCTAAATGAACTAAGGCGGTAGGTCGGTAAGACCTAACATTTGGCGAAAGCTGTCGGCTTCTCTGGCGTTGATAAATGCTCAAATGGTTTTTGACAAATTGAAAGGGTACTCAAAATTTCCCACATTACTAACAGTGTGTCCTAGAAATTTGACTCTTCAATTTCCAAACCTCGTGCCTAGAGAACTTTGCTAAAAGTTCCTCTGTAGGAAATGTTTTTATCGGTTTTCTTCTTACTACGAGGGTAGATAAGTAAGTCATTTCATGGAAAAATGACGAATCGATCCTAAGTAAGAAAGACGTAACCTTACTTATTTAGCTCATGAAAACGATGGGTGTACTGGTCCCATCCGAAAGGTATCACTACGGACTCGAAGCGTCCGCATCGAATTCGGAAGATAGTCTCCCAGACATCCTTCCTTAACACATCGAACTGGTGATATTCGGATCTTAGGTCTATTCCTAGAAGTAGTTCTTTCCTTCCGTGTGCTCAACCATTTTGTCTATGTGAGGCAGAGATAACGATTTCTATAAAAATCTTGACGGATTCCTCGATAACCAAGGCACATACGATGCGATCCATCGATCTCTGGAAGAATCTGACCGGGGTTCTCTAGGGTGAGAAACCTAGTCTTCTAATTCTATTTCTGTGTAGTTTGGTGAGTTGTTCGTACTATTCTTGTATCTCCGTGGGTGTTTAAACTATAGGGTGATCTGTTTTCGGGAGTTGTATTGGGTTCTAAGTTTATTCACGTGACGATGTGATTACTCGTATACTTAGGCAGTTTCTCCGTCCTGAAGTCCATTTTAGAATTCATACAGGGCTTCACGATCACAATTTCGTGTATACGAGTCGTATATAATTAAGATTGAAAAGATAGTCGAATAACTGATTCTTCCTTACCCTCACATCCCAAGGAGGAAATGAGTTAAGGCGGAATCATCAATTCTAAACCTGTAGAACCTTGATTATATAACACTCTTATGTATACCTTCCTCAGTGATAGATCATCCGCATGAATCCCTGTATTAAACTTTGACGTACTGCACGAGTGGTACCTCGGGGATTTCTTCGGAAAGAAATTAACTAAGAGGTTCTCCGGGAATGAGTACTTCGGCGTTCTGATATGACGGCTTCGCTGGAAAAGTGATCTAGAAGATAGGGACGTACGTATGAAGCTGTTTTCGTGAGGATCAAATTTTAAATCGAGTCGTATGATAATGTCGGAATCATACAGAAACTTTTAAAGACATTAGAATTAACATAAGGCGGTTACAGACAAAACACAACTATGCAACCATGAACAGAGTTACAGTACTTTAGATTTACCACGAGACTATTGCTGCTAATAAGATATACTACAAAAGACAAGTATACGCAGCACGAGAATTCCTATTCAGACAGGATCTCGCAAAAGGTAAGACTCTAGTTGCACTGGTCCTAGATAGTTTATAAGTCTGTTACAACGAAACGCCTTAAATACATTAACGTGGTTCCTGAGCAGGCTCTCCTGCGGCTGTGATCCTGAGAATCTTCCCATCTGCACCAGAATTCTGCGTTATCGGGCAATCCCTCTTGAAGTGCCCTGTCTCACCACATTGGTGACATGACTGGCTAGTACTAGCTTTGGTGACGGGATTTCGGTGCTTGGCTAGTGTTATGTGGACACGAGTGCCTTCCTCGTTACTCCACCTCGAAAATTGCTTCTTGAATCGTTCTGCGCTATAACTCAACTTGTGCGCAGGGTTAGTCTCGATGAAAGGGACTTGAGTGACAGGTCGTTTCGGTGCTCCACAGTCACGAGCATGATGCCCTATATTCAGGCAATTGCAACATTGCATCTCATGGCAAGTCCCATGATGATGGGAACTACACTTCTCACACTTAGGGAGTTTTCCCTCATATGACCTGCGCGGTATGGGAACGGCAGGGGTTTCCACTTGCTGTTGTGGTATAGCCAGCTTTTGGGCTCTCTTGCGTTCCTTTCGGGCTTGACGCTTTCGTTTCTTGTTCTCTGCTTTCTGACTTTGCGAGCCCGGAACTGTTACTGCTGGGTGACTTCCTGGATGGATATCACGATTGGGAACTTCATTCCCGTCAGCAGCATTGACCGTGTTGATAGCGCTACGGTGCGTCATGACCGCGGTTACTGCAGCCACTACGGCGGCTGTAAATACCGTTTGAAAGGTAGCGGCGTCCATGGGGAAAGTAGGGGTCTCGTTGCTTGGCTGGTTGTTTCCGGATGACGACATGATTCTGTAACACGAAAGAGTAAAGATTTGTAAGCGATTCTGGTTGACCCTGATGTACTTAGATTGTTCATGAAAAGAGTAAGTGTATGATCTCGAAAGTTTGACCTACATCCCTATGATTCAGTCCCGGTAAAGAATGAATGTATGTTCGTAGAATGATCTCAAGACGTTTGTCGTTCGAGCTGAGGTATCGTGGGTTGGTGAATAACAAGATCCAACCACTGAAAGAGACTTGGAAGTGTCTCTTGGAATGAATCACCATAGTCCAATGACTTGACTAAAGTATGATTCAGATAGGCTCCCATGAAAGTAAGATAAAAGTACTCGGATGAAGAATGACACAAAAGTTAGTCGGCTGTCAATACCTTTGATACTCACGATGTAAAGATTCAGGAAAAATGACCTTGTAAAGGTCTTACATCATATCCACAGAAGATAGTTCCTGACAGCATAAAGACCTAACTAAAGTACTTACGGAACAAGGTAATTTCATAGAAAATACCACATCGGGCATAGACAGAAAACGATTCCTATTTATAAGGTAAATAAAGTAAAGTGTCTACTACGGGCGAAGGTCATCCCTCTGGTGAACTCTTAGTTCAACCAATTGACGTTCCACGTCAAGTAGGTGTCTTTCGCACACCATCTGGCGTACTCGGAGCTCTATGACTACGGCTCATGATTCAGCCAGTGCTTTGCAGCAGGGTTTCGTGGTTTCTCTCTGATCTCTCGTGAGCATCCTCTAGATGAATGGTGTGGAGGGTATGCATCCTAGCATAGGCGACTTCTTCTGAAATCTGATGTAGGGCCGTCCTGCCGTGAATCTCATTTATGGCCTCTCTGCGGACCAAGATTGGCAAGACTATATCTGCTAAGCCCTCATTGCTCAAGTCGTAAAAGCTTCAGTCGCTATTTAAATGGCATAGGTTGATCTTGTCCTTGGCTCCATGTTTCCAAGCATTCCACTCACTCAGGGTCAGGCCATTAAAAGCCGGAAGAGGGTTAGGAATTGAAACGGGAGCTACTCGGGGTAGATTCTCAACCTCTGGCTCGGGGTTAGCATCATAAGAAAAGTCTTCATCACGGTGATCATCCAAGGGGATAGGATGATCATTCTCTGGTTCTCCTCCAAACCAACCAGCTATGACTTCATTCGGAAGATACTGGTTGTCAAGGGGATGGAGTCCAGTTATGATTTCTATGCGAGAATTTAGGGTAAGAAGATAATTATTAGACGAACTATCTATATAATTATTTTAGAAAACCTTCATTAGTTACATCGCTATTTGTGAAGTGCATACCAGCTATGTGTAATCTAAACAGGATAGACCTTCGAATAAGTGACCTTAACTCCTTATTCACACAGAATAGGGGTAAGGCAAAATTATCACAGATTCTGAGTCTATGACCTCCTAATTACATGTAGCCTCAGTGTATCCACTTAGCAACTATTAACTTAGTAATGAAGATCCCTTTTTAATTCTCAAGTATAAAGTACTTATAGTAACACCAAATACTCCTATAGTATTTTAAATTTATTGTTATGTTCTATTGTTCTCATTGTGGTAGGGTTGGTAAGATTTTAGCATTGTTGCAACCACACACTTAAACTTAGGCACATGCTAGTCGACCTTCGGATAATATAGGTGATCAGGCTATATCTTCCCAGTTTTGACCATATGTCTCTAAGCCCACTTGTGTTGTCCAACAATCGTAATTCTTTTGTACTGTCCTAATGACATTGATTTTAGTATGAACGCAGCACGTATACTTACTTAAATATTTTACTATTTAAAGTATAAACTCTTGGTCAGAGTATTTTTAATCCCTTATGTATTTATAGTTAGTATATCTTTTATGGGTTGATATACTTAATTCACTATAAACAATGCTCTGATACCAATCTGTTACACCCCAAAACCAAGAACGGCGGAAACGTTCTGGGGCGGAGGACGTCATGTTTAATATCAACAACAATGTAAAGTAGTAAACAAGCAACAACATCATCCATTGCATTAATAAAATAATTATTATACAATTGTATTCTGTCAAATTTTGATAAACACTAAAGCATAAATCAAAATGAAAGATAAGTCTTGAATAAGCTTCATCTTCCTTTCTCCTTGCATCGGTACCTGTCTATGATGACCTGAGGATACAAGTAATTTTGAAAACGAGTATCAGCTTTAAAGCTGGTGAGATCATAAGCATTTAGTGTCTTAATTTGTATGTAATTATTTGTAAGTCTATGTATTGTAAGAATTTGTAAATGTATATGAATTGTAAGCGTTTGAAAAACCCTAGAATCCCTATGATTCCTTCTAGTATGTGAAGGTGTCTTCTACCAAGACCTAACTGTTCTGTGTGTGTGTCTCTTGTAAGAGTATGTGTTTTTCCAAAATATAACTATTATTATCCAAAAATATAGTTTGTACATTTATGTTTAAGTGAGGTTATCACTGAAATATGTACTGGAAAAATTAACGTAGTACTAAATCGTAGCTCTAAAAGGCTACTATTTATCAACGGATAGTAACTACATTACCGTGCTTCCTATGAAGAATTCACTAAGTGAATGTAATAGGAAAGAAATGGTACTATGGTGTAGTGTCGAACTACAACCGTACCTATTACCTTAAGTCTAGGGTAATACTTCCAAGTACCATAGTATTAGGATATATATGTGTATATATATCAGTACATCGATACTCAACTTGCCTTATTTGAGGGATAAGGTATAATGTGATGTCTAGATCCCAGACTGTTTCGCTCCCCTATCAGAGGGATTTTAGGACCTACCCACGACCCCTGCATGAATGCAAGCCGTGAGCATCCACATTACTATGATCATGTATACTCGATATTCCAATCACAATTGTAGTGTGATTTATCAGTATAGTTAGATCCTGAACTGGTTCTGAGCTATAGCCCCTAGTGACGTCTGTTCTATGTATATGTATATGTATATGTATATGTAAGCGTATTCATGTAAGTGTGATCATGAAATTGTACACTGGTGTACTGAAATGTTCTACGTGTGCTAGCTGAAATATGTGTTCTCTCTATCTAGCAAGTATTGTTACGTAAGCGTTCTAGTATATCTGTATATGTATTGTTTCTAGTATATTTGTATATGTATTGTTTCTAGTATATCTGTATATGTATTGTTTCTAGTATATCTGTATATGTATTGACTCATGAATGAACTGACTCATTGTATGATATCGCGTTCTAGTACTGGTTCTAGTATCTTCCTGAACTACCCATATGGTAGCTTACTAGTAATCTAAGTAGTACGTATGGACGTGGATGTATACCCTTGCTACCCAAGGGCATAGGATGAACTGGAAAGACCCTTTATGACTATATATGTACACATGATATATAACAAATCTTTAAACGACCTTCGGACGAATACCCAATGTCCCACCAGACCACATCTCAAGGCGCGAAAAGGAAATAGGGTGGATAGTCTTCCTAAGTCTTTTAAACATTCCTTATATAACTATACATATAGAGGCATGCAATTTATAATAAAATAAAAGCATAAGTAAGTTTTGTAAAACATTTGAAACAGGAATATTATTTTAATAGAAGATCGACTTGATGTCAATCCATAAAGCAATTTGAAGGAATAAGTATAATAAAACAGTTTTGAGTATAAAGAACATTTGTTTGAAAACACAGTTGTAAATGAGTTTGAAATATGATGACAGAGTAAGAAGTATAGTGTAATAAGTGGTTGAAAACATATAAAATGTTTATAAAAATCTTTTGAAGGAAAACTATTTGGTAAAACGGCTAATGAGTAGCCAAATCTTTTGAATGCTGTATATTAATCACATGTGATTGATGTAATAAGTAATATAATCCAACTTACTAATCACATGTGATTGACATAATAAGTAGCATGATTCTACTTGTATCCCCCCCCCCATAAAACATTTGAAATAGTTTAAAACATTAGTTAAGGGGTATGAACTCACCTGCAGTATGTGACTGGAAATGAACGGCTGTTATCGAACGCAAGGATCGGACAAGTGCTTGGTGTCAAGTGATGACTTAGACACACACAATGATCCTAATTACATATGAAGACATATGTATATAAATAATTAGTGATTATAACACTACTTATACAAGTAATAACATTTAAGCGCGAGGACAACACTTTTGGTCAAGTGCTAGGAGGCAAATGGGTTGCAATAAAGGAGTGCAATGCCCCTAATGAGAGTTTAAGGTCAAAAGACCATATTCATTTGAGTTTATGGCCCAGGGGAGTAAGCTCCTGGCCGTAAACTCTAAATCAAGGCTTGGAATGGTACTTTGAATTACTACAACTCTAGCGGGAATTGTTTCAAGGCCTATACAAGAGTTTGGGCACCACATTGACTCCTTTGGGGAGTTTACGGCCCAAAGACCCTTTTCCCTTGGAGTTTACGGCCGTAAACTCCCTTGGGAGGGTTCTTATTGTCTTTTCAAGTGTCTAACAATTCTAGGAACAAGTCTAGGCTTCAATACTTGGATTAAGGGAGGTTTAAGGCACTAAATGGGACCATTTGATGGAGTTTACGGCCATAGAACTCTTTGGGTCGTAAACTCCCTCACACATGAGGTCCTAAGAATTTTAACTAGTCCATATCTCCTCTAAGTACTTGCCCTAAAAGTTTCTTGGCCTATGGAAGTGTCTAGGGTGTCCTTTGACCCCATTAAAGGAGTTTACGGCCCAAGAAATACTCTTGGCCGTAAACTCTTAAACACTTGTGCTTTTTATGTGTTTTCTAGGTCCTAAACACATTAAGGTACATGCCAAAAATGAATACTAAGCCTTACGAAGAGTTTGAAGGGGTTTTGGCCCTAAATCTTGGAGTTTACGGCCTAAGGAGCATCTTGGCCATAAACTCCCTTCCAAAGTGGGTTTCTAATTGTTTTTTTTGGTCTAGAACACTTGCTTAAGGCTTCTAGGTTTTTGTTCTAAGGCTAAAGGATCACTAGGCACTCATTTGTGCCCTTTACTTGGAGTTTACGGCCCAAGAGGTGGTTCCTTGGCCGTAAACTCCTCAAACTACTTGCTTTTGATTTGTTTCTAGCCTCTAATGATCATACACTAAGTCCTTAGTTAGATGCCTAACACGGAAATGGGACTAGGTGGCCTTTAGGCTTGATTTTGGAGTTTACTCCCCAAGAACGTTCTTGGGCGGTAAACTCCCGGATCTTGTGTTTTGAACATGTAGACAATGTTATAAAGCATATAACAAGTATTAAAACACATTTAGGGAAGTAGACTCACAACCTGGGATGAAAACCCGAAGATCCGTGAGAGAGTATTTGGCTTTTCTCTAATTGGAAATCAAATAATGAACCAATTTGGTTCAGAATTTTATTTATAGTCCAGAGATTTTTGGCAGAAAATATTTCTATTCTCGGAATGGATTCTAATGACCTAGAGTAATGGATTTACAGTGTTGCACAAAATCCTAGTGCAACCACTCTCCTAATAACTCCTTAGGTGTAAAACCCTAAAACTGCCAAACTTATTCCAAAAGTTTGAATTCTCACTGAAACAGCTCTACTTCTATTGGACTGATGTGGTTTGACTTGAATGGAAAATTTCGGGTTGTCACAAATACCTTAGTAAAGATACCAACTGGATTCTTCGTACCAAGAATTTTCTCCAGATTTAGTGTACCATCGGTTATCAATTCTCGTATGAAATGATTTCGTATCTTTATATGTTCCGTTCGGCTATGAAACACCTGATTTTTTGCGAGATGTATTGCACTTTGATTGTCACATTGGAGTATACAGTCTTCTTGTTTTATTTCCAGTTCTGACAGAAAATTCTTCAACCATATCAACTCTTTGCTTGCTTATGTAATGGCCATATATTATGCCTTCATAATTGAAAGGGTAACACTTTCCGACGTTTGGACATCCAACACACTGATGTACCTTCAATAGTGAAAACATACCCAGTAGTGCTTTTTCCCCGAACCTGCACATCCCCCTAAATCAACATCAGCGAATCCTTCCAAAATCACTTAATTTTGCTGAAATAGAAAGCGACTTCAGAAGTACCTTTCAAGTAATGCAGCATCCACTTGACCCCTTTCCAATGCTCTTTACCTAGATTTGACATAAATTTTCTCAAAACTCTCACTGCATGTGCAATGTCCGGTCTGGTATGTGACATCCCCAATTTCACAGCCAAAAAAGACCAATTTGTTATGCATATTTAAAAGTCAAAGTATCTTTTTTTAGGATTAGCACTGTGGAATTTGTTCCCAGAAAATATGATAATGATATTATCAAAACATTTCTGAATATATGTATTTTATTTATATTAAAACATTAGGATGTTATTGTCAATACAGAAACATATAACAGCCCAAAAATTACAAATAAAACTTTTCATTTTTAAATTGGGAATTTCATTCATAATTGTTTAAAAGAAATACATTATAGTATCCATAATAATAAATTCGGAAAATGATGGAGAGTGAATGCTACGCCATCAAGTCGGGCCCTTCCCTTTAGTACCGGAAGTACCTGAAACATTCTAATAAACTATAAGCAAAAGCTTAGTGAAATTCTCAAATAACACATACCAAGCATGCAAATAGGCCCATCCCTAGAGTTCGTACCAACCCAACACAAATATGGACTCCAGCCCTAGGGCCTCGCCCTGAGGTTTATTTCAACCCAACAATTCATAGTGGGCCCTACCCTGGGGTATATTTCAACCTTATATATCATATTGGGCCCCCGCCCTAGGGTGTATTTCAACCCAATCATAACATACCACATACAACAATTAATATATTGCATAACAAATAATAGGTTGGACTTGGTGCCTTCGACCCGTAATACCAGGAAGAGACTCACCTCGCTCTGATGAAAGTAAAATATGCTCGGCTACCAATCCAAAATCTCACACTGTAATGATATACAATTACCTTAATTAGGATTATGACACAAACCAGACTACAGGCCATAAATCCTCCACTAAGGCCCAAAAGTCTTTCTTCCTAACTTTAAGGCTTGCTCACCATTTCCTTCTCCTTACTAACACGCCAAAAGGGGGGGTATTTTTAGGCACTTTCAAGCTCAAGGATCACTCGCAAAAGAATTAGGGTTTTAGAGACATTTGAAAGCAATGGAGGCTGATAAGGAAGGGGGTCAAGGTCATAAAAGAGCTTAAATAGGGCACAAGCCCGATAATTAGGGTTTTTGACCTCGGCCTCGTATGCCCCACATCTGATCTTGTGCGCCCAGAGTACAAGCCTTAGCCACCCGATGCATCCACTTGTGTATGCTAAGCATACACACATGTACGCCCAGTGTACGGAGGGTCCTCAATTTCCAAAAATTAAATACCTCAAGGGTTAAATGAAATACCTGGATTGTTGAATGTTACAATGTTAGGTGCATAAATTGCACTTGTTCATAAGCTAATTTCATGTTTATTTATAGCATTGCATTGCATTTTTAGTGTAATATTCATTCATTTTGCATTTAAGGACATTATCGAGGATATATCAATATTTCACCATTTTTTGTGGATATTTCAGGGTGATTTGAAGATTGGATCATGCTTAGGATGGTCAAGGGAAGCTCTCAGTGAAATTTCGGAACTTTCGGAGCTAAATTGAAGAAATGAAGAAAATCAGGAATTGAATTTTATGAACTGCATTACACATCCCGCGCTTTGGCAAGGCATAGGTTATGCGGCCGCGCTTTGGAAGTATTTCAGCACATTAGAGTCATTACACGGTCGTGTAATGGCAAGGCATACGTTACACGGGCCGTGTAACGTGATCTGATCAAAATTTGAATTCTTAACTTCTGATTTATCATGTTCTTCTGGCAAATTTAAAAACATAACTTCGACAAGAAACTTGAAGGGGACGATTTTGGTGTATCATATCATCATCTAGCATCTTGGAAACACTTTATTTTACATTTTGTAAGTTAATTTGAAGATCAAACTAGTTGAATTTGTAGTTTAATTTAGACATGTGTGGCTGATTTCTTTATCATTTCCGATTCTGGATTCCTAAGTGTTTGTTGTTAAGTTGTACTTTGCACTTGACTTTATGTTTATTATCTAGTAATCTTTGATTTGGACTTAATTACATGTTTGATTGGTTCTCTTTTCACTTGATCAATGAATTAGGGTTCTTATCAATCTAGTTAATCAAATTGTGAAATTCGTATATGTTTTATGATTTGATGTTAGTAACATGCACTTGATTGGTTGTAATTGTTGGATTAGTGTCTAAGCCCGTAACCATATTTGTCAAGTACTTGACCCGATTGTGCATGGTCCTTTTGGGTTGCCTTCACCATAGCAACTTGACTGGAGAAATAATAGAGAAAGAGGTTATTATGATTTATTAATATTTTATAAGAATAATATATTAAATGAGAAATCATATTTTTTTAATTAATATTGGTCAATAATTAATTAAGAATTAATTTAGTGATCAAGTGTAATTAATTAAACTAGAGGGGTTGAATTGTAATTATGTGATAGTTACAAAATATGGTAATGGTTATCCTAGATATAGGTTGGACGAATTCAAAGGATAAGATATCCTTGAAATCGTCCAAAGGATAAAGGATAAGGGTTTTCAAGGCTTATCTTATGATTGCTTGGTGGGCAAGCAACTGGATAAGGATAAAGACTGAAACCCTAATCTCTACACCTATATAAACACCCCTTTGGCACATGAATTTGTCCATGCCTTGTCTATGGTTCCTAGGGACGAATTTCATACCTCTTCTCTCTCTCTCTCTCTCTCTCTCTCTCTCTCTTGTCTCTCCATTTGCTCTTGGTGTTTGTGAGCCATTAGAGGTACTACACTTGTGGTACTTGCTTTCAAGACTTAGGGTTTGAAGATTTGAGTTGTTATTACAATATAACATCAATAGGTATGTGATCTAACCTACTATGTGTATTTTAAAAATACTAGTGCATATTAGGGTTTCTATATGTGTTCATAATGTTGTATAACTAATAGTGATAACATAGATCATATTCTAGGGTTGCATGCACACATAGGATTGTTTGTATAAAACCCATCAGTGGTATCAGAGCCTTTGGTTAACTTGTTTTCAATTAGTATTATACAATTGTATGAACTTGACATACTAGGGTTTATAGCCAATAAACCCTAGGAGGCTAGAAATTTCGTGATTAGGGTTTCTATACCCCAATTTGCGAAAATTGGAAAGGGTTTTCAAATCCTTTCCTTAAGCCTCAAGATTTCGAAATCTAGGGTTTGCAAAACCCTATGATTTTCGAAATTAGCCTCCTCCCCAAGATAAGATCCTAAATTTTAGGGATTTGGATTATCCTATATCTTGTAATTATCCTTTAATGGTCATATATGGTAATTAAAGATTTTGAATTATCCTATCCCATGATTTTCGAAATTTAGAGGGATTAAAAGGATTAGGATAAATTAATTGTTTAATTGGTAATTATCATTTATGATCTAGATAATCCCTTATGATTTAATAATTTAAATTAATAGTTTAATTCAAGATAATTATTAAATCAAGAGTTTTAATATTTAAAATTTTAATTTAAATAGTCTTAAATTCGAAAATTTTAAAGTGAGATTAAAACCTAATTGTTTTGAAAAGTTTCAAAAACTTGCCCTCAAGTTTTGGAATTTAAATTGTTTGATTAAAAGTTTAATTTTGAAAATGTTAAATTCTAAAACCCTAAAGTTTGAAAAGTTCAAATTACACCCTTATGGTTTTATTAAATTAATTAAGTGTATAATTAAAAGAGAGTTAATAAATCCATAATGATATGGTTTATATTTTATTAAAAGTGTAATTTATAAAATTTAAACCACCTAGTATTTTAAAAGTGTAAAATACACCCTTATACTATATATAACATTGAAAGTCTAATATTATATATGTATAACTAAAATGCTAGTCTTACCGTTAGTAGGCCTCATTCACGAAGCCAATCTATAAGGGAGGTATAAGGTTATGGCCTATAAAATGGTCGTTTAATGGGTGTCCACTCTCACCCACCGCTTCCTTGATTGGTGGAGGGTCGTTAGCCGAACGGGTAGGATAGGGTAATCCTTTCTTCATTAATAAGTATAATGAATCTATGTAAAGTAATTAAACGCTTTTACAAATTCCCAATCCTAGTTACTTTAGGCAAAAGTGAAATTGATGCAATCCCATGAAATTATACTTTGTACCCTTGCTAAGACGTTAGTGGAGCGCGTGTGGTTAACCGAAACACAAATTAGGTTCTAAGAAAAGGTAGCAAAGGGTGACTCAATGTTTGTCATAGTTCGATGGAGCGTGTGTGGTTTACCGGCACATCGAATAGGTGACTGTAACAATGAGGGCACCATGTAGATTTGCATGGTTATTCACACCCACTTTGTGATCCTCGGCATCCCAGTCACAAACGAGAGGGGCATATCGAGATTTTAACATGCCATTGAAAAGTTCAATGAATCTCAAAGGAAATCTAGGAATTATTAATACATTTAAAACTTAAGCCTTTATGTTTTTCATGGTGAAGAATTAGTGAATCGTCATTCACTTACCTCCGAATTATTTGCATGTTGGATTACGGCATCCCTCTTCTAATGTGTAAATAATGTTGTTGGATCCTAGCCTTAATGTCTCATTTGGGTGTTTCATTAAGGATTCAATCAACTAACTTGAAATTTCTCCTGTTTTGTAGATGTCTGATTCTAATTGTGGTCTTCCCGAATCCCAAGGATAAAGTGTTCCTGTTGAAAGTGAAAGCTTGTTCCAAAGTGAAGGATCAATGTGGACTAGCTTGATTTCACTTCTTCCTCCTCCTCCCGTTGTTCTCCCTGACCCACAAGAACGAAGATTTGAAAGGTTTAAGATCACCGAAGCCCTATTGGCAATGGAACATGAAGATGGTAAACTCGTGTGTGCTCACGTCCTAGGGATGAAATCACACATTGATAGGTTGATTATGTTGGGTGCGTCTTTCCCCAATAGGTTGGTTGTGGATTGGGTTCTTCAGTCACTCCCTAAATCATATGATAAGTTCATAAGAGAGTATTATATGATGGATCTTGACGCGACCCTCATTGACTTAACTTACATGCTTATTGTTGTTGAATAAGAAATGATTTGGCGAAGCAATGGAGCATATTTGTCTGATAATTCAACCAACCATGCTTCCGTGGACACTCTAGAAGAACCCACCAGTTTTTGCTGCCAAGAGAAGGGGAAATGGATACGAAGCTGCCCAAAGGACCTGAAGAGTCTAAGAGATAGGAGAGTCAAGAAGTATGGCTTTACTTCAGGTGTAAAATCCACTATCTAACTCCATTAAATTCCTATTCTTTATACATAATGTGATAAGATTACATTTGCATGTTTTGCAGAATTAGAGAAAACAGAGGAAGTTTGATGGAAGAGCAAGATGAGTCTAATCACGAAGAAATGGATTACGATCGCATGGATTCGAAGATCAGATTTTGAGCTTAGGAAGTTATGATAGAATTGTTAGGAGTATTTGATTACATATCTTTTCAGTTGAATTTTGCATTGTAAGGACATGTTTTTCGCTGCTTTTATGAATAAAATAAATTTTGGTTTTATTTTATTTGTTTATCCTTACAATGGCATATATGAAAAATTGATGTTTGTGTACTTCTATTATTAGCAAAATGGATTTGATTCTTAATTAGGTTATTTATGGAAGTGTCCAGAGTTTACCAAATAGGGAGAGTTTCTCATCGCCCAAGTTTCAAGTGGATGGGAACTTGGAATCGTATAACAAGTATTATATGATGAATGGAAACTTTCACATTTGGGAAATTTTGACTAATTCCTTGACAAAGTGTCAATTGAAGGACTAGGAGATAAAATACACTAGTTCGTACATTGATCAAGTCTACCACAAGGGTGACAAAGATATTTGTCATGATTTACTAAAGCTTAGTGAATCTGGTTATACTTATAAGATTGAGTATAACTCTGGGTTGATTAAAAGAGTTTCAATCAATAGCAGAACGAATAAGAAGAATTAAGGAAGCAGAAAGATAAAAGTGTCTCTGTTCTAAGAAGAAGGGAGAGTACATTTTATTATGTTTTATGATAATTCTTAATGATTAAGAACCATATCTCAATTGATCATCTAAGTGAGTCTTAGTACAATTTGTATGTCTAAGAAGAGTAATTGATAACTGTGGAAATGGTTGAATCAAGAAGTCAATCATACTTCGTTCCATTATCAAGTCTTAGAGTAATACTCCAAGATTGTGAATTGAGTGAGAAGTCTTAAGAAGGTTTATAACATTCATCAAATGTGGAATTTGGAAAAAGGATTTTCTTATTCTTGCACATTTGAAATTGGTAAGTTGTGATGTCTTGGATAAGACGAAGACCAACTAGGACCAATTATGTGAAGTGTTTGTCTAGATAAAACCTACACTAACTCTTGAATACTTGTTTGTCAAGAAATGTTTCTTGACAAGAGAATCTTATATGTTAAGGAGTCAGTGGGAGTCTTAATGGTCTTGAAAGGTTTCAAGAACAAATCAAGAATAAACCTTATCAATCATCCCTAGCACACGACTTGAGGTTTACAACCTATCATGTTGACACTAATTTTGTTTCTTTGCCATTCCAATTGAGTTGATTATGCATGTGAGTTCTACGAGTTCTCAATGAGTTGTATAGGGGCAAGGCACCTTGTTCAATGGAAAGTACATTGAAATAAAGGGGTGGGCTGTTCAATAACTTGGAAGTAATGGTGGGACCCTTGATGGAAAGAAATTAAGAAGAACAAGTTATATCCATAAGAAGTTTGAATTTGTCACTAACATTATCTTGTGATTATGGTTATGACGAATTCACATGGGTGGGAATGTATACACCACAAAATCTAAGTGTCATATGGTTTCTCTCATTCATGAAAATGATTGTGAGGAAACGCTTTCACTAAGAGAGATTTTGAAGATAGCATTATGTGATTTGGGTTTCTCAAATTCAACTATGATTACGGCATACCTCTTCATAGTTCGAATTGTGGGAAATGGCAAATGGGTCTGAACATTTTAGACTTATTGATATGAGTCCTAGAATCGTTTAGACATATACATATGAGATGTCCTAGGAAAAGTGTATGAGTTTGAGAAGCTTAGATAAAGTCTTATCAAAGCATCTAGTATTAGAAATATGAACTTAAGAAATTGTTTTCTAGAAGTTCAGCTGATTTCTGAATACATATCGAAGCTAGTGGGAGCATAAGTGTTATGTTGGTAAAGAAATAATCATCATGTAAGTGGGAACATGATTATTATGGTAAGTATTTCAAGTTAGCAATATTAATTATAGAAAACAAGAGTTATACTTTGCAAAGTTGTAAGAGTTGAAAAGTTGTTTTGCTATAATTAAGGGAGAGAATATTGTACTTCGTTTCAAAAATATAAGGCTTAGATTTAGAAATTTTAATAAATTTAGTCAAAGGATACATAGTGAGTTCTTAAATTTTGATTATGATTATGGCATCCCTCTTCATAGTTTGAATTGTAAGAACGTGACACATAAAATACTATGGCAGAAGATTGATAAAGTATCATATATTTATGTAAGACACTATGCATCATGTCCCATACACTTCGGGTATAGGAATAATTGCATATGCTGTATTATTTGACCATTCAAAAAATTTTCCAAATGTATAGCGCATTAAGAAGGAAAAAGGACAAGAATTGGTATGACTAAGATAATTAAACAACTATCAAAGGACGATCTAAAGTTCACTGAGGATTGGTCGCTTGTGAGTAGTTGGAAGTATGGTATTGAATGGACCATATCGACATTATTATTATGAATAAATAAGATTCTATTAAGTATGAGTTGTCATATGGTAAATATGGAAATGTTTCCATAATTGGGAGTTGGAAATTAAGAATTTATGTCTATATTAGAAAATTTTATGCAAAAGGATGTTCAAAGGAATGTACTTTGAGTGAGAGACATCACATCTATAAAATTGTTTTGTAACAATTTTGATAGAAGACCTTGTGATTTTGTTGGCCGAGTCTTTGTGATTTTTGTGTCGTGACTTCACAAGAGGATCATTGCATAAAATATTAGAATTTGACATATTCTAAAAGATGGCAAGAATTTGGTATTCTTACAATAATTATAAGGATTGGGGATTGTGAAATGAGTTTCATTTGAAAAGTTTTTCAATTGATCTATTTCACAAAGTATGGACCATAGGAAACCAAAGTGTGCATGCTTGGAGCATGGGACAATTGTGGTTATGATTCGAGTTATAAAGTTGATTATCTGAAACATTAAACAATGGATAATGAGTAATCAATATGGTGATGAATAAAAGGTGTTTTATTTATACTCAAAGGTCTGGGACCATATAGGATTAGTATTATTCTTGTGTTTCACTTTGCATGTTTTGACTTCTAGAATAATTGAGTTTATTAAGAATAATTGAATTATTCAAACGGTCCGCAGTCGTTAATATGTTGGAAGTAGGTATGAATGAAGACTGTCATGAATTGGTTTGTAGATTGTCTAAAGTGTATTAGACATAGCAAAGGTTTGCTGCAACGTTCATGAGTGCTTATGAATATGATTTTGAGCATTGGATTAAACCCACGCTCACTTGGATCGCTTCATGGATTTTATCACGATCAATTGGTGAGACGATAATATCTTGTATTCTTAAAACCGAGATGTGTGAGTTGTATCTTGCGAATTGGTTACACATTGATAATATGTAAACACACCAGTAACTTGGTGTTATAAAACTTATTGTTGCGTGTGATTTGGTGAGTGAGTGCAAGAAAACATTGAGTCGAAGTTTATCCGTTCCTTTTACCCAAAGTGGGACAAAAGTGATATATGTGGGCCCCTCGATGATTTAGTGATGACAAACGTAAATGCTCGGCCGGGCTAGGGCTAATTTGATTTGTTCAATTAGTCAGTCGTCGTAAATCGGAAATTGGGAAACAACACATAGACTGAGAGAATCATTTCAATCCATGTCTCACGTCTATACGATATCTAGAATGAAGGAATATATGATCCCTTATCTAAAGGACATGTTACTAATAAGATCAGAGTTCGACAGCGTCTTTGAGAGTTGCGATTGCTAATCGGGTAGTACTTACTACTATAGTTACTAGACTTATCCAAGTGGGAGACTGTTGGATTAGTGTCTAAGCTCGTAACCATATTTGTCAAGTACTTGACCCGATTGTGCATGGTCCTTTTAGGTTGCCTTCACCATAGCAACTTGACTGGAGAAATAATAGAGAAATAGGTTATTATGATTTATTAATATGTTATAAGAATAATATATTAAAGGAGAAATCATATTTGTTTAATTAATATTGGTTAATAATTAATTAAGAATTAATTTAGTGATCAAGTGTAATTAATTAAACTAGATGGGCTGAATTATAATTATGTGATGGTTACAAAATATGGTAATGGTTATCCTAGATATAGGTTGGACGAATTCAAAGGATAAGATATCCTTGAAATCATCCAAAGGATAAAGGATAATGGTTTTCAAGGCTTATCTTATGATTGTTTGGTGGGCAAACAATTGGATAAGGATAAGGACTGAAACCCTAATCTCTACACCTATATAAACACCCCTTTGGCACATGAATTCTTCCATGCCTTGTCTATGGTTCCTAGGGACGAATTTCATACCTCTTCTCTCTCTCTCTTATCTCTCCATTTGCTCTTGGTGTTTGTGAGCCATTAGACGTACTACACTTGTGGTACTTGCTTTCAAGACTTACGGTTTGAAGATTTGAGTTATTATTACAATATAACAACAAGAGGTATGTGATCTAACCTACTATGTGTATTTCGAAAATACTAGGGCATATTAGGGTTTCTATATGTGTTCATAATGTTGTATAACTAATAGTGATAACATAGATCCAATTCTAGGGTTGCATGCACACATAGGATTGTTTGTATAAAACCCATCAGTAATTAGATCAAAATCAGTGTAATCAAAGATTAAATGTTCATATCCCAAGCTTAGGAGGAATATTGAACATTGTTGGTAATTGTTACAAGAACTTAATGTCATTTAATGATTTGATCCAAGAGCTTGTTTGAATTGAATCAATTAAATGAAGTTTTATTTAAAGAACGTGCTTTGAATAAAACACTTTTGTCAACTTGGGTATTAGAGTTTGTTAATATCTAAATTACCAACCTAGATTGAACATGAATCACAGTCATATTACATCCTACAACATAATACATGTATAGGAATCTGAATCGGAAATGTATTTCTTTTATTGATTTTTAGTATTAATCTTTTTTATTTATGAGAATTAATTCGAGTTCAAACATAATCCCCCATTTTAATATTGTTTGTATGATGTGTGAGAATATGGCTAAATATGAAGTCTCGTATTCCTGTGGACTGACCCTGCTTATTCTATACTATATATAGTGTATGAAGTAGCAGTGAATTGATTTTTCTTATTATTATCTTATCCCATTATTTGTTGGTTTCACAACTAAACAAATTAGCATCGTTGCCGGGGATACGGTAGTACTAATTGTTTATGCCAAGATCTTTTCACACAGGTACACCTTTACCACTTGATTTCGAGATAGAGAAATATACAAAACAAAGAAGGAAGCAAGCCAGACTTCTAAAGAAACAACAACAATCCGGAGCTTCTTTATCAAATCCATTAAACACATCTAAAAGTACCACCCCATCATCTTCACCTTTACCCGAATTTTAAAATTTTATCCCAATTCCTACCATGGGAGACAACCATGGAAGGAATCCACCTCGAAATCCACCACCTGAACAAACCTTTAGACAATGGGCCACTCAAGATGTTACCCAAAAACCTTTGTGCATTAATTACCCTGCAGTAATAAACTTTGAACTGAAGTCTAGACTCATTCATCTGTTACCTTCATTCTGTGGTCTTAATAATGAGGACCCACATAAATTCCTTAAAGACTTTCATGTTGTCCGTGTGGGTATGAAGCCACATGAAGTTACAGAAGACCAAATTAAGTTAAGGGAATTTCCCTTTGCTTTACAAGATTTAGCCAAAGAGCGGTTATATGACTTACCACCGGGGTCAGTCACAACATGGAATGAACTTGCAAGGATGTTTTTGGATAAATATTTTCCAGAAATGAGAGCTTCAACCTTACGCGGGGAGATTATTGGTATCAAACAACAAAAGAGAGAAGCTTTGCATTATTATTGGGAGTGGTTCAAGAAATTGTGTTCAAGATGCCCAAAACATGGGATTTCAGAGTATCAGTTGTTGCAATATTTTTGTGAAGGAATGTCATCTTGGGATAGAAGATTACTCAATGCTTCAAGTGGTGTATCAATAGCTGATAAAACTCCAACAGAAATTAGAGCTCTTATCGAAAACATGGCAGAAGAGTCCAAGCATACAACTCAAGAAGAAGAATAGTACAGTGATGCACCAAGAGGAGTGAATGAAATTTATACTCCAAGAATTGAGATTCAACTGTCTGAGTTGACTAAAGTAGTGATGATGCTTGCTAAAGACAAGGGTGTGCAACCACCAGCAGTTAGACCTTGTGGTATTTGTACCCATGTTGGACACCCTACCGATATGTGCCCAATGTTACAAGAATATGTAGAGCCGGTTCAAGCTATGGGATTCTCAAGTCAACAGCAAGGAAACTTTCAACCAAGAAGCAATCCAAATTGGCACCAACCCGATGCCAATTTTCAGCCAAGGCCACCTTATCAACCAAGACCTCCATTTCAAAATCAAATGCATCATCAACAAAATTATCAACCACATTTCTAGTCAAATCAACCTCCTCAACAATCTCAATTCCAACCTCAAAACATGCAACAAGGAAGCAGTTCAGGCGGATTAGGAATATCTTTGGAAGACATTGTCAAGAGTTTAGCCACAAGTACTCAAACATTTCAAAATGAGACCAAGGCGGGTATCAAGACTTTGGAACAACAAATGGCGACGCCACTCCTGTGAGTAAATTGGACTCACAAGGCAAACTACCCGCACAAACCAAAAAGAATCCAAAGCATAATGCATGTGCCATCACTTTGAGAAATGGAAAAGAATATAAAGGTCCAAAGATGATTGAAGAAGAAGAAGAAAAGATGGAGTTTGAGAAAGAGGAAGAGAAGTCAAAAACACCTTCAAAGCAAGTTCCTATTGAAGCAAAAGTCACTCTTCCTCCATTTCCCACAAGGTTAAGCAAGTCAAAGCGTGAAAGAGAGGACAATTAAATTATGGAGATGTTCAGAAAGGTTGAGGTAAATATTCCTCTTATTAATGCCATCAAAAAAGTCCCTAGGTATGCTAAGTTCCTTAAGGAATTATGCACATCTAAAAAAAAGTTAAAAGGGAATTAAATTGTCAAAGTAGGAGAAAATGTGTCTGCAGTGTTACAGAAAAGACTACCTCAAAAATGTAAGGATCCGGGTGTTTTCACGGTTCCTTGCAAGTTAGGTAATCTTCATGTTCCACGAGCTATGCTAGACCTTAGAGCTTCTATCAATGTTTTGCCATATTCTATTTTCAAAACTTTAAATATTGGCATATTGAAGAAGACCAGGGTAATCATTCAGTTGGCTGATAGATCTTTAGTACATCCAAAAGGTGTGCTAGAAGATGTGTTAGTCCAAGTGAATGAGTTAGTATTTCCAGCTGATTTTTATGTCCTTGATATGGATGATGATGACTCACCAAATTTGAGTTCAATTCTTCTAGGAATACCCTTTTTGAAAACAGCTAGGACAAAAATTGATATTTATGATGGTACATTGTCCATGGAATTTGATGGAGAGGTGATAAATTTCAACATCTATGATGCTATGAGATATCCAAGTGATATTTCATCTTTGAATTTTGTGGATATCATAGAACCATTGACAGAGAAGTGTTTTGATTTGTCTAATCTTGGTGTGTTATCTCTCATTTTAGACAGGAATCTTCAAAAGGAAAAAGTGGAAAAACTTGCCAAGCAATCTAAAATTGATGAAGAGATTATGGAAGTTGTATCTTGCATGGATGAGAAGAAGAAAATGAGGTTTGATGTTCCAAATCTGAAATTACCAATGCCTAATGAGAAACTTGTTCCATCTATTATGCAGGCACCAGAATTTGAGCTCAAGACTTTACCCGAGCACCTCAAGTATGTGTATCTTGGAGAGAAAGAGACTTTGCCAGTGATCATTTCCACAAAGTTATCAACAAAATAAGAATAAGAGATTGTTACCACCTTGAAAGAGTATAAGGAAGTTATTGGATTGACTATAGCCGACATCAAAGGGCTAAGTCCTTCACTTTGCATGCACAAGATCCTTATGGAAGAAGATTACAAAACCTCCCGAGAAGCTCAAAGGCGTTTGAATCCTCCAATGGTGGAGGTGGTGAAGAAAGAGATTTTGAAGTTGTTGAATGAGGGGATGATCTATCCTATATCGAATAGAAAATGGGTAGGCCCGGTCCAAGTCATACCAAAGAAGACAGGTATTACCGTTACAAAGAATGACCAAGGTGAATTAGTCCCCACCCGTGTGCAAAACGGGTGGAGAGTTTGCATTGATTATAGAAGACTCAATTCCTCAACCCGGAACGACCATTTCCCACTTCCCTTCATTGACCAAATGTTAGAAAGGTTAGCGGGAAAAACACACTATTGTTGCTTAGATGGGTATTCCAGTTTCTATCAAATACTCGTTGCACCCGAGGATCAAGAAAAAACCACTTTCACATGTCCCTTCGGAACATTTGCATATAGGCGGATGCCTTTTGGACTTTGCAATGCTCCCGCCACTTTTCAAAGGTTCATGGTAAGTATTTTTTTCGAAGTATGTTGAGGAAATCATTATGGTGTTTATGGACGATTTAACTGTATATGGTAATTCTTTTCATGAGTGTTTGGGTAATTTGAAAAAGATTTTGCAAAGATGTATTGAGACCAACCTTGTTTTGAATGATTAAAAGTGTCATTTCATGGTTGATAAAGGTCTCATACTTGGTCATATTGTGTCTTTTAAGGGTCTAGAGGTAGACAAAGCAAAAATAGATGTCATAAAGTCTTTACCTTACCCCACTTGTGTTCGTGAGGTACGCTCGTTTCTTGGCCATGCAGGTTTTTATAGAAGATTCATCAAAGATTTTTCCAAGATATCCCATCCCATGTGTGAGCTTCTACAAAAAGATGCAGAGTTCGAATTTTCCAAAGAGTGCAAGCAAGTTTTTAATTAGTTGAAGGAGTTGTTAATCTCAGCACCAATACTTCAATCACTGGATTGGAGTTTGCCCTTTGAAATCATGTGTGATGCTAGCAATCATGCGGTTGGTGCAGTGTTGTGGCAAAGAAAGGACCGAGTTCCTCATGTCATTTATTATGCCTCAAAAACACTTGATAGTGCACAATCCAATTAATCGACAATTGAGAAAGAATTTCTATCTATTGTCTTTGCTTTAGAGAAATTCCGTCAATATTTGTTAGGTTCTAAAGTGATTGTTTATTCTAATCATGCAGCTATCAGGTACCTACTTGCAAAGAAGGATTCGAAGCTGAGACTCATTCGATGGGTATTACTCTTACAAGAGTTTGATATTGAAATCAAGGACAAGAGCTGAAAGTCAAACCTTGTGGTTGATCATCTTAGCAGGATTGTTTCTCCCGATGATTCAACTCCCATTCAAGATGCATTTCCCGTTGAGAACCTATTTTCAGCAAAAGTTGCCCCATGGTATGTCGATATTGTGAACTACATTGTCACAAATCAATTTCCACCAGATTTGAATCGATGGCAAAAAGAAAAAATCAAGAAAGAAGCCAAGAGGTACGTATGGGATGAGCCATGTTTGTGGAAATATTGTGTTGACCAAATGATTAGACAATGTGTGCAACAACATGAGGTATCTTCTATCTTAGCATTTTGTCACTCTTATGCTTGTAGAGGACATTTTGGTCCTCAAAGAACTGCAAGAAAAGTATTAGAGAGTGGATTTTACTGGCCAAGTATTTTCCATGACTCTTATGTTTTTTGAGCAAGCTGTGATAAGTGTCAAAAGATGGCTTCTTTAAATTCAAAGAATCAAATGCCCCTAAGTCCCATTTTATTTTGTGAAAATTTTGATGTTTGGGGAATTGATTTCATGGGACCTTTTCCATCATCTTCGGGTTTTACTTATATCCTTTTGGCTGTGGATTATGCTTCCAAGTGGGTGGAAGCAAAAGCTACCCGTACTAACGATTAAAACGTTGTGATAGATTTTTTGAAGGCTAACATCTTTTCCAGATTTGGTGTTCCAAAGGCCTTAATCAGTGATCATGGTACACATTTTTGCAATCATATGCTTGGGAGTGTTTTGAAGAAATATGGCGTTACTCATAAAGTTTCCACAGCATACCATCCACAGACAAATGGACAAGCTGATGTGACCAATCGACAAATCAAGTGTATTCTGGAGAAAACTGTCAATATAACAAGGAAAGATTGGAGTACTCATCTTGATGATGCTTTGTGGGCACAACGCACTGCATTCAAAACTCCAATTGGGATGTCTCCATACCGCACTGTTTTTGGGAAGCCATGTCGATTACCCGTTGAGTTGGAGCATAGAACTTATTGGGCAGTCAAAGAATTCGATATGGATTAAAGTGAATCAGGAAAGAAGAGGAAGCTTGACATACAAGAGCTTGAAGAGATACGTAATGAAGCGTATGAGAATGAAGTCCTTTAAAAAGAAAAGACGAAAGCATACGATGACAAGATGATTTCACGCAAGGTATTTGAAAGAGGTCAAAAGGTATTACTTTACTACTCTCATTTTAAATTAATTCCTGGTAAATTAAGGTCCCGTTGGGTGGGACCATTTTTTGTCACTAATGTTTTTGAGCATGGTGCAATAGAGATCACAAGTGAGAAAACCGGGAAGATATTTAAAGTGAACAGTCATCGTTTAAAGCCTTATTATGAAGGATTTGAGGTCAAAAACGAAGAAGTGGAGGAAGTAGCAGATCCAAAGTACCAAGATTCACAAGTGATTGGGATCCATGTCGAGCTACCGACTTTAAACAAGGGCAGCTATCCGAGAGGCAACTCGGGGGTATTTTGGTCATTTTTGTAAAATTTTCGTTTGGACATTTTCTTTTGATTTTTTTTGTTCCAAGGTTCTTAGAATAATTAAGGGAGTCTAAAAATAATTTTTATGAAGATTGGAAGTGAGCGGGTGCGGAAATAAGAAAATTCAAGGTGTAACTCTCAAAACATTACACGGGCCATGTAATGCATGCCTTTGCAAAACACGGTCGTGTAATGAAGATAGATTCCGGATTTTTTTGGCGTTACACGGCCGTGTAACATTACTCTTGCCATTACACAGGCCGTGTAACGAGGCCTATACAAAAAAAAAAAAAAAAAAAAAAAAAAAAAAAAAAACCGAGATTTCTTTAAAAATGTGCAGCTCCTTCTTTTCCTCATTCTAGTCGTGACTTCCCTTTTACTACCCTTCATCGCACACGACCGAACACACACACATACACCTAAAATCTTGGATTTTTCATGGATTTAAGCAAGCAAGGTATGATTTTTCATTCCCCTTTCTTCTTCCTTACACTCAAGCACCTTCACAGCACCATTTTAATGGTGCTTTTCGGATTTTTGGAAGAACCCTAGAAATTAGGGTCCAAAATTTTTTTTTTTGATTTCGTCAAATTGTTTGTAGGATAAGCTTGGGGAAGCATTGTGGAAGAGATTACAAGTGATTTCAAGCACCAATTTCGTGTTTCAAGCTCTAAATCAGGTATTCTCCTTCCAATTCTTTGAATTTGCATTGTTAGTCAAAAAAAACTTTAATCTTTGTGCTTAAACTGTCAAATTGAGTGTTAATTGTGTGTTTCTCATTAAAGTGGTTGTGCATTGTGCTTAGGAGTCAAATTTGTGTGCTTAAATTGCTTCTCCCATGGCTTCATCATCTCGTGAGGGTGGTAAAAAGGGTAATTCCAAGCATTCTAGAGTCGTTGACTCTAGTGTTAGTCAACGTGACCCAAACCCTCCGCGCCCAAATTCGGGTGCATTGGCATTCTTAGACTCTCAACAAGAAACTAGGTATCATAAGTTTCTTAGTCGTGGGCGAGCAGCACAGAAATTCGCGTACATGCCCACTCTTGAGTCCCTTCTTATACATGACCAAGTTCGTGTTTTTTTCAGAAATATTGGATGGTAAGGTTTGTTATCATTGCATAATGTTGGGTATGCCCAACCTACTCTTGAATTTCTGTTATCTGTTTCATTCAATCATCGAACCGAGTATCTCTCATTCCGTGATTTTATCCGTAGTTATCAGTTGCATAAAAATCAATTATGTGAACTCATTGGTGCTCCAATTGCTAACACTTACAGCCCATTTAACATATTTAATTTTCCATTTCAAGAAGATGCTAAAGCTTTTTGGGGGAGAATTTCAAGATTGACATGCTTTCCAAGTGCTGCCAAAGCATCAAGTATCATTGATCTTGTTCTTAAGGCCACTCATCGCATCCTTGCCTCTATTGTATTCCCATAAAACGAGATAAGCAAGGCTGGCCAAAAAGAATTAGAGCTTACATGGTGTATGATCTACAACCCAGATCAACTTCCTAATTTTGGATTAGGGATTATTTTCAAATTATTGAAAATATCCAGCAGCACCAGTGGTAAGTTACTTTGTGGGGGTATGATCACAATTATCCTTAAACACCCCGCTCTTGCCATTCGCTTTCCACCCGGTCTCGATGTCATTAAAGGAGAAATTCGCCTTATGACAAACATCTTGCAAAACATGCATTTGTTCCATGAAGATTATGAAATGGGGTCCATTTATTGGGTTGTTGATAGCAGTGATTATCTCAGCATCAATCATCACAATGCTGAACTTCTTCGATTGTCAAATCCCATTCACAACACTATGTGGCGCCTTAGGTCCAATTTAGGTGTTCCGATGCCCGAGCCTGATCCTGATTCGGATGAGGATGAGCCCATTCCTAATGCAACCATACCTGATGTTGCTGCTCCAGTGCAGTAAGAGCTTGTCATGCATCCCCATCATGACATGTATATGCAAGAATTTTGTAGGTTACATGAAGACAATCGGCATTTGCATCGTGACTATTCTGAACTTTATGATAGTGTCTGTGAGATAAATATTGAGATGGTGGAGTTTAAGGAAGAGTTTTATACCTTTAGAGACAATCAACAAGCACGCAACCAACATGTGGATTCCCTTGTAACCGACATGCATAGGGTACTTTGTTTAGGCGGTCAACCTACACGACCACCTTATTACCCTCAATATCCACATTACCCCCCACCGTACAATCCACAATTTCCACATCAATATCCTCCTCCATTCCCACATCAAGATCCTCCTCAATAATTTGTCCCACTCTCTTCCTAAGCATCGAGGACGATGCACAATTTTAAGCTTGGGGAGGAGTGTATAATGCTCATTAAAAAAAATTGCATATTCATTTATCGCATTAATAAAAATAAAAATAAAAATAAAAATAAAAATAAAAAAATATTTTTCTTTTTCATTTAGTTTTTTTGCTTAATTTGCATATTCATTCATCGCATTAATAAAAATAAAAATAAAAATACAAAAATATTTTTCTTTTTCATTTAGTTTTTTTTTAAGTTCATTTCATCAATTTATCTTTCCTCTTTCTTCTCATCTTTAGAATGCCTTTAACTTTTTATAACAATACACGGTCAAGTTCAAAGTTTTGTCTGCTTATACCCCTTATACATGTGGTGTCACTAATTTGTGAAACTTTAGAACTATTGAGAACACACTTATTTGCTATTCACTTAGTGGTGGTGCATTGAGGTGTTTTATGACAAGCAACCCCTATTAAATAATTCGGTCACAGAAGGTGATAATCAAATGTAGGCGCTTTTAAATACCCGCGAGTACGTTATTGTGTGAATCGGTAAGGCATAAGGAGGCGTAAAAGTTCATTTGGTTGTCTAGTTTTGTTTTTAGTTTATTTTGTTAATCGTTTGTAAATATGCTTGTTTTATTTTGTTTTGTTTTGTTGGATTATACATGATCTTCGTATGGTTCAAAAAGATTGGTTCAAAAAAAATTAAATAATAATAAAATAATAAAAATAAATAAATAGGATTTAAGCAGCTTTTTCAATATTAGTCTTTATGCATTTTAAAGCCAAATCAATGTCCAAAGAATAGTTATTAAAGTTGTTTATTATTTTCATTCTAGTTTTCTAGTTGTAAATATTAGAAGTTTATTGTTATTTTAAACCAATTGGTTTTCCAAAGTCAAAACCGCGAGATCATCAAAATGGCGGATTTCAAAGTCAAATCTCCATAAGTGTTTGTCATTTATAAAAGAGTTCTTCAAAAGTCAATTTATCAAGTATTGTGTTCAAGTTAAAAAAATGAAAAGAAAAAAAAGAACCGAACCAAGCCTATCCAGATTTTTCATGATGAAATTTTCACAGGAAATTTGTTTGTGTTTGTTTTTGTTGGCTTGTTTAGCATTAGAAGTTTATTTTGAAGCCAACAATTATGATTATATGGTTCTATTTTGTATATTTGTTGTTGTATATTTATTTTGCGCTCCTGATATGGTTATGGATTTATCTCCTATTATGGATTACCGAGAGTTGACACGGATTTTGGAAGAAGATATGAAGACTGTGCAACCGCAAGCTATTGAAGAGCATGGAGAGAAAACTAAGAAGAATGGGATATGCCTTACCGACGTCGAGTGCCCTCCACCTTAAATAACGAGTGTAGATTCTTTGATAGGAGTGAGTTCACACATCTTGTGAAATGAGTGCATACACGAGTTGAGTTCTTCAGTGAGCACGCCCTATACATTGAGATGCACCTGCCTTGACAGTAAAAGTTACTAGGAGATGCGTTATACTATGGTTCTATGCAATTAAACCAAGTGGTTGGAAAATCTTTGTGTTCTAAGTCTTCTACTGTCCTGATTTGGAATGCAGTACATTCGTATGTGTTTGGGGTATAGGTTGACAACTCTTTAATCATGATTATGTTGTCGGGATAAATAACTTGAGGCATTCTTTCTTTATATTTCTATGTTTGCATTTTTTTTCATTTGCATTTGCATTCATCTCTTCCAAGGTTAATTTCCGTTTTGTTTTCTTTAGGACAAGAAAAGGTTCAAGCTTGGGTAGATTTGTTAGGTTCATAAATTACACTTTTTCATAAGCTAATTTCATGTTTATTTATAGCATTGCATTATTTTTAGTGTAATATTCATTCATTTTGCATTTAAGGACATTAACGAGGATATATCAATATTTCACCATTTTTTGTGGATATTTCAGGGTGATTTGAAGATTGGATCATGCTTAGGATGGTCAAGGGAAGCTCTCAGTGAAATTTCGGAACTTTCGGAGCTAAATTGAAGAAATGAAGAAAATCAGGAATTGAATTTTATGAACTGCATTACACAGCCCGCGCTTTGGCAAGGCATAGGTTATGCGGCCGCGCTTTGGAAGTATTTCAGCACATTAGAGTCATTACACGGTCGTGTAATGGCAAGGAATACGTTACACGGGCCGTGTAACGTGATCTGATCAAAATTTGAATTCTTAACTTCTGATTTATCATGTTCTTCTGGCAAATTTAAAAACATAACTTCGACAAGAAACTTGAAGGGGACGATTTTGGTGTATCATATCATCATCTAGCATCTTGGAAACACTTTATTTTACATTTTGTAAGTTAATTTGAAGATCAAACTAGTTGAATTTGTAGTTTAATTTAGACATGTGTGGCTGATTTCTTTATCATTTCCGATTCTGGATTCCTAAGTGTTTGTTGTTAAGTTGTACTTTGCACTTGACTTTATGTTTATTATCTAGTAATCTTTGATTTGGACTTAATTACATGTTTGATTGGTTCTCTTTTCACTTGATCAATGAATTAGGGTTCTTATCAATCTAGTTAATCAAATTGTGAAGTGCGTATATGTTTTATGATTTGATGTTAGTAACATGCACTTGATTGGTTGTAATTAGATCAAAATCAGTGTAATCAAAGATTAAATGTTCATATCCCAAGCTTAGGAGGAATATTGAACATTGTTGGTAATTGTTACAAGAACTTAATGTCATTTAATGAACATGTTTTGAATAAAACACTTTTGTCAACTTGGGTATTAGAGTTTGTTAATATCTAAATTACTAACCTAGATTGAACATGAATCACAGTCATATTACATCCTACAACATAATGCATGTATAGGAATCCGAATCGGAAATGTATTTCTTTTATTGATTTTTAGTATTAATCTTGTTTATTTATGAGAATTAATTCGAGTTCAAATATAATCCCCCATTCTAATATTGTTCGTATGATGTGTGAGAATATGGCTAAATATGAAGTCTCGTATTCCTGTGGACCGACCCTGCTTACTCTATACTATCTCTAGTGTATGAAGTAGCAATGAATTGAGTTTTCTTATTATTATTTTATCCCATTATTTGTTGGTTTGACAACCAAACATACAACTCTCCCCCACTTGAATTAGACTTTGTCCTTGAAGTCTGATGATGAAAATAGATCTGATTAATACTCTCGCATCTCGTCCTTCGGCTCCCAAATCACTCCGGAGCTCCTCCGGTGATACCATTGCACCTTCTCTAGCCTCACCACTTTATTACAAAGAGCTTTGGTTTTTCTTTCTAGAATTGTAATAGGCTTCTCAACATAGTTCATGCTCTCATCCACCTAAATGTCATCTAATGAAATGACAGCATCCTCATCTGGCACACACTTCTGCAACTGAGACACATGGAAGGTGTTATGGATCTGGCTGAGCTCATTGGTTAGATCCAACTGATTAGCAACCCTACCAACTCGGGCAGAAATCCCGAATGGACCAATGAATCGGGGTCCCAGCTTTCCCTTCTTCCGAAATTGGATGACACCTTTCCAAGGTGACACCTTCAGTAAAACAAATCCCCCACCTAAAACTTGACATCCGAATGGCATCGGTCAGCATAACTTTTCTGATGACTCTAAATGGCATCACCACGAACTCATAATAACCATAACAAGTTCTGAAGGCCATCTTCTGCATAGCCTCATCCTTGATCCTCATCTGATGATATCCTGACTGAAGATTAATCTTGGAAAACCAAGATGCACCCTGAAGCTGATCGAATAAGACGTCGATCCTCGGAAGTGGATATCGGTTCTTCACCTTCATTTGGTTCAGTTCCCGATAGTCAGTACACATCCTATGTGACCCATCCTTCTTTTTCACGAACAAGATCAGTTCCCCCCACGGGGAACTGCTCGGACAAATAAAACCCATGTCTAGCAGCTCCTATAGTTACCTAGACAACTCCTGCATCTTAGGTGGAGCTAGGCGATACGACACCTTGGCTATCGAAGCTGCACCAGGCATCAAATCAATCTGAAACTCAACCTGACTCTCGCGAGGCACTCCAGGAAATTCCTATGGAAAAACATCGGGAAATTCTCGCAAAATCGGTACCCTACTCAACTCTAATGTGGTCTCCACCCTAGAATCTGAAACATAAGCCAGAAACCCAGAACGGCCCTGCTAAAGAAGCCTCCTAGCCCTCGCAACCAAACAGAGAGCTGGCCATATGAGGCTCTCTCACCATGAATGACCAGTTCTCCCTACTTGGGGTTCAAACTCTCACCAGCTACCGCTCAAAATCAATTACGGCCCCATTAGGCCTCAACCAGTCTATCCCAATGATCACCTTCAATCCCCTCAAGGGAATCGATACCAAGTCGATAGGAAACCTCTTGCTGAACATGTTCAGAATACCCCTATGGAATACCTTCGCAACGCTCACGGTATGATCATCAACAATCTCCACCTCTAGAGGGGACTCCAATGTCCCCGGAGCGTCTCGAAACTTCTTGCTAAGCACAAGAGATACAAAAGATTGGGTAGCCCCTCAATCGAAAAGAACATGAGCCGAAAATCCATTGACCAAAAAGGTCCTTATACAAGATCATAGAAACATAAGCATGATAATAAAACAATAAAGATAGAGATAAGTCACATACCAGTCATGACGTTCGGCACTGCTCGGGCCTTGTTTGTGGTCAGATGAAATGTTCTACTCTTCACCGTAGGAGTCTCCGCCTTGTCTTGCTGGCTATCAGTAATCCTCAATGTGGCGGGCACAGGCGCCACCACTGCTCCTCCAGACAACCTCGAACAATCAGCCTTTTTATGACCGTTTTGGTTGCAGTGAAAACAAATCAAGGCCCTCTTAGGGGAGTCCTTGCTCATATGGCCCGCCTGAGCACACCCAAAACATCTTGATCCCACTAATCGACAAGGTCCACCGTACGGCTTGCCGCACTTGGCGCATCGGCCCCGGCTCTACTAGCCTCTACTATGAACATAGGTGTTCTTAGGGTTCTTAGCCTAACCCATTGTCGTCTGAACCTACTCCGGCTTCAGCTTTGTGCGGAACTCCAACTCGATTTCCCACTCATGGGCCTTCTCGATCATGTCATTCAGGGTTTTGCACCCTGAGAAATTCACAAACTCCCAGATATCATCCCTCAGAATATCATGATATCTCATCTTCCTCGTCTCCTTATCTGCATCGTACTGTGGAACCAATAGTCCCCTCTCTCTAAAATTGGCGGTAATCTCCACTACCGACTTCGTAGTCTGGTGAAGGTCCTGGAACTCCCTCACCAGTTGTTGCACCTCAATTCCGATGCAAACTCCCGATCGAATCTTCGGACAAACTCCTCCCAATTCATCTCAATCACACCCGCTAACCCTACCTTGCGGGTAACCTCCTCCCACCAGTCTCATGCTCAGCCCCTCAGCATACATGACGTGAATTGCACCTTTGTGACTCGGGGCAAAAACTCGTACACTAAGCATTCTCCATGTCAACTATCTAGCGTCGACTATCGATGAGGTCCTTAACCCTAAAGAACTCGGAAGCACCACACACCTTGAACTATCGGAATGAGGGAGTTCGGGTCCCAATCTGACCCGCAGCGATCTCGGCTCTAAAGGACCTGACCCACTCCTCCATAATCTCCATGATCCCCTCTTTGACAGTACTAAAAATCACTGGGGTAGCGTCAAGTATGTCGCGAGTAACCTCAACCACGATAAGCTCGTGCAACCTCTTGTCCATCAGCTCTGCACCAGAGCCCGGACATGATCAGGATCCTGATCCTGAACCTAAACCTCCTTGCGTAACCATCACCATCCTCAAATGAAAATACAACATAGAAAACAATTGATAAGGAAGTTCAAAGGAACTCCTCCCCACCGGACTCCTTAGAGCTTCTAGTTATGTCCCTGTCTCGGGTACAGGTCCTATACTTCCAGTAGTACGGGTCCAATACTACCTTCTACACCTACCTGTACCTTCCTCAAGGCCATACCTAATACCTCTAATTCACCCAAAAAAAATAAAGCATGTTCTAGAACATACAGCACATATGAATATCCTAGACTCTTCTAGGATTTCTAAATCCTCATAGCACTAAAACCTCAGCCAACACCTCAGGTTTCCCTATGCATGCAAGTTATACATAGATAGAATCACATAGACTATCAAATAAATTGATGGGTTTTGGTCCTAAGAACATCCTATGTGCTCATACAAACCCTAATGCTTGGATCTAGGTTTCTCTATTGTACATGCAAGTTATCCAAGACTATAAACCCTAATTCTATCATACAAGTAATCATATTAACATAAGAATGGGTTTAAGATATTACCTTGATTGTTATATAGCAATAACAATCCCAAATCTCCTTGTATTGACTTTAGAAAGCTTAGAGTCACAAATGTCACTCCTCTAATGGTTCACAAACACCATAAGCAAGAGGATGAAGAGGAGAGAGGATGGAGGCTGCCCAAAACGTGTTCTAACCCTAAAAGAGATGTTCCCCACGTTTTTGAGCCTTAAGGGTTCTATATATAGTGAGGCTATTAGGGTTATCTAACAAGGAAATCCTAATTTGGATGCTTAAGCCCTAAGCAACCCATGGACTCCTTTAATTAGGGCCTTGGACGATTTCCTTATGGGTTTTTCCATAGAATTCGTCCACTCCTTAATTTAAGACAATCCATGGCCCAAATTGCAATTATCTTATAATTACAGTTCCAGTCCCTTAAGTTTAATTAATCTCTTTTAGTCACAAAACTAATTACCAATTAATTCTTGACTAATATTAATTAAACAATATGATTTCTCCTTTAATATATTATTCCCATAATATATTAATAAATCATATTTAATCCTTTCTCTCCATAATTCATCCTATCAAGTTGCTTTGGTGAAGGCAACCCAAAAGGACCATGCACCATCGGGTCAAGTACATACCAAAATAGTTATGGACTTAGACACTAATCCAACAGTCTCCCACTTGGATAAGTCTAATAACTATTATGCATATGACTTCAGATCCTGATCTACAATCGTAGCTTTCCAAAGCCGTTGTCAACTCTGATCCTATCAGATACGCGTGTCCTTAGATAAGGGATCATATATTCCTCCATTCTAGATATCATATAAGATATGATTTCAAATCATTCTCTTTGTACTATATCTCGATTCCCGATTTATGACGACTGACTAATTGAACAAATCAAATTAGCCCTAGCCCGGCCGAGCATTTACGTTTGTCATCACTAAATCATCGAGGGGCCAAAAGATATCGCTTTTATCCTACTTTGGATAAAAGGAACGGATAAACTTTGATACAATGTTTGCTTGCACTCACTCACCGAATCACACACAACAATATGTTTTATAACACCAAGTTACTAGTGCGTTTACATATTATCAATGTGCACCCGATTTGCAAGATACAACTCACACATCTCGGTTTCAAGAATATAAGATGTTATCGTCTCACCAATCACTCGTGATGCAATTCATGGAGTGATCCAAGTGAGCGTGGGTTTAATCCAATGCTCAAATCATATTCATAAGCACTCATGAATGTTGCAGCAAACATTTGCTTATGTCTAATACCCTTTTAGACAATCCACACACCAATTCACGACAATCTTCTTTCATATCTACTTCCAACATATGAACGACTGTGGTCCGTTCGAATAATTTGACTGTTCTTTAACCAATTAAATTATTCAGGAAGTCAAAACATGCAAATGTGAAACACAAGAATAATACTAATCCCATATGGCCTCAAACCTTTGAGTATAAATAAAACTCCTTTTATTTATCACCATATCGATTACTCATTATTTGTCGTTTCGGGTAATCAACTTCTTACTTGAATTATTACACTTGTCCTATGCTCTTAGGATGCACACAATGTTTACCTATGGTTCTCACTTTGTGAAATAGACCAAATTGAGCACATTTCCAATCATTCTCATTTCACAACTCCAAATCCTTTTTCCATAAGTGAAAGAATATCAAATTCTTGCTACTTATAGAATATGTTAGATTCTAACATTTTATGCAACGATCCTTTTGTAATGTCAATGCACTAAAGTCACAATGACTATTGCCAATGAAATTACAAAGTCCTCTATCGGAGATTGTTACAAGACAATTCCTTAGATATGATGTCTCTCACTCAAAGTACATTCCTTTGAACATCCTTTTGCATAAAAGTTTCTAATCTAGTCATAGATTTTTCAATATTCAATTCCCAATATGGACACAATTCCATATTTCCATATGACAACTTATTCTTAATAGAATCTTGTCTATTCGTAATGATGTCGATATGGTCCATCCAATATGGAAACATTTCCATAATTTCCATATGACAACTCATTCTTAATAGAATCTTTTCTATTTATAATAATGTCGATATGGTCCATTCAATACCATGCTTCCAACTACTCACAAGCAACCAATCCTCGTCGAACTTTGGATTATCCTTTGATAGTTGTTTAATTATTTTAGTCAAAACCGATTCTAGTCCCTTTTCCCTTTTAATGCGCTAGACATTTGGAAAATTTTAGAATGGTCAAACATTAAAGTATTTGCAATCGATCCTATACCCGAAGTGTATGGGACACGACGCATAATGTTTTATTTGCTATGTTCTCAAAATTCGAATTGTGAAGAGGAATGTCGTAATCATAATCGAAATTTTAAGAACACACTATGTACCTTTGACTAAATTTATTAACATTTCTCAACCTAATCCTTTAGATTTGAAATGAAGCATAATATTCTCTCCCTTAATTATAGCAAAACAACTTTACAACCCTTACGACTTTGCAAGGTATAACTCTTGTTTTCTATAATTAATATTGCCAACTTGCAATACTTTCCATAATAATCATACAATCATAACTTTTATGCTCCCACTATCATGATGATTACTATAAAACATAACGCTTATGCTCCCACTAGCTTCGACATGTATTCATAAACATCTTAACTTTCAGAAAACAATACCTTTTGAATTTATTAAGTCCATGTTTCTAATACTTAATGCTTTGATAACCTTTTATCAAGGCCTTTTGAACATATACACCTTTGCCTTAGATAGTTCATATGTGTGTCTAAACAATTAAGACTAATTGCCAAACCTCACAATTCAAATTATGGAAAGGGATACCGTAACCATAATCGAAACTTGAGAATGCAATTTTACAATCACTATCTTCTTAAAATCTTTCTTAGTGAAAGTATTTCCTCACAATCATTTTCATGAAGGAGGAAATCTTATGAAACTTAGATTTAAACGGTGTATGTGTTCCTATCCATGTGAATTTGTTAAAACCAAGGTTTACGACAAATTCAAACTCATATGGATCGAACTTTCTTAATCTCGATTTCTTGCCTATGGTAGCATAAATGCCCACCATGTCTTCCAAGTAGTTAAGCAGCTCACCTTTTCTTATCAATGTACTTTCCATTGATCAAGGTCCTTGCCTTTTATGCATTCAAATGAGAACTCATAGGAATCATATGCATAATTAACTCAAGTGGAACGGCACAGAAACAAAAATAATGTCAACACGATAGGTTGTAAACCTCAACTCATGTGCTAGTGATGATCGATAAGGTCTATTGGATTTGTTCTTGAAACCTTTCAAGACCAATAAGACTCCCACTGACTCCTTGACATATAAGATTCTCTTGTCAACAACCATTTCTTGACAAACAAATATTCAAGAGTTAGTGTAGCATTTATCAAACACTTCATAAATTGGTCCTAGTTGGTATTTGTCTTATCCAAGACATCACAACTTTCCACATTTGATGAATGTTATAAACCTTCTTAATACTTATCACTCAATTTCACAATCTTAACTCTAAGACTTGTTTTTGGAATGAAGTATGATTGACTTCTTGATTTAACCATTTCTTCAATTCTTGATTCCTCTTCTTAGACATACAATTTTACTAAGACCCACTTAGAGGATCAATTGAGATATGGTTCTTAATCATTAAGACCCATCATAAAGCATAAAAGGTACTCTCCCTTCTTCTTAGAATGGAGAAACTTTTATCTTTCTGCCTACTTGATTCTTCTTATTCGTTCTACTATTGATTTAAACTTTTTCAATCAATTCAGAATTACACTTAATCTTGTAAGTATAATCATATTTACTAAACCTTTAGTAAATCATGACGAATATCTTTGTTACTCCTATGGTGGACTTGATCAACACGTAACTTTGTGTGCTCGATCTCCTAGTCCTTCACTTGACACTTTGTCAATGAATTAGTCTAATTTCCAAAATATGAAATTTCTCATTCATCGTGCAACCAAGTTGCATGATTCCAAGTTTCTGTCCAATTGAAACTTGGGCGATGAGAAACTCTCCCTATTTGGTAAAGTTTCGACTTTCCATAAATAACATAATAAGAACCAAATCCATTATTGTTAATAATAGACACATTTTAACATCAATTTTTCATACACGCCATTGTAAGGATAATATAAATAATATAAAAATCAAAATTTATTTTATTGCGGAAAAATTTGTCCTTACAATGCAACTCATTGAAAAACTTATGCTAATACATCTTTCTTAGCAATCTAATTCTAACTCTAAGTAGTAGCTCAAGAATCTAATCTTTAAGAAATGCGATCGAAATCCATTCCTTCACGGTTAGATTCTGCTCACTTCTTCCCTTAAGCTTCCTTTCTTTTCTTCGATCCTACAAAACATCAATTGTAATCTTATCACATTATGTATTAAGAATCTAGAATAGAAGCTTAAAAGAGTTAGTTAATGGATTTTACCTATATTAGAGCCATACGTTTCGACTCTCCCATCTCTTAGATCTCTTAGGTAAATCGGGCAGCTTCGTCTCCAATGCCCTTTCTCTTGGCAATAAAAGCAAATTGACTCTTTTGGAGCATGACATGGAACCACTTCAGACATTGCCTTTCTCTTATGATCAAACTTTTCGATCATAGCATGTTTTTCGTTGCCAGTGTCCATATCCATAGAGGTCTTGAAGGCAGATTCACCAATCAACTTTGCTCTTCTATTGCGCCAAACCATTGTTGATTCAGCAGCAATAAGCATATAGGTGAGATCTATAAGGGTCACGTCGCGGTTCATCATATAGTACTCTCTTACGAACTCACTATATGAGTTAGGAAGTGACTAAAGAACCCAATCAACAGCCATTTCCTCACAGACACCAGATTCCAACATTCTTAACCTATCAATGTGTGACTTCATCCCTAGGACGTGTGCACACACCGGCTTTCCTTCTTTATGTTTACTTGCCAAAAGGGCTTGAGTGATCTTGAACTTTTCAAGCCTTCGAACTTGTGGGTTAGGGAGAATAATTGGAGGAGGTGGAGGAAGTGAAGCATGATCTCTCGTTCCTCGATCGAATCGTGGAATATCATCTTTATGTGGAATGCTTGTTCCACGGGATTTGAGAAGACCATAGTTGTCAAACTTTGACATCTACAAAACGGGAGAAAACGAATTCAAGTTAGTTGATTGATTGAGTCCTTAGTAAATCACCCAAATGAGATACTAAGGCTAGGACCCAACACAATATTCTACAACTCGGGAGAGGGATGCCGTAACCCAAATTGCAGAACATTTGAAGGTAAGTGAATGACGATTCACTAATTTCCACCATGAAAAACGAAAAAGAAATTTAAATTTTAAGTCTATGAAAATTCCTAGATCCTTTGAGATTCATTGAACATTTCAATGGCATGTTTAAATCTCGATATGCCCCTCTTGTTTGTGACTGGGATGCCAAGGATCACAAAGAGGGTGTGAATAACCATGCCAACTACATGGTGCCCCCACATGTTATAGTCACCTATTCGATGTGCCGGTAAACCACGCACGCTCCACCGAACTATGACAAACATTGAGTCACCCTTTGCTACCTTTGCTTAGAACCATTTAGTGTGCCGGTAAACCACACACGCTCCATTAACGTCTTTGCAAGGGTACAAAGTGTAATTTCATGGAATTGCATCAATTCACTTTTGCCTAAGTAACTAAGATTGGGAATTTTATGAAAACATTTAGTTACTTTTATACTTCATTATACGTATAATTGAAGGTTTTGTCCTATCCTACCCGTTCGGCTAACGACCCTCCACTAGTCAAGAGTGCGGTGGGTAAGAGTGGATACCCATTCAATCGCCATTTTATAGCCAATTTCCTTAAACACCCCTTATAGACCAGCTTCGTGAATGAGGCCTACTAACGGTAAGACTGACTCTTACTCATACATATATAATGTTAGACTTTTAATGTTATATATAGTATAGGGTATATTTTACACTTTTAAAATACTAGGTGGTCAAATTTAATAATTATACCTTTAATTCAATTAAATTGTAAACCAAAACTTTTATGGATTTATTAAACCTCTTTTAATTATACACCTTAATTAATTAATAAAACCATAAGGGAGTGATTTGAACCTTTCAAAACATTACTAGGGTTTTAGATTTTAACATTCCTAATTAAACTTTTAATCAACTTTTAAATTCCAAAACTTGAGGGCAAGTTTTGAAACATTTCAAAACATTAGGGTTTAGAATTTAAATATACATGAAAATTAAACAATTAATCAAAATTAAAATTCCAAAACTTGAGGTCAAGTTTTGAAACCTTTTTCAAAACATTAGGGTTTTAACTATTTAAATTTCAAAACAACAAAACTTTTGGGTTCAAATTTAAACTATAAAACCTAAAGGGGAAAATATGAAAACCTTTTCAAAGCACAAGAATCAAATATCAAATAATCTAAATTAACATTTAATCACATAATTATCCATATTTGATTTATTTAATGATTTCTTGCAAAACAATTTACCAATTTAATCAAAATAATTAATCAATTATCACATAAGGAAAACAAATATTTTATTAATTGATAAATATCTTCAATTAGATCAAGAATATAGTCAAATATATCATAAAATCGGATTTATATTGATCTAATATGATAAGGCAACTATCCTTAAGCAAAAACAGCAAGAAATCCCGGTTTTCCCTCCTTCTGACGAGCCGACTCGCCGAGTCAGGCATGGACTCGTCGAGTCAGCATGGACTCGGCGAGTCCAGCCTCCAGAACCACAAAAATCGAATTTTTCAATCATATAATGCATCAATACAATAGAAACCAGTCTAGTCTCTGATACCACTGATGGGTTTTGGTCCTAAGAACATCTTATGTGCTCATACAAACCCTAATGCTTGGATCTAGGTTTCTCTATTGTACATGCAAGTTATCCAAGACTATAAACCCTAATTCTATCATACAAGTAATCATATTAACATAAGAATGGGTTTAAGATATTACCTTGATTGTTATATAGCAATAACAATCCCAAATCTCCTTGTATTGACTTTAGAAAGCTTAGAGTCACAAATGTCACTCCTCTAATGGTTCACAAACACCATAAGCAAGAGGATGAAGAGGAGAGAGGATGGAGGCTGCCCAAAACGTGTTCTAACCCTAAAAGAGATGTTCCCCACGTTTTTGAGCCTTAAGGGTTCTATATATAGTGAGGCTATTAGGGTTATCTAACAAGGAAATCCTAATTTGGATGCTTAAGCCCTAAGCAACCCATGGACTCCTTTAATTAGGGCCTTGGACGATTTCCTTATGGGTTTTTCCATAGAATTCGTCCACTCCTTAATTTAAGACAATCCATGGCCCAAATTGCAATTATCTTATAATTACAGTTCCAGTCCCTTAAGTTTAATTAATCTCTTTTAGTCACAAAACTAATTACCAATTAATTCTTGACTAATATTAATTAAACAATATGATTTCTCCTTTAATATATTATTCCCATAATATATTAATAAATCATATTTAATCCTTTCTCTCCATAATTCATCCTATCAAGTTGCTTTGGTGAAGGCAACCCAAAAGGACCATGCACCATCGGGTCAAGTACATACCAAAATAGTTATGGACTTAGACACTAATCCAACATAAATCTCTTACCCTGAGACCACAACCAAACAAGGAACAGGATATAAAGCAGAATCCATCATTCTAGGGCTATGCAATCGTAAGCATATACAACTTTGAAAGCATACACTTAGCAAATAATAGTGTCAACTTCCCCAATGAATATATATTTCTAGTATGGTTAATACATTGGGAAACATTTGCTTGAGCTTGGCCGATTTCGTGCATTGCACTCTCCTTTTTACTCAATAAAACCATTTTCATAAAAACGTAACTTTTGATTCTTTTGAAAAGGTTTACCATTTCCTCAGTTTGATTTCTGACACTCTCAAGAGTGTGCCCGAATCCCTCAAACCAAGGCTCTGATACCAATTTGTAACAGTCCAAAAATTACAAATAAAATTTGAATTTTTAAATCGGGAATTTCATTTATAATTGTTTAAAAGAAATCCATTACATCAATTCATAACAAAAAGATCAGAGTATCCATAACAATAAATGCGGAAAATATTGGAGTGTGAATGGTGCGCCATTAAGCCGGGCATTTCCCCTTAGTACCGAAAGTACCTGAAACACCCAAATAAATTGTAAGCAAAAGCTTAGTGAGTTTCCCAAATAACACATACCAAGCATACAAATGGGCCCAGCCCTGGGGTTCGTACCAACCCAACACAAATATGGGCTCCCGCCCTAGGTTTATTTCAACCCACCAATTCACAGTGAGCCCTGCCCTAGGGTATATAAGTATATTTCAATCCGACTTATCATATTGGGCTCCCGCCCTGGGGTGTATTTCAACCCGGATATAACATATAACACACAACAATTAATATATTGCATAACAAGTAATGGGTTGGCCTTGGTGCCTTCGACTCATAATACCGAGAAGAGACTCACCTCAGTCTGCTGAAAGTAAAATCTGCTCAGCTACCAATCCAAAATCTCACATTGTAAAGATATAAAATTACCCTAATTAGGATTATGACAAAAACCCGAATAAGGGTCCAAAATCCTATGTCCAAACTCCTCCACTAAGCCCCAAAAGTCTTTCTTCCTAAGTAGGCCTACATCCAAGGTCCAAAATAATAATGGGCCATAAGGCCCAATAGGCCCAACCTTGACACCCGTGGCCTAAAAATGAATTTCAAGGCCCAATTACCCTAATCGATCTAGGCCTAAGGCTAAGTAGGGACAAAATGGCTCAAAAGCCCAACACCCACTGGAGACGTACGCCTAGCGTACAACCTCAGTATGCTTAGCATACAAGGTTTTGTGGTGGTACGCATAGTGTACAAGATAGTACGCCCAGCGTATAAGTAGCTTATGCACGAACAACCATTAAGTGCTTAATACATGGAAACTCAATCTCCAAAACCATATCTAAGTCGATTAAGAGGTCCTAGGGCATAAAGTTGGCAACTTTATGCCCTTTCATGCCACACGGGAACCCAACACCTCATTTAACCCATTAAGACCCCTTTTAAGACCTTAACTTCATGCATGGAGTCTTAACAATCATCTAGCTAGCATTTTTATGCTTTCAACATGCCCAAAGAGCTTAGTTCTAACATCTCAACCCTTTGGAGTTGCCCAAATTCGCAAGAGAGGATTCATAGACCAAGAAAGGACTTAAAACCAAACCCTAACTCAAACTAGCAAAAACAATAGCAAGGTATGAGCTTTTTACCTCCACAAGCTCCCCATGATGCTCTAGATTCAGGATCCAAAATCTCTTCCCACATTCAAGGCTTGCTCACTACTTCCTTCTCCTTGATAAAACACCAAAAAGGGGGTATTTTAGGCACTTTCAGGCTCAAGAATCACTCACAAAGGAATTAGGATTTTAGAGACGTTTGAAAGGAATGGAGGCTAGTAAGGAAGGGGGTCCAAGGTCATAAATGAGCTTAAATAGATCACAAGCCCGATAATTACAGTTTTTGACCTCGGCCTCGTATGCCCCCCATCTGAGCTTATACTCCCAGCATACGAGCCTTAGCCACCCGATGCATCCACTTGTGTACGCTAAGCGTACACACATGTATGCCCAGTGTACGAAGGGTCCTCAATTTCCAAAAATTAAATACATCAAGGGTTAAATGAAATACCTGGATTTTTGAATGTTACAAAACATAAGCATAACAAAATATTACAAGCCTTATAGTAATTAAAATAGTGGCCTAATACTCCTTGAATCTCTCAAGAGAATGCATCTTTAATATCGCTACCTATGATACAATAAACTGAATGGGTCAGGTTAGGAAACATGGTGAGTATATAGGGTTTTCAACCCACAATATTACAATCAATATTTTAATCATCAAACAATTAACCCAATTTCCCATCCCCATTATATTCTTTATTCTTAAGGATCGTCTATGTTGACTGTACTAGTTCAAGGATTCATCCATGATACTTGTCAGAATGTCAGTAGTTATCATTCTACATTTATTCCTAAAGATATGTCCTAAGGAATAGGCACGAAGTCCATTACTACCACGATTTATCTTATAGGCCCTAAGTCCATAGTTGCCAATGTTATTCACTAATTCCATAGTTTTCAATGTTATTTATTAGGCACTAAGTCCATAGCTACTAATGTTATCTATTAGGCACTAAGGCTATAGGTGTCGATGTTTATCTAATAGGCACTAAGTCCATAATTGTTAGGGTTTATGTTCTTTATTGACAATATTATTTTAGGGAGTCCACCCACAATACATGTCAATCGGTTTTTAGAGAACATTTGATGAACACATGGTTCACTAACACCTACAATTTCTGAGCATGCTAGCATCCCACTGGATTGTCTAGAATAGTTCGTGGTTATCATATATAATCTACTAGATGACGTCATCTTTAAATTCAAGGTCTCTCATTATCTATTTCATCTTTCATCTATTATCATTTATATCATCTTTCATCTCTCATCATCAACATCATCTTTCATCTACCTATCTTTACCCAATATATTTATAGATATAAAGATACATATACAGTTTAAATCAAGCAAAACATGTATAAATCATTCATCTAGCATAGATATCTGGAACACAGATAATAAGCACATGTAGCATGCAATAATATTAAATACTTCATATCTATGTGTAAGATGAAAGTAACTATGCACTCACTTGTTAAAGTGACAACTCGAAACTCGGACAACACTGTGCTTCTAGCAACTGTCTTTTCCTTTGACGTAACCTAGTATTATTATCATTAATTCAAAGTCTATTGATCTGTAACTGATAAGGGATATCCAGGTAGGATCATATCAGAGGTAGGATCTGTTTGATATAGAAAGTATACCATTTGGAAATCCCACTTTAAACACCTCACTAAATCCAGCCTAGACATCATCCCTATAAGTATATAAAGAAATATAATGACTTTGAATCACTGATAAATCTTGTTTATAGGTTCATAATAATGATAATAAACTTAAACAAAAGTTACACTTAATGCACAATAAGCATAACTCAACTTACAGGTGGTTTAGCGAAAAACAAGACTTTACGCTGGCAGAACTTCTAAACCAAAAGCTCTATTTCTCAAGGCTTTATGGAGCTTCGCTACTAGCACTTAGGAAGTGCTATAGAAAGGCATTGAGGTGTTAGATTGGGGGGATACAATAAAATGGAAATGTGTGAAGAAAATAGTGAAATTTGGCTTCTATTTATAAGCTGCCAGGAGCCCAGTACGTTGGGTGTACTAGGGGCCACATGTCAGCATCAGATTGCAAGCCTTGGGGACGAAGGAGTGTGCCAGATCACGACACGTGTCGCCCTCTTGTTAATCCAAAAATTAATTATCTTGTAAAATCCATAACTTTTGCATATCATCTCTGTTTTTTACATTCTTTATACCCACGCGTAGCTATCGACGACATCTACAACTTTCGTTTAGACTCCTTCGGCTAATTTTGAATTTATTTTTAAAGTTATATTTTAACAATATTAGATTGTTAAAGTCCATTAAAAATTCATAAATTTGTCATCCGACCTCCGTTTTTGGTTGTCTTTATATCGTTGAGCTCCTGAATGAGATCTTTAATTCTCATTTAGATTGTGTCAGCTAATAATCGATCGATATAAAATTCGATTTTCGAGTATATATACTGATACGCTGAATCTTAGAAAAAAACATAACTTCCACAAATGAAGTCTAATTTGGATGTTCTCTATATATACACGTTATCGGTTTAATGACTACTACGAATTTTGTTTATATTACTAAGGCTAAAAAGTAATTTATCAAAAAATTTCTTTTTACAATACGTAGAGTCGTGTCGGTTTATTCGTGAAACTTCAACGGGTCATAACTTCTTTCTATAAATTGGATTTTAGCTTTCTTTATATGTACAGAATCCTTGTGACATATAATATAACTTCAGTTAAGATTATTTATTCTAAATAATCTTCTATCAAAAAGTCATTTTTAACGCTTATTATCTCCAAATTGACTAACCTTAATCTGCGGGTGTTACAATTATCTCCCCCTTAGGTGATTATGTCCCGAAATCATTAACAAAACAGGGTTTGTATAATGGATCCATATGTTACCTTTCCATCCTAGGTGGTAATTGTAATTATTATGCCCCTTTGAATGAGTATCTAAGTCTAGGACTTCTTTACTGTTGGCGGTGCTCAATCTTGCACCCGCTCTTTATCACATGTTGGACTTTTGATCGTAACCTTCGAGTTACAAACTCGATCCTTATTGGATACTCTTGCTCCTTGTTAAACAGACTTAGCTTATGATAAGTTCTTTGCTTTGATTACTATAACAGACCGATGGGTTATGTTCTAATAACCTTTCATCGTATGATGCAACGCTTAGACTCAAGTCTTTTTTAGGAAGATTCAAGAATGGAAGATACATTCCTTCATGTTCTAATGTGGTATAACGAGATTCTAGCATGTAGAACTTCTAGGTACAAGCTTCTTACTTTCACGGTGATTTCGATACTTTTATTAATCGCTTCGATTATCTTTCACTTTAATCTTCTACCTTAAGTCGGATGCTACATCGAATTTGGTTCTCTAAACCACATTTCATACATATCTTAGCTGGACTCGATTTGATATGACCATTAGGTTCAAAATAACAATCATCTTCTTAGTCATTACCAAAACGATGGTAACGACATACATGAACAAAAAGGAATCAATTACTATCTCCTTGGTAACCTTGTGACTTTCCCTGATCCAAGTGTGAGTCCTGTGCTTTCAATAGTATAAGCCTCTACTACCTACTCATACTCGTCCCAATAATTGCCTCACAGTCCCCAAGTTCTTATTTCCTAACATCACAAAACAATTTAACACATACAAATGTGTCTAAATAATCTTAAAATTTTCCTTGGACTCTACTAGGACTTCTTCTGTGCATATCTTTAACAATAATCTGCTTCAACTCAATTGGTGATGGAAATTCCAGATGATAGGACAACTTTTAGAATTACACCAATCGTACTATCATCCTGCCAATCAAGGACGTACATTCGGACGTATCTTACTCCTCTATATACTGTTGTTTTATTAGACATTTTCTAAAGGTGGCCTACTGGTTGGATCTATCTAAGTAGCTTAGTCATATTCATAGGACCTTCCATGTTTCTCAGTTTTGAAAGTGTTTGGTTGATTATTCGGCGATTCTTCTGTTGGAATAAATTCAGGTCGATGAGCGCATGAATTATATAGAGAGGCCAGTAGCTATTTTGGATAGGAAGACAAAGGCTTTACGCAACAAGGTAGTGCCCTTAGTCAAGATTCAGTGGTAGCATCGGAATGGTTCCGAGTGAACCTAGGAGCCCAATTCGGAGATGCATGAGCACTAACCAAATCTATTTGCAGCTGAGGATTTTGAAAAAAAAAATCTAGTTCAAATTTCAAAGCATCTTTTTTAAGTTATCAGTTAAAATTTTAAAAATGAAATCCCTGGACACGACGTGAGCACTTGCGCGTCACAACGTGATGGTACCCGGGAAGAATGCACATCTCATTGGGTTCACGACGTGGCCATTTGTTGGTCATAACCTGACAGCCCTTGCATGCCAAAACTCTAATTTTGGGGATTGTCTTCCTATTTAATGGTAATGAGGGCTAGGGTTTGCACGCCCTTAGCCTCCATCACGTTCCTTCACCATCAAGAAACCCTAACCCTCCATTTTGATCTTTGAGCTCATTTTTGGTGATTTGAAGCCTTGAAGAAGAAGAGAAGACATTTTGGTGCATCATCTCAGTTAGCAAGCCACTCTCTCATCATCTTGAGTTGTATTAGGACTCTTGTAAGTCCTCAAGTTCTTTCCTTCTTATGACGCCTTTGTATCCCTTTGTCCCAAATCTAGAATATTAGTGAGCTTTGGGTTCCATGCATGGGATTTGATCGCATTTTCCTTTCATTTTGACCTAGTTGGTGATTAAGACATGCATGTCTAACAAGAAATCATTTTTATGGTATTTTGAGATAGAGAAAGCCTTTTGGAAATTTTGGTTTCTTGGCTTGAATGGTTAACAACTTAAGGCATTAAGTTGTCCAAAGCGTTCCTCACGACATGATGACATGGTCATCACGACGTGACGAGGGGCTATTTTCACGATTGTTATGTATTCACTCTACCACGACATGACCAACTGGTGGTCACGACGTGGCGACCGACTGAATGACTCTTGAGTTTTGGCTTTGACTTTTTTACCAAGTTTGACATTAGGTCAGATATAGGGTTCTAGGTTGTAGCTAAGATTTGGTTTGTGTTTGATGTATAGGTGACATGTAGTGTTGGTTATTAGATCTGTGATTAGTGTTGTTATCTTCCAGACTGCGATGTGAGTTTTCTCACTATACTTTGTACTGCATTATGTGTCCTTGTATGTAGAATGTTGGTATATTGTAGTGATTTGTTAGATCGGTAGATATGTATGATCACATGTACTTGCAGGTTATTGATTGTTGTTTGCATATGTCGACATAGTGTGGTTTGGGTTGAGGCGCTATGGCTTTATGTTATATTCCAACAAACTCGAGGCAATCCAGTCATGTGTTGTGGGCCCAGGGGCAATCCTGTCTGAGGATTATGGGCCTAGGGGCAATCTAGTATGATGACTATGGGATCGGGGCAATCCAGTTTTATATTGTAGGCCTGGTATGCATGCCTTGTATAGGTATTGTTGTGTGGGGTATTTTAGAAGAATTCACTAAGCTTTGACTTATAATTGTTGATTTCAATGTTTTTAGGTAACTCTAATGATTCGGGCAAGGGAATGTGTGATTACACACATCCTCCTGTTGTTTTATGTTTGAGACATTATCTTGACACTATGATTCTTTTGGACGGATTTGAAAACAATGTTTGATTATCTGATGATTTTAAGAAATTATCTTTTAAAAATAAAAATAAAAAATTATCATGGTTTTTCGGATGTTACAATATCATTATTTTTTTATTTATGTTTTATTTATATTATATTTAATTTATTTTATATTCAATAATAATAACTAGTCAATTAAAATGATATATTTTAATTTATAATTAATTAGTTTTGTTTTATAATTTACATTTTAATTATCTAGTAGAAAAATATAAACAAATTTTTACTTAAATTTTCTAACTTTTAATTTCAAATTAACTTAATATTCTAGTTTTATATATTAATATTATTTTAAAAGAAATATAATAAGATACTGTGACAATCCATTAAATTTTAATAAAATTGAATAGAATATAAAATCACTTTATAGGATCTGTTTAAGAATGATATTTATGATGGGAATTTGACTTCCTTTTGGTTTGATTATTGGTATGGTGACACACCCCTTGAAGATAAGTTTCCATCTCTGTTCAAATTAGAATCCAAAAAACATTGTTATGTTTTAGTAAGATGTTCCAAAAATGACAGATAATTGAATTGCACGTGGAGTTGGAATAGATCGCCGAGAACCGCAACTAAAAGGGTGGAGCAAGTAGACCGTGTGAAGATGCTTTCATATTCGGCCCTCGGAAGCTTAGGTGACTCTTGGTGCTAGTTTGAGGAACCCTCAGGGTTATTCTCAGTGAGTTTCCGATTAGGGTTATTTAGGGTCCAAAGGTTTGTACTCCACTTGCTTATAAACATTTTCTGGAATAGTTGGGTTCTCATCAGACTCAATTTCTTTAGTTGGAGAGTGGTTCTAAACCATTTGCCTTCCAAAACCGAGTTAGCAAAAAAAAGAGTCAGGTTGACATGAGTTACTTGCGAGACATATGGACTCTGCTACAATCTTGGTGCGATCTAGACTTTTTCAATATTTCTTCTTTGGAGAAGCTCCTATCCATCTCTCATGTTTATTGTCAATCCTCAATTTAAAAAATGTGACTCATGCGGTGATCATGTCTGCTCTATGGTCAATTTGGAGAGCTAGAAACGACATGATTTTCAACAAAGTTACTTACTCTCTGGTCCATGTGATTAAATATATAGACAATTACATTTCTTTGGGTGAAAAATAGAGGGAAAGGGATCTCCCTAAATTGGGTTTCATGATGTATTTTTCCATTTGTTGTCTCTTAAATCTACATATAATTATTTTCTCCGTTTTCTTCTAGCCTTTTGCTTTTTGCACTCAGATCGCTACTATGGTTTGATTTTATTGTGTTTTTCGTCCCTTACATACATAAAGTTAGGGACCAAAGATGCAATTTTGATCAAACCATAGGGACGATTTCAGTAATTTACTCTAATAATAATAAGTGAATTCGAGATAATCTTCAGTTAGCCATTACCCTTGAACAACCCGATTTTAAAATGAATCCTCACCATATCTCCGAGTGTTTGCCTAAATAAAGCGAAAACCACGATTGGGTTATCCTACAAGAGTGGCAATGTATTTACAATCTTGTAACAAATCAAAGTTTAATGTAAGAAGAAGAGATCGATGATACATTTTACCAAGTAGAAACAAACTCTCAACCAGATTTTTCATTGAGGATTGTTGTTGAGCAGGCAGCATTCAAAACTTAAAAAGCAAAAACAACAGAATCAATAAGATTCAAAAAAAAAATGTGAAATTCAGAAACAAATGGTGGAATCAACCTGCTCCTACACTCTTCCCTATCTTCCATTACCTTCCATCTCCCCCCACACCAAATTACCTTATGACAGTTGGGGTCGATAGTCATCGACTGCACCAACAACAATAATTAACGATAAGAGTATGCAAAACCAACACTTCATATAACATGATGGAATTGTCGAGTGTAGAAAAAAAAATCAATTTTGATATGCAAGGAAGCAACAAAAAACAAAACCCTGGGATCAACTTCCTGGGTCGACTGAGTTCGTCGCTTTGGTTTTGAAGTGAGAGAAGGCTGAGATCGGTGTTGAATATGAACATTTAGTTGGGTTATCCTAAAAAAGTGAAATAAAGCAATAACCTCAAGAAGTGTAATCGGGTGAGATGAACGCATATATATGGTTTAAATTGAAAAGCAGTTAGGATTGTGGAGTTGGTGGAAGAGCATAGACGCGACGATGGTGGTGGTGACAACAACATTGCCGAGATCGCTAATTCAAAGAGTATCCCGACATTCAAAAGTGTGATCGATGGAAGCGAGTCCGATGATCGATGAAGGGTGAGGCTTTGCACGAAACGAATATTTGGTAGAATATGTAGTGGAGAAGAGGTGATGATTGAAGCCGATGAGATAAGGCGGTGGCGGAATTTAGAACAAAAAAGAAGCAGTTAGTCCGATGAGATAAGGCGGTGGAGGAATCTAGGAAAAGAAGAAACTATTTAATCACCCCTTCACATGCCTTCCTCACTCGATCCCTCCATCTTCCTTTCGATTTTGCTTTTTAGGGTTTTGAATGTTAAGGAATCAAAATCGCTTTATCTGGGTTTATTTGAATTGATACTTGGCTTTGTCAGGCTGCCTTCAGTTGGAAAAAGGGATACATGTCTGATCTGATGTCCTGTTCTTGTGATATGCTCTGTTGTTCAACGCTCCTTGGTTTCCCCTTTCATCGGAATCCGTGCACTTGAAGAGTACATACTCACAAAATCTGAAAATCTCTTATTCTTCTTCATCTTCTCCAAGAAGAGATTTTAGGGGAAACGGAGGAGAGAAATGTTAGCCATGGTTGGAGGTGAAATGGAGAAGGATTTTGATTCGAAGCTAAGCATTCAGAACGTCACAGACAAACATGTCGATCGTAATTCCAATCGATCAACAAACTTCGCATTTAGGGCACCACAAGTGAGTTTCACCATCCACGATTTCGAATTGGGAAAGATCTATGGTTATGGTTCGTATTCGAAGGTTCAGTTTTCTTTCTTTTCTCTCGTTGATCTCTAATTCTGAACTTCACCATCTGTTTATAATTGAAATTCGATAATGACATCAGGTAGTGAGAGCACGAAAGAAAGACACAGGAAAACTTTACGCCTTGAAGATCATGGATAAAAAGTTCATCAAAAAGGAAAACAAAGCTGCGTATGTGAAGTTATGTCATTTGAGGATCGGAAAGAGAAAGCATTCCAATGGAAGAAGGCAATTGAGAAGCTTCAAATCCAGTGATTTCTAATTATTATTTTTAGAATTTTTTTTATACATTCTTTTCATTACTGTAGATTAAATATTAATAGAGTATAATTTATTTTCACAACCAATATTTAAATCTTTGACAACGTTTATGCTTTTTTATTTTTTAGACAAAATTACATGGTCCGGTTGACAAAATTGACCAATTACGGTCCTTATGACGAATTCTTTACACGGATGGTCCCTGTGGTTTCAAAATCTTGCAAAGATGGTCCTTTTGACTAACGGCGTTAACTTTTTTAGTTAAGTCCTATGTGAAATGACATATTTGTCCTTCATGCATAAGGACGCTTTATGTAATATGTTTCTACCATAGGGACCATTTATGTAATTTTCTCTATTATTTATTATTTTTTTATTTATTTTAATTATATATTTAAGGATTTAGATTTGTTTAAAATTATTGTTTAATATATATACCTGCTAACATTTTTTAACGTTTTGCTCAAATTATTTTTTCTAATCTTTTTGACATTTTCTTCAAGTAAATTCATTAATGTTTTTTATTTTGACGTTTTATTCGAATATTATTTATTTATTTTTTATTTTTTTTGACGTTATGTTCGAATACATTTTTCAACATATAGTATGTTTATATTTGTTAAAGGATTTCATTGTTATTGTAATTATAATTCGTAACTTAATTCACTTTCAATTATGTTTTCATTTTTTTTTCTTTTATCAGGTTATATAATTATTATTTTTAATGCAAATATTTAACTATATAAGGTTGTATAATTATTATTTTGGTAAACTAATTTATTAACATTTTTTATAAAAAAGTGTAAAATGTTTGTTAAACGTGAATATGATTAATATAGATTAGGTAGACATAGGTTAAGCGGAGACTGCCTCACAACGTTGCCGAGAACGGTCAGGTCATTTCACATTGGATTTAAATGTAATTATTTCGAGTTATTTTTTTTTTGTTTTTAGCTGTGTTGTAAAAAATACAACTAGGTCCCGATTAATCTCAGATTAGTCCCTAAACGCTACCTGACCGATTAGACGTCCCTTGCGTTGTGATTTTTTACAACACTGCTAGAAACAAAAAAAAAATAAAATAATTACATTTAAATCCAATGTGAAATGACCTGGTCGTTCTCGGCAACGTTGTGAGGCGGTCTCAGCTTAGCCTATGTCTAACTAATTTATATTAATCATATTCACGTTTAACAAACATTTTACACTTTTTTATAAAAAATGTTAATATATTAGTTTACAAAAATAATAATTATACAACCTTATGTAATTAAATATTTGAATTAAAAAATAATAATTATATAACCTGATAAAAGAAAAAAAAAAAAGTGAATTAAGTTACGAATTATAATTACAATAGTCGTGAAATCCTTTAACAAATATAAACATACTATATGTTGAAAAATGTATTCGAACATAACGTCAAATAAATAAATAAATAATATTCGAATAAAACGTCAAAATAAAAAATAAAAACATTAATAAATTTACTTGAAGAAAATGTCAAAATGATTAGAAAAAATAATTTGAACAAAACATTAAAAAATGTTATATATATATATATATATATATATATATATATATATATATATATATATATATATATATATATATTAAACAATAAATTTAAACAAATCTAAATCATTAAATGTATAATTAAAATAAATAAAAAAATAATAAATAATAGAGAAAATTACATAAATGGTCCCTGTAGTAGATACATATTACATAAAGCGTCCTTATGCATCTGTATACATATTACATAATTTGTCAATCTGTCATTTCACATAGGACTTAACTGAAAAGGTTAACGACAGATTTCACATAGGACTTAACTGAAAAGGTTAACGTCGTTAGTCAAAAGGACCGTCTTTGCAAGATTTTGAAACCGCAGGGACCATCTGTGTAAAGAATCCGTCATAAGGACTTTTATTTGGTCGATTTTGTCAACCATGAGGACCATTTATGTAATTTTGTCTATTTTTTAATGTTGCATGTATTAATGATGATGAGCTTTATGAACAAATGTTGTTTTCCTTTTTCATTGTTATATTATTATATATACTCAACATAAAAGTCATAATGCAACATTCGCGAGAAACATACTTTTTAAATAAGTCATAAGAAATTAATATAGACTAAAAATCACACAAACATCTAAAACAAGATTATTAATAAACAACTGACAAGACATGTTAGCATCTAACAATAATACAGAAGGTATTATTTTACAGATTAATTACAAATAAATATATGATCCTCTCCATATAAAATGCTTAAAATACTAAAACAAACTACACAACATAACTTTTTCTTTCATCAGATCAAAAGTCTGATTTTAGAAGCTTCGATCGTGGCAATATCTCAATGTTCTCAAAGGCATCACTTTGTTCCACGTGGATATAATCCTTTGTTTTAAGAACCTACAAAAATCATTCCCATCTTTTAACACAAAAATCTGATAAAAAAATATTTAACATAAAAAAATAAAAAATTTATAAAGTTTTTATACCAGTGTTTCAAAAAACATTCTTGATGCCTCCTTGCGAGTTTTCCCATTTAAAAGGCTGTTCATACGAAGAGCCTTTCTTCCATTCTCTTCTTCCTTATTAAACATATTTTGGAGATATTTTCCAACAGCCCTACAAAAAAAAGGTTTTATTTATTTTCTTTTTAAATTAATTTTTTTTTTTTTAAAAGTAGAATTCATTTTATTTACTTGGTACGTGAAGACCATCCACTGTTATCAATTAAACGTTTTTCTTCAGTGTCACTCAAATCTTCATCAGGTTCTTCAGCATCATTCTCATCTTCATCATCAAAATTCAGAAAATCTGAAAAAAAATAAATAAATAAATAAATACTCAAAAAATATAATTCTTAGCAATACTTAAAAACATATTCATTAAATTACACATTCTGCAAAAATAAATGAAGCAAACCTGTATTATTCTGAACTGGAGAATATTCCACCTCCTGCACAAAAACAAGCCAAAGACTTAATAAAATATAGTATTACGTAATTAGATTGAGGGCATTTACGTCTTTTGCACTTACATCATCATCAACCATATTCTTGGGATTATTATCTTCTTCAATATTTGTTTCTTCTTGAGAAGCATCTTCTTCATGATCTGAAACTAGTTTATCATTGTTATCCAATAAAGCTTGTTTTGAACAAGATTCAACTTCAGTTACATTTTCAGTATCTGCTTCTTCAAGTTGTTTACCAAAAGTACCCTCGGGAACCGAGTTATTTTCATTACACTCCACTTCTGGTTTTGGGGTTTCTTCCTCATTCTCATTTTTCCCAATTTCCTCCATTTCTTGATCAATGGCAACCACCTCGGGTCCCACCACCACCTCAACCTCAACCTCCACCTCATCTTTTGCTTCTGATGTCTTTTCAGGTGAAGCAATATCAATCTTAATCTCATCCGTTTTATTGTCAATGTATTTACTATTTATATCTATAGAAGCATCCTTTCCAACCGAAGAGGGCAAATCCGCCTTTTCACTCTTTTCATCTGATTGAACACTTTGGAGAGCAGCATCTGTCTCAATTGTTGCAGTTTCTGAAGTAATGGGTTCTCTTACTTCAATGGTTGCATTCATTTGTTCTTCATTTGTGGTATTATTTTCAACCAAAGCATCTTTGTTACCCTCATGGAGATTGAGATTTTCTTCAGGGGCATTTTCGACATTTTCATCGATTTGGGAAACGGGTTGCAAGGGTGGTGGTGGTGCATCTGAAGAAGATTCTACACGGGAAACCCTAATTTTCCTTAAATCATATGATCGACTGTGCAAAGAAGCTAATTTGATTGACATGCCTGAAAAGTAAATACAATTTCTTAAGTCCAATGAAATTTTCATAAATTACACGAATGGTCCCTATGGTTTGTGGTAATTTGCATGTTTGGTCCCTAACTTATTTTTTTAACTCGGAAGGTCCCTACTGTTTGTTTTTGTTGCGCGCTTGGTCCTGTCTTACCTAAAATAGATTAAAAAATCAAGGGCAAAATAGTCTTTTTAGGTAAATTAGGACCAACCGCACAACAAAAACAAACTGTAGGGACCTTCCGAGTTAAAAAAATAAGTTAGGGACCAAACATGCAAATTACCACAACTCATAGGGAGCATTCATGTAATTTACTCTAAAAAATTACAAGATTTATAAATTTAAACTCACCAGTAAATAAAGCTTCATGAAAAATGGCATCTTCCCAAAGTTGTTTGTGAATCATTGAAAGTTCAACCCAAGTACAAGAAACCTTCTTTCTAGGTCTCCTTATGTCACTTGTATCAGTCAATTGCTGGCGTATCATACTTTCACAAAAAAGAAAATAAAAATTATTAATCACAAAAAAAATCTAACAAACATAATAATAAGTGAAAATTACATAACAAAAAGAAAATACAAAATATTTTTTTTCAGCTATCAACTAGCTTTTCAGCTAACAACTAGTTTTTCAGCTAACTGTCAGCTTTTCAGCTAATACTTGGGTGGCTTTCATTAAAGAAACCAAAATATAGTGGTGAAACCACAAAAATGGCGAAAACATAGGGGCGTTTATGTAATTTTCCCTAACAATAAAAAAAAAAGATTATACATACTCGCCATGCAACACAGTGCTATCATCCATGGGAACCTTTCGTTTAGGCGGAACACTACTCTTAGGCGGTTTGGGTGCAGTTTGACGCCGCCTTTTTTGTGGAGGAGGTGTGGGATTCACTTGCATAACTGAAGATCTTCCAACTGTAACAAAAAAAAATAAAAAAAGTTTCAAATTTTCAAAATCTGAAATATAACTTTTAGTAAAAAAGATAAGAACTTTATTGCATAATACCTAAAATGGATGACAAAATATCATCATTATTTGGAACGGATTGGGGAGTAATTTTGGTAGTCAATAAACCAGAAGGATCACCAAAATTGATGCTTTGTGACATCATTGAGCTATCATTGAAACTTCTTTTTTTTCCACTTGCAAAATGACCACCATCGCCCCTGGATAAATTTTCTTGAACTGGTGTAGTATTTTGTCGAAGCACAGCATCTGAAAACCTTTCTTGCACAGCAAGCAATCTCTCAGCAGGAGCGAAATGAGAAGAAGAAGAAGAAGAAGTGTAGAGATTTGTATTGTTTGATTTGTTTCCTTGAGTTGCATCTTGAAACCTTTCTTGTACACCAAGTAATCTATCTGGAGCTGAGATTTGAGAAGAAGTGTAATTATTCGTGTTATCTGCTTGTGGAAACCTTTCTTGCACACCAAGCAAAGTATCAGCAGTAGGGAAAGTAGAAGTGTAACCACTCGTGTTAATGTTAACATTAACGTTATCTCCTTGTGGAAACTTTTCTTGTACTCCAAGTAATCTGTCTGTATCAGGGAAATGAGAAGTGTAACTGTTTGTGTTGTCTCTTTGAGTGGTTACATGATCTGAAAACCTTTCTTGTACAGGAAGTAAAGGAGAAGTGTAAATATTTGTGTTGATTGTGTTGATGTTGATGTTAATTCCTTGATTTACATCTTGAAACCTTTCTTGTACAACAGGTAATCTCTCAGAAGCTTGAAAATGAGATGTGTAGACATTTGTTTTGTCTTGTTGAGGTACATCTTCAAACCTTTCTTGCACACCAAGTAATCTCTCAGATGAAGAGAAATGAGAAGTGTAAATATTCGTGTTGTTGTTAATGTTATCTCCTTGATTTACATTATATTGTTGTTCATTGTATAAGTTGCATCCCACTTGATCTTCATCATGTGATTGAGTGAAGTGAATCTCTTGCAAGTTTAAATCAAATGTATTTGTTGCATGTGAAGCTTCCCCTATAAAGATTAAACCATTTAATATTATTCTTTATAACATGTTATATATAATAATATAAGTATGAGATAAAAAAAAATATGCACCTTGCATCAAACCAGATCCTCCAAAAAAGTTGGAGGGATTTTCTTTTTCTCTTGATGTTGTTTCAAGTGAGTGAAATGAAGAAACATTTGTAGGATTATTCTCATGTTCATTTAGGGTTTCTGAATTTGATACCAAATGAGAAGTAGTAGGGTGGTATGCATTTTCAATATTTCCTGAATTAGAAAAAGAAGATTTGATTACACAATATAAAGGTTTGATCACTTGATGGAATTATGGAAGGAATGGAATGAGTTATTCCATTCCATGATTTCCATATAATGAAACAAAACGTACCTTGAACTTTAAACCAATTGTCACGGGTGTTGATATCGTTTCCATGTTCTTTTTCAATGGCATTTTCGTAATATGTTTCTTTAACTCCTTCAAGACCTTGAGTCATAGAAATGGATTGATGACCAAAATCATCGATTGACATATGGTCCACTGGTGTTGACTTTTCTTGCTGATGTGGCACGTAATCAGTTGCCTTTTGGGAAGTGTTTTCTAGTTTCTCTTTTAGAGATTCATCATCACATGTGGGAGTTTCTTGAATATTGGGCAAATTTGGTTCTTCCCATAATCCAGGAGTAGAGGGGCCCTCATAGTCATCTGGGACATAATCAGCATCACCATCATCATACCCATCAGAATCCTCCATCTGACAACAAAAAAAAAAGATAAAAATGTCGTCTTTTTTAATCTTTATAAGAAAAGAAAAGGAAAAAAAAGGGAACCCTAGAAACAGTTTTAGGGTTTTTCTACTTACCTGATCTAAACCATCATCATCAGACATGACATCATGATCTTCATCATCCTTAACTGGTGTTTTTGCCTGAGGATCAAGATCAACACTGCTTTTGGAAAAATATAATTATGTTAGAATATTGTATAATGGCAAAAAGGTAATAATCTTAATGTCATTTAATCACAGAGAGCATACTTTGAGTTCAATGTAGCTGTAACAGTATCAGTATCAACAGCAGTTTCTGCAGGTGTGTTTGCCTGAAAAGATGCCTGAGGATCAACACTGTATTTGGAAAAATATATAATTATGTTAGAATATTGTATAATGGAAAAAATATAATTATGTTAAAATATAATTACTTTGAGTTCAATGTAGCAGTATCAGTATCAGTAACACCAGCAGTTTCTGCAGGTGTTTTTGCCTGAAAAGATGCCTGAGGATCAAGATCAACACTGCATTTGGAAAAATATTATTATGTTACAACATTGTAGAATCACAAAAAGATAAGAGGATTTAGATGAATATAATAATTTTAATGTCCTTTTTTGAGGTTTAATCATAATCTCACAGAGAGCATACTTTGAATTCAATGTATCAGTATCAATATCAGTATCAGCAGCAGTTTCTGCAGGTGTTTTTTCTTGGAAAGATGCCTGAGGATCAACACTGCTTTTGAAAAAAATATAATTACATTAGAATATTGTATAATGGGAAGAAAAAAAAAGTAGAGGATTTAGATGAATCTAAGAATTTTAATGTCCTTTTTGAAGCTTAATCACAGAGAGCATACTTTGAATTCAATGTATCAGTATCAGTATTAGTATCACCAACAGTTGCTGCAGGTGTTTTTGCCTGAAAAGATTCTTGAGGATCAACACTACTGCATTTTGGAAAAACATAATTATGTTAAAACATTGTAGAATGGATAAAAAAGGAAGAGTATTTAGATGAATATAATGATTTTAATGTCGTTTGTGAAGCTTAAACACAGAGAACATACTTTAAATTCAATGTATCAGTATCAGTATCAGCAGCATGTTCTGCAGGTGTTTTTGCCTGGGAAGATGCCTGAGGATCAAGATCAACACTGCTTTTGAAAAAAAAATATAATTATGTTAGAATATTGTATAAGGAAAAAAATAAAGTAGAAAAAATTAGATGAATCTAATAATTTTAATGTCCTTAAATCAAAGAGAGCATACTTTGAATTCAATGTATCAGTATCAGTATCAACAGCAGTTGTTGCAGCCTTCTCCACTACAAGTTCCTGTAGCACCAATTTTTAGAAGCCCTTTAGAGTTTGCATTAATTAATTAAAATAATGTTAATAAATAGAAATTCCCACATTAGTTACCTCATTAAGGTCCAAGTGAGATGCTTCACCATCACCAAATCTCTCTAAACAACAAAAGAATAAATAAGTTCATTAATTCTGTGAAAACAGTAAATGAAAAACAACTCAAAAAGTTGATTATTGATGAACAAAATAACCAACCATCTCGTCCAAATTCAGAAGTAGTGTAAACAACACCCTCCATAGTATCTTGAAGTGTGATCTGTTCCTTTGCACCAACATGATGATCAACAAAACTACAGCAAAAGATGTTGATATTGGATTATTGTCGCACTAATCCCTGGAAATTTTTGTTCTAAATAGATGGAAAAATAAGATTGATAATGTGACACTAACCCCTGAAGATTTTCATTGTCGGGAAGCTCAAAATCATCCAGATCAAAGGTCTCCGGTAGGGTTATGGCATGATATGGAGCGGTGGATTCTTCAGGTGGCAAGTCCACAGCATTGGCTCGAAAAGCATTTTTTACTTTTAGCAACGCCTCGCTACAATCATCGAAAAGGTAACTCACCTTCTTTGAATATATCCTAACAACACCGAGTAGAAGATGGCTTGACAACCGGAGAGCAATCGGCATTTCAGGAAAAAGGATCGAATCTGTGAAAACAAGCAGGAGAAATTAATAGCGCAACGACAACAGAAAGCAAACGAGAAGAAGACAAACTTACCTACAGAGACGCCGATATCGGTATCTGAAACCTGATTTTTGCGAAGCTTTCGCTCCAAATGAGCAGCAATCCATATTGTACCCAAGGGGCCTTTTTTCGCTAATATAAACTGAGAATAAAACATCTTTTACCTCAAGATTTCATACAAACTTCTTCTTCCGAGCAAACCCTAGTTTCCCCGACCTCTACTTCTTAACCACTACAATAACTTAAAATTCCCAAAATTCCCAATAAGATTCCACCTAAAACTACCAAATCTTTCCTCAACCTTAATCAGGACCCAAGTCTGAAAGCAAAATCACCATCAATTTACAGATTTATACTAACTAACATGACAACTGAGCCCACGGAAGAAAAAAACCCTAGCTTTAGCAAAATTCAGTAAATGGATAGACAGAAAGAACTAACGACTTGATCAATTATGAGATGGAGCTCGTATTCCCGAGGATGAACTTATACTGCTACTGTTGTGGTGGATTCGAAGGCTTTTTTTCGAATGTATTGTTGGAGTTCAGATGGGGGAGAGGGAAGCGCCTTTACTTTTCGAATGATTTGGGGACTTTTTTACATGAAAAAGGTCAAAGTAGGAAAGTTTTGTAACGGGAGCTCCGTTAGTAGAGCCATAAACGGATGCATGTTCGACTGTCTTGGCTCACGCGCACTTGTGGGCGCTCGACTGATGCTCGTTTGACTTGAGTTTGAGCTTTTCGATTGTGTTCCTTAACTATAGTAGGAAAGAAATCAAAATAAATAGTATTAATGAGGTAAAATGATTTGTTTAGTTTAACTAAGTTTTAAAATTATTCAACAAACTAGGTATGAAACTCGTGTATTACACGGGTTGATTAAAAAAATATATCAAAGTTTAAATATTAAAATAAAATTTCAAAATAAATAAACATATTCAACTAATGAATAAATAGAATCACGATTAAGAAGATCATCCATAATATCAATGATTGTTTTGTCATATTCATTAAATTTATTATTATATTCAATGTATTTTAATATATCTTATATATTTTTTAAGATTCTTTGCATTTATTATCACATTAAAATATATTTAATACTTCACATATATAAATTTAGTATTATGTGGCATATTGATTGATTTAATTCAAAAAAACCACAAAATGACATGTGGATTTAAATTTAATTAAAGAAATTACAAAATTACATGTGGCAAGTTTAATGAGAAGATGGCATTTGGCAAAATAATATTCATTTATTATGATAGATATCAAAAAATACTAGTAAACTAAGGTATTTGTACACAAAATACACTCTAAGTATATATTTTTTTTTCAAATTACACTTTATGGTAACCGACTAATTTGATTAATATTACCAGTTAAAATTACTCGATCGGGAAAATGTCTTACAAAGGTAACTAAGTTTCAAATTTGTTCAAAAAAAATCATTCAAGTTTGGTATGTACAAAAAATACTAGCGGAAGTAAGGCCTTTATACATATAATATCATCCAAGTATATGTTTTATCCAAATCACACCTTATATTAATTGGTTGAAGAGTACAAGAGTACAAGAACACATCGAGTAAATAAGATCCGATTGGCTCATATCTATAAAGAGTACAAGAGTTTGAGAGAGTTTACAAAGTTGAAGAGCACAAAAGTTACTATCGACTCTAATACTTACACAATTTATAGGGTGTTACAGACACAGCAAAAAGTACAAAGAATAAACATTCTAGTTCGAATTCGACATGTGCCTTGTAAATACATATAGAGTCGAAATCATTCTGATTTCGAACTCTTACAGACTCAAAGTATTTCGATTTCTCACTATCTACATTTCGACCCCTACACCAAGGATAATTCTAGAAACCCTAAAGGCCTCTAGAAAACGTCCACCCTATGTGTGGAAGGTTCTGGAGTCTTTTGCTCAACTATTGAACAATTGTACTTTAGTCCATGTACTTTTAATTAATTCCATTAATCCTAAAATTAATTCCAACTAATTTCTGATTAATTATTAATTAAATATTATTATTTCTAATTAATATATTATTCTGATAATATATTCATAAATTATTTATTTTAATTTATTAATCAAATAAGAAATCAACCTCTCTCTCCGAAAATCATCATGTCCAATTACTAGGTTTGAGGGCAACCCAAAAGGATTGTGATACTATCAATTCAAGTTTATACCAATTATAGTTATGAGCTTAGACACCTAATCTGTCACACCCCAAAACCAAGAACGGCGGAAACGTTCTGGGGCGGAGGACGTCATGTAAAGTATCACAACAATGCAAAGTAGTAAACAAGCAACAACATCATCCATTGCATTAATAATATAATTTTAAGTACAAGTGTATTCTTTCATAGAACAAAACAACATAATGAATAATAAAAATAAAAGACGAGTCTTGACTGCTCCGTCTTCTCAAAACCTGGTCATCGTACCTGTCTATTGGTGACCTGAGAATACAAGTTATTTTGAAAGCGAGTGTCAGCATAAAGCTGGTGAATTCATAAGTATTTTAGTGTCATTGATTTGTAAAAACTTGTAATGAAAGACTTGTAATTGTTTGAGGAAAAATGTGTATAAGTATGAAAACCCTAGAAAATCTCATATTTCCTACTAGTATAAAAAATAGTTTTCTACCAAGACCCGACTGTTTTGATGGTATGCTTCATTGTAAAAATGACGGTTTTTCCCATGTATAACTATTATTATAAAAATATAGTCTACCTCATCGCTTATGTGAATGTGTCACAAAATAAAGGTAATAAGGAAAATAGTATATTTATGTCAAAATATATTCTACCTCATCATTTATGTGAATGTGTCACAAGGTAAAAGTAATAAGGAAAATTGTATAATCCTTAAGAATGTATCCATTTGTATAGGATAAACACGGCGTGGTAACTCACTGAGCAGTACAACCGAGAACATCTGTAGATGAACACACCTTCTGTTGCGAGCAGCCAAGTGTAGGATGGTCAGTTCATGAGTGTGTAGAAGTATTACTTCATATAGTATGTAGTAGTGTCTCTCCATATAGGATGTACTAGTGTCTCTTCGTATAGTATGTATTAGTGTCTCTTCGTATAGTATGTACTAGTGTCTCTTCATATAGTATGTATTAGTGTCTCTTCGTATAGTACGTATTAGAGTAGTGTATGTATTGACTCATGTATGAACTGACTCTTAGTGTGATTCCTGGTACTAGGAATATTAAATAGTATCTCCTAACTATACCTATTATAGTTACTAGTAATGTACGTGTATAACCGAAAGTATGACGTTGCTACCCAAAGGTACTGAATTTGACTGACATAACTTTTATGTCTATATATGTATACATAATATATAACTAATATTTAGACGACATTCGGACAAATAACCGATACCCTAAGGCCACAACCAAACAAGGAAAATGAATTAAAGCGAGCTAGCAGTCCTAAGTCCTTTAAACATTACTTATATAATTATACATATATAGGCATGCAATTGACAATATAAAAGTATAAAAGAGGTGTTGTAAAACCTTTGAAAAGTTAATAAATAAGAATTGATGACTTGATGTTAGTTTATAAAACGATTTAAAAGCAGTTTGTTGGTAAGAACAATTTAGAGTATAAGAAATCCTTTGTTTGAAACACAGCTTGAAGTACAAAAAAAAACCTTTATTTGAAACGTAGTTATAACAGAGTTTGAAAGGAAAGATATAGTATGTAAGACAGTTTGATAAAGAGTTTAATACGTAATGTTTTGAGAAATCGTTTTGAAGTAGTATACTGAGTAAAACAGCTAAAAGTGTAGTAAATCCATAGTTTGATAGTTATTAATCACATGTGATTGATATAATAACTATCATGATTTAACTTGTATTCCCCCCCCCCCATAAAAACATTTAAAAACATTTAAAAGGTTAATTAAGGGGTATGAACCCACCTGTAGTGAGTGATGCGACTGTAAGATCGGTTTAGGAAGTTGAGTGTCAATCGCGGACTTGAGCACAAACGGATCCTATTACCCATATAACGACATATATATGTATACAAATTAGTTCTTGAAACAACTAATTATTGAATTGGGACCACCTTAAGGACTAGTAAACACTTATATTGAAGTGTTACAACCATATATACTTGTATATGAGGGGTATATAGCTATACAAGGGAGTATATGGTCAAAATACACCATATTAGTGTGTGTGCGGCCAGGGTGTGCGGCCAAAGGTGTGTGTGCGGCCGCACACTCCCCATAAAGTGTGTCAAAACGTATTTTAAGGCCTTAGGACTCATCTAGGAAGGTTTCTTGCTTCATGTTCTAGCCATATATGGAGTTCATTGCCATTTTAGGACCTAAAAAGGGTGTGTATGGTTGCACATGGTGTGTGCGGCCGTACACATGGTGTGTGCGGCCTTACACACCTGAAGATCATGAGAAATGGTGTTTTGAGGTATATCTTCAAGTATTCTTGGCCTAAAACAAGTTATAACAAGTATATACACGTATATACACGTTATAGAGGCATGAAAATGGTGATTAGGGTCCAAAACTTAGTGTGTGTTCTTGGTGTTCTTGAAGATCTAACACTAAAAACGTGTTTTCATGGATCAAAGTACGGAAGAAAGCTAGTTAAGTTCAAGTATCAACAAATCAAAGGAAGGATTACTTACTTTTATGAAGATCAAGATGAAGATTGGGATGGTACTTGAGAGAAAACGTGTTCCAGCTTTGAAGGAGTGTAAAAAGTGTTCAAAGATGACTAAGTGTGGTATATATAGGTGGGAGTGTGTGGCTGGGATGGGTGTGTGGCCGCGCACACCTGTGTGTGGCCGTACACTCAAGTGTGCGGCCGCACACTTCATATGTTGGAGTGTTTGGCCCGAATTTGCTTTGTATGCATCGTTTTATCCCATTTTTAGGCTCCTACTTTGGTAGTACTATGTTTAGAACCCTTAAGTAGACCCCAAACAGTGTTAAAAGATAGAAAAATGAGTCTAACTTTGATTGAATTTATCTATTGAACAAATAGAAATTTCAGGTTGTCACATCATCCCCCCGTTAGAGAGAATTTTGTCCCGAAATTAGAGTTTAAGCAATAACTAGTTACAATTTAACTAAGCAAAAAAGATGAGGATATTTCAGTTTCATTTGATCCTCGCGCTCCCAATTGAATTCATGTCCTCGCTTGGCGTTCCAGCGAACCTTCACTATCAAGATACAGCTTTGCTTCATTTGCTTGACCTCTATGTCCATGATCTCTACAGGTTCTTCCAAAAAGTTGAGGCTCTCGTTGATCTCGATCTCGTCGAGTGGGATTACAAGAGTCTCGTCGGATAGACACTTTTTCAAGTTCGAGACGTGGAAAGTAGAATGTACGTTACTAAGTTCGCGGGGTAGGTTGAGTTTGTAAGCTATAGGGCCGATTCTAGCGAGAATCTCGAAAGCCCTATTTATCTTGGATTTAGCTTTCCACGCTTTCCTAAGCGTATCAAGCCTTTCCAGGGTGAGACTTTCAAGGAACATGGTCCCCTCCTGGAATTCCAAAGGTTTCCTTCTTTTGTCAGCGTAACTTAGAAATTTCCGAATTCCTGTAGGCATCTTTGGTGCTGACCAGTTCTCAACAATTTTGATTTTTGGAAGGGTCCATATGAATTCCCACTTCACTAACAGTGTGTCTTAGGAATTTGACTCTTCGAATCCAAAACTCGCCTTTAGAGAATTTCGCGTAGAGCTTCTCTGGTCGTAACGTTTTCCAGATCCAGTGTAGATGCTTACTATGCTCTCCCTTACTACGAGAATAGATAAGTATGTCATCTATGAAGATAATGACGAACTGATCCAAGTAAAGATGACGTACCCCATTCATTAAGTCCATGAATACTGCGGGCGCATTGGTCTTATCCGGAAGGTATCACTACAGACTCGTAGTGTCAGTATCGTGTTCGGAAGGCCTTCCTCGAGACATCCTCCTCTAACACTCATAACTGGTGATATTCGGATCTCGGGTCCATATCCGAAAGGTAAATCGTTCCTTGCAGTTGATCAACCAGTTCATCTATGCGAGGCAGTGGGTATCGATTTCTAATGGTAATCTTGTTGGATAAGGTGTCTAAGTCCATAACTTCTTTGGTATATACTTGACCCGACCCGGAATGGTCCATTTGGGTTGCACTTCACCCGAACAATTTATATGGATAATCTTATGAGAATAGTATGTTTATGATTTATTAATATATTATAAGTTATAATATATTAATATGAAGTCTTGTTATTTAATTAGTTTTAGTCTTAAATTAATTATGAATTAATTTAGTGATTAAAAGGAAGACTAATTAAACATGGGCTATTGCATTTTATATAATGTGGGCTTAAACTCATTAGGAATGGGCTAAGCATGCATGGGGTTCCATGGATGATCCATGGAGCTTTTAACCCATGGATCCTTGGAAAGGAAAAGACATGGGTTATTAGGGTTTACCCTAATCCTCCACACTATATAAAGATGCACATATTGCAAGAAATGGCAACTAGTTGTGTGAGACTTTGGGGTGGCCGATTTCTACATAGCATATTATTCTCTCAATGTTTTTCCAAGTTTGTGGTGATTTATGATTCCACTTGAGGCATTCACATTATTGGTGTTAGGCTCTCAAACTCCAAGCGATCAATCACTATCAAAAGGTATGTCATTCTTCTAGTATTTTATGATTCTAGTTCTTCATGCTATGCTAATTAGGATGTAAACCTTGGAAATTATTATTTGCATGTATTTTTAGAGAAAACATAGATCCAAGGTTATTAGGGTTGCATGCACACCTTAGGAGTGTTAGAATGCTCAAAACCCAACAGTGGTATCAGAGCCTAGGCTTGTTTTCTTAAATACTTGATGCAAATTGCTGAAAAACGAAGTTTATATGTTGTCTGCACAGCATAATCGCCGAGTCCATGAAGGGACTCGACGATTCCAAGGCAAAATGCATCCAACTCGTCGAGTTTGTTCATGCACTCGACGAGTTGGACCCCCTGACAACATATATTCGACTGTTTTGGCTGGAATTGGTCTAGAATCACTACCATAAACTGTTTTGGACTTATAAAATCTGTTTTTGATGTGGTAATGATTATGGTAAACCAATTTCAAGGCTAATATCAAAATTCCAAGTTTTTATTTGTGTTCATATGATTCTTGAAATTGTTGATGTGGATGTTCATGTTCACATGAGTTTTGTTAGATAATAGGAATTATTTGCAAATTGTTTGTTAGTTAATTCTTGATCTTAATGTGTTTTAATGGAATTCATAATTTGTCCTCAAGTTATGGAATTCCAAAAGTTTTTCTTTTAAATGTTTTTTTAAGAAGTCATAAGTTACACTTTTGAAGAATTTTTTCTAATAAATGTTTTTATGGACTCCATAACTTGTCTTCAAGTTATGGATTTCCAAGAGACTCTTCATTAAAAGTTTTAAACACTTAATTAAAACTCATAATTATGAATATCCAAAAGTTTATGAATTGTTCAAACTTGCCCTCAAGTTTTGGAATTTGTAAAGTCTCACACAAACTTTAATTCCAAACCCTTAGAGTTTTAAAAGTTAAAATTCAACCCTTATACTATTATAAGATTAATGGTTAATATTTATATATATATATATATATATATATATATATATATATATATATATATATATGTATGTATGTATAAGATTAAGTCATTTTACCATTAGTAGGCCTCATTCACGAAGCCAGTCTATAAGGGGGGTATAAGGTTGTTGCCTATAAAATGGCAGCTTAATGGGTGTCCACTCTCACCCACCTCTTCCTTGATCGGTGGAGGGTCGTTAGCCGAACGGGTAGGACAATGACTTTAATTCTCATTAAAAGTATAATGATTATTATAAAGTAACTAAACCTTTTATAAATTCCCAATCTTAGTTACTTTAGAAAAATGTGAATTTGGTGCTAACCCATGAAATTCACACTTTGTACCTTACCAAGTCGTTGGTGGAGCGTGTGTGGTTAATCGGCACACTAACTTGGACTAGTAAGGATCACAAAGGGTGACTTAATGTTTATCATAGATCGGTGGAGCGCCTGTGGTTAACTGACACATTGATTAGGTGATAATATTAAGGGTACCGAGTGAATTTGCATGGTTATTCACACCTTGTTATATGATCCTCGGCATCCCAGTCACAAAACTTGAGAGGGCATAATCGAGATTGAAACATGTCATTGAAAAGTTCAATGAATCTCAAAAGATCTAGGAGTTTCAAATCCAATTAAAACCTAATAAATTATTTCGTTTTTTATTGTGGAAATTGGTGAATCGTCATTCGCCTACCTTCAAATATTTTATAGCTTGGATTACGACATCCCTCTTCCAAGTTATAAAATATTGTGTTGGTTCCTAGCCTTAATATTTCATATTGGGTGTTATATTAAGGACTTTGAATCAACTAACTTGATTATCTCCCATTATAGATGTCTGGTTCAGACAACTATGATCTTCCCAAATCTCTTGGAACAAGTTTTCCTCTTAAAGATGATGTCCCTAAACATCATGCTTCTCTTCCTCCACCTCCTCTATTTATTCTCCCTAACCCACAAGTTTAAGGTCACTCAAGCCCTGTTGGCAAGCATAGTCTATGTGTGCTCACATTTTGGAGATAAAGTCACATATTGACAAGCTGGGAGAGTTGGGTGTCAAAGTCTTGTGAAAGTTGGATGTTCAATCACTTTCTTGGTAACATAGTGACTCCCTTTGGGACTACTATGAGACAGACTATGACATGAACCTTAGTGATCTTATTTATTTGCTTGGTGTTGCGGAATCAGCAATGATTTGGAACACTAGTAAAGCAAATTTTGTTAGAAGATCAACTTCCCAAACCTTAAATGGACATTGACAATGGTAGCATTGGATATCTAGAAAAATGATTTCTCTTCCCAATGGAAAGGGATCGGCCATAGTCAACTTGGTTGACCAAATGGTAAAGAGAAAGGCTAAGTCTGAGATAGTATCATGTGCCATTACCAAAGGGTCAATATGTTTTATTGCCAAAGGGAGGAACACTGATTGCGAATCTGGCATATTTACCTGAAAGATCATAAGATTGATCAAGTCAAGAAGTTTGACTCTACTTCAGTTAAAGTCCACTGTCTAACTCTATTAAGTTCCTATTTGGAGATTCTTATTACATAATGTGAGTGGGTCACATGTTGATGTTTTTAAGAATAAAAGAAAATATAGGAAGCTTAAAGGAAGTATATGTTGATTCTGATTGCGAAGATGGGTTTCGATCGCATGGTTCGGTGATCAGAATTTTGAGTTGCTGCTTAAGAGTTATGATATATTACTTAGGAATAGATAACAACAAGGTTTTCATATGGATCGTAAGGATAAGTTTTTCCGTAAAGTTTTTAAAATAAAAAAAGGGTTTTAATTTTATTTATTTTAAAAATATCCTTATAATGGCATTTATGAAAAATTGTTGCTTATATGTTTCCAGTAATAGCAATATTGGAAAGTGGATTTGATTCTTTTGTTTGTGGTAATGTCAGAATTTACCAAATGAGGAAAGGTTCTCATCACCCAAGTTTCAATTGGACCGAAACTTGGAATCATACAAGCTATATTGTATGATGAATGAGAATTTTCATCTTTGTAAAATTGAGACTAATTCATTGATCACATGCATATGTGAGTCAATTGAAGGACTAAGGAATTAGGTACACTGGGTGTGTGCTGGTCAAGGTCCACCACAAAGATCGGTTCGTCATGATTTACTAAAGATCAGTAAATATGGTTATACTTATAAGGTTAAGTATAATTCTGTAACATTGGAAAAGTTTCAATGTATGACAAACCGGAAGAGAAGAATCAAATTCGGCAGAGAGATAAAAGTTTATCAAATCTGAAAAGATGGGAGAGTACTTTAGTATCATGTTTTATGATCATCTTAATGATTATGAAACCATATCACAAATTCATACTCTAAGGACATCTTAGTGCATTGTTATGACTAAGAAGAGGGGTCATGAATTGTTAAAATGGTTAAAATCAAGAGAATGAGTCATACTTCATTCCAAAACAACTCTTAGAGTCATACTCCAAGATTGTAACATTGAGTGACATAAAGTAAGGTTTAAAACACTTATCAAATGTAGTGTAAAATGTTTTCTACTCCTGTACATTTGAAATTGGTAAGTTGTGATGTCTTGGATAAGACAAAGACCAACTAAGACCAATTGTGTGAAGTGTTTATCTTGATAAGAATCCGCACTACCCCTTGAATATTTGTTTTGTCAGGGAATGGTTCTTGACTAGGGAAACTTATATGTCAAGAGGACAGTGGGAGCCTTAGAGATCCTGAAAGAGTTTCAAGATTTAATCAAGAGTAAAACCCGTGTTTTATCACTAGCACATGACTTGAGGTTTGTAACCTATCATGTTGACATAATTCTTGTGCCAATTAAATTGACTATGCATATGTTTTTTGTTAGTTCTAAACTGTGTGCATAACAGCTTGGAAGCATTGGTGGGCCTTGTGCTACCAAGTGACAAGAAATTAAGATTTAAAAGGTTCAATCAATGTGAGGTTGATTTTGTCACTAACCTTGTCTTGTGATTATGGTTTTGAAAAATTCACATGGATAAGAACTCATACACCATAAAATCTAAGTGTCATAAGGTTTCTCTCCGATTCATGAGAATGATGGTGAGGAAACGCTTTCACTAAGTAGATTTAAGTAGATAGCAATTGTGTTATTTGCATTTTCAAAAGTCGTTAGTGGAGCGTGTGTGGTTAACTGGCACACTAACATGGATTTGTGAGAAATGGCAAAGGTCTAAACAATTGAGACTATGATTACGGCATCCCTTTTCATAGTTATTGAAATTGCTTAGACACACATGTGAGCTATCTACGGAAAGGTGTATGAATCTAAATTTTAGAAGTCCAATCGATTTTTGAATACATGTCAAAGCTAGTGGGCGCATAAGTGTTATCCTAATAATCATCATGTTAATGGGAGCATGATAATTATGATTATTATTATTGCAAGCTAGAAATGTTAATTATAGAAAAACAAAAGTTTCAATTCGTGAAGTTGCAGGGGTTGAAAAATTGTTTTGATATAATTAAGGGAGAGGAAATTATTCTTCAATTCAATTCTAAAAACTTAGATTGAGATTTTAATCATCTTTAGTCAATGATATATATATATATATATATATATATATATATATATATATGTAGGTATTTTATGTTGGAATGGTTCAACTTAAAGAAATTCTATATATATTGCGTTATCAAAATTCGATTATGACTACGGCATCCCTCTTCATAGTTAAATTTTGAAAACATGGCAAATATTTTTTTTAGCAAAAGACTGGTCTAGTATCATGTCTTTATGTGAAACATCATGAATCGTGTCCCATATGCTTCGGATATAGGATCGATTGCATGTGCTATAATATTCATCATTTCTAAATTTTCCAAATGCTTAGGACATTAAGAAGGGAAAAGTCTAGAACGGATATGACTAAAGTGATTAAGAAATTGTCGAGGACAGTCTAAGGTTCACCAAAGATTGGTTGCTCAGGACAGTTGGAAGTATGATGTAAATTGTTGGAAAGGACCATATTGACATATTATGAAAAAAGGTAACTATTCTTCGGAAGTGATAGTCAAAATGGGACTATGGAAATGTCTCCATAGGTGGAAGTTGTTCAATCTGTGTAAGATTAGAAAAACTTAGTGCAAGAAGGATGTTCAAAGCAATGTACTTTGGATATGATACTTCGTTTCCATAGAGTTGATCTCCTTTAGAATCCTCTGTAATGATTGATGACAAGGTTTTGGTGACCTTGTGCATAATCATAACGAGAGGATCAGTGCATATAAGTTTAAAATCTAACAGATTTTTGGTAAATGGTAGGAATTAGGAATTCTTACATTTACAATAAGGATTTGGGATTGTGAAATGAGCATCATTGGAATCATGTTCAATTGATCTATTTCACAAAGTAAAGATCATAGACAAACATAGTGTGCATACTTGGAGTATGGCATAACTATTGTTTAGAAAAACAAAGTGTACATGCTAGGAGCATGGGACAACTGTTGTTTTTATTCAAGTATTAAGTTGATTATTTGAAACATTATACAATGAATAATGTGTAATCAATATGGTGATAAATAAAAGGTGGTTTTATTTATATTCAAAAGGGTTCTGAGACCATATTGGATTCAATTATTATTGTGTTTCACTTTGCATGTTTTGACTTCCAGAATAGCTAAGTTATTCTTTCCGAATGAATAAGTTATTTAAACACTCCACAGTCGTTCATATGTTGGAAGTAGGTATGAATTAAGACTGTCATGAATCGAGTTTGTAGATGGCTAAGTGTATTTAGTCATAGCAATGGTTGCTACAACATTCATGAGTGCTCATAAGTTATGAGTCATGGAATTAACCCATGCTCACTTGTATCACTTCATGGAATTTATCTCGAGTGATCGTGAGACGGTAATATCATATAAGTCTTCAAACCTAGAGATATAAGTTGTTGCCTATGAGTTGGTTGTGCATTGATTGCACGAAAACGCATCAGTAACTTGATGTTATAAAACGTGCCTTTGTGTACAATTCAAGACGTAGTAGAACAAGCATATGAGTCAAAGTTTATCTGTTCCTTCTAGAAATAGAAGCGATATATGGGCCCCTCGATGATTTTTTTGATCTATGTACCGGGCACAGTCAGAACCTAATTGATGTGTTCAATTTAGTTTTTGTCAAACAAATCGGAAATCGGGAAACAAACTGCTGGATAATAAGTACGACTTTGTTCCATGTATTTGTCCGGCTGATATCATGAGAACAGAGGATTATATGATCACTTATCTAAAATGGCGCTTCATAGTTCAACAGAGTTTTCGAGAGCTACGATTGCTGGTTGGTTCCTGAAGTAATATATGCAAATACAGTTATTAGACTTATCCAAGTAGGAGACTGTTGGATAAGGTGTCTAAGTCCATAACTTATTTGGTATATACTTGACCCGACCCGGCATGGTCCATTTGGGTTGCACTTCACCCGAACAATTTATATGGATAATCTTATGAGAATAGTATGTTTATGATTTATTAATATATTATAAGTTATAATATATTAATATGAAGTCTTGTTATTTAATTAGTTTTAGTCTTAAATTAATTATGAATTAATTTAGTGATTAAAAGGAAGACTAATTAAACATGGGCTATTGCACTTTATATAATGTGGGCTTAAACTCATTAGGAATGGGCTAAGCATGCATGGGGGTCCATGGATGATCCATGGAGCTTTTAACCCATGGATCCTTGGAAAGGAAAAGACATGGGTTATTAGGGTTTACCATAATCCTCCACACTATATAAAGATGCACATATTGCAAGAAATGGCAACTAGTTGTGTGAGACTTTGTGGTGGCCGATTTCTACATAGCATATTATTCTCTCAAGGTTTTTCCAAGTTTGTGGTGATTTATGATTCCACTTGAGGCATTCACATTATTGGTGCTAGGCTCTCAAACTCCAAGCAATCAATCACTATCAAAAGGTATGTCATTCTTCTAGTATTTTATGATTCTAGTTCTTCATGCTATGCTAGTTAGGATGTAAACCTTGGAAATTATTATTTGCATGTATTTTTGGAGAAAACATAGATCCAAGGTTATTAGGGTTGCATGCACACCTTAGGAGTGTTATAATGCTCAAAACCCAACAAATCTTGTCGAGGTATCCATTAGTCGATGCACATACGAAACAATCCGTCTTTCTTTTTGATGAACAAGACCAGAGCTCCCCAGGGTGAGGAGCTTGGTCCTACAGAGCTCTTGCTGAGCAGTTCGTTAAATTGACCGGACAGTTCTTGCATCTCTGTAAGTGTTAGACTATAGGGAAAATCGGTTATAGGGGTAGCATTTATTTGGATTCTAAGTTTGTTCGCATGACAGCACGATCACTCGTAGTCTTAAGCAGCCTCCATCCTGAAGTTCATATCAGAAGACATATTTAATTCATCAATCACAGCTTCGTGTATACGAGTCCTATATAATTAAGATTGAAAAGGCAGTCGAATAAATGATTCTTCTTTAAGCTCACATCCAAACAAGGAAAAGAAGTTAAAGCGGAATCATCAATTCTAAGCCTGTAGACCTTGATTATATGCCACCCTTGCGTATACTGTCTTCAGTGATAGATCAACTGTATGGGTCTTCAAGTTGAACTTGACATATTGTATGAGTGGTACTCCGGGGAGGTTTGCTGAGGTTTCTTCGGGAAGGACGTGAAACACAAGATACTCTATGCATGAGTATCTCGGAGTTCTAGAATGACGGCTTCGCTAGAAAGGCGATTATGGAGAAAGAGATTTACGCGCGAAACTGGTATTGTGAGGATTGAATTGACTCAAGTTGTATGGTAATATCTGACTTATTTGAAAATAAAGGCATTAGACTTGATCATAAAGGCGTTACAGACAAAACACAACAATGTAACTTTTAACAGAGTTTCAGTACTTTAGATTAACTACAAGACTACTGCTGCAAACAAGGTATACTACAAAAGGCAAGTATACGCAACACGAGGGTCCCTTGACTGCCGGGATCTCGAAAAAGATAAAACTCGACTTGCACTAGTTTTAAACAGTTTATGAGTCTGTTACAACGAAACGCCTTAATTACTTTAACGTGGGTCTGGAGTAGTTTCTCCCGCGGCAGTGATCCTTAGTATCTTCCCATCTGCGCCATAGTTCTTTATTATTGGACATCCCTTCTTGAGGTGCCCTGTCTTACCGCATTGGTGACTTATCTGGATAGTACCAGCATCGGTGGTGGAAGTGATGTGCCGAGTCGGAGTTATGTGGACGCGAGTGATTTCGTTGTTCTTCCCTTTTGGACAAATCCTTTTAAAGTGTATGATTTCACCACAACCATAGCATGCTGGGCTGACCCCAATGTCAGGGACTTGAGTAATGGGTCGTGCCGGTGCTCCACAACTATGAGCATGGTGCCCTATTTTGTGGCAATTGCGCATTGCATTTCATGGTAAGCCCCCTTATGATGAAAGCTACACTTGTTACACTTCGGGAGCTTCCCCTCGTATGGTCTAATCGGTGCTGAAATGGCAGGGGTTGCCACTTGTTGTTGTTGCATGGCAAGTCTTTGGGATCGCTTGCGCTCCTTTTGGGATTGACGCTTTCGTTTCCTATTCTCGGTTTTACGGCTCTGCAAGTCTGTGACTGTTTTCATTTGTTGGTTTCCCGGATCGATACAACGATCAGAACTGTCAACTCCTTTGCCAGTCTTGTTTGCGTTTCCAGAGTTGAAGTGACAACCGTCAAATTCTGGTTAAGTCAAAGTCAAACAAAGTCAACAAGTCAAACCAGTCAACTCAGTTAACCCTTGTATACTAGGGTTTACGTTATGTAATTATTGTACAACTCGCTATTCTAATGAGAAATCATCAATCGAAAAGTTCGTATATCTAGATTTCCTTAACCTAAAATTGTTGTAAATAATGAACCAAAGCGATAAAACAATATTGCATACTCATCGAGAGTGTGTAAGATCCTTAAACATAGCTTAACGGGGTTTACGGACCTTGCGTTGTGAAGCCAGACACTCAAAAAGGTCACAAAAGAAGCCTCTACCAATCTCTTTCAATCTATCTCTCTCTCTCTCTATTAAAAATCTCTCCCAACTCTCTCTCAAAAGTTCCTTTAACTTTTTGAAATCATTCGGGTCATCCCGACCCTTAACCGGGTCAAAAATCGCTTAAAACGGGGTAAAAATGGGTAAAACAGCCTAAAGGAACCGATACCACCCCTTGGGATCGAACCCTCTTAGGGCCGAAGGTCCCCTATAGGGACCAAACTTGCTAAGAACCGAAGCTGGAAGAGCCGAACCCGAACCTCGCATAGGACCGAACCCGAAGGTCCTCTTAGACCGAACCCTCCTTTCGCCTTCGCCCCATTTCGCCTTCGGGTCATCTCGCATTCGGGCCATTTCACTTCATGCACTTTCGGTCCTATCCTCACAACCGAGCTTCGGTCCCACCCTCTAAAGGAGCAAACCCTCGCACCTTTGGTCCCCCATGCGAGAAGCCTTGCAGATTCAGCCTTTCTTCCCGGTTTTCGACTACGACTTCATTTTAGGCCCGTTTTTCATTATTTTTGCGTGGGATTTTCACCCAAAATCATGTTTTAACATATAAAACCCCATACTTCATGAATAATCATGTTTTTTAGTGCAATCGTTGTCCAAGATTAGTGGGTGAGATACTTAAGGTGGAGTGTTGACTTTGCTTTAGTGTATGACACAAACAACCACCCCATGCCCACTCCATGACCAAATCTTGTCCTTCCACCATACCTAGTCATTCCATAGTACTTTTCCCACCATTTTCCAGCCACACACTTGGTAAAGGGCTAGAAAACCCTCCTTTCTCCTCATATTTCTCTCATTTTTCCTCCAAAAGACAAACACCTTTCTCTCTCAATTCTCTCTCTAAATTTCGAGACTCAAGGCCATTCTCCAAGCTTTTCTTCTACTTTTGGTAAGTATTATCATCCTCCACATGATTATTTCACTTCCTTCTACTCAAATCATAGGTATCTTACACAAACATCATCACATTCATGTTAGATCTTCGAATTTTCAAGGCATCTTCTAAGTGTTCTTGAGTTGAACACCTCTTTTCTTCAACATCCATCCACTAAGAACACACAAGGTGAGTTCATACCCCTATCTTTTCACGTTTTTCTTAAGTTTTAAGGGGAGGAATACAAGTTAAAACCCCAAGAACACAACTAAACTCATCCAACAGCTTTCATCAGAAAAGTTCAAGTCCATTCACGGACTGTTGTGGTCAACTTAAACATTTTAGTTTTCAAAACTGTCTTAGGTACAAATAGTTTAGGTTTATACCTTTAAAATGACTACTTTCACATCTCCATACGATTTTTCTACAATTTATGGTGATTTTTACAAAACTGCCTATCATTTCAAGAATAAATTCGGACCAGTCTGTGATTATGGACTTTTTCACACAAGTTGGAGGTCACTAAAAATCATAATAAAATTTATGAATAAACTAGAGTCATTTTCCAAACTCTCAGAATTTACGGATTCTGATTTGGACCTTTGATGATTTTTCTATAAATTTTCTAAGAGCAGTAATAGAAATGTTGACACTAGAAAGATGTTATCAATTTCATTTGCACCTTGTAACTTGTTGAGCAAGGTGTGTATCATTATGTGAATATATGTTTTTACATTACATGTAATTTCTTCTTGGTCTATTGACATACATCAGAAAACAAATGGATTTTTACCTTCATAAGTATGGTAATTAATTAGTTGTTATAAACAAAGTTTACATCCATTGTATACAAACATTTGATAAACTATGGAAGTATAGTTTATGTTGCTTTTACATTATAAATGATTATGATAAACTATAATAGGTATAGTTTATGTTTCATTACATTTCAAAATCTTTACATAAGGTTTTCAGTTTATGTAAATCTATTAATGAATAAATTTGTGAGACATTCGTTTCACGTTACATCCAAGTAACAAAATCAAAAGTCATGTAAATTGTAACCAAAGTCTCTTGTAGGGAGAACGTGATAGTTGTGTATAAATCTATATTGGGTTTGCCAAACCCACGCATGAGCTGCATGCAATAGCTAGACCGGCAGGTCTGAGGTGACAAGTGTCATTTAACTTGCGACGCCTGAAGAACGTCGTATTACGAGATCGTCAGAGTCATAGTATGGTTATAATAACTCACATGTGGTATTAACAAAACATAAGATTTACGGGTTTTATTTCTAAATTTAACGAGTTTATGTCGATTTAAACTTGTATAAATTTCTTTAAGTATGGTAAAATACTTGTACACTTCGGTCTTGACTTTTAAGATTACAATGCATTACATAAGAAAATATGAGATCTTTCTTTAACAAACGTCACTTTTACAAGAAAAGGATTTTAGCATCACCTTTAAAAGCTTATGAACTCACCAACTTAATTGTTGACACTCTTTCAAAACTACTTGTATTCTCAGGAAATCCATAAACAGGTAACCAAGTGCTTTTGAGGATGGGACGTAAGGCGTCAAACATTTCATTTTTGTCAACATAATGTAATTGATTTGGAAACATGTAAACTCATACTATGGTGTAACTTTTTCAATTATATTTATGTTGGTTGTGTTTACTTTGATCACTATTGTAATTGTTGTTATGATACTATACATGAAGTCCTCCACCCCAGGACGTTTCCGCCATCCTTGGTTTGGGGGTGTGACAGATTGGTATCAGAGCACGGTTTATAGTGAATTAAGTATATCAAACCACATAAGATATACAAAACTATAAACACATTTGGGACTAAAAGTCTCTGATTTGAACATTTTTCAATTGGTTATACTTTTAGAAAATAAATACTTTTCTTGTTTAATGTATACATACATGATTGCATAGTCATAACTAGGGAGAACATAAAGTAAAAGAAGAGGAGTTGAACACTATGAGTATGCCTTGGTATGTGTAATCAGGTTCGGGAGGGATATAGAATGATCAACTATATCTGTCCGAGAAGCGACTTACACATACTAGGGGATAGTCATAATGGGCAACAAATCTAACAACCTAACTTCACTCTACAAAGAATGCTCTAAGAACCCAATCTAAACACTTAAAATACTATAGGAGTACTTTATGTTGCTATAGCACACTATTATTATTAGATCAGTTACATGCTTCTTACACCTCTATTCTCGCACAGACGATATGGCATGATTCCATCTACCTGGAGACCCTTACTTCCCTAATGAGGGAAACGCTGGATGGCTCGAGGCAGAACCCGAGGAAATGATCAAGGAGGACCCTGAGGAGGTTGACGAAGATGAACCTGAGGAGGAAGATGAAGAAGAAGAATCTGAAGAGGAAGAAGAAAAAGAGGAACCAGAAGAAGAAGTCATCAACCTTCCTTACATCGCCAGGGTGCCTGCGAACCGTTTCGGGTACAACGGGCATGAGCCCCGTTGGGAAACAGTGATCGAGAGGTGGAGTCGACAACAACGCCAACGATCACCATATGGCGATCAACGGGGTTACTACGACCTCAGCCACGGGGGATCGATTGACAGAGCCCTCCCCGTCATGGTCCAGCATATCACAAATCTGGGGAACCAGAATAGGGAAATGGCAGATCAAGTTCGGAATCTCAACGCTGTTACGGAAGCCACCGATGCACGCACCATGGAGTTGGAAAGGGACTTCTATCCAGTAGACCAACTTATCGAGGTCCTTGCTGCCACTCGAACGGAGGTAAGGGAGTACCAGGTAAGGCACGCAGCTCTCGAGGAGAGAGTGATCGCAGCCGAACGCTGGATTGCGGAGCTTAAGGGATCCTCGACCTCATCTCAAGGCCACCATGGACCAGATGCCACCTGCCTCGAGTAGTGCTTACACTGCTCACGTTTTGTTATAAAACTAGGATTTCGAGTATGCGTTGGTGCTACTCTTTCTGCGAGTAGGTTCGACTCGGCATCTAAATGATTACACTATTCAAGGGGTCGTTATGCTGTCAAAATATCCTGCTACATTGATGTAATGTAGACCTCATATGAGGTCAAATTTTCCCCAAAACAATATATACTAAAAGTTTATCTATGAATTTGGCATGCATTTTATTTCACTGGATGTTTGGCACTAGATCTCACTACTTACTATTACAAACAACTTACAACAAATAACTCGATGGTTCGTAAGGTGTACCCCGAAGTTATGTGTAACTAAGAAATGATCGGCCTAGAAATGGTGAGTCCGCCTTAGGACCTGTTCCTTGTTTGGTTGTGGACTTAGGGCAAACTCATTAGGTTCAACAGTTTATTAAAATTTTAATTACACACAACTGGGGCATGACAAGTGAATCTTAAGAGTGGGTCAGATATGAAACAAAGATTACAAGATTTCATTTGAAGTCATTACTACTAAATTCATAAGTTTATTTACATAGATTTTTACTATGAATTGTTTGCAAACATATGGAAGTCGGGAAATACTATACTTACAAACTAACGAATCAGTTTCACGACACCCAACTTATATCCATTACTGAAAGACTTACACTCGTTTCGTCTATAAAATTTGACAGAAAAATGCCACCTCGTAGATCTGCTAGACGCACTAAGAGAACACAAACAAATTCTCCCCCGCCGCCTCCCTAGTATGATCCTGTTATGTTCCAGGTTGCGGTTACAGCCGCAGTGGTAGCTGCTATGTCCTAAATCAACAATGACGGTGCCAGGAGGACAGGGAGCGGTATTAACATCTCTAGTCAAGGAGATAGCCAAGGGTGTTCGAGAGAATGTTCCTATAAAGACTTCATAAATGGCAAACTCGATTCTTTCAATGGAAGCGGGGGCGTCATCGCTTTGATGCAGTGGTTCGAGAAGACTGAATCCATCTTCGAGATCTGTGCATGCCCGAAACAAACAAAGTCAAATTCGCAGCTTGCACTTTCTCCAGCAGGGCCCTCACTTGGTGGAACGGCCACGTAAAATCGCTGACACTCTCCGTGGCTAATTCGCTGAGTTGGGAAGACTTGAAAACTACGATGCTGAAGGAGTATTTCCCAAGGGGCGAGGTGCAAAAATTAGAGTAGGAACTGTGGAATCTCAAGATGACGGGCTCTGAACTTGCAGCTTACACCGCCTGATTCAATGATATAGCACTCCTCTGTCCGGCGATGGTTACACCGAAAAGCAAGAAGGTGGAACGATATCTCTGGGGACTATCATCCTAGATTCAAGATAGCGTGCTAGCCTCGAGACCAACCACTTTTGACAGTGCCAAGGAGTTGGCACAACAACTCATTGATCATCGGGCCAGCCATGTCACGGTGCCAACCACCTCCGATCAAGCAAAACGAGGGAAAAACAAGAGGAAGTTCTGGAACAATAAAAAGAAGCAACCGACGCAGGATCCCGCAAAGAAACAACAAATTGTTACCATCCATGCTGCCACTACTCCTTCCACTCCGGTTCCACGGAGGCAATACGCTGGAACTCTTCCCAAGTGCAACAAATGTAACTTCTACCACACCGGTGCTTGTCGAGAAATGCACTGCAGTAATTGCAATAGGAAGGGGCACACCGCTCGATTCTGTAAAGCGCCAGCCCAATCTGTCACTCAAGCCGCCCCAGTCGCCAACACCGGAGCAAGCCAAACCTGTTACGGCTGTAGAGAGGTAGGACACTTCAAAAGAAACTGCCCAAAAGCACAAAATGCCAACGCTGGGGGAGCAGGAAGAGTCCTAGCTTTAGGGCATGGAGAAGCAGTCAAGGACCCCACGGTGGTTACCGGTACGTTCCTCCTCAATAACTCTTATGCATACGTACTTTTCGATAGTGGGGCAGAAAGGAGTTTCGTGAGCCACCAATTCAAACATTTACTTAAACAAAATCCCCAGTCATTAAAAGATTCATACGTCGTAGAAATGGCAAACGGAAAGGTTAAGCGCACCAATGATATTTACATAGGGTGTACCCTCACTCTAGACAACCATTCGTTCAAAATCGATCTAATGCCGGTCACAATAAAAAGTTTTGACATCATCATCGGTATGGATTGGTTAGGTTCTAATTGTGCAGACATTTTATGTTACGAAAGGGTCGTCCACCTTAATCTCCCAAATGGCGAAACCCTTCTCGTCTATGGTGATAAACCCAATACAAATCTACAAATCATTTCTTACGTCAAGGCTCAAAAGTACCTTCAAAAGGAATACCACACCTTCTTAGCCCACGTCGTAGATAAAAAACAAGGGGTGAAGAAAATCAAAGACATTCCAGAAGTGTGTAACTTCCCTGACGTATTCCCAGAAGATCTGCCAGGTTTACCACTCGCACGACAAGTCGAATTCAGAATCAACTTGGTTCCCGGAGCTACCCCCGTAGCCAAAGCTCCATATCGCCTAGCACTGTCAGAAATGCAAGAACTGTCTAGTCAATTGAACGAACTATTAAGCAAAGGGTTCATCAGACCGAACTTTTCACCCTGGGGAGCACCGGTCCTATTTGTGAAGAAGAAGGATGGATCCTTTCGCATGTACATCGACTATCAGGAGTTAAACAAACTTACCTTCAAGAACCGATATCCCCTACCCCGAATTGACGACCTCTTCTACTAACTTCAGGGAGCAAGCTACTTTTCAAAAATCGACTTGAGGTCGGGTTACCATCAACTGCGAGTTCAAGAGGATGATATTCCCAAGACAGCTTTCAGAACGCGCTATGGCCATTACGAATTTGTGGTGATGCCCTTTGGACTAACAAACGCACCTGCGGTATTCATGGATCTGATGAACCGAGTGTGTCGACCCTTCTTAGAAAAATTCGTAATCGTATTCATCGACGATATCTTGGTTTATTCACGAAGCGAAGAAGAACACAGCCAGCATCTGCGACTAGTATTGGAGACTCTAAGAACTGATAAGCTTTATGCTAAACTTTCAAAGTGCGAATTTTGGCTTTGAGGAGTGGGATTTCTTGGCCATGTAGTTAGCAAAAAAGGGATACATTTGGATCCCTCAAAAATCAAAGCGATCGAAAACTGGACTACACCGACAACACCAACGGAAATCCGACAATTCTTAGGGCTCGCTGGATACTACCGAAGATTCATCCAACATTTCTCCAAGATCGCTAAACCAATCACCACCTTGACTAAAAAAAGTGTGATGTTTAAGTGGGAAGATAAACAAGAAGCCGCCTTCCAAATGTTAAAACAAGCCCTATGCAGCGCGCCGGTCTTGTCTCTTCCAGAAGGAACCGAAGACTTCGTGGTGTATTGCGATGCCTCGAATCAAGGTCTCGGATGTGTACTCATGCAGAGAGGGAAGATCATCGCTTATGTGTCAAGACAACTTAAGACACACGAAGTTAATTATACTACCCACGACCTTGAACTGGGAGCAGTAGTGTTCGCTCTAAAGATCTGGAGACACTACCTCTACGGCACAAAATGCACTATCTTCACCGATCATAAAAGACTTCAACATATCCTCAATAAAAAATAATTCAACATGCGACATAGAAGATGGGTTATATTGCTCAACGACTACGAGTGCGAAATTCGCTATCATCCAGGCAAGGCCAATGTAGTGGCTGATGCCTTAAGCAGAAAGGAATATTCGGGTCGCCGAGTAAAGTCATTAACAATGACAATTCATTCACATCTGACCACACAAATCAAGGAAGCTCAACTAGAAGCCATGAAACCAGAGAATGTAGCAGGTGAGGCATTAAGAGGGATGTATAAGAACCTAGAAGTCAAGGATGATGGAGCTCGATATCTCATGAACCGGATCTGGACACCGAAGTTCGGTGGGTTCCGGGACGTCGTCATGAACAAAGCACACAAGACTCGATACTCCATCCATCCAGGTTCGGATAAGATCTATCTAGACCTCAAGAACTTGTGTTGGTGGCCGAACATGAAAGCTGAGATTGCTACCTATGTGGGCAAGTGTCTGACTTGCCCCAAGGTCAAGGTAGAATATCAGAAACCCTCATGACTACTACAACAACCTGATATACCTGAGTGGAAGTAGGAACGAATAACCATGGACTTCATAACCAAACTACCTAAGACCACGGGTGGACTGGATACCATATGGGTAATTGTCGACAGACTGACCAAGTCAACACACTTTCTATCAATGAAAGAGACCGACAAGATGGAGAAACTGACAAAGCTGTACATCAAGGAAATCGTGAGATTGCATGGGGTACCGAGGTCCATTATCTCAGATCGGGATAGTCGATTTACCTCGCGATTCTGGCAATCACTTCAGAAATCCTTGGGAACTAGGTTGGACATGAGTACAGCTTATCACCCACAAACTGACAGGCAAAGTGAGAGGACCATTCAGATGCTAAAAGACATGCTTAGGGAGTGTGTGATAGACTTTAGTAAAGCTTGGGATACCCATTTTCCACTGGTCGAATTCTCGTACAACAACAGTTATCACACTAGCATCAAGGTTGCACCATTTGAAGCCCTCTATGGCCGCAAATGCAGGTCACCACTGTGCTGGGCTGAAGTGGATGGCACACAACTAGCTAAGGGACAAGTCCCTAGTAGCACCCTCACTGGTCTGGAGATAATAAGAGAAACTACAAAGAAGATTGTCCAAATCCGAGAACGATTAAAGACTTCTAGAGACAGGCAAAACAATTACGCAGATAACAGACGAAAGCCTTTGGAATTCCAGGTTGGAGATCGGGTGATATTAAAGGTCTCACCCTGGAAGGGTTTAATATGTTTCGGTAAGCGAGGAAAGTTGAACCCCAGATACATCGGGCCATTCAAGATCCTCGCTAGGATTAGCCCGGTAGCTTACAAGCTCCGCCTACCACAGGAACTTAATAACGTACAAGAAACACTGGCCGTATTCCGTCTTAAGGTGAGCGTCCCATACGACAAGAATGTTCTACATGCGGTCATTTTGGACACACGAGGAACGATTATACGGGTAGGGGATCGAGCAGCGGATCTGGGGGTAGGAAAAAATCAACACAAAAGGGCATAATGACTGATGAATTCGCATCCGGGAGTGGGTCACAGAACGAAAGCGTGTACCCTACTTTTGATTTGAACAACACATTTGATTTGAATTGTCCTTATATTAATTTAGGAAAGTAATGAATTCCCGTATTTGTGATTTGTATTGCTGTATTAAACTGCACTTATGAGATTATTAATTAAATGCAGTACTCCACTTATTATCTCCTTTATTCCATGAAAAAACACACAAACATAAAACATTATAGAAAACGAGATACACCCTTAGGAAACATTACATAAGACATTTCACATAAAAGAGCCTTCTAGATGAAATATTTGTTATTTTTAACTAGAATCCGTGCATCCTCATACTCGAAGTCACTTCCCTCGTGCTCCAAAATGTAATGATCTTTAACCATTTCTAAAATATCTTCGTCGTTGTTTGGATAACAATGCCTGTTTTTAAGATGATGATACCATCGATTAAACCATGTGATTTTTTCCTTTAAATCCATCCACTTACCAACAATATCTTCTAGTGTTCGGTGTTTTCCTTCTCCCAACGAGAGGTTAAACATGGCTGTTATACGGGTCCAATCATCACTTTCAAAGCAATCAAGGTTAACCATGGTTAAATAATCGTAAATGTTCATCCAACAACGTGTTACCACCATTACCTCTCTTGTCGTCCATGGATGTGGAGTATTGGACGGAGCAGCTGCGTTGGAACTCTTGGCATGATTGGAGGCCATTTTTTTTAATTTTTTTGTTAGTTTGTTATAATTTTATAGGATTACTTAAATAAGTAAAAAGAATGCACATAAGTTGTAGTCATAGTCAATGAAACTATAGTCGAATAATGAAAATAAATAGTCTAATTGTCAGATACCTTACACAGGGATACTGTTTGGAATGACAAATATACTATTCGAAAAGACAATACATTATGCAGGCTACAAAGTAGTAGTCAAAGTCTATGAAACCGTAGTCAAATAATGTCAAAGAGTAGTCTGATTGTCAGATACCTTACACGGAGATACTATTTGAAACGACAAATATACTGTTCGAAAAGACAATACATTATGTAGGCTACAAAGTAGTAGTCAAAGTCTATGAAACCGTAGTCAAATAATGTCAAAGAGTAGTCTGATTGTCAGATACCTTACACGGAGATACTGTTTGAAACGACAAATATACTGTTCGAAAAGACAATACATTATGTAGGATACAAAGTAGTAGTCAAAGTCTATGAAACCGTAGTCAAATAATGTTAAAGAGTAGTCTGATTGTCAGATACCTTACACGGAGATACTGTTTGAAACGAAAAATATATTGTTCGAAAAGACAATACATTATGGACCTTGCCTTTGCAGCTCCTACATACAAATGTGTCCGCATGTGGTAACCTCCTTACCTCCGCAACCTTCGGCACACTAAGTAATTGGTAATTGTCTCTTGTAACTGATTCGAAATGAGTTTCTTTGACAGTGAGCATGAAGAAAGCTTTTAAAACTTGCCTGTTTACCTTCATAACCTAAGGCGAACCAACCCACATACTCACACTCACATCAAAACTGATTTGATGGATTGTTTCCAATGTTGTTTTCTGGCTATTGGATGGGTGATATATATATTTTTTTTCAAATTTATATTGTTTCTTTACATTTGATAATGTTTCTACATTTAAACTAATTGGTTTGCACTCTAAAAAATACAAGTCCATGTATTCACAAATTGTTTCGTGCCTGTAATCTTCATCGGTAGTATACGTCTTCGAGGGAACTACCTCAAAACAATGTATGTAACAGTTGCTAAAGACGGGAACAATCTCACTTTCCCTATAGCATTTGCTATGGTGGTTGAAAATAACATGGTAAGTTGTACCTGGTTCCTAATGAGGTTAAAAGAATGTCTCGGACAGGGTAAGGAAGTAGCGTTCATATCCAATATGGACGATATCGTTAGTTCTTGCATAGATAATGTTTTCACTGATTCTTATCATGGTTACACCTGTAAGAGCGTCCACAAATATTTATGTACAAAGAGTCGGCTCTGGAAGATCATTTGAAACTTTGTACTGAAGAACATTAAAATCCTACACCATGTCTATTTTCGAACAAAATTTTTCCAGGCTAATCCGTGATGCTCGTGAAGTGCTTACGAATATTGGTCATCTGAAATGGGCAAGAGCGTATTTCTCTATCATCTGTTGGAATGTACTCGACATGGAAGTTCCTCAATATTTTTCAGTATTATCGCTCAATCAACGTAAAGTACCAATAATAACGCTTATCGAGGGAATTATTGAGTACATGCAAAATACTTTTGTTAAACGAAGTATAATGGCAGGTAAATTATCGGGTGAAATGAAAAACTATTAAATAACCAATACAACAACCTTTTATAACCATATTTAATTTTCAAGGAGTTCGTCTACTATACTAACACCATATGCTGAAATGGTGCTTCAAAGAAGAATGCAAAAGTCTGTTGGTTGGCAAGCGACACAAATCCCCCAACAGATCTCGTCTACATTGCCGACATATGTTTATCTAGTTTCGGATTTTAATACAACTTGTGTTCTAGACCTTAACGGTCATACTTGTTCATGTGGAAAATGGCGCAGTCTCGGTATACCATGTGGTCATGCTATCGCAGCAGCACGTCATTCAAACATGCATGAATTACTTGATATGGTTCAAGTATATTACCATGCTGATGTATTTCAACTCATCTACCAGACACAAACCGTTCACCCTCTTCCCCCACCATCTGAATGGGAAACACCAGACCCTTTGTTGGCTGTTTTATTGCCAATGTAACTTTTATTCCCGTTAAATAATGATGTTTGTAATATATTTGTCATTGTCTATGTAATATATTTGCTATTGTGTTTGTAATATATTTGTAATATATTAGGTTTGTAATATATTTGACATTGTGTTTGTAATATGTTAGAAATATATTATGTTTGTAATATATTTTCCAATGTCTTTGTAATATCTTTTCCATTTGTCTATGGTGTTAAAAATAATATAAAATAACATAAGTTTCCGTTTTCAGGTTACCATAAAAGTATGTTTTTAATGCTTATTTTTATGTTTTATATGTTGGTTACCTTCTTTGTACATAGTTGTTCGTCGAATATCCGGATTTCAAATTCGATATCATTACCTCATTGGTTTTACCCTCCAAAGTATGCTTCGTGGTGTTAAAAACGACATAAAATAACATAAGTTGCCGTTTTCAGGTTACCATAAAAGTAGTTTTTAATGCTTATTTTTATGTTTTATATGTTGGTTACCTTCTTTGTACATAGTTGTTCGTCGTGAAATATCCGGATTTCAAATCCGATATCATTACCTCATTGGTTTTACCCTCCAAAGTATGTTTCGTGGTGTTAAAAACGACATAAAATAACATAAGTTGCCGTTTTCAGGTTACCATAAAAGTATATTTTTAATGCTTATTTTTATGTTTTATATGTTGGTTACCTTCTTTGCACATAGTTGTTCGTCAGAAAATATCCGGATTTCAAATCCGATATCATTCCCTCATTGATTTTAACCTTCAAAGTATGCTTCGTGGTGTTAAAAACGACATAAAATAACATAAGTTGCCGTTTTCAGGTTACCATAAAAGTATGTTTTTAATGCTTATTTTTTATGTTTTATATGTTGGTTACCTTCTTCATACATAGTTGTTCGTCGGAAAATATCCGGATTTCAAATATGATATCATTACCTCATTGGTTTTACCCTCCAAAGTATGTTTCGTGTTAAAAACGACATAAAATAACATAAGTTGTCGTTTTCAGGTTACCATAAAAGTATGTTTTTAATGATTATTTTTAAGTTTTATATGTTGGTTACCTTCTTTGTACATAGTTGTTTGTCGGCAAATATCTGGATTTCAAATCCGATATCATTACCTCATTGGTTTTACCCTCCAAATAAACATAACATAATATTGAAAGGAAATTAGAATTACAAATAAACATGACATTAATAATAAAGATAAGTTAACATATTACTAACGTGCAAATGGTGGTAAGACGACCGTATTTTCAACTGAAATTTCCCAATGCAGAAGGATTGGAATAAGATTAACCACCTCAGCTTGGAATGCATTCGATACACCGCAGAAGTCAACTTATAATTTACCAATTGCTATATTTCTTTAACTGTACGCCTTCTTAGTGATGCTATACTATGTTCACAGGGTATGCCGCACTTTTGTCATTTTTCGCAAGTACAAATACCACGTTCAAGTTGTACGGTTTGTATGGTTAAATTTAAACTCACTTCAAATTTGTCACTACCAATATGTGTAACCTCATAACCATTAGACTGGTTCATTATTCTTTCTAGTACGTGTTGTGCATAAGGGGTAAGATGATCATGCATTCCATCTGTGAAATTATTTGACTTACAATAATAAAGGGGGTATATTAAGGTAAAATTTAAACAACAAATATTTCTTACCTCCAAATGCAGCGCGATAGCCGTACACTGTTCGTATCGATTGATGGACCACTTCAATGATTGATGTTATTGGTAACTTGTTCGTGTTTGTTGTTAGCCATTTCAATCCAATCGGAATGTTGATATATTTCACATTGAAACGGACTTTAGGAAAAAAGGCTCGAGCCCATTTTGCAATTGAAATATTTTCAAGCCATTGAAGATCATTCCCATTAACCTCATTTGTTAATTTGTTCAAACAAACATAAAATTCGGACACACTATAAGTTTTGCATGTCTTCCGGAACAACTGTTCCACAACGGTACTTCCTGTGGAAGCCCGAACTTTATCGGCTATATTTTTACAGCAATACCCATGATATGAATCTGGATATACTCGTTGAAGGTCGTAGTCTATGGAATGAGACATAAGGCTTATGAAACCAACTTCAATAGTGTCACCTAAGCATTCTTTTAACCTTCTCATGAACCAAATCCAAGCCTCGTCACAGTCTACGCTTCCCAAAGCGAATGCTATGATCAGGGGTTCATGATTACCACCCAAAGCAACAACAACATACATTGTAGTTATGTTGGTCCCAATAAGGGGTACAATACCAACAAATATTGTTGGTATCATGGATGTGAGAAAGGTAGTAATCTGCAAGAAACGATACCAACATTAGGCAAATATGAACTTGCGATAAAGAATAACTTAGTATAGAGATGGACATACTACACATCCCAATGCGACAAAACAAAATTGAAACCGGTCTCTCATATCTTTCTTAATGATTGTGAAAGAGTTACGATTAGTTCTTTGAAGATTATGAAAGAATATTGGTAGGTTTGAAAAACTTTTTTTGTATACCTCATTGAATCCACTTATTTTTCCAATTCGTAAGTCTCAATGAATTAGGTGTCCACTATAAATGGATTCCATTTCAAATTGAATGCAGGGGTAATTATTCGTTTTTAGAGTAGTCATTTCGTAAAGACAATACATTATGCAGGCTAGAAAGTAGTCAAAGTATGTAAAACAGTAGTCGAATACTGTCAAATAGTATTCAATTTGTCATACAACTTACACAAAAATATTGTTCGAAATGACAAGTCTATTATTCGAAATGACAATATATTATGCAGGCTAGAAAATAACAGTCAAAATCTATAAAACTGTAGTCAAATAATGTCAGTGTGGTTTTTGTTAAACAAAAAGTAGGTGTTGCATTTATATAAATAAAACTTTAAAAAATAAAGGGCATTCTTTTGTAAGGTAGGGTTTTCTAAAATGGAAATGTTTTTTTTTTATTAAAGGAGCATCTCGGAACATATTACATAATTAAATTGGTTTCCACATATTAGGAAACTGTTTCGGATACAAATTATGTTCGCGGTCGATAAAATCCCCTCTAATTCTAACAACATCTGTTAGACGAATCCACTTCTTAGTCTCTTTGATTTTTTTTTTTGTAGTTTCAGCAATCCATTTTTCTTTTTCTATTACTTGATCTGCTAGCTCGTTTGCACATTGGTTGATTCGAGACTAATTTGAGAGTCCCTTTCGTTGGCTTCTTCGGTGGCCTTCATAGCTTGGAAAATGTCATCATGAATGTTATCTGGGAGTGGGAAATCTGGGCCTTCCGGAATTGGGTTGTTATCCGAACAAACATAGCAATCTTCTTCTTCATAATGCCAAACACCGAAGTGAGATGATTTCATTCTCAAATTTTGAATGTTGTAGTGTATCACTTTTAAGATGTGTGCTGTAATGTTCTAATGTATCACGTTTAAGATGTATGTTCATTCGTTGCATATTTATAGTGGGAAACCGACATAAAAGTACTGATTGGAAGAACAAATTTACTGTTTAGAATGACAAAATATTATGCACAATAGAAAGTAGCAGTCAAAATTCATTACGAAGGAGAGAATTTCGCTTAACATGGAAATGTTCATCATGAAGTGGAATTTCGCTTAAAAACAAAACAATTACAATTTTCAAATATTATATGCTTACGTAGGGACTTAAAACCACAATCTTAGGTTACTCCACATCTATTTAAAAAGATAAGTAGTAGCAAATAATAGTCAAGTAGGATTACATAGGGATTAAAACGACCATCAATGGCTCTGGTATTTCCCATTCAGCTGCAGGTGGAATAACGTTCACATTTCTAGTCTGGTATGCAGTTCGAAACACATCAACCCGATAATATATTTGAACCATATCGATTAATTCCGTGTTGTTTGTATAACGTGCTGCAGCAATAGCATGACCACATGCTATACCCAGACTGCACCATTTCCCACAAGAACATGTGTGTCGGTTAAGATCTACAACACATGTTCTTTTTAGATCAAAAACCTGAAAAATATCAGAAGGGAATGGAGACGGGAACTCAGGTGGAATTTTAGCCACTTTCCATCCTAGAGACTTTTGCATCCTCTTGTGAAGGACCATCTCTGCATAAGGGGTGAATACGGTGCTCAACAACCCTGAAAAGTAAAAAGATAATCAATTATGTATATTTTACTGGTTTAAAAAGGTTGATACATTACCTCCTATGACACTGCTTTCTGCAAACGTCTGTTGGATGTACTGAACAATTGTATCAATTAGCGATATTATCGGTACATTGCGTTGCGTAACCGATAACACCGATAGGAATTCTGGAATATTAATGTTTAGTACATTCCAACGTATATTAGGGAAATAGGCTCGTGCCCATTTCTTATTTCCGATGTTGGTAAGAACCTCACGTGCAGCATGACTTAACTTAGAAAATGATTGTTGAAAATCTTGCGTAGTATATGCTTTGCATGAACGGAAGAACAAGTAGTCTAAATTTTTGCTATGACCGATTCTTAAGCGACAATAAATCAACACACTCTTAGACGAATAACCATGATAGGCATCAAGGAATACCTGACCCACATAGGAAGAAATGGTATCGTCCATATCTGTTATGAACGCAACTTCCCTACCCTCCCCGATAGCATCCTTCAGCTTCATAAGGAACCAAGTGCAAGAGTTAACATTATTTGCCACCCCAATACCAAATGCTATTGGCGTAGTGTTTTTGTTTCCATCCATAGCAACTGCTACGAACATTGAATTAAGATACTCTCCTCGAATTCGAACATTGCCTATAAAAATGACTGGAAGCATGCATCCTAAGAATGCGTTGATCTATTTCATATTTTTTATAGCACAATTAATAGTTTTTAACTAATATAAATCTTTGTAGCACAAAAAATAAACCAATCGCAAGTACATTACCACACATCGAATAATGACAAAACATAGTTGGAACCGATCCAAAACATCAATTTTGATGTAAGTGTAACTATCGGGATTTATACGTTGAATGTTGTGTAGGTAAACAGGCAAGTTGGTAAAGCTTTCTTCATGGTCATTGTATGAGAAACTCATGTTTAGTGTTGACGAGTTAAACACAAATTTAACGATAAGGATGATTTAAATCAATACCTATAGAATAATGGGGTAGTCAACACCTAGAAAGGAGTAGTCAAACGCTAGTAGGTAGTAGTCAAATGCTAGTAGATAGTAGTTAACACCTATAACATGATAGTCAAATTACAATCATATGTCCGAATTTCACTGTACGATAAGACAACACATAAAGTAGTAGTAAGACGCTAGTAGATAGTAGTCAACACCTATAACACGGTAGTCAAATTACAATCATATGTCCGAATTTCACTGTACGATAAGACAACACATAAAGTAGTAGTCAAACGCTAGTAGATAGTAGTCAACACCTATAACACGGTAGTCAAATTACAATCATATGTCCGAATTTCACTATACGATAAGACAACACATAAATTAGTAGTCAAACGCTAGTAGATAGTAGTCAACACCTATAACACGGTAGTCCAATTACAATCATATGTCCGAACTTCACTGTACGATAGGACAACACATAAAGTAGTAGTCAAACGCTAGTAGACGGTAGTCAATACCTATACAATAGTAGTCGAATGGCAGTATATAATCCCTTGACGAAATATATTTACCTATCAATGAAGGTTTAGAAACATGATCAAGGATCAATTTCACATAAAGGTTAATTATAAATCAGTTTTACTTACATGGAAATGTTAACGTTGAAGAAGATGATGCCATGTTCTTGATTCCTTGTCTTCCCGTAATGGTGCCTTGATGATTTCCTGATGGATGGATAAAATGAACGATCATGGTGTTTTATAAGGAGTATAAGCATAACTGAAAGACTATTCAATTCCTCCAGATCATTCATATATTCATCACTTGCACCTTATGGAAAAGAGATTGGAACCACACAAGTATAGTCCCTTAAGTTATGGACAATTGTCATATCCATCATACTACAAATATTAAAGTCCAGGGACCTGATATGTCATTATGACAATCATTATGGTACACAATATAAATGTACCTAACATGTACTAAGTATTACAAAATAGTCCTTAGGCCACAATAATGTGTTATTTTCCAACATTCTCCCACTTGGCCGAGTGACTATTTGTATACATGTTTCATTATTTGGCCAAGGTAAGTTCATCAGGTTTCATATTAGTATCAAAAGCAGAAAAGTACAGACTTGCGCATCCATTTTAGATACGAGACCCCCACCGATCATAGTATGGTACTTCATATGAAACTTACGATTAATTTAAGCCAAATGACTTGAGTTAAGTGGTCATGCATTATATTTGTCTATATAGAAAGTAATTGTGCACAAGTTATTAATATAGGCAAATTGCATATTATGGAGGAATAATCATCAAGTACTTGAATAAATAAAATTAAAATTAAAAGTTCCATTAAAGCACTATGCTAGAATAATAGGTGTATATTTAAACCCATGTTGATGACATGTTCACATAATTGGGTGGTAGACCTTTCATTATCAGATCCACTAGCATATTTTTAGTGTCAATGTGTTCGATACAAATATTATTTCCCCCACTTGCTCTTAAATGAGCAAATATTTTGTATCGAGGTAAAGCCTCATTCCACTATAATTATTGCTAATGGAAAACCTATAGAGACAACATTATTGCAATACATTTTTTTAATGGCCTATAAATGGAGTTTATGATCATGAGTCATGTGTGTTTAATTTCTCAACAACATTTCATGGAATGTTTCATTATCTATGAAATCAAATTTCTCCATCATAGTTGATATAGTCGTCAATGTTTATTTATGACTCTCCCATGATATTGGCCGACAAATAGTATACCAATGTATCGTACTAATGACTACTTATCTTTGCATTTTGTAAAGACATAGCCAAGAAACATATCACTTATATGTTATTACTTATTTCAATAAACAAGTTTTCCATTATTAGTTCCATGAAAATATTATAAAATTATATTGACAGTTTCCTAGTGATTTAGACCATGCTTTAATGATAACGACTAAGCATGTCACCGAAAATATGTACCTTAAATGTGGAAGGAACTAAAGGGAAGTATTGTTGCATTTTATATCGACTTACTACACACTCATTATATGTATTTAGGGACATGTCTAAAGCCCTTTGGATTCCTCGATGTATTTATAGGCCTATTGCATATTAGGCTTCACCAAGATCCATCATATCAAGGTGATGTGACAATAAATGTTTTGATTTATGCAACATATCATTGTTATTACTCAGCAAGATAATGTCATCTCCATATAGTATGAGTATGATAAAAGTCCCTCCCACTGATGTTAAGGTATATACATCGATCTACATGGTTCTTAATTAAGTCATTATTGTTCATCACCTTGTCGAACATTAGATACCATCGACATGAAGCTTGATTCAACACGTATATTGATTCCTTGAGTTTACACATCAGACGTTCTTAACCCTTATAAATGTAATTGTTTGTGTGGGTTATGTAAGCATCATTGTGTAACTCTTAGTTAAGAAAATTGTTTGACCTATATTTGATGTATCTCTAAATCCAAATGAAATACTGGAGCCATTATGATCCTAAGGAAGTCAATTCGAGACACACGTGAGAATGTTTCTTGTTAATAATTACCCTATTTTGGGAGTACCTTTTAGTGAGCAAACAGACTTTATGACATTCAATGTTTATCATTGGGGTTCAATTTGGTCTTAAAGACCTACTTGCATCTTATGGGTTTGAAAAACCTTTGGTAATTTGGCATGTTCCCAAACATCATTCGTTTACATTAAATTAATGTCTTCAATCAAAGATTTATTACACTTAGTTGATTGATCACAAGTTATGGCATCACTCCCCATGACATGGCTATTTCCTTCCCTTTGCCAAGATCGGTCTCATGTAATCGTCAAAGTTTATGTGTTGCTGACTTCATAAGAGAAGTCGTACATGCTATTTCATGGGTTTTAACGCCAACATCTTGAGTGAGATTTTTTATGGTGTTTCATTTGCCCATGCATTTGAAAAAGCTTTTCATGAGGCAAAACTAGAATCTCCTAATGAAGTGCTAATAGTAATGAGCACTTGAATTATAATTGAAGATTCTTGAAGGTCAAAATCCCTCAATACACCACTCCCACTGATTTTGGCATTCATAAGAAATCCTACATGCTTCATTTATAGAATTAAGGTACTATGTGACAGAACAAAAAGTCGGTAACCTTTAATACTTTTAGGATAGCTGATGAAGAAATAACTTACAATTTTCATGTTCATGTGATTCAGAATTGTAGATTTTTTTTTCGTTCGTACATCCACACCCTTAAAAACCTAAAGCTTGTATTCTTCCTGTCAAAACTCAAAGGGAATTATATGAACAAATTTTAAATGAACTTTGTTTAAGATGTGGATTGCTGTTTTTAATGCCTAGGTCCAAAAATCGGTGCAACTTGGTGTTTGCAAGCATACTTTTCACCATGTCCATTAGATTTCTAATCCTCTTCATGAAAAAAAATCTTTAATGAGGAGTACACGACGGGGGGTATTGGTTAATTATCCCATGATCTTTACAAAATTCAAAGAAAGATCGGGGTCTGTTGCCAAGGTTTGTATGCCTGCCATAATATATGACACTTATATCTAATCTTAATGCTTATAATTTATGGACAAGTTGTTTTTCAACTTTGGCGTCAAGCGTTTTAAGCATTCTAAGAGATTTAGATTTTCATTTCTTCAAGTATGGATACATGCATCAAGAATAATAATCAAGAAAAGTTATATGAGATTTTTGACCATATACTACAGATGTCAAGTTACAATAGAACTTCATATTTCATGACACGTATCATCCTATATTGCGATTTGTGGCCTAAGCCTTAATTTCACAACGTGGATAAAGTCTCAACGTCTCAATTTAAGTTATCGTCAATATTAAACGATATTAAAGGTTCCATAAAATGGTTGTTTACTTATAATCATAAAGGTATTTCTTTAAACAACCATAGCCAACAATATGAGAATTGTAACTAACAGTTACATTATTGTATCCAATCATAAAAGTATAGCCAACATTCGCTAACTTTGATACAAATAATTAGTTTCAAGTTATACTCGATACATAAAGAGTGTCTTTAAGACATAAGAAATATCCACTTCAAAAAAAACATGAAAAATAACTTGCATAGCTAAGTGTTTCTATGTTCAAGTCTTCATCATTACCAACATTAATTGTTCCGTAAGTTCAATCCATCTTTCGGATTGTATGGAATCCCTGTAGTGAAAGAAAAAAAAAACATACGTACAATTGAACTTATAAATCATAGATGCATATAATCCATCTTTCCTTGCAAGTCATTCTTTCCTTTTGCAAAAGTTTCATTCCTGGTAATGACAATATTTTCAACAAAGTTTTTGTACCTTATTAGAAATATCCTGATCACTTATTTAAGTTGCAATTTTTTTTAAGTGATATTAAAGGCATTTCATGGGATAGCATGATAAAACATACCAATATACTTATTATTAAGACCAAAATAATAAGTCGTATAGACACCTGACTCAAGTATCAGTTTCGCTTTGGCTAGACCAATGGTTGAATATTTTGGTATCCTAAAAGTTATAATTCGCTACATAAATATTGCAATCACCTTTGGACAGAAATACAATACTTATGCATATTATGCTAAAATTCATTGTGATAGTTGTCATCCAATTAGCCTTTGGGTCATAGAACAATAACTCAGACAATTGTTTAATGTGGCGTTTCATTAACTCTAATGTCAAACTTAAGTGACCTTTCTTTGGTCCATTCACTTAAGTGCAACATAGAAGTTAATTACCACTTATTGTTTAAAATTATAAACTTATAATTTATCAAATGAGGTTTATAAATAAAGGTCAGTTACAATAACTTTCTTATAGTGGCAAAGTAACCATAAATAAAATGTCAATCATGTTAATTTGATGCCAAACTAAATGTAAACAAATAAAATGGCAAAATATATAATCATTGGCAAGATTATACATGATAACTTGACAAAAGATAAAAAAGCCTGACATTATCAATGATTGTGGAATAAGAGAATCCACATTTTCCATCATAATTTGCATAACCAAATTTAATTACATTCAAGTTTGATGGAATGTTTGGTAAACAATTAACCACAAAATAAATTACTAATATATCAAGCAGAGGCTATACTTGTTTAAAATTTACTATTAACATTGAATTTAAAGAAATCCTCGATTATGATGATATGTTAAAATTATGATGAGACAATTACGTAAGTGGTGGGGAAGATATGACAAAACATGATTCTTTTATGGTTCTCACTTCAAAACCCATTAGAGTCCACTTATCATTTTCATAAACATCGAATCTAATAGTTTCTTTTTGGATCAATTTTATTAAGACATTAATAATAATAAACCATGAAAATTTAAAAGTTTCAATATTGATCATGAACCAGCAAATCAAAAATAAAATAACTTTGAAATCTAATGATTATCATATGATTGTAAAATGTACTATTAGAAATTTAGAAGCCAAACTCAAAACCAAAACCAATATTCGTTTACAATTACAATGGGTCTTTTGGCATAAATTATTCATCAAAAAAATATATACATATAATAAAGTAATAACCCTAAAGGCTACAAGCCTTCTTGTGTATGTCAGATAACAAAAGAAAAAAAATACTCTCCTTCTTGCGTATGTCAGATAACAAAAGAAAAAAAATACTCTCCTATAAGAGCTTTCTTGAAACCACAAGTTCCATAAAGGAACATGAAATTAAAATATATATTTGTTCATTTTAGTGAACGTATTGAGGCTTTTCAACAAAGAAGGCATGGACTTTATCAAAAATTCTGGAACCATAATTATGTAGTAATGACAAAGTTTACTTTTTGCCAGTGATTTTTACATGAACCACATGATTCTTTTAGTAATCGCAGTTTCGAAAGCATTTGTTTCTAATAATTAAATCCCCATTCATTATCTTGTAATACCAGAAATTCAAAAATTAGGGTTGAGATTTTAGGGTTCTTATGAACCAATTCATTATGAATCAAACAATAAAACTGAAATTAGGGCATAAAAACTTAATTAAAACCATGCTTTGATACCAAATGAAGGTTTAGAAACATGATCAATGATCAATATCACATAAAGATTAATCATAATTCAGTTTTACTTACATGGAAATGTTAAAGTTGAATAAGATGATGCCATGTTCTTGATTCCTTATCTTCCCGTAATGGTGCCTTGATGATTTCCTGATGGATGGATAAAATGAACGATCATGGTGTTTTATAAAGAGTATAAGCATAACTGAAAGACTCTTCAATTCCTCCAGATCGTTCATATATTTATCACTTGCACCTTATGGAAAAGAGATTGGAACCACACAAGTATAGTCCCTTAAGTTATGGACAATTGTCATATCCATCATACTACAAATATTAAAGTCCAGGGACCTGATATGTCATTATAACAATCATTATGGTACACAATATAAATGTACCTAACATGTACTAAGTATTACAAAATAGTCCTTAGGTCACAATAATGTGTTATTTTCCAACAATCAACACTAACAAAAATTTACTTCTCACAAACCAAAGAAATGACAATTTGCAATTGTGGGGCTCAAGGTATTATAAGGACCTCAAGAACTACCAACAACCCTGGACAGTTGTTTTACGCTTGTCCTAAAGAAGTATTTGGGTTGTACTGTAATTATTTATATTATAATTTTTTACCGAATATTTAAACATATACATAATTTTTTTGATATTCATTTATCAGCCACCACATACTGGGTTTATTTGTTAGTGGATGAGACAAAAGACAATAATTCGATGATAATTTCTAACTTAGCTCGATCGAAGAAGAAGCTTCAAAGCAAAATACTGCATTTGAAGATAGCATTACTATTTAGTTGGATTTTCCTTTTTGGTGTAGTTGTCTACAAGTTGTAAAATGTAAAATGTAATGTATGTTATTATTTGTAATGGTTTGTGTTTCCATCTATGATAATTTGTTATGCTATCCTTTTAATATTGTTTTCTACTAGTTGTAATCTATTATTTTTTTTCTGATTTCTTTAACTTTAGAACACATGTTGTTTAAAAATAAAACAAACATGATTTATGGAATATCAAATATTTATTTCTTCATATACAATTTAGACTTAAGGAAGAGAAGTTCTAACATGAAATATCAAAATAAAACAAACATGATTTATGGAATATCAAATACAATTTCGTCACATGTCGTTTCACTTGTAACATTTTTAATTTTACATCTTTTTTGGTCCAGTAATAACCTCGACCCATTTCATAATGAAATAACTGAAACACGCGACTCCAAAAAGAACCAATACGACCTATTCTGTTAAATGCATTGTTTGACATTAAATCACATCATAGGTATCTAGTTTACGATACAACAGTCAATCAAATACTATTATTTGACATTAACATAACTAGATTAGTAAACATAAGTAAACCAAATACTCTTACATATTTTTTTTTTGCTGAACAACCATTAATAAAAAGCAAAGATACATATATACTACCTAAAAATCAAAAATAAAAGACATACATAGACATATATTCTACCTTAAAATTACTTCAACAAACAAGGAAACTATTAAAATATTACTCATCTTCTTCCCACATTGGAAACTCGTAAGGATACTCTTTTTTCATAGCAATGACTTCCTTTTTTTTCTCCAAATAGTACTCACGAAGTTCTATTTTAGTCTTTAGCTTTCGAACAATTTCTTCACTAGAGCGGATCGAACTCTCGGCATATTGGATTTCTTCCCTAGTTCTTATAATCCAATTCCTTTTACGATCAATGTCATCCCAGTAGTTGTCTAGAAGGTTTCATTGGAAACGATAATCTTCAAAAGCCTTATCCACACCAGCTTCTCTTTGTAACAACACTTTTTTCGCTTCCTCATCCATCTTCTCCCCTAATATAGGATGATCGACGTGAGGAGGGGGATTGGTTGAAACGTTATGGGAATTTGACTCCAAATAAGGCTTATTGTTGGACGTAGATGGCCAATTAAATTTTGCCAGAATCCTTTTCATCTCCTCTGATCTTTCTGTCATTTTCACACTACAATTTTTTTGTATTGTTTCTTTGATTTCTGAATTGATAAGAAATGTACATTAAATATTGCATTAAATAGTAGTCAACAGCTAGAAGATAATAGTCAAAACCTATAGAAAATAGTCACTCCAATAAAATAGTAGTCAAAGACTAATAGAAAGTAGTCAAAACCAATAAAAAAGTAGTCAAATAACAATGATGTGTCGAAACTTCACTGTACCAGAAGACTACACATTAGGTAGTAACCAATGGCTAGTAGACAGTAGTCAAATCCTATAATAATGTAGTCAGATTACAATAATGTCTTGGTACGATATGGCAACACCTAATATAGTAGTCAAAACCTATTTGACAGTAGTCTAAGCCTATAAAAAAGTAGTTAAATTGTCAATTATATATAGACACTTAAATGTATGCGTCTGAGATTTACAAATAATTTATTAGTGGTTAATCTGTAACCCTCATACACATACAATCATGTCCACCTCTCAAGAAAAATGGTGGTTGATGCCACAAGAGAAGCGATTGCAAATGTTAACAAAAGAAGAAGAGATCAAGAACGAGATTAAAGGCGTTGAAGAGGATAGGAAACGGTTGGATAAATTACAAGCCGATATTTGGTCTGAAATGAGGTCGGTTCAAGACAAAGAACGAGACATAAAAACTGTAAGGGCTTGGGTATGAGATGCAATTGACTACGCCAACAAAGAAGAGGTTAAAATGAAAAAGATTCTCAAAAACATACAAAGAAATTATGACTGGGTGATTCAAGAAAAAACAAAATTTCTAAATGATTTTCCAGATGTTTGAATTTAATAATTCTTGATTAATCAAGTAGTAAGTTTATGCATTTTTTATGAGTTTATCTATGTAATAAGTTTTATATTTGCTTGTTTATTATGATTAATCTATATAATATGTACTATTCTCTTTATAGTTTGTTTAAGTTTAATAATCAGGGGAAATTTTGTTAAGTAATCGTCATCAAACAGTACACATTGAATGTCACTAAAAACATACAACTCAGACTAACTCAAAATCGACTGTATAGAAGATCCACAATATATCATGGCCATCCTATAACGAAACTGAGTAGCAGCAACAACAGGTTCCATCGAGATACCAATCGGTCGACCTGAAACAAGCTGCTCCATGAACATCAGCATAAACACACCACACTCTCCATACATCCTCTCTTGTTGGGGTACGTCCATAACATCCGTAACAGTGATGGATGCTTTCTGAACAGGCAAACCCATGTGGTTCCAATACTCAATTTCCACCAGAATGCAGCCCATAAGCTCTTCAAACCGAACAAAATCAATAATCTTCATGGCGCCAAATAATCGGAAGCTGTCTTACAAATTCAATGTCAGCGTGTCCATCCATAACTCGCCAAGTACCAAATGATGTGGGTTGATGCATATTGGAAAGTAAACCCATTTTAACACACAACCGTTGCAATTAATTACAATTAAATTCACTGATAATATATATTATTTCTTTACTTACACGGTCAACTTCCAGCCAAGATTTACATCCATCCAATGGGTCAAACGGATTTCCCGTTGCACTTCCTGCCCACTGGAACATCTCAAATGCACCAAAAAATGACAATGGCATGATTGTCCATCGAGCATCGTTCGGTCTCCGCTCATTCAAAAGCCTTCCCCATATGTCAACATGTTGCATTTAAATTTGATTGAAACATAAGTAGCCTATAAACTTTTTATATTATAAATATAAAGGAATGTCTTCATACCGCTTCATCTAAAAATCCCATGTCACTTGCATAAAAAAGCCGATCCCAAAACTTTGCTTCCATTTTTTCATTGTATAACCGATGTTTCAAAAAAACAGCCGGTTTGTTTCCCATGTATAAAGCAGGAGCATTACAACCCGGATTCACATACGGCTCCAATAAAAGTGTCGAGGGATCGCTGACAAATACGGGGGGCGGTTGTTCATTGTGTATTACCTTACTTGTACGATATCAAGGGGCATTTTGAACCTACATTATATACGTAGTCAATAACAATCCATATAGTAATAAAATTATAGTAAATATGATTTTTACCATACTTACCGAAACGTAAGGAGAACTAAGATATTGAGAAGGTTTCAATTGCCTAACCGGACGACCTTCTATAACAACAGGAGGCCTGTGTATATGATTTTCCGCATCCACAATGTCGCTAGCAACAACCTCCTTCTTTTTCTTCTTCTTCTACAAAAAACATATTTATTTTTTTAATATACTTTGAAAAAATAAAAAGTTTAATATACAAAACAAAAAAATAATAATCTCCTTCGCGATTTGTTTTCTAGAATCATACTCTGGTGGATTACTAACATGATCATCCTCGTTAACTCGATTTGATTTTTGTGGACTATATACCACATCCTCATTCCCCTACATTTAAAGAAAAATTAATTAATAAAAAGCTTCGTTAAAAAATTAAATAATACATCATATATATTAAATTTATAGTAATACCTCAAAAGCGTCATTAAAAAACTATTCCAAATCATCACCGTCTCGAGTTCCACCTTTATTTTTCAATCCTCGGATTTCTTCCTCCAAAGATTCAAGTCTTGCCATTATTTCTCACGTGGTGTTTTTGTTAATTTCCACCGTATGAGTTCGCTCGGTAGACTTGGAAGATTGGCTATTTGCACAACTTGTTTTTGACGAAGATGCCCCCTACATAAATTTTTTCATATATCAATAATACTTGAAATTTTTTATTATACTAAATAATGCTTTTACAAATTTACTTACATCATTTCTAAAGTTGTAGCGTACAGAAGAAGGGACTTCAGACGATTCACAATTCAGACTACTAATATATGTCAGATAATGTGGAGTAGAGGCCTCGACATCTGAGGCACTCATCTTTTTTTTTCGGTTGATGCGCCTCGTTCTCATCAACATCGAAAAGATCGCAGACTTTCGCTCAAGTTAACCTCCTAGTATGAAACCAATGCAATATACGAGGATGTAAATAATTGCGTTGTATTGCACCATTTCCGCGGATTGCTAGGAACATCTCCCATATACATATCTTGTAATAAATATACGTTAATTTATAAGTGTTAGCAATAACTAAAATTAAAAAAAAAAATAAAAACCGATAAATTATTAAATATATTTTTTTAATTACTTAAATATACCTTCAAAGGAATAACAAAACCTGATAGTGTGTACACAATCGCTTTTGTTGGATGGTTGGATATATGATCCTCAAATTTCTTAAACATACCCGACAATTTAGGATATGTTTTACTCCATAGATAACTCCCCCACGAGAACCTATATTATAAGAAAAAAGTATTAGTTAAACGTATAAAAATTGGTATTTTATTATAAATATTAAATTGACAAATACCTATTCCATTGATCCAGGTTCTCCACCACCCACAAAGATTCCTTGGTGACTTTATCATTAAGCTCCTTTCCCAAAAAACCTTGATTGAGGATATATAGAAAAATGACACGGACACCGTCTTGAGCTGATATGTCATTGAACCGTTGATTCAAGATAAGGAACTCTAAATCTTCTACAACTAAAGAAGTGTCCGTGCGATATGGGAAGACTCTGGACCGAAATGTATTTTCACCATATCCGTGTTTATACATGGTTGAAAATTCGATCCTTGATTTAGGACACCGACCCATGTAAAGTCCAGTCACCAGACAAAACTCCTCCGGCCCAAATGATAGTGTATGTCTAGAAAACCTAAAATATAGGCGTTCAGCGGCGTCCATTTCAGCAGTAGGACGCAACATATGCAGTAACAGCCTATGAATAAGAAGTCCTTCTCCGGACTGAGCTGGTAGGTCCAACAAGTAACCGAAGCTAGTTTTTGAAAACAAATCGCGTACGGGTTTGTTCAAGCGACTCAAAACTTCATGCAATTTATGGCATGAAGCTTTGACAGATAAGTGACCCATCATCGATTTGTTTGGAAGCTACAAAATTAAATAAACATTAGGGTTAAATAAAGTTTTATAAAACTAAAAAAAACTGATAAACAATTAGAGAAAGCACACAATATAAGACTTAATCATTTCATATATTCTATTTACTTTGTATAAAATACCAAAGGAAATTAATTGACTACATTTTTTTTTGTATTTTCTATACTACTAGTATACCAAATTTAGCATTGTACTTTCAAAATGGTGTGACAGTAACATATTTTATAACAAACCCGAAAGTAGCAAAACACAATGTTATTTTATCAATACAGTATACTTCAAAGTATCTACAAATTATAAACATAAAAACATTTTCAAATCAATAGTACATTGCTACTGTATGCTATAATTGAGACATAGAAAATAACATCATTTTAAACAACATGCAAACATTGAATCATAACATACATACAAGGGGATACAATCCTTAAAAATACGTTTAAAAATAACTTTCTTTTGAAGAATAATGAAAAGAAATATATAAAAACATATGTTTTAGGAAACCTATGATTTTTTTCCCAATAAAAAATCATAAAATACATAAAAGGGGATACAAATGTTTATTAGTTATTAAAAGATATAAATAAATAACGAAATCGTAGGTTTTTGGGAAAGCTACGGTGTACAAGTGTTTACTGCACAAACTGTGCAATAAATGCTTGTACACCGTAGGTTTCCAAAAAACCTACTGTTTCGTTTTTTTTTTTTTTATTTATTTATTTTTTTTTATTTTTATAAATTATACGACTACAAAATTAACAAGATTCCGATCCCATTGAATCGATTTAAAAAAAATGAAAAAAAAACAAATTTTCGTATGGTTCATACGAAAACATAGGTGTACAAGTCGACAATGCACAATCTGTGCATTGGGCACTTGTACACCGTAGGTTTCGTATGAAACCTACGGTTTAATATTTTTTTTTCGATTTTTTTTCAAAAAAAATTTAACCACATATATAAAACCTACTCCTTATCACAAAGACGGTAAAATTTTGATGAAAAGTAGACAAACCTGGTTGTTCTTCGGGTGCTCCATTGAGAGAAAAAAGTAGCAAAACCAAAGAAAACAATAGGCAAAATGACCTAATCTGAAAAAAATTTCATTATATACTTTGGGCTAATGGGCCACGAAAAGGTAAACGGGCCCGTGAAACAGTACCGTATTTGCACAAAACAATAGTTTTCTCAATAAAAAAGTAGTCAACGGCGTTGACCGTTGTCAACCCTATGTTGACTACGGTTTTGTGGGCTATTTTTGGCTAAGTCGTTTTTTTGGCTATTTTTTGATAAGTAATTAAGAAAAAAGGCTAGATTAGTAATTTCCCCTATATTCAAACATTAAGAGGTAATACAATTATTGTTTTGTTTATTGTTGCACTTGTGCTATATATTCACTTTACCTATGATCCATGAACTTAGTCGCATAGTCCGACGTGTTCCGCCGCAGCCGGGGGTGTGACAAATGATAATTTGGATTAAGCCTAGTCATACCATTACAAAAATAACCAAATCCAACAAAATTATCATGTATTGAAAATGTATACTTGTCATTTTCCAACACTATGCTATACCCACACTTATTTAAAACTATTTCATATAAGTGATTCTTTTGAATCCCTGGTACATACAATACATTATCTAAATACAAAAATTTTCCAAAAGTAAAGTTAAGTAAAACATATATTAAACCCTTGATTGGTTTAGTTGAAACATTTCCCATTTCACACCAAATCCGTATTCAATTGGTTGGTATTCTTAAATCAACGAAGATCTTTGCACACATGATTGGTTGATCCTGAATCAAACCACCAATGCAACATCATCATCCCACACATAAAATTCTTCAGAAATCAAATGAACATAATTCTAAATATATTTAGAATTATGCATGAAAACAAAAATCTGACCTTGTTCCTTTTCTGGATCTTTAGATCCACTTGGACCTATTTTATGAAGACAACAATCCTTCTTGAAGTGACCTGGTTTGTTAAAGTTCCAACAAACCAATTTTGCCTTTTTGTTAGAAGACTTGTCATCCTTTCCTTTGAACTTCCTTTTTACTTTAGGCTAGTTGGAATTCCTTGATCCACCACCTTCCACCATATTCATAGAAGAGAAACCAACTTGGTTCTTGCCTTTAGGATTATTATCACGTTATTGAGTCCTTAAAGATTCTTCAATCCTTAAGTGACTTTCAAGTTAAATAAAAGTTAATTATTCCTTTTTATGTTTAAGAGTATGTTTAAACTCTTTACAAGAAGGGGGAATTTTGTCAATGATAATAGCCACATAAATGGCTTCATCCATTTTCAGATTGTGTTGAGCAAACTATCCCAAAATCCTTAACATTTCATGGAATTATTCCATTATAGGTCTGGTATCAACCATCTTGTAACACATGAAATTACTGACCATTGAGAATGTGGCCATGAAAAATATAGTCATCATTTTCCAGTTTGATCTCCTCATTGTTGCCTCCAAAGTTTCATCTTCAACAAATTTAGGCATGAGTGTACTCAGAACATACACCACTTTCAAAGTGGTTAGGAGGAAATGCATCTTCTTCTCCCATCTACGAAAGTCTTGGCCTTTGAACTTCAGTAACATGTCAAACTTGCTTGTTATTTCCTTCCATTTTTTTAGAAATCGAGGATAAAAGATTTCTTGGATTCTATGAAATTTGTATCAAATTGAAGTTTTTCGATAATACAGATCGAACATTTAATTGGATAAAATTTAGAGATTTTGAATTGAGAGAATGTGTGTAAATATGTTCTTGAAGATGTACAAAAAAATAACCAAAAAACGGGTATAAGATCTATGTTTGAAAATTGTCACAAGATAGTTTCAAACTATCACAAAAACCGCCAAAAATTGTGATAAAAACAAATATTTGGACAAGGTTAAAAATGGGTCAATTTTCAAAAATCTGGATTTTTGATGCATTTTTAGCAAATCAAAACAACCCACAATGGATTCATTTTCGGCCCCAACCAGGGGTCCTGCCCCTTGGACCATGCTACTAGGGACGCTACCACTGGACCCCCATTCGTTTAGGGGTTTTACCCTAAATGACAATGTACTTTGAATCTTGATCAAACTCAAATAAATGTGCACTTCACACATCCCTTAATTGTTTAATGTTTATCACAATTGTATTTGGTCGACAAATCAATCCATTACACTTAAATACACATTGGTAATACAAATCACCAAGAATTTTGATGGATTTGAGTTGGAGTTTGGACAGCTCCACGATTAAAGGTCGAATCTTTAACTATTTTGGACCCATTGTGGTACTAAGATTTGGAGTTCATCTTTATTTAAGTGTCATGCATGGTCTTGATGATATTTTTGGTCCCTTTTAGATAAGGTTAGAGATCTTAATGTTTTGAGTCTTTGGAATGGATAATGTTGAAAACTTTGTCCATGAGAATCATTAGAAGAATTAGATATGAGCTTTACGACTTTAGACTTGATTTTTAAGAGCTAAATGGAATAAGCTATTATGGGTGTTCGCCTCAGCGAGGTCGGATGTTGGCCACGGTGCGGTGGTTTGCATACCCCGCGTTGTTTTTATCATCTAATGACTACGATGCGACCAAAGGGGTTGGCCGCAACGCGGTAGTCGATGGTTGGTTGACCGTTGACTTTTTGACCAGTTTTACTTTTGGTCAAACTATGATAGAATAGAGTATTCGACTAAGAAATGGTCGTGGTTTGGCGTTAGGTAACTTGGGTTAGCTGTTTTGTTGTTGAGGTTATTGTTGAGTCATTTAACTATACTATGTAAGATGCTTGTTATCTTTGTGACTTTTGCATGGATGTTTGTATGTATGTTGGGTGAGGCCTGCTATTATGTTTATTGTGTGAGACCCGTGGGCGAGGCCAATTTATATGCATGTTGGGGGAGGCTTGTTGGGTGAGATCTGTTATATTGTTAGGCGAGGCCCATTATGTATGTTGAGCGACAACTGTATTGGTATGTGGTACCTTGGGGAACTAACTAAGCTTTGTGCTTACGATTTTAAGTTAAATGTTGCAGGTCTTTTCAGCGGTATGGGAAGAGCACGATGTGATTGTGTCACTTCTGTTATATGTTGCAAAGATGTTCCACATTATATTATTAATACTCTGATGTATGTTTTCAAACCAATTGAATATTTACTTTCATGAATGAATGACATGGTTTTTTTTTTATTTTAAAATGAAAATTTTGATTTGAAATTTGGGATGTAATATATATATATATATATATATATATATATATATATATATATATATATAAACCCATATGACTTATGTATTTCTTATAAAAAAAACTTATCTAGCCTAATCTTTGTGTTGTGAAGCCCATCCCTCAGTCCCTCCGCTCCAGTAATAGTAAGACATAACCCTAATGAAAATGCTAAATACCTAAATCATAATATCTAGTTATCGACGCATATTCATGTTTCCACTTTTCAATAAAATCTTTCAAAATTTCTTTTTTGACAAAATTGTTGAACGAGCTCGACTCAAATGGGACTAAAAGCCCAAACTGTAAAAGCAAATCAGAGCCAAACCATTAGTAACAGTTTAGTTTTAATTTTCAATGGTTCGGCTTCAATTTTCGATTGACAACTATTACTAACGGTTTGGTTTTGGTTTGACCTAAAAACCGAAAAATGGGACCATGAACACCCCGTCACCCCCCATTTGCATTTCATGAGGAAAGTTCCAAATATATTAGTCATTGTACTTTCTTTTTTCTAAGATGGTTTAGATTATTTAGCTATATTTCATTAACATTTTGTTATCGACTTACCTTTATTTCAACACTTCGCCAAGCATACATCTGCTCGTCGCCACCACCACCACCACCATTGACTTTTGCCTTCCCCAATATCTACTATTTCCGCCACAAACTACCATCAGCTGCTCCTACCACCACCATGATTTTCAATCACTTTCGATGCCTCCATTAATATTGTCACTGTAGGTATGCTTACCAATATAAATTTTCAAATAAATTAAATTGCATTTATTGTAGCTAGGGTTGTAAACGAACTAAACATTCAACGAACTGTTCATGAACGAATATGAACACAAATTCTCGTTCGTTTAGTTAAACAAATGAATATGAACAATGATCTCGTTCGTTCAATCATGTTCATAAACTTTCGTTTAGGTTCATTTATGTCCGTTTATATAAGTTCCTTTTATGTTTATATATGCTTAATTGTGTTTGATTACATTACTATATTAGATGTTCATCTATTTTTATATATGTTCAATTATGTTTGTTTATCTTTGTTCATTTATGTTCGTTCATTAATGTCCGTTTAGCATGTTCAGGAGCATAAACGAACAAACATGAACAATCAAAAATTTGTTAAACGAACGAACATGAACAAGAAAACTCGGTCGTTTATCCGTTCGTGTTCATTTATTCGTTCGACTAACTTAAACGAACAAACATGAACAAGCCTTGTTCGTGATCGTTTAGTTCTTTTACAGTCCTATCTATAGCTATTATGTTTTATCATATTTTACTTTATTTTTAGTTTTCATCAATAATATTTCATAGATTTTACCTTCGATTTTTCAGTTATCTTTCCTATGGGTTTATGAGTCTTGAAGATGACATGGTTGATTTCTTCGTTCAGTTGATGGCCTTTGATTCTGTTTTCTAGTTTCAAAACTCTGATTTGACTTACATGTTCATGCTATTTTCTAATTGTAGTGGACACTCTATTCATCTTAGTTCTTTGCTTTTTAATAGGCAAAAATAAGGGAGAAAAGATGCTACTAAAAGGGTTTTTACTTTATAATTGAAAGACAAACTGTGAAAGTAATTAAGGAAGATATAACTACTACTTGTTGTTGTTTTCTTCTACAAAATAGCCTAATAGTAATACAACTAGTATTTAAAACTAAAATTAACCATATTACAAATCTAACCACACTCTTAAATACAAATGATGACACCAATTCCTTGTTTCAACATCTTGATTCTAAACTGAACTTTCAAATTCCGATTCCCCCAAGTTTTTTCTTGTTCAATTAAAAGTAACGATCCTTCAACTGCTTTCATCACTACTTGATGAAAATGACGAGTCACTACTTTCAACAATTTGTAGTTTCTTGCTTTTTGATCTTCTTGAGCTCGAATGCATATTGCTGCTTTTATTGTTGCTTCTTGAGTTGGACTTGTTATTTGAATTGTTGGTTACACTACTACTTTGATCATCATCAAATGCGTCATGACTTTTCTTGCTCAAATTTTCATCTACCCTTTTGTTTCTTGATGATTTCCTATTCACACTTTTCTTCCTCAAACTGTTATTTGAATGTGTTTTGAAGCTCTTGCTGCTTCTTTTTGATGAATTTCTACTCCCATTTATGCTTTCCGTTTGAAATGTAACTTTCCTTTTGATGCTTTTGGGTTTTGATTTCGTTCTATAGCTCGTTTCTTCTTGTTGGCTTTCATCTTCACCATAATCATCTTCATTATATAAACTTTCCGATGACCAACTACCATCATCATCATCATACTCAACCTTGTTATTGTTGTTCCCAATAGGGTTTTCTTCATACTCTTCGTCGGAATCAGTGTAACTAATTTCTTCTTCTGTTCCATCGTTCTGACTAGACGCTTCTTGATGCTCTTGTTCAGCCTCTCTTGATGATGATGATGATGATGATCTCTTTTGCTCATGTGGATTGTTAGTTGAAGCAGGAGCAGGATGAGTTTTTGGTGATGGTGGAGCCACCATGAGGAAGCTTAGAGCCGCCACCACATCGGAGATCAGTGGCCGGACAGATGGCTCCTCTTGCACGCACATGGCCGCCACCCCAACTGCTTGATTTAAACTTCTCTCTGGAAATGCTCCTTGCAACCGTGGATCCGCCATTTCAGGAAACCTCTTTGGCTCTCTGAAATAAGGTTGTGCCTGTTGTTTCAGTGACAATTAACTATCCACTTTTTTAAAAAAGAACTGAAATTAAATTTTTCATAAGAGCATCTCCACTGTCAAAACTTTTTACTATTTGATTTTTTTTTACTATTTGAAAAAGCTTTCCTATAGATAAAAGATTTTTTGAAAATCTTTTTGGCCTTACACTTCCTAACAATTTATTTTACACAATAGTTACATTTAGATATTAGTTTTTTATGTATTTTTTTCTTATATAATCTATTAGATTAAATATACAAAATATATTTGAATATATTTTATGTAGATTTATATCATAAAAAGTAATTTTTAAAATTTTGAAGATCATACAAATACCAAAGATTAAAAACATTACACTAACATGCTATTTAATCTTTTTTTATTTATTAAATAATGCTATTTTGAAAAAATAAAATATGAAGTAAACTTAAAAATTGAAAAATCATATTAAAGGTAGTTTATATAACATATAACAAATAAAAAAGATAAAGATAAATTAGTTAACTTCAAAAAAAAACTTTTTCAAAGGTTAATAATTGGAGTGAGTTTATAACAATGATTTATTGATCAACAAAGGTTAATTGAAATCTAACGCAACAAAAATAAAAACTTTTAAGAGATTAATCATTAGATATGTTCTTATACATATAAACAAGTCGATGAGCATTAGTGTATTACCCAGTTGACAACATTTTGCTCGTCTATCGGGAGATTGGTATCTAATGCTTTTCTTCCGGTAATGAGCTCGAGCAAAACAATCCCAAAACTGTAAACATCGGATTTGGGTGTGAGCTCACCGTTTTGTTCATATTCTGGAGCACAACCAACAGTAGCAACCATTCTTTGTTGCATAGTATTACCAGAGTCGAGTTCAAGTTTCACGAGCCCATAATCTGTGAGCTTTGGATTGAAGTTTTCATCTAGCATAATGTTTGATGACTTAAAGTTTCGATAGAGAATGGGTGGATTTGCCTTCTCATGTAAATATTCCATAGCTTGTGCACTTCCCGATGCTATTTTCATCCTTGTGATCCAATCTAATGGCTTTCCCTCTGGTGGAACCTCTGTCAAACAGTAGTAAAAAGAAAAATTGATGATCATATACAACCACAAAAATTCAAGTCATTAAAGTATTAAGAAAGAGTATTATCACAACCACAAAAATACCATGGAGATGATATTTGAGGCCCCCACTTTGCATGTATTCATAAACGAGAATCCGCTGATCTCCATCAGCACAATACCCAATCAGTTGGACAAGATTTGGATGTTGAAGATGACTCAACTTGGTGACTTCAACAAGAAACTCTTTGTTTGCTTTTGTTCCATGTCTGTCTAGTTGCTTCACAGCCACAATCTTCAATCATCAATTAGCACACATTAAGAATATACATGTCAGAGATTTCTATTCGAATTAAGTTGTAATCACACAAGCCAAAAAAGATTTGACATTAATGGCTTACATAATTACCTGACCACTACCCTGAAGAGTTCCTTTATAAACTTTTCCAAATGCGCTCTCACCTAATAGACATTCTCGCCTGAAATTCTTGGTGGCTATGGCCACCTCCCGAAAACCAAAATTACGGGCGGAGTTATCCATGACGTGATGATTGTCTTCATTTGTATTGATGGTAGCCGGAGCAGTAGTCGCAGCAGAGGGACCAGAACGTTGTTGATTATTCGCTTGACTTAAAGGCCCTGATGTCACTGAAACAAAAAAGAGCTTACTTAAATTACAAGAGTAAATTACACGAATAGTCCTTACAGTTTGGGGTAATTAGCGCGTTAATCCCTAACTTATTTTTTTAACTTGGAAGGTCTTTACTATTTGTTTTTGTTACGCACTTGGTCCCTAGTGTTTGTTTTTGTTACACGCTTGGTCCTTGCGTTAGTTAAAAAGACTATTATTTAAATAGAGAAAAATGATGGAATAGGTAAGGTAAGGTGAGAGATGTGGGGTTGAGGTTGTGTTTATTTAAATAAATTAAAAAATCAAGGGCAAAATAGTGTTTTTAGGTAAGACATGGACCAATCGCGTAACAAAAACAAACAATAAGGATCTTCTGAGTTAAAAAAATAAGCTAGGGACCAAACGCGCAAATTACTCTAAACCATAGGGATTATTCGTGTACTTTACTCAAATTACAAATATGTTTTGATTATTAAATTATAAAAGTCATCTATTTTATCACAAATCATAATACATCAACGGTTTAAGCATTTTCTTTGGGTTAAAAGAATGGACAGTTTCATCAAGATGAAAAGTAGAATTTTTATTAAGAAAGAAATATATCTATAATCTTGCCCTTAACTCATGCGTGTGTGTGTAACATTTTAAGACGTTTGATATAATAAATAGATCCAAGAAGAAAAGTAGAGTTTTTACAAAAACAAAAAGGTGCTAGAAATGCTATTGTAATTTTCATGTATTTCCTTAAATAAAAAATGTACATGGAAACTTGCATGCATGCATACGTACCAGGACCAGGAGATTGAGAATTTGGGTGTCCTTTTGATTTTGATAAAGGCGAATCGTTTTGTTCATTGAATTCTGGATCCTTGCTTCCGAAGCAACAACTCATATCTCATTCCCTCATATATTAATTATCTCTATGATAAAATTCAATAACTCTCAAATGAAGAATCAATTTCAGAAAATGCATGTACACCGAGTTCAAAATTGATGCTTTTGTGTTACATATTTATCTTCGAAGATCACTGTTCAAAAGCGTGTAACATTCATCCAAGAACGTTGTAAAACCAGAAAATGAGAAGAAAGCTTTGTTGAATGTACGAAGGAGGGGTTTTGGTCCTCCATGCTGTGAATAGAGGGAGTTGCAGAAGAACCCCCCAAATGCAGGAAAGCCATAAAGAAAGATATTAGGAGAGGACAAGAATGCCATGGCTTTGGGAAAGCTTTTGGATGGAGGAAATTGTGGGGATATAAAAGGACATATGTTTGGTGCTTTTTTTTTTCTTTTTTTTTTCGTAGCATCTTGTGTGAAATAGAGATAACTTATAGATTTGGTTGCGATTACTTAATTCACCAAAACGATAGTGTTTATCAATCACCCAACCTTATCGATGGGTGTTATTTAATTGAAATACGAGTAATTACAAATTCAGTCCCTGTGGTATATTGAAAATCGTATGTTTAATCCAGATTTTGATTGTTGTCCGAAAGTCATCCCCCAGTTCCTTTTTATCACAAATTTGAACCATGGATTTTTAAACTTAGCAGCCTGACTATTTAGATAACAAAACTATAAAATTGGTCCCTGTGGTTTGCGAAAAACTTTGGATAGGGTTCAAACGTTTTCAACCTGCATGGAAGGTCCAAAATAAAAAACATACTAGATTTTGGTCCAAAAAATCTTAAAATCTATTATGCCATTTTGTTTTCTTTTTTACATTTCTTTTAATTTCTTTCTTATTTTATTAATATTAAAAATAATATAAACCCCCACCACACACCACACACATTCTCTCTCTCTCTCTCTCTCTCTCTCTCTCTCTCTATATATATATATATATATATATATATATATATATATATATATATATATATATACTTCTTGTAGAAAATCAAACAATTACTCACGATACCCAACTACACTTCAGTAAAACGACCACGATACCCAACTACAATTCAGTACAACGATTACTCACGCAATCGATCCTCCAGGTGTGTGTGAAGATCGTTATGCTGAAAGAATTAGGTCATTTTCTTTTCTTCTCACTCTGAATCGATCACAAGTTTTGATGGGTGTAACAAAGTTTTGAAGAACAAAGGATTATGGGTGTAAATCTTTGAACCGAGTATTCTCTTTTTTATTTTTTTCTTGAGTTTCAAGTGAAGATGGTGAGGAATAAGGGTCTAGATGATGATTCTTATCTGGTAGGGGATGAGCTTAGCTTTGTACTTTTGGAACACCAAACCTCCAAATCATCATCAGATCTAGCATAAAGAATGAGGGACTAGTTCAAGTGTTTGGGGAATTTAATATATATTTCAAATTTCTGAATGTAAGCTTCAATTCCCGTCCATGGTCATTTGATCTTGAAGGTTGGCAAAAAAAAAAAAAAATTAAGAACCAAGTTTCTTTAGGGGTCTCCTTGTGCGTATAATCTGGTTGGAAAGAAGATAGGGATAAATCGATTACTGTTTTTTATTGGATCATTCATTCTCACAAGTAAAAGCCACGAAACACTCTCCCCCTCCCTCTTTGATTTGTTATTATTATTATTATTATTATTTTTTTTTATTATTCTGAGAACTCAATGGGTTATTGGTTTACTCCTCCGTAGAATACGAAGAGTTGTAGCCTTGAACTTGCACCAAATTTTAAGTGAATCTAATGGAAACTATGTTTGCGAACTGATTGAAACTTCAGATTTTGGTTATAGGTTTTGCGGAAATTGAACGATAACTTGTTGTTATATATATATATATATATATATATATATATATATATATATATATATATATATATATATAGAGAGAGAGAGAGAGAGAGAGAGAGAGAGTGTTATGTGGGGGTTTATATTATTTTTAATATTAATAAAATAAGAAAGAAATGTAAAAAGAAAACAAAAGGGCATAATAGTCTTTTCAAGATATTTTGGACCAAAATCACAAGAAGTTTTTGATTTTAGACATTCCATGCACGTTGAAAACGTTTTGGAACCTATCCAAAGTTTTTCGCAAACCACAAAGACCAATTTTGTAGTTTTGTCCTATTTAGATTATCAAAAGGCAAAATTTCATAAATGGTCCTTGTGGTTTCCAAAATGTGGCATATTCAGGATATCTTTAGAAATTACTACATAGATGGTCTTTGTGGTACTAAAATCGAGCATAGTTGGTTCTTTTGCCTAATTCTGTTAAATCTATAATAAAAACACATTTTTGCCCTCAGACTAAAGTTGAGAACCCAATATACTTGAGGGTCCGTTTCTATAAATTATAAGTAAAAGTGTAAAACCCTCTATCTAATCAATCGTTTAGGCACTACTAAATTTTTTTAGTTGTTTCTCCTCCACCTCCTTCGCCTGCATTACTTGTCACCACCTCTGAGTTAATCATTGACCGTATTCTCTATTTCCATTTCCATCCTATCTTTCTCCTCCATTACCGACATCACCACCAATACTCTGCCCCTGACCTCCACTTCCCACCTCACTCTCACTCTCTGGTTTGTGGCTACCCCACTATAGCTCTCCTATGAAATCAAAAACGACGAGAGCTTCGATTTTTGCTCTAGTTCTTAGGTTCGTTCTCCTTTTTCCTCTATGTACTTCCATTTCTCTATATATCTCCCCATCATGTCCTTATGTGGTTTTATCATTTATAGATGGTACCTAGCTAGGGAGTACTAAAAAATGAAAATGGAAATCATAGGGGCGACAAGGTACCAAAGCTTCTTTAATTAGATTCCAAATGGGGAAAAATTAATAACTACACTTAGTGACTATGAAGATGATGGTGTTGTAGGGTTGTCATAGTTTGTCAAGATGGTTTCGTGAAGATGATAGCGAACAGGGGTGAAGATTTCAGTTACGTAGGGTTATGTCTCTCAAGTCTCACCCTTTTCTGATGTGTGTATTGTGACAACCCGAAATTTTCATTCGTACAAAACCTACAGTCCATAACTTCAATTAAAAGTTAAATACTATTATGCTAAATTTTAGCCGGTTTAAAGTCTGTTTGAGTATTTTTATAAATTATTCATGAATCAAATGGATAAAAGGAAGTGATTTCTAGAATATCGGGATAGCAATGGAACAACCAACACCTTAGTTAGGTGTTCACGGCCAAACAAAGGGAGTTTGGGCTGTGAACTCCCATAAGGCTGCAAACTCATGCCTTTGGCATGAGTTTACTCCCCATTTCTTTCATTTATAACTTCCAAACTCAAGCACACTTACCATTCTTTCTCAAGTAGCATCCCATTCTTCACCCGATCTTCCGAAAACGTAAGTTTTTCTTAAGTTGATTTGTTGTTATAACCTATCATCTAGTGTTTATACATCATTTCATCCATTCATTCTTGATTTTCACTTAGATCTTCAAGTGTTCTTCAAAACACCAAGAACACCAAGAACACACACTAGTGTTCTTGGACCTTAAACACCAAATCAAGCCTCTATCTTGTAAGTACACTTGCCCTAGCTTCTTGTGTACTTAGAATGAACTTGTTTACACTTAGAAAATATCAAGAAACACATGATCAAAGGTGTTTACAGCCAAGGGATGTTCTTGGTCCATAAACCCTTATAAGTGGGGTTAAATGAACCCTAGTCCCTTCCTAAGCCTTGGATGCTAGTCTTGATCCTTCCTTGAAGTGTTTAGGACCTTAAAAATCAAAGAAAACATGTCCCCATAATAGTTTACGGCCGTAATCACCTAAGGAAATGGTCCTTAGGCCGTAAACTCTATAAGGTGGTGATATTGTGCCCCTAATGCTTCCAAAGGCTTGGACTTGATCATAGAATGCTTACTCTTGACTTATAAGACCTTAAATCACCAAATGGCACTTAGTACCATGAGTTTACGGCCGTAAACTCATGGGGGAAGTGACCTTAGGCCGTAAACTCCTTAAGGGGTGGTCCTTGGGCCATAAACTCCAATGTCATGCCACACAACCTTTAGATGCAACCCTTTGGTACCTAGAACACTTGAATCAAAGTGTTTCCATGTCCTAGGGTGTTTTAACTTGGTTAATTCGTTGTTAAATGACTAATTAGATACATATATGTTTTATTATATGTTAACTAGGATCATTGTGTGTGTTCAAGTCCTCACTTGACACTTAGCATCATTTACCGATCCTACTATCGCATCACTCACGTCAGGTGAGTTCATACCCTTTAAACTTATATTTTAAATGATTTTAAATGCTTTTATAGGGGGGAATACAAGTAGAAAACATGCTAGTTAGAAGATCATTCACATGTGATTTATACTTGTGTTTTAAACAAGGATTTCATATACTTCAAACTGTGTTTCAAAACAATCTACTTTTAAGTCGTTTTATAAACTGACATCAAGTCATTATTTATTTATTGCTCAAAACTCTTTAAATGTAATACAAAACCTCTTTTCAACTTATATATATTGTCAAAAGCATGTATATATATATATATGTATATATATATATATATATATATATGTATGTATAGTTATATACATAATGTTTAAAGGACTTAGGACTGCTAGCTCACTTTATTTCCTTTTCCTTGTTTGGATGTGGACTTAGGGTATCGGTCAGTTGTCCGAAGGTCGTCTAAATATTAGATATATATTACGTACACATATGTAGACATAAAAGTTCTATTCAATCAGTTCATTACCTTTGGGTAGCAAGGGTATACATTCATCTATTCATATACATAGCTTACTAGTAAACTATAATAAGTATAGTTTAGGAGAATACTATCATATACAAATACTATAACTGAGAATACTATAACAGAGAATACTATAACAGAGCATACTATAACAGAGAATACTAGACAGAGCATACTATAACAGAGAATACTAGACATAGAATACTATTACTATAACAAGTATACTATAACAAGATTCAGAGATAACATAATGTGAGATACTACTTCATGACACATCGATCATTTCTTTATGTCACGTTTTGTAATCAGAATCTCCTGGAGGGAGAGCGTGAGTTTGCGTATAGATCTATACCGGATTGAGTATCCTACACATTTGCTGTTCGCTATAGTGGGACTTGCAAGTCTTTGGCTGCCAAATGTCATTTCTTCCGACGTCTTTCATCGTCGTGTTATAGTCAGATTAGTATGGTAACAATCATATCACATTTTGCCTTAATAAAACCATTGGTTTTAAGGTAGTTATGACTTCAGTGATTAATACAAATAATACTGTAGTACACATGTACATTTCCCATTATATTCAAATTGTGATCTTCTCACATAAAAGGTAATATAAAACTATATTTTGGTAATGATAGTCATACTTGGGAAAAGCTTTCACTTTTACAAAGAGATAAGCATACAAAACAGTCGGGTCTTGGTAGAAGACTACTTTTTATACTAGTAGAAAATATAGGATTTTCTGGGAGTTTTCAAACATATACAAACCTTTACATTGCTCAAATACAAACATTTTCATCAAACTTATACAATCATTGACACTAAATATTTATGAACTCACCAGCTTTAATGCTGATCTACGCTTTCAAAATAACTTGTATTCTTAGGTCACCAGTAGACAGGTACCGATGACCAGGTTTTGAGAAGACGAAACATCTTCAAGACTCGTCTTTTATTTTGATTATTCTTTTTGGTGTCTTATTACTATTATAAAACACACTTGTATGAAATTATACTATTAATGCAATGGATGATGTTGTTGCTTATTTACTACTTTGCATTGTTATAATACTATACATGACGTCCTCCGCCCCAGAACGTTTCCACCGTTCTTGGTTTTGGGGTGTGACATGTATCACTCAGTTTCAACTTCAAAGAAATCGATAGAACCCACACCCTTCTTCTTGGTGAATGAAGAATCAGTTGCAGGTCCAAGAAAAGGAAACCCAAGAACAAGGATCCCCTTTTTTGATTTGTTTTTTTAAGTGTTGAGTTTAATAGAAATCATTAGGTTGATTTACTTTAACTAGATTTTTTTAATATAAAAAATTTATTAAACCTCTAACAAGCAACAAAAAGCCAGAAGAAAACAAGAAGAAAAACACTACATGTAGGTTTAAGAGACAACAAATGGAAAAATACACCACGTGTAACATCCATAAAAATTATGCCAAATTTAAACTTTTTAAAAACATTTCAAAACCAATAATTATTACAAAACTTGTTTTCAAAATGAATTAGTGCCAGAGTATCCCATAATCAAATCATAAAAATATAAGGAGGTGCACGATTGCGCATTCTCCTTCCCACGATCATCAGAAGTACCTGAAATATAATCAATAACTGCAAGCCTGAAGCTTAGTGATTTCCCCAAAATACCAATGCCATACAGATGTAACCATATCATATAAACAAACACAACATGCATAATGAGCCATCAGTCTGACTGGACCGCCTCATTGGCCATCAGTCTATCTAAACCGCTTTCCGAGCCTTCGACACGTCTGGACTACCTCTTAGAGCCTTCAGCCTATCTGGACCGCTCGCCGGGCCTTCGGCCGGACTAGTATGCCCTATCCGGTTCTGCAGTCTATCCGGTCCGCCCTGGGTATCTTGGCCTACAGCACAAAGTAGGATCTGCCTCAACCCAATCCCCCAAACCAACAAACATGTACACATAAATATCATACGCTAGCTAGCATGTACATATAATCATACAGATCTACAGATCACTAACATAACAACCATCTTATAACCAGGATACCGATCTAATAGATCACTAACATAACAACCATCCTATAACCAGGATACCGATCTAACAAATCACTAACATAAAAACCATCCTATAACCAGGATATAAATCATAAGGGTTGGCCTTGGTGCTTTAGACCCTGTTGATATATTGAGAAGAACTCACCTTACAATGTCGAACTATAGCGATAAGATCAAACTACCGAATCACAGACATACACTCAACCACCTATAACCACCATAGGACCAAGTCCATTAGAATCCCAAATTACCAAAATACCCTCAATGTCCAACTAGTCAACCCTTGGTTAAAGTCAAAGTCAACAGTCCATGTTGACCCAACTCGTCGAGTGCAACTAGCAACTCGTAGAGTTCCGTAAGAACTCAGGAAATCATAAAAACCCTAATTGACTCACCGTGTTTCCAACCAACTCTTAGAGTCCATGCGTGTCCAAATGTCGGGAAAAGCCTAATTGACTCGTCGAGTCTTCTTATCGACTAGCCAAGTTGATGCAGAATCAATACAGACAATCTTCAACCGACTTGTCGAGTCCCTTCAGTCCATTTCTCATCCAGATGTTTTTAAGCTATCCCAAAGCTCCCTATTGCAGATCTAACTTCCTAGGGCATGATTTCCATGTAAAGTTGCAAACTTTACGTGCATGCATGGTCCTAGATGCCAAAACTAAGCTAAGGGAAAGGTTTAAATCAAGAAGAAGAGCCTTAGCTTGCTAAATCTAATAACTTTATGGCTATAGGGACTTAGAGGAGTTCAAATCTGAAGTTACAACTGCAGATCATGCCCAAAACCCCAATTGACTCACAAATATGCTAAAAATGACCCTAGACCTTTGCATGAAGAGATTTAGCTAAAGATAAGTCAAGATAACGACTTGTTACCTTCAGAATGATGCCATGATGAAGTAGAACCTGATCCACAAGCTTCTCTTTGCTCCAAGCTCCTTAGACGTCGAACCTTCTTCACAACATGCACCAAAATCACTCTTTAAATCTCACAAACACTCAAGAACAAGGTCTAGACTGATTAGGGTTTCATTTTCCATCTCCTACTCCTCGAGTCGGGGTCCTCTGACTCGTCGACTAGACCTCATAATTTACGCGGCCTAATCCACTTCTACACGACGAGTTGGGGGCAACCAACTCGTCGAGTAGGTCTAAGAATATGACTTTAAGCTTTTAAATTTCATACCTGGGAATCAATGTGTTACACTACGAAACCCAATTTAAGGAGATCCCTTTCCCCTCTATTTTTCACCCAAAGAAATGCAGTCGCCTGTATATCTTCAATCACCCGAACCGGAGAGGAGGGAACTTTGTGGAAAATCATGTCGTTTCTAACTCTCGGAATTGACCATAGAGCAAACATGATCATCGAACGAGTCACCTTTTTTTGAGTCAGAGATTGACAATAAACATGAGAGATGGATAAGAGCTCTCCAAAAGAATAATTATGGGAAAAGTCTAAATTGAACCAAAGTTGGAGCAGAGTCCATATCTCTTTCACCCAAGTACATTGCAACAAAATGTGAATGGAAGACTCATCCTCAAGCCCATAAGTCTCGCAAGTAACTATGTTAACCTGACTCCCTTTTTTTAACTTGGTTTTGGAAGATAAATGATTTAGAACCGCTCTCTAACTAAAGAAATTGAGTTTGATGGGAACCCAATTATTCTAGAAATGTTTATAGGTAAGCGGAGTACAAAACTTTGAATCCCAAATAGCCCTAATTGAACTCAATGAGAATAACCCCGAGGGTTCCCCAAGCCAACACCATGAGTCACATGAGCTTCCGAGGGTCGAATCTGAAAGCATCTTAACACAATCTACCAGCTCCACCCTTTCAGTTGCAATTCTCGGTGATCTATTTCAGCTCTAAGTACAATTCAGTCACCCATTAGTTTTGAAACATCTCTCCAAAACAGAGCAATGTTTTTTTTGCACGCTAGTTTGAACAAAGATGAAAACTTATCTTTAAAGGGTGTGTCAACCAACCACCATTCAAACCAAAAGGAGGTCAAATTCCCATCACCTATATTTTTCTTAAACAAGTTTTTTTTTTTTTTTTTTTGTAAAAGTAGACCAGTTTTCAAAAAGTGATATAGAAATATGTTAGTTTTTAATCATCTTGTAGAAATAAGTTGTTTCGAGGGAGGTCCCACCATTTTTACTGTTTTCAATGGTTACTTCCGAGAAACAAATTATATAATTTCATTTATAACCCCAACATTTTATAAATTAACCCCTTAAGTTTTATCTCATTTTATTTTACTATTAAACAATTTATTTTTCATTCTTATCAAATATTATACATAGATTACTTTATTTCATAATATATGATTATACTTTATGTATTATTTTTTACAAGTTATACATTTAAATAGATCTTACAAATTATTTAAAATAGATACCAATATTGATTATATTAAAACATTACGAAATTACAAGAACAATCAAAAACGATATTACAATACTAATTAAGCGTAAAAATACAATAAAAGTTAACACTAACATTATAAATAACGATATTACAGTATGAATTATACACTAAATCACAATATAAATAAAATATAAATCATAACATTCATAATGACATTTTTATTATCATTTATTTGTAAATATGAGAAAATATTTGGTCCACAATGTCTCAAAATGTGTAGTGTGAATTATCACTATTTGTGAAAACTTAGTATACTTATGTCATTTTTCTTTATACAACTTCAAAAGCAAAAAACAAAAGTATTCTGCAGACCCAACCAAATGTCATTGTTGATGAAAAATCAATAAAAATTATCCAATGAGTTGTCAAATCAATTCACTTTTTGGTATTATAAATTATATTTCATATAGTAGATAGTTTTTCAACCCTTCTATTATGATGAATTTCTCTCACAATTCTTGAATTTAAGCTCTTTCCTTCTTCTTTTTGTTTAGCATTCGTTCATCCATAACAATGTACACATTATTGTCTTTATATAATATATTCAATAATAATAAGTAGCATATGTAGCATACTTATTAATCTCTTTATCTGTCTTATGATTTATTTTGGAGTTAGTTTTGGTATATTTATCATTATGACTCTAGATCGCCCATTTATGATTAATTTATATTAGGGTGAGAATATTGCATATGATAATGGTATCATAAAGGGTGACTACTTCAAATATCGTTAGGCATAAAATGAGATATGAAGAATTTAAAGATTTATGTTATGTACATGTTGGAGTTGAAAAAATGTCACATAAGTTAATTATCTCACTGTGTTATCAGTTTGATGGGCAATCAAATATTGCACGGGCCATAAGTGATTCACGTCTAGACGTAATGTATTATTTGGCTGAGAATGTTGAAAATTATTGGGGTCAAGTTTAATTGAATTTGAAAAAATAATACCGCCTATAGGTACTAGTTTTCTAGATCTCCTTCGTAATGTTGACATATTCGAGCCCAACCCATGCACTCGTGCACAAAGCCATACATTAACCGAGTTTTACTACAATGAAGGTGTCTACAGAATTGTTATAAAGTTATAAATAAATGGAAAAGGAGGAAATGTGTACACTGTCCATTATTTTCAACTAACATGCACATGTGTTAAGCGATAAATGGAAATATTTCCATGTTCGCATGCTATTGCAATTTGCAATTATAAAGTGGGTGACCCTCTTTCTATTGTAAATAATATGTACACAACTATGGCGTATAAAAAACAATATATATGTCTGCTTTTGTACCACTTTCGCATGTTAATTATTGATTGGATTCGGATTGGAAGATTAAAGCAGATAACTCGAAACTTTCTGTTCATCGAGGCCAGAATGGACATTCGTCATCCTGAGGAACCTTGCAAATGTAGACTATGCCACCAACCTGGTCATAATAGAAGAAATTGTCCAAATTGTCAACCAAGATTTAATGTGATATGAACTTTGTAACATTTTTAATTAATAATGTAAGTTAGTGTTAACTTTTATTGTAAATTTACATTTAATTCCTATTGTAATATCGTTTTTAATTGTTTTGGTAATTTTGTAATATATTCAATATTGGTATCTATTTGAAGGTATTTGTAAGATTTATTTAAAGGTATAACTTGTAAAAAAAATATATAAAATATAATCATATGTTACTGAGTAAAATAATCTATGTATAATATTTAATAAAGATATAAAATAAATTGTTCAATAGTGAAAGAGATAAATAAAACGAGATAAAACTTAAAAGGTTAAATTTATAAATTGTAAGGGTTATAAACGAAGTTATATGAGTGTTTGTCGGAAGTAGCCGCTAGAAAAAGATATAAGTGGTGGGCCTCCTTAAAACAACCTAGTTCTACAAGATCATTAAAAACTAACCTATTCCTACAACAGTTTTTGAAAAGTAGCCTACTTTTACAAAAAAAACTCTTGTTAAACAGGTCATGTAAAGTAATGTTACATATGGCAATATCAAATACTATACTCATAATATTTTTTACACACCCGACACAACCAATCTTACAGGAAATAATTTCATAGATCTGACAAACCATGTAAGGAAACAACTAATTTTGACCAAAGATCACAAGGTTCTGTTTTCAATCTCCAGAGCCATTTAACTAGCAATGCGAGAGTAGATGAACTCATGCTAATTACAACACAACCTCCCAAGTATTTTGGGGTTATAACTTTATCCCACCTAATCCAACATATTTTATAACTGAATTTATTTATGTGGTGTAAAATTGATTCAATTGGGTGTGTGTTTTTACGTGAGTTCATTATTTCACGACCCACTTTCATTAGGTACATGTTTCAATTTTCCAACATGTTTGATGACCAAGTAGGTGTTCTATGTCTTTATTTGTCTTATCTAATATGGTTTAATAATGATGGTTATGGTTAATATACATTCAAAAACCTATGTTGTTGTGTACTATACATCTTTATATATATATATATATATATATATATATATATATATATATATATATATATGTTGTAGGAGTATAAAGCATCATATGTTAGTGATTCAACTGAATCAGAGTAATTTTCCAACATGTTTGATGAACATCTTAGAATGAAAGTTAAACATCCATGAGACTGCATACTTGGTGATCTATATAAAACATAATGTTTTAGTGACTCAACTCAATCAAGGCTTCTCATTGTCCATCAGTTCCACTCAAAGAAAGCTCCATGGGCGAAGGATTAAATGGTAATCCCATTGTGTTTTTCATCCTTAAATTGTGCTTATTCTTCATATGGATTACATGGTGATTATGTAAATCAATATTGCTCCAAGTCTAGACGTTACACACTCATACATATATAGATGCCTAAATTCGTCAATATTGTGGTGTTCAAATGTAAAAGCTTATTAAATATGACAAAGATCTCTCAATATCAAGGATTTAGTTAACTTGTCAATCCTAACATTGAACGTGTTTTGTGTATTTTGTTGTATCTTTTCCAGTTGAGTTTATTTTATCTTAATAAATCTTTAGTCTTTCAAAAATAAAGGTTATCTATGTATGTCTAGGTAGAGCCGGCAAAAATTGATCCAACCCATCAACCCAACCCAAAATTAGTAGGTTGGGCTGAGATTTTCAACCCATTTAAGTTAAATGGGTCAACCCATGTAACTCATTAATTAAATAGGTTGGATAGGATAAAAATTATCAACTCATTTTCAACCCACCAACCTATTTGCATCATAATTTTAGATAATGTGTACTAAATTTGTGATAATATTAGTGCCCATAAAATAATTATTTCTTTTATATGAAATTCTTTTTCTTTTATATGAAAATGTATGATTGTTTACAAATCATTTTCTATATATTTAAGTTCTTATTCGGTCTTAAAAGTGTATAAATTAGTTTTATGATGTGGTTGGGTTAAATTTATAAAGGCACATTAAATTTTTTTGGCGGTCAATAAATTATAGTTATGAGATGTTATTTATTTTCAAGTATATGAATTGACACAATATGTCATCAAAGTAGTATCTTTTTGTGAAAATTAATTTACAAAGAATTTAGTTTTTTTGTTTTTATGTTTGTTAATATAGATATTAACCGAGACATGGGTAGATTGATATTTGATTGGATAACACATATATGATAGTAACATGTTGACAGTATTTTAGGTTACATGTCATTAATAAGTCAATCTAAAGAGAGGTTTGTTAATTGACATGATTTATTGTCTATGTTTTTTATTAAATTTTATGGTTTATGTGTTAATTAATGCATATATTAATATATAACACCCCAAATTTCAACCCAAATTTTTCGATTACAAGTTTAATTATTTATTTAAATCACAACTGCAAGATCTTAAAACATTTATCAGAGTATCATTAAAAATTATCAAGTACACAAGTACCCCATTGATGCGATGCAATTGAGTTGTGCCCCTCCTTTAATATAAGAAAACCTGAAACATGTAAACCACAAATCGTAAGCACAAAGTTTAGTGAGTTCCCCAAAATACCACACACAGCACAACACAACACAAATAAATAGCTATGGGTTATTAGTAACCCTAGGGACTATTAGTAGTCTGAGTGGGCTAACAGCACGCCTGGTGGGTTATCAGCAACCCTGGAGACTATCAATAATCTCAGTCTCAGATAAACAACATAACACAATAATAGGAGCTACACACAACTGGTCATCACAAATACAACTATTTTACCACACAGGCTCATACAAACATGAAAGAGTCACGAAGACAACTAACATCCTACATACATAATTTAGTGAGCCGACATTGGAGCCTTCGACTCACGAGCACCAAGAGAATACTCACCTCAAACTACTGAAACAATCAGATAAATGCTCGAACTGCTGATCCGGGAAGCCTCCACACTAAATATCATCTGATAATATCATAATTAATAATTAGGTCATAAACCATAACTGGGCCCTACCCAAAGACACCTAAAAGTGTATAATGGCCTAAATTCCTAAATGGTGCCCAAAGCCCACTATGGGCCAAAATTCAAGAAGGCCCAAAGCCTAACAATGACCCAAAGTCAAAAGGACTAGTGGCCCAACAAGGCCCAAAACTCTAGTAGTCCAAATATGGCCAAAAATCTAAATGTCAACAAAAGTCAATGGTAGCTGAGTACGCCCAACGTATTCAAACTTACGCCCAATATACACCTTCTTTGGCTAGTACGCGTAGCGTACGAGCTGGTACGCCCAACATACGTCACAGCCAACCCCAAATCACCATTAAGTGCTAAATCAGTTAAGTCATTAAGTCTCCTTCTCAGATCTAATCTCAAATAATGTTTTAACCGATAAAGTCGTTGACTTTAAGTCTTTGCATGACTAAAGAGGGCTCAAACCTCAAAACTCTAACTTCCACAACACTCAAGGTCACTTAACTCATGCATGGGCCAAAAGAAACGATCAAGCAATCGTTTTTTATGGATCAAGGAACTTAAAAACATCTAAAAGGACAACCAAGAAGCTTTGGAGTACCTCATACTCACAAAGGTCCAGGCTTTTGGGACAAAAGATCATAAATACCCATCTAAACAGATCTAGAAAGAACATCAGCAAGGTATGAACTTTATACGATCAAAAGATGCACAAGATGAAGGAGTTTATAGATCTACAAGATTGCATGCAACACCACTTTCTTTAAAGACCTTCCTCAACAAGAATGCACATAATCACCAAAAGACTCCAAGACCTTCACTCTCAAGGCTAGGGTCGATATTAGGGCTTAAAAGGGAGTTGAGGCTGAATATGGGAGGTCCAAGGGTGAGATAATGTGTTTAAATTGGGCGAAACCCTAAAAATTAGGGTTTGGCATCAACTTGCGTATGCCCAAGATACTAGGTTAGACTCCATGATCACCTCTCGCCTAGCATGCCCAACATACACCATGTATGCCCACCGTACTAGGCTCAACCTAAAAACCCTCCTAAATTCAAGCGGCCGTAACTTCTTCGTTCTAACTCCAATTTTGATGTTCTTTATATCCATAGAAAGGTGATGAAAAGCCCCACCATATTATCTAAATATATAGGACTAATAATTCCTCGAACAAAAATCCATATTTCATGAAAGGCCCCGACTTATGACTTTCTTTTTTCCACTCTTCGGCCCAAAACACAATTCAAAGGTTTGATCTCCTAACCATCATTACTTCCTTCTTAAGGACTAAGTTCGCCTGCTTAAGGCCTCAAATCTTTTACGGAATCGATTTCCGACCCACGAACTTGAATCACAGAATGACACGGAACAGGGTGTTACAACCCTCCCCCACTTAAATCAAATTTCGTCATCGAAATCATTTCTTACTATCTCCTCTGCCGAACCCAACGATCCTGATTGAACTCCCTAAATCCCAAAGATGACTTGGAGAATTACCTCACTCTGATAACCACCCACCTTACTATCGATGAATGAACTTCAACTTTGCCCTAAGCCAACGAGTGCCTAACCGCTATGCCTGAAATTGAAAACCCTGATTGATTTCTGACTCCCAGGAAGACACAAAAATTCCAAAACATTCCTACAAGGACTCAACTTTATAAGTAGAACAACAAAAACCTATCCGTCCTAAACAATTTTATGGATACCCAAAACATATATGCCCCGACCACTTACTGGTATTGAAAAATCCTCATTGAAAACATACTCTTCTCCAAACTAACAAACTGAACAGGTACAAGTGGTCCTGGTCCATCCACTAACACAACTCCATCAATAAATCACTCCCAATCAAGGGCATTTCAGCGAATGCTCAAACGATCACTACAAACAGAAATGAGTTCTCACATCACATTTGGCCCCAACCCAACCTACGATTTTCCAAGTATTACAAATGTTGAGGCCCTTTCAAAACCCTTCACCTAACCCTGTGATGATCTAATCATCCTAGAGAATGCCATGAGACAAGTCATAGACTTCCATCTTTGTTACCACCACCTACCAAACTATTGAATGCCACAGCTGCTCCGTAGTCTTATAAAACCTACACATCCACATCATATCCTAGTGAATGTTAAGGTTGCTTCGCAGTCTTACATGACTGCTACAACCGCACACAAACCTGGTGAATGTTATGGCTATTCTACAGTCTTACATCATTTCCCAACCACACACTAACCTGGTGAATGCTATGGTTGGTCCATAGTCGTACATCACTTCCACAACCACACACTAACCTGGTGAATGTTACGGCTGCTCCGCAGTCTTACATCACTCCCACAACTACACACTAACCAAAAACATTGTTAGTTAAAACCCTGCCTACCAGACTCTATCATGTGTTTGGGTCGTGCTTCAGACCCCAAAACCTTCATCAGACAAGAACAAGCAGAGAGATCCTAGCGCAACCCTTGACCTGAACCTAACCATGAATCCAAATCATTTGCTCCGATGCTCATCATTGACCAAAGAACACTATTCCTTTCTAAACCCTGAACCCTCTTGCAACCAAAACTGGCTATCTAGTTGACTTAGGATGATACCATGTTGACCAACCTTCCCAGTTAATCCTTAACCAAAAAATATCTTACCCGAATCACTCGATTAGCCGTTCAAGGCCCCGCCGGACAAACGGTAGTCTGCTCCACACTCACGATCCAAATCCCCGACATGGGTACAAATTCTAAAATGGCTCGCACTTGGAACTATCCCTAGCGGTCCCAAGTGACGATCCCTCACTTGGATTCATCTACATTCTTCATAACTCGTGATCATTGGATTACCAAGCCAACCCAGAGTCTCTTTATCCAACCACTACCGTACTGATCTTGCCGAACTAAGATCCTATTACCAAACATTATCGGGTGTTCACATCCTAACCAAATGAAGCACTCTATTACTCTTGAAAAAGAGTGTCGTTTCCAATGTACCTTCCCTTGATACAATTATGCATCCTTCTACAATCCCAACTGAAGAAAAGAAAACCAAAGGACCCACAATTGGAACATATAGATAATCACTTCGATGTTCTACCTACTATCGAAACAAACCCGAATCTGCTATATACCATAATTTCACAATCCAACAATTCAGGACAACACATCCATAAGCCGTGATATACCATAAACAGAACATGATGATAATTTTCCACGATCATTGACCTCCAATTATACAACTCAAAACCTTCGAAGCATCCCCACCCATTAACAATAAGCAGGAACATTCAACGATCGAGGATGCACTGGTAACTCCCCAACAATCCAATCTTCTACTAAACCAACCCACCCAGAACTACATACACCAAATTCTGAATTTGATTGACAGACTAACAATAGCAACAATCTATACCCTAAGCTGACAAATTCTTTAACAACCAACAGTCGGCCCGAGCAACTTAACCACCTCTTGACCAGTTCATCGGCATCCCCGAAAGGACCACTGGCTATAACGAGCTCCCTGACCAACAACTTCATGCAGCAAAGACTACTCGTGTATTCCTGAGCACATACAACATATGTTAGCTTGCTTTGCACCAAGTTTTAACCACATCTTGAACCAAATCCTGGCATATCCGAATCACAGATCCCTATAATCCATTCTTTTAAAACCATGAACTCAAAAAATCAGTGATCTTCCAAGTAGCATGCCTAGTTCTCCCCCACTTGGGTTCGAACTATCACCAATGACGTTGTAGACAAACCACACTTCAAACCACTTAGCCAGATACAAACCATCCCACAATGCAAGATAGTCTTCCAAATAAAGACCAAGGAACTCAAAGACATTCTGAATCTTAGATGGAGACCTCGGAAACTTCCCAGTCATAACTGCCTCAATCATAAAGAATCCCAAGCAAAACTCTGATAGCCCATTCATAGCACCGATTTTTCCATCTAAGAACAATTAGACTCTCACACACTTTGCCTCTGAATCTCTGACCTTCACTCTAGAGACACAATCATATTACATGAGGCATCATCCTCATAGTCGAGATATAACATAGAAAATGAAAGTTGTCGTTCCCAATCTACTTCTCATAATCACCTGGAACAACACGCCAGAACACGCTTTAACCGAACTCAAGGAAGGCATATCCCTGGTCCTCAGCTTGTACAGTGTCCACTAAAATGACTCTCTTTCCACATATGAAATTTTCTTAAAGTGATCAAACCACAAAAATCCTCTCGTGCTTTTCCATCTTTGTCGTAGATACCGCAACCATCCGGTTTCCCTTACTAGGTCATTACTCGATCTGTATAATCAAACAGCTCCTTAGAATTTTTGGTATTTTCCTTGACTCGATTACGAATCCTGTGCTTCCATTAGTATGAGCCCAATACTACCTTCTACACATATCCATACTTTCCTCGGAATCATCCTGAATCCTCAAAGTTACTTCCTCATAGTTATACCCTCCAAAATCTGCTAAACAACGCACCTTTCACACTAAAGCGCTTCCTAGGCTCTCCTATGATTCCCACCCCACCTTGCCATCAGTTGCTGAAGGACCTCTACTAATGTCAGTTAACTACTTCACGAATAAAATTACATGAAATAAAGCTTAGATAATCCTTTGACTAAAAGGCTCAACCCTACAACTTGTCACACCCCCGGACCAGACGGCGGAAATGTTCGGAGGCTAGTGACTTCATTATGCAGTATCATAACAATTGAATATAAATGAAACAGAGCAATCCAAACATCATACATTGAGATAATAAACTTACATTCTTTACATTTTGTATTTGTCCTTCGAATTACACAAACGAGACATAGACGAAAAAATCCAAACTACAGCTAAATGATCCTGCATCCGCGTCCCTTGTTACATGCTTACTAGATCCCTGAGAATACAAGTCATTTTGAAAAGCGTCAACTAAAAAGTTGGTGAGTTCATAAGCATTTTTGTATAAAATCGTTTACACTTGTTTAGAATCGTTCCCATTATACTTTCAGAAAATCCGATATTTTCTATGAAATCGTTTGAAGTCTTGCCTTGAAAATCATGGATATATGTGTGCATGTCAGTACTTTTGTTCATCCTTATAAGGAGTGATTTTGAAAAGTATTGTAATTTATGAAAGTGAGTTGCGTTTGAGCATAGTTTTTTTGAATAGTAATAGTCAAATGTTTCCAGAAAAATCCCTTATTTTCAAAAAGAGAATATGGTTGAAAATCTTGTTCCTCTTATCGAGTAAAATTAAGTGTGAGTTCTAGTTTATCGTTATCAAATTCGTAGAAAATCATTTTCTCCAGAAAATCCTATATTTTTTGCTATAAAATATTCGTAAGTTCTAGTTCCAACTATGTATATGTGTGGATTAGTTTATCGTTATCAAAACTGTTTACAAACGTTTTCCATAGAGTCCTACGCTTTTTAATTTGTAAAAATAGCAGTATTACGACTCTATACTTGTTAGGAGAAAGAATCAACATGGCAATTGTAGACATTCTATGCGATGAAAAAGGACAGTCAACACAACAAATGCGGACCATCACCTATCACGTGTACGACAGTCAACACAACGTGCCAAAATTTATTTATGAGGTTTTCCTTACATAAATTTCTAGTTAATATAACATATTCTAGTGAGTCGTTATAACCATACTAATCTGACAGAGTGTTAACCCCATATATATCTATACACAAATTCTCACTCTCCCTCAAGGAGACTCTGGCTATAACTCCTCACAGGACATTAGACGTACACTAATATTTTTATATTTAGGTACTTTTGAGATTTGTCTGACTAGAATATTAACAACCTTTTGAGAAATCGTTAGAGATCCATTATTGTTAGATAAATAATGAAATTCGTACTCATTGAATAGAACTACCATTCTCGTTCCATATCATTGATTGTGCTCGTTAACTGGGTGCTCATGTTCGTTCCTTTTTGTTTATTGAAAAATAAGTCATTTTAGTCAAGAGAAAAAGTGTCAAGTTATAATTTGTATAAATTTCTAACTGCTGGTTATGACACGCATTTTCTGTTTTATGACATATAGAACATTACTTATGTTCTTGGAGGTTTTACGACAGCAGCTTATGACACGCAAATATTTCTGTCATAAAGGCTCTATTTGTATATTTTCTTGACGCAAACCTTTATATCGAATATTTATAATATACTCCCTGATAGTTTGCAAATAGTCACAAAGTTTCCATTTTAGAAAATTACTAGAAATGGTGTCCACTTATCAAGGTCCCTTTTTATAACTTTTATCTCTAGACATGAAAACATAGATAAAGGGGTTAAGTTGGACACACCCAATAGTTGGGAGGCTCTTTTGTACCCAAAGTATCCTGTCCTCTTTATGAAGTTGTGAAATCTTACGTTCATGAGAATATTACTAAAATAATAATTTAATAATATTTCACACATACATACAAACATACGTATACATGCAATTATTCAAGTATTTAGGCAAGATTTGACTTGTACTCTCCCCCAAAAACATTAAAACATTGAAAAAGGTGGGGTATGAAGCCCACCTTGAGTTGGTTGAGGAGTTGTTTGGAGTTATGGAGTGAAGATCCCAAGCTTAAACTTTTGGCTGAGATGAGGAACTCCTCTTGGAAGAATGTTATCCTAAGGTTGATTATCACATATTATTATGAATAAAATAATATGGATTCATCTTGAAAATTATATAAAATCTTAGATGAGTGGAGAACTTACTTTAGAAAAACTCCAGGAAAGATTTGAGAATTTTGCTTCCAGCAAGATCCTTAACTTTGCTCTTGGGAGGAGTATTTGAGTGAAAATGAGAGTGTTCTTAGGACTTTACGGAATATGGATATGAGAAGTGAGAGAGAGAGAGAGAGAGAGAGTAGTTTACGTTTTCAATAAGGGAAGACAAGGAGTGATTTGACATTTGCTTGGAGTACTGGGGGGTAATGTCTATCACTAAGGGTTAATGCATAGATTACTGGGATTTGCATGGGAAATGAGGAATTTACATCGAGTCGAACTCCTTATCCTCTTAGAATTCCTTCATAAAAACCTTGGGTATTATTTTATTAAATAACTAATTTTGGCGTAAAATGGGGGTCTAAGGGGTCTAGGATATGAAAAACACGAGTTTGGTGTGATTTTCGATGTCAAAATGCCTTAAAATGGTGAAAAAGCCCAAAAATGACCAAAATCCGGAGTTGAATGCTGTTCCTACGAGGGTCCAAAGTCAAACTCATCATTCTAGAGTCATTCTTCCATTTCCGGAGCAAAGAAGTAAATTTCTGAAGCTCTAAATCAAATTCCGAAGGGGAGGGTTAGTGTTGCGAGGGTCCTAAGTGGTTGGCAAGGAGGTTCCGGAGGCGCTGGACGAGTTCCGAAGGAAGTTCTCAAGTTTCAGAGTCAGGCGCGTGTTTGGTTGTCCGGACTGCAGTGCGAAGCTGCCTAGTATTTTCGAAGCAAGCCTTCAGCGAGGTCTTCCGGAGCGAGGCTTTATCTGGACTCACCCTTCCAGACTTGCGAGATTGTCCGAAGCAAAGTAGGGGCATTCCGGATTCCATCAGAAGCTCCATGATAGGGAGGGGTTCCGGACCAAGAGGTTCCGGGCCAAGAGGGTCCATTTGGTGTTTCCTCTTCTGGTTTTGAGCTGTTTTCGACTGAGGAATGTACTTAAAGAGATTTAAGATACGTGGAGAGATTTGGGAGAGATTTCACATACTTGGAGAGATTTCACACAATTGGAGAGATTTAGGATAGATTCAATATACTTGGAGAGATTTCGCATACTTGGAGAGATCTGAGAGAGATTCAATACACTTGGATAGATTTCGCATAGTTGGAGAGATTTGGGAAAGATTTCACATACTTGGAGAGATTTGGTAGAGATTCGATACACTTGGAGAGATTTCACATACTTGGAGAGATTTGGGAGAGATTTCACATACTTGGAGAGATTTGGGAGATTCGATACACTTGGAGAGATTTGCATCCTAACACTACATGGCTCCTTAGGAACTCATATTGTACACTTAGTTGTGTTAGCACAAGTCTCATAATAGTCATTGCTTACTTGAGGATGAAATTTCCTAGCCAAAAAGGCTAGTTGTGACATTATCCCCCCGTTAAAGGGAATTTCGTCCCAAAATTCTTTCGAAAGATAGGGTTATGAATACCGAAATAGGTAAGGGTACTTTTGAGTTATTTGGTCTTTGTGTTCCCAAGTGAATACCGGCTCATGCCTAGCGTTCTCTTGAACCTTCACCATCGGGATGCGGCTTTGCTTGGTGTGCTTAACCTTTTCTATCCATAGTCTCGATAGGCTGATCAATCATTAGGAGGTTCTAGTTTAATTCAATCTTGCCTAGTGGGACTGGGAGGGTTTTGTATGACAAACACTTCCTAGGTTCGACACATGGAACACAGGACGTATGTCACAAAACATGGAGGGTAGTTGGAGTTTGTAGGCTACCGAATAGATCCGTGCGAGGATCTCGAAGGGTCTGGTGCATCGGGGATTTAGTTTAACTTTTCTTTCAAATGGTGACATTTTTCCCCGAGGGAGATCTTTAATAATACCCTGATCCCGTACTTGGGATTCTAAGGCTTTAACCTGCTATAGATCTTTTTGTCGGTGTTACGATGTTTGGGGTCGTGTTCGGGTTTTAACTATCCTTTTTGTGGTTTCTCGAATAATCTTGGGCCTAGGGAGTGTACTATTGAGCGTTTGTCCTCTTGTCGCTTAGGTGTCTCTCATCTAAGCCCAACAGAGGATGATCCGCATTTCAGGTCACACGAGGCCTCGAAGGATACAACTCCCATGCTCGGGTGACAGTTGTTGGTATTTGATTACTTGATTAGGGATTTGTCTAGCGTTAGCCGAAGCTTCGAGTGCGTGATTTAGGAACAGGTGGGTCTCCCAAGCCTTGCCAATGTCTATTACACATGCTTCTCTTCGGGGTGTGGATCCTTATTTACCTCGTTCTTGTCAAGTGGGATTTCTAGAGCTTTGGTGGTCTGACACTTATGAGTGTTGAACACATAGAAGGTAAAATGTCCGAAACTAGGTTCTTAGGGCAATCGGAGGCTGTGGGTTATCGGGTCCTTTCTTGGCGAGTTCTTTTGAATGGTGTTCTAGGGATTGGGATCCCGGTGTCCTAGAAGTAGAGTTTTCTGGGCCTTAAGAGTTGGTACTAGGGTCACCAAGGTTGTGTTTGTGTGATGTAGTTGACCTCATGAGTCTTCGATTATCTTGGGAGTTTCTCCCTAAGGTTTTTCCAACCTAATGGTAGGTCGGCCTCTGCTATTTCTTTGCTGGTGGTTGAGCGAATCTCCGATTCGGGGTAGGGACTATCGATCCTTGTGGATGGGTTTGTTTGGTTTACTTGTAGTCGGTGGTGCCTATGGTAGTTTCGTCTTTATCCCTTATGAGTTAGACAGGTGCTTCCTGTGGTTAGGGACCGGGTCTGATGTTTACTTTACATATTATGCCGATCCCGTGATCAGATACTATTTGTTCTTGTGACCGTGCTAAATGGGATTGGGTGTTCGGTTATTGGGGTGGTTCCAGGAGTCGGGGTGATTCTATCTCTACTTAGCACATGGTTGAGGTTTTCCAAGAGGTTTTAGGAATCTCTGGAGAAAGGTTGGAAACCTTTTGGATTCCCTCGATGCCTTTTGCTTCTTGATTTTTCCATCTTTATTGAGCTAGGGAGGAGCGTGGTATTTCATACACCAGAACTTAGGTGTCTGGTTGATAGGGATTTCGTCGTTATCGACTGAAAGAGTTTAGTTATTTAGTTTGTTATGACGATAGTCTATTTGTAGAGCTCGAGGTTTTGTAAGGTGAGGATCTAGTCTGTCCGTGCCAATTGGTGGCATTGGACTCCTTGTTACAACAGGTGTTACATCGATTTGGGGAGTATTGGTTGCTAAGAATAACAGGGTGTTCTACGTTCTTGTTCTTATCGTTACTAGTTTCGGTTTCGTTGTTACCACTGGGTCTATCTTGTTTCTGCTTGTTAGGTGTTTTGATGTCCATATTCTTATCGTTTCTAGTTTCATCTTCGTTGTTACCATTGGGTCTATCTTGTTTGTGGTTGTTAGGTGTTCTGATGTTCATGTTCTTATCGTTGCTAGTTTCGTTTTTGTTATTACCATTGGGTCTATCTTGTTTCTACTTGTTAGGTGTTCTGATGTCACAAGGGTGCTGCTATAAAGCAAGGGAATTCAAAATCCAAATTTCTCTAGGTCTTTCTACTTTAGATGGATGTGACCTAACCGCACATACTTAGGATTTTTAAAAGGTAACTGACTGTGGGGTTCTGTCCTAATCAACATTCAGACTAGGGACAGGAAAATGATGCGGGATCGCACGTTCTTACTTTATGGAATCCTAACTATATATGATACTAACGTTTATATGGAACCATCATGGTCTATTCGTAAGGATTCTCTAGCTTTTCCGTGATTTACATATTTGATCGACCGGGGAAATAGTTTTTGATTACGTTTTCAATTTGCAAGACCTTTTTTGTCAAAATTTGTTACATAAAGTTTATCCTTCGAAACGTACCTAAAATCTCGGTAGGGTTTCTTGTCATCTCTTCCTATCTAGTAGTCAACTCCCTCGTCAGTCATCTCTGTTGGACAATCTCTGTTGAAATGTCCTATTTCACTGCACTTGTGGCAAACTGGACTTACTTCTGGGTTGAGGGTCGGAGTGACGCATGGGGTCGGGGCCCTACAGTAGCCAAAATGTATGGCACACTCCCCAATGATGGTATTTTTCACTTATTGTAGGTTGGATTGCTCCCAAGGTATGATTGTCTTGATGTGGGAGGAGTAGGGTTAGTAGAGGTAGGGACTGGTCCTGCTTGTTGCCTTTTAGTAAGCCTCTGAGTCGAACTGCCTCCTTTTTTCGTTTTCGAACTTTCTTTTCTTGAGTTTAGGTTTAGGTTTTTCAGTGCATGGGTGAGTTTTCCTTTGTTGGTTTCCTCGATTGTTGTTACGGTTAAAATTACGACACTACCTCCAACTTTGTTTGTGTTGTTGGCATTGAAGTATGCCATGACGGCTGCCACGGCCACTGTTACAGTGGCTTGGAAAGTGGCGGAGTCTATTCGTAGGACCGGCGCATGGTTGGGGTACTGGTTACCTTCATGAGAAGACATAACTCTGTTGCACACGAAAGGTGAGCTTGTAAGTACTAGCAGTTAGTTTCAAGTGAGTTTACTCGTATAATCTTAACGTACTGGTGTTAATTGTGTCAACTTACATCCTCATGATGCAGTAATGGTAGAGAGTGGAAACATGTATTATCTGACGTAAAGTCTGTCCAAACAGCATATAGCTAGCGATATGGTTAACGGATTTGGTTGTATGGATTCTTGGAGGATGTACTCTTCTTGGTTTACTACTACTAGTTGCGATTAAGGGCATTATGGACCTAAGGCGAGTAGTGTGGTGATCCTCTTTTGGCTCACAAAGTGCTTGGCCATTTCACTTATATTATGGTCGTCCTTTTTGTGTTCCTTACGCAGTTGAGTCTGTCCTAGCCTTGATTGCTATGAGTTGTAGTCTCCAAATGTCCATTTCCTCTTTTAAAGAGTGTACATCGTCTACATAGTTTTCTGGTCCTACTAGTGGGTTTTGTAAGGCATTTGGAATGGTGTTCTTTTTACTTGTAGGGGATCGGATTTACATTGTTGCACCTTGGGCTTTGCTTATGGTCTCCATTACTCCATGACGGAGAGTTGGAAACTGGGAGTCAATTCGGGTTACTCGTGACCCAAACGGATGTCTGATTCGTGAGGGTGTTGGCTATCAGAGTTCTGTGTTCGTCGATTGTGGATTCTCTTTTGTGGAGATGCGCCCTGAACCGGGTAGGAGTCAATCACTCTACTTGTTTTTACGTGGGTATCGTTTTGTTTCTAGGTATGTTTATTCCAGGAGTACCTATATTGGGTGGTTACGTACTTGAGAAGAGAAAGGTGAAAGGGTCTCTGGTCTGCTCCCAATCGGGTAAAGTTCGTCAAGGGTTTGCTTGGCGCTTTCATCCTTGCTGGTTTCTTAGTTAGAATTCTCCCTTTAACAATTCATCTTTGGGTATCCCTTAGGGCCCCTTTCTGGATTTTCCTCTTGGGCTTCTTTTAGTCTCTCCTTGCCCCATCCACAAATCATCGTGGCAGGGTAGTAGAAGTCTTGGTGAGGAATTTCAATTACGTCGTTGGTGCAAGAGTCGCGGTACGAGATATACGGGGATAGTTTAGGTGTGAGGGGGGTTTATAGTATCCTAAAATACTCCTATAGTATTTTAAACTTGATGTTCAAGTTCTAGTATTCTCTTGTGCGCATAGTTGGTAGATCTTCGGTTTGTTGCAACACCACCATCACTTCCAAGCACATGTTGGTCATATCTCGAATAAATATAGTTGACCATGCTATATTTATTCCAGATATGATTACATAACTACCCAGGTTTGACTGTAGTGTTCAACCTTTAGTTACTTTTGGTTTCTTCTCGTTATGATACTGGGTTAGTAATTTTGTATACTTTTATAAAATACTTATCTTCTTAAAGTATACTTTTAGGCAGAGTTTGTTTTAGTCCCATTTTATTTATCCCGTATGGCTAGAAATACCACTTCACTATAAAAAATGCTCTGATACCAATCTATCACACCCCCGGACAAGATGGCGAAAACGTTCGGAGGCTGGTGACTTCATTGTGCAGTATCATAACAATTGAATATAAATGAAACAGAGCAATCCAAACATCATACATTGAGATAATAAACTTATATTTTTTACATTTTTTATTTGTCCTTCGAATTACACTAAAGAGACATAAGCGGAAAAATCCAAACTACAACTAAATGGTCCTGCATCCGTGTCCCTTGTTACCTGCTTACTAGATCCTTGAGAAAACAAGTCGTTTTTTAAAAGCATCAACTAAAAAGTTGGTGAGTTCATAAGCATTTTTGTAGAAAATCGTTTACCCTTGTTTAGAATCGTTCTTATTGTACTTTCAGAAAATCCGATATTTTCTATGAAATCGTTTGAAGTCTTGCCTTGAAAATCATGGATATATGTGTGCATGTCATTACTTTTGTTCATCCTTATAAGGAGTGATTTTGAAAAGTATTGTAATTTGTGAAAGTGAGTTGTGTCCGAGAATAGTTCTTTTAAATAGTAATAGTCAACCGTTTCCAGAAAAATCCCTTATTTTCAAAAAGAGAATATGGTTGAAAATCTTGTTCCTCTTATCGAGTAAAATTGAGTGTGTGTTCTAGTTTATCGTTATCAAATTCGTAGAAAATCTTTTTCTCCAGAAAGTCCTATATTTTCTGCTATAAAATATTCGTAAGTTCTAGTTCCAACTATGTATATGTGTGGATTAGTTTATCGTTATCAAAACCGTTTACAAATGTTTTCCATAGAGTCCTACGCCTTTTAATTTGTAAAAATAGCAGTATTACGACTCTATATAATTGTTAGGAGAAAGAATCAACATGACAATAGTGGACATTCTACGCGATGAAAAAGGATAGTCAACACAACAAATGCGGACCATCACCTATCACGTGTACGACAGTCAACAAAACGTGCCAAAATTTATTTATGAGGTTTTCCTTACATAAATTTCCAGTTAATATAACGTATTCTTGTGAGTCGTTATAACCATACTAATCTGACGGAGTGCCCGTTTTGGCATTTCTAAGGTGCCCTAGTTTTGGAAAAGACATTTGTCACCCTAGACTGGCTTGTCTAGCTGTAGCGAACAACGAAGGTGCGATGTGTTAACCCCGTATAGATCTATACACAAATTCCCGCTCTCCCTTTAGGAGACTCTGGCTATAACTCCTTACAGGACTTTAGACGTACACTAATATTTTTATATTTAGGTACTTTTGAGATTTGTCTGACTAGAATATTAACAACCTTTTGAGCAATCATTAGAGATCCATTACTTGTTAGATAAATAATGAAATTCATACTCATTGAATAGAAATATCGTTCTCGTTCCATATCGTTGATTGTGCTCGTTAACTGGGTGCTCGTGTTCGTTCCTTTTCGTTTATTGAAAAATAAGTCATTTTAGTCAAGAGAAAAAGTGTCAAGTGATAATTTGTATAAATTTATAACTATCGATTATGACACGTATTTTCTGTTTTATGACATATAGAACATTACTTATGTTCTTGGAGGTTTTACGACATCAACTTATGACATGCAAATATTTCTGTCATAAAGGCTCTATTTGTATATTTTCTTGATGCAAACCTTTATATCGAATATTTATAAAATACTCCCTGATAGTTTACAAATAGTCACAAAGTTTCCATTTTCGAAAATTACTACAAATGGTGTCCACTTATCAAGGTCCCTTTTTATAACTTTTATCTCTAGACATGAAAACATAGATAAAGGGGTTAAGTTGGAAACACCTAATAGTTGGGAGGCTCTTTTGTACACAAAGTATCCTCTGTTCTTTATGAAGTTGTGAAATCTTACGTTCATGAGAATATTACTAAAATAATAATTTAATAATATTTCACATACACATACAAACATACGTATACATGCAATTATTCAAGTATTTAGGCAATATTTGACTTGTACTCTCCTCCAAAAACATTAAAACATTGAAAAAGGTGGGGTATGAAGCTCACCTTGAGTTGGTTGAGGAGTTGTTTGGAGTTATGGAGTGAATCTCAAGCTTAAAATTTTGGCTGAGATGAGGAACTCCTCTGGGAAGAATGTTATCCTAAGGTTGATTATCACATATTATTATGAATAAAATAATATGGATTCATCTCGAAAATTATATAAAATCTTAGATGAGTGGAGAACTTACTTTAGAAAAACTCAAAGGAAGATTTGAGAATTTTGCTTCCAGCAAGATCCTTAACTTTGGTCTTGGGAGGGGTATTTGAGAGAGAATGAGAGTGTTCTTAGGAGTTTACTGAATATGGATATGAGAAGTGAGAGAGAGTAATTCAAGTTTTCAATAAGGGAAGATAAGGAGTGATTTGACAGTTGCTTGGAGTGCTGGGGGGTAATATCTATCACTAAGGGTTAATTCATAGATTACTGGGATATGCATGGGAAATGAGGAATTTACATCAAGTTGAACTCCTTATCCTCTTAGAATCCCTTCATAAAAACATTGGGTATTATTTTATTACAATAATTAATTTTGGCATAAAATGGGGGTCTAAGGGGTCTAGGATATGAAAAATACGAGTTTGGTGTGATTTTCGGCGTCAAAATACCTTAAAATGCTGAAAAAGTCCGAAAATGACCAAAATCCGGAGTGGAATGCTGTTCCTATGAGGGTCTGAAGTCAAACTCATCATTCCGGAGTCATTCTTACATTTCTGGAGCAAAGGAGTAAATTTACGAAGCTTTAAATCAACTTTCAATGGGAAGGGTTAGGGCTGCGAGGGTCCGAAGTGGTTGGCTAGGCGGTTCCGGAGGCGCTGGACGAGTTCCGAAGGAAGTTCTCAAGTTCCGGAGTCAGGCGCGTGTTTGGTTGTCCGGACTGCAGTGCGAAGCTGCCTAGTATTTCCGAAGCAAACCTTCAGCGAGGTGTTCCGGAGCGAGGCTTTATCCAGACTCACCCTTCCGGACTTGCGAGATTGTTCGAAGCAAAGCAGGGGCATTCTGGATTCCATCAGAAGCTCCAAGATAGGGAGGGGTTCCGGACCAAGAGGTTCCGGGCCAAGAGGGTCCTTTTGGGGTTTCCTCTTTCGGTTTTGAGCTGTTTTCGACTGAGGAAGGTAGTTAGAGAGATTTGAGAGAGATTTGAAAAACATGGAGAGATTTGGGAGAGATTTCACATACTTGTAGAGATTTCACACACTAGGAGAGATTTGGGAGAGATTCAGTATACTTGGAGAGATTTCGCATAATTGGAGAGATTTGGGAGAGATTTAATATACTTGGAGAGATTTCGCATATTTGGAGAGATTTCACATACTTGGAGAGATTTGGGAGAGATTTGATACACTTGGAGAGATTTCACATACTTGGAGAGATTTGGGAGAGATTCGATACACTTGGAGAGATTGCATCCTAACACTACATGGCTCCTTAGTAACTCATATTTTACACTTAGGTGTGTTAGCACAAGTCTCATAATAGTCGTTGCTTACTTGAGGATGAAATTTCCTAGCCAAAAAGGGTAGTAGTGACACAACTGTTAGAATCAAACGAGAGCTGCGCAATAAGGCCATGTTAACCACTCTAAGATTGTTTAACCCTTTCTTCATGTAATTTAACATATTTATGCTACAACTAACTTACATCAATATGAGTCCTATAAAGAACAAAGCAAGCAACAATGTGACATGAAGAACTAATAAAATCATATAAACAGGCAGTCCAGAAGCTCTTGAAGATCTCTAGTCATTAGCATGCATCACTACCAACTTACACAACAGGCAGAAAGGCATCTCTCCTAAGCAGACATCGTACTCTGCAACACTGAGTGGATCCTTAGCCCTAATCTAGCATGCAATTCTAATATATTCACATCAAACATCAATCATAAAATATGCATGGGTATTTTGGGAAATTTTACTTATGCTCGGCTGATTGCATGCATCACATCCCTTTTTTTTAAAACCTTTCTTAGAAAATCATTTTCTTTCAGAAAATTTACCGACTCCTCAGTTTGAGTTCAAGCACACCCGAGAGTATGCTTGAATCCCTCAAACCAAGGCCCTAATGCCAACTTGTTACACCCCAAATTTCAACACAAAATTTTCCATTAAAACTTTAAGTATTTATTTGAATCACAAATGCAAGATCTTAAAAAATTATCAGAGTATCATTAAAAGTTATCAAGTACACAAGTCCCCCCATTAATGTGATGCAATCGAGCCGTACCCCTCCGTTCATATAAGAAAACTTGAAACATGTAAACCACAAATCATAAGCATAAACAATAGTGAGTTCCCCAAAATACCACACACAACACAACACAAATAAATAACTATCGGATATCAGCAACCCTGGGGACTATCCATAGTCCTAGTGGGCTAACAGCATGCCCGATAGGTTATTAGCAACCCCAGAGACTATCAGCAGTCTAAGTCACATATAAACAACATAATACAATAATATTAGCTAGAACTAGCTAGTCATCATAGATACAACTATTTTAATACACACGCTAATATAAACATGTTGGAGTCACAAAGACAACCAACATCCTACATACACAATTTAGTGAGCCAACATTGGTGCCTTCGACTCACGAGCATTGAGAGAAGACTCACCTCAAACTGCTGAAAGAACAAGTTAAATGCTCAAACTACTGATTCTGGAAGCCTCCGCATTAAATATCATATGATAATATCCTAATTGATAATCAGGCCATAAACCATAACCAGGCCCTGTCCAAAGACACTTAAAAGCCTACAATGGCCCAAATTTCTAAATGGTGCCCAAATTCTACTATATGCCCAAATCCAAGAAGGCCCAAAGCATAATAATCACCCAAAGTCAAAAGGACTAGTGTCCCAACAAGGCTCAAAACCCTAGTAGTCCAAATATGGCCCACAACCCAAAAGTCAACAAAAGTAATTGGCAACTGAGTACGCCCGGTGTACTCAGAATTACGCCTACTATAGCGTACGAGCTGGGTACGCCCAACGTACTCTGTAGCCAACCCTAAATCGCCATTTAGTGATCAATCAGTTGATCCTTATGTCCAGTTCTCATATCTTATCCTAATTAATGTCTTAACGTATAAGGTCTCTGAATTTAAGTCTTTGCATGACTAAAGAGGGCTCAAACTTCAAAACTCTAACTTTCACAACACTCAAGGTCACTTAATTGATGCATGGGCCAAAGGAAACGATCAAGAAACCATTTTTATGGATCAAGGCACTCAAAAACATCTAAAAGGATAGCCAAGAAGCTCTAGAGTACCTCATACTCACAAAGGTCCAATCTTTTGGGACAAAAGCTCATAAATACCCATCTAAAGATATTTAGAAAGAACATCAACAAAGTATGGACTTTATACCTTCAAAAGATCCACAAGATGAAGGAGTTTCTGGATTTACAAGCTTGCATGCAACACCACCTTCTTCAAAGACCTTCTTGCTCAACAAGACTGCATAAAATCACCAAAAGACTCCAAGATATTCACTCTCAAGGCGGCTAATTATGGGAGGTACAAGGGTGAGATAATGTGTTTAAATTGGGGTGAAACCCTAAAAATTAAGCTTTGGAATCAGCTTGCGTACGCCCAACATACTCTTAGTGTGCCCAGCATACCAGGTTAGACTTCACGATTACCTCTCGCCTAGTATGGCTAGCATACATCATGTATGCCCAGTATACTAGGCTCAACCTAAAAACTTTCCTAACTTCAAACAAACATAACTTGTTCGTTCTAACTCCAATTTTGACGTTTTTTATATCCACGAAAAGGTGATAAAAAGCCCTAGGATATTATCTAAATATCTTGGACTAAGAGTTGCTCGAATAAAAATCCATATTTCATGTAAGTCCCCGACTTATGACTTTCCCTTTTCCACTCTTCGGCCCAAAACATAATTTAAAGGTTTGATCTCCCAACCATCATTACCTCCTTCTCAAGAACTAACTTCGCCTCCTTAAGGCCTTAAAGCTTTTACAGAATCGATTTCCAGCCTACGACCCTAAATCACAAAATGGCACGGAACAAGGTGTTACATAATCAACCTAAAGGTATGTTAATATTTGGCCGTATAAATATGTGACGAATTTTAGGTTACATGTCTTTAGTAAGTTAATTCCAAGAAGGGTGTATTAATTTACATGATTTATTGTTAATGCTTATTATTCAATTTTAAAGTTTATGTGTTTCTTAATTAGCCAACGAAAACATTAGCTGATACTTGGCTAGATGAACACATATGTGGTGATAAACATTGTAACACCCATAAAATTCAAGACAATTTAAAAATTTTTAACCCATTCAAAAACCATTAAGTTATACAACTTGTTTTCAAAATAGTCTAAACATCAGAGTATCCCCAGAACCAAGTCACAAAATCATGAAATATGAGGAGTGGTACGATCACGCCTTTGCCTTGCCACAATCTCCTGATGTACCTGAAACAATGAACTGAAACTGTAAGCCCGAAAGCTTCGTGAGTTTCCCCCAAAATACCAACCACATACAACCATAATCATATCATATCATATCACAATACAGAACAGTTATGCCTCTCAAGTCTGTAGTGTGACTGGTCCGCCCTCAACAGGCCTTCAGTCCACCTGGTCCACTCTCTGAGTCTACAGTATGAACGAACCGCCTGCACTATCCCTCAGTCTATCTGGATCTATCTCGAGCCTTCGGTATGACTGGACCTCCATACGGGTCTATAATCTATCCGGATTGCTTGTAGGGTATGTTGGCCTTCAGCACAAAGCAGGACCGCCTCAACCCAAACATCAAACAAATAACCATGTGCACATATAATAGGTAATCACATAACAATCCATAGAAAACAAATCGATCTAGCATATCATAAAGCATAGCAACATCCTAACCAGGGTACCGACCTAACCAGTCACTAACATAACATCATCCTATATACCAGGATACCGACCTAAACCAGGTCACTAACATAATATTGTCCTAATTACCAGGACGCCGATCTAATTAGATCAATAAGCACATCAAACAGTACACGTACAGATATCAGATATAACTATCTCACAGATCATCGATCATAGTAATCTCTCATAACCAAAACACGACCTAACCAGGTCACTAACATACCAATCCTAACGGATCATAAGAGCATGACAACATACTATCTATCTGGATACCGATCTAACATATCATAATCACATGTAGCCAGTGTTGCAAAACTCGGCCTACTCGGCCGATTACTCAGAATCGGCCCTCCACCGAGGCGAGTAATGTCAACTCGGCCAAAAAACTCGAATTTAGTCAAAACTGGCCAAAAATCGGTCAAACTCGGTCAAAAATCGGACAAACTCGGTCAAACTCGGGTCTACTCGGTCTTACTCGGTCAAACTCGGCCAACTCGGTCAAACTAGGTCAAAGGGTCAAAATTGTCATAAAAAGAGAAAAAAATCAAGAATTTCAAGATTAATATGTATACTGCACTTAATGATTTATTATTTAACACAAACATGTGATTATTACTAGATATATATATATATATATATATATATATATATATATATATATATAAATCTTAAATTTTCAGTAATTATCCACGTAGTGAGACAATTATGTGTATTTCAGTTTTTATGTATTCACATGTATCTAATTTCGGTTATATATTTCAGTCAAATTATGATTTTAACTTATGATTTTGACATATATAATTTTCCAAAAAATATTTCTACATGAATTACCGAATTCGAGTACTCCCAGAGTACTCCCGAGTACTCGCTACTCCCCAGTCAGCCGAGCAGGTACCGAGTAGCGAGTTCTACAACCTTGCATGTAGCATACTGTAACCACGATAACAACTAAAAGGGCCAGCCTTGGTGCCTTAGACCCTATTGATATAGTGAGGATAACCCACCTTGCAACTGCCAAACCGAACCATGAAAGGACTGGCCCGAAGCACTACTCCAAACGCCAATACCTGATGCCATCAATGGACCACGACATAAATATCCAAAATACATAACACCCCTGAAGGTCAAACAGGTCAAAGTCAAAGTCCTTGCCAAAGTCAACCTTCCTGATTGACTCTACTCGCCGAGTCCACACGTCGACTCGTCGAGTTCTTATACTCAGAAAACTCACATAACATGACTTAACTCGCCGAGTCACCCTAAGAATCGTCGAGTTCAACAATCTCTGAATTCCATCCTGTCCTACTCACTGAGTCGCCAACTGACTTACTGGTCTGAAGTTTAACCACAAGATGTGACAACCCGATATTTCGACTTTATGTAATGACCTAAAAAGTCAAGTATTGTAGCTACCTTTGAAATAATGAAATTAATTTCGAAAATGAAATATGTAAAAGTCTTTATAAGAATATCTATTATGTTAGATATTGTGTCAAGGTTTACAGAAATACTAAGAAAACTAAAATCCGAGTTATAACGAAGAAGTTATGACCATTCTAAGATTTCCGACAAAACCGACAACACCAATTAAACGAAAAACGTGAATTTTCAATACAATAGCATTTAGCCTTAAGTATCTAAATGAAAGTTATAGATAACATTAAACCGTAAGAGTACACAAACAGAACGTCCAAATCTGACTTCGTATGAGGAAGTTATGATTTTTCCAAGATCCGAATATAGCAGTCGACAGCTAAAAACTCGAAATAGAGCTTGAGAGACTTTTGACCAAAACAACCTAAATGAGAATCGAAGGTCTCAACATTAGTAGCGCAACGGCGAAAAGTCTGACGAAAACGGAAATCAGATGAAGAAGTTATGGATTTTATACGGACTTTTCGTGTCCCGGCCCGTTAAAAATAAATAATTAAAAATAAGATCAAAATTTGCTGATGAAATCTAAACGAGAGTTGTAGATCATATTTTTAGCTACGCGTGCATATAAAGAACGTCTAAAATGGAGGTCGTACGCGAAAGTTATGGATTTTACAAGTTCGGGGTCCAAAATTCGAGGCTGTCAGGTTGCCACGACGTGGCACAGCTTCGCCGCGACCCGGCAAGTGACTGAGGGCGTCCAATCAATGGAAGAGGATAGAATGGCTCCCCACAACATGGTACAGCCTTTGCCACGATGTGGCACTCAAAAATACCCTTATAAATAGAACTCTTGGGGTGTCGGGTTTAGGTGCTCCATTCTTCCCTCTCTCGTGCTGAAACTTTGCGGTTAAGCTCCCGAAGCCCTCCCGAAGCCCCGGTTTTCACACTCAAGTGCCGAAGGAAGGTTCTACTCTCCTGAGATTCCCGAGATTCCCGAGAATCCCGAGAAAATCGACTTTCACAAGCCGAAGTTCTGCTCGATTTTCATCTCGTTTTCCCAAATCAATCAAGTGAGTTCATACCCCTATAAACTACACTTTCAAATGTTTATCACTGCTTTTTATACACTTTTAGGGGGGGGGGGGAATACAAGTAAACACACGGTTATTATCATGTGTAACATAAAGATTCAATATATACTCTTTTCGATCAAGTGAATCATATGTGATTCATAACTACTACATGGGAACTTTTGCATGAAATATATATTCACGATAACATCTTGACTTTTGGAAACAAAACATGTTTATATATATATATATATATATATATATATATATATATATATATATGTGAATCAAACCCTTTATTTATACTTGAAGTATATGTGATCATTTATGTCACTTTAGATGTTATACTTTACATAACAAGTGAGCATTACACTAGGATTTACTATACGAATGAAACACACACTTTGAATAACTATAATAGGTATAGTTTACGAGGAAATCATGAACATTTACATAATAGAAATACTATATCAAAGAGATACTTTCGTATTCAGGAATAAACGGACATTTTCATACGTAAATCTGTTTTATACTAAGTTTTGTGAGACATTTCACGTACCTTGGAGTATGCATTTTAAGTCCTGTATTATATACCATAATCCCTTGTAGGGGGAGCGTGATACTTGTGTATAGATCTATACGGGATTGACAATCCCGCACCTGAGCTGTTAGCTACAGCTAGGCCGGCAAGCCTGGGGTGACAAATGTCATAACATTTCAACGCCTGAAGAACGTTGTTACAGGCAGTCTGGGTCATTAGTATGGTTATAAAACTCACATGGAGTATTAAGAACTTATTGATTTACCGGGTTATCAAATGCCTTAGTGCTTTTATACTTACACAAATTTACTACCCTAGGCATGAAAAACACGATTGCATTTCGGTGTTGGAACTCTTAAACTACTACACACTTATGAACGGATATTGGATTTATAAAAGAAAACCTTCAAAACAGTCGAGTCTTTGTAAAAGATTACTTTTATACTATTAGGAAATATTGGATTTCCTAGGAGTCTTTCGAAACATCTGCAAACAAATATCATTTGATTTTATTCAAACATTGTCACTAAATACTTATGAACTCACCAGCTTAAATGCTGACCTACTCTTTCAAAACTACTTGTATTTCTCAGGGATTCAGTAATACAGGTAAACTACTGCTTTTGAAGAAGGAACGCTGCGGCGTTAGTTTAATTTCATTTCGACAACATATTGTAATTGATATTTTGGAACATGTAATACCTGCAAATGATGTGACTTTTTCAATTATATATATGTTGGTTGTGTTTGCTTTCTTTACTATGTATTCAACTGTTTTGATAGTACATGAAGTCAACCGCCCTCGAACGATTCCGCCGTTCTGGTTTGGGGGTGTGACACAAGAGGTTGGGGTTCTACGACCTGACTTGCCGAGTTTTTCTTCCAACTCGTCGAGTCCATGCCCATCTTCATATGACTCACCGAGTCCTCCCATGCGACTCGCCGAGTCCCTTTAGTCCTTCATCCATAAAGAGGCTTTTCGAGCCATGCAAGGGCTCCAAACTATAGATCCACTATCCTAGGGCATAACCCCTACGTAAAGTTGCAAACTTTATGTGAAACCAAGGAGTTAAAGGTCCAAATCAATCGCCCTCAAACGATTCCGCCGTTCTGGTTCGGGGGTGTGACAGATTGGTATCAGAGCATTGTTTATAGTGAACTAAGTATATCAAACCACATAAGATATACAAACTATAAATGCAAAGGGACTCTAAGTCTCTGACAAAACATTTTTACACCTAAAACCTTGTTGTATTTTAATTAGATTTTTTTGGGTCGTAAAAGTACAAATACATGCATGCAACAATATATTTTTATGGTTATAACTATACAAGAAGTATTAAGACATGTTGGACACTACAATTAGGACTCGACATATGTAATCAGATTTGGGACGAATATAACTTGATCAACTATATTTATCCGAGATTGGACTAACGTGTGTCGAGGAATGGTCGTAGTGAGCAACAAGTCAAAACTTACCAAAATAAACATTAGTATCAAAAATACAAATTTAAATGATATAGGAGTATATGGTACGTGCAATAGTTTAATCGACATGCTTAGTTTTACATGCTTCAAGTTTTATTCAATTCCTTTAACCCTATTCTCGTATAGTCAAATGGCTGGATTCATTCCACACGGAGACCCCTACTATCTCAACCAAGGTAACGGAGGATGGGTCGAAGAAGATCCCGAAGAGGATGAAGAACCTATCGAGTTGGATGAAGGGGATGACTCTGGGACAGACTCAGAACCAGAGGTAGTCAACCCACCACCCGCACAACCTCCTGTCTTTGTGAGAAACTTTCAGGGACCGACTCCCGTTTGGAGAAGTCACCTCCACCATTGGAGCCAACAACAAGGGATACGTCCTCCCTACGGCATGTGTCGGGATTTCTACGATGTCCGTGGCGGAGGTTCGGCCGATCGAGCACTCCCAGTCATGCTGGGCAAGCTAGCCAACCAGTCCTATCAATCCGGGGTTCAAGCTAGCCGGATTCGAGAAGTCAATGTGGAAGTACAGGTGCATACTTCTGACATCCGCCAGTTGGATAGGTTGTAGGATGACACCCAACTCCATGCCGACACGTTCCAATCACAAATGATTGCAGCCCTCTCTGAGCTGAGGGAACAGCAAGCCGCCTTAGATAGGCGCCTTATGGAGGCAAAGCAATCAGACGCGGAGTCAAGCTCCAAGCGCAACCTACGTCGCAAGTAGTGCTTGTTGATCCCAAAATTTTTATATAGAATAGGACCATCGGCTAAAAGTCTTACTTTCTTTAACTTCCTGTAATCGGAGACCTTTAGAAAGGTCAAAATTTTCTAACTTCGGATGTAACGCAACCATATGTTTAATATATATCGGGCATATCTCTATCATATGTTAAATCTGTGCATGTCAGTCGAGTTCATGAGTTTGTTTAATTATTTTTTTTCAAACTCCATTGGTAAATCAAACTCAAAGGCCTGCGTTGGTCAAAAACAAATTCTCGAACTATTAAAAATAGTTAACTCATTGTCATTCAACTCTCAACCACCAAAACTTATGATCTTTTTTTTTCCTTATCAGCACGATGCCGCCCCGTAGATCTACGCGCCGTGTCAACAACGCACCACCTCCACCAACACCTCCCCCTACGGAAAATGCCGCTTTGATAGCTGCTGTAACGACTGCAGTAACAACAGCAATGGCCCAAATGAGTAACAATGGTTCTGTTGGGGGGGGGGGGTGGGGGTAAATAGTTCTATGAATGGACAATGTCAAGGTTGTTCGGGGGATTGTACATATAAGCATTTCATGAATAGCAAACCCATTACTTTTAATGGGACTGGAGGGATAATGGCTCTATCACAGTGGATAGAGAAAACTGCAGCAGTTTTCGAGATTTGTTCTTGTCCATAAGAGAGTAAAGTGAAGTTCGCTGCCTGTACCTTCTCTGAGAGAGCTCTGACATGGTGGAATGGCCATGTCAATTCACTAACACTAGTAGTGGAAAACTCTATGGGCTGGGAGAATCTAAAACAAATATTACTGCAAGAGTACTGTCCAAGGGGTGAATTACAAAAACTCGAATAGGAACTTTGGGGCCTTACTATGGTAGGCTTGGACATCACGACCTATACCAATAGGTATAGTGATTTGGCAATCCTTTGCCCAGCGATGCTTGCTCTAGAGAGCAAGAAAATCGAAAGATACATCTAGGGACTGTCACCCCAAATTCGAGGAAGTGTTCTAGCTTCCAAACCAATCACCTTCGATAGCGCCAAACAGTTGGCACAAGCTCTCGTGGACTACGGGGTCTGCCAAAACTTCGCAACCACCGCACCGGAGCAACCCAGAGTAAGAAACAACAACAACGATAATACCAACAACAACAACAAGAAGAGGTTCTGGAACAAAAGGAAGAGTCAACCTTCACAAGATCCTTCCAAGAAACAACAGATTGTGGCAGTCCATGCTGCTATTTCCCCCATTGCTGCTCTTGTTACCCCCACCCCAGTAAAGCGATATGCTGGGAACTTCCCGAAGTGCAGCAAGTGCAATTTCCACCACAATGGAAATTGTCGGGAGATGCACTGCAACAACTACAACCAAAAGGGGCACACTGCCCGTTTCTGCAGGGCACCGGCACGACCAATCACCCAAGTCCCTGGGGTCGGTGTGGGCCAGATGTGTTATGGTTGTGGTGAGGCCGGACACTACAAGAGGGATTGTCCTAAGGCAAGGAATGCTGGCGGCACGGGACGAGTGCTGGCAATAGGGCAGAACAAAGCGATAGCTGATCCCACGGTGGTTACGGGTACGTTTCTCCTCAATAACGTTTATGCATGCATACTCTTTGATTGTGGTGTAGAGAGGAGTTTCGTGAGTCATAAATTCAAACACGTACTAAAACAGAACCCTAAAACACTCAATAAGATATTTACAGTAGAAATGGCAAATGGTAGAACAGAAAGCATGAACAATATGTACGTAGGCTGCACACTAACTCTAGACAAACACTCATTTCAAATCGATCTAATGCCAATCACTATAAAGAGCTTTGATGTCATCATCGGTATGGATTGGTTAAGCCTACACCATGCCGATATACTTTGTCATGAAAGGGCCGTTCGCCTAAATCTGCCAAACGGCGAAACTCTTGTTATTTATGGTGACAAACCCAGTACCAATTTACAACTCATATCTTGCGTCAAAGCCCAGAAATACCTACGTAAAGAGTACCATGCCTTCTTAGCCCACGTGGTAGATAAGGAAAAAAGAAACGAAAGGCATCAAAGACATTCCAGAAGTCTGCGATTTTCCCGATGTCTTTCCTGAAGATCTTCCCGGAGTTCCACCAGGACGTCAAGTCGAGTTCAGGATCGACTTAATTCCCGGAGCTACACCAGTAGCCAAGTCGCCATACCGTTTATCACCGGCAGAGATGCAGGAACTATCCAGCCAACTAAACGAACTACTCAACAAAGGGTTCATAAGGCCGAGCTTCTCACCCTGGGGAGCACCAGTCTTGTTCGTAAAGAAGAAGGATGGATCTTTCCGCATGTGCATCGATTACCGGGAACTCAACAAGCTCACTATCAAGAACCGATATCCCTTTCCACGCATTGACGACTTGTTCGACCAACTCCAAGGAGCGAGTTATTTCTCAAAGATCGACTTAAGATCCGAGTACCACCAACTACGAGTCTTGGAAGGAGATGTCCCCAAAACAGCTTTTCGAACTCGTTATGGTCACTACAAGTTTGAAGTGATGCCCTTTGGATTAACAAACGCACCAGCAGTGTTCATGGACTTAATGAACCGAGTATGTTGTTCATTCTTGGACAAGTACGTGATCGTATTCATCGATGATATACTCATCTATTCAAAGACTAAAGAGGATCACGGTCAACACCTTCGACAAGTCTTGGAAACGCTAAGAAAAGAGAAGCTATACGCAAAATTTTGCAAGTGCGAATTTTGGATTCGAAAGGTAGATTTCCTAGGTCATGTGGTTAGTAAAGACGGAATACACGTGGACCCTTCCAAAATCAAAGCAATCGAGAACTGGTCAGCTCCAAGAACCCCAACAAAAATTCGACAATTTGGTCCTTGCTGGCTACTACCGAAGGTTCATACAGAACTTCTCGAAGATTGCGAAACCACTTACCACCCTGACCCAAAAGGGTGTTACTTTCGATTGGAAAGAAAGACAAGACGCTGCATTCCAAACACTGAAGCAAGCTCTATGCAGCGCACCTATTTTGTCCTTGCCAGAAGGAGCAGAAGACTTCATGGTCTACTGTGATGCATCTAATCAAGGTCTTGGATGCGTACTAATGCAACGAGGTAAGGTCATCGCTTACGCCTCAAGACAACTCAAGACACACGAAGTCAACTACACTACCCACGATCTTGAACTAGGAGCAGTCGTTTTCGCACTAAAAATATGGAGACACTATCTTTATGGCACAAAATGCACGATCTTCACTGATCATAAAAGCCTCCAGCACATTCTAAACCAAAAAGAACTCAACATGAGGCAGAGACGATGGGTTGAACTACTTAGCAACTACGAATGCGAGATTCGCTATCACCCAAGAAAAGCAAATGTAGTAGCTGATGCTCTTAGTCGAAAAGAATACTCAGGCCGCCGAGTGAAATCCCTAACCATGACGATCCATTCACATCTGTCCACACAAATCAAGGAAGCTCAGAGGGATTCCTTGAAAACAAAGAATGTGGCAGGTGAAGCCCTAATAGGAATGGACAAGAATCTTGAAGTCAAGGGGGACGGATTTCGTTACTTCATGGATCGAATCTGGACACCGAAGTTTGGTGGATTCAGAGATGTGGTCATGAACGAGGCGCATAAGACTCGATACTCCGTGCATCCAGGTTCGGACAAAATGTATCTGGAACTTAAGAAACTATATTGGTGGCCGAACATGAAAGCAAAGATAGCTACCTATGTGGGTAAGTGTCTGACTTGCGCCAAAGTCTAGGTAGAATACTAGAAACCATCAGGATTACTACAACAACCCGAAATACCTGAGTGGAAGTGGGAACGAATAACCATGGATTTCATAACCAAATTACCTAAGAGAACAGGTGGACTAGACACCATCTGGGTAATTGTCAATAGGTTAACCAAATCCGCACACTTCCTACCCATAAAGGAAACTGATAAGATGGAGAAGCTAACTCGAACTTACATCCGAGATATTGTACGACTGCACGGTGTACCAATATCCATTATCTCTGACAGAGATAGTAGGTTCACCTTGCGATTCTGGCAATCATTACAAAAATCCTTAGGAACGAGGCTCGACATGAGTACTGCTTACCATCCACAAACCGACGGTCAAAGTGAGAGGACCATAGAAACCCTAGAAGATATGCTAAGAGCTTGTGTAATCAATTTTGGCAAAGCATGGGATACCTATTTACCACTAATTGAATTTTCGTACAACAATAGCTATCACTCCAGCATTAAAGTTGCTCCATTCGAAGCCCTCTACGGTTGGAAGTGCAGATCACCACTGTGCTAGACTGAAGTAGGTGACACACAACTAGCCAAGGGACAAGTACCCGACATCACTCTCACTGGCCCAGAAATCATAACAGAGACAACCGAGAAGATTGTACAAATTCGGGAACGACTAAAGGCTTCAAGAGACAGACAAAAGAGTTATGCGGACAAAAGACGGAAGCCCTTGGAATTTCAGGTCGGGGACCGAGTACTATTAAAGGTCTCGCCCTGGAAAGGGTTAATATGTTTCGGAAAGCGGGGGAAACTAAACCCAAGGTATATTGGACCATTCGAGATCCTCGCAAGGATCGGCCCGGAAGCCTACAAACTTCGTCTACCGCAGGAACTCAGTAACGTACACCCTACCTTTCATGTGTCAAACTTGAAGAAGTGTTTGTCCGATGAGACCCTCGTCATCCCTTTAGACGAGATCGAAATCAACGAGAGACTCCACTTTATAGAAGAGCCAATTGAAATCATGGATAGGGAAATAAAGAGAACAAAACAAAGTCGCATCCCCATCGTGAAGGTCCGCTGGAATGCAAAGCGAGGACCTAAATACACCTGGGAACGTGAAGATCAGATGAAACACAAATACCCACATCTTTTTCCCTTATCCACAAGTGTTTTTGTTACATTAAATTTCGGGACGAAATTCCCTCTAACGGGGGGATGATGTGACAACCCGATATTTTGACTTTATGTGATGACCTAAAAAGTCAAGTATTGTAGCTACCTTTGAAATAATGAAATTAACTTTGAAAATGAAATATGTAAAAGTCTTTATAAGAATATCTATTATGTTAGATATTGTGTCAAGGTTTACAGAAATACTAAGAACACTAAAATCCGAGTTACAACGAAGAAGTTATGACCATTCTAAGATTTCCGACAAAACCGGCAACACCAATTAAACGAAAAATGCGAAGTTTCAATACAATAGCATTTAGCCTTAAGTATATAAATGAAAGTTATAGATAACATTAAACCGTAAGCGTACACAAACAGAACGTCAAAATCTGACTTCGTATGAGGAAGTTATGATTTTTCCAAGATCCGAATATAGCAGTAGACAGCTAAAAACTCCAAATAGAGCTCGAGAGACTTTTGACCAAAACAACCTAAATGAGAATCGAAGGTCTCAACATTAGTAGCACAACGGCGAAAAGTCTGACGAAAACGGACATCAGATGAAGAAGTTATGGATTTTATACGGACTTTTCGTGTCCCGGCCCGTGAAAAATAAATAATTAAAAATAAAGTAAAAATTTGCCGATGAAGTCTAAACGAGAGTTGTAGATCATATTTTTAGCTACGCGTTCATATAAAGAACGTCGAAAACGGAGCTCGTGCGCGAAAGTTATGGATTTTACAAGTTCGGGGTCCAAAATTCGAGGCTGTTAGGTTGCCACGACGTGGCACAGCTTCGCCGCGACCCGACAAGTGACTGAGGGCGTCCAATCAATGGAAGAGGATAGAATGGCTCCCTACAACGTGCCACACCCTTTGCCACAATGTGGCACTCAAAAATACCCCTATAAATAGAACTCTTGGGGTGTCAGGTTTAGGTGCTCCATTCTTCCCTCTCTCGTGCTGAAACTTTGCGGTTAAGCTCCCGAAGCCCTCCCGAAGCCCCAGTTTTCACACTCAAGTTCCAAAGGAAGGTTCTACTCTCCCGAGATTCCCGAGATTCCCGAGAATCCCGAGAAAATCGACTTTCACAAGCCGAAGTTCTGCTCGATTTTCATCTCGTTTTCCCAAATCAATCAAGTGAGTTCATACCCCTATAAACTACACTTTCAAATGTTTATCAGTGCTTTTTATACACTTTTAAGGGGGGGGGGGGAATACAAGTAAACACACGGTTATTATCATGTGTAACATAAAGATTCAATATATACTCTTTTCGATCAAGTGAATCATATGTGATTCATAACTACTACATGGGAACTTTTGCATGAAATATATATTCACGATAACATCTTGACTTTTGGAAACAAAACATGTTTATATATATATATATATATATATACATATATATATATATATATATATATATATATATATATATATATATATATATATATATATATATGTGTGAATCAAACCCTTTATTTAGACTTTAAGTATATGTGATCATTTATGTCACTTTAGATGTTATACTTTACATAACAAGTGAGCATTACACTAGGATTTACTATACGAACGAAACACACACTTTGAATAACTATAATAGGTATAGTTTACGAGGAAATCATGAACGTTTACATACTAGAAATACTATATCAAAGAGATACTTTCGTATTCAGGAATAAACGGACATTTTCATACGTAAATCTGTTTTATACTAAGTTTTGTGAGACATTTCACGTACCTTGGAGTATGCATTTTAAGTCCTGTATTATATACCATAATCCCTTGTAGGGGGAGCGTGATACTTGTGTATAGATCTATACGGGATTGACAATCCCGCACCTGAGCTGTTAGCTACAGCTAGGCCGGCAAGCCTGGGGTGACAAATGTCATAACATTTGAACGCCTGAAGAACGTTGTTACAGGCAGTCTGGGTCATTAGTATGGTTATAAAACTCACATGGAGTATTAAGAACTTATTGATTTACCGGGTTATCAAATGCCTTAGTGCTTTTATACTTACACAAATTTACTACCCTAGGCATGAAAAACACGATTGCATTTCGGTGTTGGAACTCTTAAACTACTACACACTTATGAACGGATATTGGATTTATAAAAGAAAACCTTCAAAACAGTCGAGTCTTTGTAAAAGATTACTTTTATACTATTAGGAAATATTGGATTTCCTAGGAGTCTTTCGAAACATCTGCAAACAAATATCATTTGATTTTATTCAAACATTGTCACTAATTACTTATGAACTCACCAGCTTAAATGCTGACCTACTCTTTCAAAACTACTTGTATTTCTCAGGGATTCAGTAATACAGGTAAACTACTGCTTTTGAAGAAGGGACACTGCGGTGTTAGTTTAATTTCATTTCGACAACATATTGTAATTGATATTTTGGAACATGTAATACCTGCAAATGATGTGACTTTTTCAATTATATATATATGTTGGTTGTGTTTGCTTTCTTTACTATGTATTCAACTGTTTTGATACTACATGAAGTCAACCGCCCTCGAACGATTCCGCCGTTCTGGTTTGGGGGTGTGACACAAGAGGTTGGGGTTCTACGACCTGACTTGCCGAGTTGTTCTTCCAACTCATCGAGTCCATGCCCATCTTCATATGACTCACCGAGTCCTCCCATGCGACTCGCCGAGTCCCTTTAGTCCTTCATCCATAAAGAGGCTTTTCGAGCCATGCAGGGGCTCCAAACTATAGATCCACTATCCTAGGGCATAACCCCTACGTAAAGTTGCAAACTTTACGTGAAACCAAGGAGTTAAAGGTCCAAATCACTCTAGGGCTTGGGTTTAGACAAATGGGCTTTACCATCAACTCATTGATTGATGCTTTATGACATTCTGGACCAACACAAGTCTAGATCTGAAGTAGCAACCTCAGATCTAAACTCCAAACCCGAAATAGGTCTCAAACATACCCAAAATGCCCCCAAATCTCTTTCATGAATAGATCTAGATGCAAAAGAGTGAAGGTAACAGCTTATTACCTCCAAGATGTGCCCAAACTGAAGTAGATTCTGGATCTACACCACTCCCTTGATGCAAGCCCTTTTTGGTCTTCAAGTTTCTTCCATAAAAGACAACTTCCAAAGCTTCAATCTCCCTCCAAAGGCCTCACACACATGAGCTTAGGGTCTTCTAGTCCTCAAGGGAAATAAGGGGGCTGAGAGAAGGACATAAAGTCCTTTAAATAGGGTGCAACCCTCGAGATTAGGGTTTTATCATTCCAGCACCAACTCGTCGAGTACAGCTTCCGACTCGGCGAGTTGGCCACTTAACTCGCGATCAAATCCCGCTCCGACTCGACGAGTAGCATACCTACTCGTCGAGTATCTTCCTTAATTTACACTTTAAGCCCTTCACTCATACTTTTGGAATTTGGGATGTTACAAACATGCGACAACTATTTTAGTTCCATGTTATTAATAAGTCAATGCAAAGAGGGATTCTTAATTGACATTATTTATTATCGATGTTTTATCATTAAAACAAAGATATATTTTCCATCAAATATTGTTGTCTAAAGACTTCATAATGTTGTGTCGATATCTTGTAAAGATGCCATAAATTGAATTAATTGATTAAAGTTTATGGATTAATGAGCATAAAACTAAGATTACTTGATACTTGTGGTCACCAAATAACAAATTTGAATTTTGGCATTATATCTATCAACATTGACCACATTCATGTGGCCAATAGGACTAAATTTAAGGAACGAATTGAGAGAACTATGTTAGTTCTCAGTTTCATGAATATTGAACTTGAATTTTGGACATAGAAATATTCTTTGAGGATGTTGAGTTTGGGGGAGAGGCAAGGTTAAAAACATTGTCTTTAAGGAGGAATCAATCTCGATTCCTATTATTGCCTTGATAGTATGCAAATTATAAATTAGTGTAATGTTATTCAACCTCTTATTCAGAATGCAGAAAATCAACAACCTAAAATTAGGATATCCCATATGTTGCACCACAACTTTCATAAATTTGTTATCTTGTTTGGTTTTGAGGTAAGTATAGTATATGATTGTGTATATCACAAATTCGATGAGAGTAAATATATCTTTCTGGATTTTTATGTTGATGACATAATGCTTGCCATCAATAGATTAAGGTATTTTATAATGAAGGATCTGTTGGATTAGTGTCTAAGCCCGTAACTATATTTGATATGTACTTGACCCGGTTGTGCATGAACCTTTTGGGTTGCCTTCACCAAAGTAACATGATAGGATGATTTATGAAGTGAGAGGTTATTTGGTTTATTAATATATATTATATGAATAAAATATTAAAGGAGAAATCATATAGTTTAATTAATATTAGACAAGAATTAATTAAGAGTTAATTTGTGGCTAAAAGACATTTATTAAATAAAGGGGACTTAAACTGTCAAATATGTGATAGTTGAATATGTGGATGGGAGGCCTGATGGACTAGGCATGGACGAAATAAGGGATGTGTCCATCCGAATTTCTTCCTTAGAGGTCCTATTCCAGAAGCTTCCTTGGACGACTTAAGGCCTAAGCTGTCCATTAGGGTTTTGACTGAAACCCTAGCGGCACAAGTATAAATAAGACCCTTAGGGATTCAGATTTTGGTCACTAGAAACCCTAGAAGAGTTCATAGTCCAAATTGTGCCATCCCCTCTCTCTCAATTAGAATCCTATTTCTTGTGGTGTTTGTAATCCATTAGAGGAGTGACATTTGTGACTCTAAGCTCCAAGACAAGAAGATTCAAGCCATTGTTGAAGAGGTAATCATCTAGATCTGTTATCATATGTTAATTTCGAAATATGTATGCTAGATCTAGGGTTTATAAGTCTTGCATGAATTGCATGTACAATAGAGAAACCTAGATCCAAGCAATAGGGTTTGCATGAACACATAGGATGTTTTTTTGGCTCAAACCCATCAGTGGTATCAGAGCCTTGATTGGCCTATAAAATGGCCGTTTAATGGGTGTCCACTCTCACCCACCACTTCCTTGATTGGTGGAGGGTCGTTAGCTGAATGGGTAGGATAGGGCAAACCCTTTCCTCATTAAAAGTATAATGAATTTATAAAAGCAACTAAATGTTTTACAAAATTCCCATTCTTAGTTACTTTAGGCAAAAGTGAATTGATGCAGTTCCGTGAAATTACACTTTGTACCCTTGCTAAGATGTTAGTTGAGCGTGTGTGGTTAACCGACACACTAATTGGGCTCTAAGCAAAGGTGGCAAAAGGTGACTCAATGTTTGTCATATTTCGATGGAGTGTGTGTGGTTAATCGGCACATCGAATAGGTGACTGTAACAATGAGGGCACAATGTACATTTGCATGGTTATTCACACCCGCTTTGTGATCCTCGACATCCCAGTCACAAACTTGAGGGGCATATTGAGATTTAAACATGCCATTCAAAAGTTCAATGAATCTCAAAAAATCTAGGAGTTTTTAATACATTTAAAACTTAATCTCTTTTTCGTTTTTCATGGTGAAAAATTAGTGAATCGTCATTCACTTACCTTCAAATTATTTGCATGTTAGATTACGACATCCCTCTTCTAATTTGTAAATAATGTTGTTGGGTCCTAGCCCTAATTTCTCTTTTGGGTGTTTAATTGGGGATTCATTTCTAATGAAACTTGTCTCTTTTCTATTTCAGATGTCGAACTTCAACAACAACGCTTCTGACTCAAATTCCTTTGGCTCGTTCTCACTCATGAACTTGTGTGGGAGAGTGATCTTTGATGGGTCCAATTTCAATGATTGGATCCGCAACATCCGAATGGTCACTCGTTACGAGGACAAAGAGTATGTACTAAATGAGAGGCTAACGGAAATCAACATCAACACTGCCTCTGCTAAAAAGATCGTGACCTTTGAGACCCATGAGCGTGATGCTACGAAAGTCCATTGCATCATGCTGGTGACTATGACTGCAGAACTCCAGAAGTCCTATGAGGACATGTATCCCTATGAGATGCATCAAGATTTGCTAGAACGGTACCACCAGAGCGTTAGGCAAGAAAGGTACGAGATCATCACTTCGATGATCACTGCCAAAATGGGTAATGGAGAGTCCCTTACCGCTCATCTGAAAAAGATGCAGAGATATGTTGATCGTCTGTTAAAGTTAAATGTTAACTTTGATGAAGAGGTTGCAATTGACATCATCCTCGACTCCTTGCCTCCCTACTACAACCAGTTCCACATGACCTACCACATGAACAAGGAAGAGGTCACTTTGAGCAAGCTTCAAGGCTTGTTGAGGACTACTGAGAGAAACCTTAAAGATAAATTTGTTGCATCAACTCCTACTCCTGCTGCTGCCCCAATCTTGGCAATTGGGCATGGGAAGGGTAAGAAGAGGAAGGCTCCCTCAAAGAGCCACCATAAGGGAAAGTCCCAAAATGGCTCCTCTTCTAGTGGAACCAAGGCTGGTTCTGCTAAACCCAATTCCAACCCCAAGGAGGCAGAGTGCCACCATTGCCACAAAATAGGGCATTGGAAACGAAGCTGCCTGAAATATCTGCAAGATATCAAGGATGGAAAGATCAAACCATCCTACACTAGTATTTACACTATTAAATCTAATGATTCATCACATGCTATTTCCTGGGTACTAGATACAGGATGTGGTTTTCACATTTTTTGCTGATTTGAAGGGCCTAAGAAGAGATAAGGATGTGGAGCATAGGAAGATAAACTTAATCATGAGGAATAGAAGATCGTCGCCTGTCACCAAGAATGGAGTTTAGTCTTTAGTGCTTAGTAATGGATTTGGATTAGATTTAAATAATTATTGCTAATCGCCAAATATGGCAAGAAACATCATTTCATTTCATGGTTTGTATAGACAAGGCTTTATATATTCATTTGATAATGAGAAGGGTTCTATTAATGCTTATCTTAATGGTGTTTTCTATTATGAAGCATTGCCTTGTAACGGAATATGAAATTGTGATGGTTGTAGACAATTTAGGAAATGATGTGTTGTGTATTGATTCTTCCAATGGTTTGGATAAAGCGTGCTTGTGGCATTGTCGTCTTGGACATGTCAACAAGAAACACATAGCCCAACTCCAAAAGGATGGATTATTGGAGTCATTTAACCTTAGGGATGATGACGTGTGCGAGTCTTGTTTACCTGGAAAGATGACCAAGTCACCCTTCACTTGCACTTGTGTGAGGGGTGAGGGTTTATTGGATCTCATACACACCAATGTGTGTGGGCCCTTTAGATCCACCATAAGGGACGCAAGCCGATTCTATGTGACTTTTATCGATGATTATATATGGGTATATATACTTAACCAAGCACAAGTCAGAAACCTTTGAAAAGTTCAAAGAGTTTAAACAAGAAGTGGAGAATTAGTTGGGCAGGAAAATCAAGACGCTTCGATCCGATCGAGGTGGAGAGTACCTAAGTCTTGAATTCCACGACTACCTCAAGGAATGCGAAATCGTTTCACAATTGACGCCACCTAGGACACCATAGGTGAATGGTGTGGCTGAGAGGCATAATCGAACCTTGCTAGACATGGTTCGTTCCATGATGAGTCGTGCTTCGATACCTATCTCATTCTGGGGGTATGCCTTAGAGACTGCCACCTATATCCTTAACTTAGTCCCTACGAAGAAGGTTGCCAAAACACCTCACGAGATGTGGACAAGGAAAGCTCCCTCGTTAGCACATATCAATGTTTGGGGTTACGAGGCTTTCGTAAAATGAGAGACCCATGACAAGCTCGATCCTATTAGACATTCCAGTAGAGTTAGTGTTCCACCTGTGTTATATAGTTTGCATATAACAAGTGAGGGTGATACGTTTATTAGTGACAGTACACTAATAAATATGGATAAACCTAATAGCTACAAGGAAGCCATGGCTGGCCTGAAATTTGCAAAATGGAAAGAGGCTATGGACAACGAGATTCATTCCATGTATAACAACCAAGTTTGGAATTTGGTTGACACTGTACCAGGTCGTAAGATGTTCGGGTTCAAGTGGATCTTCAAGAAAAAGACTGACATGTATGGGAATGTACACACCTATAAGGCACGATTGGTTGCGAAGGGTTTCACTCAAACTCCTAGAGTTGACTTTGATAAAACCTTATCATCGGTTGTGATGATAAAGTCTATTAGGGTGATGCTATCCATTGCTGCATTTCATGACTATGAGATATGGCAGATGGATGTTAAAACCGTTTTCCTTAATGGGATGTGGGCTAAGGATGTTTACATGGCTCAGCCATAGGGTTTTTTCGATGAAAAGCACCCTAATAGAGTGTCTAAGATTGAGAAGTCCATTTATGGACTAAAACAAGCATCTCGCAGATGGAATCTTTGTTTCGATGAGAAAGTCAAAAAGTTTGGTTTTTTGCGAAGCGAGGATGAATCATGTGTATATGTCAAAGCAAGTATGAGTATAGTTAGCTTCCTCGTATTGTATGTCGATGACATACTACTCATAGGAAACGACATCCCGATGCTGTAGGAAGTGAAGTCCTGGCTTGGGAATTGCTTCACTATGAAGGAGCTTAGAGAGGCTGCCTATATTTTGGGAATAAGGATAGTGAGAAACAGAAGTAAAAGACTAATAGGACTTGCTCAGAATACTTACTTGGACAAGTTACTAAAGCATTTTAGTATGGAGAATTCCAAGAAGGGGGAGATACCAATCCAAAGTTATGCCAAGTTGAGTAAGAATCAAAGCCCGAGTACCGAAGCCGAGATAGCAGAGATGAGTCGAGTACCATACGCTTCTGCATTTCGCTCGATTATGTTTGCTATGACTTGTACTCGCCCAGATGTGGCCTTCGGTTTGAGCATGGTCAGCAGATATCAAGGGAACCCTGGCAAAGCACATTGGACCGCAGTCAAGAATATTCTTAAGTACCTTTGGAGGACCAAGGAATGGTTTTTAGTCCTCGGTGGGAGTGATGACTTAAGGGTGCAAGGGTATAGTGACGCCAATTTTTAGACCGACAGGGACAACTACTGTTCGCAGTAGGGCTGGGTATATAACCTAAATGGTGGAGCAGTGACTTGGAAAAGTTCCAAGCTTGAGACCGTGGCTGATTCAACATGCGAATCAGAGTATATAGCAACGAGCAAAGAGTGAAAGGAGACGATATGGTTGAAGAACTTCATTAGAGACCTTGGAGTTGTGCCAGCCTTAAAGGAGCCCATGGAAATTATTTTTGATAATGAAAGAGGGGTTTCCTTGACCAACGAACCGAGGGATCATGGCAGATCTCGACATATCGACAGAAAATATTACTTTATTCGACATCGGGTGGAAGAAGGACTCCTCGTAGTGAAGAGGGTATCGTCGGAGAATAACCCATCATATCCGCTTATGAAGGGACTGAGTAGGGTTAAACACTTGCAGCACGCTAGGAGCTTCGGGTTGAAGGACGATGTTAGTTTAGATTAGATAGCTTTGAAACGTGTAATAGATAAATGTAATTGACATTTGATGATTAAATACAGGAGTACTATTTATAATTAAAGTTACTGTCTTATGTTGATTATTTACCTATTGTTTCACTTTGCATGTTTTGACTTCTTGAATAATAAGATTATTCAAACCTTCCACAGTCGCTCATACTTTGGGAGTAGGTTGTTGGATAAGGTGTCTAAGTCCATAACTATTTCTGGTATGTACTTGACCCGGTTGGCATGGTCCATTCGGGTTGCATGGCATTGCAACACTTGGATAGACTAAATGAGAGAAAGGACACTTAAGGATTGTTAATATATTATAAGTTCTAATATATTAATAATATTATTTATTTAATATTGATCAAAGAATTAATTTGAAATTAATTAAGTGATCAAAAACAGACTAATTAAATATATGAGGTTGATTGTGTAAATGATCTATTCTTGTATAGTGGGCTAATGATCCATGGTTTGTATGGATTGGGCTAAAACCTATATGGTGCTCCATGGATAGTCCATGGAGGTTACAAACCCATGGATCTTGGAATATGGAAAGCCATGACAATTAGGGTTTACATGTGTAACCTACTTGTGTGACAACTATATAAAGACCCCTCGTCTAACAAAATTTGCACTATGACAAGCAAGTAAAGAGGGCTAGCCGATTTTGACGTGTTAGTGAACTTCTCTCAAGGTTATTCCAAGTATTGTGGTGTTGTGTGAGGCATTTGAGGCATCACACTTGAGGTGCTAGGCTCACAAGGTTCTCAAGGAATCCAAACAACAAAAGGTATGTTTTTCTTTTAGCATTTATGTTTAAAAGTTCCCCATGCTATGCTAGATAGGTTAAGAACCTTGGAAAATAAAATTTGCATGTATCATAGTAAAACATAGATCCAAGGTTTCTAGGATTGCATGTACACCTTAAGAGTGTTAGAATGCTTAAAACCCTTCAGTGGTATCAGAGGCTAGGCTTGTTTACTTCATACTTGATGCAAACTTGTTTTTAAAAAGCCAAAAACTACCCAGACAAGAAAACTTGACGAGTTCTGGCCAAAAATCGCCGAGTTCTTGTGTTATTACATGAACTCCACAAGTTCCTTGATGAACTCGACGAGTTTGTCATCCAGTGAGCAGTTTTTCGTGTTGTGCTACTGGAAATGGACTAGAAACATTACCCTAAACTATTTTGGTCTTATAAAACTTGTTTTAGATGGTGTAATGGTTATGTTAATCCATTTTCAATGGCTATTATCAAAATTTCAAGTTTTATATGGTTTATTTATGATTCTTGAAATTGTTGATATGCATGTTCATGAACTTATAAGTTTAGAAGATCATAGGAATTATTTGTAACTTCCTTGTTAGTTTAATTCTTGATCATTATGTGTTTTAATGGAATCCATAATTTGTCCTCATGTTATGGATTACCAAAAGTCACTCTTTTAAAGTCCATTATGAAAGACATAGGTTAAATAAAATGAAAAGTCTCTCATTTTAATAAACCATTAACTCATAAGTTATGAAAGATGAAAACTTTTGAAAGTTACAAAACATGCCCTCAAGTTTTGGAACATGTAAAGTCACTTTAAAAACTTTAGTTCCAACCCCTATAATTTTAAAAGTTAAAATTCAACCCTTATACTTTATAATATTATATGTTTAATAATACACACACACACACACATATATATATATATATATATATGTATGTATGTATGTATAAGAACAAGTTGTTTTACCGTTAGTAGGTCTCATTCACGAAGCCAGTCTATAAGGGGGGTATAAGGTTGCTGTCTATAAAAACTTTAGTTCCAATCTCACCCACCGCTTCGTTGATCGGTGGAGGGTCGTTAGTCGAATGGGTAGGACAAGGAATTTAAATCCTCATTAAAAGTATGATGAATGTAAAGTAACTAAATGTTTTTATAAATACATAATCTTAGTTACTTTAGGAAAATGTGAATAAGGTGCTAACCCATGAAATTACACTTTGCACTTTGCTTAATTCATTAGTGGAGCGTGTGTGGTTAACCGACACACTAACTTGGACTTAAAAAAGTATGAAAAGGGTGGCATAAGGTTTATCATAGGTCGGTGGAGCGCGTGTGGTTAACCGAAACATTGATTGAGTGATAAACATTAAGGGTATCAAGTAATTTGCATGGTTACTTCACACCTTGTTTTGTGATCCTCGGGATCCCAATCTCAAAACATGAAGGGCACACTGGAGATTGAAACATGCCATTGAAAAGTTCAACGAATCTCATAGAATCTAGGAGTTTCAAAACCAATTAAAACCTAATAATTTATTTCGTTTTTCATGGTGGGAATTGGTGAATCGTCATTCACATACCTTCAAATATTTTATAGCTTGGATTACAGAATCCCTCTTCTAAGTTATAAAATATTGTGTTGGGTCCTAGCCTTAATATTACATTTGGGTGTCTTATTAAGGACTATATTTATATCTAATCTAAACTTGTCTTTCTTCTTCAGTTGTCTTCCAACAATGCTGCTTCTGGCTCAAACCATACCGATTCCTTCTCTCTCATGAACCTTTGTGGGAGAGTCCTCTTTAATGGATCCAACTTTATGGATTGGATCAGGAACATCAGGATGGTCACTCGGTATGAGGACAAGGAATATGTCCTCGACAAGGAGCTTAAGGAACTTGAGTCGTCTACTACTCCTAAGGAGATCGCTGAATACCAGGCACATGAGAGAGATGCTATCAAAGTGGCATGTATCATGTTGGCCACAATGACAGTCGAGCTCTAAAATTCCTATGAGGACTACTATCATTGTGACAACTAGCATTTTTTCTAGGAAATTCTACTCTCACGCAATCATTCAACCAGTATAATGATTGGTACTCTAAGCAAATATCATACTTTATAATCATTCAAATACATCTATCATGTTCAACAAAGAGTTTGAAACTCTAAAAATTCCGATTCAAGTTTGTTATGGACTATGAATTCTTTATTGGACCTAATGGGCCAATAAGGCCTTAACTTAATTCTTTAAGCTAAGAGTCTTAAGTTGGGCCCTATTTGAACTCACATTCATTAAGATATATCATTTTGGGCTTTAATGGGCCTAGAATGATCCATCTTATTTCTAATGGGCCTTATTGGGCCATAGCAACTCCAATTAACCCTAATGGACCTAAAACCCATCCCTTTATCTTATGTTGGGCCGTAAGTACTTCCAAGGGCCCAATGGGCTGAAAATTTATAATTAGACTTCATAAAAATCGAGCAAGGCCAAGGTTGGGCTCAAAACCATTTCATTTTCATTTCTCTTAGCCCATTCTCGGCCCAACATCAATTAAAACAAAAAAAATGAAGAAAACAAGATTATTGTAAGCTTGCCACGTGAGTTTTATCTAATGGTAATCTAGGCAAAGAAACTCACATATAACCAAGCATCTACACCCTTAACCATTATATATTAACCTCTTGATCTTCTCTCTTCCCTCTCTTTTGGTTATGGCCGATAATCACAACTCCTCCCACCATCTCCACCTTCTTCAAACACTCTCAATAACACACTCAAGAACCTTCCTTTTCTCTCAAAATTTTCGTGAGTTGGAGCAAGATTTCAAGAGTGTTCTTCAAGGTTTAAACCTCTTGGTAAGTGGTTATCATGTATAAACACCTACTTTCCATCTTAATGTTAAGAATTCTTTCTTACATAGCCTTATTTCATGATCTAACTCCCTAGAACCATCTAAGTTTGAAAACTTCCTCAAGGAGTTGCTAGGCCCGAAATCTTCTCTCAAATCTTCATCAAAACCAAATCCAAACCCAAACCTCAAGGTGAGTTCATACCCCCTTGTTTTCTGTTTTTACTTGTTTTTTGGGGGGAGAATACAAGTCTTATGTGTATATTTATGTATATATGCATGATTATGTGTGTTTTCTTGAATCATTTGGTGATTATATGTTGCTTACTTCATTAATCCAAAAATATGTCAAGAACTTGAAGTTTATCACTTGGATCTTTATATGAATCTTGAGGGAAGTATGTTTTATCAAACATAATACATGTAAACTAGTATATCTGGGATTTATACACTTGATATAGCAAAAATGAGTGTTGTGTTCAAAGATCTATAAACTAAACTCATAAAACAGCTTTTAACAGGAAAGTTTTAGTCCAATCTCGGACTGTTTTGACCCTCTTAATGGAAGTATTTTTCAAAACTGTTTTACACGGATAAAGTTCAGATTTATATCTTTAAAATGACTACTCTCACGTTTTCATACGATTTTTCTACAATTTTTGGCGAATTTTACAAAACTACCTATCATATTTGAAATAATTTCGGACCAACCTGTGAAGATGAGTAATTTCACACTAGTTTCAGGCCATAAAAAATTATGAGAAAAATTGTGAACAAAGTAGAAAAAATTCCAAACTTCCAGAATTTACAGATCCAAATTTCGACTTACGATGAATTTTCTACAAATTTTCTAAAAACTATATCGGAAAAGCCAAAAACCAGAAAAATGTGTATTTTCACAAAAACCAAGCCAAAAATGATATTTTTGACAAAAATGGGTTTAAAATGTTATTTTTACCAAAAAGTAGTCATCAACACAAGTTTTTAACAAAATTGTAGATTAAAGTGTTATTCTTACAACAATTGGGCCTTAATTGTAAATTTTTGGCTTATTGGGCCAAGAACGTCATTTTTACAAAAAGTGAGCTTTAGATATCAATTATGTAAATAATCAAGCTAAAATAAACAAAACAATAACAAACGGGTTAAAAACGACATTCATATCCTTATTGGGTCTGGAAATAATATACATGTTTAGTGGGCCTTAGTGTCCTTTTATATGTATATTGGGCTCGGGATAGGTACTCATATCCTTATTGGGCCTAGAAATAATATACATGTTTAGTGGGCCTTAGTGTCCTTTTACATGTATATTGGGCTTAGGATAGACATTCACATTCCTTTTGAGCCTGGAAATAATAGACACGTATAGTGGGCCTTAGTGGTCCACTTACATTATTATTGGGTCTGGGAATGGGTTTTATTTGCATTCTTCTTTTTATGATATTTTAGTAAATACATGAGCCAAAACCAATGATAAACCAACAAATGGATTTAATTTGATCATTTTCTAGGTTATTGGGCCTTTGTGGCCCATTTTTATGTGTGAGAGGTCCTGTATATGTTTATTGGGCCTCATTGACCCATTAACATGTGCGACTGACCTTGGATACTATTTGTGTGCTATTTGGGCCTGTAAATACTTTACATGTGAAATGGACCTTAGTTTTCCTTTCATATATATTTCGGGCCCATGTTATATAATCTCATTCCAATTGGGTCTTGAATGATTTACATGTTTAGCGATGCCTTAGTGGTTCACTTACATGAATCATTGGGCCTGGAAGGAGTTTATACCTTTTTCTTCGCGTAAATTCGGTTAAGGATCTAGTGAGTTTTTGTCGGTTGGCACCTATTAAGTGTACGATCGTAGCCTGTAGTTATAACCAGAGTCTCTTGGAGGGAGAACGGGGATTTGTGTATAGATCTATACGGGGATGACACCCCACACCTCAGCTGTTCGCTACAGTTAGACTAACTCAGTCTAGGGTGACGAAAACCTTATAATCAAAGTCAAAACCGGCGTCCAATGACGCCAAGACAGGTGAAATTGTCATTATTTAATATGGTTATGACGGCTCGCTTAGAGGAATTAACGTTATGAAGTTTACGGAAGACCATTTTTTTTACTGGCAACATCGAGTTGTCTGGGAACATTCTCTTTACATGCTCTTACATTCTCTTTACCTTTTTACTCAAATAGCAATAACATACGTGCATTAATACAAGATCTAACACAAACACACTAAACAGTTTTCAGAAAAGATCGGATTTTATGGTGGTTTTCAAAGTTATACAAATCATTTTCACAAACATGCTTATGAACTCACCAACATTTTTATGTTTACCGTTTTCAAAATAACTTGTATTCTCAGGAAACCGTTGAAGCAAGATGAACGAAACAAACTAATGGATATTGTGTTATATTTTGTTTCATCATACTCTTACTATTTTGGCATGTAATATTCAAATACAATACTCGATGTAAACAATGAATGTTGTTATATTACATGTGTGATGATGATGATGTTATCTTTCAATTATATTCACTGCAATGATATTTCAAGATGAAGTCACGCACAAGCCCCCGGACGTTTCCGCCGTCTGGTTCGTGGGTGTGACAGATTGGTATCAGAGCATTGTTTATAGTGAACTATCATATCTAATCATACATGATATGCAACTATAAATACAATGGGACTAAACAACTCTGAACATAATAATTAAAATACATACCTTTGTGTGCATTTTAGAATAATAACACAACAAGAACAATAAAAGTCTTTGGAGGATTTGAACATCGCTATTAAACTCGGGCAATTATGTAGTCGTATTGGGGGTGAATGTAGCCTGATCAACTACATTCATTCAAAATACGACCAACATGTGTTCGAGTGTAATTGTGATGGACAATGAATCAAAAACTTACCATTTAATTATCCAAAGAGCTTATAGAACAAAACCTAAACAAAATTAAAATTACTACAAGAGTAATTGGTATGCTATTTGTTTCTAGTATTTATACCCCTTTGTGAAATACACTATAGACGAGTATCATTAGCCAAGAAACCCCTATCTCCCTAGTCAGGGAATAGCAAGGTGGCTCAACTCAGAGGAGGAACATGAAGTAAAACTTGTAGATGGATCCGTCGAGTCAATAAGTGGACCTCGAAGAGGAAGAGCCTGAGGGCAATGATGATGATGACTCGGATGCAGAATCCAATGTCATCAATTCTCCATGTAGGGCCAGAGTACCGACTTATCGTGTGGGCCCCGGTGCCCCATGCCCCCTTAGGCACACGATATTGGAGATAGAGTCACGAGCAGGGGATACGACCACACTACGGTAGGAACCGATGTCTCTTCGTTTTTAGTCATAGAGGACCAGCTGACCGGGACCTCCCAGTCATGGTCCGGCGCACCTGAGGTATTAATAATCGAGCACAGGACACCCCAAATCGAACAGAACAAATGCGGTTTGCTATTGAGAGAGACAAGAGAAAAACACAAGAAGTGAACGGAGACTCCCGAGCGAGACAGTCAGTTTGAGAGGTACGACTACGAGATACCGAGCAACAAGTAGCTCGTCTCCGAGGTGCATCCACTTCATCAGCACCACCACCAGACATTTTCCGCCACGATTAGAATCAACCCTTTTCTTTTCCCCCTCACTATCCGATATGACTCTCTTTCGTGTACTAAGATGGTACTTACCAATGGAACAATTATGTGCTATCTTTATTTCATATTACTACATAAACTCAATTATATGCACAACCAAACCCTCAAAACCGCTAGATACTTAAGGATCTTGAAACCAAAACACCCTATATACTCTAAGGATAGACGTGACGATCGTGCCAAATCTGTGATTATCTACTACCGCAAATACATCATAGGGATGTAGATGGAAGCAGTGAGAATTATACAACAAGACGCAAAACTTATAGAGTACAACCAGGAGTGACGATCATTACTTACAATCTAGATTATCAATGTGCAGCAGGAAAATGCCATCCCGCAAGAATAACAAGCGCACCCGCGAGACACCGCTCCTGCAGATGGACTCTGCTACATTCCAAGCTGCTTTAATGGCAGCAATAACCGCTGCGATGGCGCAAATCAATGCAAACAACCCCAATGGAGGCGGAAACAACATTGACAACTCCAGCTAAAGGAACGAACATGGAAACCAACAAGTGACAACCTATCAAGGAACTCCAAACCCCAAGCTTAAGAGCAGGAAGCTGAGGTCTGGAAGTAAGAGAAAGGGACAACACACTCTAGGGTTCTCAAGGAAGCAACATGTTGTTGCTATTCATGCGACCATGACCCCTATTATCCTAACAACCAGGACACCATATGCTGGAAGCCTTCCAAAATGTAACCAGTGCAAATTCCATCATAATGGAGCCTGCCGGGAGATGCATTGTAACAAATGTAATCGAAAGAATCACACCGCCAAATTCTATAGAACTTATCCATGCCAGAATCGTCAGCCAAATGAAAACGACAACAATCGCAACAACCCTAACAACAATACCAATGATGAGACCAGTCACACCTGCTATGGGTGTGGAGGAACCGGTCACTTCAGGCGCAGTTGCCCCAAGGACAACAATCAAGGTGCAGAAGGACTAGAAAGGGTCCTGACCTTGGGTCAAGGCGAAGCAGTTCAAGACGCGGCGGTTGTTACTGGTACGTTCCCACTTAACAACTCTTTCGCTTATCTCTGATTCAATAGTGAAGCTGAGCGAAGCTTCGTTAGTAACAAATTTAAATGCTTACTGAAACAACAACCCCAAAAGCTAAACGAAGGCTTCACGGTGGAGATGGCTAATGGGAAAAACCATATTAACCAAAGATATTCATGTACGGTGCACCTTAACACTAAACAACCATTCATTCCAAATAAATTTAATGCCAGTAAATATTAGGAGTTTTGATGTGATAATTGGCATGGTTGGGAAGCCCCCACCGTGCTGATACTATGTGTCGCGAGAGGGCCGTTTGCCTTCACCTTCCCAATCACGAAACTCTAATAACCCATGGTGATAAACCTAACATAAATCCTCGTCCTATCTCGTGCATCAAGGCACATAAGTGCCTGCACCAGAAGAACTATGTTTTCCTTGCTCATGTTGTGGACAAGATCAAGGAAGAAGTAAGCATACAAGGTATTCCGGTAGCATGCGATTTTCCGAATGTATTTCCCGAAGAACTTCCGGGAATACCTCCAGAAAGACAGGTCGAATTTCAAATCGACCTAATACCGGGAACCACATCAATTGTCAATTCACCCTATAGGTTGACTCACACCGAAAATTCACAAGTTATCCAGTCAATTAAGAAGAATTGTTGCGTAAAGGATTCATCAAACCAAGCTTCTCACCCTGGAGAGCTCCGATCTTGTTCTTCAAGAAGACGGATCCTTTAGAAGGTACATCGATCTTAGGAAAATTGAATAAGCTCCCTATCAAAAATCGATACCCACTCCCTCGGACTGACGATCTATTTGGCCATCTCCAAGGAGCTAGTTACTTCTCTAAAATAGATCTATGAACCGGTTATCATCAACTTCGAGTCCGAGAAGACGACATTCCAAAAACTGCCTTCCGAACTCATCACGACCATTTCAAATTCATTGTGATACCCTTCGGTCTAACGAATACTCCCACGCTATTCATGGACCCTACAAACCAAGTTTTCTCAACCACTTCTAGTCAGCCTTTTCATTATTTTCATCAATAACATACTCATCTACTCACGAAGCAAGAACAAAACACTGTCAACATCTACGACCAGCCTTGAAAGCATCGAAGCCAGTGAATATCGCGGAGGAAGCACTGCATGGATGGATAAAACTCTTGAAGTCGAAGGACAGAGCTTATTGTTATAAGAGTTGAGTTGGGCGTTATCTGGGTGATCGTCGATAGGTTAACCCAATCTGCCCATTTTCTGCTAATACATATATCAAACAAGACGGAAAGATTAGCTTGGATCTATATTAAGGAGATCGTGAGGCTCCATGAAATATTGATATCTACTATCTCGGATCAAGATAACGGATTTTCTTCAAGACTATGACAGTCTCTTCAGAGGGCTATGGCAACATAGCTAGATATAAGCGTTGCTTACCACCTTCAAACGAATAGCCAAAGCGAACGAAACATTCAACCACTCGAAGTCATGCTCCGAGCCTGAGTGTTTGAATTCAACAAGTCATGGGATACCCAGTTGCCATTGATTAAATTCTCACGCAATAATAGGTATCGCACAAGCATCAAGGATGCTCTTTTCGAGACTCTTTATGGTCGAAAATGCGGATCACTCACCAGTACTCTCACGGGACCAGAGACCATTCGCGAAACGAACACGAAGATAATCCAAATCAGAACCCGACTTCAAGCATCACGAGATCGAGAAAAGAGCTATGCTGACAAGCGGCGTAAGCCATTAGGATGTCAAGTCGGGGATCGCGTGTTATTAAAGGAATCTCCTAGAAAAGGAATGATTCGCTTTAGGAACTGAGAAAACTAAACCCACGAGACATCGGACTGTTTGAGATTCTTGCTCGGATTGGTTCAAAGACTTATAGGCTGCAGTTGCCTGTAGAGCTCAGCAACGTAAACCCTATGTTCAGCGTATCGAATTTGAAAAAGTGCCTATCAGGCAAAACACTTATCATTCCTTTAGAAAGAGGTCGAAGTAAACAAGAATCTCCTGTTCTTCGAAGAACCAGTCGATGTATTGGATAAGGAAGTAAAGCGTACAAAACAATGCCAGATTCCGATTGTGAAGATTCGATGGAACGTTAAGCGTAGACTGGAATTAACATGGGAACGCAAGGACCAGATAAAGCAGATTTACCCTCATGTATTCTCTCATTCACGAACCTATCATTCGAAAGAATTTCGGGACGAAATTCCCTCTAACGAGGGGATGATGTCACAACTAGCATTTTTGCTAGGAAATTCTACTCTCACGCAATCATTCAACCAGTATAATGATTGGTACTCTAAGCAAATATCATACTTTATAATCATTCAAATACATCGCTCATGTTCAACAAAGAGTTTGAAACTCTAAAAATTCCGATTCAAGTTTGTTATGGACTATGAATTCTTTATTGGACCTAATGGGCCAATAAGGCCTTAACTTAATTCTTTAAGCTAAGAGTCTTAAGTTGGGCCCTATTTGAACTCACATTCATTAAGATATATCATTTTGGGCTTTAATGGGCCTAGAATGATCCATCTTATTTCTAATGGGCCTTATTGGGCCATAGCAACTCCAATTAACCCTAATGGACCTAAAACCCATCCCTTTATCTTATGTTGGGCCGTAAGTACTTCCAAGGGCCCAATGGGCTGAAAATTTATAATTAGACTTCATAAAAATCGAGCAAGGCCAAGGTTGGGCTCAAAACCATTTCATTTTCATTTCTCTTAGCCCATTCTCGGCCCAACATCAATTAAAACAAAAAAAATGAAGAAAACAAGATTATTGTAAGCTTGCCACGTGAGTTTTATCTAATGGTAATCTAGGCAAAGAAACTCACATATAACCAAGCATCTACACCCTTAACCATTATATATTAACCTCTTGATCTTCTCTCTTCCCTCTCTTTTGGTTATGGCCGATAATCACAACTCCTCCCACCATCTCCACCTTCTTCAAACACTCTCAATAACACACTCAAGAACCTTCCTTTTCTCTCAAAATTTTCGTGAGTTGGAGCAAGATTTCAAGAGTGTTCTTCAAGGTTTAAACCTCTTGGTAAGTGGTTATCATGTATAAACACCTACTTTCCATCTTAATGTTAAGAATTCTTTCTTACATAGCCTTATTTCATGATCTAACTCCCTAGAACCATCTAAGTTTGAAAACTTCCTCAAGGAGTTGCTAGGCCCGAAATCTTCTCTCAAATCTTCATCAAAACCAAATCCAAACCCAAACCTCAAGGTGAGTTCATACCCCCTTGTTTTCTGTTTTTACTTGTTTTTTGGGGGGAGAATACAAGTCTTATGTGTATATTTATGTATATATGCATGATTATGTGTGTTTTCTTGAATCATTTGGTGATTATATGTTGCTTACTTCATTAATCCAAAAATATGTCAAGAACTTGAAGTTTATCACTTGGATCTTTATATGAATCTTGAGGGAAGTATGTTTTATCAAACATAATACATGTAAACTAGTATATCTGGGATTTATACACTTGATATAGCAAAAATGAGTGTTGTGTTCAAAGATCTATAAACTAAACTCATAAAACAGCTTTTAACAGGAAAGTTTTAGTCCAATCTCGGACTGTTTTGACCCTCTTAATGGAAGTATTTTTCAAAACTGTTTTACACGGATAAAGTTCAGATTTATATCTTTAAAATGACTACTCTCACGTTTTCATACGATTTTTCTACAATTTTTGGCGAATTTTACAAAACTGCCTATCATATTTGAAATAATTTCGGACCAACCTGTGAAGATGAGTAATTTCACACTAGTTTCAGGCCATAAAAAATTATGAGAAAAATTGTGAACAAAGTAGAAAAAATTCCAAACTTCCAGAATTTACAAATCCAAATTTCGACTTACGATGAATTTTCTACAAATTTTCTAAAAACTATGTCGGAAAAGCCAAAAACCAGAAAAATGTGTATTTTCACAAAAACCAAGCCAAAAATGATATTTTTGACAAAAATGGGTTTAAAATGTTATTTTTACCAAAAAGTAGTCATCAACACAAGTTTTTAACAAAATTGTAGATTAAAGTGTTATTCTTACAACAATTGGGCCTTAATTGTAAATTTTTGGCTTATTGGGCCAAGAACGTCATTTTTACAAAAAGTGAGCTTTAGATATCAATTATGTAAATAATCAAGCTAAAATAAACAAAACAATAACAAACGGGTTAAAAACGACATTCATATCCTTATTGGGTCTGGAAATAATATACATGTTTAGTGGGCCTTAGTGTCCTTTTATATGTATATTGGGCTCGGGATAGGTACTCATATCCTTATTGGGCCTAGAAATAATATACATGTTTAGTGGGCCTTAGTGTCCTTTTACATGTATATTGGGCTTAGGATAGACATTCACATTCCTTTTGAGCCTGGAAATAATAGACACGCATAGTGGGCCTTAGTGGTCCACTTACATGTTTATTGGGTCTGGGAATGGGTTTTATTTGCATTCTTCTTTTTATGATATTTTAGTAAATACATGAGCCAAAACCAATGATAAACCAACAAATGGATTTAATTTGATCATTTTCTAGGTTATTGGGCCTTTGTGGCCCATTTTTATGTGTGAGAGGTCCTGTATATGTTTATTGGGCCTCATTGACCCATTAACATGTGCGACTGACCTTGGATACTATTTGTGTGCTATTTGGGCCTGTAAATACTTTACATGTGAAATGGACCTTAGTTTTCCTTTCATATATATTTCGGGCCCATGTTATATAATCTCATTCCAATTGGGTCTTGAATGATTTACATGTTTAGCGATGCCTTAGTGGTTCACTTACATGAATCATTGGGCCTGGAAGGAGTTTATACCTTTTTCTTCGCGTAAATTCGGTTAAGGATCTAGTGAGTTTTTGTCGGTTGGCACCTATTAAGTGTACGATCGTAGCCTGTAGTTATAACCAGAGTCTCTTGGAGGGAGAACGGGGATTTGTGTATAGATCTATACGGGGATGACACCCCACACCTCAGCTGTTCGCTACAGTTAGACTAACTCAGTCTAGGGTGACGAAAACCTTATAATCAAAGTCAAAACCGGCGTCCAACGACGCCAAGACAGGTGAAATTGTCATTATTTAGTATGGTTATGACGGCTCGCTTAGAGGAATTAACGTTATGAAGTTTACGGAAGACCATTTTTTTTACAAGCAACATCAGGTTGTCTGGGAACATTCTCTTTACATGCTCTTACATTCTCTTTACATTCCCTTTACCTTTTTAGTCAAATAACAATAACATACGTGCATTAATACAAGATCTAACACAAACACACTAAACAGTTTTCAGAAAAGATCGGATTTTCTGGTGCTTTTCAAAGTTATACAAATCATTTTCACAAACATGCTTATGAACTCACCAACATTTTTATGTTGACCGTTTTCAAAATAACTTGTATTCTCAGGAAACCGTTGAAGCAGGATGAACGAAACAAACTAATGGATATTGTGTTATATTTTGTTTCATCATACTCTTACTATTTTGGCATGTAATATTCAAATACAATACTCGATGTAAATAATGAATGTTGTTATATTACATGTGTGATGATGATGATGTTATGTTTAAATTATATTCACTGTAATGATATTTCAAGATGGAGTGACGCACAAGCCCCCGGACGTTTCCGCCGTCTGGTTCGGGGGTGTAACAGTCATTTTGAGATGTACCAGGATTTGATGGACCGCTACCATCAGAGTGCTCATCAAGAGCATAATGAAATTATTTCCTCTATGATAACAACCCGAATGAAGGATGGTGAACCCATCACGGGCCACATGTAGAAAATGCAAAGGTATGTGGACCGTTTGCTAAAACTGAATGTGAACTTCCTTGAGGAGTTGGCAATTGACATCATTTTGCACTCCTTACCTTTGTGTTATGATGAATTCTGTATGACATACCACATGAACAAGGAGGTAGTTACACTTAGCAAACTTCAAGGACTCTTGAAGACCACAGAAAGTGGTCTTACGAGTAAATCGGTTGTTGCCACTCTTGCTCCTACTACAACCCATGTCTTGGCAATCGGGCAAGGCAAAGGAAAGAAGAGGAAGAGCCCTTCGAAGGGTACCAAGGGAAGGTCTCTTGATGGCTCCTCTTCAATTGGAACCAAGAAATGTTTCGTCACTCCTTCTGTTAACCCTAAAGAGGTTGAATGTTTCTATTGCCACGAAAAGTCGCACTGGAAGCGAAACTACCCAAAGTACCTGCAAGATGTTAAGAATGGGAAAGTAAAACCCAACCATGCAGGTATATACACTATATTGTCTAATAATTCACCCCATTCTAATTCTTGGGGTCCTTGATACAGGTTGTGGTATTCACATATATACTGATTTGCAGGGACTAAGAAGAAGTGAGAATGTGGAGCATGGGAAGATAAACCTGATCATGGGGAATAGGAAAGTTTCACCTGTCACCAAGATTGGATTTTATTCTTTGTTGCTAAGTAGTGGATTAGTGTTAGATTTGAATAAGTGTTGTAACTCATCTGAAATGGCGAGAAGTATTATTTCTTTTCATGGTTTGTACAAACAAGGTTTTACCTTTTCATTGATAATGAATGTGGTGGTATTAATGCTTTCTTTAATAATGTTCTTTATTATAAAGCATTACCTTGTGATGGTGTATTTGAAACTGTGTCGGTTGTTGATAACCTAGTAAATAATGTGTTGTGTATCGATTCTTCCACTAGCTTGGATAACGCATCATTATGGCATTGTCGTCTTGGACATGTAAGCAAGAAACGCATAGGCCAACTCCAAAAGGACAGAGTCTTGGAGTCATTTGACCTAAAATCAGATGATAGTTGTGAATCTTGTTTGCTTGGGAAAATAACAAAGTCACCCTTCACTGGTACTTGTGCTAGGGATGAGGGTCTGTTGGACCTCATACATACTGATGTATGTGGACCCTTTAGAACCGCCACATGAGATGCTAACCACTTCTATGTGACTTTTACTGATGATTTTATTAGATATGGATATATCTATTTAATCAAGCATAAGTTAGAAACCTTTGAAAGATTCAAAGAATTTAAATAGGAAGTGGAGAATCAGTTGGGCAGGAACATTAAGATGCTTCGATCCGATCGAGGTGGTGAGTATCTTAGTATAGAGTTCCTTGACTATCTTAAGGAATGTGGGATTATCTCACAATTGAAACCTACCAGGACACCACAACTTAATGGTGTGGCTGAGAGGCGCAATCGAACCTTGTTGGATATGGTTCGTTCCATCATGAGTCGAGCTTCGCTACCAATCTCATTTTGGGGGTATGCCTTAGAGACTGTCGCCCATATCCTTATTCTAGTCCCTAAAAAGAAGGTTGCCAAAACACCTGATGAGATGTGGACCGGAAAAGTTCCTAATCTGGACCACATCAAGATTTGGGGTTGTGAGGATTTCGTGAGGCGCGAGTCTCACGATAAGATCGAACCTCGAAGTGAAAGGTGTATTTTCATTGGCTACCCACATATATTCTTTGGTTACCTCTTCTACAGACCTAGTGATAATGTCGTCTTTGTAGCAAGGAGAGGAGTCTTTTGCAAGAGAGAATTCATGAGCCAAAGAAATAGTGGGAGGCAAATTGACCTTCAAGAAATTCAAGAGTCTGGTGGTGAAGGAACCTCAAACCCTAGCAATCAACCTGAGTAGGAAACTCCTGTTGATTTGACAGAAGAGTCTGTACCTCTGAGGCGTTCCACGAGAGTTAGGAATGCACCTGAGCATTACTATGGTTTCCATATTACTGTGGAATATGATACACTTATCAGTGATAACACACTGGTCAGTCTGGATGAACCTAACAGCTACACGGAAGCCATGGCAGGCCCAGAGGCTGCTAAATGGAAAGAGGCTATGGACAGCGAGATACAATCCATGTATGGCAATCAAGTTTGGAACTTGGTTGACAATGTACCAGGTCGTAAGACAGTCGGATGCAAAGGGCGTGACTGGTTGCAAAGGGCTTTTCTTAAACTCCGGGAGTTGATTATGATGAGACCTTTTCACCAGTAGCGAAGATTAAGTCTATTAGGGTTATGTTAGCCATTATTGCATTTCATGATTATGAAATATGGCAAATGGATGTCAAAACCGCTTTCCTTAATGGAAAGTTAGCTGAGGATGTTTACATGAATCAACAAGAGGGTTTTGTAGATGCAAAATACCCTAATAGAGTGTGTAAGCTTCTGAAATCCGTTTATGGATCGAAACAAGCATCTTGCAAATGGAATCTTTTCTTCGATGAGAAAGTCAAAGAGTCTGGGTTTTCGAGGAGCGAGGATGAGTCCTGTGTATATGTTAGGGCTACTGGGAGCATAGTTAGCTTTTTGGCATTGTATTTGGATGACATACTACTCATAGGAAATGATATCCCAACTCTGCAGGAAGTTAAGTCCTGGCTTGGGAAGTATTTCGCTATGAAGGACATTGGAGAAGCTTCCTATATCGTAGAGATAAGGATTTTGAGAGACAGGAGTAAAAGTCTAATTAGACTTAGTCTGAGTACCTACTTGGAAAAGGTGCTAAATAGATTCAACATGCTGAATTCCAAGAAAGGAGAATTACCGTTCCAGAGTAACGCCAGACTGAGTAAGACTTAGAGCCCGAGTACAAAGGATGAGATAGCAGAGATGAGTCAAGTACTGTATGCTTCCGCTGTATGCTCGATCATCTATTCTATGACCTGTACTCATCCTGATGTGGCCTTTGCATTGAGCATCGTCAGCAGATATCAGGGGAACCCTGGCAAGGCTCACTGGACTGCGGTAAGGAACATTCTCAAGTACATGCGGAGGACTAAGGACTGGGTCCTTACCCTCAGTGGGAGTGATAACTTGAGAGTAGTAGGGTACAGTGATGCTAGCTTTTAGACTGATAGGGATAATTTCCGCTCTTAGTCAGCTGGGTCTTTACCTTAAACAGAGGAGCAATTTCTTGGAAAAGTTTAAAGCAGGAGACAGTGGCTGATTCAACTTGCGAATCAGAGTATATAGCGGCAAGCGAGGCAGCAAAGGAGGCTATATGGCTAAAGAACTTCATTGGAGACATTGGAGTTATACCATCTATAAATGAGCCTATAGAGAATTTCTATGATAGTGAAAGTGCAGTCGCCTTAGCAAAGGAACCAAAGGATCACGGGAGATCCAGACACATCGACATAAAATACCATTTCATCAGACATCGAATAGAAGAAGGACTCCTCGTGGCAAAGAGGGTATCATCGGATGAGAACCCGGCAAATCCCTTCATGAAGGGACTGAGCAGGGTTAAGCATCTCCAACATGCGAGGTATGTAGGGCTGAAGGATGATATTAGTTTTAGTAGTTGTATATCTTTGAAATGTGTAAAGTGTACTTGACATTTGATGATGAATAAAAGTTGTTGTTTATTTATGAGTAAAGTGTTGCCATCTTTTTTCAATCGTTTACTATCATTTCATTTTTCATGTTTTGACTTCCAGAATAATTATGTTATTGTATTCCATATTATTCAAATTCACCACAGTTGGTCATATGTTGGAAGTAGATATGAATCAAGACTGTCATGTAGTTGGTTGTAGATGTCTAAGATGTTGGACATTGCAAAGTGTTGCTACAGCACTCACAAGTGCTCATAAGTTCTGAGTATTGGACTTAACCCACACTCACTGGTATCACTTCATGGAATTTATCTCGAGTGATCATGAGACGGTAATATCATATAAGTTTTTAAACCTAGAGATATGACTTGTTGCCTATGAGTTGGTTAAACATTGATTGTACGAAAACGCATTGGTAACTCGATGTTATAAAACGTGCCTTTGTGTATGATTCAACAAGTAGTAGAACAAGCATATGAGTCAAAGTTTATTTGTTCCTTCTTGGATTAGAAACGATATATGGGCCCCTCGATGATTTTGTGTTGACTCATGTACCGGGCCTGGTCAGAACTAAGTTGATGTGTTCAACTAAGTTCTATGTGAAACAAATCGGAAATCGAGAAACAAACTGCTGTACAATAAGTAAGACAATGTCCCATGTATTTGTCCAGTTGATATCTAGAACAGAGGATTATATGATCACTTATCTTAAATGGCGTATCATCATCATTTCAGTTCTGCGAGACCTTCAAAGAGCTACGATTGCTAATTGGTTCCTGAAGTCATACTTGCAGTTATAGTTATTAGACTTATCCAAGTGGGAGACTATTGGATAATGTGTCTAAGTCCATAACTATTTCTGGTATGTACTTAACCTAGTTGGCATGGTCCATTTGGATTACATGTCATTGCAACACTTGGATAGACTAAATGAGAGAAAGGACACGTAAGGATTATTAATATATTATAAGTTCTAATATATTAATAATATTATTTATTTAGTATTGATCAAAGGATCTTCAAGAAGAAGACCGAAGGGTTTCACTAAAACTCCCGGAGTTGACTATGATGAAACCTTCTCACCGGTTGCGAAAATAAAGTCTATTAGGGTGATGCTATCCATTGCTGCATTTCATGACTATGAGATATGGCAGATGGATGTCAAAATCGCTTTCCTTAACGGGATGTGGGCTAAGTATGTTTACATGGCTCAGCTAGAGGGTTTTGTCGATGAAAAGCACCCTAATAGAGTGTGTAAGCTTGAGAAGTCCATTTATGGACTGAAACAAGCATCTCGCAGATGGAATCTTTATTTCGATGAGAAAGTCAAAGAGTTTGGTTTTCTACGAAGTGAGGATGAATCATGTGTATTTGTTAAAGCCAGTATGAGTATAGTTAGCTTCCTCGTATTGTATGTCGATAACATACTACTCATAGGAAACGACATCCCGACGCTGCGGGAAGTAAAGTCCTTGCTTGGGAAATGCTTCTCTATGAAGGACCTTAGAGAGGCTGCCTATATTTTGGGAATAAGGATAGTGAGAAACATAAGTAAAATACTAATAGGACTTAGTCAGAATAATTACTTGGACAAGGTACTAAAGCGTTTTAGTATGGAGAATTCCAAGAATGGGGAGATACCAATCCAAAGTAATGCCAAGTTGAGTAAGACTCAAAGCCCGAGTACCGAAGCTGAGATAGCAAAGATGAGCCGAGTACCATACGCTTCCGCAGTTGGCTCTATTATGTTTGCTATGGCTTGTACTCACCCTAATGTGGCCTTCTCTTTGAGCATGGTCAGTAGATATCAAGAGAACCCTGGCAAAGCATATTAGACCGCGGTCAAGAATATTCTTAAGTACCTTCGGAGGACCAAGAAATAGTTTCTAGTCCTCGGTGGGAGTGATGACTTAAGGGTGCGAGGGTATAGTGACGCCAGTTTTTAGACCGACAGGGACAACTACTGTTCGCAATTGGGCTGGGTCTTTACCCTAAATGGAGGAGCAGTGACTTGGAAAAGTTCCAAGCAAGAGACCGTGGCTGATTCAACGTACGAATCAGAGTATATAGCGGCGAGCAAAGCGTCAAAGGAGGCGATATGGTTGAATAACATCATTGGATACCTTGGAGTTGTGCCAGCCATAAAGGTGCCCATGAAAATTTTCTGTGATAATGAAGGAGGGGTTGCCTTGACCAGGGAACCGAGGGATCATGGCAGATCTCAACATATCGACAGAAAATATCACTTTATTCGACATCAGGTGGAAGGACTCCTCGTAGTGAAGAGGGTATCATCGGAGAATAACCCAGCATATTCGCTTACGAAGGGACTGAGTAGGGTTATACACTTGCAGCACGCTAGGAGCATCGTGCTGAAGGACGATATTAGTTTAGATTAGATAGCTTTGAAACGCGTAATAGATAAATGTAATTGGCATTTGATGATTAAATGAAGGAGTACTATTTATAATTAAAGTTACTGTCTTATGTTGATTATTTACCTATTGTTTCACTTTACATGTTTTGACTTCCTGAATAATAAGATTATTCAAACCTTCCACAGTCGCTCATACTTTAGGAGTAGGTTGTTGGATAAGGTGTCTAAGTCCATAACTATTTCTGGTATGTACTTGACCCAGTTGGCATGGTCCATTTGGGTTGCATGGCATTGCAACACTTGGATAGATTAAATGAGAGAAAAGACACTTAAGGATTATTAATATATTATAAGTTCTAATATATTAATAATATTGTTTATTTAGAATTGATCAAAGAATTAAATTGAAATTAATTAAGTGATCAAAAAGAGACTAATTAAATATATGAGGTTGATTGTGTAAATCGTCTATTCTTGTATAGTGGGCTAATGATCCATGGTTTGTATGGATTGGGCTAAAACCCATAAGGTGCTCCATGAATAGTTCATGGAGGTTACAAACCCATGGATCATGGAATATGGAAAGCCATGACAATTAGGGTTTACATGTGTAACCCTAATTGTGTGACAACTATATAAAGACCGCTTGTCTTGCAAAATTTGCACTATGACAAGCAAGTAAAGAGGGCTAGCCTATTTTGAGGTGTTAGTGAACTTCTCTCAAGGTTATTCCAAGTATTGTGGTGTTGTGTGAGGCATTTGAGGCATCACACTTCAGGTGCTAGGCTCACAAGGTTCTCAAGGAATCCAAACAACAAAAGGTATGTTCTTCTTCTAGCATTTATGTTTAAAAGTTCCTCATGTTATGGTAGATAGGTTAAGAACCTTGGAAAATCAAATTTACATGTATCATAGTAAAACATAGATCCAAGGTTTCTAGGGTTGCATGTGTTGGATAAGGTGTCTAAGTCCATAACTTATTTGGTACATACTTGACCCGACCCGGCATGGTCCATTTAGGTTGCACTTCACCCAAACGATTTATGGATAATTTTATGAGAATTGTATACTTACGATTTATTAATATATTATAAGTTATAATATATTAATATGAATTCATGTTATTTAATTAGTTTTAGTCTTAAATTCATTATGAATTAATTTAGAGATTAAAAGGAAGACTAATTAAATTGTGGGCTATTGTTTTATATGGTGTGGGATAATACTCATTAGTCAATGGGCTAAGCTTATATGGAAGTCCATGGATGATCCATGGAGCTTTTAACCCATGAATCCTTGGAAAAGGAAAGGTCATGGGTTATTAGGGTTTCACCCTAATCATGTACACTATATAAGCATGCTTATGTTGCATGGAATAGCCACTAGTGTCACTAGTGTGTGTGCTTGTGTGTGGCCGATTTTATAGTGTGTATACACTCTCTCAAAGTTTTCCAAGAGTTTGTGGTGATTTGTGATTCCATTTGAGGCATTCACACTATTGGTGCTTGGCCCTTAAACTCCTTAAGAATCAAACTCATCAAAAAGGTATGTAATCTCATCTAATTCTTTTATGTTTAAAAGTACCCCATGCCATGTTAGATAGGTTATGAACCTTGGAAAATTATTATTTTGCATGTATTTAGACAAACATAGATCCAAGGTTTATTAGGGGTGCATGCACACTTAGGAAGTGTTAGATTGCTCAAAAACCAACAGTGGTATCAGAGCCTAGGCTTGCTTGTTTGATACTTGATGCAAAATAGTGAAAAAAGTTGAAATTTTTTGCTGTCTGCATGATGGACTCGCCGAGTCCAAGGCAAATTCATCCTACTCGCCGAGTAGGTTCGTGCACTCGGCGAGTAGAAGGTTCAGAATGCAGATTTTCGACTTTTGCTGCTGGAAATGGACTAGAAACTTTACCCTAAACTGTTTTGATGTTTTAAAACTTTTTTTAGTTGGTGTAATGGTTGTTGTAATCCATTTACAATAGCATATATCAAAATTTCATGCTTTGTATGTGTTCATATAATTCTTGAAACTTTGATAACAATGTTCATGTTCTTATGAATTTAGAAGATGATAGGAATTATTTGCTAATTGTTTAGGATTAATTCTTGATCATTTATGTGTTTTAATGGAGTCCATAATTTGTCCTCAAGTTATGGATATCCAAAGGTCACTTTTCTTTAACACACATTAAAAACATATAAGTTACATATGATGAAGAGTTTTCATTTTATGAACCTTTAATTCATAAGTTATGAAATGAAAAGTTTTGAAGAGTTACAAAACTTGCCCTCAAGTTTTGGAATTTGGAAAAGTTTCACACACTTTAATAAACTTTAATACCATACCCTAGAAGTTTTAAAAGTTAAAATTCTACCCTTATACTATTATAACATTAATGGTTAATTATTATATATATATGTATAAGAACAAGTCGTTTTACCGTTAGTAGGCCTCATTCACGAAGCCGGTCTATAAGGTGGGTATAAGGTTGTTGCCTATAAAATGGCAACTTAATGGGTGTCCACTCTCACCCACCGCTTGCTTGATCGGTGGAGGGTCGTTAGTCGAACGGGTAGGACAATGACTTTAAATTCTCATTAAAAGTATAATGATTATTATAAAGTAACTAAATATTTTTTTATTTAATTCCCAATCTTAGTTACTTTAGGAAAAATGTGAATTTGGTGCTAGCCCATGGAATTCACACTTTGTACCTTACCAAGTCGTTGGTGGAGCGTGTGTGGTTAACCGGCACACTAACTTGGACTAGTAAGGATCACGAAGGGTGACTTAATGTTTGTCATAGATCAATGGAGCGTGTGTGGTTAACCGGCACATTGATTGGGTGATAATATTAAGGGTACCAAGTGAATTGGTATGGTTATTCACACCATGTTTTGTGATCCTCGGCATCCCAGTCACAAAATTTGAGAGGGCACACTCGAAATTGAAACATGCCATTGAAAAGTTCAATGAATCTCAAAAGATCTAGGAATTTCAAATCCAATTAAAACCTAATAAATTATTTCGTTTTCATGGTGGAAATTGGTGAATCGTCATTCGGCTACCTTCAAATATTTTATAGCTTGGATTACGGCATCCCTCTTCCAAATTATAAAATATTGTGTTAGGTCCTAGCCTTAATATTTCATATTGGGTGTTATATTAAGGACTTTGAATCAACTAACTTGATTTTCTCCCATTATAGATGTATGGTTCAGACAACTATGATCTTCCCAAATCTCTTGAAGATGGTGTCCCTCAACATCATGCTTCACTTCCTCCACCTCCTCCAATTATTCTCCCTCACCCACAAGTTCTTGAAAAGTTTAAAGTCACTCAATCCCTATTGGCAAGCATAGTCTATGTGTGCTCACATCTTGGAGATAAAAGTCACATATTGACAAGCCGAGAGAGTTGGGTGTCAAAGTCTCGTGAAGGTTGGATGTTCAATCACTTTCTTAGTAACATAGTGAGTCTCTTTGGGACTACTATGAGACAGACTATGACATGACCCTTAATGATGTTATCTATTTGCTTGGTGTTGTGGAATCAGCAATGATTTGGAACACCAGTAAAGCAAATTTGATTAAAAGAACAACTTCCCAAGTCTTAAATGGACATTGACAATGGTAGCATTGGATATCTAGAAAAAAGATTTCTCTTCCCAATTGAAAGGGATCGGCCATAGTCAACTCGGTTGACCAAATGGTAAAGAGAAAGGCTAAGTCTGAGATAGTCTCATGTGCCATTACCAAAGGGTCCATGTGTTTTGTTGCCAAAGGAAGGGGCATTGGTTGCGAAGCTGCCATATTCACCTGAAAGGTCATAAGGTTGATCAAGTCAAAAAGTTTGACTCTACTTCAGTTAAAGTCCACTGACTAACTCTATTAAGTTTCTATTTGGAGATTCTTATTACATAATGTGAATGGGTCACATGTTGATGGTTTTAAGAATCAAAAGAAAAGATAGGAAGCTTAAAGTAAGTATATGTTGATTCTGATTGCGAAGGTGGGTTTCGATCGCATGGTTCGGTAATCAGAATTTTGAGCTATTGCTTAAGAGTTATAATATATTGCTTATGAATAGATAACAACAAGGTTTTCATGTGGATTGTAAGGATAAGTTTTTCTGCAAAGTTTTAAAATAAAAGAAAAAAAGGGTTTTAATTTTATTTATTTTAAAAATATCCTTACAATGGCATCTGTGGAAAATTGTTGCTTATATGTTTCCAGTAATAGCAATATTGGAAAGTGGATTTGATTCTTTCATTTGTGGTAGTGTCTGAATTTACCAAATGAAGAAAGTTTTTCATCACCCAAGTTTCAATTGGACAGAAACTTGGAATCATACAAGTTGTATTGTATGATGAATGAGAATTTTCATCTTTGAAAACTAAGACTAGTTTTTTGATCACATGTATATGTGAGTCAATTGAAGGACTAAGGAATTAGGTACATTGGGTGTGCGCTGGTCAAGGTCCACCACAAAGATTAATTTCTCATGATTTACTAAAGATTAGTAAATATGATTATACTTATGAAGTTAAGTATAATTCTATAACATTGGAAAGGTTACAATGTATGACAAAACAAATGAGAAGAATCAAATTAGGCAGAAAGATAAAAGTTTCTCAAATCTGAAAGGATGGGAGAGTACTTTAGTATCGTATTTCATGATCATCTTAATGATTATGAAACCATATCACAAATTCATACTCTAAGGACGTCTTAGTGCATTGTTATGGCTAAGAAGAGAGGTCATGAATTGTTGGATTGGTTAAAATCAAGAAGATGAGTCATACTTCGTTCCAAAACAATTCTTAGAGTCATACTCCAAGATTGTAACCTTGAGTGACATAAAGGAAGATTTATTAACACTAGTCAAATGTAAGAGTAAAATGTTTTCTACTCTTGTATATTTGAGATTGGTAAGTTGTGATGTCTTGGATAAGACAAAGACCAACTAAGACCAATTGTGTGAAGTGTTAGTCTTGATAAGAATCCGCACTATCCCTTGAATATTTGTTTTGGATGGTTCTTGACTAGAGAAACTTATATGTCAAGGGGACAGTGGGAGCCTTAAAGATCCTGAAAGAGTTTCAAGATTTAATCAAGAGTAAAACCTGTAATTTATCACTAGCACACGACTTAAGGTTTGCAACCTATCGTTTTGACATAATTCTTATTTCTGTACCTACTTCAAATAAGTTGAATTTGTATGTGAGTTATCAGAGTTCAACTTGGAAGCATTGGTGGGCCTTGTGCTACCAAGGTGACAAGAAACTAAGATTGAACAAGTTTAATCCATGTAAGGCTGAATTTGTCACTAACCTTATCTTGTGATTATGGTTTTGACAAATTCACATGGATAGGAACTCATACACTATAAAATCTAAGTGTCATAAGGTTTCTCTCCGGTTCATGAAAATGATGGTGAGGAAACGCTTTCATTAAGTAGATTTTACGTAGATATCAATTGTGTTATTTGCATTTTCAAAAGTCGTTAGTGGAGCGTGTGTGGTTAACCGGCACACTAACATGGACTTGTGAGAAATGGCAAAGGTCTAAACAATTAAGACTATGATTACGGTATCCCTTTTCATAGTTCTGAAAATTGTTTAGACACACATGTGAGCTATCTAAGAAAGGATGTATGAATCTAAATTTCAGAAGTCCAGCAGATTTCTGGAAATATGTCAGAGCTAGTGGGAGCATAAGTGTTTTGATGATAATCATCATGTTAGTGGGAGCATGATTATTACGTTTAGTGTTGCAAGTTAGCAATGTTAATTATAGAAAACAAAGTTTCAATTCGTGAAGTTGCAGGGGTTGAAAAGTTGTTTTGCTATAATTAAGGGAGAGGAAATTATACTTCATTTCAATTCTAAAGCTTAGATTGAGATTTAAATCATCTTTAGTCAAGAATATATATATATATATATATATATATATATATATATATATATATATATATATATGAATTTTATGTTGGAATGGTTCAACTTGAAGAAATTCTATATATATTGCGTTCTCAAAATTCAATTATGACTACGGCATCCCTCTTCATAGTTAAATTTTGAAAACATGGCAAATAAAAAAATATTGTAGCAAAAGACTGGTCTAGTATCATGTCTTTATGTGAGACTTCATGAATCGTGTCTCATATGCTTCGGATATAGGATCGACTTCATGTGCTATAATATTCATCTTTTCTAAATTTTCCAAATGCTTAAGGCATTGAGAAGGGAAAAGTCTAGAACTCGATATGACTAAAGTGATTAAGCAATTGTCGAGGACAAATCTGAGGTTCGCCAAAGATTGGTTGCTCAGGGAAAGTTGGAAGTATGATGTAAGTTGTCGGAAAGGACCATATTGACATATTCTGAAAAGAAGTAACTCTTGTTCGGAAGTGATAGTCAAAATGGGACTATGGAAATGTCTCCATAGGTGGAAGTTATTCAATCTATGTAAGATTAGAAAACATTAATGCAAGAAGGATGTTCAAAGCAATGTACTTTGAATATGAGACTTCCGTTCCATAGAAGTTGACCTTCTTTGGAATACTCTGTAATGACTGGTGACAAGGTTTTGGTGACTTTGTGCATAATCATTACAAGAGGAACATTGCATAAAAGTTTAAAATCTAACAGATTTTTTGGTAAATGATAGGAATCAAGGATTCTCACATTTACAATAAGGATTTGGGATTGTGAAATGAGTATCAATGGAATCATGTTCAATTGATCTACATCACAGAGTAAAGATCATAGACAAACATAGTGTGCATACTAGGAGTATGGCATAACTATTGTTTAGAAAACAAAGTATACATGCTAGGAGCATGGGACAACTGTTGTTTTCATTCAAGTCTTAAGTTGATTGTTTGAAACATTATACAATGAATAATGTGTAATCAATATGGTGATAAATAAAAGGTGGTTATATTTATATTCAAAAGGGTTCTGAGACCATATTGGATTCGATTATTATTGTGTTTCACTTTGCATGTTTTGACTTCCAAAATAGCTAGGTTATTCTTTCCGACTGACTAAGTTATTTAAACACTCCACAGTCGTTCATATGTTGGAAGTAGGTATCAATCAAGACTGTCATGAATCGAGTTTGTAGATGGCTAAATGGGTTTAGTCATAGCAATGGTTGCTACAACATTCATGAGTGCTCATAAGTTATGAGTATTGGAATAAACCCACGCTCACTTGTATCACTTCATGGAATTTATCTCGAGTGATCGTGAGACAGTAATATCATATAAATCTTCAAACCTAGAGATATGAGTTGTTACCTATGAGTTGGTTGTGCATTGATTGCACGTAAACGCATCAGTAACTTGATGTTATAAAACCTGCCTTTGTGTACAATTCAACAAGTAGTAGAACAAGCATATGAGTCAAAGTTTATCTGTTCCTTCTAGAAATAGAAGCGATATCTGGGCCCCTCGATGATTTTGTTGTGACCTATGTACCGGCCGGTCAGAACTAAATTGATGTGTTCGATTAAGTTCTTTGTCAAACAAATCGAAAATCGGGAAACAAACTACTGGACAATAAGTACGACGTTGTTCCATGTATTTGTCCGGCTGATATCATGAGAACAGAGGATTATATGATCACTTATCTAAAATGGTGCTTCATAGTTCAACAGAGTTTTCGAGAGCTACGATTGCTGGTTGGTTCCTGAAGTAACATACGCAAATATAGTTATTAGACTTATCCAAGTGGGAGTCTGTTGGATAAGGTGTCTAAGTCTATAACTTATTTGGTACATACTTGACCCGACCCGGCATGGTCCATTTGGGTTGCACTTCACCCAAACGATTTATGGATAATTTTATGAGAATTGTATACTTACGATTTATTAATATATTATAAGTTATAATATATTAATATGAAGTCATGTTATTTAATTAGTTTTAGTCTTAAATTAATTATGAATTAATTTAGAGATTAAAAGGAAGACTAATTAAATTGTGGGCTATTGTTTTATATGGTGTGGGCTAATACTCATTAGTTAATGGGCTAAGCTTATATGGAAGTCCATGGATGATCCATGGAGCTTTTAACCCATGGATCCTTGGAAAAGGAAAGGTCATGGGTTATTAGGGTTTCACCCTAATCATGTACACTATATACGCATGCTTATGTTGCATGAAATAGCCACTAGTGTCACTAGTGTGTGTGCTTGTGTGTGGCCGATTTTATAGTGTGTATACACTCTCTCAAAGTTTTCCAAGAGTTTGTGGTGATTTGTGATTCCATTTGAGGCATTCACACTATTGGTGCTTGGCCCTCAAACTCCTTAAGAATCAAACTCATCAAAAAGGTATGTAATCTCATCTAATTCTTTTATGTTTAAAAGTACCCCATGCCATGTTAGATAGGTTATGAACCTTGGAAAATTATTATTTTGCATGTATTTAGACAAACATAGATCCAAGGTTTATTAGGGTTGCATGCACACTTAGGAAGTGTTAGATTGCTCAAAACCCAACAACATGTACACCTTAGGAGTGTTAGAATGCTCAAAACCCTTCATAGGTATGAAAGAAGATTGTCATGAATTGGTTTGTAGATTGTCTAAAGTGTATTAGACATATAAAAGGTTTGCTGCAACGTTCATGAGTGCTTATGAATAAGATATGAGCATTGGATTAAAGCCACGCTTGCTGGCATCACTTCATTGAATTTATTACGAGTGATCGCAAGACGATAATATCATTTGGTCTCAAAACCTAGATATATGGTTTATTGTTTGCTTTTTGATTGTGCATTGATAATGCGTAAACGCATCAGTAACTTGATGTTATAAAACGCATTGTTGTGTAGGATTTGATGAGTGAATGGTAAATACATATAAGTCGAAGTTTATCTGTTTCTTATATCCTAAGAGGGTAAAAGCGATATCTGGGCCCCTCGATGATTTTGTTTGACTTATGTGCCAGGCCCGGTCAGGACTGAATTGATGTGTTCAATTAAGTTCTATGTCATGCGAATCAGAGATCAAGAAACAAACTGTTGGACAATAAGTATGATTATGTTCCATGTAATTGTCCGCATGATATCTAGAAAGGAGGACTATACGATCCCTTATCTAAAGGATAGGTCACTGATAAGATCAGAGTTCGACAACGTCTTTGAGATCTACGATCCCTAATTGGATTGTACTTACATTTGTAGTTAGTAGACGTATCCAAGTGGGAGACTGTTGGATTAGTGTCTAAGCCCGTAACTATATTTGATATGTACTTGAGCCGGTTATGCATGATCCTTTTGGGTTGCTTTCACAAAAACAACATGATAGGATGATTTATGAAGTGAGATGTTATTATGGTTTATTAATATATTATATGAATAATACATTAAAGGTGAAATCATATAGTTTAATTAATATTAGACAAGAATTAATTTTGTGGCTAAAAACATTAATTAAATAAAGGGGACTGAAACAGTCAAATGTGTGATAGTTGAATATTGGGATGGGAGGCCTTATGGACTAGGCATGGACGAAATAAGGGATGTGTCCATCCTAATTTCGGCCATAAAGGCCCTATTCCAGAAGATTCATTGGACTGCTTAAGGCCTAATCTATCCATTAGGGTTTTGACTAAAACCCTAGCAGCACAAGTATAAATAAGACCCCTAGGGATTCAGATTTCGGTCACTGGAAACCCTAAAAGAGTTTATAGCAGAAATTGTGCCATCCCCTCTCTCTCAATTAGCATCCTCTTGTTTGTGGTGTTTGTATGCCATTAGAGGAGTGCCATTTGTGACTCCAAGCTCCAAGACAAGAAGATTCAAGCCATTGCAGAAGAGATAATCATCTAGTTCTGTTTTCATATGTTAATTTCGAAATATGTACTGCTAGATCTAGGGTTTATAAGTCTTGGATGAATTGTATGTACAATATAGAAACCTAGATCCAAGCATTAGGGTTTGCATGAGCACATAGGATGTTCTTTTGGCTCAAACCCATTAGGATCTTGGGAAGCCTATTATATATTAGGAATCCAAATTTAGCAAGACAAATCTTGTATAATTCTAGGATTGTCATAAAAGAGCTACATCAATAAGATCCTTGAAAAGTTTTGCATGCAAACTACAAACCAAGTAACACCCTTGTTGCTAAAAGAGACGTATTTAGTCTCAATTAGTACCCTAAATTAGACCTTAATGTTAAGGAGATATAGAAGATTCTTTATGTTTTCTTTTCTGGGAATCTCATGTATGCTCAAATATGTATACGTCCCTATATTATAGTGATGCTAGGCAGATATCGAAGTAACCCAAGTATGGATCAGTGGACATAATCCAAATGGGTTTTAACATATCTATATAGGACAAAATGCTATATGCTCAAATATAGAAAATCAGATGTGTTGGAGATCATTTGTATTCAAAATCTAATTTTATTAGATGCCAAAATGGTTATCGATCTGAATTGGGATACTTTTACATGTTAGCATGGTGAGCCATTTCATTGAATAGACTTCAGTAGCTTCTTCCATAATGTCATCATAATTTGTAGCATTTAAGGAGGTATCAAATTATGAAATATGATTGCAAAATTTTGTCAGGAGGCTACATACCATTGGTATTGAATGACCATAATATCCATGAAAATAAGATAACAATATTATATTCAAACAACAACAAAAGTTCTAAGTCAAATTATATTGACATCCATAAGAACCAAAGCACAGGTAGGGAGAGTCAGACACGTTTCTGACTGTTAAAGAAAAAGCACAAATGGAAAAATATTTATAAAATAAACCAAGAAAAACTCCATGTAATGTCTCCGCTAATGAAGGGATTACAACCGTAGGTCTTTGATGAGCATACTACACATGTTGGTGTCCTATTGGTGTTTTAGTGGGAGTTTATTGGTGCTTTATAATAAAAATTTTTGTGTACAAACTAATGATTCAGTTCATTCCATTATTAGTTGCACTTCTTTAAAGTTTGATCTCACTTCAAACTAATGAGGAACTTAGATGAAATCTATTATGATTTCAAAAACCATACATTCATGTTTAATCTACGTCGCTTGGTTATACTTGTATATGTAACCATTGATGGGTTTAGTTGCATAAATTGTAACGAAGACCGCTTTGATCCTATACTATTATGATTAAAGGACGAATTTTGTTTAAGGGTACCAATACTACGATAACATTCATTAAAGCGCTTATACGGTTATATATATATATATATATATATATATATATATATATATATATATATATATATATATATATATATATATTCATGATCTAGTGGGAGATTGTTAGATATCTTGGTACCACTAATACATATGTATATAAATAATGTTGTCATTAATTTTATATTATTATGGAAATTATATAAAAATTGTTGTTGGACTGTTTTATTTTATTAATAATTGAAGATAGTCATTTTCCATGTTTATCTTGTGGGTTTCCTGTTTGATTTAAGATCTTTTAAATCTTTAATATCTCTAACATTCTGTTATATCAGTATCTATATAAATCAGTAATAAGAAGCAGATCCATGAAATGTAATGCACACATAAAATCCATGGGTCACATTGACGAGGGATTATAAAGAGTTCTTGAGATCAACTGAAAAACTCACCATATTCTTAAGATGTAGAACTCACAATAAACATTGGTATGTAATGCTCATCTTGTATAGGATTCGTTTAACCAGATTCGAGTTAAAAAGTATAAACTTAAGCTTCTGCGTTTTAATGTTTTGGTTATGAAAATTTCCAACAAAAACCACATAAAACTGAATAAGTGAACAAACACTAATATATAAACAAATGATGCAAAAGCGAAACACATAAAAAAGAACTTTAAATAATTATATTAGATGATTGATGGTTATCCGAGTTTATATTTTAATTTTTTTATTTGAACAAGACGTTAAACAGAAACATTCTTCCAAATAAATGAAATTTTTTGCCACATGTCATTCTTTGATACATTATGCCACATGTCATTTTGTCATAATTTTGAAATATTTATTTTTCACTTGTCATTTACTTCATTTTTTATTTTTCAATATATCATTAATTTAGTTTCTATAAATTAAACATCCCATAATGACTATATTAATTTTAAATTTCAAATTTCAATTTTATTTTTAAATAAATTTACAGTTTAAACATTTGTATTTAACATTTTGTTATAATTAACAAGTTTAGTACACGGGTCTTACAACTAAACACATAATTATAATTTATTTTTTATATGTTTACTTTTATTTTTTCTCATAATTTTTACTTATTTCAAATTTCAAATTCTAATAAACTTATTGTTCAATCATTCATATTTAACATTTTGTTTTAATTAACCCGTAAATATACGGGTCTTACAACTAGCTACATAATGTAAATGAATAAAATGTCAAAAAAAACATTAAAAATATATTCAAATAAAACGTCAAAATATGAAAAGATTTTTCAATGACAAAAACGAAGATAAATAAATAAAGATTAGAATAAATAACAATATTATTTTATATATATAGATAATTGATTTTAAAAAAAGTAATTTTATAAATAATCTATATTATATCTATCAAAATAAAGAACAAATAAAATATAGACTTTGCATATACATATATATATATATATATATATATATATATATATATATATATATATATATATATATATATATATATATAGAGAGAGAGAGAGAGAGAGAGAGAGAGAAATGAGGTTCAATTGAGAAAAAACGGTAGAGAAGGAGGGAATGATTATGGACCATCCATTTCGAATATGTTGTTTAAGCGCTTCAGCGTACCGGACCGATGGAATAAATCATATTCATATATGAATACTTATATGCATATGTATAGTCATATATATATGAGTATATATATATATATATATATATATATATATATATATATATATATATTCATACTTGAATTAATGTATTTATGAATATGTTTATTTATATATGAATTAGTATACTGGAAGTGATTGCTCATATATGAATGTGGCAGCAGTTGTTGGTGGTGGAGGTGGCGGTGACTGGCGGTAGATGATGGCGAAGGTGGTCGTAGTGTAGGTGGCAGCGACGGTGGTTGGCAGTGGAGGGGAGTTGGTAGATTCGTATATGAATACACTTACATTTGTATTCATAAATTAATATTTCTTATATTCCGTCATGCCGGTACGCCAGAATTATTTGCGGAAAAAATAAATGATTGGCTGAAAGTAATTTCCTCATTCTCAACTTTTTATATTTTTCTCAATGGAGCTTATATATATATATATATATATATATATATATATATATATATATATATATATATATATATAGAGAGAGAGAGAGAGAGAGTGAGAGAGAGAGAGAGCTAGGTTAAGGTGTTTAATGTATCTATTGTATTATTGTATGCATAAATGTGGGCCAATCAAAATTTAAAATATAAATAAATAATTAAATAAATAAGGATAAATAGGTAATTTGATAATCAGTTTCCACAAATAATATCCTATAATTATGGTAACTATTGACTTTAGCCTCCTAGGTTTTCTCCATCGGCTTTTTAAAACCACCACCTATTCGATCCCAACCATTGCTGCCGATGTTGAAGGGCACAACACAACCATAATTACCGTCATCACCGACGATCCTCCACCACTCGTCGCCTTCATCCACCAATGTCGGCCAACATGCGGAATCAACTGCTAGGCTCGATTTGAGACGAGCAGATGCAATTGCACTGTGAAGAGGCATCATGGATTCAACCATTCCCAATGCCCCAACAATCCTGAAGAATAACACCACAATGTTTAAATCGATTTTGCAGAATTTAGAAATAGGGTTGGTTATAGTGCGTGGTTCGGTGTGTTTTTTTGTATGTGTAATCGGTAAAGCAACTACCTTGAAGCTGCACAAGGGAGTGTTCTTGTAGATGACAAAAATGGAGAAATAGGTACATGTTTTGGGGCTAGGGTTCTTGAAATTATGGTGGTTTGAGATCCGGTTGTTCGCATACCAGACATTAACGTTGATCTGCTTGCAGATGCCATTGCGCTGTGAAGAGGCATCATTGAGGATATGAGTGCAAGCCCATATTTTCAACATCGAATCTTAGATCGTTCACAGGTAAGAAGTTTGCAATATCTTAATTTTGACTTTTCTATTTGACCATTCAATGGCGAATATCCTTAGATCAATCCAGTTAAATTCAAAACCCGATTTCATTCGCTCCGATTATCACACTACCAACTGCGAATTCAATACCATTTGTTCCGATTGTAATCACTATTCTGATTTTGACTTCTTATTGATTGACAATCCAAATTGAGATACAATGCAGTTCATGCGTTCATCATCTGTTCATCATAGGACTTTGAGATTTGCTTTCAACAAACATATGTGCAAGAATATTTTTATTGACTTTAACAACTTCTTGTAGAATAACCATAGAAAGGTAAGAATGTTATGATCTTTTTCTTCTCGGTTTTATTATATAACAAGTGGAGAATGTTCTAATCCATTGTTTTGATAAAAATTCAGTGTTGTGTTGATGGGTTTTGGGTTTAATTGTTCTTGATAGAAATGGATGAATGGAATGGATTTCTGGGGTTAATATTTTACAGGAAATCGTTTATTTTGCTTGACAGAATTCGACGTGGTGTTTATTGCTTGAAATTGCCATGAAAAGAAGATTAAGCAATAATAATGAGTGGTTGTATTTCTCATTTCCAGGTATACATGAAATCAAGAACAAGAATGTTCTTGTTTTCTTGGCTGGGAACGAAATGAGAGATATCAAAGCAAAACATGGTACATATGAAACTTACAACATTCTAATGCAATGGAGTCTTGAATTCTGATTCGGTCAGAATAGAATCTCGAAGATGAATATTGTATGGGATGAATATGAACAATGACCATCAATCTTACAAAAAGAATGGATTATTCTAACAGAACAACATACAATATAATGAAGAAAATATATGTAATAGTATATTCTGGTAGAATGATTTATATATTGTGTTTTTTTTGTTATTAATAAGTGTAACATTCTCATAGAATACTATACAAATTTTTTTTCTTTTCTAAGAATGTAATGAATTGTTTTTTAACTTGTAACCAAAATTTTGTTATTCTTCAAGAAGTTCATTAAATCAAAATATATATTATGTCAGAATGTGTATTCTTGTATGACTCAATCATATTTGATATTTTTCAATATATTGATAAACACATTCCGTCAGAATTTTCGAATTAGGAGAATTATCATCCATAGAATCAGATTTTTAAAATTAATAGAATCTATTTTCCTTTAAAATATGCAATTTTCCTTTTTTAAATTTATGTAAATTGACTAAAATACACTTAGAATGAAATTAGATGGTATTTTTTTAATTATATTTAATTTAATAATATGTATTATTCACTTTCCAAAAATAATTAAAATGATTGGCCCACAATTATGAATACAATAACACAATACTTAGTTTAAATAGAATAACATAAGCCTATATATATATATATATATATATATATATATATATATATATATATATATATATATTGTTAAAAGAAAAAGTAGAAGTAAAAGAAATGGTAAGTTGGTCTTTTTATATGAAGAAAAGACTTGCAGTGCAATATTAAAAAACAACAAAAATACAACTTATCAACTTTTAAACTTAGGGACCAAAACTACGAATATAACCAAACCCCATAGACATTTATGTGTTTTACTCTACATATTTTAACACTTAATTCAAATTTTAAGGTCAGTTACAATGAATCCCCTTAAGAGTATTCCGTCTTCAGAATTCTAAAGAAAGTCTACAAATTTTTATATTTTGCGTGCACACTTTAATAATCTACATTGGCCAAGTGGTAAACTATTTGACTATTTTAGTTATTAGGTCATTTTATTAACCACGTTATGAATCTATTATTTTTTCCACATGTTACGCTTTTATTCAATTTGTCAAATTTCATTTTGTGGTTATTTTGAATTAATTTCTTTTCCACATGTCATTTTATGTGTTTTTTTTATTTTAATAAATTCAACATAATATTTTAATGTAATAATTACAATAAATGTAGTAATAAATGAATATCAATTTCATTAATGGACTTACTTTCTTATTTCAAAATTCCCAAATTAAAGCTCATTAGTTTATTTTGTTTATTTATTTAAATTTAAAAGATAAAAAAAATCAATTTTAATAATTCATTATTTTTATATTTTCTTATAAATCCGAAGTTTTTAAATATTTATACCTTTATATTTATTTTTTTAATTAACCCATATAATACATGGGGAGACTTACACCTAGTTTTTTTCAACATAATTAAAACTTGAGTCTGATTCTTAAGAAAATCAAAACTTCGTCTGAATTTTACACATTATAAGGACATTGCCCTTTGTTTGTTAACCCAAACGTGTATTGTTTATCATTTCTTAATTTAAACCCGAATTCTCTGTTTCCAATCTTACTCTTAGATCTATTTCAAAACTTTGCATATCAAATGTTTTACCTTACCTCATAATTCTTAACTAACTTCACTTATCATTTATGTTTGATTTATAAAAAGTCAACAATCATTGTGATTACCATAATGTACTAGTTTACTTCGAATCTTTATGATTGTTCTTATAAATCTCGTTGATTTCTTACCCATAACTAACTCATTTTCGACTATCTATTAGTCTTTCTAACAAATATTTATCACTATATTACTTTTACATTTACCTATCGTTCGCATTGCCTCTAGTTCAACTTTTAAGCTATTGGAATGTTTTATAATTCTTTATCTATTTACTCCACTACTAGAAAAACAACGTTTTATGACGCTCATTGCGCGTCGTAAAAGGCTCAGACGACGCGGAAATGCGCGTCAAGGAAGGCCCTGTCATAAAGAGAGACGACGCTCATTTACGACACACAATTACGACGCACGTTTACGACACACAATGCGTATCAAGGAAGAGCCTGTCATAAAGAAAGATGACACGCATTCGCGTGTCGTAACCTTACGACGTGCGTGTTAATGACACGCAATGCGTATCAAGAAATCCCCTGTCAAGAAAGGCCATGTCATAAATGAAGATGACACACATTTTTGCGTATCATAATTTTAAATGTTTAAAAAATATATTATTTATAGATTTACTTATTTTCAAATTAAATTTGTATTTAATGTTTCATAATAGAAAATAAAATATCATATACAAAAAATAGAATCCATTGCATAAATTTAATGTCATACAAATAATCATTCCATGGAAAGATAAAAAAAATCAATAGAAGTTGTAACAAAAATTTACAAACTAATAGTTCTAATAACCTAATGTGTGCCTCACTGTAAACAAAATTTGTGCTGATTTTTTTAAATCTGTGCCTCACTTGTCTCCACTCTCCCTTAGTAACACTGCTCATTGACTCTAAAAATATGAACTTGCTCAAAGTATCTATATTGCCTGCAAAAAAAAAACATAACTACAAAATAAGTGTGAAGATGGATTATTACAGTGTAAGAGAAGTAAAGAACCTTGAGCTTCCTCCAATGGGACTCATGGGTAGTCAGACTTGATACACTTTGCAACACATATATCTCCCAATGCAAGATAAACATTAAGGTAATGGGGAACAACATCACCTAAAATCATATAATATTTATATACCCCTAGACTAGATAGAGCTTTGCTACAAATAGCAACCTACTTTATTTAGTCTGTTTACAAAACCAATGTATGGGAATGGAACCTACTTTACTTTGCTCTCTTATGGTATATGAACAGGATTAGGATTGGCTGTGTTTGCTATATTTTGGTAGAGGGCATTCATTTATTCATTCTCATGTGTTTTGCACATAGAAGACATTAGATTTAGATGAGAGCTTTTTGGGTTTGGATGATAGACTAAAACTTAATAAATGAATGAATGAATGAGGATGACCTTTGATCTAAACTAAAGAGCTGCATCGGTACTTCGGGAAACAAGCCTAGCAAGTGGAAGCATCTTAGCAATTTCAGCACGTGGAACCTCAAGCCTCATTCTCCAGCGACCCATAGAAGATATCACACTCCCTAAATGACCAGCCATTGCTCTTCTTAATAAGTTCCCTTTTCCTGTTTCATTTCCAGCTCGTGACCCGGGAAACACGTATTCGCCTTGAAGCTCATACTAGCTATTGCTTTGTTCCAAAACAACCTTCTCAACAGTTATCTGAACCAAACTAACATTAAACTATCAAAGGGAAAACTAAATATATAACTATTATTTGAAACAAAACATCTGATTTAACTCAACTACTAACCACATCCCTGCTCCATCTAGCAGCCAAGTCTAGAGCTTCGCCTAACACACTACTGAACCTTGGATGTAACAAAGAAAAGATTCCATGGCCCCTTCTTTTCTGGAAATTAAGTTGCACTTCTACTTGAAACAAAAGGAACAAATATACCACTTAAAACTTGCTAGATACAATCAACAAATTTACCAACCAACAAAACCCCACCCAACTAATCCTACTTAACACTACAATCCTCCAACCATTCTCTACCAAGTGTTACTAAAGTGTTGACTAGACACACAATAAGGGAATGAAATTGACCACTAAAAATAACCAAAAAGAAAAAGGATAAAGAAGCAACTAGTTTCTTATTTTCCAATCAATTGTGTGTGTGTCCGGTCCGGATAAATGATGTTTAAACTTTTTCACTTTGGGAGAGGAAAGGAGGACGAAATACATTGAAATGATTATTACCTGCTGAAGGAATAGGAGCTGCTGCAGCAGCTGCAAATTTTGAAATGAACACATAAATGGTAAGAAAAAATCACGACAAATTCTTATACAAACCAAAAGAAAACGTTGTTGTATTAACCTACCAACCTTAACTTGGATATCTCTTTTCTTGTTTATAAAACTTTTTTTGATGAAAAGTTAGAAATGGTAAAGTTGTCAAAGTCACATTTTAAATCCCAAATCAATTGACAAAAGATACAACAAACCAAACAGAAACATAAAAAAGAATGAAATTGAAATTCTTCCCATTTCTGCCAACCAAAGGCGGAATAGATTGGAATTCCTTCAAATTCCAATTCCTTTGACAGATTCCAGATCCTTCTAAACAATCAGTCCGTAGCATAAAATTTAGAGTTGTTAGAGGCTGTTATTGTTAGTATAGTTATGAAGTCACCAGCTGCTACCATTAATATTAGAGTGGTGGCCAGAAACACAACTCAGTTACTGTGTTTTTGTTTTGGAAAAAGCACAATAAATATTGGAGGGAGGGAGGGAATGGGCTTTCTGCATTATTTATTTAAGAAGTAATTTAATTTAATAGATGTAAGTGCTACATGACACTGAATCCCTTACTATATCATAAGATAAAAAAAGTAATGCTTCTTTCATCCCAATTATTTGGAAGCATGATGATCTAAACATATATATGTATAGATGCTTAGGGAAAATAATTTATTTGTTTAGTTTCTACACTTGCAGTATATATGATGACATGCTAAATTGGTTCAGACTTGTACATATATAAGACCAGCTAAAGATGAGGAACTTCCAAACCCCTACATAGAAGAGTACCGATAACCCTCCTCTTGTCTAGATAGATATATGTAATTGTGTCTGTCTAGATTTCTTTGAATACGCCTTTCTTTTTTAGTAGTATTAATTGACTCATGAATGTTCAGCTAAATGAATCCACATGATGTTAGCAGTACAAAATCCTTGATATTTTGCAAAAATGATGTGTGATGTAACCCTAAACCCTGAGTTGGAAAACATGGTAGAATGTTGTTCTTCAGTATGAGGAAATAGGTTGTTATTTTATATTACTCCTTCAAGTTCAGTTAGTTATTGTTTCTCTTTCCTATGGCTATGGCTGATGGCATCAGTTGGTCAGGCTATTGATTTCACAGTGCATTTCCGCAAACAAGTGCCAAGTAGCCCCTCTTTCTTTCGTTGTACACAACTACAAATTAGTCGATGGTTGAAATAAAAATACTATGACTTATCTATAATTTTCAGATTGAGTTTTCAACTGAGAAAGAAAAGAATTCTAATCCAAACCCACCCACCACCCCAATCCAATTACTGATCTCTTAAACCTTATTTTCAATTGGGTTTTCAATTGAGAAAGAAAAGAATTTTATTACTACATAACACAACAAATTTGTGTAGGCAACTTAAGAAACAAGTCACAAATCTTATTTTTCGAGTAGTCTTTGCAGCCCCTGTGGTATTGACAAGCTCAGCCTCTAACTCCACCAAAACTTTTGACCTACACCCCCATAATAAGAAAAAATTAAAGAGGGATACCAATGTAAGCAAAAAAATCCATGAAAGTATGTTACTATTAAACTTAAGGAAAAATGAAGCATTATGCCCTAAAAGGCTGAATAATAGTGCAATATGTTGAAAGAATTCGTGGGTACCATTGTTCCTTAAGGGAATCTGACCTCTAGGCCCTGCTCATCGAATAGAATATCAAAAGGATCAAGATTGGGTTTCCTACTAAATTAGAAAACTAAATCAAATATATTAAGAATGGTGCATAAAAATTAAAAAGAAAGCCAAAGTCAGAGGGTAATAGAAAAAAAGTCAAAATGCCAATTACCTTCTCAAAGGGGCGATTTTTCTCAGCTCTTTCACACCCACCATAGCAGAGATTCTATCAGGAGCTAATTCACCATCAAAAAGCCAATTACCTTCTCAAAGGCATTTGAAAGACTATTTGAATCATCAACATAAAACAATCCCACCAACATCAACATAAAAAACTCCAGTTGCTCTGTGCCTGAATCTGCTAGGATACTGTCACCCTGAGAAAAGAAAAGGAAATGACTAAAATGCCCTTTTGTCCTAAATATAGTGCACATAACACATGTCAATGGATACCCACATAGGTTCTTATTTAGCAAGATAAAGCAATTCACAATCCTGTAACACAATAAAAAAAATAAGTAATCCTCAACAATTGTAAATAACTACAATTTATGTTGCAATTTCTCTCGAAAATAGAAATAATTAGCAATGATATAGGAAATAGAACTCAACTAGAACCACGGAAGATAGAAAAATGTATCTCATACACTCCAGGAAGTATGAATGAACAAACCAATCTGTACTACCAGCATTAGTGGCAACAACAGGTGATGATGCCCCAACAGAACTGATAAGAATTATGGATGAATTCAATGGTCAATCAATCATTTTTGGTATGGAATTTGTAATTTGTAAGTAGTCTACAATAGCCATTAAAGTATTATGGATTATTAATCATATATCTCCTTGTTCATAGCATTCAAAGATCGACTAACGGGAATGTCAAAATGCCTCTCCAATTTTGGAATCCCGGATTTAAATTCCAAATAGACTTCAAACTTGAGTTCCAAATACGACAATTAAGATGCACCAGAACAATATTGATGCTTTGATTCATATCCCTAATTTTGCAAGGTACTGTTTGCCCATCTTAAAAACATGTTTAGTCAGAGAGCATCGAGAAACAACGCCAAGACCAGTCTCACAGATTCGTTTCAGGTCACCTACATTAAAGTTTAAAATTGCAAACAAAAACTAAAACATTAAACAGTTTTTTCCATTTGAATGAACCAATCTTAAAAAATAACAAAAACTGGTTTCTTTTCAACCAAAATTGGTAAAAATTTATCATTTTTCCCATTTATCTTCTTGTTTTGGTTTTCATGACACCATAACACATATGAATGTAAAAAGGTTTGATGAAACAAGGTACTAACCCCATCGATTCCAATTTGTGATCCATATTCGATACCATATATGACTTTGATAAAAACCTAATGTACACATGAAGAGATGAAACTGAAACGGAAACGGATGCATATTTCAACATCAGATGTTGGTTGTTTCGTCCCATCTTTTTTCTTGAAACCTATCATCATAACTCTTGGAAATAAGATCGACTTACAGTGGACCCCTAATTTATGGAATCGATTGAAGTTTTCTCAACAGAGAAACATTATTCAACAGAAAAGGGAGAATGGAGATGAAATATCGAGAGAGAGAGAGAGAGAATAAAGATGGTCGAGAATGAGCGACCATCAACTTACCTGATGGGAGGAACAACGAAGACAACTTGCATGTTGATTTATGGAGGAGGAAAGGCTACCTATACCTTAAACGATGCTTGAATCAGACCTATATAGGGCTTCACTAATTCATAGATGGCGACAAGGATAAGTCACAATGCCCTTAATCTCCTTGTAAGTTTGACATAAGCATAATGTAATGATCCCTAAATCATATTTTTGTCAGCGTGAGGAGTCGTAAATGGTTGGCTCTTAAACGAAGGCTTGTAAAATTGATCAGTCGTCGCAGTCTCGGTGAGGTGAGATGAGCTCGAGGTCGCCAGTGGGAAGAGTTGAGCGGAGGTCTCCGGAGGTAAGAGGTGAGCAGAAGTGAGCATATGTAACGAACTTTGCAGTGAGCATCCTTTTGAAAAAAACCCTAGATCCCTTACGATTTTGTTATAAGACGAACAGTACGCGCAGTCTGAGGCTAGAGGAGGCAACAATGATTGGAGGCGGCGAATGTGGGTGAGGGCCGGGGTGGAGACGAGGGAGAACAAGGCGGGGGTTTAAAAAATTTGGGGATTTCATTTTCCTTTAAGGAGACCCGCGTTTCTTTAAAAAAAATATAAAACAACATTCACAGATGACGCACTTGTGCCCTCCGTGTTTTTTATTTTTTCACATGAGACACTAATTTAAGGGCACGCAATAATGCGTGAACTAAATCCTTAATTTTTTTGAAGAGAGGACACTTTTTTAATGTCACTCTCTTTTACGTAATATAAATCAACGAGTATCGTAGGTTGCGTGTCGTAAAAAGCTCTTTTTCTTGTAGTGCTCACAGACTCGTTCCATTTGTAAATCTTTTTTAAATACTAAAATTTTCTCTCATCCACTTTGTACCCTCAAACGCTTTTACTGGCCTTGTTACCTTAGAACTTGTTAACTATTTTTTAAGTTTTCGCAGTTGGCCTTACATGACATTTATTATTATCTAAAAATTCTATTCTTTCCTTAAGTCAATATTTATTTCTTTAAATACCTTAAACTTGTATCAGTAACTCCTATGTATAGAGGTACATTCTAATTCTTTTCAAGAATTTTAATCATTTCTAGATACTTTACTAACATCCGATAGACAATTTCCACATATCTTTATTCATTCTTCATACTTCATAAGTTACATCATTCTATAGTCATGGACACATGACCTATAGCACTTAGTTCTCAAGTTCTCAACATTTTAATAATCCTATAGGTATGGACTCAAAATTATTGGAAACTTAAGTAGTCTATCAAGTTTTTTTTTTCAACTTAACATACTACATTACTTCCATGTTATGACCGAATTGCATGGACCATCATGTTGAATCTCTTATTTTCTTGATAAATTTTTTTCTCATTATTATAATTGGATAATATGCATTTGTGTTAGTTCTATATGAATTTGAATTCCACATCACGAATCTCCGGATCAAATAGTGTAATGTAATGTCAACTTCACAACCGAATCCTTCTATATGTTGTTGCATCTTTCCTTCCTCACACATATGTGTACATTTATTTTGTAACCTTAGGTCATTAAGTCCATGTACTTTTGCACTTTACATTGTAATTTGACTTAACTGCTCAACTTATCCATACTACTAACCTTTGTGATATGGCTCTAGGGGACCGATTTCTTTTTTCTTTTTGAATACCTAATCTTTCTTCACACTTTTTTGTTGTACCACAATATAATAACGATCTATATCAACATTACTATGTCTGATGAAATACATGCCAAAATAAAACTAATAGTTATTCTCTGATCGAATGTTAGACACACATTGACTCCATAATTTTGTATCTCATATTCATTTGCAATGTCCATTCTTCAAACAATCATACTAACTTTTATTGACTTTAAGTCCTCACATTTTGGTAGTTACACTTCGTGTACTAATATTTGTACCTTATATATCTTCTTGCATTTCACATTTTACTTAGCTCTTGTCTAAGTTTTGACATTTTTTTAGTCTTAATAATAAGTTCCATCATACTCAAGGAAGTTATTATCTCACTACATCCATTTATTGTTAGGCACACAAACTTGCAAAAAGGGATCGCATGCTTTCTTACCATTAAGGGGTCTTCCCTTACCAATTTAGTACATTAGGGATATGTGCTTTAACAAATGAACATATCATTGATAGATTCTTTTTACTAATTTGCACCTTTTCCCAAACATCATGAAATATGTTAGAGTATTTCCTACAAAATTATTTTTCTTTTTCTTTCAAGCTATTCTTGTTCTCACAAAATACTAAGAAGTATTTCATAATACATTATATATAAGTTAAGTATCACAACTATCCATCTTCTAGTTTAAACAACATACCTTTACTTTAGCCGATCCTTAACAACTATATTTTTCATTTATCTTCATTACTCACTCTTGGAATCATAATTCCCATTCGTTTTGAGTCATTCTTTTCCCTACATACCCACCTACCATTAGGCTTCTCTTAAATTTGGTACTCCAAAGACAATATACTAATATCTTGATCAACTATAGGCTCATTCGATGAACCTAATACGACGTTGTTAATTTACATCTGATAGGTTCATATTATTTACTTCTTTTTATAGTTTAGTTTAGAATATTTCATTTTATTTTTAGTTAATCATTATGCATATTTTTCCTTTTCTTATTTTTCTATCTATGTTTGATAGTTTCTAGTCATTGAGTATAATTTTAGACTTTTAGAAGACTAGCATGGAGCAGGGACGTTCGATGATTGCGGAACTCAAACAGACTTAAATATTATGGACTCTTGGGCTTGGTGATTTTTGGAGATGGTACAAAATAGACTTGTTGGTGAATGGAGGATTGAAGAAAATATAGGCATTGGACTAAAAGAAGATGGATGCAACAATTGACTTTTTGGACTTGGTTGATCAAGTGGGTGGTCAAGCTATTGTCGATTAAAAAGAGGCAAATTAGACCGATTTTGGATGCAATCTTGTAGACTCTTAGGCTTACAATCTGATGGAGAAGAACTAGACTAGTGGACTAATGCAATATAGGCCCAAGAAGTGAAAATGCCCCAATCTTGGCCAATTCATGTGGCATCTTTAGAAGGAAGGCTAAAATGTCACACGGCCAACGTGACGTCCTCTTGTACGAAATTTTTTTTAGATTTTACATATGGCTACTATTTAAGGAAGGTTGATATGGTTCTTTTGGGATATCTTGGATCCAAAATTTTGAGAGAATTCGATGCACTTTAGGAGGGTTTTAGAGCTTGAAGAATACTTGAAGATTGCAGGTTTCTTTTATCTTTTTCATCTTGGAATATTTTGTATTTCTAAAATATTTTTAGTTTGATTAAACTTAGCCATGTTTAGCTAAGCTAGTATTGGTTGATATTGTAACATCTGCAAATTTGGGCTAGACGTTTAAGGTATAATAATAATAATTATAAATTTTATTGAAGAAATAATATCATTGAATGGAGTGATTGTTCTTAATACACGTTACGAGCTAATAAGTATTTATCGTATAGACATTATATAGACAAATATAAGGAGTATATAATATTTGTTGGAAAATCTTAATATAAAAATTATCGTTAAGCGATAAAATAACATTAAAAATAAAAGATTATTTAGGACAAATAATCTAAACGAAAGTCATAGAGACCGTAACCAAACGCACGTGGATATAAAGAATGCGTAAATCTGATTTTGTATGAGAAATTTATATTTTTTCGAAGTTTCAAATTCAACCCTATACGACTAAGTGCATCATAAAATATGAATTGGAGGTAGGTTACTTATTAGCCTATGTAATCTAAATGAAAGTTGTAGTAATCGAAATTATGAAAGTATGCATATAAAGAATGTCTAAATCAGATTTCATATGAGGAAGTATTGATTTTTCTAAGTTTCAGTGTGACACAATACAATAGTGTGCGACATAGAAATCGAAATTAAAATCGGTTGATTGTAAGCCAAAATACTATAAACGAGAGTTGAAGATCTCATAAATATGAACTTGTCGATATAGAGACAGTCAAACGGATTTCGTATGAAGGAGTTATAATTTTCATTCAAATTTTAACAGTGTAATGTCTATAAAAGTATGAATTTAAAATAGAATGAGAATTATCTTTTAAGATCTAATGGAAAGTTATAGTACTCGGAAATACCTACGTGTGGATATAAAGAACGTAGAAAATAGAGCTCGTATGCGAGAGTTATAAATTTGTGAAGATACGCAATTTTACCCAAATCCGATGCCATGTGTCAGCACCTCAGGTGAAGCCTTGCTGCTTACACAACACCACGGCGTGGGAAGCCCCTAAAAAATCTATAAATAGATGATTATGTTTCTTTCTTTCTACACATTCACTCTATAACTTCATTTCTCTCTAAACATACAATTTTCTAAGTTTTCGAGGTTTTGGGGGTATTTTAGCAAGTCTTTGAGGCACCAGAGAGCCCGACAAAATGAAGTTTTGGAGTCGAAGTTCTGCCAAGGATGTGTCTGGTTTTGCGTTAATAAACCTATAACTTGATTTATGCTTATGATATATTAAGTATAACTTATATTTATGTTTATAGTCGTTATTATGAACTTATAAATAAGATTTAGCAATAATACCAATTATTATACTGATCTATCTACTTATAAGAGTGATGTCTAGGCTAGATATATGAGGTGTTTAAAGTGGATTGTCCACACAATATATCTCTATATATCAAACGTATCCTACCTCGGATACGATCTTACCTGGTTGTTCCTTGTCAGTTATAACTCAGTATTCTTTTAGGATCGTTGATAAATCTGAGAAAAAAATTATAATGATTAAACTTTTTAAATTCAAACAAATACTAAAGGTTAGTAATATTCAAGTTTAGGTCGTTTTAAACGGAAATTTGAAGTGTCAGTCAAAGAGCAAACTTTCCCATGAGTCTTTCCGCTAGATCAGGGGAGTGTCTAGTTACTTTCATAAACATGTTTTTAATACAAGCATTTATTAAAAGTATTCAATATATGTTGAAAGTTTATACGTGAATCAATTACTTATTTTCAGGAATACATGTTAAATTTATATTTGATAATATACATTATTTGAGCTAGATGTGGTTGTATATGTGTTAAGTGTATATATGGTATTATTAAATGATAATATTAAAGAAAACTATTATTACTTAAAAGATTAATATGTATGAAATACCTGATATTTTCTATTAAATATATAAATAGGAGAAGGGTTTCGAAAATTGGTTGAAAGCATGTAATTATACCTAGTATTTTAAAGATATTACGTAGGCAGAAAATTTGTGTTAGAAGTTGATTACGAATATTGTAATCTTGTTTAGTTATACCCTAAGGCTTAAAGAGGATGCTTAGTTTAACTAAGTTTAGATATTGGGTAACATTATATTGAGGGTGTGTGTGAGATGAGAACGAAGAGTAGAACTCTGTTCGATGAAACTCATTATTTGGTGGGGTACTGGTGCATACATGAGTACTATCTTTATATTCCTCCCTCCTCTTTTTATACATCTAGAAAATGTGTTTCTATATTATAAATCTAGAAATCTATTCATAACTAGAGCGAAAGTTACACTTTAGCCCCCGATTTCTAGAATTTATAATATTTAACTCCTTAGATAATACTCTAATAAATTATTACGGATTTAGGGCTAACATAAAAATATAAAAATACATATCTGGGTTTTAGGTTTATTTATTTATTTACTTATTTATTTATGTACTTATTTTTTATATATTTTTTTATTTTAAACAGGATGTTACAATGTCAATATTAGTCTGTTACTTGTTTTCATCTATTTTTGGAGTTGGTTATCGTTAATCAATGTGGGATTTAAAGATTTTTAAAGATATGTATTTGATATTGCTTAATTTTAATGTAAAGATAAACATCAAAATTTGACGTCGTTCAATTTTTATTATACATCTTGTTTTCAATTTGTTCATATAAGGATAGATTAAATTAATCTCCAATGAATTTTGGAGTGTTTAGTATATTGGTGTTTAGTATACTAAAGACAATAGTACATGATACGAATAATTCAAATACAACAATATGCCTATCAATTAGGAGTAATCAAAATTAATCAATCTTATCGTTAATAACCCCCCCCCCCCCCAACATCAAGCTAGAAGGTGGTGTTGGACGAACACTTAACTTGGACCTGAAGTGCTCAATTAAAGGTCTTGGAATACTTTTAGTAAAGATATATGCCACTATAGGTGTAAGTGGAATAGAGCGAGTAAGTAGCTTGATGGAGGTGACCAACTCTCTCACGAAATGATAACCAATATCAATGAGTTCGGAATGCTTGTGGGCAACACAATTTTGACTAAGAAATATTGCACTCTTGTTGTCAGAATATCGACATGGCGTAGGATAGATAGGGATATGAAGTTCTTGTAAGTGCTGAGTAATCCAAATGATGCCATGTTTGAAATAGACCTATATTCTAATTCACAACTCGAACAAGACACAGTAGGTTGCTTCTTAACACTCCATAAGACAATATTACGACCAAGAAAGATAGAATATCCATAGGTTGAGCGGCATATCTCAATACAATGTACCCGGTCAGCATCAGAGTAGCAAATGAGACGAATAACTAAACAACGTTGGTAATAAAGACCAAAGGATAAAGTCCCTTCAAATATCATAGAATGAGCTTGACTTCCTGAAAGTGAGCTCTGGTAGGTGCATGCAAGAACTGACTAACTTGATTTACTACGTAGGATATGTCAGGACAAGTGATAGTGAGGTTTTGTAGCGCACCCATTAGAGAACGATAGAGAGTTTTGTGTTAACACAGGCAACCATGACTGCTTAACGCCTCAGAGGTAGAGAGAGCAATATAGACTAGTTTTCCATCCAATAAGCCAGCTCTAGATAGAATGTCTAAGTCATATTTAGATCGATTATGAAACAATCCATTTGTAGTGTGAACAACCTCCATTCCCGAGAAGTAGCTGAGTATGCCAAGATCCTTAATAACAAATTCTTGATGTAAACTAGCAATAAATGTTGCAATAACCGCCTGATCATTTACTGTTAAGATTATGTCATCAACATAAACAAGAAGAAATAAAGTGTTGGAGCCTCGTTTAAAAATGAATAGAGAAGGGTCGGCACGACTAGAAGTGAAACCAAATTGGATTAGGAAGGAACTAAGGCGTTGAAACCAAGCTCTTGGATCTTGTTTCAAGCCATAAAGTACCTATTTGAGATGGCACACATGATTTGGAAAATGTGAGTCAATGAAACTAGGTGGTTGTCCATGAACACAGTTTCATTAAGATGCCTATTTAGAAATGCATTATTTACATCAAGTTGATGTGAAGTCCAATTTTAATGAAATGCAAGAGAAATAATGGTACACACAATAGAAGCTTTCACAACTACACTAAAGGGTATAAGAGTAATCAAGACCCGGTATTTGAGTGAAGCCTTGGACGACTAATCGAGCTTTGTATCGGTCTATAGAACAATCAGATCGATACTTTGTGCGAGAAAAAACCCATTTGGATCCAACAATGTTGGATGTAATTGGTCTAGGAACTAATTCAAGTGTTTCATTATTTTGAAGAGCTTGTATCTCAACATGCATGGTGTCAAGCCATTTGGAATGTTTGGCGGCTGTTTTGAAGCCATTTGGATCTTTATGAGACAATAATGTTGTGTGTAAAGAACTTGATGTGACAGCCATGAAGTCTAAAAACCGATGATGCTCGGAGATGCCAACATTTCCTCGTGTAATCATGGGATGTGTCGGGGCAGCAGGAGGAGGCGAGTCCTGAATAGCAGAGGAAGGTAATTCTGGACGTGTAGATGTAGGAGCAGGAGAGATGGGCTCAATTTTCGCCGAAGACATGTCGGCAGCAGTAGAAGTCGCTAAAATGGGCTTGCCAATAGATTCATCATGACATAAATTGCATGGTCTTGGACTCGTATTATCGTGAGTCCGAATAGGTGGACCGTTGAGCTTTGATTGGGTTGGTACTGATGCATTGGCTTCTCCAACATATAATAAAGATATATTAGTATCGTTAGTGACCCGGACGCCTCCATTGAACAGAAAACCTATCTCGTCAAACTTAGAATGCCGAGTGATGTAGATCTTGGAACTAACCATATCAAGACATTCATAACCTTTGTATTGGGTGCTAACCCAATAAAAATAAAGGGAATGCTATGTTGAGAGAGTTTATGAACTAAATAGTTCCTTAAATAGGTGAAGACCCGACATCGAAAGTGTCACACCCCAAAACCAAGAACGGCGGAAACGTTCTGGGACGGAGGACGTCATGTACAATATCATAACAATGGAAAGTAGTAAATAAGCAACAACATCATCCATTGCATTAATAGTATAATTTCATACAATTGTGTTCTTTAATAGTAATAAGACACCAAAAATGAATAATCAAAATAAAAGACGAGTCTTGAAGATGCTTCGTCTTCTCAAAACCTGATCATCGGTACCTGTCTACTGGTGACCTGAGAATACAAGTTAGTTTGAAAGCGTAGATCAACATCTAAGCTGGTGAGTTCATAAGTATTTAGTGTCAAAGCTTGTATAAGTTTGATGAAAATGTTTGTATTTGAACAATGTAAATGTTTGTATATGATTGAAAACTCCTAGAAAATCCTATAATTTCTACTAGTATAAAAAGTAGCTTTCTACCAAGACCCGACTGTTTTGTGTGTTTGTCTCTTTGTAAAGTGAATGATTTTCCCAAGTATGACTATCATTACCAAAATATAGTTTTATATTACCCTTTATGTGAGAAGATCACAATTTAAATATAATGGGAAAATGTATATGTGTATTGCAGTATCATTTGTATTAATCACTGAAGTAATAACTACCTTAAAACCAATGGTTTAATTAAGGCAAAATGTGATATGATTGTTACCATACTAATCTGACTAAAACACGACGATGAAAGACGTCGGAAGAAATGACATTTGGCACCCGTAGACTTGCAAGTCCCACTGTAGTGAACAACAAAGGTCTAGGATAGTCAATCCAGTATAGATCTATACGCCAACTCACGCTCTCCCTCCAGGAGATTCTGGTTACAAAACGTGACATAACGAAATGGTCGATGTGTCATAAAGTAGTATCTCATATTATGTTATCTCTGAATCTTGTTATAGTATACTTGTTATAGTAATAGTATTCTATGTATAGTATTCTCCGAATGGTATCCTTGTCTAGTATTCTCTGTTATAGTATTATCTGTTATAGTATTATCTGTTATAGTATTTGTATATGATAGTATTCTCCTAAACTATACCTATTATAGTTTACTAATAAGTTATGTATATGAATAGATGAATGTATACCTTTGCTACCCAAAGGTACTGAACTGAATGAATAGAACTTTTATGTCCACATATGTATACATAATATATATCTAATATTTAGACGACCTTCGGACAACTGAACGATACCCTAAGTCCACATCCAAACAAAGAAAAGGAAATAAAGCGAGCTAGTAGTCCTAAATCCTTCAAACATTATGTATATAACTATACATATATAGACATGCTTTTGACAGTATATATATATATAAAAGAGGTTTTGTAATGCATGTAAAGAGTTTTGAACAACAAATAAATAATGACTTGATGTTAGTTTATAAAATGAATCAAAAGTTGATTGTTTTGAAGCACCGTTTGAAGTATATGAAATCCTTGTCTGAAACACAGTTTTAAAAGATAAGTTTAAGGGGTATGAACTCACCTGAAGTGAGTGATGCGAATGTAAGATCGGTAAAGGATGCTAAGTGTCAAGTGAGGACTTGAGCACACACGTATCCTATTTATGATATAATGACACATATATGCTTACAATTAGTGTTTATAAAACTAATTAGATAATGGAGCAACCTTAGGGACTAGGAAACACTTATACTAAAGTGTTAAACCACATAGGGTTGCATATAAGGGGTGTAGGGCCTTACTTGGGAGTTTATGGTCCATATGGTATGAACCACATGAGTTTACGACCCAAAGACCATTTCCTCACGAGTTTACGGCCGTAAACTCATAGTACTAAGTGTCAAGTTGTGATTTAAGGTCTTATAGTCAATATGAAGTGTTCTATGCTCAAGCCTAAGCCCTAGGAAGGAAAGGTGGCACCAATACACCACTAACTAGTGTTCACGGCCTAAGGACCACTTACCCATGAGTTTACGGTCGTAAAATCATGGTATCTTGTACCAAATCAAAGTTTAAGGTCCCTAGCTTATGATAGAAGGGTTCTAGACTTGATCCTAAGGCTTGAGAGGTGATTAGCGCTCATTTGGACCCTTATATAAAGTGTACGACCCAAGAAGGTTCCTTGGCCGTAAACTCCCTTTTAATTATGATTTCTTGATGAATTCTAAGTGTAAAATAGTTGATTCAAGCATATATCAAGCTTAGACAAGAGTACTTACAATGTAGATGCTTGAAAGGGTGCTTAAGGCTAGATAATGACGTTTATTAACTAATCAAGGAAGAAAATACTTACTATGTTGAAGATCTAGTGATGATACTTGAGAGAGAAATGGGGTTAAGGGTTTGAAAATGGTTAAAAATGACATAAATGACTAAGTGTCACTTATATACCCTGGAGTTTACGGCCGTAAACTCCATGTTAGGGTCGTAAACTCCAAACTCTTGGAGTTTTGGAACTTAAATGTTGTGCAATAAACCCTAGAGTATCATCTCTCCAGCTATCTCTTGCAGTACTAGGCTTTAGAACACTCAAACTGACTCCAAAACTGCTAAAGTTTAGCAATTGAAAGTTTGACTTTTATTGAATGCAGGGTTTGTTATAAGATAGAAATTTTGAATTGTCACAGAAAGGGACGAAACAGGTGAAAATTTGGCGGAGTGTGGAAGAGAAGATTGAACGGTGACTTGTTGTCTAGCACGTGTAATGGTAATAGATTAATAAGGTATATGCTAGAACTAAAAAGTTGATAGGCATATTGTTGTATTTGAATTATTCTTATCGTTAATAGTTCAACTCTATTTTTTTATTTTGGGTTTCCTTTGAAGTCATTTTCATGTTTTAACATTAAAATAAATAAATAAATGAATAAATAGTGATGCGTTTCTATCAGCTACTAGGGTGGATGGAGTTGGCTTCTTGACTTCTAACTAGTACATCTTAATCCATACCGGCAGAGGCAGAGGCATTACAAAGGAGAAACATCCCAGTCTCTTCCATAATATGCGGGTGGTGCAGAAATAATGAGGAGACGATCAACCACATCCTCACCTCTTGTACGTTGGCGAGAGATACTATAAATATGATGTTTAATTGGTATGGCCTTCCCGCCAAACAGTTTACAGAAGTAAATGAAGTGCTAGCCTTCACTCGGAATTGGGGGCATTGCCCTAAAAAGAAAGAGCTGATGTCTTGTGTTGTATATGGAACATTATGGAGTCTTTGGAATGATAGAAATGATCGGATATTCAGAGGTGTGATTTCGGAACCGACGAAGATTGTGGACATTATTAAAGCTACGGTTTTCACGTGGAGAAAATATAGGAAGAATAGAGGTATTGGAGATGATTGGGTTAAGTGGTGAGTTGTATTTAATTTTGTATGTTTCTATGTAGTGTGTACTTTTGGCCCTTAGCACTTTGCTAGGGTCATTATTTTAATAAATTTGCCGGTTAAAAAAAACACATTAATCCATATCTCCCAATTAACAATTTGTTTATGTCACATTTATTTAACCCTATCATATCCCTATACTATTAAAAGAATAATCATTTTACCATGTGTCACTATATTAGACATCTTAATTAATAAGATGCCACTTGTCAATCTATTAGTTTTTCATTTTAAATTTATTAGACCTCCTAATTAATGTGATGATATTTGTCAATGTATTTATTCTCCATTTTAAATTTTAAATTTTATATCATGGTTTTCATTAATTCACAAATAAAAAATGTTTAATATATATTAAAAATTAATTATATATATTTATTTGAATCAACAATTATAATTTCACAAAACTAATATAAATATATTGTAATTAATAATTTATTTAAAATAATTAATTATTAATTTTGAGATTTTACTATAAAATTTCAATTAATTTTATAACTGTGGTTTCCACAGGTTATAAACTAATACATAAATAATATACGACTCCATTATATATCAAAATTTACAACCGAGTCTAATTGAGTTATAAAGAATTTATCTTTATACTAATTTCGAAGTACAAGATGAACAGTTTTCTGTTCCTATTGGACGACTTCAATATATATTTTTTCTCTTTTTCTTTAAAACCTTTGCTTTGCTGTAACATTTTCATTTCACTCATTGTACACGTTTGTATACGTGCTGATATTCAGCTTATATGTGTTAATTCTCCACCGCTATCTCCGTTTATCTCTAATCCAGAGAATCACCGCCTCGATCTACAAGCATCCGATCGATGTTCAAAACCCAGGCGCACCTTCACATATTCTCTACCTCCATCGGCGGCTTTCAACGACATTATTCCTCTCCTCTCGATCCTTTCTCATTGCCATTGCGACCACCGCCCGGTGGTCTCTCCTCCACCATTTACCCAAGATGGTCACAATGGACATCACCGCCGCCCTACGCATCGTCTACCTCCTGCAAACCTGCGCAAAATAAACCAAAGTACCACCACATCATCTACCTCCTGCAAAGGTTCGCAGTACCGGATTCGCTAGAGCCATATGCCAACGTCGACATCGGAAGACCACAACTTGCAACAGGTTGGTTCATCTTCTCCCTCAATTTTCTGGATTAGGTTTAATGCATCTGCTCAGTCCGATCTTTCTATTTTCATTGTCTTCTACTTCTACCATTGTTTCCCAAGAAAGCCCTAACATTGATTTCTTAGAGATGATTAGTAATCGACTGTTCTTTTATTATTTCTGCGAATGGGGTTGTCACTAAAAACCAAGAAGCTGAAGCCTTGAAGAAAAAGAATGATGCCACTAAGAACCCTAAACCATCCAACCAATTCCCATATGCTTGCTGTGATTTTTTTCTTTGCCTTTTGCTTTTGATGAGTTTCTTTTATGGTTATGTATATGATTTTTACAAATCGAAAGACCACAAATCGTTCGAAGATTCATGGGAAGTCGCATCCTTCACTATAGAGGTATCTCTCTCTACTTTATCTATCTAAAATCTTTCAGTTCTTTAGCTGTGGGAGTTTCACAAAAACATTAGGAAAATGTAAGTGTTGTAGTCTTTCGTTTTTCTTGAATGCAAATATGTGTCTCATAGATTGAGCATGATGATGCGTGTATAACAGGTAGAATAGGCTGAATCTGAAGGCAATAGATGCAGAGCAACTAAGACAACATGAGCACAAGATGATTGCTTTCATTGTCGATTACTACAAAAGTATAGAAAGTTTCCCCGTTCTCAACCATGTTGAGGTTGACCATTATTCTCACCTTTTCTGTTCATGGTAGTTCACCCTTTGCAAGTATACAGAACCTGTTAATTTATCAGCCAGGATATCTGCAGAAGACTCTTCCCGATTCTATGTAATTGGTTATATCAGTTTGTGGGATATAGCTGGATTGATGGAGAAATAGTCATGATGAAATAACAAAATTAGATTCTGATAACTATAAAACAATTAATTAAAGCAACCACCAGATTACATCCTTATTTAGGAAAATTAAAGTTTTATAAAAACCCAAATTAAACCCTTTGTATTCCTCATGTTTTACTTTTTTTTGCGTGTGTATTTAAACAGGTTGGAGTTCGCATACGGGAATGAAGTCAAAAGACGAAGAGGTGGATTTTCACCAACAAGATATTCAAGTTAAAGTTATTCCATGTAAAACCCTCACAATATACTTTAGCTTTAAATATTACATGTATGGATTCTAATTTCAAGATTATTGGAATATTTTTACACTTGAATGAACATTTTTAACTATGTAAATTTTTCTATAGATCTTGAACTGTTAAATTCATGATGGCAATGTACCATGTACAGTAAATGGAGGGAGGAGTTTAATGTGACCTCTATGGGAGACTCAACTACACGACGAGATGAAAACTTGATTGAATTTTCAAAATTTCACTTATAGTAAATTCTTTTATTTCAACATACACGACAAGTATTTTGGTCTTTTAGCAAAAAGAAAGAATGAAATTGAGACAAATATTTTGGTCTTTTAGCAAAAAGAAAGAATGAAATTGAGTTCGTTCCACTGACCAGAGAAATTTATCAACCATGTAATTAGGTCTGTATGGAAAGGAATCTTGAATTCCAATTCCATTCTATTTGATGATCGGGTAATATTTATAAACAAAGAATGGAATGCAATTCTTTACACCTGACCCAATGTTGAAATCTATCAAAAATGGAATTTGGAGGAATCGGCAACCAAACAAACCATGGAATGGAATCTTTAATCACCCAATGAAATCTTTCTGTTTTTTTCCAATTATTTGGTGTTTCCAACCCGCTTTGCGGGTTCTTCCCTAGTTTACAATAATTCCTGATTGGATTTACTTAAAGAAACAAATATATAAAAATGATAGTCATGCCATTTAATGGTTTTCACGATACAATTTTAGCCATAATTGAAAAGATATTGCACAGCAAAAGTGGTTGATTAAATTTCAGATAAGACCTTGCTTAGCATAGATATTTTAAGAGAATTTTGACGCAAGATGTTATGGACGTTGGAATTTATAGGGTTATTTACGATAATAATAATAATAATAATGATAATAATGATAATAATAAGCAAAAGAAGCTACTTACGCAGAGAAAAATATTATGTTAAACGAATTCCTAAAGAGGATCCAATTAGATCAAACTTGATTAATAAAAACATAATCATGGAGTTGTTAAAAAGACAAAGAACCAGATTATAAACATTTTTCTTTAACATAAAAAATTAAACAAATTTACGAACTGAAAAACAACAGATCTGATGATTGAAAAGTATTACCTGATCAAAATGTCCATATACTAACTAAAGATCATTCAAAAAAAAAAAAAAAAACTCAAGTACTAAACCTAACAACAAATATCTCTTCTAAATAACAAGTACCATACAAAACCATTAGAGATAGAAAATGGTTTTCTCTCTCAAGAGTATCACAGAGAAACACGTCGTGAGTATTTGAAAAGAATGAGGCAAACATTTTCTCCCTAGCTTCAGTCTTTTAAACTTCAATCCTTGACTTTCATAATTTGCATTGACACCCCTTCATGCAACCAGATTATATAAGTTAGATTAGACATTAAGAACGTATTCACCTGACTAGTTTATAACCTGTGAAAACATGGTTATACAATTAATTAAAATTTTATATTAAAAAAATCAAAATTACTAATCAATTATTTTAAATAAATTATTACTTAAGAGAAATTTTTTTAGTTATATAAAATTATAATCGTTGATTTAAATAAATACGTGAAATTATATCACCTTATAATCTATATTAATTTTATTTTATTTTTTAATCTAATGTTATTAATTTAATATAATTAGAGTGAAAAAATTTTAAATTTAAAGTGGATAAACAATTATTATTTTAATGTAATTAGAATGAAAAATTTGAAATTGATAATTAATAGATTGACAAATGGCATGATAGGTGACATATAATATTAAGTAGCAGGGTCCACGGGGTTCGGTTTTGATCAAGGTTTTATTTTTTTCTTTTTCGGTACGTATTATGACTGTTTTTGCTTTTGCTGGGGACTAATCTTTGAATCCTTAAATGCAAAAGAAACTACTCATAAATAAAAGCCTAGATATGAAAGACATAAAAAGTTGGATATAGAAACATAGTAATGCAAAAAAAAAAAAAACAAACCATTTTCTTGTATGGAGTGAAAACAACTTGCAACATTTGTATCCTGTAAGAGAGCATCTTCAAGATTAAATGTCCAGATAGTCACTAAAGCCCAAGAAACCAAAATCCCATATACAATTCCAAAGAAATAATAAAAAATATCAAAACTTATGTGTGTATTGCATCCTCAAATCAAACAGAAAGACAAAGAAACAAAGAAGCAACAATGGGTAATTGTTCTTATGATTACCATTATCATCTTCGATTTCTTCTGATTAGAATACTTTAAAACAATGTAAACAACAAAATTTAAGGAGTAAATGGCATCAACACATTGTAGATATGAAAATATTACCCTGGTGGTCTTGTGGGTTAATAAATCCATATTCTCATTCCCAAATGCGTGGAAAAATTAGAGGATTACCAGCTCCATAAGGTGGCCTAAATGAACTTTATGCAAGTTCAGATTGACTTTTCCACAGCCTCCCAAATTTTCGTGATCTGCAAACAAAATTCGTTATTAGCTTTGAAATCAAATAAGGAGGCCCAAAATATCAACACCCCAATAAAACAATCATCCAAAAAAAACCCAAATAAAACAATGGTAATGTACTCATGATCCATATTCATTCATGTATTACAGTAAAAACCTAAGAAAGTTATTCAATTAATCAAATAAACTGTATTATTGACACACTGTATATTGTAACATCCCGAAATATCAAGAGTAGAGTTGAAGGGCTAAAAGAGTAATTTGGGAAAGAGTGACTCGGCGAGTCCATGGATGGACTCGGCGAGTAGAGTCGCGATTTGGTCGCGTGTTAAGTAGCCGACTCAGCGAGTCAATGTGGTGGACTCGGCGAGTAGGCGCTGAGTAGAGAAAACCCTAATTCTCGAGGTTGAGCCCTATATAAAGATCATTATATTTCCTTCACAGCCTCCTTATCATCCCTTGAGTTCCAGAGGCCGTGATTTCGTGAGGAAACACCATTGTTGAGTGGATTGGAGCTTGGAGAAGTATTTGTTGAAGAAAGTTTGGGAGTTTGAAGATGTGGAGCAAGGGGCTTTGCTTGGATTCGAGTTTCCTTGCAGTTGGGGCGTTCTTTTGAGGTAATATCTCGTTCTTAGGCTGTTGTTATCTTGTTTCTTCATTTTGGGGTTTGAGGGAAGCTTATCTTGGGTTATATTGGAGTCTAGAGGTTAGATCTGAGGTTTCTACCTCAGATCTGGAATGGAGAAGAGTTGGGATGCAGGAAAGTCCCTGTGTTGAGTGTTGGATGAAGCTATCTTGTCCCAAACCTTAGCCCTAATGTGCAAAATGCATAGATCTCTTTGGATTCACGTAAAGTTTGCCACTTTACGTGATGGATGAGTTGTAGGAGGCTAGATCTATGTTTTGGATCAATTGCATGGCCTGGAGTGTTTCTGAATGGATTCAGACCGGTGGTACTCGGCGAGTCACATGAGTGGACTCGACGAGTTGCTTGAAGATGAGCTGGGACTCGACGAGTTGGAAGAACAACTCGGCGAGTTGGATGAAGATGGCCTGGAACTCGGCGAGTTGTATGAACAACTCGGCGAGTAGGTTGAAGATAGCCTGTAACTCGGCGATTCTGTTCTTGGACTCGGCGAGTCTTGTCGAAGAGTCCCAATATTTTCTTGTTGAGTCGAGAATCGGCGAGTCAAGGGATGACCCGGTGAGTTGTGTGCGAGTGGACTCAGAGTTGTGGGACTCGGCGAGTCTTGGGGTGACTCGGCGAGTTGAGTCACGGATTGAGTGAAGTTCTGAGTATGAGAACTCGGCGAGTCATAGGGTTGACTCGGCGAGTAGGGTCAGTCAGGGGTTGACTTTGACCTTGTCCTTGACCAAGAGTTGACCGTTGACTTTAGGGTTTGGTCAGCAATGTGGCCTTTGGGCCAAGTGAGGGGTAAAATAGTCTTTTACCCTTAAGAGGGTGCCATGAGAGGGTTAATTCTAGTCTCGAGAGTTTTAGTAATGAATGTATTTGCCTTACGTGTTAGGCGGTGGCGAGTTCGAGATTCAAGTGTGGAGATATCTGCTTTCTGCTTGCCAGGTGAGTCTTCTCACTATACTTTACCTTGAGTAGGTAACCAGAGTTATGTGATCAGAGTATTTGTATGCTATATGTACGTGATGTGTTGTACTGCATTATTTCTATGTGATTTATGCTGTGCATGTTTATAGAGTTGGAACCGGAAGGTTCCCAGAGTTAGAACCTGAGGGTTCACAGAGATTGGGTGCACGTACCCATAGAGTTATAGCCTCGAGTGGCTAATATGTGTTATGTGTGGTATTTTGGGGAACTCACTAAGCTTCGTGCTTACAGTGTTTTGTGTTATGTTTGTTTTTCAGGTTTCTTTCAGTATCACGGGACGGCACCGGCTTGATTTTACACACCAGAGAAGGAGTCATGTTTTGGAGGATCCTGGTTTTCTATGCAAGTGAAAAAGGAGTTATGTTTTGTAATTCGTTTATAAATGAGATTTTAAACAAGTGTTTCTAAGAATTAAACGATTATTTTAAATGAAAAATTGTTTTGAAATTTATGGTGTTACAAGTTGATATCAGAGCCTTGGTTTGAGGGATTCGGATGCGCCTTCGGGTAAATCTGGACTCAAGCTGAGGAAGTAAGAAAAGTTTTCAAAAAGAAATGAATTTCTACAAGTGAATAAGAGTTCAAAGAGAAAGCAAGAAAGAGCAGTGTGTACAATCAGCCAGAGCCCGAACGGTGATTTCCCAAAATACCCTTACTTTTGTGTTATGAGATATTTATGATGCACTTTATGAGATATTATTGTATGCTAGAGACAGGCTAGGTATTTCATATCTTAGGACTAGAGTGGCCTGATTTGTGATGCCTTAGCCTAGGACTTGTTGTTATATGTGTTATGCTTTTGAGTATGTGATAAGTGAGAGTATCCAGTTAGAACCCATGAGGGGTAGAGTTGCAGAGTCCGGTGGTACTTTCGAGGATGAGCCGAGAAGTGGAGTTATCACCGCGAGTGAGTTCTATGTATTCTTCGATGCTCGAATGCTGCTTGCTTTGTGCTTTGTGGAACTCTCGATGATGGGAGTCAGCTACCAAGTGAATATGACGATATTCAGGAGGTAGATGGTTGGCATCATTAGGAGCTCTTCAGCAGCTGATAGCAAAGAAGTGGGAGGACCAAGGAAGAGCCTAGGGAGTAACCCTAGCCAGATGAGTGCGCTGGTAGAGTAGAAAATTTCGCTGGGGAGCGAACACGCGCGAGGGGATTGGTGAAAGATCAGGTCGAGCAGCTACTTAGGAGCTCTGGGATGGTCCGTGTGGAAAGTATGGGTAGATGTGGCAGGTAGTATGGGCTCGTACTACTGAAAGCAGAGGACCCATACTTGATACAGGGAGCATTCTGAAGGTTCTAAGGAGCGGATTGAGGAGTGATGTTATGGTTCGAGTACCATACATCGGAGCAGATTGAGGAGTGATGTTATGGTTTGAGTACCATACATCGGAGTGGATTGAGGGGTGATGTTATGGTTCGAGTACCATACATCGGAGCGTATTGAGGAGTGATGTTATGGTTCGAGTACCATACATCGGAGCGGATTGAGGAGAGATGTTATGGTTCGAGTACCATACATCGGAGCGGATTGAGGAGTGATGTTATGGTTCGAGTACCATACATCGGAGCGGATTGAGGAGTGATGTTATGGTTCGAATACCATACATCGGAGCGGATTGAGGAGTGATGTTATGGTTCGAGTACCATACGCCGGAGCATATTGAGAAGAGATGTCATGGAATGAATACCAAGGTTGTAGGGAATGATGCTTGTGGTTCTCCGGCTATCCGGTTATGATTGAGTTCGAAGAGGCGTCCCTTGAGGGGGAGATCAAGAGCCTCTCAGAGTATTTTAGTAAGGAGTCAGTGAGAAGGGAAAATTTCGATCTGAGTTGAGCGATCAGTCGATAAAGGAGATGTCACCTTCTATGATCTGGGTGGTACTGATTATGTTCGTGTGCAAAATATGAGAAGTATGATGTTTGAGTTTTGGGTTTGGGGGTAAACCCTGCAGGTCGACATTGATGATGATTTCCCACCAGAGTATCAAGTAGCGTGTGTGACGCAAGGCAGTGATTTATCATGAGCAGACAGTCAGTTGGGACTGAGATAGTCGAGGACCACACTACACCTATTTGAGTATAGTAGGATGTATTGTAGTGGTATCAGTGGGGAGTTCAGTCGAGTTTAGCAGTGCAGAGAGTTTTTATCTATGTTGGGTGTTGAATATGGGAGTGGGTCCCTGTTCTTGGGATGATCCCGGTGTTGGAGCGATGGTTGATGAGTTGAGGTGAGGGGTTCGATGATTTTGTGGTTCAGTCTATGAGCCAGGGATGTTATTGAGCAGTTGAGTTGTTGGTACTAGATTGGTACGAGATTTGGAACGACTAGAAGCAGTCGTGACGAGAAGTTCTTGAGGAGTTCATCAGGGGTTCAGAGTATATGAGGTCGATTGATTTCCTTAAGGGGAGGATTTTCAGGCGTTGTGTAGCACTTTCCGGGGGCAGGTGCGTTTTCGCTGGTGAAAATAGTTGTGGGTTGGTTGTGTGTGATTTGGTGATGGTTCGAACCCTAAGTGGGGGAGAACCGGGTACAGTATGTAAGAAAGCAGAGATTTGTCAAGAGTAGTTATAAGTGGAGTATAGAGATCTGCGGTAAGAAATCATGAGACCAGAGATGTCGGTGATCGAGGAAAGGGGTCAGAGTGAGTTAATGCGAGAAGTACTTGTTAAGAAGGATGAATGCCTCCACGGCAGGTGTTTGGTGGTTAGTGTTGTTGCAAGTAGATAGAGAATGATTGGGCAGCCAACTCCCGGGTCGGTATGTGTATCCTTGTTTGGATTTTGAGCGGTGGAAAAAGGGTTCGGAGAATTATCAGCGTATTTAGTAGTGTTAGCGTTTTCTCGTATTCCAATTGAGAAATTAGATACACCGAAGTTGCAATTTGGGAAAAATGCAGATCTAATTATGGGGTTCAGAGGAAATGTATTCTTGTATCTATATGATGCTTGGGGCAGGAGATCAGTGGTTGTGGAAGGATCTTGTGATGTTCTGTTGGGGTATTCTGAGGTATCCGGGTATGATATCTTCATTTCGGAGTTACTCGCGAATCTTGAGTTGAGATGACTTGTGGCATGTCAGGTAACTATGGATCTAGTGGGAGCCCTTCGAGTATGGGCATCCAGGGAGATTATTTAAAAGAGTGGATCTTCGCAAGGGTGGGCATTTGTTATGTCAATTGCCTCCAGAGTCTGTGATGCATATTCGAGTCGAGTATGGGTAGCTGCCTATGATAGTCTGCGGAGCATGAGCTAGTGGGGTCAGAGGGTGTTGTGATACTGCGGGGAGCCGTAGTACTCACTAGTCAGAGGGTGTTGTGATACTGCAGGGAGCCGTAGTGCTCACTAGTCAGAGGGTGTTGTGATACTACGGGGAGCCATAGTACTCACTAGTCAGAGGGTGTTGTGATACTACGGGGAGCCGTAGTACTCACTAGTCAGAGGGTGTCGTGATACTGTGGGGAGCCGTAGTACTCACTAGATGGCAAGAGAATGTGATGATGGAATGTTCTCCGATCAATGTATGATGTGGAAGAGTTTTGGGCTTGAGTAGCCCTAGTATTGAGTTTTTGGAGCCTGGATGTTGAATCGGGGGTGAGACTGGGGTCTCCGTCTCTGTCGGGAGATGCGGTGAGATGCGCAAGGGATATGCGCAGCAGAAACCAGAGATCAGAGTTGAGACGATCCTCGGTTGGATTGTATTTTCTCGCATGAGGAAAAGAGAATTTCGTGACTTGCGTGTCACTGGGCAGGGATAGTGGTCACGGGGAAAAAGTTAGTGAGATATTTGGATCATGTTATGGGTGACCTTTGGAGGCTCAGCTGTGGAGTCAAAAGCTGACCTGGTGCTCAGTCTCGAAGAGGGATATGAGAAATGAGCTAGAGCTTATCATGAGGTTGTCTGAGGACACTTCAGAGTGAGTGAGCGATTCAGACGCTCGAAGTCATGCTTCGGGCATGTGTATTAGATTTCGGAGGGAGTTGCAGCACGTATTTATCCTTGGTTGAGTTATCCTATATCAACAGCCATCATTAGTGCATTGGTATGCCACCCTTTGAGCTGTTGTATGGGAGGAGGTGTCGGACCCTCATTTGCTGAGGAGAGGTAGCGCATGGACCCAAGAGTCCTTGCGAGCAGATCCATAGCATGTGCAATACATGGAGTAGTGGCAAGGTTGTCAAGTGGATTTCCCTCGGTAAGGGAAGAGAAAGGTATGTAACCGGGGGGGGGGGGGGGAAGTGTTGGTTCACGGAAGTGAAGGTAGTAGTGAGAATGGATGATTTGGAGTATGGGGGTTGAACACTGTGTCTGTGACAGTGGTATGGAATGACATCATGATGGGATGTCTGCTGAGGACGCGGAAGGGATTCCGCGGGTGTAGAGCCAGGAGGCTCGGAAGGGATACAGGGAGAGAATCCTGGACTCTCAGTGTGATTCTGATCAGGGTATTGGGTATGTATCAGTGGTTCATCCTGGGGGAATGTTTGAGGATATCATCAGTGTATCGGGTTTTCCAACCTGAGGGTGTTGGAGCTAGTTCAGCATGTGTATGTGATTGCAAGAGGAGAACTCATGGGAGTTGCTCGGAGATTGAGAATGGGTCTTTCCGTCGTCACGGAATGGGTAGAGTGGGATTCGGATCGGGGATCAGATGGTTCATGGTTTTCTAGCCCTTATGGGTCGAGTGATTGTTGAGATTTGGGGCAGTGATGCATCATGGGTAATACTCGGTTGTTGAGTGTGATTATCAGAGGGTACAGCCGGTGCCCGGCTCGAGACGGTGGTCAGGACACCGTAAGGAAAAGGGAAAGTGTGTTCGAGTTTCGATGGGTATGCCTTGAGGGACCTAGTCTGGTTGAGGCCAGGTGGCGCATTGTGCGAGTAGCTTCAGAGTTGAATTGCTGTAGGCTTCAAGGGCGAAGCCTAATTTAAGTGGGGGAGAATTGTAACATCCCGAAATATCAAGAGTAGAGTTGAAGGGCTAAAAGAGTAATTTGGGAAAGAGTGACTCGGCGAGTCCATGGATGGACTCGGCGAGTAGAGTCGCGATTTGGTCGCGTGTTAAGTAGCCAGCTCGGCGAGTCAATGTGGTGGACTCGGCGAGTAGGCGCTGAGTGGAGAAAACCCTAATTCTCGGGGTTGAGCCCTATATAAAGATCATTATATTTCCTTCACAGCCTCCTTATCATCCCTTGAGTTCCAGAGGCTGTGATTTCGTGAGGAAACACCATTGTTGAGTGGATTGGAGCTTGGAGAAGTATTTGTTGAAGAAAGTTTGGGAGTTTGAAGGTGTGGAGCAAGGGGCTTTGCTTGGATTCGAGTTTCCTTGCAGTTGGGGCGTTCTTTTGAGGTAATATCTCGTTCTTAGGCTGTTGTTATCTTGTTTCTTCATTTTGGGGTTTGAGGGAAGCTTATCTTGGGTTATATTGGAGTCTAGAGGTTAGATCTGAGGTTTCTACCTCAGATCTGGAATGGAGAAGAGTTGGGATGCAGGAAAGTCCCTGTGTTGAGTGTTGGATGAAGCTATCTTGTCCCAAACCTTAGCCCTAATGTGCAAAATGCATAGATCTCTTTGAATTCACGTAAAGTTTGCCACTTTACGTGATGGATGAGTTGTAGGAGGCTAGATCTATGTTTTGGATCAATTGCATGGCCTGGAGTGTTTCTGAATGGATTCAGACCGGTGGTACTCGGCGAGTCACATGAGTGGACTCGACGAGTTGCTTGAAGATGAGCTGGGACTCGACGAGTTGGAAGAACAACTCGGCGAGTTGGATGAAGATGGCTTGGAACTCGGCGAGTTGTATGAACAACTCGGCGAGTAGGTTGAAGATAGCCTTAGACTCGGCGAGTCTGTTCTTGGACTCGGCGAGTCTTGTCGAAGAGTCCCAATATTTTCTGGTTGAGTCGAGAATCGGCGAGTCAATGGATGACCCGGTGAGTTGTGCGCGAGTGGACTCAGAGTTGTGGGACTCGGCGAGTTGAGTCACGGATTGAGTGAAGTTCTGAGTATGGGAACTCGGCGAGTCATAGGGTTGACTCGGCGAGTAGGGTCAGTCAGGGGTTGACTTTGACCTTGTCCTTGACCAAGAGTTGACCGTTGACTTTAGAGTTTGGTCAGCAATGTGGCCTTTGGGCCAAGTGAGGGGTAAAATAGTCTTTTACCCTTAAGAGGGTGCCATGAGAGGGTTGATTCTAGTCTCGAGAGTTTTAGTCATGAAAGTATTTGCCTTACGTGTTAGGTGGTGGCGAGTTCGAGATTCAAGTGTGGAGATATCTGCTTTCTGCTTGCCAGGTGAGTCTTCTCACTATACTTTACCTTGAGTAGGTAACCAGAGTTATGTGATCAGAGTATTTGTATGCTATATGTATGTGATGTGTTGTACTGCATTATTTCTATGTGATTTATGCTGTGCATGTTTATAGAGTTGGAACCGGAAGGTTCCCAGAGTTAGAACCTGAGGGTTCACAGAGTTTGGGTGCACGGACCCATAGAGTTATAGCCTCGAGTGGCTAATATGTGTTATGTGTGGTATTTTGGGGAACTCACTAAGCTTCGTGCTTACAGTGTTTTGTGTTATGTTTGTTTTTCAGGTTTCTTTCAGTATCACGGGACGGCACCGACTTGATTGTACACACCAGAGAAGGAGTCATGTTTTGGAGGATCCTAGTTTTCTATGCAAGTGAAAAAGGAGTTATGTTTTGTAATTCGTTTATAAATGAGATTTTAAACAAGTGTTTCTAAGAATTAAACGATTATTTTAAATGAAAAATTGTTTTGAAATTTACGGTGTTACATATATAGGGCTATACTTATTAAAATTATTATATATGTAACGGAAAAATACTACTTATGTCAATTTTGTCAAAAAATACTACTTATTAAAATTATTATATATGTAACGGAAAAATACTACTTATGTCAATTTTGTCAAAAAAATTAAAATTTTCTACATTTTTACACAAGAAATTGCATTATTGTCAAAATGTATGTAGGGGTATAATTAAATAGCATATGTAGGGCTATTTTCATCAAAAACTATTTGAATCACTCAACTTTTAACGAAAAAAAATGTATGTATGTGATATATAATCAAAAATGTTAGTAGCAATCATTAGGAAAAACAGTTAATATGGACATTTGGGTCATACCTATTATAATTATTAATCATGTAACCAAATAAAACTACAGTGTAGGGCAATTTAGGCATACTTTTAAGTCCTCTAATTTTTAAACCAGGAAACTGCATTATAGTCAATCTGTATGTAGGGGAAAAATTAAAAATTATATGTAGGGGCATTTTGGATAAAAACTCAAAAAAATATTTATTTTCTCTAAAATTAACAAAGCAAACTGCATTATGGTCAAAATATATGTAGTGACATATTTTAAAATAATGTTTGTAGTGGCAATTTGATCACATATATTATGAAACTTTATGTAGGGGCAAATTGGTTAATGCCTAAATTACAATTTTTTAACAAAAAAATAGGTATTTATGGGTATTGTGGTATATAAACATGTACAATTTCCTTCATCTAATCGGTTAATAAGTAGGCTTACCGGAGGTCATTGCTGGAGGAGATAGCCGGTTATACTCTCGAGGTGTAACCTTTAGAATATTTTCACCACCCTGCTCCGGAAACCGCAATATCAACATTTAAGTAAGCAACAATTTCTGAAGCTAACATATCTTCTTTTACTTCAACCCATTCTATTGATCCAATCTGGAAAACCAACATAAAAACTTAGTTAACATTTTTTATTTATTTTACTTTGCTTATAAAAAACTGCAATTTTGTGTGTGTGTGTGTGTGTTTCGTTCATTCCTATCAGCATTTAAATAATTATTTAATACATAAATAAATGTTTTAAATGTGAAGTTCTACGTAGAAGATTACAGAACCTTACAGCTTCAGCAACAACAATCTTTTGCTTTGCGAAGTTGATCATCAGTTTTCTTTGAGGTGTAATAGGTCTAAGAGGACCAACAATTCCAACTCATGTTGTTCCCTGCATATAAAAAATGGAAAGGGAAAAAATTATATAATAAGAAATATTCCATTTTTTTAAAAAGAAACTGAGTCCAAGTCAGTATAGAAGAATAAAAGTTGGAACCGATGAACATAATCAAAAATCACATACATCATCGTCTTGTAAAGAATAATCTAAACTGTAACCCATTAAAGGAATCAATCAAAATCGGAAGACATCTAAGGAGAAAATATTTTGGTGACTCGAAGCTAGCAGATGAAGATGAAACGTTGATAGGGTATGTGCTCTATAATATACCAACAGCCTAAACTAAGATCAAACGCAGATGAAGCTAGCAGTGTGAAAATGCTCATAAGTTATATCATATCATTTTATTATATCATTACATAACACACACATTTCTACCAATCCTAAAAAGCTCTGCAAGATCATGAAATTATCCATGAATATCCCCCCTACAGATTGTCACTAGGCTTTTAACAGGCTGCAAAAGACAGGAACAAACATATCTAAATTGTTTAATCTCACATTTTTAGCATTCTTAAGTATTAGGGAATGATAATGAGAAGAATTCTAAACATTGCATTCTTTCATCTAGATTTCCTTCTCCTTATCACATAATGAGCTAACCTGAGGAACAAGAAAAGGGAAATCCCACAGAATGACAACAACATCTTATATGATTTGTTAATGGCGATCAAATTTAAGAATAAGAGTATATTATAGAGCACATACCCCATCAACCGACAACGAACATTATACAATCATATACAAAATCTGCCAAAAAAAAGTAATAATAATAAGAAGAAGAGTGAAGAGGAACCTGTGATAGATTTAAAAAGAGAGGATGGGGGCATACCGGTTCGACAACATTCCTCACTTGTTAGATCATACTCAGAAAGATCTAACTCTTCTTCTTCTTCAGTAGCATTCTTTCCTTTGGAGATTAGGGCTAATGACCCCATGCTAGAAACCACGTTCGTTTCTTTAAACACTGCAATCTCATGTGACTTTAATATTCCCACTAGCTTTGCCAGAGAGTAAGCCTTGAATTGTTCGTCTGCCTTCACAGTGGACACCACAGCCATCCATTCGGTTCTAAGGCCATTCATAAATGTGACATTTTGTTCAATGACTTTCCTTTCTATCCCATGCTTTATCATTTTACTATGGAGATGATTAAAGCGATCGAAAGCATGAATAAGCTTCTCTTCAGGCTTCTGCTTAAAGTCACCAAATTTTGAGAGAAATAAAGTTTTGATGGAAAGCTCAAGATCTTCGTCTATGGAATATAGTTCCTTCAACCTGTCCCATATCTCCTTTGCTGTTGTGCATGAACTCACCAATCGAAACGTGTCTGATTGTAAAGTAAACCTAATCATCCTTTAGGCTTTGATGTTGCACTGAAACTTCTCTTTCTCATCTTGGGGTATGTCTTTTACATAATTAACGAGTTGATTGTACTCCTTTTGAGTTTTGACAATTCTTGAAGTGCATGAATGAGCGAATGGCCTAACTGTTATCGCCTCCCAGATCAAGTATCCATTGTCTTTTGAACCAATCACGTAGTCTTCAAAGTGATGCGTCCAGACCTCATAATCTTCAGTGTACAAAATAGGTATCCTTGTCGGAGATCCTATGTTGTTGGAAATATTGATTGGGTTTGACTGAGAATCATTCATTGACATGACGATTTTTGTTCAAAAACCTGCTTAAGATCACACTTGTAAATAACGTTAGGATAAGATTGAATAATTAAAGAACAATGTCAACAGCAAATGACGACTCTAACAATATCAATCAAAGTGGAATAACCCTAAGATCTTCTTCAAAAGAAGAGATGTGTATAAATTACACAGTCTCCTGCTCTGATACCAATTGTTGAGTTGAAAAACTCTTAGATCGATTAGATCTTCAATAGGTTAAACAACAAAAGCAAACAAACACAATAAACATGATATAGAATCAAGTAATGCTAAATGATTCAAGGTAGTCACGCCTCAGTAGAGCTCGATGAAGAACTTCCACTGTAGAGGTGAGCTATGGTTTGTATTACAATGATCAAAATAATAATTAATGCGCCTTCTACTAAGGATGCATGCGTGCAACTTAAATACTAAACCCTAATAAAACAATCACGGTTGGACAGGCCCAAACCGGATAGCAAAACTGGGCTAAGGACCGAGCCCAATGACGCAACACAATTAGACCCAACACATTTATTAAGCACTTAATTGAAAAGTGCTTAATGGGCACGTACGTTGGCCGTACGTATGTGTACGTTGCGCTTACGGTGCCCGATCCCTAATCTTAGCTCGCTTGGTAGTACAATGGACTTACCTAACTCGTACGCAACACATACTATGAGTCCTCATAGAATGTTGGGCGTAAGCCTAAGTATGCTAGGCATACTCAGCCTTCATTGACTTTGGTTGACTTTCTCGGTTTGGGCCGTTTATGGGATAGAAGAATGTTGGGCCTTTTCTTCCATTAGCCTTCTGATTTTGGGCCATGGCTAGGACTTGGACCTTATTAGAATTAGGCCAACGAGGGGTTTTGGGACCAATTAGGAAGTTGGGCCTTAGTGGGCTTTGGTGCTTTTGGATTGGGCCTCGAGCATTGTAGTTGTTGGCCTTTCAAGAGCTTAGTAGCTCAAGTGTGATGCCTCGAAAAAGTCGCAAACACCATGAACAAGTGGAGGACTTTGAGAGAGATGCTAATACCACCAAAATCGGCTAGGGTTCTATTAGAACCCTTGGGGTCATGAATTTGGAGCTAAGGGGTTACTTTTATAGTGTGGAATTCCTAGGGTTTCAACTTGTAAACCCTAATCCATTCCTTGGGCCTTTAATCAGATAATCCATATGATAAGCCTTATGGACTAACACTTCATGGACTCTCACATAATCTTAGTCCATCACTAATAAATCATAGATCATTGGCCCAAACTATATGTATTACTGATTTACTTAATCAATCCCCTTAATTTAATTAATCTTTATTGATCACTAAATTAATTCCAAATTAATTCTTGACCAATATTAATTAAATAATATGATTTCTCAATTAATATATTATACTTATAATATATTAATAAATCACAAATAACCTCTTTCTAAAATATCCATCATATCAGATTGTTCTGGTGAAGGCAACCCGAAATGGACCGTGCTACTCTTAGGTCAAGTACATACCAATTATAGTTACAACTTAGACACCTAATCCAACAATCTGCCACTTGGATAAGTCTAATAACTATAACTGTAGGTAAGACTTCAAAACCCGACTACTAATCGAAGCTCTCAAAAGCCGCTATTGAAATCTGATCTTATCAGCAACGCATCCATTAGATAAGGGATCATATATTCCTCTATTCTATATATTGCATGGACATGAGACATGAATTATAATCATTATCTCTGTCGATGTGTTGTTTCCCGATTTTTGGTTTATGGCGACCGACTAATTGAACAAATCAAATCAGTCCAGGCTTGCCCATGCGCTTAGGGTGTCATCACTAAATCATTGAGGGGCCCACATATATTGCCTTTATCCATCTTTGGGTAAAAGGAACGGATAAACTCCGACTCATATACCTGCTCTATTTACTTATCAAATCACACACAATAATACATTTCATAACACAAAGTTACTGGTGCGTTTACATATCATCAATGTGAAACTGACTTGTAAACTGCAACTCATATCTCTCTGTTTAAAGAATATAATATATTATCGTCTCACAATCACGCGTGATAAAATCCATGAATTGATTTAGATGAGCGTGGTTTTAATCCAATACTCAAATCTTATTACAAGAGTAGTCATGAATACTGCATCAAACTTATGCTATATCTAACACTTATATAATCTACAGACGGATTCTTGACAACCTTACCTCAATACCTACTTCCAAGGTATGATTGACTGTGGATGTTTGAATAATCTTAGTATTCGGGAAGTCAAAACATGCGAAGTGAAACACAAGAATAATCGAATCCAGTATGTTCTAAATTTTTTTGAATATAAGTAAAACACCTTTTATTTAATCACCATATCGATTACACATTATTCATTGTATAATGTTTTGACTGATCAACTTAATACTTGAATTAAAACAATAGTCATCCCATGCTCCAAGAATACACACTATGTTTACCTATGGTCCTTAATTTTGTGAAATAGATCAATTGTAAACATTTCCAATGACACTCATTTCATAATTCCAAATCCTTAGTGTAATAGCACCTTATCTTGCCACTATCATGCAATAATCCTTTTGTAATGTCAATGTAAAAAAGTCACAGAGACTTTGCCAATGATATTACAAAGTATACCTTTGGAGATTGTTAACAAAACAATTCCAAGGTAGAGAAGTCTCAAATTCAAAGTACATTCCTTTGGACATCCTTCTTACACAAATAGGAAACATTTCCATAAATTCCAGATGACAACTCATTATAAATAGAATGTTGTCTATTCATAATAATGTCAATATGGTCCATCCATTACTATACTTCCAACTACAAGCGATCAATCGTTAGCGAACATTATATTGTCCATGACAGTTGTTTAATAACTTTAGTCATATATGGTTCTAGTCCTTTTCCCTCTTAATGCACTAGGCATTTGGAAAATTAGAACACGTGAATATTATAGCATATGCAATCAATCCTATATCTTAAGCATAGGGGACATGATTTATAATGTCTTAGATAATGACATGATACTTGACCAGTCTTTTGCTATAATATTTCCATATATAGAGTTTCCAATGTTGAAATATTTCAACATGGTATATATATATATATATATATATATATATATATATATATCCATGAGTAAGTTTGATTAATACTTCAATCTAAACTTGTAGATTCGAAATAAAGTATAAGTATCATCTCCCTTACTATAGCGAAACAACTTTTAAAATTTTTTCAACTTTGAAAATTCTTAACCTTTGATTCCTATAGCCAGTATTGCTAACTCACAACACTTCACATAATAATCATGCTCCCACTATCATGATAATTATAATGTTGCTAGCATAAAACTTATGCTCCCACTAGCTTTGACATGTATCCAAAAATCAGTTGGACTTCTAGAAATCAATACTTTCTTGATTTTCTTACCAAAGTTCGGATTTCTGATACGAGATGCTTTGATAAGCCTTTATATAAGCTCATACACATTGTATTAGAAAGCTCATACACATTGATAAACCTTTCCATGGGTATGAGGTTCATTGGAATGAGAGTTATATCGAGGAAGTGATGGAAGTTTGAAGTTGTGGCAGGATGAGTCCCTTATTTGAGAAAGGTGGCAGCTAAGTATGTTGGGCATACATGTGTGTACACTTAGTGTACTCATGTGCGTGAAATTTAAGCAGAGTCACCAAGTACACTGGGCATAGCAGAGGGTACGCTATGCGTACTAGGTCTAGATAGAAAACCTAATATTTTGGAGTGTCCCTATTTAAGGAACATTATGTCTTGATATCCAGCCACCATTTTAAAATTTCAACTCTCTCAAAACCCTAATTCCCGTTCTTTGAGCTTGAGTGTCTATTGTTAGCTTATAAGTGTTCTTGTGGGATTTTTGGATTGAAGAAGGAGCATGGAAGAGAATAGAGTTGGAGTCTAGGCTTTGGATCTGAGCTTTTCTGTGGATGGAGCATCATTTGGAGGTATAAAGCTCAAATCATTCCGATCGTTTTGATTTGTGCATGATATGGTCCATTTTAGGGTTTTGGTCCCAAAGCTTGAAGCTTTATGAGTTGTTGCACTCCAGAGCCTAATGTTTGTCCTTTAAAGTGTTTCTAGTGGAGAGGATCCATAAAAATGAGGTCTTGGACGTTGGAATCAAGCCATGCATGTGTTATGAGTTTTTTAAGATAAGAGAGTGAGTGTGTTGGGTGTTTGTGACCTTCTCAGCCATGCAAAGACTGAAAGTCACTAACTTTATGGAGTAAGAGCCATTAGGGAGTCCAGATCTAGGATTTAAGTTGATGTCTTAACTGATTAAGACCAAATGAGAAGAAAGAGTGAATATGGGGAGTACGCTAAGCGTAATTCCTATACGCCCCGCGTACTACCCCAATGTCCCCGATGGCCAATCTGGATTCGTGAGTACGCTGATCGTACCAAGAGAGATACACCCCGTGTAACCTCACTGTGGACTTTTGGGCTAAGTCTCATTTTGGGCCTTGAGTGTTGGGTCTGGAGTTTGGGCTTCTTGCAATAGAGTTTCAGACCAGAGGAATATGTATATGTGCTTTAGGCTTTTGAGTTGGGCTTGCCATTTAGATTTAAGAGTTGGGCCTAGGGAGTGCCCATTTATTATTGGGCCTTGGTGGGCCGAATGGGTTTTAGGTTATTGATGGGCTGGTTAGTGGACTACTTTATGACCTAATGAGTGAGAGTTTGGACTTAGTTCCTAATTGGGTTAATTGTGGATTTGGCTCAGAGTTAGACGCCGGTGCATAACAACAGCGTTTATAGGGGTTGTTCATCAACCGAGGTGAGTCTTCTACCTATAGTTACCATGAGTGGTATCCTTGCGTGACTGAGCTGTCTTAGGTGCTTATCTGTGTATTGTGATATTCTGCATTATGTATTTGTGATTTATGCTGAGTATTGTTATTATTATTATGAGTTTATTGAGTTGGGACTGGAGGGTCTCACTGAGACACATCAACCGGAAGGTCTTATTTGAGTATAGCCATGAGAGGCTATTGAGATATGTGGGGTAATTTGGGGAACTCACTAAGCTTCGTACTTACCGTGTTACGTAATATGTGTTTCAGTTTTTTCTTAGGACCGCGGAAAGGCGCCGACTTGATTGTATACACCAGAGAAAGAGTTATATTTCGAGGATCCTGGATTATTAATCAAACAATTATGGAGTTGTGTTGTAAATTAAATAAATGATATTTTTGTGAAATGTGTTATGAGAATTATGTGATTTTTAAAATGAAAAATTTATTTGAAAATTTATGTCGTTACAAGTTGGTATCAAAGCCTTGGTTAAGGGATTCGGATGCACCTTCGGGTATGTCTGGACTCAAATTGGAGATTTGTGAAAAAATTTCAAAATAGATGATTTTCTAAAATGAGCAAGAGTTTCGAAGAGAAAACGAGAAGAAGCAGTGTGTACAATCAGCCAGAGTCCGAACGATTATTTCCAAAAATACAGCTTACTTGTTTGTGTTATGAGTTCTTATTGAGATATTAGTGATGCATGCTAGAAGATAGGCTAGGTATTTCATATATTAGGGCTAGAGTTGCCTAATTTGTGATGCCTTAGCCTAGGAATTGTTGCTATCTATGATGTGCTTTGAGTATGTGTGGAGTAAGAGTATCCAACAGGAATCTTTTAGATAGAGCTTTGAGTAGTGGAGTAAATCTAGGAGAGATACCTAGATGAGCATTGGGGGAGCCTACTGAGGGAGTAGTTAGATATCTGTGAGAGGTAGGGCTGCTTGAGTTCGGTGATACCTTTTAAGAGTGAGTAGAGCAAATAGAGTTGTAACCTAGAGTGGGTTTACATGTTGGTGGAGATTATTCGATGCCCGAATGCTGCTTCCTTTGTGCTTTGTGGAACTCTTCATGATGGGAGTCAGCTACTAAGTGAATATGACAATATTTTGGAGGTAGATGGCTGGCATCATAAGGAGTTCTTTAGCAGCTGATGGCAGAGAAGTGTGAGAACCTAGGAAGAGCCTAGGTTTGTCCGTAGTCAGATGAGTATGCTGATAAAGAAGAGTATTCGCTGGGTAGCAACCAAGTATATCGGGATTAGTGATCAAGAAGGTTGAGTAGCTACTTAGGAAACACGAGACGGTCTGTGTGGAAAGTATGGGTAGATGTGGCAGGTAGTATTGGCCCGTACTACTAAAAGCAAAGGACCCATACTCGATAGAGGGAGAATTCTAGAGGTTCTAAGTAACAGATTGAGAGGTGATCCCATGGTTTAAGTACCATGATTCATGGCGGTTAGTGCTTCTGGTTTTACCAGTTGTCCCATTATGGTTGATTAGACTTAGATCAGATGATAGAGTGTGGGGACAGAGGGCCATGTCAAGAAATTTTTAATGGAGTATACCTTGAGAGGGAAATCGAGTTAGCTTCCGAGAGATTTCATTGGTGAGATGCCACTTGGAGTCGCATGGCTCAGGGATGAGTAGAGATGATGCTTATTGGAGGATCGTGGTCTGAGCTGAGCCATCGGCTAATGGATGAGACATCACCTTTTGTGGCAAGAGTACGTTGTCCCCGTTTCCTGGGAGAAGCAAACGGGATATCGAGTTTCTGGTTTCAGAGTTTGTAGGTAAACCCTGTGAGGCGGTAGCTTATGGTGGTGACTTTTTCACCAGAGTATTTGCGCAGTATGTCTGCTGTGAGGTATTTCTTGTATCATGGAGTCATTGTGGGGATTGAGATGGAAGAGACCCAGGAAGGTGCCCTTATGAGTGTGGCATGCTTTTGGCAGCAGTTTCAGGTGGTTAAGAGGAATATATCGGGGCGGCAGCCCTCATTGTTATGTTGTGTATCGGCTGTGAGAGTGAGGTCTCGTGGTTTGATGATGATTCCCATGTTGGGAGGCTATTCAAGGAGTCAGAGACGAGGTGTGTGATAGTGCATTATTTCCGGACCGAGGGTCAGGATTATTTTGGAACAGTTGAGGTGTCCGGCGCTATATCAGTCTGAGGTTTCGAGATAACTAAAGGCAGTCACGTTGGGAGGTTTTTGTCTGAGTTACGGGATATTTGGAGTTGCTTGGTTTCCATCAGGAAGATCATTGAGTGTTTATGTGGTATGTTCCAAGAGTCAAGTGTGATGTACCTGGTGGAACAGTATATGGAGTAAATTGTTGGTATGCCAACTAGTGATGGTTCGAACCCTGAGTGGGGGAGAACTGGGTTGTCATTTGAGATGATCAACAATTAGATCAAGTGCGGTTAGAGAAATGATTATGGAGATCTACGGTGCGGACACATGAACCTGGAATATTGGTGGATGTGGCAATGTGCGAGGTGGGATGATGTATGAGTATGTGCTTAAGGAAGGATGAGAGAATCCACGATAGGTGGCGGTTGGTCAGAGGATTTATTATGACTAGAGATTTTTCAGGTTTGCAAATGTTGAGTTCGAGGCAGTTAGGTCGCTGAGTTCAGGGTGCAATAGCTGAGATTTGCGGTTATAGGTAAAGATTTTGATCTATACTCCAGAAGGAGGAGCAGTTTAATTATCAAGCAATTTCAAAGTCGATATGAGTAGTTCGTATAGGCGGTTATTAGGAAAGGGTGGAGCTTTGGATTTCATCAACGTGTATTCGATTATTGACGATTCCTCTATGTTTCAATTGGGAGATGGGAGTATTTTTGAGGTTTTCGAGTTGCATAGGTGGAAGATCAGTGGTTAAGGTAATACCGCATGAGACGTTGTGATGGTGTACCAAGGTACCCGAGTATGATGTCCTAATTTTTGGTCATGTTAGGACTTGGGTTGTGAGATGGCGACTGGAGTCTTGAGTGATTTTGTTCCAGTGGAAACCCATAAGCTAATTGTCGTCGGAGTGAGACTGTCTAAGGGTGTATTTGTGGTGAGACTAATGCCTTGCCTACGAGAACTTACATCAGAAGTGGTGGTGCATAAGTTGGGTGGGTGTAAGCACCTATCTATGTTGAGTTGCGGAGCATGAGTCAGTGAACTCAGTGTGGTGATGACTTTATGATGAGGAGAAACCGTGGAGTGAGCCCATAGTGAGTATTCACTTAAGATTATCAGCAGAAACCGTGGATTGAGCCCATAGTGAGTGAGTGAGCGAGAGAGTGTTGTAAGACTACAGAGAGTTGTAGCATCCATGAGTCAGTGGGAGAGAGTGTCGTTATACTACAAGGAGCCTTATTATTCACTGAATAGTGGAAGAGTGTTGTGATACTGCGGGGAGCCATGGTATTCACTAGTCAGCTAGAGAGTGTCATGATACTGCGGGGAGTTGTAGTATTCACTGGTTAGAGAGAGAGTGTTGTGATACTACGGGGAGCCGTAGCATTCACGAGTCAGTGAGAGAGTGTCACAAGTCTGCAGGGAGCCTTAGCATTCATGAGTCAGTAAAGGAGAATCTTAAGACTACGGGGGAGACCGTAGCGCTCAGTAGTCGATAAGGGTGAATATTGTTCAACGAAGAGCTGTAGTATTCACTAGTCAGAGTATGACGCATATGAGTTTTTAGGCTTGGGTAGCCTTACCACTTGAGTCTTCGGGAGCCTGGTTGCCGAACCAGGGGCAAGACGGGGGTCTCCATGTCGGTTGGGAATCGTTGTATCCCTGGGATGAGGAGGGATTATCGTAATCAGAAGGAATTGAAGAGATAGTGTGTGCATAAATCCGCGAATTTTGGGTCATGAGTTGAGTACCAGATTTGAAATGAGTTGTTCCAATTTTGTTGTTGAATCAGACTCTTGAGCTCGAGTCTGGATCCATTCGTGTATTGAATAAGTGAGATGAGGTTTCAGATTCGTGGATGGGTTTCATTTTTTTTTGGGGGGGGGGGTAATGACCTCCATCTGATGTCTTAGACCGGAGTGGGTCCGTTTTGTTGATATGAGGAGTACTACGAGATGCAGGGAACCAGTAGGTGGTAGACTGAAGTGGTCAGAAGTGATACGATTGCAGGTGGGCTTGTAGTATTCGCTTGGGGTAAAGCGAACTTCATGACTTGTGTGTCACTGTGAGCCGAGATAGTTATTGGGAGGTGAAAGTCGGTAAGTCGTTTTATCGGGCGTGCAATGGGTAACCTTTGGAGGTTCAACTTTTGGGTGGGATTCGACCTGGTGGTCAGTGTTAGAAGGGATAACTGAGAGATGTTGGGGCTTATGTTTAAGAGTATCAAAGGATCGTTTCGGGCTGACTTGACCGTTTTCTCGTGCCTGAGGATAGATTTTTGAGGATCATTCCTTCAGAAAAGTTTTGATAGCTATTTAGGCGGTAGGTCCTTAGGGTATATGACCTTTCAGTTCCTCCTGAGTTCGACTGGAACTAATTAGAGAATCATAGTTGGTAGAATGTTCTTAGAGGCTATTATTCGATGAGCGGTTAACATGATGAAATTTTGCGAGGGTGGTCTGGCAGGGAGAGAGACCACTAGAGTTTTTAAGTTCTGGAGAGTCAGACCGAGTACTGTAGCGGTAAAAGGGTTTGTTCTTCTTCGTGGCTTTTGGGTTCGATCTTTCTGTTGTTAAGGAGCGATTTCGAGAGCGAAATCTAATTCAAGTGGGGGAGAATTGTGACATCCTGTTGCGGATCATCCGTGATTAGGGTTCGTGGGCTGCAAACCGGGCATGAGGAAGTCTCGGGGTTGCGACGAGTTTCTAGGAGCATGGGGCATCTCGTCACCTTTTTGTGGGTATGAGGTTCATTGGAATCAGAGTTATATCGAGGAAGCGATGGAAGTTTGAAGTTGTGGCAGGATGAGTCCCTTATTTGAGAAAGGTGGCAGCCGCTGGGCGTACATGTGTGTACGCTTAGTGTACTCGTATGCGTGAAATTTAAGCAGAGTCATGCAGTACGTTGGGCGTACCAGAGGGTACGTTGTGCGTACTAGGTCCAGATAGAAACCCTAATATTTTGGAGTGTCCCTATTTAAGGAACATTATGTCTTCATATCCAGCCACCATTTCCAAATTTCAACTCTCTCAAAACCCTAATTCCCGTTCTTTGAGCTTGAGTGTCTATTGTGAGCTTATAAGTGTTCTTGTGGGATTTTTGGAGTGAAGAAGGAGCATGGAAGAGAATAGAGTTGGAGTCAAGGCTTTGGATCTGAGCTTTTTTGTGGATGGAGCATCATTTGAAGGTATAAAGCTCAAATCTTTCCCATCATTTAGATTTGTGTATGATATGGTCCATTTTAGGGTTTTGGTCCCAAAGCTTGAAGATTTATGAGTTGTTGCATTCCAGAGCCTAATGTTTGTCCTTTAAAGTGTTTCTAGTGGAGAGGATCCATAAAAATGAGGTCTTGGACGTTGGAATCAAGCCATGCATGTGTTATGAGCTTTTTGAGATAAGAGAGTGAGTGTGTTGGGTGTTTGTGACCTTCTCAACAATTCATAGACATAAAGTCACTGACTTTATGGAGTAAGAGCCATTAGGGAGTCCAGATCTGGGATTTGAGTTGATGTCTTAACTGATTAAGAGCAAATTAGTAGAAAGAGTGAATTTGATGTATACGCTTAGCGTAGTTGCTGTACGCCCCGCGTACTGCCCTAGTGTCCCCAATGGCTGTAATCCAATTGTAAAATATTTGAGGGTAGTTAAATGACGATTTACCAATTTCCACCATGAAAAACAAAAAAGAGCATTAGGTTTTAAATGAATTGAAATTCCTTGATTCTCTGAGATTCATTGAAATTTTTAAAGGCATGTTTAATATCGATTATGTCCTTTAAGTTTGTGACTGGGATGCCGAGGATTAAAAACAAGGTGTGAATAACCAAGGAAATTAGCTAGGTACTCTCGAAGTCATTTATCACCTAATTAATGTTCCAGTTAACCACACACGCTCCATTGATCTATGACTAACTACGAGCTACCCATTGCCATCCTTCATTAGTCCCATATTAGTGTGCCAGTTAACCACACACGCTCCACTAACGACTAATAAGGTGCAATGTGCAATTTCATGGGTTAGCATCAAATGCACATTTTTCCTAAGTAACCAAGATTAACAATTTATAAATTACTTAGTTACTTTATGTTTCATTATAATTTTAATGAGGATTTAAATGTCGTGTCAAACCCGTTCTGCTAATAACCCTCCATTGTTCAAGAGTGCGGTGGGTAAGAGTGGATACCCATTCAATCACCATTTTATAGGCAATTTCCAGATATATCTTGTCTGAACCCAGGTGAACAGAGTATCGAGTTTTATGGGCTTCATTGATGACCACTTCTCTGTAGCCACCAAACTTCGGTGTCCAGATTTGATTCATGACATAACGTTCTCGATCACCCTTAGTTTCCAAGTTCTTCTCCATCCCCCTTAAGGCTTCACCTGTTATGTTCTCAGGTTTCAAGGCTTCCAACTGAGCCTCCTTAATCTGTGTAGACAAGTGGGAATGGATCGTCATAGTTAGAGACTTTACTCGACGACCCGAGTTTTCCTTCCGACTCAGGGCATCTACTACCACATTGGCCTTGCCAGGGTGATAACGAATCTCACATTCGTAATAATTTAATAGCTCTACCCATCGTCGTTGTCTTCTGTTGAGTTCTTTCTCATCAAAGATATGCTGAAGGCTTTTATGATCAGTAAAGACTGTGCACTTTGTACCATGTAGATAATGTCTCCAGATCTTCAAGGCAAAAACCACTGCTCCCAATTCAAGATCATGCATAGTATAGTTGACTTCGTGGTTCTTAAGTTGTCTTGAGGCATAGGATATAACCTATCCTCGCAGCATAAGAACGAAACCTAGCCCTTGATTAGACGCATCGCAGTAAACTACAAAATCTTCAGTCCCATCTGGGAGGGACAAGATCGGTGCACTGCAGAGGGCTTGTTTTAACGTCTAGAAAGTCGTTTCTTGTTTCTCCCCCCATTCGAAAGACACACCTTTTTGAGTCAAGGTGGTGTGTGGCTTTGCAATAATCCTGTAGTAGCCAGCGAGACCTAGAAACTATCGAATTTATGTTGGGGTTTGTGGGGTCGCCCAAGTTTCGATAGCCTTGATCTTGGAAGGATCAACATGTATTCCATCCTTGCTGAATAAATAACCTAGGAACTCCATCTTTTGAATCCATAATTCGCATTTGGAGAAATTCGCATACAATTTCTCTGCACTCAAAGTTTCCAAGACTTGTTTCAATTGTTGGTTGTGTTCTTCGTTACTCTAAGAATAGACTAGTGTATCGTCAATGAAGACTATGATGAACTTGTCCAAGTAAGGTCGAAAAACTCAATTCATAGGGTCCATGAATACTATAGGTGCATTCGTTAAAGAAAAGGGCATCACTACGAATTCATAGTGACCGTAGTGATTTCTGAAAGCAGTCTTTGGAATGTCTGTCTCCTAGACTCGCAGTTGGTGGTATCCTGATCTCAGGTCAATCTTACAGAAGAAACTAGCTCCTTGGAGTTGATCAAAGAGGTCTTCTATCCGTAGTAAAGGGTATCTATTTTTAACAGTAAGTTTGTTTAATTCTCGGTTATCTATGCACATGCGATCAAGATTAAAACGGATGGCTTTCTCATAACCTTGGATATCAGCACAGTGAAGACTTAACCAATCCATACCGATTATGATGTCAAAACTTTTAATTGAGACCGACATAAGGCCAATTTGGAATGAATGGTTATTTAGAGTAAGCGTACATCCTATGTATATGTCACTAGTTTTCTTTGTTTTCCCGGTCGCCATCTCAACGGTGAATGTATATTTTAGTGCTTTGGAATTTTTTTAAAAAGTGTTTGAACTTATGGCTTACAAAACTTTTCTCTGCACCGGAATCGAAAAGAATACATGCATAAGAATCGTTGAGAAGGAACATATCGGTCACCACATTAGGATCCGCTACTGCTTCTTCATAGCCAATCGCCAAGACTCACCCAATACCACTAGCATTCTTTAATTTAGGACAATTTCTCTTGAAATTTCCTACTTCCCCACATTCGTAGCATGTTTGAATCACTCCTTTGGTACGGACTTGAGAAATAGGTTGCGCTGGTGCCCAACAAAAACAAGCAGTATGCCCATTTCTGTTACAATTCTTGCAGTGCATTTCTTTGCAAGCTCATGTATGACGGAAGTTGAATTTATATAAATTGGGCAATGATCCAACATATCTACTTGGAGTTGCTGGAGTGATAGACACAATGGTAGAAACAGGGGTTGGAACAGCAGCAGGAACAATAGCAGCGTGTGCTGCCACTGTTTGTTGCTTTTTCGATGGCTCTTGAGACGATTGCCCTTTTAGCTTGTTCCATAATTTATTCTTCTTATTTCTCTCTTCTTTGGGTTTCTCCAGGATAGATACCATAGAGCCCTGATGAACTCCGTGGTCTACTAGTGTCTACGCCAAACGCTTGGCACTATCAAAAGTGAGAGGGTTAGCAACTATTACATTTCCTTATATCTGAGGAGAGAGTCCCCGGATGTATATCTAAACTTTCTTGTTCTCGGTAGGAACCATTCCTGGACGAAGAATAGCTAGATCAATGAACCTAGCAATATATGCAATTATGTCGGAGACTTTCATCGTCAAACTCTAACGTTCTTCCTCTAGCTTTTGAATTTCGCCGCGGGGACAATATTCTGCTAGCATCATGGTTTTAGATCATCCCAGCCCATAGCATTGGCAACTGGAAGGGATAAAAATTTGACATAGCCATTCCACCAGGAAAGGGCTCTATCCAGGAAGGAACAAGCTGCAAACTTAACCTTGCTTGTTTCTGGACAAGCACAGATTTCAAACACTGATTTGGTTTTCTCAAACCAGCATGTTAGAGTAATGACACCTCCGGTGCCATCAAAAGTTCTGGCTTTTGCATTGGTAAAATCTTTATACGAACACTCACAAGGGTGTCCTAGATTTTCCCCATGATTAGAGTTAAGAGCACCACTACTAGCTCCACTGGTACCCCTAAAATTAATTTACGCCATGGCAGCGGCTACAACGGGAGTTACTGCTGCTTGGAAGACAACAACATCGAATTGTGGAGGTGGTGGTGGTGGATTTGGTGGATTGTTGTCATTCTTACTCTTAGACTTCCTGGGAGGCATCTTTAACTTCACGATATAAAAATGGAAAGGTAGTAAGACATCAATAGTGATAATAAAAATCAAATGTATTTAAACTAATTACATTAGTTCTATAGGTATTCAAAAAAAGTTTACATAGTAGTCCAGTACAAGGAATAACTTGTAAAATGACAATGTGAAATTGGATAGTGATTTTTCAAAGGAAATAAGATGCTTTTCCATATATTGGTATATAAGATACATAGAATTTGGAAAATTTGACCTTGTAGTTGGTCTACAATATACCAACTTAACTGAAAACTTGACAGCATACTGACCAATCGAAAATAAAATTTCGTGGTCGTACTATGTACATGAAAACATCACTAGTATATATACATGGATTCTTTTACTACATCCCAAAAGAGTAAGTAAAGAACGATCTACTTGCAAGGAGTACGGTTCGGATTCCTACTAGATTCAGCCAAGAATCTAGCCAACTGGTGTTGTATGGCATACATACGCCTTTCTAGTGTCGCTTGACGTTATTGAAGTTCTCTAACTTCAGTTCGACTTGCCGCTAGTTCCCTTCGTAAGGTTTCGGTAATATTCCCCTGTTGTATCATGGTTTCTAATCAGGTGGTGAAGACGGATTGTGTTAACTCTTGTGGTAGCACTAATTTGTTGGACTCCGTCGATAGCTGATCTTCGTTGCTCATCGTTACGTGCAACCCAACGAACTAACACGGGAAGGGCTCTGTCTGCTAAGTCACCTTCGTCAAGATTATAAAAGCTTTGATCTCCATGATAAGGATGGTCGTGACCCTACTCATGGCTCCACCTATCTAAGTTCACTGCCCATTGAGGTGTCGGACAATGAAAATTTTGTCGAGGATTGGGATTTCGGGCAGCTTGAGGTGGGTTATAGGCTCCTGATTCTGAATCAGAATCTTTAGGAAAATCCTCTTCTATTGGATCTGCAGGATCATCCTTGTGTTCATCATTGAGCTATCCCTCATTCCCTTGAGTGGGAAAGTACGGATCTCCCGGTAGATGAAACCAAACCATTTATCTATGCAAGAATAGGGATATAAGAGACATCTTATAGATTTGATATGTCCAAATAAACAATTTCAAGTTTCCATATAGGAAACTTATAGTTAACAGTTAAGGTATTCTGTATGGCATGACTTGTACTGGGTACTTCTATAATTACAAAGTGTATACTAATTATATATAACTTAGGTATAATAGACCTTCGAATAAATGATCCTGCTCTAAGTCCACAACCAAACAAGGAACAAGAAATAAAGCTAGATCATATATTCTAAGTCTACCAAACCTTAATTATATATAAATGTAACATACACTTAATATTTATAGCTTTACCAACAATGGTTCTTTTGTTTTTACATGTTTGTTTCTAGTAAGGATAACTCTCTTGAATCTTGTTGTTTTTGTGTCATAAAATACTCCTATAGTATTTTATCATTTATGTTGGACTATAGAGTTCTTCTGGTACTTAGGTAAGTTTTAGACTTGTTGCAACACCACAATCACTCCCAAACACATGTTGGTCATATTTCAAATAAATATAGTTGATCAGGCCATATTGATCCCATATATGATTTCATAACTGTCCAGGCTTAACTGTAGTATCCAACATCCAAATACTTTTGTATTGTTCTAGTGTGACATTGTTTCTTGTATATATGCATGTTTGTATACTTATTATAAAATACTTAAATTTTAAAAGTACACTTGTAGTGAGAGTGCTTCAGCCCCATAGCATTTATAGTTTGTATATCTTTTATGGTTTGATATACTGAGTTCACAATAAACACAGCTCTGATACAATCTATCACACCCCCAAACCAGAACAATAGAAACATTCGGGGGTGGAGGACTTCATGTATAGTATCAAAACAATGCATAATGGTAATCACAGTACAACAACGACGATAGTATTTACAAAGTTATAAGTTTTACAACTGTGATCAAAACATAATGTATATGAACTCAAAAGTATAAGTTTAAAAGACGTGAGTTTATAGATCTCCGTCTTCTCAAAAAGCTGTGGTTGTACCTATATCTCTGTTTCCCTGAGAATACAAGTAGATTTTGAAAAGATGTCAACAATTAAGTTAGTGAGTTCATAGGCATGTCTTCAGGCGTCGTAATATGTAAGACGTATGTCACCCTAGGCATGTCTGCCTAACTGTAGCTAGTAGTTCAGGTGTGGGATTGTTAATCCCATATAGATCTATATACAAGTGTCGCGCTCTCTCTCCAGGAGACTCTGGTTATAATTTCAGGACTTGGTTGGTACTTAGAAAAGTACATGAAGGTAGTCTCACAAATGCTATATTGATGGTTACGCGTAGAACATTGAAAAGTTGCTTTGTGATAAATACACTGTAAGTAAGTTTCATAAACTGTATATAATGCAGTTTAAAGGTTTGTTTTCGGTAAAGTAATTTGTTTGTTTTCTAATAGTTATCCTTTGTTTGTTTTCCGTTATGTATTATGTTTGTTTTCCTGATATGTACTTTGAAACTTGAAACCAATGAATGAGTCCTCTAAACTATACCTATTATACTTTAGCTATTTGTTTTACTATAAGAATCTGTAATATTGTTATTCCATGAAAGTTTCTGTTTGTTCCCATTTAGTATCAAACAGTTTGAAAACAGTTTTATATTTATATAAATGTAATATTTATATAATTTTGATTAAGTAAATCTTCGATTAAATAACTTTACCCCATGCCCACAACCAAACAAGGAACAGGAAATGAGGTCAAATTACATATTCTAAATCTCCTGAATCCAAATTATATAATTTACACAAATATAAATATGTAATTTCTAACAATTATAACAATTTAAAATATACTAAAACATTTAAAAATATTTTGAGATATTAACACAATTTACTGTGTTTCACTTGTATCTCCCCCTAAAATACTTAAAAATCATAAAAATGTAGGGGTATGATGTGACAAACCAAAAAAATTTCCGTTAGTTTTAACGTCGAAATTAAGTACGTCAAAAATTAGCGAAATTTATCCTGAAAATATATTTGACTGGATTTAAACCCGTTGGCATATTTTAAATAATATTCGTCAAGCGAACCGAAAATAAGGCGGTCTAATTTTAAAATATCCGTGTTTAACGGTAGTCGTGAAAAACCCCGTTCGCGGTTGGTGCCAGGTGGACCCCCAACCAGGCCATAAACTCCACCCTATATAAGGGCTGAGCGAGTTTCATTCCAACCCTTTTCTACACCTTAGGAGTCTCTCTCTCTCTCTCTACTTTCTCTCTCTACAAATCAGGTTTGGTCAAAAATCGCCTCTTTCAAGCCCCAAACTAGTAAGTGATCCACCCTAACTTGTTGTTTAGCTCATTTAACTTGCAGATTCGTGTTTAAAACACCCAAAACCCTCAAGATCATGAGTTTACGGTCCAAGAACACTCTTGGACCGTAAAACACTCATAAATGGGGTTTTGATACCCAAAAACCCTTCCAAACAACTTATGGAGCTTAGTTATGACTTAGGGGCTTACATAAAAGGACTTAGAACACCAAAATCTTAACATATGGGGAGTAAACATGAGTTTATGGTCTAAGAACATTCTTGGACCGTAAACCCATCTTCAAGGACCATAAACACCTTTTTGGGTGTTAAATTACCCCTCAAACACCTCCAAAAGCTTCCATGAGTGCCTAGAGCCTTGTATTCCTTCATGAGATGCACCAAAAATGCCCCAATGAGAAACACTTGAGTTTATGGTTTGGGAAGGTCTCCCAAAACCGTAAACACCTTTCCAAGGTGTTTAAGTGCTTTTAACACCTTCCTATTCTCATAAAAGTGACTAGAACCTTGCCTACATAGCCTAGAACCACCAAAGCACAAAAGAAATGGACTAACATGAGTTTACGACCGTAAAATCATGTGTTTATAGCCGTAAACTCCTCAAAGAGTGGTCCAAGGACCGTAAACTCCCTATTGTGTCCATTTTGAGCCCCAATCACTTCCTTAGCCCTTGATTCAACTATAGCATGATTCTATGAGCGAGATAAGACCTTTAAACATCCCATGACACCACTACCATGAGTTTACGGCCGTAAACTCATGGGGGAAGTGGTCTTGAAACCGTAATCACCCATAAGGGCCATCATTTGAAGAGTAAACTCCAATGTGAGTCCATACACACCTTATATGCAACCCTTGGTACCTCTAGCACTTGTAGCAAAGTGTTTTTATGTAGTAAGACATCCTTACTTGCTTAATTAGTTATTAAATGACTAATTAGATACTTAAATGTATCATTACATGTTAAATAGGATTCGCGTGTGTGGTCAAGTCCTCACTTGACACTTAGCATCCTATACCATCCATTCATTTGAAACGCCAACGTCAGGTGAATTCGTACCCCTGAATTAACCTTTTAAATGTTTTTACATGCTTTTATGGGGGGGGGGGGGGGGTGGGGGAATACAAGTTAAAACATGCTAGTTATCATATCAATCATATGTGATTAATAACCCGTATGCAAAAGGATTTATCACACTTTCAATTGTTTTACCAAGTATAATACTATAAATGGTTTTTTTCCAAAACGTCTTTACTTGTTTAAATCTTTTCTCAAATTGTCTCTCGCTCCGTATGTTTTACTTCAAAACCAGTTACAGCAGTGTTTTAAACAAAGGTTTTCTTTACTTATATTGTTTTATCAAATTATATTCAAAACGTGTTTATGAACGGTTTTCAAAGCTTGTTTTACATAACAATATCAAGTCGTAAATTCTTATTTTTAAAGGTTTTCCAAAGGTTTTACCAAAGTTTTCTTCTATGCTTCTATGCTGCTACTTCGTTAAATGCTTGCCTGTACTTGTATAGTTATATAAATAATGTTTAAAAGACTTAGGAAGGCTAGTTCTCCCTATTTCCTTTTCCTCATTGGGATGTGGTCTGGTAGGTATCAGATATCCGTCCGAAGGTCATTTAAACATTCGTTATATATCATGTATACACGTATAGACATAAAGGTTTACATCGACCAGTTCATTTCCCTTGGGTAGCAAGGGCATCCTTCTAGTCAACGTTCATAGACCAGAGACACTAGTAACTATTATAGGAATAGTTAGGAGGTTCTATTTACTCTTTCTAGTACGAGAATTCCAAAGGAGTCAGTTCATTCGTGAGTGTATATCATTATTCCAGCGCCTTTAACATAATTCAGAATATGAGATACATCTTCAGGACACGGATCTCCCCGTCATCAAGTTGGTAACCAGAGTCTGCTGGAGGGAGAGCAGGCATTGTGTGTATAGATCTATACGGGACTGACACTCTCACACCCTGACTGCTAGCTATAGTCCCCGGCCTACCAAGCCAAGGGTGACAAATGTCACATGTATTCTGACGCTTGCAGGGCGTCAAGTACTCTAGTGTCAATCAGTATTGTTACGAGTATCTCCATGTTTACCTTATAATTCATGTCCTTAAGGTAACGAGAATCAACATCGTACTTCGAGACAACCCACTTAGGATTAATGGATGTTTTAGACCTTGCTAGCTGTATCGTTCATTTGATACTGTCTGGGGTCTGTGTTTCTTTGTTTTAGACCTTGCTAGCTATATTGTTCATTTGATACTGTCTGGGGTCTGTGTTTCTTTGTTTAGACTTTGCTAGCTGTATCGTTCATTTGATACTGTTTGGGGTCTGTGTTTCTTTGTTTTAGACCTTGCTAGCCGTATCGTTCATTTGATACCGTATGGGGTTTGTGTTGCTTTTGTTAGACTGAGCCAGGCGCATCATTCATTAGATATTCTCCTAGAGTCTATGATTTCTTTTGCCTTAATCGACAGTATTACTGCTGAGGCATATGTTACTATTCCCCTGGTATTTTTAGTTGTGATTTTCTCATTATTCCTTTAAAGTAAATAATGTTTTCCGATAATGATAGTATTTCGGGGAAAAAGTACTCTTTAAAACATAACTCTGTCGGGTCTTGGTAGAAGACTGCTTTTATTTAGAAAATATAGGATTTTCTGGAAAGGACACTAATACATCGTAGATTCTAAACTACTACTTTTTATAAAGTTATTTTGAATAAAAATGCTTACTTACACAAATGACACTAAATACTTATGAACTTACCAGCATTTATAAAAATGCTGATACTCGCTTTCAAAATAACTTGTATTCTTAGGTCAGCGATAGACAGGTACACCTGGGAGCTTCGGCAAAGCCAGTCTAGAACCGAGCTGCATCTATACTAGTTTCATTATTACTTTAATGTCTATATAACATGTAACCGATGTAAAACTATTACTATTAATGCAATGGTTGTTGTACTTTGATTACTATACTGCATATGTTGTGATACTTGACATGACGTCATCCATCCCAGAACGTTTCTGCCGTTCCGGTTTTGGGGTGTGACATATGAACTCACCTTTTGTGAGTGATTCGATTGGAGACTTGATTTAGGATGTTATTTCCACAAGTTAGATTCCGAGTCCTATAAGTATTTCATGTGATATATATGCATATTTTTAGTGAATATGATCACAAATATGATAGGAAATGGACTATTTTGTGAGTTTAACTTACAAATAAGAGTGATTAAAGAAAAGATGCAAGCTGATTAGAGTTCACGGCTAGGAGTGTTCACGGCCCAAGAACACTTGATGTTCTTGAGTTCACGGCCATAAGGTGAGGATGTTATTGGGTTTTTGGATGATACTCTTGATGAATTGATGAACACTTGAAGATTCAAGTGCTTTTGGCCCAAGTATATGAAGATTGGAGGGTGATTGTTTGATAAGATGATGAATACTTGATGTTCTTAAGGAGAAAGGAGGTTTTCGGCCCTTGCTACTTGTGAAAGAATGAGAGTATTTGTGGTTGGAGTGTGTGGAATGAGAGAAAAATCAATCACATTTGTATATATACCTAAGAGTCTTCGGTAGTAAACACATCCCAAGGAGATAAGATCTTTGGGTTCACGTCTGAGAACGGTTCACGACTTGCGAAGGGTGCACGGTCCGAAGTCGGCAAATGGTTCACGGCCCGAAGGCAGCAAATGGTTCACGGCTCGCACAAGGTTCACGGCCCATGCGAGGTTCATGGTCCGAAGGGAAGAAAGAAGAAAAGAGGTACGAAGTTTCTCGATTCTAACTAATTCCCTTCATGAACATATAACACCTTGAATACAAGGTGTAAACACTTATAAAACATTAATCTTACCCATTTAAGATAGAATAAGATTTAAGTTGACTTTAGTTGACTAAATTGACTTTTGTTGACTAGGGTTGACTTTACAAGTAGAAAATAACGGGATGTTACACACCAATTCGTGGTAACTTTCACCACGCCAGGGTGATCATGCATATTCCAAAAAATGATTTTTCTTGCTTTGAACAATTAACCACTGCATCAATATAACAGAAAACACCAAGTTGGGTTTTAAGTACTATAAGATTGCTTTGGTGCATATACAACCCTAATGCTTTTGGATCTACGTTTTCTCTAGTTATACATGCAATAAAAAATTATCCAAAGCATGAAACCTATCTAGCATTCAAATTTGGTACATGAATCATACAAGTAGTTAGAATAAAACCTCTTATTTGTAGCTTGTAGTTGTTCGCCTTCAAGAGCTTAGCACCTCAAATGTGATGCCTCAAACATGTCACAAACACCATGAAAAAGTAGAGGACTTTGAGAGAGAGAGAGAGAGAGGCTAGAACCACAAAAATCGGCTAGGGTTCTCTTAGAACCCTTGGGGTCATGATTTTGGAGCTAAGGGGTTACTTTTATAGTGTGGAATTCCTAGGGTTTCAACTCGTAAACCCTAATTCATTCCTTGGGCTTTTAATCCAATAATCCATATGATAAGCCTTATAGACTAACACTTCATGGACTCTCACATAAACTTAGTCCATCACTAATCAATCATGGATCATTGGGCCAAACTATATGTATTACGGATTTACTTAATCGGTCCCCTTAATTTAATTAATCTCTTTTGATCACTAAATTAATTCCAAATTAATTCTTGCCCAATATAATTAAATAATATGATTTCTCAATGAATGTATTATACTTATAATATATTAATAAATCACAAAGAATCTCTTTCTTAAATATCCATCCTATCAGATTGTTCTGGTGAAGGCAACCCGAAATGGACCATGCTACTCTCAGGACAAGTACAGACCACTTATAGTTATGGCTTAGATACCTAATCCACCAATTTTGGGGTCTACTTATTGGCTCCTACTAATCGTAAACATCGTATCCTCCTTAAGTATTTTGAAAATCATTAAAAAAAATTCATTTTGAAAATCTTTTACCTTAGTTTGAGACTGGATTCACACGAGTGTTCCTCCAATTCACTCACACCAAGTCTTTGATACCAACTTGTAACATCCAAAAAATTTCAACAAACTTTTAACTTTTGAAAACAAGCCATTTATTAAAGGGGTGTTTACAAAACCGTTGCTTCCAAAACCTTTATTTAAAATCGGAATCATTTACACATAGTTTTCAAACAATAACGTTATTAGAGTATCCCAAGAACCATAAGTTCCAAAAACACGAGGATGTACACGGTCACGCCTTCACCTTGCCACGATCCACTAAAGTACCTGAAACCATAAACCAAAATTGTAAGCACGAAGCTTAGTGAGTTCCCCCAAAATACCAATATGTAAACAATAGCACATATACAAAATATCAGCATGCAATGGGTCCACAACTAATAGTATGGATTACCCGTGAGCCCACAACATAAGTCTAGCTTGCCCCTTGGGCCTGCAACTTATGTCTGGCTTGCTCCCCGACCCTTAGGACGAGTCTGGCATGCGCTACTCGGCCCTCCGATCATATATGGAATGCCCATAAGCCCTCAGTATGAGTCTGACATGCCCTTTCTAGCCCACAACTCACATATGGATTGCTCCAATACTCTCAATCCCTCAATACGAGTCTAGCATACCAACCGGGTCCTCAAATCGTATCTGGAATGCTATTAAACCCTTACTATGAGTCTGGCATGCCCTACTTGGCCTTCAACTCACATCTGGAATGCTCCAAGGTTTGTTGGCTACAGCACAAAGCAGTATTACCTCAACCCTTCCACACAATATGTCGACACATAGCAGATAATATCATAAATAGATACACATGCAATTCACAGGTAGTCCTATAGATCTACTAGACTTGCATAACAAGACTAACATGCATAACTATATCATACTCGTCATATCAGCAATATCATGTTATCAAACCAGTGGGCCGGTGTAACGCCTGTGTTTCCGGGCTTGCCATTTTTAGCAATGTAATAGTCTAGGTTAACCTTTGTAACCCGTTTTGAAAAAATAAGATTGTATTATTTGAGTATTGTGTGTTTTGTGCTTAATTGCTTAATTATGTGGATTGATTAATTAATAATAAAAATAAGCGTCAAAATTTAAGTGTAAAATAAACTTAATATCTTTGATCTACGTTGTAGTAGTTGAAACGAGGTTTCCGAATATATATATATATATATATATATATATATATATATATATATATATATATATATATATATATATATATATATATATATATAGAACGCCCAAATCTGACTTCGTATGAGGAAGTTATAATTTATCGAAGCTTCGGCTTAGTGGTATGCAGCCTGTTTTACTCGATTTGAGATCGAGGGGTTTTTTAGCCGAAGCAATCTAAATGAGAATCGAAGATCTCATTGTTGGTATCGAAGCGATAAAAAGTTAGACGAGAACGGACGTCAGACGAAGAAGTTATGAATTTATAACGAAAGTTTCTGTCACGGCCTATTAAAAATAATTAATATAAATAAATTCAAAATTAGCCGACGGAGTCTAAACGAAAGTCGTAGAGCATAGTCTTAACTTTCCGTAGATATAAAGAACGTCAAAAACGGAGTTCGTATGAAGAAGATATAAATTTCCGAAGTTTATTAAATATTTTTTATTTATATTTAAATGGAAATTCGGAAGCATTATCCGAAGGCGAGTTACCGTTCTGATCCGAGGTACGCCCCGCGTACTCCGAAGGTGTCGACATCGCAGCAAGTGGCTTCGGATGACGCATGCGCTTACGAACTTGGAGCAGTACGCCTCGTGTACTGCTGTACGCCCCGCATAAGCCTCTTATAAATAGGATGCGAGGGTTCCGGGTTCAATTGCTAATTTCCTCTCGTTTTTGTGTCGAAGCTCTGCGCGTAAACCCCCGAAGCTATCCCGAAGTCCCGGTATCATACTCTAGCCCCGAGGCAAGTCCCGAGATCCCGAAGATCCCGAGAAGTGCGGTTCCCGAGCCGAAGCTCTGCCCACGAGAAGTTCGATTTTTGAAGAGATCTTTCAGATGTGCTGAGGATTACTACTTTTGCAAGTCGTAGTGTTGTCCGATCATCTTCTGATCAAGTGAGTGTGTAGTTACTTCTTTTCAAATACAATAATATGAAGTATTTTATATAAAATACGTCCTATGTGTATATATTTGGTTGTGTTATGTGTGAATGTGTATTCACTATCTTCTATCTTATAGATCTGATTATTTCTCTATGAGATATGTGTTATGTGTGTGTGTGCCTCATCTGTTATGTGATATATGTGTTGATTAAAGCATGCTATACAGGTTTTTAAACTATGTATGAAAATGTATATTTTTATCTACTAATATGTTGGGTAGAACATGGGTAGATAGTTGGTGTGTAATAAACAGATGAGAGGCCTCGTTGTTGTTTGATTTAGTCATCTAGCGGAGTTTAGATGACGACCACATACTTTTCTAGATAGTCTTGTGGAAACATTAGTAGGTTCGCCACCTGTAGGTGTTAATGAACTTGGGTGTTCATTCGCTGTACTCCATCCCCCTCATGGTTGCCTTATTTGACTTATATTGCTGAGGTACCCCCGAAGCATGTGTTGTCACCCTGATGAAATATTCTTAGACTAGGTCCCTTATGTTAGTTGTTTTAGGGACATTAAAGTGAGAATAACGGGAATGGGTAATTGGGTTATTGTTGGTTGGTGAAAATTAAATATGATATTTATTGTGGGTTGAAAACCCTATATGCTCACCAGGCTCCCAAGCCTGACCCACTCAGTTTTAAATTGTATTACAGGAAGTGGCGGAAGGGCATGCGATGGATGAACCATCAAGTTGTTTTGTTTACAAGTCCGCATATGTTTATATTTGTTATATGACTTGTAATGTATTCGTTTATGCTTATTGGTCTGTATCGGAACATGACACCCCGAGTTTTGATTATAATGAAAATACATTTCTTTTATGAAATGCTTCGGTAAACATTGTTTTATCATGTTTTGTTTTTGGGAACAAATTCCACAACTCTTTCAATCAAAAGGATTTACTCTGAAAATATTTAAAAGCATAAATGAAAATCGGTCTTTTCTGGCCGAGATTTTGGGGATGTCACAGTTGGTATCAGAGCATTAGTTTAAGCGAACTAGGAATTTGTAGGATTTCTAGACTTAAACTTAGAATGCTAAGTGAAATTTTGAGATGTGTGTCTGTTGTGATTTAGACACGAGCACTAGTTTATTTTAGGAAAGTTGCCTAAAATGCTTTTATGTGCTAAATGTTATATGTTGCCATATATGATATTATTTGTTCGGATCTATGGTTTGTTGCCGACCGGATCTAGCAACCTTATGTGTGTAGGATTCTAAGCGTACGTCTACGATATTGGAACTAGCATGTAAACGTTTCGGAGTGATAAGGATGATTTGATTATCTATCATGATTGAGGATCTAATTTCACCTTATTCGGTGTGTAGATCAAAATGGTGAGAACAAGAAGTGGTGTTGGAAATGCTGACGAAAACAGGAATCAACCACCAGTGATTGAGCAAATACCTGTCGTAGCAGCAGAGCCTGAGCCAATAACCATGGCTGGTGTGCAATTGATGATTCAGACGATGTTGGATCGTCAAATGGATGAAACTAGATGGTTGCTTCAACAAAATCGTGAAGAACTGTCAAATTGTGTGGAAGAGCCTGAATTAAATGAAGGGCACTCGGAAGGAGGAAACTTCAGTGGGTCTGTTGGTCCAGCCAACCCACCGATAGTTAGGCAAGATAACCGTGATAGAAGGAATGATGGAATGGGATGCAAGTACAAGGACTTTTTGACTTGCAAACCATCGACCTTCATGACGTGTGGCTGCAGAGGTAAGTTGCAAACTATCTATGCCGTGCGTTAATTCCGAGGTGGAGCCGTTCGTTGGTGGAACACTCTAGGGAAGACTTTGAGCCCTAATGAGCCACTGCAATTGTCATGGGCAGAGTTCTTGGTGCAGTTTAAGCGCAAGTTCTGCTCGGCTCAAAATATGTTGGAGTTGGAGAACAAGTTCCTGACATTGACTAAAGGCAGCATGTCAGTTGATGAATACACCAATAACTTCACCGATAAGATGGATTTTGCCTTGCATATCGTTCCAGACGAGCTGACAAAGGTGGATCGGTATGCGAAGGGACTTCCATGGGAGTATGAGGTGCCAGTACGTCAGACACTTACTCTAGAGGCAACTATCTAGGCTGTCAAGTCTGTGGAGAACATGATCAAGGGGAGAACCACCGACAAGGCTGATGTTGGTGAGAAAAGAAAGTTTGAGGGAACATCTGGTTCCGGTAAGAAAGGAAAATTTTCGAAATCTGATTCGAAAAAGTTTGGAGGAAAAGGAGGCGAAGCAAAGTGGTGTGATAAGTGTAAGAAAAAGCACTTTAGGAAATGTAGCGAGGATGTGACCTGCTACAAGTGTGGAAAGGTTGGACATTTTGCCAATGAATGTCCGAACAACAAAAGGATGTGTTTTGGGTGTAATGAAGAGGGGCACATTTTGAAGGATTGTCCGAAGAAGAAGGACGCAGCAAAGCCCAACATTCCACCAAAGCCGAAGGCGAGGGCCTTCCAGATGACACTTGAGGCTGCGAAGGATGAAGCTGATGTCGCTTCAGGTACCTTTCTCGTAAACGAATTACCTGCTCATATATTGTTCGATTCTGGAGCCAACTACTCCTTTATTTCGCATGAGTTTGGTAGAAAGCTAGCTTTGCCTGTTGATAGACTAGATAATGCTTTATTAGTCGAAGTAGCTAGTGGAAAGTTTGTACCTGTTAGCCATCGTATGAAAAACATCTTAATCGACCTTAATGGGAATAAGTTTCACGAGGCGTTATTTCCTATCGAACTTAATGGTTTCAACATCGTCTTGGGAATGGATTGGCTTAGCGCCAATGATGCCGAAATTTTATGCAAGAAAAAGATAGTTAAAGTAAACCCGCCTGGAAAAGATTCGTTTATGGTGTATGGGGACAAACGGCGAGTGAATTCCGGGATCATTTCTCTAATGAAAGCCATAAAGTGTTTGACCAAGGGATGTACATCATATTTAGCATTTGTGATTGATGCTAAGAAAGAAAAGAAGGTGATGCAGAGCATTCCAGTGGTGTGTGATTATCCGGAAGTATTTCCCGAAGATCTTCCTGGATTACCACCTAATAGACAAGTGGAGTTCATAATAGACTTGTTACCAGGAACCACGCCAATAGCAAAAGCACCTTATCGATTAGCACCGACGGAGATGAAGGAGCTGATGATGCAACTTCAGGAGTTGTTGGACAAAGGTTTCATTAGACCTAGTTCATCGCCCTGGGGAGCTCCGATGTTATTTGTGAAGAAGAAAGATGGAAGTATGAGAATGTGCATCGATTACAGAGAGCTAAACAAGGCAACAATAAAGAATAGATATCCGTTGCCGAGGATTGATGACTTGTTTGATCAATTGCAAGGTTCGAGCTATTTCTCGAAGATCGATCTTAGGTCAGGATATCATCAGCTAAAAGTAAGAGAGCAAGATATCGAGAAGACTGCATTCAGAACTAGATATGGACACTACGAGTTCTTGGTTATGTCGTTTGGACTAACCAATGCACCGGCAGCGTTCATGGATTTGATGAATAGGGTTTGTAATCCTTTCCTTGATAAATCCGTGATAGTGTTCATAGACGACATTCTGATATACTCGAAAAGCCAGGAGGAGCATGGCAGACACTTGTGAGAAGTGTTAGAAGTTTTGAAGAAGGAGAAGCTTTATGCAAAGTTCTCCAAATGTGAATTTTGGATTCGTGAAGTCCAATTCTTGGGTCACGTGGTCAACCAAGAAGGGATAATGGTTGATCCAGCGAAGATTGAAGCTGTGATGAAGTGGGAACAACCGAAAAGTCCCACGGAGATTCGAAGCTTTTTAGGATTAGCCGGATATTACCGCAGGTTTATCCAAGGCTTTTCTTTGATTGCTACTCGATTAACAGCTTTGACACACAAAGGAGCTACTTATGCTTGGAGTGATAAGCATGAAGAAGCATTCGAGAAGTTAAAGAAGAAGCTATGCGAGGCACCGATACTTTCTCTACCCGATGGAGTTGAAGACTTTGCTGTTTATAGCGATGTGTCTGGGGTTGGGTTGGGTTGTGTTTTGACCCAAAGAGAAAAGGTGATAGCATATGCGTCTCGACAGCTGAAGGAGCATGAAAAGAATTACCCGACTCATGATTTGGAGTTGGCAGCGGTAGTTTTCGCTCTGAAAATATGGAGGCATTACCTCTATGGCACGAAGTGCAAACTTTTTACTGATCATAAGAGTCTCCAATATCTCTTTAATAAAAAAGAATTGAATATGAGGCAACGACACTGGCTAGAATTACTTAAAGACTACGACTGCGAGATACTTTACCATCCCGGTAAAGCTAATGTTGTTGCTGATGCTCTCAGTCGGAAAGTCAATCTTGAAAGGAAAAGGCCAAGAGCGTTGAGAATTGAAGTTGTCTCGACCATTGTGGAAAGTATAAAGAAAGCTCAAGAGGAAGCTTCTGAGAAAAATGACCGAAAGGAGGAACGTTTGGGTAAAACGTTGGTGTTTGGTACTAACGGTCATGGACTGAAGGTATTCCAAGATTGTATTTGGGTACCTAAGTCAGGAGTAATTAGGGATCTTCTGATGGAAGAAGCTCACAAAACCATGTACTCAATTCATCTGGGTAGCACTAAAATGTATAGGGACCTGAAACCCTATTACTGGTGGCTGACGATGAAGCTTGATGTTGCAAAGTATGTGGCCGAGTGTGTGACTTGTGCGAGAGTCAAGACACAACATCAGAAACCGTACGGGAGTTTAGAACCTTTGCCTGTGCGTATGGGTAAGTGGGAAAACATTGCTATGGATTTTGTCACTAAACTGCCCAGAACAAAGAATGGTCACGACATGATTTGGGTGGTCGTTGATCGATTCACTAAGAGTGCGCATTTCATAGCAGCCAAGGAGAAATGGTCTATGGAAACGCTTGCGAATTCTTACGTGAAAGAAATTGTGAGGCTTCACGGTGTTCCGTTAACGATTGTATTGGATCGTGATAGCCGTTTCACCTCAAGGTTTTGGAAAAGTCTACAAGAGGAAATGGGTACCAAGTTATGTTTAAGCACAGCTTACCATCCGCAGACTGATGGTCAGAGTGAAAGAACAATACAAACACTTGAAGATATGCTGAGAGCATGTACCTTGGAATTCCTAGGTAATTGGGATGAACATTTACCGTTGGTAGAATTTTCCTATAATAATAGTTTTCACTCGAGCATTAAGATGGCACCTTATCAAGCTTTGTATGGACAGAAGTGTCGTACGCCGTCTTGTTGGCTTGAGGCTGGGGAAAAGCAGTTTATGGGACCGGAGATGGTTCATCAAACTGCTGAAAAGTTGAAAATAATTAGGGAAAGAATGTTAGCAGCTCAAGATCGTCAAAAGAGCTATGCTGACAAGAAGCGAAGACCGATGACTTTTGAGGTTGGAGATTCGGTTTTGCTTAAAGTCTCGCCGTGGAAGGGACTTATAAGATTTGGTAAAAGGGGAAAGTTGAGTCCAAGGTTTATTGGACCGTTTAAAGTCCTTCAGAGGATTGGGAACCAAGCTTACAAGCTCGAATTACCCGAAGAACTGAATGGAATTCACAACACTTTTCATGTGTGTTATTTGAGGAAGTTCATGGGAGAAGTTCCCGATATAATTCCAATTTCCGAATTGAGAATTGATGAGAACAAAAGGTTGATTGAAGAACCAGAGGCAATTGTTGACCGAAAGACTAAGAAGTTGCGACGCAAAATGGTTGGGTTAGTGCTTGTCCGATGGAAACACACGAATGGGCCGAATCTCACCTGGGAGACGGAGAGTGACATGTTGAGTCGCTATCCGCATTTGTTTATCGATGTGTGATTCCGGGGACGGAATCATTCTAAGGTGGAGAGAATTGTAACGCCTGTGTTTCCGGGCTTGCCATTTTTAGCAATGTAATAGTCTAGGTTAACCTTTGTAACCCGTTTTGAAATAATAAGATTGTATTATTTGAGTATTGTGTGTTTTGTGCTTAATTGCTTAATTATGTGGTTTGATTAATTAAGAATAAAAATAAGCGTCAAAATTTAAGTGTAAAATAAACTTAATATCTTTGATCTATGTTGAAGTAGTTGAAACGAGGTTTCCGAATATATATATAGAACGCCCAAATCTGACTTCGTATGAGGAAGTTATGATTTATCGAAGTTTCGGCTTAGCGGTATGCAGCCTATTTTACTCGATTTGAGATCGAGGGGTTTTTTAGCCGAAGCAATCTAAATGAGAATCGAAGATCTCATTGTTGGTATCGAAGCGATAAAAAGTTAGGCGAGAACGGACGTCAAACGAAGAAGTTATGAATTTATAACGAAAGTTTCTGTCGCGGCCTATTAAAAATAATTAATATAAATAAATTCAAAATTAGCCGACGGAGTCTAAACGAAAGTCGTAGAGCATAGTCTCACCTTTCCGTGGATATAAAGAACGCCAAAAACGGAGTTCGTATGAAGAAGATATGAATTTCCGAAGTTTATTAAATATTTTGTATTTATATTTAAATGGAAATTCGGAAGCATTATCCGAAGAGGAGTCACCGGTCTGATCCGAGGTACGCCCCGCGTAATTGAGGCTTCCAGCCTCCTATAAATAGGATGTGAGGGTTCCGGGTTCAATTGCTAATTTCCTCTCGTTTTTGTGTCGAAGCTCTGCGCGTAAACCCCCGAAGCTATCCCGAAGTCCCGATATCATACTCTAGCCCCGAGGCAAGTCCCGAGATCCCGAAGATCCCGAGAAGTGCGGTTCCCGAGTCGAAGCTCTGCCCGCGAGAAGTTCGATTTTTGAAGAGATCTTCCAGATCTGCTGAGGATTACTACTTTTGCAAGTCGTAGTGTTGTCCGATTATCTTCTGATCAAGTGAGTTTGTAGTTACTTCTTTCCAAATACAATAATATGAAGTATTTTATATAAAATACGTGCTATGTGTATATATTTGGTTGTGTTATGTGTGAATGTGTATTCACTCTCTTCTATCTTATAGATCTGATTATTTCTCTATGAGATATGTGTTATGTGTGTGTGTGCCTCATCTGTTACGTGATATATGTGTTGATTAAAGCATGCTATACAGGTTTTTAAACTATGTATGAAAATGTATATTTTTATATACTAATATGTTGGGTAGAATATGGGTAGATAGTTGGTGTGTAATAAACAGATGAGAGGCCTCGTTGTTGTTTGATTTAGTCATCTAGCGGAGTTTAGATGACGACCACATACTTTTCTAGATAGTCTTGTGGAAACATTAGTAGGTTCGCCACCTGTAGGTGTTAATGAACTTGGGTGTTCATTCGCTGTACTCCATCCCCCTCATGGTTGCCTTATTTGACTTATATTGCTGAGGTACCCCCGAAGCATGTGTTGTCGCCCTGATGAAATATTCTTAGACTAGGTCCCTTATGTTAGTTGTTTTAGGGACATTAAAGTGAGAATAACGGGAATGGGTAATTGGGTTATTGTTGGTTGGTGAAAATTAAATATGATATTTATTGTGGGTTGAAAACCCTATATGCTCACCAGGCTCCCAAGCCTGACCCACTCAGTTTTAAATTGTATTACAGGAAGTGGCGGAAGGGCATGCGATGGATGAACCATCAAGTTGTTTTGTTTACAAGTCCGCATATGTTTATATTTGTTATATGACTTGTAATGTATTCGTTTATGCTTATTGGTCTGTATCGGAACATGACACCCCGAGTTTTGATTATAACGAAAATACATTTCTTTTATGAAATGCTTCGGTAAACATTGTTTTATCATGTTTTGTTTTTGGGAACAAATTCCGCAACTCTTTGAATCAAAAGGATTTACTCTGAAAATATTTAAAAGCATAAATGAAAATCGGTCTTTTCTGGCCGAGATTTTGGGGATGTCACAGCCGGCCTTGGTGCCTTCGACCCGGAAGTATAGTGAGCAAAACTCACCTCGCACTACTGATCAAAAAGACGATCCTTGGTTGCTGCCTGCCAGATTCTGAACCGATATTTTAGGACAACACCCTATCAATAGTTGATTCCATGAATAACCTCTAGCTACAAATCAGCTATCACCCACATGCTAATAGATGCCAAAGTGACGGTCCATCAACATTTAGTCGCTGACTCATAATTTGAGTCCAATTCAGGGTAAAAGACCTTTACACCCTTCCTCAATCTTGGCCCAATGCTAAGGCCGAAACTCGATGACAAAAGGCCCAACATCAAAATAAACTCCTTAAATCCAATTACGGCCCAATTTTCCAAATTAGGCCTTCACTCAAAAAGATCTAGCTAGCCAAAATAAAAATCATGCCAATTTAAAAAAATTTAAATCATTCAAAAAACAATAGTTATTATAAATTTGTTTTCAAAATGGTTTCATGTCAGAGTATCCCATAATCAAATCATAAAAATATAAGGAGGTGCACGATCACACATTCTCCTTCCTGCGATCATCAGAAGTATCTAAAACATAATCAACAACTGTAAGCTTGAAGCTTAGTGAGTTTCCCCAAAATACCGACACCATACAAACCATAACCATATCATCTAAACAAACATCATGCATAATGAGCCATCAACCTGACTGGAATGCCTCGCATGGCCAACAGTCTACCTGGACCGCTTTCCGAGCCATTGGAACGTCTGGACCACCTCTTAGAGCCTTCAGCCTATCCGGACCGCTCGCCGGGCCTTCGGCCTGACTAGTACGCGCTAATCGGGTCTGTAGTCTATCCGGTCTGCCCTGGGTATGTTGGCGCAAGCACAAAGCATGAAAGCCTCAACCCAACCCTAATCAAACAATCATGTGCACATAAATACCATACGCTAGCTATCATGTACAGATAGTCATACATATCTAACAGATCACTAAGATAACATCATCCTATATACTAGGATACCGAACTAACCGGTCACTAATATAGCATCATCCTATATACCAGGATATCGACCTAACAGGTCACTAAGCATATCATCATGCAATAACCAGGATAACAATCTAAAATAAGGCTCTACATTGGTGCCTTCGAGCCTGTTAGTATAGTAAGGACAACTCACCTCACAAGTAGCTCGGGATGATAATTTCAAACTCCCGAAATATAGTTCCAAACTCAAACACCTACATCCACCAATGATCCACTTCCATAAATTTCCACATTACTAAAATACCCCTAAAAGTCAAATTGGTCAACCCTTGGTCTAAGTCAAAGTCAACAGTCCATGTTGACCCAACTCGTCGAGTGTAGCTCACTGACTTGTCAAGTTCCTTCTAAACTCAAGAAATCGTCAAAACGCTAGTCGACTTGCCGAGTTTCCAGAGAACTCGTTTAGTCCATGCAGTGTCCAAAAATTTCAGGAAAACCCTAACCAACTCATCGAGTTACCTCTCTAACTCGCCGAGTTCATGCGGAATCCAGAATGTGGGAAACCCTCATTCAACTTGTCGAGTTGACTATTCAAATCGTTGAGTTCCTTCAGTCCATTTCTCATTCAGATGATTTTAAGTGAAACAAAAGCACCAAACTGTAGATCTAGGCTCCTAAGATGTTGTTATCATGTCAAGTTGCTAAATTTACGTGAATGCCAGGCTCTATGAAGCTAAAACACTCAGAACTAGCCTTACAGGAAGGTTTTGAACATGAAGGAGGGCCAAAGCTTCATAAAGCTTGAGGCTTTATGTCCATTAGGGCCTAGAGGAGTCCAGATCTGAAACTATGCCCTTATGATAAGCACAAATCTGAAAGTGACCCCATTTTGCACCAAAATACCCATATTGTCACATAAGAAGAGATCTAACAAATAGAAGGTCAAGGTAAAGACTTTTTACCTTCAAATGCAAGCTATGATGATGTAGATACTAAATCTACAAGCTTCCTCTCGTTCCAAGCTTCTTAATCTTCAAGCTTCTTCAACAATTGCACTAAAAGCACACTTTAGCCTCTCACACACTCAAGAGTAGGGTTTAGATTGTTTAGGTTTGCTTCTAGCCGTCAAAAGGTGGTAAGGAGGCTGGAGGAAAGGGCTTAAGGTCCTTTAAATAGGGTGCAAACCCTAAAAATTAGGGTTTTCATGCACAACCTCTACTCGTCGAGTCGGGGTCCTCCAACTAGTCGAGTAGAAGTCATAAACCATGTAGGCTGACTAGGTTCGACACGACGAGTTTGGCCTCAAACTCGTCAGGTTCCCACAATAAAATGAATACAAAGCTTTTAAAAATTATACATGGGAGTCGGGATGTTACAATTCTCCTCCAATTGAACTAGACTTCGTCCTCGAAGTCTACTGTGGCGAACAACTTCGGATAATGCTCCCGATTCTTGTCCTCCGGCTCCAAGTCCACTCGGATCTCCTCTGATGCTCCCATTGTACCTTTACCAAAGGTACATCCGTGTTCCGTAGAACCTTCAATTTCCTCTCCAGAACGGCCACTTTCCTCTCCACATAATTCAGCCGCTCGTCAACCTATATATCATCCAATGACACCACTTCCTCCTCATCTAATATTCATTTTTGCAATTGTGACACATGGAAAGTGCTTTGGATCTGACTAAGCTCCTCTTGGAGATCCATTCTATACGCTACCTTTCCAACCCTGGCAATGATCCTGAATGGCCCAATGTATCGGGGACCCAGCTTTCCCCTCTTTCTAAAGCGAATCACACCCTTCCAGGGTGAGCCCTTCAATAATACCATGTCACCCACCTGGAACTCCAACTCAGATCGGCGCCTGTTGGTGTAACTCTTCCACCGACTTTGAGCAATCTGCAACCTCTGTCTGATATGTTGTATCCTCTCGGTAGTCTGCAAAATTACCTATGTCCGTCCCATCACCCTGTGATAAATCTTACCCTAACAGACCGGGGTGCGACATTTCCATCCATACAACAGCTCATATGGTGGAGCACCAATACTGGAATGAAAGTTGTTGTTGTAGGAGAACTTTGCAAAAGGCAGGTAGGAGTCCCAGCTCCCACCGAACTTAATAACGCAGGATCTCAGCATATCCTCAAGTGTCTGTATGATCTGCGCACTCTGGATGTTTGTCTGCGGATGATAGGCTGTACTAAAGTGTAGTTGTGTGCCTAGTTCCTCGTGGAACTTCTGCCAGAAACGGGAGTTAAACCGAACATCACGGGTGTTAAAATGTATTAAGCCAAAGGTAATTAAATAGGCCTGCGGGGATCGTCAATACCTTTTTGTGCATCTAAAGATCGTCAAACACATATTTGAAATGAAGAGGTTCTGACTGTTTGAAGTTGGAGTAGATTTAGGTGACGAGTCATAATGAGGTGATATTCATGCTGTCACGAGGTGTGCATTGGGTAGCCCAAGCCCACAACTTTTGTAGGGTTTTCTATGTATTTAAGGGTGGTTTCGTGTTTTAGGGATATTTTAATTTTCATCCTCCATCACATCTAAGGCATCTTAAGAGAAACCATAGCCTCCCTTTCACCACTTTGAGCCTCCCCTCTCATCTCTCATCCATTTTTGGAGTACTTTAGTGGATTTTGGTGGGAAGCTTCTTTTAAGATGGAGTTTTGGAGCCTTTCATAAGAACATCTTAGCTTTCATCTATCTTTGGACCTTGGGTATGATTCAAGTTTCCATCTTTATGCTTATAAGTTGCTTGATCTAGATTATAAGCTTGTTTTGGTCCATTAGTTGAAGATTTTGTAGTATGATGTTATAAAGTTTGCAACTTTATAATTCCACCTTGTCAGAAAAATATTTTGGTCTATGGATTTGATCTTTCATGATCTTTTGGGCACCATGCGTGAAGTTAAGATCTTATTTTGGTTATTTTGACATGACTTGTGTTCAAGACATGCATTTCTAAAAAACAATGATTTTATGGTTCTTTGGGATGAACAAAGCCTTGTAGAAAGTTTCAGTGTTTGGCCTAAAGGATTAAGAGCTTAAATCATTAAGCTGTCCACAACAGTTCCCATGATGTAACAGGTTGATTGTCACGATGTCGTGACAAACAACTTTATGACTGTTTTGTCTTAAAGTTGTCACTATGTGACCAATGGGTGGCCAAGACGTACCGTTAACCACGACCATTGAATTTGACCACGGTGGACTTATAGTCAATTTAAGGGTATTAGGATGTAGACTGAGAGTGTACTTCCTTATTGCTGTTAGGTGTCTCGTAGCATGTAGTTGGGTCTTATTTGTTGATTGTTGTTATGTGTTACTGAGCTGCTGATAGGTCCAAGGCGTATTGTTACCTTCAAGGCATGTTGTTAGCCCACATGGACTGCTAATAGTCCCAAGTTTGTTGACAACACATAGCTATTTATTTATATTGTGTTGTATGTGATATTTGGGAGAACTCACTAAGCTTCATGCTTACAGTTGTGAATTAAATATTTTCAGGTACTTATCTGATTGTGAAGGCAAGACTATACACACATCAATAATTTTATGATTCGAGATTTCACAATATCTTCATTATACCTCTTATTTCTGAATAATGGTTTATCAACAAGCGGTTTGACCTGAATGTATTTTTATTAAAAATGGGTGTTTATTCAATTTTAAAAATGAAAATTTTATTCTCAAAATTGGGATGTTACGTATTATGTGATATGTCTGTTTATCTATTTCATATGAAAATATGATTGTTGATGGCATGTTTATTAGGAGTAAGGTATAATGCTTTGATGATATGCTGTGATTGGAATTCATTCTACTTCTTGCTTACTATTTCCCATTTTTGATAAACGTTTTAGGAACTGCGGGTATAGGTAATGGGAAAGACAAAGTTTGAGTGTACACTAAGCATGAAATTAAAAAATTGGATATTGTCATGAATTTTAATATTGGATTATCTTATTATTACCTTCCATTGTTTGATTAATTAGAAACTTCAAATATGTTTTGGAAAGATGTTATTGGAAACATGATTTGAATACTTAAAACTTAATGATATTGATTAAGTAATGGGCCAAATGGAGTTTTATAACAATTACAAATGTTTAACTTAAAGTGCTAATTTATTGTAAGTTTTGGGGTGTTACAAAAGAGTAACATTCTTATTCTGAAGTAGAATAAGAGGAAATCACTAAGCTTTGTGCTTATAGTTTTCAATTTATGTTTTCAGATATCTGGTTCAAAGGGGAAAAGCTCAGGATGATCGCAGTGCACACAACATCTTGTTTCGCATTTCATGTGATTATGATGATATTTTGGATAATAGTTTTAATAATTTAAAAACAAAAATTTTTAGTATTAATTTTTGGGATGTTGCAAGTTGACCAGGATGGTCGCGGGTGCTCTTCAGAGTACACTGGGCGTACTCCAATAAGACCTAAACCCTATTTCAGGGTCTTGGACCCTATTTCAGCTCATTATCTCATAACCTAACCCAACTATTTACAACCTCCATCCCTCTAAACCCTAGAAATAAACCCTTAGACCCCATTTGAGTGATTTTAGAGCTTCAAAGTGATTTAGGTGTGTTTTGGTGCTTGAGGAGGAAGAAGGAACTTCTTAAAGAGTCATTATTTGACTTGGAGCTTTTGGATCTAGGCTTTCTGCACCTAGATCTAACTTCTAGAGGTATAAAGTCTCAACCTTGATAACTCTTTCTTGTAGATGTAACATTCTATTTTGGAATTTAAATAAATAAGATAAAATAAAATAAATAAATAAATGAACCCCGGGATGAGAAGTACATTTCATATTATGTTGTTGAAGCCCTAAATGCATAATAGTTTATTAGTGTTAGCCTTGGGAGTAAAATGTTATAAATTCATGAATTTATGGTCTAAATGGTATCATTAGGACTTATGCTGAATTGATTTTTGGGAAACAAGGGCTAAAGGGTAAAATCCGGATTCAGTTTGTGATGTTTAGGGAAGGAGGGGCCGATTGTGTAAAAAGGAAGGAAATTTGATTATGGAGTCAAGTTAAGATAGCTGACTCCCACTCCCCCTCATCACATATCCAAAACCTTAAACCTACATCTACCGCCACCACCACCAGGTGAGTCCCCCCAGCTACCACTTGCATCACCAAGTCCGTCCGCCGCCTGATGTCTCACCGATGAGCGCCGCCACAACAACTCTTGCTGTCGGAGACGTCGTGGGAAACCGGAGAAGAGGATTCGTGGAAAACTTCGTGTTCGTTGCAGCGTGGGTCGCGAGCTACCGAGAAGCTCCTGGTAAGACCATCCGACACTTTTCTCTCTCGTATCCTTCATTCTTTTTGGTGGTTTGATGTCGGGTATGTTGGCTGTGGTTGCCGACGCCCATTGATCACCATTTCTGTTGCATTCCGGTGACGTTCTGCCACCTAAGAGGTGGATGAGTGTGCATATGTTTGAGTATATTGGTTGCCTTCGGTATTTGTGGTGTAGTATGCAAGTTATTTTGATCGGAAAACCCACCACCACCTCCACTGTGAGGTGGTGGCTACCACCTACTGCCGCCATTCTGCCACTACTAGTCACCATCTCCGGTGGCTGTGTGCATTTGGGTTGTTGATTGGAGTACTTTTGTCTTTATTTTGGCCAAAAATCATAACCACCACCACCACCATGAGGTGGTGGCTGCCGCCACGAGCTGTCGTTGACCACCACCGCCCGAGGTCGTAGTGGGTGGTGCTCGACACAGTAAAACCCTAATCGGCCCAATAACTCAATCTTGGACCTAGTTGTCTTGTGATTGGGTTGGAAACCCTAATTAGGCTTTAGAAAACCCTAATTTTTATAAATGTTAGTTTGGGCATTGCCGGGACTCGCGATTGGACTATTAGATCAGAATTTTGTATTATCTCCAACTACATTGTATGAATGGCCTAGTGGAGTGATGAACTTAATGGATTAAGTCCTTAATGGGTTAAGTAAGAACACTTTATCCTAATTTTCATTTCATGTGTAAACCCTAATTATGTATGAGCTTGAAGTTGGGCTTTTCTGTTGCACTCTTGATGGGCCATCTGAGAACAAGTGTATGGACTAGATTAACTTGATGGCCTTGACGGTAAGGCCCATGTAAGGGGTTTGGGCCTAATTTGGAAAATTGGGCCATAGTTGGGCCTTGTTTGATTATTTGACTTTTGGGCCTTTAGAGTATGAGTTAGGGCTTGGTCTTGGACCAAGATATGTTAAGGGTAAATAGTTTTTTTTACCCCAAGTGTGTATTTATGGTTATGAATTGCAACCTAAACGATTAATTGGGTTTTGTTTTGATGATTGACAGTTTGGCGATTTGTCAGCCAACAACCAGAGAATTATCCGTGGGACTTCAGTAGTGCGAGGTGAGTTTCCTCCTGGTTTGAATGGGTTGAAAGCACCAATGTCGTCCTGTGTAGTTTATATGTCTCGAGTATGGTAGTTCTGGTGCCGATGAGGGATCAAGCTCGGACCCTGGAGTCGGGCAGCTTGATGGTCAGATGAGGGAGTTCGCCTCATTTGAGAGTACGCGTAGTATCATTGACCAGACTCCTGTGATCTTCAGTACAATCAAGGTGGAAATTTGGAGATTTGTGATGAGAGGTTGGGTGAATTCCACACCAAAATGGCGGCCATGATAGGGACGCGCATGTCGACGTTTCGGGAGTACAAAGCTCGTGGAGCTCTTGATTATCATGGGGCTAAGGACCCCATTGCTAGCAGCAGATGGTTGGCACTTGTTGCTGACACTTTCCATACCAGCCGTTGTGTTGAGAGGGATAAGGTCCCATTTGCTTCCTACCTCCTGAAGGACCTGGCACGTGATTGGTGAGAAGAGGTTGGTATTCCTTCTGATACTTTTGCAGATATCATATCTTATGTTTTCGTCTGGATGGTTATCAGGAAATTGTTATGTGTTGGAATTTTTGCTTGGGATTTGGATAAGCAACATCTTGGATGGATTTTTTGCTATCGTCAAGATTATATTATCAAGAAGTGTGATATATTCTGCATGCCAAAAGTCTTCAATGAATCAGTAGAGGGTCGTATTTTTTCAAGTGCATTCTAGTGTGTTCCATTGTCTATTCTGGTCCTTGGTAGGATCAATTTAGGGGTGTTGCTGGGAGGATCTTTAGCCACGGTTGGCATGATAGTTCTCCAGTGGAGTCAGGGTTCAGTGGTTCTATCAACTGTCGGGTATGACCGATAGTTGCCTATATAAGAACTTTAGAGCTCAAGGCACTACCATTGCTGGGGAGGGAACAGTAACAGGACGATGATGGTGTTAGTTGCATGAGTTGTTTGATCATTGGATGTGTCAATAGGATTGTATTTTCATATAGACCGAAGTTTCTTAGAGTTCAATGCTTACTTGAGGATAGAAATTAGCATAGAGGTTCGTCAGCACATGACAAGGGTTACGGTTGTTAGTCGCAGGCATAAGAACTCAAGGAAATGGCATGGTTCCATGAGTGGTGATTTGGATCGTCAGATTGGTTAATTTCTCAAGCACATTCTCCCGGATTATTGTAGTTGGGAAATCATTGAGATTTGGCTAGTCATGGAATGCTAGATTGGTAATCACAAGTTATAGGCAGTTCCTATTATATGAGGTACGATGGGTTGGGAATCCATCAGACTTATAGGATGAAAGAGCTTTGCCAAATCCAAGTGGGGGAGAATCAATCTAAATTTCTGGGAATTGGTTCGAGTGTGGAACTAGGTCAAGTTTCACATCCTGGTCAGGTATAGAGACGATACAAGTGACTGTTCAGTTCGAGGTTTGTAAGTCGGATTTCAGAGAAAATCCTGACAGTTGGTCGGCATTTTTCTTGTTATACATATCAGGTTTGTGGATAGACCCCGACCCAGAGTCGTGTAAAGCCTCGCTGCTTGTTCTTGTCTAATGAAGATTCAATTCAGGACATTGGGATTGAGATGGTTGGGTAGTGATGAAACCTGGGGTGGTAATCATGATTGGTTAGAATTGTTGTAAGACTACAATGGATCATAGCATTCATCTATTCGAGATAGACTATCATTAGTAGTGGATATGAGCGTAAAGGGGAAATTGGTTTGTTCCTTGGGTACGCCAGTCAGGATTGTCACAGAGTATTTCTCTGTTATCGTTTGAGGACCATTAGGGTCTGAGGTGGAGTTGGGCCTGTGTAATCCTGGATGGTTGAGACCCGTGGGCAAGGCCGCTCCATGGTATAGTTTGGTTGGGACCCATGGGCAAGGCCCATTTGTTTATAGTAATGCAAGTAGGACCTGGTAGAGACCGTTGGGTCAAGGTATTGGAATCTAGGTTTCAGGATTAAGTGAGTTGTTAGTTTGTGTGACACAGAAGGGTGTATAGGTTGGACAACTTTGTTATTTGGACTCTTCGGAACCTGGTGGTTGGACTAGGTGCGAGACTGGTAGTCTTAGAGTTGGTTTGGAAACCTTTATATCTCAGTCTAGTGAGGGGTTGTCGTTACCAGAAGGTATTGGGTGAAATGAAAGTGTTGATCTGGGGATCTCGGTTTATGATTTGAGCATCGAGTTGGATTTTGGGTAAGATCTCGAGTCGAGTAATGCAAGTGTTTTGTGAAGGATTTTCATTTCTGTGGGTTGAGGATTGGGGTATCTATGTGCCAAGGGCATTGATAGATGGGTTTAAGGGTAATGGATGGATTCAGTTCTGATGATATATCAAGCTCTTGTGTTGTGACTTGGAATGGTTCTATTGGTAAAGGACATCAAGATAAGAAAAGGAAGTACTATTGATTTGGAACTCGAGTGTGGAGTCTCTTGTTATTCATAGGAGATCTCAGGTCACTTGTAGATGAGTTTGGATAATTTCAGAGTAGATGATTTGGTCTTGTTGTGCAGCTCTCATCTGAGTCTAACCGTTGCAGGGACGAGTTACCTACTCAAAGGATTATCTTAACCTTCTGTACTGTAGGGAAATTTGGTATGTGATTATGCTTTCTAGTAAGAACCTCAAGTTATCAGAAGTTAAGTAGCCAGTTGGGAGACAAGTTGGTTGGATTCGACAATAAATCGGTATGGACGTACTATCAGGGATTCATACCATCTCGAGACTTCAGATTTCAGATTGTTTAAATGTGATTATGTTGCAAGGAATCCATTCATCTACAAGATAGAGATCCATGTGAGGGTTGGTTTCGTTTGCTTTGGGAAAGTTTTAGTATGCTCGAAGTTGTAGCCTTGCTGCTCAGGTTGTTGGCTTGCTGGGATTGGTAAGGAACGATTTCGAGGACGAAATCTAATTTAAGTGGGGGAGAATTGTAACATTCTATTTTGGAATTTAAATAAATAAGATTAACTAAAATAAATAAATAAATGAACCCTGGGATGAGAAGCATATTTCATTTTATTTTGTTGAAGCCCTAAATCCATAATAGTTTATTAGTGTTAGCCTTGGGAGTAAAATGTTATAAGTTCGAGAATTTATGGTCTAAATGGTATCATTTGGACTTGTGTTGAATAGATTTTTGGGAAGCAAGGGCTAGAGATAAAATCCAGATTTAGTTTGTGATGTTTATGGAAGGAGGGCCGATTGTGTAAAAGGGAAAGAAGTTTGATTATGGAGCTGGGTTAAGATAGCTGACTCCCGCTCCCCGTCGTCGTAAATCCAAAACCCTAAACCGACTACTATAGCCGCCACCACCATGTGAGTCCCCTCATCCGCTGCTTGCATCACCAAGTCCGTCTACTACCTCTTGTCTCGCCGATGAGCGCCGCCACAACAACTCTTGTTGTTGGAGACATCGCGGGCAGCTGGAGAACTGTCGACGATTCGTGGAAAACGTTGTGTTCGTTGCTGTGTGGGTCACGAGCTACTGGTAAGACCATCTGCCACTTCTCTCTCTCTCTCTCTCTCTCCTCTCATTCATTCTTTTTGGTTGTTTGATGTTGGGTATGTCGGCTATGGCTTCCGCCGCCCGTTGGTTTCCATTTCTGTTGCATTCTGGTGACGTTCTACTGCCTAATAGGTGGCTGAGTGTGCATATGTTCGAGTATATAGGTTACCTTCATTATTTTTGGTGTAGTATGCACGCTATTGTGGCCGAAAAACCAACCACCACCACCACCACCTTCAGGTGGTGGGTGCCACCTAGTGCCGCTATTCTGCCATCGCTAGCCACCATCTCTGGTGGCTGTGTGCATTTGGGTTGTTGTTTGGAGTACCCTTGTGTTTATTTTGGCCAATAATCATAACCACCACCACCACCGTGAGGTGGTGGTTGCCGTCGTGAGTCGCCGGCAACCACCACTGCCCAAGGTGGCAGTGGGTGGTGCTCATATCTCATAGTTATCCAAATGCGGGTGGGGCCCGTATCTCATAGTTATCCGTGTGTAGGTGGGTCTCATATCTCGTAGTCAGCTGAGTATAGGCGGGGCCCGTATCTCATAGTTAGCCGAGTGTGGGCGGAACCCGTATCTCATAGTTAGTGGAGTGTGGGCGTGGCCTGTATCTCCTAGTTAGCCGAGTGTGGGCAGGGCCTGTTTCTCCTCGAGTGTGGGCGGGGCCCGTATCTCCTAGTAGCATGATTATGTGTATGGTATGTGGTAGTTTGGGGAGACTCATTAACCTTTGTGCTTACTATTTCAGTTTTGGTTTCATGTACCTCCGGTAAGAAAAGGAAGAGCTTGGGAGGACTGCAGTGCACATACCATGATTTTAGCCTGGGATGTTTTTACTTTGATATGTTGATATGAATTTTGATGAGATACTCTGATTTGATACTTTGACTTATGTTTTGGATGGAATATTTTTAATAGATGTGGTTATTTTAATAAATAAAAACAAAATTTATGGTCATGATTTTTGGGATGTTATAGTAAATCTAGCTAGGTGGCACTTTGTTATGATTTTGGTCTCTTTGTGGTGTTCTTGTGAGTAGAAGTTACTCCAGAAATTTTGAGCTTCATATTTCGCCTTTGTTGGGGTTATAGAGTCATAAAGTTTGGATCTCGATGAGTATAAACCTTCCATGCATGATTTGGTAGTATTTTGGTGAAGCTTGGGACTTTGGGTTTTGATTTGGGTCCCATTAAGTCATGCTAAGTCATAAAATCATGATCTTTATGACTTAAGAAGTCACTTTGAATCAGATTTGGATGTTTGGACTAAGGTATTAAGGTATTAAGAGGTTTTTAATTCATTTTGGAGTGATTTTGACCTTTGGAATTCATCTTTGTTGTTTGGGCTTCATTAAACCATGCAAAGGCTTAAAGCATTCGACTTTATGGATCAAGTCACTTATATTTAGCTATTCTGAGGTTTTGGACGTCTTGGCTTAATGGATTAAGAGCTAGAATTGACAGTTGGTCAAACAGGAGTAGTACGATGGGCGTACAAGCGTGTACGTGCAACGTACAAGCTCTTAAGCTAGTTGTTGGATTAGGTGTCTAAGCCCATAACTATTATTGGTATGTATTCGACCCGAGAGTAGCATGGTCCATTTGGGTTGCATATCATCAGGACAATTTGTTAGGATGGACTTTTGAGAGAAGGTTATTTATGGTTTATTAATATATTATAAGTTATAATATATTAATATGAAATCATATGTTTTAATTAGTATCGATCAAGAATTAATTTGGAATTAATTTAGTGATCAAAAGAGACTAATTAAATCTATGGGGACTAATTATGATAATTAGTTATATTTATATGTGTTGGGCTTATGATCCATGTTGGACCATGTTTATGTATGGATACATAAAGAGTTGGGCCACATGAACCATGGATCATAAAACCCATGGGTATGGATTATGGGTTATAACCATGACCCTTGGAATCCAACATATAAATAGGTTACTCCATAACCAAAATCACCACTTATTTTCTTAGAAAAATATGGAGGTGTTTTGGTGCATGGAATTCTCTCTCAAGAGCCACCTTTGTCCTAGGTGTGTTGTGATTCCATTTGAGGCATTTCATACTATTGGTGCTAAGCTCTTAAGGCCAAATACATCAAGACTTCAAGCCACATAAAAGGTATGTTTCCCTAACTAGTATATTATATGGTTTATGTCAAATGCATGCTAGTTATAGGTTTAATGCCTTGGAAACCATTTGCATGTATAATTAGTGAAAACATAGATCCAAGGTATTTAGGGTTGTATGTGCACCATATGATGTTGTATTATACCAAAACCCAATAGTGGTATCAGAGACATGGGTTGTTTTCTACTATACTTGATTTTATGAAAAACTAATTATTTGTAAAACTTGAGTCACTTTACTACAAGAGTTGAATTAGGTCAATTTATTAAAAGATAGAATGATATGATTATTTTATTTGTTTTAAAAGTTTGATCTAAGTGGTTTTAAGGAGTTACAAATTTTGTCATAAAATTTTGGAACTCAAAAGTTTTTTTAAAGTTATGATCTTAAGAGTTTTGAAACTTCCATAAGTTATGGATGTGAAATGTCTCATTTATTAACTCTTTAGGTTATGAAGTCCCAGAGTCTTCAAAGGATAATTGTCAAAGTGAAGAGTTTTTCTTTTTAAAGTGCATTAAATATCATAGGTTATGAAAATAGAAGAGTCTCTATTTTTAATGTCATCATTAAATGATTTAATGTCTTCCATAACTTGTCCTCAAGTTATGGAACTTGATTTTTTTTTTCATTTAACCTTAACTAAACTCATAAGTTATGAAAAAGCCAAGAGTTTTGAAATGTTTCAAAATTTGTCCTCAAGTTTTGGAATTTGTAAAGTTACCCCCCATGTATACTTTAATTCCAAACTAGACCTTAGAATTTTAAAAGTTAAAATTCAACCCTTATACTTTATAATATTATAAGTTAATAATATTTATATATATGTATAAGAGAAAAGTCAGTCTTACCGTTAGTAGGCCTCATTCACGAAGCCAGTCTATAAGGGGGTATAAGGTTACTGCCTATAAAATGACAGTTTAATGGGTGTCCACTCTCACCCACCGCTTCCTTGACCGGTGGAGAGTCGTTAGCCGAACGGGTAGGACAAGGACTATAATTCTCCCTTCATTAAAAGTATTAATGATAAATACTAGGTGACTAAAACTTTTATAAATACCCAATCTTAGTTACTTAGGAAAATGTGAATAAGGTGCTAATCCATGAAATTACACTTTGCACTTTGTTTAAGTCGGTTAGTGGAGCGTGTGTGGTTAACCGGCACACTAACTCATATTTAACAAGGTAGGCAAATGGTAACTTAATGTTTATCATAGTATCGATGGAGAGTGTGTGGTTAACCGGCACATCGATTGAGGGGTAAACACATAAGGGTACCAAGTAATTTGCATGGTTACTTCACACCTTGTTTTGTGATCCTCGGCATCCCAGTCACAAAACCTAAAGGGCACACTCGATATTGAAACATGCCATTGAAAAGTTCAATGAATCTCAAAAGATCTAGGAGTTTCAAATCCAATTAAAACCTAATAAATTATTTTGTTTTTCATGGTGGAAATTGGTGAATCGTCATTCACCTTCCTTCAAATATTCTATAGCTTGGATTACGGCATCCCTCTTCCAAGTTATAAAATAGTTTGTTGGGTCCTAGCATTAATATTTCACATTGGGTGTTATATTAAGGACTTTAAATCAACTATCTTGAATATCTCCCAAAAGATGTCTAGTTCAGACATCTATGATCTCCCCAAATATCTTGGAACTTCACTTCCTCCAATTATTCTCCCTAACCCACAAGTTCAAGGTCACTCAAGCCCTATTGGCAAGGAAAGGTCTAGGTGTGATCACATCTTGGAGATTAAGTCACATACTGACAAGCCGGGACAGTTGGGTGCCAAAGTCTTAAGAAAGTTAGTGGTCCAATCACTTTCTAAGTCACATAGTGAGTTCCTTGGGACTCCTATGAAATAGACTATGACAAGACCCTTAATGATCTTATCTATTTGCTTGGTGCTGCTAAATTAGAAATGATTTAGTGTACTAGTAAAGCAAATTTGATTAGGAGATCAACTTCCCAAAACTTTATGGACAGGGACAATAGTGACACAGGAAATCCAGAAAAGCATTCTCTTCCCAATGGAAAGGGATCGGCCATAGTCAACTCGGTTGACCAAATGGTAAAGAGAAAGGGTAAGTCTGAGATGGTCCCATGGTCTATTACCTAGGGGTCCATATGGTCCTATTGCCAAAAGGAAAGGGCATTGGTTGCGAAGCTGTCAATATAACCTGAAAGATCATAAGGCTAGTAAAGTCAATAAGTTTGACTCTATTTCTGGTAAGGTCCACTATCGAACTCGGTTAAGTTTCTATTATGAGATTCTTATTACAAGATGTGATTGGGTCACATGTTGATGTTTAATAATCAAAGGAAAAGTGAAGGAAACTTAAAGAAAGAGTATGTTGAATCTGATCGTGAAGATGGATTTCTATCGCTTGATTGAAGATTGGATTCTTGAGCTACTCTTAGGAGTTATGATAGATTGCTAGGAAACAAGTAATAACATAGTTTTCATTTCAAGTTACATTGTAAGGAAAAAGTTTTTTCCGCATTTTAAAATAAATAAAAGTTTGTTTTACTTTATTTTTATCTCCTTACAATGGCATTCATGAAAACTTGATGTTTGTATGTTTATACCAATATTGGAAATATGAATTTGATTCGTTCATTTGTGGTAGTGTCTAAATTTACCAAATAAGGAAAGATTCTCATCACCCAAGTTTCAATTGGACCAAAACTTGGAATCATGCAAGTTGTATAGTATGATGAATGAGAACTTTCGAGCATTGGAAAAATTAAGACTAACTACTTGTTCACATGGATGTGTGAGTCAAGAGAAGGACTAAGGGATCAAGTACACTTTCTGGTTGACTTGTCAAAGTCCACCACAAAATATGGATAAGACTATTCGTCATGATTTACTAAGGTTTAGTAAATATGATTATACTTACAAGCTTAAGTATAATTTTGAAACATTGGAAAATTTTCAATGTATGACAGAACGAATAAGAAGAATCAAATTAGGCAGAAGGATAAAAGTTTCTCAAATCTAAAAAGATGGGAGAGTACTTTAGTATCATATTTTAAGATCATCTTAATGATTTTGAGACCTTATCACAATTCATCCTCTAAGTACATTCTGATAGTTAAAAAGAGGAGTTATGAATTGTTGAAGTGGTTAAATCAAGAAGATGATTCATACTTCATTCCAAAACAATTCATAGAGTTATACTCTAAGATTGTAACTTGAGTGACATGTCTTAAAGAGGGTTTAAAACACTTGTCAAATGTAACAATAAAAGTTTTCTACTCTTGTACATTTGAAATTGGTAAGTTGTGATGTTTTGGATAAAACAAAGACCAACTAAGGCTAATTTGTTAACTGTCTGTCTTGATTAGAATCCACACTATCTCTTGAATATTTGGCAAGAAAGTTGTATAGGTCAAGGAGACAGTGGGAGTCTAAAAAATCCTGAAAAAGGTTTCAAGAAGTTATCAAGAATAGAACCTGTATTTCATCGCTAGCACACAAGTAGAGGTTTATAACCTATCGTGCTGACATTTTTGTGCCCATTCCAGTTACGTTGGCTATATAATTGAGTTCTACATGTTCTCAATTGTTTTCATAACTACTTGGAAGCAATCGCAGGCCCTTGAGCTGCTAGGTGGCAAGAAGTTAAGATTGCACAAGTTCAATCCATATGAGTTTTTATTTCTCATTATCCTTGTCTTGTGACTATGGTTTTGACAATTCACATAGATAAGAACACATACACCATTAAATCTAAGTGTCATAAGGTTTCTCTTCGATTCATGAAAATGATGGTAAGGAAACTCTTTCACTAAGTAGATTTTGAGTAGATAGCAATTGTGGGAATGACAAAAGGTCTAAACATTATGATTATGGCATCCCTCTTCATAATTGTTTAGACACACATGTGAGCTATCTAATAGAGGTGTATGATATTGATAAAGTCTTATCAAGGCAATCTAGTATCATAAATCTAAACTTTGGTAATAAAGTCAATAAAGTATTGATTTCTAGAAGTTCAGTTGATTTCTGGGTACATGTCAAAGCTAGTGGGAGCATAAGTGTTATGCTAATAATCATCATGTTAGTGGGAGCATGATAATTATGATAAGTATTGCAAGTTAGCAATGTTAATTATAGAAAACAAAAGTTTCAATTCGTGAGGTTGCAGGGGTTGAAAAAGTTGTTTTGCTATAATTAAGGGAGAGGAAATTATATTTCATCTCAAATCTAAAAGCTTAGATTGAGGTCTTAATCATAAGGAAATTCTATATATGGGTTCATTATTTGCGTTGTAAAATTCAATTATGATTACGACATCCCTTTTCATAATCTGAATTATAATAACTTGGCAAGTAGAAATGGAAATATTAGAGCAAAAGACTGGTTTAGTCTTTATGTGAGACATCATGAATCGTGTCCCATATTCTTCGGATATAGGATCGATTACATGTGCTATATTCACTCTTTCTAAGTTTTTCCAAATGCCTGGGGCATGAAGAAGGGAAAAAGGTCTAGAAATTGATATGACTAAAATGTTTAAGCAATTGTTGAGGACAATCTAAGGTTTACCAAAGATTGGTTGCTCAAGGACAGTTGGAAGTATAGTATTAATTCTGGAAGGACCATATTGACATAATCTGTAAGGAGGCAACTCTTGTTCAGAAGTGATAGTCAAAATGGAATATGGAAATGCTTCAAAGTTAGAAAGTATTCAATCTGTATGATTAGGAAACTTAATGCAAGAAGGATGTTTCCAAGGAGTTGATCTCATTTGGAATACTCTGTAATGATTGGTACCAAGTCTTTGTGAATTTATGCATAATCATTACAAGAGGATCAATGCATATAAGTTTAGAATTTTAACAGATTTCATTAAATGGCATGAATTTGGAATTCTTGCATTTGCAGTAAGATTTGGGACTGTGAAATGAGAATCATTGGGTTCAATTGATCTATTTCACAAAGTAAAGATCATAGACAAACATAGTATGCATACTTGGTGTATGGCATGACTAGTGTTTAGAAAACATAGTGTACGTGCTTGGAGCATGGGACAGTTATTGTTTTAAATTCAAGAATAAAGTTGATAGCTGAAACAGTATACAATGAATAATGTGTAATCATATGGTGATAAATAAAAGATGTTTTATTTATGTTCATAGGTTTTGATACCATATTCGATTCAGTTATTCTTGTGTTTCGTTTTGCATGTTTTGATTTCCATAAAAAACTAGGTCATTGTTCTGGATGACTAAATTATTCAAACCATCCACAGTTAGTCATATGTTGCAAGCAGATATGAATTAAGACTGTCATGGGTTGGCTTGTAGAGGTCTAAGATGTTGGACAAAGGGCTACAACACTCATGAGTGCTCATAAGTTCTGAGTATTAGATTCAACCCGCGCTCATTGGAGTCACTTCATGGATTTTATCACGAGTGATCATGATAATATCTTATATTCTTCAAACCTATAGATATGAGTTGTTATTATGAGTTGGTTATACATTGATTGCACAAAAACGCATTGGTAACTCGATGTTATAAAACGTGCATTTGTGTATGATTCAACAAGTAGTAGAACAAGCCATATGAGTCGAAGTTTATCCATTCCTTTTACCGTCGAGATAAAAGCGATATATGTGGGCCCCTCGATGATTTGATGATGACAAATGGAAGTGCTCGGCCGGGCCAGGACTTATTTGATTTGTTCAATTAGTCAGTCGTCATAAATCGGAAATCAGGAAACAAAAAATGGACAGAGAGAATGATTATAATCCATGTCTCAGTCCATATGATATCTAGAATGGAGGAATATATGATCCCTTATCTAATGGATGCGTCATTGATTTGTTCAGAGTTCGACAGCGGCTTTAAGAGCTACAATTGCTAGTCCGGTTATGGAGTCATACTTGAATAATAGTTTTAGACTTATCCAAGTGGGAGACAGTTGGATTAGGTGTCTAAGCCCATAACTATTATTGGTATGTATTCGACCCGAGAGTAGCATGGTCCATTTGGGTTGCATATCATCAGGACAATTTGTTAGGATGGACTTTTAAGAGAAGGTTATTTATGGTTTATTAATATATTATGAGTTATAATATAATAATATGAAATCATATGTTTTAATTAGTATCGATCAAGAATTAATTTGAAATTAATTTAGTGATCAAAAGACACTAATTAAATCTATGGGGACTAATTATGATAATTAGTTATATTTTTATGTGTTGGGCTTATGATCCATGTTGGACCATGTTTATGTATGGATACATAAAGAGTTGGGCCATATGAACCATGGATCATAAAACCCATGGGTATGGATTATGGGTTATACCCATGACCCTTGGAATCCTACATATAAATAGGTTACTCCATAGCCAAAATCACCACTTCTTTTCTTAGAGAAATATGGAGGTGTTTTGGTGCATGGAATTCTCTCTCAAGAGCCACCTTTGTCCTAGGTGTGTTGTGATTCCATTTGAGGCATTTCATACTATTGGTGCTAAGCTCTTAAGGCCAAATACATCAAGACTTCAAGCCACATAAAAGGTATGTTTCCCTAACTAGTATATTATATGGTTTATGTCAAATGCATGCTAGTTATAGGTTTAATGCCTTGGAAACCATTTGCATGTATAATTAGTGAAAACATAGATCCAAGGTATTTAGGGTTGTATGTGCACCATAGGATGTTGTATTATACCAAAACCCAACACTAGTATGCTTAGCGTACAAGCTGAGTCCGCCCCGCATACTCACCAAAGTGGGATTTCGGTTTTCGGCTTCGGTTTGGGCTATCTTTTGGGCTTTGTTGTTTTGGGCCCTATTGGGCCATCAAATTTTTTGTTGATATTATTTGTGGACGCCCACTATAGATTTGGGACCAATTTGGAAAATTAGGCCATGGATTGGGCCTTGGGTAGTTTTTGGTATTTGGGCCTTATGGACTATTAGGTTTGGGCCTATGTCTTGGTCCAAAAGTAGGTGAGGGGTAAATTGGTCATTTAGCCTAGTAATGGATTAGTGGTTATGGATTGGAACCCAATTGTTGATTGGGTGTTGTTTTGACTTCAATAGTTCGGGGATCTGTTAGCCAGCAGCTAGGGATTTTTTTTTGATTCGGTAGTACGAGGTGAGTCTTCTCACTATATCCATGGGTCCAAGGCACCAATGTTGGCCCACTACATGTTATGTGGTATGCTATTTGTCTCTATGATACTTGCATGTGGGACCCTCGGGGTAGCCCATGGCACTTGGATATTAGAACACGGGGGGAGCCCATGGCATTCCAACTAAAGACGATTGGGGAGCCCATGGAAACTATATGTATGTTGCATGATAATATGGTGTTGTATGTTGTATGGTATTTTGGGGAACTAACTAAGGTTTGTGCTTACGGTCTTCTGTTTTTGTTTCAGGTACTTCGGTTTTCAAATGAGAGGGCTTGAGATAACTTTAGGGTATATTCCCCATGTTTCTGCATTCTGTGAAATACTCTGATTTAACGATGTTTTGCTAAGACTTGGTTTCCTTAGTTTCATGGGAAAGATATGTATTAATGCTTTATTAATCTGAAAACAAATTTTTTTATGTCATGATTTCAAGGACGTTACAAGTTGGTATCAGAGCCTTGGTTTGACGGATTCAGACATACTACCGGGTGTGTCTGAACTCAAATTGAGGGTTTGGTGAAGTTTTCAAAAGATAAGTATATTTTTTTAAGAAAGGAAATTGCTTAGATAAAAAAAAAAAGGTGTGGTGCATGCAATCAGCCGAGCTCAAGTAACTTTCTCCAAAAATACCCATACATGTTATCTGATATGATTTGATTTATGAATCTATGAATTGCATGCTAGTTAGGGCTAAGAATATGCTCACTTTTTGCATAATAGAATGCTAGAAGAGATGTCTTTGTATGTCTACTGTATGAGTTGGTCGGCTTGCATGCCAGAGCTGATTAATCTGGGATAAATTGGCTTGATTTATGTGATACTTTGTACTCTTGGGAGTATTGGATGCTATGATGTGATGGAAATGTCTATTGGTATCAATCATTGCTAAGTGTATACTTTAAAAATTATATATCGTTAGGATCCTATAGCCCTAGAATAATTGATTTGGCCTTATTTTATGTTCCTTGTCTTGTTATGGTCCTAGGGAAGAGTCTATTATTCGACAATCTAGTTGATCATGTTCTATGTATAATTTCCATGCATAAGGCAGCCGACAATGATGGTGGAAAATTTTAGCGTGAGTTGTGGTATGTGGGTTGAATGTCCTATGATCGTTCTATGAATTGAAGTGTTACTGCACGAATGTTGCTTGCTTTGTGATTTGTAGAACTCTTAGGTAATGGGATTTAGCTACTAGGTGAATATGAAAGTATTCATGAGGTGGGTGACTCACATTATCGGAAGTTCTTCAGCAGCTGACGGCTAGGTGAGGCCTGGAACCTAGGAGAGCCTAGGAAGCGCTTCAGTGGGTTTTGTGGCAGGGTTTAGTGAATTTTTGTTGCATCAGTTTGAGTAGGTGACTCAGAGGACTCAGGATGATTCTTGAGGAAAGTATGGATAAGTGTGGAAGGTAGTATTGGTCCCATACTACTGAAAGCATAGGATCCATACTCGAATTAAGAGAGTTTGAAAATTTAAGAATTTTTTGGGAGGAGGGTTTTTTGGTGTGTTCTGATCTTTGTCATGTTGTATTTCAGTTTGGTGATGAGCGCTCAAGGAGGAGGTTTAGGTACTGGTTTTGGCTCAGGTGCAGGTACTGAGCCGATTAGTGAGCAGATGCGCGAATTCATCTCATCAGAGATTACTCGTGGTATCCTGGAGTAGACTCCTATGATCTTTGGTTTAGTTAAGGATTAGATTTTGGAGATCTTGGATCAGCGCTATTGTTGGAGCGCGCACTCTTTCATGTTGTGAGCGCGAGATGGATTTGGAGCACCTGGGAAAGAGGGGGTCAGACCATGTGCATGCAAAGGAGGGTCCCAAGAAAAGACCCAAGACATCGAAGTAGCAAATAGGAGGTCAGCGGGCCGGGTCAGGTGTGGGAAACTGCATGATGGATCTTGTCATTCCAGGATTATGGGTTGTTACAAGTGCAGCAAGATTGATCATGTCTGAAGGGATTGTCCTCGGGGGGGGGGGGGGGGGGGGCATGCCTGTTATGTTTTCTTTGCGACCAAGTGGGCCACAAGAGGGTTGTATGTATGATGAGGAATGGGAGGAGCAGTGAGTGCACCTGCTCCAGCTACTTTACGTATCTTTGATAGTCGTGAGGGTAGGGCAGGAGCCCCAGAAGAGAGGAGCCAGTAATTGTAGTGTCATTCAGGGGAGGCCCATGCTCCGGTAGGTGATTTTGCGGGTATGTTATATTTTGCGTTCTTTTTCGGTTGTTATCAATATTCATGTTGCTTGGACTTTTATATTGGTTTGGTTAAGTGTTATATTTGGTTTAATTCTCTGTTATTTTTGGGATATATCTTCAAGATTGTTTTATGTCTTTTTGCGTGCCTTCAATCATTAGTGGGTTATTGAGGGGTTGTATCTCGTGTAACGGGTTCCAATGTCTTCGGTTGTTATTATGGGTTTGGTCGAGATCGGTTCAGGGGTATTGTATGGAAGGTCTATGGTTAGGATTCAATGAGTTAGTTCTTCAATAATTGTCATGGTTTAGTGGTTTTAATATTTGTTTTCGTAGAAGCGGCGATTGCCTATGGCAGAACTTTTGGGTTTAAACACTGCTGTTGCTAGGAGGGGAGTGGTAGTAGAAAGATGGTAGTGTTAGTTGCATGAGCTGTTTGGTCACCATAAGTGTTGGGGGAGTTTTATACTCTCATGGGTTGTAGTCAGTTAGAATTCAATGATTCTTTGAGAATTGAAGTTAGGATAAAGATTGATTGGTTCAAGGCAAGGGCTATAGTTGTAGTCGCCAACATAAGAACTCAAGAATTGGAATCATATGAGGTGATTTGGAATATCAGACTGGGTAAGGTTCCAAGAGTATTCTTCAGGGTTTCAGGAGTTAAGTGATCATGGAGTTGGCTAGCAATAGAACGCTAGTATGATTAACACTGTTCATAGGTGGTTCGTGCTATATGAGTTTTATGAGTTGGCAAATCCATCAGGATTTAAGAGATGAAAGATCTTTGTCGAATCAAAGTGGGGATGAATTAGTTACCGATTGTTAGGAATTAAAGGGTGTGGAACTAGGGAAAGTTTCACATGCTAACCATGAGGAGAGACGATTCGAGTGGCCGTTCAGATTGAGGCTGTGTAAGTGGGAATTCAGGAAACTTCCAACCGCCACTTGGCGTCTCCTTTATTATGCGTAGCAGGCTTGTGGTCGAGTCCAGGTTGAGGGCTTCGTGATTCAAAGTATGTCTCGAGCATCTAATGGGATGTAGTTGGATGCAGGTTTCGGATCAAGATGCATGGGGTTGTGGTGGTTAGGGTGTGGAAAGGACATGGGTGGTAACCATGGTTGGTTATAAGTGTTGTAAGAATGTGATGGGATTTTAGCATTCACCAGTTCGAGGTAGACTATCGTTGGAGGTGGTCATGAGTGAAAAGGGAAAACCAGTCTGTGCCTTGTCCATACCGGCCAGGATTGTTGAGGGGTATTGCTCTGTTCTACATTGAGGACCATTAGGGTCCGAGGCGGAGTCGGGCCCATGTAGATCTGATTGGGTGGAACCCGTGGGCGAGGCCCATGTGATTATGGCAACACAGGTGGGATCTGGTGGAGAACGTTGCATCAAGGTTTTGTATCTTGAGTTATAGGGTTATGTGGGTGTTTACTGTGTGACGCGGATGGGTTTATAGGTTGGGTAGCCTCATTATTTGGACTCTTAGGAACCTGGTTGTTGGACCGAGTGCGAGACTAGTAGCCTCAACGATTGTTTGGGAACCTTTATATATTGTTCTAGTGAGGGTTGTCGTGATATGCAAGTACATATTCGTGGATCTCATGTTATGAATTGAGTAACTAGTTAGTTTTTGGGTCAGATCTTGATTTAGGTATCGTGAGTGTTTATGTGCAGGATTTTTTGTTTCAGTGGAATAAGAACTAGGGCACTTTTTGTTGGATAAGGTGTCTAAGTCCATAACTATTTCTGGTAAGTACTTGACCCGACCCGGCATGGTCCATTTGGGTTGCATGGCACCATGCAATTGGATAAACTAAATGAGAGAAAAAAACACATATGGTTTATTAATATATTATAAGTTCTAATATATTAATAATATTATTTAATTAGTTTTGATCAAGAATTAATTTAGAATTAATTAAGTGATCAAAAGATAACTAATTAGATATATGGGTAGATTAAGTAAATCTTCCATATCATATATAGTGGACTAAGATGCTCCATGGATTATCTAGTTGGGTTCCACCCATATGATGCTACATGGAGTTAACCCATGGATCAAGAAATGAACAGTCATGGAACATTAGGGTTTACCTAATGCAACACACTATATAGGCAATGTAACTCTCCCCAAAATCAGTTACACTAAGAAATAAGAGGAGTTGGCCAATTTTTGCATGTGTTAGAGTATTGTCTCGAGTTTATTCTTTGCATTTGGTGTTGTGTGAAGCATTTGAGGCATCACACTTGAGGTGCAAGGCTCACAAGGTTTCAAGGAACACTTTCAACAATAAGGTATGTAGTTCTATCTTTTATACAAAGAAAATTGTACCCCATGTATGCTAGATAGGTTCATAACCTTGGAAAACAACTTTGCATGATTATTAGACAAACATAGATCCAAGGTTATTAGGGTTGCACGTACGCTTAGGAAGTGTTAGAATGCTCAAAACTTATCAGTGGTATTAGAGCCTAGGCTTGTTTGTTTGTTATTTGTGGAAAATTGTTGAAAAAAGTCGATATTGTGCAATCTCCTGATGAATTCGCCGAGTCCATGGGGGGACTCACCGAGTTCATGTGTAAATTCATCCTACTCGCCGAGTAAGTTCGTGCACTCGACGAGCAGGAGCCTCAGAATGCAGATTTTCAACTTTTGTTGTTGGAAATGGACTAGAAATATTACCCTAAACTGTTTTGGCACTTGAAAACTTGTTTTAAATGGTGTAATGTTCATGCTAATCCATTTACAATGACAATTATTAAAAATACAAAGTTTTAAGTGTATTTTTTGATTCATGAAAGTGTTCATATTCATGTTCTTGATCTTATGATGTTTAGATGATCATAGGAATTGTTTGTAACCTATGTGGTAGATTAATTCATGATCATTATGTGTTTTAATGGAGTCCATAACTTGTCCTCAAGTTATCGAAAACCAAAATCACTGTGTTTTTAAAACCATTAAAAGAACACATGGGTTATAAAAATGAAGAGTCTTCATTTTAATACTCTAATTAACTCATAAGTTACAAGAAATGAAAAGTTTTGAAAGTTTACAAAACTTGCCCTCAAGTTTTGGAACAAGTAAAGTCTTGATTAAAACTTTAGTTCCAACCCTTAGAATTTTAAAAGTTAAAATTCAACCCTTATACTTATAATATTATAAGTTAATAATAATATATATATATGTATAAGATCAAAGTCGCCTTACCGCTAGTATGCCTCATTCACGAAGCCAGTCTATAAGGTGGGTATAAGGTTGTTGCCTATAAAATGGCAACTTAATGGGTGTCCACTCTCACCCACCGCTTGCTTGACTGGTGGAGGGTCGTTAGCCGAACAGGTAGGACAAGGACTTATAAATTCTCATTAAAGGTATAATGATAATTATAAAGTAACTAAATGTTTTATTAAACTCCCAATCTTAGTTACTTTAGGAAAAATGTGAATAAGGTGCTAATCCATGAAACTACACTTTACACTTTGTCTAAGTCGTTAGTGGAGCGTGTGTGGTTAACCGGCACACTAACTTGAACTTAACAAGGTAGGTAAAGGGTGACTTAATGTTTATCATAGTATCGATGGAGCGTGTGTGGTTAACTAGCACATCGATTGAGGGGTAATACATTAAGGGTACCAAGTAATTTGCATGGTTACTTAACACCTCATTTTGTGATCCTCGGCATCCCAGTCACAAAACTTGGAGGGCACACTCGAGATTGAAACATGCCTTTGAAAAGTTCATTGAATCTCAAAAGAATCTAGGAGTTTCTAAGAACCAAATTAAATATTTTTTAATATTTCGGCTTTGGTGGAAATTGGTGAATCGTCATTCACCAACCTTTCAAATATGTTATTACTTATATTACGGCATACCTCTTCTAAGTATAATATATTGTGATTGGGTCCTAGCCTTAATACTAAATTTGGGTGTTTTATTAAGGACTATCTCTATTTCTAAACTAAACTTTTCTTCTTTTCAGATGTCTGCAAACACTGCTGCTTCTGGCTCTAATCCTAATGGCTCTTATTCTCTAATGAACTTTTGTGGGAAAGTCACTTTTGATGGATCCAACTTTAATGAATGGATCAGAAACATCTGAATGACTACCCGCTACGAGGACAAAGAATATGTCCTCGATAAGGAGCTTAAGGAGATTGATGAGACAGTTGCTACTCCTCAAGAGATCGCTGACTTTAGGGCACATGAAAGGGATGCCACTAAGGTGGCATGCATCATGATGGCCACTATGACAGCCGACCTCCAAAATTCCTACGAGGACTTCTACCCTTTTGAAATGCATCAAAATTTTATGGAAATATACCATCAAAGTGCAAGACAAGAGAGGTATGAAATCTTCTCCTCTATGATAACAACCCGAATGAAGGATGGTGAACCCATCACGGGCCACATGCAGACGATGCAAAGATTTGTGAACCGCTTGCTGAAGCTTAATGTGAATTTCCCTGAGGAGCTAGCAATAGATATCATTTTGCACTCCTTACCTTCATGTTATGATCAATTCCGCATGACATACCACATGAACAAGGAAGAGGTCACTCTCAGCAAACTTCAAGGACTCTTAAAGACCGCGGAAAGTGGTCTTAAGGGTAAGGCGGTTGTTACTAATCCTACTCTTACCAACTCCGCCCTTGTCTTGGCAATCAGGAAAGGACGAGGGAAGAAGAGAAAGAGTTCTTTGAAGGGTACCAAGGCGAGGACCCTTGATGGCTCTTCTTCAAGTGGAACCAAGAAAGGTTTCATCACTCCTTCTTCTGGCCCAAAAGAGGATGAATGCTTCTATTGCCATGAAAAGGCACATTGGAAGCGGAACTGCCCAAAGTACCAGCAAGATGTGAAGGATGGGAAAGTCAAACCCAACCATGTAGGTATTTACACTATCTTATCTAATAACTCACCCCATTCTAACTCATGGGTCCTTGATACCGGTTGTGGTATTCATATCTGTTCTGATCTGCAGGGACTAAGAAGAAGTGAGAATGTGGAGCAAGGAAGAATAAACTTGATCATGGGAAACAGGAAAGCTTCACCTGTCACCATTATTGGAGTTTATACTTTATCGCTAAATAGTGGGTTTAGTTTAGATTTGAATAAATGTTGTTATTCGCCAAAAATGGCAAGAAATATTATTTCCTTTCATGCATTGTATAGACAAGGTTTTACCTTTTCATTTGATAATGAAGTTGGTTCGATTAATGCTTTCTTTAATAATATTCTTTATTTTAAAGCATTACCTTGCGATGGTGTGTATGAAACTGTATCTGTGGTTGATAACTTAGGAAATAATGTTTTGTGTATTGATTCTCTTAATAATAAAACTTGGATAAAGCATCATTATGGCATTATTGTCTTGGACATATAAGCAAGAAATGCGTAGGCTAACTCCAAAAGGATGGAGTCTTGGAGTCATTCGACCTAAAGCCAAATGATAGTTGCGAATCATGCTTACTTGGAAAAATGACAAAGTCACCCTTCATAGGTTCTTGTGAGAGGGGCGAAAGTTTGTTGGATCTTGTACACACGGATGTGTGTGGACCATTCAAACATGCCACAAGGGATGCTAATCGTTATTATTTGAGTTTTACTAATGATTACAGTAGATATGGATATGTCTACTTAATCAAGCATAAGTCAGAGAATTTCGAAAGGTTTAAGGAATTTAAACAGAAAGTCGAGAATCAATTGGGCAGGAACATTATGATGCTCCGATACGATCGAGGTGGTGAGTATCTTAGTTCAGAGTTCCTTGACTATCTTAGGGAATGTGGGATTGTCTCACAATTGACACCTCCCAGGACACCGCTGTTTAATGGTGTGGCTGAGAGGCGTAATTGAACCTTGTTGCATATGGTTCGTTCCATGATGAGTCGAGCTTTGCTACCAATCTCATTCTGGGGGTATGCCTTAGAGACTGCCGCCCATATTCTTAATCTAGTCCCTATAAAGAAAGTTGCCAAAACTCCTCACGAGATGTGGACTGGTAAAGTACCAAAACTAGACCACATCAAGATTTAGGGTTGCGAGGCTTTTGTGAGGCACGAGTCTCGTGATAATCTAGAACCCCGAAGCGAGAGGTGTGTTTTCATCGACTACCCACAAATATCCTTTGGTTACCTCTTTTACAGACCTAGTGATAATGTGGTCTTTGTATTAAGAAGAGGAGTCTTGAGAGAGAGAGAGAGAGAGTTTATAAGCCAAGGAGACAGTGGGAGGTAAATTGACCTTGAAGAACTTCAAGAGTCAAGTGGTGAAGAAATTTCAAACCCTAGCCCTCAACTTGAGGAGGAAACTCCTGTTGAGCCAATTGACGAGTATGTACTTATGAGGCGTTCCACTAGAGTTAGGAATGCACCTGAGCATTACTATGGTTTGCATGTTACTGCGGAAGGTGAGACACTTATTAGTGATGAGACACTAGTAGGTTTGGATGAATCTAACAATTATGCGGAAGCCATGGCAGAGTCTGCTAAATGGAAAGAGGCTATGGATAGCGAGATACAATCCATGTATGACAATCAAGTCTGGAACTTGGTTGAGAATGTACCAGGTCGTAAGACTGTAGGGTGCAAATGGATCTTCAAGAAGAAGACCAACATGGATAGTAATGTACACACTTATAAGGCTCGACTGGTTGCAAAGGGCTTCTCTCAAACTCCAGGAGTGGATTATGATGAGACTTTTTCTCCAGTAGCCAAGATTAAGTCTATTAGGGTTATGTTAGCCATAACTGCATTTCATGACTATGAAATATGGCAAATGGATGTCAAAACTACTTTCCTTAATGGAAAGTTGACTGAAGATGTTTACATGAGTCAGCCAGAAGGTTTTGTCAGTAACGAGTACCCTAATAGAGTGTGTAAGCTTCAGAAATCCATTTATGGATTAAAGCAAGCACCTCGCAGATGGAATCTTTGCTTTGATGAGAAAGTCAAGGAATTTGGCTTTTCTAGGAGTGAAGATGAATCTTGTGTGTATGTCAACACTAGTGGGAGTATAGTTAGCTTTTTGGTATTGTATGTGGATGACATACTACTCATAGGAAATGACATCCCAACTCTGTAGGAAGTTAAGTCCTGGCTTGGGAAGTGTTTCTCTATGAAGGACCTAGGAGAAGCTGCCTATATTCTAGGGATAAGGATTTTGAGAAACCATAGTAAAAGACTAATTGGACTTAGTCAAAGTACCTACTTGACCAAGGTGTTGAAGAGATTCAGCACGCAGAACCCCAAGAAAAGAGAGTTACCCATCCAGAGTAACGCCAGATTGAGTAAGACACAAAGCCCTAGTACTGAGGCTGAGATAGCAAAAATGAGTCGAGTGCCTTATGCTTCGGCAATAGGCTCGATCATGTATGCTAAGGCTTGTACTCGACCTGATGTAGCCTTTGCCTTGAGCATGGTTAGAAGGTATTAGGGGAACCCTGGCAAGGCTCGCTGGACTGCGGTAAAGAATATCCTCAAGTACCTACGGAGGACTAAGGACTGGGTCCTTACCCTCGGTGGGAGTGATGACTTGAGAGTTGTAGGGTATTGTGATGTTGGTTTCCAGACTGATAGGGATAATCTCCGCTCTCAGTCGGGCTGGGTATTTACCCTAAACGGAGGATCAATCACTTGGAAGAGTTCCAAGAAGGAGACAGTGGCTGATTCCACTTGTGAATCAGAGTATGTAGCAGCAAGTGAGGCAGCAAAGGAGGTTATATGGCTGAAGAACTTCATAGGAGACCTTGGAGTAGTACCAGCTATAAAGGAGCCCATGGAAATTTTCTGTGATAGTGAAAGTGTTGTTGCCTTAGCCAAGGAACCAAGGGATCACGGGAGATCCAGACACATCGACAGAAAATATGATTTTATCATACATCACATAGAAGAAGGAATCCTTGTGGCAAAGAGGGTATCATCGGATGAGAACCCAGCAGATCCCCTCACTAAGGGACTGAGTAGGGTTAAGCATCTCCAGCATACTCGGAGCATAGGGCTGAAGGATGATATAAATTTTTGTAGTTAGATAAATTATGAAATTTGTAAAGTGTAATTGACATTTGATGATGAATAAAAGTTATGTTTATTTATGAGTAAAGTATTACTATTTTTTGTCAATCATTTACTATAATTTCTTTTGCATGTTTTGACTTCCAGAATAGTATGTTGTGGTTTCACATATTATTCAAACTTTCCACAGTCATTCATATGTTGCAAGTAGATATGAAGTAAGACTGTCATGAAGTTGGTTGTAGGTGTCAGGATATAAGACAACACTTCATGAGTGCTCATAAGTTCTGAGTATTGGAATCAACCCACGCTTACTGGAATCACGTCATGGAATTTTATCTCGAGTAATCGTGAGACGGTAATATCATATAAGTCTTCAAACCTAGAGATATGATTTGTTGCCTATGAATTGATTATGCATTGATTGTACGAAAATGCATTGGTAACTCGATGTTATAAAACGTGCTTTTGTGTATAATTCAACTAGTAGTAGAACGAACATATAAGTCGAAGTTTATCTGTTCCTTCTTGGATTAGAAGCTGATATCTGGGCCCCTCGATGATTTTGTTTTGACCTATGTACCGGGCCTGGTCAGAACTAAGTTGATGTGTTCAATTAAGTTCTTTGTAAAACAAATCAGGAATCGGGAAACTAACTGCTGGACAATAAGTAAGACATTGTTCCATGTAATTGTCCGGTTGATATCTAGAATAGAGGATTATATGATCACTTATCTTAAATGGCGTATCAACATCTTCTCAGTTCCGAGAGACCTTGAAAGATCTACGATTGCCGATCGGTTCCTAAAGTATTGCAGTGATAGTTATTAGACTTATCCAAGTGGGAGATTGTTGGATAAGGTGTCTAAGTCCATAACTATTTCTGGTAAGTACTTGACCCGACCCGGCATGGTCCATTTGGGTTGCATGGCACCATGCAATTGGATAAACTAAATGAGAGAAATAACACATATGGTTTATTAATATATTATAAGTTCTAATATATTAATAATATTATTTAATTAGTTTTGATCAAGAATTAATTTAGAATTAATTAAGTGATCAAAAGATAACTAATTTGATATATGGGTAGATTAAGTAAATCTTCCATATCTTATATAGTGGACTAAGAAACTCCATGGATTATCAAGTTGGGTTCCACCCATAAGATGCTCCATGGAGTTAACCCTTCTCAGTCCGAGAAGTGCATTGTTGGAACTGGATTGGAAGGCCAAGCGGCTCTAGATTCAGGGGCTCTTGGTATAGCCGAAGTTGGTTCAGCGATAGTTGTAGTCAATGGGCTAAATAATCGAACTCCTCATTCTTTTCGTTTGCTATTGCTATAAGGGCTGCTCGCCTTTATACGGCTTGGCTTCGCTATCGCTTCTATGTAGTGTAGTGGTCGACCTAAAAAGTCGTATTCCTGCCATGCCTATTATCCAGTGCTAGAAGCTTCGCCAGAAGCAAGCAAGACGAGGTCGCTCTGCTTCGTAGACAAGGCTCATTCCGTACTTGACTTACGAGCTCGTGTTGTACTTGCCCCTATCTCTTCTCTAAAGGGGATGGATCAAGAAATGAAGAGTCATGGAACATTAGGGTTTACCTAATGCAACATACTATATAAGCAATGTATCTCTCCCCAAAATCGGTTACACTAAGAAATAAGAGGGCTTGGCCAATTTTTGCATGTGTTAGAGTATTCTCTCAAGTTTACTCTTTGCATTTGGTGTTGTGTGAAGCATTTGAGTCATCACACTTGAGGTGCTAGGCTCACAAGGTTTCAAGGAACACTTTCAACAACAAGGTATGTAGTTCTATCTTTTATACAAAGAAAATTGTACCCCATGTATGCTAGATAGGTTCATAACCTTGGAAAACAACTTTGCATGATTATTAGACAAACATAGATCCAAGGTTATTAGGTTTGCATGTACACTTAGGAAGTGCTAGAATGCTCAAAACCCATCACCTTTATGCCGACGGAATCAATTGCAGGTTTCAAGCATAAGGGAACGAATTTAGTTGTGATGTTAGATCAAGACTTTGTGTTTGTATCTTTGGATGGTTTTTCTCTATGGGAGGGACACAACGTGTTTGGAATCAGGAAATGGTAGGTCGTTGGAGACCTGGTATGATATGATACTACAATTAGGCATGTAGCATTCTTTTAGTAGTGGATTTGGTGGCGAGATGGTTTGGGTAATTATCGCCAGATATGGTTTCTCTCAGGAGTCGGATGAGGCGATGGTGTATGTGTGTCTTTCGACTCAGAAACCGGGTAGGAGTCTAGTATCTTAGATTGTTGGCAGACACATTGGGACTAGGGAGGTTTCGGTTGCTTTTGGAAAGCAGATAGGGGGCAGCAAGAGGAGGCATAGTGGTTTTAGTGATTTGGGATTCGTATGTGGAGTCGCTTTTTATTTGGCGCATATGCTAAGTCACTTGCGGTTGGATTAAATAATCTTAGAGTGGTTGATTGGACTCTATTGCACAACTCTTGTTTTAGTCTAAACGTTGCATGGAGGAATCTTCTACTCGAAGGATTATTTGAGCCTCCTATCAAGTATAAGTATTCTGTAGCAATATTTGGGCAGTCATTTTGGGATTCCCCATGGAAGCCACAACGAATGGAAGTGTTTTTTTTGTCTGGAATTCAATGTGGAATTAGTATGGTAGTGGTTCAGTGTGAGCGATAAGTAAGGGAGTCAGACCAATTTGGGATTTCTGGTTTCTGAAGGGTAGATATGGTCTTCTGCAAGGGATTACGGATTCATTTTCTTTGGGTTTGGAGAGTTCTATTAGGGATGTTTTCGGTTGCCTTGGGAAGGCTGTGTTATTCTCGGGATTGTGGTCGTGTTGCTTAGGTTGTCTTGCATGTCGAGGATGGTAATGAATGATTTCAATGACGAAATCTAATTTAAGTGGGGAAGAGTTGTGACGCCCTGTTTCGAATCGATTCCTAATTCAAGGTTTTGGCCCGAAGATCGGTCAGCATAAGGATTAGGGCCTTTGAAAAGGTGATATTTAGGCCTATTTGGGTGCGAGTGATGTATTTGAAGTGACCCGGGTGATCGGTTCGTGTTGTGGAGCCTAGGGGTATTTCGGTAAAGTGTCAGTTTAAGATTTTTTTGGAAATTGGATTTTTTTTGGAAGGTCTTAAGGATGGTATGAGTTGATAAAAGTATAAGGCTTCTCGTTACCTTTCCGTTGATATAAGGATTGTCGGAAACGGGCTTATAACGAGGAAGTTATGGCCTTCCGAAATTTGGTGGTTTTATGTTAAGTCAGGTACACAGGAAAGGTTATGTGGGGCATACTAGTGAACAAAGCAGGACGCTGGGCATTCCTTAGCGTACACTGGGCGTACTGAGTTGGATGGTCGCGAGTGCTCTTCGAAGTACGCTTGGCGTAACACATGTACACGGGACATACTCCAATCAACCCAAACCCGATTTTAGGATCTTGGACCCTATTTAAGCTCCTCATCTCATAACCTAACCCTAACATCTTCAGCCTCCATCCCTCTAAACTATATAAATCAACCCTTATCCCCCATTTCAATGATTTTAGAGCTTGAAAGTGATTTCTGTGTGTTTTGGTGCTTGAGGAGGAAGAAGGAACTTCTTGGAGAGTTATTGTTCAACTTGGAGATTTTGGATCCAGACTTTGTGCAACTAGATCTAACTAATGGAGGTATAAAGTCTCAACCTTGACAACTCTTTCTTATAGATCTAGCTAGGTGGCACTTTTTTAAGATTTTGGTCCCTTTGTGGTGGTTCTTGTCAGTAAAAGTTACTCCAGAACCTTTGAGCTTCATATTTGGCCTTTGTTGGGGTTATAGAGTCATAAAGTTTTGATCTTAATGAGTATAACCTCCCATGCATGATTTAGTAGTCTTTTGGTGAAGCATGGGACTTAGGGTTTTGATTTGGGTCCCATTAAGTCATGATAAGTCATAAAGTAAGGAACTTTATGACTTAAGAAGTCCCTTTGAATTAGATCTGAAAGTTTGGACTAAGGTCTTAAGGTATTAAGAGGTTTTTAAGTTATTTTGGAGTGATTTTGACATTTGGAATTCATCTTTGTTGTTTGGGCTTCATTAAGCCATGCAAAGGCTTAAAGCATTCGACATTATGGATCAAGTCACTTATATTTAGCTATTCTGAGGTTTTGGGCGTCTTGACTTAATGGATTAAGAGCTAGAATTGAGAGTTGGTCAACAGGAGGAGTATGATGATTGTACAAGCCTGTACACGCAACATACAAGCTCTTAAGCCAGTATGCTTCGCGTACAAGCTGAGTACCTCCTGTGTACTTAGCAGAGTGGGATTTCGGTTTTTGGGCTTCGATTTGGGCCATCTTTTGGGCTTTATTGTTTTGGGACCTGTTGGGCCAACAGGTTTTGGGTTGATATTTATTTATGGAGGTGTTGAATCATAAAAAGTGACCCTCTTGAACTTCAGCTACCGTAGCCGTCAAGCCCCCGCGGTCAAGCTTCTTCATTAGCAACCGCATCCGCAGTCTCTATCTACCGCAGTTCCTGACTAGATTACATTACTTGTCTTTTTGTAATTATCTCTATTGTCCAGTATGCCTTACATGGCTTCTCTTAGAGATTTAATCTAGTGTACTCCGTGATTCTCTATAAATAGAGCTCATTCTCTTGTATTAAAACATAACACATCTATTCTGAATACACATCTCTGAAATTATCTTTTTTATCTCCTTTATTCACACTTCTTACTCTCTCATAATCGATTACAATCTCTCTTTGGAGCAAGTCTTCTGTGACTTAATCACTATGTTTGATCTCACTTATTAACTTGGCTTGAATGCAATCCTCGTTATGAATCAGCTTATGTGTATACTTGATATAACAATTGTTGTCATTTCCATTTCTTTACTTTTCCGCAAGTAACTCTCTAACCATCTAACTCTAAATATTATTGTTGAGCTTTTAGATCCTTCGAGATTAACTATTCCGTAGTATACGTCTTCTAACGTTTGTTGAAGTGTGTCTCAAAGTTTTTCTCTCAACAATTGGTATCAGAGCCATAGTGGTTGCTTGTTGAAAATTGGAACTCTGATTTTTCGAAGAGCCTTCTATACCACTAAAGCTCACTTTTAAAACAAAAACGGTACAATCGTTATCTCTAAATGTTTCCAACAGTGTTAGTGGTTCTAATCGAGCCCCAATCCTGGTTGCAAATGAATATCATCACTGGTCACAAAGAATGTAAAGATACTTAAGGAGACTTGGTAGAGACGTATGGAGATCCGTAGAAGAAGGACCACATGTCCCTATCCTTACACCAGTCCAAATTGACGGAGCTACAACTGTAACGTCCGTGTTTCTGTGCTTGCCATTTTTAGCAATGTAATAGTCTAGGTTAACCTTTGTAACCCAATTTGAAATAATAAGAATGTATTATTTGTGAATTATGTGAATTATGTGAATTATGTTTTTATTTTCTTAATTATTATAATTTGATGAATTAAGAATAAAATAAGTGTCAAAATTAAAGTGTGAGATATGCCCGATATTGATGCACGAAGTTGTAGTGGCCGAAACGAGGTTTCCGAATATATATATAGAACGCCCAAATCTGACTTCGTATGAAGTAGATACTCGATTTGAGATCGAGCGGTTTTTATCCGAAACAATCTAAACGAGAATCGAAGATCTCATTGTTAGTAGCGAAACGATGAAAAGTTAGGCGAGAACGGACGTCGGACGAAGAAGTTATGAATTTATAACGAAGTTTTCCTGTCCCAGCCTACTAAAAATAAATAATAAAAATAAAATCAAAATTAGCCGACAGAGTCTAAACGAAAGTTGTAGAGCGTAGTCTCACCTACGCGTGGATATATAGAACGTCGAAAACAGAGTTCATATGAAGTAGATATGAATTTTTGAAGTTTATTAAATAATTAAAATATAAATTTAATTAATAAAACCGATATTATCCGAAGGGGAGTCGCCGGACTTATCCAGGTTACGCCCAGCGTAATGCTGTACGCCCAACATAAAGCGAAGTGTGACGAATCCTCGCACTCGAGTACTCCGATGACGCATGCAGTGACGCTTTTGGCATTACGCCCAGCGCACCGAAGCAGTACGCCCAGCGTAATGCAAGGGTTCAGCCCTATAAAAGGGGCATGCGAGGGCAGCTTCTTTCTTTTACAAACTTCTTCCTTTCTCTCTAAGTTTTGTCTCGATTTGCGTGCCATTTATACCCCGAAGCCCCGGTATTATTCCCGAGCCCCGAAGCAAGATCCGAAGCCCCGAGGATACCAAGAAGTGAGATTTCCGAGCCGAAGCCCTGCCCGCGAGGAGCCCGGTTTTTTTGAAGATCTTCTAGATCTACGGAGAAACACTACTTCTGCAAGCCGTAGTGTTGCCCGATCATCTTCTGATCAAGTGAGTGTGTAGTCATTTTCTTCTAACACATTATTATGAAGTATTTTATACGAAATACGTGTTACGTGTATACTTTGTTGACTATACGTGTGAATGTATATTCACTTTCTTCTATCTCATAGATCTGATTTATTCTCTATGAAATACGTGTTATGTGTGTATGCCTCATATGTTATGTGGAAAAAATGTATTGATCGAGCATGCTATACAGGTTTTAAACTTTGTATAAAAATGTATATTTTTATCTACTAATGTGTTGGGTAGAACATGGGTAGATAATTGGTGTGTAATAAACAGATGAGACGCCTCGATGTTGTTGGTGTTATTCTAGTCATTCAGCAGAGTATGGATGACGACCACGGACTATTCTAGACAGTCATGTGGAACACTAGCAGACTCATAACCTGTAGGTGTTGTGAACGACATGTTCACCGGTGTACTCTATCCCCCTCATGGTTGCCTTTAGGATATTTATTGCTAAGGAAGCCCCTTTGCAGTAATGTCCGTCCAGATGAAAATCCTAGATTAGGTCCCTTATAATAGATGTTGTTTTAGGGATGTAAAGTGAGGATAACGGGAATGGGTAATCGGGTTATTGTTGATTGTTGAAATTAAATATAATTATTTATGGTGGGTTGAAAACCCTATATGCTCACCAGGCTCCCAAGCCTGACCCACTCAGTTTATTTGTATTACAGGAAGTGGCGTAAGGGCATAAGATGGATGAATCATCAAGTTGTTTTGTTTACAAGTCTGTATATGTATATATTTGTTGAATGACTTGTAATGTTATCGTTTATGCTTTGCGATCTGTATCGGAATATGACATCCCGATTTTTTATTATGAAATGAAATCATATTTCTTTATGAAATGTTTTGATAAAAATCAATTTTATCATGTTTTGTTTTTGGGAACAAATTCCGCATCTCTTTTAAAAAAATCAAAAGGGTTTACTCTAAAAAATTTTAAAAAGCATAAATGAAACTGGTCTTTTCTGGCCGAGATTTTGGGGATGTCACAGTTGGTATCAGAGCATTAGTTTAAGTGAACTAGGAATTTGTAGGATTTCTAGACTTAAACTTAGAATGCTAAGTGAAGGTTGTTAGATGTGTGTATGTTATATTTCAGACACGAGCACTAGTTTATTTTAGGAATGTCGCCTAAAATGCTTTTTTTGTGCTAAATGTTATACGTTGCCATATATGATATTAATTGTTCGAATCTATGGTCTGTTGCCGACCGGATCTGGAAACCTTATGTGTGTAGGATTCTAAGCGTATGGTTATGATATTAGAACTAACATGTAAACGTTTCGGAGTGATAAGGATGATTTGAATATCTATCGTGAATGAGGATCTAATTTCGCCTTATTCGGTGTATGGATCAAAAGTGGTGAGAACAAGAAGTGGAGTTGGAAACGCGGATGAAAACAGGAATCAAGCACCAGTGATTGAGCAAATACCTGTCGTAGCAGCAGCACCTGAGCCGATAACAATGGCTGGCGTACAAATGATGATTCAAACAATGTTGGATCGTCAGATGGAAGAAACAAGACGTCTGCTTAGGCAGAATCGTGAAGAACCATCAATTCAAGTGGAAGAGCCCGAGGAGAATGGAGGGTAGTCTGAAGGAGAAAACTTTAGTGGGATCATTGGTTAAGACGACCCACCAGTGGTTAGATGCAACAACTGGTATGTAGGAAATGATGGGTGTGGGTGCAAGTACAAGGATTTCATGGAATCCAAACCACCATGTCTATCCGGAAGCCCGACGCCGGTGCAAGTTATGGACTGGATCTCCGAAATGGAGACAATGTTTGAAAGTTGCGAATGCAGCAACAGGCAGAAGACCGCTCTTGCGATCCCTCTGCTAAAATCTGGCATGTTGAGTTGGTGGAAGCTGTTAGCTGACTCTATGCCCAAGGGAGAAGCAAGCAAAATGTATTGGGAAGACTTTGTGGAACAACTAAAACTGCAATACGGCTCCGAGCAGGACCTTTTGGAAATCAGTAATGAGTTTCAGAACTTAAAGAAGGGGAAATTGAGCGTTACTGAATACGCTGCAAGTTTCACAAAAAAGATGAAGTTTATCCCATATTTGGTACCAACAGAACTCTCTAAGGTCAACAAGTTTGCCCTTGGACTACCAGCGGACTATGGTCCAATGGTTAAGCAAGCAACCACATTGAAAGCCGCCATCTGGGCTGCTAGAAATGTTGAGACCCAGATCAGGGAGAAAGGTCTGGAAAGGTCAGAGGTGGGTGAAAAGAGGAAAATCGATGGATCTTCAAGGTCCAGCAAGAAAAGTAAATTATCGAAATCTAGTTTGAGAGGAAGTGGAGGAAAGGTAGAGGCAAAATGGTGCGATAACTGCAAGAAGAAGCATCATGGGAAGTGAGGCGGCAAAGCCACGTGCTTCAAATGTGGAAAGCCAGGGCATTATGCCAACGACTGCACCCTCACCAAGAATGTTTGTTATAGTTGTGGTGAGGAAGGGCACATCTCGAGAGATTGTCCAAAGAAGAAGGAGGCAGCAAAACCCAACATTCCGCCAAAGCCGAAGGCGAGAGCATTCCAGATGACACTAGAAGCTGCCAAAGATGAAGTTGATGTTGCTTCAAGTACCTTTCTCGTAAACAAATTGCCTGCCCAAATTTTATTTGATTCTGGAGCCAACTACTCGTTTATTTCGTATGAATTTGGTAGAAAACTAGTTTTGCCTGTCAATAGCCTAGATAATGCTTTATTAGTCGAAGTTGCTAGTGGCAAGTTTGTACCTGTTAGCCATCATATGAAAAACATCTTAATTGACTTGAATGGGAATAAGTTCCACGAGGAATTATTGCGTATAGAACTTAATGGTTTCGACATCGTGTTGGGAATGGATTGGCTTAGCGCCAATGACGCCGAGATATTGTGCAGAAACAAGATAGTCAAGGTAAACCCACCAGGGAAAGAGACATTTATGGTGTATGGGGACAAACGCAGAGTAAGTTTTGGGATCATTTCCCTAATGAAAGCCAGAAAGTGTTTGACCAAGGGGTGTACATCATATTTAGCATTCGTGATCGATGCTAAGAAGGAAAAGAAGGTGATGCAGAATATTCCTGTCGTATGTGATTATCCGGAAGTATTTCCCGAAGATCTTGCTGGATTACCGCCCAATCGGCAAATAGAATTTCATATTGACTTGTTGCCCGGAATGACGCCTATAGCAAAAGCACCTTATCGACTAGCACCGACGGAGATGAAGGAGCTGATGATGCAACTTCAGGAGTTATTGGACAAAGGTTTCATTAGACCTAGTTCATCGCCCTGGGGAGCTCCGGTGTTATTCGTGAAGAAGAAAGATGGAAGTATGAGAATGTGCATCGATTACAGAGAACTGAACAGAGCAACAATAAAGAATAGATATCCGTTGCCGAGGATTGATGACCTGTTCAATCAACTACAAGGTTCAAGTTATTTTTCAAAGATCGACTTGAGGTCAGGATATCATCAGCTAAAAGTAAGAGACAAGACTGCATTCAGAACACGATATGGACACTACGAGTTTTTTGTTATGTCGTTTGGACTAACCAATGCTCCAACAGCATTCATGGATTTAATGAACAGGGTTTGTAATCCGTTCCTTGATAAATCTGTGATAGTGTTCATAGATGACATTCTGCTTTACTCGAAAAGCCAAGAGGAGCATGGCAGTCACTTGCGAGAAGTGTTGGAAGTATTGAAGAAGGAGAAGTTGTATGCTAAGTTCTCCAAATGTGATTTTTGGATTCGAGAAGTCCAATTCTTGGGTCACGTGGTCAACCAAGAAGGTATAATGGTTGATCCAGCAAAGATTGAAGCTGTAATGAAGTGGGAACAACCAAAAAGTCCCACGGAGATCCGAAGCTTTTTAGGATTAGCCGGATATTACCAAAGGTTTATCCAAGGCTTTTCTTCGATCGCTAGTTCATTGACAGCTTTGACCCACAAAGGAGCTACTTATGCTTGGAGTGATAAGCATAAAGAAGCATTTGAGAAACTAAAGAAGAAGCTATGCGAGGCACCGATTCTTTCTCTACCCGATGGGGTTGAAGACTTCGCTATTTATAGTGATGCGTCTGGTGTTGGATTGGGTTGTGTTTTGACCCAAAGAGATAAGGTGATCGCGTATGCATCTCGACAGCTAAAAGAGCATGAAAAGAACTACCGGACTCATGATTTAGAGTTGGCAGCGGTAGTTTTCGCTCTGAAAATATGGAGGCATTACCTCTATTGCACACAATGCAAACTTTTTACTGATCATAAGAGTCTCCAATATCTCTTTAATCATAAAGAATTGAATATGAGGCAACGACACTAGCTAGAGTTAATTAAGGACTACGACTGTGAGATACTTTACCACCCCGGTAAAGCAAATGTTGTTGCTAATGCTCTCAGTCGGAAGGTCAATCTTGGAAGAACAAGGGCAAGAGCATTGAGAATAGAAGTTGTCTTGACAATTGTGGAGAGTATAAAGAAATCTCAAAGCGAAGCTTTTGAAAAGAATGACCGGAAAGAGGAACGTTTGGGTAAAACGTTGGTGTTCAATACAAACGGTCATGGACTGAAGGTATTCAAAGATCGTATTTGGGTACCTAAGTCAGGAGGAATAAGAGATCTTCTGATGGAAGAAGCTCACAAAACCATGTACTCCATTCATCCCGGTAGCACAAAAATGTATAGGGACCTGAAACCCTATTACTGGTGGCCGACGATGAAGGTCGACATTGAGAAGTATGTGGCGGAGTGTATGACTTGTGCGAGAGTCAAGACACAACATCAGAAATCATACGGGAGTTTAGAACCTTTACCTGTACCTATGGGTAAGTGGGAAGACATTGCTATGGATTTTGTCACTAAACTGCCCAGAACAATGAATGGTCACGACATGATTTGGGTGGTCGTTGATCGATTCTCTAAGAGTGCGCATTTCATAGAGCCAATGAGAAATGGTCTATGGAAAAGCTTGCGAATTCTTATGTGAAGGAAATTGTGAGGCTTCACGGTGTTCCGTTAACGATTGTGTCGGATTGTGATTGTCGTTTCACCTCGCGATTTTGGAAAAGTCTACAAGAGGAATTGGGTACCAAGTTGTGTTTAAGTACAGCTTACCATCCGCAGACTGATGGTCAGAGTGAACACTTGAAGATATGCTGAGAGCATGTACATTGGAATTCCAAGGTAATTGGGATGAACATTTACCTTTGGTAGAATTTTCCTATAATAATAGCTTCCACTCGAGCATTAAGATGGCACCTTATCAAGCTTTGTACGGACATAAGTGTCGTACGCTGTCTTGTTGGCTTGAGGCTGGGGAAAAGCAGTTTATGGGACCAGAGATAGTCCATCAAACTGCTGAAAAGTTGAAAATAATTAGGGAAAGAATGTTAGCCGCTCAGGACCATCAAAAGAGCTACGCTGACAAAAAGCAAAGACCGATGACTTTTGAAGTTGGAGATTCGGTTTTGCTTAAAGTCTCGACGTGGAAGGGACTTATAAGATTTGGTAAAAGGGGAAAGTTAAGTCCAAGGTTTATTGGACCATTTAAAGTTATTCAGAGAATTGGGAACCAAGCTTACAAGCTCGAACTACCAGATGAACTGAATGGAATTCATAACACTTTTCATGTGTGTTACTTGAGAAAGCTCACGGGAGAAGTTCCCGACATGATTCCACTTTCGGAGTTGAGAATCGATGAGAACAAAAGGTTGATTGAAGAACCAGAGGCAATCGTTGACCGAAAGACTAAAAAGTTGCGACGTAAGATGGTTGAGTTAGTGCTTGTCCGATGGAAACACACGAATGAGCCAAATCTCACCTGGGAGACGGAGAGTGACATGATGAGTCGCTACCCGCATTTGTTTGTTGATGTGTGATTCCGGGGACGGAATCATCCTAAGGTGGGGAGAATTGTAACGTCCGTGTTTCTGGGCTTGCCATTTTTAGCAATGTAATAGTCTAGGTTAACCTTTGTAACCCAATTTCAAATAATAAGAATGTATTATTTGTGAATTATGTGAATTAAGTGTTTATTTTCTTAATTATTATAATTTGATGAATTAAGAATAAAATAAGCGTCAAAATTAAAGTGTGAGATATGCCCGATATTGATGCACGAAGTTGTAGTGGCCGAAACGAGGTTTCCGAATATATATAGAACGCCCAAATCTGACTTCGTATGAGGAAGTTATGATTTTCTAAAGTTTCGACTTGGTAGTATGAAGCCCGAATACTCGATTTGAGATCGAGCGGTTTTTAGCCGAAACAATCTAAACAAGAATCGAAGATCTCGTTGTTAGTAGCGAAACGATGAAAAGTTAGGCGAGAACGGGCGTCGGACGAAGAAGTTATGAATTTATAACGAAGTTTTCCTGTCCCATCCTACTAAAAATAAATATTAAAAATAAAATCAAAATTAGCCGACGAAGTCTAAACGAAAGTTGTAGAGTGTACTCTCACCTACGCTTCGATATAAAGAACGTCGAAAACGAAGTTCGTATGAAGTAGATATGAATTTTTGAAGTTTATTAAATAATTAAAATATAAATTTAATTAATAAATCCGATATTATCCGAAGGGGAGTCGCCGGACTTATCCGGGTTACGCCCAACGTACAGCAAAGCGTAACGAAGCCTCGCACTCGAGTACTCCGATGACGCATGCAGTGACGCTTTGGGCATTACGCCCTGCCCAGCGTACTGAAGCAGTACGCCCAGTGTAATGCGAGGGTTCAACCCTATAAAAGGGGCATGCGAGGGCAGCTTCTTTCTTTTACAAACTTCTTCCTTTCTCTCTAAGTTTTGCCTCGATTTGCATGCCATTTATACCCCGCAGCCCCGGTATTATTCCCGAGCCCCGAAGCAAGATTCGAAGCCCCAAGGATCCCGAGAAGTGAGATTTCCGAGCCGAAGCCCTGCCCATGAGGAGCCCGGTTTTTGTGAAGATCTTCTAGATCTACGAAGAAACACTACTTCTGCAAGCCGTAGTGCTGCCCGATCATCTTCTGATCAAGTGAGTGTGTAGTCATTTTCTTCTAACACATTATTATGAAGTATTTTATATGAAATACGTGTTACGTGTATACTTTGTTGACTATACGTGTGAATGTATATTCACTTTCTTCTATCTCATAGATCTGATTTATTCTCTATGAAATACGTGTTATGTGTGTATGCCTCATATGTTATGTGGAAAAAATGTATTGATCGAGCATGCTATACAGGTTTTAAACTTTGTATAAAAATGTATATTTTTATCTACTAATATGTTGGGTAGAACATGGGTAGATAATTGGTGTGTAATAAACAGATGAGAGGCCTCGATGTTGTTGGTGTTATTCTAGTCTTTCAGCAGAGTATGGATGACGACCACAAACTATTCTAGACAGTCATGCGGAACACTAGCAGGCTCATAACCTGTAGGTTTTGTGAACGACATGTTCATCGGTGTACTCTATCCCCTCATGGTTGCCTTTAGGATATTTATTGCTAAGGAAGCCCCTTTGCAGTAATGTCCGTCCCGATGAAAATCCTAGATTAGGTCCCTTATAATATATGTTGTTTTAGGGACGTAAAGTGAGGATAACGGGAATGGGTAATCAGGTTATTGTTGATTGTTGAAATTAAATATAATTATTTATGGTGGGTTGAAAACCCTATATGCTCACCAGGCTCCCAAGCCTGACCCACTCAGTTTATTTGTATTACAGGAAGTGGCACAAGGGCATAAGATGGATGAATCATCAAGTTGTTTTGTTTACAAGTCTGTATATGTATATATTTGTTGAATGACTTGTAATGTTATCGTTTATGCTTTGCGATCTGTATCGGAACATGACATCCCGATTTTTTATTATGAAATGAAATCATATTTCTTTATGAAATGTTTTGATAAAAAATCTATTTTATCATGTTTTGTTTTTGGGAACAAATTCCGCATCTCTTTTAAAAAAAATCAAAAGGGTTTACTCTGAAAATGTTTAAAAAGCATAAATGAAACCGGTCTTTTCTGGCCGAGATTTTGGGGATGTCACAACAACAAGACTAGGAGGCGGTCAACCAGCTATGAACCGTCCCACCAAGGATGATCTCGCTAAAATGGAAAATGATGCTGTTGCTTTTTTATGAAATCTCCTGTGGAGTTGCTCTTGACAACTTCGATATTATCATAAATTGCAAATCAGCAAAAGAGATCTAGGATGTTCTCAAGAATCTATATGAAGGCTCAGAACAAGCACAAGATAAGAAGCTTACAACTGTACTCAATGAGTTCAACAATTTCAAAGCTCATACTGATGAAAGTTTGGAAGACTCTTTCAAAAGGTTCAACCTGATTGTCACAAAGTTATCCAATGCGGGCACCATCCACAGTAACCATGAAACAAATCTTCAATTTCTTAATGGTTTGGGAAGACAAATGACTACAGCTAAGATGATAGTCCAAGGTGATCGAAAGATTCATTCCTTGTCACTCTACAAACTCTATGGAGAACTGCAAGTATAGGAATCCATTGTACTCAAAGATTGTGCTGACTTCGGAGGACCTCTTGCTCTCATAGCACAAACTCCACATAATCAATCTTACTCTCCCTCGTATGACACTTCACCGCAGTCATACGAAGCTGATTCAGAGTATGATGATGAAGAAGAATTTCAAAAGGCAATTGCTCTAGTTAGCAAACAATTCAATCGACTACGACCTCACTCTTTTCGCATAAATCAACAATTCAACAAACCACCCTTCAATCTTAACTTCAACCCACAAAACAATCACTCTCATTATCCTAAAAGTTATCATCCACCACCACAATCTCACAATACTCAACCAAAGGAAGCACCTCAGTCTACTCAAACCACTGACTCCGGTACTCCCTTAGAAGACAAAACTGATGTTGTAGTTTGCCACAAATGCAACAAAGAGAATCACTTTGCAAGAGATTGTAAGGCCAATCTAGTAAAAGACAAATCATTCTACCTTACAGTGGCTCATGAGTTGGAAGAAAAGGTAAAAGCAAGGGAATACGTAGCCCATGTCAAAAGAGACCATCAAGCTTGGTCATCCGGAGACGAAGATGAAGCCATTAGCAGTGTCAAAGGAAAAGGGAAGATCTGCATGTTGGCGACTGCGAATGATGATGGGTCTACAAAGATGGACAAAAACTATTGTTACATGGCAAAGGATGGAACTCTAATTATCGTCGAACAGGTAAAACTCATGATCCAAACTCTAAATTATAGCATGCATGACTGTCAACCTTAAATAGATGATCTTAATGACACATGTGTTGCCGTCCTTACAGACTATAAAAAAGCCTTAGATGAGAAGAACATTACGTCCCAGGAGATGTTCCATGTGAGAGGATGACTGGATAACAAAAGACTCAGAATGGCTATGTTAGAAATAGATTTAGAGTTAGAAAAAGATGCAAGAATGTTGAGTGAAACCCAATTAGAGATAGCTTTGAACAAGAGAGATTTAGCTCAGAGTGAAATTGTATGCTTAAATCTTTTAATCGAAAAATTGTTCAATGGAAGTGACGCTATTGAAAATTTAGTAAATTATGGAACCGTGGACAACACATATAATTGGGGTTGGTCAAATGGATATCCTACCACAATGGATTCCTCACCCTGTTTCAACAAAAACAGACTGTATGTCCCTCCAGACCGAGAATTTCATTTCCCAGTCAATGACAAGACCTTTCCCGAAAATATCAAAACTCACTTTAGTAGACTGCATAATCTAAGCAACAATTGTGTCATTGAGGAAATTGTGCCTGAGGTTTCAGGTCACACATGTGATCAAATTCCCATCTGTGGCACTACTTACCCAAATTCTCAAAACTCATCCGTAGTTGATAAAGAAATTATCATTAAGGACACTGAAGTATCGAAAGACTTTCCATCTCTGTCCTCAAACCACAGTGTCTCACACTGTAGTCAAAAGTCCCACAAAAGTCCCACTGAAGTCCCAACTAAGACTTACTCTGCGATAGTCAAGTCTTCTCTACCGCAGTCCTCGAACAAAAGTTCTGTCACTCTTCAAACAATTCATCATGAATTACCCATAGAAAACTTTAAAGTGGGTCAATGTTCTCAAATCCTTGAGTCCTCAAGTTCGGATGAATCTAGCCCATGTTTTCACAAAATTTCAAAGGATTCTAGGAAATCGCAGTTGAACAACAGAGACTGTGGTTTACCAAAATCCTTAGCTAAAAAGGCTTTCAAAGAGGAAATTCGTTCATGAGGCACAAATAGACAATTTTTTTCAAAAAACAAGAAGCATGTCAGATTTCAAAACTCCAAAAGTCCAAAAAAATTTGTTTTCTCTCACTATTTTTCTAAACACTCTACCATCAAGAAAACATCCAAAAAGGAATGTATAGTTCCAACGGTCATTCCTAGTTCATCTGACACAACCCAAAATCGTGTAAAGTCTTTTCGAAACAATGGGTTTCAAATCTATTCCTCAAATGATCCGAAATGGAAAGGTATCTTACCCACTCCAACACTTCTAAAGTCACATCAAAGTTTTAACAAGTGGAAGGGTATTCTACCAAATCCAACAAAAAGGACTCAAAGATCTACACGTGCTAAACCTTTTTCAAAACAATTTTTTCAGAAATCAACCAACACTCGTGTCAGATCCTTTCAATCTCGGACTAGTCACAAGCCCAACAACTCCTCCTTTAGACCGTTGACCAAACATGGTCTCAGAACAAAAGACAAAATCTCAACCTGTGAATGTCAGTGTAGTTACCAAAATCAGAAACCTCGTAACTTTGCAAAAACACACAACACTCCAAAACTACACAAACACCCAGGACTAGGTTTAAAAGTTGACATGCAACCAGTCCATGCATCACTCAGAAACTTATTTATTGTTCCAGGCTCCAAACTAGTTTGGATACCTAAACTAACCGTGTAATTCTCAGGCTTTGTGCAAGGGGGAACAAGAAGATTAATGGTTAATCAACAGTGCCTACTCCTTGCACATAACCGGAAGGTTAGAATACCTTCGGGATTTCAGGCCAATTTGCAACGGTGGAAATGTTACATTCGGCAACAATGCGAATGGAATCATCTGAGGTTACGGTGTACTCACTACGGGGAACTTTTCAATTCAAAAGGTTGCTTATGTTGAAAGCCTTGAACACAATATCATCAGTGTTGGCCAACTATGTAAGGCAGGCCATCGAGTTGAATTTGATGATCAATTATGTTATGTAATGACAAGTGATACGAGCACCTGTTTGATCAAGTCTCAATCCGAGGGTACCATGTATCCTCTGGATGTCTCTCTGATCATTGGCAGACCATAGTTGTGTTTCCTTTCCAAAGTTGTATCCGAAGTCAGCTGGCTATGGCACCGCAAGCTCGCTCATCTCAACTTTAGATACATCAACACTTTGGTCACCGGAGAGTTGGTAAGAGGACTCCCTATTCTCAAGTTCAGCAATGACACTCTATGTCCTGCATGTGAATGTGGTAAGGAGTCCAAATCAAGTCACCCCATGGTGATTGACTCTTCAATATCTGAACCACTTGAGCTTTTGCACATTGATCTCTACGGTCCATCAACCGTAGCCAGTCTCCATCACAAAAAGTACACACTGGTTTTAGTAGATGACTTTACTCGTTTCACATGGGTTTTCTTCCTCAGACTCAAATCCGAAACACCGTAAATTCTCATCAACTTCATCAAAGAAATAGAACTTCAGATCAAGCTGCCAGTAAGACGAATCCACAGTGATAATGGAACCGAGTTCACTAATTATCCTCTCAACAGTTTCTTGGTGTCCAAAGGCATCACTCACAACTTTTCAGATCCTTCTACACCACAACAAAACGGAGTAGTAGAGATAAGGAACCGCACACTAGTCGAAGCAGCCAGATCTATGCTCAACTTCGCACACCTTCCTCTCTACTTCTGGGCTGAAGCAGTAGCAACCGCATGCTTTGTACAAAAACGAAGCATTGTGTGCAAACGTCTCAATAAAACACCATATAAGGGCCTTAACAACCGCAAACCAAATGTTCGTTTCTTTCATATCTTTGGGTGTAGATGTTTTGTGATCAACAACAGAGATCAGCTTAACAAATTTGCACCAAAGTCTAATGAAGGCATCTTTCTTGGCTACTCCACGAACAAGGTTGCTTATTGGGTTCTCATCAGACGTACAGGGCTAATCATTGAAAGCTTCAATGTGACATTTGATGATTCTCACATCCGTAACGCCCCTCCATCCACTGAAACAACCGCAATCATGGAAAGCGATATTCTTGCTTCTTCAGGTCCCTTAAATCTAGTTGAAGTCAATTATGACGATCTTTTCGACCCTGTTGAAATGGCGAAACTATCCGAAGTTCTTGTGTCACCAGCCGCTAAACAACAACACGTTGATGTTTCTGGTCCATCTATATCCAAAGTAGCATCTCTCAATACTTTCACCTCTCCGGTTTAGGGGGAAAACTCTACTCCGGATCAAGCAATAACCACCAAGGTTCCAGTACTTGATGACGCTCAAGTTCCTATCCTTAGAAAATCATTACCATCAAACGTATCTTCAGATTCGGATGATGAACTCATCGAGAAAATTGACACTAGAATCGATTCAAGGATTATCACTCTCCCATCCGTAGTCCATGGGGATCTTTCTCAGGTTCCAGAGGAACTCCCATCCGCAATCCAAGGGGAACCTCCCCAAACTGCTCAAGAAAATTCCATTCTCGTTCTAACAAGCCAAGATGATTCTGCAGGATGTTCTAGAATCCAGGGGGAACTGTCATCTCCAACCGAAGAAACTTTTGATATTGAAGACATTCCCTCTACCGCAGCTGCTGGTCAACTGATACCTCGTCTACACGTATGGACCAAGGACCACCCACCAGGTCAAATTATTGGCAACCCATTCGTAGGTGTCCAGACTCGATCTTCTAAGGACTTATCTGATCATTGTCACTATGCAGCATTTATGTCCTCAGTTGAGCAACGATCGATCAAAGAAACATTATTGGAACCTGATTGGATATCCGCAATGCAAGAAGAACTGGAAGAATTCAAAAGGAACAAGGTATGGCAACTCATTCCCATACCGCAAGGCCACACTATTATTGGTACAAGATGGGTGTTCAAGAACAAGTTAGATGAATCTGGTGAGATCATCAGAAATAAGGCAAGACTAGTTTCAAAGGGCTACAATCAACTTGAAGGTGTTGACTACGATGAAATGTATGCTCCGGTGGCACGAATGGAAGCCATCTGAATCTTCTTAGCATACGCAGCCCACAAAAATGTCAAGTTATACCAAATGGACGTTAAGAGTGCTTTTCTCAATGGGGAATTAAAAGAAGAGGTTTATCTTCAGCAACCTCCCAACTTTGAAAGTATTGAATTCCCTGACCACTGCTACAAGCTTGAAAAAGCAGTCTATGGTCTGAAGCAAGCCCCAAGAGCTTGGTATGAGACTCTTTCTGAATTTCTAGTCTCTTCAGGTTACAAAATAGGAGTGATTGATCCCACTCTATTTAGAAAAGCAAATGGTGACCACCATATGCTTGTACAAATATATGTGGATGATATCGTCTTCAGATCGACTGATCAAGGAATGGTGGATGAATTTGCTAAGCTCATGACCAACAAATTTCAAATGAGCATGAATAGAGAGATTAATTTATTTCTAGGTCTTCAAGTGAAACAAATTTAGCAAGTTATATTCATTCATCAAGAGAAATACACCACTGAACTATTGAAGAAGTACTTAATGGATAATTTTTCTTCGGCTAAGGACCCCATGGCCTTCGGATATATGATCTCTGTTGATCCCTCTGGCGAATCCGTGGATCACAAGACTTATAGAGGTATCATTGACTCTCTAATGTACCTCACCACAAGCTGACCAGACATTGTCTTTGCAACTGGTGTATGTGCAAGGTGTCAGGCTAACCCAAAAGTGTCACATATGACCGCAGCCAAACAAATTCGTCGGTACCTAAAAGGAAGCAAATCTCTTAGTTTATGGTACCCCGCAGGCAATGACTTCAGTCTTCAAGCATTTACCGATGCGGATCATGCCGGATGCAAACTCGATCGAAAAAGCACCTCAGGTGGATGTCAATTTCTGGGAGGAAGACTCGTCAGCTAGTCCTCAAGAAAACAAAGTTGTGTATCATTGTCTACCGCAGAAGTCGAATATGTGGCAGCAGCCAGCTGTTGTTCACAAGTCTTATGGATGAAAACACAACTGCTAGACTACGTATATAGAATGTTGCGGATACCAATCTGCTGTGACTCTGAAAGTGCCATAGCGATTTCTCATAATCCTATTCAACACTCCAAGACGAGGCATATTGAACTACGGTATCACTTCATCAAAGACCACATTCTGAAAGGTAACAATGAACTCATCTTTGTCCTTACTCATGAAGAGATTGCTGATGTATTTACAAAAGCACTTGATTCTACCAAACACAACGCGTTCTTACAAATGTTAGGAATGATGAATATGGACCCTTAATTCTTCTTGAATTGATAGGCATCGCAGACCATCTTTTGTCTCCATTACGGTCCTAACTAAAAGTTATTTATAATAAATGGTTTTGGTATATTCTGTGTACCGTAGTCTATGTACCGCAACCATATATTATATTTATCCTTCACTGGTCCTTCTTGTTTGTTATTAATAACTTATTGTACAAGTGCTCTTCTCAGTTTCTTCCATTGTAGTCATATATCTACTCATCCGCAATGGCAAAGGATCCATCCGCAATGACGTGCCCATCCGCAGTCACATTAATTGATTTTCAGACTGTTGCATTCTTTTGAAAAACAACAAAAAAACATGGTGTTCGATTTAATGATCCTTCATTAAATAAAACATTAAATAAAAACATTTCTTGAGAAACTGTCTCATTCTTTTTTCTTTAAACCTCATGTCAGACCTATTTTAGGTATGATGACAAAAAGAAAGATTTTCCAAATCAAATCATTTTAATATGTCCTTTCCTATTACCCTAAAACATCACATCCGTTACAACTTCCCCTTTACCCAACAGATTGATCTCACCCTCACCACACGTTCACCAGACATGGTATCAAATCTGACATTTCATTAAATGCATACCCTTTTTGGTAAATCCCAAATTCAGATTTAATCCCTCTTTTATCAATATGTGGCTGAGATTAAAGACCCTAATTCAAAGATAAACCCAAACATTTTTACCCAAATTCACTTAGGTCAAAAACGTTTCCCGCTCCCTTAAGCCACTATAAAACCCCTTTCTTCTCCACAAAGAAAAGTTTATGCTCTCTAAACCTTAACCTTCTCTTGCATTCTACCTTTATTTTTCAAAGCTTCCTTAAACTTTCAACAATGGTGAAATCCAATGTATCGAAGAAACAATCCAAGGCATCTGGATTAGTAAATCCTACTTGCTCATACTCTCCCACAATTGCTTCGAGCAATTTCAGAGCAGTGTTTGAAGAACACCCATTTTACAATGCTCCCAGGAAACTAATGATCAAGTTCCTGAAGAATCACCCTCTGTTTGTCCCCTTCGATGCTTTCACAGACGTTGTCCTGATCACAACCCTTTTCAAATGTGCCTTTTCCGCCTATCGCCCACTCGAAAACCCCCTAGAAGTTCATCTCAACCTGATTAATGATTCTTTGGTCATTCTGTCCAAAGAAAAGTTTCTTACTGCCATTAACCTTCTGGTTCATCCCTCCATCAAGATTTTCACCCCATCCATGGCGGACATTACATCGGCACTTTACCAAATGGGATATCAGAAAAAGATCAAAGGAATTGGTGAATTCAAAAAGAACCAATTGCCTGCGGTCTGGCAATTCGTGTGCCACTTCATCACCTGCAGTCTACCCGGCAGAACCGGAGGCACGGATAACATGGGACTCAAACTTTTAGAGCTTTTGTGGAGTATCTTCATAGGTCATGACGTGAACTATGGACAGATCCTATGGGATGACATCCTTCAATACATTCCTAAGGAGAGCCCGAGGGATAACCCAACTGAACTCACTTTTGCAAGGTTCTGGTTCCTCTGCATTTCAGAACTTCATGCAGATGAATGGATCGATATTGGCAGTGACATCAACTTCTTTGTCACCAAGGATCTCAAAAGGTACAATCCTTCATTTGATCAATCAATTTTTGGACCAATTCAAAGACTTCCTACCCACATTCTTTCTACCCTCGGTCTTGAGACTGCTGATGTCTCAAACCACATTGAGGCTACGGAAGGTATTGACCCATACCTTCCTACCCCACATCTCCAAAATCCATCCGCAATCCTTAACCCTAAAAGGCACCGTAGTCCCCTCTTCCACTACTCTCTCCAATATTTCTCAATCCCAAAGACACAAGCAAAAAGTCTCTGCTCTTCATGGCCCCCACAACACCAAGAAGCAAGGAACTCCTAAAAAGGATGCTTCCAAGCCTTCCAAGCCTTCCAAGAAAAGAAAAACTCCACTAGTAGTTACTATTGTCGAACCAAGTCGACATGACTCCAGCAGTGACTCTGACGAGGATGATGATCAACCCATTTCAATCCTGAAGAAATGCAAAACCGATCCCTCTAGCCATATGCATGACCGGACTGATACCTCAACCTCTCAACAGGCTTCGGTAGTCCTTCGGATGGACGCACATCCATTTGAAACCACCATCTTCTAGCACTCAAACTCAGAAAGCAAGTCTGATTCACAGCAACGAGGAGACTCCCCCCCCCCCCCCCCCCCCCGTTCAATCCCAAGAGGATAATACTAGTTCTCGCTCTAAAGTCTCCAGGGCTTCCCGACTGCATTTCTTTTCTCCTGAGGAGTTGAACTCCATCCTTTTGAATGTAACCCATACACTACAAACGCCTTCCCAACTGCAGGGCACTTCTTTCACCCATGCTAGAACTGAGCTGAGGCCAAACTTGACCACGGGTCAAGGAGACCAAGGAAGCTCAGGAAATCCTACTTTGCTTACATCTGTAACAGGTGGTTTAGGCACGATGAGCACAATTGTGCAAGGATCCGTGGACCCGAAGGACACTTCGGTGCGATATAAAGGATTTGACGGTGAAGACTCCAATGATTCTTGGTTGAACTACAATCAGTAAAAGAAGCCGAGATTCAGAAATATGCCTCTTTCCGAAGGGCATTCCAAGCACGCAAAGATCAACAAGTCAAGCAACAGCAGCAGAAGGAACAAGAAATCCAAGTTGTGGCTAAGTATTGGGCAGATGCAATTAACAATGCCCATACCGTAGCCACCATTTTGAAAGTTCAATACTGGATGTATGAAATGGTTGAAACCTTCCGTAAGGCTCAGGAAGCAACTGCTAATCAAAACGCTTCCAAAGTTCCTCCCACTCCCATTGTCCAAGAATCACAAGCCGAAGGACCCGAAATAGAAGTAAGCTCTGCTCCCACCTTCAGATTTGATGATGCTGGTCTTCAAGAGGTAAACAAACCCTCTCTGTCTGATGATGATCTTATGATGTTCGATGAAGAAGAAGAATCCAGTGGCTCTCACCATTCAACTTCTAAGCCCAAAGAGAAAAAGAAAATGAAGAAGAATGTTGTCACTAGGAAAGAATTTTTGAGCCATCAAGCCAAGGTTGATCAAATCCTTGCTGCGGTCAAGCCATCTCAACCGCAACCAGAAGATATCCCCAGACCGCAGTCACTGATTGAATGGGTAGAGCGCTTGGAAACTCGTGAGAGATTAGCTGTCGAGCGTATCTCACTCAAGCTTGAAATGGGAATCTGGTCCCTTGATAACAATAGACAAGTAGATCACAAGGACTTCATGGGTGCTGCGGAATGCGTCATCTCTGAGGTAACCGCAATCAAGAAAGATCTTCAAGCAGTCGTTGCGGATCAAGCTTCCCAATCTCAAAAGTTGATTGATGAGACTCACACTGCCTATGAGTCCACGATTGTAGTCCTTCAAAATACAATCAACCGCCTGCAGCGATCCTTGTCCATAAATTTCCATGGTCCCGAAATCCTTCAACTCACCAAGGAAATTCACAGGCTACTCTTCAACCCCACCATCCCCAACAATCAACAATTGGCAGAAGCCCTCAAAGCTCAATTTCAAGAAGTTTTTGCCAAAGTTGATGGCCTTCGTCAATGGCTTCAGGAGGCTCCGGATCTGAACTCCTCAAGAGGGGGAAGTGAAGAAGAACTCCATCACTCCAATCACTCCATCTCACAACATCAAACTCCCCCTATCTCTATAGAAAAAATTCCTACACCGCAACCATCTCATCATACTCCACCTCATAACTCTCCACCGCAAGAGGAAAACACTCCTGAGAAACCAGAGACTCCCCCTCACATCAAAAATCTTGTGAAGAACATGTCTTCTCCAAGCTCAAATGACTCACCTGCCACCACCGAAAGGAAAAAAGATTGGAAGGCAGCCAAACTTGCTGAGCTCATATGGAGAGAATGCGGTTTTGATACTATCATGGATGATTCCTTGATAAATTCTTGGATCAATCCTCACCGCAGACTGCTTGATGATGATTACACTCCTCACCTCACTTATGTGGAACCCCCTTCGGATGGCTGCTAGGATGTCCCAATCTCTTCAAATGCTAGATACTTCACAGTATTTGATTAATTCGACCGCAGCCTTCCAGACTCCAAAGGACTGCCAATGGAATTTGACAACTTATTCTTTTTTATGTTAAGAATGCCTCTCCCATTGAGAATATATGGTTTAACGATATACCATCCGCAGTCAAGAACTACAAGATCAAGAAGTTCAAGAAGGCTGACTTCATCCACTACACTCTGACAAGAAGGGAACACGACTATGTCCGCACCCAGGCTGATTTCCCCTGTATGAATATGGAAGAACTCTTTCTCATTGCAAAGGTGTTCCAACACAAGTCGGAGAAGCACCCAAAGATGAAGATTGCACTTGAAAGGGCTAATACGTTCTTAAAGGAAGCAGTTTGTGATTTTGCTAAAATCGACACCAACATCTACCCCACGATTGCCAAGAAGTTCGATCTGCCACCACTTGACCCCGAACCAATGCCTACCGAAGGCTATGAAGAAAGATCCTTAGATGCAACCACCTACCCTGAACTTGGAGTCATTTTCAAAAGGAAGTTCGTCAATGTCAAATACCTCATTCCTATGACTGCCATGCATCGCCTCACCAGGAAGCAACTTGATATCTGCCAAAACGCAGTTGAAAAATTGAAGCACACTACTGCAGAAGTCAAGTTCGAGATCTTAAGAAGAATCGTCTGGTTGGAAAACATTAGGAGGTTTTGGTGGATCCTAATCAAGTTTCTTAATCTTGATAGCTTATCAAAAGTTAAAGAGGTCACTTAGGGGGAAATTGTTGAATCATAAAAAGTGACCCTCTTGAACTTCAGCTACCGCAGCCGTCAAGCCCCCGCGGTCAAGCTTCTTCATCAGCAACCGCATCCGCAGTCTCTATCTACCTCATTTCCTGACTAGATTACTTTACTTGTCTTTTTGCAATTCTCTCTATTATCCAGTATGCCTTGCATGGCTACTCTTAGAGATGTAATGTAGTGTACTTCATGAGTCTCTATAAATCGAGCTCATTCTCTTGTATTAAAACATAACGCATTTATTCTGAATACACATCTCTAAAGTTATATTTTCTATCTCCCTTATTCACACTTCTTACTCTCTCATAATCGATTACAATCTCTTTTCGGAGCAAGTCTTTTGTGACTTAGTCACTAAGTTTGATCTCACTTATTAACTTGGCTTGAATGCATTCCTCGTTATGAATCAGCTTATGTGTATACTTGATATAACAATTGTTGTCATTTCCATTTCTTTACTCTTCCGCAACTAACTCTCTAACCATCTAACTCTAAATATTATTGTTGAGATTTTAGAACCTTCGAGATTAACTATTCCACAATATACTTGTTCTAACATTTTTTCAAGTGTGTCTCAAAGTTTTTCTCTCAACAGGAGGCTTGCTATGGATTTGGTCCCAATTTGAAAAAATTGCCCATGGATTGGGCCTTGAGTAGTTTTTAGTATTCGGGCCTTGTGGATTTTTACATTTGGGCCTAAGTCTTGGTCCAAAAGTCAGTGAGGGGTAAATTCGTCATTTACCCTAGTAACGGATTTATAGTTATGGATTGGAACCCATTGTTGATTGGGTGTTGTTTTGACTTCGTTAGTTCGGGGATCCGTTAGCCAGCAACCAAGGATTTTCTGTTTGATTCGGCAGTGTGAGGTGAGTCTTCTCACTATATCCATGGGTCGAAGCACCAGTGTCGACCTATTACTTGTTATGTGTTATGTTAGTTGTCTCTATGATACTTGCACTGAAGACCTCGAGGGTAGACCATGGCACTAGGATATTAGACCATGGGGGAACCCATGGAATTCCACATAAAGACCATGGAGGGAGCCCATGGCATTCCAACTAAAGACCATGGGGGAGCCCATGGCAACTATATGTATGTTGCATGATAATATGTGGTTGTATGTTATATGGTATTTTGGGGAACTCACTAAGGTTTTTGCTTACGCTCTTTAGTTTATGTTTCAGGTACTTCATTTTTCAAATGGGAGGGCTTGGGATGATTGCAGAGCACACACTCCATGTTTCCGCATTTTGTGAAATAATATGATTTAACGATGTTTTTCTAAGACTCAGTTACCTTGGTTTTATGGGAAACCTATGTATTAATGATTTATTAATATACAATTCTTTTTTTATGTCATCATTTTTTGGGCGTTACAACTAGTAAGCGAATATACTAGGCAACATATTGTTGAAACTTAATAATTTTAGAAGGTTGGGTTTTAACTCTATTGTGTAGCTCTTGTTTGAGTCCGCCTGTTGTAGTGTGAGACCTTTCATTCGAAGAATTATCTAGTGTCAGAGATATGTAATTGCACTCGTGAGCTAGTTAGAAGAGGTTAAGTGGAGTTCCTTCTGCAGCTGATGACAGAGAGTAGTGTGGTGTTTTCCCTATGAAACCTAGGAAGACATTTAGTGTGGGGAGCCTTGTCTTGTTGAGGATGGTATGTATGGATAGGAAGTGACTTGTAGAATTCAAGGCGATCATTGAGGAAACTAAGGATAGATGTGGAAGCTAGTATGGGCATGTACTACTGGAAGCATAGGATCCGTACTTGAGTCAAGGAGAGCTGCGATGAAACCAAGGAGCTTGTAGAGTGTGAGACTCCTCGATATTATTTATGCATATTTTGATGGTCTATTATCAGTATGGTGACTCTTCGAGGCAGACCGATTATCGATTCTGGTGCCAGCGAGGGTTTAGGCTCGGGTTCTGGAGTCGGGCAGTTGAATGAACATACGCGGGAGTTCATTTCATCTGAGATTACCTGCAACATACTTAAGCTGACTCATGTGATCTTTGGTATAATTAAGGAGGGTAAAAAGGAGGAGGTGGAGGAATTCTTGGGCTCTTTCCATTCTGAAATGCTGCCTGTGTTTGGAGCACATTTGTTAACTATCAGGGAATTCCAAGCATGTGGGGCTCGGGATTACTTCGGGGAGAAGGACTCGATCGTGAGCAGGTGTTGCCACGATGGGGGCAAAGGTCATACTTGTTTCCAATCTTCTAAAAGACAGAGCTCAAGACTAGTGGGAGGAGGTTGGACACTCTATTGGTGATGAGGCGGTTCATTAGATGACATGGGATGATTTTGTGACTAGATTCAGAGTTGAGTTTGCACCAGTGATTGAGGTGCAGCAGTTGGCGAGGGAATTCCACAACCTTCGGTAGACTACTGAGATGCTAGCTGAGATCACCGCGATGTTCTGTGAGAGGGCGTTGTTGGTTCTGCAATATGTGGCTGGCAAGGAGGTGAAGAAGGTGAGATACCAAGACATGTTGATGAGTGATATCCGATAGTTTGTGATCTGATCTAGTTCCAAGACACTGGAGGACATGATAGCAAGAGCGAGAGAGAAGGATATTGATCTTGATATGGAGAGGAAGATGAAGCTATACTACGCTCAGTTTTTAGGGGGATCAGGCAAGAGGCCCAAGGTATTTAATTTGAGATCGAGAGACCAGCAAGGCCGGAGCAGCTGTAGCAAGTGCGGCAAGAGGCATGATGGGGTGTGTAGGGGGTGGTTCTAGCTGCTTCAAGTATGGCCGGATAGGTCATATTAGAAGTGTAACATCCCGAAAATCATACAGTAAAATTTTCATTTTCATTATACTCAAAAAACTCATGTATCATTTATTCAAACATTTAAAAGCATTTCAAGATAAAACAATTATCAGAGTTCATTCCCAAAATCACGTATTGCGAAAAACACAGGTGTATGCATTGCGATCAAGTCGGGCCCTTCCCTTTCGAACCAGAAGTACCTGAAATCATAAACTACAAACTGTAAGCACAAAGCTTAGTGAGTTCCCCAAATACCACGTACGATGCATATCAAACGAGCCATACATATAATACATATCCATTAATTAATAGAAAGTGTTATGTGTCAACCATAGTCTTGCCATTATGTCGCGAGCCTTATCATGGTCTTCCTTGCCAGGCCGGGAGCCAAAACCCTAGGTCCTACAGACAAGTGTCAGGAGCCACCTCCTGGTCTTGCATATAGTTTGCTAGGATCCACCTCCTGGTCATTCATACAAAGTACCAAGGGTCACCCCTAGGTCTTCCTATAATACATAAATCAAATGGGTCAGCATTAGTGCCTAAGACCCATAGAATAGTGAGGAGTCTCATGTCGACAACCAAACCCATGAATATATCTCTAACCGCTGATCCGCTAGAAACCCTAAGCTATCAAAAAAATAACACCCAATTAATAATTGGGTTCCAAACCAAATCAAATAATCCACATATATCGGGTAAAAAGACCATTTACCCCTCACCTATTTTGGTCCAAGACTAAGGCCCAAACTCACAATCAAAGGCCCACAAACCAAATAATCAACCAAGGTCCACTTATGGCCGAATTTTCCAAATTGGGCCCAAACCCTTACGTGCGCCTTTCCTTAAATCCCATTAACTTTTCGATAATCCAAAACACTTGTTCTCAGATGGACCAACAATGCCCCAAACAACCAAGCCCAAAAGATAGCCCAAACCCAAAATACCTAATTGTCAACTACAAAAGTGAAGGTCAAGTTCAACAGTGCATGTTGACCCAACACGTCGTGTTGCCTCTTGGACATGTCGTGTTCTTCCATCGTCTCGATAATCGGGAAATCCCTAGCCAACACGCCGTGTTTGCTTGAGAGTCAACAGCTTAACCAATAAGCACTTAATCCTTAATGACATGACCTCAGAACATAGATTTGACCTCCTTGAGCTGGATTAAAATGAAAAGATGCCAACTTTACGTTCATATATGACTAAATAAAGCTCTTAAGCTAAAACGGGACTTAATAGCGGACTTGAACCATGCATGACACCATTCCTCACATAAAGTTTGCACCTTTATGCTCAAGGATACCAAAACAAACCCAGATTTGAAAGAACAATCGCTTAAACAAGTGAATCATCCAAAGACCCCAAAAGGAGACCAAAATCATAATAAACTATCCATGAAGAGATCTAATCATACAAAAGACAAGATGCAAACTTGATACCTCAAAGAGACTCCAAGAAGTGGAGAGATTCTGGATCTATGATCTTCCTTCCAAGCTAAGCACCTTCAATCTTCAAAGCTTCCTTTGGAAATGAGAAAAATAATCACAAGAATCCACTCAAGGCTTAAGAACATCACCAAGAAAGCTTAAGGGGCGAATTAGGGTTTAGATGGCAATAAAGACTGGAATGGAGATCAGCCTTTAGGGCTTAAGGAGATTATATAGGATGCAATTTAGGGTTTCCTTCCCTGGTGCCAACACACTGTGTTTAGACACCAACACGAAGTATTGGTATTAATTCAAATCTTGTTTTTCCTTAACTAGACACACCATGTTGGTTCTTCCGACACGTTGTGTTCTAATCTTCAAAATGGGATTCATTCCTTGCAATTGCTCCTCAAGATTTCAGGTGTTACAAATCTCCCCCACTTGAATTAGATTTCGTACTCGAAATCGTTCCTTACCATCCTAGGCGCCCAGACAGCCGAACCCAACCATAGCATAGCTCTCCAAATCCGAAGAAGACAGATCCATAATCCCATGCAGAAAATCAGCCCTACCTTACCTGAAACTTAAAATCTTGAATTTTCGATTTGGTCTGACTCCGTGACAAACTATTCATACTTAATCACTACCATACCTAATCCTTATTGAATACCAGACCAAATAAAACACATCCAATCTTGATTATATGATGCTTCCATAGGGAACAGAATCATTGACCATAAATAGTTGCAGAACACTTATACTTGACAGAAGACTTAGATAATCCTTCGAGTAGAAGATTCATCCTTGCAACGGTTAGACTCAAACGAGAGCTACGCAACAAGGTCAAATCAATTATTCTGAGATTATTTAATTCCACTGCAAGTGGATTAGCATCTTCCAAAATAACAAGAGGCTCAACACACGAATCTCAAATCTAGCATCTTCCAAAATAACAAGAGGCTCAACACACGAATCTCAAATCACTAATACTGCCCGAATCTGTTGAGAGAAAAACTTGGAGACACACTTGAATAAACGTTAGAACAAGTAAATTGCGGAATAGTTAATCTCAAAGGATCTAAAAGCTCAACAATAATATAGTTAGATAGTTAGAGAGTTAGTTGCGGAAAGTAAAGAAATATAAATGATAGCAATTATTATATCAAGAATACACTTAAGCTGATTCGTAACAATGCAATCACTCCGAGTTAATAAGGAAGATCAAACTTAGTGATTAAGTCTTAAAGACTTGCTCCGGAGAGAGGTTATAATCAGATATGCTTTAGTAATAATTGAGAGTAAGAAGAATAGAAAGATAGAGAAATGAAGAAGATAACTTGGAGAAATGTATTCAGAATAATACACAAGTTATCAGTGATTGAGTGTTGAGAGATATTTTAATACAAGAGAATAAGTCTCTATTTATAGCGACTCTAAACTATTCTAGACTACAACTCTATAAGCAGCCATGCAAGGCATACTGGATAATAGAGTGTATTACATAAAAGACAATAAGTAATCTAGATAAGTAGACTGCGGTAGCAAAAGACTGATTGAGGTTGCTGATGAAGAACTGACTCCGGGTGCTGAATTGGCTGCGGGTACTGAACCGTTGCGGTAGAGAGATGGTTGCGGTAGCTGAGTTCAAGAGGGTCACTTTTATGATTCAACATAATCATTGTTGCCCCCTAGTTGTCTTCCAAAAGTAGCCAAGACCTCCCTGGTCCCCAACTTGTCTGCCAAATAACTGAAAACCAGATTCCTGCCCAGTTGTTGAGTCAAAAGACTCACACAGTCGTCCCCACATGACTTCCGAAAGAAATCCACAACTATCAGTAATTACCCGAACCATCTTGAAACCAATCTCAATGCTAAACTGAACACTACAGGACCAATTGTAGTCTTACATCATACTCAGTCTCCCATGACCTACCATTTCCTGATTCCAAACATGTCGTGGCCCTCTCACAGCCTTGTGAATAGACCTACCTTGGCCTAAACCATCTAAAGGATCCATGAGTAAATCATAGATTTGCCACAATCTCACCACTGCACATGGACCGGTGAATGCTACGGGCCACCCCACAGTCTTACAACATTCCCACACTAACTGCCCAATAGTGAATGCTACGGCCACCACGCAGTCTCACAACACATCTACACTATATGCTAATTAGTGAATGCTACGGGCCGCCCCGTAGTCTTACAACACTTCCACTTTCTCCTAACTAGTGAACGCTACATGCCACCCTACAGTCTTACAACACTTCCACTTTGCTATAGCCGCCGCCCATGGACTTACCGCTAATCTATCAATCCGAACACATCCAGAGTCGAGCATGCACTCGACCAAACACCCAAGTTGAACTTGGGTCATGACTAGAACCCAAATATAGGTCCACCAAGGCCTGCTATCTGAGACCAAGAAGGCGCAAACCATGTTGGGAAGTTTCCAAATTCCCAACTCACACAGTCCTCAATCTAGATCACCACTTGGGCCGCCTTCCCTCCCGATGGGGACACAAAACTCATCCTAGTTTCATGTCTGCTTCTGTTCCTGAATACCTGAACGGTTCTCCCCCACTTTGATTTGACTCAGCTCTTACAACACACAAGATTCGAAGGATTCCCAATCCTTCTTACCCTCTAATTATCCGACTGCTGACAACCTACCCTAACCAATGCTAATGATCCATCTCTAACCAAACCTAAAAGATCGCACAACCCTCAAAGACTAGATGAACACTCCCTGAATCCCAGCAAACTAATAACCCCAGATGCTTTAAAATGATATCACACTCAAATCTTGAAATCCAAAGAACAGATGCTCAAACCAAAACATTAGCTATAGACCACTTCCCTCGGCACTCCTAGTGACCAACTGAGCACAAAACTAAAACCATTGAACCTTGACGATACTGGAAAACTAACCCGTTGAATCCTAACCATAGACAATCCACCCAATACCCCTTAACTGATTCCGACCGAGAACTAGAATAACAACCGTACATACTGAAACACGCTAAACAAGATGCAACCCCTTTCTGACCCACTAGAAATTCATGGCATGCAAATGGAATATAATAATTATTTCAAGATATAACCCAAACATAAGCATATAATTAAACCAAAGATAACTCTTACCCACATCAATGCAAGATTCCAAACAACATAAGTACTGATAATAACCGAAAAGGAAGTAGAAAATAACATACCTGTAATATCTCCTGATGGAGTCCTGACCTCTCCTATCTGACATTGTAATGCCCGACTCCTCTCCGTTAGGGCTCCAACCCTACCCTCATGACCATCAGTGATCCTCAAAGTAACCAGAGCAGGTGCACTCACTGATCCTCCCCTCAACATCGGATAGTCGACCTTCTTGTGGCCTGCCTGGTCGCAGTGAAAACATAATGGTCTTACCCCCTGAAGACAATATTTGCTGACATGACCAACCCTGCCACACTTGTAGCAGCACATACCCCTAGAATGACAAACTCCATCTAGCAGTTTCCCGCACATGCTATACTAATTCCGGCCCTGCTAGACCCTCACACGATGATCAGACGTATTGGGTCTCTTCCCAGGAACCTCCACTATATGCACCTGATCTGGCCCCCTCTTCCCAAGGTGCTTCAAATCGATATCCTGCTCTCAGGCTCTAGAAATCATGTTAATCAGGGTCGTACACCTTAAAATAATTACAAACTCCCTAATATCATTCTGTAGCATATCATGATACCTCCCCTTCCTTATTTCCTAATTTGTTGCATGTTGCAGAACCAATAAAGCCCTCTCCTGAAACTTGGTAGTGATCTCTGGAATAGTCTCAGTAGTCTGGCGGAGATCCAGAAACTCTCGTGCCAACTACTGCACCTCAATCACCGGTGCAAAATCAACTCGGAACCTGGTCGAGAAATCATCCCATAACATAGCATCAACAACATGATCATCCATCTCACTACCAACATCTTCCCACCAGTCCCATACCCTGTCCTTTAATAGGTAGGAAGCATATCAAACCTTCGCCTGCTCAAGGCAGAAACTCATCCTGAACGTGTTAGCCATATCCGCTAATCACCTCCAACCGGCAATGGGGTTCCTCTCCCCATGTAACGCAGGAGCTCAGCATGCACGAAACTCACGGAAAGAAAGAGTGTGAGCTCTGACGATAGCCATAACCACATCATGAAATGCACCCAGGCGCTCATCCAAGATCTTTAGTATCCCCTCCTTGACCAAACTAAAGATCACATGAGTCTGCTCGAAAATACTGCGAGTAATCTCTGATCAGATGAACTCCCACATCTGCTCGCTAATCAGCTCAGTACTTGCACCTGAGCCGGAACCTGAACCAGAACCAGAACCAACTCCTTTAGTGCTCATCTCCAAACTGAAATACAACATGCCAAAGATCAAAACATATCCAAAAATCCTCCTCCCATAAGCCTCTTAGATTCTCCAAGATTCTCCCTTATTCAAGTATGGATCCTGTGCTTTCAGTAGTATGGGCCCAATACTACCTTCCACACCTATCCATACTTTCCTCAAAAATCATCATGAACTCTCTAAGTCACCTAGTCAACTAGTGCACCAAAAACTCACTAAACCGCACCATCAAACCCACAGAAGCACATCCTAGTCTCTCCTAGGTTCCCGACCTCACCTATCCCTCAGCTGCTAAAGGACTCCCACTAATGTCAACTAGCTTCCTCATGATTATAGCCACATGCAACATAGATTAGATAATCCTTCGAGTAAAAGACTCAATCCTAGAATGGTTGGACTCAAACAAGAGTTGCACAATAGGGTCAAATCCATCACTCTAAGATTATTTAACATGTGCCACATGTGACTGAGCATATTCACTTAGCAGTTACTTCACATCACTAAGAGTCCCACAATGCACAAGGCAAGCAACATTTAGGCAACAGGAAAATCTAACCAACATACACTAATCAATCCATTCTATCCACTTATCTGGAATCCATACTAGTTTGCAATTCTAAAGCTCATACAATCAAGCATATAAAGGAATCACTCCTATCATATAATACTAAGCAGATCTTTAGCCTTAATCTAGAATACAATTCTCATAATCGTATCATAATAAACATGTATTGGTATTCTAGGAACCACTTACTTGAGCTCGGCCGATTGCACACATCACACCCCTTTTTTTGATTAGAAATTTCTTTTTAATTGAATGTTTATTTTATAAACAAAATCACCAAACCCTCAGTTTGAGTTCAGGCACTCCCAAGAGTATGCCTGAATCCCTCAAACCAAGGCTCTGATACCAACTTGTAACATCTCGAAAATCTTAGGGTAAATTTTTTTATTTTTATTATAATCAAAACACTGATGTAGCCTTTATTCAAACATTTAAAATCATTTCAAGATAAAACAATTATCATAGTTCATTCCTAAAATCACATATTACAGAAAACACGGGTGTATATGCTGCAATCAAGTCAGACCCTTGCTTTTCGAACCGGAAGTACATGAAATCATAAACCACAAACTGTAAGCACAAAGCTTAGTGAGTTCCCCAAATACCACATACCATGCATATCAAATGAGCCATACATATCATATATATCCAGTAGTCAATAAAAAGTGATATGTGCCAACCATAGTCTTGCCATTATGCCACAAGCCGTATCATGGTCTTCTTTGCTAGGGCGGGGGCTAAAACCCTTGGTCTTACAGACAAGTTCCAGGAGCCACCTCATGTTCTTCCATGCAAGCATGACAAAGGCTACTAGCATACAATCTACATTACTTAACTAAATAACTGCCAGAGTTTAGAATCTGGTCTTGCATACAGTTTCCTACGAGCCGTCTGTTGATCTTTCATACAAAGTGCCACGGCTCACCCCTAGGTCTTCCTATAATACATAAACCAAATGGGTCGGCATTGGTGCCTTCAACCCATAGAACAGTGAGGAGACTCACCTCGACAGCTGAACCCATAAATATATCTCTGACTGTTGATCCGTTAGAAACCCCAAGCTATCAAAAAAATAACACCCAATTAACAATTGCATTCCAAACCAAATCCAAAAATTCACATATATGGGGTAAAAAGGCCATTTACCCGTCACCTATTTTGGTCCAAGACTAAGGCCCAAACTCACAATCAAAGGCCCACAAACCAAATAATTAACCAAGGTCCACTTATGGCCCAATTTTCCAAATTGGGCCCAAACCCTTACATGGGCCTTACCCTAAAGCCCATTAGCTTTTCCATAATCCAAAACACTTGTTCTTAGATGGCCCAACAATGCCCCAAACAATAAATCCCAAAAGATAGCCCAAACCCAAAATACACAATGGTCAACCCTGGTCAACTACAAAAGTCAAGGTCAAGGTCAACAGTCCATGCTGACCCAACATGTCGTGTTGCCTCTTGGACACACCGTGTTCTTCCATCATCCAGATAATCAGGAAATCCCTAGCCAACATGTCGTGTTGGCTTGCAAACACTCCGTGTTTGCTCGAGATTCAACAGCTTAACCAATAAGCACTTAACCCTTAATGACATGACCTCAAAACATAGATTTCACCTCCTTGAGCTGGATTATCATGAAACGTTGCCAACTTTACATTCATATATGACTAAATAAAGCTCATAAGCTAAAGAGAGACTTAATAGGGGACTTGAAGCATGCCTGACACCATTCCTCACATAAAGCTTGCACTTTTATACTCAAGGATACCAAAACAAACCTAAATCCGAAAGAGATTTCCCTTGAACAACTCAATTCATCCAAAGACCCAAAAAGGAGACCAAAATCATAATGAACTAGCTATAAAGAGATTTGATCATACACAAGCCAAGATGTAAACTTGATACCTCAAAGAGACTGCAAGAAGTGGAGAGATTTTGGATCTATGATCTTCCTTCCAAGCTAAGCACCTTCAATCTTCAAAGCTTCCTTTGCAAATGAGAAAAATAATTACAAGTATTCACTCAAGGCTTAAGAACACCACCAAGAAAGATTAAGGGGTGAATTAGGGTTTAATTGTAAATGGAGGCTAGTAAGGAGACCAACCCTTAGGGCTTAAGGATATTATTTAGGTTTTAATTTAGGGTTTCCTTCCAAGTTGCCAACACATCGTGTTTAGACACCAACATGTCGTGTTGGCCTTAATGAAAATTGTGCTTTTCCTTAACTATACACACCGTGTTGGTTCCTCTAACATATCACGTTCTAATCCCCCAAATGGGATTCATTCCTTACAATTTCTCTTCAAGATTTTGGTTTTTACAAACAGGGATTCAGTCATTACTACAACCATCAGCACCCCGATATCTAATCTAATTTGCTTCCATTGAAATTATAGGGACCATAATAAGGCCTATTGTTCGAGTTTTGCAGTAGCGGGACCAATGGTAGCACCCTCTATAGCGATGTTGAGGTTTACTGATGGACGCTAGGGCAAGGTGGATGTGCTTGTGGTGAGGAGCAAGGCTTTTCAGCTGACAGACGAGGAGGCTTACGCAACACCTGATGTGGTGATGGGTATGTATCTTCAGCTTATCTCTTTATTTATGTTGTATTGACTACTTATATTTGTGTGTTTTATTTTAAGACCGTCCCTCATTAATGGTATCTCTGTATTGATATTGTTTGATTCGGGGCTACCCGATCTTTTGTATCGCTTGCTTTTAGTAAGAGGTATGCTAGAGCTCCAGGGGAGCTGGATTGCCCTCGAGACATTGAGTTTGTAGATAATCGATATGTTCGGGTATCGAGGGTTCATCAGGGTTGTGTTCTTCAGATGTTCAGCGAGCAGTATCTGATTGATTTGGTTCCGATTCCTTTGTGCAGGAACAAGGTTATTGTAGGGATAGACTGGTTGTGCCCCAATGGGGGCGGTGATCGATTGCGACCATCACTTAATGTGTATTTGGACCCCAAGTTGGGGAGAGTTGGTGGTTCAGGGAGAGAGAGCTCAGCATGGGCTGATCTTGTGTTCAACAACTACGGCCAAACGCTATATTCATCAAGGTTGTTCCGGTTATGTTGCCTATGTTATGGGTACCTAGGATAAGGGTACGGAGACCGTGGATGATGTGTCGATTGTGTGGGGGTACCCAGATGTGTTTTCGTAGGATTTTCCTGGAGTGCCTCCGGAGAGGCAAGTGGAGTTTAGGAATGACTTGGTTCCTGGTACAACTCCGATAGCCAAGGCACCGTATCGGTTAGCTCCTCCTCATATGCAAGAGTTATCTGTACAGCTGCAGGAGTTGTTAGACAAGGGGTTCATTAGTCCGAGCAGTTCTCCATGGGGAGCACTGATCCTGTTTGTGAAGAAGAAGGATGAGTCTCATTGGATGTGTATTGAGTACCGGGATTTGAATAAGCTAACGGTGAAGAAGTGTTATCCACTCCCAATGATTGATGATTTGTTTGACCAGCTTTAGGGTGCATCTTGGTTTTCCAAGATCGATTTGCATTCGGGTTACCATCAGATGAGGGTCAAACAGGAGGAGGTACAGAAGACGGCCTTCCGGACTCGTTATGGTCATTACGAGTTTGCAGTGATTCCCTTCAGGCTCACCAATGCTTCAGTCGCGTTCATGGACCTCATGAACCGCGTATGGAGCCGATGCTGGATTGGTCTGTGATTGTATTCATTGATGATATCCTGGTCTATTCCAAGACCCAAGAGCTGCATTAGGAGCACTTGAGGGAGGTTTGAGAGACTTTGAGGAGGGAGAGACTTTATGCAAAGTTATCCAAGTGTGAGTTCTGTTTGCGTGAGGAGCAATTCTTGGGGCACCTTGTCAACCAGAATGATATTATGGTCGATCTAGTCAAGGTCGAGGCCGTGATGAGATAGGAGGTCCCGAGGTCTCATCTGAGATTCATAGTTTCCTCGGTTTAGTAGGTTAATATTGGAGATTCATTCATAATTTCTCCAACATAGTGGTTCCTCTAACTTGGTTGACGAAGAAGACAGTCACTTTTCTCTTGGGGCCTGAGTAATAAGCAACTTTTGAGACCATGAGGCAAAGATTATGTAAGGCATCGATTTTGACCCTGTCAGAGGGTGTTAAGGACTTCGTGGTTTTTGTGATGCTTCAATCACAGGTTTTGGTGCGGTTCTAATGCATAGGGATCGCGTGATCGCATACACTTCGAGGCAACTGAAGCCACGTGAGGCAAATTATCCGACGCATGATTTAGAAATGGGGGCTGTGTTTTCGACCTTAAGATTTGGCAAAATTACCTCTATGTGGTTTGCTATACCATTTACATCGATCATAAGAGCCTGAGGTATCAAATGGATCAGCCGAATCTGAACATGAGGCAGTGTCGTTGGTTGGATGTGGTGAATGATTATGATTGTGAGATCCTTTACCATCCGGGGAAGGCCAAATTGGTGACCAATACTCTTAGTCGCAAGGCGGTTGTGGCTCCGATTAGAGATATTTGTTTGAAGATGATTGTGATTATTCTGCTTTTGGAGGGGATTCGAGAGGCTCAAATCGAGTTTATGAAAAAAGAACATCGAAAGAGTGAGCGCATAGTCGGTCAGGTGTCCTCCCTTTATTATGATAACTGAGGTCATCGACTCTCCATCGGAGAGTATGGTGTTTGTCTTAGGATGGTGTATGTCAGGTTCTAATGGAGGAGGCATACAAATTGAGATTCTCCATTCATCTCGGGGCGACGAAGATGTATAAAGATCTTCGTCCTGATTATTGGTGGCCCTGAATGAAGCGGGATGTAGCTTGGTATGTGGAGAGGTGCTTGACTTGCAGGAAAGTTATGACCGAGCATCAGTGACCTCATGGAAATATGTAGCCGTTGGATATTCCCATTTGGAAATGGGAGGAGATTACCATGTATTTCATTACAAAGTTGCCTTGGATTGCACGTGGAGTGGATTCGATTTGGGTCATTATGGATTGATTGACCAAGAGCGTGCATTTTATCCCAATTCTGGAGAGTATCTCTATGGAGAAGTTGGTTGAGGTATATATCAGGGAGGTCGTAGCATGACATAGGGTGCCAATTTCTATGGTTTCAGACAGGGACATCCAGATTTAGGAAGATATTCTAGGAGGGGTAGGGTAGTCGTCTTCATTTCAGTACGACCTTCCACCCGCAGACTAAAGGTTAGAGTGAGCAAACTATTCATACCTTTTAGGATATGCTTCGGGAGTGTGTATTGGATTTCGGAGGGAGTTGGGATACGTATCTCCCTTTGGCAGAGTTTTTTATAACAATTATCACGCCAACATTGATCAACCTCCTTTTGAGATGCTCTATCGGAGGAAATGCAGGACCTCTATATGTTGGGGTGAGGTCGGTCAGCGAGTCATAGGGAGTACCGAAGTGGTACTCAAGACTACCGAGTGGATTCAGTAGGTTCGAAGTGGACTCCTGACAACTCAGAGTTGGCAGAAGAGCTATGCCGACAAGCGACGATTAGATCTATAGTTCCAGGTTAGTGATATGGTTCTCCTGAAGTAATGACCATGGAAATGTGTCATTTGATTCAGGAAGAGGGGAAAATTGGGCCCCAGGTATATCGGTCCTTTCAGGGTTTTGGCCTGGGTGGGCCAGGTTTCTTATCACTTGGATCTTCCCGAGGAGCATAGTCAGATCCATAACACTTTCCACATCTCTCAGTTGCAAAAAATTTTAGTGGATGATTCTTTGGTGGTTCCATTGGAGGATATCCATGTGACGATCACCAAAGTTATATCGAGAGACCAGTGGCGATTCTTCACGGAAGACGAAAACGTTGAGGAACAAGGTTGTTGAGTTGGTGAAAGTCCAATGGCAGCATCACAAGGGTTCAAAATGGACGTGGGAGATGGATAACAATATGAGGGAGCATTACCCAGAGTTGTTTGGGGCAATGGACTTCGGGGAAGAAGTCTAATCAAGTGGAGGAGAATTGTAACATTTGTATTATGAAGAAGAAGAGGAACTCTGTCACTCCCCCAAACCGGAGAAACGCTGGAAACGTCTGGAGGTTGGGTGACTTCATTCTTGTAGTATCATCACAGTGTATATATTTGAAAAAAACACAACCATCATCACACGTGCAATATTACAAATGTCATTGTTTACATCTAGTTTTGTATTTCAAATTACATGCCAAAATATCCAAAGTATGGTGATAACAAAACACAACAAAATTCCAGGTATTCTTGCTGACCAACCTGCTCAAGGATTTCCTGAGAATACAAGTTAATTTGAAAATGTCAACACATATAATGTTGGTGAGCTCATAAGTATGTTTGAGTAAAATCTTTTTTAATACTTTGTAAATGCTAGAAAATCTGATACTTTCTGAAAAACAATTTGAAATGTTTGCGTCCGATCTTGTATTAATGCATGTGTGTAAATGTTTGAAAGTGTATGAAGTGAATGATCCCATACAATCCGATATTGTCTGTTTATAAAACGTTGTGATCTTAACACCCTAAGACTGAGTACCAGTGCGTGTATGTTACCGTGTTATCAACAAAAATTGTATTCCATAAATTTTATAATGGAGTTATTTCCTTTAAGTGAGTCATTATAACCATACTTGATAATGACTAATCCGCCTATCATGACGTTTTTTCAGACGCCGACTTGTTTAAGGTAAGGTTTGTCACCCTTGACTGGCCTACTCTAACTATAGCGAACAACTCAGGTGTGGGGTGTCACCCCTATATAGATCTATACAAAAATCCTGCTCTCCCTCCAGGAGACTCTAGTTATAACTACAGGCTATGGTTGTACACTCGATAGGTGCCAAACGAAGTGTCTCACAAGATCCTTAACTGGATTTACGTGAATATGAATTTGCATAGTGTATATTGTTTCTGTGTATGTTTTAAGTTTATGAAGCCAAACGAGTATGTACGTGAATGTATGAGGCCCAATAAACATGTAAAAGGACCACTAAGGCCCAATAAGCATGTGATGTATTTTCCAGGCCCAATAAGCATGCAAAAGGACAACTAAGGCCCATTAAGCATGTAATGCATATTCCAAGCCTAATAAGCAACTAAGGCCCATTAAACATGTAATGTATATTCCAATACCAATAAGCATGCAAAAAGGACAACTAAGGCCCACTAAGCATGTAATGTGTACTCTAGGCCCAATAAAAGTGAGTTTAACGTATTTGACTTGTTTGTTATTGTAATGTTCATTCTTGTTCAATTGTGTTTTCCAAAATGACATAAAAAAAGGCACTTTTTGTAATATTGACATCTTTGGTCTAGTGGACTTAAAAATTTACAACTTAGGCATAATTTTGGTAAAAATGACACTTTAGGTCCCTTAGGACCAAAAGTTTACATTTAAGGTTAGTTTCAAGTAAAAATAACATTTTTAACCCACTTTTGCCAAAATCTCATTTTCGGCCCAAAAGCATATCATTTATTCCTTTTTGGCCCAAGTTTGATAAAATTATCATTTTCAACCCTTATAACCGAAAAATAACATTTTTGGCTCAACTTTGTTTAAAATGACACTTAAGCCCACAAAAGTCCAAAATTTTACAAACTTAGCCCAAAAACCGTGAAAGCCCAAGATGAGGCCCATTTGTGAAAGTTTACATTTTTAGCCCTTCTAAAATCATAAATTCCATAAAGATCCATATTTATTTAAATAAATATTTTCAAAACCGTGAGTTATGTATAATAACTTCACTTTTTGATTATTTTGTCATTTTTGGCCCTCGTATGCGATTTGTTTTAGTTTAAACAACCTTGAAATGTTTCAAACCTTTTCTTTGCATAATAAGTTGTATCAAGTGTTATGTCCTACAAAAATCATCATATTTTAGTATATTTTAGAGTTTATGAAGCCTATAACACATAATCACAACATATAGCATGAAAAACACACATAATCATGCCTATACACATAGATCTAACAAAGCAACTTTTATTCTCTCCTAAAACATAGTAAAAACCGAAAATAGGGGGTATGAACTCACTTTGGGGTTTGAGATCGGTTTTGATGAAGAGATGTGAGGATATTTTGGCTCTAACAAGCTCCCTTGAGTAGATCTCGAACTTATGAGGTTTCTATGAGCATGAATCATGATTTTGGGATGTTATGAGAAGTAAGTTTAACATAAACATGAAGTTAAACATCTTGATGAGAAGTAACTTACCAAGGTGATGGTCTTTGATGAAGTATTCTTGGACATACACCCAAGCACACATGAAATTTGGAAAGGGAAAAGACATTTTTCTTGAGAGCTCTAGAGAGAAATCTTTGGGTGAGTTTGAGAGTAAAAATGAAAATGGTGGGTGTTTTGATCCTTGGCTATGATTAAGAAGAAGAGAGAAGAGAGAAGAGAGAAGTGTGAAAAGATATTGCATGGAAGTATGCGATTTTCTTGTTATATGTTGTGTACATGAGGTGTCTCCATGATATTATCCCATCTTTTTTTTGTATAGGGCTGACAATGAGGGGGAAAGAAAGAAAGGGTGTTTTGGGCTTGTTCTTGCTTTGGCTCATTCGGGAGTTTTGATCCATGTGGGCCCACATAGGTGTTTACAACCCAACAGGACAAAACGAATAGGTTTTCTGCCCATTGAGGTTCAAGGAAGTTGTTTACGGTCAAATAAGTCCCATGAAAACAAGGTGAGACATTTTAGGTCCAATAAGGCCCATAAAAGTCTTATGGCCCAAATTGTTATAGTTTATTGAATGTGGGTCCAATTAGGGCCCATATAAGGATTCTTAGCCCAAAATAATCAACTTGTGAGTTTATTGGCCCATTAGGCACAATAAATGATTTCTGGCCCAATAAGATATTTGAACTAGAAATTAGAGTTACAACCCAAAATAGAGTGAGCATAGTGCATTAAATTAGGTTTAGGGCTTCATGAGTGAGTTTTGATTCGAATAGTTGTTTTTTAATGAGAAATATGTATCCTTATACTTGAAGTTACAAGATACATCGAGATTTGATTAAATATAAACATCATTTCCTAGCCAAAATGCTAGTTGTGACAAAATCACTAAACTTTGTCCTTACAATTGTCAATTTATGTTTTCAGGTACTTCTGGATCAAAGGGGAAGAGCCCAGGATGATTGTTGTGCATACACCATCTCGTTCCGCGTTTCATGTTATTATGATGTTTTGTGATGTTGATACCCTTGTTTCACCATGATTTTTATGATGATATTTTAGATAATAGTTTTATTAATTTAAAAATGATAATTTTTAGTCTTAGTTTTTGGGACGTTACAAAAAATCCAGTTGGCCACTCTTCCCATTTGTCAAGGGGAAGCATTTACACATTTTCATAACATGGATCAATACTAACCCGATTTCACATTTCATGCTCATAAACAATTAGGATTTCGTCAATTGAAGTTACTACTATAGACCAGAGAGAACTTGAGGCCAATAAGCATTATAGCGACATTGATCAAGATGTCATACTGAATCAATCGATCAATGTGAATATGCCATATATCTTTGTAGACATTAAAATATAAAATGGTGTGCCCAACACCGAGAAACATAGTTGCACACAATAGTTCATACTATTTGGAAACACACAATATAGCCTCCTTTTTACTGTTAAATATGAAGGAGTGAAAACACTCGAGGATGTGAACCATAGTTTTGTAGCTTAACCAAAAAACGTATCACTTGTGTCATAATTTTAAACGAACTTAACATAGGGTCAACAGACAGAATTGAAAAACTCTAATAGGAGGAAAACAAATCATACACCTGTACATGTGATTAAAAAAATAAGACAAAATGGCAAAATTGGTCCCTATGGTATTTAAAAAATTATGGATAGAGTCAAAAACGTTTCTGACTTGCATGGAAGGTCCAAAATCAAGATTTTTTTCATGATTTTGGTCCTAAAATTAAGAAATTTCTATAGTTTTGGTCCATGGAGCACTTAAATTGGCTGTTTTGCCCTTATAAATTTCTTTTATTGTATTCTTTTTATATTTTTTATTTTGTAAATATTAATGCAAAAAAAAAAAAGAATTATGTTGGCCCACCTCATCTTTAAGGAGTAAAACTCTCTAGATCCCACGGACACGTACACCCTAAAAATTCCTTATAAACTCCTTAAAAAAACAAAAAAGAACTTCATATATGTTCCTAATTTTGAAGAATAAGGAAGGAAGAGAAGACCACCTTGAAGGAGTAAAACTCTCTAGATCCATAATCACACCACTTTTTGGCACTATTTTGAGGTATCATATTCTGATCTTGGTGTTGTTTCTTGCATATATTGTTTTGGGTTAGTTTTAGGTTCTTTTTGTCCTAAATGTGGTGTTACATGAACAAATCATTTTCTTAACCCATTAAGCTTTCCTTTTATACCCTTGGGATGGTCTTAAGTTATAAAAGTGGGTTTCAAATGGTTGATTTTGCTCCATGCATCTTGTAGAATATCTTAATGGATTAAGAAGTTCAATTAAGTACTTAATGGGCATGAAAAGTCATAAAGTTGGAAACTTTATGACTCTTCAGTGTATTATAGTCATGGATCTGAAATATGGACGTAAGTGCGTAAAATATTAAGCACTTAATGAGTTTTGATGTTCCTGAGCGTACGCCCTGTGTATGAGGTCAACCACCCTGATGGTGGTCAACATGCGATGACTTAAGTACGCCCAACGTACATTCGGTGTATGCCCCGCGTACTCAGTATGAGTCAATTTGGCTGAGTTGACTCGGCTAGGTTGACTCGGTTGGTTTGACTAGTTTGACTTTGAGTTTGACCAAGTTTAACCTTAAGGGTATTTGGGTATTTTGGGAATTTTTATTGAGATTGGTCATTTGGTTGGAATAGGATGCGGTTAGAACTGAGATTTGGAGTCGAGACCTTATCAGCTTTTGTCCAGTGTGCGAGGTGAGTTTTCCTCACTGTATTTGTGGGTTGAAGGCACCAAGGCCGGCCCATTGTTTTGATATCTTGATATTCACTAATATCCTGAGTATGGAATATATATGCATGTTTTATGCTAGTTCTTGATATGCTAGGCTGGTAGATCTGTTGGACTACCTGTGATCCTGTCTGCATGAGTATATGTATATATATTATTATCTGTTATATGTCGACGTGTTGGGTTAAGTTGAGGCTGAACCGCTCTGTGATGTAACCAACAAACCAAGGAGTATTCTAGATATGAGTTGAGGGTCAGGTAGGGAATGCCATACTCATACTAAGGACTCATGAGCATTCTAGATATGAGTTAAGGATCGGGCGGTATGCCAAACTCGTACTGATGGCTTGATAGTATTTCAGTCTGAAGACTGATATGGTCAGGGTGCAAGCCAAACATAAGCTGTGGGTTGAGGGCATGCCAAACTTATGTTGTGGGCTCATGGATAATCCAGTCTTTTAGCTGTGGACCCATTACATGTTGTTATTGTATATGTTATTGTTTATGTGTTGGTACATTGGGGGAACTCACTAAGCGTTGGCTTACAGTTTTGGGTTATGCTCCATGTACTTTAGATGACCGCGAGAAAGCGAAGACGTGACCGTACACATCCTCTATTTATGATATCTGATTTTGGGAAACTCTGATGAGATAAATGTTTTGAAAACTATTTTGTAAACACTTTATGTTTTGGGATTGTATTTAAAAAGTTTAAATTTGTCATGATTTTAATGGATGATACAATCTTGTTCATCCATACCCAATATCCAAACAAACCTTCATCCTCACTCATCATCTCCCTCTTCATCGGGCACCTACCTCATATTCTGGATTTTCATAAAGGAACACACCCAATTTTGATGTTTTGGTTTTAGTTTTTTTGTGTTCAATTTAGAAACGTCAACCGCACTAATTGATTGAATAGAAATGTTAATTAATCAAAATTGGTGACATATGAACATTAAGAACAAATATATATCGAATTGACAGCAAAGTTGCGCTCTAAAGCTGATAAAAAGAACCTTGAAAAAATATCTTGCAAATATCCATCACTAGTTCTAAGACCAACGCCTGTAACTGGTCTTGCTTTCTTCAGAAAGAAACCTATATGCTCTAGTCTCCTTACTTCCATTAAACACATAAAGCTTAGGTATTTTCCTGCAAAAATCCATCTTTCGCATTTTCAAGCTCTCTGTAAACACTAGCCATGCCGCTCACGATCCTTTTTTTGAATTACAACAACAAATAGGTCTGTCATTTCTCAATCTGGGTAGAGAACCAATATACTTCTCCTCTCAACCTCAATCATGGCTTGCTTTATGTTCAGCTTATACAAATCAAAAAGGGTGTGTCTTCAACACAACACACACACACACACACCTGCAACTCAAAACATGCTAACACTAAATCAGATTTTCAAGATTTGTAAATCCACGTAAGAATCGATGCAAATCTTAACAAGAGTCGAACCCAATTGAAGAAGTTAATGATTGCTATGAGGTTCAGATGTTATGGTTTATAAATCCACTTTATTCGCCACCTGGATTCAATACACACATGACAAGAAAGAAGAAAAAAGGTAGCGCTTGAACGACCTCATCAGAGAATCGAAACCAAACTTCATCCCATCCTCTTTAGTTTCAAGACCTTGAGCTCTGCTTCAGCGTAGGTTGAACGAAATCATCAGAAAAAAGAAGAGAGTGTCAAATATATAAAAAGAAAGTCAAAGAGATAAAGGGAGAAAGAAGGGGTGGGTACGGATGGAGAGTGTGGGGTAAGGGATTTTTTTAAACTATTAAAATATAAAAGAAAATAAAGAAAATGTAAAAAAGAAATAATAAGGGAAAAATAGTCATTTCAACTTTTTTAGGACCAAAATCACAGAAAAAATCTTGATTTTGGACCTTCCATGTAAGTCGTAAACTTTTTGGACTCTACCTATACTTTTTTGAATATCGTAGGAACCAATTTTGCAGTTTTATCAAAAAATAACAAGGGGAATGTTATTAAGAAAACAACATATAAGTTTTATTTATTGGTATAATATCTGCATATACTTTATCTTTTTGATGTTTTCCCGTAATTGTTTTATTTAAAAAAAATCATATTTTATTACATTTACAATGTATTACATTTTTTTCGTATTTAATAATAATAAGTGGTGACAAATATATGTATTTATATCAGTTGCTAAAATCATTTCCTTCCTAATAAATGAAATAATTTGTCACTTGCCATTCTCTTATGTATTATGTCATATGTCATTTTGAGGTAATTTTTAGATTAAATTATAACCATGTGTCATTTTGTGATTTTTTTTCTATTTTATTAAATTTCACATAATATTTAAATATAATAAATATAATAATAAATATATATCCAAATCATTAATGCAACTTTCCTTATAATTTCTAAAATTTTAAATTGATAATTATTTTAGTTGTTTATTTATTTAAATTTTTAGTTTAAACTTAAAAGATAAATAAGAACTTCAATTTTAATAATTAAATATTTTACTTTTTTCTTATAAATTTAAATTTTCTAAATTGTTATATCTTCATGTTTGTTTATTTTTTTGAATAATCATATATAATATATGGGTCTGACAACTAATTCTATTATAAAAAAAAAAATTAAGTAAGACTATAAGTAATCACAGTTTATTTTAATATATTTTGTGTGTAAACTGATTATCATGATAAAGATAAACAGAATCATATTTTTAGACATTTTATGTAAAACTAACCATTTATAGTCACAAAGATAAACAAACTATGACTATATGCAGTTTATGACCACAATTTAGTATTCTAATGCGTTTCTAAAAATATCTAAATGTTTTGATAAAGATATAAAATTACGACTATAAGCACTTTATGGTCATAATTTTATTAGTTTAATGTGTTTAAAAGAAATCAATTGTCATGATAAAAAAAACAAAATTTTGACTATAAATATCTTATGGACACAATTTTATATTCTAATGTGTATTTAAAACTAAACAAAATTTATGATTAAAAAACAATGGGCTACATATATTTTATGGTTATGGTTTAATATTCTAACATGAGTCTAAAACTAAGTAATTGTCACTAGAAAGATAAATAAACAACTTTAAGTGTTATATTGTCATAGTTTTATATATTATGTCACGATTGTACATCTAAAAGTAACTAATTGTCATGATAAATATAAATCATTGTGACAATAACTACATCTATTATCACGGTTATATATTATAATAATATGTGCCTAAAATTAATTAATTGCCATGATAAAGATATAAACTCTGACCATAAGTATTTTAGGGTTACGATTACTAAAAAATGATTGAATATACAATTATGAAAGTCACTTTGCTACCGTAAAGCCATAATTTTATCTTATGGCCACGATTTTTCAAGAGATTTAGTCATGGTTTACGACATGTGGCCATTATGTATAAAAAATGACACGAATATAGGTCTCGATTCAAAAAAAAAAAGGAAAAAAAAAAACTATTATCATAGCCATGTTTTTAATCGATATAGATTGCCTTATTTGTACGAGGACTACAAAGTGTTGAAGTTCAATGCTATATTCAACAACTTCATAAATCAACATAGAAGTGTTCCAAGTGACTTTGACATCTTGAAGGCATCAATGGTGCAATACCCGGATGATTTTAATGGAGTGATTTTTAACCAAACACTCATTTTAGACATTGTAAAAATATCGCAAAAATGGGAAACATGCCTTTGGCTCAAAATAATGGTTCCAAACGGGTCATGACATCCGACATGAACAACTACACAACGTGGCACTTTTACTTCCAATTTATGTCCAAAAAGTCGGTTATGGAAGTGAAAAACTTCTTTTCAAAGAAGTACTCAAGTAAAAACAACTATCTAAAATGATCATTGAAAAAATATGAAAATTTTACAATTATAATAGCTAGCGAATATCGATCATTTAACGGGCTCTGAATTTGAAACGACTTTGACGTTAAAGAAAACAATATAATTATTTATTTATTTTATTTATTATTTTTGGTGATTGACGGCTTGGTTTAAAATTATTGTTAAGTAATTTTTTTAGTTTGATTAAAAATATTTTTTTTTGTTATTTTTAGTTTAATTTAATGAACTACTTTAGTTATGCTAAATTTATTTTAACTATTTTCATTAGAAAATGAATGGAAGTTGAAAGAAATGTATAACTTTAGCTAAAAGAAAGAATGAAAATATGATGTAACAATATGGCATATAGGACTTAAAAGATGACTGATAGGTAGAATACATACATAAACTTATATATGCATAACAATATCCCGTGTAGGGTTTTATAAAAGATTGAGATACATAACCTTATGCATGAGTAGTATATATGTATGTGTGTATCTCTTATTTATAAAAGATTGAGATGCATAAAAAGCATAGTGCCAAAGTGAAAAACACTAAGAATGCAAAGACAACCAGTGTAGATTAGCATCAATGGTTTTATTAAGTGTATATATGAGGATGCAATCAACCACTATATATATATATATATATATATATATATATATATATATATATATATATATATATATATATATATATATATATATATATATATATATATATATATATATATATATATATACTAGAGAGAGATTCTCTCTCATTCTCTCTATTCCCTTTCTCTTTCTCTCTTTGAAGCAGCTGTCAATTGTTACAACAAAGCCATAAACTCACCCCACCCATCTCTTCTGATATACAGCAAATAATAGTTTGCAACTGTCGGATTCTCTCTCTCTCTCTCTCTCTCTCTCTCTCTCTCTCTCTCTCTCTCTCTCTCTCTCTCTCTCTCTCTCTCTCTCCACCACTCTTTTTCTAGGTTTTCTATTAACACCCTTTTCATCAAACACCACAACCATAACCAGAAACAGTTCTCTAGCTTTTCCCTTTTATATCCATGGAGGTTGACGAGAGAAGCAGAAAACAAGATAGTTTTGATTCTGCATGAATCTTGATCAACTACACCTTTCAAACCAAGTTTCTGAAAGAATCTTTACTTAAATTCAAGAATGGCCTACCAACATTATCGATCTCCATTTGGTGACACCACTCTAACCAAAGTGTTTGTTGGTGGACTTGCTTGGGAGACACAAACTGATGAAATGCGTAGATATTTTGAACAGTTTGGTGACATTCTTGAAGCCGTTATCATCACTGATAAAATCACCGGAAAATCTAAGGGTTATGGATTCGTAAGTTTTCTCATTTCATATACCTTTCTTTATACATATAAATATCTTTCTAGTCTAATCTTAATTTCCTTCTATTGAAATAACCCTTGTTATATAATATATATTTAATGTATTATACAAAACTTTTTTGGAGTACAATATTTGTCATTCATCATCCTTAAATGAATTAACAGGTGACTTATCGGGACCCTGAATCAGCAAAAAGGTCTTGTGAAGACCCAAACCCGATGATAGATGGAAGAAGAGCTAACTGTAATATCGCATCTCTTGGTCGTCCTCGAGCTTCTCCTCAAGGTTTTTTTTTTTTTTTTTTTTTTTTTTTGGTCATAATTTTTTAAACAAAACGAGATTATTATTTAAATTTTAAAATGTTTTTTTTTATGAATCCGATAAATAATTTAATATAAGGTGTTTTGATCGAAACCCACCACAGGAAGGAATCAAGGTGGGAATATTAATATCGCATATCAAGGGACAAATACAATGGGCCAAGGTGCATCATCATCTTATAGTGGTGTAGCACCACCACTAGCTCCTCCTCCGCCACCTCCACCACCACCTTCCGTCATGTATCCACCATATGGGTGAGTTTTTTTTTTTGTTACACTTTTGTGAAGTTTAGGTGAAAAAGTGAAGTCAAAAAAAACATTTATAAATTAATAAAGAAAGTTGGTCTTGACAGAGGAGAAGTGGGTGTGGGGGCATATATATATACATATAAATGAGTTGGCAACAGGAAAGGTTTTGCCAGTGTTTAAATGGCATATACTGTTGACTTTTTATAATTACTTGTGTTCAACTATCTAACTAATTAACATAATCATATTTATAGTTTATAGTTATACACCCTGTTTAAACTTTCCACTAAGATTCCTCTAACTCGTATATAATAATTAGGTTAATAATAGATAATGTTGGTATTTTTTAAAATATAAGATTCTTTATCAATAAATATTCTATTTTTATATATAGATATGAGATGTTATTTATTTATTTCATAACCAATGGTTGCTTTATTGCCAAGTTGGCTGCCATTGCAGGATTACATAAAACTCCAGACAACCTTCAGCTTTTTCAGATTTAAATGGTCCCAGTTAACTCTTTATATTAATCATATAAACTTACCAATTATTAAATTTTTAATGAAAAAAAACATCGATTTAATTCGTTGTTAAAATCGGAAAATATACTCAATTGTTGTTTTTAATATATGATTTAGTGGGACTAGATTATTCGGTAACTTAATTATATCTAATTGTTTTTTTTCATAAATCAGAAAACAAAAATAAGGTGTTTCCATCGTTTTCTATTATTTCGTTTTCCTAAATATACGTTATTTTTAGTAATATTTTATTAATGTTATTTATCCAAACAGTCATTAATGAGAAATTAGAAAAAAAAAAAAAAAGCAAGATTTTACTCTATTTTTATTTTAAATGATATTTATGTGATTTTGCCTGACATTTGAATTTTACTGATACGCAGATACGCGACGTACGCACCTGATTACTCTTACCAGCAAGTAAGTTATATATTTAACTATTTTTTTATAAATATTATAATAAATAAAAACTCTAATATTTTTGTACTGTTGTCATAATACAACATAAATGCGTGTGGTTATAATTGTCCTCTTTTTAACTACATTAATGTACTCATTTGGTCCCTAGTAAATCTGTAACATAAGAATTTGTTTTATATTTTAAAAATTATAAATTTCGTTATTAAATAAAAGTTTTTATTTAATTGTATTTTACTATTTTATCTACGTGTGATTGTATATTTGTAATACTAGCTTCATATTAATACGAAGCTACATAAAGTACAAGTCATAATAACATGGAATTGGTTATGGGAATGTGTTTTAACAGGCAATGTACAATCCAGCACTTCAACAGGCATACTATCATCAAATGTATGGGCCCACAGGAACACCGTATTATTATGGGTATTCCACCACCCAATCACCCACACCCAGAGGAACATTTGCTGCTTCTGCCCCTGGTGCACTAACACTAACACCACATCAGGCGCAACGTATCCATGGACCATCTTATCTTTACTATCCTACGCCATCTCAGGTGGACCCCTCAACATTCCCTGGCTATCTTACGCCACCACCTCCCCCTCTCCTACTACCCACGAGGCATCCTTTTCCTTCTCCCTCTCCCACGGGTATGTTTACATCTCACCCATCATCATCATCATCATCATCATCATCATAATCAACATCATCATGCATATGCATGTATCATGTAGTAGTAAGAAATGGTAACTATTTGTTTGTTGATGATATAGAATTATAGAAAGACATGGGAAAAGAATACATGTACATTAAATTTAAACATAGATATGTATGTGGTAATGGTGGGGCCCATAAGAGCCATGTGAGATGAGCTGTAATGGGTTATGGTCATAGGCCCATGATGGGGTCAATGGGAAATTGATGCCAGATGTACAGAATGAGTAAACCAAAACCAGTCAAACAGTTGGAGCGCATGTGAATTCTAGATTCATTTGTCTGTGTAGGGTTTTTATGTGGTAAGGGTACATCTGTCTTTTTGACACATTACTTCTAAGGATCATTGATATCGACTAACTCTTATACATTTTTAAGGTCAAATTTAAGTCAAATTCATCACAAGTTTTATTCTTGTAGTATATAACTCTTTAATTTTTTCCAACAACAAAACTAATCTATATATATATATATATATATATATATATATATATATATATATATATATATATATATATATATATATATATATATATATATATATAAAATTGATTGGCCACTTGTTAACAAAGAGTGACCACTTCCCGAGGAATAGTTTGTCCCATGCAATTTGAAGTTGTATAATATGGAAGAATGGGTAAAAGTTTAAATGAATTATTGAATAGTACATTTGAAGTCAAAAGATGTAAGTTTGACCATATATGTGTGTGATATTGCTTTCAGGTTCACAGACTCCACAAAATACAACAACTGAAACAGAAGGAGGTGTGGTAACTTCAGAGAGTCCAAATGCCTGAAAATGATGAAAAACATACACATGGGGGGCAAAAAGCAAACAAAATACGATATTGACAAATTTTCATCAATGGTCCTTAAACTCTCTGTATTCTTCAATTTTTCTGAAAGAATCATAAATAATTTCGTTTTGGTCACAAAGATGGACCGGTGGAACGCATCATGCTGATTATTCTTTTTCCTCACATTGAGAGTAATTATTCTTTTACTCACTTTATTCTTTTTTTTTTTCCTTCCCTTAATGGTTAATATTGTATTTTCCCTCTAAATAAACAATATTCTTTCTTGGTTTAATATTGTTGGCAAAACTGACACTTTTTGTTTGATCTTTTGTATTTATATTATGCATCAAAATGATATTTTCGTAATGATCCAATGGAACTTCCTTTTTAGAAATGATGTGGGTTTTTTAATATACATATCTTGCATTGAAATGGATTGATATGGTTATACAACACACTTGTTGTGACACTATCTTCCACAAAAGGAAGAATGACTTGAGGGTAATTATCTTTTTGTTTTGTTTACGTATAATTTTTTTTTTGTATATATTTGATTATTTAATTTGTTAAATGTGTTCATATATTATCATTGTCACCTGCTATAGCAGGTTATAATGGTAATATGTAACATATTTAACAAGTTAAATGGTCAAATATGTATAAAAATAGAAAGTTGTCTAAATACGAACAATTATTTTTTTATAAATTTCTTAAAACTTTTATAATTTCTTACAACACATTTTTGATATTTTTTCGTGTAGGTTTTTCTAATATAATGTTTTAAACTTTTATTATAATTTTTTTTGAGCTTTTTTTATACTTTTATATAATTGTAATACATGTGTTTTTAAACCATATATTTTATAAATATTTTAAATTTTTCTTACAAGTTTTTAACTTTGTTTTTTTACATTTTCTTATAATTTTTTTATAACTTTCATACATTTATTTCTAAACTTTCTTTTACAACATTTTTAAAGTGTTTCATAGATTTTATATGACAATTTAATATATTTTTTAACATTTTAAAATACTTTCGTTAATAGTAGTTTAAAACGTTGTATTAAAAAAATTAAAATTTTATAAACTTCTTACTAAAAATTATTAAAAAGCTGGAATAATTTTAAAATATTTACATTATTTAGATTTTTTATGTTTTTTTTATTTGTTATGTAGTATTTTGTTTTTTTTTTAAAACCCTCTATAATTATTGTTACATATTTAATTTATTTAATTTTATTTTTAGATACTATTTACTTTAAAGATATTATATATGCTTAAAAATAATATATATATATATATATATATATATATATATATATATATATATATATATATATAAACGACTATATAAAATATTTCACAAACAAAAATATATTTATTAATAAAAAAGTAAAGTTTAAAATTGATCAATATTTAATTAATATTTATGAAATAATTGATATTTAAGAAAAATAAAATTTGAAAAAAATAATACAAGCAAATACAAAAAATAAAAGTCACTATTAAAAGTGGGAAAAATGAGTTTTCAGGATAATTAATGTATCATTTTGTTCATATTTACACAACTTTTTTTATACATTTAAATATTTAACTTGTTAATTTATTCATATATTATCATTGTCACGTGCTATAGCCGGTGACAATGACAATATATGAACACATATAACAAGTTAAATGGTCAAATTTGTACAAAAATTAAAAAATTACCTAAATGTGAACAAAACGATAAAAATGATTACTCTCATAACTTATTTTCCCTTCGCACAATTAACGGTTTTCTTCTAAGTTATAGAGAAAGTGTAATTACACACGACTTTAAAAACAAAAGGCATATTTTAGGAAATGACTAAAGGAAGAAAAAGTGTAATTACACACCACCTATATTTGACGATACATGATATAAATACTTTACAAAAGTTCCATGACCGACCATTTTAAATGATAAATAACCTAGTACCCAACTACTTCCTAGTTATTTGTCACAATTAAGGTATTATGTGACTAACAATATATCGGTTTTTTAATCAATGAAAAGCTAACGTATAATTAGTCATTGTCCAAATTAAACCACTTTATAGGTTGTGATATCATACTGAGAGGTTGGCAAATTTTGACAGGGTCCCTCGAATGATATAAACCTTCACCAAAATAAAACGATTTAGGTTTAATTATTCTGATCAACCAACCTGTTTGTTATATCAGACATGTGCGGGAATTTGTAAATTATTTCGCACGTTGATTCGTGAACCTGTTTATTTTATTAGATTAAAAAGCTAAAAAATATATTTATTAAATAAATGAGAGATTAATAACTAATAAGTAAATGTGTGACATTTAGACTTTATCTTGTGACTACGAGCCAAATTCTGACACATGAACCTAAATCTGACCCATGAAACCGAATCTAACCCACAAACTCACACACCCTAATTAAACGATTCACGCAGGTTGAGCTGTTTATGGCAAATCCGAGGTTCGGTTGTGTAATGTCCCAAATTTTAGAATCAAAATTTTCATTTTTAAAAGAAAATAAATCATTCAAATATTTCATTCAAAGATAATAAAACTCATTCTTTGACAATCATAAAATCCAAATACTTAAAAATCTGAGTAAATAACATAATCATGACGGAAGTATCAAATCACAACAAATGTCGATACATGTGTACAATCAAGCTTTGCCTTTCTCATATCTGAAGAAGTAACTGAAAAGCTTTTAATTCAAAAATATAAGTCAAAAGCTTAGTGAGTTAATTTTACCAAAATATCACATACCACAATACATATATAATGCATACACGCAAGGTTCTCGACCTAGTGTCGATCCACTTGAACAAGCAATGGCTAATCTCTCTAGTGCATATCTAGTCATAATGACACAAAACAACTCTATTGCATGTTTAGTCATCCCATCGGTAACACGAATAACCTAGCCTCTCGGGTCTAGTGTCGATCCACCATCAACTCCTCAAATATAATATATCAACATATTATATAAACAATCAAACAAATAATCGACAAGAAAAAGACTATACCATCCAATTTGCCTAATCAACATACTATAGCACCACTACATCCTAGCATATAAATTAATGACACATACTATAACACATAGTATCATGAGATAACTCGCTTGAACAGATATATTAAATAATCAATGTTATAAGTTCGAACACATGAGAAACAGTCTCACAAATCACCCAGATAACAAGCAGAGGTCGGACCTCCTACAACTTAAACTCCCAATGGCTGAGCAAATGGAAAACCAGTCAAAAAGTCAATCTATCAATGGTCAACTGGTTAAAAGTCAATTTGTTAAAGTTAACGGTCAATGGTCCCGTTTCATGACCCATACACAAATCACGCCCTGTACACAGCTAGACAAATCAGTCGTTACTGGCCATCACGACACCCTAATATTGACGTCGTGAATATTGGTAAATATGCCAACTTTTCACTAAGATCTTAATGCTTTTAAGACCAAAGCCCAAATCATCAAATTCGATACTTAGAGGGATCCTAATGGATAAAGTTTCCAACTTTATCCAAATCCAAGGTCTAATTAAACACAATCTCCAACCCTAACTCCTAATGAGACTAAAATTGCCAAAACTCATGCATGACACAAAAGTGATGCATGAAATCCCAACTTTCTAATGTAAGAATGGTCTAAAGTCATTCTAATCCAAGCATCTTGTTCTGGAGTTATCCAAACTCCAAGAACACCATAGAAATGGGCCAAAATGGACGAAAAATACATACAACGTGGAGATCTAACAAAGTAAAGATTAAGTTTGGGACTTTATACTCACAATAGTCCAAAGAAGTGTTAAGATTGTTGAATCTAAGCTAGAACTAGGGTTCAATACACCAAAAAACACTTCATTCGCCTTCAAGATTCACAAAATAATATGGAAAATCTAAAGAAAGCCAATAAAAGCTAGGGTTTTGTAACATCCTAAAAACTTATCATAAACTTTTGAAAATCAGTGTATAAAGCTAGGTGAAATGTAAACCCTTGTTTATAATATCAAAACCAATTCTTTTAAAATCAAAGATGTTTCATCACGTCATCATCAAACATAATACCATCATGTTGCGGAAGCATAAATATTGTAATGGAATCATCTCAAAAAGTTGATAAATGTTAGATATATGACATGCATTGAGAATGTCCAGATGTTGCAATCATACCGGCTCCCTCCCATCCACTCATCTGATTAGTCTGCTATAAATACCTAAAGTAGCAACTATATGCCTAAGACTTAGAGAGTAATCACCACACTAATTATACAGATCATACGCAATACACATAACATCACATAAAACTCAACTAATAAACCATATATTACTTACATTCTATTACATAACATATGTTAGCATATTCCGAACCACTATGACTAGAACTTCCCTCCGAGAGGCTATTCTCTAGAAACAAAGATCGTCCAATCACACTTCCCTCCGAGAGGTTATTCGTGATCATACATAATGCCATAACATAACTAGAACTTCCCTCTGAGAGGCTATTCTGTAGTTAGACCGATCATCTCGACCACACTTCCCTTTGAGAGATGTTCATGATCGTACATAACATAATCACACAGTCTAGATAATAAGAAAGTTCGTGACAACTCACCTGAACAAAAAACAAGATGAAATACACAACTCAAGCTAGTGGTCTCAAGTCTTCCCCAAAACTACACAGTAAATTACCCTAATTTTATAATTAATGTAAAACATTCATCTACACTTCCTTATCAAGTCTAGGTCAAAATAAAATTATTCTATAGGCAAAAGATCATTTTGTCCCCCCTAGGAACCAAACCCATCATAGTTGACCCAAATTCAAACTTAGTCAAAAAGTCAAATGTCTATGTCTTCATGCTGCTGCCAAAACAGGGTCGTGTGTGCCAATTACAATATGTGTCGCCACATGTGTTAGAGATAGTTGGTTAGTCGCGGGTTGAGGATCGCGTTGAGAGTCTCTTTACATGTTCTTTTCTGATAAAAGTCTTTGAAATTCAAGGCATGATCCGGACACCTGGCAAACTTATCTATGTTTTATAAGGTCTAAGATATGTGATGCCTTGAATGATTCCTTTATCTATGTAGCTAATAAATATCAGCATGTGTGAACTTAAGTTTAGGGTGTCGCATTGACCTAGATGGTAGTTGGATTGATGCGACGAGGGGTTCAATCCGCATTATTATGGGTTATTTTGAAAAACTTCCTCTAGGATAAGGAGTATGATTCAATAATCAGATGTTAAAGGTCTATTCAGACCTTCCCCAGGATTGGTTGTCTTGTTACACTAGAGTATCAGATAATGAAGTACCTTAGTTTTTTTAGTAAAAGTAGTATAGCAAGAGATGTAGTGGATTTAAGTCGGTTAGAGTGTTCTCATCATGATTGATAAATGGTAATAATGGTGGTTTCACCTGTGATTGAGGCGAATTTAGGGTAGAAGACTATGGTTAGACCATAGCAATTGTATAAATAATTATGGTTAGACGGTGTCATGTTATATCGTGAACCTATATATATATATATATATATATATATATATATATATATATATATATATATATATATGACTTATGAGGGTGGAACCACACATACGTGTTTAAAAAACTTGTGGACTTATCTTCCCTATTTTTCCTAGTCACGGTTTAAGTGTTAGAACCTTTGGGAAAGATTATTGGTAGCTCAGTGATCAACAAATTTTTGGACCGGCGTTCGAAAATAATGTTGACTAGTTGGAAAGATTATTGGTAGCTCAGTGATCAACAAATGTCAGAAGTATCTCATTGAGTTTCTGTATTTGTGGACTCATGATTGTTTATGGAACATGTTATTATGATTTTGGCTACTAATAACGGAGTCTTGGATTTGGAAAATTTTGAGCCAAAGTTCACAGTAGTACCCTTGAATGATATATCAGGTGGTTGTACGCTTGAGCTAGAATGAGAATTCAGATACATTACGAGGATATGATTCATTTATTTGTATACTCTTTGGAGCAACGAAATAGCAACGACTTGTCAGGAAGTCAAATGAGCATCATGATCCCTTTTTGGCATGATTTTCCTGATTGGGATATGTTGAGTTGATTGGTCAGAATGTTAAGGTTTTTTTCTCCAATGTGAAATGGTTATGTATGTGACAACCCGATATTTGAGACAATAAAATGTAACACCAGTCAAATTTAAGTCAAAATATAAGTTTCCTAAAATCTTATTTAGGTTAAATAAAGTAGTAGGAATCTATCAAGGTTTTCGTACATATAAAGAACCCTAAAATCTGAGTTATAACGAAGAAGTTATGACCAACCGAAGATTCTCGGCAAAGCCGGCAACACCGATTAAACGAAAAATGCGAAGTTTCAATACAATAGTTTTTAGCCTTAAGTATCTAAATGAAATTTGTAGATAACATTAAACTGTAAACGTACGTAAAAAGAACGTCCAAATCTAACTTCATATGAGGAAGTTATGATTTTTCCAAGATCCGGATATAGCAACAGACAGCTAAAAACTCGAATAGAGATTGAGAGACTTTTTGCCGAAACAACCTAAATGATAATTGAAGGTCTCAACAATATTAGCACAACGGTAAAAATTCTGACGAAAACGGACATCGGATGAAGAAGTTATGGATTTTTAACGGATTTTTCGTGTCTCGGCCCGTTAAAAATAAATAATTAAAAATAAAGTCAAAATTTGCCGATGAAGTCTAAACGAGAGTTGTAGAGCATATTTTCAGCTACGCGTGCATATAAAGAACGTCGAAAACGGAGTTAGTGCGCAGAAGTTACGGATTTTACAAGTTCAAGACACAAAATTCGAGGCTGTCAGGCTGGCCACGACGTGGCACAGTGTCTGATTGTGACAACCCGAAGTTCGTTCCATCATCGTAACCCGTTCCGTCATTAAAAATTCGTCGCTTTGAATTGTTTCCATTTCGTTTCTAAATTAAGTCATTGTCTTGAGTCTTCTATTATGACTTAATTGGTATCCAAACACGTTAGAAACTCATGAAAACATCCCAAATTATTATTTAGAAAATTATTAGTTACGACCACGTTGAGTTACGGCAAATTAATTGGGTACGACTAAAAGCTCCGTTTAACGTCGGTATCGGGTAGAATTTCTTCGGGCGATAAACTCAACCCCTATATAAGGGATTGAGTGACATCATTTTGAAGCTTTTTCTCTCTCTTAAAACACTTTCTCTCACTACTCTCTCTCTCTAAAAACTCGAGTTTGATCCAAAAACCTCCTTTCAAGCTTCAATTTGGTAAGTAATATATCCTAGCTTGTTGTTAAGCTTTCTTATCATGAAAATCTATGTTTGAATCACCCAAAACATTCAAGAACATGTGTTTATGGTTTAAGAACCCTTCCAAAACCGTGAACACCCTTAAAAAGGGTTTTGAAGCCCCAAAACCCTTCCAAATCACTCATAGTGCTTAAATATGGCTTAGAAACTTGCATGCATGAGCTTAGGACCCCAAAATCTCACCAATTGAGGTATGGACATGAGTTTACGGCCCAAGAACATTCTTGGACCGTAAACCCTCATTCATGGACCATAAACACCTTTTTAAGGTGTTAAATTGCCCATAAACACCTCCAAAGGCTTCCATGAGTGCATAGAACCTTATAATCCTTCAAGAGATGCACCAAAACATACTCAAATGGGTCAAACTTGAGTTTACGGCCCAAGAGCATTCTTGGACCGTAAACACCCCTTCTTAGACCATAAACTCCTCCAATGGGTGTTAAAGTGCCCTTAACACCTTGTATAGCTTAGAAATGGGTCTAGAACTTTGTATGCTTAACCTACAACCACCAAAACCCATGTATCATGGACAAACATGAGTTTACGGTTGTAAACTCATGTGTTTAAGGTAGTAAACTCCCCAAGAACATCTTCATAAACCGTAAACTCCTTTTCCAAGGCCATTTCAAGTCCCGGTCACTTCCTAAGCCATGAAATCAACCCTAGAGCCTTCCTTTGTGCATTGTTTGACCATTTAGCATCCAAGAACACACCACCCATGAGTTTACGGCCATAAACTCATGGGGATATGGTCAATGGGCCGTAAACTCCTAAAGGAGTTTACTCTTGAAGAGTAAACTCCAAATTTAGGCCCTACACGCCCTTAGATGCCACCCAGGTCACTCCGAACAATTGGAATGAAGTGTTTTCGCGTCTCGGAGTGTATATTCTCAATTAATTAGTAATACAAGGTCTAATTGGATACAAATGTGTATCTATTCATATTACATAGGAACCTCGCGCATTCTCAAGCCCCGAACTGACACATAGCGTCCAACCGACACACTTCACGACTGGTGAGTTCATACCCCTACACCTTTTTCCGCGTTTTTCAATATTTTCAGGGGGAATACAAGCAAAAGTACAAGGATGGCTTGTACTCAAACTTATTATTTCATTTGAAATGTTTCATATTTCACATGCTTTTAACAATCAAAACCGTATTAACCAACAGTTTGACTTGTAGAGTTAGTTTTCAAATCTTATTATATATTGTTATAATATATGTTTCCCACATGATTTTTCCACTTTATTATTGTTAAAAGCATTAGATTAGTACATTTTTTTTGTCCTCGTTAACACTCCACATAGATACGCGAGTGGAGGATCACTGGTGTAACAAGATTATTTCGTACTATTACTTGTAAATTCGTTAATCTTAATAATTGGAGACACGTCCTCTGTAAACACCCCACAGAGATACGCGAGTGGAGGACCGCCCCCGTAACCAGAATCTCCTGGAGGGAGAGCGTGAATTGAGTGTATAGATCTATACAGGGCTGACTACCCCGCACCTGGCTGCTAGCTACAGCCAAACCGAAAGGTTCAAGGGTGACGAAAGTCATAAATGGATAATGGACTAGTTATTGCCATTTTTAGTCTATCGTATGGTTATGGAACTTGCAATTTAGATTACAGAGATTTACTTGTTGTAATAATGAACTTAGTAAGCTAATAACCTTGAGAATTAGTTTACTTTCCACTCAATAGTTTTATATACGTGTTAAAGCTATCATACATTTAAAGGATAACCAGGCTTTCAGGAAACTTCACACAAACATTTGAAGTATGGTAGATACTTGTACATTACATTTGGATTCGATAACTGAACTTTACTTTTAGGAAAATAAGGGTTTTCCTGGGATAACTGAACTGTTCTTAACTAGACCGTGTAACTAATAGATAACTCAACTTTACTTTTAAGGAAAATAAGGGTTTTTCCTGGGATAACAAACTGTACATAACAGGATCGTATAACAATCGGATAACTAAACTATACTTATAAGAAAATATGGGATTTTCTTGGATAACAAACTTTTTCGGAAAACCAAAGGAAACTTGTACATTTTCAGAAAACAAACCTCTTATGAACTCACCAGCTTTATGCTGATTTTCAAACTGCTTGTATTCTCAGGTCCACATTAGACAGGTACTCGCGATCTTTTGGAGAAGACAGAGCGCTTATCAGACTCGTCTTAACTTTTTTTCATATGATATATATGTATAACACTTGTAACACTTTGATTTCAAACAAATGTAATAATTCTATGTAATGTAATGTTTTGTGTTTACTATGCTTACTATGTACATTGGTTGCGATATTCATGACGTCCTCCACCCCAGAACGTTTCCGCCTTTGGTTTCGGGGTGTGACAGATTGGTATCAGAGCCCTTGTTTATAGTGAACTAGTATACCAAACCTTACATGGTATAAGACTATAAACACAAAGGGGCCTAAGTGCTTTGAACTAAAAGTATACCTTAAAATATAAGTATTTTCAAAAGTATACAAGTATACCTAACCGTCGAAATCCGTAACTACAAGTAGAACAAAACATAAGTAAATGGGTGTTGTACGCTGCGGTTAAACCTGGGCAGTTATGTAGTTGTGTCTAGGATCAATATAGCCTGGCCAACTATATTAATTCGAGACACGGCCAACATGTGCTTGGGAGTGACTACGGTATGCGGCATGCCTAAAACTTACCCAATACCCAAACAACGAGCCGTCGTCACAACGAATCATGAAATACTATGGGAGTATTTCTCGAGCCAAATTCGTTATAGAAATTCTCATCCCAACGTTGTTACTCAATCATTCCTTAGCGATAGTTTATCTGCTTTGATAACTCTTTCCTGCTTTATCGCTTAATATAATTCTATATCTGTCATAATGAGATATCCCTTGTATCATATCTCTTGATTCAATTCAGAGGACTTACCATCCTCTCTTTCTTGATCTTTTTAGATCAAGATGCCTCCAAGAAAGAGACCCAGTTCAAAGAAAAAAAAACAATTCATAGGACTTACCATCCTCTCTTTCATGTTTCTAATACCTAATGCTTTGATAATCCTTTATCTAAGCTTATATACATTTCCCTTAGATAGCTCATATGTGTGTCTAAACAATTCAGACTAATTGCCAAATCTCACAATTCGAATCATGGAAAGGGATACCGTAAGCATAATCGAATTCGAGAATTCAATTTTCACAGTCACTATCTTTTTAAAATCTCTCTTAGTGAAAGCATTTCCTCACAGTCATTTTCATGAAGGAGGGAATCTTATGACACTTAGATTTTAATGGTGTATGTGTTCCTATCCATGTGAATTTGTCAAAACCAAAGTTTACGACAAATTCAAACTCATATGGACCGAACTTTCTTAATCTTAACTTCTTGCCTTATGGTAACACAGCTGCCCACCATGTCTTCCAAGTAGTTAAGCAGCTTGCCCTTTCCTATCAATGTACTTTCCATTGACCAAGGTACCTGCCTTTTATGCGTTCAAATGAGAACTCGTAGAACTCACATGCATAATTAACTCAATTGGAATGGCACAGAAACAAAATAGTGTCAACACGATAGGTTGTAAACCTCAACTCGTGTGCTAGTGATGATCGATAAGGTTTATTTTGATTTGTTCTTGAAACCTTTCAAGACCATTAAGACTCCCACTGACTCCTTGACATATAAGATTCTCTTGTCAATAAACATTTCTTGACAAACAAATATTCAAGAGTTAGTGTAGTTTTTATCAAAACACTTCATAAATTGGTCCTAGTTGGTATTTGTCTTATCCAAGACATCACAACTTTCCACATTTGATGAATGTTATAAACTTTCTTAATACTTATCACTCAATTTCACAATCTTAACTCTAAGACTTGTTTTGGAACGAAGTATGATTGACTTCTTGATTTAACCATTTCTTCAATTCTTGATTCCTCTTATTAGACATGCAATTGTACTAAGACTCACTTAGAGGATCAATTGAGATATGGTTCTTAATCATTAAGACTTATCATAAAGCATAAAAGGTACTCTTCCTTCTTCTTAGAATGGAGAAACTTTTATCTTTCTGCCTACTTGATTCTTCTTATTTGTTCTGCTATTGATTCAAACTTTTTCAATCAATTCAGAATTACACTTAATCTTATAAGTATAATCATGTTTACTAAACCTTTAGTAAATCATGACGAATATCTTTGTTACTCTTATGGTGGACTTGATCAACACACAACTTTGTGTACTCGGTCTCCTAGTCCTTCACTTGACACTTTGTCAATGAATTAGTCTAATTTCCAAATATGAAATTTCTCATTCATCGTGCAATCATGTTGCATGATTCCAAGTTTCTGTCCAATTGAAACTTGGGCGATGAGAAACTCTCCCTATTTGGTAAATTCTTGACATTTCCACAAACAACATAATTATGAATCAAATCCATTATTGCTAATATTAGAAACCTTCAAACATCAATTTTCATGCATGCCATTGCAAGGATAAATAAATAATATAAAATCAAAATTTATTTTATTGCGGAAAAAATTTGTCCTTACAATGCAATTCATTGAAAAACTATGCTAATACATATTTCTAATTCTAACTCTAAGTAGTAGCTCAAGAATCTAATCTTCAAGTAATGCGATCGAAATCCATTTCTTCACGGTTAGATTCTGCTCACTTCTTCCCTTAAGCTTCCTTTCTTGTCTTCGATCCTACAAAACATCAATGGTAATCTTATCACATTATGTATTAAGAATCTAGAATAGGAGCTTAAAAGAGTTATTCAATGGATTTTACCTAAAGCAGAGCCATACTTTTTGACTCTCCCATCTCTTAGATCTCTTAGGTAAATAGGGAAGCTTCGTCTCCAATGCCCCTTCTCTTGGCAATAAAAGAAAATTGACTCTTTTGGAACAGGACATGGAACTACTTCAGACATTGCCTTTCTCTTATGATCAAACTTTTCGATCATAGCATGTCTTTCATTGCCATTGTCTATATCCATAGAGGTCTTGAAGGCAGATTCTCCAATCAACTTTGCTTTTCTATTGCGCCAAACCATTGCTGATTCAGCAGCAATAAGCATATAGGTGAGATCTATAAGGGTCACGTCGCAGTTCATCATATAGTACTTACAAACTCACTATATGAGTTAGGAAGTGACTGAAGAACCCAATCAACAACCATCTCCTCACAGACAACAGATCCCAACATTCTTAACCTATCAATGTGTGACTTCATCTCTAGGACGTGTGCACACACTGACTTTCCTTCTTTATGTTTACTTGCCAAAAGGGCTTGAGTGAGCTTGAACTTTTCAAGCCTTCGAACTTGTGGGTTAGGGAGAATAATTGGAGGAGGTGGAGGAAGAGAAGCATGATCTCTTGTTCCTTGATCGAATCGTGGAATATCATCTTCATGCGGAATGCTTGTTCCACGGGATTTGGGAAGACCATAGTTGTCATACTTTGACATCTACAAAAAGGGAGAAAACGAATTCAAGTTAGTTGATTGATTGAGTCCTTAATAAATCACCCAAATGAGATATTAAGGCTAGGACCCAACACAATACGCTATAACCTAGAAAAGCGATGCCGTAATCTAGTTGTAGAATATTTGAAGGTAAGTGAATGACGATTCACTAATTTCCACCATGAAAAACAAAAAAGAAATTTAAGTTTTAAATCTATGAAAACTCCTAGATCCTTTGAGATTCATTGAACTTTTCAATGGCATGTTTAAATCTCGATATGCCCCTCTAGTTTGTGACTGGGATGCCGAGGATCACAAAGCGGGTGTGAATAACCATGTAAACTTACATGGTGCCCTCACATGTTACAGTCGGTAAACCACACACGCTCCACCGAACTATGACAAACATTGAGTCACCTTTTGCTACCTTTGCTTAGAACCATTTAGTGTGCCGGTTAACCACACACACTCCACTAATGTCTTTGCAAGGGTACAAAGTGTAATTTCATGGAATTGCATCAATTCACTTTTGCCTAAGTAACTAAGATTGGGAATTTGTAAAACATTTAGTTACTCTTGTACTTCATTATACTTATAATGGAAGGTTTTTTTTTCCTATCCTACCCGTTCGGCTAACGACCCTCCACTAGTCAAGAGTGCGGTGGGTAAGAGTGGATACCCATTTAATCGCCATTTTATAGGCAATTTCCTTAAACACCCCTTATAGACCAGCTTCGTGAATGAGGCCTACTAACGGTAAGACTGAATTTTGCTCATACATATATATAATGTTAGGCTTTTAATGTTATACTCCCTCCGTCCCAAATTAATTGTCCGCTTTTGACTTTTGAAGTCTTATTTCTTCAACTTTGACCTTAAGTATTTTTATTTATGTTATATATTACTTGATGAAACTTATAACAATGAAAAGCCATTTAAAATATACCCCATTCATATATTTTGCATATAGTATTATCTATCAAAAAGAATATATATTTAAGGTCAAAGTTGAAGAATAAAGAATTGAAAAGTCAATCGTAGACAATTAATTTGGGACGGAGGTAGTATATAGTATAGGGTGTATTTTACACTTTTAAAATACTAGGAGGTCAAATTTAACAATTATACTTTTAATTCAATTAAATTGTAAACCTAAACTTTTATGGATTTATTAAACCTCTTTTAATTATACACCTTAATTAATTAATAAAACCATAAGGGTGTGATTTGAACTTTTCAAAACAATACTAGGGTTATAGAATTTAACATTCCTAAATTAAACTTTTAATCAACTTTTAAATTCCAAAACTTGAGGGCAAGTTTTGAAACCTTTTCAAAACATTAGGGTTTCAACTATTTAAATTTCAAAACTAAACTTTTGAGTTTAAATTTAAACTATAAAATCTAAAGGGGAAAAATTGAAACTTTTCATAACACAAGGATCAAATAACAAATAATATAAATTAAACAATTAATTTCATCATTATCTATATTTGACCTAATTTTCAATTTCTTGCAAAATAAGTTACCCAATTAATACAAATAATCCAATCTTTATCATATAAGGAAGTTATTATCTAATCAATTGGTAATTATCTTGTGTTTTGGCAAGGATATTCTTTAAGAAACAATAAAATTCGTATTTTATAGGTTTAAAACGAATATGGTAATTATCCTTAAGCAAAACAACAACAAAATCCGAAGTTTCCTCTGTCTGACGCTCCGACTGGCCGAGTCACACTTTAGAACTCGCCGAGTAGGGCTGACTCGCCGAGTCTAAGTAGTGACTCGCCGAGTCAAGTTGAACAGTACGCCAGAATACGATTTTCAGCTACATAATGCATCAATACAATAGAAACCAATCAAGGCTCTGATACCACTGATGGGTTTTGGTCATAAGAACATCCTATGTGCTCATACAAACCCTAATGCTTGGATCTAGGTTTCTCTATTGTACATGCAATTCATCCAAGACTATAAACCCTAGATCTAGCGTATGATAATCAATATAACATATAAATAAGGGTTTTGATCATACCTTGATTTTTATGTAGCAATAACAATCTCAAATCCTTCTTGTGTTGACTTTAGAAAGCTTAGAGTCACAAATGTCACTCCTCTAATGGTTCACAAACACCAAGAGCAAGAGGATGAAGAGGAGGAGAGAAGGAGGCTACCCAAAAACGTGTGGAAACCCTAGAGAACAAGTTCACCACGTTTTTGGAGCATAAAGGTTCTATATATAGTGAGGCTATTAGGGTTATCTAACAAGGAAACCCTAATTTGGATGCTTAAGCCTTAAGCAACCCATGGACTCCTTTCCTTAAAGGCCTTGGACGATTTCTAATGGGTTTCCCCATAGAATTCGTCCAACCTTATAATATAAGGCAATCCATAGCCCAATTGCAATTATCTTATAATTACAATTCTAGTCCCTTAAGTTTAATTAATCTCTTTTAGCCACAAACTTAATTCTTATTAATTCTTGACGAATATTAATTAAACACTATGATTTCTCCTTTAATATATTATTCTCATAATATATTAATAAATCATATTTAATCCTTTCTCTTCATAATTCATCCTATCAAGTTGCTTTGGTGAAGGCAACCCAAAAGGACCATGCACCATCGGGTTAAGTACATACCAAAATAGTTATGGACTTAGACACTAATCCAACAAAATAAACCCCGGTGGCCCCGGTGGTCCAGGAGGTGGTCCCCAGCCCCAAAACCAAGAAGGTAGCTAGGGACACCGGAAGCAGTGTTCCTATAAAGACTTTATGAACGCGAAGCCTACATCTTTCGATGGCACTGAAGGTGTCATTGCCCTAACCCGATAGTTCGAGAAAATCGAATCTATTTTCGAAATCTGTGCCTGCTCTGAATCGGATAAGGTGAAGTTCGCTGCCTGTACGTTCACTGATAAAGCCCTAACTTGGTGGAACGGCCGAGTTAAATCCCTAACCCTACTTGTAGCCAATGTCATGGGTTGGGAGGCCATGAAGGAACTTTTGCTTGCAGAGTACTGCCCTCGGGGCGAAATGCAGAAGCTAGAAAACGAACTCTGGAACCTGAAGATAAAGGGTTCCGATATCGCCGCTTACACTTCAAGATTTGATGACTTGGCGCTACTCTGTCTGGGAATGGTTACCCCAGAGAGTAAGAAAATTGAGAGATTTATCTGGGGGTTGACCCAGCCAACCAAGGGAAATGTCTTGGCTGCGAAGCCAGACACCTACGACAGCGCCAAATGATTAGCACAAACCCTGATCGACCATAGCGAGGACTTAGAGGAAGCAGCCACCACTCCTGAGCCAACAGAGAGGAGCAGTGAGAAAAGAAAGTTTTGGAGGAAGAAGAAGAGTCAGCCTTCTCAGGAGTCCTCGAAGAAGCAGCAAACTGTAGCAGTCCATGCTGTTACTATCCCTGTTGCTGCTGCTTCTGCAGTAGGATCCACAGCTCAAGCACCTACCAGTAGGTATGCTGGTAACCTTCCCTTATGCGACAAGTGTAAATACCACCATAACCCCGGCCCCTGCCGTGAACTGTCATGCTCCAACTGTGGTAAAAAGGGGCATACGATTCAATTCTGCAAGGCGCCAGCCCAATCAACAAGCCAAGCTTCTGAAGCAGGTATCGGTCAGACCTGTTATGGTTGTGGTGAAGTTGGTCATTATAAAAGAAACTGCCCTAAAACAGCAACAACTGGCAACACCGGGAGAGTCCTATCTATTGGACAAAATGAGGCAGCCGCCGACCCCACCGTTGCCACAGGTATATTCCTCCTTGATAAATCTCATGCCTGTAATCCTTTTCAATTCTAGTGTTGAAAGAAAATTTGTTAGTATTCATTCAAACACCTTCTTAAACTTAGTTCTTCGTTAGTAACCGAAACGTTTACCGTCGAGATAGCTAACGGTGAGAAAGAGAACATTAACGACATATCCATAGGTTGTATCCTTACTCTGGGCGACTATTCCTTTCCATTCTACCTAATGCCAATTTTTCATGAAGAGCTTTGATATTATCATTTTCATGGATTGACTGAGTCCAATCATACTGATATTCTTGGTTTCGAAAAGGCCATCCATCTCAATCTCTCCTCTGACCAGACTCTCAAGATTTACGACGACAAACCTAATTTCAATTTTCGTATCGATCGAATTCCTGGAGCCAACCCTGTATCTAAATCTCAGTACCGATTGCGCCATCAGAAATACAGTGGCATTCCAGTCAGCTTAAGGAGCTACTCAGCGAAGGGTTCATCAGGCCAAGTTCCTCACCTTGAGGAGCCCTGGTATTGCTATTCCTTTCGAATATGTATCAACTACCGTTAGCTGAATAAGTTGACCGTCAAAAACCGATATCCTTTTCTTCGAATAGATGACCTCTTCGACCAATTTCAGAGAGCCAGCTATTTCTCATAAATAGAGCTTAGGTCAAGGGACCATCAGCTACAAGTTCACAAGAATGATGTTTCCAAAACAACATTCAGGACTTGATATGGTCACTACGAAGATGTAGTGATGCACTTCGGTCCAACCATTTTCTTTAGTCACGTAATAAGCGAAGAAGGCATGTTACATTTTGAAATGCGTAAAACTAAACCCGAGGTACATAGAACTTTTCGAAATCCTCGTTAGGATCGATTCGTAGCCTACAAACTCCGACTATCCTCAGAACTTAGCAACATCCATCTGGTATTCCACGCCTCTGTCCTTAAGAAGTGCCTACCCGATGAAACTCTAGTAATCCCTTTGATGAGACCGAAATCAACGAAAGTCGGAACCTCATGGTAGAACCAATCGAAATCATAGATCGAGAGATTAAACGTACGAAACAAAGCCGTATCCCGATAAGTGAAGGACCCGCATTCACTGGGGGTGCGTATTCCAATGAAACTGAAGTATCCGTATCTCTTTGCAAATCCTTGAGTCGTATTTAAAGTTTGAATTTCGGGACGAAATTCCCTCTAACGGGGGGATAATGTGACAAACCGAAGTTCGTTCCGTCATCGTAACCCGTTCCGTCATTAAAAAATCGTCGCTTTGAATTGTTTCCATTTCGTTTCTAAATTAAGTCATTATTTTGAGGCTTCTATTATGACTTAATTGCTATCCAAACGCGTTAGAAACTCATGAAAACATCCCAAATTATTATTTAGAAAATTATTAGTTATGACCACATTGAGTTACGGCAAATTAATCAGGTACGACCAAAAGCTCCGTTTAACGTCGGTATCGGGTAGAATTTCTCCGGGCCATAAACTCAACACCTATATAAGGGATTGAGTGACATCATTTTGAAGCTTTTTCTCTCTCTCAAAACACTTTCTCTCACTACTATCTCTCTCTAAAAACTCGAGTTTGATCCAAAAACCTCCTTTCAAGCTTCAATTTGGTAAGTAATATATCTTAGCTTGTTGTTAAGCTTTCTTATCATGCAAATATATGTTTGAATCACCCAAAACACTCAAGAACATGTGTTATGGTTTAAGAACCCTTCCAAAACCGTGAACACCCCTAAAGAGGTTTTTGAAGCCCCAAAACCCTTCCAAATCACTCCTAGTGCTTAAATATGGCTTAGAAACTTGCATTCATGAGCTTAAGACCCCAGAATATCACCAATTGAGGTATGGACGTGAGTTTACGGCCCAAGAACATTCTATGACCGTAATCCCTCATTCATGGACCATAAACACCTTTTTAAGGTGTTAAATTTCCCTTAAACACCTCAAAAGGCTTCCATGAGCTTCCATGAGTGCATAGAACCTTATAATCCTTCAAGAGATGCACCAAAACATACTCAAATGCGTCAAACTTGAGTTTACGGCCCAAGAACATTCTTGGACCATAAACACCCCTTCTTAGACCATAAACTCCTCCAATGGGTGTTAAAGTGCCCTTAACACCTTGTATAGCTTAGAAATGGGTCTAAAACTTTGTATGCTTAACCTACAACCACCAAAACCCATGTATCATAGAAAAACATGACTTTACGGTTGTAAAATCATGTGTTTAAGGTAGTAAACTCCCCAAGAACATCTTAATAAACTGTAAACTCCTTTTCCAAGGCCATTTCAAGTCCCGATCACTTCCTAAGCCATGAAATCAAACCTAGACCCTTCCCTTGTGCATTGTTTGACCATTTAGCATCCAAGAACATACCACCCATGAGTTTATGGCCGTAAACTCATGAGGATATGGTCAATGGGCCGTAAACTCCTAAAGGAGTTTACTCTTGAAGAGTAAACTCCAAATTTAGGCCCTACACGCCCTTAGATGCCACCCGGGTCACTCCGAACACTTGGAATGAAGTGTTCTCGTGTCTCGGAGTGTATATTCTCAATTAATTAGTAGTACAAGGTCTAATTGGATACAAATGTGTATCTCTTCATATGACATAGGTACCTCGCGCATTCTCAAGCCCCGAACTGACATATAGCGTCCAACCGACACACCTCATGACTGGTGAGTTCATACCCCTACACATTTTTCCGCGTTTTTCAATGTTTTCAGGGGGGGATACAAGCAAAAGTACAAGGATAGCTTGTACTCAAACTTATTATTTCATTTGAAATGTTTCATATTCCAGATGCTTTTAACAATCAAAACCGTATTAACCAACAGTTTGACTTGTAGAGTTAGTTTTCAAATCTTATTATATATTGTTATAATATATGTTTCCCACATGATTTTTCCACTTTATTATTGTTAAAAGCATTAGATTAGTACATTTGTTTTGTCCTCGGTAACACTCCACAGAGATACGCGAGTGGAGGATCACTGTTGTAACAAGATTATTTCGTACTATTACTTGTAAATTCGTTAATCTTAATAATTGGAGACACGTCCTCTGTAAACACCCCACAGATATACGCGAGTGGAGGACCACCCCCATAACCAGAATCTCCTGGAGGGAGAGCGTTACTTGAGTGTATAGATCTATATGGGGCTCACTACCCCGCACCTGGCTGCTAGCTACAGCCAAACCGAAAGGTTCAAGGGTGATGAAAGTCATAAATGGATAATGGACTACTTATTGCCATTTTTAGTCTATCGTATGGTTATGGAACTCGCAATTTAGATTACGGAGATTTACTTGTTGTAATAATGAAATTAGTAAGCTAATAACCTTAACAATTAGTTTACTTTCCACTCAATAGTTTTATATACGTGTTAAAACTATCATACATTTAAAGGATAACCAGGCTTTCAGGAAACTTCACACAAACATTTGAAGTATGGTAGATACTTGTACATTACATTTGGATTCGATAACTGAACTTTACTTTTAGGAAAATAAGGGTTTTTCCTGGGAGAACTGAACTGTTCTTAACTAGACCGTGTAACTAATGGATAACTCAACTTTACTTTTAAGGAAAATAAGGGTTTTTCCTGGGATAACAAACTGTACATAACTGGATCGTATAAAAATCGGATAACTAAACTATACTTATAAGAAAATATGGGATTTTCTTGGATAACAAACTTTTTCGGAAAACCAAAGGAAACTTGTACATTTTCAGAAAACAAACCTCTTATGAACTCACCAGCTTTATGCTGATTTTCAAACTGCTTGTATTCTCAGGTCCACATTAGACAGGTACCCGCGATCTTTTGGAGAAGACGAAGCGCTTATCAGACTCGTCTTAACTTTTTTTCATATGATATATATGTATAACACTTGTAACACTTTGATTTCAAACAAATGTAATAATTCTATGTAATGTAATGTTTTGTGTTTACTATGTTTACTATGTACATTGGTTGCGATATTCATGACATCCTCCGCCCAGGAATGTTTCCGCCTTCGGTTTCGGGGTGTGACACTTATGGGGTTTTCAGGCTAGGCAGAAGACGTCTTGTCCATGGAAGAAGATAAGGATCAACCCCACGACGTGGCAACCTTATGGCCACGACGTGGGACCCCAAAAGTTGGCCTATAAATAGATTTCAAGGGTTTTCCAAGTTAGGTGCTCATCTCTTTCCATCTAAGTGCTATTACTCTGCGAAATTACCCTGATAAACTATTTTGAAGCCCCAGTTTTCACAATCAAGTCCCGAAGGAAGTTCTACACTCTCGAGAGTCCCGAGAATCCCGAGATTTTCCCGCGTTTTCAACTTTTCCTGTCGAAGTTCTGCTCGATTCTTCTCTCGACTACTTCAAATCAACCACTTCAATGAAGTGAGTTCGTACCCCTATAAACTACACTTTCAAATGTTTATCAATGCTTTTTATACACTTTTAAGGGGGGGGAATACAAGTAAACACACGGTTATCCCCATGTGAAATAGATAAATCTTTGTTATACTTTTTGGTTATATAATCAATCACATGTGATTTATAACTAACATACAATTGGACTTACTATACTTTTAGCCGTTTCACCAAATAGAGTACTTCAAATAGCTTTCTCAAACGTTTTTACATGTTAAAACACTTTTAGAAACTGTCTTACAAAATGTATGTTTCCTTTTTGAATCTGTTATAGTTGTGCTTCAAACAAAGGTTTTCTTACACTTAAAATGTCTTGTCAACTGTTTTCGAATTGTTTTATAAACTGACATCAAGTCATAAATTCTCATTTTTTTAAAACTTTTCAAAGGTTTTACAAAACCTCTTTTATACTTTTATATTGTTAAATGGTTGCCTATATATGTATAGTTAAATAAGAAAGGTTTAAAAGACTTGGAATGACTAGTACGCCTTATTTCTTTTTCTGTTCTCGTTGGGATATGGCCTTAGGGTATCAGTTATTCGTCTGAATGTCGTCTAAATATTAGTTATATAGATCATGTATACCTATATAGACATAAAAGTTCCATCAGTTAGTTCAGTTCCGACACTCTTGGGTAGCAAGGGTGTATAAACCTACTTGGACACTCATCAATTACATTCCAGTAAACTATTATAGGAATAGTTTAGGGGATACAAAACATTATTCCTATTACAAGTAATCACGCAAGAGGCAGTTCATTCATGAGTCTATACCAACGTTTTATTTACAAGCATGCATTCTTCATAACAAGGATAATCTTTTCATGAAAAAGGTATTTCATTATATTACTCATGAACTTGTTGTTAGCAATCATGTGAGACGTATGGCTTTGTTAGTACCAAAACGAAAGTCCCCATCTTTAACCAGAGTCTCCTGGAGGGAGAGCGCGAATTTCTGTATAGATCTATACGGGTTTGACGAACCCGCACCTAAACTGTAAGCTCCAGTTCGACCAGTAGGTATGGGGTGACAAATGTCGACATTAGTACCACGTCTAGTATGGTTATGAGAAACTTACAAACAACGGAAAAAACAACTCTTGTATGTAGTAATATACATTTAACTCAATCATGCTCAGGGGGTAATAACTATACCATGGGATATTATTAGCATGTTTACAATTCGTGATAAACACCCTTTTAACCAGTTTTACTTGAACAAAAGACTCACAGGGAGTATTAAAAACATATTCGATATAGATAAACTATTTTCCTAATTACCTTTATATTGTGACTCATACACTTAAACGATGAGGTAGACTATAAATTTTATTATAATAGTTAAACAAGGGAAAAACCGTCACATCTACAGTGATGCTTACTTACAAAACAGTCAGGTCTTGGTAGAAGACTACTTTCAAAACGGTCAGGTCTTGGTAGAAGACTACTTTCAAAACATTCGGGTCTTGGTAGAAGACTACTTTTTATACTAGTAGGAAATATGAGATTTTCTAGGGTTTTCATACTTATACTAAATGTTTCATCAAACATTCACCAGTCTTTCATAACAACTTTTCAAATCAATAACATTAAAATACTTATGAATTCACCAGCTTTATTGTTGATACTCACTTTCAAAATAACTTGTATTCTCAGGTTACAAATAGGCAGGTACCGATGCAAGGTTTAGAAAAGACGGAGCAGTCAAGACTCGTCTTTTATTTTGAGTATTTATTATGTTGTCTTATACTATGAAAGAAAACACTTGTAATTAAATTTATACCATTAATGCAATGGATGATGTTGTTATTTGTTTACTACTTTACATTGTTGTGATACATTACATGATGTCCTCCGCCCCAGAACGTTTCCGCCGTTCTCGGTTTTGGGTGACAGATTGGTATTAGAGCATTGTTTATAGTGAATTGAGTATATCAACCCATAAAAGATATACTAACTATAAATACAATGGGATTAAAAATACTCTGACTTAGAGTTTATACGTCTAAATAATAAAATATTTAAGTAAGTATACGTGCCTGGATTCATACTAAAATCAGTGTCACAACGACAAGAACAAAAGTATTACAATTGTTGAATATCACAAGTAAGCTTGAGGATGTATAGTCAGTCTTGGGAGTGGCATAGCCTGATCAACTATGCTGGTCCGAGGAGTGATTAGCATATGTCCAAGTATGGTTGTGATATGGCAACAAGTCTAAACACTTACCAACATTACCACAATGAGAACATTATAACAGAACCTAAGTCTAAAATACCATAGGGGTGTTTTGGGCTACCATAATTACTTACTTGAGAACTAAAAAAGATCTTCATTACTAAGTTGATAGTTGCTAAGTGGATACACTAAGGCTATATGTAACTAGGATGTTATAGACTTAGAATCGGTGAAATTTTTGCTTTACCCCTGTTCCTTGTGAATTTGGAGTTAAGGTCACTTATTCGAAAGCCTATCCCGTGTTGATTACATATGACTGGTATGCACCTTACAAATAGCGATGTAACTAATGAAGATTTTCTAATAATAATCTAGATAGTTCGTCTAATAATTATTTCCTTACCCCAATTCTCGCGTAGTTAACATGGCTAGACTCCATCCCCACGACAACTCGTACCTTCCGAACGAAGGCAATGTTGGAGGGTTGAAGAAGAACCCGATAATGATCATCCAATCCCTTTGAATGATCACCATGCTGAAAACCTTTCGGATGTTGATAACTCCGAACCCGAGGTTGAGAACCTACCCCCGGTAGCTCCATTTCTAAATCCTAACCCTCGTCCCGCTTTTCATGGCCCGACGCCTCCTTGGGTAGAATGCGTGGAAACATGGAGCGAAGAGCAAGATCAACCTATGCCGTTTAATGGAGACCGAAGCTTCTACAACGTAAACGAAGGGAGCTCAGCAGACAGAGTTCTACCAATCCTAATCCATAGAGTTGCCCGAAACGAAATTCAGGGTAGGACGGCTCTCTAACGTATCGAAGAGGTTAATACCAATGCAAGAATGCATACCATTCGCACCAATCGCCTTGATCACAAGTGAGAGATCTGAGAGAAACCATGAGACCCTGTTGCAAGCACTAGCTAAAACCCAAGCCGAAGTCATAGAGCTCCAAGTACGCCAGAGGGTGTACGAGAGATACCTGCATGATATGGAACGTCAACTAACCAAACTAAGGGTTCACCATAGGGGTGACCGTCGCCAGTAGGAGATACCTTACTTCCTTCTTTGTTTTAAAGAACCGTGTTCCTGTCTATGTTCTGTGTATTACTTTCTATGTAATTACCTTGTATTGTAAGTACTTTTATTTAAGTCCTTATGCTGTCGAAGACTTTTCAAGGTCAGTTTCCCCAAACCTATTCAATCTTAAACATTAATGATAATGACAGTCGGCTAACTTCCGTGTCAATCTTTGTTCAAATGCTTTCATTGGAGTCTATCTGAAACCCCATCTAGTCAAGTTATTGGACTATGGTAATTTAACTCCGGAATCATTTCCAAGTCTCTTTCAAAGGTTGGATCATGTTATCCACCAACCAATAATACCCTGGTTTGGACGATAAGCATTTTGAGACCATTTTATTAATTTACTTCTACTCCATACTAGGACTGCATCATAGGGATGTAGGTCACACCTTCGAGAACATACTTCTATTATTTACACGAACGATCGAACTACGTCTAGGTTCAACCATACTCGCTCACAAATTCATTTTTCTTTCTGTGTAACAGAATCATGTCGCCGAAGAAATATGATCAATCCATAAACCAAACACCAACTCTTCAGATTGATGCATCTACCTTTCAAGCTGCAGTCTCGGCTGCCGTGTCAGTTGTTCTAACCCACCTTAACGCTAACAACGCAAATGTTAGCGGGATTGTTAACAATAATTCCAATCCAAGTAACAATCAAGTACCTCAATGAGCAACAAACTACCACGACACCCCGAGTCCCAAGCCCAAGAATAACAAACGAAAGTTCTGGGCTAAGGCTAGAGGGAAATCACCACAAGGGCCAAGCAAAAGACAACAACCTGTGGCAACCTTCACAGCCACGACTTCTGTACCTCCTACTACAATCCCTTCTAGTATCCCAATTATCCCTAACCCGGCCAGACAGTATGCTGGCAATCTCCCAAAGTGCAACAAATGCAACTACCACCATCATGGACCTTGTTGGAAATTACAGTGCTTAAACTGCAATAAAAAGGGACACACCGTCCGTTACTGCAAGACTCAGATCCAACACATTACTTCAACCACCAATGTCGAAATCTCTCGAATATGCCATCTATGTGGCGTAATGGGACACTTCAAGAGGGACTGTCCAATTGAGGAGAACGACGGCGAATTCGAAGGAGTTTGACCTCATAATGGAAAGAGGCAACGAAGGACCCTACTATAGTATAGGTTCACTTCCAATCGTCAGTATTATGTATGTTTCTAAAACATGTTTAAAACAAGTGCAACTCGAGTCTTATCTTTTGCGAGATCCCGTCAGTTAAGGGACCCTCGTGTTGCGTATACTTGCCTTTTGTAGTCTACTTTGTTCGCAGCAGTATTCCTGTAGTTACTCTAAAGTACTGTAACTCTGTTAAAAAGGTGCATTGTTGTGTTTTTTCTGTAACACCTTTATGATCAAATCTAGTGCCTTTATTTCCACGTGATTCCGATTTCATCATACGATCAAAGTCTATTTAATCCTCACAATACCAGTTTCTTGCGTAAATCTCTTTCTCCGAAATCATCTTTCTAACGAAACTATCACTTCAGAACTCTGAAGTACTCATGCATAGAGTACCTCATGTTTCTTACCCTTTCCAAAGAAACCTCAGCAAACCTCCCCGAAGTACCACTCGTGCAGTACGTCAAGTTCAATCCAAAGACCCACAGTTTCAATCTTAATTATATACGACTCGTATACCCGAGACTGTGATTGGTGAACCTAGTATGGGTTCTACTATGAACTTCAGGACAGAGACTGCCCAAGACTGAGAGTGATCGTGCTTCCGTGAGAATAAACTTAGAAATACCTATCCTTTTCCCTAATTCATGAGTAGTCATACTTTCTTTTAGATCTTCACGACATCTAATCCACCCCTAAGGTTTTGACATCATAATTAGTAGGAGTTGGTTAAGTCTACATCGAGCCGACATCAGGTGCTTTGATAAAGCAGTTCGTCTTAACCTCCCTATCAAAGAACCTCTTGTTATTTACGTAGAAAAATCAAGTATGAACCATTGCATCATTTCGTGTATTTAAGCTCAAAGCGCTTACGAAGGGAATATCACACATTCCTTGCACACATCGTTGATACGAGCCAAGAAGTGAAGGGCATTCAGAAGATCCCAAAAGTACGCGACTTTCCCAACACCTTTCCAGAAGAACTACCGGGATTACCACCACAACGTCAATTCGAGTTCAGAATCGACTTAGTTACAAGGGCTACCCCAGTAGCCAAATCACGTTATCGTCTAACTCCAACTAAGATACTGGAACTTCCCAGACAGCTTAACGAACTCCTCAGAAGAGGATTCTTTAGGCCAAGTTTCTCACTTGGAGGAGCACCAGACTTGTCTGTAAACAAGAAAGAGCGTTCCAAATGCTAAAGTAAACGTACGTAAAAAGAACATCCAAATCTGACTTCATATGAGGAAGTTATGATTTTTCCAAGATCCGGATATAGCAACAGACAGCTAAAAACTCGAAATAGATATCGAGAGACTTTTTGTCGAAAAAACCTAAATGAGAATTGAAGGTCTCAACAATATTAACACAACGGTAAAAAGTCTGACGAAAACGGACATCGGATAAAGAAATTATGGATTTTTAACGGATTTTTCATGTCTCGGCCCGTTAAAAATAAATAATTAAAATAAATTCAAAATTTGCCGATGAAGTCTGAACGAGATTTGTAGAGCATATTTTCAGCAACGTGTGCATATAAAGAACGTCGAAAACGGAGCTCGTACGCAGAAGTTACGGATTTTACAAGTTCGAGACACAAAATTCGAGGCTGTCAGGCTGGCCACGACGTGGCACAGTGTCTGATGGGATTTTCAGGCTTGGCAGAAGACGTCTTGTCCATGGAAGAAGATAAGGATCGACCCCATGACGTGGCAACCTTATGGCCACAACGTAGGTCCCCAAAAGTTGGCCTATAAATAGATTTCAAGGGTTTTCCGAGTTAGGTGCTCATCTCTTTCCATCTAAGTGTTGCTACTCTGCGAAATTACCTCGATAAACCATCCTGAAGCCCCGGTTCACACTCAAGTCCCAAAGGAAGTTCTACACTCTCGAGAGTTCTGGTGAATCCCGAGATTTTCCCGCGTTTTCAACTTTTCCTGTCAAAGTTCTGCTCGATTCTTCTCTTGACTACTTCAAATCAACCACTTCAATCAAGTGAGTTTGTACCCCTATAAACTACACTTTCAAATTTTTATCAATGCTTTTTATACACTTTTAAGGGGGGGAATACAAGTAAACACACGGTTATCCCCATGTGAAATAGATAAATCTTTGTTATACTTTTTGGTTATATAATCAATCACATGTGATTTATAACTAACATACAATTGGACTTACTATACTTTTAGCCGTTTCACCAAATAGAGTACTTCAAATAGCTTTCTCAAATGTTTTTACATGTTAAAACACTTTTAGAAACTATCTTACAAAATGTATGTTTCCTTTTTGAATCTGTTATAGTTGTGCTTCAAACAAAGGTTTTCTTACACTTAAACTGTCTTGTCAACTGTTTTCGAATTGTTTTATAAACTGACATCAAGTCATAAATTCTCATTTTTTAAACTTTTCAAAGGTTTTAAAAAACCTCTTTTATACTTTTATATTGTTAAATGGTTGCCTATATATGTATAGTTAAATAAGAAAGGTGTAAAAGACTTGGAACGACTAGCACGCCTTATTTCTTTTTCTGTTCTCATTGGGATGTGGCCTTAGGGTATCAGTTATTCATCCGAATGTCGTCTAAATATTAGTTATATAGATCATGTTTACCTATATAGACATAAAAGTTCCATCAGTTAGTTTAGTTTCGACACTCTTGGGTAGCAAGGGTGTATAAACCTACTTGGACACTCATCAATTACATTCCAGTAAACTATTATAGGAATAGTTTAGGGGATACAAAACATTATTCCTATTACAAGGAATCACGCAAAAGGCAGTTCATTCATGTGTCTATACCAACGTTTTATTTACAAGCATGGATTCTTCATAACAACGATAATCTTTTCATAAAAAAGGTATTTCATTATATTACTCGTGAACTTGTTGTTAGCAATCATGTGAGACGTATGGCTTTGTTAGTACCAAAACGAAAGTCCCCATCTTTAACCAGAGTCTCCTGGAGGGAGAGCGCGAATTTCTGTATAGATCTATACGGGTTTGACGAACCCGCACCTAAACTGTAAGCTCCAGTTAGACCGGTAGGTCTGGGGTGACAAATGTCAACATTAGTACCACGTCTAGTATGGTTATGAGAAACTTACAAACAACGGAAACAACAACTCTTGTACGTAGTAATATACATTTAACTCAATCATGCTCAAGGGGTAATAACTATACCATGGGATATTATTAGCATGTTTACAATCCCATGGAATTAGGGTTTTACCTCATTTTTAAAGGCATTATCTCCAATAATTAGGTTATTTTGTAGCCCCATCACATCAGAGATCCCCTTGGCAGCAAAGGCTAGCCTCCATATTGTTCCTCTACTATTTTTATTCAAGTTCTGAGCCTCTTTTGCTTGTTAATGCACTTTGAAAGAGGAAAAAGCGTATTTGTGAAGCAAGAAAGTAATAAGAAAGCAAAATCCAACCTCTTTAGCACCTTTTAAATCATTTTAAGTCTTCAAGCTTGAATCTTTTTGACTTATTAGGTCTAGATCATTTGTTTTATGTATGTTTTGGTCTCTTGGTTGGATATTGAAGAAATCCAACCTTAAAGGTTTCATTTTTATGGCTTATGGACCCATTGTGGTAAGAATATGAGAAGTTCATCCTGTCATTTGGTCCATGCATGATTTTAAGAGATTTTTAGTCCCATTTTTTATGGCTTATCCACTAAGACCATATTTTAATATATTTTGTAGGTTTAGAGCTTAGTTTTTAAATTAAGGCCTTAGTTTAAAGTTGGATGTTCTACCTAGATAGCATCGCGATCGGTTGTTTATTAACGCCACAACTTTCGAGAAGATCGCGACTATTTTGTCGCCTAGTGGTATACCTAATCCATTCATGCGAAATTGAGAATGATTGTTAGACCTTAAACTGCTAAGGGAAACATCCCCCATAATTATCAAATTGACAGTAATCAAATCTGAAAAATATGGGTAAACCTATAACGATACATTGCTGACCCAATGCAATTCACAAAGCTGAATCTCCTGAAATCACTACGTAATACATAGAACTTGATGAAGAATTACATATTTACCCACTTCTGCTACTCCATGCCATAGGCCCACGGATAATTCAATTGATGTTGGTAGGAACCATAACCAATTAACCATCATGGACTGAACAATCTCAAGCTATAGTCCCCACATAAGCCGGTCATAGCCCATTAAAAGGTTGTCCTCAAACACTCATTTACTCATACACTTTTGATGATACCTAACACAGTCTTTTACGAAGAAAGCACATATTTCCTTATCTGGGATTGATTTACATTTTTAATCCTTGACCATAGATAACTAATTCTTGTTACGAGCTAACTAAGATCTCTAATTCCAATGCACTACCATGGTGGCCTAACTATTTTCTTTTAGAAATATGCGACAATCCGAAAGAGAATTAATTACCAGAGTAAGCCCTTTGTACGGAAGCTTCCTGCTATGAGGACAACTCATGCTTCTTTGAAGACATAACCCTATTGGGCAAACCGTGTTGCACTCACGATTTGATCAATTCTCAAAATCGTTTAGGCACTTGAAGGAAACTAGACAAATCCTTGAGAAACATAACGAGAGAACTTCATAGCCACAAGTAATCCGGCGAGAGAACACTTCCTTTCCTTCTCACAAAAATAAACATAAACTAATGGGATTGCATACTTGAACCACATATTATTCTGACTCATGATGTCAAGCCCGAAAATTGAATTATCCTCTGATCCTTCAATCTGAACACTTAGTTTTCCCCACTTAGGGTACAAACTACCATTCACCATCATCCATAACCAATACGACCATAAATTGGCCTAACCAATATATATCATTCATAATTATCAACTACATTCCTAAAACAGAACCACATAGTTCTTCAATTAAAAAACTCTTGAATGCTATCATAACATCATATAACTCATGCTAACAACAGACGATAAAATCGGATAACTTAACCACAAGTCGACAAACTAAAATAGGATCAGATTCGATCGAATATTACAATTCCAAATGAACATCAACCAAATCATAACAAGCTACCATAATGACCACAGTGATGGGTGTCAGATCATACACCATCCCTTTCGTTAATTAGAGATAATAATCTTTGATGTGCTTCAGCTAGTTATGAAAGGGAATACACTTTCTTCTCCTCTTACTTACATTCCTTATCGTAATTATCTCCAATTTACAAAAGGAATACTTTGATACATATGCATGACAAATCTTACAAGTACTTCCCTATACATATTGCAAAAAGAAAAACTTCCTAGCCCTCCTAGAAGCATCAGCAATCACGAACTCCTTAGAAGCCATTGGTGCCCAAATCTACACATGTCCATAAATTCCCTATTGGACTTCTAATCTGTGATCTGGTTTTATACAAACAATCTTCCTTGGAGACAACACTCCTTCTTAAACTGAATCGAAGACTCGACTTGTGATATAGTCTTCTCCTTGTCCACCAAACCAACTTAACACTCACATGTCCACATTCCCTTACTGATTGATGAAAAATATATACAATTTTTTGGACCTTGCTTCCTCATGAAAGATCTTTATGCTCAATATTCATTATACAATGATATTTGCTAATGACATATGATCCTATAAGGCCACACCTTATAGCAAGTTACTAATGAGTGATTATTTATTAAAGTAATTTGATTATTAATAAATGCAATCAACACTTATATTTATTTGGAAAATTATTATTTTTTGAAAATAATATTTTAACAACTAATTGGGAAATTATTATTTCTCGGAAATCATAATAAACTAGAACAAATTAAAACTAATTATAGTCATAAGGTATGAATACACACACACACACACACACATATATATATATATATATACACACACACACACATACATACGTTATGTACAAAATAAATAAACACTTTGAGTAATCAATTAGTTGGAATATAACTAGCTACTTAGAGCTTGAGTAAAGATCACACAAAGATCATTTCCTTATTCCTTAATGTCATGACTTTCAAGAGGTATGGGAAATGGAATGTTGTGTTATTTATCTTTCATTTCGTGCTTATTAATGCACCATACTTTGACTTTGTTGAAAGCATGGTACATAAGTACTTAAGTGTAAGTATATAAACAACTGTGGAGAATTGTTTTGGGCTTGTTTTTCTTCCTTTTGGGCTGCCAAAATCAGGTTTATAAGTTGTTTTTTGTGTTGCAAATGCTCCCTTCCCTCTCCTTTTTGTGTTGCAAGTTGGTGTAAGATTTAAAGGTTTATAAGTTGCTTTTCCTTAAGGCTTAGTTAGCATAAGTAATAATGGATTAATAAAAACGTAATACAAGTGAAGACTAGCCTGTTTTAGTGGTTGATCCTTGTTTGGTGGATACATTACAAAGAGCCTCTTCTTTAAATAATATGTTGTCATTTTTAAAGTTTTTGGGAAAATGATTTTGAATAAAACCTAACACCTTAAGGCAAAAACTAAAGTGAAATAATGTTATCTCGTCGACTATCCTCTAACAGATAAGAGTTTGATTTCTTCTCCTATCCACATGAGACATGAGTGACCATGTTGTAGTCAGCAACATCTCCAATCATCATCTAAATAATCCTAACAATAGGTGCAAACCTCATGTTGATCTTGATCTCTACTTCCTTGAGTCTTGCTGAAAGATCTTGTATGCCCAAGAGTCATTATAGAATGATATTGCTAATAATTTATGATTCTATAGGGTCACACCATATAACAAGTTACCTTCAGTTGATTCTATAATAGTATAATTTGATTATTAATAAAAATATCAACACTTGTATTTAATTGGATAATTATTATTTCATGGATATAATATTTTACTAATTGGGAATTTATTATTTGTGGAAATAATATTTATTGGAGAAATAACAACTTATGAAATATATCATAAAGGATGATTATTTATAAATTATATTTATATATCTTAATAAACTAGCTCAATTTATATAAAAGGTAGTTTTATATAATATAGGATATTTATATATTCATGTTTATATCTATATAAGCTAGTTACAATTTATATAAAAGATAGTTTTATATAAAATAAGATATTTATATGTCTAGTTATATAAGTATATATATGTTGAGAATTATTTATAAAAATGATTAATTTTTATAAAGATAACATGTATCTGTATATAAACTAGTCATGAGACAACTTTTGTCTTCTTTACGCCTAGCGTTTTCGAAATTAGAAGAGGAGACCAAGCATGGCTCACTTTTGAATTGCTTAATTGATTCATGACATGCTTGGAACAAAAGTTGTCTATGCTTTTGCTTTATGGTCTCCTTTCACTTTTTGGACATTATATAAGAGAGAGCATGGAGGGTTTTGATACACTTCTTGCAAGCCTCGTTCTCCTTATTCTTTGGAGTGAAAATCGTGGGCATGAGGAGCTCTTAGAGGGTTGCCAATTTCGAGCTTTGCAAGCTCTCCTTCTCCTCCACTCTCTTGCATTTTGATGTTAGACAAAGTCCCCTTTGTTGCTTCACCTTTGAAAATATATTTGGTATATATTTGAAAGGCTTATGAACTCCAAATTACAAGTGAATACTAACATGTTTTGATGGTTCTACTCTTGCTTGATGGATACTTGTAGAGAACTCTTGTTTTAAAGTTTCATACCACACTTCATCAACTTCCAACCTCCCATATCAAAGTCCTTAAAGGTTGTTATTCTTTCCCTTCTATGATTGTTTTAATCTTTCTACCTCTTGCAAATTGATCATTGGTGGGTAAAATAGTTTTAGTTTTCTTGAACATTTTTAAAGCTTTCGTTGTCAATTTTACAAGTTATGAAATCGGATTTCTCAATATAAAACTCAACAATTGGTATCATAGCCATTTTTGCAAGATTAGTTAGATTATTTGTTTAGTTGAAGAATCTTTGTTTTTGGAAAATATGGATGGTTTTCTCTTTGCAAGAAATATCCATACATATTTCTATGACAACTTTAAAATGTTTATTATTGTTATTTTTTGACCAAAAGTTTACATGCATCTTTTTGGTCATAAAAGTTGTCTTAGAAAAACAAAGATTTTTTTTATATATTTTTGAGTATATAAATATGTATGATGTGCATAAACTAGCCATGGACCTTTGTGTCGTTGCATGTGTTGATTTATTTAAATTGGTTGTAATTATTTAGTTATTCATATCGTATGTAATAATTAAATAGATAGTTTTCTTTTGTTAATTTTGTAAGTAATAGATTAGTTTTAGAAATAGTTTATTTTTATAAAAATGAAACATGAATGAAGATGTTGGCCATTTTGAAGATCAAAAGTTTATAAAGTTGATTTTATTAAAGTTTCTCAAACTTTATAAAATTATTTTTATAAACTTGCTACAAGGTGTTGAAGCAAGTGGTAGCACATGAAGACTTTATAATATAAAGGTCCCTTTACTTTAGGAATGGACTTGATATTTTTGTGATGGCTCACAAAATTATTACTGGTTAATGGTTTGGTTTATGCACATGTGTTATAAATGGTATGTATGCTTATGTTGTTTTATATTTATGTTATTATTATGTTATGGTTGATAAACTAGTTTTCAAATTATAAATAAATTTTGAACATAAATAAACATCACAAGGAGTTTGGTTTTAATGAAATTTATCTTTTAACATAAGATGCTAAAAATTGTTTTAAAATAAACATGTTTTATCGTTAAAACTAGTAATCGGTAAAATTTCGGGATTAAAATTGTATAAACTTAAAATAGAGATTTGTAAACTTATCAAACTCCAAACCTTATTTTATAAAGGGAAGTTTTATTAAAAGGTTTCCAAATGTTCTAAAGCGCTTAAACGATATAACTTAATACTAGTTATTAATTTAAAACTTTGATCGCGTCAATTATATAAAACCGAGTTTTATATATAGAACATTGTTAAAATGTGATGTTTTCATAAAATAGGATTTTTTTTAAAGTTATACCATGGTTTGTTGAATGCATGAAATAACCATGATATAACCTGTTTTTTAAACTAGAATTATAAAAAAACATCAAAGACCCCTTACAAACCTCAAATCTATGCAATACTTTTTAAAGAACACTCACATGTCTCTTGTATACACTGGTGGCATAAAGGATACCTAACCGCTTGGTGTTATCTTTTGATGGCCAGGGTGTTTTTGAGATTTCTATAACCAAGTTATAGGCCGATTACACAAGTTTTTCAAGTTGGATGATTTGATCGGAAATCTATTGTGATAAAGGATACATAAGCAAGAGAGTTTTGAGGCATATATGGGATAAAAAATGTCTAATTAAATTTGTTATTAGCGATCCCATAAATCTAGGAATTATATGGTAATTGATAATCGATATCTACCGGGTTGAATTCGGATGAATGAGATAAATGATACCTAAGCCTTTAATTGTTTTGCAACTTGGATCCTAGACTTTGATAATTAATGTTTTTAGAAACTAAATGTGGTATTAATTATTAAAGATTAAATATTGAAAATACTAAATGAATTTTGTTAAAATTTTGTAGATATATAATCCACTCTCATAACCATGAATTACCATTTCTCTATAAATGACTTAATGAAACAATAAGATTCAATAGATACAACTTCAATGAATGAGTTCATGTCTTAAGAGATAATCTCGTGAGAGATGTGAAATTGTATACACTTAAAGGACCTATTCCTAAACAAATTGCTTTGAGCAATAGAACTGAATATGATACCTAGTAAATGTTTCACAATGATGCTCAAGATGCTTCTAACATCATACTAGGAACAATTATTCATAATTTCCAGGAAGTTTTGGATAATTTAGATTATTGGATTTTAACTAAGTGTTATTGTGATAATGATAGTCAGGGAGTCGTTGGAGTAGCCATTAGAGATTCCTCACCGTGAGATTTCACAGTCAGCTTTGCGAGGTGAGTTTCCTCCAAGTTTGAACGGTTCGAAGGCACCAAGTCCGGCCCGCATATGTTATGTGTATTGATTAGTAGCTGAGTGTGGGTGAGGCCCATATCTTATAGATAGGTGAGTGTGGGTGACGCCCATATCTCATAGCATTATTTGAGTATAGATATAGGACTGATTGATAGATTTGATTATACTTTTTGTCTGTGTGATACTTGTATGTATGCTTAGTAGCTGAGTTTGGGCGGGGCCCGTATCTCATAGTTAATCGAGTGTGGGCGGGGACTGTATCTCGTAGTTAGCCAATTGTGGGTCGAGCTCGTATCTCGTAGTCAACGAAGTGTGGGAGGGGCCTGCATCTCCTAGTTAGTGGAGTGTGTGTGGGGCCCGTATCTCCTAAAGTGTGGGCAGGGCCCATATCTCCTAATAGCATGATTATGTGAATGGTATATGATAGCTTAGGGAGACTCACTAAGCTTCGTGCTTTCAGTTTTCAGTTTTGGTTTTAGGTACTTCCGGCTGCAAGGGGAAGATCTTGAGATAATTGTAGTGCACGCACCATTGTTTAGCCTGAGATGTTTATACTCTAATATACTTGACAGATGTTTACGATATTTTGAGATACACGACTTATGATTTTTATACGATGTTTGATACTATTGTTTTCTTAATGATTTAAAATGAAAATTTTGGACTATATTTTTGGGATGTTTCACCAACACCTCCCTCAAATGCTGCTCATGCTGCTCCTTGGTCTTAGAATAGACCAACATATCATCAATGAAGACAATCACAGACCGATCCAACATCGGTCTGCAAACGAGATTCATGAGATCCATGAACTCTGTTGGATCATTAGTGAGTCCAAATGGCATCACCACATACTCGTAATGACCATAACGAGTTCTGAACGCCAATTTTTGTATGTCTTCATCCTTGATCCTCATATGATGATACCCTGACCGAAGATCAATCTTGGAAAACCAAGATGCACCGTAAAGCTGATCGAACAAATCATCAATCCTCGGAAGCGGATAACGGTTCTTCACCGTTAGCTTGTTCACCTCCAGATAATCAATACACATCCTGTGTGACCCATCATACTTTTTCATGAATAGGATCGATGCTCCCCAAGGTAAACTACTCAGAAGAATGAATCCCCAGTCGAGCAGCTTCTGTAGCTACGTAGACAACTACTGTATCTCAGGCAGAGCTAAAAGATATGATGGCTTGGCTATCGGATCTGCACGGGAACTAAATCGATACGGAACTCCACTTGCCTCTCGGGAGGTAACCCAGGAAACTCTTCTGAAAATACATCGAGAAAATATTGCACAATCGGTACCCTGCTCATATCTGGCGTGGCCTCCACCCTCGTATCCGAAACGTAAGCCCAAAACCCAGAACAACCCTGCTCAAGGAGTCTCTTAGCCCTCACAGCCGAACAGAGAGCTAGTCAGTGTGAGGCTCTCTCTCCATGAATAACCAGTTCTCCCTTACTTGGGGTTCAAACTCTCACCAACTGATGCTCGCAATCTTTCATGGCCCTATTGGGCCCTAACCAATCCATTTCGATGATCACCTTCAAACCATGCAAAGGAATCAGAACCCAATCAATAGGAAACCTCTCCCCTAACATATTCAAAATACTACTCCAAAATACCCTCCCAGCACTCACAGTACGGTCATCTGTAATCTCCACCTCGATTGGGGAATCCAAAGTCCCCGGAGCATCTCGAAACTTCTTGCTCAAGCAAGAGATACAAATGATCGGGTAGCCCCCGATTCAAAAAGAATCTGAGCCGACAAACCATTGACCAGAAAGGTCCCTGTATGAAATCATAACAACATAAGCATAACAATAAGATAAACAATACATAATTAGATCACATTACAATCACAACGTCTGGCGTTATCGGGCCTCCTCGGCAGTCAAGTGATATGCGCAGCTCTTCACCTCATGAGCTTCCGCCTTAATCTGACGGCCATCAGTAATCCTCATTGTGGCGGGTGCAGGCACCGCCACCACTGCTCCTCCTCTAACCAACCTCTAACAATCAGCCTTTTTATGACCGGTCTGGTTGCAATGAAAAGAAATCAAGCCCTTCTTGGGGCAATCCTAGATCATGTGACCTGGGTGACCACATGCATAACATGTCGAGCCTGCAGCTCAACAAGATCCATTGTGCGGCTTACCACACTTGGCACATTGGCCACGACCCTGCTAGCCCCTGCTGGGAGGATCGGAGGTCTTAGGCTTCTTAGCCTGACCCATAGCTACCTGTACCTGCTCCGGCTTCTGCTTCGTGCGAAGCACTGACTCAATTTCCCGTTCCCGGGCCTTCTCCACCATGTCATTTAGGGTCTTGTACCCTGAAAATCTCACAATCTCCCAAATATCATCTCTCAGCATGGAATGATACCTCGTCTTCTTCATCTCGTCATCTGCATTGTAGTGTCGGACCAATAATTCCCTCTCCCGAAACTTGGCGGTGATCTCCACCATTGTCTCGGTAGTATGCTGTAAATCATGGAACTCTCTCGCCAAACGTTGCACCTCAATGGACAGTGCAAACTCCTGATCAAACCTCCTCACAAACTCGTCCCAAGACATCTATAACAACCCGTTGTTCAAGTCAATAAAAGTCTAGACTACAACCATGTACAAGTAAATTCACAGCATAACAATGATGTAATTCGAACTTTGAATACCAAGGATATATGCTTATATAAGTTCATATGTTAACTTATAAGTATAAAGTGAAAAACATGCTATTTTATGTTAGTATAAATCAATAAAAGTCAATAAAGATTCACACTAGATTAAACCAAGCTTACATTAATTCAAACAAAGGCATATACTTAACTTAATACATGATAATTCAAGGTATAAAAGTAGTTTTTGGTTTTGGGAATCTAGTCCCAAAACCAAACCAAAAACACCTTCTTTTTGGAAAAGCTAAAACCGAAAACACTAATGGATGAAAGCTAGATCGAAAACACTTTTCCCTTTGACTCAAAACTGCAAACCTCTTTTCCATTGACCTTAGGACCAAAATCAAGAGAAATTTCAATCATATACGACCGAAAATAAAAGGTTTAAGGCCCATTAAGGCCGAAAACCTCTTCTATATATATGTTTTCAACCGTGAACCCAATTCATTTCTCACTTTCTAGGCCGCAAACACCTCCCGTTTTCTCTCAAGTATCATCCGAAAACCCTTCCAATCTTTAAGGGTTTTACCCAGAATCTTCAAATCTTCAACCGCAATCATGATTCCACCTTCAAATCATCATAAGACCCTCAAGAACATTCATATTATCCTTCATATATTCAAGTTTCCCACAAGAACACCAAGCAGATCTTCAAATATTCATATTTATCCAAGAACATCAAGAACAACTCCAAATAAATCTGATAAATTTTGTAAGTACTTAAAAAATTTAGTGTTGTCTAACACTTTAATTTAATTTATTTAAATTAATATCTTATTAATTTATATACGAAATCGTGTATAATTATTATTATGACACGACTATGCACACGTGTTCTAACCTGAGGATCACCGCTACCACTTCGTATCCAAATGAGAACTCACATTCGAAGTGAGTTCATACCCCTACGTTTTCACTATTTTTCCATGTTTTTAGGGGGGAATACAAGTATAACACAATTAAATTTTGTGTTAACATCCAAAGGCTTTCTAACTAGTTCAAACATTTCAAATTATTTTAACTGTTTTCAATTATTGTTTTTACCAAAACATATTATATATATATATATATATATATATATATATATATATATATATATATATAACTAATTCAGACGTTTCAAATTATTTTAACTGTTTTCAACTATTGTTTTTACCAAAACATATTATATATATATATATATATATATATATATATATATATATATATGTTTTGGTAAAAACAATAGTTGAAAACAGTTAAAATAATTTGAAACGTCTGAACTATATATATATATATATATATATATATATATATATATATATATATATAAATGAGATTCAACAGGCTTAGGACTGGTGTTTTCGCCTTAACTCTTGTTCCTTGTTTGGTTGTGGACTTAGCAAAAATTCACTTGTCCGACTGTCTTTTTAATTTCAATTATATATGCCGTATATATATATATATATATATATATATATATATATATATGAGTATACAAGTTTATAACTTTGGAACTTGCTGAGCAAAGGAGAATTTTTCAGAAATATTTTCATTACAAATAGAACATACAAATAAACTATAATAGGTATAGTTTGAGTAAGGATGTGAGTATTAAGTTTCTCTAGGAAGAACTTGTTGCTACCAAGGCTCTAGAAATATCTGAAGAACTTGTCCCAACAATTCCAATCCTTGAAGTTGCAATATACTGAGAAAGTGTCTGAACTAGAAATCTCTTTTTCGAGTAAGGATGTGAGTATTAAGTTTCTCTAGGAAGAACTTGTTGCTACCAAGGCTCTAGTATCCGAGAGAGACTCCTAAATTGTTGCTCTTGTTAAATCTCAATCCTTGGTGAATCAAGATGCACTGCATCGTCGGGAGGAGATTGATCAATATGTTCTAAACCTGCAGTGGGTTCTGAAAGAGGGTATTCCTTCTTTTGTTTGGGCAATTCAAAATTTTAGTGATTTTTGAGATGCCTATATTTTTCTCCAAAGGGTGGTTGTTCATCTTGTTCTTCATCAAGCTTGCTATGAAATGAAAGAAAAATATATTTAATCTTTGGTTGGGAAGAATTTCCTATACTCCTATCCCCACGCTCGACGTCATATTGTAGATCATTTTTCTGACATGATTACTTATAAGTATTCATTGTTCATTATGTTGGAGGGAGATAAGGTAGACATCCAACCTTTGAAGGAGATATTGAAGTCTTTGGATCCGCTCAAAAAATGTGATGACTCAAGCGTTGGGAATTGAATTTTGTTTTTCTAATCATGGGTTTTTTTGTGGTTCTTTTTTTTGTAATCTGTAGCACCTGGTTCCTAGTATGTATTCTTGGTTATTAAATCTCCTTATATTGCATGATTAACCTTGGACTCGGTGAGTTGAAGGACTAACTCGCCGAGTAGAAGCGGGACTAGACGCGGGATCTACTCGGTCTACTCGGCGAGTAGGTCCGAGGGACTCGGCGAGTAGACCCTGTCTGGACTTAAACCCTAACCCGGGTGTTTGCACCCTATTTAAACGATCTAACCCAACCTCCATTTCCCCTAGCACTCCCAGAGATCTGTAGAATGAAACCCTTGCCCCTTTTGTGTCCATGTGGGTGATTTTTAGCATTTTGAAGGTGGTTTGGAGCTTGGGAGAAGAAGGAGAAGGTTGGAGAGTGCAAGAAGGGAAGAAGATCCGGAATCTACTCTGTGAAGGGGTTCTATTCAGGTAGAAAAGTTCCTACCTTGATCTTTAGTTCATTGAGTCCCCTTTTTGTCCCTAAAAAGAGGTTTTAAGCCCTAAGAACCTAAATCTCTATGTGTCTATGGTTAATGTTCTACAAGGACTTCGGATTTGGATCTTTTGGACATCCTAGTAGCATAAAGTCTCTGTGGTTGAGGTGATTGAGGTCCCCATTGAGTTTTGGACCTCTTAAAGAGCTTGGAATTGCATGTTTGAGCTCATAGGGCCATGCATGCACGTTAAGTTTGCAACTTTACGTGGTAAATGAGCCCTAGGACCTTGGATCTGTGGTTTTGAAGTGTTGCATGTCCCAGATCTGGCCTACTCAAGGAATGGATCAAAGGACTCGGCGAGTTCTATGAAGATGGTCGTCGACTCGGCGAGTTTGAAGAACAACTCGGAGAGTCCTATGAAGATTGCCTAGAGCTCGCCGAGTAGTTCCTCAAACTCGGCGAGTCATATGAACATCCACAGATCACGAGGGGTTTAAGCATCGAAGGCTCAACCCTTCATACCTGTGTGCGGAATTAACTGTGTAACGTAGTCCCGAAACCCCAAACCCTTGTATGGGGTGTTCTGGTGTGGATTGAAAGCGAGCAGGGGATCTGCTCGAGGAACTCGGCGAGTTGCTCGAGGAACTCGGCGAGTTGGGACTCGAGTCGGCCCCATAGTCCCGGGTAGGCGAGTCAAGGGTGACTCAGTGAGTGGGGAGAGGGACCTGGTGAGTGGGACCGGATCAGTAAGGGATGGACTCGGCGAGTACAGTCAACTGGAAGTGGACCTTGACCTGGACTTGACTTGGTAAGGGGTAAAAAGGGTCATTTTACCCTAAGAACATCTAGCGGTGTTTGACTGATCGTTTTGTGGGAATTATAGCCGGGGGACGTCCGGAGCAGCAGCAGCAGCAGTAGACAGTCAAGTCCCACACAGACCAGCAGCCTTTTCGAGGTGAGTTGCCTTCCAGTAGCGGTGGGTCTACGGCCACAATGCCGGCCCACCAGTAGGAGTTGTATGTAGATGTTTGTCTCTGTGATATTCATCTAGGGGTTACTACTACTTGTGCTATGTTTATGTGCTAATATGATATGATGCTATGTGTTAGTAGTGGCAGGGGAGATAGTCCCCAAGATATCCGGTCGATAGGGCCGAAGGGGTAGTTATACCCAGTCATGCTAGTTGGATTCTGATATTGTGATATGTGCTATGTGGTAGTAGTAGAGGGGGAGAGATAGTCTCCAGTATCCGGTCGAGAGGACCGAAGGGGAGGCCAGCACCCAGATATGCTAGGCAGTATCCGGTCGAGAGGACCGAAGGGGAGGCCAGCACCCAGATATGTTTGGCAGTATCCGGTCGAGAGGACCGAAGGGGAGGCCAGCACCCAGATATGCTTGGCAATACCCGGTCGAGAGGACCGAAGGGGTAGGTCAGGCACCCAGATATGCCTGACAATATATGTGTGTTATGTTATTATTGTGGTATGTGGTACAGTGGGGGAACTCACTAAGCTTCGTGCTTATGTTTTTCAGTTGTTGTTTCAGGTACCTCTTCAGCCAAGGGGAAGGAGCAGGCGCGGTAGCGGCTCATCACACACACTCTTGTTTCCGCAGTTATGAGTTTATTCTGGGATTGACACTCTGATATTCTGGTTGTTTAAATGATGGTGGATTTCAATTTGGTTTTCGATGTGAATTGGTTTAAATCAAACAATGTTTTAATTATTAATGCTTTTTATGTAATGTGTTATAACGAAATTTTTGGACGTGAAATTCGGGTCATTACATAATCTCTTAGAATGTTTGGTTGTTGTTCTAGAGATTTGTTTGGTTGTTATGATGACTATTGTTTGCCTATTTTGTAATCCTAATATCTATGTAGCCAACTCATTTCGCTTATCTTACTTCGTAAGTTTTAGTTCTTTATTTTAGCAACTTGTAGCATTTTGTGGATTGCAAGGTCCCTGTAGCGTGCCATAGTAACGATAATACTTAGTCCTGCCTTACCAGTTTGAACTTATGATTCGAGCAAAGAAACTTCGATCCATAATTGGAGGATTATGGAGATGTGAAAATAAGTATTTCACCATGAAGTATTAACGTATGGTTCGAGAAAACTAACATCAAGCCATAATTTGGAATATTATAGCGATGTGAAAATAAGTACTAAACCATGAAGTATTAACTTATTTTTCCATCAAACTAACATCAAGACATAATTTGGAGGATTATGGCGATGTGCAAATAAGTATTGAACCATGAAGTATTAACTTATGGTTCGAGCAAACTAACATCAAGCCGTAATTACCAGGATTATGCCGATGTGAAAATAGGTACTGAACCATGAAGTATTAACTTATGGTCTAGGCAAATTAACATCGATCCATAATTTGGAGTATTATGGTGATATGCAAATAAGCATTGAACGATGAAGTATTAACTTGTGGTTCGAGAAAACTAACATCTAGCCATAATTTGGAGGATTATGGAAATGTTCAAATAAGTGCCGAACCATGAAGTATTAACTTATGGTTCAAGCAAATTAGCATCGTGCCATAATTTGGAGGATTATGTCGATGTCCAAATAAGTATTGAGCCATGAAGTATTAACTTATTGTTTGAGCAAACTAAAATCGAGCTATAATTTGGAGGATTATGGCAATGTGCAAATAAGAACTGAACCATGAAGTATTAACTTGTGGTTCGAGCAAACTAACATCGATCCATAATTTGGAGGATTATGGCTATGTGCAAATAAGTACTGAATAGTGAAGTATTAACTATTGTTTGAGCAAACTCACATCGAACCATAATTTGGAGGATTATGGTGATGTATAAATAAGTATTGAACCGTGAAGTATTAACTTATGGTTCGAGAAAACTAATATTGACGCATAATTTAGAGGATTATGGTGATGTGTAAATAAGTACTGAACCATGAAATATTAACTTATGGTTCGAGCAAACTAACATCGAGCGATAATTTGGAGGATTATGGCGATGTGCAAATAAGTATTGAATCATGAGTATTAACTTATGGTTTGAGCAATGTAACATTGAGCCATATTTTTGAGAATTATGGCAATGTGAAAATAATTTGAAACCTAGAATGATCAAGGAGTCAAAAGATTGCATTCAAGAAAATAATTGTTACATAAAAAACGACTATTTTCTAATGCTACTTGACCATGACCCCTAATAAACTGTTCAGTTTCTTCTACAACGTTGTTTTTAGAAATGGAACTTGTGTATGTTTCACATATTCCATGTTCTTGGCAGCCGAATTCCCTCCATGTTTTCTAGAACATACAATTCGTTCCTCCTATCTTCGATTACTTGGTACGGCCTATCCTAGTTTGGGCGTAATTTACCGATATGTTCTTGGTGGCTTGCTTCATTCTTTCATAAGATTTGGTATCCAACTTTACATGTTTTCCATTTGAATTTTGCAATTATAGTACCTTTTTATCATTGCTTTGTAAGTTGCATGTCGTATGGTTGCCTCTTCTCTTTTTTCTACCAATAGGTCCAAGTTTGTCCGTAAACTTGCAATGTTTGAACTTTCCTGGGGAGTACTAGTTCACATGCTCCTTACAGTTACTTCGATTGGGATAACTGCTTGCGTTCCATATACGAGGATAAACGAATATTCTTATGTCGGTGTTCATACTATTGTTTTGTATGCCCATAACACGCTTTGCAACTCGTCGACCCAATTTCCTCTAGCTTTCCCTAGTCTCTTCTGTTGGATTAGATGTCTAAGCCCATAACTATTATTGGTGTGTATTCGACTAGAGAGTAGCATGGTCCATTTGGGTTGCACTTCACCCGAACAATTTATATGGATAGTCTTTGGAGAATAGTATGTTTATGATTTATATTAATATATTATGAGTTTTAATATATTAATATGGAATCATATTATTTAATTAGTAGTGATCAAGAATTAATTTAGTGATCAAAAGGAACTAATTAAATATGGACTCTTATATATATATATATATATATATATATATATATATATATATATATATATATATATATATAGAATGGTTCAAGTTCATTTAGGTTGGGCTAAGCTTGCATGGATAGTCCATGGAGTTTTTAACCCATGGATCCTATGGAAATGAAAGGTCATGGGTATTAGGGTTTACATGAATGTAACCCTAATCCTCCATACTATATAAAGAGGTCTTTGGCACATGAAATGGCACTAGTGTGTGAGTATACAAGAGTGGGCCGATTTCTAATGTGCAATCGGTTCTCTCAAGTTTTCCAAGGTGTTTTTGGTGATTTGTGATTCCACTTGAGGCTTCCACACTATTGGGGCTAAGCTCTTAAAGCTCAAGAATTCAAGCTACATCAAAAGGTATGTTATCTAACTAGGTTTTTGTAGTATAGTTTCTTCATATTATGCTAGTTAGGATGAAACCTTGGAATATTGAATATTTGCGTGTATAATAGAGAAAACATAGATCCAAGGTTTATAGGGTTGCATGTACACCATAGGGGTGTTAGAATGCTCAAATCCCATCAGTGGTATCAGAGCCTAGGCTTGTTTTCAATTATACTTGATGCAAATTGCTGAAAAATGCTGAAAAAATCAATTTTCTGCTGTTCTGGACAGTGGACTCACTAATTCAAGTGATGGACTCACCGAGTCCATGCATAAAATCATCCAACTCGACGTGTTGATTCTTGCACTCGACGAGTTGAACCCACAGACAACATATTTTCGAGTTTTTTAGCTAGAATTGGACTAGGAACATTACCCTAAGATGTTTTTGAACTTATAAATATGTTTTTGATGTGGTAATGATTATTCTAATACAATTCTAAAGAAAATTGTCAATAGATTCATGTTTTGTATTAGTTTAATGGTTAGGTTAATTACATGAAAATTGTTTGACTTGAATTGTCTTGTTCATATGAGTTTAATCTAGATCATAGTTTTCTTTAACATGTTTGTTTGTTTATTAGATGATCTAAATGACCTTTAATGTATTCCATAACTTGTCCTCAAGTTATGGAAAACCAAATGTTTTTCTTTAAAAGAATTATTAAAGATTCTTAGGTTATGAACTTGAAGAGTCTTTTCCCATAAATTGTTTTATGACCTCCGTAACTTGTCCTCAAGTTATGGATTTTCAAGAGTCTTGCCATTAAAAGCCATATTAAACTCATATGTTATAGAAACGAAAAGTTTTTGAATAGTTTCAAAACTTTCCCTCAAGTTTTGGAATTTGTAAAGTCTCATATACACTTTAATTCCAAACCCTAGAGTTTTAAAAGTTAAAATTCAACCCTTATACTTTATAGTATTATGAGTTAATAATATATATATATATATATATATATATATATATATATATATATATATATTTATAAGATCAAGTCAGTCTTACCGTTAGTAGGCCTCATTCACGAAGCCGGTCTATAAGGGGTATAAGGTTACTGCCTATAAAATGGTAGTTTAATGGGTGTCCACTCTCACCCACCGCTTCTTTGACTGGCAGAGGGTCGTTAGCCGAACGGGTAGGACAGGACTATAATTCTCTCTTCATTAAAAGTATAATGATAAATACTAAGTAACTAGACACTTATAAATTCCCAATCTTAGTTACTTCGGAAAATGTGAATATGGTGCTAACCCATGAAATTACACTTTGCACCTTGCTTAAGTCGTTAGTGGAGCGCGTGTGGTTAACTGGCACACTAACTTGGATTTAACAAGGTTGGCAAAGGGTGGCTTAAGGTTTATCATAGATCGGTGGAGCGCATGTGGTTAATCGGCACATCGATTAGGTGATAAAATTAAGGGTACCAAGTTAATTTGCATGGTTATTCACACCTTGTTTATGATCCTCGGCATCCCAGTCACAAACCTGAGAGGGCACAATCAAGATTTAAACATGCCATTGAAAAGTTCAATGAATCTCAAAAGGCCTAGGAGTTTTAATCCAATTACAACCTAATATCTATTTTATTTTTTATGATGGAAATTGGTGAATCATCATTCGCCTACCTTCAAATATTTTGTAGCTTAGATTACGACATCCCTCTTCCAAATTGTAAAATATTCTGTTGGGTCCTAGCATTAATATTTCATATTGAGTGTTATACTAAGGACTTAAATAAACTAACTTGAATATCTCCCATATTAGATGTCTGGTTCAGACATCTATGATCATCCCAAATCCCTTGGAACAAGCTTTCGTAATGAAGATGATGTCCCGTGGTTGGATCATGGAAATCATACTTCAATTCCTCCACCTCCTCCAATTATTCTCCCATACGCACAAGTTCTTGAATAGTTCGAGGTCACTCAAGCCCTATTGGCAAGCAAAGTCTATGTGTGCTCACACCTTGGAGATGAAGTCACATATTGACAAACTGGGAGAGTTGGGTGTCAAATTCTTGAGGAAGTTGGTTGTTGACTAGGTTCTTCAATCACTTTCTAAGTCACATAGTGAGGTCCTTTAGGACTACTATATAACAGACCATGACATGACTCTTAATGATCTTACCTATTTGCTTGATGCTGCTGAATCAGCAATGATTTGGAGCACCTGTAAAGCAAATTTGATTGGAAGATCGACTTCCCAAACTTCCATGGACATTGACAATGGTAACATTGGAAATCCATAAAAGCTTTCTCTTCCCAATGGAAAGGGATCGACCATAGTCAACCTGGTTGACCAAATGCTATGTAACACCCGGATTCCCAGGTATTATTTTTATTCTTTTATTTTTGGGGGATGTGAGGAGACTCGGCAAGTTGGAGTCTAAACTCGCCAAGTAGGATCGCGGTTTTGCATGCGGGTTCGCCTCTGGACTCGGCGAGTCCACACTGTTTAATGAAACCCTAATTTCCAGGGTTTGAGACCTATTTAAAGGGGCTTATGGCCGTCATTTGCGGCCACCAACCCCAGAGAGAAACCCTAAAGAGATCTTGAGCGTTTTTGGAGAGAGAGGAGGCGATTGTTAACCTTTGAAGTATCGTTTGGCAAGGCAAAGGAGATTCTATCCAAGAGGAGGCAAGGGAGGTGGACATCCTTCGAATTTGGAGCTCAGAGCATCATTTTGGAGGTATATTTTGGCTCCCTTTTCTGTTGTTATGATGAACATGGGGGTTTAGGGTTTCTTGACCCCTTTGTTGGTTAGATTTGATGTCCATTTCGTCCGTATTTGTGATGAGGCTTGAAATGGGATCCATAGAGGTCCAGAGAAGCTTTATTCCTTAAGCTTTATGAGGATTCATAGGAGTTTTGACCAAGAGTTATGAGATATGGGGCTAAAACATCATTTAGGAGCAAATAGATGTTGTTTGAGCACCAAGGTTTGGACTTTACGTGATTATCATGCTTGGGGAGGCCAAATCTATGATTGTATGGAACATATCTGACCTCAGAAGTGAGTTTGCATTTATGCATGGCATGAACTCGCCGAGTCTGAGAAACAGACTCGGCGAGTAGCATGAAGTTTGCCCGTAACCACTCATTGAGTGGTCTTGTCGAGTTGAGGGAACAACTCAGTGAGTCAGGGTGAGTCGGAGGGACTGAGTCAAGCCGGAACTCGCCGAGTTGTTCTTGAGACTCGGCGAGTTGAGTCATGGTGGCCCCGCGATTCATGCCAGGTGGAACTCGTCGAGTCAGAGAAGTACTCGGCGTGTCAAGAGAGGATCAAAGAGAGTCAGTGGAGACGTAGAGACTCGTCGAGTCGCCCTAGTGCACTCGCCGAGTCCGGTCAAAGTTGATCGTTGACCTTGTTAACCTTTAGGGTTGAGTGCAGTTGTATTTATGAGTGTATTACTTGATGTGATTAGGTGGAGGCTAGATCACGTTTATTCCGAGACAGATATTTACCGAGACATCGAGGTGAGTCTTCTCACTATACTTACCTAGAGTGGTATATGGTGTAGACCAGAGGGTATTATGTTTTATGTATGAAATTATGTGCTATGTGCTATGGGTATGTTGTATGTTGTTATAGACCGGACCGAAGGGTCTAACGATACAGACCGGGCCGGAGGGCCCAACGAGCTATGACCGGACCAGAGGGTCCAACGAGCTACGGGACTGGAGGGTCCCGCTGAGACACATCGACCGGAGGGTCGTATTATAGCCATGAGTGGCGTATGTGTTGTATGTGGTATTTTGGGGAACTCACTAAGCATTTATGCTTACAGTTGTTGTGTGATGTGTTTCAGGTACTAGTGATGAGTGTGGGAAGGCGCCAGCATGATCCGTACACACTTGAGGAGTTTTATGTTTTGGATTATGGGGAGATGTCGTTGTGATAAATACAATTGAAACAATATGTTGATGATATTTTGTGAAAAATGATTGTTTTGAAAATGAAAAATTTGTTTTGAAAATTTACGTTGTTACAAGTTGGTATCAGAGCCTTGGTTTGAGGGATTCGGATGCATCTTCGGGCGTATCTGAACTGAAACTGAGGAATTGAGGAGAATTTTTATAATAAATAAATTTTTTGAAAAGAGTAACAGAGTTTTGAGACAAACAGAGCAGAGCCGTGTGTACCATCAGCCAGCGCCCGAGCGATGAATTCCCCAAAAGTACCCTTACTTAATGTGTTATGAGAAATGTTATATTATGCATGCTACAGAAGGATAAATATACATATTAGGACTAGAGTGGCCTGATTTGTGATGCCTTAGCCTAGGAGTTTTTTGCTGCTGAGATGATTTGAGGGCGAGTGATAGCAGTTAGGAGCTCATGAGAATAGAGTACTTGTAATCCAAGATCCAAGGAGGAGGACTTGAAGTGAATGCTGGTGCGGTGTGGTCAGTAGTATTGGGCCCGTACTACTGAAGACACCGGACCAGTGGGCATTTCAAGTAAGAATCCTTTGGACGACGGAGGACAAGTAGGGTTGCGTCATCGAGTATGAGCATGTTCGATCGAATCTCTGATAATTTTTGTTGTATTTCAGAGACATCATGGGCAGAGCAGAGCCGTGTGTACCATCAGCCAGCGCCCGAGCGATGAATTCCCCAAAAGTACCCTTACTTAATGTGTTATGAGAAATGTTATATTATGCATGCTACAGAAGGATAAATATATATATTAGGACTAGAGTGGCCTGATTTGTGATGCCTTAGCCTAGGAGTTTTTTGCTGCTGAGATGATTTGAGGGCGAGTGATAGCAGTTAGGAGCTCATGAGAATAGAGTACTTGTAATCCAAGATCCAAGGAGGAGGACTTGAAGTGAATGCTGGTGCGGTGTGGTCAGTAGTATTGGGCCCGTACTACTGAAGACACCGGACCAGTGGGCATTTCAAGTAAGAATCCTTTGGACGACGGAGGACAAGTAGGGTTGCGTCATCGAGTATGAGCATGTTCTATCGAATCTCTGATAATTTTTGTTGTATTTCAGAGACATCATGGTTGGGACTCGACACACACCTGAGAGCAGTGGTATCAGCGACGAGGAGATCCGTCGGATGATTCATGAGGAGGTGGCTGCTGCCATCCGGGCTGAGATTACTGAGATGTTTGGAGACATCAAGACCACATTGATCGAGACTTTTGATGAGCGGTATGTCGCGTTGACTGAGGCTGCTGCAGCTGCAGCTACTGCTGCTGTTGCTGCTGCCAGACCTCAGGGGGTGACTCGTTGTTGTTCCAAGAGTTCAGCAACACGAAGCCACCAGAGTTCGACGGGACGCAGGACCCGATTTTCGCTATGAGGTGGATCTCTGACATCGAGGGATGTTTCTATATGTGCTCTTGTCCAGAGCACTTGAGGGTTCGGTTCACCTTGAACCAGCTCCGCCTGGGAGCGAAGGATTGGTGGAAGTTCGTGACGGCGAACTTTACTTTGGCTGAGATTTCTAAGGTGACCTGGGAGAGGTTCACCGCTATGTTCCGAGAGGAGTATGTTCCCCCGGTAGAGAGGGAATGGTTGATTCAGGAGTTCTTGACCCTCAAGCAGGGTACTGATTCAATGACTGTCATCACCAGGAAGTTCCATGAGAGGGCGATGTTTTGCCCTGAGCACGTGTCGACTGAGCAGACTCGTATGAGTCGTTATCTGGGTGTTCTGAGGAGAGATATACGGGAGTTCGTGGTGAACTCGACTTACCGGACATTTGCTGAGCTGGAGACTCAGGCCAGGGAGGAGGCCGAGTCTCATAGGATGGATCGGCGGCCGGCCCAGTCTCAGCCGGCAGCCAAGCGGGCTAGACCCGCCGATTCAAGATCTGGGGGCGCGAAGGGCCGCACTTGTGGGAAGTGCGGTAAGAGTCATGAGGGGTCGTGTAGAGCTGGAGTATGTTACAAGTGTGGGAAGGAGGGGCATATCGCGAGGGAATGCCCCAAGGGATTCTCAGTTTGCTTTCATTGCAACCAGACCGGCCATCGGAAGGCCGAGTGCCCGCAGCTTCTACAGGGATCAGCACAGGGATCTGCGCCTGCTGCTAGGGTTACCGAGGCTCGGCCGGTGAAGGCCGAGGCCTCGAGGGCTCGTGGGAGAGCATTTCAGTTGACCGTGGAGGAGGTCCGCGCAGCGCCTGATGTTGTGGCTGGTATGTATTTTCTTTTCATCTTTTATTTGAGTTGAGATTTTATGCTTATATGATCATATGTGTAGGTACTTTTCTTGTGAATTCTTTGCCTGCATTGGTGTTATTTGACTCGGGTGCGAGTCGGTCGTTTGTTTCCATAGCATTTAGCCAGCATATTAGTACCCGTCGAGAGGCATTAGATCGGCCTCTGCGAGTTTCCATAGCTGATAAGCGAGCTGTGTATGCTTCAGATATGATTAGAGGATGTGTCCTTGAGATCTTCGGTGTGGAGTTTCCGATAGATCTGGTCCCGATCGCGATGGGGGACGTGTGTGTGATAGTGGGTATGGATTGGCTGAGCCGTTATGGAGCTGTGATAGACTGCAAGCGTCAATTGGTGTCGATTCGAGACCATAGTGGGGGAGTTCTTTCGATGTACGGAGAGGGTACACGTTCAGGGTCAGCATTTTGTTCGGCCGCCAGAGCGAGACAGAGTCTACAATAGGGCTGTAGGGGTTTCATGGCATATGTGATGGATGTGAGGGGTAATATTGAGAGACCGAAGTCAGTTGATGAGGTTCCGATAGTGCGTGAGTTTCCGAATGTGTTTCTAGAGGACTTGTTGGGTGTGCCTCCGGAGAGGCAGGTAGAGTTTGGTATTGAGTTGGTTCCAGGAGCTACGCCTATCGCTAAGGCGCCGTATCGCCTTGCGCCTCCGGAGATGCAGGAGTTGTCCTCGCAGCTTCAAGAACTACTGGGGAAGGGGTTTATCAGGCCGAGCAGTTTGCCTTGGGGAGCGCCTATCCTTTTTGTCAAGAAGAAGGATGGCTCGCTCCGGATGTGCATCGATTATCGTGAGCTGAATAAGCTAACGGTCAAGAACCATTACCCGTTGCCAAGGATCGATGATTTGTTTAATCGGCTGCAAGGAGCATCTTGGTTCTCCAAGATCGATTTGAGGTCTGTGTATCATCAGGTGAGGGTGCGGGAGGAGGACGTACAGAAGACAGCCTTCCAGACTCGTTATGGGAATTACGAATTCGTGGTGATACCTTTCGGACTCACCAATGCACCAGCGGTGTTCATGGATCTCATAAACAGGGTGTGCAAACCAATTCTGGATCGCTCGGTAATCGTGTTCATCGACGACATTCTGGTGTATTCGAGATCCAGAGAGCGAGGAGCATTTGAGAGAGATCCTCGGAGTTCTGAGATCGGAGAGGCTTTATGCCAAGTTCTCCAAATGTGAGTTCTGGTTACGAGAGGTCCAGTTTTTGGGGCATCTCGTTAACCAGAAGGGGATTTTAGTTGACCCGGCCAAGATTAAGGCGGTTATGAGGTGGGAGGTGCCGAGATCACCCACCGAGATCAGGAGTTTTCTGGGATTGGCCGGCTATTATCGGAGATTTATTAAGGATTTCTCCAAGATCGTTGTGCCCCTCACCAAGTTGACCCGCAAGGGTGTTGTGTTTTCTTGGGGACCGGAGTAGCAAACCTCGTTCGAGACACTTCGCAGGAAGTTATGCGAAGCCCCGATGTTAGCCCTTACGAAAGGGATGGAGGATTTTGTGGTTTATTGTGACGCATCGATATCCGGATTGGGAGCGGTGCTTATGCAGAAGGGGCATGTGATAGCTTATGCATCGAGGCAGCTTAAGCCTCACGAGTCGAGATATCCCATGCATGATTTGGAGCTGGGAGCGGTAGTGTTCGCTCTCAAGATCTGGCGACACTACCTGTACAGGGTTCGATGTACGATATACACGGACCTCAAGAGCTTGAAGTATTTGATGGATCAGCCCAACCTAAATATGCGGCAGAGGAGGTGGTTGGACGTGGTCAAGGATTATGATTGTGAGATCCTGTACCACCCGGGCAAGGCTAATGTTGTAGCCAATGCACTGAGCCGTAGGGCGGAGAGCGCCCCAATGCGAGATGTATGTTTGAGATTGACGGTGATGACCCCGATTTTGGATGCTATTCGAGGGGCCCAGGCTGAGGCTGTGCAGCCTGAGAGCCAGAAGAGGTAACGAGTTATCGGGCTAGTATCGGAGTTCGTTACCGATAACCGGGGGCTTATGACATTTCAGGGTCAGATTTGGGTACCGTCCGTGGGCGGGATGCGTACCATTTTGATGGAGGAGGCTCATCGATCGAAATTCTCGATCCATACCGGGGCCACTAAGATGTTTTTGGACCTGAAAAAGGATTATTAGTGGCCCTGTATGAAGAGGGATGTCGCATGGTTTGTAGAGAGATGCTTGACCTGTTGTAGGGTTAAGGCCGAGCATCAACGTCCACATGGTAAGTTGCAGCCATTAGAGATTCCCGAGTGGAAATGGGAACAGATTACCATGGATTTCATCACCAAATTGCCAAGAACCGCGAGAGGTGTCGATGCAATTTGGGTGATTATGGATAGGTTGACAAAGAGTGCTCACTTCCTGGCCATCAGTGAGAGCTCTTCCGCGGAGAAGTTGGCAGAGATATACATGAGAGAGGTGGTATCGCGGCATGGAGTGCCAATTTTGATTTTCTCAGATCAAGATGTATGTTTCACTTCCAGATTCTGGAAGAAGTTTCATGAGGAATTGGGTACGAAACTGCATTTTAGTACAGAGTACCACCCCCAGACCGACGGGCAGAGTGAGCGGACGATTCAGATGCTCGAGGACATGCTCCGAGCATGTGTGTTGGATTTCGGCGGAAGTTGGGACACGTATTTGCCCTTAGCAGAGTTCTCTTAGAACAACAGCCATCATTCGAGCATTGGCATGCCGCCCTTTAAGCTGTTGTATGGGAGGAGGTTTCGGACCCCTATCTCCTGGGGAGAAGTAGGGCAACGCATGATGGGTAGTATCAAGATCGTGCTTCAGACGACAGAGCAGATCCAGCAGGTTAGACAGAGATTGTTGACCGCTCAGAGTCTTTAAAAGAGTTATGCAGATAGACGCCGGTCCGAGCTTGAGTTTCAGGTCGGCGACTTTGTGCTCCTGAAGGTCTCTCCTTGGAAAGGAGTGATTTGATTCAGGAAGAGGGGCAAGTTGGGGCCCCGATATATTGGTCCTTTCAGGGTGGTCGCGAGGGTAAGCAGGGTAGCCTATCGTTTCGAGTTGCCAAAAGAGTTGGGTCAGATTCACGACACTTTCCACGTGTCGCAGTTGCGAAAGTGTGTAGCCGACGAGTCGACAGTAGTGCCACTAGAAGATATTCAGGTGGATGCGAGCCTGAATTATGCTGAGAGACCAGTGGCGATCAGAGAAAGGAAGATCAAAGTCCTGATAAATAAAGAGGTGCCACTGGTGCATGTCCAGTGGCAGCATCGGAAAGGGTCAGAGTTAACTTGGGAGCCGGAGCGTGAGATGCGTGAGCAGCATCCGGAGTTATTTGCAGAGTGAGACTTCGAGGGCGAAGTCTGATTCTAGTGGGGGAGAATTGTAACACCCGGATTCCTAGGTATTATTTTTATTCTTTTATTTTTGGGGGATGTGAGGAGACTCGGCGAGTTGGAGTCTAAACTCGCTGAGTAGGATCGCGGTTTTGCACGCGGGTTCGCGTCTGGACTCGGCGAGTCCACGTTGTTTAATGATACCCTAATTTCCAGGGTTTGAGACCTATTTAAAGGGGCTTATGGCCGTCATTTGCGGCCACCAACCCCAGAGAGAAACCCTAAAGAGATCTTGAGCGTTTTGGGAGAGAGAGGAGGCCATTGTTAACCTTTGAAGTATTGTTTGGCAAGGCAAAGGAGATTCTAGCCAAGAGGAGGCAAGGGAGGTGGACATCCTTCGAATTTGGAGCTCAGAGCATCATTTTGGAGGTATATTTTGGCTCCCTTTTCTGTTATTATGATGAACATGGGGGTTTAGGGTTTCTTGACCCCTTTGTTGGTTAGATTTGATGTCCATTTCGTCCCTATTTGTGATGAGGCTTGAAATGGGATCCATAGAGGTCCAGAGAAGCTTTATTCCTTAAGCTATATGAGGATTCATGGGAGTTTTTGACCAAGGGTTATGAGATATGGGGCTAAAACATCATTTAGGAGCAAATAGATGTTGTTTGAGCACCAAGGTTTGGACTTTACGTGATTATCATGCTTGGGGAGGCCAGATCTATGATTGTATGGAACAGATCTGACCTCAGAAGTGAGTTTGAGTTTATGCATGGCATGAACTCGCCGAGTCTGAAGAACAGACTCAGCGAGTAGCATGAAGTTTGCCCGTAACCACTCAGTGAGTGGTCTTGTCGAGTTGAGGGAATGACTCAGTGAGTTAGGGTGAGTCGGAGGGACTGAGTCAAGCAGGAACTCGCCGAGTTGTTCTTGAGACTCGGCGAGTTGAGTCGTGGTGGCCCCGCGATTCATGCCAGGTGGAACTCGTCGAGTCAGAGAAGTACTCGGCGTGTCAAGAGAGGATCCAAGAGAGTCAATGGACATGTATAGACTTGCCGAGTCGCCCTAGTGCACTCGCCGAGTCCGGTCAAAGTTGATCGTTGACCTTGTTGACCTTTAGGGTTGAGTGCAGTTGTATTTATGAGTGTATTACTTTGTGTGATTAGGCGGAGGCTAGATCACGTTTATTCCGAGACAGATATTTACCAAGACATCGAGGTGAGTCTTCTCACTATACTTACCTAGAGTGGTATATTGTGTAGACCATAGGGTCTTATGTGTTATGTATGAGATTATGTGATATATGCTATGGGTATGTTGTATGTTGTTATAGACCGGACTAAAGGTTCCAACGATACAGACCGGGCCGGAGGGCCCAACGAGCTATGAACGGGCCAGAGGGTCCAACGAGCTACGGGACTGGAGGGTCCCGCTGAGACACATCGACTGGAGGGTCGTATTATAGCCTTGAGTGGCGTATGTGTTGTATGTGGTATTTTGGGGAACTCACTAAGCATTTATGCTTACAGTTTTTGTTTGATGTGTTTCAGGTACCAATGATGAGCACAGGAAGGCGCCGGCATGATCCGTACACACTTGAGGAGTTTTATGTTTTGGATTCTGGGGAGATGTCTTTGTGATAAATACAATTGAAACAATATGTTGATGATATTTTATGAAAAATGATTGTTTTGAAAATGAAAAATTTGTTTTGAAAATTTACGTTGTTACAGGTAAAGAGAAAGGCTAAGTCTGAGATAGTCCCATGTACCATTACCAAAGAGTCCATATGTTTCTATTGCCAAAAGAAGGGGTATTGGTTGCGAAGCTGCCCTAACTACCTGAAAGATCTGAGAGAAGGAAGAATCAAAAAGTTTGACTCTGCTTCAGGTAAGTCCACTATCTAACTCTGTTAAGTTCCTAATTGTGATTAGGGTGCATTTTGATGTTTGGCAGGATCAAGCAAAAGGAAGGAAGCTTAAAAGAAGAGTATGCTGAATCCGATCGCAAAGATGGATTTCAATCGCATGGTTCGAAGATCGGATTTTTGAGCTGCTGCTTAGGAGTTATGATAGATTGCTAGGAAATATGTAATAGCATAGTTTTCATTGAAAGTTGCATTGTAAGGAAAAAGTTTTTTTCGCATTTTCATAAATAAATAAAAATTTTGTTTTATTTTATATCTCCTTGCAATGGTATTTATGGAAAATTGATGCTTGTACGTTTCTAGCAATAATGGAAATATGAAATTGATTCTTTCATTTGTGGTAATGTCTAAATTTACCCAATAAGGAAAGATTCTCATCACCCAAGTTTCAATTGGACCGAAACTTGGAATCATGCAAGTTGTATAGTATGATGAATGAGAATTTTCATCATTGAAAAATTAAGACTAATTCCTTGTTCACATGTATATGTGAGTCAAGTGAAGGACTAAGGGATCGAGTAGACATTCTTGTGCACTGGTTAAGTCCACCACAAACGATCGATAAGACTATTCGTCATGATTTATTAAAGTTTAGTAAATATGGTTATACTTACAAGTTTAAGTATAATTCTGAAGCATTGGAAAAGTTTCGATGTATGGCAGAACGAATGAGAAGAATCAAATTTGGCAGAAAGATAAAAGTTTCTCAAATCTTAAAAGATGGAAGAGTACTTTAGTATCATGTTTTATGATCGCCTTAATGATTGTGAGACCATTCATCCTACAAGGACATCTTAGTACATTCATATGGCTTAGAAGAGGAATCATGAATTGTTGAAATGGTTAAAGTAAGAAGATGAGTCATACTTCGTTCAAAAACAATTCTTAGAGTCATACTCCAAGATTGTAACTTGAGTGACCCATCTTAAAGAAGGCTTATAACACTTGTCAAATGTAAGAGTAAAATGCTTTCTATTCTTGTACATTTGAAATTGGTAAGTTGTGATGTTTTGGATAAAACAAAGACCAACTACGGCCAATTGTGTGAAATGTTTATCTTGATAAAGAATCCGCACTATCTCTTGAATATTTGTCTGTCAAGGAATGGTTCTTGGAAAGAAAGTCTTATATGTCAAGAGGATAGTGGGAGTATTAAAGATCCTGAAAGAGTTTCAAGAACTAATCAAGAATGAAACTTATAGTTTATCACTACCACATGGCTTGAGGTTTGTAACCTATCGTGTTGACATATTCCTATTTTTGTGCCCATTCCAGTTAAAGTTGGCTTTGCATATGAGTTCTGAGAGTTCTCAATTGGTTGCACTTGGTGTCAAGGTTCTCTACACGAACACTATCTCTGAATTCGAACATGATAACTCTCTTTTCTATCACATTTTCTGATGTTGCAAGTTCTTTCACAATGCTTTGATACCAATTCAAAGCAAAGCAAAAAAATAGAAAAAATATATTCACATAACTTTCTTATCTATTTTATTGAAGAAACTCACATAAAAAACTTCAATCTATGTATCCTCCCTAATAACTAAAGAACTTTTTGCCACATGTTATATTCTCATTTATTTTGCCACATGTAATTTTGTGGTTAGTTTAAATTAATGTTTATTCCACATGTTATTTTATGGTTTTTTCGTTTTATTAAATTCTATATAGTATTTAAATGCAATAATAAATGCATATCAATTTCATTAATGAACTTTCTTTCTAATTTCAAAATTACTAAATTAAAGATTCATTAATTTTCTTTATTTATTTATCTAAAATATTTGTTTAAATTTAAAAGAGAAAAAAACACTTTAATTTTTATAATTCAATATTTCTTATTTTTTTTATAAATTCATACTTCTCAAATGTTATAGAATTTTGCATTTAGTTTTTCTTTAAAATAAACTCATGTAATACATGAGTCTCACACCTAGTCTTGAATATAGAAACCTATCATATATATATATATATATATATATATATATATATATATATATATATATATATATATATATATATATATATATATATATATATATATATATATATATTATAGCTTATAAAGCATATTTTGACAAATGTTGAATTTTAAGTCGTACAAACCTTATTGCACTGTTTACAATCATTTTATGCATTGAAATTTTATTTGGTCAACAAAGGCTAAAAAGTTTGGGCGGATGTTTGAAAAAGTCATGCCTTTGAATTGGTATTCCTTAATTTCAACAATAAGAATCGATCAACACTAACTACACTTTAATATAACATCTTATTTCTCAGTGTTAGGTCATCAGATCATTCACCACTCTTCCCTATCTCTACCTTCAGTCCCTGCTAGAAAAGAAGAGTAACATGGTCTCTTTCAATTGCATTCCCACTTAACTCACCCATGATCCATAACAAATCACTCATATTGTTTCTTAAGGGGCATATTCTCTCTCTCTCTCTCTCTCCATATATTCCTCCCATCTTCTCCACAAACCCTTGATCGTAAATGTTGGGAGGGGTGTAAAAGAAAGGGAAAGGAATTTCAATTAATACACACAGAAACAAACAAGGTAGGATTTTAAACCTTAAAATCATTATTTTTTTAGTTTTCTATTTTAATTGAGTGAGCACATGAGAGGAATTGGCGCAGGGGTAGTTTTATTCTTGGTTTCACAGGTTTGGTTTTTTATTTTCATCACCACCATCACTCTTTTAGATATATTTTATGATTCCACTCTTATGCTTTCATAAATATCTTCTTGATCTTTGAAAAGAAGGCGATTTATGATTTGCTTAACCATATTCAATTTGTGTACCGCCCAATCTCTCTCAAGTTATGAAGAAAACTATAAAAACACCACCACTTCAAGATTTGTTCTCCCAAATTTTCTCTTTCTTTCTCTGGATTTCCTCATATTCTCTTTCATTTTTTCTCTCCTTCTTCAACTACTATGTCTAAAAAGGTTAAGGTTGGATTTTGATTCTTATGTCATGGGTCTCGGTCTCTCCTCTATAGCTTCAGTGGGAAAAATCTTGGAGTAGTTTGTTTAGAGCTGAAATCATAAATACAAAACATCTAGATCCGAGTTCTGATTTGATCTGGTGAGTCTCTTGTGATGCAGGGATATACGACTATTGTTTAGTTATAATCATTATGGTTTATGTAATGTGGAAAAAAATATAGGTTCAAATGGTTTGATTTAGTGTAACGTGTGTCTTATCTAGCTCCAGAAGTATCCCCTTCACATGATCATGATGGAACTCCTCGATTTGTAGATGTGAGTGGATGAAGTCTTTATTATTTCTACTGATTCCAACATATGGAAAGCTGTGTGATTCAGGTAATGTTAACCCTGTTGGTGAGGCTCTGTATCATTAAATTACTTCAATTAAATGAATTATTATCTTCTTCATTCAGAAAACATTGTTTTTCATGGGTTAATTCGATGTGGGTAGGTGTTAGGGGCTTTTGTATTACTTGACGTAATGTAAGATCAAGACATCTCTCGGCCTCTCTCGATCTACAGAAGTAAGTGACTAATCTTTTTTTTCTTTCTTAATGAAGACAGACCTTGTGTGTGGTTTTATGTTTTTTCTCATTTGTTGACAAGAATTTATGTTTATTGTGCTTGTTCCTGATATCTGTAATTTTATTTACAAAGATAAGAGGACAAAAGGTTCTTATAAAAAAGATAAGAGATGAAGATGTGGTGATAGACATAATGATTGCAGACATACCATCTAACACTTTAACGCTTTCTTTACATTTGAGAACTGTCAACAAGAGTATTTGTGTTTTTCTTCTGGTTAGTTTTCTTCATCTTCATATATTCAATCTCTTGGTAAAATGATTTTTTTTCTAATACACTTGATTATTATTTTGTACTTAATGAATCTTATGGTCTTTCATTTGATTGGACTTTTACTTTGTCTAGGTCCTACAAACCTCTGGGATGCAACATCAAAAAATAGGCTCGGATATGAGTTGGACGATTTCCAACACAAGATTTAAGCTACATTGTTATATTGGAAAATAAAGGGTTATTCCTTTGTCTATGTGTATCATTTGATCTTTATTGAATAAAGATGTTAATCAGTTTTACATGTTTTTTTAAGGAATTTGCACATGGAATACATAGATTATATATCTTAATCTTTTTTTAGATTTTGCTAAATGATTTTTGCTATTTTTGATTTTTTTTTTGTTGACTTAGTCCAACTTATAAATGGCAATTTAACAGGCTACTAGAAAAGACATTTTGTGGTGACATAGTCCAACTCATACATCAGGGTATGAAGAAGAATAACAATATTGGTATACAACATGGCTTTTGAAGGTGTTAATGGATAAAAATGGTGATTCCATCTCTAAACTCAACAACTTAATACCTCCTAAACCATAATATATCTTTAATGAAGAGGAATAACAAGGTAATATATTTTCCCTTCATATTGTTGGGTGTAGTTTGTAACTTATTGTTGCTTACATGTATTTTTCTTTGGAACCAAAATGACCACAATAGATGGGAGAACAGGAACCTAGCTAGACTAAAAGAAGCTCAAGAACCTTTTATAAGATTGGAAAATTTGTAATCTATTAAGCTCTTTATTTGTTAATTCATAGTTTTAAAAGTAAGGGTAACATTACTTATAGTTTCTTGATTTTTTTTTGCCTTAGTAGGTTCTTATTGTTTCTTGATAGGTTTTGTCTTAAAGTTGTTATAGATATTATTAATCAATTTAACGCTTGATGTGATGATACTGTTGTAATTGCACTTTAGAACATACAAATATTATATTTAGTTTATTTAATCATTATAAGTATTACAAATTTAGCACCAAATGCACTTATCTCAACACGCCATCTAGAAGAAAAGAAACGGAAAAAACAATTTGTAGTTTATGAACATACTATGCATATTTTAGCTTTTAAGGTCACAATTTTTTTAACTCTTCACATTTTCTTTTTCGTTTTTTTTTTCTTTTTCATTTATTTGAATTTTATATACTATTTGCTAACAATATCATAAAGAATTGATTGAACATTGTAATCTGATGTTTGTATGATTTCAGAAGGATAACTTCCAACTACAATAACCACACCAGAAGATTGGAATAAACGGATACAATTGCTCTACAGGAGTAAAATAAAAAAAAAAGTCGGCTAAGAAAGTGGGTAATGGTGGTTCAGTGAGAAAGAAACATAAGTTGTCGGTAAGGAGAGTGGTGGTAGTAAGGTCAATTAGTATAAAACCGTTTGTTTTATATAAATTTTTACCATTTCATTTTAGGTGACACTCAAAGCTCCATTTTTGGTGCCATTGGTAGCAAGAGATAGTTTCATGTGACATGATGCATTAATTTTTATTCCCATTTTGTTATCCATTTTCCTAATGATAGCATTGCCTTTTCATTTGTTTTTGGAATTTTACCCAAATGTTGCATCGTACTTTCATTCTTTTAAAACTTCCAATAAATATTTTTAAAAACCACCTAAACATAGCATTAAACTTTTTCTTTTTTCTAAAACCACTCAAATATATCATTGCATTTTCATTTATTTTATGAAATTCTATGCAAATACACCATTATACTTTCAATTTATTTATTTGAAAAACTACCTGATTAGAGTAAAACACATTCATTTTTTGTTAAATAACTACTAATATAGCAATGAACTACAGGCACAACTCAATGAACTACAAGATTCTCTTCGTTTATAATTTTTCCTTGCGTGTAAAACTAATATTCTTTATGTAGGTGCATAAGATTTTCATATGAGTTATCTTTATACCTTGTTGGTTAATGGTCTAACACCTTGTATTAATATCTTATACCTATTTGTTTGTTGATAGATTTGATGTGGACGAATTTTACAATTTGCTTAAGCTTATAATGACGAACATGCAGCTGCTCATACTTATGATTTGGTTGTGCTTAAGTATTAGGGTCCCGACACAAACTTCATGAATTGTTCAACCATTAACAAATTTTTTTTTTATCATATATGAGGCAGTAACTTTTTTAATGTAGATAGCAATTTCATGTATTTTTTTTACCAAAAAAAATACATTGCTATTTGTTGGATTTTTCATGTTTAGGTGGTAAATGTACTAAATAACAATATAATTTGAATTTATAATTTCTTTTTTTTTGTTTTGTTTCAATTTCATTTGTTTTTCTACCAAAAACGAAAGTACATTGTCATTTGGTGCATTTTCCATTTTTAAGTGGTAAATGCAGTAAATAGCAATGTACTTTGATTTTACACGTATTTTTTTTTTTCTATTTTTTGTTTTTTTTCTTTTGATTTGATTCTAGCTAATTCATGGGAAAAATTAGAGACAGTATATGTAAAACATTGGAAAGTTTATTGCTATTTCATGTTTCTTAATAAAAGACTATGAAATATCCTCCAACCCCCAAAACTCCAACACCCACAACGCGGGATTCTTCCCTAGTTAGTATTAAACTAGGATTCCTAAATAACTTTCCATGTAAAGCATTCCTTATGATTCAAGGAAAACTCTGGAACTTATGCAACACTCGAAGTTACTTGGACACCACTTCAAGCTATTGAACTCTAGATTAGAACATAGTATGTTGTTACATTTGACTCAAATATTCGCCAACATGTTACACGTTGAGACCGATACAGGTGTTGCTAACGTCGTAGCCAAGACATGTTGGCTATGTAATTTTTCTCGTCGGGTTGACTCCCCTAAATGTCAGTGTCGTGACCTTTTCAATTATCCAGTTTAGGACAAAATGCGTTGAGATAGACATCCATTTTGTCAAAGATAAGGCTGCAACCAACCAAATTCGAGTTATTCATGTACCCTCCGCTCATTAGTATGCTAGCATCTTCAAGGGGCATATTAGTGTCGTACATTTTCTATTATTCAGACCATTAGCTTACCTATGTTGTATTGTAATTAATATGTATAGGCCCTTGTAACCTTTTTGGGTATTTATTCTTCGTATGAAGATTATTATTATTGAAAAAATATTAAACCTAATGTATTTTATCTTTTAATTTATTATGATAAATCGATTGATGACTAGTGAATATGGAAGTGTTAAATGTTTGTATTCTGGGTATTTACTCACTCACCTTTGAATAAAATGTGGGATTTCAAACTACTGGATTCGAACTAATTTGGGTTATTATCAGGAAAATACGTTATGCCAACGCTTCGTATTTAACCATAAAAACACCGTCATAAAACCTGGTTTTCTTGCAGTGCCAGATACTTGAAACTTTTATGAAACCCAATGTTGCTAAAGAGTTTGAACCCTTCTGAGTCAAAATGCTTCCAAATATACTTACAAATGGGCCCATGGTATTTAACGTATTTACTTTTACTACCCAAATATAGAATAATCTAACAAAAGTAGACCAAATTTATTACATCCATTTCATTCCAACCTACTCATTCTCTCCAGCTACTAACCCTCCTCTAATCCTATTTACTCCCATTCTTCAACTTCTCCCAAAAAAACCCTCATTTTCATGAAAACATGGAGCTCTTTTCTTCTTCAAATAAACCAAACAACAATACTATTTCAAAGCCATTCGATTTTCTCAAAACCAAAGCTGAAGAATCATCAAAATCGCTACCCCTTTTGAGCTTTCTTCCTCTTGAACCATGCAATCTCGAGGGGAACTCAAGTTCATGCAACAAAGTTGAAGACGATGAAGATGTTACTGTGGCATTGCATATAGGGCTTCCTAATAATATAACTGAGAAGCTTGTTCTTGTTGATGAAACTGATGTTGTTCATAACAATAATAACAACATGATGGAAAATATGCCAGTTAATGTTGAATACTGGATACCTAGTCGTGCTCAAATACTCGCCGGCTTTACTCACTTCTCTTGCCATATATGCAATAAAACCTTCAATCGCTATAACAATCTTCAGGTGACGCCAACTTTTCCCTACACTATTTTATTTTTAAAATATGTTTTAACATTTTTATTGCATGCCGAATGATGATATTGCATAACCAAAGATTCTTTTCGTGTGTTTTAACGTCGTAAACGTCCTAAACTATGTACATAGTTTTTTATTTATATATCGCTTAGAGGGTATATTATATAAAACATATCATCAATTCGATAATACCTTAAGTAACGATTTTTTACAGTGAGTTTTAACCTCAAAAGGCCGTGAACTAGTAGAATTTGATGCGTTTGATAATAATTTAGTCATAGTGTATCACAACATACAATTAATTTGTTGATTACAAAAGTACAAGAAATTAATCTCGTTTGTTTTAACCTAATTGTTGCGCCCAAAATGTCGATATTGATTGACATATAAAATTTTATGGACAAATAAAGTCAAAGTACGAATTAGCAAACATTGTGAGTAAAATATTGTCATAGTTTCTCATATATCTGTTATCTGTTATACTAAACTTTTAAGTGGCTATAAATATAATCCAATTAAAAAAATAAATAAAGGAGTGGTCAATACCTACTTGTGGCGCTAATGTCTTCACCATTGTTTTTCACATTTCATTATGTGTATTTAATTTTCTTTTTTCATATGAAGCTTTTGACAAGACATAGTGAAATATATAAATATTGTTATAGTTGCTTAATGGACACATTTTTTTGTTACATGCGCATTTGTCGCATAGAGTCTCTACATATTACTTTTCTTGTAGTTCAAGCGGTATTTTATTTATTTATTTATTTATATAGAAGAGCAAAATTTTATTTATTGTATATGAAATATAGTAATACACATACAAAACTTATAATAATTGGTAGATGCACATGTGGGGTCATGGATCGGAATACAGAAAAGGAGCAGAGTCGTTGAGGGGAACACAACCACGGGTGATGATAGGTGTGCCTTGCTATTGTTGCGAAGATGAATGCAAGAACAACATTAATCATCCAAGGTCAAAGCCTCTTAAAGACTTTAGGACACTCCAAACACATTACAAAAGGAAACATGGGACAAAGCATTTTTCATGTCGAAAGTGTGGAAAGAGTTTTGCTGTAAAAGGTGATTGGCGTACACATGAGAAGAATTGTGGTAAACGGTGGTTGTGTGTTTGTGGTTCTGATTTCAAGCATAAGAGATCACTTAAAGACCATATTATGTCGTTTGGTGTTGGACATGCTCCATCGCCACCATCTTATCGTGCAATAGATCTACAGGAGCCCATAATTGAAAGTTGAGAATGATTTATAATGATTATTTGGTTGTTATATACATAAAAAGTCACGTTAGTTATTGTTTACAATGTTACATTTGGAATCTTGAGATATGATTACGAATATGGTGTTAGTTATCTTTTAGACATTTCAAAAGAATTCATATAAGTAACGGACAATTTAAGTTATGTTTTGTCTTTCGGGGATGAAATGAATAGAACGAATATATTTGCTAAAATATATGTTGTTTTCTATTTTGAATGATTGTTTTATTATTATAAATTGTACATTTTGTATCATATTTAATAAATAGATTATTTAATAATCCAACAAAATATAAACAAAAGTGTTGATGGATCAATTTAACCTTAATTAGTAAGAAAAAGTTACTCGAGGTAAAACATCATCTAACTAACTAACTCATATATTTTAACATCTTTAAATTGATATGATAAAAATAAGATGATTAAATTCTAAGATTGTGCATGAAAGCAACTTCAACTAAGTTGGGCCAAAATACCTAAAACGCTGAAACCCAGGTGAACGGGCTACTGGAACTAACTACCAAACCCATATTAGACATCTTTTCCGGTTTGTTCAATTTGGTTTTAAATTTTATAGGGCATTTGGTTTGCAAAACTATCTTTTAGAGTAAAGAACCGGTTAGTATACAAAGTTCTTGATGAATAATGAAAAAAGAAGATTTGAAAGATCCAATTAGACATGTGAGTGTTTAGTTTATGACTTGATATATTTGTACATCCATATTTCTAAAATAGTGATTGTCATATTGGAGATTCTGTTTAAGTAATATAATTTTTGAGAGTTGGAGTTGAGTTAATTATTTAGATTAGATCAATGGGAAATTTTTAGAAAAGTCTTAAAATTTTACCTTAATTTACGAAAAAGTTCCAAACTAAAATTTATTTACGAAAAACCATGAATTACCGGTAAAAATGGTGATTTGACTCATTTTTTTCCGGTTACCGGTTTCATTACTTACGTGTTTCATTAAAGTCTCATTATTTTACCTAATTTACGAATAAGTCCAAAACTAAAATTTAGTGGTGATTTAGCCTTTTCTCCATCAAACATACATTTTATCGGTTTCACTGTTGATTTAGACACATAATTATTAAATTAGTTGATAAGATGGATACGATGAGTTATATAATACTATATTTACTGTAAAATTTGATATCCATCTCATCGGCTCATTTATGACTATGTATCTAGGTCAGCAATGAAACCAATAAACTATGTGTTTCCAGGAAAAAAAAATAGAAATAAATGAGCTGATGTCTAATGTGATGAATATATTGGGTTACATAAGATAAGATAGACAATTTGAAAATTCTTATAAACGGAAAAAAAAATGACGTAGTTGTTGCTAGTGTATATGATTATTGCAGTATTCGTCAGATGCATTTTATATTCCAAAAAAAGTATACAATATATCAAGATATCAAGTTTTATGGTAAACATAGCATTATATAACCCAATATAATCATCTCATCAACTCATTTAAAGATTAGGCATCCAGGTTAGCAATGAAACCGGTAAAATGTATGTTACTTAGAGAACATGGCCAAATCATCACTAAATTTTAGTTTGAGATTTATTCGTAAATTAGTATAAAATAATAGGACTTTAATAAAACATGTAAGTAAAGAAACCGGTAAACTGGGAAAATATGGTCAAATCGTCATTTTTACCAGCAATTCATTATTTTTCGTAAACAAATTTTATTTTAAAACTTTTTAGTAAATTAAGGTAATATTTTAAGACTTTTTCTCAAGATTTCCCTTGATCAATCTCATACTTTTTGTAACTCTTCATTATGATCGGTAATGTTTTTTAACGCCCAAATCACTATGTCCAATGTTTTTTTATTATTTCGTAGGTCAAATCAATTTTTAATGTTCTAACAAACGGTATAAGAACCAAACCGCAAATATTTAAACAAAATTTTCATATAATGGTTCATGATTCGACAAATTCTACACAAATTGATCTACTTTTCGTAAATTTCAAAATCTGACGGGATTATTTTTTATTGTAGATTTACTGTTAATCTTTATTTTTTTTCTTTTTTTGTTATTGGATCTAAAAAAAATCACATTTTAGTATAATATTCTTTGATTTAGCCCAATTTGATCTGGTCCAAAATCTTGGTTAATGTTCATGATCCATTTCTTAGGCCATTACTCTTCATGAATAAATTTTGAGCCCAAAATCAATTATCTCATCTGTTTCTCGACTCTAGTTTATAGTTTATGGCCACTACAAAAACATCTAAGACGGGTTTGTTAGACGTCCAAATAACGTGTCATTGAATGTCTTTTCGTGTCATTGAATGCCTTTTCGCGTTATGGCGCGAGTTTTTCTTAAGACACAAGTTTTTTTTTCTAATCGGCCATAATGTAAGTGAGTCTTGTTCATTTTTTATACTAAATATTAATATAATACTTCTAAAAACTTGATATATTTGATAAAATTCAATATTTATATGATTTATCTTTTTTAATTTATATAAAATAGTCACGTCTTGAAAAACGTCATGGCTCGCCAAGGCTTGCCATGACTTAACTTTGATCTTGCCGTCAAGCTCATACTTCACGTTATTTAGAACTTTGGTTTATACTATATTGAAAATTCACAATCGACAAGTTTTCTTTTGATTTATTCGTTCACGACATCTGCTTTGGTCTATCACCATGGATCACTTTTATTTATATCGAGAACTCAATTTCTTTTTCTTTATTTCCATTTCACGATTTTTTTTTCTGGTCAATTTCCTCAATTAAATTATTCTTAATCGATTTTGATCTGGAAATCGAAATCGGAAGATAGCAATCATTATCGATGATCAAGAAGACGATGTGATATGGTTCTTAATTCCAAATATATTTTCTTAGAATAATTATTGATTAATTTGGATCTTTTAAATGATTATGAAGATGCTCTATGTGTCGTGAATGTTTGCTGATTGGTGATGGTCGATGATACTTTGGGTGGTCAAAATTAGTTTGGGATTAAAATCAGTGAGGTTTTTTTTTGAAATGAAAGAAACATGTCAAATTGGAGTATCGATTTATTCAAAAAAAAAATAGATTTGATATGGGTAGACCTGGCAATTAGACGAGTTTAGACCTTGATCCAAAACCTTTTAACAAATTTTAAAATTCGAGCTAAACCCGTAAGGTTTTGAATAATCAAACTCATACAAATATCCATCAAATCAACAAATATTCCAACTCGTCCTATAACTCGTAGGTTTTTTGAATAATCAAACACATTTTACTTAATTCTTTAAATAACATTTCTTAAATAAAACAAATGTTGTTTTAGAAAACACCTAACGTTCTCGATGACTTTCGATTCGAATTAAAGTGACTATTATAGTAACTACCGAATGATTTTTAACTATCGATTGCAGTGATAGAGAATAGCAATTCCAAACTTTCTTCTGGTTGATAAATGACTTTATTGATTTATAAATGAAATTGATGATTGTTTGATGAAATATAAATGAAATGACATCATCATTTTTATAGAAGACTGGAAGTCTAGAAGTCGACTCCCAATTAATCCTATGTAAAACAGTTTGGTCCTTGGCCTTTGCCCTTTAGAATTTTGATTAGAATTAAAATTAAAGTTTAGGTAATATAATTTATAAACATATAATTCTAAAATTTATATGGGGCTGGTTATAAAACGGAGTAGATCAGTGGAGATCCATACTTAACCCATTTAATAAATTGATTAGCGGGTATGGGTTGTTAACGGGTAAACGAAAAAACTATAATTCAAACTCATATAATTCTAAAGGGTTTGGGTCGGATCAGGGTTAAAACTTGCTACATTAACAGACCTAAATATAAGTCATAATTCATTGAATGTGATTTTGGGAAAGGCAAAATAACTTATCATGGTAATTACAATTTTGTTTTGTTCACATCTAGATAACTATTTTTATACACATCTAGGTAACAAACTTTTTGAATGTGTGCTGTTTAAAAAAAAACAAAAACTTTTTGAAAGTGTTCACATATGACCATTATAACCACCTATAGCAGGTTACAACCGGCCATAATGGTCATATGTGAACATTTTCAATAAGTTCGTTACCTAAATATATATAAAAATAAAGAAGTTACCTAGATGTGAACAAAACAAAAAGGTAATTACTCTGATAAGTGAAATTCCCTCTTTATTAATATGGTCGGTCATAATGTTTGCAACATTAAGATATTTAGTTTAATTTCCTTAAAACAATATTTATGACCATTTATGATCATTTAAATTAGCCACGATAGGTTGTGAGCCGTTTTTGGTAGCATAATTATCATATATATATATATATATATATATATATATATATATATATATATATATATATATATATATATATATATATATATATGAAAAAGTTCAATAGAGAACCATAATTATTGGTTCTTCAAGGAACCAAATCTTTTAGAAAATAATAATAATTTTCGATTTTTTTTCCAAAAAATACTTTTTTAAAATTTTTTTAGGAAACATGAATTTTTAAAAAGTTCATTTTTTTAAAATAGTGAATTTTTAAAATTCAATAAATTATAAAAATAAATAAAAAACAGGATCATTTAAAGAAAATATTATTTTTAACCAAAATAATCAACATTTTAGGTGCATATATGCATATTTTTTTTTTCAAGTGCATATATGCATATTTCTTTTATTATAATATTCGTAAGTAAAAAAAAAAACTTCTTTTTTATTCACTAATCTATAAACACAATAGTACAAGTATTTTAGTCGATACAAAATAAAATATAAGAAATAAAAAAGTGCTACAAAATTTCAAAGTGTTTTCATGTCTTCATATCAAGATTTTCATATTTTCTTCAATGTATCACTTTTCAGCTCTTCAATATTTTTCACAAATTCTTCCAAATCTACAAGAAAATTAAAAAGAAATGACTAATGCAAGAATACTCATAAAAATACATATGTATATATCATGTAAGATTCACATGTAATTATATCATGTAAGATTCACATGTAATTATATCATGTAAGATTCACATATGATTATATAATATTCAAATGTGTTTGTATCTTTTAATATTCAAATGTGAAATTCACAAAAAAAAAAATTTAGAAAATAATTAACGAAGAACACTCACACAAATTACATGTGTGCATATAGACGTAATTCGTATGTGATTAACTTGTCATTTACATGTGAATGACATGTAATTCTTATGTGATTCACTTCAACTTTACATGTGATTCATATATGAATCACATGTGATTTACATCTGAATCACACCTAATTCATATGTGATTTACTTATGATTTACATGTGAATTACATGTGATTCATATTTTAATTACATGTGAACCACATGTAATTCATATTGTAATTCACTTGTGATTTGCATATGAATTACATGTGATTTATATGTGAATTACATGTGATTTACATATGAATCACATGTAATTCATATGTGATTAATATGTGATTTACATGTGAATCACATTATGATCATGAAGAATGTAAAGCTTGCAACAAAAATGACCCCATTGATAAGCTTCAATAAAATTATATTTTTATTTATATGTTATACTAAGGGATTAGTTTATTTGATGCTAATATCACCTTTAGCTCCTCCTTATTGACAAGTTTTTAGGCTTTTAGGCTTCAATGGGCCTGGTTCTTGAAAGGTTTTTTTTTTAGTTTCAAGAATCTCTCGCTCTTGGTCATCTTTAACCCTTGGTATATCCTTGCTAAAGTATAAAAGTTGACATCAATATGATGGAAAAAAGGTAATGACTTTATTTGATTTAGTAAATGAGTTAACTCACATGGCCTACAAAAGGATGACCTAGCCCTAGTGCTCCAAACACATTGAGTGAAATCATAGGAAGCCCATATCTGATAAATTGACCTTTCTTTCCCCGTCTTTTGAACCCTGAAGTTGAATTCTTAATTTTAGCAGCATTTGTAGATTCAGGTTTGTTAGTAATATTAGGTTGTTGATCAATTGTTTTTCCAATTGTTTTCATCCTTAAATTCTACGAAGTGACATGTACTGTAGTGGTAAAATGTACAAATGATACAAAAATTTAGATCACTTAAACACTTCAATTTGTATTGATAACATCCATATATCATCATTTCTTATAACAAACGTACACATCATGATTTTATGAATATCAAACCAACTTATGTTTAGTTTAGTGATGTTGTTAATGTTTTTAATGTTTGATTGTGTATGTGTATGTCATATGACAGTGAAGAAACAGCAGTGCAACATGTGTTCTTAAAGCCCCTACAACAATCAAATCCATCGACTTGAAGTAGAATCCACTTAATTTGAAAAAAAATTCATGGGCACAATCAACCCCTCTTGAGTTCAAGCCTACCATTCAAGTTTCAGATATTGATATTATAAAAAACATGAAACAATTTTGTAAAAACATGTATATTAGAATTGATCAGTAAAAACATGTATCTTATGAAAGTACTATATACATCCCTCTCATGAAATTGATCAAACAACTTTCCTGCTAGGCAACCATCCCAAATCAGATCAAAATATAAAAACCATCACACATATGAGCCTTAAGAACACAAATTCAAACATCTAATTCATGATACAAAATAATGTACACAACCAGATATCATACATGATCAACAAAAACATTCCCTTTTTTAAAATTTTCATATATAAACAACAAATAAGTAGTAAATCAGTAGCAGAAAATATGTAGTTGTGGACATCGAATGCAAAAAAAAAGTAAGAAATTAGACCAACCGCAATTCAAAATAACACTAGCATCAAAAGTACAAACTATATATTACAATCTTCAAATGATATACGACTTTAGTAAATAGATCTTTACTTTATGATGAATCTATACATGAATGAATTTCCATGGTCATATGCTTGACTTTATGATCATAAAACATGATCAATGATGACTAATTGATGTTTACACACACTTGATAGATCAATGTTGATAAATTGTTGTTGATCGATTTCGATGAATCGGCGTTGATGAGGCGACTTTCTCGTAGCTAGAAAAAGATTTGGACATCAGTTAACATTGACTGGTCCATGGCTTCAAACGACATGAGATTGTGGATTCTGCAACAAGTCATTAACCAAATCTAAAGAGTATCAGTTTAGATGAAAGAAGAGAGATAATTATGCAACAATTAAAAATCATGCTCAAGTTCGCAACAATTTCATGGAAAACAACGAAAATAAAGATGCAAATTGATAATTCCACACATGTTCATTGGCGATGAGAGAAGAGAGACAATGTCGACTATAAGTTATCGGTAATCAGGTCGGTTGACAGAGACGGGAGGGATACGATGAGGAAGGCGATGAATCGACGATAGGAAAACTAACAAAGGTGACCATGGATTATGTACAGTGGTTATTTGAGGGAAAATCGTAAAGAGCATAAAAGGGAGAGGGAGAGAGAACGAGGTATGTTTCAACCTCAATTTTTAGATCTAACATTTAGGATATTATTAAATTAAAGTTATGTTTCCTATAACACCCTTTCCCATTTAAGTTAAGATACCCCCGCCCCTATATGTTTCTATTTATATTTACAAAAATGTCATAAGTAATATTATTCAGCTACTTTTTTGATCTAGTGTTCCACTTTTAGTTCACGTGTTCTTGGGAAACTATGAGTTCTCAAATGATTTCTCTCTCTCTCTCTCTCTCTATATATATATATATATATATATATATATATATATATATATATATATATATATATGAGACAAGAGAAATGATATCGATACAGATAACATCTACTTCTATACTTCCTATTTTAAATTCATGTAATACATGGAGCGAAATTCTTTGAAAATGGTGTTCTTCTTCATGTTATTAGTCTCTATCTCTGGTACTTTCAGTCTCTAGTAAATTTAATTTCAATATTTACGACTTAAAACATAAAATTCTATAAAACAATGATGGTTTTCTTCCCTATCAAATATAGAGTTTTTGGTGTAGCTTGCCTACAACAACACTTACTATTCTAGTATTGACATGGCACCATACGAAATGCTTTATGGCATAAAGTGTCGCACTCATATGTGTTGGTCAGAGCCAGGAAAAGAGTAGTTTGCGAGCTTGGAGATATTACCGAGGACAAAGTGAAGATATTTCGTGATCGTTTGCATGTGGCATGCGAAAGGCAAAAGAAGTATTCATATTAGAAGCACCGACCGGAGACCTTTGATATGGATGAGAATGTAATGTTGAAAGTTTCACCTTGTAAGGGGATCATTCCCGTTACATTGATCCACTTATGTTTTTTGAGAGAATCGGTGAACAAGCATACATGTTGGAGCTTGTAGTGACCTGATTATGATGACTAATGCGGAAATGTAAAGATCAAATTGAATCTAACATAATGGAAGAACACACAAGGTAAATAAATCTTTTTAAGCTCCATTAGAATAGAAACAATTTACAAAGTGGTTCTTGTAATGGTTCTCTCACTAAACTAATCTCACCTAATGGGTTCGTACATAAAATGGAAGCCACTCACTTCTTATTTATAGAAAAGGCTAAACTCATTACATATTACAAGAGGGTAAGCCACATCCAAGGAGAACTTTGCACCCTAACATTCTCCCCCTCAAAGTTAGGATTGGATGTCTCGACTTCAATATCCAAACGAACTCCAAGAGATCAAGACCAACTCCCCTTTGAAGTAACAAGTCACAACTAGCATGTCAGGGCTAGGAAATTATGTCCATGTGTATTTAACTTCTAGCATACATTGTAACCCTAATGTTGATACAATGTAAGATATTCAATCAACAACGAAAATTCGAATCAAAACTCACTCGTTAAGCCCTAAACCTAATTTAATGCGCTATATTCACTCAACTGTGGGTTGTAACCCTAACTTTCCGGTTCAAATCTCTTATTGGACCAGGATCCTCTTATTAGGCCTAAGGGCCAATAAACCCTCATCTTGATTCATTTGGGCTAAGAACCACATTTGGGCCCTAGTTGGGCCGAAAGTCGTTAAAAATTTATGATTCGGCCACAAAACTCTTCATGGCCTTATTGGGCCAAAAACCATTCAACTCATCTCTATGGGCCGAAAACCCATTGTTTTACCTCTTTTGGGCCGAGAACTAGTATGTGGGCCCAATGGGCCGAAGATTTCTTATTGGGCCATACATTTGAGGTTGTTATTCTATTTAAGCCCAACACTTATTCTTTTCTTTCCTTTTCTCTAATTCTCGGTTATATAAAAAAAGAGAAAAGATTAACTAGCTAACTGCATGCCACCTCAAAGTAATCCACCATATAACCATGCAATATCAAACATATCTCTGTAAGCTTCACATCACTAGGGTCAAACTCTACAGATTCCTTGTAACACCAGTCAAATTCAGGTCAAAAATAAATTGTTGAAAAATCTCAATTGGGTTAGATAAAGTGGTAGAGATCATAACTAGGTTTCCAAAATATATAAAGAACACTGAAATCCGAGTTATAACAAAGAAGTTATGACCGATCGCGAAGATCCGCGGCAATACCGGTAAAACACTGTTAAGCGTCAAATGCAAAATTTCAATAAAATGCTTTATATCCTTAGGTATCTAAATGAAAGTCATAGATATCATTAAACCATAAACGTACATCAAAAGAACGTCCAAATCTGACTTCGTATGAGGAAGTTATGATTTTCCTAAGTTTCAGATATAGTAGTAGACAACTAAAAACTCGATATAGAGATCGAGCGACTTTTAGCCAATGCAACCTAAACGAGAATCGAAGATCTCGACAATAGTAGTACAAAGGTAAAAAGACAAATGAAAACAGACATCGGATGAAGAAGTTATGGATTTTTAACGGACTTTTCCAGTCCTGGCCTGTTAAAAATATAATATTCAAAATGAAGTCAAAATTAGACGGAGTCTAAACAAAAGTTGTAGAGCATAATCTCACCTACGCATGGATATAAAGAACGTCAAAATCAGAGCTCATATGCGAGAGATATGAATTTCTGAAGTTCGAGACACGAATTCCCACACTGTTAGAGGACTCACGACGTGAGCCTGAAGCTCACGACGTGAGCCTGAAGCTCACGATGTGAGCCAGTGATGGATAGGTTCCAGAGTCGAGCTATTAGGAGTCGAGTCAGCGGATAGATAAGATCGAACTCACGATGTGATCCACTCCATGCTCATGACGTGAGCTCCAAAAATGCACCCTATATAAAGGATGCGAGGGCTCCGGGTTTTGGTTGCTAGTTCACTACCTTCTCTCCTAAATTTCATACTTCTACCCTCTCGGGACTACCCCGACGCCCCTGTTTCATATCCAAGCTCTGACGGAAGTTCGAAGCCCCGAGATTTTCGAGAAATCGACTTCTTTCCGGTCGAAGTGCTGCCCGAGCAAAGTATCGTTTTCATCAAAATCGTCACTTCTACCAAGTGAGTTCATACCCCTATTACTACACTTTCAAATACTTTTAAATGATTTTAAACACTTTTAAGGGGGGGAATACAAGTAAACACACGGTTAAACTCGTGTGAAAAACATCAATCTTTTGTTATACTTTTCATACTATTGTTATAACTATCATATGAAGTTGTTAACATGCAAAACATCACACATCACAACTTTACCCTCAATGGATACAATATGTTTTATAAATAGAAATATGTTTTATTTATATGTCAGCATACTACATCATACCAAGGGTAACCATTTCAACTATAACATTATGTTTATACAAGAAAATACAACTCATTATTATGCCTTTGTCAACACCGTAGAAAGGGTAATCATTTCAAAATACGTGACTTAATTGAGAATATGTGAGTCATTTGTCTTCATCGTACCTATCAAGGTATACAAGAAAGTCGTGTTTTATAACCAGAATCTCCATCCGGAGAACGTGATAAGTGTCTATAGATCTATACAGGACTGATGATCCTGCACCCTGACTGTTAGCTACATTCCACGGGATGACAAGTGTCATAACATTTCGACGCCTGAAGAACGCCGCTGTAGGAAAATCCATCATAGTACGGTTATGAAAACTCACAGGATAGACAATTATTATGGTATTATGTTTTTACGGGAAAAGTAATATTACAGTTGCTTTTATGTACAATTACAAGCTTCCTATAGTTTTGATTTATAATAAAACTATACATCATCATTTTAAGCATGACATATTTGCTTACAAGTTATAGTCTTGGACATTCAAGACTGCTTTTCACCTTTAGGAAAATATAGGATTTTCTTGGTTCAATACATTCATTTCATACAAACAACGATTCATAACTCATTTGATAAGAAAATATCAGATTTTCTGGAAAACAAACATGAACTTTCGAATGGCATACATTTACACAATTATCTACTTATGAACTCACCAACTTAATTGTTCACACTTTTTCTTTGAAATAACTTGTATTCTCAGGAAATTGCTAAACACCAGGTTAGCAACTACTTTTGGGGACTAATGCTCTGGTGTTAGTAACATCTTTTAGATCATCATATTGTATTTGACTTTCGAAACATGTAATATAACAATAATGTACACTTTTCAAATATATATTATGGTGGTGTGTACTTTCTTTACTATTCAATTGTTATGATACTGTACATGACGTCCTCCGCCCCCGAATTTTTCCATCATTCAGGTTTTGGGGTGTGATAGATTGGTATCAGAGCATTGTTTATAGTGAACTAAGTAATTCCAAACTATTTATTTTTGATATACAACTATAAACACAACTGGGCAAAAACACTCTGATTAAGAGACATACTTTTAAAAATATTGTTTTATTAAAAGTATACATGCATACATTACATAGCTATAATAATATCATAAGGAAAACAATATAGAAGTATTAAAGATGAGTTGTGCACTTTAGGTATGCCTTGAAATATGTAATCGGAACTAGGATAAATATAGCCTGATCATCTATATTTATCCAAGAGCTAACTAACATATGTCAGGGAATAGTTGCAGTGGACGTCAAGTCTAAAACTTACCAAACTTATAAACTGTAGAACCAAAAAAAACATTTAGAATACTATAGGAGTATTTTGTAAATACAATAGCTTAACTTACATGTTCAAATTTACACGCTTTAGTATTTAGACAATTCTCATATCCCTGTACTCGTACAGACACAATGGCCGAATTTCACTTACCAGGGGACCCCTATGTTAAGGGTATCAGACCCAAAAAATAAAGGGGTACGATATATTCCAAAATAACACTACTATATTGCACTAAAAGGTAGTACAAGGCAAGTAGGGTCGATCCACAGAGACACGAGACAAATGGTCTATACCTCTTTGCACAAGGTACTATGGTCACCAATAGTAAAGAGAGTGGGGGTTTAGAACGCAATGATTAAACAAACAATTAAAAATATAAGTAATCAACTAAATGAGCGAATTAGATTTAGAATTTGTGAGGACTCCAATTCTATGTATGACAACTTAGCAATGCGATTCCAAAACAACATGATATTTGCTCAATTCTATCCAAGTTGGTACTTGAAAGACGTAATCTAACACTTCCCAATGACGACATTAATTAACCAAAACAAGCTCTTTGATTAACCCTAACCTTACTAACCTAACCTAAACAGGCTTTTAGAAATAGATTGAAAGATTGCATTAAAATTTATGTGAATGTTCCCAACAACACCTAATACTCCTCACAAGCTCGGGAGTGTAAGAGTGTGTGAATAAGATTTACACTAAATTCATTCAATGGGAATCGGTTTAGGGCTTGCTACTTGTTCAATTTCACAAAACAATTACAGCTTTTGTAAAAGAGATAACTTGAATGACCTAACCCTAATTCAAATGGCCAATAAGAAATATAATTATAATCAAACATTCGATTGAAGAAAAATCAAATTCACTACATAGAAATTAAAAGAAAACATCAAGTCATATGATTGAAATCACAACTAAGAAGTCAAGACATGAAGTTGGAGAAATTAGGGTTCTAGCAACACATGGCTAGAACAAGATCACAAGAATAAAAGATGGAAATAATGTGCAATTACAACTAACAAACACTAGAAATAATGTTTCCAAATGAGTACTGATCAATCCCCTACAATAACCTTCGAAATACCCTCTCAAAATATGCTATGATATGTTCTTTGTCTGTAAACATGACCCAATTTCCGTAATATGAAAGATAGGAAAAACTGTCAAAAGTTGGTTTTTCGGTTGAACACGGCCCGTGTTAAAAAGGCTAAACTGACACGACCCGTGTTCAGCAGCCAACACGGCCCATGTTGATTTGCACTAAACTGGCACGACCCATGTTCAGCATGCTCAACAGATCCCATTTTGTTCAACACGAATTGTGTTGATTTTGTAGTGTAAATCCAACACGACCCGTGTACCCCTCTGACTCCGAATCCAAACTTGATTTTTCCAACTTTTTCGTTCTTCCCCCGATCATCCCGAAATCTTCACCAATGCCTCCCGGCACCTCCCATAGCGCATTCTAAGCTCTGGTTTACCTGAAAAAGACATGAAAGTGTGTAAATAAGGTTGTTCTAGAGACTAACATGAATATGATTAAATGCAAGAAAAAAGGAAGAACAATTATGCTAAATAGATGTATGAAAAGGGACTAAAAGGTTTGCAAAAAGGTGCACAAATTGTACCTAACAAATCTCTTCAAGCTTAGATCTTTTTTGTCCTCAAGAAAGAATAAGAGTCGGACAAACAGGACGATTTCTAGATGGCAAAAAGAAATGTAGAACAAATGGGGACAAAAAGATCCTAAAAGCTAAGAATGAATGCATGCAATGAAGACCATGAAAAAGAAACATATGTACAAAAGATACTTAAGGAACAAAAATAAACCCAAGAAAAATTTAAGAACACAAGTAATCTTTTTATTTATTTTTATAAATATGGACATATACGATAAGACTTTACATCAATGGGGCTCCCATCATTAATACCTAGGCGACCATCCTGCTACCTTCCATATATCATAGACTCCCAAAGTGAGGAAGACCACGAAACGGTGTAATTCAATATTCCAACCATAGTTTTATTTAAACTTCATACCTTAATTAGATTTTGCGAGCGAAAATAACACAGTTCGGGATCTCATGTCTTTAAGACTAGATGGTCAAGAATCAGAATTGACGCATCCTTAAGAACTCGTCACCACGAATCAACTTTCGCTGAAACAGTGAGCCCATCCGAAGGGGCCCAGCTCCTATGCTTTCACTTTTTCGAGAGCCACAAGTATCATATCACATAGTTCTTTATTCGCCATATTTGACTTTGAGATGGCTTTTGATTTTTGATATAACTTGGATTTGTATCTTCATTTTGATCTTGAGTTCTTCAATCAGCTTTTGAATTTCTAAGATTTTCTTCGTTTGAGTACTTGAAATTCGGATTTAGGTACTGAATATGACAGTTGTACCCTTTCTTCCTTCATGACTGTGTGGATCTGATACTTAAGCTCTCTGTTACTGCGAGGGTAACACGTGTCAACAAATAGGTCCGTGTTCTGTGGGTCTAGAGTTGCCGATAAAGATTCTTTTTAATCATTCAGAAGCAAAATCATCTTAAAGCTATTATTACCGCCCACAAAAACGTTTCAGTATGCCGTCTTTTTTATTATCTAAGGCGGCGGGTCTCGAATTACGATGTTTGGGTCCCCTAGTTATGACAACTGATTCTACACTTCCGATAACTATCCGGTCGCTTTGGGTATTTTGTTTTTCATTTGATTTCTCATTTTCCCACTTCATGGAGCTATCGTATGTAAAGATTGTCTCATCTTGTATTAAATATTTTTTTTAACGAAATGCATGAAAATGAAAATGCATGGAGATGTTTTATTTTTTTGTTTTTTCTTTTTTTTAAAGAAACTAGGAAGAAAAAAAATGGAAACTAAGAACACAAATGAAAAAATATTTTTTAATTTTTGATTGTTTTTTTGTATATTTAATGCATGGATATGATCCTAATGTACAACTCTACCCCTCCCCAAGCTTGAATATAAGCATCGTCCCCGATGCTTGGTGAGGGCGGAACAACATATCTAATCACTGGAAGGTGGTGGGGGATGGTAGTCGGGTTAGGTAAGAGTCTAAAACAGTCACAGGTGCACACATATTGAATTTTAAAGCAAAATATGAACGATTAAAGATATGGAAAGAATTTACCGAATTGTTCTTGGAGCCTTTCTGTTGGTGGGGACCTCCTCTTCAACCTCCCCAAGCTTGCCTACATGAAATATCAAACCAAAAAGCACAAAACAAATTGTGAAAGTTTCGGACCTAGGGGTTCTTGGAAGAGAGAAATTGTTTTGGCAGTGAGTTACGGGTAAATGGGGTGATAAAAACTATATTTGACACTAAGCTCTTTTTTTTTCGCTGCGTTAACACGACCCGTGTTGATTTGCACTAAACTGACACAGCCCGTGTTCAACAAAAAAGGTTGGAAAGGGAATTGGACCTTGAACACGGCCCGTGTTGATTTCAAGCCAAAATGGGCATGTCCCGTGTTCGCCTCTGCATGCAAATGCCAAATTTTAAGCCCCAAAATCTCAAATCGTCCAGAAAAATGATGTTTTTCACCCCGAGATTCATTTTGAAGGTTTAAAATCATGTTGTAACACATTTGGAACATTAAAAACCAAAGAAATGAAATTTTTTTGAAGGAAAAGACGAAAATACCCCCGGGTTGCCTCCCGGTTAGCCGCACTTGTTTTAAGTCGTTGGCTCGACTTGGCCCCTGAGTATGCTTCATTCTAAGTATGTGGGCCTCTCCAACACATCAACCTTCTCGCCACCTCCTTCAATGGAACCTTCAACCTTCCTTTGGCTTTCTTTTTGCGCACAAACCAAAAAGGACTTAAATCTTTAATATCGGAGATTTTCCACTCAATCCTTCTTTGGTATTTGTTCAGCAGGGTTATTAACTCATTCTCTTCCATCTTCGATAGTTTATTTGAGTTGATGACCAGTTAAGTGCTCTCCTTCTCGACATGTATTATCTTTACAGGGTCCGGTAGAGTTTTTGCTCCCGAATCTTGTGCTTGTTCCATTGGTGGAAGTAATTTGGCTTTGGTAGTAAGTGGCTTGGGTTTCATATCATCAATCCTCATATGCTTCTTGTCATCAATAAACTCCAAAATCTCCAGCACCTCATTATTCATATCGAACTCCTTTGCAATGTCTTTGGCTTTGTTCCTGTCTAATTTTCATGACAAAACTAACTCTAGAAATTCATTGTTAGACAAGTTTAAACCCTTTCTAGTTGAGGGCTGGATCAAATTCACAAGATTGATAGACTGAACATTGGAAGGAACCTTTTTCGCTTCGTGAACATTGATGTTGATAACTTCACCATCAAATTCCATACTTAAAGTTCCGTTGTAGACATCAATTTTTGTTTAAAAAATTTTAAGAAAAGGTCTACCTAAAAGTATGGAACTTGAACTTGGAGAGTCATCATCTCCCATATCTAAGACATAAAAATCAGTCGGGAAAACAAATTCATCAACTTGCACTAACACGTCCTCCAATACACCTTTTTGATGTACCAAAGACCTGTCGGCAAGCTGGATGATCACACCGGTTTTGCTCAATGTTCCTACACCAATTGATTTAAAAATAGAATATGGTAGGACATTTATGGATGCACCTAGGTCGAGCATGGCTCGAGGTACATAAAGATTCCCTAATTTTCATGGCACGGTAAAGACACCGGGATCATTACACTTCGGGGGCATCCTCTTTTGCAAAACCGCGGATACATTTTCCCTAAGTTTTACGATTTGGTTTCCTTTCAATTTATTTTTAGATGCACAAAGATCCTTAAGGAACATTGCATATCTAGGGACCTGCTTGATGGCGTCGAGGAGTCGGATGTTAATGTGAACTTTCTGGAACATTTGCATAATCTCACTCTCCTCTCGTTCTTTCTTCATGCTCTTTAATCATTCGGGAAATGGAGCAGGTGTGGGTTTAGACTCAGTGATGAAGGGCTTCTTTTCGGTTGTTTTATCTTCCTTCTTCTCTTCTTTGGTTGCCTCTTCGACCCCTATTTCTACTTCTTCTTGATCGACCAACACTTTTGGACCATCGTAGCTCTTTCCGCCTCTCAAAGTGATGGCACACACATTGTGCCTTGGGTTCGTTTCTGTTTGGGTGGGCAACTTTCCTTGAGATTCTACTTTGCTTACAGAAATAGCAGGTTTTGAAACTTGTTGCTCTAAGTTCTTTATACTTGCTTTTGTCTCTTGTTGGAAAGTTTGGGTGTTAGTGGCTAAACTCTTCACTATGTCCTATACATACATACTTGATGAACCCGCTTGTTGAGGAGGGTGTTGTGGCTGCCTTGGTTGAAATTATTGTGGTGGAAAAGGTGGTCTTTGCTGGTATTGATGTGGTTGACTTGGTTGATAACCTCTATGTTGATATCCTCCACAACATTGATTGTTGTTCCATCTTTGATCACCTCGTGGCTGCTCATATCCCTTTAGATTTGACCCAGAAAAGCCTCCCATGGCTTTTGCTTCTTCAAAATCCTCATCTTGAAGTTGAGGGCACATGTTAGTTGCGTGCCCCACTTGAGTGCAAATACCACAAGGGCGGGGTGTGGACTGCACACCCTTGTCTTTAGCTAGCATCATGACCACTTTTGTAAGCTTGGATAATTAAGCTTCAATTTGAGGAGTTTGGACTTCCATTACACCTCGGGGTGCATCTGTGTACCATTCTTCATCATGACTTAAATGCTTAGAATCTTCAGCCATGTTCTTGATTAAATTGTGGATTTCGGTTGGAGTCTTCTTGGGAAAAGATCCGCCACTGGAGGCATTAAGAATCCTTATTTCCATTGGATTCACGCCTTCAATGATGTATTGGAGGAGCTGGTATTCAGTGATTCCATGCTTTGGACATCGGGCACAAAGTTTCTTGAATCTCTCCCAATATGTGTGAAATGCTTCTCTGTTATGTTGCTTGATTCCAATGATTTCCCTCCGTAGGGCTGAAGCTTTCATCTCCGGAAAGTATTTGTCCAAAACCAATCATGCGAGATTTACCCAAGTAGTGACCATCCCCGGTGGGAGGTCATAAAGCCAATCTTTTGCTGCATCTTGCACTGCAAAGGGGAATGCCCTAAGCTTGATTTGATTCTCTGTGACATTATGTGTTTTCATGCCCACACACACAACATGGAACTCAGTAAGGAACTTGTGAGGATCTTCATTTTCCAGTCCTATAAAGGTTGGAAGTAAGTGGATGAGCCCAAATTTCAGTTCTAGGTTGGTGGCTGCCGGATATGTGATGCAAAGAGGTTGTTGAGTAACCTCTTGCCTCGACCATTAACAGACAGTTTGTTCAGGTGGTGGGTTTGGAGGTGGATTCCCTCCATGGTTATCTACCATGGTGTGAGTAGTGGGTGAAGTTTCTATGGGTATAGTGTTTGGGATATTATAAGTAGGTGAAGATGGTGGAGTGGTATTTTTGGGTGAGGTTGGTTGAGATGAGAGTGAGAGGCTTTCTGTTTCAGATGCGGATACACTTGAGAGGGGTATTTCCTCCCAAATATTGATGACTGGAGGGTTAAATGATGAAGAAGTCCTGGAGCCCGGTTGCTTCTTACGAAGCTTGGCTTGCTTCCTTAACTTCTTTGCAGTCTTCTCTATCTCTGAATCAATTGACAGTGGTGTACCTGTACGAAACGATCTACGCATAAACAATTAGTAACACCGTGTCCCCGACAACGGCGCCAATTTGTTAGGGGCGTTAGACCCAACAAATAAAGGGGTACGATATACTCCAAAATAACACTATTGTATTGCACTAAAAGGTAGTACAAGGCAAGTAAGGTTGATCCATAGAGACACGGGACAATTGGTCTATACCTCTTTGCATAAGGTACTATGGTCACCAATAGTAAAGAGAGTGGGGGTTAGAACGCAATGACTAAATAAACAATTAAAAACATAAGTAATCAACTAAATGAGCGAATTAAATTCAGAATTTGTGAGTTCTATGTATGACAAATTAGCAATGCGATTCCAAAACAACATGATATTTTCTCAATTTTATCTAAGTTGGTCCTTGAAAGTGTTAACAAGCTCTAACATTTCCCATTCACCACATTAATTAAGCAAAACAAGCTCTTTGATTAACCTTAACCTTAATAACCTAACCTAAACACGCTTTTAGAAATAGATTGAAAGATTGCTTTAAACTTTATGTTAATGTTCCCAACAACACCCAAAAATCCTCACAAGCTCGGGAGCGTAAGAGTGTGTGATAAGATTTACACTAAATTCATTCAATGGATTTTGTAAAAGAGATAACTTGAATGACCTAACCCTAATTCAAATGGACAATAAGAATCACAATTAGAATCAAACATTCGATTGAAGCAAAATCAAATTCACTAGATAGAAATTAAAAGCAAACATCAAGTCATATGATTGAAATCACAACTAAGAAGTCAAGACATGAAGTTGGAGAAATTAGGGTTCTAGCCACACATGGCTAGAACCACATCACAAGAATAAAAGATGGAAATAATGTGCAATTACAACTTACAAATACTAGAAATAATGTTTCTAAATGATTACTGATCAATCCCTTGCAATAACCTTCGAAATATCCTCTCAAAATATGCTCTGATATGTTCTATGTCTGTAAAAATGACCCAATTTTCGTAATATGAAAGATAGGAAAAACTGCCAAAAGTTGGTTTTTGGGTCGAACACGGACCGTGTTAAAATAGGCTAAACTTACACGGCCCGTGTTCAACAGCCAACAAGACCCGTGTTGATTTGCACTAAACTGACACGACCAATGTTCAGCATGGTCAACAGCTCCCATTTTGGTCAACACGGCCCGTGTTGATTTTGCAGTGTAAATCCAACACATTCGGTGTACCCCTCTTACTCTGAATCCAAACTTGATTTTTCCAACTTTTTCGTTCTTCGCCCGATCATCCCGAAATCTTCACCAATGCTTCCCGGCACCTCCCAAATTGCATTCCAAGCTCCGGTTTACCTGAAAAAGACATCAAAGTGTGCAAATAAAGTTGTTCTAGAGACTAACATGAATATGATGAAATGCAAGAAAAATAAAGAACAATTATGCAAAATAGATGTATGAAAATGGACTAAAAGGTGTGCAAAAAGGTGCACAAATTGTACCTAACAAATCTCCCCAAGCTTAGACCTTTCTTGTCCTCAAGAAAGAACAAGGGCCGGACAAACAGGACGATTTCTAGATGGCAAAAAGAAACATAGAATAAATGGGGACAAAAAGATACTAAAAGCTAAGAATGAATGCATGCAATGAACACCATGAAAAAGAAACATATGTACAAAAGATACTTAAGGAACAAAAATAAACCAAAGAAAAATTTAAGAACACAAGTAATCTTTTTATTTATTTTTATAAATATGGACATATACGATAAGACTTTACATCAATGGGGCTCCCATCATTAATACCTAGGCGACCATCCTGCTACCTTCCACATATCACAGACTCCCAAAGTGAGGAAGACCACGAAACGGTGTAATTCAATATTCCAACCATAGTTTTATTTAAACTTCATACCTTAATTAGATTTTGCGAGCGAAAATAACACAGTTCGGGATCTCATGTCCTTAAGACTAGATGGTCAAGAATCAGAATCGACACATCCTTAAGAACTCGTCACCACGAATCAACTTTCGCTGAAACAGTGAGCCCATCCGAAGGGGCCCAGCTCCTATGCTTTCACTTTTTCGAGAGCCACAAGTATGATATCACACAGTTCTTTATTCTCCATATTTGACTTTGAGATGGCTTTTGATTTTTGATATAACTTGGATTTGTATCTTCGTTTTGATCTTGAGTTCTTCAATCAGCTTTTGAATTTCTGAGATTTTCTTCGTTTGAGTACTTCAAATTCTGATATAGGTACTGAATATGGAACTTGTACCCTTTCTTCCTTCTTGACTGTGTGGATCTGATACTTAAGCTCTGTGTTACCGCGAGGGTAACGCGTGTCAACAAATAGGTCCGTGTTATGTGGGTCTAGAGTTGCCGATAAAGATTCTTTTTAAGCATTTAGAAGCATATCATCCTAAAGTTGTTATTACCGCCCACAAAAACATTTCAATATGCCATTTTTTTAATTATCTAAGGTGGCGGGTCTTGAAATCAGGGTTCTAGCGACACATGGCTAGAACAAGATCACAAGAATAAAAGATGGAAATAATGTGCAATTACAATTCACAAATACTAGAAATAATGTTTCCAAATGATTACTAATCAATCCCCTGCAATAACCTTCGAAATAACCTCTCAAAATATGCTCTGATATGTTTTGTGTCTGTAAAAATGACTCAATTTCCGTAGTATGAAAGATAGGAAAAACTGCCAAAAGTTGGTTTTTAGGTCGAACACGACCCGTGTTAAAATAGGCTAAACTTACACGGCCCGTGTTCAGCAGCCAACACGGCCCGTGTTGATTTGCACTAAACTGACACGACCCATGTTCATCATGGTCAACAACTCCCATTTTAGTCAACACGGCCCGTGTTGATTTTGCAGTGTAAATCCAACACGGCCAGTGTACCTCTCTGACTCCGAATCCAAACTTGATTTTTCCAACTTTTTCGTTCTTCGCCCGATCATCCCGAAATCTTCACGAATGCTTCCCGGCACCTCCCAAAGCGCATTCCAAGCTCCGGTTTACCTGAAAAAGACATGAAAGTGTGTAAATATGGTTGTTCTAGAGACTAACATGAATATGATGAAATGCAAGAAAAAGGAAGAACAATTATGCTAAATAGATGTATGAAAAGGGTGTATAAGGTGTGAAAAAAGGTGCACAAATTGTACCTAACACCCTACGACCCGAACCAAGGCAATGGAGGATGGATAGAGAATCATCAGGGAAAGGATCCAGAAGAAATTATGGACGAAGAAGAAGAATTCAAGGAAGAAATGCAAGAGGACTCCGACTCAACACCTGAAGAAAATAACCTACCCTTAGTGACTCCGATCCAAAATCCTAATCCTCAACCGGGATTTCAAGGCTCGACACCTCCGTGGGCAGTGGATTAGAATAGGTGGAGTCGCAAACAGGGTCAACCCCCTTCCGTTCAATGGAGACCAAAGCTTCTACAATCTGAGCGAGGGAGGCTCAGCAGACAAAGTCCTTCCTAGAATGGTTCGCCGAATTGCTCGCAATGATGAGCAAGGAAGGGAAACTATCCAATGAACCGAGGAGAATGATGCGAACACCAAGGTTAATACAGTTCACATCTGACAGTTAGGATTAGCTCATGGAAGAACCGTAAATCAAAATGAAGCTTGGCAGAGAGAGCTAAATACAAATCAAACTGAAGTCAGGGAACTTAGAGCATGCTAGGAAAGGTATGAAATGCGTATGCAAGAGATGGAGCGTCAGTTAGCAGAAACAAAGGCTCTATAGAACAGTTCCCGTCGCAAGTAGAGGATACTCTACTCGCTCCTTCTTTTGATTTGTGGAATAACCTTCGTACGTACTCCAAGTAGTACTCTTTTCATGTAAATATCCCCGTCTAGCAATTACTATTTCACTAGATCTCTATGCTGTCAAGTTTTCCCTATCTGGTATATTTTAGACCTACTCTTGTTGGGTTTTGAGCATTCTAACACTCCTATGGTATACATGCAACCCTAAATACCTTGGATCTATGTTTTCTCTATTATACATGCAAATATCAATTTTCTGAGGTATTGTTCTAACTAGCATTATATAAAGTAGATATAATATAAAAACTAGTAGAATTACATACCTCTTTATTGGTGCTTGATTCCTTGGAGCTCAAGAGCCTAGTGCCCCAAATGTGACACCTCAAATGGTTCACACAACACGATGAACAACTTGTGAGTTTAATGTACATTAAAATGAAGACTCTTCATTTTATGTAACTCCTTCTTTAATAACACTTTTAAAGAAGTGACTCTTAAACATTAAAATGAAGACTTTTCATTTCATAACTTATGAGTTTAATGTACATTAAAATGAAGACTCTTCATTTTATGTAACTCCTTCTTTAATAACACTTTTAAAGAAGTGACTCTTAAACATCCATAACTTGAGGACAAGCTATGGAGTCATAAAACAATTTAATGAAAAAGTCTCTTCATTTTTATGTAACCTATGACACTTTTATGAGTTTTAAGATTCATAAATATGACTTTTCACATAACTTGAGGACAAGTTACAAAAAACACATTTTATGAACTTCTTTTAGATTAATCTGGATTGAAAACAACTAAAACACAATTTTTTTTCATTAATCTAAACTAAATCATAAATCAAGGAAACACATAAAACTTTTGGTGATCCATAACTTGAGGACAAGTTATGGAGTCCATAGAATTTTCATTGAGATCAAGAATTATACTAACAAACAATTTGCTTAATTCCTATAATCTACCAAAACTCATAAGCATGAACATTCATAATCAACATTTTTCAAGAATTACATAAACACATATAAACTTGAAACTTTGACAATTATCCTTTATTTGGATGAGAATAAACATTACCATAACATTAAAGTCAAATTTTATGAACAAAAACACTTTGTGGTAATGATTCTAATCCAAAACATGCCAAAAAAAACTATTTTTTTTACTGAACAGTCACCACCTCGTGGTGAACTGGCAGATTCCAAAAGAACGATTTTTCTTGCAAATAGCATCAAGTATAATTGAAAACAAGCCTAGGCTCTGATAACACTGTTGGGTTTTGAGCATTCTAACACTCTTATGGTGTACATGCAACCCTAAATACCTTGGATCTATGTTTTCTCTATTATACATGCAAATATCAATTTTCCAAGGTATTGTTCTAACTAGCATAATATAAAGTACATATAATATAAAAACTAGTAGAATTACATACCTCTGTATTGGTGCTTGATTCCATGGAGCTCAAGAGCCTAGTGCCCCAAATGTGACACCTCAAATGGTTCACACAACACCATGAACAACTTGGAATAACCATGAGAGAAGATATGAGTCTTATCACTCTATGAAATCGGCTTGCCCTCTATGCTATGCACTAGTCCAAATTTCACCAACCAATGGGGTCTTTATATAGTGTGCACATTAGGGTTACACCATGTAACCCATGTCTTTACCCATTCCTTATGCTCCATGGGTTTTAACCTCCATGGAGTATCCATGGGCCACCACATGGGTTAAACCCAACATAAGGAATCATGGATCTCAAGCCCACATATATAAGAATCAATTTACACAATCAATCCCCATATATTTAATTAGTCTCTTTTGATCACTAAATTAATTCCAAATTAATTCTTGATCAATACTAATTAAATAATAGTATTTCACATTAATATATTAGAACTTATAATATATTAATAAGTTACAAATATCTTCTTCTCATTAAAAGGTCTACCCAAATGTTCTGATGCCATGCAACCCGAATGGACCATGCCGGGTCGGGTCAAGTATATACCAATTATAGTTATGGACTTAGACACTAATCCAACAACTCCAAGGTCAAATTTTCTGAATTCAATGTAATTTCTATAACAACTATTATAACAGACTTCTTGTTTCCTTCAAAGATCATCATTATCAATCCATGCTTTGGGCTATCTAAACAGTTCATGTCATTAACTTTTTTAGCAACTCATTACACTATCCTTGTTGACCTAATCTATGGAAGTTCAATGTTATTGAACTTGGAAACTTTGTCGAAGTTTTACCACCGTTTCACATTTAACCCTATAGCGGGAAAATGCCGTCTCGCTAACCAAACAGACCAAATCCTTCGATAAACCCAACTTTTCTATCACCTACACCCTTTAGAGAAAGAGACAGTTACCATAGGATATCAAATCTCTACAACTTCAACTAGGGCAGTCAAAACAATGAAGGAGATTCAACATGACTGAGAAAAATCAAGGACACCCAATATAGATACCAAGAGATAACAAATCATTACCACCAAAAATAGGAAAGAGAACAAAGGAAACCACTCGTGAAGCATGCAATGTGGTAGAGAACATGAAGCATTAAGCGAATAATTAATAATTAATATTACCTAGTGAGTTAGTAATTATATTACTCACGCTATGAGATAGGTATATCACATCCTTCTTCATAACTAGAAATAGTAAGAGAGATACCCTCTTCCAAAACCCATGAAACTAGATCGACCTAAGATTTCAACATCTATACCCTAATTTGCTCAAACTTAACTTAAATACGATACCTATTTCAACCCTCATTCATTAATACATCATAAGGATGGAAGTCGAAACATTAGAAACCGAATAATAGGATGGGAAATTATACTTATAGAATCCAACTAACAACAATCATAGTTACTTAACCAACTCGTTTCACATCATATAACAAAATCATGTCTTCACATGGAAACAACCGACCAACCAACGAAACACCATTCCTGCTTATAGACTCAACTACTTTTCAAGCTGCAGTCACAATCACCGTGACAGTCATCATGGCACATCTTCATGCAAGTAACACTAGTAAAAATGGGAACGATGTGGAAAATTCAAATTTTTGTGACAATCAACTAAACCAATGAGTGCCTACCTGCAAGGATACTCCAAACCAAAAACCTAGTAACACGAAACGAAAGTTTTGGAATGAAAATGGGGGCCATTCGAATCAAGGGTCTCCAAAAGACAACAAGATGCAACGATCCTTACCCCACTCCTGAGCTAACAAAAAGGGACGACTATAAGCGAAAGTCGTTGAGTAAGAAAGAGAGACAACCAACACAAGAGACCTCGAAAGGGCAACAGAAAGTTGTTGTTCATACCTCCACAACACCTACCAGTCCAGCACCTACTAGTCAGTATACTAGAAACCTTCTGAAATGTAATAAGTGTAACTTTCATCACACGAGAGCTTGTCGGAAGATGCGTTGCAGGAACTACAGAAGGGAAGGACACAACACTCGTTTTCCGTAGAGCACCAGCACAAACAACCTCTCGGATCCCTGGTTGTTACAAATGTGGTGAAACTGGACACTTCTAGAGGGATTGCCCAATAACAAGAAACTCTGGCGAAGATGGGAGAATACTGATGATCACCGCAGGAGAGACTATTCTGGAACCCTTGTGAATAACGGTATGTTATACAAGGCTTAACTTTTTACTGTAGGGATTATATATTTTCATTATTTTCAATTATGGAAACACCCGCCCGCTAGTAATCGCTAAACAAAGTACAAGGTTCACAGTAGTAATAGCAAGGATAAACAAAAAGCACTGAAAACATACACATAGAATGCACCATCGCGCTAACGAACACTTTTTCCTAATCATCTTAACACCTGCTATGGTGGGAAGTTCCGACATCATCATTCGACATGGATTGGCTTGGTCCTCAATATACCAGCTCCATGTGCTACACAGAGACCCTTCACGCTAACCGCCAACTAATGAAACCCTTCCAATCTATAACGACAAACTCGATACAAACTTCCAAATCGTCTCTTGTTTCAAAGTTTCGAAGTACTCATCTGAGGAGTAGTATCTATTTTACAACTTACCCAAAGTATTTCCGACAGACCACTTAGGAATAAGCACGTGTACAATGAGTCAAGTTCAAACGTAGAGGCTAGGAATGAATACGGTTAACCTATCACTACAAAGTGTGTATGCGACTTGTATACACAAGGTGATGATAGACGGACCAGGTATAAATTCAACCATGAAATTCAAGACAAAGCTGACCTGTATTACGAGGGATCAATGCTAACATTAGATGAACATAGACAAATAAACCCAAATCCACACGACCTCTACCGATCAAAACAACAGACGAAATAATGAAGGCCCGCTGGAACACCCACGTTAGGATCCAGATTCACTAGAGAACAAGAAGAACAAATGGAACAGAAATGCACTCACCTTTCCTCGACCTTTGATGTCCCAGTCAAAATGCAAATATTGGGACAAATTCTCTCTAACGGGGGGATAATCTAACACCAGTAAAATTCAGGTCAAAAATAAATTGTTCAGAAATCTCAATTGGGTTAGATAACGTGGTAGAGATCATAACTAGGTTTCCAAAAATATAAAGAACACTGAAACCCGAGTTATAACAAAGAAGTTATGACCGATCAAAGATCCGCGACAGTATCGGTAAAACACTGTTAAGCGTCAAATGCAAGATTTCAATAAAATGCTTTATATCCTTAGGTATCTTAATGAAAGTCGTAGATATCATTAAACCGTAAACGTACATAAAAAGAACGTCCAAATCTGACTTCGTATGAGGAAGTTATGATTTTCCTAAGTTTCGGATATAACATTAGACAGCTAAAAAGTCGAAATAGAGATCGGGCGACTTTTAGTCAACGCAACCTAAACGAGAATCGAATATCTCGACAATAATAGTACAACGGTAAAAAGACAGACGAAAACGGATGTCGGATGAAGAATTTATGGATTTTTAACGGACTTTTCCAGTCCAGGCCTGTTAAAAATATAATATTAAAAATAAAATCAAAGTTAGCCGACAGAGTCTAAACAAAAGTTGTAGAGCATAATCTCAGATACGCATGGATATAAAGAACGTCAAAATCGGAGCTCGTATGCGAGAGATATGAATTTCTGAAGTTCGAGACACGAATTCCCACATTGTCAAAGAACTCACGACGTGAGCCTGATGCTCACGACGTGAGCCAGTGATGGATAGGTTCCAGAGAAGAGCTGTCAGGAGTCGAGTCAGTGGATGGATAAGATCGAACTCACGATATGAGCCACTCCATGCTCACGACGTGTGCTCCAAAAATGCACCCTATATAAAGGATGTGAGGGCTCTGGGTTTTGGTTCTAGTTCACTACCTTCTCTCCCAAATTCCGTACTTCTACCCTCTCGGGACTACCCCAATGCCCCGGTTTCATATCCAAGCTCTGACGGAAGTTCGAAGCCTCGAGATTTCCGAGAAAACGACTTCTTTCCGGTCATAGTGCTGCCCGGGCAAAGTATCGTTTTCATCAAAATCGTCACTTCTACCAAGTGAGTTCATACCCCTATTACTACACTTTCAAATACTTTTAATGATTTTAAACACTTTTAAGGGGGGGGGGGGGGGAATACAAGTAAACACACTGTTAAACTCGTGTGAAAAACATCAATCTTTTGCTATACTTTTCATACTATTGTTATAACTATCATATGAAGTTGTTAACATGCAAAACATCACACATCACAACATTACCCTCAATGGATACAATATGTTTTATAAATAGAAATATGTTTTATTTATATTTCTGCATACTACATCATACCAAGGGTAACCATTTCAACTATAACATTATGTTTATACAAGAAAATACAACTCATTATTATGCCTTTGTCTACACTGTAGAAAGGGTAATCATTTCAGAAATCATTCATATACATTTCAAAATACGTGAATTAATTAAGAATATGTGAGTCATTCGTCTTCATCGTACCTATCAAGGTATACAAGAATAAAACTATACATCATCATTTTAAGCATGACATATTTGCGGGAAAAGGATAGACAATTATTATGGTATTATGTTTTTACGGGAAAAGTGATATTACAGTTGCTTTTACTTACAGTTACAAGCTTCCTATAATAATAAAACTATACATCATCATTTTAAGCATGACATATTTGCTTACAAGTTACAGTCTTGTACATTTAAGAATGCTTTTCACTTTTAGGAAAATATAGGATTTTCCTGGTTCAATACATTCATTTCATACAAACAACGATTCATACCTCATTTGATAAGAAAATATCAGATTTTCTGGAAAACAAACGTGAACTTTCGAATGGCATACATTTACACAAATATCTACTTATGAACTCGCCAACTTAATTATTGACACTTTTTCTTTGAAATAACTTGTATTCTCAGGAAATCGCTAAACACCAGGTTAGCAACTACTTTTGGGGACTAATGCTTTAGCGTTAGTAACATCTTTTGGAGCATCATATTGTATTTGACTTTCGAAACATGTAATACAACAATCATGTAAACTTTTCAAATATACATTATGGTGGTGTGTACTTTCTTTACTATTCAGTTGTTATGATACTGTACATGACGTCCTCAGCCCCCGAATGTTTCCGTCATTCAGGTTTGGGGATGTGACATTCCTCCCCTCCCTCTCTGTACATCGACCGAATCCCCCCCCCTCACCCCAAAAATCATTCACACTTCACATTTCATCTTATTTCCTCTCAAAAGCTCTCATGAAACTCTCTCACCTCCGTTCTCTAAAATTCGTGTGGGTGCTTGTTCTTCAAGGAGTTTTCTTTCAAGATTCATAAACTAGGTAAGTCGTGGTTAAGCCTCCTTGTTTTTTGTAAAGTCTATAGCAAGATCCTTCTTCTTACAACCTTATTTTCGTATATAAGGCCCTAGAATCACCCAAATCATCAAAATCTCTTCAAGATAGCAAGCTAAGTCTATAGCTAAACCGACCCATCACTCAAGGTGAGTTCATACCCCTCTTGTTTTCGGTTTTTACTATGTTTTGGGGGAGGATACAAGTTGATTTTGTGTTAGATCTATGTATTTATGCATGTATATGTGTGTTTTCGGGTTATATGTTGTGATTATGTTATGAAAACATGTTAAATCTTCACCAAACTGGAAATATCTACTACACTTGGTGGTGTTTGTAAACTAAACCATCGTATGTGACTTACTATGAAGTTGAAAGGATTAAACATGCTAAGGATGTTTGAAAACTAAATAAAACCGTATAAGGGGCCGTATTTGACAAATAAACAAAAGATGAAGCCTTTATGACACTCACGGTTTTGAGAGGACCAAAAGAAACATTTTTAGATAAAATGGATCTTTATGATATTCACGGTTTCAAAGGGGCCAAAAGTGTCAATTTTCTCAAAATGGGCTTCTAATTGGGCCTTCACGGTTTTAATGGGCTAAGATGATCATTTTTCATAAAAATTGGGCTTATTTAGAAATTTACGGTGTCATGGGCCTAAAACATAATTTTTGGCCTTTATGGACGAAAATGTCATTTCCAAATTATTTGGGGCCAAAAATGTCATTTCCAATATATTTGTGTCGAAAATGTTATTTCTAACAAAAGTGGTATAAGAATGTCATTTTATTCAAAATGGGCCCTTAAATGTAAACTTTCGGTCTTAATGGGCCTAAAGTGTCATTTTTATCAAAATGGACCTCTAATGTAAATTCTCGGCTTAATGGGTCAAGATTGTCGTTTTTACTAAATGTGGGTCTTTTATGTCATTTTGGTAAATATGGAACTAAAACAAGTATTATAATAACAATCAGGTTAATTACGACAATTCCACTTTAATTGGGCCTTGTATACACATTTCATGTTTATTGGGCCTTGCAAATACATTTCATGTTTAATGGGCCTTAAATACCTATTTACATGCTTATTGGGCTATGTGTTCTCATTACATGTTATTTGGGCCTTATAGGCCCGTTGACTTATTATTGGGCCTCACAACACATTTTATGTTAATTTGGGCCAATAATAAACAATACTCAACCTTCAGTCCTGTAGCTATAAACAATTTGTAATCATCATACACTTATTATTTTGGAATGTAATTTGTAATCCACCACACTTTTGTAAACAATGATGGTTGTATTGTTCTATGTGTGATTATGATGTTGTCTTGATTCAATTATTTACACAGTGCTGATATTACAAGATGAAGTCACCCAACCCCAGGACGTTTCCGCCGTTCTGGTTCGGGGGTGTGACATAACACCATTCTTCAAATACACTTTAAAAAAGAATATCCAAAAGTCTTCGAATACCCACTTCAACTTTATCCCCCTTTTATAATCAACAAATGATTATAAAACCCATAAGGGTATGAGAACCACTCGAGTAATACATCATATGAAAATCCCCCTCGATGTGTGACAAAAATTAAACCACGAAAATGTTGCACGAAAAACAATCACGAAGATTCAAGAAAAAAATTTCAAAAGCTATGAAGATTTCAAATTTTGGGTGAGAGTTGCAAGAATTTCGAAAACTGGGTAAAAACTGTCATTTTCATAAATAATACAGGGACCCATTGTGAAAAATTAGTGTCAAATGCGAAACTGTACCCCAAATTAGAAATTAGGTATAAAGTGTTATTTCGCATTAACTTCAGGGATTGAATCTGAAAAATCTTCCCACTTAACAGAAATATACTCCAAATTCAAAATTGGATATAGACAGTCAAGATGTTGAAAGATGATGAACTTGAATGCGAAATGTTGAGTTCTTCCCCAAATCGTTTCCAGATGGTGTTTGGCATTGCTTTTAAAGTGACTTTTCACTTTAAAATTTTTTTAAAAGTCAAAAAGATGTTAGGTAAAATGAAAAGGACTTTTGTAATCTACTATTTCAATAGAGGAAATCGGGTTTTTTTTAAAAGTCCAACTTTTCAACCACTTAAAACATTAAATTACCTTTATACCCCCAGCTACCCTAATCACTTCATCAATTCAACCACTTAAAACATTAAATTACCTTTATATCCCCCAACTTTTGACTTTTTCCCTCAAAAGCTAATCCAAACACATTTTAAAAAACAACTTTTTTAAAAAGGACTTTTACAAAAAGGACTTTTGCCCCCACAAAAGCTAAACCAAACACTCTCCCTGGACGCGAACTAACATAGTATCATCACTCAAATTTGACCCTAACCCAGGAAACACAGTCGAAATCAAGCCTCATGATTCACACTAACAACCAACATTTAGTCGAAATTTCGACTCCAAAAAAATACCTTCGACTCCATGTAAATGCATTCGATTCCATGGAAGTTGCTTTCGTTCCCAAGTCATTTCCAATTCGTTTCGATTCCAAGCTAATGACTTACGACTCTTCATCCCAAAATCAAAATTTGCATCTATCACATTCGACTCTAATCAACACCAAATGAGCATGTTTTTGATTTTAATCAATCCCAGATGCGAAAACATAGGTAAAACAGTCGAAATTGTGTTCAACTCGAACGAATCCAATCAACATCGTTGAAATCAAATTCGACTCCAAGCTTTGTTTTTCACTCCAAGTGCTTGCAATGTCGACTCAAATTCTATCGTTCGATTCCTAACTCATCTTCTTTCGTCTCAGTAAACAATTCGAGCAACATCCTTTAATTTCAAAATCCATTCCGTAGAACTTTACTTTGAAATCCTTCAATCACACAATCAAAATCTTTCGATTCTCATGAACTTCTCAATCGATCGAACACCATAAAAAGAAGTTGACATTCATGGCTTAAAATCAAATACCCCTGTTCACTTTTGTTTTTAGTCAAACTTTCTTCAACTATCAATTTCGTCTGGTTGTCACTAACTCACAAGCAAAATTCAATTTTGACATTTAGTTGACTTTTCATATACAATCAATTCATACAAATTCATTTTCTATTCCAAGTTTTTTTTCCAACACTTTCGATTCGTACATAATTTCTATCCTCGAATCTGGACTTTACTATCCTTGACCATTCAATACTCAGCCATTCGATTCCAACAATATCCTTCCCATTCGATATCAACTGGTGAGTCTTCATTAAATCGATATTTAACCGTTCTATTCGAGTAACCCATCGATTACAGAATATCAAACCAACAAACTCCGATCTTCTCTTTTTGACCATCAATAATTTTCAATCATATATATAGTTTCTCATTTTGATTTTATGATATGAAAATTGAAATCGAATTATAATGAATGAGATAATAGTTTCCACTGAAGAATGGTACGAATAAGATAAAGAACAACAATGGTTCTAGAAATTAAGATTTTAAGCTAAAAGAACTAATCTATGAACAGTAATGGATTGATGGGCTTGAATTTGGATAGATTGATGAACAATAACATTTCGAGTTTGGATCAATGAACAGTATTTCGACATTTGGACAATGTTTTTTTATCATTGTCTTCATTTTATCATCGATTCTTCAATAAAAGAAGTATCAAATTCAACAAGAATTTTTCGGAATCCATTTGAGAAATTATGAAACCTCCTTGAAAATCCTTTTTCCATTTGCAATACATGAATCGAACATGGAAGATATAGGTTCTTTGTTTGGAATTAGGAAATATCCAAATTTCACATTATACCACTCATGATGCACATTGTACAATCCATGGTGCACATTATACAATCCATGGAAGTTCTTCTCATTTTTCCAAGATCTAACTTCATCTTCACAAAAATTTTGAAAATCTTCAACAATTTTGGGTTTGAAATTAGAAATCATTGAAACAGTTGATGATTGTTGCTTAGGAACCCAAATTTTTCTTGATTGATGTTGGCTTCAAAACGAAATTTGAAGAATTTTGTTTAGAAAACCAAATTTTCTTGTTTTTGATCTTCTTCTTCTTGATCTTTTTGGATCTTGAAGTTTTGAATTCAAGAACAACCTCATTCTTGACAACTTCAACTTTGCAATTTTGAATCAAATCTTTTACAGTTTGACACATTTGAACTTCTAGGATTGAAGGCTTTCTATATGGCATCATTCCTTTAAACGACTCACAAGAATTCAAGCAATAATCGGTTTGAACTCCAATTGAACAAAAAACTTTCACAACCTCATGAGAATCACATTGAATTCCCTTATCTTGAACATCATGAACATTATGAACTTCTTCGAGAACATCTTCAGCAAATTCAATATCACGAAGATCACTTGGGTCTTCAATAAGAGAAACATATTCCTTTTTTAACAATTCTCTTTCTTTTCCTTCCTTTTTGTTACCACACCAAGATAACATACTCATGGAAATTTCAACCAAACTTTCAATCTTATAAAGATGTTGAAAGATCAATTTTCCAGAATCATCTTTCTTTTTCCTATAAGAAATAAAAATTTTCATTCAAATCAATCCACCTTTCAACAATAACCCATAATATTGATCTTCATTGACTTTGTACTTGACATCTTCAATCATCATGACTCAAGAATACAATTCCAAATACACCATCTTTAATCAATTACCAAAAAGATCACAGGAACTTGGATATTTCTAGAGAGAAAGTGAATTCGAAAGAAATCTGTAAAGAGAGAAAGAAAAATCCGAATGAACTTCTAGAGAGAGAAAGAAAAATTGATCAAAATTCTAGACAGAGAATGTGATTTAGACATGAATTCTAGAGAGAAAAGCGAAAATCACATGAATTCTAGAGAGGGAAAATCGAATTTGAATCAAGATCAAATAAAAATTCGATTTCTAGAACCAAAAATACTCTAAAAAAACTAAGAACTTACAACAATTTGTGATTGACCAAATCATGTTGTCATCATGGATAAATTTCTTGAATACTTCAAGAACATCCACTCTAATACCAATTTTAGTGAATCAAGAGCATTTGATTTGACATGCAGAATTGTAAATAACACAATGAACATGGTCATTTGGGTGCTAAAAGATGTATTTGATTATAGTAAGGAGGTACAAAAAAGGATCTAAATCTAGTTCTACATAAATATCTCAATCACTAATCACAATGAACTTGATTTCTCAAGCACTCTACTAGTGGTTTGTAACCTACTGTTTATAGAGGTGATAACAAATCTCTCTCTTTCTCTCTCTCTCTCTCTCATGCCACAAGCTCGAATCCCATAAGCAAGTGGTTCTTCTCAAGTCAAGTCATCATAAAGTCAATCAATGTATAACTTTGCATCCTAACAAAGTTACTGCCAATGCTAGAGGGGATCCATGATGTGTGCACATTTGCTATTCGAGAAAGTGTTATGCTGAGGAGCTGAGCATACTACCTTTTATGAGCTACGAGTTGATGAATCGAATCTTTTCGTGGAGGAACCCAAGGAAATATTTGTGACAACCCAAAATTTCCATTCAGTCAAACCCTAAAAGTCAACCACTTCGTATCATAAGTCAATGTCATTATTTCTTATTTTTAAGAAATATAAAGTTCGTTTGATTATTTTATTATTATTATTAAGCGAAAGGGTGAAAGAAAGTGCCGTCTCGGGTTTTGAATTTTAAAAACCGCAAACACCTCGCGTCTTAGAAATTCCCGACCAAAATTTTAGGTATGGGTTGAAAAATCACCCAAAAACCATGAACTCATACCTATGTATGAGTTTACTCCCCAAGACTAGTCATTATTGAGTTTACTCCCCAAACACCAAAAGAGTAAACTCCAAAATATCCTTTCAAGTATGATCCTTGATTTCGTTCTAGATCTTCAAACTATTTTTCCAAAACACCAAGAACACACACTAGTGTTCTTGGACTTAAAGTTCATTTCAAGCTTCCACAATGATCCTTGTGCGTGTCTAAGTCTTCACTTGGCACCAAGCACTTATCCGACACTTCCTTCCGGTCCACTTGCTACAGGTGAGTTCATACCCCTTAATCAATGTTTTAACTGTTTTTAAATGTTTTATGGGGGGGGGGGGGGGGGTACAAGTTACTACTCATTAGCCGTTTTACCAAACAGTTTCCTTCAAATGTTTTTCATAAACATTTTATATGATTAAGACTCCTTATTAAGTTGTACATTTTACTCTGAATATCTCATTTCGAACTCATTTATAATTGTGTTTCAAACAAATGTTTCTTTATACTTAAACTGTTTTATCAAACGCATGCCTTCAAACCGTTTTATAGATTGACATCAAGTTGATCTTTTCTTAAATAATAATTATGTTCAAAGGTTTTACAAAACTTATTTTATGCTTTTATATTATAAATTGCATGCCTATATATGTATATTTATATAAGAAATGTTGAAAGGACTTAGGAAGGCTATCCACCCTATTTCCTTTTCCTCGATTTGGATGTGGTCTGGTGGGATATTGGGTACCCGTCCGAAGGTCTTTTAAATATTAGTTATATATCATGTGTACATATATAGTCATAAAGGCCCTTCCAGTTCATCCAATACCCTTAGGTAGCAAGGGTATACATCCATGTCCATACATAACAGTTAGATTACTAGTAAACTACCATATGGGTAGTTTAGGAAGATACTAGAACACAGTATCAGACAATGAGTCAGTTCATTCATGAGTCAATACTTGCTAGATAGAGAGAGAACACACATTAAAGCTAGCACACATAGAACATTACAGTACATTACTATACTATTACATAGATATGTTTACATGATCACACTTACATGAGTACAATTACATGATCACACTTACATGAGTACAACTACATGATCACTTACATGAGTACGCTTACATATACATAGGACAGACGTCACTAGGTGCTATAGCATGGAACAAGTTCAGGATCCAACTATTCCGATGAATCACAATGCAATTGTGATAGTTATATCGGGTATACATGATCATAGTAATGTGGATGTTCACGGCTTGCATACCTGCATGGGTCGTGTGTAGGTCCCAAAATCCCTTTGACAGGGGGGCGTTTAGCTTGGGATCTACCCATCGCATTATACCTTATCCCTCAAATAAGGCAATTGAGTACCGATGTAGTTATATATTACAAATGCTACAGTACTTACAAGATTACCCTAGACTTAAGGTAATTGGTACGATTGTAGTTCGACACTACACCATAGTACTATTTCATTTTCCCATTACATTCACTTCGTGAACATTCACACGATGCACGGTAATGTAGAAACTATATTTTTGGTTAATGATAGTCAGACTTGGGAAAATACATACTCTTACAAGAGACACACACATACACTAGATGCTTTGGTAGAAGGCTACATATAGATCAGTTAAGTCTTGGTAGAAGACTCCCTGTTATAATAGTAGGAATCATAGGGATTTCTAGGATTTTTCAAACGTTTACAGTTGTTTTACAAACATTTTCATACTTACAGTTCATATACATTTTTAATACTTACAATTCATATGCATACAAATTAAGACACTAAAATACTTATGATCTCACCAGCTTTAAAGCTGATACTCGCTTTCAAAATTACTTGTATCCTCACGTCATCAATAGACAGGTACCGATGCAAGGTTTAGAGAAGATGGAGCTCGTTCAAGACTCATCTTTCATTTTGATTTATGCTTTAGTGTCTATTATAATTTGAAAGAACGCACTTGTATTACAATTATATTATTAATGCAATGGATGATGTTGTTGCTTGTTTACTACTTTTCTTTGTTGTGATGCTGTACATGACGTCCTCCGCCCCAGAACGTTTCCGCCGTTCTTGGTTTTGGGGTGTGACAATATTGGAATGTGAAACCAAGTAGTTGCATAAGAAGAGGGCTCGTTATCCTCACCTACTCGTTCTGGTTTTCGATTATGGGACAAAATTCTCTTAAGGAAGGGAGGATTATAATCACCCAAACTTCTTATTCCATTATCGCCGTTAGTTATTGTTATGTTTCCTTGTTAGGTTACCTTTTTAGCTTTCTTAAAGTAAAATTTTGGGGGCATAGTGCAAGAAAATGATTATTGATCATGTATATATGTCATGAGGTCATTTTCTCATACTTTAAGGGCCTAAAATGAAACTTATCAAGTATTTAAGGAAGTATAACCCTAAACTTCGGGATTCACATCATTTTGCAGCCACCAAACTGTACTTTGTAGCTTATGAGTCCCTTTCAAGAAATTTCATAAGTTCGGTTTCCATCTTTGAAGTTGTGATGAAGATTCGAGAAGTTGGTATGTTGTTTTTGGTGCTTTCAGGTGGAGTTTCTTCTTATGGAGATCAACTCATATTTCTTCCTTCCTTCTCCTAGAAGTTAATAAGTTACTTTTGGTTTCTTTATAGCCGAAACAATGTAAAAGAGAGGTGTTGTACTCGAAAATACAAATATGTTGATATAAAGAACGTCAAGAACGAAGCCGATATGAAGAAGTTATGAATTCCACAGAGCCTATCAGAGTGTAACCATTATAGACTGTAAAACTTAACTTACATACGATACCTATTTCAACCCTCATTCATTAATACATCATAACGATGTAAGTCGAAACATTAGAAACCAAATAATAGGATGGGGAAATGATACTTATTGAATCCAACTAACAACGATCATAGTTACATAACCAACTCGTTTCACATCATGTAACAGAATCATGTCTTCACATGGAAATAACCGACCAACCAACGAAACACCACTCCTTCTTATAGACTCAGGTACTTTTCAAGTTGCGGTCACAGCCGCCGTGACAGTCATCATGGCAAATCTTCATGCAAGTAACACTAGTAAAAATGGGAACGATGTCAAAAATTCAAAATTTTGTGACAATCAAGGAAACCAACGAGTGCCTACCTGCAAGGATATTCCAAACCACAAACCTAGTAACACGAAACGACAGTTCTGGAATGAAAATGAGGGCAATTCGAATCAAGGGTATACCAAAAGACAACAAGATGCAATGATCCTTACCCCCACTCCTGAGCTAACAAAAAGGGACGACTATAAGAGAAAGTTGTGGAGTAAGAAAGAGAGACAACCAACACCAGAGACCTCGAAAGGGCAACAGAAAGTTGATGTTCATACCTCCACAACACCTACCAGTCCAGCACCTACTAGTCGGTATACTAGAAACCTTCCGAAATGTAATAAGTGTAACTTTCATCACACGGGAGCTTGTCGGAAGATGCATTGCAGGAACTACAGAAGGGAAGGACACAACACTCATTTTCCATAGAGCACCAGCACAAACAACCTCTCAGATCCTTGGTTGTTACAAATGTGGTGAAACTGGACACTTCCAGAAGGATTGCCCAATAACAAGAAACTCCGGCGAAGATGGAAGAATACTGATGATCACCGCAGGAGAGACTATTCCGGAACCCCTGTGAATAACGGTAGGTTATACAAGGCTTAACTTTTTACTGTAGGGATTATATATTTTCATCGTTTTCAATTATCTGAAGTGTCTGTGAAGTCTGAAACTGGACATGAATCTCTAACAATGAAGGTCTTCAGCTTTAAAGCACAACCAATGAAGCAGAAAAAATAAGATCCAAATCGTCAAAACAGTCATAATCACCCGAAGAAGGAGGTCACCATGATCAAGTAGAAGATCCAATAAAAGAAACACTTCGGCTTCAAAAGTCTGAAAAACATCTCAAGTTCTCGAATCATAATACATCGAAATTCTTCAAACAATAACCTGCTAAAAATGTGAAGATCCATAAAATGAAATCCGGATAAAAATAATGTGAGTCCAAAAACATGGTCTAGCAATGCCAAAAATTTGATCCAAGGACCAAAAATAAGTGCCACGTCACATCGCCAAAATAATCTTCGTCTTGAACATATCACAAATCCAAACTCGTGAAACCATAAGATCTGAACTGGATGCGAACACAAAATCATCCTGTGGTAGAGTCCGAATAATAAATAATCTGAATCGGAAAAAATCGAGTAATGCCAAAATTTTGATCCGTAAATACCAAAAATAAGTGTCACATCGCATCACTAAATAAATAATCGTCTTCAGAAGTCTTCAAAAATCCAAACTCAAACAATCATAATAATCAAATCCAGATGATATTATCTCCCTATTTTTGATAACCAATGACCGGATTATCAAAAATCAACAAATCATCGGATGGAGAATGTCAGATACCAAGAGCTAACAGAGAAGCTCTCCCTAGATGTATGAAGGGTCTCGATAAGAAACGAGACAGAGTAAAAGAGATACACTTGCGGTCATGAGGAGGCGAGTGACATAGTTGCTGAAGTTGTGCTGAGAATAATCTGATGTGCCAAAAATATATCCAAATATCCAAACTACGGTGTCAAAACACTTGAAGTGGTCTTCAATAGAGAATAAAGTCCACATGCTCAAGACACATGATTCGTCAACCAAAAATCAAGAGCGACAAGTCATAAAATCCCGTAAAGTGAAGAATACGAAACAACTTTGTTGATCAATCGTCGTTGCGGTGCAAGCATCACAAAAAATAATATGAAGTCCGACTGTGGTAGGACTATTCTTCCGATAATAACCGGCATGAAATGAACCAATGTGACAATCCAAGGTTCGATTGTGGCGAAAATTGATGTTAAAAAAATAATTGGTGTAAAAAAAATGGTTTTAATAAAAAAATGGCTAAATAAAAATAATTGGTGTTAAAAAAAATTAGTTGAATAATAAATAATTTGCGTTAAAAAAAATTGGTGTTAAAAAAAATAAATGGCTAAATAAAAAATTGGCTTAAAAAAATTAATTGAAAAAAATAATAATAATGCAGAAAAAAATCTGAATAAAAAAATTAAGTCTTAAGAAAAAGGGTTTTAAAAAAAAGTAAGGGAGGGGAGGAAAAAGAAGGAGGGAATGAGGGGAGAAGGAAGAAGGAGGGAGAAGGAAGAAGGAGAAAAGGAAGGAAGAAGGAGGGAGGAGGGAGGGCTGGTCGAAGGAAGGAGCTGAAGGAGGGAATCCGAAGTCTGGTGGCTGCGGGTGGGAGGTGATTGCGGTGGGGTGGTTGGGTGCGGATGGTGCTGACTCGCGAATGGAAGGGCTGGGTACCGAAGTCAGTGAAGTAGCTGTGGTTCGGAAGGAGGACTAGGCGGTTGCGGATGCGAGACTGCAGTAGGCGCGTGCTTGCGGTTCGAGGTTGCGGATCCGAGCTTCGGTCCGAGGTCTTCTATCATCATTCAAGGGTGGACTTTGTTCAGCAGGGAAGGGCTGCGGTCTCTTGGCTGCGGACCAAGAGGCTGCGGGTATGACTTCGGATCAAGGGCTGAGAAGGGATGCTGAGAGACTTCTTAGGAGACTCCGGAAGGCAGTTTTTGGTTGCGGTTCAGGGCTCTGAGAAGGGCTGAGTATATGACGAAAAATGCTATTTTTCCATAAAAAAAATGGTACCGCAAAGGCCATTTATTCATATTTTAATGAGGGAATCTTTTTACAAAGCATTCTAAGTCAAAGGTGGGTATTGGGAAGGCAAAAAGAAGAGTGTGCATGGGTTTTTTAGGGACAAAAGGTGATGGGATTAAATAATGTCACATGGTTTTTGTCTTTTTGAGGGAGCAAATAGTGGAACACTCTTTACCCAAAAGAGTAACAATGACAAGATGCTTTATGCAAACACTTAAACACGTCCATATGCACTAATTTAAAGATTCACAACAACAAGTAAAAGGTAGAATGTATGAATATCATACCTTTTTGATGATCATAATAAACATGCTGTAGAAAAAAAAAATCTTCTAGAAAAAGTGTTTTCCTCCACTATCTTCAAGAATAATAAGCCCATAACTTTTGTGTCTCGTTTCCAAGGCATAAATAAAATGCCTATAGCACATCTTCAACTTTTTGGAGACCACAAAATTAATTTCTTCTCCCATTTTTCTTCATTTCTTCAACAACAAAAATATAATAACTTTTAAGAACATCTTTTTCCAACAACAAATAGAACGAGCAGCAGCAACAACAACAATTTATTTTATTAAGTAGGAATCACCCAGAAAATAGAACTAAGAACGAACTTCATAAAAAAAATTCCGGAAATAAGCCCGAAAATTTTTCTTGCAGAAACACAAAAAAATCACAAGATAATCACCGAACGGGAGTCGTTCCCTTGAACTAATCGTGAGATATTCAAGGTACGGCTCTTATACCAATTGTAGAGACCCATTTTTATAACGAACAGTGAGTGCGGAAGTAAGATATCTCGAGATTAATCGTGTTTTTGGAAGTATGAACATGAAGAACATATTATGAGTTCTTAAAAAAGACTAAGAACAAAGAGAGAATAATATTGATATTCATGAAGAACATGGTGGGAGAGAAACTCTCCCTAGGTGGGAGAACCCACCAACTTTCTCTCTCTAGATTACATTGTGCGAAGTAAAGTAATCTCTAAGAAAAGTAAAGTGAGCTAGCTAAAAGAATAAATGACCAACTCTCCCTTTATATAGGAGGGAGAGTATTTACACCATAAATACAATAAAGGGAAAATACAACCTAATAAACACTCATTATTTCTAGAGCATTTCCATGCACCAACAAATACGAAAGACGGTTCTGAAGCCTATGTCGGGTTTGCCATTACGAATGACGTGGATTTTGTTAGTTGGTCTGTTATGGTGAAAAGTTTTCAGAGCACATCAAATTGGTATAGTGAGAACCACGCCAATCCACGTCAAATGACGACAAAGGACTCTTTACAAAAACAAGTGTTAAGTCGATTTGAAAGAAACTTTTGTTATAATGGTGATGTATTGTGAGTGTGCTCGATAATGCATTCTATGCAGGCTTTCTAGAGTTTCTCTCGATATTACCACTGCCACAAATCGTACCGCAATCAGTGAGTACTGGCAGTGAAAGTGATTTGATAACTAGTGATGTTACTTTATATTACAATCCATCTCGGTACCTCTGTGATCGCTTGCCACATACAAGTTGTGTATAACTAAGATGAATAAGACGGTCGACTGAGTGACTCTGCCCTAAATCCACAACCAGACAAGGAACATGAAATGAGGCAGAATCACTCACTCTAAGTCTGCAAAATCTTAGTTATACATAACCCTGATGTATATACTAATCCATCATAGCTCACCTGAACGGATCTTTAGTTCTCTTATGAATGTTGTGACTTGTTCGAGTAAATAATTTATAACTACTTGTTAATTTCCCCAAATTTTAATAAAATTTTAATTTTTAAAGTAAATATATTTAGAAGATGTACAACTGTTCAGAGGTGGTTCCGGGGCAGTCTCTCCTACGGTGATCATCAGTATTCGCCCTTCTCCGCCCGAGTTCTTCGTTATTGGGCAATCCCTCTTATAGTGACCAATCTCACCACACCCATAGCAGGCATGGTTCACTTCTACTCCAGGGACTTAGGAGATTGGTTGTGCAGGGGCCTGCAGAAATGGGCAGTGTGTCCTTTCCTGCGGCAATTCATGCACTCCATCTCTTGGCGAGCTCCGGTGTGGTGGTAGTTACATTTACTACACTTTGGGAGAGTTCCAGCATACCGACTAACAGGCGCTGGAGTGGCAGGTGTTGTGGGGGCGTGTAAAGTAACTACTAGTTGCTCCTATGGGGGTTCCCGTGTCGTTCGTTCCTTCCTCTTGTTCCCTGAATTTCGTTTATAGTTCTCTCCCTTTGTTGGCTCAAGAACTGGGGTCACCACTTCATGGTAGACTCCATGATCAATGAGTCGCTGGGCCATGCGTTTGACGCTATCAAAGGTAGTCGGTTTAGAAACCAGTATATTCCTTTGAATTTGGGTAGATAAGCCCCAAATGTACTTTTCTATCTTTTTACTCTCCAGGGTAACAATCCCGGGGCACAGTGTTGGCAAGTCACTAAACCTGTCAGTGTAGGCCACTATGTTTGAGCCGGCCATGGTATGATCCCATAGCTCTTGCTCCAGCTTTTGAACTTTGCCTCTTGGGCAGTATTCTTCCAACATCATATCTTTCAGGTTTTCCCAACCCATAGAATTAGCCACTGATAAGGCCAGTGACTCAACATGGGCATTCCACCATGCAAGGGCTCTGTCGGAGAAGGTACAAGCAGCAAACTTCATTTTGCTCCCTTCTGGGCACATATAGATTTCGAAAACTGATTCTGTTTTCTCGAACCATCGCATTAGAGCAATGGCTCCCCTATTTCCATTAAAGGATTTGGGTTTGTAGTTCATGAAGTCCTTGTACGAACACTCCCGTGGGTGTCCGTGGGTAACTTCGGGGTTAGATAGGTGGGTACCACTACTAGATCCACTGGTACCACTTGCGCGAATTTGATTAATAGCAACTGTTGTTGCGGCTGTTACCGCTACTTGGAAAGCAGTAGGATCGAATTGTGGTGGTGGAGGCGGTGGTGGATTCTCTCTTGTGGTATTGACTACGCGCCTTATAGGTCTACCGCGAGGCATCTTTCGCTATAATGAATACAAGATGAAATGGATGATAAGTCTATAGCAGTGGTGATAAGTCGCATGCTGATTAAACTAAGTTATCCTAGGTCTGAGTGTACCACGTTCCGACTTTCATAGGGTTCTTAAACAATTCATGATGGAAGTCTATATAAAATAAACTTTATGAATTAGTAGTGACTACTCTCTAATGAATCTTTATGAATTGAATATATGTTACTAGTTGTTACGAAAACGAAATAATCCTAACACATAGTGTCACACCCCCAAACCAGAACGGCGGAAACATTCGGGGTGGATGACTTCATGTATAGTATCATAACAACGAGTATAATAGTGAAGAAAGCAAACACAACCATCATCAATATAATTAAAAGAGTTACATCATATAGTAAGTTTACATGTTTCAAAATCAATTACATAATGATGACAAAATAAGTTTTGAATTTATCGCTTTAGCGTCCCGTCCTCGAAAGCAGTTCATTAACTGTTTAGTAATTTCCTGAGAATACAAGTTGTTTGAAAAAGTGTCAATACAAAGGTTGGTGAGTTCATAATAGTTTTAATTGAGAAATAAACTGTTCTCCTTGTAAAAGCAATTAATTTGTTCAAGAAAATCCGATATTTTCCTCAAAATGTGAAATGTAAGTTTCTATGTTATGAAATAGTGCATCCTAGAATTCCCTATAGTTTCCTTCTATAATCTCCTTGTATATATAAGTTATATAAAACTAAAGTTAGATAAAACGTCGAATGTAATGGGTCTGCCCTAGGCCCACAACCAAACAAGGAATAGGAAATAAGGCGGACCCACCAAATCTAAGTCAATCACGACTAGGTTCTATATAACTCTAGCATATACACTTAGAAATTATAGTTGAAAACTAACAATTCTAGATTGAATGTAGTCTTAAAACCAAAGACCGAAACCAAATCCTAGTGTAGTGTATGAAATAGCAGTAGTGGCTGTCAACATAAACTATACATATCATAGTTCACCGAATAGTGATAGTGGTAGCGAACATGAACTATGCATATTATAGTTTATCAAATGTGATGGTGATGGTGAACATAAACTATACATATCACAGTTCATCAAATAGCGATAGTCGTAGTGAACATGAACTATGCATATTATAGTCTATCAAATGTGATGGTGATGGTGAACATAAACTATACATATCACAGTTCATCAAATAGCGATAGTGGTAGTGAACATGAACTATGCATATTATAGCTTATCAAATGTGGTGGTGATGGTGAATCCCTTCTTGTAATAAGTTCGTAGTGTAGATGAAACATAAACTATACCTATTATAGTTTATCACATTGTTTGTAATGTATATATGCCCTAACTGTACCGATTATATCTAGCGTATTTGTTTGTGGGGGGTATAATAGACTTAATTATACTTATTATAGTTTATCATAATTATTCTTAGTGGTAGTAACCCTTTGTATATGTAATACCTTTAGTAATGTGTTTGTTATGTAAATGAATCATCAACTATACCTATGATAGTTTATCAATTATTTGTTGGGGTAGTGAGCATAAACTATACTTGTCATAGTTTACCAATGTTTGTATTTAATGGATGTAGATTTGTTTATAACAATTTATCAATTACTAGGCTTAATATAGCAAAAATCCATTTGTTAACTAATGTATGTCTATATGACAAGACAAAACGACATATATAGTAGTAACATATCATCACATGAAGGTTACACACCTTGCTCAACAAGTTACAAGGTGTAAATGAAAGTGAAAGCATTTTTCTAGAATTACCATTTCTATTCTGTTCTTAGAAAATTCATAGAAAAATCATTAAAGGTCCAAATCAGAATCCGTAAATTCTGAGGGTTTGGAAAATACGTCTAGTTTGTTCATAAATTTTATCATGATTTTTAGTAACCTCCAACTTGGGTGAAACAGACCATAATCACAGACCGGTCCGGATGTTTTCTTGAAATGATAGGCAGTTTTGTAAAAATCACCATAAATCATAGAAAAATCGTATGGAGATGTGCAAGTAGTCATTTTAAAGGTATAAACCTGAACTATTTGCATCTAATACAGTTCTGAAAAATAAAATGTTTAAGTTGACCAAAACAGTGTGTGAATGGAGTTAAACTTTCTTGATGAAAGTTGTTGAAAAAGTTTAGTTGTGTTCTAGGTGTTTTAACTTGTATTCCACCCTAAAAACTTAAGAAAACATGAAAATGTAGGGGTATGAACTCACCTTATATGATTTCAGTGGGTGATTGTTGAAGAAGTGAAGTGTTCAACTCAAGAACACTTAAAGATTTGAGAATTAAATGAAGATGGAAAGCTTGTAAAATGACTTGGAAATCTCGAAATTGTATGAGAGAATTTGAGAGAAAAGATGTGTTTGATCTTTGGTGGAAATGAAAGAAAGGAGTGAGAGTGAGGAGAGAGGGTGGGTTTTCAGCCTTTGACTAAGAGTATGGCTGGTCAAATGGTGGGGAAAGTACCCTTGAATGACCAGGTATGGTGGGGAGAGGTGTGGGTTGGTCATGGAGTGGGTATGGGGGTGGTTGCTTGTCTCTAACACTAAGGTAAAGTCAACACTCCACCTCAAATATTCACCCACTAGATTTTATTCTTAAATAAATATTTCCATAAAAAATATGTTTAAATTATGAATATTTAGGGTCTTATATGTTAAAATATGGTTTTTGGAGAAAATCCCACGTTAAAATAATTAAAAACGGGCTTAAAATGTTAAAAATGTTGAAAACCGGGTAGAAAGTGCTGAAATTCGAAGTTCAGGACCGAGGTGCTAAGGCTCGGTCATCAGCAGCCTAAATCTGAAGTGGCTTGGTCGCAAGACTGCGGTCCGAAGGCGAGATCCGATGCGGTCTGATGCGGTCCGAAGCTAAAGTGGCTGCGGTCGGTGGCTGCGACTCGCTTGCTGTGGCTAGGCCAGAGGATTTCGGACTCAGTCCTTGGGGCTTCGGCTCAAGAAGGGCTTGGTCCTTATAGAGGGACTTCGGTCCAAAAGCCTAATTTTCCATGGAATCTTCCCGTTTCTAGTGGTTTTTCACCAAGTCAAGTGTCGGGATGCCCCAAATGACTAAAAGAAATCAAAAGAGGTTTTGAGAGGGATTTGGGAGAGATTTCACATTCTTGGAGAGATTTTGGACAGATTTGACATACTTGGAGAGATTTCACATATAGAGAGAGATTTGGGAGAGATTCCACATTCCTGGAGAGATTTCTCATACAAAGAGAGATTTGGGAGAGATTTCACGTATGTAGAGAGATTTGGGAGAGATTTCACATTCTTGGAGAGATTTCTCATACAAAGAGAGGTTTGGGAGACATTTCACATATAGAGAGAGATTTGGGAGAGATTCCACATTCCTAGAGAGATTTCTCATACAAAGAGAGATTTGGGAGAGATTTCACATATAGAGAGAGATTTGGGAGAGATAGAGTGAAAGAGATTGAGAGAGACTTCTTTTGAGATCTTTTTGAGTGTTTGGCTTTGTAATTCAAGGTTCACAAACCTCGTTAAGTATTGTTGTGACTGTCATATGCCCCCGAGGGTTAAGGAATAATGTTTTATCGAGTAGTTTCATCACTTGCCCTGATTAGGGTTTATGTAACAACGTAAATTTCAAAACAAATTTTTCATTTTTCATCAACCAAGTTCATATAAAATATTCTCAAATATTTCTAACAGTAGCTTTTGAAACATAACATATCCCAAGATCATAAAAATCAAACTCTCTTTCTAGTGTGTATGAGTCACGTCGGCGCCTTTCCACGGTCCTCACTAGTACCTGAAACACATAACAAAACAACTGTAAGCATAAATGCTTATTGAGCTCCCCAAAATACCACATACGCCACTCGAGACTATAATACGACCCTCCGGTCGATGTGTCTCAGCGGGACCCTCCAGTCCCGTAGCTCTTTGGACCCTCTGGTCCGGTCATAGCTCGTTTGACCCTCCGGCCCGGTCTATATCGTTGGACCCTCCGGTCCGGTTTATAACATCATACAACATACATATAACATATAGCACATAATCTCATATATAACATGTAGGACCCTCTGGTCAACATATAATACCACTCTAGGTACGTATAGTGAGAAGACTCACCTCAGGTGTCTCGGTAAGTCTTTGACTCGGTAGAAATATGATCTTGCCTCCGCCTACTCACATAAAGTAAATACTCTCATAAATATAACTATACTCAAACCTTTCTTAACACCCTCAGAAGGGTAAAAGACCATTTTACCCCTCTCTTGGCTTAAAGGCCTCATTGTTGACCAAACCCTAAAAGTCAACAAAAGTCAACGGTCAAACTTTGACCCGAATCGTCGAGTGCACTTGGGCGACTCGGCGACTCTACACGTGTCCGCTAATTCTTTAGTCCCGCTTGGCACGTCGAGTTCCTCCCCTTGCTCGATGAGTCACCCCTGGCATGAATCGCAGGGCCGCCCCGACTTAACTCGCCGAGTCTCAAGAACAACTCGGCGAGTTCCGCCTTGAACTCCAGTCCTCTAATCCCCCTCTGACTCACTGAGTTATTCCCCAACTCGGAAAGTCTACACACTGAGTGATTTACGGGAAACCCTAACCCTACTCGCCGAGTCTGATCTTTGGACTCGGCGAGCTCATGCCATGCACAAACTCCATAAACCTCCTGAGCTCAAATTTGTTCCTTTAATCCATAGATCTGACCTTCCCAAGCATGATAATCACGTAAAGTTCAAACCTTGACACTCAAATAGCATCTAGATGGTCTTACTTGGTGGTTTAATCCCAAAATAACATCCTAAGTTCATGACTCCCAGAATAACTCCAAAAAGCCCCAAGGGTTAAGGTCTTTGGACCTCTTGGAGTCCAGATCCAAAGCATGAACTCGAGAAGGGACCAATTGCTCCACAAATCCATCCTCTAAAGGGGGTTAGAAAACCCTAACTCTAGGAATCAACACCACATCTGAAGAAGGTCCGAAAAATACCTCAAGATGAAATCTATGAGCTCTGAAATCACCAGAATCACACCTCCTTCAGCCTCTTCTTTCCTTGGTTTCCTCCTTCTTGCAATTATACCAAAAAAATGATCACAAAAGGCCTCTCCTTCCTCACAAACGCTCTAGATCTCTTAGGGTTTCTCTCTGGGGTTTGGTAGTCGAAAATGATGGCCCTAAGGGACTTTAAATAGGTCCCAAACCCAGGAAATTTGGGTTTCATTAAACAGCGTGGACTCGCCGAGTCCACTCATGAACTCGCCGAGTCCAGCTGTGAACTCGGATAAGAATCTAGGACCATACTCGGCGAGTTTAAACACCAACTCGCCGAGTCCCCTCTCAACTTCCAAAAATAAAGGAATAAAATATTATACCTGGGAATCCGGATGTTACAGTTTAGAGTTTCCGAACACATGAAAACTCTAAGTGATACTTTGCATTAAGAGTGCGAGTTGTTTAAGAAGAAACAAAATGAAAACCCTAGTATACGAGGGTTAGATGAGTTGACCGGCTTGACTTGTTGACTTTAGTTGACTTTGACTTGACTGGAAATTGACACTTGTCACATCATCCCCCTGTTAGAGGGAATTTCGTCCCGAAATTAGCACTTTGACCGTGACTTCATGAATTTGGAGAAAAGATGGGGAAAACTTTTCGTAGTACAAGAAATTGGTATGGCGGGAACCAATCCGCCTGATGTTAAATGACGACCTTGGAATTTCTTACTGTAACTTGAGCTAAGTCGATTAAAAGGAGCTTATTATTTTGGTATGATTGTGTACTCTACGCATGCCTTTACACTCTTCGTTTTATTCTCGTTATCACCACAATGAATATTTCAGGTTGTAGTTAGTGAGTACTGGTATTACGAATGCTTTAACAATTGGTGATGAAATTTGTATTATAAGTCATACCGGTTTGTTTATAATCGCTAGGTGTAAATTGGTCATATATCATTAAGATTGCAAGGGCAGTCGAATGAGTGACTCCGCCTTAAGCCCACAACCAAACAAGGAACAAGAAGTAAGGCGGAATCATACATTCTAAGTCCATAGAATCTTAATGATATATGGCCATAACATTTACACTAGCCATCGTAGATTCACTAGTAAAAACCCTATGTTTTATATATGTGATAAGACTTGCTTGGGTTCATCGCATTTGTGACATTTATGGTTGATAAACCCTAAATTGACCCTAGTTTTAGTAAAATTTAAATCCTACCTGTAGTAGTCAGAAGCGCGTACCATTATTCACAGGTAGTTTTGGGGAAGTTTCTCCTGCGGTGATCATAAGTACCCTTCCACCGTTACCAACATTCCTTATCCTTGGACAGTCTCTCTTAAAGTGTCCCGTTTCACCGCACTCGTAACAAGTTAGGCTTGCTCCAACGTCGGGGAACTGGTTGATGGGTTGTACTGGTGCCCTACAGAAACGGGTAGTGTGTCCCTTCTTGTTGCAATTTATGCAATGCAATTCTCTGCAAGCCCCAATGTGGTGGAAGCTACACTTGTTACATTTCGGAAGGGTTCCGGCGTATCGGTTTATGGGTATGGGAGTCGCACGGGTGGTGGCAGCATGAACAGCGACGATCTGTTGCTTATTGGGGGGGGGGGGGTCTTGGGCCAATCGATTCCTCTCGTTGTCCCCAAGATTTCCTTTTATTGTTTCCTTGGCCATCTAGCTCAGGGGTGGCTATCATAGTACCATGACCGGCCCTATGGTCGACGAGTTTTTGTGCCAACTCCTTGGCACTATCAAAGGTAGTTGGTCTTGAAGCAATCACGCTATCTTGAATTTAGGGAAACAATCCCCAGAGGTATCGTTCCACCTTCTTTTTCTCAGGAGTGACCATTGGAGGGAAAAGGAGTGCTAGATCATAGAATCGGTCGGTGTAGGTTGCAAGGTCAGAGCTTGTCATCTTGAGATTCCGCAGTTCTTGCTCTAGTTTTTTTACTTCGCCTCTTGGGTAGTACTCTTTCATCATCAGTGTCTTCAAGTCTTCCCAGCTTAAAGAGTTAGCCACTGCAAGCGTCAGTGCCTTCACGTGGCTTTTCCACCAGGTAAGGGCTCGGCCAGAGAAAGTGCAAGCTGCAAATTTGACCTTGCTTGCTTCGGGGCATGCACAGACCTCGAAGACTGATTCTATCTTCTCGAACCATTGTATCAGAGTGATAACACCCCTGCTTCCATTGAAAGAATCCGGTTTGCTATTGATGAAGTCCTTATAGGAACATTCCCTCATACGCCCCGTACTGTCCCCATGGTTAGGGTTTGTTGCACCAGATCCAGCACCACCGGTACCATTCCTACCAATTTGCGACATTGCAGCAGCTACGGCTGCGGTTACGGCAGCTTGAAACATTGTGGGATCAAACTACGGAGGTGGTGGTGGTGCAGCGCTGCTGGAAGGTCTGGACTTTTTCTTTAGCGGCATAGTCATGTCATAAGTTTGTAGAGACGAACAGACGGTAAGTTTCTAATAGTAGTGACAAGTCGGATGCTATCAAGCCATAATTTTCTGTATTATGTTCCGACTTTAAAGTATTTTGTATGTAATTCATAACCAAGCCCCTATGAATGAATTTAGTGGTAGTGACTCAAATGTAACTTGTGATTTGTTTTGAGCCTGATCCCCTCCTAAGATCACATGGTATATACCAGTCGTGTATAATTAAGGTCCAATAGGCCGTCGAGCTTAATGAGTCTGCCCTAGGCCCACAACCAAACAAGGAACAGGACCCAAGGCGTCTCAACATTTCTAACTCGATTATCTCTTAATTACACCCGACCTTGAGGTATACATTAAGAATTCTTGGAGTTACCATAAGTAAATTGTTTGTAATACTGAGTTATGAAATACGTGGAAAATTCCCAATGAATTTTGACACGAGCCAATTTCTTTAATATAATTTAGTGTATAAGGTTCGAGGAAAATAGGTCTACATCTCATTAATGTAAGGAAAATTTTTGACAATGCCACGATTCCCTTGAATAGTGTAGTCTCCGGATTCTGAAGGATTCGAATGTCTCTATACATATATGGGGGTAGTCGTTAGATGCATGCTAGTAGGCCAAGTCTATATCGATATGCCAATGGTGTACACCCTACTTGTGGCGGGTGATGCTCTGTGGGTCATAAAGTAAAGACATGAAAGTCTGCATTGCCCAAGCCTCCACTCTGACTTTTGTTCTCCGATGGTCTGATTTCATCCCACATTTTCTCTAATGCTTGTTTGACGTTCCCATTATTCTACGATTTTTGGCTTAAGTTGTGGCCGCTTCTATCTAAAGCCCTTGATGTGGTTCCTGGCCTGTCATGTTCTCTATCCAGGTGAAAAAGGCGCATTGCGGCGATCTTCGTGATAGTGCTAACCTTCCTGATTCGGTTGACCGGTGCTCGTTTTTGTATCCTCTGGTGAGCGAGGCGGTATACTACGGAAACAGGGCCCTGTCTACTGATCCTTCCCTATTGAGGTTGTAGAAGCCTCTTTCTATACTCTAGAGGGGGTGTTTGATCTTGTTCCAAGTTCTATCTCTTTAAATCTATGGTTCATCGAGGTGTCTGACCATGGAAGTTTCGTCGGGGTGGGGGACACTGGAGGGTGTGTTGCAGACTTCGAGCTCTTCGTCAGGGTCTTCTGCTATTTCCCTTTGTCTTCGTCTTCATTCGGTTTCGCTTTCTCCGGATTCTCTTCCGGATCCTCTTCGAGCTCTTCGCCTATTACTTCTTTAGGATCCTCTTCAAGGTTCTCTTTGTTCTAGCCACCATCGTCCCAGTTAGGAGAATAGACGTCTCTCGGTATTTAGGTTCCTTCCACGTTGCTCGTGCGAGAACAGGGGTAGAAGAGATAGTTAATAGATGTGACAACCGTCAAAATTCGAGTCGGTTCTAGATTTGACTAAACTAAGTTGCACGTATAGGCATGACACATACTAGACTTAGTAACTAGAATTTAAGATATAACCTATTAGAAATTTGGAAACAATTAGAAACAATGGATAATGATCTTGGATTTCACATTGGTATGTGAATTCTACAACTACTTAACTGTAGTGACTATCCATATTCAGGTTACTCTTTGACTCGAACAACATTTCATGAATCATATACACACATCATGCACTTGACCGAGAAGTAGAAGTTAGTTCAAAGTCTCATAGAAACTTAAGTCAAAGTTGAAGACTAGGACTAGTATACTTGATTCCTCAATTTCGCTTGAATCTCGGAATCACTACGTAGAATGCCAATAAACCGATAAAAATAAATTACAAACATTATTTATAACTATAAAAGAGTTATAATACCATAAGATAAGTTGAAGTCTCAAATATTCAATTTATTTTGATATTCAAAGTTTATTAAACTCCAAAACCCTAAAAGCCATAAAAGCTCATATTTATAAACTTTAACCTTCAAAATTTCTATAAAATCCATAAAAACTCATATTTCTATAAATATATCTTTTATATTTTCACAGCTTCTACATGTATAATAACAGTTATAAAAAAATTTTGGGCAATTTTGGAAACTGGTTTCTATTTATTTAAATTTTTATTACAATAAATGCACAAAAATCATAAAATTCGGATAAACAGTTTAGAAACCCATTTTTATATTTTTCATAGCTTAAGTATGTGTAATGACATTATTATAAAAAGTTTGGCGTATTTTCTTAACTGATTTCTATTTTTCATGAATTTGTATCAATTTTGAGAATTAATTACAAGTAAAATGGTTATACATATCTATAATCCATGAAAACTTATCTGGAAGTCTTTTAATATTGTTAGAACCAAAATCTGAAGTTTTGTAATTTTTACTAACCCTTTAGTATTTATCCATTATTTTATGGTTATTCAAGAAACTAAAATGGTGAAAAATAGTTAGACAAATCAAAATTTCAAGAAAATTTAAATTAAGGTCTTTGAGTTCAATTAAAACTGAAATGCAAAGTTTGGGAAACTTTAGAACTAAACTGATTTAGTTTTGAATACTTAATCATTGGAACACCTCTAAAATGTTAAATATTAACATTTCAATAATGGAAATTTTCCACTCAAATTGTTATATAACAATTGATTCATTGAAACTTAATTTCTATAGAAAAATGTTTGTAACTTATCAATATTAAATTTTAACACATTATTGGCATAATTTTATTGTAGTAGTAAGTATACTAGTATTAAATTTCGATTAGAGACTCATTAGTGTGTAACATCGTTGTAGGAAAACAATAGTGGTACCGGTGGAGCGTAGATCAATGCACCATTTGCATCATCTCAATGCATTGTGAGTATTCACCAATCCCCTATTTTCGATTTTTAAATGTTTTGGGGTGGAAAAGCATGTCCTAAACTATTTATATCCGTTGTATTTATTTAACTCTTATAAACGTGGTTGCTATATTTAGCATATTGTGAGTATTCACGCACTCCCCTATTTTCAGTTTTTATGTTTTGGGGTGGAAAAGCATGTCCAGAAAAACTATTATTTGCATGTTGTATTTAAATTGATTTGTATCAAACACGATTGCTATTGTATTGCTATATCTCTCTATGTATGTCTATGCAACATGGAACATGAGAACTTATCATACTAAGGCCCTTCCCTTATCTCTAACCATTAACTCTTTGAGCCAATGGTCAATATGGATAACGCTATTAGGAATTGAAAACTCCTCACTCGCCCTATTGCTGGAGTGCATGATACCATATTCATCTATGGAACGAGAAGCATAGATCTTGATAGGGCTTCAGTCATAGGTTTGGTTGAGACTCATTGTTTGCTCATACACATACAAACTCGTTTCTCGTTATAGCAATAAACTTGTTATCAATAATAGCAATCAACTTTGTTTCTCATTATAGCAATGAACTTTGTTTCTCATTACAACAACGAACTTTTATTACTGAAAACTTATATACAAGTTTTAGCAATGAAATTGTTTGCTCCTTGTAGCAATGAAATTGATTGCTCATTTTAGCAATGAAACTTGTTTACTCGTTTGAGTAACGAACTTTATCTTCCATGAGAATATGAACGTTGCATCTTATTCGGGCAACATACTTTATCTCTCATGATGACAAAGAACTTTGTTTTTACAAACTTATTTACTCCTTTTAACAATATACTTTTATTATTGGAAACTTTTATCAAAACTTTGATTTCAATTCATGAACCAATATTATTTTGTTAAACTTGTGAGTAGTCACCAACTATTTTTATAGTTGACGCTCGTTTTACATGCTTTTTCAGGAATCATCGAGTAAGTGGCACTTAGGGACACTTCACTTTTAGGAGCATTCGCATGTGTTGTATTTCAATTTACATTGTAATTTCTTTTAAAATTTGTTCAAACCCATTGTAAATTTGTAATGATTTTTAATACTATGGTTGGTGTTATCTTTTAACTTTTGCTATGAAACCCTTTATACTGTCACGCCTCGTGTTTCCGCTTTAGCGAGGTGTGACAGGAAATGGTATCAGAGCCGAAGGTTATAGAGAATATCGGTTTTCCTTTGGAAAACCACAACTATAGCCAAAAAATTTCTAAACATTTTTAAAATACTGAACATACTACTGGTATAACTAATTCGAGTACGCATTATTGGACTCTAGTTAAGTATAGCCTGGCCAACTATGCGTAGTTAAGGAACGTTAATGCGAGGCTGGAAACGGTTATAGTAGAATTATGTTCAAACAGTTTTCAACTTAAACTTTTGAAAAACAAAATTTTTCAGTGTGCGTATGGGCATTGCATATTATAGGCATTCATCTTGGTACACTTAGAAACTAAGTGCACTTTCACCACAATGCCTTTATTTAGAAATATTATTACCCCTTATCAAGTGCTAGGTTAACCACTTAGGTTATATCACTAGCCATTCTAGGAGCAATGCACTTAGTACGGAGAATGGGTATTCCTCGGTAACTATTGACTTTAGATGTAAGGTTAGTAGTTAGATATACACAAGTAATAATCTTAAGTCGAAACCTATTCCAATTATTCCTCAATACCTCTTCATCGTCTTCGTACTAGAGATACAACTAGGAAAGCGTTCCGATACCGACATGGATGAAAATTAGAGCATCGCGTAAGGAGGTTTAACCCATACGTGAGACCTTATTACTACGCTACGATTTAGGTCTAGGTTGTTTCCACCTTGAGCTTAAAACTTAACATAGGATATCCCTTTGACCTCTATAAAAGGTCGTAAACTACATTGACACCATAAAACATTTTTTTCAAACAATTTTTCTTGTCCTTTATCTTTGGGAAAAAGACATTGGTACTTGTCTTATACTCGCCTTCTACTCGCCTTAGTATTTAGGTACGATCAGCTACGCTAACATACTTATTCCTTACTTCTTAATCTTCCATCGAAAAATTATTTGGCTTCATCGTTTTTATTTATCATCGATAAAATATTTTATAACCACTTCATTCAACTTAGTAGACATTTCCTAACAATGTAAGCCATATTCTTGCTAAAAAAACATCTTTTGACAACTTGTTTTAACTTAACACTCCTCTTCAAAACTCAATTTAACCAATATTGGTTTTAACCTTGCTATTTCAATTTCATTTCAAATCCATTTCAATGGATAGATGTGTTTTTAAGGGTATATAAACCATTTTAAACCTTGCTTACCATTTTGGCACGTTTTCGAAAAACTTAGAAACATTTTCTTTATAAAAGTGTTTAAACCCTATTCTATAAAACTTAAACATATGACATCAAAATTCATAGTATGTGTAAAAGCTTCATCGGATCTTCAAACAACTTTTGTTTTAAGTCTTTTGACTACTTTCTCATTTAGGCATTGTACTTAACCTAAATGTGTTTTCTAGTAACCTAACATGGTATTTTTACAACTTTCCAATCCAAATGTGTTTAAAAGACATCACTGATGCCTACATTTCAAAACACACCTTATTTGTTTATTTTATTTCAAATTAGTTTTATAATTTGTGTTTATAAAACTTATAACATTGCAAAACTTAGTGTTCACTTTTAAACTTGCAGCGACGTACTTTTGACAATGCATAATTATTCATCTAAATGTGTTAAGTCTTTTCTTTATCCGTTTTAACCATTATTGGACCCCAATAAAAAAAGGTAAAACTTGTCAAATTTTGAATTACAAGTTTTAGTGTTTCTTCTTTTTCACAAATGAAGTTTAACTTAATAGATAACTCGTGAATTTTTAGCAATCCTTAGCAAACGCTTTAAAACTCCCATATGTTTATTTAGTCATCAATATACATCAAATGTTGAAGTTTGAAATATATCTAAACCTGGTTTTAAATCTACCTATAGGTATTGTTCTTATAATTTTAACAATAACGATCTTTGCCGCTACCTTCCTTTTTCTTTCCCCCCGAACTTTATTTCTCGCTCTCCTTCTGATTTTAGATCTCGCACGTCATAAAAATATTAACATAATACATTGTCTAACTTTGTTTCTGTCTATTTTGCTTCTCTTGGTATCATGTTCGTATACATAAAGACTAGAAGTTTACCCTTCCGTTTTGAGCAATTAATACGTGTATAGTCATGAGGCATACATTTGATTTAGTCAACTTTGATATATTCAATTACACCTTTTATCATATACATCTTGTTTTTATTTTGAAATCTCTATAAACAAGTAATCCTTATTTACATTTGCTCTTTCGTTTTAAAGTCGGAAACTTGATTTAAAATGCAATTTTCATTGAATTTTTCCTTATAATTAATGCACAAGATGAATACTATTATGCTTATCATTTTTCTATATTCGGAAATTATATGTGAAGGATATGTTTCCTTATGTTTTTCTTTTCTTTCAATACACCAAAAGTTTTGAATTTTACGATTATCTATTCTCTAAATGATTGATTTCATAGAACCACTAAATTAAGAATGCACTATTTTCAATGATCGATATTTTTACACCTTTCTTAAATTAGCATTCTACTTTGTAATTTTCAGTGATTTCCTAAACTCTCAACCTTGTTTCCATATATGTTCTGACTCGTATGCTTGAATTTGTCCTGACTTAAACAATCAGACAATTTTTTTTTCAAAAGAGTAATCAAAATATTTATGTATAAATTCCCTTATTGATGACTTAAACGTGTAACCTTAATTAATCTTTATATTATTTTACCACTTCGTTGGATCGCCACACATGTATCTTCGTTATCTTGGAATTACTGCACATTTTGATGATAGTGAGATTAATTATCATTTCTAAACATACATTTTGATAACAATGAGATTTTTATCACTTCTAAACACTTAAAATGCCATCTACACAATGCGATTTAATTTATCATAAACATTCATCGCCTCTATTTGCAAAAATGACTCTTTAAATATATTATTCTTCGAATAATGTTTTATTATTGTAAGAGTAACTGTAGTAGTAATTATAGCCTCAGAGATCCTCAATCATTTCGTAATTTATTTTTTCGACGACACTTAAATAGCCTTTACATTTGAGATGTACCAAAACTTCGTTGCCTACCCTTAGTACGTATTTTTAGTAACTTACCCTCGATCACTTCCCTTTCATTCGTGCTACCCTTTCTTATTTCAGAATACATATTTTCCAAATGTAATAGCCAACCCGGAAGTGAACAAATTGTTCCTAATCTCTTCTTTATCAAGCGACAAATTCACACTTAGTGCTAATTTAGAACGCGACTTAAGGATCAATGCGGATTTAACGCTCAGTGTAGTTAGTGCTTCAGCAAAACTTATAGTTCTCTTAATTCAGATAATATCTAACTAGATGATCTTTTTCGACCAGGTCGCCATGTTTGGATCATGATTTCCATGATCCTAATTTCTCGTAATCTAAATTGTAGAACACGAATTAAGGAAACATTAATTTGACTATAGCTAAAGAATTGGGTTCTTCCTTTGAGGAAATAAACCCGAAATAATCAAAGAACACTGCAAGTCACCACCTCTCCAGATATACAATTGTAATCGGCTGATTTCTAATAGAATACGTCACGAATTGAATTTCAGGACGAAATTCTTTCAACTGGGGGAGACTGTGACAACCGTCAAAATTCGAGTCGGTTCTAGATTTGACTAAACTTAGTTGCACGTATAGGCATGACACATACTAGACTTAGTAACTAGAAGTTAAGATATAACCTATTAGAAACTTGGAAACAATTAGAAACAATGGATAATGATCTTGGATTTCACATTGGTATGTGAATTCTACAACTACTTAACTGTAGTGACTATCCATATTCAGGTTACTCTTTGACTCGAACAACATTTCATGAATCATATACACACATCATGCACTTGACCTAGAAGTAGAAGTTAGTTCAAAGTCTCATAGAAACTTAAGTCAAAGTTGAAGACTAGGACTAGTATACTTGATTCCTCAATTTCGCTTGAATCTCGGAATCACTACGTAGAATGCCAATAAACCGATAAAAATAAATTACAAACATTATTTATAACTATAAAAGAGTTATAATACCATAAGATAATTTGAAGTCTCAAATATTCAATTTATTTTGATATTCAAAGTTTATTAAACTCCAAAACCCTAAAAGCCATAAAAACTCATATTTATAAACTTTAACCTTAAAAATTTCTATAAAAATAATTATGAAGCTTATAATATGATCTTATAATAATAAAAATTATGAGAATGCATTTAAGAAAAATAAAATTTAATTCATTAGTATTTAACCTTATTTTCTATGCAAGAAAAAAAATAAAAAAAATCAAGGTTTTGTGAATGAAAATTAAAATAAGGTGCATATTTTATAAAAACTTGATATTTTTATAAAATAAAGTTATAATTTTATAAAATTTAAGAGAGGGAGACCCTCTCTCCACTCCAAAGTCAGACTCCCTCCTCCCAAGATGCCTCTCCTCTTCCCAACACAAAATGATTCTTCTCCTCTCTCACGCTCCATCTTCCCTCATTTTCTCTCATTTCTCTCTCACACTCTCATACACATTTTCTCCCTTCCTCCCACTATGAACCACGAAATTTTATAGCCAACATGTCCAAGAACACTCAAGATACTCAAAATCTTCATCATCTAGTGGTGTTCATTAAGGTAGAACAAGATTTCCTTTCATTTTCCTTCAAGTTTTCATGGATTTTCTTGCATTTCTTTGTTCTTCTACACCATTCTAATGAAAGATCATGAACACATAAACATACACACACACAAACTCACAGTTTTCATGATGATGGTGGTAGGATTTCACCCAAAAACAACATGCATGTTGTTAATGGTGAAATCCAAGGACCTAAACCTAAGTCAAGATCATGAAAATGCACTTTTCTACAAGTTTTGGTGGAAAATCACCACATGCACTCTAAGTTTTCTTTCAAAAATGATTTTTGAACATTTCAAACTCATGAATGATCTTTAAAACAACATGCATGTGCTGATCATCAAGCTTAGATGCAAGATCATCAAAGTATGTTGTTAAAAGCTTTCAAATATGTTCATGAAGGATTTATTTCCAAATAAATATCTAAAACTCATTTTATGACCAAATCCGATTTTTCCCAGATTGCCATCAAAAAAATAAGATGCTCTGTAAATGTCCAGAAAATAATTTATTTCTCTCAAATTATTATAATTATTGCAACAAAATAGAGCAATAAATCATATAAAATACTTTCTGAGGTCTATAAATCCTAGGTAAATTCGTGGATGACCCTTATGCTAAATAATGACTTCACATTAAATTTCATCGATTTTTGTTACTTTTTAACATGTTTTTGAAAATTCTTTTTGTTTGGATTCAATAAATCATAAAACCACTTTAGGGAAGGTAAACAGGAACCTAACAATTTTTGCAGCTTATACTCTCTGTGGAAGACTTAGAAAAAGATTTTCAGAATTTTTCATAATGTATTCCTATTTTTCTCCGATTTTTGTATTTATAATGGACTAAAAACAGGAAAAATAGTTTTACTCATCCAAAAATTATGAAAATATATCAGAACACCTTGTAGTACATTAGGAGGCTACATAAAATTTTAATGATTTTTCTCTTCTGTATATTATTTTTCTCCTATTTTCTAAGATTAAATACACTTAAATACACAAAATCGGATTTCAGTAGATAAAAACCACCTTCGGTATCTTACCCAGATTAATTACACTGTAAATGAACTTTACAAAAAAATTTGGTAATTTACTTTGACAGTTTAATAATTATTCACCAATTAATGATTATTTAAGATAATAAAACAAAGAAAAAGAGAAAGACTAATTGAAAAATATATTTTATATTTTCACACCTTCTACATGTATAATAACAGTTATAAAAAAATTTTGGGCAATTTTAGAAACTGGTTTCTATTTATTTAAATTTTTATTACAATAAATGCACAAAAATCATAAAATTCAGATAAACAGTTTAGAAACCCATTTTTATATTTTTCACAGCTTAAGTATGTGTAATGACATTATTATAAAAAGTTTGGGGTATTTTCGTAACTGATTTCTATTTTTCATGAATTTGTATCAATTTTGAGAACTAAATACAAGTAAAATGGTTATACATATCTATAATCCATGAAAAATTATCTGGAAGTCTTTTAATACTGTTGGAACCAAAATCTGAAGTTTTGTAATTTTTACTAACCCTTTAGTATTTATCCATTATTTTAAGGTTATTCAAGAAACTAAAATGGTGAAAAATAGTTAGACAAATCAAAATTTCAAGAAAATTTAAATTAAGGTCTTTGACTTCAATTAAAACTAAAATGCAAAGTTTGGGAAATTTTAGAACTAAATTGATTTAGTTTTGAATATTTAATCATTGGAACACCTCTAAAATGTTAAATATTAACATTTCAATAATGGAAATTTTCCACTCAAATTGTTATATAACAATTGATTCATTGAAACTTAATTTCCATAGAAAAATGTTTGTAACTTATCAATATTAAATTTTAACACATTATTGGCATAATTTTATTGTAGTAGTAAGTATACTAGTATTAAATTTCGATTAGAGACTCATTAGTGTGTAACATCGTTGTAGGAAAACAATAGTGGTACCGGTGGAGCGTAGATCAATGCACCATTTGCATCATCTCAATGCATTGTGAGTATTCACCAATCCCCTATTTTCGATTTTTAAATGTTTTGGGGTGGAAAAGCATGTCCTAAACTATTTATATTCGTTGTATTTATTTAACTCGTATAAACTTGGTTGCTATATTTAGCATATTGTGAGTATTCACGCACTCCCCTATTTTCAGTTTTTATGTTTTGGGGTGGAAAAGCATGTCCAGAAAAACTATTATTTGCATGTTGTATTTAAATTGATTTGTATCAAACACGATTGCTATTGTATTGCTATATCTCTCTATGTATGTCTATGCAACACGGAACATGAGAACTTATCATACTAAGGCCCTTCCCTTATCTCTAACCATTAACTCTTTGAGCCAATGGTCAATATGGATAACGCTATTAGGAATTGACAACTCCTCACTCGCCCTATTGCTGGAGTGCATGATACCATATTCATCTATGGAACGAGAAGCATAGATCTTGATAGGGCTTCAGTCATAGGTTTGGTTGAGACTCATTGTTTGCTCATACACATACAAACTCGTTTCTCGTTATAGCAATAAACTTGTTATCAATAATAGCAATCAACTTTGTTTCTCATTATAGCAATGAACTTTGTTTCTCATTACAACAACGAACTTTTATTACTGAAAACTTATATACAAGTTTTAGCAATGAAATTGTTTGCTCCTTGTAGCAATGAAATTGATTGCTCATTTTAGCAATGAAACTTGTTTACTCGTTTGAGTAACGAACTTTATCTTCCATGAGAATATGAACGTTGCATCTTATTCGGGCAACATACTTTATCTCTCATGATGACAAAGAACTTTGTTTTTACAAACTTATTTACTCCTTTTAACAATATACTTTTATTATTGGAAACTTTTATCAAAACTTTGATTTCAATTCATGAACCAATATTATTTTGTTAAACTTGTGAGTAGTCACCAACTATTTTTATAGTTGACGCTTGTTTTACATGCTTTTTCAGGAATCATCGAGTAAGTGGCACTTAGGGACACTTCACTTTTAGGAGCATTCGCATGTGTTGTATTTCAATTTACATTGTAATTTCTTTTAAAATTTGTTCAAACCCATTGTAAATTTGTAATGATTTTTAATACTATGGTTGGTGTTATCTTTTACTTTTGCTATGAAACCCTTTATACTGCCACGCCTCGTGTTTCCGCTTTAGCGGGGTGTGACAATAGACGTCTACTCCTATAATTACTTATATGGGTGATCCTTATTAGTCGCTTCTATAATCACATAGTGCATACCAGTTATACATAATCTGAGATAAAATAGACCATCGAATAAATTACTCTACTCTAAATCCACAACCAAACAAGGAACAGGAAGTAGAGCAATAGTCATAGATTCTGAGTCTATAATATCTTTGATTATGTATAACCTTAGCGTATGCACTTTGTCATTTTAGACCTACTAATAGGGGTCTTTCGTTTTCACATAAGTTAGTTATAGTACCTCAAAGTACTCATATAGTACTTTAATATTTGTCTTATGTTCTCAATGTTTCTTTGTAGATAGAGTTGGTAAGTTTTTAGCATTGTTGCAACACCTACGACCATTCGTGGGCATATGCTAATTACTTCTGGGTGAGACATAGTTGATCAAGCTATGTCATTCCCAGACCTGACTATACATCCCCAAGCCTACTTGTACTTGTTCAACAATCACCACTTTTGTCCCATCCCACCATGATACTGACCCTAGTGTGTATGCACGTGCTCATACTTTTTAATGAGAAACTATTTGTTTCTAAAATTATAGCTATTTGTAAAATGTTAAATCAGAGACTTTCAGTCCCAATGTATTTATAGTTTGTATATCTTATATGGTTCAATATACTTAGTTCATTATAAACAATGCTCTGATACCAATCTGTCACACCCCCAAACCAGAACGGCGGAAACATTCGGGGGTGGATGACTTCATGTATGGTATCATAACAACGAGAATAATAGTGAAGAAAGCAAACACAAACATCATCAATATAATTGAAAGAGTTACATCATAGAGTAAGTTTACATGTTTCAAAATCAATTACATAATGATGACAAAATAAGTTTTGAATTTATCGCTTTAGCGTCCCGTCCACGAAAACAGTTGATTACATGTTTAGTAATTTCCTGAGAATACAAGTTGTTTGAACAAGTGTCAACACTAAGGTTGGTGAGTTCATAAGAGTTTTAATTAAGAAATAAATTGTTTTCCTTTTAAAAGCAATTAAGTTGTTCCAGAAAATCCGATATTTTCCTCCAAATGTGAAATGTAAGTTTCTATGTTATGAAATAGTGCATCCTAGAATTCCCTATATTTTCCTTCTATAATCTCCTTGTATATATAAGTTATATAAAATTAAAGTTAGATAAAACGTCGAATGTAATGGGTCTGCCCTAGGCCCACAACCAAACAAGGAACAGGAAATAAGGCGGACCCACCAATTCTAAGTCAATCACGACTAGGTTCTATATAACTCTAGCATATACACTTAGAAATTATAGTTGAAAACTAACAATTCTAGATTGAATGTAGTCTTAAAACCAAATACCGAAACCAAATCCTGGTGTAGTGTATGAAATAGCAGTAGTGGCTGTGAACATAAACTATACATATCATAGTTCACCGAATAATGATAGTGGTAGTGAACATGAACTATGCATATTATAGTTTATCAAATGTGATGGTGATGGTGAACATAAACTATACATATCATAGTTCATCAAATAGCGGTAGTGGTAGTAAACATGAACTATGGATATTATAGTTTATCAAATGTGATGGTGATGGTGAACATAAACTATACATATCACAGTTCATCAAATAGTGATAGTGGTAGTGAGCATGAACTATGCATATTATAGCTTATCAAATGTGGTGGTGATGGTGAATCCCTTCTTGTAATAAGTTTTTAGCGTAGATGAAACATAAACTATACCTATTATAGTTTCTCACATTGTTTGTAATGTATATATGCCCTAACTGTACCGATTATAGCTAGCGTATTCGTTTGTGGGGGGTATAATAGACTTAACTATACTTATTATAGTTTATCATAATTATTCTTAGTGTTAGTAACCCTTCTGTATATGTAATACCCTTAGTAATGTGTTTGTTATGTAAATGAATCATCAACTATACCTATTATAGTTTATCAATTATTTGTTGGGGTAGTGAGCATAAACTATACTTGTCATATTTTACCAATGTTTGTATTTAATGGATGTAGATTTGTTTATAACAATTTATCAATTACTATGCTTAATATAGCAAAAATCCATTTTTTAACTGATGTATGTCTATATGACAAGACAAAACGACATATATAGTAGTAACATATCATCACATGAAGGTTACACACCTTGCTCAACAAGTTACAAGGTGTAAATGAAAGTGAAAGCATTTTTCTAGAATTACCATTTCTATTATGTTCTTAGAAAATTCATAGAAAAATCATTAGAGGTCCAAATCAGAATCCGTAAATTCTGAGGGTTTGGAAAACGAGTCTAGTTTGTTCATAAAATTTATCATGATTTTTAGTAACCTCCAACTTGGGTGAAACAGACCATAATCACAGACTGGTCCGGATGTTTTCTTGAAATGATAGGCAGTTTTGTAAAAATCACCATAAATCATAGAAAAATCGTATGGAGATGTGCAAGTAGTCATTTTAATGGCATAAACCTGAACTATTCGCATCTAATACAGTTCTGAAAAATAAAATGTTTAAGTTGACCAAAATAGTGTGTGAATGGAGTTAAACTTTCTTGATGAAAGCTGTTGAAAAAGTTTAGTTGTGTTCTAGGTGTTTTAACTTGTATTCCACCCTAAAAACTTAAGAAAACATGAAAATGTAAGGGTATGAACTCATCTTATATGATTTCAGTGGGTGATTGTTGAAGAAGTGAAGTGTTCAACTCAAGAACACTTGAAGATTTACGAATTAAATGAAGATGGAAAGCTTGTAAAATGACTTGGAAATCTCGAAATTGTATGAGAGAATTTGAGAGAAAAGATGTGTTTGATCTTTGGTGGAAATGAAAGAAAGGAGTGAGAGTGAGGAGAGAGGGTGGGTTTTCAGCCTTTGACTAAGAGTATGGCTGGTCAAATGGTGGGGAAAGTACCCTTGAATGACCAAGTATGGTGGGGAGAGGTGTGGGTTCATCATGGAGTGGGTATGGGGGTGGTTGCTTGTCTCTAACACTAATGTAAAGTCAACACTTCACCTCAAATATTCACCCACTAAATTTTATTCTTAAATAAATATTTCCATAAAAATATGTTTAAATTATGAATATTTAGGGTTTTATATGTTAAAATATGATTTTTAGAGAAAATCCCATGTTAAAATAATTAAAAACGGGCTTAAAATGTTAAAAATGTTGAAAACCGGGTAGAAAGTGCTGAAATCCGAAGTTCATGACCGGAGGTGCTAAGGATCGGTCATCAGCAGCCTAAATCCGAAGTGGATTGGTCGCAAGACTGCGGTCCGAAGGCGAGATCCGATGCGGTCTGATGTGGTCCGAAGCTAAAGTGGCTGCGGTCGGTGGCTGCGGCTCGCTTGCTGCGGCTAGGCCAGAGGACTTCAGACTCGGTCCTTGGGGCTTCAGCTCAAGAAGGGCTTGGTCCTTATAGAGGGACTTCGGTCCAAAAGCCTAATTTTCCATGGAATCTTCCCGTTTCGAGTGGGTTTTCACCAAGTCAAGTGTCGGGATGCCCTAAATGACTAAAATAAATCAAAAGAGGTTTTGAGAGATTTGGGAGACATTTCACATTCTTGGAGAGATTTGGGAGAGATTTGACATACTTGGAGAAATTTCACATATAGAGAGAGATTTGGGAGAGATTCCACATTCCTGGAGAGATTTCTCATACAAAGAGAGATTTGGGAGAGATTCCACATATGGAGAGAGATTTGGGAGAGATTTTACATTCTTGGAGTGATTTCTCATACAGAGAGAGGTTTGGGAGAGATTTCACATATATATATATAGAGAGAGAGAGAGAGATTTGGGAGAGATTCCACATTCCTGGAGAGATTTCTCGTATAAAGAGAGATTTGGGAGAGATTTCACATATAGAGAGAGATTTGGGAGAGATAAAGTGAAAGAGATTGAGAGAGACTTCTTTTGAGACCTTTTTGAGTGTTTGGCTCTGTAATTCAAGGCTCACAAACCTCATTAAGTCTTGTTATGACTGTCATATGCCCCCGAGGGTTAAGGAATAATGTTTTATCGAGTAGTTTCATCACTTGCCTTGATTAGGGTTTAGAGTTTCCGAACACATGAAAACTCTAAGTGATACTTTGCATTAAGAGTGCGAGTTGTTTAAGAAGAAACAAAATGAAAATCCTAGTATACGAGGGTTAGATGAGTTGAACGGCTTGACTTGTTGACTTTAGTTGACTTTGACTTTACTGGAAATTGACACTTGTCACACATAGTGTGAGTAGTGTATTCACTAACTCACTAGGTTATTTTTAGTATATTAGTTATTTGTGTGACGCATAGGACGTTCGGTTTATCCGGCTGATCCCTCCTTAGAAAACTCCTCATGAATCTCTTTTTATTCCTCCTTGACTTCTCTGCTGACTATTATGATGGAGTGGTTATATCTATCTTGGTTTGTAATGCGAGAATGGAAGTGTCTAAAGAATCTATGAGATTAAGTGAAACCCTATGGGGTGATCCTTACTGGGTCCTCCTATAATTGTGCAGTGTATACAAGTTGTATATAATTTAAGATTAAATACACCTTCGAATAAGTGACCCTACTCTAAAACCACAACCAAACAAGGAACAGGAAGTAGAGCATAGATCACTAATTCTAAGTCTATAAAATCGCAATTATATAAAACTTTGGGAGTATACACTCCAAAATTATAGACCTACCAGTAAGGGTCTTTTAAAATTTCACATAATTTATTTATAGTGCCTAAAATAATCCTATTGTATTTTAATGGTATGAACTTGGTAAGTTTTAAACTTGTTCTTATCTTATAGTATCATAAAATACTCCTATAGTATTTTAACTTTATGTTCTGATCTAGAGAGCCTTTGTTTATAGAGTTAGGTAAGTTTTAAGTCTGTTGCAACACCACATCACTCCCAAACACTTGTTGGTCATATCTCAAATAAATATAGATGATCAGGTTATATTGATACCAGATATGATTACATAACTGTCCAGGTTTGACTGCAGTGTCCAACCTGTAAATACTTCTATTTTGTTCTTCTTGTGATACTTGCTCTAGTATGTATATATGTGTGCAGTAATGTATACTTTTATAAAAATATTGTTATATTTAAAAGTATACTTCTAGTCAGAGCACTTCGGCCCCATTGTATTTATAATTGTATATCTTTTATAGGTTGATATACTTAGTTCACAATAAACAATGCTCAGATATAAATTTGTCACACCCCGAAACCGGAACGGCGGAAATGTTCGGGGGCGGAGGACGTCATGCTCAGTATCACAACACATGAATCATAGTAAAATAAGCAACAACATGCATTATATTAATATTAAGGGTTTACATTGTATCCAAATCACATGTGATTGACTTCAAAAGTAAATAACAAAACAAGGACGTGAAGCTACTATAATCCATCTTTTGATACGATGTGAAACTGACGCCTGTATCGTTTATGACTTTGTCACCCGCAAACCTGTCGGTCCAACTGTAGCTAACAGTAAGGGTGTGGGATGTTTTGTCCCATATAGATCTATATACAATTTCACACTCTCCTTCAAGGAGACTTTGGTTCATAAGGGTAGACTTCCACTAATACTTATGTGAGTACATGAAGACGTGTCTCACAAGCTAGATTAACGACTTTACAAGTAATAATGCGGAAAACCCTTTTGATAATTAACAAATGATTTTGTAAAAAGATTCCTTTGTTTCATAAACTAACTTATAGCTTATAAGCTCATTTTCCATCCTTTAACAAGTTTCATGTTTTAAATACTTTTGTAAAGGGAAGAAAGACATAAATAAGTAATTTATATTATAAATCACAAGATTTCTTGTGTTATACTTGTATTCCCCCCTAAAAACATTAAAATGTTGGGAAAGATATGGGGGTATGAACTCACCTTATGTGGGTGATTTAATAGAAGATTCGATATAGAATGATAAGTTCCACGAGTGAAGTCGCGAAGCACAAACGAGTCCTAAATAGCATGTAATGATACATATAGGTAAGAAATTAGTGAATCTAACTACGAAGGCGATTAGGAAACAACCTAGGATGCAAGAATGACTCACCAAAGGAGTGTTAGAAGCAAGTTAGGAGGCTGAAAGGGAGTTCACACCCCTATGGAGTGATCACGACCCAAGAACACTTGAGGTTCATGGCCCAAACATGAAGGGTTCACATCCCTGATGAAGGTTCACGGCCCTATGAAGGGTTCACGACCCAAAGGTGTGAAAAACACTTAAAGATCTTAGTTTTTGGAAAGTGTTTGAAGACCCTTTGTTGTATTCCAAGAAGATACAAAAGAAAGGGAGGTTTAAGGGAAGAAAAGAGTGTTCTTGAGGATGATACTTGAGAGAGAATGGAAGAGATCACGGCCAGAAGAAGAAGAATGAAAGAAAAATGAAGTAAACTCATGTATATAGGGTCTAGTTCACGGCCTAAGGAGGGTTCACGGCCATGAACCTCACTTGATGAGATTTAAGGCCCAAATGTTATACTCTGAACTCGTTTCTTTAGAGGTTTACTTCCTAACACACAACCTGACTTATACTAGGCTTAGAAACCTATAAATTTGACCTTCATTTGATGTATTTGACCTCACAAGATAGAATATTTCGGGTTGTGACAATAAAGCAATCTAAATATGAGAGGTTTTTTTTAACAATCTAAACCATTATAAATATAAATTTAAGTTAGAGCGAGAATTATCTGTTAAGACCTTAACGAAAGTGTAGAGCTCGTCAATTGGATTCTAGGGATAGAAAAAACATTGAAACCGGAGCTTGTATGTGAAATTTATGGCCATCCGAAGATCTATGAAAATTTACACGTTGCGACGATGTAGCACCATCAGGAGGTGCCATGTGGCGTGGTCGGCAGCCCCTTCCTCCGAGATACAAAGTGACACGGGGGATTCTAAATGCACCTCATAAAAAGTTAAAACCATCGACTTAAAGCCATTGATAATAAATTCAAATAAAAAATATTAAAAATGTAATGATTATATATAATGAATGAGAGATTAGACGTCTACTTTTCAAAACTATTTTTATTTCTGTTTAAATTAATTATACTTTTTTTATATTAAAGTTTATAATTATATAATTCCATTTTTAACTTTTATAATATATATTTTACTTTTTAGCTATGTGTAATATATAAATTAATTATTTTTATAATAAAAAATAGATTTGTTAAAAACTATAATAATTATTGTATTTTTATTAGTTTCGTATTAATATTTGAGTAAATTACAGAAATGGTCCCTGTGTTTTGGTCAAATTCATAGTTTTGGTCCTTAAATTTAAAAAATTGATAAATTACATCTTTATGGTTTATGAATATTGCAGTTTTGATCCGTAACAATTTTATTTGTTCTTTATTTTAATAGAATTTTTAATAGAATTTGTAGATTTCTTATAAAATTATTTTTAATTTCTTTTAAAATAATATTCTAAATTTTATATATATATATATATATATATATATATATATATATATATATATATATATATATATATAATATTATTATTTATTCTTAGTTTTATTTATTTATCTTTGTTTTTATTGTTTAAACTTTTTTTAATATATTTGACGTTTTATTCGAATATACGATTTAATATTGTTTTTTTTTCACGTTTTGTTTGTTCATATTATATATCATTTTTTTTATATTTTTCTCAAATAAACAAATTAAAATATAACCCCGGATAACTATCAAACAACAAATATAATTATTTAGTGTTGTTTTTTATGTGTTTTTTCATTTACACCATTCGTTTATGTGTTCTACCTTTTTTATTTGAATTTAAGAGGTTTGACAATTACATTTTAAATGAACAATCTTAAATATTAGGATAAAAAACTATCATACTGTCATAACAACTATCAAAATAACCACTATATTTTAACAACTATTTGTTAAAAAAATAATCTTAGATGAAATCTACCGCTTGTTAATACTCATTAAGTACATATTGATTCAAATATTAAAAAATTATCCTCGTATTTTAATTTGAATCCTATTTCTTTTTGTTAAAATAAATATGAGGGAGTTTTTTATTATTTCAAACAATGTATACTTAATGAAGTATTTAATTTTTTTTATTTCAAACAATATATACTTAAATACAACATAATTATAATCAAGTATTTAATTTGATTAGATGCCTTAGGTGCTTATTATCTATGTTCATGATATTTATGCGAAATGAGATAATGATTTCTACTCGTAATAAATTATATATGTATTTATATTATAATTATGTTGTATTCGGTTAAAAGCGTAAAGAGAGAAAGAGATGATATAATGGTGAGAGACCATGCCAGAGATAAAATAGTGGTGAGAGACCATTCCATAGATAATATATTGGTGAGAGACCATGCTATAGATAAAATAGTGGTGAGAGAGCATTTTAGAGATAATATAATGGTGAGAGACTATGCCAGAGATAAAATAATTATGCGAGACCATACAATAGATAAAACAATGATGAGTAACCATGACCGAATGAAAGTAGTCATCTAGTAGAGTATTGATGGCAATCATGGACGCTTCTAGACAGTCCAATGGAGCACAAGCATATTCGCAATTTGTAGGTGTATTGAATCATACAATCCGAGTGTGAATTGTGTGTTCATTTGATTACTCTAGTCACCTCATGTTTGCCTTATTGACATGCATTGCTAAGGAATCCCTGAGGCAGTATTGTCTACCCATTGTTACAAAGATTCTTTAGGATAGGTCCATGTAGATTATTATTTAGGATCGAAGAGTGAGAGTAAAAGAAATGGGTAATCAAGATTACTGTATTTCTTGTGATATACATACTTAAAACAATATAATAAAAATATTATGGGTTGGAAATCCTATGTGCTCACCAAGCTCCTAAGCTCGTCCACTCGGTTTCTTTGTATCACAGGTAGCGGTACGAAGGTACATAGATAATGATCTAATGAGAGATTCAAGGAGATAATGGTCAATAATAGAATAAGATATTCTAAGGCTTGTAGTGACTATGTTTATGCTTATGTTTCTTATATCAGTTATGAAATCCAAAGTTTTAATAATTAATGAAAAGAATTTCTTTGGAAATGCTTTTATGGGAAAAATTATGCAATATAAAGAATACTCTATTTTACAATAAGCATAAAGAAAAGGTCTTTTCAGACCGTGAAAATGGGGATGTCATAGGGTTTAAACTATTTTTATGTTATTTAAATTTTAATGTCTTTCGTTTGCTAAAATCGTGAGTTTTTCAAAATAAATTTTGAATAAAAACCTAACAATTGGTAACATAGCCAACTTGCAAGTTTGATTAGAATTTCTTATTATTAGGATCATCATGGTTTTTGAAAAATATAGATAACTTGTTTTTGTTAGAACATAGTTTCATACATATTATCTATAACAACTTTATAATTATTACTTTATATGACAAAAGTTTTCATGCATATTTGGTCATTAAAGTTGTTTTAGAAAAACAAAGGTTGTTTTGTATGCTAGATGAATTTCAAAAGTGCATAAACAAGCCATGTACCTTATTGTGTTGTTATTTTATGTGGACTTTTAAAATGGTTTGTAATATATTTTTATTCATAAAGTATGTAATAAAAAGTAGCTTGTTTTCGTCTTTGTTATTTTATGTAATAGATTAGTTTTAGACTATATTTATTTTTTATAAAATGTAACAAGATGAAGAAGATGGCCATTTTTGAAGATTAAGAGAAGACCCACGGTTTTTTGAACTTATTATAAAAGTTTTGTAACTTTTATAGGATGTTGTAAAAGTTGTTACAAAGTTGGTTGTCATTGCAAGTGGGAGCTTGAAGTCAAAAGAAAGAACACTTGAAGATTTTGGTCCATTTAGCCCCTTAGGAAAGGACTTAAATCTTTTATGTTGACTCATAAAAGTTGCATTAGATCTTGGCTTGTTTTGCACTATTTTACATGTAAACATTGTTTCTTACAATGTGTGGTTGATAAATTAGTTTTTCACATGATAAAATTATTTTTGAACAAAATAAACATCACATTGAGTTTGGTTTTCAAAATTTATAATGTAAACATAAGATGTAACAAGTTATAGTTTTAAAAAGAAAACTCGGTTTTATAAAAACGTTAATAACGACAAATTTTGAAATCCTAAATTATAAGTCTAAAAATGGTGATCTTTGAAACTGTTACAAACTCCAAATATCTAAGTATTAGAAGGAAGTTTTCTTAAAGATATAAAGGTTCTAAAGCGCTTAAACTCAAACTTAATACCTGATACTAAATTTAAAATTGAACTGCATCATATTATATATAAAAAGTAGTTTTTTATATAGAACCTTTAAAAGTGATTTTTTAAAAATTGATACAATGGCTTATTATATGCTTTTAATAACCATGATATCATATGTTTTTTAAACTATAATTATAAAACATCAAAGACCCCTTTTAAACCTCAAATCTACGAAATCCATTTTGAAAGAACTCACACATATCTTGATATGCTAGTAGGATAAAGGTCATCTAACCTCTTAGTGTTGTCTTTTGATGGTCAGTGTGTATTTAAGATTTATATAACCAAGTTATAGGCTGATTAGACAAGTTTTTCAATTTGGATGATTTGATCGGAAATCTTGTGCGATAAAGGTCACCTAAGCAAAAGTTGTATGAGGCATAGATGAGATTAAACATGTCTATTAATTTTTGTTATTAGCGATCCGATAAAACTAGGACATAAATTACTTGTAATATAAAATAGTATTTGTTTTGAATAACGTATGTTTTAATTTAGTCTGTCTAAATATATGTTTCAATTAATTTATTTAAATTTGATTATTTAATTAAATCATTTTCATAACAATCACTTCACACTCGGTAATTATTGAAATTCTATTTAGGAGATTAGATCTCTTAATTAGAATTATAAAGCAAATATCAATGTTATATAAATAACAAGTTCTATATGCAAACACTTTTGACTTAAACTTGTTTTGAATCAAAAATTATTTATGACATTGTTATCTTTATTATATAAATGAAATACACATATTCCAACTTCAAGAAATGGATCTTTGAAGGCAAATAACGTAGTTTATTTGACATATGTGAATCTTATCTATATATAGAAGATTCCTAATGATATTTTCACTAAACAATAGAAAAAATAATTATTAAGGAGCTATACACAATGATTTATAACTTCCTTTCTAATGAATGTCTATGATTTAGCAAAAGATACCAAATCAAATTTATTTACAACTATAGTCGTTGAAATTATATTTTACGAGTTAAAAGATAATTGTGAAATCTTGGTGAAGGTTTCAAATATAAAGTTGAGATACAAACCAGTAAGAACCATATAAAAGCCTTAGTGGTAATAATGGGCAAATTAAACTTTACATGATATAGTTTCTTTCAAATCGGTAGAAATATTCTCTTTTTATTCTTTTGGGATATTACCTTAATCACTATCACTCATACCTTGAATACAAACCCAAATAATAAGTAGCAAGACCACTACTGGACTGTCGTCGGACCCCCACCGTACCATCACCGGAAAATGACCGGAATAACTGACACACCATTGATACTATGTTTCTTCACTCCCAGCGGATCATTTTATCACTTCCCCACTTAACCACCAATCATTCACTCATCGAAAACCAACTCTTTCTTGTCTCCTATTCGATCTTGTTTTCACCACCTGTCAGCATATATAGTTTCACCGGATCTGGATCTGAAGTAGAAGGCCACCAGATCTAGTTTTACCGGCCACAACATAGAGGTTTCTTGATCTATTTTTACCGACCGCCAACGAACTGTCTCTTAGATCAGCAAGGCAGCGATTGCTTCACCGGTGCTCTCCATATCTATTGTGTATGTCGGAACTGCAGCTGCAAATGTAAGCTCTTTTCTCCAGTAGCCATATCTATTTCTCTATTTTTTTTCTTTCACTGAATATGTAAATATGGAATTAGGAAGAATCAAGGTTCTAAATGGGGTGAGGCTTGGCGTAGTGGCAAGGTCAAGCCTTAAACATAACGAGTCATGACGTTTTTCAAGGCGTGATGTAAGGCAACGATTTTGTATTAATTTATAACTAGAATTGTAATTATAAGATAATTGCAATTGGGATATGGATTGCCTTATATTATAAGGTTTGACGAATTCTATGGGGAAACCCATTAGAAATCGTCCAAGGCCTTTAAGGAAAGGAGTCCATGGGTAGCTTAGGGCTTAAGCATCCAAATTAGGGTTTCCTTGTTAGATAACCCTAATAGCCTCACTATATATAGAACCCTTATGCCCTAAAAACGTGGTGAACTTGTTCTTTAGGGTTTCCACACGTTTTTGAGAGCCTCCTTCTCTTCTCTTGTTCATCCTCTTGCTCTTGGTGTTTGTGAACCATTAGAGGAGTGACATTTGTGACTCTAAGCTTTCTAAAGTCATTACAAGAAGGATTTGTGATTGTTATTGCTACATAACAATCAAGGTATGATCTAAACCCTAATTTATATGTTATATTGATTATCATATGTTAGATCTAGGGTTTATAGTCTTGGATAACTTGCATGTACAATAGAGAAACTTAGATCCAAGCATTAGGGTTTGTATGAGCACATAGGATGTTCTTATGACCAAAACTCATCAACTAGTTCATCCTCAAACTCAAAGTTCAACATCTCTTTTTTTTGGGTAAATTACACCAATCATCCCTTGTGCATGTGCCAAAATGCACGTTTAGTCCCTATTTTCAAAAATTAACTCGGATTATCCTGTATATCTTTAAAAGGTGCATGTTTCATCCCTCGCAGACATAAAAGGTGCATTTTTCCTATTATTTTTTATTTTATCTACTATTTTTTTGTTAATTATAATTTTTAGAAAATGAAACTTCCCCTTAAATTGCTTCTAAACCCTCCGACCACAGATCCCTTCTGGCCACTAGCCACCTCCGGTCACCAACCCCTCCGCCAAACACCAAAATTCATCTCCAAAATAAAAAAGAAACATTAAATTAAACCCTAAAAATCTTAGTCCTTACCCTAGATTTACAAACCGGATAAACAAAGAAGGGAGACGAGAGGATACGAGGGAGATTGTAGTCGGACACCAATGTCATGAAACCTGCAATTCCAATTGTTTTCTCCTAAAAACCCGTTTGAAAAAAATCCCAAAAATCATTTTAGTGAGGAAAGTTTGATGTGATCTATTTAAATGTCGTTCTTCTTCCACCAAACGTCGTCGTTCCCCTCCCTCTCCTTCTTCGTCTCGAAACCCTAGGCGGTGGCGATCTGTCATATGATAATGTAGATATGAGAGAATGATGCGAAGATGATGGACCTCTAGCTTTCTCTAAGACAATGGTACGAAGATGACAATGGTTTTCTAGCGAACAGGTTGTGATGATGGCTCACAGATAGTGATCGATGGTTTCAAGTGGTGATGTCGACATTAGAAGTGGCTTCATATGTCTAAGGATGAGAGAGAGAGAGAGAGAGTGTGTGTGTGTGTGTGTGTGTGAGTGAGAGATGGTGTGTGTGTGTGTGAGTGAGAGATGGTGTGTGTGTGTGTGTGTGTTTGAGTGAGAGATGGTGATGGGAATAACCGTCAGATGGAGTAGCTGTCGTTGGTGGTTTAGGGATTCCTAAAAGAGGTTAAAGAAGGAGGAGGAATGGCTACAATGAGGTGGGTGGGAAGGTGGATAGTAGACCTTATTTTTCTTTTTTAAATTAATAATAATAATAATAATAATAATAATAATAACTAGAAAGGTTACCCCCGCTACGCGGGGGCCAGAAGCTTTTAATGTTGTTTCCGAATCGATAAATATGACAGACATAAGGATGACAAGTCCGGGCTTTGCCTCGGACCGTTTTGTTCATGTTTTTATGAAAAAATGTAAAAGTGTTGACTACAAGGACCAGAAGTGTTAAAATGGCTAAAGAATTAAAGCGGTAGGAATTAGCAAGTTTTTAGAAAAAGGATCAAAGTTGTCGAACCGTTAAAGTTTTGTGGCCAAACTTTAAATATTAAAAGGTTCCTAAATAGAAAAGGGATCAAAGTTGTCAAACCGTTAAAGTTTTGTGGCCAAACTTTAAATATTAAAAGATTCCTAAAAAATGTAAAAATATCGATTATAAGGACCGAAAGTGTCAAAATGGCTAAAAAATGAGGACCAAAGTTGTCAAACCGTTAAAGTTTTGTGGCCAAACTTTAAATATTAAAAGGTTCCTAAAAAATATAAAAATATCGATTACAAGGACCAAAAGTGTCAAAATGGCTAAAAAATGAAGACCAAGGTTGTCAAACCGTTAAAGTTGTCAAACCGTTAAAGTTTTGTGGCCAAACTTTAAATATTAAAAAGTTTCTAAATAGAAAATGGATCAAAGTTCTCAAACCGTTAAAGTTTTGTGGCCAAACTTTAAATATTAAAAGGTTCCTAAAAAATATAAAAATATCGATTACAAGGACCAAAAGTGTCCAAATGGCTAAAAAATGAGGACCAAAGTTGCCAAAGTACTGGGACCAATTCTGCCAAAAAAACAACATAAAGTCTAGGGACTAAAATAGACAAAAATTATGAAAGTTCACTATTCATAAGAAACAATTTTCATAATATATATAATTATATTACCACATAAATATAAATCTATATCATATATAACTACTTTTTAGAAGTGTTATATCAATACTAATAACAAAAAGATAACAAAAAAACATTGTATTTATATCTCCGATTAGAAAAATCCATAACAAAGAGCAAAAAAACATGTCTTAAATGAAAAAACAAGCGTCATAACATGTCATGGCACGCCTTGCCACGCGTCACGCCTAATAGCAACGTAATGAGGCTTTTCGTAACGGTGAATCCACGCCTCATGCCATGACACGCTTTGGCGTGCCATTGCACACCTTTTAGAACACAGGGAAAAATAGGTTTGAATGTGTTACAAAACCTTCAACTAACGTAAAATTATGTTTCATTGTTACTTTTTCTCCAATCAACCGCCATATGTAGCAAATTGTATTTTGCTCGTCATTTTGGATATGGAACGTTGTAATTGAAATTGGGCAATCAGCATCAGATAGACTATTAGAGAGATCTGAGAAATTAGGAATGAAATTGTGGTTAAAAAATATCAAACGGTGGGTAATGGGTGGAATTAGAGTTATAAATTGGGAAATGAAGCGGTTTCAAAGGAATATCAAATGGTTTGTGGAATTATTTCAAGAAGTATAATAATATCTATAATAATTTGATAAATAAATGTCATGTGTTACTTTACGATTAATATACTAAATATAGGTTTTTGATTTTTCTACATTTGTACTTTGACCTTGACAACTCAGTACAAAATGTATACAACTTTTTCGGTTTGACAAAATATATATATATATATATATATATATATATATATATTAATTAGCATGGTGTTTTTTGTATTTTAAAATAATATATAAATTATATGTAAATAACATAATTACATGTAAAATAGTACGGTGAAAATACTAAGTAAATCATGTGTGATTAGATGGACTTAATCACATGTGATTAAATACACAAGAACAATAATTGAATCGCAAACGAGAAATAAATTATCCCCACATAAATCATATGTGATCAAATACATATAATCATGTAACATACACGTTCAGTTATCGTGTATTGTAAATTATAAAAGTGAATAATATTACGAAATATTATGTGAATTGGAATGTTGAGTTCTAACAGATGCTTTTTACTAGAAATGAAGTAAAATTATGTTTAGAATCATTCAGAAAGTATTGGAAGTCTTATGAAATTCCAATCAAATGTCAAATAGTGAAATTTAACGAAAATATAAAATTTGACATAAGTAAAATTTTATTATTGAAAGTTGTAGATAATCTCGTTAGAAACAATTAGGCAAAAACCTCATCGAAATCCGAGTTATAACGAAGAAGTTATGACCAATCGAATATCCGTGACAAAACTGGCACGACGCCAAATGACGTAAAACGTGAGTTTTTGATAAACTACTTTTTAGCCTTAGTAATCTAAATGAAATTCGTAGTATTCGTCAAACCGAGAAGTTCGATAAAAAGAACGCCAAAATCTGACTTCGTATGAGGAAGTTATGATTTTTCTAAATTTCAGCTTAGCAGTAGACGGCTAAAAACTTGAATTTTAGATCAAGTGATTTTTAGCCGACATAACCTAAACGAGAACTGAAGGTCTCGTCATTAGTAGTACAACGGTAAAAAGTCTGGCAAAAACGAATGTCGGATGAAGAAGTTATAATTTTTTAACGGATTTTCATGTTCCGGTCTGTTAAAAATAATAATATTAAAAATGAAGTCAAATTACCCGACGAAGTCTAAACGAGAGTTGTAGAATATATTCCCGCCTACGATTGCATATAAAGAACGTCAAAAACGGAGCCCGTATGCGAAAGTTATGGATTTTAGAAGATTTGGGCTCATTTTCCTAGGAATCTCGCATGGATAAGCCTTATCCGGAACCAACCACGTCACCCTCTATCCGAGTAGGCCACGTACCCGAAGCACCTTAGTCACTCGATGCGATGTGCACTCGAACGTCCGACACGTGTTGCCTTCTTATTGGACTGAAGCCGAAGCCTATCCTCGTCCGACGTGCTTCGCCCCGTGTCGCGTTCGAGTCTCGCATGCGCGCTAGCTCCTCTCGCTTCGTGGCCTTCACTCCAGCAGCCGTATGTCCCCTTCTCAGCCGAACCCTCGTATTCTCGCCCTATAAATACAAAGCTTGCGAGCCTTCTTGGGTAATTTGGAGAAATTGCCATTTTATACCCCTTTTTCAATATTTTCACTATTTTGACATCCCCCGAAGCCACGATATCAATTTTAGCACCCGAAACACGTCCCGAAGTTCCCGAGAAGCCCGGAAAATTTATCTTTTCGATTTTGAAGCTCTACCTTCGCAGAGCCCGATTTTCAATAAATCTTTCGGTTTTCAACAAAGAAAGTCATATTTAGAGCCAAAGTGCTGCCCAAATTAATATTTTAGCCCCCGGTTATTTCATGGTGAATTTAATATATAGGAACAATTGTATGTTATGTGTTATATGTGCTATGTGCTTTTCAGTGTTATTATTCCGGGTTATTTTCCCGTGTTATTTTTATTCGCTATTTTTAATAGCAAAGAAATATCTTTGACCATGTGATCAGTGAAAGGACTTAGATTCACATTGGTACTGGTATGTAGCATCTGACCATGTAGAACATACCTCCGTAAGAGAATGATTTCTATTCTATGGTATTGGCAGTAGGTTAGACAGGGCTATAAGCCTGAAATCTACCAAAATGTTAATCCGAAGTTGTATGTCTTCTGTGCCATTTGGGCCAAAGCATTATTGATGTATATCAAGTATGGAAATTGTTATGTCTCATTGATTGTATATATTTGAATCAAATCAATGATTGATTCGGAAAGTTTGTCACATGATTCACATATGCCTTTGTTGTTCCTTTCCATATTGAAGTATATATATGGCAAAACGTTATATTGTATCTATTATTGAACTCACTAAGCGTCACCGCTTACCCTTTCAATGTTTAACAAATTGCAGGAGATAAGCATCCAGTATAGTTATATACTGATAGAAGATTATTGAATAGTTTGAAACTATTGTATTGATAGAAGATTATGAATAGTTTGAAACTATTGTATTTTGCACTCCCATATGTATAAAACTATAGAATCCTGGGAAGTTATGTAATATATAACACTTTGAAATAGTCGGTTTGTAACCAGTAGTCTGTAATCACTTTATCAATATAAAATATTGTTTTTATGAATATGCATGTAGCATGTTTCGGAGTAACAATTGTAAAGTATGAAAGTGTGGGTCTTTCAATCATGGTATCAAAGTAGTAGTTTAAGTGGAATAAATTCCATAGATTAGTATTTAGATTTAAACTATTGGAAGTCCAATATATGAATGGATTCATTGTAAGTATATGGATACAAACCACAGGAAATATTTAAGTAAAAGTATTAGGTAATGATAAACCCTAATGTTCTAAAATACAATGTTACTCCATATTGCAGAGCAATGGCTGAACAGGTTAGTAGCCATACCCCTGAGGTTGGTGGAGGTCCTCAACCTGAGGAAGTGAATACTCCAGTATCTCCTTGTGAGGAGCGACTCTTGGGCAAACTTACCGGTGTTATTCGACAGACTCTCAAAGAACACAAAAAGAATGGTGATAAAGGAAAAGAGAAAGCCACTGGAGAATCTTCAAAATGAGAGGTGAAGCGTCCCTCGTACAATGATTTCAAGAGTAGTGGTGCTACAGAGTTTTCTGGTGTTCTTAATCCCATTATTGTTCTTACCTAGATCCAGAACACAGAGAAAGTGTTTTGTATTTCTCATGTAGATAATGAAGACAAGGCTAATTATGCTTCCATAATGCTCATCTGATAAGCCTTGGTCTGGTGGGAAGCAACATATGAAGCTCTCAATGGGTTTGACCAGGAGAATTTATCCTGGGAAATGTTTAAAACTCGTTTGCTAGAGAAGTGTTGTCCTCTAGACATGAGTAGGAGATTGGAGAAGGAATTCCTCGAACTCAAACAGGGAGGAATGACTGTGAATGAGTATGAAACTCAGTTTAATCAAAGAGCAAGGTTTGCTACAAAGTATATTCCAACTGAAGACAAGAAAATTCAGTTATTCATGGAGGGACTACGACACGAAATCCACGATTTCGTTGCCAATCGAGAAGTTCTGCCATTCAATAAAGCCATTGAGTATGCTCGAAGACGTGAGCATGACTTAGAAATACGTGGTGCCACTTTTACTATTCCGAAGCATCCACGTACTAAAAGAACTGTTCATGTTCCTTCTTTTTTACTACCTCAATCCGTTCGGAATGAACTTGGTAATCAAGTGCAAACTCAAAATGCATCTCGTGGACGCGGTAGATCACAATCTTTTTCTATTCAATCGCCTTCATGTCATGATTGTGTAAGCAATCATCCGGGCCAATGCAAAATAGACAAGGAATCCATTGTCTGTTATGGATGTGGAGAAAAGGGTCATATAAAGCCAGCTTGCCCAATGTGACATCCCCATTTTTCACGGCAATAAAAGACCGGTTTCGTTTATGCTTTGTAAAAATCAGAGTACTTCTTTTCATAAAAATGTTGCGGAATTTGTTCCCAGAAAAACACGATAAATACGTTATCAAAACATTTTCGAAGAAACGTATTTTATTCATTTTAAAACGTTTGGGATGTCATCGTCAATACAGAAACATAAACATAAACGGAACTTACATTTATTTACACTAGTGATCTACATCTCTTTAATCTCTCAGTGTAATGTGACTTCATATCAACACCTGTGATATAAATAAACTGAGTGGGTCGGGTTGGGAAACCTGGTGAGTACATAGGGTTTTCAACCCACAATAATATAATTATTATGTTTAAACAATCAAACAATCAACCCAATTACCCATCCCCATTATCTTCTTTAGTCTTAAGGATCTACCCTAAGAATCAGCTATTCCTCGTTTATTTATTCCTAAGGATCATCCTAAGGAATCGGCACGAAGTCCATCGTTACCAAGGCTTATAGATTATAACCGGTGAGCATGTAGTCCAAAACATCTGGTAAACACTTAGTTCAAAAGTAACTAGTGAACACACTTAGTTCAAAATACCTAGTGAACACACTCAGTTCAAAAATACCTAGTCAACACACTCAGTTCAAAATACCTAGTGAACACAGTCAGTTCAAAAATACCTAATGAGCACCTAGTTCAAAAACACCTACAGGTTACGAGCCTGCTAGCGTTCCACTGGACTGTCTAGTATCGTCCATGGTCGTCATCTATACTCCACTAGATGACTGGATCACTATCAACATTGATGTCTTTCATCGTGTTATCACATAACAACTATTTCATCTACCCATGTTTTACCCAACACATTTTGTAGATATAAAATACATATACAGTTTAAATCATTTAAAACATGTATAAAAAATCTTTCACCCAGCATAGACAACAAGTATTCAGACAATATGCACACATAGCACGTAATTTATATTAAAATACTTCATATCTATGTGTAAGATGAAAGGGACTATGCACTCACCTGGTAAGGTGTTGAGTCGGCACTCGGACAGCACTCCGTTACTCTTAAAATAATTATCCCTTGACGAAACCTAGTATCATTACCACTAGAGTTTAGTCTAATGTTAACCATGACTAATTAATAGTCTAGCTATTATTACTATTATATAAGCGTTAGGAAACACTCTTATATAACTCATAATAATAGCCCAAATACTCATTATAAGTTCCAAATAACTTTACTATATTAAAACATAAGCTATACTAAAGATAGGCTAGGCATAGCTCACTTACAACAGGTTTTTCTCAAAACCGGGCGTTACAGGGGCAGAACTTCCAAGCCGAAATCTCTTCTTCTCGGAGCCTTCTGGTGCTCCGGGACTCGCCTCTAGCACCTAGGAGTTGCTAGGGAAAGGGGAAGATGGTTTCGGGGTAATGGGAGAGAAAGAGTATGAAAAGGTGTGAGTTTTGGGGGTGATTTACGCCTCTATTTATAGGTTGTCTAGGCCAATTCACGTCGTGAAAAAGGGTGTTCACGTCGTGAGTTTTGCGTAGGCTCCAAGGCGAAGTCTGGTGCTGACAAGTGGCGTCGGACGCAGGTAAAATAGTCAATCTTTAAAAATTCATAACTTTCGCATATGAACTCCGTTTTTGACGTTCTTTATATCCACGCGTAGGTAAAAACAAGATCTACAACTTTACTTTTGACTCCATTGGCTAATTCTCAACCGATTTTAAATTTAACAGTAGGAGGAGTTTATACTGCTAAATGACCGCGAAGAATTCGTAACTCCTTCATATGGAATCTGTTTTCGTCTATCTTTTTACCATTGAGTTCCTATTAATGAGATCTTCAACTCTCATCAAGGTTGCGTAAGCTAAAATCCGCTCGAACTAAAATTTGAGTTTCGGGCCGTGCACTGTTATGCCAAATCTTAGAAAAATCATAACTTCCTCATACGAAGTCAGATTTGGGCGTTCTTTTTTTGTATGTTCTCGGTTTAATGTATACTACAACTTTTGTTTAGATCACTAAGGCTAAAAATTCCTCTATCTTAAATTCACTATTTACGTCTCCCGGTGCCGTGCCGGTTTTGCCGAAAAACTTCGACGGGCCATAACTTCTTCGTTATAACTCGGGTTTCGGCGTTCTTTATATGTACGGAACCCCTTGAGACATATTCTAAAATTTGGTTAAGATTATTTATTATAAATAATCATTTGTAAAAAAAGTCATTTTCGACCCCTATTATCTTTAAATTGACTAGCCCGGATCTACGGGCATTACAATTATCTCCCCCTTAGGATGATTACGTCCCGGAATCATCAACGAAACAGGGCTCACATGATGAATCCATACATTATCTCTTCATCCTAAGTAATAACCGTAACTTTGATGTTTCTTCGAACGAGTATCTAACTCTAAGACTTCCCGACTTCAGGCGGTGCCCGATCTTGTACCGACTCTCTATTTCATGTTAGACTTTCAGTCATGATCTTTATGTCACGATATTGATATTTATTGTAGAATCTTTCTTTAACAAACTTGAGATAAGTTTCTTCCTTCGATTATCATAATAGACCGATGGGTCATGTTCTAATGACCTCTCATCGTATGATGCATCGCTTGGACTTAGGTCTTTTAGAGCCAAATTACATAACAAACTATGCCTTTATTCATGTTCTAATGTGATATAATCACATTTTAAAAGGTAGCATTTCTAGCTACAAGCAACTTTTCATGATACCTCTACTGATCGCTTTGATTAATTTTTCCAGCTTAAGTCGGTGCTACATCGAACTTGGTTCTCTGAACCACGTGGCATACTCAGCGTAGTCGGACTCAATTCGATATGACCACTAGGGTCGGAGTATCAACAATATTTTTAGTCATTACCGACACGATGGTAACAACACACTTGAATAAAACGAAATCAATTACTAGTTTCTTGGTAACCTTGTGACTTTCCCTGATCCAAGCGTGAGTCTTGTGCTTCCGGTAGTATATGCATCTACTACCTTTCATACCTACTCATACTCATCCCAAGTATTGTGTCGTAGTTTTCCAAGTCATCATGCAAGAAAATCACATAACAGTTTAACACATTAGATACAAAACGAAGGCTTTATTATTTCTCAAAATTATTACATAGGTGTTCAAGTTCACCCTAGACTATGCCTCTAATAGGCTACATCATATGATACTATGGCTACTGCATGACTTGATCTTCGGATATGAAGTCCTCATCCTTGATTCCTCGCATGGTTTTCTGCTTCATCGAGGATCATGTGGAATGCCCTTGGCCTTGGTGGTGCATTTGGTCTTGCTGCTTCGTTCTTCTTTGGGCAATTCTTTGAAAGATGCCCCCCTTCTTTACATTCATAACACAACCTCTTGTTAGATGTACACTCATTGGCGTAATACCCAGACTTTCCACACTTGAAACATGTCACCTCTTCGCTGCATTTTCCAAAGTGTTTCTTCTTGCATTTATCACACCATCTTGCTTCACCTCCTCCTCCAGGCTTTGAGAATTTGCTCTCCTTGTTGGACCTTGAAGATCCTTCAAACTTCCGCTTCTCTCCTGCCTTATCTTTTTCTAGACCCTTTTCTCTTATCTGGGTCTCTACGTTCTTAGCTGCCCTAACAGCTGTTTTCAAGGTAGTTGCCATTTTGACCATTGGGCCAAAGTCAGTGGGCAATCCGTTAGCAAACCTATCAATCTTGGAGAGTTTAGTAGGAACCAAGTAGGGAAATAACTTCATCCTCTCGGTGAATGTGATGGCGTACTCCTCAACACTCATCTTCCCTTTCTTCAGGTTTTGAAACTTGTTGTTTAGGTCTATCAGATCTATCTCTGAGCAGTACTGCATTTTCAACTGTTCCAAGAACTCTTCCCATGACATCCTTAAGGCTTCTCCTCGTGGCATCGTATCTGCCAATAGCTTCCACCAGCTCAAGACTCCAGTTTTCAGTTGTCTTACAGCGAAGACGGTCTTCTGTTTCTCGCTATAGTCGCAGCTCTCAAACACCATCTCCATCTCGGAGATCCAATCCATAATCTCAACAGGCTTTGGGCTTCCTGAGAGACTTGGTGGTTTCGCACCCAAGAAATTCTTGTACATTCGCCCATCCTTGTCGTTTCTCCTCTCCGGGCCATCCCTTCGTTCACCTTGAGTCCCCACTTGACTCACTTGGTGGTTGTAGTTCCCTTCCTCCGATTGCTCGGGAATCAGCTCGGGTTGCTCAATGGGCATAGTAGGTTCGTCCCTATTCAACATCCGCCTCATTTCTTCCCTTTGTTCAGCCAACATAGTCCGAATCATGGCTTGTACTCCAACCATGGTGATTGGCTCGGGTACATCTTCTACTACAACAGGTATTTCCTGAATCACCGGGGGTTGATTCCTATTCCCATTTGCATTCCCAGCTCCACTGCGGGTCCTTGCCATTTTGATCTATACACTGAATAAGGTGAATCTAGATCTTAATTTAGGATTGACGTCTTAAAACATCCTTATCACTCCGAAACGTTTATATGCTAGTTCTAATATCGTAGTTAAACGCTTAGAATCCTAAACACATAAGTTTTTCATATCCGGTCGGCAATAGACTTTAGATCCGATCAAGCTATAACATAAAGCATAACCAATCATTTAGCACATAAAAGCAATTTAGGCATCATTCCTAAAATAAGCTAGTGCTCACACCTCACAATCATCGCTTAGCATTCTAAGTTTAAGTCTAGAAATAAATCCATATTCCTAGTTCGCTTAAACTAATGCTCTGATACCAACTGTGACATCCCCATTTTTCACGGCCAGAAAAGACCGGTTTCGTTTATGCTTTGTAAAAATCAGAGTACTTCTTTTCATAAAAATGTTGCGGAATTTGTTCCCAGAAAAACATGATAAATACGTTATCAAAACATTTTCGAAGAAACGTATTTTATTCATTTTAAAACGTTTGGGATGTCTTCGTCAATACAGAAACATAAGAATAAATGGAACTTGCATTTATTTACACTAGTGATCTACATCTCTTTAATCTCTCAGTGTAATGTGACTTCATATCAACACCTGTGATATAAATAAACTGAGTGGGTCGGGTTGGGAAAACTGGTGAGTACATAGGGTTTTCAACCCACAATAATATAATTATTATGTTTAAACAATCAAACAATCAACCCAATTACCCATCCCCATTATCTTCTTTAGTCTTAAGGATCTACCCTAAGAATCAGCTATTCCTCGTTTATTTATTCCTAAGGATCATCCTAAGGAATCGGCACGAAGTCCATCGTTACCAAGGCTTATAGATTATAACCGGTGAACACGTAGTCCAAAACATCTGGTAAACACTTAGTTCAAAAGTAACTAGTGAACACACTTAGTTCAAAATACCTAGTGAACACACTCAGTTCAAAAATACCTAGTCAACACACTCAGTTCAAAATACCTAGTGAACACAGTCAGTTCAAAAATACCTAATGAGCACCTAGTTCAAAAACACCTACAGGTTACGAGCCTGCTAGCGTTCCACTGGACTGTCTAGTATCGTCCATGGTCGTCATCTATACTCCACTAGATGACTGGATCACTATCAACATTGATGTCTTTCATCGTGTTATCACATAACAACTATTTCATCTACCCATGTTTTACCCAACACATTTTGTAGATATAAAATACATATACAGTTTAAATCATTTAAAACATGTATAAAAAATCTTTCACCCAGCATAGACAACAAGTATTCAGACAATATGCACACATAGCACGTAATTTATATTAAAATACTTCATATCTATGTGTAAGATGAAAGGGACTATGCACTCACCTGGTAAGGTGTTGAGTCGGCACTCGGACAGCACTCCGTTACTCTTAAAATAATTATCCCTTGACGAAACCTAGTATCATTACCACTAGAGTTTAGTCTAATGTTAACCATGACTAATTAATAGTCTAGCTATTATTACTATTATATAAGCGTTAGGAAACACTCTTATATAACTCATAATAATAGCCCAAATACTCATTATAAGTTCCAAATAACTTTACTATATTAAAACATAAGCTATACTAAAGATAGGCTAGGCATAGCTCACTTACAACAGGTTTTTCTCAAAACCGGGCGTTACAGGGGCAGAACTTCCAAGCCGAAATCTCTTCTTCTCGGAGCCTTCTGGTGCTCCGGGACTCGCCTCTAGCACCTAGGAGTTGCTAGGGAAAGGGGAAGATGGTTTCGGGGTAATGGGAGAGAAAGAGTATGAAAAGGTGTGAGTTTTGGGGGTGATTTACGCCTCTATTTATAGGTTGTCTAGGCCAATTCACGTCGTGAAAAAGGGTGTTCACGTCGTGAGTTTTGCGTAGGCTCCAAGGCGAAGTCTGGTGCTGACAAGTGGCGTCGGACGCAGGTAAAACAGTCAATCTTTAAAAATTCATAACTTTCGCATATGAACTTCATTTTTGACGTTCTTTATATCCACGCGTAGGTAAAAACAAGATCTATAACTTTCCTTTTGACTCCATAGGCTAATTCTCAACCGATTTTAAATTTAACAGTAGGAGGAGTTTATACTGCTAAATGACCGCGAAGAATTCGTAACTCCTTCATACAGAATCCGTTTTCGTCTATCTTTTTACTGTTGAGTTCCTATTAATGAGATCTTCAACTCTCATTAAGGTTGCGTAAGCCAAAAACCGCTCGAACTAAAATTCGAGTTTCGGGTCGTGCACTGTTATGCCAAATCTTAGAAAAATCATAATTTCCTCATACGAAGTCAGATTTGGGCGTTCTTTTTTTGTATGTTCTCGGTTTAATGTATACTACAACTTTTGTTTAGATCACTAAGGCTAAAAAGTCCTCTATCTTAAATTCACTATTTACGTCTCCCGGTGCCGTGCCGGTTTTGCCGAAAAACTTCGATGGGCCATAACTTCTTCGTTATAACTCGGGTTTCAGCGTTCTTTATATGTACGGAACCCTTGAGACATATTCTAAAATTTGGTTAAGATTATTTATTCTAAATAATCATTTGTCAAAAAGTCATTTTCGACCCCTATTATCTCTAAATTGACTAGCCTGAATCTACGGGCATTACACCCAAGAAAGGATGTTACTTGCTATGCATGAGGTATTACTGGCCACAAGAAGCATTTTTGCCCTAATCTTACTAGTCAGATGACGGGAAGTCAAGCTTCTGTTCAACAACCGGCGAGAAGTCAAGCCAATGTTCAACAATCAAAGGGTACTCCAACTAAAAAGGAGGAGGTACCAAAAGCTAAGGGTCGTGCATTCCAGATTACCTCAGAGGAGGCACGCAAGAACCCGAATGTTGTGACGGGTACATTTCTTGTCAACTCTAGACCTGCTCACATCTTATTTGATTCTTGTCAACCCTTAATGCTTCTGAAACTCTCAGTTTCTTGGGTCTCGCGGGATATTACCGGAGATTTACTAAAGACTTTTCTCATGTAGTCGTACCTCTCATGAGTCTTACACGGAAGGAAGTGAAGTTCGAATGGGGTGAAGCCCAAGAAAAATCTATCTCAACTCTAAAAGATTTTTTGACTCATGCTCCAATCTTATCACTCCCAGAAGGTGATGATGATTTCTCCATATATAGCGATGCTTCAAGATTGGGACTTAGTTGTGTGTTGATGCAATGTGGTAAAGTGATAGCCTATGCCTCAAGACAACTGAAAGATTATGAAAAGAATTATCCCACTCATGATCTCAAACTCACTGCAGTGGTATTTGCCCTAAAACTTTGGAGGCATTATCTTTTTGGTACAAAATGCCAATTATTTACCGACCACAAAAGTCTCAAGTACATATTCAGTCAGCAAACTTTGAATATGAGACAACAATGAGCCACAGAGCTGATCAAATGTTATGACTGTGAAATCCTATATCATCCTGGAAAAGCCAACATAGTTGCCGGTGCACTTAGCAGAAAGGTTTATCTTAATAGTATGTGTTATGCTATTACTCATACTACAGTAAAAGTCACTATTTTAGATGAACTAGAGAAATGGAAAGAAGAGGCCCTAAAGCCAGAAAATGTGAAGAAAGAAGGGATGATACATTATAATGATGCTTTACTTGATGATCCACGAGGATTAAAGGTATTCAAGAATCGGCTATGGATTCCAAAGATTGGTGGATTAAGACAGAAGACTTTAGATGAAGCCCATAAATCTAAACTGTCAATACATCCTGGTACAAGTAAAATGTACTATGATGTAAGAGCTGGTTATTGGTGGTTTGGATTAAAGAGAGACATTGGGAGATATGTACAGGAACGCTTAGTATACTTACAAGTCAAAGCAGAGCTCCAAAAGCCTTACGGAACTCCATAAAGTTTTAGTGTTCCTGTATGGAAATGGGAAGAACTATCCGTGGATTTTATTACCAAATTGCCAAAGACTGCTAGACAGCATGATAGCATTTGGGTAATCGTTGACCGCCTGACTAAAAGCGCTCATTTTCTTGCCATGCGTGAAACGGCTCCAATGGAGAAATACGCACAAGTATACTTGGATGAAATTATTGCAAGACATGGTATGCCACTAAAGATCATTTCCGATCGTGAGACTCGCTTCACTTCTCACTTTTGGGCGAGTATGCAACTTGAATTGGGATCTCGAGTTGCTCTCAGCATAGCTTATCATCCCCAGACAGATGGTCAGACGGAGAGAATTGAAGGTCTTCTGTGCCATTAGTAGTACAACGGTAAAGAGTCTGACAAAAACGGTAAAAAGTCTGACAAAAATGTTAATCCGAAGTTGTATGTCTTTTGTGCCATTTGAGCCAAAGCATTATTGATGTATATCAAGTATGAAAATTGTTATGTCTCATTAATTGTATATCTTTGAATCAAATCAATGATTGATATGGAAAGTTTGTCACATGATTCACATATGCCTTTGTTGATCCTTTCCATATTGAAGTATATATATGGCATAACGTTATATTGTATCTATTATTGAACTCACTAAGCGTCACCGCTTACCCTCTCAATGTTTAACAAATTGTAGGAGATAACCATCCAGTATAGTTATATACTGATAGAAGATTTTTGAATAGTTTGAAACTATTGTATTGATAGAAGATTATGAATAGTTTGAAACTATTGTATTTCGCACTTCCATATATATAAAACTATAGAATCCTGGGAACTTATGTAATATATAACACTTTGAAATAGTCGGTTTGTATCCATTAGTTTGTAATCACTTTATCAATATAAAATATTGTTTTTATGAATATGCATGTAGCATGTTTCGGAGTAACAATTGTCAAGTATGAAAGTGTGGGTCTTTCAAATCACATATGATTAAGATGATTAAATACAATAGAAAAATTATTGAATAGAAAATGCAAAAATTAATATTGTCCACATAAATCACATGTGATTAAATATACGGGAACAACTATTGAATTGAAAATGAAAAATTAAATATTTTACACATAATTCATATACGGTTTAATACACATAATCACATGTGATTATCTATATCTAATCACATATGATTTATTTGGACAATATTCATTTTCACTTTCTCGATTCAATATTTGTTCTCGTTTACTTAATCATATGTGTATATATCTATCTAATCACATATAATTTAGGTGGACAAAAACGAATATTATCTATATAAATCATATGTGATGAAATACACATATAATCACATGTAATTATATACACGAGAGCAACTATTGTTTCAAGAACATGAAAAACAAATCTTTGTCCACGTTAATCATATGTGATTAAATACATATAATCAGATGTTATTAAATACATGAGAAAAATTATTGAATCGAAACTGAAAAAACGAATATTGTCCATATAAATCATATGTGGTTAGATACATATAATCACATGTGATTATATGTATCTAATCACATATGATTTATTTAGACAAGATTCATTTTCTCTTCGATTCAATAGTTATTCTCTTTTATTTAATAACATGTTATTATATGTATTTAATCATATATGATTTATATGGATAAACAAAAATCTTTTTCATATAAATATGTGATGAAATACATATTGTCACACCCCAAAAACGGAATGGAGGAAAGGTTATGGGGTGGATGACGTCATGTCAAGTATCACAACATATGCAGTATAGTAATCAAAGTACAACAACCATTGCATTAATAATAATAGTTTTACATAGTTTACATTTCATAGAGACATTAAAGTAATACAAGTAATAATATAGGTGCAGCTTGGTACTAAACTGTCTTCACCAAAAGCTCCTGGGATGTACCTGTCTATTGCTGACCTAAGAATACAAGTTATTTTAAAAGCGAGTATCAACATTTTTATAAATGCTGGTGAGTTCATAAGTATTTAGTGTCATTTGTGTAAGTAAGCATTTTATTCAAATTAACTTTATAAAAGTAGTAGTTTAGAATCAACGGTGTGTTAGAGTTCTTTCCACAAAATCCTATATTTTCTAAATAAAAGCAGTCTTCTACCAAGACTCGACAGTGTTATGTTTTAAAGAGAAATTCCCTAAAATATTATCATTACCAAAATACGGTATTTGACTTTAAAGAAAGTAGGAGAATATCACTAGTAAAAGCACTAGGGGAAAATAACATATGCCTCAGCAGAAAATACTGCTGACTAAGGCAAGAAATCATAGACTCCAAGAGAGTATCGAATGAATGATACGACTGGCTCAGTCTAACAAAAGGAAACACAGACCCCAGACGGTATCAAATGTACGATACGGCTAGCAAGGTCTAAAACAAAGAAACACAGAACCTAGACAGTATCAAATGAAAGATACAGTTAGCAAGGTCTAAGACAAAGGAACACAGACCCCAGACAGTATCAAATGAAAGATACAGCTAGCAAGGTCTAAAACAAAGAGTAATCCTAAAAGTGTTGTTTCCAGAATACAGTGTTTATTCTCGTTACCTTAAGGCCATGCATTATAAGGTGTAAACATGGAGATACTCGTAACCATACTGATTGACACTAGAGTACTTGATGCCCTGCAAGCGTCGGAATAAATGTGACATTTGTCACCCCTTGGCTTGGTAGGCCGTGGACTGTAGCTAGCAGTCAGGGTGCGGGAGTGTCAGTCCTGTATAGATCTATACACACAATGCCCGCTCTCCCTACAGGAGACTCTGGTTACCAACTCGACAACGGGGAGATCCGTGTCTTGAAGATGCATCTCGGATTCTGAATTCTATTAGAGGCGTTGGAGAAATGATATAAACTCGCGTGTGAACTGACTCTTGTGGAATTCTCGTGCTAGAAAGAGTGATTAGAGCTTCCTAACTATTCCTATAATAGTTACTAGTGTCTCTTTTCTATGAGTGACGAGTAGGAGGGCGTCCTTGCTACCCAAGGAACATGTATTGACCGATGTAAACCTTTATGTCTATACATGTATACATAATATATAATTAATGATTAAACGACCTTAGGACGGATATCCGATCCCACCAGACCACATCCAAACGAGGAAAAGGAAATAGGGCGAACTAGCCTTCCTAAGTCCTTTAAACATTATTTATATAACTATACAAGTACAGGCATACATTTAACGATGTAGAAGCATTTAACGAAGTAGTAGCATTAACGAAGTAGAAGCGTTAACAAAGTAGAAGCGTTTCATGAAGTAGAAGCGTTTACAAAGTAGTAGCATTCAACTAAGTATGAGCATTTAACGAAGTAGAGACATAACGAAGTAGTAGTATCTAACAAAGTAGAAGTATAAAAACATGGAAGAAAACTTCGATGAAAACTTTGGAAAGCCTTTACACTTAAGAAAATCATGACTTGATATTCTTTTGTAAAATAAGTTTGAAAACCTTTAGAAACCCTTGAAAATCTTTCATAAACAAGTTTTGATTATAACTTTGATAAAACAATATAAGTAAAGAAAACCTTTGTTTAAAATACTGCTGTAACTGAATTTGAGGTAAAACATATCGCGCGAGAGACAATTTGAGAGAAGATTTGAACAAATAAAGACATTTTGGAAAACCATTTACAGTATCATACTTGGTAAAACAGTTGACAGTGTAATAAATCCTTGTGCATGCGGGTTATCAATCACATGTGATTGATATGATAACTGGCATGTTTTAACTTTTATCCCCCTCATAAAAGCATGTAAAAACATTTAAAATCTTAATTCAGGGGTATGAACTCACCTGTTGTAAGCGGATCGAACGAAAGTGCCGGTTGGGTGCTCGGTGTCAAGTAAAGACTTGAACACACTTAGTGACCTATTAACATATGATGACATATGTTTACATACAATTAGTAAATATAATACTAATTAAACACGCATACGCATCCTAAAATGCAGACAACACTTTGGTCAAGTGCTAGGAGTGTCCCGGGTAACATCTAAGGGTGTGTATGGCCTAGATAGGGAGTTTACTCTTCAAGAGTAAACTCTTTATACAGTTTACAGCCCTAAGACCTTATCCCCATGAGTTTACGGCCGTAAACTCATGGGTGGTGTGTTCTTTGATGCATTAAGGCCTTATAACACTTGTGGAATTAGGCTAGGTTCAATTCTAGGGCATAGGAAGTGTTTTAGGCTCCAAATGGACCATTTTAGGGAGTTTACGGTCCAATGACCACTCCTTGAGAAGTTTACGACCGTAAACACATGCGTTTATGGTAGTAAACTCATGTTGGTCCATTTCTTTTGTTGTTTGGTGGTTCTAACTCATGCATGTAAGGTTCTAATCACTTTTAGGAGCTTAGGAAGGTGTTTAGGGCACTTAAACACCTTGGAAAGGTGTTGACGGTCTAAGAAGATGTTCTTGGGGAGTTTACTACCTTAAACACATGAGTTTATGGTAGTAAACTCATTTTGTCCATGAATCCTATGTTTTGGTGTATCAAACGAAGGATTACAAGGCTCTAGGCACTCGTGGAAGCTTTTGGAGGTGTTTGAGGGGTAGTTTAACACCTTAAAAGGTGTTTATGGTCCATGAATATGGGTTTACAGTCTAAGGATGTTCTTAGACCGTAAACTCATGTTTACTCCCCAAAATGCAAGTTTTTGGTGTTCTAAGTCCTTTCGTGTAAGCCTCTAAGTCATTGCTAAGCATTAGAAGTGTTTGGGAGGGTTTTTGGGCATCAAAACCCACTTCCAAGGGGTTTACGGTTTTGGGATGCTCCCAAGACCGTAAACTCATGTTCTTGGGGTTTTTGGATGATTAAGCCACAAATTTGCAAGCTAGATAAGATAAACAACGAGCTAGGAAGGTTAACTTACCGATTTGAAACTCAAAAGGGAGATTTTTGACCAAAACCTGTTTGTAGAGAGAGAAAGTAGAGAGAGAGTGTGTCTAAGGTGGGAAAAAGGTGGGAATGAAACCCACTCAAACCTTATATAAGGTGGAGTTTATGGCCTGGTTGGGGTTCACCTAACACCAACCGCGAATGGGGTTTTTCACGACTATTGTTAATCACGACAAATTTTAAAATTATACCGCCTTAATTTTGATTCGCTTGACAAATATTATTTAAAATATTCCAATGGGTTTAAATCCGGTCCAAAATATTTTCGGGATAAATTTGGCTAATTTTTTACGTAATTAATTTCGACGTTAAAACTAACGGAAATTTTTGGGTTGTCACACATATGTAATCGTGTACTTAATCACAAGTGATTATATGTGATTAGATACATAAGAAAATTATTGAATAAAAAGTTTGAAAGTGAATCTTGTCTATATAAATAATATGTGATTAGATACGTATAATCATATGTGATTATATGTATTTAATCACATATGATTTATGTAATTAAATACATATAATCACGTATGATATATGTGATTAAGCATATATAATCACATATGATTTATGTAAATATATTTATTTAAATACACAAGAACAACTATTGAATCACATATGATTTATGTGGACAAGATTCATTATCGTGTTCTCGATTCAATTATTGTTCTTAGTTAACTTCAATCATATGTGATTATATACATCTAATCACATGTGATTTTCTGTATCTAACCACATATGATTTATATGAACAAAAAAGAATCTTGTCTATATAAATCATATGTAATTAGATATCTATAATCATATGTGAATATATACAAGAGAACAACCATTGAATCAAAAACGCAAAAACAAATATTTGTTCACATTAATCATATGTTATTAACTATATATAATCAAATATGATTAAATACATGAGAAAAATTATTGATTGAAAAACATAAAAACTAATAATGTTTATATAAATTATATGTGATTAGATACATATAATGACATGTGACTATATGTATTTAATCACGTTTGATTAATGTGATTAAATACGTATAAACATACACGATTCATGCCATTATATGCATTTAATCACATATATTGTTGGTGGTTGTATGTAGTGGGTGGAGGTCGTACGGTGGAGATGCATGGTGGTGTGTAATGGGTGGTGGTGGTGGAGTTAGGGCATGGTCGTGATGGGTGGTAAGTGATGGGATGGTGGGTGAAAGTTGGTTTATGGTGGTTATAGGTGGTGGTGGGTGGTTGTTATAGGTGATGGGTAGTAGTGGTGGTGATAGGTAGGATCATAGATTGTATTGGTGTTGGGGGATGGGTAGTAGCATGTGGTGGTGCAGAGTGGTGATGACATGTGGTGATGTTTGGTGGTGGTGGTGATGGATGGTGATGTTGCTTTGTGGAGGTAAGTAACGGGTGGTGATGGTGGTGGAGGAGGGTAGTGGTAGTTGGCAGTAGGGGTGGTGGTAATGGTAGTGTGTGGTAGTTTTGTTAGATGTTCAATAGGGGTGATGGTGGCGGGTGGTGGTGGTTGGTGGTGGGTGGTGATGGTAAATTGTAGTGGGTGTTGCTATATGGGTGGGTGGTGGCGGCATGTAGTGATGTTTAGTGCTAGTGGTGGTTGGTGGTGGTCGTAAGTGGTTGGTGGTGATGGTAGTAGGTGGTCGTTAGAGATGGTGGTGATGGTGGTAGGTGGTGGTTTTGTGGGTAGGGGTGGCAGTGGTTAGTGGTAGGGTTGGTGGTGGCGGGTGGTAGTGATGATGGTGATTGGTGGTTTTGGTGGGTAGTGGGTAGGATACGGGTGGTGGTAATGGGTGGTAGAGGTTGTGGTGGTGGTGGGTAGTAGGTGGTGATTGTGGGTGGTGTTTAATAGTGGTGGTGGTGGGTGGTGGAGATGGGTGTTGGTGGCGGGTAGTGGTGGTAGGTGGTAGGTGGTTATGGTGGTGGCGGATGGTGGTTTTGGTGGGTGGTTGTGACGGATAGTGGTGATGGGTGATGGTGGTGGGTGGTGACGAGTGGTGGTGGTGGTGGAGGGTGATGGTTGGTGGTGGTGACAGGTAGTGGTGATAGGTCATGGAGGTGGGTGGGAGTGGTAGTGATGGGTGGTGGAGGTGAGTGCGAATGGTGGAGGTGGGTGGTGATGGTGGGTTGTGGTGTTGGTTGGGTGGTGGTAGGTGGTGATTGTGGTGGCGGGTCGCGATTTTAGTGGGTAATGGGTGGGAGCGATGTTAGAGGATGGTGGTGGAGGCGGGTGGTGGTGGTCGGTAATAATTGGTGGTAGTGGTGGTGGGTGCTGGTGGTAGGTGTGGTTGTTGGTGGTGGAGGTGGTGGTGGGTGGTGTTGGTTGGCTGGTGAGTGGTGTTTGTTAGTGGTTTTTTTAATTGTTTGTAACTATTTTTTAATTTTTATGAATATTATTTTATAATTTTAATTAAAAAAAAATTGTACGATCCAAATTTGTTTCCAAATGTTCTTGCAATAAGAAATGTTATCGATTGAAAACTCATATATATATATATATATATATATATATATATATATATATATAGGTTTAGGTTCTATGGAAAACAAAAAACCCTAAAAATCATAAAAATTCATAAAAAAAATACTTAGAGATCACAATTTTTTTTATAAAAAATCGCAGGTTGAGTAGTGACCCTATATAGGATATTCAAACTTAGTATTTATTAATGCTGAGTGATGGCTAACTTATATCACATCCTTATGGAAGTTCCAAAGTGTGTTAAGTCGACTTTAACATATAATATTAGGGTGGTGAATTGAGTCATTTAGTGGTAAATGGTTAAGAAACTTACTTGTCTAAGTAAGGTAGAATGCTTAATTGAAGAATAAATACACCCATAGTATCGTATGAGAAGAGATGTTGTAGTCAGGAATGATAGAGAACCAAGTTGAAGCTAGTAGAGCTTGCTGAGATGCAACTATATTGCGTACTTCCTTGGATAGACTCCTATGAAGTAGACTTAAAGGAATACACCTAAGAGAAGAAGACTTACTCATATACAGGAATGACGATGTCAAGGAAGAATAATGAAATGAACAAATATGCATGGTGAGTTATATGAGCTGGAGATAATGCAGGTATTTGGAAACCGTTTGTCTTCATGCTACAAGAGTAAATTTTGGTATTGCATGTCTTGCAGAGTAGACACTACCCTAGAAAGAATTTATACGAAGAATTTGGAAGTGAAATTCCTATTAACCTAGGAAAAGTATTAAAATATGCTAGATCAAGCATATGCAAGAAAAGAATCCTAGAAGGCGAATATAGGAAATCCAAGATATGTTTGATAGAAACGTGAAATCCTTAATTGAGTCTACAGGAAATTGTTGTATGTACTTTTTTGAACACACTCATGTGTGATAAATTGCTTTGTGATTTTGAATGGTAACTTGGAAAACTACGAGACAATACTTAGGACAAGTATGAGTAGGTGTGAATGGTAGTAGAGGCTTATACTACCGGAAGCACAAGACTCACACTTGGATCAAGGAAAGTCACAAGGTTACCAAGAAGCTAGTAATTGATTCCGTTTTATTCATGTATATCGTTACCATCGTTTCGGTAATGACTCAGAGGATGATTATTTTTCCGACCCTAGTGGTCATATCAAACCGATTCCGACATAGACGAGTATGTTACATAGTTCAGAAAACCAAAATCGATGTAACATCCGACCTAATCCAGGAAATTGAAATGAAAGATAATCGATGCGATCAATAGAAGTATCGCGGTCACCGTTATAATAAAGAATTTTGTAGTATGAAGTACTACATGCTAGAATGTGATTATATTACATTAGAACATGAAGGAAGGTTAGAGATGAGAGTTTGGTTCGTTGTATGTTTCTTGCGTTATGCAATTGAAAGTCATTGGAATATGACCATTTGAATTATAGTTATAATAAACGTAAAGACAATATGTTGGGTTTATTCTATAAACCAAGAAGGAGCAGGAGTCTATAATGGATATTGAGTTTTAACTCAAAGATTAGGATCGAAGGCCCAATAGAAAATGATGAGCGAGTGCAAGTTTGAACGCCGCTAGTAACTAAGAAGTTTGAAGAATTTGACAATCGTTTGGCAAATCAAAAGTTAAATATAGTACATTTTAGATTACTACAAAGGAAGTAAGTTAAGACTCGAATGTTGTGACTAGTAATTTTCTCATAAACTCTAGATCTACTCACATCTTATTTGATTTCAATGCCTCGGGTTCTTTCGTGCCTTATAAATTCACACATTCTTTTCAAATTACTTGTTACGTAATTGTCCAATCATTTCATATAGATGACATAGGAAGTATATTATTACTTATTGATAAAGTCTATAGAGATAGTACCATAGGAATTGAAGGTTATAATCTTCTTGCTAACCTAATTCCTATCTCCCTGCCCAACTTTGATAATATTCTCGACATAGATTGGTTATCAAAGAACCATGCAGAACTCTTGTGCTACGAAAAGATACTCCAATAGAGAAATACGGGCAAGTATACTTGGACGGAATTGTGGCGAGACATTGTGCGCCACTAAAGATTATTTCCGATTGTGATACTTGTTTCACTTCTCACTTTTGGGCGAGAATGAAGCATAAATTAGGATCTCGAGTTGCTCTTAGTACAACTTATCATCCTCAGACAAATGGTCAGAAGAAGAGAGCAATCCAAACAGTAGAAAATATACTGAAGGTATATAGAGTACTATATGAGCGTAAATGTCATACTCAAATATGTTGGCGTGACGTAGGACAGAAGATCTTTGGAGGCTTTGAAATGATTCAAGACATCATTGACAAGATACAAATTTTCCGAGAAAGAATGAGAGCAGACCAGGATCGACAGATGTCCTATGCAAAAAAGAGGAAACGACCCGTAGAATTCCGGGTGGATGATTTAGTAATACTGAAGGTATTTCATGGAAAGACGTTATACTACTTTGGAAGAAAGAACGGTTGGTAAGCAAGCATACTGCTTGGAATTGCCTGAAGATTTGACAGATATTCATGAAGTGTTTCAAGTGAGCTATCTGTTTAAAGTTTTAAGCATATATGATGAAATGATTCTATTATCCGAGGTGAAACTAGATAATAAGTTAAGTAGAAGAGATCGTAAATGAAAGAACGACTAATCTACATAATAAAGCAGTAGAGTTGGTGCTTTTAAAGTAGAAACACCATCGAGGCCCAAATTATACTTGGGAGAATAAGAATGAGATAAGAGAGAAATATCTCCATTTGTTTTAATTGTTATGATTTCGGGGACGAAATCCTCAAAAGGAGGAGGTATTTGTAACATACACATTCTGAAATAGTGTTATGTTATTATTAAAAGTGAATAAAATTGAGTGTTGAGTTCTAACATATAGTTTTTACTATAAATAAAGTAAAACTATGTTTAGAATCACTCATAAAATATTGGGAGTCTTATGAGATCCCAGTTAAAAGTCAAATAGTGAAATTTAGCGAAAATATAAAACTTTGAAATAAATAAAATATTATTATTTAAATTTGTAGATAATTTCGTGAGAAACTTGTAGGCGAAGACTTCGTCGAAATTCGAGTTATAACGAAGAAGTTATGATCAATCGAAGATCCACGACAAAACCGGCACGACACCGAATGACGTAAAAAGTGAGTTTTTGATAAACTACTTTTTAGCCTTAGTGATCTAAATGAAATTCGTAGTAGTCGTTAAACCGAGAAGTGCGATAAAAAGAACGCCAAAATCTGACTTCGTATGAGGATGTTATGATTTTTCTAAGTTTCGGAATAACAGTAAACAGCTAAAAACTCGAATTTAGATCGAGCGATATTTAGCCGATACAACCTAAATGAGAATCGAAGGTCTTATCATTTGTAGTACAACGATAAAAAGTCTGACGAAAACGGATGTCGGATGAAGAAGTTATGAATTTTAACAGACTTTTCCTGTCCCGGTCCGTTAAAAATATAATAATAAAAATGAATTCAAAATTAGCCGATGAAGTCTAAACGAAAGTTGTATAAAAAGCTGCGATTTTTTTCAAAAAAAAAAAGTTTTGTGATCTCTAAGTATTTTTTTTATGCATTTTTATGATTTTTCGGGTTTTTTTTAAGGTTTTTTTGTTTTCCAAATAACCCTTCCCTACTATATATATATATATATATATATATATATATATATATATATATATATATATATATATATATATATATATATATATATATATATATAAGATCAAATGAGAACCATAAAAAGTTAACAACCATAAGAACTATTCTTTTAACTTTATAAATAATTGTATACTTATAATTTCTCAAAATATATGTTTATAAAACCTAAAAAGGCATTTTTGTCAAACGTATTTTTATAACTTAACTCATCAGACATATATTTGATCAATATTCTCTCACAAGAAAACTTTTCTTTCATTCTCTTCTCTCTTCTCTCTCTCTCTCTCTCTCTCTCTCTTACCTCCTACCGTCGCCGGCTACCACCATCATCGCCGATACCACCGTCGCCAACACTATTGTCGGCACTGTTGTCATCGCCGACAGACAACGGTCGTTAGATCAGGAGCCGCTGCTTTTAGATCAAGAGCCTTTTCCTTTGGATCTAGAACTTTTGCTTTCAGATCTAGAGATTCTGCCTTCAGATCTATCATCACCACCGAGCGCCGCCTCCTTCCACCGTCATCTATCTCACTAGCACTGATCCTCGCCTTCCATTAGCCACTTTTCTTCGCCGGAACTCCTAGAAAACACTACACTCTATTTTGAAGTCTGCATATGCTGCTTCTCCTGATCTTCGACGTTTCAGATCTGATGAAGCATGAGAAAAACTCTCTGATCCGCTTCGCCGGAATAATAGATCTTACGGAGCATGAAGCTCTTTCACCTCTAGATGTCTGACCACCTCCAGATCTACTTCTTTCTTCAAATGACCACTAGTGGTGGCCTCTATCTTCATTTACACCAAATTTGATCAGATCTAATGTAGATATGAGTATTTAGTGTTATTTTACAAATCTTTTTCTTTCTATTTCATAATTTCCTCATTGGATCTAGATAATATCTGTTATCCCACCGTTGGTGTCATTGTCGGAGTATCAATCACAAATTAGAAATCGAAATGAGCATCTCAACTTACAGGTGCTAGTCTTGAACTCATTTTGTTCCAGAACTCCTAAACTTGTTTTTTTTCTATGATATATTCCATCATCGGCGAGATGTTTGTCGGATTTGTACTAGATTTGTTATGTGTCACCTCCTTCTCCTCATTTCTGTCTCTTGTCTATGGTCCAAACACCACAAAATCGACATCAGATCTGATTTATTTGTGCATTCTCAGGTTAGATCTGGTGTGGGTATGGGGTTCATATTGATGGTGTTCACAACAGGAAGTTCTGAAGAAAAAAAAGATTCACACAAGGTGTTTGATAAAGTGCCTCAATGAAATTTGGTAAGGTATTAAGTTGTGAATTTAGTTGTGAATGCATACTTTCGTGTATTAAACTGTAAATTTATTGTATTAAGCTTTGAATTTCGTGTATTAAGTTGTGATATTTGTGCTTAAAACTGTGAATTGAATGCATTAAGTTGTGAATTTTCTGTTTAAATTGTAACTTGACTATATTAAGCTGTAAAATTTGTATATTAAGCTGTAATTTTATTAAGATGTGAATTTTGTGTATTAAAATATGAATCGACTGTATTAAAAGTTTTATGTTGATAATATGGTTATGATTGAATACTTTTTTGTATTAAACTCTAAATTTTCAGTATTAAGTTGTTTATTTTTGTGTTTTAAAATATGGATTGACTGCATTAAGCTGTGAATTTCCTATATTAAGTTGTTATTTTTTGTGTTTTAAACTGTGAATTTATTTCATTAAGCTGAAAATTTTCTATTTAAACTGTGAGTTGACTATATTAATGTAACATACACATTCTGAAATAGTGTTATGTTATTATTAAAAGTGAATAAAATTGAGTGTTGAGTTCTAACAAATAGTTTTTACTATAAATAAAGGAAAACTATGTTTAGAATCACTCATAAAATATTGGGAGTCTTATGAGATCCCAGTTAAAAGTCAAATAGTGAAATTTAGTGAAAATATAAAACTTTGAAATACGTAAAATATTATTATTTAAATTTGTAGATAATTTCGTTAGAAACTTGTAGGCGAAAACCTCGTCGAAATCCGAATTATAACGAAGAAGTTATGACCAATCGAAGATCTGCGACAAAACCGACACGGCACCGAATGACGTAAAATGATAAACTACTTTTTAGCCTTAGTGATCTAAATGAAAGTTGTAGTTGTCGTTAAACCGAGAAGTTCGATGAAAAGAACGCCAAAATCTGACTTCGTATGAGGATGTTATGATTTTTCTAAGTTTCAGAATAGCAGTAAACAACTAAAAACTCGAATTTTAGATCGAGCGATATTTAGCCGATACAACCTAAACGAGAATCGAAGGTCTCGTTATTTGTAGTACAACGATAAAAAGTCTGACGAAAACAGATGTCGGATGAAGAAGTTATGAATTTTTAACGGACTTTTCCTGTCCCGGTTTGTTAAAAATATAATAATAAAAATGAATTCAAAATTAGCCGATGAAGTCTAAACGAAAGTTGTAGAGTATATTCTCACCTACACGTGCATATAAAGAACGTCAAAAACGGAATTCATATGTGAAAGATATGAGTTTTTGAAGTTATTAAATAAAAATAAATGAAAAATCGAAGTATTATCCGGAGCCGTACGCCCCGCGTACGCGAGAGTTACGTCCAGCGTACTTCGCACGTAGATGATCCGGCGTCAGCCACATCTACCTGTCTTCGCATGACCGCCACGTAGAAGCCCGAGATCCGAGCTGCTGCCACGACTCGTACTCCCCGCGTACATGAAGACTACACCCAACGTAGTCAGCAGCTTTGGACTCCTATAAATAGGGTGCGAGGCTGCCCGATTTTGTTTGGAAAATTTTACAATCTTTCACCCTCTACTCCCATTTTTATCCACTTTTAACCCCCATAAGTCTCGGTATCATTCCCGACATCTGAAGCAAGCCTCGACGTCCCGAAATTCCCGAGAAAATCTTATTTTTCAAGTCGAAACTCTGCCCGAATAAAGTCTGATTTTCAACTAAAAACCCCGGTTTCGCCTTAGAAAGTCGTATTTAGAGCCGAAGTGCTGCTCAAGTTACTATTTTAACCCACAGTTATTCTAAGGTGAGTTCAATATATATGAACAATTGTATGTTATGTGTTATATGTGCTATGTGCTTTTCAGTGTTATTATTCCGAGTTATTTTCCCGTTTTATTTTTATTCGATATTTTTAATAGCAAAGTTATACATTTGACTATGTGATCAGTGAAAGGACATAGATTCACGGTGGTACTGGTATGTAGCCTCTAGCCATGTAGAACATGTCTCGTAAGAGAATGACTTTTATTCTATGACATTGGCAGAAGGTTAGATAGGACTGGTACGTAGCCTCTAACCATGTAGAGCATGACTCTGTAAGAGAATGACCTCTATTCTATGGTATTGGCAAATTGTTAGACAGTGCTATAAGCCTAAAATCTACAAAAATGTTAATCAGAAATTATATGTCTTCTGTGCCATTTGGGCCAAAGCTTTATTGATGCATATGAAGTATTGGCATCGTTATGTGTCATTGATCGTAAATCTTTGAATCAAATCTTGAGTTGATATTGAAAGCCTGACATATGATACACATATGCTATTGTTGTTCTTGTTCCCTTTTGCTTCTGTCGTATTGGTATATATAAGGCATAAGCTTATATTGTATCTATTTATTGAATTCACTAAGCTTTATTGCTTACCCCTCTCAATGTTTTAACAAATTGCAGGTTATACGAATTCAGTATAGCTTATAGAGCTGAAAGATTTAGAATAGTTAATACTATTTCTTTGTATTTAATGTTCATGTATGTATATGAATAGTAGATTCCTGGGTAGATATGTATTGTATTAAAACTTAGTCGGTTTGTATCCAATCTTTTGTAATCACTTTATCAATATAAAATATTGTTTTATAAATATGCATGTAGCATGTTTTGAGGAAGTAACTTAAGAATAATGTTGGAATAGTATGAAAGTTTGGGTCTTTCAGAAATACGAAAGTTGGGGTCTTTCAATTAAGCTGTGGAAATTTTATATTAAACTGTGAATTGATTGTATTAATATGGGAATTCACGGGTATTAAGCTGTGATTTTTTTTATGATTTTTTTGTTTACTTCTGAAATATAAGATTGAGGAAACATTAATAACACCTATATGATTTTATTTAATTTTTAATAAAGTATGTAAACCTTAAATTATAAATATTTGTGTAAATAAAACTTTGAAAGAAGCACTAACATATAAATCTGAAGGTATACATATGTAAGTTTTAAGATGAGAATATGATTGTGAATGTATAATTTGTGTGCAATAGATTATGAATTTATTATATTAAGTTGTGAATTTTATGTACTGAATTGTTATTAAGATGTGGATTTTTAGTTAATTTTATGTTAACATATGAATGATTTATGTATGAATGTTTGTATTAGCTTTTATGTGAATATGTTTATTTTTTGTGTTATAAATATGTAAGAATGTATTAGTTTTTATATTTATCATGTATTAAACTCTGAATAAGTAATTTAATTGGTTTATTAAATTGTGAATATTGTAATTAAGCTATCAATCAATGATTTTAAATACATATCTAATTTGGAATTAAGGATGATGAAAACGGTGACACAAGTTGTTAGTGGTGGGGTGTAATATTTGATGGTTTTGGTGATGGTGGTAGAGTTCGGATTTAACTTCTTTAAATATATGATTTGGTGTATAATGAATTGTATTGTATTATGTTGTGAATTTAATGTGTTAAACTAAAGATGGACTATATTTAGTTGTCTATTTTATATAAATTTTGTGTTAAAATATCAATAAATATATACATGAAAATATTAAATTGTCTATTAATGAATTTATATGTTTATTAAACTATGAATATGATATTTTAAGTTGTGAATATATCTTATACATGATATATTTTTTAAAGAAAAATCTATAATTTAGAAAAAAAAAATTGAATTTATCAAGTCATAAATCTATTTTTTATTAAAATTTTCTAAATTTGGCTGCAAAAATAAAATGGTATGTATTAAAAAGTATTACCAAAGAAATGAGAACTACAATATTTGTTCTATTAAACTGTGAATACGATCAGAAAATGTCATTAAATTTAGTGTTAGTCCAACAATGGTCCGACAGTAGTCTGGTGGTTGTCCAACAACAACAACTGACAACTAGTTGTAGACTAGAGAAAGGAAAATTTGGTTAATATAATATTAATGTTTGATTTGTCCAAAATGTTCTTGTTTGAAAACATATAAAAAAAATAGTTTTTAGAATTTTTTATTTTTTTTGGATTCTCATTTGAACCTATATATATATATATATATATATATATATATATATATATATATATATATATATATATATATATATATATATATATATATATATATATATATATATATATATATATATATATATATAATTTAGTTGGACAGAAATTCTAAGGATCAAAGGTACAATGTATCATTGTGTAGAATAAATTAGGACAAGATAGATAAAAATATAAAAATAAGGTAAAGCATTGTCTACGGGTAGCGAAACAGGGGACCTCTGATCTAAAACAACTCCTTAACAAGTTAACAGGCTTTATTTTCTTTAATTTATCTCACGCTGCACCAAGCTAGCATTCATGCCACTTGACACTATCCATTTTAGTTTTATATTACATAGTATTATTATATACAAGTATAATTAAACTAAATACATAATTAATATAAGTTAAGTGCCTCGTGAATGCTAAATTTTAAAGTAGTAGTTAACATGAACCAAGCATTTTTGGCTCGTGATTTTAGGTTCACGGTAGGGTGACGATGCCTTTCGGTTCAAACGTACGAATTAATTTTTGATTCTATTAATTTAATGAAATTTGCAAGCAGCCCCAATGAGGCAGATTTATTATAATTAAATTCAAGGTTAGATATTTGAGAACTTTGAACTTATAAAAGAAATTTTATTTTGTTATAATAAAAATGTTTTTTATCTTTTAAATTAAAAAAAAAATTAAGTAAATAAACACAAAAATTAATAAACTTTAATTATGGGAATTTTGAAATTAAAAGTTAAGTTCATTAATAAAATTGATATCAATTTATTACTACATTTATTGCAACTACTACATTAAAATATTATGTAGAATTTAATAAAATAAAAAAACTCATAAAATAACATTTGAAAAAAAATAGTTCAAAATAACCACAAAATGACATTGGCAAATTGAATGAGAGTGTGACAAGTGACAAAAAAAACCTTCATTTATTAGAGTAGATATGTTTCGTGCAATTTTGTTTCTGAGTAAAAACTTTTTCTTAGTAACGTTATGGAGATGAAGAGTCGGGACCACCAAGGAGGCAATGACTCGACCGGGTGAGTAGAAACGAGTGAGTGTCCCTTCTACATGCCGAAGAGAGTGTTTCAGATTTTTATCTAAAAACAACTTATTGATTTATTGGTTTTTTAAAAGGACAATAAGTTAAAAAAATGTTTTGCAATATATGAATGACTTTTAAAAAAAATTTCATTAACCCTTTTAAAAATAAGATTTCAATAAGATATCATTTCTAACTTTTCAAAACTCTATAACTTTTTGGGTTGTAAAAGACAAATACCTTTATAACATGTTTAAGTTAAGACAAACAATTTAAAAAAATAATAATTTATTGAGTTAATAACTTTCCCACCACAAAAACTAATCCAAACACTTTTTAAAAACTCATTTTCTCACCACCATAAATCACTTAGTGATTTTTCCTAAAAGTCATTTTAATGTTCAAAATAAAATCCCAAACACCTTATTCCAGACATGGTGAGTAAAAAGGGCTATGTATCTCTTCTACACTCAAGGGTGTAGAAAACGTCAACGAACCTGAAAGTACAATAGATGGGGTGAAGTGTGGAGGCTATCGATCGAAGGCAAACGTCACCCATTTTTTCGTTAATCTTTGGCCAGTCAGAACACCTGTGGATTTCGGTAACCAACGAATATGTTCTCTCCATCCCTCCCTCATGTAATGGTGATTGGACAATTGCTCCTTCCTAGAAGCTATCATGGGCAAACCTCATGGTGCTATAACTACCCCTTGTCAGTTTATCTCACTTAAACCAAGTTGTGAATATGCTGAATGGCTTAGAAATCTACATCTACCTTTATCAGAAAAAAATTCAGTTTGGAGAACCTCTGTAGCATACAAACATTTTGGAGTTTGAAGGTTGCCTAGATATGGACGTTAAATACCCAGAAGGAATGTGTGTCATTCTGAATTTCAAACTATCCATTAATGGCAAAGAGTTCATGAAAACTAGGACTATGTGGAAAAACTAGTTTAAATGGATAGAGTTTACATAAACTAGTGATATTCAACTTGAGAGGATTGCTTAGTTGAAGATTGTCGTCCTTCCCCTGTATTTGTGGGATGAGGAAAACTTCTCGCCTATTGCTAGTTCTTTAAGCAAAATCTTTACTGAGACCGAATCATTATCGTGGTAGGGATGATATTTTTTCATGGAAAAGTAAGTATTATGTTAACACTAGGAAGAATGTCAATGAATAAGTATTTCTCCACATTGTTGGGAACCTCACATGGTGGGGATAAATGAAGTGCCAACCTCAAGGAATTCCCCGGGGTCGTAGAATGATGATGATGATGACATCTCTTATACTTTGAACAAGGCGAAAGACGACATGAAAGATCGGGAAATTCAACAAAACATTTTGACCAGATTGGATCTGATGCGTTGATTCAAAAAGAAATTGGAAAAAACAAAGAGTTAAGAATGAAGATTGTATCATTCATTGTTAATACATTAAAGAATTCACAAACTGAGGCTCTTCGTGAAGAAAACATATATAAGAGAAGTTAGGAAAATCCATTACACTTGAAGTGAACCAAGATAGACTACAAATGTTCCAAGGAAGCCTTTGGGTTCCTAAGCATAGGGAATTTTGCTAATTTTTATTAGACGAGGCTTGTAAGTTGACGTACTTTGTGCACCCTAGAAGCACCAAAATGTATAGGGATATGAAGCCCTTCTATTGGTGGTCAATTATGAAATTTGACGTAGTAACTTACATAGAAGAATTTTTTACATGTTCCTTGGTCAAAATCGGACAACAAATAACATATATGGTTTTAGAGTCATTGGATGTGCCATAATGGAAATAGGATAACATTACAATGGACTTGTTCACAAAATTGCCAAACACAGAGAGATAGGTCATGGCATTCTTTTTGTAATCGTTGATAGATTCGTTAAAAGTTAAATATTATTGCCAACATGTGAGACATGGTCCAGGAGAAGTTTTCGAAACTATATCTTAATAAAGTACTGAAGAGGCACAGAGTTCCATTCTTGATCATATCGTATCAAGATAGCCACTTTACATCTTAGTATCTAAGGAGTTTTCATGAGAAACTTGGAACAAAGTTTTATCTGAGCATCACATATCGACAATTATTTAGGACACTTATTTAGAGTTCATGGAAAATTGATATGATAATTTAGATTTACTTAAGTTTTCATGTAATAATAATTACTTTTAATTGAGTTTTCGGACAATAATAATCAAGGCCGGTCTTAAGGATTCAAATGCACACGACGTGCCAGGAAAAAAGGACCTTAGGTCATAACATTTCACAAATTAAATTACATAAACTATTTTTTTTTAAATGACAATAAACTTTATAGCAATAAAAAACATAGTATTTTTATAAGTAATTACATACCATGTCAGCTAACCTACGACTCGTGAAACTCTCTTAGCATTCTTGATATGAAATTTGTTGATCAACTCCTTGTAGTCTATACTCTCTAAGAATTCGTTCTCGATAGATATCATCACCAAACCACTATATCTTTCTTGGGTCATTGTGGAGAGTAAGTTAAAGGATTTATTTGATTTATTTTGATTCTTATCCTATCAGATAGTTTATCTGGTTTATCCTTTTGTTTAGCTAGTTTGTTAGTTTTCTTCTATTTAATAAATGTATTGTAAACTTGCGATCATAATAAGAAAATACAGAGTTGGCTTCCATCAGTTTCTTTATGGTATCAGAGCGGGTTATCCACACCGGATAGCAAAATCGCTCAGCAGCCATGACAGGAGAAAAAGGAGATGCAAGCAAGAAACTAGAAGGGGAGACCATTCATGCCAATTCGCCATTCTACATTCACCCATCTGATTATCCAAAGCAGATGCAAGTGAATGACATGCTGAATGATAACAATTACAACGAGTGGAAGCAGGAGATGACCAACTTTCTCCTTGCGAAAAACAAGATGGGACTAATCGACGGCACCATCAAGAAACCAGAGAAGGAATCACCAACACACACGGCTTGGGTTCGAGCCGATGCCATGGTCAAGGGTTGACTAACGACTGCAATAGAAAAGGAGATTCGCACTAGCGTAAGATATGCCAATATCTCTTCTGAAATCTGGAAGGACCTAGGGGAGCGATTTGAAAAGGAAGGAGAACCTAGGGCTTATGAGTTAAAACAGTTACTCAACGTAACACGACAGGGAGGTATGTCAGTTTCCAAATACTATACGAAGCTAAGGTCTCTTTGGGATGAAATTCAAGTTGTCCTAGCCTTGCCACGGTGTGTGTGTGTGATGGGTGCGAGTGTGCCATTGGGAAACAATTGAATGAAGTAAAGGAGAATAAAGGACTTATGAATTCCTCATGGGACTTGATGACGAGTTTTTTGTCATTCGAACTCGGGTCTTAGCCATGAAACCAACACCATCGCTTGCAACCACTTACCACTTAGTGGCAGAAGATGAACAACAAAGAGCGATCACAGGTGGAACAAAGAGACCGGGGTCAGAAGCTTCAGCTTTTCAGGCCAACTATGGTGAGACAAAAGTTCAGTGACAACCATAGTGGAAATAGAATACGCAGGCAATCAACAAGGCGGCTCCAAAACCAACAAAAACCGAGAATGAAAAGAAAGAAAAATGCAGTTTTTGTCAAAGAGAAGGTCATGTGAAGGAAGGGTGTTTCAAGCTGATAGGATACCCTGAGTGGTGGCGTGGTAATCGAGACAAAGGAGTGCCAAAAGTCGCCTGCGTTGAAGCAATACCTAGCCTAATTCCGGGGTTGACAGATGAACAATATCTACTCTTTGTCAAGCACTTCAAGGAAAGCGGAAGCATAACTAAAACTGAATCTCAACCAAGAGCTAACATGGTAGGTAGGATTGATACGTATGATGGTTGGGTGGTGGACACAGGGGACACCGAACACATGACTCATAGGAGTGATTTCCTTAATAACAAAACCCAAAGCCCAAAGGGAACACCTGTTATCATTCCAGATGGAGACAAAATTCTTGTTTTGGGTGAAGGTGATCATATACTTCCAGGAGGAATCAAAATCAAAGGAGTTTTATTTGTGCCAAATTTTAATTATAATTTACTTTCTGTTGGGAAGCTAGCTGATGAACTTAATTGTGCTGTAACTTTCTTCCCGGGTTTCTTTGTCATGTAGGAATTGGGGACGAAGCGCTTGATTGGAGCGGGTAATTGCATAGAAGGTTTGTATCGCATGGGGGTAGTGAAGACTAATAAAGCACTCTTGACCACCTTCGAGACCTGGCACAAAAGACTCGGGCACCCTTCATCGAAGAAAGTTTCACGCTTAGATTTTATTCCATCTTGTAAGAATGATTTAAATTGTGATGCTTGTTTTAAGGCTAAACACACTAGACTACTGTTTCCTATTAGTGAAATTAAAACAAATGCTTGTTTTGACTTGGTGCATTGTGACGTATGGGGGAGATATAGAACTCCTTCAACAAATAAGGCCTTTTATTTTTTGACTGTCGTAAACAATTTTAGTAGAGCAGTTTGGACTTTCTTGCTAAAACACAAAAGTGAAGTAAGCACATGTCTTATAGACTTTTACAAAATGATCAAAACCCAATTTGGAAAACACATAAAATGGATACGATGTGACAATGGAGGTGAATTTGTGTCCAATGTCATGCATGATTTTTATGCAAAGAAAGGCATTCTTTTAGAAACTTCCTGTCCATATACCCCACAACAAAAAGGGGTGGTTGAGCGCAAACACCGACATTTACTAGAAACAGCTAGGGCTCTTCGCTTCCAAGCTAATCTTCCTAAAACCTTTTGGGGAGAATGCGTGTTGACTGCGATGTATGTCATAAATCGAATGGCCTCGAAGGTGTTACAAGGAGCTTCACCGTATGAAGTTCTTTTTGGAAGAAAGCCTTCCTATGAACACCTGCGAGTTTTTAGCTACCTAACCTACCATCGTAGTACTGGGGAGATAAGTTTGAACCACGTGGAAGGTCGGGGATCTTTGTTGGCTATCCGAAGGGTACAAAGGGGTATAAGATTTTTGATCTAGAAAGCAAGAGGATCATAGTCTCTAGGGATGTACGATTTGTTGAAAATCAATTCCCTATGAATGCAGCGAAGGAACATGACAACTCGAAACCAGATGATATTTTTCCGCTAGAAGATGATGAGGAAATCATGCAACACAGCCCTAAAGACAATGTGTCTTTTTGCATTGACACTAAAACCAATGATGGCGAAACCCACCATGAATATGTTGTGCACCAAGCTCATGATTCAAGTCCAACGAACCATCATTCCGCTGTGCAACCGGCCCAATATCTCAGCTCAGATTTCAGTATTAATGAGCCTTTTCCCTCGGACAACACCAGGCCCATAAGATCAAAGGCTCAACCGGTGAGGTTTCAAGATTACGAGGTTAATTTACCCCCATCGATTAACCATGCATCACCCGCTGCCAACCATGTTGCTTCCACAGTACACCCCCTTTCAAATTATATTTCTTATAAAAAATTTTCAAGTTCTCATAAAGCTTTCTTGGCTGCTATTGTCACTCACGATGTGCCTAGAAGTTTTAAGCATGCAACTCATGATCCAAAATGGCATGATGCCATGAAGAAGGAGATCAAGGCCTTGGAAGATAATGATACTTGGGATCTTGTAATTCTACCAGAAGGAAAACGAGCCATAGAATCAAAGTGGATTTATAAAATAAAATTTAAGCCCGACGGAGCCATAGAAAGATACAAGGCTCGTCTTGTCGCTAAAGGATACACACAAATGGAAGGGGACGACACATTTGCTCCGGTTGCTAAGTTGGTCACTGTACGAATTTTATTAACTCTGGCTGTGAAGAACAACTGGATAATTCACCAATTAGATGTGAATAACGCCTTTGTACATGGTGACCTCGAGGAAGACGTTTACATGAAGATGCCTCAAGGATTTGGTAAGGAAGGTGATTCACGAGTGTTCAAACTCAAGAAATCGTTGTATGGGTTAAAACAAGCAAGCCGAAATTGGTACCACAAGTTCACAGCAGCTCTACATGACATGGGATTCAGGTCCTCCCATGCAGATCATTCTCTCTTTATTTGCGCTGACAAGACCAGTTTTGGTGTTGCTCTCATTTATGTGGATGATGTCATTATTGTTGGTAATGACACCTCTAAAATTGAAGATACCAAATCTAATCTTGATGCTAGATTTAGTATCAAAGATCTTGGTAGTCTGTCATATTTTTTGGGGAACGAGGTAACTCGTACAAAAGAAGGATTAGTTCTGAGCCAACGGAAATATACTATGGATATCTTAGAAGACACGGGCATGCTTGGGTGTAAACCGAGTAAATTTCCCATGGAACAGAATATCAAGCTCGATAAAGGGGATAACGAAGAGAGCATAGATGTCAACATGTATCGGCGTCTCATAGGTCACCTACTTTATTTGCAAGCCACTTGTCCTGATATCACTTATTCAGTGAATGTTCTCAGCCAATTTGTTTCGGATCCTCGAGCAAATCATTGGTGAGCAGCAATGCGCGTTTTACGATACCTTAAAACAAGCTTGGGACAAGGGATCCTCCTACCCAAAGATGGGTCACCAGATTTGGTGGCATACAGTGATTCCGATTGGCTTGGATGTCCGTATTCGCGCCATTATAGAACTGGTTATTTGTTGCTTTTGGGTGGGGCTCCTGTTTCTTGGAAGTCCAAAAAGCAATCAGTCGTCTCCCGGTCTTCAGCAGAGGCGGAATATCGTGCGATGGCCACTACCGTCAGCGAAATTCTATGGGTTTGATGGTTGTTTTCAGAACTTGGTGTGAAAGTCACTACAGCTACTACACTTCTATGTGACAATCAATCAGCACGTCACATCGCCCACAATCCTGTTTTTCACGAGAGAACGAAGCATGTGGAGATGGACTGCTTTTTTGTTCGTGAAAGAGTAGAGTCTAAAGAGATAGCTCCAATTTGGATTCACACTCGTGATCAACTTGCTGATCTTCTTACAAAGCCACTTGGTTCGGATAGGCTACAATCCATGTGTGTCAAGATGAACATTCGGAACCTACATGCTCATCTTGAGGGGGAGTAAAGGATTTATTTGATTTATTTTGATTCTTATCCTATCAGATAGTTTATCTGGTTTATCCTTTTGTTTAGCTAGTTTGTTAGTTTTCTTCTATTTAATAAATGTATTGTAAACCTGCGATCATAATAAGAAAATACAGAGTTGGCTTCCATCAGTTTCTTTATAAGTGATTTCAAAAACTTCAATTTCAAATAACTCTTTTATGTAGATCCCACCATTACTGGAATAGTCAACAATATTCTATATGCAATGCTTGCATTTGAGAAATAATAAAGTTCTTTTAAATACTTCAAAACATCTATAAGGTTTCTAAATTCATTGTTTTCCAATGTCTCAAATAATTTTAACTCTGTATATAGTTCCTCGGCATTAATATCTGATCTTTCTTCACAGTTGAATGCTTTTTCAAGACAATGACAAGACGTATTAAGATCTTTATCTTCAATTCCCCTCAAAATATGTGGAAATAAAAATACAAATAATTTTCATACTCTTTGAATTATTCAAATCTTGTCTCAAGAGAAGAACTAGCTTGACCAATAATGTATAAGAAATAATTGGCTATGAAATTCTTTTTTGATATAAATGAAAGATCTTCACTCCTTGAACTCTCATCAAACCATTTTTTCCTTTGAATCAAGCGATTTTAGGGAAATATTGAATCAATACCCATTTCAATAGCAATCTCCTTAGCTTCATCAATTTCTTTTGAAAACCCAGTTTCTCTATAATCCTTGAAGCACTCAATCAATTTGTTTATTTCTCTAATAGCATTATCAAGATGCATATCCTTTGATTGTAACTTTTTACTCACAATATTCACTTACTTTACTTGATACCAGATAACAATTGTTACCAAAAATTCAAAGTCACCAAGTTCTTTCTCTGCAAGTGAAGTTGTTTCACTTGCAATTGCAATATCATTATCTTTTTGTCCAAATTAAAGTAAAGTTTTTCGTACATCAACTAGTTACAATTTAATAGCTTTTACACTCTCAACCTGTCTTTCCCAACGAGTTTGATACAACGACTTAAGACTCCTAGTTTAAACAATATCTTTAAAAATTTCCCAACTCTTAGTTGAATTTGCAAAGAAAGTATAAATGTGTTGGACGAGTACAAAAAAAGTTCTTTCCTTTAACACACTTGTTAACCGTATCACATATTGTTAGATTAAGAGAATGGTAACCACAAGGAGTGTAAAATGATCTAGGATTTAGATATGAAAATCACTTTTGCACTCTTTAGTGTGTTCCTTTAATGTTAGATCCATTATCATAGCCTTGACCACACATATCATTAATTTCAAGACCAAGAGACTTAACTCCTCAAGTGTAATGTCATATCTCGACCGACGATGGAAATGTCCGGGTTCCAACGCCAACGTGCGATCACAGTCAACAACACATATTGAATAATACAAGGTTTTATAAAACAATATATTCTTCCATAAATCCAGTACGAGTAATTACGTTGTTGTCAATATAAAAGGCGATAAATACTAGAACAAGTTCTGCAACACATAACTCCAAATGAAACAAATATGCCTAAGATATCATCAAACCATTTAAAACAAAGAAATGGATTATTCCACGACACAAAGGGTGTGTCTTCCAGCTCCTAAGTTCCTAAAGATAAATATGTTTGAAATACGTCAACAATAATGTTGGTGAGCCTTACAGGTTTTGACTCCATATATTTTTATAATCAAAAGTGTGTTTATATTAATGAATTATGAAAGTATAAAATGCAACATGTTTTAAACTTGTAATCCCATACAAGTAAAAGAGATTTGTTTATGGATTTGATTTCATGTGTTTTAATAATCAAAAGTGTACTAATGAATTATAAAAGTATAAAATGCAACATGTTTTACACAAGTAAAAGAGATTTGTTTATCTACATAATTTATTAAACCTAAGTTATAAGTCGATAGAGTGTCGTGTTGAGCCTTTGTAAAGATTTATTTGTTTAATTAAATCAATATTTGACTCCTACCCATTTCATTAAATTGTACTCATTTTTCTTATACATTTTGGAATTAATTTCTAGGGTTTTATAATGAGCCTCCGAACTACGAATGATAAGCCTCTGAAAGACACAGTGAATGTCTGAATGATGTGTCGATATCATCACTAACGATTCATCAACGTTGTGAAAGTATGCAGCGAACGAAAAATTACGCCCGTTTTGAACTTTCAAAAGAAGGTTCTAGCTAGCAACCACAAGCAGGGCTATCAACCGGTATAAATCTTCACCAATAGGTTCCACGCTCCTTGCGGATTAGCAATTTAGCACAGAGGGTTTTTACTAAGTTTTCATGTTCTTACTAGATGAAGATTGTCAATCCCGTATAAAGAGACCTATAATTTTTAGATACAAAATTATGTGTGTGCGCGCTTAAGTCCTACACTTAGTTGAAAGTTTATTTGACTAAATCATTTAAATCATTCAAATATAATAAAACAAACTTTAAAACCTAGTTTATAAAGTTTACCATACTTGAGATTTAGTTTTATAACACATTTTTCTGACAAAAATTCGGGCAGCATAACGATTGTGTTTTCACTAAAATCCAGATTTAAACCAACGTGAAATCGACCAATAATTAAAGAATTTGAACATAAATATACAAGTAAAACAAATTTAAAATCGATATTGCAAATAATTCACTTTTATAACAATTTGTTTATAACAAAGTGAAACTCAATTTTTGGTTACATAGTTCATGCTGGTTCATTTATATTTATTCATATTATTTTGACAACCAATATATATATATATATATATATATATATATATATATATATATATATATATTGATTTATAAAAAGATACATATTATTAAGTTCTTACTAACTTGCATGAAACAAACATTAGATCATCATTTTATGTTCAAACTCTTATTTTATGTTTGTTTTTGTGTAAGATTTCTCTCTCTCTCTAACTATATATATATATATATATATATATATATATATATATATATAAAGGTTGTAGAAATCGTTCGACGTAGGCTAATCGATGGACTGGGGTCAATGGATTAATCGGGGACCATTAATTGTTAAAAAAATATTAAAAATTAATAAATATAACATTAATCCTAAGAATATAACATTAAATATCAAATTATGATTTCAAAAAACCCCTTTGATGCTTAATACATCACATTTCTATATACATTCTTGAAACAAAGGATTCTTCTTTATATAGAAACAAAAGAATCCATTCTACTAGTACAAATGTATCAAGTTATCAAATGAATCCTCTTAATACATCACATTTCCATATATATTTCCAAAAGAATCCTCTTAATACATCACATCACATTTCCATCCACTCATAAAAATGTATCAAGTTATATATCAAATGAAAACATGAAGAATCCATTTTTGTGAGGCATGATTTCAACTTATCAGCAGGTTGTTGCACATTATCAACATTAACACTTTCATTCTCAGTTCATAAACAATCAATTCTTATGTCCTGCAATGCATAATCCATTCTTGTGAGGCATGATTTGACCAATCAATTCATACTACATGTTTTTCTATCAATGTTTGTACGCATATCCCTCCATCTGTAATGAAAACAATTGAATATTCACTCAGGCAATTAATCGAACACTTGGTCGGTTGATGGTTTCATACACAAAACAATTAAAGATTTCATGTAGATACAATCCCTCCATCTGTAACAAAAAATTACCAGATCGGACACAAATGCACAAATAATAGAAGAGATTAAATTGTAATCGATAGGTTGGAGAAGACATAACATCAAAATCATCGAGAAACAACGAGAAAAAACCGAAGAGCTTTTCTGAGTCGAGATTGAATAAAGAAAACAACAAGAAAACATTTGATCTTCAATAATCATACCCATCGAATTATGTTCTTGCTACTAATCTGCATCGATATTGAAGAACTTACCATCAAAAACTTCATAAAGATTTCAATTTCAAAAAGGAAGGCGGATGCAGAGGTGTTGGGTGTGGTAGTCATCGGTAGCCTGCGAAGTAAACACCGACAGGGTAGTGTAAGATCTTCATAGCCTGGTTCGCTGGGAGTTCAAGGAGGCTTCGATGATGGTACCACCGGCATAAGGCTATGAATATCCTCTTCGATGGTGCCTGGTAGAAGACGGTTGCATGAAGGAAGATGGCGTTTGTGGTTTTGTTCGAGGGAGCTGTGCGCCTATTACAAGAACTAAAGAGTTTAAAGTTCCCACATCGCTGGTGGGATAAGACATGAAGGAAAAAGTTATTCTATAAAAGGGGAGCTAGCTCCTTTGTGAATCAAACCCATCTGAGTTTGGGTTAGTCGGCTCCTTTGAGCTGGTGGGTTTTTTAGAGTTAGTTGAGCTAACTTGGTCTGATTTGGGTCCGAGTTGGGACGAATTAGTACGATTTGGACCGTCTTTGACCAATATTGACCAATGTCGATTACCTTACCCAATAACATATATTCGTAAGCAGTTGGAGTCCGCCAAGCGTCTAGGCGCCGATTAATCGGCCGCCTAGACCGATTTTTGCAACCTATATATATATATATATATATATATATATATATATATATATATACACACACACACACACACATAAAATGAAGTTAAAACAATGTAAATCATAAACATGTAAATAATAACATTGTAAACGAAATGAACATATTGTAAGTGCAAGTAACAACATAACCATAACGAAATGTAATTAACTTGACCTGGTCGTAAATCAAACAATAAACAAAAATAAACATATTATGAAGACATATAAGCATAAGTTTATCGTAAAATCGAGACATGTATGTATCTTCCCTCGTAAATGCTAAATACAATAAAAGAGACTATAAAACTCACCGTAGTTGGGTGAATATGTGTTAGATTCATAGATCAGGGCTTGGATCGCGATTTTATCGACTTTCATCTTGATGCTTTTTAAACAAATGAAAACCCGAGGCTTATAGGGTTTCTACTGAGGAACTTGAAAATCTAATTTTTCACATCCTAGGTACCCTCGGAACAGTGCTCGCCGGAGAACGTAAGATCGCCTAAAAATTCTATACGGGTGTTTTCTTGTAATTTGCTAGAGTTTTCGAGAGATAGCATGCCACGAGGAGTAGAAGGGGGTCAAAAAGAGTGCTGGTGGTGGTGTTCAGGGCTATACATAGAACTGAAAGGGACGACAGCCGGTTTTCTGGTGGGTTCCTTCCTCGGTTGTTAAGCCTCCAACGGTGTTGCTGCCGACGTTCAAGGGTTGAAGCGGAGCAAGGAGATTAAGAGGAGGGCTATGTGAGGTTGTACAGGAAGGGAGAGCTAGGATTACCGACTTGCTCGTTGGTGTTCTTCTCTTCGTCGGATCTTAAGAAAGAGAGGGAGAGAGATGGAGTGAGGGAGTGATATTTAGGAAACTTTAAATATGATTTTTGGTAGACTTTTGAGGACACACACATTTTCATGGTACTTGTTTTGTATCATGCATGATGTCAAGCTTTTTGTCACACTCCTTTTATTGCCTCGATTTGTGTGACATCAATCCCGACTCTGTAGAATTTTTCTGAAATTGCTTGTTGATTGTCTCGGTCGTGGTGATTTAAAAAATGCAAACAAAATTCAATTATGATATAAGGAATTCTGTGAAATGACATTTAAAGTTTCGCAATTAATTGGTTCCGATTCTATAGATTTTATGAATTTGATTTCGCTATGGGTTAAAAATGTCATAAAAACGGAATCAAATAATAGAGCATAGTCTGAGATCAAAAATATGATCAAAAATGATTTACGGAGTTCGTAGATAAGAGTGCAGGTAGTGGTGTTCAGGGCTGTACTAGAATTGGAGGGGACAACAGTCGGTTTTCTGGTGGGTTCTTTCCTCGGTTGTTAAGCCTCTAAAGGTGTTGTTGCCGGTGTTCAAGGGTTGAAGCGGAGCAAGGAGATTAAAAGGAGGGCTATGTGAGGTTGTACACGCAGGGGGGCTAGGATTGCTGACTTGCTCTCTGGTGTTCTTCTCTTCGTTGGACCTTAAGAACGAGAAGGAGAGAGATGGAGTAAGGGAGTGATCTTTGGGAGACTTTAAATATGATTCTTGGAAGACTTTTGAGGATACACACATTTTCATGGTACTTTTTTTGTACCATGCATGATGTCATGTGTGACAACATGAAATTATTTCGTCACTATAACCCATCTCCGTCAATAAAACCCGTTTGTACTTCAGTTTTTCCGTTAACTTTTGGATTAAGTTAATTAAATTGAGGCTTCATGAGTGTCCAAACGCATTAGAAACACGTGAAAACACCCTCAATGTTCATTTGGAATATTTTTAGTTACGACCACGTCGAGTTACGACAACTTAATCGAGTACGACCACAAACCCCGTTTAACGTCGGTATCGGGTAGATTTCCACCAGGCCTCAAACTCAAACCCTATATAAGGGTGAGTGGACTTCATTTGAAGCTTTTCCACTCTCTCTCTACTCTCTCTCTTCCAGCCAATCTTGATCCAAAAATCAACTCTTTCATGCTCCAAACCTGTAAGTAATCTATCCTAGCTTATATTTTAGCTTGTTCTGCTTTCAAACCGTGTTTAAATCAACCAAATGTGCCAAAAACATGTGTTTACGGCACAGGAACAACCCCAAACGGCAAACACCTATAAATGGGGTTTTGAAGCCCCAAAACCCTTCCAAATCACTTCTGGTTCTTACCTATGAATTAAGGGCTTACATGTACGACTTAGAACACCAAAAACTTGATATTTGGGGAGTAAACATGAGTTTACGGTCCAAGATCATGCTTGGACCGTAAACCCTCCTTCAAGTGCCATAAACACCATTTAAGGTGTTAACATGCTCCTTAAACACCTCCTATGGCTTGGAATAATGTCTAGAACCAACCACCATTGCATTAGGGACCTTAAACTTGAAGGAAACCATGTCCTTAGGAGATTACGGCCGTAAACCACCCAAGGAATGGTTCCTTGGCCGTAAACTCCTATAAAGTGGTCAAATGGTGCCCTAACTTCCATCCATGGCTTGTACATTGGACTAGAATCATTTGTGCTTAACCTAGGACCATCAAAACACAAAAGGAAAGGATATGTAAGAGTTTTCGGCCGTAAACTCCTTTTTTACAGCCGTAAACTCCTTAAAATGGTCCATTTGTTGATTCAGTCACTTCCTATGCCCTGGAACTGAACCTAGCCTAATTCCACAAGTGTTGTAAGACCTTTAAACATCCAAGAACACACCACCCATGAGCTTACAGCCGTAAACTCATGGGGATATGGTCATTAGGCCAAAAACTCCCCTAGGAGTTTACTCTTGAAGAGCAAACTCCATATCTAGGCCTTACACCCCCTTAGATGCAACCTGGAGCATTTCTAACACTTGAAATAAAGTGTTTCCGCGTCTCGGAGTGTATTATTTTACTTAATTAGTAGTTCAAAGTCTAATTAGATACAATTATGTATCTCCTCATGTTACATAGGTCCTTGCACGTGTTCAAGCCTTAAACTGACACTTAGCATCCTAACCGGCACATTTCTCGTCTGGTGAGTTCATACCCCTACACCTTTTTCATGTTTTTCAATGTTTTCAGGGTGGGATACAATCAAAAGTACAAGGAAATCTTGTACTCAAACTTATTGTTTCATTTGAAATGTTTCATATTCCATATGCTTTTAACACTGGAAACCGTATTAACCAACCGTTTGACTTGCAGAGTTAGTTTTCAAACTAATTGAAAAACTCATTATAAAATGTTGTATTTTATATTTCACAAATGATTTTCCACATCATTATTGTTAAAATCATTAATCTTAGAACTTTTGATACGTCCTCTGAAACACTCCACAGAGATACACGAGTGGAGGACCGCCTTTGTAATCAGAATCTAAAACAGGATTTTTCGTATTATTACTTGTAAATTCGTTATTCTTAAGATTGGAGACACGTCCTCTGTAACACTCCACAGAGATACACGAGTGGAGGACCGCCCCTGTAACCAGAATCTCCTGGACGGAGAGCGTGACTTGAGTGTATAAATCTATACGGGGCTGACTACCCTGCACCTTGCTGCTAGCTACAGTGGGACCGGCAGGTCTACGGGTGACAAAAGTCATAAAATGATAATGGACTTCTTATTGCCATATCTATTTTATCGTATGGTTATGGAACTCGCAAACTGGAATAATGGAGATTTACTTTTTAGTAATAATGAACCTAGTAAACTAACACCCTTAGGAATTAGTTTACTATCTACTTATTAGTTTTATATACGTGTTAAAACTAATGTACTTTTCAAGGATAACCAGGCTTTCAGGATACTTCACTTAAATGCTACAAGTATGGTAGATACTTGTACACTGCATTCCGAATCGATAACCAACCACCAACTTTTAAGGAAAATAAGGGTTTTTCCTCGGATAACTTAACATTCTTAACCAGTCTGTTTAACAAATAGATAACTAAACTTCTCTTATAAGAAAATATGGGATTTTATTGGATAACAACTTTTTCAGAAAACCAAAGGAAACTTGTTCTTTTACCAGAAACAAACCGCTTATGAACTCACCAGCTTTATGCTGATATTTTCAAAACTGCTTGTATTCTCAAGTTCTCGTTAGATAGGTATCCCGCATTCTTTTGGAGAAGACGGAGCGTTTAGAAGTCTCGTCTTTACTTTTGTTATTGATGTATATATAAAACATGTATTACCTTGCTTTCAAACAAATGTAAATATTCCTATGTAATGTAATGTTTTGAGTTTACTATGCTTACTATGTACATTGGTTGTGATACTTTACATGACGTCCTCCGCCCCGGAACGTTTCCGCCTTCGGTTTCGGGGTGTGTCATCATGCTTGTTGTCACACTACTTTTCTTTCCTCGATTTGTGTGACATCAATCCTGACTCTGTAGAATTTTTCTGAAAGTGCTTGTTGATTGTCTCAGTCGTGGTGATTTTAAAAATGCAAACAAAATTCAATTCTGATAGACGGAATTCTATGAAATGGCGTTTAAGTTTCGCAGTTAATTGGTTCCGATTCTACAATTTTATGAATTTGATTTCGTTATGAGTTAAAAATGTCATAAAAACGGAATCAAATAATAGAGCACGGTCCGAGCTCAAAAACATGATCAAAAATGATTTACGAAGTTCATAGATATCTCAAACGAAGTAGAGCAGAGTTTGTTTTAGAAAAATCTGATATATACTTGTGTTATAACTTAAAAAGAGCGTAACTTCCTCATACGATCTTTGTTTTGGACATTCTTTATATACACGCAGTCAAGAGAACATATTTTATCCAAATTGTTTGTCTATAGCTTCCAATTATACTCATTGCAAAAATTTTATTTTTAGGACATTAATTAATGCTTATTTTGTGAATTTTTTCTATTTGCTAACGACTGTCATGTTTCAGCAATTTGGAGTAATATAAGTGCAATTATGAGTGACATAACTTCAATTGCATATAAAAACTTAGAACAATAATATGATAGGTTCTAAAACATAGGGGTTCGCAGTGGTTTGACCTGCGAATTCTGACTGATTTTTACCAATTGTTACATTCTCCCCCCATTAAAAAAATTTGTCCCGAAATTAAGCTTGTATTTAGGGTATCTTTGCGACGTTGGGGGTATTGTCGTTCTGCTTGATCTCGTAAGTGATACTTTTGTAGTTGTATTGTGTATGCAAGTCATATATAATTCAAGATTGAATGGTCGATCAAATAAATGATTCTACCCTAAAGCCATAACCAAACAAGGAACATTGAATAAGGAATAGTTAAATACTCTAAGGTCATCCAGTCCTACATATACCTCTACCACAATATCTTAAACAAAATGCAATACTAGCATGGTTTTTGAGTTCACTTCATTGGGAGTGATAATAGGAGTGCCATCGGACAGACACTTTTTAGGATTTGGCACATGAAAGACATCATGCTCAATGTTTAGCTCTTCAGGAAATTTGAGTATACACACATCAGGACCAATTCCTCCTAGAATTTCAAAGGTCCTTCGTGTCGCAGGTTTAACTTGTCATGTTCTCTAAGTCGTATTGTTCCTCTAAAAGGAAGTGTTTCTTGTTGATGTTCGTGTTTAGCCTTAAATTGTCATTTGATTTATATAATCTTTTATTTAATCTCATGAATGACTTTTGGATTAGTAGGTAGTGTGCCATCCTACCTGGTCTTTCGTCAGTTACGTATCTCTAACCGTTACTCAGCATATTGTTGATCAACACTTCCATCCATACAAAACTTCAGGTGGTGCGGCTTTTATGCTTGTGTGATGACTATTGTTGTAGAAAGACTCAATAAATAGCAATTTGGTATTCCGCTTACTTTCAACATTTATCACTTAAGCTTGGAGTCTATGTTTCAGATTTTGGGTATTTTTTTCCCATTGGGAATGGTAAGCTGTGTTCAAACCTTGGCGCGTTCCTAATAATTTATTCAGTGATAGCCAATATTTTGAGGTGAATCTAGTATTTCCATCCGAGACGATAGAAATTGACACTTCGTGTAGTTTTTATGATTTATCTGAGATAATAATTGGTCAGATTTTCTATCTTACTTGGTTTCTTTGTTCGACAGGAAGTAGACGAACTTAGTCATTTTGTCAACCACGACTCAAATTGTGTTGAAACCACTAAGAGTTTTGGTAGTTTTCATACAATTCTTTTAAAATTTACTCCCACTTCCACTCATACATTTTTAATCATTGGAGTAAACCTCAGGTTTTCTGCGTCCCGATTTTGTCTGTAAAGTATTGCGTTCCATCATCCCTAAGCTTGATGTGCTTATCCTTTCCCTACAAAGCATCACTCGTGATGTTTTCCTCTTTTAGATACTCGAGTTAAGCTTCTTAAATCTATTCGGAAAGGTTGGAATGGATAGTCCTTGATAAAGTATGCTCTCGAAGGGTTTGACTCGTTCTTTTTGGCTCAAGGCATCTACTATGATGTCAGCCTTATTGGGATGATAATGAAAGTTGCATTCATATTATTCGGTAGCTAAACCTACCACTGTTGTCTAATTTTCAATTCATTCTAGTCAAAAATGTGTTGGGGACTCTTGTGATTAATAAAAATAGCACATTTTGTAACATATCGGTAGTGTCTCTAGATCTTTAGGGCCAAGACTACTACTCCTAGCTCTAGATCATGAGTTGCATAATTTATTTCATGTAATTTAAGTTTTAGAGATGTGTAAGAAATCACTTTGTCTCTTTGCGTTAACACGCAACCCAATCCTTGATGAGATGCATCGTAGTATATTACAAAGTCTTCAGCTCCTTCATGAAGAGATAGGATTGCTACGCTACACAATATATGTTTCAGCTTTTGGAATACAACTTCTTGCTGGTCTTCCCAGTTGGACTTTGTTCCCATTGGTTTCCATGAAGTTAGTGGTTTGGCTATCTTGGAGAAGTTCTTGATGAATCCCCGGTAGTAGCCAATAAGGTCTAGGAATTGGCACGCTTCTGTTGGCAGACTTGTTGTTTCTTAGTTCTTGATTGCTTCGATTTTTGTGGGATCCACGTGTATTTATTTGTTGTACACCATATTCATAACAAGTTTTCCCCTACCACTGTCTATTTTAGTGCTTTCTCCTGCATTTGTACTATGGTTCGTTACTATAGGTGTTGGGTTTATGCAAAATTTGGTAGTATGCCCCTTTTTGTTGCACTTGTTGCAGAAGTAGGAGTCGCCTTTGTGATGGCGATTGCACTGGTTGCATGATGGTTGTTTACCGACATATTGTTTTCGTGTAGGGGTTGGTGTGGCATGAATTTCCTTGGAGTTTTGTTGCTTCTAAGTGGTTTGGATTGAGGTTCCCATGGAATTATCCTTGTATTTCCTTTTATTATCCTCAGCTCTCTTGGTATCCACTTTCTTGATTATGGTATCGTGTTGAACCCACTGGTTTGTTAGAGTAATGACCACTCTCTTGGCATGGTCATAAGTGTTGGGTCTGAGGGATGTATCCATCTCTCATATTCATAGGGTTAGACCTCTTATGTACCTATTGACCTTCTTGTTCTCTGGCTTAAAAAATATCGTACATAACATTACGAGATCATCGAATCGAGATGCATAGGCTAAGATCTTCGTTCCTTTCATGGTTAGGCTCTATAGTTCCTTCTCTTGTTTCTATATTTCATCTGTGGAGCAGTAATTTCCTATGAGCATTAGCTTCAGTTTTTCCCAGGTCGTGGCATAAGCTAAGTTAATGCCCATGGTTCTCGTATACTGATTCCACCAGGAAAGAGATGTGTTCATGACAGTGCATGTATCAAACATAACATGACATTTTTTGCACAACAATTGTTGAGGAATATTGAATCTATATTTTCAATCCAAATAGTTTACCCTATAACTCCTTCATTATTGTAAAATGATCTATGTTGGTAGTTCATGAACTCTTCGTAAGTGCATACCCTTGGAACGTCATTGTTACTTCCATGGATATTGCTTCTAATTCTTATTTGTTCATAGGTGTTGTTCCTGTTGGTTTTTTAAGTGGTGAAAGTGTTAGCTATTTGTTGCTCAATCATTAACTCGATTGTAGTTATGTCAAGTGATGGCATCGGTGTTGAATGATCACTTGCTAATCTCTCGTGAGACATTACTTCATCCTATTATAATTAGTTTAAATAGAAAATGATTCACATGAAAATATCGTTGTAATTATAAGTGATAATACTTCAACTGTGTCGAAAATGTGAAATTGACGTGGGGTTCATCCAAGAATGGCTTTACCATGAGTATTTTGCGTAGGTAACTCTACATCACTACCAAGGATGGATTTCACACAAAGAACGGGTGAAAGGAAACTATTACGTCTTGGAACAAACTGTTTAAAATCATGAAAAAAATATTGCAGAGAAATTTGACCACTACTTAATGTTTTGGTCATATCGGTTCCGATTTACTTGAATCAAGAGGTCTTGGAAACTAGAAAAAATATCGTACACTTTCAAGTTTGTGTTTTTGTTGATCTTGCTATTTTCGATTTTTGAAAGGGCCAAGGAATACAAAGGTTAATTGTAGGCATTTTGCTCTTGACCTTGGATTGTTTAAACACAAGTTGGATGGACCACAACAGAAAGAAATAGATTAATTAATTATCTAAGTCGTAACTCATAATGTTTCTTAAGTGCATGCATTTCTTAAGGCATTCATAAGTTCCTATTAGTAACGTACATAGAGAATTGTGGTTGAGTGATTAGTGGTCTAAAATAAACATCAGGCATGATTGATATTTATGTGGGCTAGAGTTTTACAAGGATCTGAAGTAAATATTTATGTGGCGTATGCTAAACACTTTGAGAGTTCCTAAGTGTTTTCCTTCGTTTATTTGAACTGTAATATTTCTTGAACCTCTTATAATTTCCAAGTGTTTTAGTGTATCAGCTACAAAATCAAATTTTAGTTGTGCATTGGTCTAGCTATAATTAAACATAGGTGATCAGTCTACGTTTAGTTGAGGATTGGTACATGTTCAACAAAACTTAGGTATTGTGTTTGACCTAAAACCTTGCGTTGTAGTCTAATTAATGGTTTGGCTTTTCTATAAGTTTGGGTTTTGCATATGCGTTCTCATCATGTGTCCGAATCTTATATATAACCCTGAATCTTGTGTTTGTTGTGTATTATTAATTATTGTTTTGTTATGGCAAGTCTAGATGACAAGGCTCCGGTGAGTCAGCATAGTCGGAGGGCAGGACCATTTTGGCATATAGTTGTTCTGAAATCCAGCAACCCAAGCAACATGTCCTTCCTTACACCGCTCCCACAAGTAGACATTCAATAGTATAGTTAATAATACTTTTTACTTATAGATTTATAGGAATAAACCTGAGTATAGAGTCACAGGTCAAAAGAAAGAAACTAAGAGTAATGTGTTACATGATTATAGGGATAAACATATTTGTATGATGTTGTAGGTTTAGGAATACCTAGACTTATGAGAGTTAGCCCTAGACTATTGTTGAACTCTTAGGAAGATATTAATTCGCTATAGTCGTTAGCTCTGATACCAACTTGTCACACCCTGACCAACAACGGAAATGTCGGGGTTGTGACACCAACATTTGATCACATTTAATAACACATATTGAAAAATACAAGGTTTCATAAAACATTACATTCTTGTATAAATCCATTACGATGAATTTTATTGTTGTTAATCTAAAAGGCAATAAATACTAGAAATTACTACAAAACAAAATTCAAAATGAAATAAAGAGGCCTAACATATCGGCCAACTGTATAAAACAAAGAAATAGCTTATTCCATGACACACAAGGTGTGCCTTCCAGCGCCTAATTTCCCAAAGATACATACATTTAAAATACGTCAACAATAATGTTGGTGAGCTTTACAGGTTTTGACTTCGTATGTTTTTATAATCAAAAGTGTCATTAAACTAATGAATTATAAAGGTATAAAATGAAAATGTTTTACACTTGTAATCTCATACAAGTAAAATATATTTGTTAATGACTTTGACTCCGTGTCTTTTTATAATCAAAATTGTGTTTAGACTAATGAATTATAAAAGTACGAAATGCAACATGTTTTACACTTGTAACCCCAAACAAGTAAAATAGATTTGTTTATGGCTTTGACTCTTTCTATTTTTTATAATCAAAAGTTGTTTATACTAATGAATTATAAAAGTATAAAATACAACTTGTTTTACCCTTGTAATCCTATACAGGTAAAAGAGATTTGTTTATCTACATAATTTATTAAACCTAAGTAATAATTCGATAGAGTGTCGCGTCAAGCCTTTGTAAAGATTTATTTGAGTAATTAAATCAGTATTTGACACTTAACCATTTGCATAAACCATTCCATTTTATTCATGCACATTCTAGAATGAATTTTCGGGATTTTATAATGAGCTGATATAATCTCTAACGCTTCATCAACGTTTGAACAATTACGCCCATTTTGCTTCATCAGACAAAGGTTGTAGCTAGCAACCACATACAAGATTGTCAACTCATATAGATTTATACCAATAAGTTCCATGTTTTTTGCGGATTAACGGTTATAGCATAGTGGGATTTCACTATGTTTTCAGGTTCTTAGTGAATGAAGAGTATCAATCTCCTATAAAGAGTACCATAATTATTAGGTATTGAATTGTCTGTGTGCTTAAGTCCTAAACTTAGTTGAAACTTTGAAGAGATAAAATCTCTAAGATCGTTTAGATCTTTTACAGGTTAATCAATGAAGAACAAAAAATTATAATAAACAAAAGAATGAACACAAGATGGAATCAAGATAATACTGAATGATTCAAATGTAGTCACGCCTCAGCAGAGCTCTATTAAGAACTTCCACAGTAGAGGCGAGCTAGGGTTTACAATACGATGATGAGAAATAATGAAAGTCGTTATTACTAAGGATGCATGCATGCACCTTAAATACTAGAACCCTAGAATAAAACAAAACACGGTTGGACAGGCCCAAACCGGTTACAAAACTGGGCTAACTATAACCGAGCCCAAAGACACAACATTCAGAACTCAACAATCTCCCCCTTTGCGTCAATTGGGGAGAGACCTTTACTTCGGTTGATTAACAGTTGGTCGCTTCACTACCTTTAACAAGCTTGGAATTATAGCAAGAAGGACTTGGCGAAAGTCGATATACCATCTTGTCATATCTGTGAAGTACTTCTTATCGCTTTCATTATTTTGCTTACATTTGTGAATGATTCCCAGAACATACTCCAACCACTAAGTAGTAAAGAGATGTTTATCAGTTAGAGCAAAGAGGCATTTCTAACCTTCTTGCTTGGTGAACATCACCGAGTTCAATTTCGGATCAATCTTTCCCATTTTGATCTTGTTGACATCGCTTGCAGAACCGACAGGCAAAATGGTAGGCTTCTTTCTGAGAACTGAAGCGATCTCTTGATCTATCTTGGCTACCTCCATAATGTAGTAGAGTAACATTCTTTTCAGATGATCAATGATTGGCTCATACTCGATTGGGTTGGAAGAAGAATTTTGTGCAGAACAATCTAATCATGAGGATTGAGATTAGGTAGATCAGCAAGGGATAAGGTATGCTCAGACTTGGCCGAACCTCTGGTAACCTTGAATTTGACGTTGATGAATTTCCCTACTACGTGAGGCTTAAGGACCCGAACTGTGATAATTTTCTGAGCACTCCAAGTAAGATATTGATGTTGAAAGAACTCCAAATAGTAGTCAATTAGCTCACGATCAACCTTCGAGTCTGGATGAGGTACTTCTATGATAGGAAGAAAGCAGTGAAAAACAAACGCCTTCCGGGTTAATGGCATATCCAACTAAGAGTCCCTTGTATTTTCAAAATCTAAAGACACTACCGGCTCAAGCCAATGAGTGCTAGGGGATTCGATGGCTTCTTTGATTAGATTCTACAAAGTCCAGAGGGGAAAGAGGGTTTTCTTGCTTTCTAGGAGATCATGAGCCTCCTTTAATCTTCTTGCATTCTCTTCAGCTTCCTTTACAATCTTGGCATTGAGATCGAGTTCCCTTTCCCTTGCCTTTCGCTTCAAAGCATCAGCTATTGTCTCCTCTTCCTCATCACTGTCATCCACAGTACCCTTGCCTTTATCCTTAAATCCCGAACCCGAAGCATGCTCAGTCTTCTGTTGTTTCGGCTGGGTAGTATGAGGAGGTTGAGACTTAGGAGGAGGTTGAGACAAAGATGTTAGTTCTTCTCCCCCTTGTTTCGGAGGTACCACAGTCTCTGAAACACCTTCGGTGCAACTCAACATCCCAAGTGCAGGACGGAATTTTTCAGCAAGATGTCATCTAACTGATATGGTCACGATAGGATCGTGAACCTCCAGAACGTTCAATAAAATGGTGTGTACGTCTGAGACACAACTCTTGACGACATCCCTTTTAGAGCGAATGTGATCTACCTCCTTGTTTGCCTGAGAAAGTGGGAGATTTTTGGTTTTCAGCTGAGTAGTCTTGAGAGCGAGTTCATCCATGATCAAGCTTTCCATGGCAAGATCAGCTTGGAGCTTTGTGAGATGCTCAATGAGTGAGGACAAAAGGGCAACATTATCCTTTTGAATGTTCTGGCGAAGGGAGGCAAAGTGTTGCTTCTTAGCAGCAAAGGATTCCTCAAGTTTGGCAATGGAGTTGTTCACTTTAGAAGCGTTCAACTCAGCTGCTCCCTGTAAAGACTCAAGAAAAATATTAGCGTTGTGAACTAGTTTATCGACTTTTTCGGTCGCTTCTGTGCAGACTTCAGTTGACGATGCAATTGCATTTGTGGCTTTAGAAATTGATGCTTCATGAGCTTTGACAAAAGTGTCAATCATGCTCTGAATAACAACTTTAGAGTAGGGATGGTGAGCGGAGGAAGAGGCCATGAGATTGTCGATTTTTTCATTCAACTCCTTGATGTGCTTTTTGGTAATGGGAGCATCATCATCTTCATCACTCTGAACCCGGTAGAGGCTGTAGTAGAAAGAATCAAAATCCATTTCTTCACCACCAAGGACAGTATTGGTTTCAGTTGAAGGTGTGGGAGATAGCGGTTTGGATGTTTCAGGGACTGAAGACTGAACCCCCGTATCAAATACATTGGTTTGAACTTCAGTTGTTGTGGTGGTTGTATCATTAGAAAAAATAAGAGGAGGAAGTGGAAGTGTAGAAGTGGGTTGTGATGTGATAACTGGGAAAGTGGGAGGTAAGGAAATAGGAATGGAAACAGGTGGAGGAGAAGGTGCGTTGGAGAGAACTTGTACCTCTGGTGCGATCGAGGTGGGGTATCACCACGAACCGAAACCTAATCATCAGAGCTTTCACCCTCAGATGCGCTAGGAGTGGGTTGTTTATGTCCAGTAGGGATATACTCGGAGTCAGAGTCGCTCGATGACTGAAGGATAAGCTTCCGAGCAGGCTTCTTGGTCTTCTTCTGCTTGGGCTGGGAAGGTGCTGCCTTCTCAGACTTTCGCTTCCTTGGATTTTGCCCCTTAGCTCCTTTGGTAACCCTTTCTTCCTTCTTCTTTTCTTGTTTCTTTCCCCTCTTTGACGGCTTATCTGCTTCCTCAATGGAACAAATCATTGCGGGTGTGAGTTCCCTTGGGCCCGAAGATGGAAGCTTCTTGTATTCTTGTATGACATTACTCGCCTTAGACACACATGCATACATGGATGCCGGAATCGATCCAATAAACAAGTACTTGGACAGATCAGTGAGTATAATCTTCGTTGTGTGGAATGTTGCGATGGAGGCGAGAAGCGAGTCCGCCATGATTGGGACATGAAAACGATCCATCGCCCATTTTGTGACAATAGTCCAGAACCTGCTACACGAAACTTCAGAATGGCGAGAAGAGGAGGATAAGCTTTGAACAAGCTATTGCCATAAGACCGAACCAAAGTCAAGATGTACCCCATTGTACAACCCATAAAGCATGGTCATAAAACGCTTCACTCTGAGAGACCTTTGAACAGGAGAGTGAAGAGGTCATTCGATTGTGGAGGAAGGCATGATTTCTTGAACTTCGTCACGGGAACAACCTCCACCTGTGAGAGAGCGATGACAAGCGACTTTGTCATAGTGATCAGTTGAGTAGATATGAGAGAGGCAAGACATGGGAACAACCTCCACCTGTGAGAGAGCGATGAAAAGCGGAGAGTATTTGAGGCATTCCACAACTTACAACATCTAGGGTTCATAGGTGAACGGTGTAAGGTCGATTATGAGGTTTTGGTGAGGCTTGATGGTCAAAAGGGTGGAGTGAACAGAGGTGTCTTGAATAGAAGAAGATTCTGCCATTGATGTAGCTTGAGAAGAAGATGATGAACAGCGAAAGAAATCGTCTTTTTGCTTTAGGAGATTAGAAAGCGGTAAAAGAGTAAAGGTGATTTGGAGAAACCTTTTATACTTGGGGTTAGGAGAGAGAAAAATCCGCCCAAAATCTTGTCTTTTGCAAAACGGTTCCTGATATAGTGGGATTAGACAGTTGGCAACTCCTATGATTACGCAGGAGAGAGAAAACATTTCAGTTTTACGTGCCTTTCCATACAAATCGCCTTTTTCAAATTGTCAAACGTTTGGATAACTGCTGACTCACCCCTTTTGTTTTGTTTGAAACGTCACCAACATAAATGACATGAATCTGTGTCAACTTGAGCATTTCGTTTGAGAATCACCATGTCACTTTTAGAACCCAAGCTATATAATGAAAAGTAGCTTATACAAAATAGAACTGGATTTTTGGAAAATCAAAGATTTTCGTGCATAGAGTGTGAAAGATAAAGAAAGAAATCAAACTTTTGTGGGATAGTGTCGATTAAGATATAAAGTAGTGGATCCCGGGCATGAATCTCTTCCTTCAAAGTCAAGAAAGACTTCAAAGTGTCTGTGTGGTTTCCTATTGAAATACGATCATGTATTTATTAAGAAGCAATGAAAGGCATCTTTTATATATAAGGCTTGTAAGGGTGGCTTTCACTTCAATTCAAGTTTCGATTCTTGATATAAGACCGAAAGAGAATGAAGTACCTGTGAAACCAATGTGGCCTATTGAACAAGTAGGTTAGACACATATTCAGTGACTTGTTGAAAACTCAATAAGAAATCCTAAAAGACATAAAATTGGATCCTTGGGGAAGAAAAGTCTTGGTGGTAGACAATTTCAAAAGGATCTCTTAAAATAAAAAGAGATTTCATGATAACTCCACATAGAGTGGTTTCGTTAATTCATTGGTGAAAACTAGAACATATTAATTGTTCACCGTCAATTCATTATTGGTATAGAATTTTGGGTTTCACTTAGTACGTAGTAACACAAAACTAAGATCATAAAAACAGATGTTGTGTAACCATAAACCTTAGTGGCAATTACTAAGAGTCTCAAGGGTTACGTTAATGATATGAAGTGAGATGGAGAAAAATGGTGTAGGTGGTTAAGGAGCCGAATGTACCTCTGCTATAAAAGTAGGACCAAGCAGAAAATTCTAAGCTCAATATGAGAAGAGTAAGGTAGCTCATAATTATAGTGAATTTAAAAGCCTAATTGGGAAAACATGATTTGTATATATCACATCATTAAGGCTTCACTCAAAATCTATAAAGGCTTCGGTCGACATGCAGCAGCATGCTTCCAGGGACACTTAACTGATACATAGAGAAATTTATACCTGCTCCAGCTCCATCATTGAGAATAGCTTTTAAACATGAAATCATGAGAAAGATAAAATAAAATGAAAGAAAATATTTTTGTATTTTGTGAAAATTTTCTAAAGAAAAAGAAATAAAAACAAAAAGAAAATTATTTTTGGATTTTATGAAAATAAAAAAATGAAAACAAAAACATAAAAATGAGTATGTAAAAGAGTGTACAAAAGTATACAACCGAAATTCCTATTCAAGAAAATAAAGTGAACTGAGTTCAGTAGGACCGAACCCAAAATAGACCGAGCGTTCGGTTCATTTCGGTTCCCGGGTGAACTGAACCCGAAATAGACCGAGCGTTCGATCTATTTTGTTTCCAACCTTTAATGAAGCGAAGCCGATTTCAGTACAGATTCAGCTTCCATCATTCCTAGGCCTTATAGGATCTTATTGAAAGTTGCTTCAGGTAAGGCCTTAGTAAAGATATCTGCTAATTGATCAGTGGTTCTAACGAAATGAATCTCTATGTTACCATCTTCCACATGATCTTTGATAAAGTGATACCGCAGTGCTATGTGATTTGTCTTTGAGTGTTGCACTAGGTTATGAAAAATCCTAATTGCACTTTCTGAGTCGCAATATAGTGAGATTTTCTTCATGTTCAGCCCATAGTCTCTAAGTTGACTTTGTGTTCAAACGACCTGAGATGTGCATGATGCTGCGGCTATGTATTCAGCTTCGAATGTGGAGAGAGAAACACAGGTTTGTTTCTTTGATTGCCAACTTACTAATTTGCCATCAAGAAATTGGTATCCTCTAGTAGTGCTTTTACGATCCAATCCACACCCCCCTAGGTCAGCATCTAAGAATGCTTGGACAAAGAATCCTGAGTTGGCTGGCTACCATAGACCGAGAGAGGTGGTTCGCTTCAGATAGTGTAACGCCTGTGTTTCGGGCTTGCCATTTGTAGCAATATAATAGTCTGGGTTGACCTTTGTAACCCGTTTTGAAATAATAAAAGTGTATTATTTGAGTATTATGTGTTTTGTGCTTAATTGCTTAATTATGTGGTTTGATTAATTAAGAATAAAAATAAGCGTCAAAATTTAAGTGTAAAATAAACTTAATATATTTGGTTAATGTTGTAGTAGTTGAAACGAGGTTTCCGAATATATATAGAACGCCCAAATCTGACTTCGTATGAGAAAGTTATGATTTATCGAAGTTCCGGCTTAGCGATATACAGCCTGTTTTACTCGATTTGAGATCGAGCGGTTGTTAGCCGAAGCAATCTAAATGAGAATCGAAGATCTCATTGTTGGTATTGAAACGATAAAAAGTTAGGCGAGAACGGACGTCAAACGAAGAAGTTATGAATTTATAACGAAAGTTTCTGTCCCGGCCTATTAAAAATAATTAATAAAAATAAAGTCAAAATTAGCCGACGGAATCTAAACGAAAGTCGTAGAGCATGGTCTCACCTTCGCGTGGATATAAAGAACGTCGAAAACGGAGTTCGTATGAAGAAGTTATGAATTTCCGAAGTTTATTAATCATTTTGTATTTATTTTTAATTCAAAATTCGGAAGCATTATCCGAAGGAGTCACCGATCTGATCCGAGGTACGCCCCGCGTACTCGAGTACGCCCAGCGTACTCCGAGGGATGTCGACACTCGCACTCGAGCACTTCGGATACGTAAGCAATGACGTTTTGGGCAGTACGCCCCGCGTAACGCAGTACGCCCCGCGTACTCCGAGGCTCCAGCCTCCTATAAATAGGATGCGAGGGTTCCGGGTATTTTTGCCAATTCCCTCTCGTTTTCGTGTCGAAGCTCTGCGCAAAAACCCCCGAAGCTATCCCGAAGTCCCGATATCATACTTTATCCCCGAGGCAAGTCCCGAGATCCCGAAGATCCCGAAAAGTGCGGTTCCCGAGTCGAAGCTCTGCCCGCGAGAAGTTCGATTTTCGAGGAGATCTTCCAGATCTGCTGAGGAATACTACTTTTATAAGCCGTAGTGCTGTCCGATCATCTTCTGATCAAGTGAGTGTGTAGTTATTTCTTCTAATACAATAATACGAAGTATTCTAATATAAAATACGTGCTATGTGTATATATTTGGTTGTGTTATGTGTGAATGAGTATTCACTCTCTTCTATCTTATAGATCTGCTTATTTCTTTATGAGATATGTGTTATGTGTGTGTGCCTCATCTGTTATGTGATATATGTGTTGATTAAAGCATGCTATACAGGTTTTCTTTAAACTATGTATACAAATGTATATTTTTATCTACTAATATGTTGGGTAGAACATGGGTAGACAGTTGGTGTGTAATAAACAGATGAGAGGCCTCGTTGTTGTTTGATTGAGTCATCTAGCGGAGTTTAGATGACGACCACTGGCTATTCTAGACAGTCTTGTGGAAACATTAGCAGGTTCGCCACCTGTAGGTGTTAATGAACTTGGGTGTTCATTCGCTGTACTCCATCCCCCTCATGGTTGCCTTATTTGACTTATATTGCTGAGGTACCCCCGAAGCATGTGTTGTCACCCCGATGAAATATTCTTAGACTAGGTCCCTTATGTTAGTTGTTTTAGGGACATTAAAGTGAGAATAACGGGAATGGGTAATTGGGTTATTGTTGGTTGGTGAAAATTAAATATGATATTTATTGTGGGTTGAAAACCCTATATGCTCACCAGGCTCCCAAGCCTGACCCGCTCAGTTTTAAATTGTATTACAGGTAGTGGCGGAAGGGCATGAGATGGATGAACCATCAAGTTGTTTTGTTTACAAGTCTGCATATGTTTATATTTGTTATATGACTTGTAATGTATTCGTTTATGCTTATTGGTCTGTATCGGAACATGACACCCCGAGTTTTGATTATAATGAAAATACATTTCTTTTATGAAATGCTTCGGTAAACAATGTTTTATCATGTTTTGTTTTTGGGAACAAATTCCGCAACTCTTTCAAATCAAAAGGATTTACTCTGAAAATATTTAAAAGCATAAATGAAAATCGGTCTTTTCTGGCCGAGATTTTGGGGATGTCACAGTTGGTATCAGAGCATTAGTTTAAGCGAACTAGGAATTTGTAGGATTTCTAGACTTAAACTTAGAATGCTAAGTGAAGTTTTGAGATGTGTGTCTGTTGTGGTTTAGACACGAGCACTAGTTTATTTTAGGAAAGTTGCCTAAAATGATTTATGTGCTAAATGTTATATGTTGCCATATATGATATTATTTGTTCGGATCTATGGTCTGTTGCCGACCGGATCTAGAAACCTTATGTGTGTAGGATTCTAAGCGTACGTCTGCGATATTAGAACTAGCATGTAAACGTTTCGGAGTGATAAGGATGATTTGAATATCCATCATGATTGAGGATCTAATTTCACCTTATTCGGTGTAGATCAAAATGGTGAGAACAAGAAGTGGAGTTGGAAATGCTGACGAAAACAGGAATCAACCACCAGTGATTGAGCCAATACCTGTCGTAGCAGCAGCACCTGAGCCAATAACCATGGCTGGTGTGCAATTGATGATTCAGACGATGTTGGATCGTCAGATGGATGAAACTAGACGGTTGCTTCAACAGAATCGTGAAGAACTGTCGATTCGTGTGGAAGAGCCTGAATTAAATGAAGGGCACTCGGAAGGTGGAAACTTCAGTGGGTCTGTTGGTCCAGCCAACCCACCGATAGTTAGGCAAGATAACCAAGATGGAAGGAATGATGGAATGGGATGCAAGTACAAGGACTTTTTGACTTGCAAACCATCGACCTTCAATGGAAAGGAGGATCCGATTGGGGTTATGGATTGGATCTCCGAAATGGAGTTAGCCTTTATGACATGTGGCTGTAGAGGCAAGTTGCAGACTATCTATGCCGTGCGACAATTCCGAGGTGGAGCCGTTCGTTGGTGGAACACTCTAGGGAAGACCTTAAGCCCTAGCGAGCCACTGCAATTGTCATGGGCAGAGTTCTTGGTGCAGTTTAAGCGCAAGTTCTGCTCGGCTCAAAATCTGTTGGAGTTGGAGAACAAGTTTCTGACATTGACGAAGGGTAGCATGTCAGTAGATGAATACACCAATAACTTCACCGATAAGATGGAGTTTGCCTTGCGTATCGTTCCAGACGAGCTGACAAAGGTGGATCGGTATGCGAAGGGACTTCCATGGGAGTATGAGGTGCCGGTACGTCAGGCCCTTACTCTAGAGGCAGCTATCTGGGCTGCCAAGTCTGTGGAGAACATGATCAAGGGGAGAACCACCGTCAAAGTTGAGGTTGGTGAGAAAAGGAAGTTTGAGGGAACATCTGGTTCCGGTAAGAAAGGAAAATTTTCGAAATCTGATTCGAAAAAGTTTGGGGGAAAAGGAGGCGAAGCAAAGTGGTGTGATAAGTGTAAGAAAAGGCACTTTGGGAAATGTAGCGAGGATGTGACCTGCTACAAGTGTGGTAGGGTTGGACATTTTGCCAATGAATGTCCGAACAACAAAAGGATGTGTTTTGGGTGTAATGAAGAGGGGCATATTTTGAAAGACTGTCCGAAGAAGAAGGAGGCAGCTAGGCCCAACATTCCACCAAAGCCGAAGGCAAGAGCCTTCCAGATGACACTTGAGGCTGCGAAAGATGAAGCTGATGTCGCTTCAGGTACCTTTCTCGTAAACGAATTACCTGCTCATATATTGTTTGATTCTGGAGCCAACTACTCCTTTATTTCGCATGAGTTTGGTAGAAAGCTAGCTTTGCCTGTTGATAGACTAAATAATGCTTTATTAGTCGAAGTAGCTAGTGGCAAGTTTGTACCTGTTAGCCATCGTATGAAAAACGTCTTGATCGACCTTAATGGGAATAAGTTTCTCGAGGAATTATTGCCTATCGAACTAAATGGTTTCGACATCGTCTTGGGAATGGATTGGCTTAGCGCCAATGATGCCGAAATTTTGTGCAAGAAGAAGATAGTTAAAGTAAACCCGCCTGGGAAAGATTCGTTTATGGTGTATGGGGACAAACGCAGAGTGAATTCTGGAATCATTTCTCTAATGAAAGCCAGAAAGTGTTTGACCAAGGGATGTACATCATATTTAGCATTCGTGATTGATGCTAAGAAGGAAAAGAAGGTGATGCAGAGCATTCCAGTGGTGTGTGATTATCCGGAAGTATTTCCCGAGGATCTTCCTGGATTACCACCTGATAGACAAGTGGAGTTCAGAATAGACTTGTTACCAGGAACCACGCCAATAGCAAAAGCACCTTATCGATTAGCACCGACGGAGATGAAGGAGTTAATGATGCAACTTCAGGAGTTATTGGACAAAGGTTTCATTAGACCTAGTTCATCGCCCTGGGGAGCTCCGGTGTTATTTGTAAAGAAGAAAGATGGAAGTATGAGAATGTGCATCGATTACAGAGAGCTGAACAAGGCAACAATAAAGAATAGATATCCGTTGCCGAGGATTGATGACCTGTTTGATCAATTGCAAGGTTCGAGCTATTTCTCGAAGATCGATCTTAGGTCAGGATATCATCAGCTGAAAGTAAGAGAGCAAGATATCGAGAAGACTGCATTCAGAACTAGATATGGACACTACGAGTTCTTGGTTATGTCGTTTGGACTAACCAATGCTCCAGCAGCGTTCATGGATTTGATGAATAGGGTTTGTAATCCTTTCCTTGATAAATCCGTGATAGTGTTCATAGACGACATTCTGATCTACTCGAAAAGCCAGGAGGAGCATGGCAGACACTTGCGAGAAGTGTTAGAAGTTTTGAAGAAGGAGAAGCTTTATGCGAAGTTCTCCAAATGTGATTTTTGGATTCGTGAGGTCCAATTCTTGGGTCACGTGGTCAACCAAGAAGGGATAATGGTTGATCCAGCGAAGATTGAAGCTGTGACAAGTGGGAACAACCGAAAAGTCCCACGGAGATTCGAAGCTTTTTAGGATTAGCCGGATATTACCGAAGGTTTATCCAAGGCTTTTCTTCGATTGCTACTCCATTAACAGCTTTGACCCACAAAGGAGCTACTTATGCTTGGAGTGAGAAGCATAAAGAAGCATTCGAGAAGTTAAAGAAGAAGCTATGCGAGGCACCGATACTTTCTCTACCCGATGGAGTCGAAGACTTCGCTGTTTATAGCGATGCGTCTGGTGTTGGATTGGGTTGTGTTTTGACCCAAAGAGAAAAGGTGATAGCATATGCGTCTCGACAGTTGAAAGAGCATGAAAAGAATTACCCGACTCATGATTTGGAGTTGGCAGCGGTAGTTTTCGCTCTGAAAATATGGAGGCATTACCTCTATGGCACGAAGTGCAAACTTTTCACTGATCATAAGAGTCTCCAATACCTCTTTAATCAGAAAGAATTGAATATGAGGCAACGACGCTGGCTAGAATTACTTAAAGACTACGACTGCGAGATACTTTACCACCCCGGTAAAGCTAATGTTGTTGCTGATGCTCTCAGTCGGAAAGTCAATCTTGAAAGGAAGAGGCCAAGAGCGTTGAAAATTGAAGTTGTCTCGACCATTGTGGAAAGTATAAAGAAAGCTCAAGAGGAAGCTTCTGAGAAAAATGACCGAAAGGAGGAACGTTTGGGTAAAACGTTGGTGTTTGGTACTAACGGTCATGGACTGAAGGTATTCCAAGATCGTATTTGGGTACCTAAGTCAGGAGGAATTAGGGATCTTCTGATGGAAGAAGCTCACAAAACCATGTACTCAATTCATCCGGGTAGCACTAAAATGTATAGGGACCTGAAACCCTACTACTGGTGGCCGACGATGAAGCTTGATGTTGCAAAGTATGTGGCCGAGTGTGTGACTTGTGCGAGAGTCAAGACACAACATCAGAAACCGTACGGGAGTTTAGAACCTTTGCCTGTGCCTATGGGTAAGTGGGAAGACATTGCTATGGATTTTGTCACTAAACTGCCCAAAACAAAGAATGGTCACGACATGATTTGGGTGGTCGTTGATCGATTCACTAAGAGTGCGCATTTCATAGCGGCCAGGGAGAAATGGTCTATGGAAAAGCTTGCGAATTCTTACGTGAAGGAAATTGTGAGGCTTCACGGTGTTCCGTTAACGATTGTATCGGATCGTGATAGCCGTTTCACCTCAAGGTTTTGGAAAAGTCTACAAGAGGAAATGGGTACCAAGTTATGTTTAAGCACAGCTTACCATCCGCAGACTGATGGTCAGAGTGAAAGAACAATACAAACACTTGAAGATATGCTGAGAGCATGTACCTTGGAATTCCTAGGTAATTGGGATGAACATTTACCGTTGGTAGAATTTTCCTATAATAATAGTTTTCACTCGAGCATTAAGATGGCACCTTATCAAGCTTTGTATGGACAGAAGTGTCGTACGCCGTCTTGTTGGCTTGAGGCTGGGGAAAAGCAGTTTATGGGACCGGAGATGGTTCATCAAACTGCTGAAAAGTTGAAAATAATTAGGGAAAGAATGTTAGCAGCTCAAGATCGTCAAAAGAGCTATGCTAACAAGAAGCGAAGACCGATGACTTTTGAGGTTGGAGATTCGGTTTTGCTTAAAGTCTCGCCGTGGAAGGGACTTATAAGATTTGGTAAAAGGGGAAAGTTGAGTCCAAGGTTTATTGGACCGTTTAAAGTCCTTCAGAGGATTGGGAACCAAGCTTACAAGCTCGAATTACCCGAAGAGCTGAATGGAATTCACAACACTTTTCATGTGTGTTATTTGAGGAAGTTCACGGGAGAAGTTCCCGATATAATTCCAATTTCTGAATTGAGAATTGATGAGAACAAAAGGTTGATTGAAGAACCAGAGGCAATTGTTGACCGAAAGACTAAGAAGTTGCGACGCAAAATGGTTGGGTTAGTGCTTGTCCGATGGAAACACACGAATGGGCCAAATCTCACCTGGGAGACGGAGAGTGACATGTTGAGTCGCTATCCGCATTTGTTTGTTGATGTGTGATTCCGGGGACGGAATCATTCTAAGGTGGAGAGAATTGTAACGCCTGTGTTTCGGGCTTGCCATTTGTAGCAATATAATAGTCTGGGTTGACCTTTGTAACCCGTTTTGAAATAATAAAAGTGTATTATTTGAGTATTATGTGTGTTGTGCTTAATTGCTTAATTATGTGGTTTGATTAATTAAGAATAAAAATAAGCGTCAAAATTTAAGTGTAAAATAAACTTAATATATTTGGTTAATGTTGTAGTAGTTGAAACGAGGTTTCCGAATATATATAGAACGCCCAAATCTGACTTCGTATGAGAAAGTTATGATTTATCGAAGTTCCGGCTTAGCGATATACAGCCTGTTTTACTCGATTTGAGATCGAGCGGTTGTTAGCCGAAGCAATCTAAATGAGAATCGAAGATCTCATTGTTGGTATTGAAACGATAAAAAGTTAGGCGAGAACGGACGTCAAACGAAGAAGTTATGAATTTATAACGAAAGTTTCTGTCCCGGCCTATTAAAAATAATTAATAAAAATAAAGTCAAAATTAGCCGACGGAATCTAAACGAAAGTCGTAGAGCATGGTCTCACCTTCGCGTGGATATAAAGAACGTCGAAAACGGAGTTCGTATGAAGAAGTTATGAATTTCCGAAGTTTATTAATCATTTTGTATTTATTTTTAATTCAAAATTCGGAAGCATTATCCGAAGGAGTCACCGATCTGATCCGAGGTACGCCCCGCGTACTCGAGTACGCCCAGCGTACTCCGAGGGATGTCGACACTCGCACTCGAGCACTTCGGATACGTAAGCAATGACGTTTTGGGCAGTACGCCCCGCGTAACGCAGTACGCCCCGCGTACTCCGAGGCTCCAGCCTCCTATAAATAGGATGCGAGGGTTCCGGGTATTTTTGCCAATTCCCTCTCGTTTTCGTGTCGAAGCTCTGCGCAAAAACCCCCGAAGCTATCCCGAAGTCCCGATATCATACTTTATCCCCGAGGCAAGTCCCGAGATCCCGAAGATCCCGAAAAGTGCGGTTCCCGAGTCGAAGCTCTGCCCGCGAGAAGTTCGATTTTCGAGGAGATCTTCCAGATCTGCTGAGGAATACTACTTTTATAAGCCGTAGTGCTGTCCGATCATCTTCTGATCAAGTGAGTGTGTAGTTATTTCTTCTAATACAATAATACGAAGTATTCTAATATAAAATACGTGCTATGTGTATATATTTGGTTGTGTTATGTGTGAATGAGTATTCACTCTCTTCTATCTTATAGATCTGCTTATTTCTTTATGAGATATGTGTTATGTGTGTGTGCCTCATCTGTTATGTGATATATGTGTTGATTAAAGCATGCTATACAGGTTTTCTTTAAACTATGTATACAAATGTATATTTTTATCTACTAATATGTTGGGTAGAACATGGGTAGACAGTTGGTGTGTAATAAACAGATGAGAGGCCTCGTTGTTGTTTGATTGAGTCATCTAGCGGAGTTTAGATGACGACCACTGGCTATTCTAGACAGTCTTGTGGAAACATTAGCAGGTTCGCCACCTGTAGGTGTTAATGAACTTGGGTGTTCATTCGCTGTACTCCATCCCCCTCATGGTTGCCTTATTTGACTTATATTGCTGAGGTACCCCCGAAGCATGTGTTGTCACCCCGATGAAATATTCTTAGACTAGGTCCCTTATGTTAGTTGTTTTAGGGACATTAAAGTGAGAATAACGGGAATGGGTAATTGGGTTATTGTTGGTTGGTGAAAATTAAATATGATATTTATTGTGGGTTGAAAACCCTATATGCTCACCAGGCTCCCAAGCCTGACCCGCTCAGTTTTAAATTGTATTACAGGTAGTGGCGGAAGGGCATGAGATGGATGAACCATCAAGTTGTTTTGTTTACAAGTCTGCATATGTTTATATTTGTTATATGACTTGTAATGTATTCGTTTATGCTTATTGGTCTGTATCGGAACATGACGCCCCGAGTTTTGATTATAATGAAAATACATTTCTTTTATGAAATGCTTCGGTAAACAATGTTTTATCATGTTTTGTTTTTGGGAACAAATTCCGCAACTCTTTCAAATCAAAAGGATTTACTCTGAAAATATTTAAAAGCATAAATGAAAATCGGTCTTTTCTGGCCGAGATTTTGGGGATGTCACAGATAGCGAAAAACATTCTTCACTGCCAGCATGTGAGGTTCGCATGGGTTAACTTGGAATCGGGCACAATAGCAGGCTGAGAACATAATGTCTGGCCTACTGGCTGTAAGATACATCAGTGACCTAGTCATCTGACGATAAAGCGTCAAGTCAGCAACCGGTTTCTCCAATGATGGTGTAAGCTTAGTGCCAAATGTCATAGGAACCTTCACCTTTGAGTCTCCCAACATCCCAAACTTTGCAAGTAATGTCTTTGTGTACGCCTCCTAATTGATAAAAATGCCTTCGGGTCCCTGTCTAATATTCAAGCCAAGGAAAAAGTTAATTGGACCCATTGAGCTCATCTCAAATTTAGTTTCCATCAACTTCCTGAATTCGGCTGTTATGCTAGGATTCGTGGAGCCGGAGATGATATCATCAACATAAATTTGGACTATCATAAGGTGGTTACCCTCTTTCTTACAAAAGAAGGTTGGGTCAACCAAACCTTGTTTAAATTTGAACAACTTTAAGAACCGAGTAAGGGTTTCATACCATGCTCTGGGAGCCCGCTTCAGTCCATATACTGCCTTGTCCAGAGTGTAGCAGTAATTTGGATACTTCTCGTTCACAAAGCCTGGCAGTTGCTCTACATCCACTGTTTCTTCATGTTCTCCATTGAGAAAGGCACACTTCACGTCCATTTGATAGACTTCGAAATTTTTGTGTGCAGCATAAGCAAGAAAGATTCAAACCGATTCTAATCTTGCAACTGGAATGAAGGTCTCTTCATAATCTATGCCTTCTTCTTGAAAGTAACCTTTCAAAACCAACCGAGCCTTGTTGCAAATCACGTTTCCTTCCTTGTCCATCTTATTCCTGAAAACCCACTTTAGTCCGACAACCGAAGCATCCTTTAAAGTTGGAATTAGTCGCCATACTTTGTTTCCTTCAAACTCTTTCAGCTCATCTTGCATAGCTTGAACCCAATCGGAATGATCAAGAGCTATATTCACCGTTTTCGGTTCAACTTTGGAGACAAATGAGTTGAACATACAAAATTCTACTTGAGAGAATAATGCAACCTATTTCGCTTTCAGTTGTGATCGAGTTAAGACCTTTTCAAATGATTCTCCAATAATTTGACTTTGAGGATGATCTTTGGTCCACTTGATGAGAGGAGGGTAATTTGGATCACAAGAGGGATCCAGTTCTGTGCTTATTTCTTCTTCGAGTTCAGATTGAGTGTCATCATCATTCTCCCCCTCGAATGATGATACGAGTTCGATGTCTGGTTCAGAACACTCCCCTTCGATTGGAATTTCGGTTGGACTTGATGAGGGCTTATTCTCCCCATGGACTGTTGACTTAGAATTATCTGATAAAGGCGAACCCTCCCCCTGAACATGAGAATTATCTTTTGGAGCTTTGCTTGTCGTTGGCTTTTCAGTTGCTTTCGGTTGTTCATCTTCCATCTTCTTTCCAACGTTGTCAATGATTTGCTTCAGATTGTTGACCTGGTTATCTTTAGCCTTGGATTCGGAATTAAAAGCTCTCTCTAGTCCATCGAAAAGTAGCATGTATTCCTCGAAAAGATTTGAAATCAGCACCGTTACTTGACCAGACTTTGGAAAGATTTCTTGCATAACACCTTCAGTTGCCTTCAACTTCTTGACATAGTTATCTTCGAAAGTGACATAGTAGGTTTCTTCAATTTTCTTTGAACGTTTATTCAGAACCCTATATGCCTTTGAGTTCAAGGAGTAGCACAAAAAGATCCCTTCATTAGCCTTTGCATCAAACTTGTTTTGGTTCTCCTTTGAGTTGAAGATGAAGCATCTTGAACTGAACACGTGAAAGAACTTCACATTTGGCTTTCGGTTGTTCAAGATCTCATAAGGATTGATTGAGAAGCGCTTGTTCAGATACGATCTATTCTGCATGTGGCAAGCAGCAACAATAGCATCAACCCATAAATATAAAGGTAATGAAGCGAAGTTTAGCATAATTCGGGCTGCTTCACATAGAGAACGATTTCGTCTTTCATCTATTCCATTCTGTTGTGGAGTATATGGAGCAGAAAAGTTGTGAGTCGTTCCCTTCTCCGCTAGAAAGTCTTCAAAATCCTTGTTCTTGAATTCCAAGCCATTTTCGCTTCTCACGTTACGAACCACTTTTCGTAGTTGAACCTCTACTTGTTTTATAAAGAGTTTGAGCTTGGGAGTGGCCACTGATTTTTGCTTCAAGAAAAATACCCATGTGAAGCGAGAGAAATCGTCTAATATAACAAGTATATACTTGTTTCCACCAATGCTTTCGATTGAAGAAGGACCACACAGACCGATGTGTAGTAGCTCTAGTGGTTCTATCACCTTTGTGTTGACTATAGTAGGATGACTTTGTCGACTTTGCTTTCCCATTTCACAAGCTACACACATATGTTCTTTGTCAAATTTTAGAACTGGAAGACCTCGAACGTGATCTCCAAGCACCAACTTGTTGATATCTTTGAAATTGAGATGTGAGAGCGTTCGATGCCATAACCAGCTTTCGTCTGAGTGTGCCTTCGTTAGCAGGCAAACAGCTGGTTTCCCTCGAATTGGATTGAGATTTAAAGGGTACATTTCTCCCTTTCACTTTGATTTCAGCAGAATAATTATTGGACTTCTTTTCAACAATTTATGAGCCTTCGTCATCAAAGGAGACCTTCAATCCGGTACCAACCACCAGTTGTGAGACACTAATGAGGTTGTGCTGCAACCCTTCAACGTATGCTACCTTTATTATCGAGAAGTCACCATTTGTAATCATACCATAGCCTATGATTGTTCCAAACGAATTGTTGCTATATTTCACCGTTCCACCATCCTTGAGGGACCGAAGCTCCCTCGGTTCTTCCCTTCTACTGGTCATGTGATGCGAGCAGCCACTGTCAATGTACCATTCTTCTTCGAAGTGCTCGTCACGAATAACCTGCAAAATATCAAGCAAATTTAGGAACCCAAAGCTTCTTGGGTCCTTGTGAGCCTTTTACAGGATAAGGAATTGTGAGAGAGACATCAATTAGATAAGTTCTTTTTATTAATGTATTTTCATCTTTTCTCTTGATAGTAAAAACTTTGATTTTATTCGATTTGGACTCATTTGATTTAGACGTAGGATTTGAGGTTTTGACGTCTGCACGCTTTCAGGTTTCTATTGGGCGTCTTTCGTCTTCTGGAAAGAGCTTTCCTTTCCCTTTTGAATCTTTTGTTTGGTGAGAACGAGAATAAGAAGAAAGAGATTTAGAAGCAAAGTTAGACCTTTGGTTATAGCTCTTCCTTGGTTGAGAACGGAAACTACTTTCCTTTCGGTTCTTCTCACATGTGGACTTGGGACCGAACCCATCTGTTCGGTTGCCTACATGTTGAGGACCGAAAACTTCCTTCCGGTTGTCATTGCCTCAAGGACCAAAATTTCTCTTTCGGTCTGTTTTAATTTGGGTACCGAACCCATTCGTTCGGTTGTTTATCACCTGATGACCGAAACATTCCTTTCGGTTGTTGTGACTTTGTGAACCGAACCTATGCCTTTGGTTGTTTTCATGGTAGTAGCCGAAATCCTTGTTTTGGTTGTTCTTTCCATGTAAGGGAGACTGATTTCGTGAAGTGGAATTGCCTCTTGTTTCTCCTTGCGACTTATTTGTCTTTTCATACCTAACGTAATGAGGATTCTGGGATCGCCAAAATTGTTTCCTCTCTGTGAGATTCTTCTTGTATCTTAAGTTACATTTGTGCTTTCATTCTAACACTTGTTTCGGGGTCTTGTGGATGTTAGCTTTCTACTTCAATCTTTGAGCATGTGTTTCGCTCTTTAGTGATGAGGTTTCGCTTGCCTCTTTGATTGGTTCGACTAAAACCTCTTTTGTACCACTAGTGCTTGGCACATCAAAATTTTCAGGATTGTTGAGTGGTTCTTCCACATACCTCCCTTTAACTTTCCAGGATATTTTCTCCGATAGGACAACAGTTTCTTCAGCGTTGTCAATTGGAGTAGACCAAAAGAATTCATCACAGCCATCAGCATTATCTTCGTTAACTAACACTGTGAGTTCGGTTGTTTGATGTTCAGTTACTCCAGTAACCTTATAGACCTGATTAGGAGTAGTTTGGACTTTTTGGAATACATCTGCTTTTTCTTTAAGCACTTTGGTCTTATCTTTGGATATACGAGCAAACTCAACTGAATTTTCAGAGATGAGATTTTTGTGGTTTTTAGGTTCGCTCTTGACAAATTCTGAGTAGTCAACCTCATCCTCTACAGAGATTTCACGCGTGTCATAGTTTGTAATGGGTATTTTCAACGAGTCAAATTGATGTACAGTTTCGGTTCTCAGTTTTAATTTGTCATTTTCATCCAATAAATTTTTGAGCATATCCTTATGGTCTTTTGACTTTATGTAGGACTATATTTTGTCAAGACCAATTTTGTAGCCGGGAGATATTTCATCAGAAGATACAACATTTTCATAGTTGTAAGCTTCGACATCGACTTCATCCTCCTTTAGCTCAAGGAAGGGTAAAATCATGTTATGTATCTTCTTTCCTATTTCACAATCGAGATGTAATTGAGTGATATTAAAATATAATCTTTTAGCAATCAAACAAAAAACATTTTGTTGTTTTAAAAGCTTAAGATTGTCTCATTGAAAATAGATAGATTCATCCCTAGACCTAATTAATTCCTTCTCCTTTTGCTCAATCCAGATTCGCCTCTCCTCACTCTTCGACGATACCCTGCTAATTTGATTAGTCAGGTTAGAGTTTGTGACATGAGTTTGGGTAAGACTACTACTTAAACTAGTAAATTTAGATTTTAATCTATTTAGTTCCTTTTCATAGTTTGTAATGGGTATTTTCAGAGAAATGAGAATACTTTGTACCTTCTTGATCAACTCATCACATTCGTTGATCTGCGCACTAACAGGTTTCGCAATGAAACATTTGTCCTCTTGCTCCTTCTCGTCATCCAGTCCACCATCTGTTGTGTATCCTCACATCTATGACACACCAACCGTCACCATCAAACATCTCCCCTCAACCTTTTCTTCATTCACAAGCAGAGCCTTGCCATGAGTGGGATTTCTTACTTCTTCGTCCTCTGAATCTGTGGACCACACCTGAACTCCACCAAACTCATCATTATCACCTGTACCCTGCACAATTAAAGCATTCATGGTATTATTGTTAGTTGCTGGTTTCTTTTTCTTGATCTCCTCCAATCGTCTCAGGAGGTTCGCTTCTTCATCGTCTTCATTAACCCTTTCTGATGTCTTCTTCAGCATGTAATCTTTGGCAAAATGATTCTTGCCTCCACAATAATGGCAATCAAAACCTGAGTCACCTCCAATCTTTGTTTCCTTCTTCGATTCTTCAGTCTTAGAAACCATCTTCGGTTCCTCCTTCACCTTTTCGGAACTATAACTTCCCTGCTAGTTTCGGTTCTTATGGGTGGGGAACTTTCTTTTGATAAACTTTCTCGGATTGGACATCATCAAAGCGTATTCTTCACTAGTTAGATCATAGTCAGCAAGATCCAAATCTTCTTCTTCTTCAACTGCGCTTTTTCCCTTGGAGATTAGAGCTAACAAACCCAAGCCGGAAACCACATTCGTTTCCTTTGACACAACACTCTCATGAGACTTCAGAATTCCCACCAGCTTCGCCAGAGAATAGGATTTGAATTGTTTGTGTGCCTTCACAATAGACACAACTGTCATCCATTCGGGGCTAAGACCATTCATGAAGCTAACCTTCTGCTCAATAACCTTTCTTTCTATTCCATGTTTTATCATCTTACTAAGAAGATGATTAAATCGATCAAAAGCCTGAATAAGTTTCTCTTCGGACTTCTCTTTGAAGTCACCAAATTCAGAAAGTAATAGAGTTTGAATCGAATGCTCCAGATCTTCATCAGTAGAGTATATTTCCTTCAGCCTAACCCATATCTCCTTCGCTGTAGTGCAAGAGCTTACTAATCGAAAGGTATCCGATTGCAAAGCGAACCTAATCATCCTTAATGCTTTGATGTTGCATTGAAATTTATCTTTTTCGTCTTGAGCAACATCCTTCACATCGGCGAGTAGTTCATTATACTCCTTTTGCGTTTTGATTATTTTTGAAGTGCTTGAGTGAGCAGACGCACCAACTGTGATTGCTTCCCAAATCAAATACCCATTATCTTCTGAACCGATTACATAATCTTCGAAGTGGTGCGTCCAACCTTCATAATCCTGGGTATACAAGATTGGAATCCTTGTTGTCGATCCAATACTATTGGAGATATTGATCGGATTTGATTGTGAATCATCCATAGACATTGTGATAATGTTTGATCGATAACCTGCTTAAGATTAGACTTTTAATTTATCGTTAGGCCAAGATCGATAATTAATGAGATACGCCAATGTGGAATGACAGCTCAATTAATATCAATCAATGCGGAAAACCCTAATAACTTCTTCAACAGAAGAGATGTGTATGAATTACACAGTCTCCTGCTTTTATACCAATTGAAGAGATAAAATCTCTAAGATCGTTTAGATCTTTTACAGGTTAATCAATGAAGAACAAACAATTATAATAAACAAAAGAATAAACATAAGATGGAATCAAGATAATACTGAATGATTTAAATGTAGTCATGCCTCAGCAGAGCTCTATTAAGAACTTCCACAGTAGAGGTGAGCTAGGGTTTACAATACGATGATGAAAAATAATGAAAGTCGTTATTACTAAGGATGCATACATGCATCTTAAATACTAAAACCCTAGAATAAAACAAAACACGGTTGGACAGGCCCAAACCGGTTACAAAACTGGGCTAACTATAACCGAGCCCAAAGACGCAACATTCAAAACTCAACAAACTTTATTTGACAAAATCATTCAAATATAATAAACCAACTTTAAAACTAAGGTTATAAAGTTTACCATACTTTGAGATTTAGTTTTATAACATATTTTTCCGACAAAAATCGGGAAGGATAACGGCTGAATTTTGATTAAAATCCAGATTTTGGCCAACGTGAAATAAACCAATAATTAAAGAATTCGAACATAAATATACCAATAAAATAGTTATCAAATGGATATCGTAAATAATTCACTTTTAAACCAATCTATTTATAACAAAGTGAAATTAAATTTTGTTTATGCAGTTCATGCTTTTTGTTATATATATATATATATATATATATATATATATATATATATATATATATATATATATATATATATATATATATATATATATATATATATATATATATATATATATATATATATATATATATTAACCATTTAAGGAGATAAAAACTTAAATATAAATTATAATCTATTATAAGATACATATGATTAAGTTGTTACTAATTGCATATACTCATTAAATCATCATTTTATGTTTAAATTCTGATTTTAAGTTTATCTTTATGAATATATATATATATATATATATATATATATATATATATATATATATATATATATATATATATATATATATATAGAGAGAGAGAGAGAGAGAGAGAAAGAAAGAGAGAGAGAGAAAAAGAAATAAAGAAAGATTTTGTCTTATAAATTGTTAAGTGACATTTTATTATATAAAATAAACTTAAAACAATGGAAATCATAAACGTGTAAATAATAACATGTTTATAAACGAAATGAAGATATCGTAAGTGAGAGTAACAAGATAACCATTACGAAATGTAATTAACTTGACCTAGTCGTAAATCACACAATAAACACAAATAAACATATTATAAACAAATATAAGCCTAAATTTATTGTAAAATTGAGAAGTGTATGTATATTCCGCCGTAAACGTTGCGTGAATACATGTTAGATTTTGGGTTTTGATACGAAATATAAGTTTGTTTTTCACAAAAATCGGCAATGAAAGACTTTAAAAATAACAAGTTTATTTTTAGTTCATAACAAAACCAAACCATCATGGATCCATTTATAGATGTTAGAATGAAATAAAAACATCCATATGATGTTTTAGAGATAACCTCTGAAGCCTTTGAACCCACTTGATTTTGGGGTGTTGATAAAGATGTAAAGATCAAAGAACATGATCTTCTCTACAGGTATCCACCATCAAGATTAAGGCACTTGGAATGCTAGTTCCTTCTTATATAACATACTTCTTAAGCCTTTAAGTGCTTAACTCAAATAAGCACTAAATGAGAAGCACTTTGAACCACCAAAGACTTGAATGATCTTCAAAAGAATGAGAGCTCCAAGCCCTTTTCATGCCCACGGTTTTAGACAGAAAAAGAGAAGAAGAAGAAGTGTATCACACACAAAAAAATACAAGCCTCATGCATCTCTTACATAGCTCATGAAAAGTAAGACCAAAACATTAAAATAATCTAAATTAACGGTAGCCTATAGAAGCATGGAAGACAAAGGGAGGAAGGTTGACAAGCAACCTCTCTTACAGTCATCAAATTTCGGCCATGCCTAATTAAATAAAAAAGATTCTTTGCTTTTGATAAACTCTAAGTTTGTAAAATATAAACTTTGCTTTTAGGTAAAATACAAAAGAATCTAACTAGTCCAAAATATTGTGCATGACTTATTAATTCGTATCATATTAATTAATAACTAGTAATACTCTCCTATAATTATTATTTTCACAAAACAATAATTATTCCCTAATTATAATACAAGATTTGATATTATTTATTAATAATCATATTAATATTAAATATAGAAAAATGTGTCAACTTGATAAAGGTGTGACCCTATAGGATCATATAATATTACCAATAGGAATGGATGGTCATTATCGGTGCCTTCACTTTATGACCTGAATATTCCTTCCGGCTGAGGGCATCCGCTACCACATTGGCCTTGTCGGGATGGTAGCGTATTTCGCACTCATAATGACTAAGTAGCTCTACCCACCGTCATTGCCTCATGTTCAACTCTTTCTGATCAAAGATATGATCTAGGCTCTTAAGGTCGATGAAGACAGTACACTTGGTCCTATATAGATAATGTATCCAGATATTTAACGCAAAGACTACTGCTCCCAATTCCAAATAATGAGTTATATAATTGACTTCGTGTGCTTTCAGTTGTCTAGAGGCACATGCAACAACATTTCCTCGCTGCATGAGCACACAACCGAGGCCCTGAATGGATACATCGCAGTAGACAATGAAGTCCTTCGTTCCTTCAGGCAGCGACATGATAGGTGTGCTACATAGGGTGTGCTTTAATGTTTGAAACGCAGTGTCTTGCTTTTCTACCCCACTAAAGGGTAGACCTTTCTACGTCAGCGTGGTTAAAGGTTTGGCAATCCTGGAGAATTTTTGGATAAACCTGCGATAGTAGCCATCGAGACCCAAAAATTAACGGATTTCTCTAGGCGTCTTCGGTGCTGACCAGTTCTCAATCGCTTTGATTTTGGAAGGGTCCACATGTATGCCTTCCTCGCTAACCACGTGACCAAGGAAAGTTACTTTTCTGATCCAGAATTCGCACTTTGAAAACTTTGCATAAATTTTCTCCGCCCTTAGTGTTTCTAACACTAGCCTCAAGTGTTGTCTGTGATCTTCCTCACTCCAAGAGTAGACAAGTATATCATCAATGAACACTATCACAAACTTGTATAGGAAAGGGTAGTACACCCGATTCATCAGATCCATGAATATTCCAGGTGCGTTAGTTAGACCAAAGGGCATAACTACAAACTCGTAGTGACCATAGCGAGTTCAAAATGTTGTCTTGGGAACATCACTCTCATGGACTCGCAACTGATGGTACCTCGATCTCAGGTCTATTTTTGAGAAATAACCAGCTCCTTGGAGTTGATCAAAGAGGTCGTCGATTCTGTGTAGGGGATAACGGTTTTTGATTATAAGCTTGCTCAGTTCACGATAATCTATGCACATCCGAAAGGATCAATCTTTCTTCTTCACAAACAAAACCGGGGCTCCTCAGGGTGAGGAACTTGGTCTTATCAATTTTAAAGTATACTTTTAGTTTCAAAGCGCTTCGGCCCTTTAGTGTTTATAGTTGTTTACCATGTAAAGTTCAGTATACTTAGTTCACTATAAACAATAGCTCTGATACCAGTAAGTCACACCCCCAAACCGGAACGGCGGAAACATTCGGGGATGGATGACGTCATATGTAGTATCACAACAATTGCATCATAGTAATCAAAGTAAACACAACCATTCCATTGAATATATAGAAAGGGTATTTACATCTATTTTATTCATATTTATATACATCAAAAGTAGCAAAAATAAAGATGAGACCTTATATGCTTCGTCTTCTCAAAAATCTGTCGAGGTACTTGTCTACTGATTTCCTGATAATACAAGCGGTTTTGAAAAGAGAGTATCAATATGCTGGTGAGTTCATAAGCATGTTTTTGAATGAAAACCGGTTAATGAATCGATAAAAATGTTTATATGCTTCCAAGAAAATCCAATATTTTATAATGTATGATTTTGTTACATTGATCTATAAGTACGAAAACCCGAGCTATCACCAGTATGTATAGAATTTTCTTTTGGAAAACCCTGGTTATCGCCAGTATGTATAGTAGTTTCATTAATTAAAATAAAACCATGTATTCATCCCCTGGAATCCTCAAGTATATTGTATAGTAGTTCTTTTTATTAAAATAAAACTAATGAAGAATGGAATTCTGTAATCAATGGTTAGTTTATACTATTGTGAGTCGTATAACCATGCTTGATATGACCTAGTGACCTTTATGACGTTCTTCAAGTGTTGGATAAATGACATTTGTAACCCCAGACATGCCTGCCTAACTGTAGCTAGCAGTTCAGGTGTGGGATTGCCAGTCCCGAAAAGATCTATTCGCAAATCTCACGCTCTCCCTCCAGTAGACTCTGGTTATACTATGATAGGATTTAGTTCAGTACACCATCTCACAGTTCTGTATAATCTAGTTTACGTGAAGTTCTGTATTGATCTATTGTGTTTAAATCCATGAGAATACTTTATAGAGTAATAATTATAATTAAATAATTATGTAATAAAGTATCTTTGTTACCCAACTGTATCATAAACTAAGTCTCTCATAATTTATATGTTTAGTAATGTATAAGCCTTGAATTTGTATTACTATATATTGAAACCCCAAACTATACCTATTATAGCTTGTATGAATATTATGTAATTGGTTTATGTATTTATCTGAAAACTATGCAATTTTGACTGTAAGTTGAAAAACGTCCCTTATGCTCAGCATGTTACAAAAGGGATAAAATATCTAAATATTTTATAAACATGTGGAAATTGTAAGATTGTATCAATTGCATCAGTTTTAAATGTGTTGAAATCCTTTTGTATAAATTCACAAAATCATTTGTGTTTGGCTTGTATCCCCCCTGGAATCATTAAAAATCATAATAGTATAGGGTATGAACTCACTGTTGGTCGTGTGAATAGTCGGACAACGAAACTAGGAATGAAGACCCTTGGGTGGATGCACGCGGTACTTAACGGGATGCTAATCAACAATTGAATACATAATTGTATTTTATTAGCGAAACCATTATTTATAGTGTTAGAAAAACACTTGTTTTCGGTTTAGGAATGTTACCGGAACTCGATTGAATTGGGAAAGCAGGTTTTCAGCCAAGTTTACCACTTCAGAAGGGTTTGAGGTCGTGAAGGGATTACGGTCGTGAACTGTTCTCGGCCGTGAACAGCCCCTTGAAGGGTTTACGGCCGTGAATGGTGTTCTTAAAGGAAATTTGAAGAATTGAAGGGTGTACGGTCGTAAACGGTTTGCGGCCCTTGAAGGTTTGAATATTTGAAGCGTGTACGACCGTAAACTCAAGAACAAGTATGTTGGATTCAATAAAAACACATTTTTAGATACTCCACAACAACACACCAAGGTGATTCTTGATGATTTTTGGAAGAAAAAAAAGGTATTTTAGTGTTTGCGGTTGAGGGGTTAGAGAGAGAGTGTGGGAGATTTTTCGGCTAGAAAAGTTCAAATGAAGGTGGGAGTCCCGTTTTTATAGGCTGCGTGTATGGTCGGTGGTGGGGGCCACCTGTCACCAGCCGTAAACGACTTTACAACCGTGAACACGGGTGAGGCCGGAAACTGCTGATTTTTTGAAGGAAATTCGGGTTTTTGCATGATTTTTGGTTCCGAATCATATAAGAAAATTCCATTATATAACTTTAATGATATTCCAAATCATAAGAATTTGACGAAAGTAAATAAAAGTCAAAATTTATTAACGGAATCGGTCTAATATTGACGGAAAAAGGTTCGGGTTGTCACATCTGGGGATGTAAACATCGATGGAGGGGACAAAAGTCGGTCTTCCGGTGGGTTCCTTCCTTGGTTATTAAGCCTTCGACGAAGGTGTTGTCGGTGTTCAAGGGCTGCAGCAGAGCTGGGGATGAAAGGAGGGGTTTGCGAGGATAAATAGGTGGAAGGTTGCAATCTTCGTATTGCTCGTTGGTATTTATCTTCTGTTCATCGGAGAGAGAGAGACAGAGAGAGAGAGAGAGAGAGAGAGAGAGAGAGAGAAAGAGGCTAAAGAGAGAATTTAGAGAAGTTGACTCGGGGAGTGATCTTTGGAGGACTTTAAATCTGATTTATAGAAAACAATTTGAGGATACACACATGTGCATGGTACTTGGTTTGTACCATGCATGATGTCATGCTTGTGGTCATATTCCCTTTCTTTCCTTGATTTGTGAACCATCAATCCCGACTCTGTATAATTTTTCTGAAAGTGTTTGTTGATTGTGTCGCTCGTGATGATTTCAAAAATGCAAATGGAATTCAGTTCCGATATATGGAACTCTGTGAAATTGCATTTAAAGTTTTGCGATTAATTGGTTCCAAATCGACAAATTTTACGAAGTTAATTTCTCCTGGGGTAAAATTGTTATAAGAATGAAATCAAATAATAGACCATAATTTGAGTTCAAAATGCGCTCAAAACGATTTATGAAGTTTGTAGATATCTCAAAGAAGTAGTGTAGAGTTTATTTCGGGAAAATCAGATATATTACTGGTTTTATAAATTAAAAGTAGCGTAACTTCCTCATACGATATTTGTTTTGGACATTCTTTATATCCACCCAGTCAGGAGAGCATATTCTATCAAAAAAAATTCTATAGCTTTAAAGTGTACTTAATGCAAAAAAAATTATTTTTAGGGAATTAATTAATACGTATTTTAAGAATTGTTTTCTGTTTGCTAACGATTGTATTTGGGGTAATCTAAGTGATATTATGAGTGACATAGCTTCAATTTCATATAAAAACATAGAATAATCATATGATAGGTCGTAATGTAGAGGGGTTCATGGTATTTTGATTGAGGAATTCCAACGTATTGTTACTAATTGTTACATGCAATATCAAATAGTCCTTTTCCGATGGTATCATCAATATTAAAAAAAACCTATAAAAGCCTCCTCGACTGTAAAAAATTATATGATAACTTTAAATACCTTGTTGTTATAGTCATATGTTCTTGGTGACTTAAATAGGGAGTACAATCAAGTATGATTGAGTAGTCCTTTTCCGATAGTATCATCAATATGATAACTTTAAATACCTCGTGGTAGTTTGATAAGTTCTTTTTTCATTTCTTGAGCTATCAAAAGTATTAATTCTTTTTCGATCGTATGCCTAAGATAATACACATGAAGCCCATCACTTGTGATCCACCATACATGCTCTTTGATAATTGGGTCAATATCTTCCAACATTTCAATGAAACTCAAAAATTTTCATTACATGATAAATACAATTAACTAATAAGAAGTATAATTGTTCATAGTAATTAACGAAAAGGTATTTCGTGGAATTGGAACACACAAAAAATACAATTTCTAGTTACCTTTTTTAATACAACTTTTCATTTGATCCATGAAATGCTAAATTATGTTTAGCAAGAAAGGTCACTACTGCAATGATTCTCAAAAGAACTTATTTCCAGTAATCTCTTTCTTTCTTTCTTGAATTGCATGTATTGAACTTTATCAAGTGTTTCATTCAAGTTCAATCATTTATGCATATCAAACCACTTATTCCTATTTGTGAGATGATTCTTGGAAATTTTGTGTTCTTTAACTCTAGTGGTAACATGGTGCCAATCGAAATAACCTTAATCACCCAATTTACCTTTCGAAATCCCTTTTCTAAACACCTTATGATAGAAACAAAATACCTTATCAAGCTCTTTCGAATATACTCTCCATTCTCTATCACACTTCTCCAAATTTGATAAAGCTCTTGTATATAAAGCTGCAAAAAATCGTCTACAAATTTATCTTAGAGACCATACATAATACTAGTATCTAATTTAGGACCTTTCTCAACCAAAAGTTTAATCTCTTCATAATTAAGTTTTCCCACCTACTTGGATCACTTATATCTACAAGCTCTTTAACAGGCTCTTGCTCTTCTACCTCTTATACTTCTACTTCTACATGTTCTTGCTCTTTAGTAGTTTGTCTATGGATAAACGTATCTAGAGCACCGACGCCAACCTTTCTTTTTTATTCATCTAGTTTTCTCTTTTTACGTTTTTGACTAGCAGATGGTTGTTTGCACTTCACTACACGTTCATTAGTTTCAACTTTCAACATTCAAGTAATTGCAATAAACGATATCTTATAATGGCATGGGATAATCTGTTTTCTAATAAAAAATCAATTATACTATACATAATCTGATAATCTGATTTCCATTTCTGATAATCAATTATAATCTGATTCAACGTTCAATTGGATTTCAGAATTTCAACATTAATGATAATCTGATAAAGTGATAATGATTCAACATTCTGATTTCTGAATTTTGATTAAAAATTATACAATAAACATAATCTTATAATTTGATTTCAGCTTCTAATAATCTATTATAATTTGATTCAACATTCATTCAAATTTCAGAATTTGAAAACTAAGTCATTAACTATAATCTGATAAAGTGATAAAGTGATAATGATTCAAGTTCAACATTCATATTTATGTATCTTAAAATCTATTCATTCAAGTATGAAGTATTCAATTATAAATTGATGATAATCGATTACTTGATAAAGTGATAAACTCATAAACTGATAATGATTCAAATTAGTAATCGACCATAAACCCTTCACCCTTGCTAGTTTCGTTGAAGCTTGAATGGCTGAATGATCACTTCTGTTGTGTTGCTTATGTTATGTTGCCTTCTCGCATGCGGACTACATGAATGATGAGAGTATTTATTTGGACTATTTTTGCATTTAGATTTGGTCTAAAACTGAATATAGTAAAAAAAATGGTCCCCTTAAAAAAATGGGCCTTGTGTGCATGCCTACATTGCTCTTGCTCATCACCGACTATAATAATAATTAACTTTAATTGAGTTTTTATATAGTAATTGTTTTTACTTAACTATTTAATGTTTCCTTATAAAGCCCTTTATGGAAGAAAACTTTAGTCCCTATCGCGTTGGTTTCAAGTTAGAGAGAATATTTTAACCGGACCAAGTCTTATTCATGAAACCACATAAAATGTTGAAATGATATGAGTAATATTTTATGAGACTCGATATAGATAAATACCAATGTAAACTTCAAGAATCGATCCAATATTTACGAAAAATATGAACAAGTTTTGTTGAAAATATCACAATGGATATGACTATTTTCATTTGGGAAAAGAGAGAAATTGAATCCAAGGTATAACAACTTATTTTTTTTTGTGAGAATTAAGAAACAAGCATGTAGACTTGAACTAAAACCTCAAATTAGTGAAATTCATAATGTACTTCATGTGTGCTACTTGTGAAAGTGGTATAGATATAAGGTGGGTTTGGTACTATTAAATGAAATTTGAGAATATGACACTAAAAGATTAATGGAAAAAGTTGAAGACAAAATGATTGAATTGGATTTTGTTAAGTTGAGGCATGTGACGAGACTAAACCTCACTTAATAGATAGAGGAAGAAATGAAGAAACTATATCCTCATCTACTCTTGGAATCTGCAATTTCGAGGACGGAATCGTCCTAAAGGAAGGTAATTGTAAATCCTTAAATTAGGGATAAAATAAAACTAAAAGATATATATATATATATATATATATATACACACACACACACACGAGAAATATACCGACTTTAGATTAAAAATACAAAAATAAGGAAAAAAAGTGTTAATTAGTCCAAATTGGTGTTTACTAGCTTTGAATAGGTCTAGGGATTAAATTGTTAATAATAATATAAGGATATGGTTGAACTGAAAATATAAGGTTTTGACTAAGTAACTACGCCAAGTGGTACTTCGAATGAAAGAATAAGTGAAAGAGGAATTGTAATTCCCAACTAGGCAAAACTTTTGAAATAACAACCACATATCTTCCCCTTTATAGAGAAAGGAGTTTGAAGTGTCATGGTTATTTTAGGTCTAGAAGAGGAAATTGAAGTGATATTTAAGGAACTCTTGAAGAATTGAGATAGGATCTTCGCTTAAGAGAATTAGATGTATCAATTCTAGAATTTTCTAAGCTTAATTTCGAGCTAGGTTTTGGTGTAATCACCAAATATAAAGATGTTTATAGTTAGACGAGTCTAATTAGGATTTTAGTGTCATTTCTAGCTTCTTCCTCTCAAACTTTGTCGAAATGGTCTATGGTGTGGTTTATATTGTGTTTGGAGAAGTTTTAGAGATTTGAAGGTCCAATAATTATGATTTGCATTAGTTATTTAATTTTATGAAATTGAAAATAAATCTAGATTCATTTTGATGTTTTTGATGTTTTTAAATCACATCTAATTACTAAATTCACTGAGTCACTATAAGGTTCATCAAAGAATTCATATTTGACTTTCAATATCATTTATATTTGACTTTCAATGTCGACATTGAGCTTCAATTGTAGTTTACAACTTTAACCATGATCTCTATTTTTTTTAATCAATTAAAGTTATGATCAAACTGATACCAACCAAATCGATCAAATTGATATCAACCAAATTACATGAGAGGCTGCAGTGTTATGAATAATGTGAGTATCGAACCGAGATCAAAATGACACAAGTGGTTTACAAGGAAACCCTTTGATCATTGATAGGATCTACGGTATAAAACCTTGGGAGGTGATATGATCACCTAGCTTGTTAAATCTTATTGATTTAAATGTAAATTACAGAGATGATGATAAAAATATGAGTCCAAGTGTTTGCCTAGCTCTAAGTCTGTAAGGTTTTAAAATATTGTGAGTGTTGTGTGAGTTTTACAAGTGTATTTATACTCTAGGTTATGTAACTAAAAGTCTGTTATTTTTGAGATCCTATTGAACTGGTATTTGCAGGTGCTTTGACTTGTCACACCCCCAAACCGGAACGGCGGAAACGTTCGGGGGTGGTTGACGTCATGCGTAGTATCACAACAGTTGTATCATAGCAAGCATAGTAAACACAACAAAACATTGAATACATATATGAAAAAGGTTTACATTGTCTTAATACATAGTTTTGTTCATATCAAAAGTAAAATTGAAAGACGTGACTCTAATGCGCCGACTTCTCCAAATGCCTGGAAGTACCTGTCTACTAAACCCCTGAGAATACAAGCAGTTTTGAAAGAATATCAGCATAAAGCTGGTGAGTTCATAAGCATTTAGTTTTGGTGGAAAATGTTTCTTTAATCTTTCTGAAAAGTGTTCCTCAAGAAAATCCTATATTTTCTTATGAAAAGTGTGTTTGAAAACCCATTCCTTCCATGACTTCCAGATTCATACAAGATATGTACAATCCAAGGAGTCGTGGAATGAATATGAATATCCGTTAGTTGCATGTAAAACAATCCGTTATGAAAAGCCGAGTTATCCCGGGAAAATCCTATATTTTTCCCTAAAGGTTGATAGTTGGTTATCCGTTTTAAACTGAGGTGTACAAGTATCTACCATACTTATATCGATAATGTAGTTTTCCTTTAAAAAATCATGGTTACTCCCAGTGAGGTATATTAGCCCTATTACATAAAGAAAACTAACAAAAGAAAATGTGATGAACTAAATCCTGAAGGTACTATTAGTAGCCTACAGTAATCAAATTGGTTATTACTTTGAGGTTAGTTTACTTGGTTCATTATTACAAAAGTAAATCCTTGTTATCTAGGTTGTGAGTGTCATGACCATAACTAATTGGATATGGCCCGCAACGACCGGTATCCTTTATGACTTTGTCACCCGTAGACCTGTCGGTCCGAATGTAGCTAGCAGCGAGGTGTGGGATTGTCATTCCTGTATAGATCTATACACAATAGTCACACTCTCCCTAATAGAGATTCTGGTCACAAGTGCTAGTCCTACATTTTGTTTCGGTGGTGAGTGTTACCAAGGACGTGTCCTCAACTTACACTAACAAATTTACACGTAATAATATATAAAATCCTTTTATGATTAACATGAATCCTTTATAAAATGATACATTTTACTACATGATTCATAAGTTCATTGCTCTAGTTTTGAAAACTGTTTCTATGAGTTGATTTCTTATCGTTTGGTAAAACTGTTTTCTTTGTTTAAAAGCATACTGAAAATATAATTATCTTATACAAAATAATATACTTTGAGCACAAGTTTCCTTGTACTTTTGCTTGTATTCCCCCTAAAAACATGAAAAACTCGGAAAAATGTAGGGGTATGATCTCACCTTGGGTAAGTGGTTTGATTGAAGGATCGACACAGAAAGCTGGATGTTCAAGTGAAGCCTTGAACACGATATGATCCTAATTAACACGTAATGACATATAAAGGAGTCAAATAAAGGTATTTCACCACTAGATGTGACGGAGAACCACTCTAGCGACTTGGAACTACTTGCACTAAGTGTTAGGACCTTAAAGGATTGCATGAGGGGGTTGTATGGCCACCTTAAAGGTGTGTGTGGTCATGGGTGTGCGGCCGTACACTCATGATAGAAGATGCATTTGAGGCGTTTTCAAGGTCCATACTTGCATCCATGAAGGGATCTAGGTCCATAGTAAGTTGTAATACAAGTTTAGGGTCTTAGAAATGAGTTTGTGGTCCTAAGGTGTGTGTGTGGTCGCACACGGAAGTGTGCTGCCGCACAAGGGTGTTTGTGGCCATACACAGGTGTGTGCGGTCGTACACCCCACACGAAGATGTCCAAAATGCCAAATCTAGGGTGTAGCAAGGCTAGGTTCATGTCCAACTCGAATATGGAAGTCCAACTCTCACTTTGGAGGGTCTTTTAGGAGTGTGCGGCCCACCTTATGAAGGTGTGCGGCCTCACTCCTTCAAAGAGTGAAGAACGTGATGATTCAAGGCTTAGATCAATAGGTCCTTCATGCATGATAACCTAGGTGATGGAAAACTCACGTTTTTGAGACCTTGAGAGGGTTTGCGGTTGAAGAATCTTGAGAGAAAAGGTGTAGTGTATTGCCAAGGAGTGAAAGGAATGAAGGGAGAGGGGTCTACCCTTTATATAGGGGTGGGTGTGTGGCCATGAGGGGTGTGTACAGCCGTACACCCATGTGTGCGGCCGCACACTCCTCCAAAAGGGGTGTATGGTCCGGTTTTGACACTATACGACTTGTTGACTCATTCCTAACCTCAACCTTGACTGAACCCAAGCTGAGAACACTTAGATGGACCCTTAAACCGTGCTAGAAGTTAATAGACAGGAGTTTAACTTAGATTAACTAACTGACTAGATGTACCAGGTAGAAGTTTCGGGTTGTCACATGACTTGACATCTCCGGGTCTTGAGCTTGATAAAAACAATTCTTCATTGAGAATGAGTCTTATGTTGACTATTTATGCACATGTAGATAATAAACAAGAAATATATCCATTAATTTCGTTAGGATATAATAATGGTGAAGTTCAGGAACCTGTATGTTTCAGGATCTTAAGACTCCTTTAAGATACGAGATCCTGGATAGGTTTCAGCATCTTGACCCCTAACAGCAAGTAATGATAGTTTTATAAAAGTTTCGCAAGGTGATTTGGAAATTATTTAACTCTCAAACTATAAATTCATGTTTTTGAATATGTTGGACTTTTATTCAAAACATGATTTTCGGCAATAGACGATTTATAAATTTTTAATAACATAAACAAGTTAAACCTACCAAGGCTCATCTTGCAAGTTGTAGAAAGATTTAAGCAAGCACCAAAGAAGATATGAAGAAATAACAACCTTTGTAGTTCTTTTTCCCCCCTTGGGAGGCTGGGAAGTTGATTAAGAATGATAAACTTTAGAGACACCAACAATGACTCAACTTGATGTAGAGTTCTTTTTTTATAAAACTCTTAATCTCTTAAGCTTGAAGTTCATAACCATTATGAACTTCAAGAGAGTATAAGATGAACAAGTAATCTTCATGCATGAACAAAATATGGAAAAAAATGATGCACTCTCTACCACTTACGGTTTTTGACTAGCTCCAAAAGCAAGAATGAAAGCCTTATTTTAAAGCTAAATCTTTACCCACAAGGTCTTAACACTTTAAGACAACCCATGCCTCTTTATAATTGCCACACTTATGAAGCGCGTTCCCTACAATATTATATTCAAAAAATATGTCTCCTATATCTATCTCTATTTTCGGCCGATGCTTTCAAAAAGAAGAAGATATGTTTAAATTTTATAAAATCAAAGTTTATAAAGCATAAACTTTGTCTTTAGGTAAAAGACAAAATGATTCAACCAGTCCAAAAGGTTGTATATGACTTATTAATTCATACCATATGAAATAATATATTACTTGCTAATGAAAATTATTATTTCCTAGAAATAAATAATTTCCAATTTAATTATAAGAGTTTATTGAACATTTATTCAAATCAAATTTTAATAAATAATCAATTATATCAAGTTGTTGTTAGTGTGACACATTAGTATCATATGTTAAATAGCAATATCACTTTAATATGATTCTTGAGCATACTAGATCTTTCAATCTCCCACTTGCATAAGATTTATATTAGATTGATATAGACAGTGGTGAAGATCTACCAACATTTCACTGCCACCATTAACATACGACTTTGTGGTATTCTATCTACGCCTAATTCCCAAAAATCTCCAAGCTACGATTGGTGTATGAGGTAAGTTTATCAGGTATCCCTTATTCACAGCTATCAAGTTAAACATGATATACGGATCCCAATCAATCTCATATGGTATTCAACTTTTGGTAAGGTGCCTTATATGTCTAACTCTCAACACATAAGAGGAACAAATCTCATCTTGACTACATAATCCTCTTACGTAGTTCATACCATACCTTAAACTGGCTTTTATAACTGCCCAGTTAAGGACCAATGTTTGAACAAATCTAATCAAAATACTCCCTACACTTAAGTCTCATTATGTATATCAGGTGTTAATGATACAACGATAGTACCTTTTAACAAAGTGTCATTCATGATAATGATCGATAATATGATCTTGATGCGGGTCAGTTCAATTCTAGTTCTCTGACAAGTACCTATGAAATTGGGTTACAACCCCTTGCCTACCTTGATCCGATTAAAGTCAACCAATCCAATTCATATTAATCTTATTTCATAATTGCTCCCATAATTATAACCATCTATGAACTTTTAGAATAATAAGATTATTCATGGATTAAACATGTTAATATAGAACACAACAAATGATGTTATTATCATATACCAGTATATCAAAACATTATATAATAGTTGTTGTCACAATGTTCCAATATCAAAATACTAAATCCAAATCAAAATCCCATTTCTAGAATAATAAAGTCTTACGGCTAAAGTGTGACCATTCATACTTAGCTCTAAAGAAGTGTGTCATCCCCCTTTGGAACGTATCATAATATTGTCCACTTTGGGCTCCCAGCACAAAAACATCCAAGGGGATCACCCATCCCTGAATTTCTCTCGCCTGGGATGCTTAACTATAGAGTTCTTATGGGATCTGCTACCCTCGCGGCTTTAAAACGCGTTGTGACAAGGAAGGTATCCACACCCCTTATAAGTAAATGTTTCGTTCTCCTTCCAAGCCAATGTGAGATCAAGTGCAACCCACCTTCACCCCCTCCCCATTATAATATCTAACCTCCCTGTCGAACACATCGACCCATGCCCTAACCTTGATACATTTGTAACTTCACCCTTTGGCATGTATCACAATATTGCCCGCTTTGAGCTCATGACACGAAAACTTCCCAGGGGGTCACCCATCCCTGAATTTCTCTCGCCTGGGCACGCTTAACTGCAGAGTTCTTATAGGATCTGCTATCCGCAGGACTTTAAAATGCGTTGTGATAAGGAATGTATCCACTATTGGATTAATGTCTAAGTCCATAACTATAATTGGTAAGACCTGACCCGACCCGGCATGGTCCATTTGGGTTGCATGGCATCATGCATTTGGATAGACTAAAATGAGAGAAATAACACTTAAGGTTTATTAATATATTATAAGTTTTAATATATTAATAAGATTATTTAATTAGTATTGATCAAGAATAAATCTAGAATTAATTAAGTGATCAAAAGAAGACTAATTAAATATATGGGTTGATTGTGTAAATCATCCATACTTGTATACTGGGCTAAGACTCCATGGATTATCAAGTTGGGCTAAAACCCATAGGATGCTCCATGGATGCTCCATGGTGTATTTGAACCCATGGATCCAAGGAAATGGAAAGCCATGACAATTAGGGTTTACCCTAATTGTCACTAACTATATAAGCATCTTATTGTTGACAAAATCAACACTAGAGTATATGTGAAAGGGCTAGCCGATTTTCATGAAGTGTGGATTTCTCTCTAATCTATTCCAAGTGTATTTGGTGTTTTGTGAACCATTTGAGGTGTCACACTTGGGGCACTAGGCACTCAAGCTTCATGAAGACATTCTACATCAAAGAGGTATGTAATTCTAACTTAATATATTCATATGAATCAATGTTATTATGCTAGTTAGGATGAATACCTTGGAAAGTTCATAATTGCATGTATAATAGAGAAAACATAGATACAAGGTATTTAGGGTTGTATGTACACATAGGAGTGTTAGAATGCTCAAAACCCAACAGTGGTATCAAAGCCTAGGCTTGTTTTCAATTATATTTGATGCAAATTGCTGAAAAATGCTGAAAAAATCAATTTTCTGGCTTTCTAGGCACTGGACTCATCAAGTTCACTGATGAACTCGCCGAGTCCATGAAGAAAATCATCCTACTCATCGAGTAGGTTGATACACTCGACAAGTAGGAGCCGTAGACAGCATATTTTCGAGTTTTTTGGCTGGAATTGGACTAGGAACATTACCCTATGTTGTTTTTGAACTTGTAAACCTATTTTTGATGTGGTAATGTTCATACTAATCCAATTTCAAAGATAATTGTCAATAGATTCATGTTTTGTATTAGTTTAAGTGTTATGCTAATTACATGAAAAAAATTTGATTACAATTATCTTGTTCATATGAGTTGCTTAGATTAATAGAAAAGGTTGATTGATTATGTGTCTTTGATCCATTTTAATCTAAGAATTGATCCTAAAATGTGTTTGTGTAACTTGTCCTCAAGTTACATGAAAAGTCACATTAAAGTTTCTTAAAACTCATAAAAGTTGGCAATGGTTACAAAATGAAGATTCTTGTCCTCATTAAATGGTTTTATGACTCCATAACTTGTCCTCAAGTTATGGAGGTTCAAGAGTCACTTCATTAAATCATTAGAATGTGTAACCTTAATTAGTTCCATAAGTTACAAAGAAGAAGAGTTACATTCTTTAATAGTTTAAAGACTTCCATAACTTGTCCTCAAGTTATGGAACTTGAAGAGTTTTTTAATTAAAACTAGTTAAAACTTTTCAAAACTTGCCCTCAAATTTGAAAAGTTTTCTTTCATGAATACTTTAATTCCAAATTAAGCCCTTAGGATTTTAAAAGATAAAATTCAACCCTTATACTTTATAATATTATAAGTTAATAGTATATATGTATAAGAGCAACTCAATCTTACCGTTAGTAGGCCTCATTCACGAAGCCGGTCTATAAGGGGGGTATAAGGTTGCTGCCTATAAATGGCAGTTTAATGGGTGTCCACTCTCACCCACCGCTTCCTTGACTGTTGGAGGGTCGTTAGCCGAACGGGTAGGAAAGGACTATAATTCTCCCTTCATTAAAAGTATAATGATAAATACTAAGTAACTAAACACTTATAAATTCCAAATCTTAGTTACTTGGGAAAATGTGAAATGGTGCTAACCCATGAAATTACACTTTGCACCTTTGTTAAGTCATTAGTGGAGTGTGTGTGGTTAACCGGCACACTAATGGGACTGACAATGTGTGGCAAAGGGTGACTTAAGTTTTATCATAGATCGGTGGAGCGTGTGTGGTTAACCGGCACATCGATTAGGTGATAAAATTAAGGGTACCAAGTCAATTTGCATGGTTATTCACACCTTGTTTGTGATCCTCGGAATCCCAGTCACAAACTTGAGAGGGCACAATCGAGATTTAAACATGCCATTGAAAGTTCAGTGTATCTCAAAAGATCTAGGAGTTTCAAATCCAATTAAAACTTAATGAATAATTTCGTTTTTCATGGTGGAAATTGGTAAATCGTCATTTACCTACCTTCAAATATTCTATATCTTGGATTACGTCATCCCTCTTCCAAGTTATAAAATAGTTTGTTGGGTCCTAGCCTTAATATTTCATATTGGGTGTTATATTAAGGACTTTAAATCAACTAACTTGAATTTCTCCCTTATGGATGTCTCCTTCAGACAACTATGATCTTCCCAAATATTTAGGAACAAACTATCCTAATGAAGATGATATCCCAAATGGCAATCAAGGTGAAAGATCAATCCCTTTGTTGTGCATTAGTGGGACTAGAAATCATACTTCACTTCCTCCACCTCTTCCAATAAATCTCCCTATCCCACAAGTTTCAAGACTTGTATGTTCTAAGTCACTCAATCCCTATTGGCAAACAAAGTCTATATGTGCTTAGGTCTTGGAGATTAAGTCACATATTGACAAGCCAGGAGAGTCGGGTGTCGAAGTCTCGAGGTAGTTGGTTATTGACTTGGTTCTTCAGTCACTCCCTGATGAAAGATCACGACATGACCCTTAATGATCTTACCTATTTGCTTGATGATGCTGAATCAACAATGATTTGGAGCATTGGTAAAGCAAATTAGATTGGAAGATATACTTCCCAAACATTCATGGACATTAACAATGATAACACTAGAAGTCCAAAAAAACTTTCTCTTCCCAATGGAAAGGGATCTGCCATGGTCAAGTCGTTTGACCCAATGGTAAAGAGAAAGGCTAAGTCTATGATAGTCCATATGTTTCTATTGCCAATGAAAGGGGCATTGGTTGCGAAGCTACCGAATTTACCTGAAACCTCATAAGGATGGTAAAGTCAAAAGTTCGACTCTACTTCAGGTAAAGTCCATTATCTAACTCTATTAGGTATCGTTTAGGGATTCTTAATACATAATGCAATGTAATTGCATTTTTATGTTTTGGAAGAATCAAAGGAAGCTTAAAGAAAGAGTGTGTTGATTCTGATCGCATGGTTCGATGACCAGAATTTTGAGTCGTTGCATAAGAGTTATGAAATATTGCTTAGGAATAGATAACAACAAGTTTCCATATGTATTTGCATTGTAAGGATAAGTTTTCTGCAAGCTTTTAAAATAAAAGAAATTATTTATTTATTTATTTATTAGTATCCTTACAATGGCATTTGTGAAAAATTGTTGTTTATATGTTGCCATTGATAAGAAATATTGGTAAATGGATTTGATTCTTTCATTTGTGGTAGTGTCATAATTTACCAAATAAGGAAAGATTCCCATCACCCAAGTTTCAATTGGATAGAAACTTGGAATCATGCAAGTTGTATTGTGTGATGAATGAGAATTTCATTTTTGGTAAATTAAGACTAATTCCTTGTTCACATTCACATGTAAGTCAAGTGAAGGACTAAAGGATCGGGTACATTAGGTTGTGCACTAGTCAGGTCCACCACAAAGGTTGATAAGATTATTCGTTATGATTTACTAAAGTTTAGTAAATATGATTATGCTTACAAGTTTAAGTGTAATTCTGAAACATTGGAAAAGTTTCAATGTGTGGCAGAATGAATAAGAAGAATCAAATAAGGCAGAAAGATAAAAGTTTCTCCAGTCTGAAGAGATGGGAGAGTACTTGAGTATCTTGTTTTATGATTATCTTAGTGATTATAAAGCATATCACAATTGATCCTCTAAGGACACCTTAGTGCATTTGTTGGCTAAGGAGAGGAATCGTGAATTGTGGAAATGGTTAAATCAAAAGATAAATCATACTTCGTTCTAAAAACAAATCTTAGAGTCATACTCCAAGATTGAGCCTTGAGTGACATAATCTTAAGAAAGGTTTAAAACGCTTGTCAAATATAGAGTAAAATGTTTTCTACTCTTGTACATTTGAAATTGGTAAGTTGTGATGTCTTGGATAAGACAATGACAAATTAAGGCCAATTATGTGAAGTGTTTTTCCTTGATAAGAATCCGCACTAACGTTTGAATATTTCTTTTTTCAAGGAATGTTTCTTGACAAAGAAAGTCTTATATGTCAAGAGTACAGTGGGAGTCTTGAGATAGTTTCGAGAACTGATCAAGAGTATTGTTAACCACTAGCCCACGACTTAAGGTTTATAACCTATCGTGTTGACTTATTCTTGTTTCTGTTCCATTCCAGTTAAAGTTGGCTATGATTGTGAGTTTCATGAGTTCTTAATTGTTTGCATAACAACCTAGAAGCAATGGTAGGCCCTTGTGCTGGCGGGTGGCAAGAAAATGAGATTGAACAAGTTCAGTCCATTTGAATTTGGATTTGTCACTAACCTTGTCTTTTGATTATGGTTATGACAAATTCACATGGATAGGAACACATACACCATAAGATCTAAGTGTCATAAGGTCTCTCTCCGATTCATGAAAATGATGGTGAGGAAATGCTTTCACTAAGTATATTTTAAGTAGATAGAAATTGTAATCTTTGCATTCTCAAAGTCGTTATTGGAGCGCGTGTGGTTAACCGGCACACTAACATAGACTTGTGAGAAATGGAAAAGGTCTAAACAATTGATACTATGATTATAGCATCCCTTTTCATAGTTCTAAAATTATTTAGACACACATGTGAGCTATCTAAGGAAAGGTGTATGATTTTGATAAAGTCTTATCAAAGCAATCTCGTATCAGAAATTTGAACTTTGCTAAGAAAGTCAATATAGTGTTGATTTCAAGAAGTCCAACTGATTTCTGGATATATGTCAGAGCTAGTGGGAGCATAAGTGTTATGCTAATAATCATCATGTTAGTGGGAGCATGATTATTATGTTAAGTGTTTCAAGTTAGCAATGTTAATTATAGAAAACAAAAGTTTCAATTCGGGTTTGAAAAGTTGTTTTGCTATAATTAAGGGAGAGGATTTTATACTTCATTCCGGTTCTACAAGCTTAGATTGAGATTTTAATCAACTTTAGTCAAGGATATATATATATATATATATATATATATATATATATATATATATATATATATATATATATATATGAATGTTATGTTGGAATGGTTCAACATATGAAAATTCTATATATGTTGCGTTCTCAAAATTTGATTATGATTACGGCATACCTCTTCATAGTTCGAATTGTGAGAACATGGCAAATAAAAATTTTATAGCATGAATCATGTCCCATATTCTTTAGGTATATGTTTGATTACATGTGCTATAATATTTATCCATTCCAAATTTTCCAAATGCCTATGACATTAGGAGGGAAAAAGGAATAGAACTAGATATGACTAAAATGATTAAGCAATTGTCGAGGACACTCTGAGGTTTACCAAAGATTGGTCACTCATGGATAATTGGAAGTATAGAGTAAGGACCATATTGACATATTTTGAAAAGAGGCAACTCTTGTTCAAAAGTGATGGTCAAAATGAGAATATGGAATGTTTCCATAGGTGGAAGTTATTCTTTGAATCTGTGTAAGATTACAGAGCGTAATGCAAAGAAGGATGTTCAAAGGAATGTACTTTGAATCTGAGACTTCATTTCCATGGAATTGATTTCCATTGGAATACTTTGTAATGTCTGTTGCCAAGTCTTTGTGACTTGTGTGCATATTCATTACAAGAGGATCATTGCATATAAGCTTAGAATCTAACAAGATTACGGTAAATGACAAGAATTTGGTGTTCTTACATTTATTGTAAAGGATTTCGGATTGTGAAATGAGCATCATTGAAATGCTGTCAATCGATCTTTTTCACAAAGAGAGGACCACATGTAAACATAGTGTGCATACTTGGACTATGGCATAGCTATTGTTTGGACGAACATAGTGTGCATGCTTAGAGCATGGCATGGCTATTGTTTCAATTCAAGTATTAAGTTGATTAACCGAAACATGAATAATGAGTAATCAATATTGTGCTTAGATAAAAGGGTTTTGATTTACACTCAAAGTGTTGAGGCCATACAAGATTAGTATTATTTTGTGTTTCACTTTGCATGTTTTGACTTCCAGAATCACTAGGTCATGCGTCCCGAATGACTAAGTTATTCAAACCATCCACAGTCAGTCATATGTTGGAAGTAGATATGAATCAAGACTGTCATGAATCTGGTTTGTAAGATTTGTCTAAGGTGCATTAGACATAGCAATGGTTGCTACAACATTCATGAGTGCTCATAAGTTCTGAGTATTGGATTCAACCCACGCTCATTTGAATCACTTCATGGATTTTATCACGAGTGAATCATGAGACGATAATATCTTATATTCTTCAAACTTAGAGATATGAGTTGTTGACTATGAGTTGGTTATACATTGATTGCACAAAACCGCATTGGTAACTCGATGTTATAAAACGTGCCTTTGTGTATGATTCAACAAGTAGTCAGTACAAGCATATGAGTCGAAGTTTATCCATTCCTTTTACCCTCAAAGGGATAAAAGCGATATTTGTGGGCCCCTCGATGATTTAGTGATGACAAAATGTAAGTGCTCAGTCGAGCCTGGACTGATTTGATTTGTTCAATTAGTCAGTCGTCATAAACCAGAAATCGAGAAACAACAAATGGACAGAGAGAATGATTATAATCCATGTCTCGGTCCATATGATATCTAGAATGGAGGAATATATGATCCCTTATCTAATGGAGAAGTCATTGACAAAGGTCAGAGATCATTGGCAAGGTCAGAGTTGGACAGAAGGTTTTGAGAGCTACGATTACCAGTCGGTTCTTGAAGTCATACTTGCAACAATAGTTTTAGACTTATCCAAATGGGAGACTATTAGATTAATGTCTAAGTCCATAACTATAATTGGTAAGACTTGATCCGACCCGGCATGGTCCATTGGGTTGCATGGCATCATGCATTTGGATAGACTAAAATGAGAGAAATAACACTTAAGGTTTATTAATATATTATAAGTTCTTCTATATTAATAAGATTATTTAATTAGTATTGATCAAGAATTAATCTAGAATTAATTAAGTGATCAAAAGAAGACTAATTAAATATATGGGTTGATTGTGTAAATCATCCATACTTGTATACTGGGCTAAGACTCCATGGATTATCAAGTTGGGCTAAAACCCATAGGATGCTCCATGTTGTATTTGAACCCATGGATCCAAGGAAATGGAAAGCCATGACAATTAGGGTTTACCCTAATTGTCACTAACTATATAAGCATCTTATCGTTGACAAAATCGACACTAGAGTATATGTGAAAGGGCTAGCCGATTTTCATGAAGTGTGGATTTCTCTCTAATCTATTCCAAGTGTATTTGGTGTTGTGTGAACCATTTGAGGTGTCACACTTGGGGCACTAGGCCCTCAAGCTTCATGAAGACATTCTACATCAAAGAGGTATGTAATTCTAACTTAATATATTCATATGAATCAATGTTATTATGCTAGTTAGGATGAATACCTTGGAAAGTTCATAATTGCATGTATAATAGAGAAAACATAGATCCAAGGTATTTAGGGTTGTATGTACACTTAGGAGTGTTAGAATGCTCAAAACCCAACATCCACACCCGTTGTAAGTTAATTTTTTTATTCTCCTTCCAAGCCGACGTGGGATCAGGTGCAACCCAATAAGGTGTCCAGGTTATGCTTCGAACCCCAAAGCCTTCATCACACAAGAATAGGAAGAGAGGTTCTAACACAATACCTCCACTTGAACCTAATCATATACCCGCCATGCAACACCACTAATGCACATGGTAACCTGAAATCTCATTCCTTGTGCAATACCTTAGTCCAAGCGGTTCTCCCCCACTTAGATTCAACTACGCTCTTCCAACCACAAAATTGATGGATTTCCAATCTATCTCGCAACCTGGCTACTCAAATTGTTCGACAACCTAGGCTCACAAGTACTAGTGTTCGATTACTAGCAAATCCTATCGAACACACGCCTGCCAAAATTGAATAAATACTCCTCAAAATCTCAATGAGCTAAATACTCCCTAGCACTTTCCACCTAGGCCATTATAAGTCCTCAGTGACTTTATCAGATGACGAAGAACAAAATCTCAACTATCGAAATAGGTACACAACCAATTCAACGACCTACTTGCACTAGAGTAATTTCTATGCAAACCTACAACTGACCATAAAACGACGTATGAACTTGGAAACTACCGATATTACACCCACGGTCCAACCCATTTCTTATTTCCTCGGATCCACGAAGAACCCCTACATAACCTACATTCGAACCCGACATACCTACCTCGCGAATACCTTAAATCCTTGCTGAAACTACCAAAGATCGAATTGACTGCTGATCTCTTCTCACTTAAGCTTGATCTAATGAAGTCTGATGCGTCCAACATCGAAATCCAAATCTGGATCGCCCAAACCTCCCCTAAACATAGCTCTCGGCATGCAAAATGGCACATGCATATTCTCAAGATAACATGTCTAGACCATCATGAAGAAAAACTATAAACCACGTGGAGACTTAGATACACCACACATCGTACGTCATATATAAACAAAAAATCATGCATATAATTAATAAGAACATGAAGGAAAGAATGCAATGCACACCTACGACATCAATGGTCGGAACTCGGGTCCCCTCGACCTGTTACTGCAGTACTCGGCTCCTCACCATAGGAACCTCTACTCTACCCTCACGACCATCAATAATCCACATAGTGGCTGGAGTGGGTGCCCTCATCACTCCTCTAATCAACTCCGGAAAACCGGCCTTCTTATGTCCCACTTGGTTGAAATGAAAACATAACAGGCTTGTCCCCTGGGAAGAATCTCTGCTAACATGACCAACCTGCCACACTTATAGCAACCCATACCCTTAGATTAACAAACCCCAACGTGTTGCTTCCTATACATGTTGCACTGACCTTTTCCCTGCTGGTCCCTCAACTGTTAGTTTAAAGTCTTAGGTCTCATCACAGAACCCTCGTTTGTCTGCACCTACTATAGCCTCCTCTTCTCCAGGTGCTCCAAATCAATCTCCCACTCTCGGGTTCTAGCAATCATATCATTCAGGGTCTTGCACCCTGACATACTCACAAACTCCTTGATTTCATCCCTCAACATATCATGATATCTCACCTTCTTCATCTCCTCGTCCGCTGCATACTGTGGAACCAATAAATACCTCTCCCGGAACTTGGCAATGATCTCTGCCACCGTCTCGGTAGTCTGATGAAGGTCCTGAAACTACCTCGCCAATTGCTACACCTCAATAGCTGGTGCAAACTCTACCCTAAACTGGGTCACAAACTCATCCTATTTCATTGTCTCAAAGGCTTCTCCTCCCAAAGCAAAGTCTATCTCCTCCCACCAATCTCACGCTTGTCCGAAAAGTGTTCACCATATCCGCTAACCATCTCCTACTAGCAATGGGGTCCTTCTTCCTAAAGAACGTGGGAGCTCCACAATCACGAAACTCACAGAAGGAAAGAGTGCAATCTCCCACAATAGCGATAATCTCGATACAGAATGAGCCCATATGCTCATCCAAAATCTCCATAATCCCCTCATTGACTGTACCTAAGATCACAGGAGTCTGCTCCAAAATATCGCAGGTGATCTTCGACGAGATAAAGTCCTGTATCCGCTCATCAATTGCCTCAATACCTGTCCCTCAGCCTGAACCAGAACCTAAACCTCCACCTTGTGTGATCATCGCCATTCTGAAAAACAATCATACAACTGCTTAGAACATAGCTAAGAATCCTCATTCAACAGGCTTCCTAGACTCTTCATGACTCTCCTTGAATCGAGTATGGGTAATGTGCTTTTAGTAGTATGGGCCCAATACTACCGTCCACACCTATCCCTAATTTCCTAAAGAATTATCCTGAATCCTCCAGGTCACCTTCTCAAACTGGTACTCCACGTATACTCTCTAAACAACACATTTGAACCCACTAAAACACTTCCTAGGCTATCCTAGGTTCCCAACCACACCCTTCCATCAGCTGCTGAAGAACTATCACTAATGTTAGCTAACTACTTCATGAATATAATCACATGTCGCAAAGCTTAGACAATCCTTCGAGTAAAAGACTCAACCTTACAACGGTTGGACTCAAACATAAGTTGTGCAATAAAGTCAAATTTGTCACTCCAGGATTATTTAACCTTTGCAACATATGACTTAACATATTCATTTAATAGTTAACTCACATCACTAAGAGTTCCATAAATCACAAAGCAAGCAATATTCGTGCAGTAACACTACAAGCTACAGAACAAAAAAGGACATCCCTAGCTCACTTACTACAACCCAGGCTAGGAACTTCCACTCTCACTACCGGTTACCTTATGCATGCAAATTATACACAATACAATATCAAATAGACAGTCGAATGAAAGACTCTACTCTATAACTAGGACCAAAAAAGGAATAGGAAATAAGGCCAAATTAGTCATTTTAGGGCTATATGATCCTAACCGTATACAATTTTTAAAACATACACTTAGTAATCACTTCAACCAATATAGATTCCAAATCTAGCATATCATCCAATTCTCCTAGGCTACAAGGCATTACATATCAGGCTGATCTATCATGCAATTCCTGAAATTATCCTTAGCCTTATCCTAGCATGTGAACATTCATATTATATATCATATTAACATGTATGGGTATTCTGGGAATCACTTACTAGAGCTCGGTTGATTGCATGCATCATACCCCCTTTTTCTTTATAAATATATTTTCATAAAATTATTTTCTTTACAAAAATACTTTTAGAAACATATTTTCTTTCAAAATACTACCAATTCCTTGGTTTGAGTTCAGACATACCCAAGAGTGTGCCCGAATCCCTCAAACTAAGGTTCTGATACCAACTTGTAACGTCCTAAGATTTCAAGGTAAAAATTTCATTTTTAATTCAACCATAAAACACCATTTAGCATTACCAATCATTTAAAAGTGTATTAATGTAAAAACAGTTTTCATACTACAATCCCAAAATCATAAAGTTGTGGAAACATGGGTGGATGTAGTGTAGTCATGCCTAACCCTTCCCTTTTGTACTGCAAGTACCTGAAACCATAAACAATATACCATAAGCACAAAGCTTAGTGATTTTCCCAAAATACCACATACCATAACATACTAGTGTCATGGGCTATCCCCAAGGTCTTCCCTACAGTGTCAAGGTCCAAATGTCGGTCTTACGTACAAGTGTTAGGGGTCAGATCCTGGGTTTTCATACAATTTTCAGGGGCCAGAACCTAGTCTTTCATACCATTTCCAGGGGCCTGATCCTGGTTTTTCATGCAAGCATCACATAGACAACTAGCATTCCTCATAACAAGTAATGGGTCGGCATTGGTGCCTTTGAACCATGGATATAATGAGAAGACTCACTTCATAGTCTGAAAGAATAGTTGCACCGATCATAGCTCTAAAATCTATCTCTACCGATCACCTATAAAAATATCAGGAACCCAAATCTCAAAGTATAAATCAAATTACCCAAAATGCCCTTAGGTCAAATTTGCTCAAAATCCTAGTCAAAGTTAAAAGTCAACGATTAACATATCAATAGTTAACCCTTACGTAGTGACCAGCCCTTGGTCACGTCGTGAGAATATACTCAGACAGATTCCATCTCGAACTCACACCACTAAGCAACTCGATAGAATCAACTCAAAAGCGGTCCTCATGACATGATCCTTCCTTGGTCACGTTATGAGCTCTAAGCAATCAAGTTTCCGTGGGGAGATACCATTCTCACGTCGTGACACTCCCTGTGTCACATCGTAAGCATAGTTTGATGACATAACCTATTTTTTGAGTCCTTAATCCATTAAGTCTTCTACCCCAATTCTTTTAGAAGCTAAAGAGGACTCCAAAGGTTAATAAAAATGTTTACTTGGTGGACATGCATGCCTCATGCATGTCCTAAACTCACCTAAGGTCAAAATGACAAGAAATGGCCCTAAACTCATGCAAGATTCATAAATCACTACTAAACTTTAGATCCATAAGATATGATGCTCAAGGGACCCTTAAAGGCCATAAAATCTCCAACTTTATGGATCTCTTCCATGCAAACTTCCAAAATCATGAAGGAAAAGAGACAAGAAACTAGATCTAGTAACTTAAACTCATAAAGGTTGAATCTTGGACACTTACAATGGTCTAGAATGTGCACAAGATGATGATGATGCCTCCTTGCTGGACCAACATACTAGAACATCTTCTTCTTCTAGCCACTAAAATACCAAGATGGATCCAAAACCACCAAGATGGATGAAGGTTAGGGTTTTCCTAGTTGGAGGGAGGTGGAGGCTGAGAAATGAACCCTAAAACCGAGTTAAGGGGGATTAAATAAGTGTGAAACCCTAAAATACCATGGACTTCGGCTACAGTTCTTCTCACGTCGTGAGCTCCTATTGCTCACGTCGTGAGCTCAGTCCCGAGAAGAAATCTTCATGCATCCCATCTCATGTCATGAGCGCTTATGTCTCGCATTATGAGGCTCCTTTTTCTCCAAACCTCAACCTTTTGACTCCTTGAAGCCCCAATTCGATTTGTCTAGGAAAACGGGTGTTACAAGAAGGACTTTATTAATGGGTTCGACTAAACTTAATTTGTATGAATTCTACGAATACTATCATCTCCATATAATTGACTTTACTCAAGGTATAGTCATACATTTTGGAGTATATGATTATTGTTCATTTGTGATATAAAGTGTTTTAGCTCGATTAAGTATACTCTCTAAATCACAAAGATTTCTATGTGATCTGTGACAACCGTCAAAATTCGAGTCAGTTTTAGATTTGATAAACTTAGTTGCACGTGTAGGCACGACATATACTAGACTTAGTAACTAGAAGCTAAGTTATAACCTACTAGAAACTTGGAAACAATTAGAAACAATGGATAGTGTACTTAAATTTCACATTCATACGTGCCTTCTATAGTTATTTTAACTGTAGTGACTATCCATATTCGGGTCACTCTTTGACTCGAACACCTTTTCATGAATCATATACACACATCATTCATTTGACCTAGTAGTAGAAATTAGGTCCGAGTCTCATTGGAACTTAAGTCAAAGTTGATAACTAGGACTAGTATACTTGATTCCTCAATCTCGCTTGAATCTCGGGATCACTACATAGAATGCCAATAAACCGGTAAAAATTAACTACAAACATTATTTTTAACTAGAAAAGAGTTATGAAACTCTATCATAATTTGAAATCTTAAATAATTTAATTTATTTTGATATCCAAATATTTATTAAATCTCAAGACCCTAAAAACCCTAAAAACTCAAATTTATAAACTTTAACATCTAAAAATCCATAAAATTTGGTATGGAATTTATAATATCAATTTAAAATAACTCAATTTAGTAAAATATAACCAAGGAGAAATAAAATTTAAGTCACTAGTATTTAACCTTATTTTCTAAGCTGAAAATCAAGGTTTTGGGAATGAAAACTAGGATAAGCTGCATATTTTATAAAAACTTGATATTTTTATAAAATAAATTTATATTTTATAAAATTTAAAAGAGGGAGACCCTCTCTCCATTCAAAATTTTGGACCTCTCTCCTCTCTCTCTCTCTCACTTGAAAACCCTAATACACCATTTCCCCATATCAAGAATCACTTTCACTTTTTCACTCTACCTCTCATTCTCTCTCGCACTCTTCATCACCACCACCATTTTCTCCCACTCTCACCCTAAGTCACGAAATTTTTCTGGAAAAATGAACCCAAGAACACTCCTCAAACTCGAAATCTTCATCATATTAAGGTGTTCTTGAAGGTAAAATCGATTTCTACTCACTTATCCTTAAAGTTTTGCTATTTTCTTATACTTTCTCCTTCTTCTACTTCATTCTATTGTAAAATCATGAACGCTTGCTCACACTCATGGTTTTGATGATGATGGTGGCAGGATTTCACCCAAAAACAACATGCATGTTGTAGATGGTGAAATCCAAGGACCAAAACCTTAGTCAAAATCAACATGATGCATTTTTCTACAAGTTTTGGGGGAAAATCACCACATGCACCCCTAAGTTTTCTTTCAAAAATGATTTTTGACCATTTCAAACTCATGAATGGTCTTCAAACCAACATGCATGTGAAGATCTTCAAGCTTAGATGCTAAATGATCAAAGTTAATTGTTAACAGCTTTCAAATAGATTTATAAAGGATTTAATTCCCAAATAAATATTTAAAACATCTTTTCTGATCAAATCCGATTTTTCCCATAATTCCACCAACAACATAAGATGGTTCGTAAATTTTCAGAAATTAATTCATTTTTATCGAATTATTAGAATTATTGCAATAAAATAGGGCAATAAATCATATAAAATACTTCTGAGGTCTATAAATCCTAGGTAAATTCATGGATGACCCCTAAAGTAAATCATGACGTGTTAGTGAGTTTCATCTATTTTGGTTACTGTTTTGTATGGTTTTGAATTTTCTTTTTGTTTAATTCAAACAAATCATAAAACTAGTTTAGGGAATGTGAAAAGGCTACCTAATATTTTTCACAGATACTAGCTCATGTGGAATACTCAAAAAAATATTTTCAGAATTTTGCATAATGCATACCTATTTTTTTTGCCGATTTTTGTATTTATAATGGACTAATAATGGTAAAAATAGTTCTATTCACCAAAAATTCATGAAAACTTACCAAAATAGCTTGTAATATATTAGAACTCTAAATAAAAACTTGTATGATTTTTCTATGCATTATACTATTTTTCTTATATTTTCTAAGATTAAATACACTTAAATCCAAAAAATCAGATTACAATATATAAAAATCACCATTGGTATTTTTTCTGGATTATGTACACTACAAATAAAGTTTATAAAAATTTTGTAATTTAATTTAACTGTTTGATATTTATTCACCAATTAATGATTATTCAAGAGAATAAAACAAAGAAAAATAGCAAAATCAACTTAAAAATATCTTTTATATTTTTCACAGCTTGTATATGTTTAATAACAGTATTACAAAAATTTTGGGCAATTTTGGAAACAGTATTCTAATTATTTCCATTTTTGTTAGAATAAATGAACAAAAATCATAAAATCGGGATAAATGTTTAGAAACTCATTTTTATATTATTCCAGCCTAATTATGTTTAATGGAAGTAATATAAAAAATTTGTGAATTTTTATCATCTGGATATTATTTTTCACGAATTTATATTGTTATGAAGGCTTAAAAATTGGGAAAAAAATTAATCACATCAAAAATTCAAGGGAAATTTTCTGGAAGACCTCTATTGTATTTAGAATGAAAATTCAAATTTTGAAAATTTTTGGAAACAATTTGATAATATTTTAGATTTTTAGGAGTTTAAAACACTTTTAAATGTATTGAAATACCCTCAATTAATATTACAAAAATCTGGATAATAATATCCAAAATTATCTTAATCACATGAGTTATAAAATTTCACCATTTCAAAAAATGTTTGTGACTTAACAATATTAAATTTTGAAACAATATTTCCATAATTCTATTGTAGTAGCAAGTATACTAGTATTGACTTTCTATTAGAGACTCGTTAGTATTTAACATCATGTAGGAATCGATAGTGGTACAAGTGGAATGTAGTTCAAGTCATCATATGCATCATCTCAAAGCATTGTGAGTATTCACGACTCCCCCTATTTTTCAGTTTTTATGTTTTTGGGGTGGAAAAGCATGTCCGGAAAACTAATTATTGTTCGTTATATTTAAATTGATTTGTATCAAACTTGATTGCTATATTTTGCTATGTATGTTTATGCAACTTGAAACATGAGGCCTTATCGTCTTAAGTCCCTTCTCTTACACTTTAATCCAACCATTAACTCTTTGAGCCAATGGTCATTATGGATAGCGCTATTAGGAATTAACAACTCCTCACTTGCCCGATTGCTTGAGTGCATGATACCATATAATCTATGGAACGATAAACAAAGATCTTGATAGGGCATCAGTCATAGGATTGGTTGTGAACACATTGTTTGCTCATATACATACAAACTTGTTATTTATTGTGGCAATAGACTTCTTATTTACTATGGCAATAAACTTGTTTATTAATTATAGCAATGAACTTTGCTTCTCATTATAGCAATGAACTTTGTTTCTCATTACAACAACGAACTTCTATTCATGAAAACTTATTTACTTATTTTAGAAATCAACATTGTTTATGGAAACTGTTATCAATATTCTGATTATCATGATTTCAAACAATATTATGTTATAAACATCTGAGTACGCACAAACTACTTTTATAGTTGATGCTCGTTTTACATGCTTTTTCAGGAATCATCGAGTAAGTGACACTTAGGGACACTTCACTTTTAGAAGCATTCACATGTGTTGTATTTCAGTTTACATTGTAATTTCTTTTAAAATTTGTTCAAACTCATTGTAAATTTGTAATGCTTTTTAATACTATGGTTGGTGTTGTCTTTTAACTTTTGCTATGAAACCATTTATACTACCACTCCTCGTGTTTCCGCTTTAGCGGGGTGTGACATGATCCTTGAATGGTAGATATCAACATGGCTTTTCAATGAACTCATTCATAAATTCATATTAAAATTCAACTTCAAAAGTAGTTTATTCTTATTTTGTAGTAGATTGTGTCATATTTTTGTTTGGACTTTATTCCAACTAAACTGACTCTTCATCCCACAATGAAGCCATGTTCCAATTATAATTCATAATTATCTATATTTGCGTAAAACTTAGAATCTTATGTAGCTCTTTACATGAAGATTTTATTCTAAACTAATTGTCTCATATACATTCTCTTAGTTCTTCTAAAGTACTCTTAGAATGTTCCTATAGTCATCTGGTGAGTTAACCATGTATTTAATTGGTATGTTATGATATACTCATAACGTGATCATATACCAGGTCTTATGCATAATATGGCATAAATGATGGATTCATTTGCCAAGAAAATCAAATGTATATCATTTTATCTATTTCAAACCTATGAGCTAGGTTCCTTTTGAGGCTCGCTCAAACTTAGTGCCATGTGACAATGTCAATATTCCTCCAAAGGAATTTTGTGTCTTGATCACTTTCAAGATATTGTCCACATATACATAAGGATATGAAACTTTTAACATTCATTTTATCTATCTATATAGATTTTACATTCCAAGAATTTATCTCGCTCTTCCTAAATCTTTCATTTTAGAAACACATTATGAGTCAAGGTGAAAAGGCCTAGCATGGTCAAAATGTAATTTTTCATGATTAAGTATAACTCACTCATACAAGAGTAGGAATGTCACTATGCTCCTACTAGTTCTTAGTAAACACGCATGTTCTACTCACTTTGATATAAGCATACATTATGGTTTCATATTAAAATGATGATTGCAACATTATGATGTTTGATTTATGTCCACAAGTAGATCTCAAGCTATACACATTTTGTTAGTATAACATGGATTAAGAAAACCACCAGGCTAATCTATATAGATATCTTATAGTAGATGACTATTAAGGAAAGTGATCTTTCTTGAAATCTATTTGCTATATTTCATATTGAGAATATGAATTTATAGTAAACAATATCCTTGTTGATCTAATCATAGCTACTTGTGAAAAAGGTTTGATCATAGTTAATATGATGAGTATGAGAAAATCCTTTTATAGCAACTCTTGGTTTGTGTATCCTTATCCATGTAATAATTTCTTTCTAGAAGAATCACTTAGTCCTTCTATCCTTGCTATAGGGAGGAAGTTCAATCATGACCATACTTGATTATCATACATGGATTACATCTCATGTTCATGAATCTAAGTCATTAATTAGATTCAATATCTTGACATATCATCTTGGTATTTGATGGATTTTCTAGAAATCATCAATGAGAGATTACACATTTCTCAAGTCATAGATGATTTCTACCACTAATGCGAACAATTTGTGTTTATGAATAGCTATTATTCAAGTTTAACAATCCCTTGTTAAAATTAGTGCCAACTATAACTACATCAGGTTATGGTTCTTGAGAGTTGCTTCAAGTTCCATGTACCACCCACTTGCTTTGTCATTAGAAGCTTGCTTTCTGCTAACTCAGTTATCGGAGGAATAAGAGAACTTATTCTTGGTGGGTTTGAATATAATAATCTAAGCCACGTTTATATTATTATATAATATGTATTTAGTAGATTTTGGGTTTAAAAGTTTTAGTCCAACATAAGTTTTAAATCCATAAAACATTTGCATAAGATAGGGATGGAAACTTTCCAAACAAAATCTTATAAAGAAAATGTTATATCTACTTATTAATTGGTATTTTAACTCAAGGTATAACTGATAGTGTTATGTGTGTTATCCCAATGAAATAAAAGGAGGATATTTCTACCAATTAGGAAGTAAATCATACCAAGTAAGATTTAATTCATCCTTTATTATCATTAAGGCCTTAGATAGCTCTTACCAATTTGTATTTCAACCTTTTATTTGAAACCTTCAACAAAAATTTCACAATTATGTTTTAACATGTAAAATATAATTTATAACTACTATATTTGTTAATAAAGTTGATTTGGTATCGTCTGCTAATACTTAGACATTCATTAGAAAGGAAGTCTTACACCATAGTGTATAGTTCCTTGATAATAATTTTCTCTACTATATAGTGAAAATAAAATTAGGAATCTTTTATATATAAATAAGATTTATATATGTCAAATAAACTATATTATTTGCCTTCAAGGATGTCTTTCTTGAAGTTAGAATATGTGAATGCCATTCATATAATAAAGATAAGATGTGTTTGATTTAAAACAAGCTTAAAATATTTGCATATAGAACTTGTTATTTATAAAAATCGATATTTACTTTATAGTTCTTATTAAGAGATCTAGTCTCATAAAAAAGAATTTTAATCATTTTCGCATATGAAAGTGATCGTTAAGTAAAACGATTTAAGTAAATAGTAAATCATTTATAAATTAAAATAACTGAGACATATATTCAGACAAGCTAAATTAAAACATACATTGTTCCAAAACAAACATTACTTTATATTACAATTACGTTGTGTTCCTAGCATAATTAATAAACTAAACTCCGAGAGTGTAGTTCTAACTTGAATGTGCTCAGTTGGTTACTCTTCTGTAAATACAAGCAAGCCATTTACAAATATTAGATTAACATTTAAGTACCAAGTACCTAAGTGTTATATGAAAAGTATAAGTTATGTATAGTAGATACCTGAAGTACTAGTCTCTTCCAGACTTTCTTTCCAATATAAGAGGAGTAGATCCTCTTCTAGTGTCCAGTTTCTCCATAAAAGAAACAAGATCCATCTATGTGGGCCTTGTTGGATTTGTTGGGCTTAAATGTGTCTAGCTCATGAAACATGGGCCTCCTAGATCACACAAGGTGACTGTTTTGGCCTTGTAACCTTCCTAGTTTGATGTTAGAAATATCTTTGGCGTCACAGTGATGCCTTTACCAGGTGTCATGTTCAATTCGATTGCTTAAAGCAAATAGTTTAGTACTAGGACTTTTAAGAGTATATGATTTCATATCTCTTACAAGATTGTCTCTTAAGACATGAACCCATTCATTGAAGTTGTATATAGTGAATTTTATTGTTTCATTAAGTCATTAAAAAATGACAATTCATGGTAATGAGAATGGATTATTTAACTAAAATTTTTTAACAAAATTCATTTAGTATTTTCAATATTTAAACTCTTTAATAATTAATACCCTTTTAGTTTCCAAAAACATTAATTATCAACGTCTAGGACACAAGTTGCAAAACAAATAAATGGTTAGGCATCCTTTACCCCCATCCATTTGAATCCAACCTGGTAGATATCGATTATCTATTATATCTTACTATATAATTCCCAGATTTGTGGGATCGCTAATAACAAATTTAATTAGACATGTTTGATACCATCTATGCATTAGAACTCTCTTGCTTAGTTATCCTTTATCACAAAGCTTTCTGATCAAATAATCCAATTCGAAAAACATGCGTAATCGGCCTATAACTTGATTATTGAAATCGCGAAGACACCCCGACCATCAAATGATAACACTAAGCGGTTAGGTGACCTCTATCCCACTAGTGCATACAAGATATGTGCGAGTGTTCTTCAAAATGGATTGCATAGATTTGAGGTTTGTAAAAGGGTCTTTTATATGTTTTATAATTCTAGTTTTAAAAACATATGATATCATGGTTATTACATGCATATAATTAGTCGTGGTTCCAATTTTCAAAAGAAAATCTCTTTTTAAGGTTCTATATAAAACAGCTAGTTTTTATATAATTTTAACGCGATTCAATTTTAATGATCAATATTAAGTTTGAGTGCATTTGAACCTTTTATATCTTTAATAAAACTTACTTCAATTACTTATTTTGAGTTTTTATAAGTTACAAAAAGCACCATTTTAAAACTTATAATTGAGTATTTTAAAATTGGACGTTATTAACGTTTTTATAAAACCGGATTTTAGTTTAAAACAATAACTTGTTACATCTTATGTCCACATTATAAATTTTGAAAACCAAACTCCATGTGATGTTTATTTTGTACAAAAATTATTTTAGCATGTGAAACACTAATTTATCAACCATACATAATAATTGCATAAAATAAACAACAAAAACATGCATAAAAATTAATGTGCATAAACATAACTAAGTAATGACATTTTTTGTGAGCCAACACAAAAAATGTCATGTCCATTCCTAAAGGGACATTTTTAAGGGACCGAAAATCTTCTAGTAATATTATTTTAGAAGCTCCCACTTGAGAAAACACCATTTGATTCCAAAAGATTGAAAAAGCTTCTTGAAAGCAATATTTTAGCTACTGCCACTAGAAGTCCAACAGCCCTTAAGAAACAACAGTAGTGACACTTTTCAGAAATTGTCACTAACTTTCAGCATGTTCTTATACTCGAAAATTGGTCTTTGGTCTTCAAAAAATGGTTCCAACTTCATTTTTTGTTACATTTTTTTACAAACAAATTATTTCTAACAACTAATCTATTATTTACAAAAAATAAACCAAAAACTAATCAATTTAACTTATTACATACCATATAAATAAATAAATTATTACAACCATTTTTATAATAAAAAACACCAAACACAACACAAAAACCATAATGGTCATTGGCTAGTTTATGCACATCATACATATCAACATACACATTAAACAACCTTTGTTTTTATAAGACAACTTTACATGACAAAAAGATGCATGTAACTTCTGTCAATAAAATAATAATTATAAAGTTGTCATAGAAAACATAGATGAACTTGGTTTTAAACAAAACCAAGTTATCCATATTTTCCAAAAACTATGATTTCCAAAAACCAAAAAAGCTAACCAAACTTGAAAGGTAGCTCCTGATACCAATTGTTGGGTTTTTATTCAAAAAACTAGTTTCAAAAACATGATTTTAGGCAACGGAAGACTTATAAATTTTCAATAACTAAACAAGTTAAACCCACCAAGGATCATCTTGCAAGTTGTAGAAAGATTAAATAAGAACCAAATAAGAGATGAAGAAATAATAACCTTTGTAGTTCTTTGGGTCCTCTTGAGAGGCTTGGAAGTTGATGAAAAATGATGAACTTTAGAGACACTAAAAATGACTCAACTTGATTTAGAATGCTAGTTCTTTTCCATAAATCTCTTAATTTCTTAAGCTAGAAGTTCATAGATGAATAAGTAATCTTCATGCATGAACAAAAGATGGAGAGAGTGATGCACTCTCTACCACTTACGGTTCTTTACTAGCACCAAAAGCAGGAATGAAAGCCTTATTTTAAAGCTAAATCTTTACCCACAAGGTCTTAACACTTTAAGACAACCCATGCCTCTTTATAATATTTAATTCCCACACTTATGAAGCATCTTCCCTACAATATTATATTCAAATGACATGTTTCCTATATCTATCTCTATTTTCGGCTCATGCGTTAAAAAGAAGAGTATATGTTTAAATTTTAAAAACTCAAAGTTTATAAAAAATAAACTTTGTCTGTAAGTAAAAGACAAAAGGATTGAACTAGTCCACAAGGTTGTACATGACTTATTAATTCATACCATATGAAATAATATGTTACTTGCTAATGAAAATTATTATTTCTTAGAAATAAATAATTTCCAATTTAATTAGAAGAGTTTATTGAATATTTTTTAAAATCAATTTCTAATAAATAATCAATTATATCAAGTTGTTGTTAGCGTGACCCATTATTATCATATGTTAAATAGCAGTATCACTTTAATATGATTCTTGAGCATACTTTATCTTTCAGAGTAATCAAATAATGTAATCACTATTTCCAAGCTATGGATTGATGTATAGTTGAGTCATTCGATGATCTATTAATAGTTTTTGATATTGAAATTAATTTCATGGAATCATCCCTTGTGAATTTGCAAATTATGAGAAATATATGACTTATTAAGAGTGTTTGATGCTTCTATTAACATTTCCTTTAAATTCTTGATGTATTAAGCTATTAACCATTAATTTATTTGGTAAATTATATGAAATTGAGTAAAACAAGTTTATTAAACTTAATTTACCCTTTATAAGCATTTAGGTAAGTTATGGAAGGTTTGTATGCATAAGGGGTAAAAGTACAATGTTAAAATGTAAAAATATCATGTTTTTGTGCATAAAAGTTGAGCTCATCCCGATCAGGTTTGAAAAATGATGAGATTTTATAATTTTCCTTCGACTTGTACTCTAGACCACCACTTTCAAAACACCTAGTTGATTCAAAATTAAGCAATCTCTATAGGAATTGATGATTCCATTAATAGAACTTAACCTAAACTCTAATCAATCATAGGATTTTGAATACATGGAAATCCAAAACCCTATATTTCATCAATGACGAAGATGACAAAATATTATGCCTTATAAGGCATCAATTTTGATGCTTTAAATTTAGATCCTTCAATAGATCTTCCACTTTGACTGCAATCTCTTCTTCAAGATTGAAAATCACATACATTCTCTTTAAATTCTCCATTTTGTTCAAATGAGAGATATATAAGAGTGTTGATTAAGCTTTGACTTTGATGACTTGACACATTTTGTCATGCGGTTTTACTTTTTCTTTATTTGACCACAACTAGCCCCCAACAATTAATCATCTTTCAAAATATACTAAGCTAATCCTTATTGATTAATTCCATTACCAAATTAATCCAAGTTAAGTCAAAATCAAGTTTTCATATTTGGAAAAATTAGTCCTCTTTTTTCAATTTATTTTACCCAAATTAATCTTGTAATTAATACTGAATTTTAATCAATTAATATTGTTTATATTTATTTTTTAAATTAATTCTTTTTATGTATTTTAGTTTTTTAAATAATTTCCACGTAACCACTAAAACTTCCATCCTCAAATGCAAATGTTACACATATTACTTGATTGCTTTTACAATTCAGAGGTGGTTGTTGTTTCTACGTTCCTACAGTTCATTTCTCATGTAGGCATATTGGCCTAGTTTCCCTACTTGAATACATGTTGGACTTGGTGGTGTTTTAGCTTTGTGGTTTTTCTTCTCTTGCCTTTCTTCTTAAAGTGTATCTTATCCTAAAGTCTACAACAATATGATGTTCAAGAGTATAATGTCAAACTATCGATAGGTATGTTTTAACCTTTTATAGGATTTTTTTTTTGGTTGAAGAGGAATATCTTCCTTGATTGATTCTAAAAACATACAAAGAGTATATGTACTGATACAACAAACAAATGGGCCTAGACTTGGACAATATACATAGGCTGGATATACATGGGCTAAATTCAGCTAAATACATATACACTAACATCCCCTCCCCCTGCATTTTGAACGCAAGATGGAACATGAACGCTTAAACTGGTCCGAAACTTAGAAAAAGCAAATATGGGAGTCCTTAGTGAATATGTATGCATACTGAGCGGAAGATGCCACGTGTAATGCTCGGATCTCTCTTTCCTCTTGTGATGCTTGGCCCTTAGTGGCCATGTCAATCTGAGTTGAATGGTGCAGAACTAGATGAGTTATTTGATTTGGAGGTCTCAAGGGCCTAGCTCGAGGTAGTGCCAGTTGAGTGGCAGGAGTCAAGATGGAAGCAATTATAATGATTGGATCGAGGATTGAAGCCAAGGGCTCAGTGATTGGCAAATAGATTGGGATGTAACTATCTATGACAAGGGTTATCTTCTTCTAGTTTTACATGTTCAGAGGAAAGAGAGATTATACTTATGATTTTCAGAGTTAGGGTGTAGACCCATCATGAGACTAGATAAGTGGAGTTTTCTTTGGCGACAAGTATAGTAGTGTGGGAATACACAAGAGGATTCTTGTGGTATGATTGCCTTGAGATAAGATCAAGAGTCTACTTTCTTTGAATAAAGTTGGAATAAAGTTTCATTATTTGAATACAATTGGGTTAGGTGCTAGATGATTGTTTGAGGTGATCAAGGGAGGTGAATTTGGAGCAACAACTTATGTTGTCTCTGATGTATCCTAACTATTAGATTGATGCCTCTTGTATTTATGAATGATTCTCATGATGAATTTATGATTATGGATTTGCATACGAGGTATTTCGTAGTTCCTTTTTTCTAGATAGAGAATCGGTGTAATGAATGGACTGTCAGAAGTATCGCTTGTGCATCTGCATGGGGTTCTTGATGTTGGAGGCAGTTTTGATTGGGGAGTTTCCAAGGTCTCCATATGAGATTCAGAATCTATTTGATTTTGCTTGGTCTTCATCTGAAAGATTATCTTGCGTTGTGTTATACATTCCAAAGGTATTGGATGCTATGTATCTGGTTGAGCCATTTTGGAGATTTGGCATGGTTTTATTGTCAGTTGGTGGTAGTTCGAACCCTAAGTGGGGGAGAATTGGGTATACTTTCTGGAAAATCATCAATATGTTAGAGTTTATGGTTTTAGAAGAATAGGTTATAGGTATATGTGGTTCTGGAATGCGAGACTTTGGTTCAAGACTTGGTCAAGTCAAGAGCGTAGGGCGGGTTGCTGTCAAATATATGTGCTCAGGAATGCATGAGTTGTCTTCACTGCAAGGAGTTATGGACAAGAAGCTCATTATAGAAAGTGATTCCTTTCGGGAACGTCGATGTTTAAGTCATGAGGAGTTTGGGTCGCTCAGGTTGAGTATCAAATGTTTGAGGGGTTTGTTAGCTCGTTGCATAGATTGTTATCTAAAGTCCAGGATAAGTAGTTGTTGATTGGTAAATTGGCTTCAGAGTTTGGTATTTGTAGTTTCACATGGGTTTTGTTCAGTAGTGTATTGGGTCATTACATTAGTTGTCAATCTATTCTCGATCGTTGGTCATTTCGTTCATCATCAATAGCTAATGTTCCTCGAAAGTTTCGAGTTGTATCATTCGAAGTTTAATGGATGCATAAACCTATCGTTAAAATCTGTACATTGTACATTTTGGTTTTTGGGTATGGGTACCCTCAATTGTTGGTTATGAAAGTGTTGTTCATAGCGGGCTTGGGTTTGGCAGCTATCCTTCATTATTATTTGGGTTATAGCATTCGCATTGGAACAAGAGTATAACCACATATCTCATTCTCTAGTTGTATGTGACCATGTTTTCTTCTGGTTTTTCATTGGTATCATCTTGTGATGTGAAAGGAATTATATATGATAGAAGTGCATGGCACATGTTGAGTTCGGTTAGTGTTGAGAGGAATGTTGATTGGGTTCCTGGAAGTCGTTTGATTGATGGTTGAGTATCTTTTGGCCATGTGGTGTGGATCGTGAGTCTTCAGGATAGTGATAGGATAACGGCAAGATCGACGTAGTACAGAGAGCTTATCATTCTCGTGGCTAGATGGTGCCACGAGGTATCGTGAACCAGTGGTTGTATGACTCATATGGGTGGGATTCGGTAGTCATCTGTTTGAGACTCTTAGGTCTCGGATCGTTAATACTATTTGGCATGGTTAGGTGTTAGTGCAGTTTGGGAGACGAGAGACTCAATGGCCGACTAGTTTGGATTGTGGGGATAGTAAAAAGTTTTTGGGAGTACTAAATGTGAATCAAAAGTGTCTTGTTGAATGTCTACATCATGAACCGTTTTGATTGTGAGATGTTTATGTTATTTGGATTACCAATGTTGGGTATCAGTTCAGGAATCTCGAGTCATGAAGTTCGTCGTAATTGTCTCAAGTGTTTTTTTAGGTGGGGATACACCTGAGCTGATGAGGGATTTAGATGCAATGTGATAATTTATGCATTGACCATCATTATACTCATGGGAGTAGCTGGTCGGTGATAACTTGTCGGGAAGTCAAGTGTGTATACAAGGTTTTCGGGCACGATTTCCAGAATTTGGAATCTAGGGAAATTAACGATCAGGATGCTTTGAGTATTCTTTTTGCATGGTTAGGTGGTGTTCCTAGTCAGGGAACTAGGGGTAAGTATGATGGTTGGATGATCATCGGCCTAGGTTATGGTTTTCTTAAGGAGTAGACTACTGGATTTGGTTTGTAGTTGTAATTTTCCTGGTTGGAGTGGCTTTCAATAAAAGTGGGGTCATGTAGTTAAGGAGAGAATGAAAATTTTGTGTTTGATCATTTTCAAGTTATTGGGTCGTTGATTGACAGTTGTGGGTTCTCGAATGTTCTCTTAAGTTTCTTTATAATATGCCTTGGCATCAAGATGGTTAGAGAGAGCTTACGAAAATGTTGACGTTTCCTCAGAGATCTTAACCATGATGGATTTTGAAGTCAAAATCCAGTTTAAGTGGGAGAAAATTGTAACATCTTATTTCAAGAAGTTCTTATTTCAGGATTATGGAAAATAAATCGATCAAATGAAGGCCTTGGTCTTCAATAGAATGGAGTTAAGACTCTATAGGAGGTATATGATGTTGGAAAAGTGATTTAAACATTGGATTGTTCGACGGAAGTTGAGGGGTAAAATGGGAAAGGTTATGTTTTAGGATTCGTGCATAAATTAAGGATTTTAGTGAGATGTTTCTAGTCAAAAATATCAAGATAGAATTGTAGAGCTCGTCGATACCTTTCTGTGGATATAAAGATCATCGAAAGCGGACTTGAAACGAAGAAGTTATGGTTGGTTGAAGTTTAGCTAGAGTAAGGGAATCTAGTAGTACGTTGGGCATACACTAGCTAGTACTTTGGGCGTACTAGGCTGAAGGAACGCGTTTTTAGGGCGTTACAATAGACATAACTTTAGGTATGTCAGGCATACCGTCGAAAAGTAAAAACCCTATTTTCATGGTTTTGAGCCCTATTTAAGGTCTCTAACCCCTTAGTGTCCTTCCTATCATGAGCCTCGACCCTCTTGAGCCTCTAACTAGAAACCATATCATCCTCTCACTTATTTTGATCCTTGGCTTGATTTATGAACTTATTTCTCCAATAAAAAGTGGGATCGTGAAGAACAAAGTGGTGGCCAATTGTATGAAAGAAGGATTCAAGCATAGATCTAGCAAGAATACATCATTTTTGGACCTTTGTTAGTAAAAAGCTTCAAACTTGCTCATTAGTTTCATAGTTCTTGTTAATTTTCATATTTTTCACTTTTTGGTCACTTTAGTGCATAAAGTTTAGATCTTGAAATTTTGTGACCTTGTTATTGATAAAGTTGGAAACTTTATCCATCTAAACATCATATTGATTCAGATATGAAGGTTGGAGACTTAGAATTAATGGATTAAGTTGAGAAAGATGCATTTTCGGTCCCTTTGAGACTTAAAGACTAGATATTTGTTATTTGGACCATCCAAAGGGATAAATTTGGAAACTTTATTCATTATGAAGCTATTAGGAACCATAAAAATGTGATACTGGTCCCTTTCTTCCCTCCTTGAAAGAGTTATGATGTCTTGGTTTGTGTATTAAGTTAGGTTTTTGGTGTGTGGACTCCTTCTAGCCATGGAAAGTCATAAAGTTGTAAATTTTATGACTTAGAATATTATTTAGGACTAGATTTGAGCTTTGGACATGAGATCTTAATGTAAAAAGCACTAAATGAAGGAAAATGGAACTTGTCGAGTATCTTGGGCGTACCTGGTAGTATGTAGAGCATACCAGGTCGGAGCCCCGTAATCATGAAAGGATGTATTACGTTGAGCACAGTGATGGAGTACATTGGGCGTACTCAGTCTATGTTGACCTCCTTTGACGTTTTGACTTTTTGATCCATTGACTTTTTGGATTAGTTTGACTTTTGGTCAAACTTGGGTTGAATTGAGTATTTTACTAAGGATTTCTCTCGGTTTGGTTTTAGGAAGTTTGGGTTGGCTGTTTTGAGGTTGAGGTAGATGTTGGGCTTCTATTGAGTAGTTCATGTGAGTCTTCTCATAGTGTTTCGCGGGTCGAAGGCACCAATGTCGGCCCATTAATTATTGTTTATAGGATGATAGCTTACTGTGCAACTCTTGCATGTATTGTATGTGTTTGTATGTATAACGGGTGGGGCCCAATATCAGGCGATGCCTGACGAATGTGTTGGAAGGGGCCCATTGCATGTTACTGATAGATCTATACGGGGAGGGGTGGTGGATGTTAGGTGAGACCCGATGGATGTCGGGCTAGGTCCATTGTATGTATGTTATGTGGTATTTTATGGAAATCACTAATCTTCATGCTTATGGTTTATGTTTAAAATGTTTTCAGGTAATTCTGGTTTCAAAAGGAAGGGTTGACTTGATCGCACTGCATCCCCTCAAGATTTATTCTACATTGACTATTTATGATTTTACTCTGATGTTTTGAGAATACTTTTATTATAATCATCTTTTGGGATAATGAATGAATGGTTTTGACTTATTTAAAATTAATTTTACTCGAAAATTTTGGTATGTTATAGTGTGTAGACTTGAGAAATCTATTCGTGGATTTAGACAAGCGTTGCGTAGTAGGAATTTGTTCTTCTATGAGAAAGTCAACAGTTTTATCTTTCGAGAATTCCGGATAAGTTTTGAGTACATATCAAATCTAGTGGGAGTTTCATTGTCTACCCGGTATTGACAATACCCCTCATAGGAAACATTGTCCTATGTTGCAAAGTGCAAAAGCTTGGGAATTGTTTCTCTATGATGGAAAAGGGGAAGTGACATTGATATTTGGTATTTTGATCTAAAAGTACAGATCGAAATGTTTAGTAGGATTCTAGTCAAAGGAAAATGTGCTGATAGGTTTCAAAATAAAAAAATTCTAAGAAAGAGATTTATATTCTTCATAGAAAGGACTTGAGTGAATCTCAAAGTCTTATGTTCTAGTCATGAATTTGATAAAATGATTCGAGTCCCATATGCCTCAGATATAGGATCAATCATGAATGATATGACTTGTGCTTATTCTAATGTCCCGGATGTTTTGAGCATCAGGAGATTGTGTTATTTGATACCCCTTATTTTCGAGTTTTCTTTCTTTTAGGGGAGGATACAAGTCTAGTCTTGTGTAATATCTTTGTATATTTGCATGTATTTGTGTGTATGTATGTTGATATTTCATGCCTACACTCCAAGAACTCGAGATTTGGTTAAGTCTCAAGTTGTTGTAGCTTAGTTATCTTGATGTGGTTTTATTTATCTTAGTGTTTGTCAAAAAAATGGTTACAAGGTGAAAATTTTATTTTCTTGATTTGTGTTAAAGATCACAAAAATATGTCCAAGGAAATGTTAAAACAGTTTTTGTCATGAAAGACGGTAGAAATGGGCTATTTTTGACACCTATGGTAAAAATGAGCTATTTTTGACAACTATGGTAAAAATGGACTACTTTTTACAACAATGGTAAAAATGGGCTATTTTTTACAACAATGGTAAAAATGGGCTATTTTTGGCAACAATGGTAAAAATGGACTATTTTGGCAATTATGGTAAAAATTGGCTATTTTTGACAATTATGGTAAAACTGGACTATTTTTTACAATTATGGTAAAACTGGACTATTTTTGCCAATTGTGGTAAAATGGGCTAATCATGACAAAACTAGAAAAATGGGACAAACTCATTGTTCCACAAAAAAATTGTGTGTCATGAACTGCAGTCGAAAATATACACTAGTAACATTATTTATAATGTTAAATAATGTGATTCAATATTTGCGTAAATTCTGTTAAGGATCTTGTGAGACACTCATTCACTCGTACCTACCTAGTGTACATCGTAAGTCCTATAGTTATAATCAGAGTCTCCTAGAGGAAGAGCATAATATTGTGTATAGATCTGTACGGGGTTGACACCCCCACAACTGAGTTGTTCGCTACAAGCTAGACAAGCTTGTCTATGGTGACAGTTATATTTAGAAACTGGCGCCTGAAGAACATCAAGACAGGCGCTTTAGTCACATTAGTATGGTTGTAACGACTCACTAAGAGAATAACAATATTATTTTAAAGTTTACACAAAAATATACACTCTACTCATTTTATAAAGTGCAGAACTACGTGTCGTCTATTTTGCAACTAATTTCACCACTCTGGTCTTGGGGTTTTATGACCACAACTTTTCGTATAACAGAAAATATAGGATTTTCTGGGAACACTCTCTATTTAATTTCAAACAAGGTAAACAAAGAATACACATGCAATTATACATGATTTGAAATGAGACTTACAAACTATTTTTATAGAAAATATTGGATTTTTTGGAGTTTACAAACTAATACAAAGTTTTCTTAAAAATATATTTATGAACTCACCAACATTCTATGTTGACACTTTTCAAAACGACTTGTATTCTCAGGGACACAATAAGCAGGTTTTGCAGCTATGGACTTTTTGATAATTATTGTATTTTTGAAATATCATACATTGTGTTATTTTTTGATATAATTTCACGAACAAACACAAAGTTGTAAACAATGCATGTTGGTATCCGGATGTATGATGTTTGATTGCTATGTCTCATTTATAATCAACTGTTATGATATTTCAAGATGAAGTCACCCGCCCCCGGACGTTTCCGCCGTCCCGGTTTGGGGTGTGATAGATTGGTATCAGAGCTAGGGTACGGGTCGATGTGTTCGATGGGGACGACGAACCCTATAATGGGGGTGAAGGCGGGTTTCACCTGATCCCACATCGGCTTGGAAGGAGAACGACACATTTCCTTAAAGGGGTGTGGATACCTTCCTTATCACAACGCATTTTAAAGCCGTGAGGGCAGCAGATCCCATAAGAACTCTGCAGTTAAGTGTGCTTGGGCGGGAGTAGTACCAGGATGGGTGAACCCCTGGGAAGTCCTCGTGTCGAGTGGCCCAAATTGGACAATATTTTGATATGTGCCAGAGGGGGATGTTACAAATTGTATCAAAGCTATTGAGGACTAGGCAACCCCGAGAACACCAACGGAGATCAGGCAATTCTTGGGCCTTGCTGGTTATTACAGGAGATTCATTCAGAATTTCTCCAAGATCGTCAAGCCCCTCACCACTCTAACCCATAAAGGCGTACCCTTCAACTGGGATGCAAAACAAGCAGTTGCTTTTCAAAACCTGAAACAAGCCCTCTGCAGTGCTCCGATGTTGTCTCTGCCAGAGGGAACGGGAGATTTCGTGGTGTATTGTGACGCTTCCAATCAAGGGCTAAGCTGTGTACTTATGCAGCGCGGGAAGGTAATAGCTTACGCATCCAGACAACTGAAAACTCGTGAAGTAAACTATACCACTCACGATCTCGAGTTGGGAGTTGTGGTCTTCGCTCTAAAAATTTGGAGGCACTACCTCTATGGGACGAAGTGCACCATTTTTAAAGACCACAAAGCCTCCAGCATATCCTGAACCAGAAAGAACTAAACATGAGGTAGCGGCGATGGGTCGAGCTACTGAACGACTACGAATGCGAAATCCAGTACCATCCGGGCAAGGATAACGTGGGACTGATGCCCTAAGCCGAAAAGAATACTCGGACCGTCGGGTAAGAACACTAACGATGAACATCTGTTCCCACTTGTCTTCACAAATCAAGGAGGCTCAACTGGAAGCCTTGAAGCCAGAGAACGTCGCAAACGAAGCTTTACGTGGGATGGACAAGAATCTCACACTCAAAGAGGACGGGACATACTACCTCATGGACCGGATCTGGACCCCAAAATTTTAAGGGTTCAGAGACGTAGTCATGAATGAAGCACACAAGACACGATACTATGTCCATCCGGGTTCCGACAAAATGTTCCTGGATATCAAACAACATTATTGGTGGCTGAATATGAAAGTTGAGATTGCTACCTACATGAGCAAGTTCCTGACTTGCACAAAGGTTAAGGTAGAATATCAGAATCCCTCAAGATTATTACAATAGCCAGTGATACTCGAGTGGAAATGGGAACAAATAACGATGGATTTTATAACCAAATTGCCTAAGTCAGCAGACGGACTGGATGCCATATGGGTGATAGTCGATCGGTTGAAGAAATCCGACCATTTCCTACCAATAAAGAAAACATATAAAATGGAGAGACTGACACAGATCTAAATAAAGGAAGTGGTAATACTGCATGGAGTATCGATATCTATTATCTCTGACCGAGATAGTATATTCACCTCATGATTTTGGCAGTCGCTCCATAAAGCATTGGGAACTCAGCTGGATATGAGCACTGCCTACCACCCCCAAACTGACGGCCAAAGTGAGCGAACCATTCAAACACTAGAAGATATGCTCTGAGCCTGTGTGATAGATTTCGGCAAGGCATAGGATACCCATTTGCCACTAATTGAATTCTCGTACAACAACAACTACCACATAAGCATTAAGGTCGCTCCCTTCGAGGCCTTATATGGTCAGAAATGCAGATCATCTCTCTGTTGGGCTGAGGTAGGAGACACCCAACTAGAAAAGGGACAGGTACCAAAAACACTCTCACAGGACCCGGTATCATCCGGGAAACAATTGAGAAAATCATCCAGATTAGAGCACGGCTCCAGGCATCTCGAGACCGACAAAAGAGCTACGCAGGCAAAAGGCGAAAGCCTCTGGAATTTCAAGTTTGAGATCGCGTGCTGCTAAAAGTCTCTCCCTGGAAAGGGATTATACGATTAAGAAGGCAAGGAAGGTTAAATCCATGATACATCGGATCATTTGAGATCCTTGCGATGATTAGTCTGGTGGCCCACAAGCTGCAGCTACCATCAGAGCTTAGCAACGTACACCCTGTCTTTCACGTGTCAAACCTGAAGAAATGCCTATCGGATGAAACCCTCGTTGTTCCACTCGACGAGATTGAGTTGAATGAAAATCTCCTGTTCGTTGAGGAACCGGTCGAAATCATGGATAGGGAAGTGAAACGTACGAAACAAAGTCGCATTTCGATTGTGAAGGTTCTATGGAGTGCCAAACGCGGACTTGAATTCACATGGGAACGCGAGGATCAGATGATGCAAAGATACCCCCATCTCTTCTCTAGTTCTTAAGGATTACTTTCGAAAGAATTTCGGGACGAAATTCCCTCTAACGGGGGGATGATGTCACAACTAGAAAATTAGGGTTATGATTTCTATCCTTGTACAAGATAACTTCTTCGTGTAACCTTGTAACCCCATGTTTCGTATAAATCAAACTTAAATATTATTTAAGTTGTTTGTCACACCCCCGAACCGGAGAAACGACGGAAACGTCTGGGGGTTAGGGTGACTTCATCTTGGAATATCATCAAAGTGAATATAATTGAAACAAGGCAAGCATCATCATCACACATACAATAATACAACTATACTAGGTTTACATCATTGTAATTGTTTACAAAAGTTACATTATCAAAATATAAGTGTGCGATGATAACAAAAGTACATCAAATCCTTGAGTTCTTGAAGGCCAACCTGCTTAACGATTTCCCGAGAATACAAGTTATTTTGAAAATGGTCAATATATATAATGTTGGTGAGTTCATAAGTATATTGTATGAAAGGTTTGTATCACTTTGTAAACACCATAAAATCCGATATTTTCTGTAAAAGAAATAAATGGTTTGAACGCTTTGTATCAAATCTTGTATTAAAGCATGTATGTTTTCTGTTTTGAAAATGTATAAAGAGAGTATTCCATAAAATCCTACGTTTTCTGTTGTAAGTAGAAGGTAATGTATAATGTAAGTTTTCCCGGAAAATCCGATATTTTCTGCTTGTAAAAGTTTTGTGGTATTAAACCCAAAGATCGTAAATTGATCTTTGTATAGAATTGTGATTGTTGAATCGTTTATGTATTTCGTAAATTTTATAGTGGAGTTAATTTCTTTGTGAGTTGTTATAACCATGTTTTATATGACGGATCTGCCTGTCATGACATTTTTCAGATGTCGATTTGTTTAAGGTAAGACATTTGTCACCCTAGACTGGCATAGTCTAGCTATAGCGAACAACTCAGGTGCGGGGCTGTCAACCCCGTATAGATCTATACACAAACTCTCACTCTCCCTCTAAGAGACTCTGGTTATAACTACAGGACTAAAGGTTGTACACTAGGTAGGTACAAATGAAAGAACGTGTCTCACAAGAACCTTAACTATATTTACGCAAATATGGTATCACACTATTTAATGTAGTAATAATGTTTTCGAGTATGTTTTAAGGTTACAAGGCCCAACGAGTATGTAAATGTATCACAAAGGCCCAATAAACACGTAATGTATATTCCAGACCCAACAAGCACGTAAATGGACCACAAAGGCCCAATAAACATGTTATGTATATTCCAGGCCCAATAAGCATGTAAATGGACCACTAAGGCCCAATAAACATGTAATATATATTCCAGGCCCAACAAGCATGTAAATGGACCACTAAGGCCCAATAGACATGTAATGTATATTCCAGGCCCAACAGCATGTAAATGGACTACAAACGCCCAATAAACATGTAAATAGCGTATTTAGTCTGTTTGTTATTACGTTGGATGTTTAAGCTCAATTGTCCAAAATGACATAAAAGGCCCACTTTTGTAAAAATGACATTTTTATTCCATAAAACCAAAAATTTACAGTTTAGGCACATTTTTGGTAAAAATGACACTTTAGGTCCCTTAAGTCCCAAAAGTATAATGACATTTTTAGCCCACTCTTGTTAGAAATAACATTTCGGTCTAATTTTTATGTAAAATTGACATTTTCGGCCCAAATATATAGAATTTTACTTTTTCGGCCCAAGTTAATAAAATTTACATTTTCAGCCCATTAAATCAAAAATTTACAATTTTGGCCCAAATTTGTTTAAAAAGAAAATTTAACCCACAAAAGTCAAAAGTTTACAATTTTAGCCCATGAAACCGTGAAGGCCCATATTTAAGCCCATTTTGTGAAAATTAACACTTTTGGCCCTTTTAAAACCATAAATATCTTTAAGACCCATTTTTATATAAAGATTACTCTTTTGGTCCTAGAAAAACCGTGAATGTCCTAAAGGCTTCACCTTTTTGTTTATTTGACCAAAAATGGCCCCTTAAACGGTTTTTGTTTAGTTTTCTAGTGTTCCACAACATGTTTACTCCTTTGACTTCATAATAAGTTGTATAATGTGTGTTAGTTTACAAACATCACCATTTTTTTGTAGAGTTTTCGAGATTTGTGAAGTTTTAGCACATAATCACAACATATAACATGGAAAACACACATAAACATGCACAAACACATAGATCTAACACAAAGAAACTTGTATCCTCCCTCAAAACATAGTAAAAATCAAAAATAGGGGGTATGAACTCACTTTGGGATGATGGATCGGTTTTGGTGAAGAGTTTGAAGGAGGTTTCGGCCTAGCTTGTTTCTTGAGAAGAGTTTTCAAGTCCAGGATAGTTCTAGGAGCATAAATCACAAAATGAAAGTGGTTTAAGGAGATATTTCTAGTGTAAACTTAGATTAAAAAAAGTTATAGGACTTCATAATAACTTACCAAGTTGATGAGAAGCTTGAAGTTAATCTCTTGAAGCACACACCAATTCACAATTTTTAGGAGGAAAAAGGAGAGATTTTCTTAGGAGAGTTGAGAGAATAATGTGTTTGAAAATGACGAAGGATGGTGGTGGTGTAGGCTCTTATGGCTGAGAGTGAGAAGAGAAGAGAGAGAGAGGGATAAGATGTTGCATGGAGATATGGGAATGCCTTGTTGCATGATGTGTAATGCGCTTGGATATTCAATATGTAATGTTGAGGTGTCTCCATGATATTATCCCATCTTTTCTTTTCCTTTTTTTGTATAGGGTCGTGAATGAGAGGGAAGGAAAGAAAAGGGTGTTTTGGGCTCTATTTTAAATGTATCCTAAACATATTGGCCTAATGGAAGTTTTTCGGCCCATGAAGGCCCGTTAGGGGTTCTTGGCCCCAAAGAGGTTCAAGAAAATGAAGTGAGGCATTCTAGGCCCAATAAGGCCCATGCAAAGTCTTATGGTCTAAAATGTTATAGCTCAATGAGTGTGGATCCATTTAAGGCCCAAATGAGGGTTCTTAGCCTAAAATAATTCAAGTTGTGAGTTTATGGCCCATTAGGCCTAATAAATGATTCCTGGCCCAATAAATGTTTGAACCGGGAAATTAGGGTTACAACCCCAAAATAGAGTGTATGAAATGTATCAAATTAGGTTTTGGTCTTCTCGAGTGAGTTTTGATTTGAATTGTTGTTTTTTGAAATAAATAACATGTATATCCTTAAACTTGAAGTTACAAGATACATCAAGAGTTAATTACATATAGACAAAATTTCCTAGCCAAAATGCTAGTTGTGACATCATCCCCTCGTTAGAGGGAATTTCGTCCCGAAATTCTTTTGAAAGTTGTTCTTAGGAACTAGAGAAAAGGTGATTGTACTTTTGTTTCATTTGGTATTCGCATTCCCATGTGAATTCCATTCTGTGCTTTGCGTTCCATAGAACCTTCACAATCGGAATGTGGCTTTGCTTCGTACGCTTCACTTCCCTGTCCATTATTTCAAATGGCTCTTCAACGAACATGAGATTCTCGTTTACTTCGATCTCATCCAGAGGAATGACAAGGGTTTCATTGAATAAGCACCTTTTAAGATTCGACACGTGGAATGAGGTGTATGTTGCTGAGCTCCACAGGTAGCTGCAACTTATAAGCCACCGGACCAATCCGGGAAAGAATATCGAACGGTCCGATGTATCACGGGTTTAGTTTTCCCCGCCTCCCAAAACGGATCATCCCTTTCCATGGAGAGACCTTCAAGAGAACCCGGTCTCCGATTTGGAACTCCAGAGGCTTTCGCCGTGTATCAGCATAGCTCTTTTGTCAGTCTCGCGATGCTTGAAGTCGTGCATTGATTTGAACTATTTTCTCCGTCGTTTCTCGAATGATCTCGTGTTCTGTAAGGGTGTTGTTAGGTGTTTGCCCTCTTGCCAGCTGAGTGTCTCCCGCCTCAGCCCAGCAAAGTGGTGATCGGCATTTGCGACCATACAAGGCCTCAAAAGGAGCAACCTTGCTCATGTGATAGTTGTTATTGTAAGAGAACTCAATTATGGGCAAGTGGGTATCCCATGCCCTACCGAAATCAATCACACAGACTCGGAGCATATCTTCAAGTGTTTGAATGGTTCGCTTGCTTTGGCCATCGGTTTGAGGGTGGTAGGCAGTGCTCATGTCTAGTTGTGTTCCCATTGCTTTCTGGAGTGACTACTAAAATCGTGAAGTAAATCTACTATCTTGATCCGAGATAATAGATATCGGCACCCCATGGAGTCTCACAACTTCTTTTATATAGATTTGTGTTAATCTTTCCATTTTGTACGTCTACTTTATTGGTAGGAAATGGGCGGATTTGGTTAGTCTATTGACAATCACCCAGATAGTATCCAACTCGTCTGCTGTCTTAGGTAATTTGGTTATGATATCCATGGTAATCATATCCCATTTCCACTTGGGTATTACGGGTTTTTGTAATAATCCCAAGGGCTTATGATATTCCACTTTTACTCTGGCACAAGTAAGGCACTTGCCCACGTAAGTGGCAATCTCTTCTTTCATGTTTGGCCACCAATAATGTTGTTTAATGTCCAAGTACATCTTATCGGAACCTGGATGGACGGAGTATCGTGGTTTTTTCACTTCTCCCATGACTACATCCCTAAATCCTCCAAATTTTGGAACCCAGATACGTTCCATGAAGTAGTACGCTCCGTTTCCTTTGACTTTCAGATTCTTATCCATTCCACGCAGTGTTTCATTAGTGGTATTCTTGGCTTCAATGCCTCCAATTGAGATTCCTTAATTTGTGAAGTTAGGTGAGAGTGGATGGTTATCGATAATGTTTTCACCCGACGACCTGAGTATTCTTTCCTGCTCAGGGAATCGGCTACCACGTTAGCCTTGTCTGGGTGGTACTTGATCTCGCATTCATAATCATTTAGCAGCTCAACCCATCATCATTGCCTCATTTTCAACTCCTTTTGATTTAGAATGTGCTGGAGGATTTTGTGGTCCGTGAATATGGTGCACTTTGTACCATAGAGGTAGTGCCTCCAAATCCTTAGGGCAAAGACCACAACTCCCAGCTTGAGATCATGGGTGGTGTAATTTACTTCATGTGTCTTCAGTTGCCTGGACGCGTAAGCTATCACCTTTCCACGCTGTATGAGGACACAACCTAACTCTTGGTTCGAAGCATCACAATATAGTACGAAGTCTTCGGTTCCCTCTGGTAAGGATAGCACTGGAGCACTACAGAGGGCTCACTTCAAGGTTTGGGAAGCAGCTCCTTGTTTGTCCGTCCAGTTGAAGGGTACGCCTTATTGTGTTAGAGTGGTGAGGGGCTTGGCTATCTTGCAAAAGTTCTAAATAAACCTTCAGTAGTAGCCTGTGAGACCTAAGAATTGCCAGATTTCTGTTGGTGTTTACAAACTAAGACAAAGTTTTCTTGCAAATATGCTTATGAACTCACCAACATTCTATGTTGATGCTTTTCAAAACGACTTGTATTCTCAGGGACACAATAAGAAGGTTTTGCAGCTACGAACTTTTGGATAATTGTTGTATTTTTGAAATATCATACATTGTGTTATTTTTGGATGTAACTTCACGAACAAACACAAAGTTGTAAACAATGCATGTTGGTATCTAGATGTATGGTGTTTGGTTGCTATGTCTCATTTATAATCAACTGTTATGATATTACAAGATGAAGTCAACCGCCCCCAAACGTTTCTGCCGTCCCGGTTCGGGGGTGTGACATAGTATACATGCAAACATATAAACACATGCATAAAAATCACAAAGATAAATAACATACAATATAGTCATAATGCCCCGCCCGATATCGGGCCCTGCCCGATATACATATAAATATATAACACATGCAAGATTCACACAGACAACAAGCATCGTGAATATAATAAACCATGGGCCGACATTGATACCTTTGACCCGCTAAACACAGTAAGGAAACTCACCTCAAGCTGCAAAATCACTCAGATGAAATCTGATTTGTTGGTCAGGAAAATCCCCGCGCTAACATCATCAAATAATATCCAATTAATAATTGGATCCCGACCCATAATCAAGAATCTAAGTTACTTGTCCAATATCTAGGGTAAAAGATCATTTTACCCTTCTTCTTACTTGGTCCAAAACCAAGGCCCAATCTCATTGCTCAAAAGGCCCAAATTCCTAAATGGCATCCCAAGGCCTATTAAGGCCAACTTCCAAATTGGGACCAAAATCATCATGGACCCAATACCAAGAAATCACATAGTCTATCCATGACCCAAATTTAGAAGTCTAATGTCCCAACGAGGACCAAACCCATTGAAGTCAAACCGAATGTCAATCTGTTGAGTACGCAGGGCGTACTCAACTCGTATGCTTAGCGTACTCCTTCCAGGTCCAGTACACACAACATACCAGCTAGGTACACCCAACGTACTCCCCATATTACCAACCCAACCCATTAAGCACTTAATTGGTTAAGCCAACATGCTAAACTCTCATATCTGATTCTAAATGGTGACTTGATACGTAAAGTTGACAACTTTACACCCATGCATGACTTAATGTGGCCCAACACTAAAAAGGAAGCTTAATAAGAGTTTAACACTTTCATGGACTAATATCTTACATAAAGTTTGCATTTTTATGGACAATCGACCTCAAATGAGCAACGATCTAACATCCATAGCTTCTGGAGTAGACTATAACTTCATATATGACTTAAAAGACCCAAAAATGCATAAATAACACCACAAAATGGATCTAGCATAAATGTCCATCAAGATGAGAGTTTTTTTACCTTAAAAGGCTTGCTAAGGTGAAGATAACTTTGGATCTACAAGCTCAAGCTACTCCCAAGCAACATCCAAGTGTTCCTCTTCTTCTTCATCACCACAAAACACCAACAAACTCTCTTTCAAGCTCAAATCTCATCAAATACACTTTAGGGTTTCGATATGAGGGCATAGGGTGATGGATGATGATCAATAAAATGTCCAAAAGGTGTTATAAGTTGTTTAAATATGGTGTAAAACCTAAAATTAGGGTTTTCCCCTGCACCACGTACGCCCCGCATACATGGGTGAATCTCGCATCCAAAAAAGAGCTTGTATGCTAAGCGTACTGATAGAGTAGGCCCCGCGTACTAGCTAGGGACCAAAAATGTATAGATTTTGCATTAAGGGGCTAAAAAGGAAACAAACCAAATTACAAATGTTACAATAGTCGGGAGCGGCTACTAGGGTTAGACAACAAGGAAGAGATGTCGAGGGGAAAAAGGAGAAAGGATCGTAGAACGATGAGAAGGTTTAAGAGGGAATGTTAACTTTCTCTGATACCATGAAGAGGAATACCTTCCGTGATTGATTATGAAAACATACAAAGCTAATATGTACGTGATACAACAAACGACATGAGCTAGACTAAGACAATATACATGTGCTAAATACAGCTAAATACATATACATATACACTACTATTGGTGTCTTTACAAAGTTCCTGAATCTTATTGTTGAGTATTTACTTCAGTTTAATGCATTTCCTTTGTATTTTTGTCAATTATCCCTTTATTGTTTATTTTTCAATATAGTATCCTTGATGTTCGGAAAATAATAATAAATAAAATGTTTTTGGGAAATTCCATAAAACCAATATAGTTTAGTTTTTTTTAACTTTAACTGAAATATTTTTTTTAATGTTTTAATCACTCCAAGTTTGTTTTTTTTTTCTCTCAAAATAATCATTACATAAAACTGACTAGTATACAAACCAATATTGTTTGACATGTTTTTTTAGTTTTAGCACTCCAAAAAAATGTTTCTTTTCGATTTAAGCTTTGATTTTTTTTTTTTAACATCTTTAACCTACTAATGGTCTTCATTTTTTTTTTTTTTTTTTGTAACTCGTTAATGAAAAAAAAATCTCACTATTTAAACTAGATAAAAATTATTTTAGTTGTATGAAATTAGGCCAAAACTTGATATAAAAAACTACACCAAATTTTATGTCTTGATTAAAGCGCATTTTTCAACTCAAATTTATTGCATTGGTGTTAACTATTGTAAAGACTCTAACGTTCATATTCCAGACTCCAGAGTTACGCAACATCCAGCTGTAGACAGTTAGTCCTTCCTCTTCTTCTAGTTTAAATGATTTATCCTGCCATTTTTACCCCTGTCCCACCCCTATATAGTCACCTCCAACTTAAACAAGTGAGGTCATTATCGTCAATTAAAGAGTTTCTACTAAAAGTCGTGACTACCTGTAACAAAGCTGTAATGGATTTTGTTTTTTAGCCAAAAAAATTGAAGCGCCTTCACGCTTTCATTAAATCCTTCATAGGTCATATGAATGATGCCCACGCACACTTCACCCCACTTATGTTATTTCTGACTATGGATAACACCTATAGTACAAGTACTCATTATAATAAACTTTACCTTCTTTATTAAAAAATAGTATAACTTATTTATCAATAGTTATTTATGCAAGAATACATTTTTTTAGTAATACATTTGTTTTTAAACAAAATAGCAACCATTTATGATTCTAGGAGCAAAATATGTAATAAATTTATATGTAACCGGTTTAAATGTAGCTGCTTGTGTCAGTTATATAAAATAGTAAATAGCTGTTTTTTTGCATAAGTTAAGAAAAAGGTTAATAGTTTGCTTGAATTACTGTAATTTTTTTTACATGAATCACAATTTAGTTAACGTAGCATCATGAGAAAGATGAAATATTATGATTAGTAACAAGTGATAGATTCATAAAGAAAAATCAAAGGTTGTATAATTTTTTTTAGAGGTTGCATTACTAGAAAAAAAACTCATTTTTAAGACAGATTCAATCACAAAATCGTCAGTAAAGGACAATTTACACTAAATTCACAATTATCAAACTTTATGATGGATTGTCAATGAATTCGTGACGGATTTCTAACGGATTTTGCCGAATTTTCACTAAATTTACATTTAACGGAAAATTTTGCCCGTGCAACATGGTAGATCTGCCCCTGATTATTATATTTTTTTTTCGACAATATTTTAGTAGTTAGAATTTAGTTCACCAAATTTGTAGAAATCGCAAACATCCGGATTAAAACCGGGAAACTCCAATGTAAAGACGTTTGAAATTGACTTTTAAATGTGTTTATTGAATACAATATTATGATATTGTTTGAGATTGAGTTTCAAATGTGTTTATCGACTCTAAAAAAGCTTTTGGCAATTTAATAACTATTATTAAAAAATATTTTTTGTTATCTTTTAGAAATTCATTTTGAAAATAAGTTTAAATTTGATTTTTCACAAATGTTTATAACTTATTCATCTAAAATAATCCAAACATCAAATGGTTTCTAACTCAACAAGTAATATCAGATGGTGTCATTCTTCTTGATGTTAAGGGTTCAAATGAAATACATGAAATTTAGAAATAGTTTGAGTATGATTAAATTTGTCATTCAAAAAAATTGTCATTAAAAAAAAACTCAAAACAGTTTTTTTATATGACTTATCAACATCTAATTTTCTGACACCATATAAATTAATCCAAATTTTTTAAAATTTATTTTATCGTCATATAAACTAATAAGCAATTTTATCGATAAATATTTATTGACTTAAATAAACGATTCTAAACCCCACCTAAAGCTTTTGAAAACTTTTAAAATATCTTTGCTTTTGTATTTTAAAATAACTTGAATTAAAAAAAAAATTGTTTGAGATACGATTTTAAAACTTTTGTTTCGTAATAAAAAACTCATCGTCTAAAAAACATTTCAACTAGGTTTTAAGATGTTTAGTTGTTAGTTTTTATGAACGTATTTAGTAATGGATTTTTTAAAACCATTGATAACTTTTAAGAGATCTTCGCTTTTATATCTAAAAGAAAAAATCAAATCAAAAGAAAAATTGTTTGAACTAAAATCTTAAAACTTTTTAAGAATAAAGCACTCATAATCTACAACTTGTTTTCCGATAACTCTTAACCAATGTCTTAAAAATCGGTTTTTAGTTGAACCGGTATGCTTACCGATTTCTGGTTTAATCGGTTCGACCGCCGGGTCAACCGATTTCTATAATTTTCATCTATTTCCTATTTTCCTACAAATACATACATATATAAATCATGAATTTGACGTTATTAGTTCAAACATTAGAAATATATATATAAATAAGTTGTAGATTAATCCAAATACATTAAAATAACACATAACCATAAGTTTGAGTTTTTTACATCAATACATATACGTAAAAAAAACATAATACCAAAATAAAATGTAGTTTTAGATAAATACAAACACATCAAAAAAAAACTTTATAACATTATCATATGTTTTTATTTAGAAGAAACTAAATACATTTAAAAAAATCATCAAAGTTTTTATTTAAATGGTTTCTTTTCATGTGTTTTTAGTCACTTTAACCGGTTTATTTTAACCGGTCCAACCAGGTTTTTCTAAAAACTGACCAGTTTAATTCGGTTCAGAAATCGACATAAAATCAGTGATAGTTGAACCGTTCTCTTCTCCAGTTCCCGGTCCAACGTGTTCGACCGGTCGGTTCAAACCGGTTTATAAAACATTGCTCTTAAGTACTTTTTTATTTAATTTTATAAATTTTAAAAAGTATAGTCATTTTTATAAAAATTCTATAAAAATAAGAATTACATCTCCTGTGTTCCAAGAAATTGTCCCTGCGATTAGAGCTTATCAAATGAGGTACAAAATTCAATTGGAGCTTATCAAATGAGTATAAAATTCTATGCAATAGGTTTAGTGTTCAAATTCTTACATTCTTATCTGTCAATAAGATTGATGAGATAATAGGTTTTGCCCAAAAAAAAAAATCAAACTATTTTTGGCACCAAACATTTACAGTTGTTTAAAAACCTAATGGCTGTCCAGCCTATTATACTTTTGCATTTTTATGTACATCTGAAAATTAACTCTCATACGTAGTATTTTAAATTATTTTCATTTCTGAATTCTTATTCGAATTTAACATAAACTTTGACTAAATACCTAAAGATATTAACAGAATGTTATACCTTTTTTCTTTTTTTTTTTCAAAACTTATGAAAAGAACAACTGTATATAGTCGTTATAACGCGGAAGCAGCTTTTATGAGGTTTATATGGGGAGCTCCTCCACCTCTAGAACCTCACCCCTACCCCACGAATAACCTTTTCATTTAACCTCTTCATTTTTAAATTCAATTTCACTTGTATAAATACCTCCATTCCCGACCTCCATTTTCATCATCAATTAACTCTCCTCGAAAACATTCAACAATGGCTTCCATAGCTCTTTTCTTCCTACACCTTCTCTTTCTATTGTCTATTTTCCAACCCTCATTTGCAACTAGACGACTCACTGAGTTAGTCCAGAACTCGTCTCCCCTTTTGCAATACCACAACGGAGCCCTCCTCACCGGCGACATCTCCGTCAACCTCATTTGGTATGGCAACTTCAAACCATCCCAGAAAGCCATCATCACCGATTTCATCACCTCCCTGTCCTCCGCCTCACTCAAATCCCAGATCCAACCTTCCGTCGCCACATGGTGGAAGACAACAGACAAATACTACTCGAAAACAAAGAAACCCTCCCTCCGACTCGGTAAACAAGTATCCGACCCGGATTGCTCACTCGGGAAATCATTATCAGACAAACACCTCCTCCAGTTAGCTGCAAAGGGTGAACCGACGAACGCCGTGAACATCGTGTTAACGGCAAACGACGTGGCAGTTTTTCGTTTTTGCTCCGGTAGGTGTGGAACCCATGGCCATGGATCATCTTCCATTGTAAAAGGTAAAAACAACAAGTTTGCTTACATCTGGGTTGGCAACTCGGAAACTCAGTGTCCTGGTCAATGCGCGTGGCCATTCCATCAACCGATCTACGGACCACAGGGTGCACCACTGATCGCACCGAACAACGACGTGGGTGTGGATGGAATGGTGATAAATCTGGCTACTCTTTTGGCTGGAACTGCTACAAATCCATTTGGAAATGGGTATTATCAGGGGGATGCTGGTGCACCATTAGAAGCTGCATCTTCTTGTTCGGGGTTGTATGGGAAAGGGGCGTATCCAGGTTATGCCGGAGATTTGTTGGTGGAGACGACGACGGGTGCAAGTTTCAATGCACATGGTACAAACGGGAGGAAGTATTTGCTTCCTGCTTTATTTGACCCCTCTACTTCTAAATGTTCCACTTTGGTTTAACGAAAGGAAAGAGAAGGCTCTTTCTTCTGGTTTTTGTATAAAATAAAAATGAAAAGGAAAAAATGTAAGAAATAGTGTAGGAATGTACTATGTATCTTAAAAAATTATGTATTCGTTTATTCATTTTAATCACCTAATATATGCTTTCAGTATTTTTATTATTATTAAATAATTAGGAAACATTTTACTAATAAATATAGTATATATTTATATATTAATACCATCGATAACTTCAACACGTAAACAAAACCGAAAACTTGACGACAATTAATAAAACCGAAACAAGGGATGAGTATTTTGGACAGAGGAACCGGCCGAAACCGGATAGAATCGATCAGGCCGTGATTAGGACGATATTCTTGTGGATTTTTGGAATCGGGAACTGGTAGAACCGGCAAAACCGGAAAAAACCGGAACCGTATGTTGCTATTTTTCGATAACCGGTTCCAACATTGAAGACACGACAAGAACAGATAGGAACCGGTAGAACCGGCAGTCCAATTTGGTTCCTATCTTACACCAAGTTCGGTTCCGGACTAGTTACGATGCTCATCCTTAACCGAAACTGAACTCAAACTATTGAATTTGGGTTTAAATTTAAATTTTTTAAAACCCAAAAAGTTAGTTTGGGTTGGTTTGCATATTAAACTTTGACCACGTAAAGTGAATAGTTTCAAAATTGAATAAAAACCGATCCTATTTAAACCTCAAATACATCAACTATTTTTAATTTTGATAAATGAAATATTTCACTATGTTTTTCTACACGGTATATACCTTGGTTGAATGTGGTTTAGAGTCACTATTGGCATAACCGAACCGGTAACTGATACGTCGAACGCATCGATTTTGGTTTGGGTTCATATTATTTAAAACCAATGCTATGGTTCGGTTTTAGGCCAAAACTAACTAACTCATGCACACCTATTCATAACCATCCTTCTATCCATATTTGATAAAGAGAGATGGTGTAACTCGGTCCTCGTAAAGATTATTGTTCTTTCGTGGCGAGTTTTATGAAATCATATATCCTCTAAGGAGAACCTTGATAACCGAGGGGTTGATATTCCTTCTCTTCTTTGTTCGTCGTGTGATTTTAGTGTCGAAGATGTTATGCATGTGTTTTAGAGGTGCAAAGCGGCTTGTTAGGTTTGGTTTCACATCTCTAAATGAGTTGATTTACCTTTCACTTCTTGTATAGATATGGTTGAAATTTTTAAATGGGTTGACATGGTTTCAAATTATAGGCGACAGAGGAAGGCGTTAGAAGTTATTGTCTTTAACGGTTTGGATGTTACGGCGTCACAGGGAATTGCAAGGTTTTCCAGATTAACGAACGAGCAATATTTTTGATAATATTTTTCTTGTCTCTTTTTATTGGTTTTCGGTTAGGAATTATAAAGTTAGAATCAATTGGTCTATGTGGTTAAAAAACCTTATGTTTTATATTTTTGTGTAATTTCTTCTTTATAGCTTCTTGCTGGTGTAAAAAAAATTTAGGTTCTAAAAAAAATAATTTAAGATATTTGTCACAATCTAATATAGTTGGAAAAGAATAGTATATCATTTAAATTTTCTTTTAAATTTTAATCTTTCTTACTTTCCTTTAACTAGTTGCATTTTAATCCTTGTTTTTTTCATTAATTGCAAAATTGGTTGTGTGGTATCCAAAAAGTGCAATTTATGTCTACTTTTTTTCTTTCATCCGAATGGTTAGATTAAAATTGAAATTTGGTCCTTTTGGTATCTTAAAAAAATGCAATTTGAGTCGTTTTTTAGACGACAGCTAACTTGAAGGAATAAATCTTTATGAAAGTTTTAATTTTGAACTGATCATTCGAATAAAAATACAAAATAAAAATGCATTTTCTATGGATGATGTTGTTGCTTGTTTACTACTTTTACATTGTTGTGATACACTACATGACGTCCTCCGCCCCAGAACGTTTCCGCCGTTCTCGGTTTTGAGGTGTGACAAAAATCGAAAAAGAAACACATCCATAAACTGAACCCAATAAATTTGACAACCCAAAAATCGAACATATCGGTTTGGGTACAGTTTTACAATAAAACCGACCTAAATCGACACATGCTCAATCCTAACTTCAGATGAAACTTCGCATCACACATATACTTTAATTGTGTATTTTCATATTTAATTGATAATACAGCGGTTGTTTGCTTTTTCACTTTTGTAGCACCCGTTTTAACTTCTAAAGTTATAAAATATAATCCTTACTTTATAAAAATGGAAGTGAAAATATTTTTTTTAGCCAAAATGTTCAACATTAAAGTTGTAGTACATGTCGATACGAACGCGTGGATATAAAGAACATCGAAAACGGAGATCGTATGTGAAAGTAATTATTTTTATAAGTTTGGACAATTTTTATAAAAAAAACATATCGGGGTGCGGAACTCCATGCATCACGGCGTGATGCATTAAATACACCCACTCCTCGGCAGACCATTGCGTGAAAGCAAGAGAGAACCAATCTGACCAAAAATCTCGGCATGGTGCGCCCAAAATCACACTAAAAAAGGAGGTCAAGATATACTATATATTGCAGTATGTATTATCTATATGTTAGAATGTTGTTATATTGTAGAGAGTTTATATGCAAGTATACTGGTTTAGTCGGTTGCTTGGTGTGTTCAATTGTTGCTTGTTTGTCTGTTATATATTTCGACATATCATGTTGTGAGTTGAAGGCGGTCTAGCTTTATGCTGAAGGCCAAGACACTTGGGTGGACCAACTTTATGCTAAAGGTCAGGGGGCGGACCAGCTTAGTACTGAAGGCTATTTGTTATATACATTGTATGTATATTGTCGTATGTGATATTTTGGGAAATTTACTAAGTGTTGGCTTACAGTTGTTGCTTTCATGTTTTCCAAGTTGTTCCTCTGATCGGGGGAAGACTCTAGCATAACTGTACTCGCATCGAAGAAATAATTATGTTTTTAGACTTCCGTTGAACTCTCTTTTATGTTTAATGAATGTAATACTACGACCTTTTAATGAAAATGAGGTTTTGGAGTTATTCTATTTATGTTTTAAAAAATGAAAATATTTGGTTGAAAATCAGAACGCTACAATTTTATAAGTTTAACAATTACGTTATTTTTCAATTTATCATTTTTTAAATTTATGGCCTCTATAGGTAGACCTATATATTGGCGATCTCGGACCAAAAAAGTTTTTGATCGGTCTCAAAACAATTCGTTCTTCTTGGGGCTAGTCTCAAAAGGTCTTTTTTGGGACTGGTCTTTTTTATGTTCGGTTTTTTTCCAGACCGGTCTTTTTTGGTCCATTCATTTTTGGAACAAGTCTCTGTCTTTTTCGGTCTGGTATCGCGGACTTTCCGTGGGCTTTATTTACTTTAGTTTTTGGGTTTTTTCGGTTCGATTTCAGTATTTTTCAATATTTTTGGTTTCAGTTTCGAGCTTTTCCATTAGCAAATATGTGATTAACACCAAAATAATAGTTTAATATTTATTAGAAATTATACAATTAAGTTTAATAAAAGAAAAAAGGAAAGAAGTTAGATAATGTTTGATAAAAAATTGTGTAATTAACACAAAAATAAAATGTTTATAAACTATGGTTTAGGTCTTTTTTGAAACTGGTTTCGTTTCGAAGTCACACCAATCGGTATTGGTCTCGAAATGGTTTGTTTTTTTGGAATCGTTCTTAAAAGGGTCCAACTTTCTTTGGACCGATCTCCTTTTAGACCAATTTGGTATTGGTCTTTTTTTCGGGTCCAATACAAGACTGATTATTTTTTTGTGGAGCTCTATAAGGCATGGTTTTGTTTTCCTTCACACCTCATATTTCCTTTTGTATCATTTTTAATGTTATAATATTTTATGTTGTTGTAATTGCAAACTTATAATATTTAACAATTACATTATTTCGTGTGTAATCATAGCTACATTTAAAAAGTTAGAGGATTGAATTCTTGGGGATAACATATTAAATGTCATCACAAAATATATTCTCAACAACAAATCAAGGGAAAATGAAATGAAAGGGTAATATATTTCTTATTTTGTACACGTTTAGTCTTTATTGTTTTTTCTTATAAAATAAGCCCTTGAACTTGTTGTTTTTGTACACATGCAGTCCTTATAACCAGCTACACCAGGTTAGCTTCACAATTTGTATACATTTAGTCCTTAATGTTTTTGTCTAAGTCATTGTTGTTTTTATACACATTCAGCCTTTTTGTTCGTTTTCTTCATGTTTTGCTCATGTGACATCTTACATGGGAGAATCATTAATGAGATATTCTCATATGAGACTCGTTTGGGTAGTGAAATCACGTGTCATTAATAACATTGTACTTTTGATATTAGTAACTGTTATAGTACAATACCAACAACATTTAATACCGTTAACATCATTCAATAGCAATATCAACTACATTACATCAAGTAAAGAAAATATACTAGCCTTGATGATTCCAATACCAATACGAACCAAATTTCACTTCATTATAGAAGATTACAACTTATTTTAAGTTTTTAACTATATCACTACCTGAATTCTCAGCTTATTCACTTCTTTCTTGAGATATGAAACCTACTATTTAACAACTGCAAACTCATCTTCAAATTATAGGGTCAAGTTGACATGTTCTTTATCTACACATTGCCAAAATTTCCACTTTTTTTACTTGGTTTCTTTAGTAACAAAAAAACAATTATTAATTAGGTAAGAAAGAAGGTCAATTTGAAAAAAACAAAAAACTAATTTACTGAAAGATGGTTAAAATCGACATACCAAGGAAATATGAAAGACTATAACTTTTCTTTACATGGTGTTCTTTTGTCCGTGAAGTGTAAGTCAAGTTTAGAGGAAGCAATCACAAAAATATTATATTTGCTATGAGATTATTTATGATTGTTTCCTCCAAATTCGACATGACACTTATTAGACAAAAGAACACCATGCAAAAGAAAAAAAATAAAGTCTTACCTAATTCCTTAGTATGTCGATTTTAACCATTTTTCAGCAGATGAGTTTTTTGCTCTTGTCAAATTGACATTCTTTTTTTACCTAATTAATAATTATTTTTTGTTACTAAAGAAACCAAATAAAAAGTGTAACTTTTGGCAATAGGTAGATGAATAAATAAAAAGTGTAAATTTTAGCAATAGGTAAATGAATAACATGTCAAATGACCCACAATTATAAGTACTATAAATTTATTCATACTATGATTTTAATAAATATTATATTATTTTTAATAAATATTTTAATAAATATTCCTTTTATATTATATTGTTCAAAGTAATTATAAATTCATATATTAACTTATAATTAAATTATCATATTTCAATAATATATATATTTAATAACAAAAATAAGATGTTCGTGTAGTTATATATGGGAAGCCGCACCCCCCCCCCCCCCCCCAAAGCTGACCATATTTTCTTTTGAATTATTGTTAATAATTTAAAATTAGGTTTGACATGAATATATATATATATATATATATATATATATATATATATATATATATATATATATATATATATATATATATATATACACCCCCAATTCCCCAACCGTTCGTTGACTTGTACTCGTAAGAATGCGGAAGGAGCTTGCATGAGGCTTATATAGGAAAAGGACGTATCCAGGGTATGCCGAAGATTTGTTGGTGGATTCGACGACGGGTGCAAGTTTCAATGCACATGGTACCCCTCTACTTCTAAATGTTCCACTTTGGTTTAACAAAAGCAAGAAGGAGCCCTTTCTTTTGGTTATTGTCACGGCGGGTTCTGAGGATTCAAATGTCCAGGACGAAACGGATAAAAAAGACTCTTAGGCCTTAACGTGTAACAATGTAAGGAATTAAATTACGTAAACTAATTTTTTTTTATTAAAATGACGATAAACCTTATAGCAATAAACATAGTAAAATCATAGTATTTTAATGTCTAATAACATATCCTAATAGCTAACTGACGATCCTTGAAGCTCTCTTAGCATTCTTGATTGCAAATAGGTTGATCAACTCTTCGTGGTTTATACTCTCTAAGATTTCATTCTCGATAGATATCATCGCCAAACCGCTAAGTCTTTCTTGGGTCATTGTGGAGCGTAAGTAAGATTTCACAAATTTCAATTTGGAAAAACTCCTTTCTACAAATGTCACCGTTACTAGAATAGTCAACAATATTCTATATGCAATGCTTGAATTTGGGAAATAATTAAGTTCTTTCAAAAACTTCAAAATATCTATAGGGTTGCTAAATTCATTGGTTTCCAATGTCTAAAATAATTTCAACTCCGTATAAAGTTCCTCGACATCAATATCCGATCTTTCTTCAAACTTGAGTGCTTTTTCAAGACGATAACAATATAACTTAAGATCTTTATCTTCAATTCCCCTCAAATTATGTGGAAATAAAAAACCAAATACTTTATCATACTCTTTGAATTGTTCAAATCTTGTCTCAAGAGAAGAAATAGCTTGATCAACAATGTATAAGAAATAGTTGATTCTGAAATTCTCTTCAGGTGTAAATGAAACTTCTTCGCTACTCGAACTCTCATCAAACCTTTTTTTTTCCTTTCAATCAAACGCTTTTATGGAAATATTGGATCAATATCCATTTCAATAGCAATCTCCTTAGCTTCAACAATCGCTTTTGAAAAACCAGTCTCTCTATAATCCTTGAAGTACCCAATCAATTTGTTTATTTTTGTAATAGCATTATCAAGATGCATATCTTTTGATTGTAACTTCTTACTCACAATATTCACACGGTTTAGTACTTCCTACCAAACAACAGTTGGTACCAAAAATTCAAATTCATTAAGTTCTTTTTCTGCTAGTGAAGTTGTTTCACTTGCAATTGCAGCATCATTATCTTTTTCTCCAACTTGAAGTAAAGCTTCCCGTACATCCACAAGTTGCAGTTTAATAGCCTTTACACTCCCAACCCGGCTTTCCCAACGATTTTGACATAATGACTTAAGACTCCAAGGTTTAACATTATCTTTCAAAATTTCCCACCTCTTAGTAGAATTTGCAAAGATAGTATAAATACGTTGGATGAATCCAAAAAGGTCTTTCCTTTAACACACTTGTTAGCCATATCACATAATGTTAGATTAAGAGAATGGAAACCACAAGGAGTGTAAAATGCTCTAGGATTTATATCTAAAAATCTTTTTTGCACTCCTTGGTGTTTTCCTTTCATGTTTGCTCCATTAACGTAGCCTTGACCACGCATATCATCAATTTGAAGACCAAGAGACTTTAACTCCTCAAGTGTAATATCAGATAATCCTTTTCCGGAGGTATCATCAACATTCAAAAAACCTAAAAAGGATTCCTCGATAGTAACAAAATTATATGATAACTTTAAATACCTCACTATTATAGTCATCTATTCTTGGTGACTTGAATCAGGAGTACAATCAAGTATGATTGAGTAGTACTTTGCTTCCTTTATCATCTTGATAAGTTCTTTTTGAATTTCTTCAGCTAGCAAAGATATTAGTTCATTTTGGACTAGGTGGCCAAGATAATGCACATAAAGCCCTTCACTTGTGATGCGTAGCACATGCTTTTTGATAACCGGGTCAAACTCTTCCAACATTTCAATGACACCCAAAAAAATTTCATTACCTGTTAAATACAATTAACAAATAAGAAGTGGAATCAATCATCATAATTAACAAAAAGATTTTTGGTGGAACTGGAGTAAAAAAAATACAATTTATAGTTACCTTTTTTATATAACTTTTCATTGGATCCACGAAATGCTAAATTATGTTTAGCATGAAACTTCACCACTGCAATAATTCTTAAAAGCACTTGTTTCTAGTAATCTCTTTCTTTCTTGAACTGCCCATGTTGAACTTTATCAATTGTTTCATTCAAGTTCAATCTTTTATGCATGTCAAACCACTTATTCCTATTTGTAAGATGATCCAATGAAATTTCGTGTTCTTTAACACTAGTGGTAACATGGTGCCAATCTGCATAACCTTTACCATCCAATTTACCTTTCAAAATCCCTTATCAAAACACTTTACAACAAAAACAAAATACCCTATCTAGCTCTTTCGAATATATGAACCATTATCTATCACACTTCTCCAAATTTGATAAAGTTCTTGTATATAAAGTTGTAGAAAATCGTCTACCAAATTTATCATAGGTACCATACATAATACTATTATCTCTTTTAGGACCTTTCTCAACCAAAATTTTAATCTCATTAGAATTAAGTTTTTCCCAGCTTCTTGGATCATATATATCAACAAGCTCTTTAACAGGCTCATGCTTTTCCGTCTCTTCTACTTCTACATGCTCTTGATCTTCAATGTGCTCTTCAACATGCTCTTCAATGTGCTCTTCAACATGTTCTTCAATGTGCTCTTCAACAGGTTGTCTATGGATAAACTTATCTAGAGCACCGGCGTCAACCTTTCTCTTTTCTTTATCTAGTTTTCTCTTTTTACGTTTTTTGTTAACCGGATGGTTGTTTAGACTTCATCACTACAAGTTCATTAGTTTCAACTTTCAACATTAAAGCAATGACAAACATAATTTGAGAAACAATTTTACAATAAAAATAAACTTATAATTTAAACTACTAAACTGATTTCTATGAATCTTATAAACTAATATATTCATTCACTATTCTATTAAACTGATTTCTATAGTAGATAAACTGATAATAAAATATTAAATTCATTCATTATTCAATTAAACATATAATCTATGAAAGTATGAATCATTCAAGTATGCGATTGACAACTATAAACTTGATAATCCTACATGGCTGATAATCCTTAATTTCTCAATTCTCATAAATCAATTTCTCATAAATCTTAGTATCTTACCTAATCGTCTAGACGTTTACCCTTACTGAATCGATGGGCCGTTGACTAAGTTGCTGTCCAGACGTCTACCCTTGTTGATCGCTTTTTTTGTAAACAAACGAAAATTGATCGACTAAATTATGCTGCCGGCTACTGTTTCATGCCTTTGTTTCGTTCCATTCTTTTCTCCCAAATTATTGGGCTGCCGACTGCAAATTGTATATACTAAAAGAAAAAAAAAATTGGCCCCTCAAAAGTTTGGGCCCTGTTCCTATGCACATATTGGCTATTGCACCTGGGCTAAGCCGGCCATGGTTATTGTATAAAATAAAATGAAAAGGAAAAAAATGTAGGACATAATGTAGGAGTGTACTCTCTAACTTAAAAATTATGTATTGGTTTATTAATTTTAATTACCTAATATATGCTTTCAGTATTTTTTTATTATTAAATAATTAGGAGACATTTTACCAATTAATACCATTGATAACTTCAACCCGTTACCAAAGCTGAAAACCGAAACTACATCAATTCACCTCTCCATTTTATGTGAAATGAAAGAAAGGTCAGACATCATAATTTAATTCCGAAGGGGTTTGCTATTTTTTTTCAAGATTCTGTCGAAGAAAGAACAAACACTAAACTAAAATAAAATGAAATGAAAATAACTAAAATAGTGAAGTTGATAGAATATTCCATCTTTTCTCCCGCGACTCCTCTTTCTCATACTTCTTTGTCTTCCAAATAAAATTGGATCATTCAAATTTACAACCTAATTCTTCTCATTTTACACTTCGTTTGTATTTTTTGTTGGTGTTTTGTAGTTAATGGAAACGGAGGAGGATACTTCATTTGATGGTTCTATACGGAAGACCTAAAATTATGAAAACTGAAATCGAACTCAAACTATTGAATTTGGGTTTAAATTTAAATTTTTTAAAACCCAAAAAATTGGTTTTGGATTGGGTTTGCATATTAAACTTGATCCAAACTGAAATGTTTAAACCTAAAATACATCAACTTTTTTAACTTTGATAAATGAAATAAACTACTATGTTTTTTTACACGGTATATACCTTAGTTGAATGTGGTTTAGACTCACTAAAGGCGTAACCGAACTAGTAACCGATACCTTGAACGCATCAGTTTTGGTTTAGGTTCATATTATTTAAAATCAATGCTATCCGTTTGGGTTCAATTTTAGGCCAAAACTAAGGTGCGTTTGTTTTTCTGAAGCAAAAATTCATAAAGTTTGCGGACCACCTTTGCAAACCTCTGCAGCAGAAGAGGTGGACCAAACGGCTGCAGACTGTAATAAGAAGCGTGTTTGTTTTTATTAACATCTGTAGATTGTTGCATACATTAAAAATTTAAAATAAACTGATTGAATAAATCGAAAATGATTTTTAAATACATAAATTCTAATAATTGTAGTCTTAAAACATTGAAATAAATTTCATACAACCAAATTAGTCTTACAATAACATTTTGCAAGAAAGTTTCATACAACCACACTTTAATAATTCTCATTCGATATTTTGCATCAATTGCTCGGTAATTTCATCTCGTAATTGGGTCTTATATTCACGGTCCGCTGCAGTATTATGTGTTGGAATCTCATCTTCATCATCATCAACGACTGCCTTGTTATTCTGAACCGAGACATTTGGTTCATCATATCGTGCAAAATACTCATCACGTAGTTCCTCTATTCCTACAAATTTATGAAGCGCGAAACATGCAAGGGTAATGTTTCGCTGTGTAACCAAAGAGAATGGTATCATCCTCTTCAATATAGGGAATCATGCTTTCAAGACACCAAAAGCAGGCTCAATGACGTTCCAGAGTTTTGCGTGTGTATGGTTAAATTTTTCTTTATTCGTCAATGCACGTCTTCAACGGAAATCTCCAAGCCAATACCTCACAATACGGTACGGTTCCATAAAACCTCGAATGTTTGCATAGGCGGCATCACAAATATAATATTTATCAGTAAAAAGGAAAAAATAAATAAATAAATAAATAAATAAAATTTCTTTTTTCAAACTAAGATAAAACTATTTAAATAACCATAAACTTACCTAACAGTGGTAACAGGAATGGTGCATGTGGATTTGCTAATGCTTCTGAAAATATTCTAGAATCATGTGTTATCCCTTCCCAACCAGCCACAACAAACGTAAACATTGTGTTGAAGTCACATATTGCCAATACGTTTTGGTAACAATCGCCTTTTCCCCTACTTCTATATAAATCTCGTTTGTTTGCAGGGACAAAAACATGTATCAATGTGCCATCAAGTGCACCAATTGCTCCCTTGAACACTCGTCGTAGCCTCTTATTATGTCCCAGAATGTTTGGATTCAGATTAAAAGAAGTTGGAACTATAATGTCATGTGCGAAAACCAACATATTGTCCAACACTTCATGAAAAAACTTATGAATTGTTTGCTTTGAGTGTTGAAATCTACGCTTGATAATCACATACCGTTGGTTATGACCGATCATCATCAAGAACATAGTCGTCTTCTCCTCAACCGATACATGTGTGCTATCCTTTAACGCGTAGTTTACTTTAAAATGAGCACATATCCGGACAAATGATTCACGAGACATGCGTAGTACTTCAACACATTGTATAGGATTACAATGAAGTAACTTTAACGTAAATTCATGTCCCGTCATTTCCGAATCGTTGTCCCGCACTCGTTTGACACCCCTCTTCAAAAAGTAGCAGACGTACAAGTATATTAGAATTATGAATAGTATCTTTTTGTCGTGATCCATTACGAACCTATTAATCAACAAAAGTACTAAATAACATAAAATAAGACTCAAGAACCAACTAACATAACATAAGATTCAAGTACCAAATAACATAACATAAAATAAAACTCAAGTACCAAATAACATAAAATAAAAGTCAAGAACCAACTAACATAACATAATAACATAACATAAGATTCAAGTACCAAATACTAAAAATAAGCTTCAAGTAGCAAATAACCAAAAAACATAACCACATAGTTCCAAAACATGCAATTAAAACCTAAACAACTTAAACATATAAACTTAACGAACAATCTTTCCATCCTTTAAAACTCCTAAACTTGTAGCTGTCATCTTGATCCATCCTCTTAATATATGTGGATCATTAGGCAAATTTACCCACATCTCTCTTATATTCACTGTCCCTCCAAAAATATGATATGCAGCAAATCATAGAGGTTCTATTGGGTCTAACTCAAGCAACTCAAGCTTCTCTAAACATTGTGGAATTTTTGGACCTTGAGTCATATGGCGTAGAGCTTTTTGCATCTCTAGTGCTAAATCATCAGCAGTAATAGAAGCTTTATGATGGGTTTTGGTCCTAAGAACATCCTATGTGCTCATATAAACCCTAATGCTTGGATCTAGGTTTCTCTATTATACATGCAAGTTATCCAAGACTATAAACCCTAATTCTAGCATTCAAGTAATCATATTAACATGAGAATAGGTTTAAGATCATACCTTGATTGTTATGTAGCAATAACAATCCCAAATCTCCTTGTATTGACTTTAGAAAGCTTAGAGTCACAATTGTCACTCCTCTAATGGTTCACAAACACCATAAGCAAGAGGATGAAGAGGAGAGAGGATGGAGGCTGCCCAAAAACGTCTACAAACCCTAGAGGAGTCTTGTCCACGTTTTTGGTCCTTAAGGGGTCTATTTATAGTGAGGCTATTAGGGTTATCTAACAAGGAAACCCTAATTTGGATGCTTAAGCCATAAGCAACCCATGGACTCCTTTAATTAAGGCCTTGGACGATTTCCTTATGGGCTTCCCCATAGAATTCGTCCATTTCTTAATATAAGGCAATCCATGGCCCAAATTGCAATTATCTTATAATTACAATTCCAGTCCCTTAAGTTTAATTAATCTCTTTTAGTCACAAAACTAATTACCAATTAATTCTTGACTTATATTAATTAAACAATATGATTTCTCCTTTAATATGTTATTCTCATAATATATTAATAAATCATATTTAATCCTTTCTCTCCATAATTCATCCTATCAAGTTGCTTTGGTGAAGGCAACCCAAAAGGACCATGCACCATAGGGTCAAGTACATACCAAAATAGTTATGGACTTAGACACTAATTCAACACTTTAGGTGAGACACAAGAAGGTGGATCAGGTGAGGCACTAGGAGCTCGAGGTCTAGGAGTTGAGGGTTTAGCCCTTTTGTTGGGGTTACCAGAAGGTTAAGCAACAGAAGGTGGTGGTTGAGTAAAATGTTCACTAGTATGATTTGAAAAGTAATCATCCTCATCTATGTTAATGGAAGGGGCGTCCATATGCTTTAGTGGTGCGACGTGGAAAGAACATGATCCATGTACCGATAGTGTTTGGGATGTGGCATAGCTGGGATTACCATAGACACTATTTCCATCAAAGAGTTATGCACAAAGCTATGGAAACAATAATGAGACGGTTTTCAAAGAAGCGGCTTTCGGATGTCCCTAAACCCAATCAATGTAACGAAAGTAATATAAGAACAAATGGCAACTATATAAACAAAATACGTCTAATATATATATATATATATATATATATATATATATATATATACACACCTTTTTAAAGTCCTCCCACTCCTCATTTTTTAAGTTAAAAGTATTTGGTTGTGGATTGTAAAGGTTGTCAGTTTTGTTTTTCATGTATAACCATCCTGTGTATTTGGCTTTAAGGATGTCGTAGGCGTTTTCCAATTGTCTTTGATTCAAATCCACGTGATACTTTTCCTTAATGGTTGTTCCTAACTTGTTCCATGATTGTTTGTGAAAACTCAAACCTTTTCTACCCACAGTTTATACTTCTTCAATACAAGTATTCAATAAAAATTTTGTTTGCTCATTGGTCCATGTATGTTTATCTCCCATTTCTAATAACAAAAAAATATGGAATACATACTTTAGCAACAAAGATTAATGATATTTCAACATAATAATAACTTAAATTAATGACATTTCAACAATAATGCATCATGAATAAAAAAAACATATAAGCAAAAGATTATACAATATAATTAGCAAATAAGCATAAAATTGCATATAAATTTATGATTTCAGCAAAGATTTTAGCATATTCAACAATTATTTTAGCATATTCAGCAAACATTTAAGCAAAATTTATGATATTTTAGCATATATTTGTGACCTTTCAGCAAAAAACTATCACTATTATAGTTGAAAAACAAACAGCATACATCAACAATAACAATTCAACAAAGATTTAGTATATTCAACAAAGATTTTAGAATATTCAGCAAACATTTAAGCAAAATTTATGATATTTTAGCATATAACAGCTGACCTTTCAACAACAATAACAATTCAGCAACATGTATGCATCAAAAAAGCAAAATCAGCAACAACTTTTGAGTCAACAACATCATCTTCAACAAAAAAAAACAAGAAAACACACACACACACACACACACACATATATATATATATATATATATATATATATATTTCAAGGTTACAGAAACCGCTCAACGGTAGCTCGGCGGTGGACTGGGGTCAAGGGATTAATCGGCTAGGCGGGGATTAATCGGAGGATTTATCGGGAACCATTAATTATTGAAAAAAAATTAAAAATTAATAAATATAACATTAATCCTAAGAATATAAGTAAACCAGTTAACAAATAATAATTATGTAATACATAATTTATTTTTCTTTTCTATTTGTAACATTCTTCATTGAAAACATGTTAACAACTAATAATATACATATCAATGTAACATTCTATTTGTAACATTCCTCATCCGATCCAAATTATTAAACCAACCATGGATATTTATGAAGCCTTTCACTGAAACAGGGTGGTGGTTATTGGCAACAATCACCCTTTACAACGGCTTCGTCATTTGGTTGATCGACTATCTTTACGAATCCATCAAAACCCAAATCAGAACCATCATTTGGCTATCATCGTCGTTTCACACATAAAACCTCAATTAGACATTTTGTCGAATACCTGGCGGGCAGAAGAAGAAGTGTCTGATTTGCACCAGTGAGAATTTATAAATTTACCGAGGTATAACCTTAAAGAAGATGGACTAGTTACTCGAAGCAAAGGGACTTAAGAAACAATCTGCAATTGCCAAAATCGGGCTTAAAGAAGTTGCTAACAATAGCCTAGTCAGATAGTTTCCAAAAAACGAATTAAAATCAACTGAATCAAAGGGAAAACGAATTTAGACAAATTTTGAGTCGAAAGAATATTTAAAAGAGTTGCGGAATTTGTTCCCAAAACGAAATATGACAACATAAAGATTATCAAAGCATTTCATCAAGAGATGCATTCTCATTATATAACAATATTCGGGATATCATGTTCCGATAAACAGACCAAAAGCATAAACAACAAAAGATAGACCATACAACAGTTACATATAACAACTGGTCTAATATCACAAGATCTTGATAAGTCATCCAACTTATGCTCTCGCGCCACTACCTGTAATACAACAAAACTGAGTGGGTCAGGCTTGGGAGCCTGGTGAGCATATAGGGTTTTCAACCCACAATAAATAATTATATTTAATTTCACCAACCAACAATAACCCGATTACCCATTCTCGTTATCCTCACTTTATGTCCCTAAAACAACACCTATCTCAAGGGACCTAATCTAGGATTTTCATCGGGACGGACATTACTGCAAAGGGGTTTCCTCAACAGTAGATGTCCTAAAGGCAACCATGAGGGGGATAGAGTACACCGGTGAACACATCGTTCACAACACCTATAGGTTATGAGCCTGCTAGCATTCCATAGGACTGTCTAGAAAGAGGCTGTGGTCGTTATCCATACTCCGCTGAATAACTATATCAACAACAACAACGTCGAGGCCTCTCATCGGTTTATCACACATCAACTATCTACCAATGTTCTACCCAACATATTAGTAGATAAAAATATATATTTTTATACATAGTTTAAAACCTGTATAACTTTCTCATTCAAAATGTAACACCCATAAAAATCAAGCCAAATTAAAACTTTTTAAAACATTTCAAAACCAATAAGTATTTCAACAATGGTTTAATATCAGAGTTTCCCAGAGACCATAAGTCCAAAACATGAGGATGTGTACGATCACGCCTTCGCCTTGCTGAGTCATCTGAAGTACCTGAAACAATAAACTTAAAACGTAAGCACAAAGCTTAGTGAGTTCCCCCAAAATACCAACACCATACAAGTATAATCATATCATATAAAAAATATAGAACAACATGCATAATGAGAAATCAGCCTGACTGGACCGCCTCGCAGGCCTTCAGTCAATCAAGACCACTCTCCGAACCTTCGACACGTCTGGACCGCATCGCAGGGCCTACAGCCTATCCGGACCGCTCACCGGGCCTTCGGTCTGACTGAATCCCTTTACAGGGCCCTCAGTTATCCAGACCACGTTGGGTATGTTGGCCTTCAGCACAAACCTGAACTGCCTCAACCCAACTCCAAATCAAGCAAACATGAGTACATAAATATCACACTTGCATGTCCACATAACAGTCATACCAATCTAACAGATCATCAACTATAGCAACATCCTATGACCAGGATACCGATTTAACATATCATAACAGCATACAACATCCTATATACCAGGATACCGATCTAACAGATCATAGCAGCATACAACATCCTATATACCAGGATACCGATCTAACAGATTATAGCAGCATACAACATCCTATATACCAGGATACCGATCTAACAGATTATAGCAACATACAACATCCTATATACCAGGATACTGATCTAACCGATTATAGCAGCATACAACATCCTATATACCAGGATACCGATCTGACAGATCATAACAGCATACAACACCTTAACTACCAGGGCACGGATCTAACAGGTCATCACAACATAGCAACACCCTAACTACCAGGGTACGGATCTAACAGATCATAACAGCATAGCATACCAAATTCAGGATAAAAATCCAAAGGGACCAACCTAGTGTCGTAGACCCTGTCGGTATAGTAAGGAGAACTCACTTGGCACTGCTGAAGTCCCACGACCAACACTCCAGTTGCTGGTTGACAGATTCCTAAGCTGTCAACATCAAAAAACACCTAATTAGTAATTGGGTTCCAAGCTCAAAGTCCAACTCATACTCCAAAACCCCAAAAGTCAAGTAATAGGCAAAAGCCCAACATATGGCCCAATTTTCCAAATTGGGCCCAGACCTCTACATGGTCTTTCTTTAAAGTCCATTCAACTCTTTATATTCCCATGGCCCATTATTCCATGATCATAAAGGCCCAAATATGGCCTATCTATGGCCCAATTTTCCAAATTAGGCCCAAGACCCTCACATGGCCTTATCCTCAAACCCATACAATTATTTAGTCCATTTACTTAATCTTGGAAAGCCCATTATTAGCCAATTAACAGAGCCCGCTAGAAAGGCCCAACTCAAAGCCCAAGTGAAAATTAGGGTTTTCACATGAAATGATGATCAAGGTTAAGTGTTTCTCACTTAACCCATTAGGCTTAATCCATTAAGGTTAATCCATTAAGTCCAATATTATCTTTGATTAATTTACAATGATCGCTAATTATTATTGTAGGTTATTAAATAATTTCCGTGCATGCCCCGATCAATTCCCAGAATTAGGGTTTTAAGTCATTAGGGTTTTCCAACCCAATACTAGCCCATTAGTCCATTGGTTGGGCCTTATTGGCCCAATAGGGTTCCATTGAGCCCACTAGGGTTTCAATTGTCTCACAATGTCCAAACACCCCTCAACGAGGTCCAAAGACAGCAAAACACACCGCCACCCGACACGGCGGCTGGTGGCGGCAGGAGGCGGCAACCACCACTCTACGGTGGTGATTTGGGTTTTTCTCTTCATTATTCCGATACAATTACAATTACAACAGTGAAATCTCAAATAACACACTCACACACTAAACTAACAACACACCCACTCACAGCCACCACCCAGTGGCGGCAGAGCAGCAAAGGCAGCGGTTACCACCATGGGTGGCAGCCATGGTGGTCTCCCTTGGTTTCCGTCCAAACAACAACCCTATGGCGGATCTCTAGTGGCAAAATCGCACCCACACACATTTGATCGGAAAATAGACCAACCACCCACCTGGTGTTTCCGGCAGCAGCAGCAGCACAAGTGACCGAGAGTGGCCGAACACAGCCCCGACGTCGACTGCAGTGGTTTCACCCTTGACAGCAGCACCAGCGGCGGCCATGGCTGGTGGCATTAGTACGACGACAACACCACCGATGGTGACATAAGGAAGGAGAAGGAGAGGCATAATGAAGAAAACGCAACAGCAGCAACAGTGGTACCCACGAACCTTGAGGCTTCAACGGCGATAGCGGCATGACGGTTTAGCAGCGGGCATTCTCGACGGGGTGGCGGCTGAGGAGGCTGAACCGCCTCCTGTTGATGTTTCCCACCCAGCTTGGTCGTCAATGGTTCTCTCGATGAGTAGAATGAGGCACGATGGTTGGGTTCGGAGGTTAGAGGCGGTAACATTGGTGGTGGCGGCCGGAAGGAGGGTAGATGAAGATGGTGACTACCGAAGCTGAAGAAGGAAATGGCGGCTGATCATTCCCTTACACCCCGTTCCTAAGTTGAACTTAACGAGATAAAGGAAAGGAAATAGATGGAAATGAGAAGAAAATAAAAGAAATTGGTGTTCCCGAGTTTCTTTAAAGGATGGAAGTGGAAGGAAGTGGAGGGAAATGGGAGGATCACTTTCCCTCCTAACTTTCCTTCCGATTTGGGTGGATTTGGAAAGAAAGAACAAAATGATTCACTTTCCTTCCACTTCTCACCTACTCGGGAACACGAAAGAAAATTTTATTTTCCTTTCCTTTCTCTTCTTTTCTCTCATGACTTTCTTTTCTATTCTTTTGTTAAACTCGGGAACGTGGTGTTAGGGTTAGGGTTTGACGACTGGAGCATGAAGCTTAAATACCCACTCCCATCCAATTTTCTACAATACACACCTTTGGCCCCTCCTTCCCATTATATTTCCATTATAAGGCTCTAATTTACAATTCAGCCCCCAACATCCAAGATTCATGACAAATTAAATCCCAGGAATTACCATATAGCCCCACCACAAAGAATTATTTTCAAATTAGGTCCAATATTATTATTTAATAATTATTATTTGATTTTTGAGCTACGATAATATAAAATAATGATAAAATTACTTCTCAGGGTTCCTGATTTATTATTTAATTACTCTCTTTAGAATTGGGATGTTACAACTCTCCCCCACTTAAATAGAATGTTACATTGATATGTATATTATTAGTTAGGCTATTAGGGTTATCTAACAAGGAAACCCTAATTTGGATGCTTAAGCCCTAAGCAACCCATGGATCCCTTTCCTTAAGGCCTTGGACGATTTCTTATGGGCTTCCCCATAGAATTCGTCCACTCCTCAATATAAGACAATCCATAGCCCAAATTGCAATTATCTTATAATTACAATTCCAGTCCCTTAAGTTTAATTAATCTCTTTTAGTCACAAAACTAATTACCAATTAATTGTTGACTAATATTAACTAAACAATATGATTTCTCCTTTAATATATTATTCCCATAATATATTAATAAATCATATTTAATCCTTTTTCTCCATAATTCATCCTATCAAGTTGCTTTGGTGAAGACAGCCCAAAAGGACCATGCACCATCGGGTCAAGTACATACCAAAATAGTTATGGACTTAGACACTAATCCAACAGTCTCCCACTTGGATAAGTCTAATAACTATTATGCGTATGACTTCAGATCCGGATCTGCAATCGTAGCTTTCCAAAGCTGCTGTCAACTCTAATCCAATCAGATACGCGTGTCCTTTAGATAAGGGATCATATATTCCTCCATTCTAGATATCGTATGAGACATGATTTCAAATCATTCTCTTTGTACTATTTCTCAACTTCCGATTTATGATGACTAACTAATTGAACAAATCAAATTAGCCCTAGCTCGGCCGAGCATTTACGTTTGTCATCACTAAATCATCGAGGGGCCCAAAGATATCGCTTTTATCCTACTTTGGATAAAAGGAACGGATAAACTTTGATACAATGCTTGCTTGCACTTACTCACCGAATTACACACAACAATATATTTTATAACACCAAGTTACTAGTGCGTTTACATATTATCAATGTGCAACCGATTCGCAAGATACAACTAACACATCTCGGTTTCAAGAATATAAGATGTTATCGTCTCACCAATCACTCGTGATACAATTCATGGAGTGATCCAAGTGAGCGTGGGTTTAATCCAATGCTCAAATCATATTCATAAGCACTCATGAACGTTGCAGCAAACATTTGCTTATGTCTAATACTCTTTAGACAATCCACACACCAATTCACGACAGTCTTCTTTCATAGCTACTTCTAACATATGAACGACTGTGGCCCGTTCGAATAATTTGACTGTTCTTAACCAATTAATTATTCAGGAAGTCAAAACATGCAAATGTGAAACACAAGAATAAAACTAATCCCATATGGCCTCAAACATTTGAGTATAAATAAAACACCTTTTATTTATCACCATATCGATTACTCATTATTTGTCGTTTCGGGTAATCAACTTCTTACTTGAATTACAACACTTGTCCCATGCTCCTAACATGCACACAATGTTTACCTATGGTTCTCACTTTGTGAAATAGATCGCATTGAACACATTTCCAATCATACTCATTTCACAACTCCAAATCCTTTTTCATAAGTGAAAGAATATCAAATTCTTGCTACTTATAGAATATGCTAGATTCTAACATTTTATGCAATGATCCTTTCGTAATGTCACTGCACCAAAGTCACAAAGACTATTGCCAATGAAATTACAAAGTCCTCTATCGGAAATTGTTACAAGACAACTCCTTAGATATGATATCTCTCATTCAAAGTACATTCCTTTGAACATCCTTTTGCATAAAAGTTTCTAATCTAGACATAGATTTTCAATATTCAATTCCCCATATGGACATATTTCCATATTTTCCATATGACAACTTATTCTTAATAGAATCTTATCTATTCATAATAATGTCGATATGGTCCATCCAATTATGGAAACATTTCCATATCTACCAATACTATACTTCCAACTACTCACTAGCGACCAATCCTCGGCAAACTTTGGATTGTCCTTTGATAGTTGTTTAATTATTTTAGTCAAAACCAATTCTTGTCCTTTTTCCCTCTTAAATGCGCTAGACATTTGGAAAATTTTAGAATGGTCAAATATTATAGCATTTGCAATCAATCCAATACCCGAAGTGTATGGGACATGATGCAAAATGTCTTACATAAAAATTTGATACTTCATCAATCTTCTGCCATAATGTTTTATTTGCTATGTTCTCAAAAATTCGAATTGTGAAGAGGAATGTCGTAATCATAATCGAAATTTTAAGAACACACTATGTACCTTTTACTAAATTTATTAACATTTCTCAACCTAAGCCTTTAGATTTGAAATGAAGCATAATATTCTCTCCCTTAATTATAGCAAAACAACCTTTCAACTTTTACAACTTTGCAAATTATGACTCTTGTTTTCTATAATTAATATTGCTAACCTTGCAATACTTTCCTTAATAATCATACAATCATAACATTTATGCTCCCACTATCATGATGATTATTATAAACATGACACTTATGCTCCCAGTAGCTTCGACATGTATTCATAAACATCTTAACTTCCAGAAACAATACCTATTGAATTTCTTAAGTTCATGTTTCTAATACTTAGTACTTTGATAATCTTTTATCAAGGCTTCTTGAACTTATACACCTTTGCCTTAGATAGTTCATATGTGTGTCTAAACAATTAATACTAATTGCCAAACTTCACAATTCAAATCATGGAAAGGGATACCGTAACCATAATTGAATTCAAGAATGCAATCAATATCTTCTTAAAATCTTTCTTAGTGAAAGCCTTTCCCCACTTAGATTTAAATGGTGTATTTGTTCCTATCCATGTGAATTTGTCAAAACCAAAGTTTACGACAAATTCAAACTCATATGGATCGAACTTTCTTAATCTCGATTTCTTGCCTTTATGGTAGCACAACTGCCCACCATGTCTTCCAAGTAGTTAAGCAGCTCACCTTTTCTTATCAATGTTCTTTCCATTGATAAAGGTGCCTTGCCTTTTATGCATTCAAATGCGAACTCATAGGACTCATATGCATAATTAACTCAACTGGAACAGCACATAAACAAAATAATGTCAACACGATAGGTTTTAAACCTCAATTCGTGTGCTAGTGATGATTGATAAGGTCTATTTGATTTGTTCTTGAAACCTTTCAAGACCATTAAGACTCCCACTGACTCCTTGACATATAAGATTCTCTTTTCAACAAACATTTCTTGACAAACAAATATTCAAGGGTTAGTGTAGTTTTTATCAAAACACTTCATAAATTGGTCCTAGTTGGTCTTTGTCTTATCCAAGACATCACAACTTTCCATATTTGATGAATGTTATAAACCTTCTTAATACTTATCACTCAATGTCATAATCTTAACTCTAAGACTTGTTTTGGAACGAAGTATGATTGACTTCTTGATTTAACCATTTCTTCAATTCTTGATTCCTCTTCTTGGACATACAATTGTACTAAGACTCACTTAGAGGATCAATTGAGATATGGTTTTAAATCATTAAGACCTATCATAAAGCATAAAAGCTACTCTCCCTTCTTCTTAGAATGGAGAAACTTTTATCTTTCTGCCTACTTGATTCTTCTTATTCGTTTTGCTATTGATTTAAACTTTTTCAATCAATTCAGAATTACACTTAATCTTGTAAGTACAATCATATTTACTAAACCTTTAGTAAATCATGACAAATATATTTGTTACTCTTATGGTGGACTTGATCAACATGCAACTTTGTGTATTCGATCTCCAAGTCCTTCACTTGACACCGTGTCAATGAATTAGTCTAATTTCCAAATATGAAATTTCTCATTCATCGTGCAACCAAGTTGCATGATTCCAAGTTTCTGTCCAATTGAAACTTGGGTGATGAGAAACTTTCCCTATTTGGTAAATTCTTGACTTTCCATAAATAACATAATAAGAACCAAATCCATTATTGCTAATATTCAAACATCAATTTTTCATATATGCCATTGCAAGGATAAATAATATAAAATCAAAATTTATTTTATTGCGGAAAAATTTGTCCTTACAATGCAATTCATTGAAAAACTATGCTAATACATATTTCTTAGCAATCTAATTCTAACTCTAAGTAGTAGCTCAAGAATCTGATCTTCGAGATACGCGATCGAAATCCATTCCTTTATGGCTAGATTCTGCTCACTTCTTCCCTTAAGCTTCCTTTCTTTTCTTCGATCCTACAAAACATCAATTGTGATCTTATCACATTATGTATTAAGAATCTAGAATAGAAGCTTAAAAGAGTTAGTTAATGGATCTTACCTATATTAGATCCATACGTTTCGACTCTCCCATCTCTTAGATCTCTTAGGTAAATGAGGCAGCTTCGTCTCCAATGCCCTTTCTCTTGGCAATGAAAGCAATTGACTCTTTTGGAACATGACATGGAACTACTTTAGACATTGCCTTTCTCTTATGATCAAACCTTTCGATCATAGCATGTCTTTCGTTGTCATTGTCTATGTCCATAGAGGTCTTGAAGGTAGATTCACCAATCAACTTTGCTTTTCTATTGCGCCAAACCATTGTTGATTCAGCAGCAATAAGCATGTAGGTGAGATCTATAAGGGTCACGTCGCGGTTCATCATCTAGTACTCTCTTACGAACTCACTATATGAGTTAGGAAGTGACTGAAGAACCCAATCAACAGCCATTTCCTCACAGACAACGGATCCCAACATTCTTAACCTATCAATGTGTGACTTCATCCCTAGGACGTGTGCACACACCGACTTTCCTTCTTTATGTTTACTTGCCAAAAGGGCTTGAGTGATCTTGAACTTTTCAAGCCTTTGAAATTGTGGGTTAGGGAGAACAATTGGAGGAGGTGGAAGAAGTGAAGGATGATTTCTTGTTCCTCGATCGAATCGTGGAATACCATCTTCATGTGGAATGCTTGTTCCACGGGATTTGGTAAGACCATAGTTGTCGAACTTTGACATCTACAAAACGGGATTTGGAATATTCTTATTAAAAAAGGAATTGACGGGTTTCTTATCCTTGGGTTGATTCTTAAGAAGAGTGTTGGTGGATTAGATTTTTTTTGGCCTTGAAGAGTGTGGTTTATTCGGTTCTATGAGCTTTTTTTTCGTTAGAAGATGGTTTACTCACCAAGGGCATTTTCGGAATTTTTGGTTTATTCTTTTGGAAGAATTTTTGAAGATTAATTGGAATAGTTTGTGCAAGAAAGAATATGGAGAGAAGTTGAAGAATTTTTGGTAATGGTGGAATTTGCTTGGACAACTCGATTTTAGCAACATACTTTCATGGAATTTGAAGATTTTTGCTTTAGTTAAAGAGGATATTGGAAAATTTGTGGAAGATCTTATTGACAATTTTAGGAATTGTTTCAAGATTTTTGTGATGGATAATGGGCTTATTTTTTTGGAGTATATGGGTTCTTCAAGTGAAGATTGGAAAGAAGCTCAACAATTGGTTTTTGGAGAAGGTTGGAAAGTATTGCATGAAGAGTAAAGCTCAAAGTTCAAAGTTGATTGCTATTCTTGGATCTAATCCGGTTTGGAGAATTTTGAAATTTTATGATGGTTTGATTGATTTGGCCAATGATTCTCTTGATTTGGAAGTTCCTTGGATGTTTTGTAAGATTGATATTATCCAAACCTTGGATTATTTGTTTGATTATGAGGCCATTTTTTGGGATTTGGTTTGGTGGAGGTTTAAAGGCTACTTGAAGATTGAAGATTTTGAAGATTTCACAAGATGGAAGATTTTTGATATGGAGCTCATTGTTTATTTCTTTGGAAGCTATGTTTGGTTTCATTCATTGCTTTGGAGTTGGACATGGAAGTGGATTGGTTGGTTTTTGTTAGATAGGTCTTTTTGTCCTTTTAAAAATTATTGTTTAGATTAGTTTTTAGTTGTTTGTTAGGTTTTTGTAGTTAGTTTTTTTGGGGCGGTTGCCCTCTCTCCTTTTGTATTTTTTTCTTTTCAATAAAATTTGCCAAGGGGTCTCCCCTTTTATCCAAAAAAAAATCCCGTGGAACAAGCTTTCTACATGAAGATGATATTCCCCGATATGATCGAGGAACAAGAGATCATGCTTCAATTCCTCCACCTCCTCCAATTATTCTCCCTAACCCACAAGTTCTAAGCCTTGAAAAGTTCAAACTCACTCAAGCCCTTTTGGCAAGTAAACATGAAGATGGGAAACCTATGTGTGCACACGTCTTAGAGATGAAGTCACACATCGATAGGTTAAGGATGTTGGGTGTCGAGATTTCAGGCGAGTTGGTTGTTGATTGGGTTCTTCAGTCACTTCCTGAATCATATAGTGAGTTCGTTAGAGAGTAATATATGATGCATCACGACGTGACCCTCATTGATCTCACCTATTTGCTTATAGCTGCTGAATCAACAATGATTTGGCGTGCTGGTCAAGCAATTTTTTCTGGTCAGTCAAACTCCCAAACTGCAATGGTCACTGGCAACATCGGAAGTCTAGAAAGAACTAAGTCTATGATTTTTCGATGTGTTGTGCCAAAGGAGTCCATTTGCTTTTATTGCCAAGAGAAGGGGCATCGGAGACGAAGCTGCCCTAACTACCTGAGAAATCTAAGAGATGGGAGAGTCAAGATGCATGGCTCTACTTCAGGTAAAATCCATTAACTAACTCTTTTAAGTTCCTATTCTAGATTCTTAATACATGATTTAATAAGATTACATGTTGATGTTTTATAGGATCGAAGAAAAGAGAGGGAGCTTAAGGGAAGAAGTGAGCTGAAGATAATCGTGAAGAAATGGATTTCGATCGCATTGCTTAAAGATTAGATTTTTGAGCTACTACTTGGAGTTAGAATAGATTGCTATGAAATATGTATTAACATAGTTTTCAATTGAATTAGATTGTAAGGACAAACTTTTCCGCAATAAAATAAATTTTGATTTTATATTATTTATTTATCCTTGCAATGGCGTGTATAAAAAATTGATGTTTGAATGTTTCAGTTATTAGCAATAATCGATTATGTTATTTGTGGAAATGTCAAGAATTTACCAAATAGGGAGAGTTTCTCATCGCCCAAGTTTCAATTGGACAGAGACTTGGAATCATGCAACTTGGTTGCATGATGAATGAGAAATTTTATATTTGGAAATTAGACTAATTCGTTGACAAAATGTCAAGTGAAGGACTAGGAGATCGAGTACACAAAGTTGTGTGTTGATCAAGTCCACCACAAGAGTGACAAAGATATTCGTCATGATTTACTAAAGGTTTAGTAAATATGATTATACTTATAAGATTAAGTGTAATTCTGAGTTGATTGAAAGAGTTTCAATCAATAGCAGAACGGATAAGAAGAATCAAGTAGCCAGAAAGATAAAAGTTTCTCTATTCTAAGAAGAAGGGAGAGTACCTATTATATTGTTTTATGATAGGTCTTAATGATTAAGAACCATATCTCAATTGATCCTCTGAATGAGTCGTAGTACAATTGTATGTCTGAGAAGAGGAATCAAGAATTGAAGAAATGGTTAAATCAAGAAGTCAATCATACTTCGTTCCAAAAACAAGTCTTAGAGTTAAGATTGTGACATTGAGTGACAAGTCTTAAGAAGGTTTATAACATTCATCAAATGTGGAAAGTTGTGATGTCTTGGATAAGACAAAGACCAACTAGGACCAATTTTGTGAAGTGTTTTGTCTTGATAAAAGCTACACTAACTCTTGAATATTTGTTTGTCGAGAAATGTTTATTAACAAGAGAATCTTATATGTCAAGGAGTCAGTGGGAGTCTTAATTGTCTTGAAAATTTCAAGAACTAATCAAGAATAAACCTTATCGATCATCACTAGCACACGACTTGAGGTTCACAACCTATCGTGTTGACACTATCTTGTTTCTGTGCTGTTCCAATTGAGTTAATTATGCATGTGAGTTCTATGAGTTCTCATTTGAACGCATAAAAGGCAAGCACCTTGATCAATGAAAAGTACATTGATAGGAAAGGATGAGCTGCTTAACTACTTGGAAGACATGGTGGGCACTCGTGTTACCATAGGGCAAGAAATCAAGATTGAGAAAGTTCGGTCCATATGAGTTTGGATTTGTCGCAAACTTTGGTTTTGACAAATTCGCATGGATAGGAACACATACACCATTAAAATCAAAGTGTCATAAGATTCCCTCCTTCATGAAAATGACTGTGAGGAAATGCTTTCACTAAGAGAGATTTTAAGAAGATAATGATTGTGAAAATTGTATTCTCGAATTCGATTATGGTTACGGTATCCCTTTCCATGATTCGAATTGTGAGATTTGGCAATTAGTCTCAATTGTTTAGACACACATATGAGCTATCTAAGGCAAAGGTGTATAAGTTTGAGAAACTTAGATAAAGGATTATCAAAGAATTAGGTATTAGAAATATGAACTTAAGAAATTCAATAGATATTGTTTTGTAGAAGTTAAGTTGTTTTCTGAATACATGTCAAAGCTAGTGGGAGCATAAGTGTTATGCTTATATGATAATAATCATCATGATAGTGGGAGCATAAATGTTATGTTTGTATGATTATTATGGCAAGTATTGCAAGTTAGCAATATTAATTATAGAAAACAAGAGTTATACTTTGCAAAGTCGTAAGGGTTGAAAAGTTGTTTTGCTATAATTAAGGGAGAGAATATTATGCTTCATTTCAAATATAAAGGCTTAGGTTGTGGAATGTTAACAAATTTAGTCAAGGATGCATAGTGCGTCCTCAAAATTTCAATTATGATTATGGCACCCCTCTTCATAATTCGAATTATAAGAACGTGACACATAAGATATTATGGCAGAAGATTGATAAAGTATCGTATCTTTATGTAAGACATTATGCATCGTGTCCCATACGATTCGGGTATAGGATCGATTGCAAATGCTATAATATTTGACCATTCTAAAATTTTCCAAATGTCTAGCGCATTAAGAGGGAAAAAGGACAAGAATCGGTTTTGACTAAGATAATTAAACAACTATCAAAGGACGATCGAAAGCTCGCTGAGGATTGGTCGCTTGTGAGTAGTTGGAAGTATGGTATTGGATGGACCATATCGACATTATTATGAATCGATAAGATTCTATTAAGAATGAGTTGTCATATGACAAATATGGAAATGTTTCCATATTGGGAGCTGATTATTGAGAATCTATGTCTAGATTAGAAACTTTTATGCAAGAAGGATGTTCAAAGGAATGTACTTTGAGTGAGAGACATCATATCTATAGAATTGTTTCTGATAGAGATTGGCCAAGTCTTGATGATTTTTAGCTATGACTTTACGAAAGGATCATTGCATAAAATGTTAGAATCTAGCATATTCTATAAGTGGCAAGAATTTGATATTCTTACACTTGTGATAAGAATTGGGAGTTGTGAAATGAGTATGATTGGAAATGTGTTCATTTGATCTGTTTCACAAAGTAAGGACCATAAGTAAACATTGTGTGCATGCTGAGAGCATGGGACAAGTGTAGTAATAATTCAAGAAAGAAGTTGATTACCCGAAACAACAAATAATGAGTAATCAATATGGTGATTAAATAAAATGTTTTATTTATACCCAGAGTTTGGGGCCATACGGGATTAGTATAATTCTTGTGTTTCACTTTGCATGTTTTGACTTCCTGAATAATTAATTATTTTAGAATAATCAATTTATTCGAACGGACCACAGTCGTTCATATGTTGGAAGTAGGTATGAATGAAGACTGTCGTGAATTGGTGTGTGGATTGTCTAAAGTGTATTAGACATAAACAAATGTTTGTTGCAACGTTTATGAGTGCTTATGAATATGATTTGAGCATTGGATTAAACCCACGCTCATTTGGATCACTTCATGAATTGTATCATGAGTGATTAGTGAGATGATAACATCTTATATTCTTGAAACCGAGATGTGTGAGTTGTATCTTGCGATTCGGTTACACATTGATAATATGTAAACGCACCAGTAACTTGGTGTTATAAAACATATTGTTGTGTGTGATTCGGTAAGTGAGTGCAAGCAAGCATTGAATCAAAGTTTATCCATTCCTTTTATCCAAAGTAGGATGAAAGTGATATCTATGGGCCCCTCGATGATTTAGTGATGGCACATAAGCGCTTGGCCAAGCCGAGACTAATTTGATGTGTTCAATTGTAGTCTGTTGTCAGTCGTCATAAATCGGAAATCGGGAAACAGAACATAGACTGAGAGAATGATCAAAATCCATGTCTCAAGTCTATACGATATCAAGAATGGAGGAATATATGATCCCTTATCTAAAGGACACGCTTCTGATAAGATCAGAGTTGACAACGGCTTTTGAAAGCTACGATTGCTAATCAGGATCTGAGGTTATACGCAGAATAGTTATTAGACTTATCCAAGTGGGAGACTGTTGGATTAATGTCTAAGTCCATAACTATTTTGGTATGTACTTGACCCGATTGTGCATGGTCCTTTTGGGTTGCCTTCACACCGGTGACTAGATAGGATGATTGTTGAGGAGAGAGGCTGGTTTATTGTTAAGAATAATAAATTATGGTATAAATATGATTTGTTAATATATTATATGAATAATTTATTAATTTGGAATCATATTATTAATTAGTATTTAATCAGAAATTAATTTAGAATTAATTTTGGGATTAAACGAACCGAATGAAAGTGTAGGGGCTATTTTGTAATTATTCAATAGTTGAGGCTTTGGGCCATTGGATCACCTTTATTAAGGCTTGAACGAAAATCCTATAAGGATCTAGGAGTTTTCGTCCAAGGGCTTAAGGAAAGGAGTCCATGGACTTGCTTAGGCCCTAAGCTAAGGGATTAGGGTTTACACCTAGTTAGCCTTAAGTATAAATAGTACCCTAAGGCACTAAGATTTCGTCCAAGCCTTGGGAAACCCTAAAAGGGACAAAATGTAGGGCAAGATACCCTTCTCTCCACTCTCCCATATTCATCCTTTCACCTAGTGTGTTTGTGAGCCATTAGAGGTACTACACTTGTGGTACTTGCTTTCAAGAGCTAAGGAAATTCAAGGAACTAGTTGTTATTGCTATATAACAACAAAAGGTATGTATTCTATTTTTATATATGAATTTCGAAAATAATAGTAGCAAGCCAGGTTTCTTTGTGTTCACAAAGTTGTATAACTAATAGTGAAAACATAGATCCAACTCTAGGGTTGCATGCACGCATAGGATTGTTTGCATAAAACCCATCAAAGTGGAGATATGAAATAATTATAAGTTTATCCCACATCGCTGATGGGAGCATTCTTTAGAGGCAAACTTATTCTATAAAAGGAGCTTGTGTCTCTTAGAAAACGAAACTCAAGTTGTGTTAACGAGTTGGCTGCTTTGAGCTGGTGGGTTTCTTAAATTCATTTTGTCCGATTTGGTCCAATTAGGAGTCCGAGTTGGTCTGATTTGGACCGAATTGGACCGGTTTTGACCGATATTGACCAGGGCCGATTATTTAACCCTCTAACACCTATTCGTAGGCAATTGGAGGCTACCAAGCGTCTAGGCGCCGATTAATCGGGCGCCTAGACTGATTTTTACAACATATATATATATATATATATATATATATATATATATATATATATATATATATATACGATTCAGCAACATATATGCAGAAAAAAGGAAATCAACATCAATTTATGATTAAAAACGAATCCAATTGCCAATTTATAGGAGGAATCATTAGAAAAACAGAAAAAATATACATACCTGTGAGGAATCAACTGTCGGACGAAGAAGGAAGAAGGAAGGCATTGGTGAGGTGTGGCAACGCGAGGTGGGGCGACGGCAGGTGGGGAGCATCATGTGGTGGGGCTATGAAATTGGAGAGGACAAAGATGGAGATCAATGGGCAGAAGAGTCGATGGATGATGCGGCCGTTTCTTTTTTGGGTTGGATTCTTTTTAGGTTTAGGTCTGAAGGGGTGGGAAGAGGTGAGAAGAGGTACAACAAGTGCTTCCCCAAGAAGCACATTGGTAGAGGTTTTAAGCCCCGAAGACTTTAGAAAAACAAACTGATGTGGGATAAAAAGTGATGTGTGTGTGCTGTGTCATGAAACAATAAGAGTTTGAAGAGGTTTTTTATATATAAAAAAAAACAATCACCACCTAACTCATGCACACCCCTATTCATAACCATCCTTCTATCCATATTTGATAAAGATAGGCGGTGTAACTTTGTCCTCGTTAAGGTTAATGTTCTTTCGTGGCGGGTTTTATGAAATCATATACCCTCTAAGGTGAAACTTGATAATCGAGGGGTTGATATTCCCTCTCTTTTGTTTGTCGTGTGATTTTAGTGTCGAAGATGTTATGTATGTGTTTTTGAGGTGCGAGGCGGCTGGTTAGGTGTGGGATCACGTCTCTAAATGAGTTGATTTACCTTTCACTTCTTGTATAGATGAGGTTGAAAATTTTAAATGGGTTGACATTGTTTCAAATTATAGGCGGCAGAGAAAAGCATTAGAAGTTATTGTCTTTACCACGGTTTGGATGTTATGGCGCTATAGGAAATTTCAAGGTTTTCCTAATAAACGCCTTCAAAAGAAGCAATATGTTTGATGATATTGTTGTTGTTTCTTTTTATTGGTTTTCAGTTAAGAATTGTAAAATTAGAATCAATCAATCTACATGGTTAAAAAACCCTATGTGTTATGTTTTTGTGTAATTTCTTCTTCATAGCTTCTTGATGGCGGGCCGTTTTTAATAAAAATTTTAGTTGTTAAAAAAATATTTGAAGACACTTGTCATAATTTTATATAGGTTTGAGGATGAGTTTGATAAGAGTTGAAGAGTATTGAACTTTTCTTTAATTTTTAATCTCTTGTACTTTCCTTAAACAAGTTGCATTTTAATCTCTCTTTTGTTTTTTTTCATTAATTGCAAAATTGGTTGTGTGGTATCCAAAAAGTGTAGTTTGTGTCTATTTTCTTTCATCCAAATGGTTAGATTAAAATTGAAAATTCAACATAAAATTGGTTCTTGTGGTATCTTAAAAAATGCAGTTTGAGTCTTTTTTTTAAACGATAGTTAACTTGAAGAAATAAATCTTTATGAAAGTTTTAATTTTGAACTGATCATTCGAATAAAAAACAGAATAAAAATGCATTTTTTAGGATTACAGGGAACAAAATTTGCAATTTACTCTTTTTTTTTTAAAAAAAAAAACAAGTTGATTGATTTTAGTGTTTTTGTTTGGTATTAAATTTGACTTGTATTTGTTTCATTTTATTTAAATTATTGGAAAATTCGTTAAGCTCCAAAACCTATCGACTCATTAATTGAACCTGAAAAACCAACCGCAAAATTGAAAAAGAAACACATCCATAAACTAAACCCAATAGGTTTGAAAACCCAAAAATCGAACATATCGGTGTGGGTACGATTTACCATAAAAACGACATAAATCACCACATGCTCAATCCTAACTTCAGATGAAACTTCGGATCACATATATATTTTGATTGTGTATTTTCATATTTAATTGATAATACACCGGTTGTTTGCTTTTTCACTTTTGTAACACCCGTTTTAACTTGTAAAGTTATAAAATATAATCCTTAGTTTATCAAAATGGAAGCGAAAATATTTTGTTTTTCAGCCAAAATGTTCTACATGAAAGTTGTAAGAGAGAACCAGTCTACGCCCAAAATCACACTATAAAATGAGGTCAAACTATACTATATATTGTTGTATATATGTTAGAATGTTGGTATATTGTAGAGAGTTGTTATGCAAGTATACTAGTTTACTCAGTTGCTTGTTGTGTTCAACTGTTGCTTGTCTGTTTGTTATATATGCATGTTGTGAGTTGAAGGCAATCTAGCTTTGTGCTGAAGGCCAAGACACTTGGGTGAACCTACTTTACGCTGAAGGCCAATGAGGCGGACCAGCTTAGTACCGAAGGTCATTTGTTGTATGCATTGTATGTATATTGTCTAATGTGGTATTTTGAGAAATTCAGTAAGTTGGTTTACAATTGTTGCTTTTATGTTTTCCAAATTGTTCCTCTGATCGGGGGAAGACTCCAGCGTAACTATACTCGCATCGAAGAAATAATTATGTTTTTAGACTTCTGTTGAACTCTCTTTATGTTTAATGAATGTAAGACTATGATCTTTTGATGAAAATGAGGTTTTGGAGTTATTTTATTTATGTTTTAAAAAATGATAATATTTGGTTGAAAATCAAAATGATTTTATAAGTTTAACAACCACGTTATTTTTCAGTTTATCATTTATTAAATTTATGGCCTATATAGGTAGATCTACATATTGACGAGGTCGGTCTCAAAATAATTCGTTCATCTTGGGGCTAGTCTCAAAATGACCTGGTCTTTTTTTTTTAATCTGGTCGATCTTTTTTCTGTTCGGTTTTTTTTTCAGACCGGTCTTTTTTGGTCCGTCATTTTTGGGACCAGTCTTGGTCTTTTTCGGTCTGGTGTCGCGGACTTTCTGTGGGCCTTTTTTACTTTAGTTTTTTGTTTTTTTCGGTTCGGTTTCATTATTTTTCAATATATGATTAACACCAAAAGAATAGTTTAATATTTATTAGAAATTATACACTTAAATTTAATAAAAGAAAAAAGAAAAGAAGTTAGATAATGTTTGATAAAAAATTATGTAATTAACACAAATATAATATGTCTATAAACTATGGTTTTTGTCTGTTTTGAAACTGGTTTCGTTTCTAGCTTAGACAGTCGGTATTGGTCTCAGAATGGTTTGTTTTCTTGTAATCGATCTCAAAAGGGTCCGACTTTTTTTGGACCGATCTCGTTGTAGACAAATTTGGTATTGGTCTTTTTTTTCAGTCCAATACAAGACTGATGTTTTTGCGGAGCTCTATAAGGCACGGTTTTGTTTTCCTTCACACCATATATTTCCTTTTGTATCATTTTTATTGTTATAATATTTTATGTTGTTGTAATTGCAAACATATAATATTTAACTATTACGTTATTTCCTGTTATAATCATAGCTACGTTTAAAAAATTAGAGGATTGAATTCTTGAGGATAACATATTAAACGTCATCACAAAATATATTCTTAACAATAAAATAAAGGGAAAATGAACTAAAAGAGTAATATATTTTTTATTTTATATACATTTAGTCTTTATTGTTTTCTTATAAAATAAGCCTTTGAACTTGTTGTTTTATACACATTCAGTTAGGTATGAGCTTTAGAACCGGACCGGTTTGGAACCGGAACCATTTTTCTATATTATTAGAGCCGGGAACCGAACCGTCGGTTCTAGAGCCGGTTCCGGTTCCAGTCCTGGTTTTCCGGTTATTTTTCAAGCTAAAACCGGTTGAAATATTATAGACAATATATTATCTTCCGGAGTTTGTAAATGATTCAATATTTAACCAAATTATGACTTTTTACATTCTAAATTGAACTACAAACACTAAATTACATGATGAAAAAAGATTCAAGTAATTCCGACTTCATATGAGTAAATTATGCGTATTTTAAAAGCGGATCAGATTCAAAAACAAAATGCTAAAACAAAAAATACGCAGCATTGATATGTTGTCTTTCGGGGTCTATGGCCGATTCAATATCTAACCAAGATATGTGTTTGTACAGTCTAAAATGAAGTACAAACACCGAATTACATGCTAGAAAAAAATGAAGTAATTCCAACATCGTATAAATGATTTATGCACATTTAAAAAATAGAACAAATTAAAAAAAAAAAACAAAAAAAGTGTTGAAATAGAAAAAAACATAGCATCAATATTCTTTCTTTCGATGCATGTGTCCGATTCAATATCTAACCGAAATACATGTTTTTATAGTAAAAAATGAATTACAAACTCCAAATTACATGTTGGAAAAAAATCAACTAATTCCGACTTCATATGAGGGAGTTATGCGCATTTTAAAAAACGGGAAAATATCAAACCGGTTTCGGTTTTTAGAACCGGGTCCGGTTTTCGTAAAAATGGAGAACTGGTAACCGGACCTTATTACCAATTCCGGTTCCGGTCCGGTTCCCACGGTTCTAATACTCATCCCCACAGTCATTCCTTATGAGCACAGCTACACCTGGTTAGCTTCGCAATTTATACACATTTAGTCCTTAATGTTTTTTTGTCTAAGTCATTGTTGTTTTTGTACACATTCAGTTCTTTTGATCGGTTTGTTCATATTTTGCTCATGTAACATCTTACATGGAAGAATCATTAATGAGGTGTTCTCATATATGGCTCGTCTGGGTAGTGAAATCACGTGTCATTAATAACATTGTACTTTTGATATTAGTAACTGTTATAGTACAATACCAACACATTTAATACCATTAACAACATCATTCAATAACAATATCAACTACATTACATCAAGTAAAGAAAATATATTAGCCATGATGATTCCAATACCAATACGAACCAAATTTCACTTCATTATAGAAGATTACAACTTATTTTAAGTTTTTAACTATATCACTACTTGAATTCTTCTTCAGCTCATTCACTTCTTTCTTGAGATATGAAACCTGCTATTTAACAACAGCAAACTCATTAGGGTCAATTTGTCATGTTTTTCATCTACCCATTACCAAATTTTCCACTTTTTTTTTACTTAGTTTCTTTAGTAACAAAAAACAATTATTAATTAGGTAAGAAAGAAGGTCAATTTGAAAAGAACAAAAAAGTAATTTACTGAAAGATGGTTCAAAATTGAGATACCAAGGAAATATGGAAGACTCTAAATTTTCTTTACTAGGTGCTCTTTTGTCCTGCAAGTGCCAAGTTGAGTTGAGAGGAAGCAATCACAAAGTATCTTATATTTGCTATGAGATTCTTTATTATTGCTTCGTCCCAATTTGACATGACATTTATCAGACAAAAGAACACCATGCAAAAGAAAAATTAAAGTCTTCCCTAATTCCTTGGTATGTCGATTTTAACAATTAGTAGATGAGTTTTTTGCTCTTTTCAAATTGACATTCTTTCTTACCTAATTAATAATTATTTTTTTTACTAAAGAAACCAAATAAAAAGTGTAAATTTTGGCAATAGGTAGATGAACAACATGTCAAATTGACCCTGAATTTTAAAGATGATATTATAGTTGTTAAAGAGAAGGTTTCATGTCTTACAAAAAATTGAATGAGCTAAAGAAGAATTCATGTAGTGATAATGTTTAAAGAAGTTTGAATCTTCTGTAATGAAGTGAAATTTGGTTGATATTGGTATTGTGTAACGCCCCAAGTTCCAGAGGTGCTATTGAAGGACTTAAAGTGTAAATTAAGGAAAGGGACTCGACGAGTAAGCATGCTTACTCGCCGAGTCGGAGTAGGATTCTGTCACGGGTTAAGTGGCCAACTCGCCGAGTCGGCGGCTTGGACTCGACGAGCTGGTGCTGGAGAGAGAAACCCCTAATCCCGGGGGTTTTGCCCTATATAAAGCACATTATAACCCACCCTCGGCCTCTTTGCTACCCTTTTGAGATCAAGAAACCCTAATTTTTGTGTAAGACTTCATTGTTGAGGAGATTGGAGCTTGGAAAAGGAATTTGGTGGAAGGAGCTTGAGAAATTAGATGCTAGCATCAAGTGGCTTGTGTAGATTTGGGATCTACATCAGTTTGGGCACATCTCAGAGGTAAGGAGCCATTATCTTAAGCTATTTCCCTTTTTGGTTCATCCTTGGTGGTTGATTTGGAGTTCCTTATCTTGTTTGAGATCTATTTCGGGTTTGCAGTTTAGATCTGAGGTTACTACTCCAGATCTAGGCTTGTGATGGTCCAAAATGTCATAAAGCTTCTGTTTAAGAGTTGTTGGTGAAGCCCCCTAGTCCTTAACCCTAGCCCTAGTGTGTTTTGGGCCTATATCTCCTTGGTTTCATGTAATGTTTGCAACTTTATGTGAGGGTTAGACTGTAGAAGAGTGGATCTATGGATTGGAGCCCCTGCATGGCTCGAAAAGCCATTGTATGGATTGAGAACTTGAGAGACTCGGCGAGTCACATGGGTCTACTCGACGAGTTGTATGAACATGTGCATGGACTCGACGAGTTGGAAGAACAACTCGGCGAGTCTGTTGAAGATTTCCTTGGACTTGATGAGTCTGGTCGCGGAACCCTAACCTCTTCTGGGTAAGCCTCGAATCAGTGAGTCGAGGGGCGACTTTGTGAGTTGAGCATGATGGGACTCGGAGATCGTTGGACTCGACGAGTCTTGGGGCGACTCGGCGAGTTGAGTCGTGTTATGGGAGTTTCTGAGTATAAGAACTCGACGAGTCGATGGGTTGACTTGGCCAGTAAAGTCAACCAGGAAGGTTGACTTTGACTGAGGACTTTGACTTTGACCAAGAGTTGACCAGTTTGACTTCCAAGGGTATTTTGGTAATGTTGGTATTTATGGAATTGGTTCTTTGGTAGTGTTTTGTGGTGAAGTTCGTGTTGGTGGTCCACGCAGCTTGGTCTTATCTCTTCAATCAGCAATTGCAGGTAAGTTATCCTCACTATATCGATAGGGTCTATTGCACCAAGGTCGGCCCTTTATCGGATGGAAATCCGGGTATTGTCTGTTATGTTATTGTTATGCTAGATTTGCATCCTGATATTTAGGATGGTGATATGTTAGTGACCTGGTTAAGGTCGGTACACGGTATATAGGGTAATGTTATGATAGTGACCAGTTAGGTCGGAATCCTGATTTAGGATGTTGATATGCTATGTGATCTGTTAGACTGTTTGTCTGGTTAAGGAATTGTTATGTGATTAATTATTTATGTGCACATGGTTGTTAAAAGAGGGTTGGGTTGAAGTGGGTCCTGCTTTGTGCTGTAGGCCAACATACCCAGGGCGGACCGGATATTCCGAAGGCCCAGCGAGCGGTCCGGATAGGCTGAATGCCCCAAGAGGGCGGACCAGACGTGCCGAGGCTCGGAGAGTGGACCAGGCCGAATGAAGGCTCGGTGTGGGCGGACCAGTCATACTGTAGACTCAGAGAGTGGACCAGGTGGATTGAAGGCCCGGTGCGGGCGGACCAATCACACTGTAGACTCGATGTACATGGCTAGACTCAGAGGGTAGACTAGGTGGACTGAAGGCCCGGTGCAGGCGGACCAGTCACACAGTAGACCCGATGTGCATGGCTGTTCTATTTGTGATATGTTATGAGTATGTTTATGTGTGGTTGGTATTTTGGGGGTAACTCACTAAGCTTTCGGGCTTACAATTCAGTGTATTGTTTCAGGTACTTCAGGAGAACGTGTCAAGGCGAAGGCGTGATTGTACCGCTCCTCATGTTTTATGATTTATGTGATATGGTTCTGGGGGATACTATGATGTTTAAACTATTTTGATTACAAGATGTATGAACTTAATGGTTTTTGAATGAATTAAAATGTTTTAATTTGGCTCAAATTTTATGGGTGTGACATATTGGAATCATTATGACTAATGTATTTTCTTCACCTGATGTAATGTAGTTGATATTGTGTAACATCCATAAAATTCAAGCCAATTTAAAACTTTTTAAATCTTTCAAAAAGCAATAATTATTATAAATTTTTTTTCAAAATGGTTTCATGTCAGAGTATCCCATAATCAAATCATAAAAATATAAGGAGGTGGACAATCACGCCTTCTCCTTCCCATGATCATCAGAAGTACCTGAAACAAAATCAACAACTGTAAGTCTGAAGCTTAGTGAGTTCCCTCAAAGTACAAACTTCATACAAGTATAACCATATCATAACACACAAAAAAGACAGCATGCATATAGAGTCTACAGTATGACTGGACCGCCCTCACCGGACCTTCAATCTATTTGGCCCACTCTCAGAACCTTTAACATGTCTTGTCTGCCCTTCCGGGCCTTCAGCTTGTCTGGACCGTTCTCCGGGCCTTCGTCCTAACTGATATGCCCTAATGGGTCTGCAATCTATCTGGTCCGCCCTGGGTCTGTTGGCCTTCAGCACAAAGTAGGTCCACCTCAACCCAACCCCCAATCAAACAATCATGTGTACATAATTATCATATGCTAGCTAACATGTACAGATAGTCATAAAGATTTAACAGATCACTAACATAACATTATTCTATATACCAGGGTATCGACCTAATAGGTCACTAACATATCAACATGCAATAAACCCGGATACAAATCCGAAAAGGGTAGACATTGGTGCCTTCGACCCTGTTAGTATAGTGAGGACAACTCACCTCACAAGTAGTGCTGAACTGGACTGAAAGTCTCCAACTGCTGTCCCACCGAAAATCTTGAACTATCCAAAATGATGAATACTAAGTCAACACATGGGATATCAATCTTAATTAAGGGTCCCCATAGTTAATTTTGACTTTTCTCTAATTTGGGCTAAGGCCCAATATCAAATTTACTATCCAAAGTCCATATACATAAGGCCCATTATTGGCCAAATTTTCCGAATTGGGACCTAACTCTCAAATCGGGCCTCATTTTAAGATATATTACTACTATTAGCCTAAAACACATTTATTTAGTAAGCCCAACAAGGCCCATGTCAAACTGGCCCAAAAAGGAGCTTAATCCCGAAGCCCAATTCGTCAAAAGCCCAACAGAGGGCGTACGCGGGGCGTACTCCTCTGTTACGCTGGGCGTACTTCCATTTGCGTTAACCACAATCGGGGTGGTTGACTCAGTACGTTGGGCGTACAAAAATTAGGTGGGGTGTAAGCAAGGTTTCACCAAAACCCTAATAAGTGCTTTATACTTAAGCACTTAAGCCCAAACTCCAGATCCATCGACCAAATGTGCCTTAGAACCATAAAGTCTTGAACTTTAAGGCTTTGGATGTCCATAAAGCTCTTAATACATGGTATTAATCCATTAAGACCTTTCTACTACATGCATGGGGCACTTTTTGCCATTGGGATATCATTTTTATCACTAAGGAGCCTTTCTAGGGTCTGAAAGGACAGTTTGTCTCGTTTAAAACATAACATGCGCCAACTTGGGACTTTTTGGGACAAGAAATGGTTCCATAAAGCTAGCATGCAAGATTTACATCATACAAGCTTAAAGGTTGGAGATTTTTACCTCCTAGAGCCTCTAGAGCACAAAGAAACCTCATATCTACAAGCTTGTCTTCCTTCTCCAACTTCTTGATGCAACACCTTCTTCTCCAACTACTTAAGTCACACTTTTAGCTCACACACTCAAGAAATGGGTTAGGGTTTTAGGAAAACGACCCAAAACTATGGAGGCTGAGATGATGGAGGGTTTTGAGCTCATAAGGACGTTTATATAGCACCCAAACCCTAAATATTAGGGTTTCCATCTGTCGTGAGTACGTATAGCGTACACAAATGTACGCCCAACGTACTTGGGCACGCCTAGTACGCTTAGCGTACCTTATGTACGCTTAGCATACTCGTCTTGTCCTCAAAGTTTCAACTTTAGCCACTTAGGCTTCTCATGGCTCGACTCTTCCAACCCCAGGGACTATAAATGACAAAATAAATAGAGAGGATTTGGAAATACCTGCAAATCTCGGGATGTTACATATTGCAATTAAATGAACTTTTTAATGGTATTAAATGTAGTTGGTGTAGTACTATAACAGTTACTAATATCAAAAGTACATTGTTATTAATGACACATGATTCCGTTATCCAGATGAGCCACATATGAGAACAACTTATTAATGATTCTCTCGTGTAATATGTCACATCAGTAAATGTCACACCCCAAACCAGAACGGCGGAAACATTCGGGGGCGGATGACTTCTTGGGCAGTATCATAACAATGAATATAATAGTGAAGAAAGCAAACACAACCATCATCAATATAATTGAAAAAGTTACATCGTAGTATGTGTTTACATGTTTTCGAAATCAATTACATCATGATGACAAAATATGTTTTGAAGTTAATGCCTTAGCGTCCCTGTCTTCAAAGCTGAGCATTCCCTGCTCACTGAAATCCTGAGAATACAAGTAGTTTTGAAAAAGTGTCAACAATTAAGTTGGTGAGTTCATAAGAGTTTTATTTTGAAACGAAACTGTTTTCCTCTGTAAAAGCGATAAAGTTGTTCCATAAAATCCGATATTTTCCTTAAAGAGTGATTTGAAAGTTTCTTTGTTATAAAATAGTGCATCCTAAAATTTCCTATAGCTTGCTTCTATAATTTCTAAGTGTATATAAGTTATATAAAATTAAAGTTAAATAGACCATCGAATGTAATGGGTCTGCCTTAGGCCCACAACCAAACAAGGAATAGGAAATAAAGCGGACCCACCAAGTCTACACGGCTAAATTCTATATAACTCTTGCATATACACTTAGTAATTATGGCTGAAAACTAACAATTCTAGATAGAATGTAGTCTTAAAAACCAAAGACCGAGACTATGCCTATCATAGTTCATCAAGGAGTGGTAGCGGTAGTGAACATAAACTATACATATCATAATTCACCAAATAATGGTAGTGATAGTGAACATGAATTATGCATATTATAGTTTATCAAATAGTGGTAGTGGTAGTGAACATAAACTATACATATCATAATTCACCAAATAGTGGTAGTGATAGTGAACATGAATTATGCATATTATAGTTTATCCAAAAGTGGTGGTGGTAGAGAACATAAACTATACCTATTATAGTTTATCATATTTTTTGTAATGTAATGCAACCTAACTATACCTACTATAGTTAGCGTATTTGTTGGTAGTGTATACTTATTATAGTTTATTGTAATTACTTGTAGTAGTGGAAAACCTCGGTATATGATTCATACCTTCAAGATAAGGTAAATAATATGTGTTATCATTCACATGTATTCAATTGGTACTATCCTTGTCATGGTTTACCAAATGTTTGTATGTAACGGATGTAAAATTTTTCATGACAATTTATTATTTCACCATACTTAATATAGTAAAAAACCCATTTGTTTTCTGATGTATGTCTACATACCAATACAAAATGACATATAATGTAATAATATCATATCACGTAATGATACACACCTTGCTCAACAAGTTACAAGGTGTGAATGAAATTGATAGCATTTTTCTAGTGATAACATTTCTATTCCTGTTCTTAGAAAATTTATAGAAAAATCACCAAAGGTCTAAATCAAAATCCGTAATTTCTGAGAGTTTAGAAAATATGTCTAGTTTGTTCATAAATTTTCTCATGATTTTTAGTGACCTCGAAATTGTGTAAAAAAGTCCATAATCACAGACTGCTCCGGATTTGTTCTTGAAATGATAGGCAGTTTTGTAAAAATCACCATAAATTGTAGAAAAATCTTATGGAGATGTGCAAGTAGCCATTTTAAAGGTATGGATCTGAACTATTCGCACCTAGTACAGTTTTGAAAACTAAAATGTTTAAGCAAAACAGTCCGTGAATGGAGTTAAACTTTCCTGATGAAAGCTGTTGGAAAAGTTTAGTTGTGTTCTTGGTGTTTTAACTTGTATTCCCCACCTTAAAACTTAAGAAAACATGAAAAGACAGGGGTATGAACTCACCTTGTGTGTTTTTAGTGGATGGATGTTGAAGAAAAGAAGTGTTCAACTCAAGAACACTTAGAAAATGCCTTGAAGGTTCGAAGATCAAAAGTGGAAGAAAACTTGATGATCAGCCCTTGAACCTCGAATGTGTGTGTGTGTGAGAGAGAGAGAGAGAAGTGAGAGAGAAAGGTGTTTGTTCTTTGGTGGAAAATGAGAGAAATGAGAGAGGAGATATAATGATTCTACCTTTTGTTCAAGTGTATGGCTGGAAGAAAATGATGGGAAGGACGATGGAAGTGACTAGGTATCGTGGAAGGAAAAGGGTTGGTCATGGAGTGGGCATGGGGTGGTTGTTTGTGTCATACACTAAAGCAAAGTCAACACTCCACCAATAATATCCCACCCACTCTTCTTGAATAAGGATTATACCCCAAAAACGTGATTAATTATGAAATATGGGGTGTTATATGTTAAAATATGATTTTGGGTGAAAATCTCACGTTAAAATAATTAAAACCAGGCTTAAAACACAAAACTAGTCGAAAACCTGGTGAAAATGGCGAACCTGCGAGGCTTCTCGCATTGGGGAACCGAAGGTGGCAAGTTTCGGTCCTAAGGAGGTGGGGACCGAAGTGGCTTGTGAGGCTAGGACTGAAAGGGAGCGAAGGTGAAGTGTCAGAAGCGAACCTGGGTGAGGACCGAAATAGACCGAGAGGAGGTTCGGTCCGAAGGGACATTCGTGTTCAGTCTTGGTGGTTTCGATTCAACAGCTTCGGGTTCGGTTCTAAGAGGCTAGTTTCGGTTCCTTTAGGGTTCGCTTCCTAAAGGGAGGCTTCGGTCTATTAAGGTTGTTTTACCAAATATTACCCCGTTTCAAGCGGTTTTTGACCCGGTTAAGGGTCGGGATGACTCGAAAGACTATAAAAAGTTCAAGGGAGTTTTGAGAGAGATTTGGGAGAGATTTTTAATAGAGAGAGATAAAGTGAAAGAGATTGAGAGAGACTATGTTTGTGACTTTTTTTGAGTGTTTGGCTTCATAACGCAAGGTTCGTACACCTAGTTAAGCCTCGTTTTGATTGTTATACGCTCCCGAGAGGTATGGAATAATGTTTTATCGAGTAGATTCATCACTTACCCTGATTAGGGTTTAGAATTTCCGAACAAGTGAAAACTCTAAGTGATACTTTATATTAAGATTGCGAGTTGTACAATAAGGATCATAATGGAAACCCTAATATACAAGGGTTATATGAGTTGAACGGTTTGACTTGTTGACTTAGGTTGACTTTGACTTGACCAAAAATTGACGGTTGTCACAGCAAAAAACATTAAGAAGTCGATCATAATGACTGAATATGTATAAAAACAATAAAAAAAAATTTAGAAAAAAAATATTAAATACTAAATGCGTACAAAATGAGAACTATATTACTCTTTTAGATCATTTTCCCCAAAATCAAAGATGCAAAAGTTTGTGTGTAGTTGATTGACGACGAATCTATGGTTAAAAACAGTTAAAGTTTTTAAAAACATTGTAATGGATTAGTAAAAAATAAATATCTGACAAATGTTTGTATTTAAATTTTAAATTAACTGCTATATCCTTTATACATCGTTAAATTTTTTAAAATATTTATTTTAACATCAAAATTTTTAAAATATTTATTTTAACATCTTAGTGTAATGTCAAATTTTATAAAACCACTATTGCTTGAAAATTTTCATCGAAAAAAAAATCAAAAACTATAATTTTTTAAAACAACCACTAAATTGCTTTTTGATTTTTCGATTCTCGGTCCAAATCCAGACCATACTCATCCCTACCTAAGTTCACTTTTTTTTTTGGTAACAACAAATATATTAAGAGAGGGTATCTCCAACTAGCAAGGAACTAGAAGAGGGACCAACAAACAGGATACATATAGTTCATAAATTACAAACCAGAAAATGGAGATACCAACCACTCCTCCGAGTTACAAATTACATTCTTACCCCTATGCTTTAGCCAATAAAAGACTGTGGACTTAATGCATTCAGTCCCCTTGACGTACTGAAGTACCCTCCATTCGAAATAATCGTTTGTTCCTGAAACCTCCATAAATTCCATAGCAACCTGTAGCTAATGGTAGTAAACCTTTCTCTTTTCGAATTACAAATCCCCCAGAGAATTGACCAAACTACCCCTCTTCTCCAGTGCTGCAGCTGATGGAATACGATCTTGCGCAGCTCTCCAAATAAAGCATAATACCTTGATTGGAACCACCCTACTCCATACAATTTCAGATGTACCAGGAATACTAACGTGCAACTTGTCAATAACCTGTCTAAGGGAACTAACAGAGAATATACCGTCGCCCGATAACTTACAGATCCAATGATCCACTCCCGACCCTAAGTAAGTACCAGATACTTCACTAGTGAGGGCATTGACATTAGATTCAACCCCCATAGCACTAGGAGTGGACTTCCATTTCCAAACTTGATTCGAGCTAGCAATTCTATCGGCTACGGTGCATCGTTTCTTGGCTTCCAATTCAAATAAGGAAGGATGCTTTATTTTTTAGGCTCCCAGAGTCTAACCAATTATCTTACCAGAATAGAGTTTTGTCCCCAGCTCCGATTTTTACTTTGAAAATGTCATGAACATCGAGGTTATGATCTAGCAATGTCTTTTTGATTCTTGCAATAGTATTCCAGACTCCACTGTACTTCCGTCTGGATAGGTGTTCACTTAAACTTAAGTTTTGATGCCAAACTGTACGCACATGTAGAAAAGACTTTATGTTTTAAAATCATTGAACCATTTTGAAGTTTTAATGAGAAAGTTGGTCCCACAACATAAAAGCATAAAAGCCTTTATATATATATATATATATATATATATATATATATATATATATATATATATATATATATATATATATATATATAAAAGTGCCATTCATATTCACTTTTCTTTCCTTTCTCTATTTCTATCAATTTTTTGGACATTTTACAAATATAAATAGTTTTTTTAAACATTAAAAAATACTTGCAGTTATATACTTTTTTTCTATCACAAAAATTAATTCAAAGTAATTATTTTTCAAATAATTTAGAAACAATTCCAAACACGAATTTTATTACGCAAACTACAAATATAAATTTATTAAGTACTATAATTTTAATAAATATTCTTTTTATATTATATTGTTCGAAATAATTATAAATTCATATATTAACTTATAATAAAATTATCATTTTTCAATAATATATTAACAAAAATAAGATGTTCGTGTAGTTATACAGGGGAAGCCGCAAACCCCCCAAAGCCGACCATATTTTCTTTTGAATTATTGTTAATATTTAAAATTAGGTTTGACATCAACATATACCCCCAATTCCCCAACCGTTCGTTGACTTGTACTCGTAATAACGCGGAAGGAGCTTGGATGAGGCTTATATGGGGAGCTACATAACTCAACACCCCATCATCAATAATACCTTTTTATTATTTTCCTTCTTTATCTTTATACTCATTTTGAATGCTATAAATACCTCTTGATTCCTCAACTCCATTCTCATCATCTATTCCCATAATCCTATCCCAATTCAATCATCTAAAACATTCTAACAATGGCTTCCGCTGCTCTTTTCTTCCTACACCTTCTCTTTCTGTTGTCTATTTTCCAACCTTCACTTGCAACTAGACGACTCACTGAGTTAGTCCAGAACTCGTCTCCCCTTTTGCAATACCACAACGGAGCCCTCCTCACCGGCGACATCTCCGTCAACCTCATTTGGTATGGCAACTTCAAACCATCCCAGAAAGCCATCATCACCGATTTCATCACCTCCCTGTCCTCCGCCTCACTCAAATCCCAGATCCAACCTTCCGTCGCCACATGGTGGAAGACAACAGACAAATACTACTCAAAAACAAAGAAACCCTCCCTCCGACTCGGTAAACAAGTATCCGACCCAGATTGCTCACTCGGGAAATCATTATCAGACAAACACCTCCTCCAGTTAGCTGCAAAGGGTGAACCGACGAACGCCGTGAACATCGTGTTAACGGCAAAGGACGTGGCAGTTTCTCGTTTTTGCTCCGGTAGGTGTGGAACCCATGGCCATGGATCATCTTCCATTGTAAAAGGTAAAAACAACAAGTTTGCTTACATCTGGGTTGGCAACTCGGAGACTCAGTGTCCTGGTCAATGCGCGTGGCCATTCCATCAACCGATTTACGGACCACAGGGTGCACCACTGATCGCACCGAACAACGACGTGGGTGTGGATGGAATGGTGATAAATCTGGCTACTCTTTTGGCTGGAACTGCTACAAATCCATTTGGAAATGGGTATTATCAGGGGGATGCTGGTGCACCATTAGAAGCTGCATCTTCTTGTTCGGGGTTGTATGGGAAAGGGGCGTATCCAGGTTATGCCGGAGATTTGTTGGTGGAGACGACGACGGGTGCAAGTTTCAATGCACATGGTACAAACGGGAGGAAGTATTTGCTTCCTGCTTTATTTGACCCCTCTACTTCTAAATGTTCTATTTTGGTTTAACAAAAGCAAGGATGAGCTCTTTCTTTTGGTTATTGTATAAAATAAAAAATGAAAAGGAAAAAAAATGTAGGACATAGTGTAGGAGTGTACTCTGTAACTTAAAAAACTATGTATTCGTTTATTCATTTTAATTACCTAATATATGCTTTCAGTTATTTTATCATTATTAAATAATTAGGTGACATTTTACCAATAAATATAGTAAATATTTTTATATTAATACCATCGACAACTTCAGCCGGTAACCAAAGCCTAAAACCAAAACTTGACAAAAATTAATAAAACCGAACTTAAATTATTGAATTTAGGTTTAAATTTAAATTTTTTAAAACCCAAAAATTGGTTTGGGTTAGGTTTGCATAGTAAACTTGATCCAAACCGAACTATTTTTAACTTTGATAAATGGAATATCCTACTTTGTTGAATGTGGTTTAGACTCATTAAAAGGGTAACCGAACCGGTTAACTGATACCTCGAATGCATCGGTTTTGGTTTGGGTTCATATTATTTAAAACCAATGCTATCAGTTTGAGTTCGGTTTTAGACCAAAACTGACTCCACACCTCTATTAATAACCATAATTCTATCCATATTTGATAAATAAGATGGTGTAACTTGGTCCCTGTTAAGGTTAATGTTCTTTCGTGGCGGGTTTTATGAAATCATATACCCTCTAAGGCGAACCTTGATAACCGAGGGGTTTATATTCCCTCTCTTCTTTGTTCGTCGTGTGATTTTAGTGTCGAAGATGTTATGCATGCGTTTTTGAGGTGCAAGGCGGTTGGTTAGGTTTGGGATCACGTCTCTAAATGAGTTGATTTACTTTTAACTTTTTGTATAGATGTGGTTGAAAATTTTAAATGGGTTGATATGGTTTCAAATTATAGGTGACAAAGAAAGGCGTTAGAAGTTATTGTCTTTACTATGGTTTGGATTATTGGTTTTCAGTTAAGAATTATAAAGTTAGAATCAATTTTGTCACAATTTTAAATTAAACTTGATCCAAACCTAAATATTTTAACCTAAAATACATAAACTATTTTTAACTTTGATTAATGGAATATCCTACTATGTTTTTTTACACGGTATATATACCTTGGTTGAATGTGGTTTAAACTAATACTGGGTATTAGTTTAACTGGGGTTACCGCCTCTCATCTTCTTGGCCTTATCACACCGCGTCTTTGTCCACCGCTCAAATACTGGATAACTCCTACAACCTGTGTTACATTAATCCTCCTACAACCTGTGTTACATTAATCCTCCTTCTATCTTCTCGATTGTTCCACTTTCTTCACCAAACCAATTACCTTTCATGTGTTTTTCTTTACTCTCTCTCTACCTTCTACAGGTTGTCGGAAAGAAGTGTAGAGAATGTCACCACCGCCTGACGCATTGTCGCTCTCCACCACTGCCCTACAAACATCTTTTAATACCACCGGCTTATGCATCGTCGCTCTCTACCACACCTCTATACGCCAGCGCTCTGATTTTCTCAATGTTCCACACATTGCAGTTTAACAATTGTGTTCTGATTTGGTAATTTTTTGTGAATTAGATTTAGGGTCTCGAATGAAGGAATTTTTGTAAATCGAATTTGGATGCCCAATTTTGAGTTAATTCCAATTCCAACATAATTTTAATATCTGGAGATTATGTCTTCCACATCATTTAATCTATTAACTTGAGTTGATTAGGTTATAAGAGGTATCAATTTTTTCGATTTTATTGTCGTATGAGGATTGGAGCTTTTTTTTCTCACGTTTGTATGAAACAAAGGAGAAAGGGGTGACACTTCTTTTTATTCAATGATTCAAAAGGTTGTTCAACTTCGTCTATTTCATCTGAAATTCGACTTTTTAAGTATTTCTTCAGGTTCGTTTTTTTGGTTTAGCGCTTTTACTCTTCTTGCGTGAGGATGAAGAACCAAGAACATAAAGTTAATATTTCTCTTCCTTCATTAGGCATGTAAGTTAAACGCTTCTCATAATATTTGTTGTGCATATTTGATTTTTGAATTTGGTTTAATTTTTATCAAGCTTCTAAATAACGTAAGGCGTGACTTGGCGGCAATGTCAAGCCTCAAGTTTTTCCGAGCCTTAGCGAGTCACGGCATTCGTAAGGCGTGACTTAAGGCGACAATTTTCTATATAATTAATATTTTTATATGCATTTTCAACTATTATTCATTTTTATACACATATATGAGTTAAGGCGGCATTTTTGCAAAGCTTGGCGACAGGTGCAAGCCTTGGAGCCGTGGCGCGCCATGGCGAGCTTTTTAGAACCTTGATTTTTATGTTTTGCTTGCTCTGTTATAGTTATTTGCTGATAATCGATCAGATAAACTGCAAATTCTTTTATTTTTTGTTACCTGCTATACTGCTATGTTGTTATTAGTTATACATACTTTCACCTCAAGCTTGAAAATAGAATAAAAGAATGTGAATGGAAAACATTGGAAGTTATTTGGAATTGAAACAAGAAATGAACTGAATATGAAATTCAAGAAATTCAAGAGCACGTTTAAGAAAACTATTGTCCCCTGAACCATTTGGAATATTGGGAAGCAAAGGATCAAGTAAGTAGCAACCTAATACAATGAGCTTTTGGGACTCCTACTGTTGATAAGTAAATAATTATCGTATTTAAACCTTAAAAATTTAGAAAATTTACTATGACAGATGGCGAAGATGGTTATGGAGTTGGCCAAGATTAGGATGATCTGAAATTTTGTTCATTAGGTAAACATCATGTTGTCATGATTTTTTGAATATGCTAACAACAAAAGAAAAAGAAATCTGATACGGCTAAATGGAATCAATATACATAATCTGGTTTGATATCATTTTCCCTCATTTCCTTAATAAGATCAGTTGCTTTATTAATTTTAGGGTTGAAATGATGTTTTTTTGGTTCCATGTTAAATTTCTTTCCTCTTAGTTGTCACACCCCAAAACCACGAACGGCGAAAACGTTCAGGGGTGGAGGACGTCATGTACAGTATCACAACAGTGTAATATAATAAACAAGCAACAACATCATCCATTGCATTATAAGTAAAGTTTTAATACATGTGTGTTCTTTCATTGTAGTAAGACACCAAAAATATACAATCAAAATAAAAGACGAGACTTGTCTGCTCCGTCTTCTCAAAACCTGGCCTCCGTACCTGTCTACTAATGACCTGAGAATACAAGTTATTTTGAAAGCGAGTATCAGCTTTAAAGCTGGTGAATTCATAAGTATATAAGTGTCATTGCCTTGTTTGTGAAAAGCTGTTATGAAGGCCTTGTGGATCGTTAAATGAAAATGTTGAGGTAAGTATGAAATCCCTAGAAAAACCCTTATTTTCTATAAGTATGAAATGTAGTCTTCTACCAAGACCCGAATGTTCTGTACGTATGAAGTGTAGTCTTCTACCAAGATCCGAATGTTCTGTTTGTAAAATGATAGTTTTTCCTTTGTGTTGACTAGTACTAAAAGTGCTTAGTCTAACTCATCGTTTATGTGAATGTATCACAAAATAAAGTAAACAAGAAAAATATAATACTGTAAGTGTTGTCACTGGGTACTAGGACCAACACAGCATCGCATTAAGCGAAATGTATAACCTGATGAACATCCGAAGATTGTCCAATTGTCCTCTGTAGCAGCAGCAGGTGGGTGGAAGGGTTAGTCCCAAATCGATCTTCCTAATATAAGTAGTAACCGTAGGCATCCGTAGATGTTCATTACCCACTGTTGCTAACAGATGAGTTCCGGAATGGTTAGTCCCGTACGTATATCCCGAGGTACTGTGGGATAGAGTCCTGTCTAGATATCCCGAGGTACAGGGGGATATGCAGGAAGATTTACACAGAAGTACTAATAAATCGTACTCATAGTCCTAAGTACAAGTATCCAGGTAACAGGTAAGTATATGTAAACATATTCATGTATCAAGTAAACATATGTAAGTACTCATGTATCAGGTAATATACTAGTTTAGACTCATGAATGAACTGACTCTTGTGTGACTCCTTGTAATAGAAGTAATGTTTGATATCTTCACATTATCCCTATGATAATCTACTGTAATATAACTAGTTGATCATGTAAGTTTACCCACTCTCACTACTCAAGGGTATGGGAAACTAAATGAAAGATGCAAACTATAACATCAATACATATATAAGAATATAAGTGTATATGCATAGTTTAGTTCAAGAATGTAAAAATAGTTTTGTAAGACCTCTTATGGGTTTTGAACAACAATTAACAATGACTTGATGTCATTTTAATTAACATTTCAAAGGTAAAACATTTGGTAATAATGTGTTTTTAAGATGTAAAACCATTTCATGCATCACATTTTGTAGCATGTGAAATCCGTTAAATGCCAAACATAGTTATAAAATACATATATAAGAATATAACATGTTTGTTTCTACTTGTATCCCCCCCCATTAAAGCATTTAAAATCATTTAAAATATTGATTAGAGGTATGAACTCACTTGATTGAAGTGGTTGATTTGAAGTAGTCGAGAGAAAAATCGAGTAGAACTTCGACAGGAAGAGTTGAAAACGCGGGAAATCTCGGGATTCTTGGGAATCTCGGGAACACAAAAACTTCCTTCGGGACTTGAAGGTGAAAACCGGGGCTTTGGGAGGGTCTCGGGGGCTTAAACGCAGAGTTTCGGTGCGAGAAAGAAGGGAACTGAGCAATGGAACTCGGAGCCCTTGAAATCTATTTATAGGGGCATTTTTGGGGTGTGCCACGTCGTGGCAAGTGATGGCCACGTCGTGGGGAGTCAAATTTATCCTCTTCCATTGATTGGACGCCCTCAGTCACTTGCCGGGTTGCGGCAAGCTTGTGCCACGTCGTGGCAAGCCTGGCAGCCTCGGATTTCGGGCCTCGAAATTGTAAAATCCATAACTTTCGCGTACGAGCCCCGTTTTCGACGTTCTTTATATGCACGCGTAGCTAAAAACATGATCTACAACTCTCGTTTAGACTTCATCGGCAAATTCTGACTTTATTTTTAATTATTTATTTTTAACAGGCCGGGACACGATAATTCCGTTAAAAATCCATAACTTCTTCATCCGATGTCCATTTTTGTCAGACTTTTCATCGTTGCGCTACTAATGTTGAGACCTTAGATTCTCATTTAGGTTGTTTTGGTAAAAAGTATCTCGAGCTCTATTTCGAGTTTTTAGCTGTCTATTGCTATACCCGAATCTTGGAAAAATCATAACTTCCTCATACGAAGTCAGATTTGGACGTTCTTTTTATGTACGCTCACGGTTTGAGGTTATCTATAACTTTCATTTAGATACTTAAGGCTAAAAACTATTGTATTGAAACTTCGCGTTTTTCGTTTAATCGGTGTTGCCAGTTTTGCCGAGAATCTTCGGTTGGTCATAACTTCTTCGTTATAACTCGGATTTTAGGGTTCTTTATATGTACGAAAACCTTGATACGATTCCTACTACTTTATTTAACCCAAATAAGATTTTAGGAAAGTTATATTTTGACCTAAATTTGATTGGCTTTACATTACATTGTCTCGAAATATCGGGTTGTCACATCATCCCCCCGTAAGAGGGAATTTCGTCCCGAAATTAGAGTTTAAGCAAGACTTAATAATTATGTTACGGATAGAAGTTTTATTTGCTTCTCGTGTTCTTAAGTGAACTCAGGTTCTCGCTTGGCATTCCAACGAACCTTTCACTATCGGGATACGACTTTGCTTCTTTCGTTTGACTTCACTGGTATGATAACCCTTCTTGGTCAAATGTATGTTGAATGTTTTGTGGTTTGTGAGAGTATTACACCTTGTACCCTACAAGTAGTGTCTCCAAATCTTCAGATCAATTACCATTGCTCGTAACTCAAGATCATGTGTTGTATAGTTAACTTCTTGCGTCTTAAGTTGTCTTGAGGTATAGGCAGTGGCCTTTCCTCTTGCATAAGAACACAACCAAGCCCTTGGTTGGATGCGTTGCATTACACCACGAAATATTCTATCCCTTTTGGGAGGGATAATATTGGTGCGATGCATCAGGCTTACTTTAGCGTTTGGAACGCTCTTTCTTGTTTACAGACAAGTCCGGTGCTCCTCCAAGTGAGAAACTTGGCCTAAAGAATCCCCTTCTGAGGAGTTTGTTAAGCTCGCTAGGAAGTTCTTGCATATCAGTTGGAGCTAGATGATAAGGTGATTTGGCTACTGGGGTAGCCCCTGGAACTAAGTCGATTCTGAATTCGAATTGACGTTGTGGTGGAAATCCCGATAGTTGTTCTGGAAAGGTGTTGGGAAAGTCACGTACTTTTGGAATGTTCTGAATGTCCTTTACTTCTTGACTCGTATCGACGATGTGTGCAAGGAATGCATGATATTCCTTTCGTAAGCGCTTTTGAGCTTAAATACACGAAATGATGTGAAGGTTCGTACTTGATTTGTCTCCATAAATAACAAGAGGTTCTTTGATAGGGAGATTAAGATTAACTGCTTTATCAAAGCACCTGATGTCGGCTCGATGTAGACTTAACCAACTCCTACTGATTATGATGTCAAAATCTTGGGGGTGATTTGATGCCGTGAAGATCTAAAGAAAGTATGACTACTTATGAATTAGGGAAAAGGATAGGTATTTCTAAGTTTATTCTCACGGAAGCACGATCACTCGCAATCTTGGGCAGTCTCCATCCTAAAGTTCATAGTAGAACCCATACCAGGTTCCTCAATCACAGTCTCGGGTATACGAGTCGTATATAATTAAGATTGAAACTGTGGGTCTTTGGATTGAACTTGACGTACTGCACGAGTGGTACTTCAGGAAGGTTTGCTGAGGTTTCTTTGGAAAGGGTAAGAAACATGAGGTACTCTACGCATGAGTACTTCAGAGTTCTGAAGTGATAGTTTCGTTAGAAAGATGATTTCGAAGAAAGAGATTTACGCACGAAACTGGTATTGTGAGGATCAAATAGACTCTGCTCGTATGATGAAATCGGAATCACTTGGGAATAAAGGCACTAGATTCGATCATAAAGGCGTTACTGACAAAACACAACAGTGCAACTTTTTAACAGAGTTACAGTACTTTAGAGTAATTACAGGAATTACTGCTGCGAACAAAGTATACTATAAAAGGCAAGTATACGTAGCACGAGGGTCCCTTAACTGACGGGATCTCGCAAAAGATAAGACTCGAGTTGCACTAGTTTTAAACATGTTTTAAAAACATACATAATACTAACGATTGGAAGTGAACCTATACTATAGTAGGTTCCTTCGTTTCCTCTTTCCATTATGAGGTCAAACTCATCCGGATTCACCGTCACTCTCCTCTGTTGGACAGTCCCTCTTGAAGTGTCCCATTACGCCACATAGATGGCATATTCGAGAGATTTCGACATTGGTGGTTGAAGTAATGTGTTGGATCCGAGTCTTGTAGTTGCGGACGGTGTGTCCCTTTTTATTGCAGTTTAAGCACTGCATTTTCCGACAAGGTCCATGATGGTGATAGTTGCATTTGTTGCACTTTGGGAGATTGCCAGCATACTGTCTGGCCGGGTTAGGGATAACTGGGATACTAGAAGAGATGGTAGTAGGAGGTACAGAAGTCGTAGCTGCGAAGGTTGCCACAGGTTGTTGTCTTTTGCTCGCCCCTTGGGGTGATTTGCCTTTAGCCTTAGCCCAGAACCTTTGTTTGTTATTCTTGGGATTGGGATTCGGGGTGTCGTGGTAGTTTTCTCGTTGAGGTACTTGACTATTACTTGGATTGCAATTATTGTTAACAATCCCGCTAACATTCGCATTGTTAGCGTTAAGGTGGGTCAGAACAGCTGACACGACAGCCGAGACTGCAGCTTGAAAAGTAGCTGCATCAATCTGAAGAGTTGGTGTTTGGTAGATGGGTTGATCGTTTTTCTTCGACGACATGATTCTATTACATGGAAGGAAAAATTAATTTGTGAGCGAGTATGGTTGAACCTAGACGTAGTTCGATCGTTCATGTAAAGAATAGAAGTATGTTCTCGAAGGTTTGACCTACATCCCTATGATGTAGTCCCAGTACAGAATAGGAGCATGTTCATGATGGTTTGACCTACATCCCTATGATGCAGTCTTAGTATAGAGTAGAAGTATGTTTGTAGAATGGTCTCAAAATGCTTATCGTCCTGACCAGGGTATTATTGGTTAGTGGATAACATGATCCAACCTTTGAGAGAGACTTGGAAATGATTCCGGAGTTAAATTACCATAGTCCAATAACTTGACTAGATGGGGTTTCAGATAGACTCCAATGAAAGCATTTGAACAAAGATTAACACGGAAGTTAGACGACTGTCGATATCCTTGATGTTTAAGATTTAATTGGTTTGGGGAAATTGACCTTGTTGTAGGTCTTACATCATATTCAGAGTAGAAAAGTCTTTGACAGCATAAAGACTTAACTAAAAGTACTTACAGTACAAGTTAGTCACATAGAAAGTACTACACAGAACATAGACAGGAACACGGTTCTTTAAAACAAGGAAGGAAGTAAGGTATCTCTTACTGGCGACGGTCACCCCTATGGTGAACCCTTAGTTCGGCTAGTTGACGTTCCATATCAAGCAGGCATCTTTCGTACACCCTCTGGCGTACTTGGAGCTCTATGACTTCGACTTGGGTTTCAGCTAGTGCTTGAAGTAGGGTCTCATGGTTTCTCTCAGATCTCTCACTTATGATCAAGGCGATTGGTGCGAATGGTATGCATTCTTGCATTGGTATTAACCTCTTATATACATTGGAGAGTTGTCCTGCCCTGAATTTCTTTTCGGGCATTTCTACGGGTTAGGATTGGTAGAACTCTGTCTGTTGAGCTCCCTTCGTTTACGTTGTAGAAGCTTCGGTCTCCATTAAACAACATAGGTTAATCTTGCTCTTCGCTCCATGTTTCCACGCGTTCTACCCAAGGGGGAGTCGGGCCATGAAAAGCCGGACGAGGGTTAGGATTTAGAAATGGAGCTACAGGGGGTAGGTTCTCAACCTCGGGTTCGGAGTTATCAACATCCGAAAGGTTTTCAGCATGGTGATCATTAAAAGGGATTGGATGATCATTATCTGGTCCTTCTCCAACCCATCCAGTAATGACTTCGTTCGGAAAGTACGGGTTGCCATGGGGATGGAGTCCAGCCATGTTATCTACGCGAGAATTGGGGTAAGGAAATAATTATTAGACGAACTAACTAGATAATTATTAGAAAATCTTCATTAGTTACATCGCTATTTGTAAAGTGCATACCAGTCATATGTAATCAACACAGGATAGGCTTTCAAATAAGTGACCTTAACTCCAAATTCACAAGGAATAGGGGTAAAGTAAAAATTTCACCGATTCTAAGTCTATAACATCCTAGTTACATATAGCCTTAGTGTATCCACTTAGCAACTATCAATTTAGAAATGAAGATCCTTTTTAGTTCTCAAGTAAGTAATTATGGTAAGCCAAAATACCCCTATGGTATTTTAGACTTAGGTTCTGTTATAATGTTTCTCATTGTGGTAATGTTGGTAAGTTTTTAGACTTGTTGCCATATCACAACCATTCTTGGGCATATGCTAATCACTCCTCGGACCAACATAGTTGATCAGGCTATGCCACTCCTAAGACTGACTATACATCCCCAAGCTTACTTGTGATATTCAACAATCGTAATACTTTTGTTCTTGTCGTTGTGACACTGATTTTAGTATGAATGCAGGCACGTATACTTTGTTAAATATTTTATTATTTAAAAGCATAACTCTGAGACAGAGTGTTTTAATCCCGTTGTATTTATAGTTAGTATATCTTTTATGGGTTGATATACTATATTCACTATAAACAATGCTCTGATACCAATCTGTCACACCCCAAAACCACGAACGGCGGAAACGTTCAGGGGTGGAGGACGTCATGTACAGTATCACAACAGTGTAATATAATAAACAAGCAACAACATCATCCATTGCATTATAAGTAAAGTTTTAATACATGTGTGTTCTTTCATTGTAGTAAGACACCAAAAATATACAATCAAAATAAAAGATGAGACTTGTCTGCTCCGTCTTCTCAAAACCTGGCCTCCGTACCTGTCTACTGATGACCTGAGAATACAAATTATTTTGAAAGCGAGTATCAACTTTAAAGCTGGTGAATTCATAAGTATATAAGTGTCATTGCCTTGTTTGTGAAAAGCTGTTATGAAGGGCTTGTGGATCGTTAAATGAAAATGTTGAGGTAAGTATGAAATCCCTAGAAAAACCCTATTTTCTAATTATGAAATGTAGTCTTCTACCAAGACCCGAATGTTCTGTACGTATGAAGTGTAGTCTTCTACCAAGATCCGAATGTTCTGTTTGTAAAATGATAGTTTTTCCTTTGTGTTGACTAGTACTAAAAGTGCTTAGTCTAACTCATCGTTTATGTGAATATATCACAAAATAAAGTAAACAAGAAAAATGTAATACTGTAAGTGTTGTCACTGGGTACTAGGACCAACACAACATCGCATTAAGCGAAATGTATAACCTAATGAACATTCGAAGATTGTCCAATTGTCCTCTGTAGCAGCAGCAGGTGGGTGGAAGGGTTAGTCCCAAATCGATCTTCCTAATATAAGTAGTAACCGTAGGCATCCGTAGATGTTCATTACCCACTGTTGCTAACAGATGAGTTCCGGAATGGTTAGCCCCGTACGTATATCCCGAGGTACTGTGGGATAGAGTCCTGTCTAGATATCCCGAGGTACAGGGGGATATGCAGGAAGATTTACACAGAAGTACTAATAAATCGTACTCATAGTCCTAAGTACAAGTATCCAGGTAACAGGTAAGTATATGTAAACATATTCATGTATCAAGTAAACATATGTAAGTACTCATGTATCAGGTAATATACTAGTTTCGACTCATAATTGAACTGACTCTTGTGTGACTCCTTGTAATAGAAGTAATGTTTGATATCTTCACATTATCCCTATGATAATCTACTGTAATATAACTAGTTGATCATGTAAGTTTACCCACTCTCACTACTCAAGGGTATGGGAAACTAAATGAAAGATGCAAACTATAACATCAATACATATATAAGAATATAAGTGTATATGCATAGTTTAGTTCAAGAATGTAAAAATAGTTTTGTAAGACCTCTTATGGGTTTTGAACAACAATTAACAATGACTTGATGTCATTTTAATTAACATTTCAAAGGTAAAACATTTGGTAATAATGTGTTTTTAAGATGTAAAACCATTTCATGCATCACATTTTGTAGCATGTGAAATCCGTTAAATGCCAAACATAGTTATAAAATACATATATAAGAATATGACATGTTTGTTTCTACTTGTATCCCCCCCCCATTAAAGCATTTAAAATCATTTAAAATATTGATTAGAGGTATGAACTCACTTGATTGAAGTGGTTGATTTGAAGTAGTCGAGAGAAAAATCGAGTAGAACTTCGACAGGAAGAGTTGAAAACGCGGGAAATCTCGGGATTCTCGGGAATCTCGGGAATCTCAGGAACACAAAACCTTCCTTCGGGACTTGAAGGTGAAAACCGGGGCTTTGGGAGGGTCTCGGGGGCTTAAACGCAGAGTTTCGGTGCGAGAAAGAAGGGAACTGAGCAATGGAACTCGGAGCCCTTGAAATCTATTTATAGGGGCATTTTTGGGGTGTGCCACGTCGTGGCAAGTGATGGCCACGTCGTGGGGAGTCAAATTTATCCTCTTCCATTGATTGGACGCCCTCAGTCACTTGCCGGGTTGCGGCAAGCGTGTGCCACGTCGTGGCAAGCCTGACAGCCTCGGATTTCGGGCCTCGAACTTGTAAAATCCATAACTTTCGCGTACGAGCTCCGTTTTTGACGTTCTTTATATGCACGCGTAGCTAAGAACATGATCTACAACTCTCGTTTAGACTTCATCGGAAAATTCTGACTTTATTTTTAATTATTTATTTTTAACGGGCCGGGACGCGATAATTCCGTTAAAAATCCATAACTTCTTCATCCGATGTCCATTTTTGTCAGATTTTTCATCGTTGCGCTACTAATGTTGAGACCTTAGATTCTCATTTAGGTTGTTTTGGTCAAAAGTATCTCGAGCTCTATTTCGAGTTTTTAGCTGTCTACTGCTATACCCGAATCTTGGAAAAATCATAACTTCCTCATACGAAGTCAGATTTGGACGTTCTTTTTATGTACGCTCACGGTTTGAGGTTATCTATAACTTTCATTTAGATACTTAAGGCTAAAAACTATTGTATTGAAACTTCGCGTTTTTCGTTTAATCGGTGTTGCCGGTTTTGCCGAGAATCTTCGGTTGGTCATAACTTCTTCGTTATAACTCGGATTTTAGGGTTCTTTATACGTACGAAAACCTTGATACGATTCCTACTACTTTATTTAACCCAAATAAGATTTTAGGAAAGTTATATTTTGACCTAAATTTGATTGGTTTTACATTACATTGTCTCGAAATATCGGGTTGTCACATTAGTCTCCTCTTTTTCGCTTACACTAATATTAAATTTCTAATTTTGTTTATTGGTTATTTGTTTTTTGTGGGTTTTAGTATGTTATGAAGACTTCCGTATAAAGAGCTATGCATATGAAGGCTTCAAGGTTTGAAATAAGCAAATATTAAGATTTATACAGGTCCGTTTTGTTTATTTTACTGTTGTTTTTGTTTTTCTTATGAATAAAAGGTTTGGTTTTTCTGTTTAAAGATTTAAGTTCTTCCACAGAAGGTTGACCTACCAAATAGATGTCTAAAATAGGTATGATTTTCCGTTTCTTTATCTTTTTTTTCCATAAAAGATGAGGCCGTGAAAGAAAGAGAAGAAAACACGTATTTTGGATAGTTACTCAAAAGGAAAGCTTAGACTTGGATAACTTTGATTTTTGTTTTGTTTTTTTTTCTAAAATATTTTCTGATTTGTAGCTATATTGTTAATGTCCATGTAGGGCACTTGCCAAAGATCATTTAGTCATAAAGTGGTTATTGGTAAGGAAGATCCGAAAAAAAAGCTACTGGTACGCTTTCTTTCAGGTCTTTTTTTCATATAATTTTTTTTTATCCATTCTCTTAATTGTCCAAATTTTCATCTTTTAGAAACTAAAAATATTCTTTTAAAATAGGAAGGTTGATTTCAAAACTACAATTGCAACTCCAAAATGATCTAATTAGGCGAACTGAATCTTAGGATACGCAAAGAAAAAGCATTCGGTTTCTAAAGGGCAAAAATTTGAGATTGATATTGTAACACTAAAAAATCCCAACCAATTTAAACTTTTTCAAAAACAACCCAATTTCATAAAGTTATTCAAACAGCGTTTCAATACATTTATTATCAGAGTATTTTCCGAGAAACCACATCGTAAAACACATAAAACTTGAGGAGCGGTACGATCATGCCTTAGCCTTGCCACGGTCTCCTGAAGTACCTGAAACATTTAAACCACAGTTGTAAGCCCGAAAGCTTAGTGAGTTACCCCCAAAATACCAACGCCATAAAATTATAACCATATCATATAACCGATACAGAACAGCCATGCACTTCGGGTCTACTGTGTGACTGGTCCGCCGCACCGGCCTATAGTCTACCTGGTCCACCCTCCGAGTCTAGCCATATACATCGATTCTACAGTATGGTTGGTCCGCCCGCACCGGGCCTTCAATCAACCTGGTCCACTCTCTGAGTCTACAGTATGACTGGTTCGCCCGCACCGGGCCTTCAGTCGGCCTGGTCCACTCTTCGAGCCTCGGCACGTCTGATCCGGCCTTTGGGCCTACAGCCTATCCGGACCGCTGCTGGGCCTTCGGGTTAACCGGTCTGCCCTGGGTATGTTGGCCTACAGCACAAAGCAGGACTCGCCTCAACCCAACCTCAGTCCAACAACCATGTGCACATAAACATACAATCATATAACAATACACATCCAATCAAACCGATCTAGCAGATCACATATCATAACATCATCCTAACCAGGATACTGACCTAACCGGTCACTAGCATAGCATCATCCTATATACCAGGATACCGACCTTGACCAGGCCTCTAACATATACCATCCTAACTACCAGGATGCAACATAGCAAAGCAATAACATAACAACAATACCCGAATTACAATCTGATAAAAGGCTGGCCTTGGTGCCTTAGACCCTGTTGATATAGTGAGGATAACTCACCTCGCGACTGCTGACTGAAAAGGATAAGCTCACGCTGCTCCAACCTCCAACTTGAACTCCACCACCGATCAATACCAAAAGACTGAACTCAATAAATACCCATAATTACCATAATACCCCTGGAAGACAACTGGTTAACTCTTGGTCAAAGTCAAAGTTCTCAGTCAAAGTCAAAGTCAACCCTCCTGACTGACTCTACTCGCCGATTCAACTCGCTGACTCGTCGAGTCCCCATGCTCTGAAACTCCCATAACACGACTCAACTCGCCGAGTCGCCCCAAGACTCGCCGAGTCCCACAACTCTGAGTCTAACCGCACTCAAATCACTAGGTCATCCCTTGACTCACCGATTCATAGCTTAACCAGAAAAGGTTAGGACTCCACGACCAAACTCGCCGAGTCCAAGAACAGACTTGCCGAGTTCAAGGCAACATTTAATATACTCGCCGAGTTGTTCTTCCAACTCGTCGAGTTCCTGCCCATCTTCATCCAACTCGCCGAGTTCACCCATATGACTCGCCGAGTACCTCTAGATCTTAATCCATACAGTGGCCTTCCAAGCCATGCAGGGGCTCCAAACCATAGATCCACTCCCTTACAACCCATCCATCACGTAAAGTGGCAAACTTTACGTGAATCCAAAGAGATCTAAGCATAAAACACACTTGGGCTAAGGTTTAGGACAAAGGAACTTCACCAACAACTCTTATACAGGAACTTTATGACATAAAGGACCATCACAAGCTTAGATCTGAAGTAGCATCCTCAGATCCAAGCTTCTATCTCGAATTAGATCTCATATCAATCACCATACATGAATCCATTAAGGAATAGCTTTAGGAAATGGTTCCTTATCCCTGAAACGAGCCCAACCAACTGTAGATTTCTGATCTCCCCAAGCTTCCTAATACAAGCCTCCAACCTTCAAGCTTCAAGCACCAAAGATCCTCCTCCAAGCTCTAATTCACTCAACAATGGGGTCTTCCCACGAATTAGGGTTTTCTGGATCTCAATGAGCAGCAAAGAGGCTGAGGGGGAAAACATAAGGTTCCTGATATAGGGTGCAAACCCTGAAAAAAATAGGGTTCCTCATTCCAGCACCAACTTGCCGAGTCCAGCCGCCGACTCGCTGAGTTGGTCACTGAATGCGTGACCAAGTCGCGACTCGACTCACCGAGTCTATCCATGGACTCGTCGAGTCTATCCTTCTTAATTACACCAAGCACCCTGAACTTGCACTTTTGAACTCGGGGTGTTACAATTCTCCCCCTCTTAAATTAGGCTTCGTCGTCGAAGCCTGCTGCAGCTCATAATTCCCGATAATGTCCCCACAATGCGTCTCCTGGTATTGACCGACCCAGGTTTCTCCGATCGCTGCTGTCGAACCTCTAAAAAGTCCAACCCTTCTCTCCTAGAGTTTCGACAACCGATTCAAGATGGCCTCCGACTTCTTTCTCTGATAACAACCCTCATTAACCAATGATCGCCTGATGGTACTTCCATCGCCCCAACTCACAACAAGCGCTTGTCCCTTACAAGGCTAGACATCACCCTGGACCACCGGGTCCTGTCCCAGTACCAAGCTGCTATCCCTTTCCTTGACTGGCGTAGCCTTGTCGAATTCACTTATGGGACTCATCCCGCTTCCCTTCCGAAACAACCTCATTTCTTTCCGAGCTGTCAGGATGGCACATCCTTCATCTCCTGAGCAACTCCCATGAGCTCTCCCTTGCAGACACATACGCATGCCGAACCCGCTCTAACATCCTCAGGCTGGAAACCCGACACACTGACGATACCTTCACACATCCCCATGAAGAATTACCGCTACATACAAATCTTCCTGATCACAACCATAGTGGAAAATCCAAGGCTCCATCCTTGCATCCTCTCCGAACTCTTCTAATTCTACACTACCGGAAATCCTTCCACAACTTCAACAGACCCTAACCCGGATGTGTTCCCATACCACTGGTACCATCCCAGTACTTACTACCAATATCTGAAGTACTGCCAATAATCCCCTTACTCCACTTCCTTCTCTATTGGAGTACCCATTCTCCTTCCGGAGCTACATGCCATTCCTTTTCAGGAAATCTACCCAACAACCCTTACCGCACCTACACGTGCCACTGAGCTCTACTTCACTATACATTATCCATGTAGAGCAACTGCTATCCTCAAACTTCCCTAACTCTGAATCTGCTTGCAAGGACTCTCGGGTCCATGCACTGCTTTCACTAACTTGATCAACACTTGGGGCCAGACCATATCAATCATTATTCCCTGGCGATGCATTTCCTCATTCTCCTCATACCGATTCACTAACACGTATAGAGTCTTCAGCATGGCTGGACCGCCCTCTTGAGCCTTCGACCTGACTGGTACGCCTTCCGGCCTTCAATCTTCCGGTCTGCTCAACTATCATACATCATTCCAACTACCCTTCCAGGGAGTCCTTCCCGTTCACACTGTTCTAGCCCCTTAGGGGTTCCGAACTCTCGTCCCGATCCCGGAATCCTTTCCATGGCCTAAACCCAGGCCTAACATCAAACACCATCTTTCCTAAATCCATGGTCTGCTCCCTGCCCCCACTAGTCTGCCACTTACTTATACCAGCCCTTACTCTTGGCTGATTGAAACACCGCTGACTCCCAAACAGCTAATTAACCTCAAATACTTGTCGGTCCTCCTGAGAATTTTCCAATTCTCCCCACTTAGAGCACTGACTACCAACCATCGGTGACCCAACCGGCATCGCGCATCTCGAACTCTAAGGGAGTTCGACTCCGTGCTGAACACTTCTCAAAACACAAATGCTATACCCGACAACAAGACCAGTCAACCAAAACCTGACCATTAATCCCGTTGATGCTAACTGATTCCAACCCCTAACTACCGACCCCTTAATAATACCACAAACTCGAAAGATAGAACGAATACAATACCATGAATTATGCGAACAAGACTAGCAAATATAATACTCCATGGCAACCATAAGATAACAAGATATCAAGAAGGAAACATACCCGCAGCTGCATCCGGCTCTACCCCTGACCTCCTCTGCTATAAGCTGAAAGGCACGCCCCTGAGCCCTCGGGGGCTCTGCTCCACCCTGACCTCCACCCGTAATCCTCAAAGTGGCCGGTACTGGAGCCTGCACCAGTCCTGCAGCAAGCTGTGGACAGTTGGCCCTCATGTGACCAACCTGATGAAACTGATAACCAATCCTCATATCCTGAATTGGGGCTGACTGACGGAAATCCCTTGGATAATGCCCCTCTCTCCCGCACTTGCGGCACACACCACCGGACCTACAAACTCCAGTGTGACTCTTCCCGCACTTCCCACAAGTTCGGCTGCTCAGATGTCCCAACCAAGAATCAACGGTCTTGGACCGTTTCGGCGCCGGCTGGGACTGTGCCGGGGCCTGCCTTTGATCTCTCAACTGTAACTCAATCTCAAAATCACGCCGCCGAGCGGTCTCCTGCAACTCCAGCAAGGTCTCGCACCTCTACGTAGACACAAACTGCCTGATATACCTCTTGAGCATACTCAGATATCAGGACATCTGAGCCTGCTCCCAAGCAAACTCTGGGCAAAACATCGCCCTCTCAGTGAACATCCTGGTGATCTCCATCACCGACTCTGAGTCCTACTTCAGCTCCAGGAACTCCTGAGCCAACCTCTCCCTCTCAACCCGTGGAACATAATGGGTACTGAACATCTCCCGGAACAGATCCTATGAAACCGCATCCCTCTGCGCATCCGAATATGACCCCGTGGTCAATCTCCACCAATCCTTCGCCCCGAGCCTTAACAGGTTCAGAGCGCATCTCACTCTCTAATCAGCAGGGCATGAACACGTGAAGAAACAGACCTTCACATCTGACAATCATCTCATAGCAACAATCGGGTCCTGAACTCCATCGAAGGTAGGGGGCTTCGTATTATCGAAGTCCCGATACTGAAAACCTCTACCGGCTCCTCCCCCTGCCGCTGCTACAACCGCTGTAGCCGCCGCGGCAGCCGTCTCTGTAAGAGCTGCATAACGCTCATCAAAATACTCAACCATGGCGGTCTTGAAAGACCCAAACAGTTCCAACAACTCGGCCCGGAACAACGCAGCAACCTCATCATGCAGGATCTCACAAATCCTAGCATCCAACTCGTCTGTGCTCATCTGACCAATAACCTCAGGTGGTGCTTGTTGGATAAGGTGTCTAAGTCCATAACTATTTATGGTATGTACTTGACCCGACCCGGCATGGTCCATTTGGGTTGCATGGCACCATGCAATTGGATAAACTAAATGAGAGAAATAACACATATGGTTTATTAATATATTATAAGTTCTAATATATTAATAATATTATTTAATTAGTTTGATCAAGAATTAATTTAGAATTAATTAAGCGATCAAAAGATAACTAATTAAATATATGGGTTGATTATGTAAATCATCCATAACTTATATAGTGGGCTAAGAGGCTCCATGGATAATCAAGTTGGGTTAAACGCATTGGATGCTCCATGGAGGCTCCATGGGAGTTACAAACCCATGGGTCATGGAAATGAAGAGTCATGACACATTAAGGTTTACATGGTGTAACCCTAGATGTGTCAACACTATATAAAGGTCATGTATTCTCCCAAAACCGGCTACACTTGGTGAAACAAGCATACTTGAGGGTTAGAGCCGATTTTTGAGTGTTATACATTCTCTCTAAGTTTACTCCATAGCATTTGGTGTTGTGTGAAGCATTTGAGGCATCACACTTGGGGTGCTAGGCTCAAAAGGTTTCAAGGAACACTTACAACAACAAGGTATGTAATTCTATCTATTATTTATGTTAAAATTGTTCCCCATGTATGCTAGATAGGATCATAGCCTTGGAAATCAACTTTTTATGATAATTAGACAAACATAGATCCAAGGTTATTAGGGTTTCATGTACACTTAGGAAGTGTTAGAATGCTCATAACCCATCAGTGGTATCAGAGCCTAGGCTTGTTTGTTTGTTATTTGTGCTAAAAGGTTGAAAAAAGTCGAAAAACTTGCTGTCTACCTGATGAACTCGCCGAGTCCATGGGGGGACTCGCCGAGCTCACTTGAATCTTCAACCTACTCGCCGATTAGGTTCATGCACTCGGCGAGTAGGAGCCACAGAGTGCAGATTTTCGACTTTAGTTGCTGGAAATGGACTAGAAACATTACCCTAAACTGTTTTGGTACTTGAAAACTTGTTTTAGATGGAGTAATGTCTTTGCTAATTCATTTACAACAACTAGTTATCCAAATTACAAAGTTTTAAGTGTAATTTTGATTCATGAAAGTGTTCATATTCAAGTTCTTGATCTTATGATGTTTAGATGATCATAGGAATTATTTATAACCTATGTGGTAGATTAATTCTTAATCATAATGTGTTTTAATGGAGTCCATAACTTGTCCTCAAGTTATGGAAAAACCAAGAGTCACTTGAATTGAAACCATTAAAAGAACACAAGAGTTAGAAAAATGAAGAGTCTTCATTTTTATTACTCTATTAAACTCATAAGTTACAAGAAATGAAAAGTTTTGAAAGGTTACAAAACTTGCCCTCAAGTTTTGGAACAAGTAAAGTCATATTAAAACTTTAGTTCCAACCCTTAGAATTTTAAAAGTTAAAATTCAACCCTTATACTTATATTATTATGATTTAATAATTATATATATATATATATATATATATATATATATATATATATATATATATATGTATAAGATCAAAGTCGTATTACCGCTAGTACACCTCATTCACGAAGCCGGTCTATAAGGTGGGTATAAGGTTGTTGCCTATAAAATGGCAACTTAATGGGTGTCCACTCTCACCCACCGCTTGCTTGACTGGTGGAGGGTCGTTAGCCGAACGGGTAAGACAAGGACTTATAAATTCTCATTAAAAGTATGATGAATATTATAAAGTAACTAAATGTTTTATTAAATTCCCAATCTTAGTTACTTTAGGAAAAATGTGAATAATGTGCTAATCCATGAAATTACACTTTACACTTTGTTTAAGTCGTTGGTGGAGCGTGTGTGCTTAAGCGGCACACTAACTTGGACTTAACAAGGTAGGTAAAGGGTGACTTAAGGTTTATTATAGTATCGGTGGAGCGTGTGTGGTTTACTGGCACATCGATTGAGTGATAAACTTTAAGGGTACTAAGTGATTTGCATGGTTACTTCACACCTCGTTTTGTGATCCTCGGTATCCCAGTCACAAAACTTGGAGGGCACACTCGATATTGAAACATGCTTTTGAAAAGTTCATTGAATCTCAAAGAATCTAGGAATTTCTAAGAACCAATCAAAAACCTAATATTTAATAATTCGGTTTTCGTGGTGGAAATTGGTGAATCGTCATTCACCTACCTTTCAAATATGTTATAGCTTGGATTACGGCATACCTCTTCTAAGTTATAATATATTGTGATTGGATCCTAGCCTTAATATTACATTTGGGTGTATTATTAAGGACTCTCTTAATATCTAAACTAATCTTGTCGTTTTCCTTCAGATGTCTTCAAACAATGCTGCTTCTGGCTCTAATCCTAATGGCTCCTTTACCCTTATGAACTTGTGTGGGAAAGTCACTTTTGATGGATCCAACTTCAAAGAGTGGATCAGAAACATCAGGATGATTACCCGCTACGAGGACAAAGAATATGTCCTTGACAAGGAGCTTAATGAGATTGATGAGACCACTGCAACTCCCCAGGAGATCGCTGACTTTCAGGCACATGAAAGGGATGCTACGAAAGTGGCATGCATCATGATGGCCACAATGACAGCGGAACTCCAAAAGTCCTATGAGGATTTCTACCCTTATGAAATGCACCAAGATCTGATGGAAAGATACCATCAAAGTGCACGACAAGAGAGGTATGAAATCATCTGCTCCATGATAACAACCATGATGAAGGACGGGGAATCCGTCACGAGCCACATGCAGAAAATGCAAAGGTATGTGGATCGATTGCTGAAGCTTAATGTGAACTTCCCTGAGGAGCTTGCAATAGATATCATTTTGCACTCCTTACCATCGTGCTATGATCAATTCCGCATGACATATCACATGAATAAGGAAGAGGTCACACTCAGCAAACTTCAGGGACTTCTCAAAACCGCTGAAAGAGGTCTTAAGGGGAAGTCGGTTGTTAACACTCTTACTCCAAACTCCACTCTAGTTTTGGCAATCGGGAAAAGTCGAGGGAAGAAGAGAAAGAGCTCTTCAAAGGGTACCAAGGATCGGACCCTTGATGGCTCTTCTTCAAGTGGAACCAAGAAAGATTTCGTCACTCCTTCTTCTGACCCAAAAGAGGCTGAATGCTTCTATTGCCATGAAAAATCACATTGGAAGCGGAACTGCCCAAAATACCAGCAAGATGTGAAGGATGGGAAAGTTAAACCCAACCATGCAGGTATTTACACTATCATTTCTAATAACTCACCCCATTCTAAATCTTGGGTCCTTAATACCGGTTGTGGTATTCATATTTGTTGTGACTTGCAGGGACTAAGAAGAAGTGAGAATGTGGAGCAAGGAAGAATAAACTTAATCATGGGGAATAGGAAATTTACACCTGTCACCAAGATTAGAGTTTATACTTTGTCGCTAAGTAGTGGGTTAAATTTAGATTTGAATAAATGTTGTTATTCGCCAGAAATGGAAAGAAATATTATTTCCTTTCATGCATTGTACAAATAAGGGTTTACCTTTTCATTTAATAATGAAGTTGGTTCTATTGATGCTTTCTTTAATAATGTTCTTTATTTTAAAAAATTACCCTGTGATGGTGTGTATGAAGCTGTGTCTGTTGTAGATAACTTAGGAAATAATGTGATGTGTATTGATTCTATTAACAATAATAACTTGGATAAAGCATCATTATGGCATTGTCGTCTTGGACATATAAGCAAGAAACGCATAGGCCAACTCCAAAAGGATGGAGTCTTGGAGTCATTTGACCTAAAGTCAGATGATAGTTGCGAATCATGCTTACTTGGAAAAATGACAAAGTCACCCTTCACAGGTTCTTGTGAGAGGGGTGAAGGTTTGTTGGACCTTGTACACACGGATGTGTGTGGACCATTCAAACATGCCACAAGGGATGCTAATCGTTATGATTTGACTTTTACTGATGATTATAGTAGATATGGATATGTCTACTTAATCAAGCATAAGTCAGAGACTTTCGAAAGGTTTAAGGAATTTAAACAGGAAGTCGAGAATCAATTGGGCAGGAACATTAAGATGCTTCGATCCGATCGTAGTTGTGAGTATCTTAGTTCAGAGTTCCTTGACTATCTAAGGGAATCTGGGATTGTCTCACAATTGACACCTCCCAGGACACCAAAGTTGAATGGTGTGGCTGAGAGGCGTAATTGAACCTTGTTGGATATGGTTCGTTCCATGATGAGTCGAGCTTCGCTACCAATCTCATTTTGGGGGTATGCCTTAGAGACTGCCCCCCATATCCTTAATCTAGTCCCTACAAAGAAAGTTGCCAAAACTCCTCACGAGATGTGGACTGGTAAAGTACCCAAACTAGACCACATCAAGATTTGGGGTTGCGAAGCCTTTGTGAGGCGCGAGTCTCATGATAAGCTAGAACACCGAAGCGAGAGGTGTATTTTCATTGGCTACCCACAAAGATCCTTTGGTTACCTCTTCTACATACCTAGTGATAATGTGGTCTTTGTAGCAAGAAGAGGAGTTTTTCGAGAGAGAGAGTTTATAAGCCAAGGAGACAGTGGGAGGCAAATTGACCTTGAAGAACCTCAAGAGTCAACCAGTGAAGGAACTTCAAACCCTAGCCCTCAACTTGAGGAGGAAACTCCTGTTGAGCCAATTAACGAGTCTGTACCTCTGAGGCGTTCCACGAGAGTTAGGAATGCACCTGAGCATTACTATGGTTTCCATATTATTGCGGAAGGTGAGACACTTATTAGTGATGAGACACTAGTAGGTCTGGATGAACCTAACAGCTACACGGAAGCCATGGCAGGCCCTGAGTCTGCTAAATGGAAAGAGGCTATGGATAGCGAGATACAATCCATGTATGACAATCAAGTTTGGAACTTGGTTGAGATGTACCAGGCTGTAAGACTGTAGGGTGCAAATGGATCTTCAAGAAGAAGACCAACATGGATGGTAATGTACACATTTATAAGGCTCGGCTGGTTGCAAAGGGCTTCTCTCAAATTCCTGGAGTGGATTATGATGAGACCTTTTCTCCAGTAGCCAAGATTAAGTCTATTAGGGTTATGTTAGCCATAGCTGCATTTCATGACTATGAAATTTGGCAAATGGATGACAAAACCGTTTTCCTTAATGGAAAGTTGACTAAAGATGTTTACATGAGTCAGCCAGAAGGTTTTGTCAGCAACGAGTACCCTAATAGAGTGTGTAAGCTTGAGAAATCCATTTATGGATTAAAGCAAGCACCTCGCAGATGGAATCTTTGCTTTGATGAAAAGGTCAAGGAATTTGGCTTTTCTAGGAGTGAAGATGAATCTTGTGTGTATGTCAAGGCTAGTGGGAGTATAGTTAGCTTTTTGGTGCTGTATGTGGATGACATACTACTCATAGGAAATGATATCCCAACTCCGCAGGAAGTTAAGACCTGGCTTGGGAAGTGTTTCTCTATGAAGGACCTAGGAGAAGCTGCCTATATTCTAGGGATAAGGATTTTGAGAAACCGGAGTAAAAGACTAATTGGACTTAGTCAAAGTAAATACCTGGATAAGGTGCTGAAGAGATTCAGCATGCAAGATTCCAAGAAAGGAGAGTTACCCATCCAGAGTAACGCCAGATTGAGTAAGACACAAAGCCCAAGTACCGAGGCTAAGATAGCATAAATTATTCAAGTCCCTTATGCTTCAGCAGTAGGCTCGATCGTGTATGCTATGACGTGTACTCGACCTGACGTAGCCTTTGCCTTGAGCATGGTTAGCAGGTACCAGGGGAATCCTAACAAGGCACACTGGACTGCGGTAAAGAATATCCTCAAGTACCTACGGAGGACTAAGGACTGGGTCCTTACCCTCGGTGGGAGTGATGACTTGAGAGTTGTAGGGTATATTGATGCTAGCTTCCAAACTGATAGGGATAATTTCCACTCTCATTCGGGCTGGGTCTTTACCCTAAACGGAGGAGCAATTTCTTGGAAGAGTTCCAAGCAAGAGACAGTGGCTGATTCAACTTGTGAATCAGAGTATATTGCAGCTAGCGAGGCGGCAAAGGAGGCGATATGGCTGAAGAACTTCATTGGAGACCTTGGAGTTGTACTAGCTATTAAAGAGCCAATGGAAATTTTCTGTGATAGTGAAAGCACTGTTGCCTTAGCCAAGGAACCAAGGGATCACGGGTGATCCAGACACATCGACATAAAATACCATTTTATCAGACATCGAATAGAAGGACTCCTCGTGGCAAAGAGGGTATCATCGGATGAGAGCCTAGCAGATCCCCTCACGAAGGGACTGACTCGGGTTAAGCATCTCCAGCCTGCTCGGAGCATAGGGCTGAAGGATGATATTAGATTTAGTAGTTAGATAACCTTGAAATTTGTAAAGTGTAATTGACATTAGATGATGACTAAAAGGTGTTTTATTTATGAGTAAAGTGTTTCTATCTCTTGTCGATCGTTTACTATATTTCTTTTGCATGTTTTTACTTCCAGAATAATTTTGTTTGGTATAACATATTATTCAAACCTCCACAGTCGGTCAAAGGTCAGAAGTAGGTATGAATCAAGACTATCATGATTGGTTGCAGAGGTCTACGGTGTTGGACAAGGCTACAACAATCATGAGTGCTCATAAGTTCTGAGCATTGGATTCAACCCACGCTCACTGGAATCACTTCATGGAATTCTATCTCGAGTGATCGTGAGACGGTAATATCATATAAGTCTTCAAACCTAGAGATATGATTTGTTACTTACAAGTTGGTTATGCATTGATTGTACGAAAACGCATTGGTAACTCGATGTTATAAAATGTGCTTTTGTGTATAATTCAGTGAGTGGTAGAACAAACATATGAGTCAAAGTTTATCTATTCCTTCTTGGATTAGAAGCTGATATCTGGGCCCCTCGATGATTTTGTTTTGACCTATGTACCGGGCCCGGTCAGAACTAAGTTGATGTGTTCAATTAAGTTCTTTGTCAAACAAATCGGAAATCGGGAAACAAACTGCTGGACAATAAGTAAGACATTGTTCCATGTATTTGTCCGGCTGATATCTAGAACAGAGGATTATATGATCACTTATCTTAAATGGCGTACCATCATCTTTTCAGTTCCGAGAAACCTTGAAAAGAGCTACGATTGCCGATCGGTTCCTGAAGTCATACTTGCAGTAATAGTTATTAGACTTATCCAAGTGGGAGACTATTGGATAAGGTGTCTAAGTCCATAACTATTTCTGGTATGTACTTGACCCGACCCGGCATGGTCCATTTAGGTTGCATGGCACCATGCAATTGGATAAACTAAATGAGAGAAATAACACATATGGTTTATTAATATATTATAAGTTCTAATATATTAATAATATTATTTAATTAGTTTGATCAAGAATTAATTTAGAATTAATTAAGTGATCAAAAGATAACTAATTAAATATATGGGTTGATTATGTAAATCATCCATAACTTATATAGTGGGCTAAGAGGCTCCATGGATAATCAAGTTGGGTTAAACCCATTGGATGCTCCATGGAGGCTCCATAGGAGTTACAAACCCATGGGTCATGGAAATGAAGAGTCATGACACATTAGGGTTTACATGGTGTAACCCTAGATGTGTCAACACTATATAAAGGTCATGTATTCTCCCAAAACCGGCTACACTTGGTGACACAAGCATACTTGAGGGTTAGAGCCGATTTTTGAGTGTTATACATTCTCTCTAAGTTTACTCCATAGCATTTGGTGTTGTGTGAAGCTTTTGAGGCATCACAATTGGGGTGCTAGGCTCACAAGGTTTCAAGGAACACTTACAACAACAAGGTATGTAATTCTATCTATTATTTATGTTAAAATTGTTCCCCATGTATGCTAGATAGGATCATAGCCTTGGAAATCAACTTTGCATGATAATTAGACAAACATAGATCCAAGGTTATTAGGGTTGCATGTACACTTAGGAAGTGTTAGAATGCTCAAAACCCATCAGTGCTGACCCACCCTGACCTTCTCCTCCTGCTCCCGATCCTGACCCGGATCCACTCCCAGCATTCCTCGTAACCACCGTACTGAAAATACCGCAAAACATCAGACGCTCTCCCAGAACCCCGGGAACCAATCCCAACCCGACCCTAGAGGTTGTGGCTTCCTTGATATGCATATGGGTCCTATGCTTTTAGTAGTACGGGCCCATACTACCTTCCACACCTACCCATATTTATATTAGGTATCACCACAACACCCTAGTGAGGAACATACATAACAAGCACTCAACCCTCACTCCTAGAGGAATACTGGAAATCTCATACAAAAAGAAACTCTAGGCTAGCAGGCATCATAAATCCGGCAACTCTATCATGAAATTCCTGAAGATCCCTAGCCAAGTACTAGCATGTTGTTCTATCATATCTCATAAACAAATAACTTGTATGGTATTTTGGGGTTTCTTACTGGCTCCGGCTAATCGTACATCCGCGTCCTCCTTTACTTATTTTGAAAACCATTTTAAATTCTCTTTTGAAAACTCTCCTTGATTTGAGACTGGATTCACACGAATGTTCCTCTAATTCACTCAAACCAAGGCTCTGATACCAACTTGTAACACTCAAAAATCCCAACCAATTTAAACTTTTTCAAAAACAACCCAATTTCATAAAGTTATTCAAAGAGGTTTTCAATACATTTATTATCAGAGTATTTTCCCAAAAACCACATCGTAAAACACATAAAACTCGAGGAGCGGTACGATCATGCCTTAGCCTTTCCACGGTCTCCTGAAGTACCTGAAACATTTAAACGACAAATGTAAGCCTGAAAGCTTAGTGAGATACCCCCAAAATACCAACGCCATACAATCATAACCATATCATATAACCGATACAGAACAGCCATGCACTTCGGGTCTACTGTGTGACTGGTCCGCCGCACCGGCCTACAGTCCACCTGGTCCACCCTCCGAGTCTACCCATATACATCGACTCCACAGTATGGTTGGTCCGCCCGCACCGGGCCTTCAATCCACCTGGTCCACTCTCTGAGTCTACAGTATGACTGGTCCGCCCGTACCGGGACTTCAGTTGGCCTGGTCCACTCTCCGAGCCTCGGCACGTCTGGTCCGCCCTCTTTGGGCCTACAACCTATCCGGACCGCTCGTTGGGCCTTCGGGTTAACCGGTCCGCCCTGGGTATGTTGGCCTACAGCACAAAGCAGGACTCGCCTCAACCCAACCCCAGTCCAACAACCATGTGCACATAAACATACAATCATATAACAATACACATCCAATCAAACCGATCTAGCAGATCACATATCATAACATCATCCTAACTAGGATACCGACCTAACCGGTCACTAGCATAGCATCATCCTATATACCAGGATACCGACCTTGACCAGGTCTCTAACATATACCATCCTAACTACCAGGATGCAACATAGCAAAGCAATAACATAACAACAATACCCGAATTACAATCCGATAAAGGGCCGGCCTTGGTGCCTTAGACCTTGTTGATATAGTGAGGATAACTCACCTCGCGATTGCTGACTAAAAAGGATAAGATCACGCTGCTCCAACCTCCAACACGAACTCCACCACTGATCAATACCAAAAGACTGAACTCAATAAATACCCATAATTACCATAATACCCCTGGAAGACAACTGGTCAACTCTTGGTCAAAGTCAAAGTCCTCAGTCAAAGTCAAAGTCAACCTTCCTGACTGACTTTACTCGCCGAGTCAACCCGTTGACTCATCGAGTCCCTATGCTCTGAAACTCCCATAACACGACTCAACTCGCCGAGTTGCCCCAAGACTCGCCGAGTCCCACAACTCTGAGTCTAACCGCACTCAACTCACTGAGTCATCTCTTGACTCACCGATTCACAGCTTAACCAGAAAAGGTTAGGACTCCACGGCCAAACTCGCCGAGTCCAAGAACAGACTCGCCGAGTTCAAGGTAACATTCAACATACTCGTCGAGTTGTTCTTCCAACTCGTCGAGTTCCTGCCCATCTTCATCCAACTCGCCGAGTTCACCCATGTGACTCGCCGAGTACCTCTAGATCTTAATCCATACAGTGGCTTTTCAAGCTATGCAGGGGCTCCAAACCATAGATCCAATCCCCTACAACCCATCCATCACGTAAAGTGGCAAACTTTACGTGAATCCAAAGAGATCTAAGCATAAAACACACTTGGGCTAAGGTTTGGGACAAAGGAGCTTCACCAACAACTCTTATACAGGAAATTTATGACATAAAGGACCATCACAAGCTTAGATCTGAAGTAGCATCCTCATATCCAAGCTTCTATCTCGAATTAGATCTCATATCAATCACCATACATGAATCCATTAAGGAATAGCTTTAGGAAATGGTTCCTTACCCCTGAAACGAGCCCAACCAACTGTAGATTTCTGATCTCCCCAAGCTTCCTGATACAAGCCTCCAACCTTCAAGCTTCAAGCACCAAAGATCCTCCTCCAAGCTCTAATTCACTCAACAATGGGGTCTTCGCACGAATTAGGGTTTTCTGGATCTCAATGAGCAGCAAAAAGGCTGAGGGGGGAAACATAAGGTTCCTTATATAGGGTGCAAACCCTAAAAAAATAGGGTTTCTCATTCCAGCACCAACTCGCCGAGTCCAGCTGCCGACTCGCCGAGTCGGTCACTAAACGCATGACCAAATCGCGATTCGATTCGCCGAGTCTATCCATGGATTCGCCGAGTCTATCCTTCTTAATTACACCAAGCACCCTGAACTTGCATTTCTGAACTCCGGGTGTTACAGATATTTTCAGATTTCTTAAAATATCCTGAAATAGTTCTTGAGTATTAGCGGCTTCACTATTATTATGGAATTAAAATAAAATGCATAAATTGTGATATAGTTTGAATTGCTTATTTGTAGGGATTAATTCAAACATAAATGATTAGAATAGCTGGAAATTTTTTGTGATTATAATATTTATACTGAGAATAAATATATATTACTATGTTGTGTAAAAGTGAAACTGTATTACCTAAAATGAAAGTTTATCATAATTTTCATATAGTTTGGCATACTTTTTATATAGTTTAAAACGAGAGTTTTCCATAATTTTGAAAATAAATATGTATTAATTCTATAAGAATGTTTACACATTTTAGGAAAATAATTTCTTTTAAATTTCTACATCTACGCATCAAATATTGTAGGTTTTTCTCAATTTTTTTAACCTTTTATTATTATGGTTTATTGACATATGTTGCAGGGCAGCATCAAATGAAGGCACTAACAGCACTCGACTACAGTGGTTAACCCAGAAAAAGGCGTTGACTCCAAGCACTTCACCCGGTCAGCAAAGGGCGTTAAGGTAATTGGCTGTTTCAGGGAACATAAAACTACATTGATGTAACTAGAAACAAATAAATAAGATAGGAAACATATAAAATCACAAAAATGTTCTTTTTATTAAAAAAGATTACATAAATAGTTTGTATGTGAAAGAAAATGACAATGTACTTTTTTAGGAAACATTTCTATTATTGAGCTCTAACATACTACAATTATCTCTTTTCAGATCATCTAAAAAGAATATCAAAAAAGTCATTTTTGAATGTGCGATGCTATTAAAGTTAAATGGTTTTAATGAAATTTGTTTCCAGAACAATATCCTAAATTTGATCTTCATTGAGCAAAAAAACGAAAATTTTCCACAACAGTTAATAATTAATATTATGAAAGTATTTTAAATGACTTTTATGAAAGTCTTTTTTGAAAATTTTCCAGAACAATTTCCTAAAAGAATCACAAAAAGTTATTTTTCTAAAGTATGATGCTATTAATTAATATTTTTGAAATGTTTAAGGCTATTAATGAAATTTGTTTCAAGAAAAAAGTCCTTTAAATTAGCTTCAATAAACAATAAAAAGGTAACTATCAGTATTATTCAAAAATAATCCAACAGTGATGAACTTTCAAAAGGACGAAGCTATTTAATAACTTTTTTTTTTGCAAGTTCAAAACTAAAAACAATTTTTTTTTACAGGAAACTACTTTAAGAAAATGATATGGAATTCACAAATTTACACTACATCGATGTATATAGAAATAAATAAATACGATTTATGCTCACTGTAGCTCTATCTCACTGATTCTTAGCTCTATCTCATTGATTCTTAATGAAATAATTACCATTTTCAATTTTAAGCTTGAATACATGACTTTTAATGAATCGATGATTCTTTCGCAAGGGCCAAATTGGAGTGCTCTTTGGGCAATAATTGTTCTCCAAACATTGTTCTCTCATTGGCATTGGATCAAGAACAAAATCAAAGCCAGGTTAGATTGAAATCTAGAAAGGGTTGTTCCAGTGTTTCCGGAATTGGTTTGTGGGTCATGGTTATTTTGTTGGCCTCCCAGATCAACAGTCTCATATGTTGAAGGTCATACATAGCCCGAAAAAAAAAGATATTGTAACGCCCGCAGATCCGGGCTAGTCAAATTAGAGGCAATAAGTGTCGAAAATGACTTTTCGACAACAGATTATTTAGAATAAATAATCTTAAACAAGTTGTAGAATATGTCACAAGGTTTCCGTACATATAAAGAACGCCGAAATCCGAGTTATAACGAAGAAGTTATGACCTGTCGAAGTTTCGCGACAGAACCAGCACGATACCGGGAAGCATAAATAGTGAATTTACGATAGAGCTAGTTTTAGCCTTATTAATCTAAACTAAATTCATAGAATACGTTAAACCGAGAATGTCCATAAAAAGAACGCCCAAATCTGACTTCGTATGAGGAAGTTATGATTTTTTGAAGTTTCGGCTTAGCTGTGTACAACCTGAAATTCGAATATTAGATCGAGCGGTTTTTAGCTGACATGACCTAAACGAGAATCGAAGATCTCGTTAAGAATAGAGTAACGATAAAAAGATGGGCGAAAACGGACGTCGGATGAAGAAGTTATGAATTTTTAACGGACCAATCCTGTCCCGGCCTGTTAATAATATAACTTTTAAAATAAAATCAAAATTAGCCGACAGAGTTTAAACGGAAGTTGTAGAGTACGTTCCCACCTTCGCGTGGATATAAAGAACATCGAAAACGGAGGTCGTACGTAAAAGTTACGAATTTTTAAAGATTTTAGTCGAATTTGCGAAGCCTGGTGAGGAGCTGGTGACGTGGCAACATCTGGGCCACCCATCGCTGATGAAGAAATGCGCTTCGGATCATGCCACGTAACCCTCACTATTACACCCCGCGTCCGAGGTTGGTACGCCCAACGTACCTTCGCTTCTTAACCATCCGATGCAGGTGCGAGCCAGCTGGTGCGAGGCTGGCATGCTTATCCGAGCTATGCCCAACGTAGACCGAAGGCTGAGGCCTATAAAAGGGAACCGAAGGCAGCCTCATTCTTTACCCATTTTCCACTTCTCTAAAGCTCCAAACCACTCCTAAACCCTAGATAAAACCCCTAGCACCCTAAGGAAGCCCCGAGGCTCCCGAAGTCCCGAGAAAAATGGTCTTTCGGTTTCCGAAACGCTACTTCAAGCAAAGCCCGATTTTCCTTGAAATCCGTTGTAAGTGAGCTACGCTTACGCAAATTTTAATATAGCTTCCAAATAATTATAGTAATGTTATTAGGTCCTTAAAATAATTATTTAGCCTATTATTATGAGTTATATTGAGTGTTATTTAACGCTTATATAATAATAATAATAGTCAGACTATTAATTTGTCGCGGTTATCGTTAGACTAAACCCTAGGGGTATTGATACTAGGTTTTATCGAAGGAAATTGTTTTGAGGGTATCGAAGCGCTGTCCGAGTGCTAAGTCACCACCTTTCAAGTGAGTGCATGGTCCCTTTCATCTTACACATAGATATGAAGTATTCTATATAAATTATGTGTTATGTGTACATATTATCTGAGTACCTGCTGTCTATGCTAGTTGAACGATTTTATACACGTTTTAAATGATTTAAACTGTATATGTATTTTATATCTACAAAAATGTTGGGGTAAAACATGGGTAGATGTAATAGATGGAATATAAGTTGGACGATGAGTTGAGAGGTGTTATAGACCACGAGGTGAGGGTGAGGGGTGAACGATGTGAGAAGCCTTTTTCCCAAATGATGGCCCCGTCATTCAGCAGAGTATGGATAACAACCATAGACTATTCTAGACAGTCCCGTGGAACACTAGCAGGCTCGCAACCTGTAAGTGTTGTGAATGATGTGTTCACTCGGTGTACTCTACACCTTGGTAATCATGCAGACTTGATGCCTAAACCCTGGCGATCATGCAGACTTGATGCCTAAACCCTGGTGATCATGCAGACATGGTGCCAAAACCCTGGTGACTATGCAGACTTAGTGCTTGTTGTATAAATTCTGGCGACTATGCAGACTTAGTGCCTAAACCCCGATGACGATGGACTTCGTGCCGATTCCTTAGGATGATCCTTAGGAATGTATGAACGAGGAATTGTTTGATTGTTTGAATATAATAATTATATTATTGTGGGTTGAAAACCCTATGTACTCACCAGGTTTCCCAACCTGACCCACTCAGTTTATTTATGTCACAGGTGTTGTTATTGTTGGATTAATGTCTAAGTACATAACTATAATTGGTAAGACTTGACCCGACCCGGCATGGTCCATTTGGGTTGCATGGCATCATGCACTTGGATAGACTATCATGAGAGAAATAAGACACTTATGGTTATTAATATATTATAAGTTCTAGTATATTAATAATAAGAATAATGAGATTATTTAATTAGTATTGATCAAGAATTAATCTAGGATTAATTAAGTGATCAAAAGAAGACTAATTAAATATATGGGTTGATTGTGTAAATCATCCATACTTGTATAGTGGGCTAGTGCTCCATGGATAATCAAGTTGGGCTAAAACCCATACGATGGTCCATGGATGCTCCATGGTGTATTTGAACCCATGGATCCAAGGAAATGGAAAGCCATGACAATTAAGGGTTTACCCTAATTGTAACACTATATAAAGATCACATTCTTGGGAAAAATCGGCAGCTAGTGTGTGTAAAGAAAGGGCTAGCCGATTTCATGAAGTGTAGAATTCTCTTAAGTTATTCCAAGTGTAGTTGGTGTTGTGTGAACCATTTGAGGTGTCACACTTGGGGCACTAGGCACTCAAGCTTCATGAAGACTTCTACATCAAAGAGGTATGTATTCTATCTTGTTACACTCATTGTTTTGTATGCTAGATTAGGATAATACCTTGGAAGTTCTTATTTGCATGTATAATAGAGAAAACATAGATCCAAGGTATTTAGGGTTGCATGTACACTTAGGAGTGTTAGAATGCGCATAACCCAACAGTGGTATCAGAGCCTAGGCTTGTTTTCTTGTTATACTTGCAATAGAAGCTGAAAAATCGAGTTTTGTTGTTGTCTGCCCAGTAGACTCGCCGAGTCCATGAAGGGACTCGCCGAGTCCAAGGCAAAATGCATCCAACTCGCCGAGTTGGTTCGTGCACTCGACAAGTTGGACCCCCAGACAACATAAATTCGACTTTTTTGGCTAGAAATGGACTAGGAACATTACCCTAAGTTGTTTTTGAACTTATAAACTTGTTTTTGATGTGGTAATATTCATGCTAATCAAATTTCAAAGATAATTGTCAATAGATTCATGTTTTGAATTAGTTTAGTGATTAGGCTAATAACATGAAAAAGTTTGATTTGAATTATCTTGTTCTTATGAGTTGCTTAGATTAATAGAAAAGTTAATTGATTATGTGTTTTCAATCCAAATTAATCTAAGAGTTGATTCTAAAATGTGTTTTTGTAACTTGTCCTCAAGTTATATGAAAAGTCACATTTAAGTTTCATAAAACTCATAAAAGTTGGCAATGGTTACAAAAGATGAAGAGTCTTGTCCTTAAGTTATGGAGGTTCAAGAGTCACTTCATTAAGTAATAAAATATGTAACCTTAATTAATTCCATAAGTTATAAAATAAAGAAAAGTTAATTCTTTTATTAGTTTAAAGTCTTCCATAACTTGTCCTCAAGTTATGGAACTTGAAGAGTTTTTGGATTAAAACTACTTTAAACACATAAGTTATGGAATTAATTAGTTTTGAATAGTTTCAAAACTTACCCTCAAGTTTTGGAATTTGAAAAGTTTTCACTTATGAATACTTTAATTCCATGTTAGCCTTAGAATTTTAAAAGTTAAAATTCAACCCTTATACTTTATAATATTATAAGTTAATAATATATATATGTATAAGAGTAAAGTCAGTCTTACCGCTAGTACGCCTCATTCACGAAGCCGGTCTATAAGGTGGGTATAAGGTTGTTGCCTATAAAATGGCAACTTAATGGGTGTTCACTCTCACCCACCGCTTGCTTGACTGGTGGAGGGTCGTTAGCCGAACGGGTTTGGCAGGATTATAATTCTCCCTTCGTTAAAAGTATTAATGATAAATACTAAGTAACTAAACTCTTCATAATTCCCAATCTTAGTTACTTAGGAAAATGTGAATAAGGTGCTAATCCATGAAATTACACTTTGCACTTTGTTTAAGTCGGTTAGTGGAGCGTGTGTGGTTAACCGGCACACTAACTCGTATTTAACAAGGTAGGCAAAGGGTAACTTAATGTTTATCATAGAATCGATGGAGCGTGTGTGGTTAACCGACACATCAATTGAGGGGTAAACACTTAAGGGTACCAAGTAATTTGCATGGTTACTTCACACCTTGTTTTGTGATCCTCGGCATCCCAGTCACAAAACCTGAAGGGCACACTCGAGATTGAAACATGCCATTGAACAGTTCAATGAATCTCAAAGATCTAGGAGTTTCAAATCCAATTAAAACCTAATAATACATTTCGTTTATCTTTGTGGAAATTGGTGAATCATCATTCACCTACCTTCAAATATTTTATAGCTTGGATTACGGCATCCCTCTTCTAAGTTATAAAATAGTTTATTGGGTCCTAGCCTTAATATTTCATATTGGGTGTCATATTAAGGACTTTAAAATCAACTATCTTGAATATCTCCCAAAAACATGTCTGGTTTAGACATTTATGATCTTCCCAAATCTCTTGAAACAAGCTTTCCTAAATGAAGATGATGTCCCTTGGAAATCATCCTTCATTCACCTCCTCCAATTATTCTCCCTAACCCACAAGTTCTTGAAAAAGTTTAAGGTCACTCAAGCCCAATTGGCAAGGCAAGGTCTAGGTGTGGTCACGTCTTGGAGATGTAGTCACATACTGACAAGCCGGGAGAGTTGGGTGTCAAAGTCTTGAGAAAGTCGGTGGTTCAATCACTTTCTAAGTCACGTAGTGAGTTCCTTTGGGACACCTATGAAACAGACTATGACAAGACCCTTAATGATCTTATCTATTTGTTAAGATCAACTTCCTTAAAACTTGATGGACATTGACAATAGTGACACAAGAAATCCAGAAAAGCATTCTCTTCCCAATGGAAAGGGATCGGCCATAGTCAACTCGGTTGACCAAATGGTAAAGAGAAAAACTAAGTCTGTGATAGTCCCGTGTACCATCATCAAAGGGTCCATATGTTTATATTGCCAAAGGAAGGGGCATTGGTTGCGAAGCTGCCAAATTTACCTAAGGATGTTAAAGTCAATAAGTTTGACTCTACTTCAGGTAAAGTCCACTATCTAACTCTGCTAAGTTTCTATTCTGAGATTCTTATTACATGATGTGACTGGGTCACATGTTGATGTTTTAAGAATCAAAGAAAAGTAAAGGAACTTAAAGAAAGAATATGCTGAATCTGATCGCATAGATGGATTTCTATCGCGTAGTTTGAAGATTGGATTCTTGAGCTACTTCTTAGGAGTTATGAGATATTGCTTAGGAATAGATAACAACAAGTTTTCATATGGATTGTAAGGATAAGTTTTTCCGCAAAATTTTAAAATAGAAGAAAATTTTTGATTTTATTTATTTTAAAATATCCATACAATGGCATTTGAGGAAAAATTGTTGCTTATATGATTCCATTAATAGCAAGAGTGGAAATATGAAATTGATTCTTTCATTTGTGGTAATATATAAATTTACCAAATAAGGAAAGATTCTCATCACCCAAGTTTCATTTGGACTGGAACTTGGAATCATGCAAGTTGTATTGCATGATGAATGAGAACTTTCAAGTATTGGAAAAATTAAGACTAATTACTCGTTCACATGGATGTGTGAGTCAAGTAGAGGACTAAGGGATCGAGTACACATCCTTGTGCACTGATTAAGTCCACCACAAAAGATCAATAAGATTATTCGTCATAATTTACTAAAGTTCAGTAAATATGGTTATACTTACAAGCTTAAGTGTAATTCTAAGACATTGGAAAAAGGTTCCAATGTATGACAGAGCGAATAAGAAGAATCAATTTAGGCAGAAGGATAAAAGTTTCTCAAATCTGAAAAGATGGGAGAGTACTTTCGTATCAGTTTTGTGATCATCTTAATGATTAAGAAACCATAGCACAATTATTTCTCTAAGGAAATCTTAGTGCATTATTATGACTAAGAAGAGGGATCTTGAATTGTTGAAATGGTTAAATCAAGAAGATGAGTCATACTTCGTTCCAATACAAGTCTTAGAGTCATACTCCAAGATTGTAATTTGAGTGACATGTCTTAAAGAAGGTTTAAAAACACTTGTCAAATGTAAGAGTAAAAGTTTCATACTCTTGGACATTTGACATTGGTAGGTTGTGATGTTTTGGATAAAACAAAGACCAACTAAGGCCATTTGTGTGAAGTGTTTGTCTTGATTAGAATCCGCATTATCTCTTGGATGTTTGACAAGGGAGTCTTATAGGTCAAGAGGATAGTGGGAGTCTTAAAGGTCTTGAAAGTCTCAAGAAATAATCAAGAATAGAACCTGAAGTTCTTCACTAGCACACGACTTGAGGTTTATGACCTATCGTGTTAACATATTCTATGCCTATTCTAGTTAAAGTTGGCTTTGCATATGAGTTCTTAGAGTTCTCAATTGGTTGCACAACAACTTGGAAGCAATGGCAGGCCCTTGAGCTGCCAGGTGGCGAGAAGTTAAGATTGAGTTCAGTCCATATGAATTTGGATTTGTCATCATCCTTGTCTTGTGACTAAGGTTTTGACAATTCACATGGATAAGAACACATACACCATTAAATCTAAGTGTCACAAGGTTTCTCTCCGATTCATGAAAATGATGGTGAGGAAACACTTTCACTAAGTAGATTTTAGCTAGATAGCAATTGTGATATTTGCATTCTCAAAGTCATTAGTGGAGCGTGTGTGGTTTACCGGCACACTAACCTGGACTTGTGAAAAGTGGCAAAAAGGTCTAACCATTATGATTACGGCATCCCTCTTCATAATTTTTTAGACACACAAGTGTGTTATCTAAGGGAAGGTGTATGTTTTTGATAAAGTCTTATCAAAACAATCTAGTATCAGAAATCTGAACTTTGGTAGAAAGTCAGCTAATTTCTGAGTACATGTCAAAGCTAGTGGGAGCATAAGTGTTATGCTAATAATCATCATGTTAGTGGGAGCATGATAATTATGATAAGTATTGCAAGTTAGCAATGTTAATTATAGAAAACAAAAAGTTTCAATTGGGAAAGGTTGTTTTGCTATAGTTAAGGGAGAGGAAATTATACTTCATCTCAAATCTATAAGCTTAGATCGTGAGGTTTTAATCATTTAGTCAAGGATATATATATATATATATATATATATATATATATATATATATATATATATATATATATATATATATATATATATATATATGAATTTCATGTTGGAATGGCTCAACATAAGGAAATTCTGTATATGGGTCCATTATTTGTGTTCTAAAATTCGATTATGATTACGGCATCCATTTTCATAATCTGAATTATGAGAACTTGGCAAATAGAAATGGAAATGTTATAGCAAAAGACTGGTTTAGTCTTTATGTGAGACATCATGAATCGTGTCCCATATGCTTCGGATATAGGATCGATTACATGTGCTATATTCATCCTTTCTAAAATTTTCCAAATGCCTGGGGCATTAAGAAGGGAAAAGGTTTAGAACTGGATATGACTAAAAGGATTAGACAATTGTCGAGGACAATCTAAGGTTTACCAATGATTGGTTGTTCAAGGACAGTTGGAAGTATAGTGATAATTCTGGAAGGACCATATTGACATAATCTGTAAGGAGGCAACTCTTGTTCAGAAGTCATAGTCAAAATGGAATCTGGAAATGTTTCAAAGTTAGAATTTTCAATCTGTGTAAGATTAAGGAAACTTAATGCAAGAAGGATGTTTCCAAGGAGTTGATCTCCTTTGGAATGCTCTGAAATGTTTGTTGTCGAGTCCTTGTGACTTTGTGCATAATCATTACAAGAGGATCAATGCATATAAGTTTAGAATCTAACAGATTTGAGTAAATGGCATGAATTTGGAATTCTTGCATTTGCAGTAAGGATTTGGGACTGTGAAAAGAGAATCATTGAAGTTATGTTCAATTGATCTAGTTCACAAAGTAAAGATCATAGAAAAACATAGTATGCATACTTGGTGTATGGCATGACTAGTGTTTAGAAAACATAGTGTACATGCTTGGAGCATGGGACAACTATAGTTTTAAATTCAAGAATAAAGTTGATAGCTGAAACAGTATACAATGAATAATGTGTAATCATATGGTGATAAATAAAAGGTGTTTTATTTATGTTCATAGGTTTTGATACCATATTGGATTCAATTATTATTGTGTTTCACTTTGCATGTTTTGACTTTCTGAATAAACTAGGTTATTCTTCCGGAATGACTAAGTTATTCAAACCATCCACAGTCGGTCATATGTTGGAAGTAGATATGAATTAAGACTGTCATGGGTAGGCTTGTAGAGGTCTAAGGTGTTGGACAAAGGGCTACAACACTCATGAGTGCTCATAAGTTCTGAGTATTGGATTCAACCCGCGCTCACTGGAATCACTTCATGGATTTTATCACGAGTGATTATGAGACGATAATATCGTATATTCTTCAAACCTAGAGATATGAGTTGTTACTGTGAGTTGGTTGTACATTGATTGCATGAAAACACATTTGGTAACTCGGTGCTATAAAACGTGCCTTTGTGTATGATTCAACAAGTAGTAGAACAAGGCATATGAGTCGAAGTTTATCCATTCCTTTTACCTTCGGGATAAAAGCGATATTTGTGGGCCCCTCGATGATTTGATGATGACAAATGGAAGTGCTCGGCCGGGCCAGGACTGATTTGATTTGTTCACTTAGTCAGTCATCATAAATCGGAAATCGGGAAACAACAAATGGACAGAGAGAATGATTATAATCCATGTCTCAGTCCATATGATATCTAGAATGGAGGAATATATGATCCCTTATCTAATGGACAAGTCATTGACAAAGTTCAGAGTTCATCGACAAGGTCAGAGTTCGACAGAAGCTTTTGAGAGCTATGATTGCCAGTCGGTTCCTGAAGTCATACGCAATATTAGTTTTAGACTTATCCAAGTGGAAGACTGTTGGATTAATGTCTAAGTCCATAACTATAATTGGTAAGACTTGACCCGACCCGGCATGGTCCATTTGGGTTGCATGGCATCATGCACTTGGATAGACTATCATGAGAGAAATAAGACACTTATGGTTATTAATATATTATAAGTTCTAGTATATTAATAATAAGAATAATGAGATTATTTAATTAGTATTGATCAAGAATTAATCTAGGATTAATTAAATGATCAAAAGAAGACTAATTAAATATATGGGTTGATTGAGTAAATCATCCATACTTGTATAGTGGGCTAATGCTCCATGGATAATCAAGTTGGGCTAAAACCCATAGGATGGTCCATGGATGCTCCATGGTGTATTTGAACCCATGGATCCAAGGAAATGGAAAGCCATGACAATTAAGGGTTTACCCTAATTGTAACACTATATAAAGATCACATTCTTGGGAAAAATCGGCCACTAGTGTGTGTAAAGAAAGGGCTAGCCGATTTCATGAAGTGTAGAATTCTCTTAAGTTATTCCAAGTGTAGTTGGTGTTGTGTGAACCATTTGAGGTGTCACACTTGGGGCACTAGGCACTCAAGCTTCATGAAGACTTTCTACATCAAAGAGGTATGTATTCTATCTTGTTACACTCATTGTTTTGTATGCTAGATTAGGATAATACCTTGGAAGTTCTTATTTGCATGTATAATAGAGAAAACATAGATCCAAGGTATTTAGGGTTGCATGTACACTTAGGAGTGTTAGAATGCTCATAACCCAACAGTTATGAAGTCACATTACACTGAGAGATTAAGGAGATGTAGATCACTAGTAAGTTTTGTTTATGCTTATGTTTCTGTATTGACGATGACATCCCAAACGTTTTAAAATAAATAAAATACGTTTCTTCGAAAATGTTTTGACAACGTATTTATCATGTTTTTCTGGGAACAAATTCCGCAACATTTTTATGAAAAGAAGTACTCTGATTTTTATAAAGCATAAACGAAATCGGTCTTTTCTGGCCGTGAAAATGGGGATGACACAGATATGGTGCATGTTTGACTTTTATAATCAACTATTACGACATTTAGGAAACTATCTCTGAAATTTCCCAAGTAATGATTCCTTTTTATCCCTTCATTCAAAATTTGATGTAATCCAATATCATGTAATCACTTGGTAATGAATGAATATCTTTTTATCCATATTCTGTCACACACTTCATATATTCATCCATTAAAAAAACGAAACAATATAAACGAAAACAGATAAAGTTTTTTATATATTTTGAAAAGATATTGAAGACTTTGAATTGTAGTCGAATATTTCTATCATTTTTTTGGAGGAGATTTTGACATATCTACCCATTCAGAAAGAATTTAGAAATGATTTCAGGTCTTACATATTATATTTCAAACCCCATTCCGATGGATAATAAAGTCAATTACCCAATATATCTTAAACAACATCCAAAACTTCCGACCCTCGCGTAGAAGGGGAAACCTCTCTAGTTAATATAAAAAAACTATATTACTCTTAAAAGAGCCATTGATATTCACTTTTTCTGTCATTTCTCTATTTCTATCATTTTTTGTGGACATTTTACAAATATAAATTGTTTTGTTACACTATAAAAAATGCTTACAGTTATATATATATATATATATATATATATATATATATATATATATATATATATATAGAGAGAGAGAGAGAGAGAGAGAGAGAGGTTCCGTTGAGATTAAAAATAAAATAGAGATCTCGAGATTCAACATCAGCCATGTATTTCACATCTGCCGCTCTAACCCTTAGGCGTAACGACGCGGCAGGTCTAGTGTAATCATAAATGAATACATAGCGTCACCTGTTAATTTCTCCTCCGCCACCATCCCCACCACCGTAACCGCCACCGCCACCATATTTTCTTTGGAATTATTGTTAATAATTTAAAATTAGGTTTGACATCAATATATATCCCCAATGTGCCACAACCGTTCGTTGACTTGTACTCGTAAGAACGCGGAAGCAGCTTGCATGAGGCTTATATAGGAAAAGGACGTATCCAATTCAATCATCTAAAACATTCTAACAATGGCTTCCGCTGCTCTTTTCTTCCTACACCTTCTCTTTCTGTTGTCTATTTTCCAACCTTCACTTGCAACTAGACGACTCACTGAGTTAGTCCAGAACTCGTCTCCCCTTTTGCAATACCACAACGGAGCCCTCCTCACCGGCGACATCTCCGTCAACCTCATTTGGTATGGCAACTTCAAACCATCCCAGAAAGCCATCATCACCGATTTCATCACCTCCCTGTCCTCCGCCTCACTCAAATCCCAGATCCAACCTTCCGTCGCCACATGGTGGAAGACAACAGACAAATACTACTCAAAAACAAAGAAACCCTCCCTCCGACTCGGTAAACAAGTATCCGACCCAGATTGCTCACTCGGGAAATCATTATCAGACAAACACCTCCTCCAGTTAGCTGCAAAGGGTGAACCGACGAACGCCGTGAACATCGTGTTAACGGCAAAGGACGTGGCAGTTTCTCGTTTTTGCTCCGGTAGGTGTGGAACCCATGGCCATGGATCATCTTCCATTGTAAAAGGTAAAAACAACAAGTTTGCTTACATCTGGGTTGGCAACTCGGAGACTCAGTGTCCTGGTCAATGCGCGTGGCCATTCCATCAACCGATTTACGGACCACAGGGTGCACCACTGATCGCACCGAACAACGACGTGGGTGTGGATGGAATGGTGATAAATCTGGCTACTCTTTTGGCTGGAACTGCTACAAATCCATTTGGAAATGGGTATTATCAGGGGGATGCTGGTGCACCATTAGAAGCTGCATCTTCTTGTTCGGGGTTGTATGGGAAAGGGGCGTATCCAGGTTATGCCGGAGATTTGTTGGTGGAGACGACGACGGGTGCAAGTTTCAATGCACATGGTACAAACGGGAGGAAGTATTTGCTTCCTGCTTTATTTGACCCCTCTACTTCTAAATGTTCTATTTTGGTTTAACAAAAGCAAGGATGAGCTCTTTCTTTTGGTTATTGTATAAAATAAAAAATGAAAAGGAAAAAAAATGTAGGACATAGTGTAGGAGTGTACTCTGTAACTTAAAAAACTATGTATTCGTTTATTCATTTTAATTACCTAATATATGCTTTCAGTTATTTTATCATTATTAAATAATTAGGTGACATTTTACCAATAAATATAGTAAATATTTTTATATTAATACCATCGACAACTTCAGCCGGTAACCAAAGCCTAAAACCAAAACTTGACAAAAATTAATAAAACCGAACTTAAATTATTGAATTTAGGTTTAAATTTAAATTTTTTAAAACCCAAAAATTGGTTTGGGTTAGGTTTGCATAGTAAACTTGATCCAAACCGAACTATTTTTAACTTTGATAAATGGAATATCCTACTTTGTTGAATGTGGTTTAGACTCATTAAAAGGGTAACCGAACCGGTTAACTGATACCTCGAATGCATCGGTTTTGGTTTGGGTTCATATTATTTAAAACCAATGCTATCAGTTTGAGTTCGGTTTTAGACCAAAACTGACTCCACACCTCTATTAATAACCATAATTCTATCCATATTTGATAAATAAGATGGTGTAACTTGGTCCCTGTTAAGGTTAATGTTCTTTCGTGGCGGGTTTTATGAAATCATATACCCTCTAAGGCGAACCTTGATAACCGAGGGGTTTATATTCCCTCTCTTCTTTGTTCGTCGTGTGATTTTAGTGTCGAAGATGTTATGCATGCGTTTTTGAGGTGCAAGGCGGTTGGTTAGGTTTGGGATCACGTCTCTAAATGAGTTGATTTACTTTTAACTTTTTGTATAGATGTGGTTGAAAATTTTAAATGGGTTGATATGGTTTCAAATTATAGGTGACAAAGAAAGGCGTTAGAAGTTATTGTCTTTACTATGGTTTGGATTATTGGTTTTCAGTTAAGAATTATAAAGTTAGAATCAATTTTGTCACAATTTTATATTAAACTTGATCCAAACCTAAATATTTTAACCTAAAATACATAAACTATTTTTAACTTTGATTAATGGAATATCCTACTATGTTTTTTTACACGGTATATATACCTTGGTTGAATGTGGTTTAAACTAATACTGGGTATTAGTTTAACTGGGGTTACCGCCTCTCATCTTCTTGGCCTTATCACACCGCGTCTTTGTCCACCGCTCAAATACTGGATAACTCCTACAACCTGTGTTACATTAATCCTCCTACAACCTGTGTTACATTAATCCTCCTTCTATCTTCTCGATTGTTCCACTTTCTTCACCAAACCAATTACCTTTCATGTGTTTTTCTTTACTCTCTCTCTACCTTCTACAGGTTGTCGGAAAGAAGTGTAGAGAATGTCACCACCGCCTGACGCATTGTCGCTCTCCACCACTGCCCTACAAACATCTTTTAATACCACCGGCTTATGCATCGTCGCTCTCTACCACACCTCTATACGCCAGCGCTCTGATTTTCTCAATGTTCCACACATTGCAGTTTAACAATTGTGTTCTGATTTGGTAATTTTTTGTGAATTAGATTTAGGGTCTCGAATGAAGGAATTTTTGTAAATCGAATTTGGATGCCCAATTTTGAGTTAATTCCAATTCCAACATAATTTTAATATCTGGAGATTATGTCTTCCACATCATTTAATCTATTAACTTGAGTTGATTAGGTTATAAGAGGTATCAATTTTTTCGATTTTATTGTCGTATGAGGATTGGAGCTTTTTTTTCTCACGTTTGTATGAAACAAAGGAGAAAGGGGTGACACTTCTTTTTATTCAATGATTCAAAAGGTTGTTCAACTTCGTCTATTTCATCTGAAATTCGACTTTTTAAGTATTTCTTCAGGTTCGTTTTTTTGGTTTAGCGCTTTTACTCTTCTTGCGTGAGGATGAAGAACCAAGAACATAAAGTTAATATTTCTCTTCCTTCATTAGGCATGTAAGTTAAACGCTTCTCATAATATTTGTTGTGCATATTTGATTTTTGAATTTGGTTTAATTTTTATCAAGCTTCTAAATAACGTAAGGCGTGACTTGGCGGCAATGTCAAGCCTCAAGTTTTTCCGAGCCTTAGCGAGTCACGGCATTCGTAAGGCGTGACTTAAGGCGACAATTTTCTATATAATTAATATTTTTATATGCATTTTCAACTATTATTCATTTTTATACACATATATGAGTTAAGGCGGCATTTTTGCAAAGCTTGGCGACAGGTGCAAGCCTTGGAGCCGTGGCGCGCCATGGCGAGCTTTTTAGAACCTTGATTTTTATGTTTTGCTTGCTCTGTTATAGTTATTTGCTGATAATCGATCAGATAAACTGCAAATTCTTTTATTTTTTGTTACCTGCTATACTGCTATGTTGTTATTAGTTATACATACTTTCACCTCAAGCTTGAAAATAGAATAAAAGAATGTGAATGGAAAACATTGGAAGTTATTTGGAATTGAAACAAGAAATGAACTGAATATGAAATTCAAGAAATTCAAGAGCACGTTTAAGAAAACTATTGTCCCCTGAACCATTTGGAATATTGGGAAGCAAAGGATCAAGTAAGAAGCAACCTAATACAATGAACTTTTGGGACTCCTACTGTTGATAAGTAAATAATTATCGTATTTAAACCTTAAAAATTTAGAAAATTTACTATGACAGATGGCGAAGATGGTTATGGAGTTGGCCAAGATTAGGATGATCTGAAATTTTGTTCATTAGGTAAACATCATGTTGTCATGATTTTTTGAATATGCTAACAACAAAAGAAAAAGAAATCTGATACGGCTAAATGGAATCAATATACATAATCTGGTTTGATATCATTTTCCCTCATTTCCTTAATAAGATCAGTTGCTTTATTAATTTTAGGGTTGAAATGATGTTTTTTTGGTTCCATGTTAAATTTCTTTCCTCTTAGTTGTCACACCCCAAAACCACGAACGGCGAAAACGTTCAGGGGTGGAGGACGTCATGTACAGTATCACAACAGTGTAATATAATAAACAAGCAACAACATCATCCATTGCATTATAAGTAAAGTTTTAATACATGTGTGTTCTTTCATTGTAGTAAGACACCAAAAATATACAATCAAAATAAAAGACGAGACTTGTCTGCTCCGTCTTCTCAAAACCTGGCCTCCGTACCTGTCTACTAATGACCTGAGAATACAAGTTATTTTGAAAGCGAGTATCAGCTTTAAAGCTGGTGAATTCATAAGTATATAAGTGTCATTGCCTTGTTTGTGAAAAGCTGTTATGAAGGCCTTGTGGATCGTTAAATGAAAATGTTGAGGTAAGTATGAAATCCCTAGAAAAACCCTTATTTTCTATAAGTATGAAATGTAGTCTTCTACCAAGACCCGAATGTTCTGTACGTATGAAGTGTAGTCTTCTACCAAGATCCGAATGTTCTGTTTGTAAAATGATAGTTTTTCCTTTGTGTTGACTAGTACTAAAAGTGCTTAGTCTAACTCATCGTTTATGTGAATGTATCACAAAATAAAGTAAACAAGAAAAATATAATACTGTAAGTGTTGTCACTGGGTACTAGGACCAACACAGCATCGCATTAAGCGAAATGTATAACCTAATGAACATCCGAAGATTGTCCAATTGTCCTCTGTAGCAGCAGCAGGTGGGTGGAAGGGTTAGTCCCAAATCGATCTTCCTAATATAAGTAGTAACCGTAGGCATCCGTAGATGTTCATTACCCACTGTTGCTAACAGATGAGTTCCGGAATGGTTAGTCCCGTACGTATATCCCGAGGTACTGTGGGATAGAGTCCTGTCTAGATATCCCGAGGTACAGGGGGATATGCAGGAAGATTTACACAGAAGTACTAATAAATCGTACTCATAGTCCTAAGTACAAGTATCCAGGTAACAGGTAAGTATATGTAAACATATTCATGTATCAAGTAAACATATGTAAGTACTCATGTATCAGGTAATATACTAGTTTAGACTCATGAATGAACTGACTCTTGTGTGACTCCTTGTAATAGAAGTAATGTTTGATATCTTCACATTATCCCTATGATAATCTACTGTAATATAACTAGTTGATCATGTAAGTTTACCCACTCTCACTACTCAAGGGTATGGGAAACTAAATGAAAGATGCAAACTATAACATCAATACATATATAAGAATATAAGTGTATATGCATAGTTTAGTTCAAGAATGTAAAAATAGTTTTGTAAGACCTCTTATGGGTTTTGAACAACAATTAACAATGACTTGATGTCATTTTAATTAACATTTCAAAGGTAAAACATTTGGTAATAATGTGTTTTTAAGATGTAAAACCATTTCATGCATCACATTTTGTAGCATGTGAAATCCGTTAAATGCCAAACATAGTTATAAAATACATATATAAGAATATAACATGTTTGTTTCTACTTGTATCCCCCCCCCCCCATTAAAGCATTTAAAATCATTTAAAATATTGATTAGAGGTATGAACTCACTTGATTGAAGTGGTTGATTTGAAGTAGTCGAGAGAAAAATCGAGTAGAACTTCGACAGGAAGAGTTGAAAACGCGGGAAATCTCGGGATTCTTGGGAATCTCGGGAACACAAAACCTTCCTTCGGGACTTGAAGGTGAAAACCGGGGCTTTGGGAGGGTCTCGGGGGCTTAAACGCAGAGTTTCGGTGCGAGAAAGAAGGGAACTGAGCAATGGAACTCGGAGCCCTTGAAATCTATTTATAGGGGCATTTTTGGGGTGTGCCACGTCGTGGCAAGTGATGGCCACGTCGTGGGGAGTCAAATTTATCCTCTTCCATTGATTGGACGCCCTCAGTCACTTGCCGGGTTGCGGCAAGCTTGTGCCACGTCGTGGCAAGCCTGGCAGCCTCGGATTTCGGGCCTCGAACTTGTAAAATCCATAACTTTCGCGTACGAGCCCCGTTTTCGACGTTCTTTATATGCACGCGTAGCTAAAAACATGATCTACAACTCTCGTTTAGACTTCATCGGCAAATTCTGACTTTATTTTTAATTATTTATTTTTAACAGGCCGGGACACGATAATTCCGTTAAAAATCCATAACTTCTTCATCCGATGTCCATTTTTGTCAGATTTTTCATCGTTGCGCTACTAATGTTGAGACCTTAGATTCTCATTTAGGTTGTTTTGGTAAAAAGTATCTCGAGCTCTATTTCGAGTTTTTAGCTGTCTATTGCTATACCCGAATCTTGGAAAAATCATAACTTCCTCATACGAAGTCAGATTTGGACGTTCTTTTTATGTACGCTCACGGTTTGAGGTTATCTATAACTTTCATTTAGATACTTAAGGCTAAAAACTATTGTATTGAAACTTCGCGTTTTTCGTTTAATCGGTGTTGCCAGTTTTGCCGAGAATCTTCGGTTGGTCATAACTTCTTCGTTATAACTCGGATTTTAGGGTTCTTTATATGTACGAAAACCTTGATACGATTCCTACTACTTTATTTAACCCAAATAAGATTTTAGGAAAGTTATATTTTGACCTAAATTTGATTGGCTTTACATTACATTGTCTCGAAATATCGGGTTGTCACATCATCCCCCCGTAAGAGGGAATTTCGTCCCGAAATTAGAGTTTAAGCAAGACTTAATAATTATGTTACGGATAGAAGTTTTATTTGCTTCTCGTGTTCTTAAGTGAACTCAGGTTCTCGCTTGGCATTCCAACGAACCTTTCACTATCGGGATACGACTTTGCTTCTTTCGTTTGACTTCACTGGTATGATAACCCTTCTTGGTCAAATGTATGTTGAATGTTTTGTGGTTTGTGAGAGTATTACACCTTGTACCCTACAAGTAGTGTCTCCAAATCTTCAGATCAATTACCATTACTCGTAACTCAAGATCATGTGTTGTATAGTTAACTTCTTGCGTCTTAAGTTGTCTTGAGGTATAGGCAGTGGCCTTTCCTCTTGCATAAGAACACAACCAAGCCCTTGGTTGGATGCGTTGCATTACACCACGAAATATTCTATCCCTTTTGGGAGGGATAATATTGGTGCGATGCATCAGGCTTACTTTAGCGTTTGGAACGCTCTTTCTTGTTTACAGACAAGTCCGGTGCTCCTCCAAGTGAGAAACTTGGCCTAAAGAATCCCCTTCTGAGGAGTTTGTTAAGCTCGCTAGGAAGTTCTTGCATATCAGTTGGAGCTAGATGATAAGGTGATTTGGCTACTGGGGTAGCCCCTGGAACTAAGTCGATTCTGAATTCGAATTGACGTTGTGGTGGAAATCCCGATAGTTGTTCTGGAAAGGTGTTGGGAAAGTCACGTACTTTTGGAATGTTCTGAATGTCCTTTACTTCTTGACTCGTATCGACGATGTGTGCAAGGAATGCATGATATTCCTTTCGTAAGCGCTTTTGAGCTTAAATACACGAAATGATGTGAAGGTTCGTACTTGATTTGTCTCCATAAATAACAAGAGGTTCTTTGATAGGGAGATTAAGATTAACTGCTTTATCAAAGCACCTGATGTCGGCTCGATGTAGACTTAACCAACTCCTACTAATTATGATGTCAAAATCTTGGGGGTGGATTTGATGCCGTGAAGATCTAAAGAAAGTATGACTACTTATGAATTAGGGAAAAGGATAGGTATTTCTAAGTTTATTCTCACGGAAGCACGATCACTCGCAGTCTTGGGCAGTCTCCATCCTAAAGTTCATAGTAGAACCCATACCAGGTTCCTCAATCACAGTCTCGGGTATACGAGTCGTATATAATTAAGATTGAAACTGTGGGTCTTTGGATTGAACTTGACGTACTGCACGAGTGGTACTTCAGGAAGGTTTGCTGAGGTTTCTTTGGAAAGGGTAAGAAACATGAGGTACTCTACGCATGAGTACTTCAGAGTTCTGAAGTGATAGTTTCGTTAGAAAGATGATTTCGAAGAAAGAGATTTACGCACGAAACTGGTATTGTGAGGATCAAATAGACTCTGCTCGTATGATGAAATCGGAATCACTTGGGAATAAAGGCACTAGATTCGATCATAAAGGCGTTACTGACAAAACACAACAGTGCAACTTTTTAACAGAGTTACAGTACTTTAGAGTAATTACAGGAATTACTGCTGCGAACAAAGTATACTATAAAAGGCAAGTATACGCAGCACGAGGGTCCCTTAACTGACGGGATCTTGCAAAAGATAAGACTCGAGTTGCACTAGTTTTAAACATGTTTTAAAAACATACATAATACTGACGATTGGAAGTGAACCTATACTATAGTAGGTTCCTTCGTTTCCTCTTTCCATTATGAGGTCAAACTCATCCGGATTCACCGTCACTCTCCTCTGTTGGACAGTCCCTCTTGAAGTGTCCCATTACGCCACATAGATGGCATATTCGAGAGATTTCGACATTGGTGGTTGAAGTAATGTGTTGGATCCGAGTCTTGTAGTTGCGGACGGTGTGTCCCTTTTTATTGCAGTTTAAGCACTGCATTTTCCGACAAGGTCCATGATGGTGATAGTTGCATTTGTTGCACTTTGGGAGATTGCCAGCATACTGTCTGGCCGGGTTAGGGATAACTGGGATACTAGAAGAGATGGTAGTAGGAGGTACAGAAGTCGTAGCTGCGAAGGTTGCCACAGGTTGTTGTCTTTTGCTCGCCCCTTGGGGTGATTTGCCTTTAGCCTTAGCCCAGAACCTTTGTTTGTTATTCTTGGGATTGGGATTCGGGGTGTCGTGGTAGTTTTCTCGTTGAGGTACTTGACTATTACTTGGATTGCAATTATTGTTAACAATCCCGCTAACATTCGCATTGTTAGCGTTAAGGTGGGTCAGAACAGCTGACACGACAGCCGAGACTGCAGCTTGAAAAGTAGCTGCATCAATCTGAAGAGTTGGTGTTTGGTAGATGGGTTGATCGTTTTTCTTCGGCGACATGATTCTATTACATGGAAAGAAAAATGAATTTGTGAGCGAGTATGGTTGAACCTAGACGTAGTTCGATCGTTCATGTAAAGAATAGAAGTATGTTCTCGAAGGTTTGACCTACATCCCTATGATGTAGTCCCAGTACAGAATAGGAGCATGTTCATGATGGTTTGACCTACATCCCTATGATGCAGTCTTAGTATAGAGTAGAAGTATGTTTGTAGAATGGTCTCAAAATGCTTATCGTCCTGACCAGGGTATTATTGGTTAGTGGATAACATGATCCAACCTTTGAGAGAGACTTGGAAATGATTCCGGAGTTAAATTACCATAGTCCAATAACTTGACTAGATGGGGTTTCAGATAGACTCCAATGAAAGCATTTGAACAAAGATTAACACGGAAGTTAGACGACTGTCGATATCCTTGATGTTTAAGATTTAATTGGTTTGGGGAAATTGACCTTGTTGTAGGTCTTACATCATATTCAGAGTAGAAAAGTCTTTGACAGCATAAAGACTTAACTAAAAGTACTTACAGTACAAGTTAGTCACATAGAAAGTACTACACAGAACATAGACAGGAACACGGTTCTTTAAAACAAGGAAGGAAGTAAGGTATCTCTTACTGGCGACGGTCACCCCTATGGTGAACCCTTAGTTCGGCTAGTTGACGTTCCATATCAAGCAGGCATCTTTCGTACACCCTCTGGCGTACTTGGAGCTCTATGACTTCGACTTGGGTTTCAGCTAGTGCTTGAAGTAGGGTCTCATGGTTTCTCTCAGATCTCTCACTTATGATCAAGGCGATTGGTGCGAATGGTATGCATTCTTGCATTGGTATTAACCTCTTATATACATTGGAGAGTTGTCCTGCCCTGAATTTCTTTTCGGGCATTTCTACGGGTTAGGATTGGTAGAACTCTGTCTGTTGAGCTCCCTTCGTTTACGTTGTAGAAGCTTCGGTCTCCATTAAACAACATAGGTTAATCTTGCTCTTCGCTCCATGTTTCCACGCGTTCTACCCAAGGGGGAGTCGGGCCATGAAAAGCCGGACGAGGGTTAGGATTTAGAAATGGAGCTACAGGGGGTAGGTTCTCAACCTCGGGTTCGGAGTTATCAACATCCGAAAGGTTTTCAGCATGGTGATCATTAAAAGGGATTGGATGATCATTATCTGGTCCTTCTCCAACCCATCCAGTAATGACTTCGTTCGGAAAGTACGGGTTGCCATGGGGATGGAGTCCAGCCATGTTATCTACGCGAGAATTGGGGTAAGGAAATAATTATTAGACGAACTAACTAGATAATTATTAGAAAATCTTCATTAGTTACATCGCTATTTGTAAAGTGCATACCAGTCATATGTAATCAACACAGGATAGGCTTTCAAATAAGTGACCTTAACTCCAAATTCACAAGGAATAGGGGTAAAGTAAAAATTTCACCGATTCTAAGTCTATAACATCCTAGTTACATATAGCCTTAGTGTATCCACTTAGCAACTATCAATTTAGAAATGAAGATCCTTTTTAGTTCTCAAGTAAGTAATTATGGTAAGCCAAAATACCCCTATGGTATTTTAGACTTAGGTTCTGTTATAATGTTTCTCATTGTGGTAATGTTGGTAAGTTTTTAGACTTGTTGCCATATCACAACCATTCTAGGGCATATGCTAATCACTCCTCGGACCAACATAGTTGATCAGGCTATGCCACTCCTAAGACTGACTATACATCCCCAAGCTTACTTGTGATATTCAACAATCGTAATACTTTTGTTCTTGTCGTTGTGACACTGATTTTAGTATGAATGCAGGCACGTATACTTTGTTAAATATTTTATTATTTAAAAGCATAACTCTGAGACAGAGTGTTTTAATCCCGTTGTATTTATAGTTAGTATATCTTTTATGGGTTGATATACTATATTCACTATAAACAATGCTCTGATACCAATCTGTCACACCCCAAAACCACGAACGGCGGAAACGTTCAGGGGTGGAGGACGTCATGTACAGTATCACAACAGTGTAATATAATAAACAAGCAACAACATCATCCATTGCATTATAAGTAAAGTTTTAATACATGTGTGTTCTTTCATTGTAGTAAGACACCAAAAATATACAATCAAAATAAAAGATGAGACTTGTCTGCTCCGTCTTCTCAAAACCTGGCCTCCGTACCTGTCTACTGATGACCTGAGAATACAAATTATTTTGAAAGCGAGTATCAACTTTAAAGCTGGTGAATTCATAAGTATATAAGTGTCATTGCCTTGTTTGTGAAAAGCTGTTATGAAGGGCTTGTGGATCGTTAAATGAAAATGTTGAGGTAAGTATGAAATCCCTAGAAAAACCCTATTTTCTAATTATGAAATGTAGTCTTCTACCAAGACCCGAATGTTCTGTACGTATGAAGTGTAGTCTTCTACCAAGATCCGAATGTTCTGTTTGTAAAATGATAGTTTTTCCTTTGTGTTGACTAGTACTAAAAGTGCTTAGTCTAACTCATCGTTTATGTGAATATATCACAAAATAAAGTAAACAAGAAAAATGTAATACTGTAAGTGTTGTCACTGGGTACTAGGACCAACACAACATCGCATTAAGCGAAATGTATAACCTAATGAACATTCGAAGATTGTCCAATTGTCCTCTGTAGCAGCAGCAGGTGGGTGGAAGGGTTAGTCCCAAATCGATCTTCCTAATATAAGTAGTAACCGTAGGCATCCGTAGATGTTCATTACCCACTGTTGCTAACAGATGAGTTCCGGAATGGTTAGCCCCGTACGTATATCCCGAGGTACTGTGGGATAGAGTCCTGTCTAGATATCCCGAGGTACAGGGGGATATGCAGGAAGATTTACACAGAAGTACTAATAAATCGTACTCATAGTCCTAAGTACAAGTATCCAGGTAACAGGTAAGTATATGTAAACATATTCATGTATCAAGTAAACATATGTAAGTACTCATGTATCAGGTAATATACTAGTTTCGACTCATAATTGAACTGACTCTTGTGTGACTCCTTGTAATAGAAGTAATGTTTGATATCTTCACATTATCCCTATGATAATCTACTGTAATATAACTAGTTGATCATGTAAGTTTACCCACTCTCACTACTCAAGGGTATGGGAAACTAAATGAAAGATGCAAACTATAACATCAATACATATATAAGAATATAAGTGTATATGCATAGTTTAGTTCAAGAATGTAAAAATAGTTTTGTAAGACCTCTTATGGGTTTTGAACAACAATTAACAATGACTTGATGTCATTTTAATTAACATTTCAAAGGTAAAACATTTGGTAATAATGTGTTTTTAAGATGTAAAACCATTTCATGCATCACATTTTGTAGCATGTGAAATCCGTTAAATGCCAAACATAGTTATAAAATACATATATAAGAATATAACATGTTTGTTTCTACTTGTATCCCCCCCATTAAAGCATTTAAAATCATTTAAAATATTGATTAGGAGTATGAACTCACTTGATTGAAGTGGTTGATTTGAAGTAGTCGAGAGAAGAATCAAGCAGAACTTCGACAGGAAGAGTTGAAAACGCGGGAAATCTCGGGATTCTCGGGAATCTCGGGAATCTCAGGAACACAAAACCTTCCTTCGGGACTTGAAGGTGAAAACCGGGGCTTTGGGAGGGTCTCGGGGGCTTAAACGCAGAGTTTCGGTGCGAGAAAGAAGGGAACTGAGCAATGGAACTCGGAGCCCTTGAAATCTATTTATAGGGGCATTTTTGGGGTGTGCCACGTCGTGGCAAGTGATGGCCACGTCGTGGGGAGTCAAATTTATCCTCTTCCATTGATTGGACGCCCTCAGTCACTTGCCGGGTTGCGGCAAGCTTGTGCCACGTCGTGGCAAGCCTGACAGCCTCGGATTTCGGGCCTCGAACTTGTAAAATCCATAACTTTCGCGTACGAGCTCCGTTTTTGACGTTCTTTATATGCACGCGTAGCTAAGAACATGATCTACAACTCTCGTTTAGACTTCATCGGAAAATTCTGACTTTATTTTTAATTATTTATTTTTAACGGGCCGGGACGCGATAATTCCGTTAAAAATCCATAACTTCTTCATCCGATGTCCATTTTTGTCAGATTTTTCATCGTTGCGCTACTAATGTTGAGACCTTAGATTCTCATTTAGGTTGTTTTGGTCAAAAGTATCTCGAGCTCTATTTCGAGTTTTTAGCTGTCTACTGCTATACCCGAATCTTGGAAAAATCATAACTTCCTCATACGAAGTCAGATTTGGATGTTCTTTTTATGTACGCTCACGGTTTGAGGTTATCTATAACTTTCATTTAGATACTTAAGGCTAAAAACTATTGTATTGAAACTTCGCGTTTTTCGTTTAATCGGTGTTGCCGGTTTTGCCGAGAATCTTCGGTTGGTCATAACTTCTTCGTTATAACTCGGATTTTAGGGTTCTTTATACGTACGAAAACCTTGATACGATTCCTACTACTTTATTTAACCCAAATAAGATTTTAGGAAAGTTATATTTTGACCTAAATTTGATTGGTTTTACATTACATTGTCTCGAAATATCGGGTTGTCACATTAGTCTCCTCTTTTTCGCTTACACTAATATTAAATTTCTAATTTTGTTTATTGGTTATTTGTTTTTTGTGGGTTTTAGTATGTTATGAAGACTTCCGTATAAAGAGCTATGCATATGAAGGCTTCAAGGTTTGAAATAAGCAAATATTAAGATTTATACAGGTCCGTTTTGTTTATTTTACTGTTGTTTTTGTTTTTCTTATGAATAAAAGGTTTGGTTTTTCTGTTTAAAGATTTAAGTTCTTCCACAGAAGGTTGACCTACCAAATAGATGTCTAAAATAGGTATGATTTTCCGTTTCTTTATCTTTTTTTTCCATAAAAGATGAGGCCGTGAAAGAAAGAGAAGAAAACACGTATTTTGGATAGTTACTCAAAAGGAATGCTTAGACTTGGATAACTTTGATTTTTGTTTTGTTTTTTTTTCTAAAATATTTTCTGATTTGTAGCTATATTGTTAATGTCCATGTAGGGCACTTGCCAAAGATCATTTAGTCATAAAGTGGTTATTGGTAAGGAAGATCCGAAAAAAAAGCTACTGGTACGCTTTCTTTCAGGTCTTTTTTTCATATAATTTTTTTTTATCCATTCTCTTAATTGTCCAAATTTTCATCTTTTAGAAACTAAAAATATTCTTTTAAAATAGGAAGGTTGATTTCAAAACTACAATTGCAACTCCAAAATGATCTAATTAGGCGAACTGAATCTTAGGATACGCAAAGAAAAAGCATTCGGTTTCTAAAGGGCAAAAATTTGAGATTGATATTGTAACACTAAAAAATCCCAACCAATTTAAACTTTTTCAAAAACAACCCAATTTCATAAAGTTATTCAAACAGCGTTTCAATACATTTATTATCAGAGTATTTTCCGAGAAACCACATCGTAAAACACATAAAACTTGAGGAGCGGTACGATCATGCCTTAGCCTTGCCACGGTCTCCTGAAGTACCTGAAACATTTAAACCACAGTTGTAAGCCCGAAAGCTTAGTGAGTTACCCCCAAAATACCAACGCCATAAAATTATAACCATATCATATAACCGATACAGAACAGCCATGCACTTCGGGTCTACTGTGTGACTGGTCCGCCGCACCGGCCTATAGTCTACCTGGTCCACCCTCCGAGTCTAGCCATATACATCGATTCTACAGTATGGTTGGTCCGCCCGCACCGGGCCTTCAATCAACCTGGTCCACTCTCTGAGTCTACAGTATGACTGGTTCGCCCGCACCGGGCCTTCAGTCGGCCTGGTCCACTCTTCGAGCCTCGGCACGTCTGATCCGGCCTTTGGGCCTACAGCCTATCCGGACCGCTGCTGGGCCTTCGGGTTAACCGGTCTGCCCTGGGTATGTTGGCCTACAGCACAAAGCAGGACTCGCCTCAACCCAACCTCAGTCCAACAACCATGTGCACATAAACATACAATCATATAACAATACACATCCAATCAAACCGATCTAGCAGATCACATATCATAACATCATCCTAACCAGGATACTGACCTAACCGGTCACTAGCATAGCATCATCCTATATACCAGGATACCGACCTTGACCAGGCCTCTAACATATACCATCCTAACTACCAGGATGCAACATAGCAAAGCAATAACATAACAACAATACCCGAATTACAATCTGATAAAAGGCTGGCCTTGGTGCCTTAGACCCTGTTGATATAGTGAGGATAACTCACCTCGCGACTGCTGACTGAAAAGGATAAGCTCACGCTGCTCCAACCTCCAACTTGAACTCCACCACCGATCAATACCAAAAGACTGAACTCAATAAATACCCATAATTACCATAATACCCCTGGAAGACAACTGGTTAACTCTTGGTCAAAGTCAAAGTTCTCAGTCAAAGTCAAAGTCAACCCTCCTGACTGACTCTACTCGCCGATTCAACTCGCTGACTCGTCGAGTCCCCATGCTCTGAAACTCCCATAACACGACTCAACTCGCCGAGTCGCCCCAAGACTCGCCGAGTCCCACAACTCTGAGTCTAACCGCACTCAAATCACTAGGTCATCCCTTGACTCACCGATTCATAGCTTAACCAGAAAAGGTTAGGACTCCACGACCAAACTCGCCGAGTCCAAGAACAGACTTGCCGAGTTCAAGGCAACATTTAATATACTCGCCGAGTTGTTCTTCCAACTCGTCGAGTTCCTGCCCATCTTCATCCAACTCGCCGAGTTCACCCATATGACTCGCCGAGTACCTCTAGATCTTAATCCATACAGTGGCCTTCCAAGCCATGCAGGGGCTCCAAACCATAGATCCACTCCCTTACAACCCATCCATCACGTAAAGTGGCAAACTTTACGTGAATCCAAAGAGATCTAAGCATAAAACACACTTGGGCTAAGGTTTAGGACAAAGGAACTTCACCAACAACTCTTATACAGGAACTTTATGACATAAAGGACCATCACAAGCTTAGATCTGAAGTAGCATCCTCAGATCCAAGCTTCTATCTCGAATTAGATCTCATATCAATCACCATACATGAATCCATTAAGGAATAGCTTTAGGAAATGGTTCCTTATCCCTGAAACGAGCCCAACCAACTGTAGATTTCTGATCTCCCCAAGCTTCCTAATACAAGCCTCCAACCTTCAAGCTTCAAGCACCAAAGATCCTCCTCCAAGCTCTAATTCACTCAACAATGGGGTCTTCCCACGAATTAGGGTTTTCTGGATCTCAATGAGCAGCAAAGAGGCTGAGGGGGAAAACATAAGGTTCCTGATATAGGGTGCAAACCCTGAAAAAAATAGGGTTCCTCATTCCAGCACCAACTTGCCGAGTCCAGCCGCCGACTCGCTGAGTTGGTCACTGAATGCGTGACCAAGTCGCGACTCGACTCACCGAGTCTATCCATGGACTCGTCGAGTCTATCCTTCTTAATTACACCAAGCACCCTGAACTTGCACTTTTGAACTCGGGGTGTTACAATTCTCCCCCTCTTAAATTAGGCTTCGTCGTCGAAGCCTGCTGCAGCTCATAATTCCCGATAATGTCCCCACAATGCGTCTCCTAGTATTGACCGACCCAGGTTTCTCCGATCGCTGCTGTCGAACCTCTAAAAAGTCCAACCCTTCTCTCCTAGAGTTTCGACAACCGATTCAAGATGGCCTCCGACTTCTTTCTCTGATAACAACCCTCATTAACCAATGATCGCCTGATGGTACTTCCATCGCCCCAACTCACAACAAGCGCTTGTCCCTTACAAGGCTAGACATCACCCTGGACCACCGGGTCCTGTCCCAGTACCAAGCTGCTATCCCTTTCCTTGACTGGCGTAGCCTTGTCGAATTCACTTATGGGACTCATCCCGCTTCCCTTCCGAAACAACCTCATTTCTTTCCGAGCTGTCAGGATGGCACATCCTTCATCTCCTGAGCAACTCCCATGAGCTCTCCCTTGCAGACACATACGCATGCCGAACCCGCTCTAACATCCTCAGGCTGGAAACCCGACACACTGACGATACCTTCACACATCCCCATGAAGAATTACCGCTACATACAAATCTTCCTGATCACAACCATAGTGGAAAATCCAAGGCTCCATCCTTGCATCCTCTCCGAACTCTTCTAATTCTACACTACCGGAAATCCTTCCACAACTTCAACAGACCCTAACCCGGATGTGTTCCCATACCACTGGTACCATCCCAGTACTTACTACCAATATCTGAAGTACTGCCAATAATCCCCTTACTCCACTTCCTTCTCTATTGGAGTACCCATTCTCCTTCCGGAGCTACATGCCATTCCTTTTCAGGAAATCTACCCAACAACCCTTACCGCACCTACACGTGCCACTGAGCTCTACTTCACTATACATTATCCATGTAGAGCAACTGCTATCCTCAAACTTCCCTAACTCTGAATCTGCTTGCAAGGACTCTCGGGTCCATGCACTGCTTTCACTAACTTGATCAACACTTGGGGCCAGACCATATCAATCATTATTCCCTGGCGATGCATTTCCTCATTCTCCTCATACCGATTCACTAACACGTATAGAGTCTTCAGCATGGCTGGACCGCCCTCTTGAGCCTTCGACCTGACTGGTACGCCTTCCGGCCTTCAATCTTCCGGTCTGCTCAACTATCATACATCATTCCAACTACCCTTCCAGGGAGTCCTTCCCGTTCACACTGTTCTAGCCCCTTAGGGGTTCCGAACTCTCGTCCCGATCCCGGAATCCTTTCCATGGCCTAAACCCAGGCCTAACATCAAACACCATCTTTCCTAAATCCATGGTCTGCTCCCTGCCCCCACTAGTCTGCCACTTACTTATACCAGCCCTTACTCTTGGCTGATTGAAACACCGATGACTCCCAAACAGCTAATTAACCTCAAATACTTGTCGGTCCTCCTGAGAATTTTCCAATTCTCCCCACTTAGAGCACTGACTACCAACCATCGGTGACCCAACCGGCATCGCGCATCTCGAACTCTAAGGGAGTTCGACTCCGTGCTGAACACTTCTCAAAACACAAATGCTATACCCGACAACAAGACCAGTCAACCAAAACCTGACCATTAATCCCGTTGATGCTAACTGATTCCAACCCCTAACTACCGACCCCTTAATAATACCACAAACTCGAAAGATAGAACGAATACAATACCATGAATTATGCGAACAAGACTAGCAAATATAATACTCCATGGCAACCATAAGATAACAAGATATCAAGAAGGAAACATACCCGCAGCTGCATCCGGCTCTACCCCTGACCTCCTCTGCTATAAGCTGAAAGGCACGCCCCTGAGCCCTCGGGGGCTCTGCTCCACCCTGACCTCCACCCGTAATCCTCAAAGTGGCCGGTACTGGAGCCTGCACCAGTCCTGCAGCAAGCTGTGGACAGTTGGCCCTCATGTGACCAACCTGATGAAACTGATAACCAATCCTCATATCCTGAATTGGGGCTGACTGACGGAAATCCCTTGGATAATGCCCCTCTCTCCCGCACTTGCGGCACACACCACCGGACCTACAAACTCCAGTGTGACTCTTCGCTGCTCAGATGTCCCAACCAAGAATCAACGGTCTTGGACCGTTTCGGCGCCGGCTGGGACTGTGCCGGGGCCTGCCTTTGATCTCTCAACTGTAACTCAATCTCAAAATCACGCCGCCGAGCGGTCTCCTGCAACTCCAGCAAGGTCTCGCACCTCTACGTAGACACAAACTGCCTGATATACCTCTTGAGCATACTCAGATATCAGGACATCTGAGCCTGCTCCCAAGCAAACTCTGGGCAAAACATCGCCCTCTCAGTGAACATCCTGGTGATCTCCATCACCGACTCTGAGTCCTACTTCAGCTCCAGGAACTCCTGAGCCAACCTCTCCCTCTCAACCCGTGGAACATAATGGGTACTGAACATCTCCCGGAACAGATCCTATGAAACCGCATCCCTCTGTGCATCCGAATATGACCCCGTGGTCAATCTCCACCAATCCTTCGCCCCGAGCCTTAACAGGTTCAGAGCGCATCTCACTCTCTAATCAGCAGGGCATGAACACGTGAAGAAACAGACCTTCACATCTGACAATCATCTCATAGCAACAATCGGGTCCTGAACTCCATCGAAGGTAGGGGGCTTCGTATTATCGAAGTCCCGATACTGAAAACCTCTACCGGCTCCTCCCCCTGCCGCTGCTACAACCGCTGTAGCCGCCGCGGCAGCCGTCTCTGTAAGAGCTGCATAACGCTCATCAAAATACTCAACCATGGCGGTCTTGAAAGACCCAAACAGTTCCAACAACTCGGCCCGGAACAACGCAGCAACCTCATCATGCAGGATCTCACAAATCCTAGCATCCAACTCGTCTGTGCTCATCTGACCAATAACCTCAGGTGGTGCTTGTTGGATAAGGTGTCTAAGTCCATAACTATTTATGGTATGTACTTGACCCGACCCGGCATGGTCCATTTGGGTTGCATGGCACCATGCAATTGGATAAACTAAATGAGAGAAATAACACATATGGTTTATTAATATATTATAAGTTCTAATATATTAATAATATTATTTAATTAGTTTGATCAAGAATTAATTTAGAATTAATTAAGTGATCAAAAGATAACTAATTAAATATATGGGTTGATTATGTAAATCATCCATAACTTATATAGTGGGCTAAGAGGCTCCATGGATAATCAAGTTGGGTTAAACGCATTGGATGCTCCATGGAGGCTCCATGGGAGTTACAAACCCATGGGTCATGGAAATGAAGAGTCATGACACATTAAGGTTTACATGGTGTAACCCTAGATGTGTCAACACTATATAAAGGTCATGTATTCTCCCAAAACCGGCTACACTTGGTGAAACAAGCATACTTGAGGGTTAGAGCCGATTTTTGAGTGTTATACATTCTCTCTAAGTTTACTCCATAGCATTTGGTGTTGTGTGAAGCATTTGAGGCATCACACTTGGGGTGCTAGGCTCAAAAGGTTTCAAGGAACACTTACAACAACAAGGTATGTAATTCTATCTATTATTTATGTTAAAATTGTTCCCCATGTATGCTAGATAGGATCATAGCCTTGGAAATCAACTTTTTATGATAATTAGACAAACATAGATCCAAGGTTATTAGGGTTTCATGTACACTTAGGAAGTGTTAGAATGCTCATAACCCATCAGTGGTATCAGAGCCTAGGCTTGTTTGTTTGTTATTTGTGCTAAAAGGTTGAAAAAAGTCGAAAAACTTGCTGTCTACCTGATGAACTCGCCGAGTCCATGGGGGGACTCGCCGAGCTCACTTGAATCTTCAACCTACTCGCCGATTAGGTTCATGCACTCGGCGAGTAGGAGCCACAGAGTGCAGATTTTCGACTTTAGTTGCTGGAAATGGACTAGAAACATTACCCTAAACTGTTTTGGTACTTGAAAACTTGTTTTAGATGGAGTAATGTCTTTGCTAATTCATTTACAACAACTAGTTATCCAAATTACAAAGTTTTAAGTGTAATTTTGATTCATGAAAGTGTTCATATTCAAGTTCTTGATCTTATGATGTTTAGATGATCATAGGAATTATTTATAACCTATGTGGTAGATTAATTCTTAATCATAATGTGTTTTAATGGAGTCCATAACTTGTCCTCAAGTTATGGAAAAACCAAGAGTCACTTGAATTGAAACCATTAAAAGAACACAAGAGTTAGAAAAATGAAGAGTCTTCATTTTTATTACTCTATTAAACTCATAAGTTACAAGAAATGAAAAGTTTTGAAAGGTTACAAAACTTGCCCTCAAGTTTTGGAACAAGTAAAGTCATATTAAAACTTTAGTTCCAACCCTTAGAATTTTAAAAGTTAAAATTCAACCCTTATACTTATATTATTATGATTTAATAATTATATATATATATATATATATATATATATATATATATATATATATATATATGTATAAGATCAAAGTCGTATTACCGCTAGTACACCTCATTCACGAAGCCGGTCTATAAGGTGGGTATAAGGTTGTTGCCTATAAAATGGCAACTTAATGGGTGTCCACTCTCACCCACCGCTTGCTTGACTGGTGGAGGGTCGTTAGCCGAACGGGTAAGACAAGGACTTATAAATTCTCATTAAAAGTATGATGAATATTATAAAGTAACTAAATGTTTTATTAAATTCCCAATCTTAGTTACTTTAGGAAAAATGTGAATAATGTGCTAATCCATGAAATTACACTTTACACTTTGTTTAAGTCGTTGGTGGAGCGTGTGTGCTTAAGCGGCACACTAACTTGGACTTAACAAGGTAGGTAAAGGGTGACTTAAGGTTTATTATAGTATCGGTGGAGCGTGTGTGGTTTACTGGCACATCGATTGAGTGATAAACTTTAAGGGTACCAAGTGATTTGCATGGTTACTTCACACCTCGTTTTGTGATCCTCGGTATCCCAGTCACAAAACTTGGAGGGCACACTCGATATTGAAACATGCTTTTGAAAAGTTCATTGAATCTCAAAGAATCTAGGAATTTCTAAGAACCAATCAAAAACCTAATATTTAATAATTCGGTTTTCGTGGTGGAAATTGGTGAATCGTCATTCACCTACCTTTCAAATATGTTATAGCTTGGATTACGGCATACCTCTTCTAAGTTATAATATATTGTGATTGGATCCTAGCCTTAATATTACATTTGGGTGTATTATTAAGGACTCTCTTAATATCTAAACTAATCTTGTCGTTTTCCTTCAGATGTCTTCAAACAATGCTGCTTCTGGCTCTAATCCTAATGGCTCCTTTACCCTTATGAACTTGTGTGGGAAAGTCACTTTTGATGGATCCAACTTCAAAGAGTGGATCAGAAACATCAGGATGATTACCCGCTACGAGGACAAAGAATATGTCCTTGACAAGGAGCTTAATGAGATTGATGAGACCACTGCAACTCCCCAGGAGATCGCTGACTTTCAGGCACATGAAAGGGATGCTACGAAAGTGGCATGCATCATGATGGCCACAATGACAGCGGAACTCCAAAAGTCCTATGAGGATTTCTACCCTTATGAAATGCACCAAGATCTGATGGAAAGATACCATCAAAGTGCACGACAAGAGAGGTATGAAATCATCTGCTCCATGATAACAACCATGATGAAGGACGGGGAATCCGTCACGAGCCACATGCAGAAAATGCAAAGGTATGTGGATCGATTGCTGAAGCTTAATGTGAACTTCCCTGAGGAGCTTGCAATAGATATCATTTTGCACTCCTTACCATCGTGCTATGATCAATTCCGCATGACATATCACATGAATAAGGAAGAGGTCACACTCAGCAAACTTCAGGGACTTCTCAAAACCGCTGAAAGAGGTCTTAAGGGGAAGTCGGTTGTTAACACTCTTACTCCAAACTCCACTCTAGTTTTGGCAATCGGGAAAAGTCGAGGGAAGAAGAGAAAGAGCTCTTCAAAGGGTACCAAGGATCGGACCCTTGATGGCTCTTCTTCAAGTGGAACCAAGAAAGATTTCGTCACTCCTTCTTCTGACCCAAAAGAGGCTGAATGCTTCTATTGCCATGAAAAATCACATTGGAAGCGGAACTGCCCAAAATACCAGCAAGATGTGAAGGATGGGAAAGTTAAACCCAACCATGCAGGTATTTACACTATCATTTCTAATAACTCACCCCATTCTAAATCTTGGGTCCTTAATACCGGTTGTGGTATTCATATTTGTTGTGACTTGCAGGGACTAAGAAGAAGTGAGAATGTGGAGCAAGGAAGAATAAACTTAATCATGGGGAATAGGAAATTTACACCTGTCACCAAGATTAGAGTTTATACTTTGTCGCTAAGTAGTGGGTTAAATTTAGATTTGAATAAATGTTGTTATTCGCCAGAAATGGAAAGAAATATTATTTCCTTTCATGCATTGTACAAATAAGGGTTTACCTTTTCATTTAATAATGAAGTTGGTTCTATTGATGCTTTCTTTAATAATGTTCTTTATTTTAAAAAATTACCTTGTGATGGTGTGTATGAAGCTGTGTCTGTTGTAGATAACTTAGGAAATAATGTGATGTGTATTGATTCTATTAACAATAATAACTTGGATAAAGCATCATTATGGCATTGTCGTCTTGGACATATAAGCAAGAAACGCATAGGCCAACTCCAAAAGGATGGAGTCTTGGAGTCATTTGACCTAAAGTCAGATGATAGTTGCGAATCATGCTTACTTGGAAAAATGACAAAGTCACCCTTCACAGGTTCTTGTGAGAGGGGTGAAGGTTTGTTGGACCTTGTACACACGGATGTGTGTGGACCATTCAAACATGCCACAAGGGATGCTAATCGTTATGATTTGACTTTTACTGATGATTATAGTAGATATGGATATGTCTACTTAATCAAGCATAAGTCAGAGACTTTCGAAAGGTTTAAGGAATTTAAACAGGAAGTCGAGAATCAATTGGGCAGGAACATTAAGATGCTTCGATCCGATCGTAGTTGTGAGTATCTTAGTTCAGAGTTCCTTGACTATCTAAGGGAATCTGGGATTGTCTCACAATTGACACCTCCCAGGACACCAAAGTTGAATGGTGTGGCTGAGAGGCGTAATTGAACCTTGTTGGATATGGTTCGTTCCATGATGAGTCGAGCTTCGCTACCAATCTCATTTTGGGGGTATGCCTTAGAGACTGCCCCCCATATCCTTAATCTAGTCCCTACAAAGAAAGTTGCCAAAACTCCTCACGAGATGTGGACTGGTAAAGTACCCAAACTAGACCACATCAAGATTTGGGGTTGCGAAGCCTTTGTGAGGCGCGAGTCTCATGATAAGCTAGAACACCGAAGCGAGAGGTGTATTTTCATTGGCTACCCACAAAGATCCTTTGGTTACCTCTTCTACATACCTAGTGATAATGTGGTCTTTGTAGCAAGAAGAGGAGTTTTTCGAGAGAGAGAGTTTATAAGCCAAGGAGACAGTGGGAGGCAAATTGACCTTGAAGAACCTCAAGAGTCAACCAGTGAAGGAACTTCAAACCCTAGCCCTCAACTTGAGGAGGAAACTCCTGTTGAGCCAATTGACGAGTCTGTACCTCTGAGGCGTTCCACGAGAGTTAGGAATGCACCTGAGCATTACTATGGTTTCCATATTATTGCGGAAGGTGAGACACTTATTAGTGATGAGACACTAGTAGGTCTGGATGAACCTAACAGCTACACGGAAGCCATGGCAGGCCCTGAGTCTGCTAAATGGAAAGAGGCTATGGATAGCGAGATACAATCCATGTATGACAATCAAGTTTGGAACTTGGTTGAGATGTACCAGGCTGTAAGACTGTAGGGTGCAAATGGATCTTCAAGAAGAAGACCGACATGGATGGTAATGTACACATTTATAAGGCTCGGCTGGTTGCAAAGGGCTTCTCTCAAATTCCTGGAGTGGATTATGATGAGACCTTTTCTCCAGTAGCCAAGATTAAGTCTATTAGGGTTATGTTAGCCATAGCTGCATTTCATGACTATGAAATTTGGCAAATGGATGACAAAACCGTTTTCCTTAATGGAAAGTTGACTAAAGATGTTTACATGAGTCAGCCAGAAGGTTTTGTCAGCAACGAGTACCCTAATAGAGTGTGTAAGCTTGAGAAATCCATTTATGGATTAAAGCAAGCACCTCGCAGATGGAATCTTTGCTTTGATGAAAAGGTCAAGGAATTTGGCTTTTCTAGGAGTGAAGATGAATCTTGTGTGTATGTCAAGGCTAGTGGGAGTATAGTTAGCTTTTTGGTGCTGTATGTGGATGACATACTACTCATAGGAAATGATATCCCAACTCCGCAGGAAGTTAAGACCTGGCTTGGGAAGTGTTTCTCTATGAAGGACCTAGGAGAAGCTGCCTATATTCTAGGGATAAGGATTTTGAGAAACCGGAGTAAAAGACTAATTGGACTTAGTCAAAGTAAATACCTGGATAAGGTGCTGAAGAGATTCAGCATGCAAGATTCCAAGAAAGGAGAGTTACCCATCCAGAGTAACGCCAGATTGAGTAAGACACAAAGCCCAAGTACCGAGGCTAAGATAGCATAAATTATTCAAGTCCCTTATGCTTCAGCAGTAGGCTCGATCGTGTATGCTATGACGTGTACTCGACCTGATGTAGCCTTTGCCTTGAGCATGGTTAGCAGGTACCAGGGGAATCCTAACAAGGCACACTGGACTGCGGTAAAGAATATCCTCAAGTACCTACGGAGGACTAAGGACTGGGTCCTTACCCTCGGTGGGAGTGATGACTTGAGAGTTGTAGGGTATATTGATGCTAGCTTCCAAACTGATAGGGATAATTTCCACTCTCATTCGGGCTGGGTCTTTACCCTAAACGGAGGAGCAATTTCTTGGAAGAGTTCCAAGCAAGAGACAGTGGCTGATTCAACTTGTGAATCAGAGTATATTGCAGCTAGCGAGGCGGCAAAGGAGGCGATATGGCTGAAGAACTTCATTGGAGACCTTGGAGTTGTACTAGCTATTAAAGAGCCAATGGAAATTTTCTGTGATAGTGAAAGCACTGTTGCCTTAGCCAAGGAACCAAGGGATCACGGGTGATCCAGACACATCGACAGAAAATACCATTTTATCAGACATCGAATAGAAGGACTCCTCGTGGCAAAGAGGGTATCATCGGATGAGAGCCTAGCAGATCCCCTCACGAAGGGACTGACTCGGGTTAAGCATCTCCAGCCTGCTCGGAGCATAGGGCTGAAGGATGATATTAGATTTAGTAGTTAGATAACCTTGAAATTTGTAAAGTGTAATTGACATTAGATGATGACTAAAAGGTGTTTTATTTATGAGTAAAGTGTTTCTATCTCTTGTCGATCGTTTACTATATTTCTTTTGCATGTTTTTACTTCCAGAATAATTTTGTTTGGTATAACATATTATTCAAACCTCCACAGTCGGTCAAAGGTCAGAAGTAGGTATGAATCAAGACTATCATGATTGGTTGCAGAGGTCTACGGTGTTGGACAAGGCTACAACAATCATGAGTGCTCATAAGTTCTGAGCATTGGATTCAACCCACGCTCACTGGAATCACTTCATGGAATTCTATCTCGAGTGATCGTGAGACGGTAATATCATATAAGTCTTCAAACCTAGAGATATGATTTGTTACTTACAAGTTGGTTATGCATTGATTGTACGAAAACGCATTGGTAACTCGATGTTATAAAATGTGCTTTTGTGTATAATTCAGTGAGTGGTAGAACAAACATATGAGTCAAAGTTTATCTATTCCTTCTTGGATTAGAAGCTGATATCTGGGCCCCTCGATGATTTTGTTTTGACCTATGTACCGGGCCCGGTCAGAACTAAGTTGATGTGTTCAATTAAGTTCTTTGTCAAACAAATCGGAAATCGGGAAACAAACTGCTGGACAATAAGTAAGACATTGTTCCATGTATTTGTCCGGCTGATATCTAGAACAGAGGATTATATGATCACTTATCTTAAATGGCGTACCATCATCTTTTCAGTTCCGAGAAACCTTGAAAAGAGCTACGATTGCCGATCGGTTCCTGAAGTCATACTTGCAGTAATAGTTATTAGACTTATCCAAGTGGGAGACTATTGGATAAGGTGTCTAAGTCCATAACTATTTCTGGTATGTACTTGACCCGACCCGGCATGGTCCATTTAGGTTGCATGGCACCATGCAATTGGATAAACTAAATGAGAGAAATAACACATATGGTTTATTAATATATTATAAGTTCTAATATATTAATAATATTATTTAATTAGTTTGATCAAGAATTAATTTAGAATTAATTAAGTGATCAAAAGATAACTAATTAAATATATGGGTTGATTATGTAAATCATCCATAACTTATATAGTGGGCTAAGAGGCTCCATGGATAATCAAGTTGGGTTAAACCCATTGGATGCTCCATGGAGGCTCCATAGGAGTTACAAACCCATGGGTCATGGAAATGAAGAGTCATGACACATTAGGGTTTACATGGTGTAACCCTAGATGTGTCAACACTATATAAAGGTCATGTATTCTCCCAAAACCGGCTACACTTGGTGACACAAGCATACTTGAGGGTTAGAGCCGATTTTTGAGTGTTATACATTCTCTCTAAGTTTACTCCATAGCATTTGGTGTTGTGTGAAGCTTTTGAGGCATCACAATTGGGGTGCTAGGCTCACAAGGTTTCAAGGAACACTTACAACAACAAGGTATGTAATTCTATCTATTATTTATGTTAAAATTGTTCCCCATGTATGCTAGATAGGATCATAGCCTTGGAAATCAACTTTGCATGATAATTAGACAAACATAGATCCAAGGTTATTAGGGTTGCATGTACACTTAGGAAGTGTTAGAATGCTCAAAACCCATCAGTGCTGACCCACCCTGACCTTCTCCTCCTGCTCCCGATCCTGACCCGGATCCACTCCCAGCATTCCTCGTAACCACCGTACTGAAAATACCGCAAAACATCAGACGCTCTCCCAGAACCCCGGGAACCAATCCCAACCCGACCCTAGAGGTTGTGGCTTCCTTGATATGCATATGGGTCCTATGCTTTTAGTAGTACGGGCCCATACTACCTTCCACACCTACCCATATTTATATTAGGTATCACCACAACACCCTAGTGAGGAACATACATAACAAGCACTCAACCCTCACTCCTAGAGGAATACTGGAAATCTCATACAAAAAGAAACTCTAGGCTAGCAGGCATCATAAATCCGGCAACTCTATCATGAAATTCCTGAAGATCCCTAGCCAAGTACTAGCATGTTGTTCTATCATATCTCATAAACAAATAACTTGTATGGTATTTTGGGGTTTCTTACTGGCTCCGGCTAATCGTACATCCGCGTCCTCCTTTACTTATTTTGAAAACCATTTTAAATTCTCTTTTGAAAACTCTCCTTGATTTGAGACTGGATTCACACGAATGTTCCTCTAATTCACTCAAACCAAGGCTCTGATACCAACTTGTAACACTCAAAAATCCCAACCAATTTAAACTTTTTCAAAAACAACCCAATTTCATAAAGTTATTCAAAGAGGTTTTCAATACATTTATTATCAGAGTATTTTCCCAAAAACCACATCGTAAAACACATAAAACTCGAGGAGCGGTACGATCATGCCTTAGCCTTTCCACGGTCTCCTGAAGTACCTGAAACATTTAAACGACAAATGTAAGCCTGAAAGCTTAGTGAGATACCCCCAAAATACCAACGCCATACAATCATAACCATATCATATAACCGATACAGAACAGCCATGCACTTCGGGTCTACTGTGTGACTGGTCCGCCGCACCGGCCTACAGTCCACCTGGTCCACCCTCCGAGTCTACCCATATACATCGACTCCACAGTATGGTTGGTCCGCCCGCACCGGGCCTTCAATCCACCTGGTCCACTCTCTGAGTCTACAGTATGACTGGTCCGCCCGTACCGGGACTTCAGTTGGCCTGGTCCACTCTCCGAGCCTCGGCACGTCTGGTCCGCCCTCTTTGGGCCTACAACCTATCCGGACCGCTCGTTGGGCCTTCGGGTTAACCGGTCCGCCCTGGGTATGTTGGCCTACAGCACAAAGCAGGACTCGCCTCAACCCAACCCCAGTCCAACAACCATGTGCACATAAACATACAATCATATAACAATACACATCCAATCAAACCGATCTAGCAGATCACATATCATAACATCATCCTAACTAGGATACCGACCTAACCGGTCACTAGCATAGCATCATCCTATATACCAGGATACCGACCTTGACCAGGTCTCTAACATATACCATCCTAACTACCAGGATGCAACATAGCAAAGCAATAACATAACAACAATACCCGAATTACAATCCGATAAAGGGCCGGCCTTGGTGCCTTAGACCTTGTTGATATAGTGAGGATAACTCACCTCGCGATTGCTGACTAAAAAGGATAAGATCACGCTGCTCCAACCTCCAACACGAACTCCACCACTGATCAATACCAAAAGACTGAACTCAATAAATACCCATAATTACCATAATACCCCTGGAAGACAACTGGTCAACTCTTGGTCAAAGTCAAAGTCCTCAGTCAAAGTCAAAGTCAACCTTCCTGACTGACTTTACTCGCCGAGTCAACCCGTTGACTCATCGAGTCCCTATGCTCTGAAACTCCCATAACACGACTCAACTCGCCGAGTTGCCCCAAGACTCGCCGAGTCCCACAACTCTGAGTCTAACCGCACTCAACTCACTGAGTCATCTCTTGACTCACCGATTCACAGCTTAACCAGAAAAGGTTAGGACTCCACGGCCAAACTCGCCGAGTCCAAGAACAGACTCGCCGAGTTCAAGGTAACATTCAACATACTCGCCGAGTTGTTCTTCCAACTCGTCGAGTTCCTGCCCATCTTCATCCAACTCGCCGAGTTCACCCATGTGACTCGCCGAGTACCTCTAGATCTTAATCCATACAGTGGCTTTTCAAGCTATGCAGGGGCTCCAAACCATAGATCCAATCCCCTACAACCCATCCATCACGTAAAGTGGCAAACTTTACGTGAATCCAAAGAGATCTAAGCATAAAACACACTTGGGCTAAGGTTTGGGACAAAGGAGCTTCACCAACAACTCTTATACAGGAACTTTATGACATAAAGGACCATCACAAGCTTAGATCTGAAGTAGCATCCTCATATCCAAGCTTCTATCTCGAATTAGATCTCATATCAATCACCATACATGAATCCATTAAGGAATAGCTTTAGGAAATGGTTCCTTACCCCTGAAACGAGCCCAACCAACTGTAGATTTCTGATCTCCCCAAGCTTCCTGATACAAGCCTCCAACCTTCAAGCTTCAAGCACCAAAGATCCTCCTCCAAGCTCTAATTCACTCAACAATGGGGTCTTCTCACGAATTAGGGTTTTCTGGATCTCAATGAGCAGCAAAAAGGCTGAGGGGGGAAACATAAGGTTCCTTATATAGGGTGCAAACCCTAAAAAAATAGGGTTTCTCATTCCAGCACCAACTCGCCGAGTCCAGCTGCCGACTCGCCGAGTCGGTCACTAAACGCATGACCAAATCGCGATTCGATTCGCCGAGTCTATCCATGGATTCGCCGAGTCTATCCTTCTTAATTACACCAAGCACCCTGAACTTGCATTTCTGAACTCCGGGTGTTACAGATATTTTCAGATTTCTTAAAATATCCTGAAATAGTTCTTGAGTATTAGCGGCTTCACTATTATTATGGAATTAAAATAAAATGCATAAATTGTGATATAGTTTGAATTGCTTATTTGTAGGGATTAATTCAAACATAAATGATTAGAATAGCTGGAAATTTTTTGTGATTATAATATTTATACTGAGAATAAATATATATTACTATGTTGTGTAAAAGTGAAACTGTATTACCTAAAATGAAAGTTTATCATAATTTTCATATAGTTTGGCATACTTTTTATATAGTTTAAAACGAGAGTTTTCCATAATTTTGAAAATAAATATGTATTAATTCTATAAGAATGTTTACACATTTTAGGAAAATAATTTCTTTTAAATTTCTACATCTACGCATCAAATATTGTAGGTTTTTCTCAATTTTTTTAACCTTTTATTATTATGGTTTATTGACATATGTTGCAGGGCAGCATCAAATGAAGGCACTAACAGCACTCGACTATAGTGGTTAACCCAGAAAAAGGCGTTGACTCCAAGCACTTCACCCGGTCAGCAAAGGGCGTTAAGGTAATTGGCTGTTTCAGGGAACATAAAACTACATTGATGTAACTAGAAACAAATAAATAAGATAGGAAACATATAAAATCACAAAAATGTTCTTTTTATTAAAAAAGATTACATAAATAGTTTGTATGTGAAAGAAAATGACAATGTACTTTTTTAGGAAACATTTCTATTATTGAGCTCTAACATACTACAATTATCTCTTTTCAGATCATCTAAAAAGAATATCAAAAAAGTCATTTTTGAATGTGCGATGCTATTAAAGTTAAATGGTTTTAATGAAATTTGTTTCCAGAACAATATCCTAAATTTGATCTTCATTGAGCAAAAAAACGAAAATTTTCCACAACAGTTAATAATTAATATTATGAAAGTATTTTAAATGACTTTTATGAAAGTCTTTTTTGAAAATTTTCCAGAACAATTTCCTAAAAGAATCACAAAAAGTTATTTTTCTAAAGTATGATGCTATTAATTAATATTTTTGAAATGTTTAAGGCTATTAATGAAATTTGTTTCAAGAAAAAAGTCCTTTAAATTAGCTTCAATAAACAATAAAAAGGTAACTATCAGTATTATTCAAAAATAATCCAACAGTGATGAACTTTCAAAAGGACGAAGCTATTTAATAACTTTTTTTTTTTGCAAGTTCAAAACTAAAAACAATTTTTTTTTTACAGGAAACTACTTTAAGAAAATGATATGGAATTCACAAATTTACACTACATCGATGTATATAGAAATAAATAAATACGATTTATGCTCACTGTAGCTCTATCTCACTGATTCTTAGCTCTATCTCATTGATTCTTAATGAAATAATTACCATTTTCAATTTTAAGCTTGAATACATGACTTTTAATGAATCGATGATTCTTTCGCAAGGGCCAAATTGGAGTGCTCTTTGGGCAATAATTGTTCTCCAAACATTGTTCTCTCATTGGCATTGGATCAAGAACAAAATCAAAGCCAGGTTAGATTGAAATCTAGAAAGGGTTGTTCCAGTGTTTCCGGAATTGGTTTGTGGGTCATGGTTATTTTGTTGGCCTCCCAGATCAACAGTCTCATATGTTGAAGGTCATACATAGCCCGAAAAAAAAAGATATTGTAACGCCCGCAGATCCGGGCTAGTCAAATTAGAGGCAATAAGTGTCGAAAATGACTTTTCGACAACAGATTATTTAGAATAAATAATCTTAAACAAGTTGTAGAATATGTCACAAGGTTTCCGTACATATAAAGAACGCCGAAATCCGAGTTATAACGAAGAAGTTATGACCTGTCGAAGTTTCGCGACAGAACCGGCACGATACCGGGAAGCATAAATAGTGAATTTACGATAGAGCTAGTTTTAGCCTTATTAATCTAAACTAAATTCATAGAATACGTTAAACCGAGAATGTCCATAAAAAGAACGCCCAAATCTGACTTCGTATGAGGAAGTTATGATTTTTTGAAGTTTCGGCTTAGCTGTGTACAACCTGAAATTCGAATATTAGATCGAGCGGTTTTTAGCTGACATGACCTAAACGAGAATCGAAGATCTCGTTAAGAATAGAGTAACGATAAAAAGATGGGCGAAAACGGACGTCGGATGAAGAAGTTATGAATTTTTAACGGACCAATCCTGTCCCGGCCTGTTAATAATATAACTTTTAAAATAAAATCAAAATTAGCCGACAGAGTTTAAACGGAAGTTGTAGAGTACGTTCCCACCTTCGCGTGGATATAAAGAACATCGAAAACGGAGGTCGTACGTAAAAGTTACGAATTTTTAAAGATTTTAGTCGAATTTGCGAAGCCTGGTGAGGAGCTGGTGACGTGGCAACATCTGGGCCACCCATCGCTGATGAAGAAATGCGCTTCGGATCATGCCACGTAACCCTCACTATTACACCCCGCGTCCGAGGTTGGTACGCCCAACGTACCTTCGCTTCTTAACCATCCGATGCAGGTGCGAGCCAGCTGGTGCGAGGCTGGCATGCTTATCCGAGCTATGCCCAACGTAGACCGAAGGCTGAGGCCTATAAAAGGGAACCGAAGGCAGCCTCATTCTTTACCCATTTTCCACTTCTCTAAAGCTCCAAACCACTCCTAAACCCTAGATAAAACCCCTAGCACCCTAAGGAAGCCCCGAGGCTCCCGAAGTCCCGAGAAAAATGGTCTTTCGGTTTCCGAAACGCTACTTCAAGCAAAGCCCGATTTTCCTTGAAATCCGTTGTAAGTGAGCTACGCTTACGCAAATTTTAATATAGCTTCCAAATAATTATAGTAATGTTATTAGGTCCTTAAAATAATTATTTGGCCTATTATTATGAGTTATATTGAGTGTTATTTAACGCTTATATAATAATAATAATAGTCAGACTATTAATTTGTCGCGGTTATCGTTAGACTAAACCCTAGGGGTATTGATACTAGGTTTTATCGAAGGAAATTGTTTTGAGGGTATCGAAGCGCTGTCCGAGTGCTAAGTCACCACCTTTCAAGTGAGTGCATGGTCCCTTTCATCTTACACATAGATATGAAGTATTCTATATAAATTATGTGTTATGTGTACATATTATCTGAGTACCTGCTGTCTATGCTAGTTGAACGATTTTATACACGTTTTAAATGATTTAAACTGTATATGTATTTTATATCTACAAAAATGTTGGGGTAAAACATGGGTAGATGTAATAGATGGAATATAAGTTGGACGATGAGTTGAGAGGTGTTATAGACCACGAGGTGAGGGTGAGGGGTGAACGATGTGAGAAGCCTTTTTCCCAAATGATGGCCCCGTCATTCAGCAGAGTATGGATAACAACCATAGACTATTCTAGACAGTCCCGTGGAACACTAGCAGGCTCGCAACCTGTAAGTGTTGTGAATGATGTGTTCACTCGGTGTACTCTACACCTTGGTAATCATGCAGACTTGATGCCTAAACCCTGGCGATCATGCAGACTTGATGCCTAAACCCTGGTGATCATGCAGACATGGTGCCAAAACCCTGGTGACTATGCAGACTTAGTGCTTGTTGTATAAATTCTGGCGACTATGCAGACTTAGTGCCTAAACCCCGATGACGATGGACTTCGTGCCGATTCCTTAGGATGATCCTTAGGAATGTATGAACGAGGAATTGTTTGATTGTTTGAATATAATAATTATATTATTGTGGGTTGAAAACCCTATGTACTCACCAGGTTTCCCAACCTGACCCACTCAGTTTATTTATGTCACAGGTGTTGTTATTGTTGGATTAATGTCTAAGTACATAACTATAATTGGTAAGACTTGACCCGACCCGGCATGGTCCATTTGGGTTGCATGGCATCATGCACTTGGATAGACTATCATGAGAGAAATAAGACACTTATGGTTATTAATATATTATAAGTTCTAGTATATTAATAATAAGAATAATGAGATTATTTAATTAGTATTGATCAAGAATTAATCTAGGATTAATTAAGTGATCAAAAGAAGACTAATTAAATATATGGGTTGATTGTGTAAATCATCCATACTTGTATAGTGGGCTAGTGCTCCATGGATAATCAAGTTGGGCTAAAACCCATACGATGGTCCATGGATGCTCCATGGTGTATTTGAACCCATGGATCCAAGGAAATGGAAAGCCATGACAATTAAGGGTTTACCCTAATTGTAACACTATATAAAGATCACATTCTTGGGAAAAATCGGCAGCTAGTGTGTGTAAAGAAAGGGCTAGCCGATTTCATGAAGTGTAGAATTCTCTTAAGTTATTCCAAGTGTAGTTGGTGTTGTGTGAACCATTTGAGGTGTCACACTTGGGGCACTAGGCACTCAAGCTTCATGAAGACTTTCTACATCAAAGAGGTATGTATTCTATCTTGTTACACTCATTGTTTTGTATGCTAGATTAGGATAATACCTTGGAAGTTCTTATTTGCATGTATAATAGAGAAAACATAGATCCAAGGTATTTAGGGTTGCATGTACACTTAGGAGTGTTAGAATGCGCATAACCCAACAGTGGTATCAGAGCCTAGACTTGTTTTCTTGTTATACTTGCAATAGAAGCTGAAAAATCGAGTTTTGTTGTTGTCTGCCCAGTAGACTCGCCGAGTCCATGAAGGGACTCGCCGAGTCCAAGGCAAAATGCATCCAACTCGCCGAGTTGGTTCGTGCACTCGACAAGTTGGACCCCCAGACAACATAAATTCGACTTTTTTGGCTAGAAATGGACTAGGAACATTACCCTAAGTTGTTTTTGAACTTATAAACTTGTTTTTGATGTGGTAATATTCATGCTAATCAAATTTCAAAGATAATTGTCAATAGATTCATGTTTTGAATTAGTTTAGTGATTAGGCTAATAACATGAAAAAGTTTGATTTGAATTATCTTGTTCTTATGAGTTGCTTAGATTAATAGAAAAGTTAATTGATTATGTGTTTTCAATCCAAATTAATCTAAGAGTTGATTCTAAAATGTGTTTTTGTAACTTGTCCTCAAGTTATATGAAAAGTCACATTTAAGTTTCATAAAACTCATAAAAGTTGGCAATGGTTACAAAAGATGAAGAGTCTTGTCCTTAAGTTATGGAGGTTCAAGAGTCACTTCATTAAGTAATAAAATATGTAACCTTAATTAATTCCATAAGTTATAAAATAAAGAAAAGTTAATTCTTTTATTAGTTTAAAGTCTTCCATAACTTGTCCTCAAGTTATGGAACTTGAAGAGTTTTTGGATTAAAACTACTTTAAACACATAAGTTATGGAATTAATTAGTTTTGAATAGTTTCAAAACTTACCCTCAAGTTTTGGAATTTGAAAAGTTTTCACTTATGAATACTTTAATTCCATGTTAGCCTTAGAATTTTAAAAGTTAAAATTCAACCCTTATACTTTATAATATTATAAGTTAATAATATATATATGTATAAGAGTAAAGTCAGTCTTACCGCTAGTACGCCTCATTCACGAAGCCGGTCTATAAGGTGGGTATAAGGTTGTTGCCTATAAAATGGCAACTTAATGGGTGTTCACTCTCACCCACCGCTTGCTTGACTGGTGGAGGGTCGTTAGCCGAACGGGTTTGGCAGGATTATAATTCTCCCTTCGTTAAAAGTATTAATGATAAATACTAAGTAACTAAACTCTTCATAATTCCCAATCTTAGTTACTTAGGAAAATGTGAATAAGGTGCTAATCCATGAAATTACACTTTGCACTTTGTTTAAGTCGGTTAGTGGAGCGTGTGTGGTTAACCGGCACACTAACTCGTATTTAACAAGGTAGGCAAAGGGTAACTTAATGTTTATCATAGAATCGATGGAGCGTGTGTGGTTAACCGACACATCAATTGAGGGGTAAACACTTAAGGGTACCAAGTAATTTGCATGGTTACTTCACACCTTGTTTTGTGATCCTCGGCATCCCAGTCACAAAACCTGAAGGGCACACTCGAGATTGAAACATGCCATTGAACAGTTCAATGAATCTCAAAGATCTAGGAGTTTCAAATCCAATTAAAACCTAATAATACATTTCGTTTATCTTTGTGGAAATTGGTGAATCATCATTCACCTACCTTCAAATATTTTATAGCTTGGATTACGGCATCCCTCTTCTAAGTTATAAAATAGTTTATTGGGTCCTAGCCTTAATATTTCATATTGGGTGTCATATTAAGGACTTTAAAATCAACTATCTTGAATATCTCCCAAAAACATGTCTGGTTTAGACATTTATGATCTTCCCAAATCTCTTGAAACAAGCTTTCCTAAATGAAGATGATGTCCCTTGGAAATCATCCTTCATTCACCTCCTCCAATTATTCTCCCTAACCCACAAGTTCTTGAAAAAGTTTAAGGTCACTCAAGCCCAATTGGCAAGGCAAGGTCTAGGTGTGGTCACGTCTTGGAGATGTAGTCACATACTGACAAGCCGGGAGAGTTGGGTGTCAAAGTCTTGAGAAAGTCGGTGGTTCAATCACTTTCTAAGTCACGTAGTGAGTTCCTTTGGGACACCTATGAAACAGACTATGACAAGACCCTTAATGATCTTATCTATTTGTTAAGATCAACTTCCTTAAAACTTGATGGACATTGACAATAGTGACACAAGAAATCCAGAAAAGCATTCTCTTCCCAATGGAAAGGGATCGGCCATAGTCAACTCGGTTGACCAAATGGTAAAGAGAAAAACTAAGTCTGTGATAGTCCCGTGTACCATCATCAAAGGGTCCATATGTTTATATTGCCAAAGGAAGGGGCATTGGTTGCGAAGCTGCCAAATTTACCTAAGGATGTTAAAGTCAATAAGTTTGACTCTACTTCAGGTAAAGTCCACTATCTAACTCTGCTAAGTTTCTATTCTGAGATTCTTATTACATGATGTGACTGGGTCACATGTTGATGTTTTAAGAATCAAAGAAAAGTAAAGGAACTTAAAGAAAGAATATGCTGAATCTGATCGCATAGATGGATTTCTATCGCGTAGTTTGAAGATTGGATTCTTGAGCTACTTCTTAGGAGTTATGAGATATTGCTTAGGAATAGATAACAACAAGTTTTCATATGGATTGTAAGGATAAGTTTTTCCGCAAAATTTTAAAATAGAAGAAAATTTTTGATTTTATTTATTTTAAAATATCCATACAATGGCATTTGAGGAAAAATTGTTGCTTATATGATTCCATTAATAGCAAGAGTGGAAATATGAAATTGATTCTTTCATTTGTGGTAATATATAAATTTACCAAATAAGGAAAGATTCTCATCACCCAAGTTTCATTTGGACTGGAACTTGGAATCATGCAAGTTGTATTGCATGATGAATGAGAACTTTCAAGTATTGGAAAAATTAAGACTAATTACTCGTTCACATGGATGTGTGAGTCAAGTAGAGGACTAAGGGATCGAGTACACATCCTTGTGCACTGATTAAGTCCACCACAAAAGATCAATAAGATTATTCGTCATAATTTACTAAAGTTCAGTAAATATGGTTATACTTACAAGCTTAAGTGTAATTCTAAGACATTGGAAAAAGGTTCCAATGTATGACAGAGCGAATAAGAAGAATCAATTTAGGCAGAAGGATAAAAGTTTCTCAAATCTGAAAAGATGGGAGAGTACTTTCGTATCAGTTTTGTGATCATCTTAATGATTAAGAAACCATAGCACAATTATTTCTCTAAGGAAATCTTAGTGCATTATTATGACTAAGAAGAGGGATCTTGAATTGTTGAAATGGTTAAATCAAGAAGATGAGTCATACTTCGTTCCAATACAAGTCTTAGAGTCATACTCCAAGATTGTAATTTGAGTGACATGTCTTAAAGAAGGTTTAAAAACACTTGTCAAATGTAAGAGTAAAAGTTTCATACTCTTGGACATTTGACATTGGTAGGTTGTGATGTTTTGGATAAAACAAAGACCAACTAAGGCCATTTGTGTGAAGTGTTTGTCTTGATTAGAATCCGCATTATCTCTTGGATGTTTGACAAGGGAGTCTTATAGGTCAAGAGGATAGTGGGAGTCTTAAAGGTCTTGAAAGTCTCAAGAAATAATCAAGAATAGAACCTGAAGTTCTTCACTAGCACACGACTTGAGGTTTATGACCTATCGTGTTAACATATTCTATGCCTATTCTAGTTAAAGTTGGCTTTGCATATGAGTTCTTAGAGTTCTCAATTGGTTGCACAACAACTTGGAAGCAATGGCAGGCCCTTGAGCTGCCAGGTGGCGAGAAGTTAAGATTGAGTTCAGTCCATATGAATTTGGATTTGTCATCATCCTTGTCTTGTGACTAAGGTTTTGACAATTCACATGGATAAGAACACATACACCATTAAATCTAAGTGTCACAAGGTTTCTCTCCGATTCATGAAAATGATGGTGAGGAAACACTTTCACTAAGTAGATTTTAGCTAGATAGCAATTGTGATATTTGCATTCTCAAAGTCATTAGTGGAGCGTGTGTGGTTTACCGGCACACTAACCTGGACTTGTGAAAAGTGGCAAAAAGGTCTAACCATTATGATTACGGCATCCCTCTTCATAATTTTTTAGACACACAAGTGTGTTATCTAAGGGAAGGTGTATGTTTTTGATAAAGTCTTATCAAAACAATCTAGTATCAGAAATCTGAACTTTGGTAGAAAGTCAGCTAATTTCTGAGTACATGTCAAAGCTAGTGGGAGCATAAGTGTTATGCTAATAATCATCATGTTAGTGGGAGCATGATAATTATGATAAGTATTGCAAGTTAGCAATGTTAATTATAGAAAACAAAAAGTTTCAATTGGGAAAGGTTGTTTTGCTATAGTTAAGGGAGAGGAAATTATACTTCATCTCAAATCTATAAGCTTAGATCGTGAGGTTTTAATCATTTAGTCAAGGATATATATATATATATATATATATATATATATATATATATATGAATTTCATGTTGGAATGGCTCAACATAAGGAAATTCTGTATATGGGTCCATTATTTGTGTTCTAAAATTCGATTATGATTACGGCATCCATTTTCATAATCTGAATTATGAGAACTTGGCAAATAGAAATGGAAATGTTATAGCAAAAGACTGGTTTAGTCTTTATGTGAGACATCATGAATCGTGTCCCATATGCTTCGGATATAGGATCGATTACATGTGCTATATTCATCCTTTCTAAAATTTTCCAAATGCCTGGGGCATTAAGAAGGGAAAAGGTTTAGAACTGGATATGACTAAAAGGATTAAACAATTGTCGAGGACAATCTAAGGTTTACCAATGATTGGTTGTTCAAGGACAGTTGGAAGTATAGTGATAATTCTGGAAGGACCATATTGACATAATCTGTAAGGAGGCAACTCTTGTTCAGAAGTCATAGTCAAAATGGAATCTGGAAATGTTTCAAAGTTAGAATTTTCAATCTGTGTAAGATTAAGGAAACTTAATGCAAGAAGGATGTTTCCAAGGAGTTGATCTCCTTTGGAATGCTCTGAAATGTTTGTTGTCGAGTCCTTGTGACTTTGTGCATAATCATTACAAGAGGATCAATGCATATAAGTTTAGAATCTAACAGATTTGAGTAAATGGCATGAATTTGGAATTCTTGCATTTGCAGTAAGGATTTGGGACTGTGAAAAGAGAATCATTGAAGTTATGTTCAATTGATCTAGTTCACAAAGTAAAGATCATAGACAAACATAGTATGCATACTTGGTGTATGGCATGACTAGTGTTTAGAAAACATAGTGTACATGCTTGGAGCATGGGACAACTATTGTTTTAAATTCAAGAATAAAGTTGATAGCTGAAACAGTATACAATGAATAATGTGTAATCATATGGTGATAAATAAAAGGTGTTTTATTTATGTTCATAGGTTTTGATACCATATTGGATTCAATTATTATTGTGTTTCACTTTGCATGTTTTGACTTTCTGAATAAACTAGGTTATTCTTCCGGAATGACTAAGTTATTCAAACCATCCACAGTCGGTCATATGTTGGAAGTAGATATGAATTAAGACTGTCATGGGTAGGCTTGTAGAGGTCTAAGGTGTTGGACAAAGGGCTACAACACTCATGAGTGCTCATAAGTTCTGAGTATTGGATTCAACCCGCGCTCACTGGAATCACTTCATGGATTTTATCACGAGTGATTATGAGACGATAATATCGTATATTCTTCAAACCTAGAGATATGAGTTGTTACTGTGAGTTGGTTGTACATTGATTGCATGAAAACACATTTGGTAACTCGGTGCTATAAAACGTGCCTTTGTGTATGATTCAACAAGTAGTAGAACAAGGCATATGAGTCGAAGTTTATCCATTCCTTTTACCTTCGGGATAAAAGCGATATTTGTGGGCCCCTCGATGATTTGATGATGACAAATGGAAGTGCTCGGCCGGGCCAGGACTGATTTGATTTGTTCACTTAGTCAGTCATCATAAATCGGAAATCGGGAAACAACAAATGGACAGAGAGAATGATTATAATCCATGTCTCAGTCCATATGATATCTAGAATGGAGGAATATATGATCCCTTATCTAATGGACAAGTCATTGACAAAGTTCAGAGTTCATCGACAAGGTCAGAGTTCGACAGAAGCTTTTGAGAGCTATGATTGCCAGTCGGTTCCTGAAGTCATACGCAATATTAGTTTTAGACTTATCCAAGTGGAAGACTGTTGGATTAATGTCTAAGTCCATAACTATAATTGGTAAGACTTGACCCGACCCGGCATGGTCCATTTGGGTTGCATGGCATCATGCACTTGGATAGACTATCATGAGAGAAATAAGACACTTATGGTTATTAATATATTATAAGTTCTAGTATATTAATAATAAGAATAATGAGATTATTTAATTAGTATTGATCAAGAATTAATCTAGGATTAATTAAATGATCAAAAGAAGACTAATTAAATATATGGGTTGATTGAGTAAATCATCCATACTTGTATAGTGGGCTAATGCTCCATGGATAATCAAGTTGGGCTAAAACCCATAGGATGGTCCATGGATGCTCCATGGTGTATTTGAACCCATGGATCCAAGGAAATGGAAAGCCATGACAATTAAGGGTTTACCCTAATTGTAACACTATATAAAGATCACATTCTTGGGAAAAATCGGCCACTAGTGTGTGTAAAGAAAGGGCTAGCCGATTTCATGAAGTGTAGAATTCTCTTAAGTTATTCCAAGTGTAGTTGGTGTTGTGTGAACCATTTGAGGTGTCACACTTGGGGCACTAGGCACTCAAGCTTCATGAAGACTTTCTACATCAAAGAGGTATGTATTCTATCTTGTTACACTCATTGTTTTGTATGCTAGATTAGGATAATACCTTGGAAGTTCTTATTTGCATGTATAATAGAGAAAACATAGATCCAAGGTATTTAGGGTTGCATGTACACTTAGGAGTGTTAGAATGCTCATAACCCAACAGTTATGAAGTCACATTACACTGAGAGATTAAGGAGATGTAGATCACTAGTAAGTTTTGTTTATGCTTATGTTTCTGTATTGACGATGACATCCCAAACGTTTTAAAATAAATAAAATACGTTTCTTCGAAAATGTTTTGACAACGTATTTATCATGTTTTTCTGGGAACAAATTCCGCAACATTTTTATGAAAAGAAGTACTCTGATTTTTATAAAGCATAAACGAAATCGGTCTTTTCTGGCCGTGAAAATGGGGATGACACAGATATGGTGCATGTTTGACTTTTATAATCAACTATTACGACATTTAGGAAACTATCTCTGAAATTTCCCAAGTAATGATTCCTTTTTATCCCTTCATTCAAAATTTGATGTAATCCAATATCATGTAATCACTTGGTAATGAATGAATATCTTTTTATCCATATTCTGTCACACACTTCATATATTCATCCATTAAAAAAACGAAACAATATAAACGAAAACAGATAAAGTTTTTTATATATTTTGAAAAGATATTGAAGACTTTGAATTGTAGTCGAATATTTCTATCATTTTTTTGGAGGAGATTTTGACATATCTACCCATTCAGAAAGAATTTAGAAATGATTTCAGGTCTTACATATTATATTTCAAACCCCATTCCGATGGATAATAAAGTCAATTACCCAATATATCTTAAACAACATCCAAAACTTCCGACCCTCGCGTAGAAGGGGAAACCTCTCTAGTTAATATAAAAAAACTATATTACTCTTAAAAGAGCCATTGATATTCACTTTTTCTGTCATTTCTCTATTTCTATCATTTTTTGTGGACATTTTACAAATATAAATTGTTTTGTTACACTATAAAAAATGCTTACAGTTATATATATATATATATATATATATATATATATATATATATATATATATATATATATATATAGAGAGAGAGAGAGAGAGAGAGAGAGAGAGGTTCCGTTGAGATTAAAAATAAAATAGAGATCTCGAGATTCAACATCAGCCATGTATTTCACATCTGCCGCTCTAACCCTTAGGCGTAACGACGCGGCAGGTCTAGTGTAATCATAAATGAATACATAGCGTCACCTGTTAATTTCTCCTCCGCCACCATCCCCACCACCGTAACCGCCACCGCCACCATATTTTCTTTGGAATTATTGTTAATAATTTAAAATTAGGTTTGACATCAATATATATCCCCAATGTGCCACAACCGTTCGTTGACTTGTACTCGTAAGAACGCGGAAGCAGCTTGCATGAGGCTTATATAGGAAAAGGACGTATCCAATTCAATCATCTAAAACATTCTAACAATGGCTTCCGCTGCTCTTTTCTTCCTACACCTTCTCTTTCTGTTGTCTATTTTCCAACCTTCACTTGCAACTAGACGACTCACTGAGTTAGTCCAGAACTCGTCTCCCCTTTTGCAATACCACAACGGAGCCCTCCTCACCGGCGACATCTCCGTCAACCTCATTTGGTATGGCAACTTCAAACCATCCCAGAAAGCCATCATCACCGATTTCATCACCTCCCTGTCCTCCGCCTCACTCAAATCCCAGATCCAACCTTCCGTCGCCACATGGTGGAAGACAACAGACAAATACTACTCAAAAACAAAGAAACCCTCCCTCCGACTCGGTAAACAAGTATCCGACCCAGATTGCTCACTCGGGAAATCATTATCAGACAAACACCTCCTCCAGTTAGCTGCAAAGGGTGAACCGACGAACGCCGTGAACATCGTGTTAACGGCAAAGGACGTGGCAGTTTCTCGTTTTTGCTCCGGTAGGTGTGGAACCCATGGCCATGGATCATCTTCCATTGTAAAAGGTAAAAACAACAAGTTTGCTTACATCTGGGTTGGCAACTCGGAGACTCAGTGTCCTGGTCAATGCGCGTGGCCATTCCATCAACCGATTTACGGACCACAGGGTGCACCACTGATCGCACCGAACAACGACGTGGGTGTGGATGGAATGGTGATAAATCTGGCTACTCTTTTGGCTGGAACTGCTACAAATCCATTTGGGAATGGGTATTATCAGGGGGATGCTGGTGCACCATTAGAAGCTGCATCTTCTTGTTCGGGGTTGTATGGGAAAGGGGCGTATCCAGGTTATGCCGGAGATTTGTTGTTGGAGACGACGACGGGTGCAAGTTTCAATGCACATGGTACAAACGGGAGGAAGTATTTGCTTCCTGCTTTATTTGATCCCTCTACTTCTAAATGTTCCACTTTGGTTTAACAAACGCAAGGAGAAGGACCCTCTTTCTTCTTTTGGTTTTTGTATAAAATCAAAATGAAAAGGAAAAAAATGTAGCACATAGTGTAGGAAGTACGAGTTGTACCATGTATCTGAAAAAATTATGTATTTGTTTATTCATTTTAATTACTTAAGATATGCTTTTTTAATTTGTTTTTGTTTTTCTTATGACCAGCAAATATAAATATTTCATCTATTTCAAAATTAACACTTAATTACACATAGGTTTGTGATAGAAATTAAACCCACGACCACAAATATGGACTAATATGGATGACATATTGTTGGGCTAGAAGCCATTTGGTATTTATTTTTGTTATTAAACAATTAAGAAACATTTGGTTTTTGTTATTAAACAATTAAGAAACATTTGATCAATAAATATCGTAGTTTTAAATAATGTAACGCGTAATATAAAGGCAACGTTAAAACTCAAGTTTTTTGAGCCGTGACGAACCAAATCGTTTGCAAAGCGTGACTTAAGGCAATAATTTTATATATAACTAGGTGTGAGGCCCGTGTATTACACGGGTTGATTTAAAAAAAATTTAAACATTAAATTAAAGTGTAAATAGAAAATATTTTTAATGTACAACTTTAAAATAAAAAATGAATAAACGTATTTATTGCAATTTAATATCATATATATGATATTTAATACTTTATATGTATAGTATATGACTTTAATTTTAAAAATTGAAACAAACCAAAAATTGACAAGTAGATAATATTTATTTCAAAAATACCACAAAATGACAAGTGTCAAAACTCATGAGAGATTGACATGTGGCAAAAAAACCTTTATTTATTAAGGAGGATTAATAATTTTTTATATATTTTATAGTATTACTCATTTTTATATACATATGTGACTTAATAAAACATTTTGTCAAAACTTGACGACAAGTACAAGCCTTGGTGACATGACACGTTATGACGAAACCATGATGAACTTTTTAGAACACTGAAAATTATAATATAAATTTATACATTGCTATGATTGATAAATTCACGTCAAACATAATACTTTGGATTGTGTTTGTGTAATTTCAAATTTAATTGATAACTAGGTGTTAAACCCTTTTCGCGGTGTGACATAAACCATATATCTTATACTATATTATAAAATATATTAGTTATACCTTGAATTTTACGAGGTATAAGATACAAAACTTTTTGTACAAATCAATTATGCACAAATAAATCATTAATATTTGCCAAAAGCTTGAAGACTTGAATTAAGTAAAGTTACTATGAAATTTAATTTCAAGCAAAATGAAAATTTTAAATTATTAAATTCAATTATATAAATTAATTTTATGTTTCTTAAACAAGACACCGATAATAATTAATTTACATAAAATGTATAAATATTAAATATAAATATAAGTTCTAAACATAAATATTTTGTTTAAAAGTGGTAAGTTTTTATTATATAAAATCTAATAATTATTTCCTCATAAGAAAACGATTCACCAAAAGTACTATTTATCGTGCTGTTTTGCGCGGGAATGAAAATCAAAGTATGAAAATGATTTAGAATAAAAGATCTAAATATAATCTGTTTGGCACGTTTATTGCTTGATCAGTTGAATACAGGAGGTTGAAAGAGAATACGAATACAACCAGGAAAAGTCCTCTACCTCTAAAGTATCATTTCCATATTTATAGGGAAAACTGAAAGTACAAAAAACATAGAGACTTCGACATCTAAGCTTCATTACAAAACTAGTCCTTAAAATAAACATACAATCCAAAATTCGACATTACACATAACAAAGATAGTTTTGACATCTCACAACTTTCGAACCCCAACATTCTCCCCCTTGGTGAGAAATGTCGAATTTAAGTCATTAATATCTGGATTGCTTGATGCATCGAATTTCTGATCGCTGCATACCAATTCATCATCATCTTCAACTCAACCTTGTCTTTATCACTGTTCTTCTTACAATTATTCATATGAACCATCAAGTTCATATAATGAGCTGTATTATATCTTTCAACATCACAGGCTTAAAACAAATACTTCGTCTTTCTTCTTTTCTTGCTTTTTCCAACAAAAACTATTCAGAGTGGCTTTAGACAAATCTCTCCATCATCATAAGGTATGAAATCAGCTTTACTCTTCAATATTGATTGAGGTACAGTTATCCTTTTGCCCATTGTCAAAGCTAATTCAACATCTGTCAATGCTAAGCAATCGAAATAATTGTTGATGAAAATCTTGATATGAGCAAGACCCATCATATAATCTTCTTTTCTTGTACTTTGAAGTTTCGTTTCATTGTTGACCTTCAGAATCTTGCGACTGAGATCAAGTAATTTAGATTCATAAGAGGAGAGTCAGCAACAGTAAATGTGAATTTGGTATTGTTTTCCCTAATCACATGATATCGAAAGTTTTGAAGTACACCCTCGAATAAAACATCTTTAGATATATTCAAACCTCAAACTATCTTGGTGAGTGACCACACATCTTCTTCTTCTTTCCCAAGTACTACATGAAATCGAAATTTGAACTTCTTGAACTCTTCCTTGTCATTGAACTTGTCAGCAATCTAATATTGCACATTAAGATACATCATTATATTGATAGGAAAATCAAGTTGATTCAATTCTGAGTTATCAATTTCATAACTCTTCTTTGGTTTCTTCTCAAAGTCATGTATTTCTCCATGAACTACCATAGCTTCAATATTCTCATAGCTATGTAGTTTTCGTGGGTCACCTTTATTCAGATTTGGAGGATCATTTTGACGAAGTCTGAGAATACTTTAAATATGTTGTTGCTTTTCCATTTCAGCTTCAATAATTGCTTTTCTCTCTTCTTTCGATTGTTCAATGACAATAGATTTTCCTTTGTCTTTATCTGCTTCAGTGGGAGTTGGCTTTGAAGTTGAAGTTGAACCACCAATAACAATCCATTTTTCCAAAGGTCTTGTTGTTATTGTTGTCGAAATTATTAGATTAGTCTTCATTGGCAAAATTATTGGAATCTGAGTTGTCAAGACTTTTCCCATAATTTTCACATCATCATCACTTGTCTTCCCAGATGCTCATTTGCCTTTACTTACTCCATCCACCTTTCTTTCTCCCCCTTGCACCCTGTAACAACAGGTGGGGCATCCGATGGAAGTAAGTTCAACAATTTTGAAAGCGGAGCCAATTCAGAATGAATTCTGGACTTAAGAAGATGAAACTTCTGAGTTACAAACTCAGGAGTGAATAAAGAAGAAGAACTTAAGGTCGACACCATGGTCTTCAATTAACCCAGCAACACATCAATATTTCCAAAAAAAATTGTTTCCAACTAAACATGTGCATCCTTCTTCGGAAGCATAGAAGTATAAGATTGAGATAATTTGGTTACAGCCCCAACAATAATATCCACCCTTTTGAGGATTAAAGAATAACTATTGGTCATTTCCTGTAATTCCTTTAACATGTCTAATCTTAACTCTTCAAGATTTTGATTTGACATCTTCTCGAACAGTTTTGACATCCTAAACAACAGAGCATGTCATTGCTTGGCAACTGTTTTCAGTTCCGTTAGTGTATCATTAAACGTCTCAGATTGATTCTTGACCCTTAATTCGTTGATTTTGTCAGACTGATCAATCTTGTTGAGATGACGAAGCTCTTGAGCCTTCAACATAACATCCACTTTAATACCAAAAACTCAATGGTTGCCCCCTGCATCAGCTTGAATTTGTAGCAGAGAATTGAGCTTACAATTTAAAATCTTGAATTGATCCCTAGACATGAGCATGTTGTCGGGAATTTTATCCCCCTCCGGATCAAACTCAATGTCAGCAAAAGAACCAACAAACCCACCATCATCAGTTTAATCATCAAAAACCGTTTTGCGTTCTTCAGTAGATTGTGATGGGAATAAGGAAGTAATGGGTTGTTGCATAATTGTATCGAAAGTAGGAGAATGGGTAGAAGAATGGATATGAGATGTTTTTGGAACGAGGAATGGTTGTAACGAAACAAAAGTATCAACAAGTGATGTTTCTGATGGGTTTTATGCATAAGAAACATTCCTATGTGCTCATACAAACCCTAATGCTTGGATCTAGGTTTCACTATTGAACATGCTTTGACTCCAAGACTTACAAACCCTAATCTAGCATATAAACAACATAACTAACATATAGAATCAGATCTAGATGTTTACCTTTTCAATTGTTGGCTTAGATCTTGTATATCTTCTTCTTTTGAGCCTAGAGTCACAAATGCAACTCCTCTAATGGTTCACAAACCCCACAAGCAAGAAGGCAATATGAGAGAGGGAGAGGGAGGCTAGAATTCGGCCTAGGGCACTCTTGGAATCAAGTGGTAGCCGAATTCATGCCCTAGGGGTCATATTTATAGTTACAGATTACTAGGGTTTCACTCTAAACCCTAATGGACAGCTTAACCACAAAGCAGCCCATGGAACCTTCTGGAATAAGGCCCTTGGACGAAAATATGAGGGTTACCCATCATAATTTCGTTCCCCCTTAAGCCCATTAGGTTTCCTTAACCTAAAACTCAACTATCACACATTTGACAGTTTATACCCCTTTATTCAATTAATCTCTTTTGACCCCTAAATTAATTCTTAATTAATTTATGACCAATACTAATTAAATAAATATGATTTCTCCTTTAATATATTATTCTTATAATATATTAATAAATCATAATACTCTCTCTTTCTCCTTAAATTACCTTGTCAAGTTGCTATGGAGAAGGCAACCCAAAAGGACCATACACAACCGGGTCAAGTACATACCAAATATAGTTACGGGCTTAGACACTATTCCAACAGTCTCCCACTTGGATAAGTCTAGTAACTATATCTCACATATGACTTCAGAATCTGATTAGCAATCGTAGCTCTTATACTTCGCTGTCAACTCTGATCAACTTGTCCTTTAGATAAGGGATCGTATAATCCTCTGTTCTGGATATTATGCTGACAATGCTTATTGTCCAGCAGTAGTTCCTTGATTTCCGATTTGTTTGACATAGAATTTAGTTGAACACATCAACTTCATTCTGACCGGGCCCGACACATAAGTCAAACCAAATCATCAAGTGGCCAATATATCACTTTTATCCTCATAGAATAAAAGGAACAGATCAACTTCGACTCATATGCATCTATCATTTGCTAATGGATCACACACAATAATGTGTTTTATAACATCAAGTTACTGATGCGTTTACACATTATCAATGTATAACCAACCAGCAAACAACAACCATATCTCTAAGTTTTAAGACTATATGATGTTATCACTTTGCGATCACTTAAGATAAAACACCACTAAGTGATACAACAAACTCGGGTTTAATCCAATGCTCAACTCATATTCACAAGCACTCATGAACTTTGCAGCAAACCTTTGCTATGTCCAAAACCTTTCAGACAATCTACAAACAATTCATGACAGTCTTAATTCATATCTACTTCCAAAATATGATCGACCGTGGAGTTTTTGAATAATCATATCATTCAGGAAGTCAAAACATGCAAAATGGAAACAATAGATAAATAACCAACATAAGATAGTAACTTTACTCATAAATAATACAATTTCATTTATTCATCAAATGTCAAGTACAAACTATCTATTACATATTTCCTATCTAATCCAAACTTATATCATCCTTCAGCCCAATGCTCCTAGCGTGCTGCAAGTGTTTGACCCTACTCAGTCCCTTCGTAAGGGGATCTGTTGGGTTCTCTTCTGATGATACCCTTTTCACAACGAGGAGTCCCTCTTCTACCCGATGTCTGATAAAATGGTATTTTCTGTCAATATGTCGAGATCTGCCATGATCTCTCGGTTCCTTGGTCAAGGCAACCGCACCTTCATTATCACAGAAAATTTCCATCGGCTCTTTTATGGATGGCACAACTCCAAGGTCTCCAATGAAGTTCTTCAACCATATAGCCTCCTTTGACGCTTCGCTCGTCGCAATATACTCTGATTCGCACGTTGAATCAGCTACGGTCTCTTGCTTGGAACTTTTCCAAGTCACTGCTCCTCCATTTAGGGTAAAGACCCAGCCTGACTGCGATCGGAAGTTATCCCGATCCGTCTGAAAACTAGCATCACTGTACCCTCGTACCCTTAAGTCATCACTCCCACTGAGGACTAGAAACCATTCCTTGGTCCTCCGAAGGTACTTAAGAATATTCTTAACTGCAATCCAATGTGCTCTACCAGGGTTCCCTTGATATCTGCTGACCATGCTCAAGGCGAAGGCCACATCAGGGCGAGTACAAGTCATAGCGTACATGATAGAGCCTACTGCGGAAGAGTAAGGTACTCGACTCATATCAGCTATCTCTGTATCTGTACTCGAGCTCTGAGTCTTACTCAGCTTGGTATTGCTTTGGATTGGCAGCTCCCCTTTCTTGGAATTTTCCATACTAAAACGCTTTAGTACCTTTTCCAAGTATGTATCCTGACTGAGTCCTATCAGTCTCTTTTCCCTGTTTCTAACTATTCTTATTCCCAGAATATAAGTAGCCTCTCCGAGGTCCTTCATAGCGAAACATTTCCCAAGCCAGGACTTGACCTCCTGCAAGGTTGGGATATCGTTTCCTATGAGTAGTATGTCGTCGACATACAATACGAGGAAGCTTACTATACTCCCACTGGCTTTAACATACACACAAGATTCATCTTCGCTTCGCAGAAAGCCAAACTCTTTAACCTTCTCGTCAAAACAAAGATTCCACCTGCGAGATGCTTGTTTCAATCCATAAATGGATTTCTCAAGCTTGCATACTCTATTTGGATGCTTCGCATCGACAAAACCCTCTGGCTGATTCATGTAGACATCTTCAGCCAACTTTCCATTAAGGAAAGCGGTTTTCACGTCCATCTGCCATATTTCATAATCATTAAACGCAGCTATGGCAAGCATCACCCTAATAGACTTTATCTTCGCAACTGGCGAGAAGGTCTCATCATAGTCAACTCCGGGAGTTTGAGTAAAGCCCTTCGCAACCAATCGCGCTTTATAAGTATGCACTTTCCCATCCATGTCCGTCTTCTTCTTGAAGATCCACTTGCACCCGACTGTCTTACGACCCGGTACATTATCAAACAAATTCCAAACTTGGTTGTCGTACATGGACTGAATCTCACTGTCCATAGCCTCTTTCCATTTTGCAGATTCTGGGCCTGCCATGGCTTCCTTATAGCTGCTAGGTTCATCCAAATTTACTAGTGTACTATCACTAATAAATGTATCCCCTTCAGTAGTAATATGAAAACCATAAAACTGGGGTGGAACAATAGCCCTAGTGGAACGTCGAAGAGGTAGGGACTCGTCAATAGGTTCAACAGGAGTTTCCTCCTCAAGTTGAGTGCCAGTATCCGAGGTTCCTTCATCGCTCTGATCTTGAATCTCTTCAAGTTCAATTTGCCTCCCACTGTCTTCTTGGCTTATTAATTCCCTTTCTCGGAAAACCCCTCTTCTAGCAACGAAGACAACATTGTCACTCGGTCTATAGAAAAGGTAGCCAAAAGACTTCTGCGGATAGCCATTGAAATACCACTTCTCACTACGAGGTTCTAGTTTGTCGTGAGTCTCTCGTCTTACGAAAGCCTCGCAACCCCAAACCTTGATATGTGCCAACGAGGGAGCCTTCCCTATCCACATCTCGTGAGGAGTCTTGGAAACCTTCTTGGTGGGAACTAAGTTAAGTATGTGGGCGACAGTCTCTAAGGCATACCCCCAGAAAGCTATTGGTAACGAAGTCCGACTCATCATAGAACGAACCATGTCCAACAAGGTCCGATTACGTCTCTCAGCCACACCATTCAATTGTGGCGTTCTCGGAGGCATCAATTGCGAAACGATTCCGCATTCCTTTAGATAGTCGTGAAACTCAAGACTTAGGTACTCTCCTCCTCGGTCTGACCGAAGCATCTTGATTTTCCTACCCAGCTGATTCTCCACTTCATTCTTAAACTCTTTGAACTTTTCAAAGGTTTCCGACTTTTGCTTGATCAAGTAGATATATCCATATCTGCTATAATCATCTGTAAAAGTCACGTAGAAGCGGCAAGCATCCCTTGTGGTGGATCTAAAGGGCCCACACACATCGGTGTGTATGAGATCCAATAAACCCTCACCCCTTTCACAAGTGCCAGTAAAGGGTGACTTGGTCATCTTCCCAAGTAAACAAGACTCACACGTGTCATCGTCCCTAAGGTCGAATGACTCCAACACTCCATCCTTTTGGAGTTGGGCTATGCGTTTCTTGCTGACATGGCCAAGGCGACAATGCCACAAGCATGCTTTGTCTAGACTAGTAGACGAATCAATATTCAAAACATTATTTCCAAAATTATCAACAATCATCACAGATTCATAAATCCCATTACAAGGTAATGCATTGAAATAAAAGACACCATTCAAATAAACATTAATAGAACCATTATTATTATCAAAAGAATATCTGAAACCTTGTCTAAACAACCCGTGAAAAGAAATAATGTTTCTTGCCATATCTGGTGAATAACAACAATTCTATAAATCTATTCCTAACCCATTACCCAACACTAAAGAATAAACACCGACTTTGGTCACAGGCGACGATCTTCTGTTTTCCATAATCAGGTTCATCTTCCCATGCTCCATCTCCCTACTTCTTTTTAGGCCCTGCAAATCAGAACAAATGTGGTAACCACATCCTGTGTCAAGAACCCATGAAGTAGCAAATGATGAGTTATTAGATTTAATAGAATACATACCTGCAAATGTGGGCTTGATCTTCCCATCTCTTATGCCCTGCAGATATTGAGGGTAGCTTCGCTTCCAGTGGCCCTTTTGGTGGCAATAGAAGCACTCTGCTTCTTTAGGATCGGAAGAGGGTTTAACGGAGCCAGCTTTTGTCTCACTTGAGGACGAACCATCACGGGGTTTCCCCTTATGGTGGCTCTTACATGGAGCCTTCCTCTTTTTTCCCTTTCCTTGACCTATTGCCATCACAGGAGCGGCCACAGCAGGGGACGGTGCAACGGATTTGTCTTTGAGGTTGCTCTCAGCAGTCCTCAAAAGTCCTTGGAGCTTGCTCAAGGAGACCTCCTCTTTGTTCATATGGTAGGTCATCCTAAACTGATTGTTGCAGGAGGGCAAGGAGTGGAGGATTATGTCGATAGCCAAATCCTCATGAAACTTAACATTAAGTTTGAGAAGACGATCAACATACCTCTGCATTTTCTGCAAATGAGAGGTTAGGGATTCTCCACTCCCCATCTTAGCGGTGATCATGTTAGTAATGATCTCATAGCGCTCTTTCCTCGCGCTCTGGTGATACCTGTCCAGCAAATCCTGATGCATTTCATATGGATACATGTCCTCATAGGACTTTTGGAGTTCGAGGTTCATGGTGGCCAGCATGATGCAATGAACTTTCGTGGCATCACGCTCGTGGGCCTCAAAGGCGGCCAATTCCTCAGGAGTAGCAACGTCTGGGATGATCTTCTCAAGCTTTTCATCGAGGACATATTCTTTGTCCTCGTAGCGTGTGATCATGCGAATGTACCTCATCCACTCGTTGAAGTCTGAACCATCAAATGTCACTTTCTGACACAAGTTCATCAACGAGAATGACCCAGAAGCGTTGTTGTTGTTGTTAGCAGACATCTGAAAAAGAAAGGAACAAAGTTTGATTAGAAATGAATCCCTAATTAAACACCTAAATGAGAAATTAGGGCTAGGATCCAACAACATTATTTACAACTTAGAAAGGGATGCCGTACTCTAAAAGTAAATAATTTGAAGGTAAGTGAATGACGATTCACTAATTCTCACCATGAAAAACGAAAAAGCAATTTAGGTTTTAAATGTATTGAAAACTCCTAGATCTTTGAGATTCATTGAACTTTTCAATGGCATGTTTAAATCTCGATATGCATTTCAAATTTGCGACTGGGATGCCGAGGATCGCAAACAAATTTGTGAATAACCATGCGAATTAACGTGGTGCACTCAATGTCATTATCACCTAATCAATGTGCCGGTAAACCACACACGCTCCATTGATCTATGACAAACATCGAGTCACCCTTCGCTACCTATGTCATCCCCAAATTGATGTGCCAGTTAACCACACGCGCTCCATCAACGTTTGACAAGGGTACAAAGTGCAATTCCATGGATTAGCATCATTTTCACATTTTACCCTAAAGTAACTAGGAATGAGAATTTGCAAAAAGCATGTAGTTACTTTATATTCAACATTATACTTTTAATGAGTAGAGGGTTTCCCTATCCTACCCGTTCGGCTAACGACCCTCCACCAGTCAAGCAAGCGGTAGGTGTGAGTGTACACCCATTAAGCGCCATTTTATAGGCAGCAACCTTATACCCACCTTATAGACCGGCTTCGTGAATGAGGCCTACTAACGGTAAGACTAGCATTTAAGTTATACATATATATATATATATATATATATATATATATATATATATATATATATTAATTAATTAAGCTTGTAATATATAATAGTATAGGGTTGAATTTTAAACTTGTAAAATTCTAAGGGTTTGAAATTTAAATTATTCAAAATTAAACTTTTAATTACAAAATTCAAATTTCAAAACTTGAGGGCAAGTTTTTAACTTTTCAAAACATAAGGGATCAAATAACAAATAATTCAAATTAACCAATTAATTTCATAATTATATATATTTGACCTAATCTTAATTTTAGTCATTAGATAATTACCAAATAATTTTTAAATAATCCATATTTATCACATGAATAACTAATATTTAAAAAGATTTGAAATTATCTATTCTTTTGGCAAGGATAAACACTTAATATAGATAAAATTCGGATTTTAACATCATAAAACAATTAAGCATCAAGTCCAAGTCAAAACAGCAGCCAAAAACCCGAAAAACCCTAATTCTGACGAACTGACTCGCCGAGTCAGGCCTGGACTCGCCGAGTAGGGGCCAACTCGCCGAGTTGAGTCGGGCAGGGACCAAAAATCGTTTTCTCAGCAAATAAAGCTGTTAAGCATCACATACAACTGAAACCAATCAAAGCTCTGATACCACTGATGGGTTTTATGCATAAGAAACATTCCTATGTGCTCATACAAACCCTAATGCTTGGATCTAGGTTTCACTATTGAACATGCTTTGACTCCAAGACTTACAAACCCTAATCTAGCATATAAACAACATAACTAACATATAGAATCAGATCTAGATGTTTACCTTTTCAATTGTTGGCTTAGATCTTGTATATCTTCTTCTTTTGAGCCTAGAGTCACAAATGCAACTCCTCTAATGGTTCACAAACCCCACAAGCAAGAAGGCAATATGAGAGAGGGAGAGGGAGGCTAGAATTCGGCCTAGGGCACTCTTGGAATCAAGTGGTAGCCGAATTCATGCCCTAGGGGTCATATTTATAGTTACAGATTACTAGGGTTTCACTCTAAACCCTAATGGACAGCTTAACCACAAAGCAGCCCATGGAACCTTCTGGAATAAGGCCCTTGGACGAAAATATGATGGTTACCCATCATAATTTCGTTCCCCCTTAAGCCCATTAGGTTTCCTTAACCTAAAACTCAACTATCACACATTTGACAGTTTATACCCCTTTATTCAATTAATCTCTTTTGACCACTAAATTAATTCTTAATTAATTTATGACCAATACTAATTAAATAAATATGATTTCTCCTTTAATATATTATTCTTATAATATATTAATAAATCATAATACTCTCTCTTTCTCCTTAAATTACCTTGTCAAGTTGCTATGGAGAAGGCAACCCAACCATGCACAATCGGGTCAAGTACATACCAAATATAGTTACGGGCTTAGACACTATTCCAACAGTTTCAAAAGTAGATGATACAATTAGAGAAGGGTTACCTTGGGCTGCATGTGTTGAAACTCCATCACCTTTGTTGACATTTGCATCCGTATCAGATACGTTCACAGTGATGCCAGAGGTTCGAACCTCTTCATGAGATGATTCGATATGCGAAACCTTGGGTGGTATGACCATTGTATGCTCAGGCATTGAACTCTTTGGTTGTTCACTGTGATTGATGGTTATGTCCATTGTAGAAGTTTTCACATTGACATCAACATTTCCAGTCTCCTCAAGATTCGAATTAACTAGAGAATCCCTCACAGGTGAAGAATGACCCATAATTGTATATGTAAGTGGTGTTTCAGAAACCACGTCTTCGTCATTTGAATCTTCGTGTAACACCAGTTTTCGTTTCTTCCTTTGTTTCTTTGAAATCTTCTGTGTCATATCTTCAACTCTCATTTTCTTCGTTTTTGGAGAAACAAGGACGTGTATTTCACGAATAAGAACTCCCTTTTGACCAATCTGTGGCTTTCTAACAAATGAAGGTGAAAAACTTCCAGACCTTTCAAGAGAATTATGAGGTTGATGAGCCATTTTCTTGAGGCGTTGGAGAACACCAGTCTTCGAATGTACCACATCCTTCGAAGGATTAACATTATTAGTAACAACAGGCTTTGAGTTTTTCTTGGAAGCTTTCACTTTAACTGTAATCTTCTTTTTCAACTGAAACAACTGTCGAAGGGCTTGGCTGAGCTGCCTTCTTTGATCCTCTATTCTTCTTCAAAGAACCTTTAGGTTGTCTTGGTGAACAACACCCCAGTTTCAACATCAGGATTGATCGTTGTCAAATAATTGACCAAAACAGGATTTATAGGATCAACTTTTTAAAGCATTGCATCTGAAATTCTAGCAATACTTTGAAAATTTTCAGCATCATCTTCAATAGTATTAGGAAACTGATATAAAGAAAAACTAGTAGTTTATTCATTTTCATGGACTTGAATTCCTTTTCTGTCATATACAAACTGAAGAATATAACTCCAGTAGTGAGCACACAAGACCCCATCAACAACATTCACATTTTCAATGCTTTTGATAAATTCATTCCAAAGATGTGTCGCATAATCCACTTGTAGATCATAGTAAATACCAGCCACCATAGAATAGACTTCCAATCTTCCTTTATCTAACCCCACACTTCGACCTGTTAAGCATCGAAGATAATTTCCAAATAAAAAGTTCCAAATACACGACAACCCTAATTTCTTAAACTCACTGATCTTGGTGAGAGTAGGTTGATAACTCATCTCATTGAACATATGAACCACTTGTTTATTCGAAACTTTGTAGAATGGTTCACAATTAGGGATGTTTAAGATTTGGGCGAACAACTTTTTTGATAGTCTGAACTTCTTGTCATTCGTTAATTGAAAAGTAACAATCATCACGGTTTTGCTGTAAGTTGCAGTAGGACCAGCCAAATCAAGCCAAGACATTGGAACAACAAAAGAATTGAACATGGCAGTAGATAATACCGAAATCTTGAGAGCCACGATGAGCATTTGTAACTCCTCTGGATAAACACTTTCATCACCTTGAACTTGTAACTTTGTGCTTTGAATCTTCATTAGTGGTTGAGACGAGACATCGTCTGTGGTTAGCGATTGATTAGCAGCCATGATTAGGGTTTAGAAAAGAACTTGAAGAAACTGAGAGTATAAACACATGCATCTTTTGAGAATAATTTGTAAGAGTACAATTGGAATTGATCCCCAAAACCCTTTATATAGTTGATCAAAAATTTGAATTTGAAGCGGTTTCAACATTAAATGCAGCTGACGTGTTGCCATGAAAATCGGACCATTCTTCCTGAAAAGTAGCCACGTATAATAAAGTTATCATCACTTTTTCCTTGAAACCTGATCTTCACAACTCAAGGAGTTGTTGTTTCTTTTGAAACATTTGGCTCAGTTGTTTCCTTCGAAACATCGTCATCATCATGACTACCAGTCTGGCTATCTTCGACAGTCACATGGTCAGGGTCAAAAACCTTCGAAGTTGAGGGTTGGTCTTTGTCAACTTTAATATTCAAATCATAACATTTTTCTTTACCCTTAGCTAATGTTTTGACATTAATGACAGATAACTAAGAATATTCAACAACTTCCGTTGCTTCAATTTCACTGATATTGTCATCTTCGATATCAACAAAGTTTGTTTTGAGAGTCAGAAGTCGAACTCTTAGTCTTTTTCAAAATCTTGATTTGTTCATTTACAGTCAAATTCTTATTAACTATATCAACAAGATCATTAGCATCTAGATGTTCATCAATTTTCACTATTCCATAAGGATATCTATTATCAGGAACTTTATCAAAGTCTAAAATAGTCATTTCACAATCATAAGTAGTTGCATCTACTTTTTCCCTTTCAAAAGATAAGAATGGTAAAAGCTTTCTGTGTTGATCCTTACTTATGTCTTTAGAGTGATGCAATTCAGTCAACTTACAATAGATTCTTTTAGCATAATTAGAGTAAATATTCCTTTGTTTTAACAAAATCCTATTATTTGTATTCAAACTATCTCTACGAACCATGATATTCGTTATTTGCAACTCTAGATGATCTATTTTAGCCTTCTTCGCATCCAACATTCTTTGGGTTTCTAGTAACTGAGTACTAGATTTTTTAGCCTCATTATTAGCAAAAATAAGTAGATCATTAACATAAGTAATGGTTGCATCAAGCTCAAAAAGAATCGAATCATATGCACTTAAGGGAATATTAAACGATTGAAAAAGAGAATGTACCTGAGAAGACATTGGTGATTTATCCGAAGATGTTGACACAAAGCACTTCCCACTTATCTTTTCTTCTTCCTCATACACATCATACATTGCCCCGTGTGTAGGGTTTCTCATCTCTTCATCATCCGAACCTGACGACCAAATTAGGTAAGAGCCATCTTCGTCATCTACACCCTTGGCCACCAATGACAAACCCTTAGCTTTAGCACGAACTTCTTCCAGCCTTTCCACGTAATAAGCTTCATCTTTCACCTTGTTCTTTTTCTCATCATGCTTACGAAGCATATATCAATTGCCATATGATTCGCCCCATTGCAATAATGGCAGTCGAATCTAGCATCGCCTTTAATCTTTTTCTCTTTCTTTTCTTCGTCAACTCGAACTTCCTTCTTTTCTACCTTCTTCTCATCACCTCCAGCTTTCCCAACAACATTTCCCTTCATCTCACTAGATTTTGACCTTGCATTGAATGGATTTTTAAAGAATTTATTTACTCAATTGTTAGAGTAAAATGCGACAGCCTCATCATCTGAATTTACAATTAATCCCTCATTATCCGAATCTTCCTTTTCATTAGCTTCTTTTTCACTAACTTTTGAAACCAATGCAAGTGGACCACTAAGACTTATCTTCGCTTCTTCAGCAATTTCATTAACTTTGGCTTCATGAGTTTTCAACAAATTGTACAGATCATTCAACTAAAAGTTATCAAAACTTTGTTGAGTCTTCACCATCAAACTCACGTTTCTCCATTCCTTGCGAAGCCCCATAACAAATGTGAGACTATAATCCATTGTTGACCTGGTGATACCATATCGGCTGCACTTGTAAATTAGTTCATTAAGGTGATCATAGTACAATTCGACAGATTCACCATCTTTTTGTTTGAATTCTCTTAATTCAACCAAACAATTTTTCACTGAATTGATTTTTGTCTTTCCATTCCCTTGAAACTTTTCCTTCAGAGTATTCCATATTTCTTTTGCAGATTTACAACTATGAACGTAATTGTAAACAACAGGAGGTAAAGCACCTCTGAGTTCTCTCATGCATTTCTTCCAATTCTTCAAGAATTTTTTAGCAAGCTCTTGGACATTTTGATTATTGGAAGAAGTTCCAATATTCTAAACAACAGGAGGTGGTCGAACATCATCAAGAATACATTTCCATAACTCTTCATCGATTTCATTCAAGTAATCCTCCATTCTATCCGTCCACTGATTATAATACTCAGGAATCAGCATCAGTATTTTTGTAGCTGAACCAAGGATATGAGAGTAAGACGTCATTGTGTTCATGTTGAAGTTCGACATTGATGTATGGACAATTTTTTAGAAAAGCTTGAATTTGATTAAGATCAAACAACTAAAACACTTTGAATTTACCAATCGAACACTCGAATTAGCAATTGGAATGCAAAATCGAATCACAACAGCAGATCTATGAAGATTTTATGATGCAAAAGAGCGCAAAATTGAAATCTAAAACGCGAACTAGACTAAAAACTTTTGCAAAATTTCAAAAAACATATCTAATCTGTATGAATCCTGCTCTGATACCAAATGTAGTTCCAATTGATTCAAGTTATCAAACAAAATCAGAATATGAAAATGATTTAGAAAAAAGATATAAATATAATCTGTTTGGCACGTTTATTGCTTGATCAGTTGAATACAAAAGGTTGAAAGACAATACGAATACAATCAGGAAAAGTCCTCTACCTCTAAAGTATCCTTCCCATGTTTATAGTGAAAAGTAAAAGCACAAAAAATATAAGGACTTCAACAAATAAGCTTCATTACAAAAGTAGTCCTTAAAATAAACATACAATCCAAAATTCGACATTACACATAAGAAAGATAGTTTCGACATCTCACAACATTCGACCCACAACAATATATATATATATATATATATATATATATATATATATATATGGAAATGTGAATATACATTAAAACTCTACCTAAACTTATGTACTAAACCTCATGAAATTACATCGTTTTATCAGCTAACGATTACAATTAGGGGATTCATGATTAACATGTGACGTTGCAGATTCAAGATTGAAACAATAATTTTGATAGGGAAGAAAAAATATTGATTATATTTGACCTTTGTGATGGTAGAAAACATAATTATTTATTGGGGTGAAGTAATAATCAATGATCGAGTAAAGAAAACAACGATGGTTAAACGATAATAGAGGAAAGCAATGTCATGGGGAATGATATATTTACCAAATGAAAACTAAATCGGGTATATTTACAATGATAAAACTGTACAATTTAGAGGTTTAGTGCATAATCTTAGGTGGGATATACTATATATACTTTATCCCCACATATATATATATATATATATGTGTGTGTGTGTGTGTGTGTGTGTGACATCCCCTAATTTTTCGGCCAGAAAAGACCGATTTAATTTATGCTTTTTAAAATCAAATCAGAGAAGTTTTTATAAAAGATGTTGCGGAATTGGTCCCCAAAACAAAATATGATAAAAGTTTGTCAAAACCTTTATTTAAGAAATATATCATTTCCTTTTTATATCAAAACCTCGGGATGTCATGTTCCGATACAGATCAAAAGCATAAACAAGACATTATAAGCCTTACGATAGTTATTTGTAACTACTGGCCTATAATCCAAAATTCACTCATCATCATCATCCGACTATGCTCGGGGTCCTCTACCTGTAATATAAACAGCTGAGTGGGTCAGGCTTGGAAGCCTGGTGAGCATATAGGGTTTTCAACCCACAATACATAAATTTATTATGTTTAAACATCAATCAATCAACCGAATTACCCCAAACCCCATTATTTTATTTATTTCTTAAGGGTTTACTCTAAGAATCAACTATCACTCCTTCCTAAGGATTCATCCTATGGAATAGACACAAAGTCACCTCGTGACCGGGGTTTATACAACGGGCACTAATTCCATAGCTGCCAAAGTTCACTCAACATGTGCTAAGTCCATAGCTCTTGTTTATCGACAATATTATTTACAAGTGTTCTCTCCTGCAATACATGTCAATGGGTTTTTAGAGTACAACAAATGAACACATAGTTCATTACACCTATAGGTTGCGGGCCTGCTAGTGTTCCATAGACTGTCTAGAATAGTCCATGGTTGTCATCCATACTCTGATGAATGACGGGGCCCAACAATTTGGGTAAGTGATTCTCTCAAATTTTCACCACTCACCCTCAACTCATGATCAGTATTATTGATCATCTCCTTTATCCAACTCACCTTTCATCATACCCACTATTTCATCTACCCATGTTTTACCCAACATTTATCGTAGATAAAAATACATATATAGTTTAAATTATTTAAAAACATGTATAAATCATTCCTTCAGCACCCATCTCAAATAAACAAACAATATATATATATATATATATATATATATATATATATATTCACACAACACGTATTTTATGTAAAATACTTCATATCTATGTGTAAGGTGAAAGTAACTACACACTCACTTGATTTAATGAAAACCGGGCAACAGTTCGTTTCCTAAAACGACCGTTTCTAATAAAACCGGGAGTTTTATTGAGAAACCGGGCTCTGCGAAAGGTCAGGCTTCGAAACCGAAAAGATAAATTTTTCGGGTTTCACGGGCAGTTCGTGGCGTATTCCGGGGCTTATAATCGATACCGGGGCTTCGGGGGATGATAATATGAAAGAAATATGGAGAAAGGGGCTAAAAATGACAAGTTTTCAAAATACCCCCGGGAGGGCTCGCACTCTTCTATTTATAGGGAAAAGCTTCTCATCGGACGGCTGAGAAGGAGCCACGCCTCGCAGATCCGAGGGTTCGCAGGGAAGGCTCGCACTAGGGCTGCACGTGCGAAGGGCTGCTGGCTTCTTGTGATTGGTCCGAGACGTGTGTCCGATGCGCAGGTGGTCAGCATGTGCGAGGGTCTCGGTGCCAGTCGCTGATTGGACGCGGAGTCGTCTTACACGTGCGAGTTTCGGACTAGGCTGCACACGCGTCGCTCCTCGGATGTGCCACAGATTCGGATGACTCAGCAGCACGGTGACTCAGCAGGACACGTGGCACTTTTTCAGCGAGGATGACGTGGCAACTCGTGACTATGCGACTTTTCTCGATTTTCGCGCCAAAACTTCTAAAATCCATAACTTTCGCATACGAGCTCCGTTTTTGACGTTCTTTATATGCACGCGTAGCTAAAATTACGCTCGACAACTTCTGTTTAGACTTCGTCGGCTAATTTTGATTTTAAAATTTTATATTATTATTTTTAACAGACCGGGACAGGAAATCCGTTAAAATTCATTACTTCTTCATCCGACTTCCGTTTTTGTCAGACTTTTTACCGTTGTGCTCCTAATGACGAGACCTTCAATTCTCGTTTATGTTGTGTCGGCTAAAAATCGCTCGATCTAAAATTCGAGTTTTTAGCTGTCTACTGCTAAGCTGAAACTTCGAAAAATTATAACTTCCTCATACGAAGTTAGATTTGGGCGTTCATTTTATCGAACTTCTCAGTTTAACAAATACTACGAATTTCGTTTAGATTACTAAGGCTAAAAAGTAGTTTATCGAAAACTCACTTTTTACGACACTCGGCACCGTGTCGGTTTTGTCGCGAAACTTCGATAGGTCATAACTTCTTCGTTATAACTCGGATTTCGGCATTCTTTATATCCCTGAAATCCTTGTTTCGACCGCTACAACTTTATGTAAAGATATCGGGCTTATCTCACACTTTAATTTTGATGCTTATTTTTATTTTTAATTAATTAAACCCTAATAATTAAGCATAAAACACATAATTCACATAAAATTCACATAATCCCTTTTCGTTTCTTCTAAATGAGTTTCAAAGGTTAACCTAGACCATTATGTCAATATTAATGCCTAGCCTAGAAACACGAACGTTACAACTTTCTCCCCCTTAGGATGATTCTGTCCCCGGAATCACACAACGACAAACAACTACAGGTAGCGACTCACTATGTCACTCTCCGTTTCCCAGGTGGGATTTGGCCCATTTATGAGTTTCGAACGTACAGGCACTAAATCGACTATCTTACGTTACAACTTCTTAGTCTTACGATTAACGATTGCCTCAGGTTCTCCAATTAACCTCTTGTTCTCGTCCAACCTTAATTCAGAAATGGGAATTATGTCGGGCATACCACCCGTGAACTTTTTCAAATAACACACATGAAAGGTGTTATGAATACTCTCTAGTTCTTCCGGTAATTATAGCTTGTAAGCTTGATTCCGGATTCTCTGAAGAAGTTTAAATGGTCCAATAAACCTTGGACTCAACTTTCCCCTTCTACCAAATCTTATAAGTCCCTTCCACGACGAGACTTTAAGTGAAACGGAATCTCCAACTTCGAATGATATCGGTTGTCTTTTCTTGTCAGCATAGCTCTTTTGAGCAGCTAACATCTTTTTCCCTAATCACTTACAACTTTTCAACAATCTAATGGACTATTTCAAGTCCCATAAACTACTTTTCCTCAGCTTCCAGCCAACATGATGGCATCCGAAACTTTTTCCCATGCAAAGTGTGATAAGGTACCATCTTGACACTTGAGTGGAAACTATTATTATAGGTGAATTCTACTAAAGGTAAGTGTTCATCCCAGTTACCTTGAAATTCTAGGGTACATGCTCTCAGCATATCCTCCAACGTTTGAATCGTCCATTCGCTCTGACCATCGGTTTGCAGATGGTAAGTTGTATTCAAACACAACTTGGTACCCAATTCCTCTTATAGACTCCTCCAAAACCTTGAGGTAAAACGGCTGTCACGATCGGATACAATCATTAACGAAACACCGTGAAGCCTCACACTTTCCTTCACATAAGAATTCGCAATTTTATCCATAGACCATTTCTCGTTGGCTGCTATGAAATGCACACTCTTAGTGAAGCGATCAATGATCACCCAAATCATGTCGTGACCGTTCCTTGTTCTGGGCAGTTTAGTCACAGAATCCATAGTGATATCTTCCCATTTACCTATGGGTACATGTAAAGGTTCTAAACTCCCATACGTTTTCTGATGTTGTGCCTTAACCTTGGAACAAGTTACACACTCAGCCACATACTTTAGCAACTTTGAGCTTCATCGTCGGCTACCAGGAATATGGTTTTAGATCTCTATACATTTTTGTATTGCCGGGATGAATCGAGTACATTATCTTGTGAGCTTCTTCCATCAGAAGACCTCTTATTCCTCCCATCCTAGGTACCCAAATCCTATCTTTGAAACCTCCATTCCTTGATCGTTTGTACCAAACACCAACGTTTTACTCAAACGTTCCTCCTTTCGGTCATTTTTCTCTAAAGCTTCCTCTTGAGCTTTCTTTATACTTTTCACAATTGTCAAGACAACTTTAATTCTTAACGCTCTTGGCCCTTTTCTTTTCAAGACTTACCTTCCGACTGAGAGTATCAGCAACAACATTTGCTTTACCAGGGTGTTAAAGTATCTCACAGTCGTAGTCCTTGAGTAATACTAGCCAACGTCGTTGTCTGATGTTCAATTCCTTCTGATCAAAGAGATATTGGAGACTCTTATGATCAATGAAATTTTTACACTTTGTGCCATAAAGATAATGCCTCCATATCTTTAGGGCGAATACTACCGCTGCCAACTCCAAATCGTGAGTGGGGTAGTTCTTTTCATGCTCTTTAAATTGCCTCGATGCATACGCTATCACCTTATCCCATTAGGTCAGAACACATCCTAACCCAACTCTAGAGGCACCATTATCAACTGTGAAGTCATTAACTCCTTCAGGTAACGAAAGAATCGGTGCTTCACGCAACTTCTTCTTTGACTTCTCAAAGCTTCCTATGCTTCTCATTCCAAGTATAGACAGCTCCTTTGTGGGTCAAAGCTGTCAATGGAGTTGCGATCGAAGAAAAGCCTTGGATAAATCAACAATAATATCCAGCTAATCCTAAAAAGCTTCAGATCTCCATAGGACTTTCAATTGTAACCTTCGAGTTACAAAATAAATCCTTATTGAGGACTCGTTCTTCTTCTTTGGAATAAGTACTTTCCTTCATTTATTGTAACAGGCCGATGGGTCATGTTCTAATGATCTCTCATTGTATACTGCACTACTTAGACTCAGATCTCCTAGGGACAAATTTCAGAACAAATTATACCTTCCTTCATGTTCTAATGTGATACAATCACAATTCAACATGTATCATTTCTAACTACCAACTTCTTTAACAATGAGTGCGATACTTCTATTGATTGCTTTGATCATCTTTCATTTCAATCTTCTGGCTTAAGTCAAATGTTACATCAAACTTGGTTCTCTGAACCACATAATAAACTCATCGTAGTCGGACTCAATTTGATATGACCTCTAAGGTTGGAATAACAATCATCTTCTTAGTCATTACCGAAACGATGGTAACGACAGACTAGAACAAGACGGAATCAAATAATAGCTTCTTGGTAACCTTGTGACTTTCCCTGATCCAAGTGCGAGTCCTGTTCTTCCAGTACTATAGATCTCTACTACTATTCACACCTACTCATACTCGTCCCAAGTACTGTCTCGCAGTCCCCAAGTCCTAAAATCACAAAACAATTTAACACATACAAATGTGTCCAATTAATCATAAAATTTTCCTAGACTCTACTAGGACTTCTTTCACGCGTATCTTCAATGATCAACTCTACTTCAACATGGTTGTTGATGGAAATTCCAGATGATTGGGACAACTTCAAAAAAAAATTACACCAGCCATTCTATTCATCAGACGACAAAACTAGGGTTTATTTTATTTCCTTGAAACGATTACACAAAGGTTCAAGTTTACCCTATACTATGCCTCTCATAGGCTAAACTACTTGTTACTATTCACATTACTACTTCGTAACTTGATCTTCGGGTATCAAGTCTTGACTTCTACTTCCTAGTGTTATTAATCGCTTCTTCAAGGATATCCTGAAATTCCTTTGGCGTTGATGGTGCACTTGGCCTTGTTACTTCATTGTTCTTCGGACAATTCTTAGAAATATGGCCTTCTTCTTTACATCCGTAGCACACCTGCTTGGGAATAGTACACTTATTGGCGTAATGCCCTATTTCTCCACACTTAAAGCACTTCACCTTCCCGTCACAATTCCCGGAGTGTTTATTTTTGCACTTCCCGCACCATTTTCCTTTATCTCTTCTTTTGCCAAACTTTGAGGATATGTTGCTCTTGTTGGGCCTTGAAGACCCCTCAAATTTCCTCTTCTTGTCAACTTCAACTTTGTTGTCGGTTGTGTCATTGATCATTTCCTCAATAGACTTAGCAACCCTAATAGTTCCCTCAAGAACAGATGCCTGACGTACTGGCACAATAAGTTCATCCTTACTTTGTTGAAGTAAATGTTTTGTTTCTTCCATCTGTTCACCTAACATTGTACGTACCATTGCCTACACTCCAGTCATCGTGATTGGCTCAGGCTGTGGATTATCATTTCCGAACCCACTTTGAGTACTCGCCATTTCGATCTATACACCAATCGTAGGTGAACTTAAATCTTCATTTTTGTTAGATGTTAAGTCTTCGAAACGTTTATATGTTAGTTCCAATATCGTAGTCATACGTTTAGAATCCTACACACATAAGGTTTCCAGATCCGGTCGGCAACAGACCATAGATCCGAAAAAATAATAGCATCATTATAGCTATAAGACAAAACATTTAGCACATAAAAGCATTTTAGGCACCCTTCCTAAAATAAACTAGTGCTCGTGTCTAAATTATGGTAGACACTCGTCTCACAATCATCACTTAGCATTCTAAGTTTAAGACTAGAAATCGTAGGATATTTCTTAGTTCGCTTAAACTAATGCTCTGATACCAACTCTGACATCCCCTAATTTCTCGGCCAGAAAAGACCGATTTAATTTATGCTTTTTAAAATCAAATCAGAGAAATCTTATAAAAGATGTTGCGGAATTGGTCCCCAAAACAAAATATGATAAAAGTTTGTCAAAACCTTTATTTAAGAAATATATCATTTCCTTTTTATATCAAAACCTCGGGATGTCATGTTCCGATACAGATCAAAAGCATAAACAAGACATTATAAGCCTTACGACAGTTATTTGTAACTACTGGCCTATAATCCAAAATTCACTCATCATCATCATCCGACTATGCTCGGGGTCCTCTACCTGTAATATAAACAGCTGAGTGGGTCAGGCTTGGAAGCCTGGTGAGCATATAGGGTTTTCAACCCACAATACATAAATTTATTATGTTTAAACATCAATCAATCAACCGAGTTACCCTAAACCCCATTATTTTATTTATTTCTTAAGGGTTTACTCTAAGAATCAACTATCACTCCTTCCTAAGGATTCATCCTAAGGAATAGACACAAAGTCACCTCGTAACCGGGGTTTATACAACGGGCACTAATTCCATAGCTGCCAAAGTTTACTCAACATGTGCTAAGTCCATAGCTCTTGTTTATCGACAATATTATTTACAGGTGTTCTCTCCTGCAATACATGTCAACGGGTTTTTAGAGTACAGCAAATGAACATATAGTTCATTACACCTACAGGTTGCGGGCCTGCTAGTGTTCCATAGACTGTCTAGAATAGTCCATGGTTGTCATCCATACTCTGCTGAATGACGGGGGCCAACAATTTGGGTAAGTGATTCTCTCAAATTTTCACCACTCACCCTTAACTCATGATCAGTATTATTGATCATGTCCTTTATCCAACTCACCTTTCATCATACCCACTATTTCATCTACCCATGTTTTACCCAACATTTATCGTAGATAAAAATACATATATAGTTTAAATTATTTAAACACATGTATAAATCATTCCTTCAGCACCCATCTCAAATAAACAAACAATATATATATTCACACAACACGTATTTTATGTAAAATACTTCATATATATGTGTAAGGTGAAAGTAACTACACACTCACTTGATTTAATGAAAACCGGGCAACAATTCGTTTCCTAAAACGACCGTTTCTAATAAAACCGGGAGTTTTATTGAGAAACCGGGCTCTGCGAAAGGTCAGGCTTCGAAACCGAAAAGATAAATTTTTCGGGTTTCACGGGCAGTTCGTGGCGTATTCCGGGGCTTATAATCGATACCGGGGCTTCGGGGGATGATAATATGAAAGAAATATGGAGAAAGGGGCTAAAAATGACAAGTTTTCAAAATACCCCCGGGAGGGCTCGCACTCTTCTATTTATAGGGAAGAGCTTCTGATCGGACGGCTAAGAAAGAGCCACGCCTCGCAGATCCGAGGGTTTGTAGGGAAGGCTCGCACTAGGGTTGCGCGTGCGAAGGGCTGCTGGCTTCTTGTGATTGGTCCGAGGCGTGTGTCCAATGCGCAGGTGGTCAGCATGTGCGAGGATCTCGGTGGCACTCACTGATTGGACCACGGAGTCGTCTTACACGTGCGAGGCTCGGAGCTAGGTGCGAGGCGCGGAACACGCGGCAGGCATTGCGAGGCTCGGACTAGGCTGCACACGCGTCGCTCCTCGGATGTGCCACGACTTCGGATGACTCAGCAGCTCGGTGACTCAGCAGCCTGGTGACTCAGCAGGACACGTGGCACTTTTTCAGCGAGGATGACGTGGCTACTCGTGACTATGCGAATTTTCTCGATTTTCGCGCCAAAACTTCTAAAATCCATAACTTTCGCATACCAGCTCCGTTTTTGACGTTCTTTATATGCACGCGTAGCTAAAATTACGCTCTACAACTTCCGTTTAGACTTCATCGGCTAATTTTGACTTTAAATTTTATATTATTATTTTTAACAGATCGGGACAGGAAATCCGTTAAAAATTCATTACTTCTTCATCCGACGTCTGTTTTCGTCAGACTTTTTACCGTTGTGCTCCTAATGATGAGACCTTCAATTCTCGTTTATGTTGTGTCGGCTAAAAATCGCTCGATCTAAAATTCGAGTTTTTAGCTGTGTACTGCTAAGCTGAAACTTCGAAAAATCATAACTTCCTCATACGAAGTCAGATTTGGGCGTTCTTTTTATCGAACTTCTCGGTTTAACGAATACTACGACTTTCGTTTAGATTACTAAGGCTAAAAAGTAGTTTATCAAAAACTCACTTTTTACGACACTCGGCACCGTGTCGGTTTTGTCGCGAAACTTCGACAGGTCATAACTTCTTCGTTATAACTCGGATTTCGGCATTCTTTATATCTCCGTAATCCGTGTTTCGACCACTACAAATTTATGTAAAGATATCGGGATTATCTCAGAGCAGTCAAAAATGAAACAGATCAAATGATTGTTCTAGAATGGCTATTTCTCACAATTGCTCCTTGTTATGCAGCGGAACCATGGCAATTAGGATCTCAAGACGCAGCAACACCTATAATGCAAGGAATAATAGACTTACATCATGATATCTTTTTCTTCCTCATTCTTATTTTGGTTGTCGTCTCACGGATGCTTTGAAGCCCCTACTGGGATGGGATCCTTGAAGAAGCGCAGGTTTGGAACCCTATATACAAGGGGCTAGTCTCGATCCCGCTTGGTGGTGCCCCTCTGGATTATTGTTGACTCAACATTGATTTCGTGCTTGAGTTTTAATTTTGACGCTTATTTTTATTTTTAATTAATTAACCCTAATAATTAAGTATAAAACACATAATTCACATAAAATTCACATAATCCCTTTTCATTTCTTCTAAATGAGTTACAAAAGTTAACCTAGACCATTATGTCAATATTAATGCCGAGCCTAGAAACACGAACGTTACATTATATATATATATATATATATATATATATATATATATATATATATATATATATGCGGTTCCATAGTCTTCAATGCAACCCTTCAAATTTAACTATACAATGTAAATTTTTTGGAAACTTTTTTTATATGTCAATTTTCCGGCATGCTACCTCAAAATCATAAGTGTTATCCATGAAAAATTGTACTACGACTAACAAATCTTCACATGAGAGTAAAAATCAAAACTTTTCTAACTTTTAACAAAATTTTAATAATCAATTACTTTATAAATTCTTCTCATTTGATGTACTTCCCCTTATGATATTATTCATGTTCTTACCTTGAATTTTTTTCATCTATTATTAACATTTTTCGGTATTAACGAGTATCAAATCTTATGTCTCTTCTAAGATTTGTCTATTCTTTACTTTTACATCAAGAGGTAGTTAGTTGGAAGTAACGAGTAGACAATAATGCATTGGAGGTTCTTTAGCAATATATGTCAATATGTCGTTAAAGCAACCCTGAGGGATAGGTTACTCGAATGAACACACAATTCATACTCCCGGATTGTATGATTCATTAACACCTACAGATTGCGAGTTTGTTAGTGTTCCAATGGACTGTCTAGAAGAGTCTGTGATCGTCATCAATACTCTGCTAAATGATTTCTCTTAATATTACAGTAGTACAATGTTGGGCATGGTCTCTTAATATTATTTTATCTCTTTCTTAACGCTTTTTCTACCCAATATCTTACAAATACAGTAAAATTACATATACCAATAAATCAAGTAACATCATGTCAAATTATTGCATCTAACACAAATATCAAGAACATAGATAATAAGCACATATATTATTTAATTATCTAAATAATTTGTAACTATATGTAAGAGGAAACTAACTATACACTCACTTGTTAAAAGTGGATAACTTTCAATTAGGGCAACACTTCGCCTAACACCTTAGCATTTCCTTTCAAAAGACCTAGATATAAATTTTACTAAGTCTTAGTCTTATATTTTGCGGCTGTGAGAACAAGATCTTTGCACAGGGACAAGGTTTGAGAATTCAAACCTTGAGTGAATGCTTGAAATCAGTGTCTGCTTAATAATGGATGTTCAAGTCGAGAGAAAGACCAGTCAAGTCTTAGATAATCAATTCAACAAATGATCAAGACATTAAATGAGGACAAGTAAATATTGATCAAATTAAAGTTAATAAATGAGGAACAAGAAGAATGTTATAAATGTGATAGAGAATAAAATGCCAAAGGAAGAGTGAAAGATCCGTCATTGACTTGTATTGAATCCTCCTTTTTATAGGAGACAAAGTTATAGCGAATTAACCTTGATATTTACATAAGACTGGACAAAAGGCATAAGCCTGACATTCTGATTGTCCTAAACAACTTTAGACTAAGTCCTATGAAACATCACATCAAAATACAAGACAAAAGTAATAAATACATAACAGACAAAATAACTTCATTCCGGACAAGTGATGTTCCGGAGATGAAGCTTTGTTCCGGATCGATGAGCATTCCGGACAAAAGGATCAGTTCCGGAATGCGCTCTTCTCTGAATTTCTTCACTCCCTTTAACCAGCTCCGAACAGCTTCTGGATCATATCCATCTTCGGAATCAGCATCCTTCGAAATATGTACTTAGGATTGCTAGAGGTTCACTTTCAGGTTCCAACAATCTCCCCTAAGTGAACTTAGCAATCCATCAAGCTTAGTTCATTTCTTCCTTGATGAAGGTGAAGGCCCGGAACAACCATTCTCGCATTGCGATGTACCAAGTCAGCTGACTTACAAACTTTGCTTTAACCTGTTCCGGAGCTTCAGACTTTGATGCCCGTGAAATGAACTTTTGCAGAGCTTTGGTAGGAACCAGGTGTTTGTCAAGGACGTGGAAGAAGTCCTTTTTGTTTGTTCTTCTGGTGGTGTAGACAAACCCTAGAATCGGTTCTTCAATCGGACCATCTGCAAGAAGTTCAGCTTCCAGAAGAACAAAGTCAACTTTCGCCACAAATTGTTCGGTTTCGTAGAGGTGAGCAAGTTCGTAATCACATCTGCAAAACTCAGCAACATAGTCTTTAAGAAAGTTGAGAGTAGAGTGATAGGCACCCATACTAATGTCATCCAACTGATTTTCTCAGAAGTACGCAAAAAGAGTAAGGATGTCGTTCAGATTCATGGAAGGGAAATCCGCATCAGTAACAGTCTTCGGAGATGGTTTGTTCTAGAGAATATGGAACCGGAACGGAGGACAATTCAGTTCAAATTTAACAAGAATTTTTCTTCCGAAGCCCTGCACTTTAGCGATCCTCTTCCTTGTCCATACCTCCTTGAAGGGCTGAGCATTCTTGTCGTAAAAGGTTTTAAGCCTTTCACGTTCAGTCCGGATGATCATTTCCGGATTGTCGTTTGGATGGAGAGGAGCAAACTTAGTATAGAACTTGCTGAAGGGAGAGAGAGGGAGATCCAGTTGGTCAGCATCGTGAGAGGAAATGTCATAAGAAAGAGCAGGAATGATATCCTTGGCTTGAAGAATTCCTTCACGACAGAGAGGAGAAATACCGCGCATTGGATCAGGATGATCTTTTAAGGCTTGAATCATGATGCTGTCTTCCAGCGCCTTTTGGATTTCCTCCTCAGACCAACCAGATTTTTGTTTAGGGGAAGGACCGGAGCGATATTCTTTTTGTTCCGAAGTCATAGGTTTCTTCCTTTTATCCCTCTGAAGAGCTTCAATGGCCATCTTCATATTTTCATCAATGAAAAATTTCGGAGGAGGAATTGGAAGTGGTTCTTCCGAAATGTCGTCTGGAGTGCAAAGAGGCGATCCATGATCAATGGGGGCACCAGTTGGTTCAGGAATTGGTGCAGAAGTGGTCGAGGAAGGAGTGGCTCGAAAAGCTTAAGCAGTGAGGAAGGATTTAGCCTTGGCCATTTTTACTACCATTTCAAAGACATCCGGAAGAGATGATGGCTAGTAAGCAGCAGACCAAATCCTCTTTTGTTCTTCAGTTAGTGCTTTTGGCTCTGTCAGCTTGGGGTTTGAAGACCAAGAATCCCTTTGGGAGCTTCATCCGAAATGTAGGCATTGAAGTCTTCATCTTCTTCGGTTCCTTCAGAAATGCCCAGGATTCCAAAGAGAACTTGTACATCTTCTTCGGAATCAAAGTCTTCGTCCCGGAGAGTGTATTCCGAAGCTGGCTTCCATTTTCGGCTGGGGCCTTCTCTTCCTCTTGCATCGGTGACCCTGGAAACCGATGCAAGGGACAAATCGTCCTTAATCTCATCAAGCTTGGAGAATACCCTTTGAAGACCGGTAGAGAGTTGAAAAGTCAGGGTGTCATATGATTCAGAGGTGGGAGCTTGAGTTGAGAGATGTCTAAGGTACTACTGAGGATTTCAATCATCTCATCCAACTTCCTGTTCGGAACATCAACAATGTTACAAGTTGAACATAGGAGTTTGATGAGGACTTGTTGGATGATCAGGTTCATTTCATCCTTTTTTCGGATCTCCTTCTCTAAACGTTGAATTTGTTTCTCATGACGAACATGAGTCTGCTTGATGAGATCGTTGGTAGCAGACACAAGGTCGTCATGGACCTTGAGCATGGAGGAGATGGTGTTGAGGTAGTTGTCCACCAGAGCATCGTATTTTGAATCGATTTGCTCAACGGTATGTTTCAACCAAATGGAAATTAGTTGGTCAAGCTGGGCTTCTCTCTCGGCTGTGGATGGTCCAGATGATTGAGAGAGAGACTGAAGGATGGCGTCAAGTTTTGAATCAAGTCCGGAGACTTTTTGATCCAATTTGGAATTCATCTTAGCAACGGAAGTCTCTACAGAGGACACTTTAGCCATAGTGTCAGAGACATTGGTTCGGATCTCCAGCATGGAAAATGGATCAAAATAATCACTAGCAGAGGATTCAGAATCGGAGTCTGAATGTTGTGGAGGGGACTGGTGAGTACCCGGATTAGAGGAAGGACCCGGTTTGGTTGCATCATCATCTTCGTGAACTGGAGAGTTTGGATCATCAACCGGAGTGGAGGAGGAAAAAGTTCCGAAGTCAAAAGCAGACTTGGATCCGGAGGCTCTAGATTGAAAATGGACAGATGTAGTGAGATGAGCATCCGGAATTGTTGTTGCGTTGTCCTCCTCAATTACTTCTTCAGAAATCTCCTCTACCGGATCAGCATGGAAAGAGCTTTGGGGAATGACAATTTGGGGAAGTTCCGAAGCAAGCTTGTTGATCACGTCATCATCTGAGGGAGGAACATAGGGAGTGTTGCTTTGAATGGCTCGGTTCCTCATGGAAATAAGAGTGGATTCAACTTGAGATCGAGTCAAATCTGGACGGCTTGATGCAGCCCTGTTAACATAATCTTCCCACAAGGGGTCATTAGCACCTGGTCGTCCTGTACGCCTTCCGGGTACCAGACCAGTTGTAGCATCGGAAGATGGAGGGACTGCTCCTTCTTCCGGATGCTTGGGTTCCGGAACAATGGTTCCGGAGTGTGTGCATGTTGAAGAAATAATGGGATTGGCAAAAATGACACGTGAGTGTGTTCCGGGGGGGGGGGGGGCAAGGAACTTTGTTCAACACCAACAACACCCTTTTGGGAGGGAGAGTGTATACTATGTGTAGACTCCTCGTGAGTGTGTGCTTGTGAAGATGAAACATTGAGGGGTACCTCAGATGAGTGGACGGGAGGGGTGTTCGGACGGCCAGAATTAGCCGGAATGTCATGGGTAACCTCCTGTTGAGAGGGGGCACCGACTTTGGTTTTCCTTATGGCCTTGGATTTGGAAGGAGAGGCCTTGCGTTTGGCCGGTTTCTTAACTTTCGATCCGGACTGAGTGTGAGTGGCCTCTTCCGGAATAGGCTCAACAGAGACTGGGGCAGGTTTTGTTAGGTCGAACACAACCAAAGTCTCTAGATGGTGTTTCAGAAAAGGGGATCCGGAAGGGATAAGAGCCAACATGTTGTCTGGAAGCCGTCTGACCGGACCAAAAGAGGAATGGTCCGGAATTCTATAGGACTTAACAAGTTTGAAAGAAACACATACCTCCGGAGGAATTGTGCTCACCAGAATGGGAATGTTGAGTTCCTTGAAGATCTGCTCGATAGTCAGTGCCCAAAACCTCAGGCTCGAGATTTTGTTTGGTTTCCTCTTGATGGAAAATTTACATAAATCTTGCCATAGAACTTCCGGAAGATTAACGGAGTTTTCGCGTCCGAAATAAATGTTGAATACCACATTCAGCCAATCTTTGCTAAGAGTATCAATGCCGCCATGCTTGCTAGAGAGACCACGGATTATGAAGTGGATAAGAGCATTCCAGAGCTCGGAAACAGCAGTCTTCTTGAAATCCTTGGCTCGATAATCGTGACTGTACCCAATGAACGTGAGAAATGTCTGAAACTCTTCAGCGGTTGGTTCTACAACTGTAAAACCAGCAGGATTGGGGGAAACTCCAATGGCTTTGAGGAAGGTAGCTTTATAGATGGGAATGGGTCGATCGTCGATGATGGAAGCCATCAGAACATCATATTCAAGCTTGATGCTTGTGAAGGCATGATGAAGATGAGAAAGAGGAAGGGGTGGATTTGAAATTTTGTAAGTGGAATGGAGAGAGGATGACGGGCAAGAAAGTCAATCATGATTCTAATGGAGTCATCGTAATCTAGCGGGTTTAGGGAAAAGAGTTGGGTGGTATCTCGAAGAAACAGTTCTTGATCAATTGAAGACGATGAACCTTTTGATCCTTTTGATGATTTCTTTCTGGAAATCGATTTCTTTGGGATTTGAGCAGTAAGAGTTTGGAGCTTGGATGGTTCCATTGTTGAAGATGATGAAAGCTTGAAGAACACGAAGACTGTAAGGGTTTTAGAGAGGTTTGGAAATCAAGCGAGTGTAAAGTGGTAAAGGTAAGTTGTGAAAAGGTTTTTATAGGTAAGGAAATCCGGGTCGGGTTGGAAAAGTAATGATGATGATCCAAGATTCGTGGGGTTGCATTTAATGTTGGGATGAGGAGATATGATAGTTGACATCATAGGAAAAAAAAGGGGTTATGTAACCGTTAATCCGTTTTTCCAATTATGAGGGCGTGCAATCGTGTCACGCAAATCGAGGAAGATTGGATAAGGATCTTCTTGAAAAGTAACCGTTGAGAAAACGTTTCACCTTATTACCTTTTGGAATTCCAAATGAGTTGTTCTGGACAGGGCGTGATCCGGAAGAAGAGATGTTCCAGGGCAAATTTGAAAAATTTCAGATTTTGAAAATCCGGAGCAATTTTTGAAATTCCGGGGCATTTTGAAATTCCGGAGCAAATTTTCGAAAATTCGGAACAAATTTGAGAATTCCGGAGCAATTTTTGAAATTCCGGGGCATTTAGAAATTCCGGAGCAAATTTTCGAAAATCCGGAGCACAGTTTTGAAAATTCCGGAGTAGTTTGAAAATTCTCGAGTGAATAAGAAAATAACCTGTACAGCTGTAGAAACTCAAGGAATAATCAGTACACAAGACAAATAACGGATCCTGTATATTCAGAGGAAAAATAGTTCCAAAATAAAATAAATGAGTTCGGAGCGTATTTTTCTGCTGAATACTTCGATCAGAGAGAACATGTCTCCTAAAAGAAATGAGGATCAGGCATCATCATACCCATTTTGTTCAGAAATCCAAAAAATTTGGTTTCGTCTAATGCCTTAGTAAAGACATCAGCAATTTCATCATTAGATGGAACAAAAATAAGTTCGATGTTACCATTTAGAACATGATCTTTAATGAAATTGTACCGAATGTCAATGTGCTTTGTCATGGAGTGCTGAATTGGATTATGCGAGATGGCAATGGAACTTTGAGAATCACAGTAGATAGGAATGCGTTGAAAACGGTAACCATAATCCAAGAGTTGAGATTTCATCCATAGAACTTGATAGGTACAGCTAGCAGCAGCAATGTATTCAGCTTCGGCTGTAGAGAGAGCAATGCAGTTCTGTTTCTTGGATGACCAGCTGACTAAGCGACCACCTAGGAATTGACATCCTTCGGATGTACTTTTGCTATCGAGTTGAAGACCACCATAGTTTGAATCCGATTAAGCTTGCAGAAGGAAACTTTCATTTGCTGGATACCAGATTCTGAGGTTCTATGTGCCTTTGAGGTACCGGAAAATTTGTTTCACAGCCAAAAGATGAGACATCTTCGGATTGACTTGAAATCTGGCACATAAGCATGTTGAGAACATTATGTCCGGACGACTTGCGGTAGATAGAGTAAGGATCCAATCATTCCTCGGTATTTCTTTTCATCTACGGAAACACCTGAAGTGTCGGCAAAGATTTTGTGACCGAAGCCCATGGGAACCTTGGCTGAGGCACATGTATCCATAGAATATTTCTTAAGAAGCTCAGAAATGTACTTCTCTTGATGAATGAAAATGCCTTTGTTTTTCTGTTTGACTTGAAGGCCAAGAAAGAAGCTTAATTCTCTATTCATGCTCATTTGAAAACGACTGACCATAAGTTTGGCAAAGTCAACGACCATAGATGAATCGGTAGATCCAAAAGTGATGTCGTCCACATAAATTTGTACCAGCATGAGATGTTTGCCATCTGATCTTCGAAATTACGTGGGATCCAGAATACCTCTTTGAAAACCTGAGCGCTTGAGAAAATCAGTGAGAGTATCGTACCAAGCTCGAGGAGCTTGCTTGAGTCCGTAGACAGCCTTCCAGAGTTTGTAGCAGTGGTTTGGAAAGGAGAGGTTGATAAAACCAGGGGGCTGTTGAAGGTAAACTTCGGTGTCAAGCTCACCATTTAGATAAGCACTCTTAACATCCATTTGAAAAACTTTGAAACCTTTGTGAGCTACGTAAGCAAGAAAGATTCTGATAGCTTCAAGTCGTGCAACATGAGCAAATGTCTCGTCGTAATCAAGACCTTCAAGTTGAGTGAATCCTTTTGCTACCAATCTTGCTTTATTTCGGATGATAATACCTGCATCGTCTAGTTTGTTGTGAAATACCCATCTTGTACCAACAATAGGGTGATGTTGAGGAGGAGGTACAAGAGTCCAGACTTCATTGTAGTCAAATTCTGCCAGTGCATCTTGCATGGATGTAATCCAATCAGCATGCTCTAATGCTTCCTTGATAGATTTTGGTTCAACCATGGAGATGAAAGCTAAGAAGTGGCATTCGTTTTGGATGTTGGTAGCTGAACGAGTTTGAACACCAACATTTGGATTGCCAATCACTTGGTTTGGAGGATGATCTTTCGTCCAAACATGCAATCGAGGGAGTTCTTGTGCAGCAGAGGATCCTATATCAACAGTAGAAATGATTTGCTCCCCCTGAATGATTTGAGTGTTGGAGTAATGCTCCCCCTGCACTTCTGAACCAGAATCAGAGAGGTTTACATCATCATCGGAGGGAAATTCAAAGAAATTTTCATTTTCATCAATGTTGAGAGGATTTGAGTCATCGAAGTCAGCAGCTGTATCTTGGAAGCCATCCACATTTGATTCAAGAGAGGGATTTACATTATTCTCCCCCTCAACCTATGAAGGTTGAAAAGGTTCAGAATCAAACGAAGGTAGGCTAGGAGGAGGACCAGAGAGGTTTTGAGAGATTGAGGCTTCCGATGAAGGAATTGGAATGAGAGACGGACGAGATCGTGATTTGGAATCAAGAGCTGTTTCGGAAGGACCAAAGAGAGTTTCAAAGTCAACCTCAAGAATGGTTTGAGGGTTCAGACATCCTGGCGGAGGAGCATCGGACTCCATGATGTGAGTAGTGATGTGAGTGGGGCCAGAATTCCGAACAAAGTTGTCATCAAAGTTAATGTCAAAGCTTTCTTCCAGAACACGAGTTCTTCGGTTGACAACTCTGTAGGCGTTGGATTTAGAAGAGTATCCTAGAAAGATTGTTTCATCAGCTTTTGGTTGAAACTTTGTAAGCTGATCACGGTTGTTTTTCAAGAAGCACCTGCATCCGAAGATATGAAGGAATGAGATTATTGGCTTTCGACCATTCATTGCTTCGTATGGAGTCATGTTGAGCCGTTGGTTGATGATGCTTCGGTTTTGAGTGAAGCAAGCGGTGGATACGGCTTCAGCCCAAAGATAGAGAGGGAGATTTGCGTAATTGAGCATGGATCGAGCAGCTTCTACAAGTGTTCTATTACGTATTTCAACTACACCATTTTGTTGTGGAGTGTATGGAGCTGAGAAGTTGTGATCGATTCCTTTTTCTGTGAGGAACTTCTCAATGGTGGCATTGACAAATTCTGAGCCGTTGTCACTTCAGATTCTTCTTACCAGAAGTTTGATAAGAACTTCTATTCCTTAGGTAAACTTGATGAGCTCAGATGCGGTTTTGGATTTCAGCCTAAGGAAGAAAACCCAAGTAAACCTTGTAAAGTCGTCAACAATCACAAGAATGTATTTCTTATGATGAAGACTCTCTACAGTGGATGGTCCACAAAGATCAATATGTAGAAGTTCCAGAGGATCCGAAATGGATTTTTCGATGATGACAGGATGACCCTTTTTTGATTGCTTACCACACTCACGTGCATCACATAAATGATCATTTTCAAATTTGAGAAGAGGTAAACCTCTTACCATTTCGCCTGAAACAAGATCATTCATGTATCGAAAGTTTAGATGTGCGAGCCTTCGGTGCCATAGCCAACTAACATCTGGAACAACTTTGGAAAGAAGGCAGAGTTGTGGTTTGCCAATGATCATGTTGATGTCGAGTGGGTACATGTTTTTGTTGCGAAGAGACTTAATCAAACATTCTTTTCGGTCTTCAGTCATCACATAGTTGTATTTTTTGCAAAATTCCACATGTCGGTTTGAGTCGGTAATGAAACGACCCAGAAATACGACCCAAAATTTTCATTTTTAATATAACCAAAAATTATAAAACTGAGTATATCATAATAAGACCATGCGTTGCGTAACTCAAAACCATACTAAAATACTGTAAAAAGAAAACTGTGTCACAACTGTATCAAAACATATCTAAGAAAACTGAATCAACTCCCAGGATAAAAACTGAAGCTGTGGTGTGCGTGATGCCATCATCCCGAGCTCTTCCCTTTGCTTGCGGAAGTACCTGAAACCAAAATTGAAACTGTAAGCATGAAGCTTAGTGAGCTCCCCCAAACTACCACATACCACACAATAACATAATAAGAACATACTGGGCCTTGCCCACTGCATTGGACCGAAGTCCGGCTAACTGGGGCCTTTCCCCCTACATCGGACCAAAGTCCGAAGCTAACTGTAACATCGGACCGAAGTCCGAAGCTGACTGGGACTTTCGTCCCCTACATCGAACCAAGTCCGAAGCTGACTAGGACATCGGACCGAAGTCCGAAGCTGACTGAGACATCGGACCGAAGTCCGAAGCTGACTGGGACCTACGTCCCCTACATCGGACCGAAGTCCGAAGCTGACTGGGACCTCTGTCCCCTACATCGGACCGAAGTCCGAAGCTGGCTGAACATAGCATAAACATATCAACTGGCATAAACACATAAATCCTGTCTGAACCACGAAGGCATCAAACATACTAACTACTACATCGGATCGAGGTCTGAAGCTGACTGATAGCTAAACGGGCCGGCATTGTGGCCTTAGACCCGTTCCTACTGGAAGGAAACTCACCTCGTGAACTGGTTGTTGTGTGTATGGCTCTGGAAGCTAACTGCTGCTGCTCCGGTATCTCCCCGGCTACAAATCCATAATACACTCAATTAAATGCTAAACACTGCACTAGGGTAAAATGACTCTTTTACCCTTGGTCAAAGTCAACTCTCCTGATCAAAGTCAACCCACAGTTGACCTGACTCGCCGAGTTGGGCCGCTAACTCGCCGAGTCCCTATTCTCACTTCTCAACCCTACTTGTTGCTACTCGTCGAGTATGGCATCAACTCGACGAGTTCCCTTTTGAATCTAAAACTTCAGGCAATCTGCATCCGACTCGACGAGTCGTATGAACAACTCGACGAGTTGTTCTTCGAGCTAAGAAGATTGCCTTGGACTCGCCGAGTTGTATGAACAACTCGCCGAGTCCCTCCATTACTGAGTCTAACCTCAAACTCGCTGAGTCCACTCTACCACTCACTGGTCCCACTCGGCATCACTCAAAAAGGAAAAATCAGGGACTCGCGACTCGACTCGCCGAGTCGCTTGCATGCAGCAACTCTAAACACGATTCTGCTTGAATCCAGTGTATAAAACTTATAGATCTGGACTCCCTTAACTCGATTAGCACGTAAAGATTCTATCTTTACGTGCCCATATACATCCATGAATATAAAATGGCTCAAAAAGCATAATAAAGGCTAGATCTAGGGTTTCCATGCAAAGTATCTTCAAAAAGGCAATAGATCTGGGCTCTACAGCTCCTAAATGAACAGATCTTAGGATATCTCAACCTATTAGGGTATCCATACAATCATAAGGCTTGAGAAAAGCATCAAACTAGATCTTGAAGAGTTCTAATGGAGGTTTAAAGCATAAAACAGGAGGGAATCCGAAGAATACCTCAAGAACTCTGATTTGCCCTTGGATCTTTGCTCTACACCTCTTCTCCTTGCTCCTTTCTTCTTCTCCTTCTTCAAGCCTTCAAAATTTAACACAAGAACACTTAGATCACTCAAGGATGGATTAGGGTTTTCTCACAGCTTTCTGAGGGTGAAGGAGGCGAGAATGGGGGCTATAAGGTGGATTAAATAGTGAGCAACCCGGGGATTTAGGGTTTCTTCCAGGCAGGCAGACTCGCCGAGTCCCGAATATGGACTCGCCGACTAACACGTGCTCGAAATCCCGTCCCTACTCGGCAAGTCAGGCTATGAACTCGCCGAGTCCCTCTTGCAAACTTCTAATTAAATACTATGGAATCATCATACCGGAGACGGGTCGTTACAGGTAAGCTGAGCAACACTTATCAAATTATGTTTCAAGTCAGCTACATAAGCAACATGTGAAATAGAGAAGTTTCCATTGGTGAGAGTTCCATAACCATGAATTTGAGAATTTGAACTGTTGCCATATGTTACATACCCAGCATTTGGAGAGAGCTTTAAATCTCGTAGAAAGTCCTTCTATCCCGTCATATGCATGGAGCAAGCACTATCAATATACCATATTGTTTCTTGCTCCGAAGCACAAAGTGCCTACAAAAGAGAAATTAATGAGCAATGGAGATTTTAGGCTCCGAGTTGGGATTTGGGACGTAGGCTTGGACTTTAGACTTTGATTTAGACAATGGAACAATTACGTGTTTCTTGGTGAGATTGCTTGAGTTCTTTCGGAACAGACAGAACGCTATAGTCTTTCCATCTATCCAGTAGTCATATTCAACTACACGAGGGTTCAGAGCAAATTTCTTCAGAGTGAAGGTATTTGAAGAAGTGACACTTTTGGCTATCTCCGAGTTAGTTGGTTTGCTAACAGATGACTTGATTCTCCACACAAGATTTTTGTTTGAAGATTTTAAGACAGTATTATTTGAGCTGGTCGATCTGGTTGAGGGCACATTGTTCTTAGAGATTTTTGGTTTAGAAATTGTGCCATCAGATTTTGCAATAAAGACAGATGAGACACTTTGAGGTGCAGTCAAAGTATTTCGGATGGTTTTGATTTTAACATGACCTTGAGGTGATGTGGATCTAAGGACTTCCTTTGGTTTCGAAAGATCAAGAGATTTGGAAGGTCTTTTCAGAATTCTAGTTGGAACAAATGAGATTTGACTATGTTTTTGATGTATTGACTTCCTTGGGTTGTTCCGAAATGAGTTTGGTTTGGAGTTCGCAAGGAACCTAGAATTTTGTCTATCTTTAATTTCCTTTTTGTAAGCATTCCTAGCTTCTACCTTGGGATCTACAATATCTTTTCTATTCAACATTGGTTTTCTCTTAGAGGATCCAGAGGACTGACCTTTGGATGGATTTGAAAACTTTGGAGAAATGGGAACCAATTTGGATTTAGAAAGAACTACTGAGTCTGATTCACATGAATCAGAGGATTTATTGCTTGAAGTTTCAACATTATGATTCCCAGATGCCCATGCAAATTTTGAGGCATTGACTTCAGTTGTTTCCAGAATGATTTCCTCAATCACACAGTTATTGACGTGATTGGTTATACGAACATGGTCTACACAGTTTTGAAGACAATGATGATATTCCGTGGTCTGATTCAGGTCTAGGTTTATTAGAGGCGGAAGAGGCGTGGAATCAAGACATTTAACACCTATGGGTTGAAACTTAGGAATTAGGGACTCAAAGGATCTTTTAGTCTCCGGAAGGGGTGACAATAGGGAGACAAGAGTGTCCGAATGTTGAATGTTCGGAACCTCTCCCATGAATGTCAGATTTTGCAAATCCTTCAGGGGACTAACAATTACTTTCGGAAATACACTTCCGAGACCAGGAGCTTTTGACCATGGATGACAAAAATTATGAGTCATCCGACTGTCAGCTTCAAGCATGTCAACAGAGTTATGCAAAGCATCAATTTTGGCATTGAGACGTTTGTTGTCAGAAATCAAAATATTTCGTTCGGAATAAGTGATTTCACATTTATCTTGAAAAATGATACATTCATCTTTTGACATTACAAGTTCATGCTCTAAAGACTCGATTTTCAATTTCTTATCCTCAAAACGTAATCTAAGATGACTTAGTTCACAATCTTTCTTCGCATTGGCTTCTATGGCTGACTCATAGGCTTTATAGATAGTGTTCATATCTGTTTGAATCTGGGTCGAGTAAGGTTCACATAAAGTCAAATCAAAATTATTATCAGAGATCATGGATTTTACCTGTTGAACAATGCTTCGACCTGGTGGGTCGTTGGTAGCCATGTAGTAGTAGTTGGGTTCAGCATCATCTTCTTCATCTTCGGAACCAGAAGACCAATAACCTTCAGCACATACAACAGTTTGTATAGCCATTAAACACATGTTCCTTCCAGTTACTACATCATCATCATCTCCGGACGACCATTATCCTTCGACATCTCTTGAAACAATAGTAACAAATGCTTTCTCACTTTCAGCCATTTCTTGTGCTTTTCGGACATAGTAAGCTGAGTCTTTGATTTTTGGTTTTTGAGGTGCGTCAGCAAGACAATCTTTGGCAAAGTGGTTTGCATGACCACATTTATGACACAAGATTTTTGGTTTTTCCGAGTTGAGATTTTTTAAGGATTCCGGGGTTGAATGTGGTTTAGTGAGGTTAGGCTTGTATGCATGAGGATTTTCGGATGTTTGTTTTGGTTCTGAAGAAGTATATGGTTGAGGATGGTTTTGGTGAGGAGCGTTGAATCTATTTTGATAAGGTTTGTATGAAGGATTGAAAGGTCGTTTGTTTTCATGGAAAGTAAGGAAAATTCTTATTGGAAACGGAGTTCAGAATCTAAGGGTTCGGAATCACCATCAGGATAGTTGTGAGTAGGAAGGGAAGTTGAGGATGGCTGAGGTAGTGGAACCATAGGTTTTTAAGGTTCCGGAGTAAGTGGGTTCGGAATGATCGACTCGGAAGAGCTGACTAGAGCAAGTGGTCCTCCGGAAAGTTCTCTAATGGTTTGAGCAATGTTTGATTCATGTCTTTGAACCTCATCAAAAAGTTGATAGAGTTTCAATTTTCTTAAGGAACCATTGCTTTGAAGGCAGGACTTTACATTTCCCCATCCCTTACCAAGACTGTTAATGAACTTGAGATTGTAATTGAGAGGAGTTCGAACAATCCCGTGAGCGGTCATGTTGTTAACAACGATTCGGTATCGGTTAGAGGCCGAGGCTACAGATTCACCTGGAGTGGTAGCGAAGGTGTCAAAGTCATTCACAACTAAGGTGAGACATTTATCCTTCATGTTTTTTGAACCTTCAATCAGATCTTGTAGAGTGTCCCAAATTTCTTTGGCTGATTTGCATAAATTGATGTGCTCAAAGAGTGATGGAGGAACACCAAACACCATTTCAGAGAAGGCGATTTGATCAGCATGCAGTTTCTCAATATCATATGCAGTTAGAGGAGCTGGCCGAACTTCATCTTCTCTCATGAGTTGAGCAGCTGCATCTCTTGTCCTTATAGGAACATGAGGACCTTGTGTGGCAGATCTCCAAATTTGTTCACCTTTCTCTTTGGCTAGTAAAAATCTTTCCATTCTAACTTTCCAGTGATCATATTCTTCCACAACTAGCAATGGGGCATGTGTAGGGCCACCAACGCTATTTGCGATTTGCATTGAAATCATTTGTTGAGGATTTTAAGCAGCCATTGAAGTCAAGATATCTTAGAGCTTAAGTGGTATATAGAAGAACTTTTATCCTTAACACAAAAATGGATGAATTTCCAAGGAAGATTCAAACCAACAATAATATGATCTTATGGATTCAAAGGACAACCACTCGAGCTTTGATACCAATTGTGAGATCAATATCTTTGTGTAGGGACAAGGTTTGAGAATTCAAACCTTGAGTGAATGCTTGAAATCAATGTCTGCTTAATAATGGATGTTCAAGTCGAGACTGGAAAGACCAGTCAAGTCTTAGATAATCAATTCAGCAAATGATCAAGACATTAAATGAGGACAATTAAATAGTGATCAAAGTAAAGTTAATAAATGAGGAACAAGAAGAATGTTATAAATGTGATAGAGAATAAAATGCCAAAGTAGGAGTGAAAGATCCGTCATTGACTTGTATTGAATCCTTCTTTTTATAGGAGACAAAGTTACAACGAATTAACCTTGATATTTACATAAGACCAGACAAAAGGTATAAGCCTGACATTCTGATTGTCCTAAACAACTTTAGACTAAGTCCTATGAAACATCACATCAAAATACAAGACAAAATTAATAAATACATAACAGAAAAAATAACTTCATTCCGGACAAGTGATGTTTCGGAGATGAAGCTTTGTTCCAGATCGATGAGAATTCCGGACAAAAGGATCAGTTCCGGAATGCGCTCTTCTCTGAATTTCTTCACTCCCTTTAACAAGCTCCGGACAGCTTCCGGATCATATCCATCTTCGGAATTAGCATCCTTCGGAATATGTACTTAGGATTGTTAGAGGTTCACTTTCAGGTTCCAACAGCGGCTATAATAACGATAGTCTGGATTCCTCAACAGTCTCAATGAATTTTGATCTAATAAGGAATAACCATGTAATATCATATAGAAGGTAGGGTTAGTTTGTTATATAGAGTACACTGTTTGGAAATTCCACATTATACCCCTCACTAAATCTAGCCTAAACATTACCCCTCCCCTAAGTAGATCAACCGGTATTATGACATGGAGTCACCGATAAATCTTATTTCTAGGTTCATAATAACAATTATGAATATAAATATAAGTTACACTTAAGGAAAAATAGGTGTATCTTAATATACATAGTTTCATGATAAGAAGTCCAGAAGATTCGCATGCAGAACTCCGACCTGAATGCTTATATATGCCAAGCTTTTAGATGCTCTAGAGCCTCACTAAAACTCCTAATTACTAAAGAAATTTCAGATAAAAGTAGTAGGGATTTCATAGGGATTGAGGTTGAGGTGTGAGGATTAATAAGCGACATTGCATCTATTTATAGGCTGTTTTTAGGCAATGCGCGTCACACCTAGACAAGGGGCGCATCGCTCCGTGGCTAGTCGGAAAGGCCTCATCCAGAATTGTCATACTTGGCGCAAGGTTAGTGTTGAAAGGTCTCTTTGTCAAAAAACATATCTTAAACTTCGAAAAATCATATATCTCTCATACAAGCTCCATTTTCGACGTTCTTTATATCCACCCATACGTATTTTAGTATACTACAACTCTATTTTAAAGTATATGAAGATTACATTGTAAAATACGTGTAAAATTCATAACTTCTTTATACAGACTCCATTCTCGACTGTTTTATATCGACATATTCCTATTCAAGAGATCTTCAACTCCCGTTTACATTGTTTTGGCTAACAATCAATCGATTTTAATTTCGACATCTGTTTGGACAAAACTATACCGAAACTTCGAAAAATCATAACTTTCTCATATGAAGTCAGATTTGTACATTCTCTATATGGACACTCTCACTTTTACAATCACTACAACTTTTGTTTTGATTACTTAGCCTAATAAGCACCCTACCTCTGATTCACTATTTACAGCACACTCTGTCATATATGGCTAAACGTGAAACTTCAAGCGATCGTAACTTCTTTATACTAAGTCAGATTTAAGTATTCCTTATATACCCGGGATTGTCATTAAGACTACCACAACTTTCATTAAGATTGTTTTTCCTAAATAATATTTTATTTTTGAACGTTATTTGAAGTAAGTTGCTAAATTTATAATAATGTCTTATACAAATATTATAAGCCCAATATTTACCCACAAAAAATGTTTGCAATAAAATAATATTATTTATTTAATCCGCATTGTATATGAAGGATTATTATTTATTACAATTGTATTTTAATGTCTAGCCCGAATTTGCGGGCGTTACATAAACCCTAACTTCCCACATATAGATTTCGTTATTGAAATCACACATATAGTGTGTTCAAAGCTTATAAACACAACTAATGATATCAATTAACAAGCTTCTTAAGAGTAATCATTCATATCAAATTAAGGATGAAGGAGATGATTACCTCATGAGCTTTTATGTTCATTCTTTGGCTCTAACACCTTGGACCGCCACTTGATCACCCTCCATCCCCAAAATCGTTAGAGCTCCCTCCTCTAAAGAAAGGGAGTGTTTTTTGGTGAGAATGGGGCTAATATGGGGGTTTATTCTATGAGACACCGCGTCGTGATATTCTGTTTAACTCTCCCTAGCAACCATTAGACCAAAGTTCGAAGGCAGTAATTTAATTGTCGCACTGTGGCCATCTGCTTGCCACACCATGGTACTCTTTCCCAAATACATCCTACTTTGGCTACCGCGCCGTGGCTCCCATATACCTCATCGCCTGACAAAGTACATTGCCATTATTTCTTATGAAAAAGACCCACTGCACTGTCGATATCTATCCACCGTGCTGCGATGCCGGCTTAACATCATCCCTTAGTTGATTCCGTTCCAACCTTAGGACATTTTTCTTCAGTCTTCAATCCTTCATAACTTCTTCATTACTAACCCATTTTCGATGTTCTTTATATCCACACGAAGGTAGGAACATACTCTACAATTCTATTAAGTCACTTCTCACTGAATTAATATGCTCTTAATCTATTAAGTCACATACTTGGCCCAAGCATAAATAATGTTATCCTTTTGGATAAAGCGCATCTTTTCATTTACTTCTTCTCTTGAACTTAATCATCTAATCTCTTCTTAATGACTTAAACTCTTATTGGCCATTTTCATGAAGTTGCCACTTCATATTTTCATCTTTTTCATATAATCGACTATTCTTCTCTTTTGGTAAATATTTGACATGTAACATCATGTTTCCTATCGTTTTTTATTTCAGGACCGTGGGACGGAAGTTGATTGTGTAAAAGCTTTGGGCCTTAAGGAGATAAATTTTAGTCGTTGTGGAAGGAGGTAATGATGGTTAAGAGATTTGACCATTGAGCTGTGTATTGGGTCGAAGGGTAGAAATGGGAAAATCATAGGTCGGGTTCTTACATGAAATATGGATTTTTGTTCGAGAATCTTTTTATTCCATGATAATCAAAAACGGAGTTGGAACGAAGAAGTTATGACCATTAGAAGTTATGAATGTTTTTGGGTTAAAGTCGAGTACACTAGGCGTACGACGTATATGTTGGGTGTACTAGACTAGGCTGATTGTGGAGGATTAACCCGGTACGTTGGGCGTATCAAGAGTGTGGCATGATGTGTTGAGCACTGTGTTCTAATGTCTGATCTTGACATGGTGTATTTTTCAATATGGCAACTATTGAAGGTTTAGGATCCGGAGCTTGTGGCACTGGGGGATCAGGTATGAGTGAGGAGGAGATCCGCAGGATCATTGTTGCCAGTGTGGCCAAGGCGATCAAGAAGGTGATTTCAGAGTTGTTTGAGTTGTTTAAGACCGCGTTGATCAAAGAATTTAATCGTTGCTATACTATCGTCATGCAGGTATGTGACAATCGTCAAATTCTAGTCAGGTCAAAGTCAAATAAAGTCAACAAGTCAAACCGGTCAACTCAATTAGCCCTTATATACCAGGGTTTACATTATGTAATTACTGTACAACTCGCTATTTTCATAAGAAATCATCACTTGGAAAATTCGTATTTTTAGATTTTTGTAACCCTAATCGGGGTAAGTGAGGTAACGAAACGATAAAACACTATTGCATACCCATCGGGGTGTGTAAGATCCTTAAACATGATTTAAAGGGGTTTACGGACCTTGCGTTGCGAAGCCGGACACTCAAGAAGGTCACAAATGAAGCCTCTCCCAATCTCTTTCACTCTATCTCTCTCTATTAAAAATCTCACCCAAATCTCTCTCAAAACTTCTTTCAACTTTTTATAATCATTCGGGTCATCCCGACCCTTAACCGGGTCAAGAACCACTTAAAACGGGGTAAAAATCGTCAAAATAGCCTTAAAACGGGGCGAACCCTCTTAGAACCGAAGGTCCCTATAGGGACCGAACTGCTGAAGAACCGAAACCATCAGGACCGAACCCGAACCTTGCACCAGGGACCGAACTGAGCTTCTAGACTTTGGACCGATCCTCCTCTCTCGCCTTCGGCCTAGGTTCGCTTCGGACAGGCTCGGGTTTGACAAGTTCGCTTCTGACCACCTTCGCCTTCGGTTCCCACCAAGTAACCGAACCCTCGCACCTTCGGTGCCCCATGCGAGAAGCTTCGCAGACTTCACCTTTCTTCCCGGTTTTCGACTAGTTTTGCGTTCTAAGCCCGATTTTAATTATTTTAGCGTGGGGTTTTCACCCAAAATCATATTTTAACATATAAAACCCCTTATTTCATAATTAATCATGTTTTTGGGGTATAATCTTTATCCAAGAAGAGTGGGTGGGATATTATTGGTGGAGTGTTGACTTTGCCTTAGTGTACGACACAAGCAACCTCCCCATACCCACTCCATGACCAACCCTTGTCCTTCCACTGGGGATGAGATTTAGAACCGGAAAACCGGATCGGAACCGGAATCGGACCGGAACCGGAATCGTTAGAACAGGAATATATAGAACCGGTTTCGATTCCGGGTTTAAAATTTGGCTTTATCCAGGTTTGGGTCCATCGGGTCCGGGTAAACCGGGTCTGAAAACCGGAACCGATGTTTGGAACCGGAACCACTTTTAGGGCCGGAACCGGTTTTTGTGAAACGTTTAAAAGATGCATATCTCATCCGTTTCAACTCCGATTGACATGCGGTTTTTTCCAACATATAGTTTAGAGTTTGTACATGATTTTAAACTATAAATTTGTCATTTTTAGTATTATATTCATTGACTTACAGTCCTCCAAAGTTGAGATATCAAAGCTGGATGTTTTTAGTTTTTCACTTTTTTTGTATTCGGTGAAAGTTTTAAAACATGCATCTAATTCGTTTGAAGTCAGATTGACATGTGGTTTTCTCCAACTTATAGTTTACAGTTTGTACATAAGTTTAGACTATAATTTTGTTATTTTTGGTTTAACATTCAATAATTTACAGCCCTTCGAAGTCGGGATATCAAAATTAAAAATTTTCAATTTTTCAGCTATTTGTTTTTGTACTTTATATTATGTGAAAATGTTAACACACGAAAATCTCATTTGTTTAAAGTCAGATTGACATGCGGTTATTTACAGAGTGTATTTTAGAGTTTGTACATGATTTTAGACTATAATTTTGTTAATTTTGGTTTCATATTCAATGAGTTACAGTCACCCAAAGTCGGGATATAAATATGAAAATTTTCAAAGTTCAACCCACTAAGTAGTAAGTAATTACCAAAAATTCCGGTTTTTCTGGGTTTTCTGGTTCTAAACCCACTTTATCCGGTTCCAACCTACCCACTTTGATGTTTCCGGGTTTTCCGGTTCTGGACCCACTTTACCCGGAACCGAACCGGGACCGGTTCCTATATACCGGTCCGGTTTCTGGTTCTACAAAATCCCGTTAACTGGTTCCGGGTTTTCTGGGTCCGGGTCCATCCGGTCTGGGTTTGGACCCACTTTCATCCCTACCTTCCACCATACCTAGTCATTTCATTGTACTTTTCCCTCCCTTTTTCCAGCCACATCCTTGATCAAGGGCTGGAAAGATCTCCATTCTCCTCACATTTCTCTCATTTTCCACCAAAGAACCAACTTCATTCTCTCTCACCTTCTCTCTCTAAATTTTGAGATTTAAGCCTATTCTCCAAACTTTTCTTCTACATTTGGTAAGTATTATCATCCTCCGTATGATTATATCACTCATTTCTACTCAAATCATAGATATCTTACACAAACATCGTCACCTTCATGTTAGATCTTCGAATCTTCAAGTCATCTTCTAAGTGGTCTTGAGTTGAACACTCCTTTTCTTCAACATCCATCCACTAAGAACACACAAGGTGAGTTCATAACCCTACATTTTCATGTTTTCTTAAGTTTTAAGGGGGGGGGGATACAAGTTAAAACACCAAGAACACAACTAAACTTTTCCAACAACTTTCATCAGGAAAGTTTAACTCCATTCACGTACTGTTTTGGTCAACTTAAACATTTTAGTTTTCAAAACTGTATTAGACGCAAATATTTCAGGTTTATACCTTTAAAATGACTACTTGTACATCTTTATAAGATTTTTCTACAATTTATGGTGATTTTTACCAAACTGCCTGTCACTGTAGCTATGAATCCGGACCAGTCTGTGAATGTGGACATTTTCACACAAGTTAGAGACATCTAAAAATTATGATAAAATTAGACACATTTTATAAACTCCCAGAGTTTACGGATTCAGTTTTCAACTTCATATGATTTTTGTGGTATTTTTCCAAAACAGTACAGAAATGTTAAAAACAAGTTGACAGCTTACAACATTCATTCACACCTTGTAACTTGTTGAGCAAGGTGTGTATCATTATGTGATTATATATTATTACATTATGTGTCATTTTGTCTTGGTATGTAGACATACATCAGAAAACAAATGGGTTTTTACTATATTAAGTATGGTGAAATAATAAATTGTCATAAACGAAGTTTTCATCCGTTACATACAAACATTTGGTAAACCATGACAAGGATAGTACTAATTGAATACATGTGAATGATAATACATATTATTTACCTTATCTTGAAGATATGAATCATATACAAAGGTTTGCCACTACTACAAGTAATTACAATAAACTATAATAAGTGTACACTACCAACAAATACGCTAACTATAGTAGGTATAGTTAGGTTGCATTACATTACAAACAGTTTGGATAAACTATAATATGCATAATTCATGTTCACTATCACTACCACTATTTGGTGAATTATGATATGTATAGTTTATGTTCACTACCACCACCACTTTTGGATAAACTATAATATGCATAATTCATGTTCACTATCACTACCACTATTTGGTGAATTATGATATGTATAGTTTATGTCCACTATCACCACTTGATGAACTATGATAGGCATAGTCTTGGTCTTTGGTTTTTAAGACTACATTATGTCTAAAATTGTTAGTTTTCAACCATAATTATTAAATGTATATGATAGAGTTATATAGAATCTAGTCGTGATCGAATTAGAATTGGTGGGCCCGCTTTATTTCATGTTCCTTGTTTGGTTGTGGGCCTAGGGCAGACCCATTACATTCAACGTTTTATCTAACTATAATTTTATATAACTTATATATACCTGGAGATTATAGAAGGAAACTATAGGAAATTCTAGGATGCACTATTTCTTAACATAGTGACTTTCAATTCACTCTTTAAGGAAAATATCAGATTTTCTGGAGTAAATTTATCGCTTTTATAAAGGAAAACAATTTCGTTTCAAAATAAAACTCTTATGAACTCACCATCTTAATTGTTGACACTTTTTCAAAACTACTTGTATTCTCAGGATTTCAGTGAACAAGAAATGCTCAGCTTTGAGGACAGGGACGCTAAGGCGTCAAGTTCAAAAACATATTTTGTCATCATGATGTAATTGATTTTTGAAAACATGTAAACATATACTACGATGTAACTTTTTCAATTATATTGATGATGGTTGTGTTTGCTTTCTTCACTATTATATTCATTGTTATGATACTGCCTAAGAAGTCATCCGCCCCCGAACGTTTCCGCCGTTCTGGTTTGGGGGTGTGATAAGGTAGCTATTGTCGCAGCGACACCATACAACGCCATTGCATGATACCAGGGAGGAAGGACGATGCACTACCAAGAGTTTAGTTATACGAAGCCTCTGGATCTCAGAGACGACAGAGACCCATCATGGGTTCGAGATGGATTTATGACGTGGAAGGATTTTCTTCACGTGTTCATGTTTCGAGGGCCAAAAGGTGAAGTTTATGTTGAATATTTTTCGCATGGGCATGAAGGATTGGTGGGAGTTTATTACCCAGATCTTTTCACATGCAGATCGAGCCGCAATAACCTAGGAGTAGTTTCTGGATATGTTCCTCTTATGGAGCAGGAGAAACTGGCATAGGAGTAACTGTCGCTCAAGCAGACCACTGAGTCGGTGACAGAGATCACTAAGATGTTTACAGGGAGATCTCTTTTCTGACCTGAGTATGTCGCTTCAGAGCAGGCACAGATGTTGCGATGCTTTGTAGGGATTACAGGCGGAGTTCATGGGTTTGTTTCTATTACGACAAGGAGTGCCACATCAGAGCTCATTATCTATTTCTTGTTTTTGGTGAGGATTTGGACCCTACACCCCTAGCTTGGAAGTTGCTTGATGGTCGTCGTAAGACATTCGGAGTCCCGGAGACCGAGGTTTGAGTTATCAGTTTCTTTATTTATTTGATTGTTGCAGTTAGTATTCATCTGTATGTCATGTTTATGTTTCAAATCTTAGTTGTAATCTTTGATGACCAGTTGAAGGGAATTATCTTATTGAGCTCTATTTAAATTGATTTCTTGTTATGAATGGATTAATTATCTTTGTCCCCAGTTGTATGTTTATTGGAATTTAAGAATGTTGTGTGGTTTTAGCTTCTCTTGTGTATTTTGATATCAATGATTGGGATTAAGTGGTAGAGTTCAAGTTAGTCTGGATATTGAAGGATTGTAAAGTTGTCATATTCTAGCATATTTCAAGTGGGGTGAGTGGAATCTTGCAGCAAGAAGAACTTGTGCCAAGGTTCGGTTCTCTATCAAATTTCTTCAAGTTCAAGACTTCCACGCAACTACTGAATCTTCTGATTTCGTGTCAAGATCATCGTCATTTGTTGGATTTCCCTTCAAGTCGTATTAGTTTTATTTGTGATAGCATTGGTAGGGAGTTCTTGTGCTTTAGACTCTAGGGTGTTAGGAGTCCAGGTTGAGGGATGTGATGAGGACATCCTTGTATATTCTTGTTTGTTTGGGGCTTGGAGGTTTGATTCATGAACCAAGTGTTGTTGTTGGCTAGTGGATCGGGGGTAGGCCCGATTGCTATTTTGTTGTTTGTGGATTGAGGGTAGGCCCGAGTTTTGATGGTTAGTGGATTGGGGTAAGCCCGAGTGTTGTTGTCAGTTAGTGGATCAGGAGTAAGCCTGAGTGTTGTTAGTGGATAGCTAAGATAGGTTGTTAGAGCCGAGTAGGAGTGTGGACTAGTTTAGTATGTGGCCAGTTGGTTCTCGTCGCGATGATGCCCTAATATGTGGGATTAATATGACTAGGTTTGTCCGAGAAGGTCTTGATCCAATCAAATCTGTGGATTTTCGAACAGTTTGGTGGATGTGAGGGTCAAGAAGTGGAAGCGAGAGCTGATTTCGAGGACGAAATCTAATTTAAGTGAGGGATAATATAACATCTTGTTTCCTTTCGTTTCTTATTTTAGGGCCATGGCCTGGAATTTGATTGTGTAAAGGCTTTGGACCTTAAGGAGATAAAGTTTAGTTCTTGTGGAAGGAGGTAATGATGGTTAAGAGATTTAACCCTTTAACTGTGTATTAGGCCGAAGGGTAGAAAGGGGAAAGTCATAGGTCAGGTTCTTGCATGAAATATGATTTTTTGTTCTAGAAGTTCTTAGTCGAAGATATCTAGATAGTATTATGGGGATCTTAAATACCTTTCTATGGATATAAATGTTGGATAAGGTGTCTAAGTCCATAACTTATTTGTGATGTGAATTATTATCGAGAATTAAGAAAAGAAACAATAGATTTGAATGATGAAAGATGATGAACACACGGAGTAAATATTAATCAGATCTCGTTTTTATTAAGACTGGTTACAAAGTAAGCTGAAGAGAAATATTGTGTTTCGATATCGTATATCTACTTCAAGCCTAAGTCCCTATTTATAGGGAGCATACAAAAAATATACTAAGTCTATACATTGACACTTCGCATATTGCACTTCGCATACAAAATTGACTTAGTAAAATAACATACAAATGCGAATCATTACAATACACACTATTCGACTTTTACAGCATACATCTACATTCTCCCCCTTTGTAAACAGTCGATGCAATTCAACTCAAAAGCTTTTGAATTGCAAAGTGAATTGTTCTTCGCACTTCTCCAAACCAGGAGATCACCTTCTTCAAATCTCTCTTGTCACCTTCGTTATTTTTCTTGTAATTGTTCATACGTACAATGAAGTGCGTATATTGCGAAGAATTGTATCTTTCAATCTCTGAAGCTTTGAATAGGAATTTCTTCGGTTTTCCTTTAGTGTCTCTACCTGAAAACACCATGCCAAAAGGTTTAAGGCATATCTCACCCACAACATACTTCGACATAGCAGATTGTGTCAAAGTATCTTCCCATGGAACTTTAACTTCTCTTCCTAGCACATTTGCTAACTCTTCATCAGTAAGTGCCAAACAATCGAAATAGTTGTCTATAAACGTCTTCACATGTGCGAATCCAACTTTAAACACATCTGTTTCCGAGCCTTTGAGTTTGTTTTCTTCCATATGCTTCAGAATGAGAGCTACTTGAATGAGATCGTTGCAATTCATCAACGGAAAATCAGCAACTGTGAAGTCGTATTGTTTGTTGTCAGCTCTGATGACAAAATATCGAAAATTTTGAAGCATGTCTTCAAACAGAACATCCTTCTTTATTGTAAGCACCTTCTTGATCTTCATCAGGGACCAAACTTCATCAGGATTATTCCCAAGAACAGCATGAAATCTGATTTTCATATTAGTATAATCATCCGGATTATCAAATTTCTCACTGATCTTGTATTGAGCCGTAATGAACAACATTTCATTAACTGGGAAGTCCAACTGACAGTGATCTGAGTTCGCAATATCGTAACTTCTTTTAGGCTTCTTCTCGAACTCATACATTTCCCTTCCTACAACTTTTGACTCTATAGTTTCGTAGGAGTAAAGTTTTGCAGGATCTCCTTTGTTCATGGAGGGAGGATCACTTGCCCTTTGTCTCATGATGTTCTGAACTTGTCTCATCCTTTCCAATTCAGCCTCAGCATCAACTTTTAACTCCTCCTTCGACTTTTCGTACAAGATGCCTTTTCCTTTTCCTGTTACATCTTTTCTGAGGTTTTGAGCTAGAACCTCCTTCGTTTTCTCCAATAACAATTCCCTTGGAATTTTTTTTTGTGGTTATTGTTGTTGAAGAAATCGGTTTTGTAGGAATTGGAAGAGTTGCAACCAGTTGAGTCGAAATCACTTTTCCCACTGTTTTAGCCTCATCTTCTTTGCTTCGACTTTTCTCTCCCCCTTGCACCCCTGTGAAAACAGGTGGAGCATTCTTCGGAAGTAAAGAAGTGAAATTTGAAAGCGGAGCAAGAGCCTTTTGAATAGCTTGTTCTAAAGTGTTAATCTTTAGAGTCAAGAATTCAGGAGTAATGATTTGCGAAGATGATGAATGCGAAACGGCTGATTTAAGCTCAGTGACTAATTTGATCAAGTGATCAAACTTCTCCATTGTGGTAGCTTTCTGATCTTCAACAACAGAAATATTATTGAGTTTGTGGAGTTGAGAAGAAATTTCCACAATTTGCTTTTGAAGATCTTCTTGTGTCGTATGCACATCTTGAAGATCCTTCGCAAGTTCAGACTTCAATTCCTGAATTTTGAAGTTGACATCCTCACGAACTTTCTTGACGTCTTGTACAAAAAGAATGTGTCGTTCTTTTGTAGCAGCTTTAAGATCTTGAACTGCAGACGTAAAATTGTTTCCTTGTGCTTCACTCTGATTTCGTTATTTTTATCAGATTGATCTACTTTCTCCATGATTCTTTTCTCAGCACCTTTAATCATGACATCCACCTCCATTGCTGAGATCGAAGACATTCTCCCGGAATCGGCTTGCGATTGGATAATAGCATTCAACTTTTGATTCAGTATTTTAAACTGCTTTCCTGTCATCAACATATGATCAGGAATGTCTTCTTTGTCTGAATCAAAAATAATGTCGTCTAGAATTCCTCCAAAAGCACCTTCTTCGACTTCAGGATCAGACATTTGTTGCGAAGGTGGAGGATTTTCAGGTGATTGGGATGGATAAAGTGTGGTGAATGGGTTTTGAAGGGCATGATCAAAGATGGATGAAGTGGTGGATAAAGTGGTAATAGGTAAGGATGTTTGGATTGTGGATGCAACACTCGGGATAGGTGCCCCCGTATCAGATACGTTGACAACCATATCTGAAATAGGTACCTCCTCAGAAACTGACTTGGTAAGAACTATTTCGAGTGGTTTGGAAATGGTAGTAGAAATTTGCGAAGTTGAAATGATTGGTAAAGAGACATTTACCATAGTTGTGACAGGTGGAGTTTCTGGGACAACTTCTTCATCTGATGATTCATTGCGAATCACCATCTTCCTCCTTTTACCCAGCGTGCGTTGCATGTTTTTCGCAACATCTTCAGCCCGTTGGCGTTTCTTTCCTGGAGACACTGGGGCGGGAATACTGTGAATAGTAACTCCTTTACTACTCACTTCCGCTTTGCGAATTTGTTTTAAAACCCCAGACTTGGAAGGTAAAACTTCCTTCTTCGATACTTCATCTTGCACAGTTGGTGAAGATGAACCCTTCGCAATTTTCTTGCTAACCTTCTTCTTCTTCGATAGTGTAGCAACATCTGGTAATACGCCGGTCTGATCAGCTGTATCAATGTTTCGCAAATATCTCACCAAAACTTTGTGAGTGGGAGAAACTTTGCGAAGCATCGCATCCGGAATACGAGCCACACGTGTAAAAATTGCTTCATCATCTTCAACCACTTTTGGAAATTGGTAAAAGGAAAATTCAGCAACTTCAACATCTGTCATGATTGGAATTGCTTCTTTCTCGTATACTTTCTACAAAATTAAACTCCAGTATCTTGCACAGGAGATCCCCTTCTCCGAATTTGTGTTTTCCAGGCTTTTCACAAATTCCTTCCACAGCTGATTTGCGTAATCAACATTTATGTCATAGTATATGCCCATTACCATGGCATAAACTTCGACTCTTCCTCTATCCAAGCCGAATGATCTTCCGGTAAGGCACCGTAGGAAAATGCCAAAAAGAAAATTCCAGATGCATGGCAATCCCGACTTCCTGAAGTCACTGATCTTCTCCGACTCTGGTTGATGTCCCATCTCATTGAACATGTGAATGATCTGGGAGTTTACAGGTTTAACAAAGGGAGGGTTGTTTGGAATCTGCAAGAACTCCACGAACAAATTCTTTGACAGTTTAACCCTTTTGTTGTTGATGAGATTGAAGGTAATCACATCCGCCGTGTGATTGTATGAAGCCGTGGAAGCAGCACGAGATAACCACACCATCGGAACTGGGAATGATCGGAACATGGCAGTTGATAACGGTGATCGTTTCAAAGCCACAATAAGCATCTTCAGGTCTTTTGGATACGCAGAAACGTTGGGATCAACTTGATAATTGGTGCTTTGAATCTTCATAATTGATTGAGAAAGGACCTCATCAGTGTTGGAATTTGTGGCCGTCATTGTTTGGGTTTGAAAGAAATTTGAATTTTGGATCAAGATGAAAGCTTTGAAGTTTTGTGAGAATTCTTGTTTGCGTAACCGTACACAGTGTTCTTGATCCCCCTTTTATAGGTTACTCAAAATTGATTTGAAATTAAAGCGAGATACATTTAATGTTATCCGATGTGGCACCTTGAATCTCGGATCATGACTGTAAAAGATTACTATGCAGCAAAAAGTAACTGTCACATCTCCTCGAAAATCGGATAGAATACTAACCATTTTGAGTATACAGCCTGTCATGTATCCGTTATAGAATCCGAACCGGTAAAACCCTTCGCATGGAAGCAAGGCTCTTTCACTTTTGGGATTTAAAGTGAAGTCATATGCCAGACTTGAGAAATCATCAGTCTGAGTTGGTTTTACTCAGAACCTCAAGGATTTCGTGTGTGCATTGTGCCAATGGAATAAGATAAGAATCAAGAAATTTTGGAATGTTGTGATGTCAAAAAGTTAATTTGACATGAATGCAGAAAAACCCCAGGCAAAGGTTGCTTCGTTAATCATCAAGAGAGATAATTAACAGCTTGTGTAGTTTCCCGTGAATTACAATCGAATACTTGTAAATAAGTATCAAAGAGCTTCTTGTAAAAGTCATTTTGGGTTGGTTTGAAATTTCATTACATATCAGCCTTAACATAAGGTGACAAATTGTAAATGAAATTACTTGTTTGACCAGTGTAGTCAGTGACAAGTTGGCTTGTGAAAATATTTATCATGACAAGAATTTGCGAATGAAACTTACACTGAAATCATATTCAAAAGAAAATTTGTTTTGGATCTTGTTGGGTAACAAACATTCTTGGTTGTAAACCTTACCATAGTGATTATGAGCTCAGATGCGAAAAGATGTGGTTGCGAAGCCATGCGAAGCCTCTGAATGAACAGTAACCTATGAATGATTTTGACTCTTAGCTGCTGAACAAAACTTTTATTCTTGTGTTGACGAAAGGGAATTCGCATTAATCATCCCCAAACCTGCTAAAATTCGAACAAATGATTTTTCATCAAGAGGTTTTGTAAAAATATCAGCAAGTTGTTCAGTTGTTTTGACAAAATGAATTTCAATATTCCCATCTTCCACATGATCTTTAATAAAATGATATCGAAGAGCAATGTGTTTTGTCTTTGAATGTTGCACTGGATTGTGACAAATGCGAATTGCACTTTGTGAATCACAATACAAAGGAATCTTTTTCATGTTTATTGCATAATCACGAACTTGACTCTGAATCCAAATAATTTGCGAAGTACAAGCAGCCGCAGATATGTATTCTGCCTCAGCGGTTGATATAGCCACACAAGTCTGTTTCTTTGATTGCCAGCTCACTAACTTTCCATCCAATAGTTGACATCCACCAGTCATACTTTTTCTATCCAAAGTACATCCTCCTAGATCGGAATCTGAAAAAGCTGGAATGAAGAATCTTGTTTTCGCAGGATACCAAAGTCCTAAAGAAACAGTTCCCTTTAGATAGCGAAAAATATTTTTCACTGCAGCCAAATGAGGCTCTCTTGGATTAGCTTGATATCTAGCACAACAACAAACCGAAAACATAATATCAGGTCTACTTGCAGTTAAGTACAATAAAGACCATATCATGCTACGATACAGTGTTAGATCAACAGCAGGAGCATCTAACGAAGGAGTTAGTCTTGTTCCTACTGCCATAGGTACTCTGAGCTTTGTGCTATTTAGCATTCCAAACTTTTCAAGCAGGTTCTTCGTATATTTTTCTTGATTGATTAGGATTCCTTCTCTGTTCTGTCTTATATTTAAACCAAGAAAATTATTAATTTTTCCCATCATGCTCATTTCAAACTGACTTTTCATTAAAATTTCAAATTCAATTGACAATGCTGGATCAGTTGAACCAAAGATAATATCATCAACATAAATTTGAACAAGCATTAGATGACACCCAACTTTCTTGCGAAATAATGTGGGGTCAACTGATCCTTGTTTAAATTTAGATTGTTTCAAGAAATTTGTAAGTGTTGCGTACCAGGCCCTTGGTGCTTGTTTTAACCCATATACAGCTTTGTCAAGGACATACACATGATCAGGATACTCACTGTTTACAAATCCTGGTGGTTGTTCAACATACACTGTTTCTTCGATTTTTCCATTTAAGAATGCACATTTAACATCCATTTGATAAACATCAAAGTCTTTGTGAGCTGCATAGGCTAAAAATATGCGAACTGCTTCAAGTCTTGCAACAGGTGCAAATGTTTCTTCATAGTCAATGCCTTCTTGTTGCGAATAACCTTTTACCACTAGTCTTGCTTTATTTTGAATAATATTGCCATCTTTGTCAGTTTTGTTTTTAAAAATCCATTTTAATCCAACAATTGAAACATCAGAAGGTTTAGAAACTAATCTCCAAACCTTGTTTCGTTCAAATTCAGCCAATTCAGATTGCATAGCAACAACCCAATCTGAGTGTTCCATAGCATTCTTTACAGTTTTTGGCTCTATTTTCGAAATAAAAACATTAAACATACAAAGTTCTTGGTTTGCATTCAGTACCTCATTTTTCGCACGAATTTGAGCTCTAGTCAACACACCTTCTTGTAGATTACCAATTACCTGTTCTTTTGGATGATTTCGTGTCCATTTCTCGAGTGGTGGAAAATTTGGATCAAATTCTAATGGTGTATCTTCATACATATCTTCATTTTCAGATCCTGCAACAGAAAAGTTATCATTAACTTCATGAAATTCTTCATTATTATCAAGATTAATTGTCTCTGTTTCATCATGCTCCCCCTCAACATGATCTGCATCTTGATATTCTTGTTGATTTTGCGAAGGCTCCCCCTCAACTTGATGTTCTTGTTGATTTTGCGAAGGCTCCCCCTCAACTTGATGTTCTTGTTCCCTATGAACATCTGGTGTGCTTTCACAAGTTATCGTTGATTCATCAGTATGTTTTGAGGATTCTGATGTTTGATTATCAGGAGCATTATTTTCTGCATCAATGGCCCTATCAGGAATTTCAAAAATTAAGTCATAATCAAAATCATTGATTTCATAATTATCAATTGGAGTATTTGAATCTACAAGTATTGGTTTATTATCAAATTTACTATCAATTTGTTTAAGATAGTAATCATCAAATGTTAAATTGAAAGTTTCTTCAATTTTTCTTGTTCGTTTGTTTAGCACTCTGTATGCAACTGAATTCTGTGAATATCCTAAAAAGATGCTTTCATCAGCTTTAGCTTGAAACTTGGACAAATTATCTTTTAGATTCATGATAAAGCACCTGCAACCAAAAACATGAAAGAATTTTACATTAGGTTTCCGATTATTGATTATTTCATATGGAGTAACATTAAATCTTTGATGAATGTATGATCGATTCTGAGTAAAACATGTTGTGGACACAGCTTCGCATATGTCAACATGGTTCTGGCAGCTTCGCATAGAGATCGATTTCTTCTTTCAACTACACCATTCTGTTGTGGTTTATATGGCGATGAAAAATTATGCGAAATGCCTTTGCTTTTGAGAAAACTGTCAATAGTTTGATTTTTAAACTCAGAACCATTATCACTTTTAATTTTTCGTACATTCTTCTTCAGACTAACTTCAATCTTTTTGATAAAATCAATCATCGTCTGAGCAACTTCAGATTTCAACCTGAGAAAAAACACCCACGTAAATCTAGAGAAATCATCTACAACAACTAAAATATACCGCTTTTTGTTTATTGTTGCAACAGTTGATGGTCCACATAGATCAATGTGAATAAGTTCCAATGGAACTACTATTTTTGAATCTATCACAATCGGATGACCATTTCGATGTTGTTTTCCTTGTTCGCAAGCTGCACACAAAGAATCATTGTCAAATTTTAGTACTGGTAACCCTCGAACTAAATCTTCAGTTACAAGTTTATTTATATTTCGAAAGTTCAAGTGTGACAATCTTCTATGCCAAAGTCAACTAAGATCATTGGATGCTTTTGATAGTAAACACACAGCTGGTTTTCCCAGAATCGGTTTGATGTCCAGTGTAAACAAATCACCATATCTTTTGGATTTGAGGAGTATTTCATTCGTCTTGACATTTGAAATGATACTTCCTTCTTCATTGAATACAACTTGATTTCCAGTACCCACAACAAGTTGTGATACACTTATCAAATTATGTTGAAGTCCTTCAACATAGGCCACTCTGTTTACTGTGAAGTTTCCATTTGTGACTTTCCCATATCCTTTCACTTGACACTTGTGATTATTTCCAAATTTGACAACTCCAGCAGTTTCCAAGCTTCTGTAATCTCGCAAATTTTCTTTTCTTCCAGTCATGTGACGAGAGCAACCACTATCAATGTACAATTTCATATCATATTGCTCGTCACATATCACCTGCATTTATTGAAAAAATTTAGGAACCCAAGACTTTTTGGGTCCATCATTAGTAGAATGAAACAAATTTTTGGAATTTAAAAACCATGTTTTCACTTTGTTTGTAACAGAATCAATTATATCAACATCATCAGTTCTAGATTTTGAAATATAATCATTCAATAATTTTGGATTTCCATTAATTGTAATCTTATCCTTCACAACATTCGCATTTTTGATAACTGGTTTCCATTTTTGAACTGGAACTTGCGAATTATGAGATGATGCACTTTCAATTGAAGAATTATTTGTGAACTTATCAAATGCACTTTTGATTTGTTCTTCTGAAAATTTTCCACTTTGATATTTCTTTCCTTTCCCTTCAAACCAATGATTGATCGTACTAACATCAGATTTTCCTTTTGTATATGAAACTTTGGTTGGTTTTGATATTGAAGGATTTGGAAAATTTGGTTGTTTTGGTGAAAATTTCATTTTCACTTGAGTTGAGTTCTTCAAACTTGATGAAGTATTCGTGAATTTGCCAACATTTTGAAACTTTTGATTATTTGCAAATTTTTGCGAATTCTCAAATTTTCGATTGTTGTCATATTTGCGAACATATGGAACCTTGTCAACAGAGTTTATTTGTTTATGAAAACTTAAATATGTTTTTGTGTTTTTATCAATTGATGATGTTTTTGACATTTGTTCTTTTTCATCTCTTGATTTTTCATTAGGCACAACTTGCCAGAAAATTGCTTTTCTTGCTTTTCTTTTTGAAACATTATTTTCTGTTGAATAGTTTCCAACCATCAATTTGAATTCATGAGAATTTAGTTTCACTTCAACCTTTGGTTTTTCATCTTTTTCAAAAATTTTGTTTGATTTTTCACCTTTAACCACCCATTTTTGTGCTGATTTTTGTTTTTGAAACACATAAGGATTTGTGGTTAAATTGTTTTCTTCTGTGTTTTGATTTGCGAAAAAACCTTCAATCGTGGACTTTTGATTATCTTTTTCAATCATTTTATTAAACTCAGGAAGAACTTTCTCAGCATTTCCAGTAGTGACAAAAACTTGATTTGGAAAAATGGTTTTATCAGTACATACAAAATTTGGATATACCATAGTGTTGGTTTCCAAATAATGTGCGCCTTTATCATTTAAAATTTTATCAAATTCTTTTTTATTTTCAAACACTTGATCAACTACAACCCTTTGAGGTGTTTCAGTTGAAACTTTCTTTTCTTCTTTATTTACATCTGTGTCATCAGATTTCCAGCTTTCAACTTCCACATTATCAAACATACAATGTTGCGAAGTTGAAGGTTTATCAATTTCATCCTCTACTATTGAATCAACTATTATTTCTTTACCTTTGATCTTAGATGTGATATTAATGATTGACAATTGAGAACAATCAACCTCTTCTTCCTCTTCTATTTCACTGATTTCACTTACATTATCAGAATTTTCATCAATATCAGCATAATTCAACTGTGAGGCAAGAGTTGAATTTTTAGTTTTCTTTATGATTTTCACTTGTTCTCTCTTTGTCAAACTTTCATTGACAATGTTAACCAACTCATCAGCATTCAGAAATTCATCAATTTTGACGATACCATATGAATATCTATCATCAGGTATTTTGTCAAATTGAGCAATTGTGCTTTCGCAATCATAAGAAACAACATCAACTTTTTCACGTTCATACTCAAGAAAAGGTAAAAGTTTCCTATGTTGTTCTTTACTAATATCAGAAGAATGATGTAAAGCTGTTAATTTTGCATACAAAGGTTTTGCAGAATTACAATATATGTTTATTTGTGCTAGTAATAACCTAACATCGTTAGTAAGATTATTCGTATCACAATCTATATTTTTGACTTGCATTTCCAATTTTTCAACTCTGCTCTTCTTTATTTCTACATCTCTTCGTGTCTCACTAAGTTGCACATTTAATTTCTTAGCTTCATTACTAGCAGACACAATAACAAAATCAAAATAAGCCACAGTATCATCAAATGAAACAATTTCAGCATCATAAGCATATAAAGGAATATTAAAAGATTCAAGAATTGCACGTACCTTGGTTGTCATGGGTGACTTGTCAGTGGATTTAGACACAAAACATCTCCCTGAAATGTTCTCTTCGCAATCCTCAAAACTTGCGAACATTGCTACATGTGTGGGATGCCTCATTTCTTCATCATCAGATCCTGAAGACCAGATCTGATAAGTTCCACTCTCTTCTTCAGCAGTTTCTCCCTTAGCAACCAATGACACTCCTTTGGTCTTAGCACGTAATTCTTCAATCTTCTCGGAGTAGTATGCTTCATCTTTAACTTTTTCTTTCTTCTCTTCTTTCTTTCGCAACATGCAGTCAGCTGCGAAATGATTCGCACCATTGCAATAATGACAATAAATTCCTGAATCACCTTTCAACTTTTTCTCTTTATTCGCATTTTTCTGTTTTTCATCAATTTTCTCCATTTTCTTCCTCTCATCCCCTCCAGTCCTTGTGACAACATTTTTCGCATCATTAATCTTTCCTTTTGGATTAAAAGGCTTTTTGAAAAACTTTTTAACTTTGTTGTTTGAATAGAATGCTACAGCTTCATCATCGGAGTTCATCAAAAATCCTTCATCATCTGAACCATCTTTTTCATCAGTTTCTGATACCTTTGAAACTAGAGCCAAAGGACCACCAATAGCTAGTTTTGATTCTTCATACATTTCTGAGACCTCATATTCATGCGTTTTCAGTTGATTGTAGAGATCATTCAATTTAGTTGTATCAAAACTTTGTTGATTCTTAATCATCATGCTCACACTTCGCCATTCCTTGCGAAGACCCATAATGAAAGTTAAATTGAATTCCATGATAGATCTAGTGATACCATACCTATTGCAGCGAAACATAAGCTCATTCAGACGATCATAGTAACTTTCGAGAGTTTCTGCATCCTTTTGTCTGAATTCCTTCAGTTCAATCAGACATTGCTTCACAGAATTGATCTTCGTCTTTTCGCTACCTTGATACTTTTCTTTTAGAGTATTCCAGATGTCATTGGCTGTTTTACAACTACGAATGTAATTGTAAACCACAGGAGGTAGAGCACCTCTTAGTTCCCTCATGCATCTCTTTTCATTATCCTTCAGTCGTTTTCTTTGATCTTCAACATCAGGAGATCTAGTGGATGATCCAATTTGTTGAACATTAGCAGGAGCTTGTACTGTTCCATCGATACAATTCCAAAGTTCTTCATCAATTCCATTTAAGTAATCTTCCATTCTATCAGCCCACTGATCATAGTATTCTGGAATCAACATCGGAATTTTGGTTGAAGAACCAAGCAAATGAGAGAAAGAAGTCATTGTATTCATGTTGAAGTTCGCCATTGATGAACTCAGAAAAATATCTGAAGACTTGAGAATTTAGACGATTTTCAGAATTCGATCAAACGAATTAATCAAAAATCACTAATCGATTACTCGACTTAACAATTCAAATACAGAATCGATTCAAATCTGAAGATCAAAAGTGATTTTCAAAACCAAAATTGCGCAGAAAATTTTGAGTAAATTTTGTAACTCAAAAAGCAAATGATTCTTATACGAAAATCAGATCTAAGCAGTTTGAATCCTGCTCTGATACCAATTGATGTGAATTATTATCGAGAATTAAGAAAAGAAACAATAGATTTGAATGATGAAAGATGATGAACACACGGAGTAAATATTAATCAGATCTCGTTTTTATTAAGACTGATTACAAAGTAAGCTGAAGAGAAATATTGTGTTTCGATATCGTATATCTACTTCAAGCCTAAGTCCCTATTTATAGGGAGCATACAAAAAATATACTAAGTCTATACATTGACACTTCGCATGCTACACTTCGCATACAAAATTGACTTAGTAAAATAACATACAAATGCGAATCATTACAATACACACTATTCGACTTTTACAACATACATCTACAATTTGGTATATACTTGACCGGACCGGCATGGTCCATTTGGGTTACATCTCACCCGAACTATTTATGGATAATTTTATGAGAGTTATACACATATGTTTATTAATATATTATAAGTTATAATATATTAATATGAGGTTATGTTATTTAATTAGTATTAGTCTTAAATTAATTATGAATTAATTTAGAGATTAAAAGGAAGACTAATTAGATTATGGGCTATTGGTTTTATATGGTGTGGGCTAACACTCATTTGTTAATGGGCTAGGCTTGGATGGAAGTCCATGGATGATCCATGGAGCTTTTAACCCATGGATCCTTGGAAAAGGAAAGGTCATGGGTTATTAGGGTTTCACCCTAACCATGCACACTATATAAACATGCTTATGGAGCATGAAATGGCAACTAGTGAACTAGTGTGTGTGAGCTTGTGTGTGGCCGAAAATACAAGTGTGTATTCTCTCTCAAAGTTTTCCAAGAGTTTGTGGTGTTTTGTGATTCCATTTGAGGCATTCACACTATTGGTGCTTGGCCCTCAAACTCCTCAAGAACCAAACTCATCAAAAAGGTATGTAATCTCTTCTAACTCTTTTATGTTGAAATGTTCCCCATGCCATGTTAGATAGGTTATAAACCTTGGAAAATTATTATTTTGCATGTATTTAGACAAACATAGATCCAAGGTTTATTAGGGTTGCATGCACACTTTGGAAGTGTTAGATTGCTCAAAACCCAACAGTGGTATCAGAGCCTAGGCTTGCTTGTTTGAATACTTGATGCAAATTGCTGAAAATCGAAGATTTTATGCTGTCTGCACAGCAGACTCGCCGAGTCCATGAAGGGACTCGACGAGTCCAAGGCAAAACTCATCCAACTCGGCGAGTTGGTTCATGCACTCGACGAGTTGGACCCCCAGACAGCATATCTTCGAGTTTTGGTGCTGGAATTGGTCTAGAATCATTACCTTAAACTGTTTTGGACTCATAAAACCTGTTTTTGATGTGGTAATGATGATGGTGGACAAATTTCAAAGTTATAATCAAAATTCCAAGAATTTTATGTGTTCATATAATTCTTGAAATTTTGATGATCATGTTCATGTTCTTATGAATTTAGAAGATGATAGGAATTATTTGCTGAATTGTTTAGAATTAATTTTTGATCATTTATGTGTTTTAATGGACTCCATAATTTGTCCTCAAGTTATGGATATCCAAAGGTCACTTTTCTTTAACACACACTTAAAACACATAAGTTACATGAAAATGAAGAGTCTTCATTTTTATGAACCTTTAATTCATAAGTTATGAAATGAAAAGTTTTGGATGGTTACAAAAGATGAAGAGTCTTGTCCTTAAGTTATGGAGGTTCAAGAGTCACTTCATTAATAAATATATAAATAAAGTGTAACCTTAATTAATTCCATAAGTTATAAAATAAAGAAAAGTAATTCTTTTATTAGTTTAAAGTCTTCCATAACTTGTCCTCAAGTTATGGAACTTGAAGAGTTTTTGGATTAAAACTACTTTAAACACATAAATCATGGAATTAATTAGTTTTGAATAGTTTCAAAACTTGCCCTCAAGTTTTGGAATTTGGAAAAGTTTCACACACTTTAATAAACTTTGATTCCAACACTTAGAATTTTAAAAGTTAAAATTCAACCCTTATACTATTTATAACATTAATGGTTAATTATATATATATATATATATATATGTATGTATAAGAACAAGTCGTTTTACCGTTAGTAGGCCTCATTCACGAAGCCGGTCTATAAGGTGGGTATAAGGTTGTTGCCTATAAAATGGCGACTTAATGGGTGTCCACTCTCACCCACCGCTTGCTTGATCGGTGGAGGGTCGTTAGCCGAACGGGTAGGACAATGACTTTAAATTCTCATTAAAAGTATAATGATTATTATAAAGTAACAAAATATTTTTTATTTAATTCCCAATCTTAGTTACTTTAGGAAAAATGTGAATTTGGTGCTAGCCCATGGAATTCACACTTTGTACCTTACCAAGTCGTTGGTGGAGCGTGTGTGGTTAACCGACACACTAACTTGGACTAGTAAGGATCACGAAGGGTGACTTAATGTTTGTCATAGATCAATGGAGCGTGTGTGGTTAACCGGCACATTGATTGGGTGATAATATTAAGGGTACCAAGTGAATTGGTATGGTTATTCACACCTTGTTTTGTGATCCTCGGCATCCCAGTCACAAAATTTGAGAGGGCACACTCGAGATTGAAACATGCCATTGAAAAGTTCAATGAATCTCAAAAGATCTAGGAATTTCAAATCCAATTAAAACCTAATAAATTATTTCGTTTTTCATGGTGGAAATTGGTGAATCGTCATTCGCCTACCTTCAAATATTTTATAGCTTGGATTACGGCATCCCTCTTCCAAATTATAAAATATTGTGTTGGGTCCTAGCCTTAATATTTCATATTGGGTGTTATATTAAGGATTTTGAATCAACTAACTTGATTTTCTCCCATTATAGATGTCTGGTTCAGACAACTATGATCTTCCCAAATATTTTGAAGATGGTGTCCCTTAACATCATGCTTCACTTCCTCCACCTCCTCCAATTATTCTCCCTCACCCACAAGTTCTTGAAAAGTTTAAAGTCACTCAATCCCTATTGGCAAGCATAGTCTATGTGTGCTCACATCTTGGAGATAAAGTCACATATTGACAAGCCGGGAGAGTTGGGTGTCAAAGTCTCGTGAAGGTTGGATGTTCAATCACTTTCTTAGTAACATAGTGAGTCTCTTTGGGACTACTATGAGACAGACTATGACATGACCCTTAATGATGTTATCTATTTGCTTGGTGTTGTGGAATCAACAATGATTTGGAACACCAGTAAAGCAAATTTGATTAAAAGAACAACTTCCCAAGTCTTAAATGGACATTGACAATGGTAGCATTGGATATCTAGAAAAGGATTTCTCTTCCCAATAGAAAGGGATCGGCCATAGTCAACTCGGTTGACCAAATGGTAAAGAGAAAGGCTAAGTCTGAGATAGTCTCATGTGCCATTACCAAAGGGTCCATGTGTTTTGTTGCCAAAGGAAGGAGCATTGGTTGTGAAGCTGCCCTATTTACCTGAAAGATCATAAGATTGATCAAGTCAAAAAGTTTGACTCTACTTCGGGTAAAGTCCACTGTCTAACTCTATTAAGTTCCTATTTGGAGATTCTTATTACATAATGTGAATGGGTCACATGCTGATGTTTTAAGAATTAAATAGGAAGCTTAAAGTAAGTATATGTTGATTCTGATTGCGAAGGTGGGTTTCGATCGCATGGTTCGGTAATCAGAATTTTGAGCTGTTGCTTAAGAGTTATAATATATTGCTTATGAATAGATAACAACAAGGTTTTCATGTGGATTGTAAGGATAAGTTTTTCCGCAAAGTTTTAAAATAAAAGAAAAAAAGGGTTTTAATTTTATTTATTTTAAAAATATCCTTACAATGGCATCTGTGGAAAATTGTTGCTTATATGTTTCCAGTAATAGCAATATTGGAAAGTGGATTTGATTCTTTCATTTGTGGTAGTGTCTGAATTTACCGAATGAAGAAAGTTTTTCATCACCCGAGTTTCAATTGGACAGAAACCTGGAATCATACAAGTTGTATTGTATGATGAATGAGAATTTTCATCTTTGAAAATTAAGACTAATTCTTTGATCACTTGTATATGTGAGTCAATTGAAGGACTAAGGAATTAGGTACACTAGGTGTGCGTTGGTCAAGGTCCACCACAAAGATTGATTTGTCATGATTTACTAAAGATCAGTAAATATGATTATACTTATGAGGTTAAGTATAATTCTGTAACATTGGAAAGGTTACAATGTATGACAAAACAAATGAGAAGAATCAAATTAGGCAGAAAGATAAGAGTTTCTCAAATCTGAAAGGATGGGAGAGTACTTTAGTATCGTATTTCATGATCATCTTAATGATTATGAAACCATATCACAAATTCATATTCTAAGGAAGTCTTAGTGCATTGTTATGGCTAAGAAGAGAGGTCATGAATTGTTGGATTGGTTAAAATCAAGAAGATGAGTCACACTTCGTTCCAAAACAATTCTTAGAGTCATACTCCAAGATTGTAACATTGGGTGACATAAAGTAAGGTTTAAAACACTTATCAAATGTAAGAGTAAAATGTTTTCTACTCTTGTACATTTGAGATTGGTAAGTTGTGATGTCTTGGATAAGACAAAGACCAACTAAGACCAATTGTGTGAAGTGTTAGTCTTGATAAGAATCCGCACTATCCCTTGAATATTTGTTTTGTCAAGGAATGGTTCTTGACTGGGGAAACTTATATGTTAAGGGGACAGTGGGAGCCTTAAAGATCCTGAAAGAGTTTCAAGATTTAATCAAGAGTAAAACCTGTAATTTATCACTAGCACACGACTTAATGTTTGCAACCTATCGTGTTGACATAATTCTTATTTCTGTACCTACTTCAAATAAGTTGAATTTGCATATGAGTTATCAGAGTTCAACTTGGAAGCATTGGTGGGCCTTGTGCTACCAAGGTGACAAGAAACTAAAATTGAACAAGTTTAATCCATGTAAGGCTGAATTTGTCACTAACCTTATCTTGTGATTATGGTTTTGACAAATTCACATGGATAGGAACTCATATACTATAAAATCTAAGTGTCATAAGGTTTCTCTCCGATTCATGAAAATGATGGTGAGGAAACGCTTTCACTAAGTAGATTTTACGTAGATATCAATTGTGTTATTTGCATTTTCAAAAGTCGTTAGTGGAGCGCATGTGGTTAACCGGCACACTAACATGGACTTGTGAGAAATGGCAAATGCCTAAGCAATTGAGACTATGATTACGACATCCCTTTTCATAGTCCTGAAAATTGTTTAGACACACATGTGAGCTATCTAAGAAAGGGTGTATGAATCTAAATTTCAGAAGTCCAGCAGATTTCTGGAAATATGTCAGAGCTAGTGGGAACATAAGTGTTATGCTGATAATCATCATGTTAGTGGGAGCATGATTATTACGTTTAGTGTTGCGAGTTAGCAATGTTAATTATAGAAAACAAAGTTTCAATTCGTGAAGTTGCAGGGGTTGAAAAATTGTTTTTCATTTCAATTCTAGAAGCTTAGAATGAGATTTTAATCATCTTTAGTCAAGAATATATATATGAATTTTATGTTGGAATGGTTCAACTTGAAGAAATTCTATATATATTGCGTTTTCAAAATTCGATTATGATTACGGCATCCCTCTTCATAGTTAAAATTTGAAAACATGGCAAATAAAAAAAATGTAGTGTAGCAAAAGACTGGTCTAGTATCATGTCTTTATGTCAAACATCATGAATCGTGTCCCATATGCTTCGGATATAGGATCGATTGCATGTGCTATAATATTCATCTTTTCTAAATTTTCCAAATGCTTAAGGCATTGAGAAGGGAAAAATCTAGAACTGGATATGACTAAAGTGATTAAGCAATTGTCGAGAACAATCTGAGGTTCGCCAAAGATTGGTTGCTCAGGGAAAGTTGGAAGTATGATGTAAGTTGTCGGAAAGGACCATATTGACATGTTCTGAAAAGAAGTAACTCTTGTTCGGGAGTGATAGTCAAAATGGGACTATGGAAATGTCTCCATAGGTGGAAGTTATTCAATCTATGTAAGATTAGAAAACCTTAATGCAAGAAGGATGTTCAAAGCAATGTACTTTGAATATGAGACTTCCGTTCCATAGAAGTTGACCTTCTTTGGAATACTTTGTAATGACTGGTGACAAGGTTTTGGTGACTTTGTGAATAATCATTACATGAGGAACATTGCATAAAAGTTTAAAATCTAACAGATTTTTTGGTAAATGATAAGAATCGGGGATTCTCACATTACAATAAGGATTTGGGATTGTGAAATGAGTATCATTGGAATCATGTTCAATTGATCTACATCACAATGTAAGGATCATAGACAAACATAGTGTGCATACTTGGAGTATGGCATAACTATTGTTTAGAAAAACAAAGTGTACATGCTAGGAGCATGGGACGACTGTTGTTTTTATTCAAGTCTTAAGTTGATTAATTGAAACATTATACAATGAATAATGTGTAATCAATATGGTGATAAATAAAAGGTGGTTCTATTTATATTCAAAAGGGTTCTGAGACCATATTGGATTCGATTATTATTGTGTTTCACTTTGCATGTTTTGACTTCCAAAATAGCTAGGTTATTCTTTCCGAATGACTAAGTTATTTAAACACTCCACAGTCATTCATATGTTGGAAGTAGGTATGAATCAAGACTGTCATGAATCGAGTTTGTAGATGGCTAAATGGGTTTAGTCATAGCAATGGTTGCTACAACATTCATGAGTGCTCATAAGTTATGAGTATTGGATTAAACCCACGCTCACTTGTATCACTTCATGGAATTTATCTCGAGTGATCGTGAGACGGTAATATCATATAAATCTTCAAACCTAGAGATATGAGTTGGTTGTGCATTGATTGCACGTAAACGCATCAGTAACTTGATGTTATAAAACATGCCTTTGTGTACAATTCAACAAGTAGTAGAACAAACATATGAGTCGAAGTTCATCTGTTCCTTCTAGAAATAGAAGCGATATCTGGGCCCCTCGATGATTTTGTTGTGACCTATGTATCGGCCGGTCAGAACTAAATTGATGTGTTCGATTAAGTTCTTTGTCAAACAAATCGGAAATCGGGAAACAAACTGCTGGACAATAAGTACGACGTTGTTCCATGTATTTGTCCGGCTGATATCATGAGAACAGAGGATTATATGATCACTTATCTTAAAATGGCGCTTCATAGTTCAACGGAGTTTTCGAGAGCTACGATTGCTGGTTGGTTCCTGAAGTTATATAGGCAAATACAGTTATTAGACTTATCCAAGTGGGAGTCTGTTGGATAAGGTGTCTAAGTCCATAACTTATTTGGTATATACTTGACCCGACCGGCATGGTCCATTTGGGTTGCATCTCACCTGAACTATTTATGGATAATTTTATGAGAGTTATACACATATGTTTATTAATATATTATAAGTTATTATATATTAATATGAAGTTATGTTATTTAATTAGTATTAGTCTTAAATTAATTATGAATTAATTTAGAGATTAAAAGGAAGACTAATTAGATTATGGGCTATTGGTTTTATATGGTGTGGGCTAACACTCATTTGTTAATGGGCTAGGCTTGGATGGAAGTCCATGGATGATCCATGGAGCTTTTAACCCATGGATCCTTGGAAAAGGAAAGGTCATGGGTTATTAGGGTTTCACCCTAACCATGCACACTATATAAACATGCTTATGGAGCATGAAATGGCAACTAGTGAACTAGTGTGTGTGAGCTTGTGTGTGGCCGAAAATACAAGTGTGTATTCTCTCTCAAAGTTTTCCAAGAGTTTGTGGTGTTTTGTGATTCCATTTGAGGCATTCACACTATTGGTGCTTGGCCCTCAAACTCCTCAAGAACCAAACTCATCAAAAAGGTATGTAATCTCTTCTAACTCTTTTATGTTGAAATGTTCCCCATGCCATGTTAGATAGGTTATAAACCTTGGAAAATTATTATTTTGCATGTATTTAGACAAACATAGATCCAAGGTTTATTAGGGTTGCATGCACACTTAGGAAGTGTTAGATTGCTCAAAACCCAACAATAAAGGTCGTTGAAAACAGAGTTGGAACGAAGAATTTATGATAATTAGAAGTTAGGAAGGTTTTTGAGTTAAAGTCGAGTACATTTGGCATACAGGGTGTATGTTGGGCGTATAAAACAAGGCTAATTGCAGAGGATAAACCTGATACGTTGGGCGTACGCGATGAGAACCTAAACCCTAATTTCAGGGTTTTGAGCCCTATTTAAGCTCCTTAACACCCCTAAACCCTTTCCATTCTCAGCCTCCACCTCTCCAACGTATTCCCTTGAAGCCCTAACCCTAGTTTGAGCCTTATGAGCAGAAGAAGCTGTTTTTGAGTGATTTGAAGTGTTCTTAGTGCATTTTTGAGAAGAAGGCGCTCATTGGAGAAGTGTTGGTTGCATTGGAGCTTGTAGATCCATACCTTGTTCACCTTGATCATTCTTCTGGAGTGGATTCGTGGGAGCAAGCATTACAGAAGGGAGCATATCGCAGTGTTTCAGAGTTCTTTGATTCAGGTGAACTTCCTTAAAGTACATATGGGTTGAAGGCACCAATCCCAACCCACTAGGTCATGTATCCTAGTATATAGGAGTTTGTTACGATGTGGTGATCTGTTAGATCTATAACTTGGGATATAGGATGTTGTTGTGCTATAGTGATCTGCTAGATTTGTTTATATATCCTCATATGATGGGATGTTGTTGTAATGGTATATTTGTTATCATCTAGTGGAGTGCCCTATAGGATGTATGTAGTCATGTAGGATAACCTAAGAACTCTTGATCTAGGCTTTCTTTCCTGCTCCTTGTTTAGTTGTGGCTCTAGAGTAGGGTCATCTGTTTGGATGACTATCTCACCTCTGGTTACGTATTTCATGGAGGATAGTTGGTAGCGGGACAAGGTGTTGTGAGAGGACTAGTAGTTGTTTGTGAGCTGTATGATTGATTTTTTCATGTATTATGTGCCTACTTGATCCTTGATTGTTTATATGTCGACATATGGTGGTAGTGGGTTGAGGCGGTCCTGCTTTGTGTTGTAGGCCAAGATACCTGGTGCGGGCCAACTGTAAGCCATGGGCACATAGGCTCGGTAAGAGCACTTGTGTTAAGGCGGTAGTCCAACAAACCCTATGTATTCTAGCCTGATGGCTGAATGGACCCGTTGCTTGTTGGCATTCCAGTCTGAGGACTGGTGGGTCCAGACATTCCAATATGATGATTGTGGGTTGTTATGCATGATTGAATGTTTATCGTATGGGGGTATTTTGTTGGAAACTCACTAAGCTTTGCACTTACCTAGTTGCTTATGTTTTCCAGGTTTTATCGGTGATCGTGGGAAGGCGAAGGCGGGGCTGTACACACTCATCAACAACATTAAGGATTTCGTGTTTCTTATATTACTCCGGTTTTCAATAAATGTATTTTGGAATAAATGATTTTCTTAATAATTGATTTATAATTGGTAAGTTTTACTATAATAAAAATGAAAATTTTTTGTTATGAAAATGAGACGTCACATTACAAAAAGTCAAATTTTCTAAATTTCAGGTTCTTACAATTTTCTTTATTGCTATTTTTTGATGTCCCACACCAGACTTCTGCTAAAGCGTATTCCTCCTCCAACGTCTACCATTGTAAAACTTCTTCATTGTCTTTGGTTTTCCCTTTTTGATTTTGATTTTCTTTCCCTCTTTGACTGCCTTCGACTTGAGTGTAGGTAACAAATTTTACAGATGGTCGTGTGGGTGGTGGTGCTTGTGTAGAAATTGGTTAAAGGTTTTCGTGTATTAGGAAATTTGGTACGAAAGATGATGTACCAAAAAGTTTTTGTTGCAAATTTGGTTATTACCCGGAAATGTTTTGTTGGAAGGAAATTGCATAGGAGGTGAGGCGGTAATGAAAAATGTTTGTTGGTATGCTATTTACGGCAAACTTTGGGTGCTACTAAGTTAATATAACTCTCGTTTCCGGCGAATTACGTAGATGAGATTGTGTTCGGATGTGGGTTTGGGTTTGGTGGAGGAGTGTTTGAGTTTTTCTCCATTTTTTGGTTGAAAAGTGTTGATAAAAAATGAGGAGAATGATATATATATATATATATATATATATATATATATATATATATATATATATATATATATATATATATATATATATATATATATATATAGGTAAAAGAATTTTTTTTTTTTAAAAAAGACCGTTAAACCGTTTGAAAAATTCGTCATTAAACAACGTTGAAGTTGCAACGCCTCCTAACATAAAGCCTAAGAAGGCGATGTTTGTTTGGTCTTAACGATGTGGGCACTTAGGTCTCTCGACACCAAAAATGGCCCATACCAACCACCCTAACATGTTAGCTTAACACGTATATTATAATACAAAGAATAAGGATTTTAGTTTAAGAAACAATATTACCATTAAAAAGTTATATATTTTATCAACTTAAGTAAATGTTACTTTGTTTAAATAATTAAAATTTGTTGACTTAGTTTTCCCTCATTTGTTTTTATGGGTATATAAATTAGTACATTTTTCTTTACAGCAAGTTCTTTAAAAAAATTTATTTGAATCTATAAATATTTTTAATAGTGAATTGTATGAATTGTTCCTATAGTTATAAGAAAATAAAACACCTTTGCATAAATCATAATCTTAAGACAAATATGTAAAAATAATCATTCTCTCCACTTATTCTTTGTTAGATTAATTGGAGAAGATTTTTATTTATTTAGTTGGAAAAATTATTTGGGGATTTGGTTTATGCTTTTACTTTGATACATGATGATTTTCGATTTTTGGATTTGGATAGGGATTACGTCAGTTAGGGTTTTTGTTGGGTTCTAATCGGTTGTTTCATTGACATTTTGTTTTAGTTTTCGAATACTAGAGAAATATCCACACAATTCCACAAGTTAAATTAAAGAATTTAAAACCTCTATTTGGAAAGTTACGCAAAGTGCTTGGGAGTCTGTAAAACTCTTGATCATGAGTTTTAATCCAACTAGTTAATAAGGATCAACGGTGCATTCTTTTTTCCAATAATGTTTTTTTTTTTTTTTTTTTTTTTTTTTTTTTTTTTTTTTTTTTTTTTTTTTTTTTATAGTAGATTGTAATTATATCGGTTCAATATGTTTACCTAGATATCCTAAAGTGAAAGAAATTGATAATGTGGGTACATCTAAAATTATTGTATATCACCTAAATCTTCGTACAAAGAAGATTTTCATCGGAGACATAAATCAGAATATAACAAGGTTATGTAAGGTTTTAACACAATTTCTACCACCAGATGGCTCTAGAATCGTCGTCATTCCAATAGAAAATTACAGGCTACAATATTCTTTTGGAGGTAGGTTTTCGAAAAAGGAAGGGGGAAATGATGGGTGGTGGTAGTGCCAAAATCTACAGTTAAATGATTTCAACTTTGAATGTGCATTACCTCCTTCCCAGCTTCACTCATTTTTTTTTTCATCTCTATAGTAGAGTAAAATTCAAGAGGGGAGATGAAGTTGATTTTGTCATCCGCGACAATGGATATTGAGGAGGGTTTGGAGATCAAAATCTAGGCCGAGGATATCGATGTTAATGGGCTATGAAATCTTTGTTGCGTCTCTTTCGTATTTTTTCATTTTTTTTTGTTTTCATATCTTTGTCTTTCTAGGTCCAACGAATGGTAGCAACTATGTTTGGTTGAGTTTATTGGGACGACGACATAGTCAAAGCTTTTAAGCTTTCTGAGATGAACACATAATGGAATGTTCGATGAACATACAATCAAAAAGTTTTGTGGTGCTTGAAAGCTTTTATTATGTTGTTACAGGTTTTAAGTTTTTTAGGTTTTTTTTTTATAAATAAAATCGGTTTACAAATATAAAATAGCCGAATCTTCGTAAATGGTCTGTGTGTCATGGAAAATACTATTTTACCCTCGTCTAAATGGACTTAACAGAAAAAAAAAAAAAAAAAAACTAACAGAGATAAAATTAAAGACCAAACGTTAAAAGTTTTGAAACCACAAAAACAATTACCTAAAAATTTAATAATTAAACTTAATTTTTGAGAACCAAAAAGATTATTTTTGAAGATTTGTCAGATGTAAACCATTACTTTCACACGTCACAGTGTCACGACTATTGATTGTACTATGAGTAATATGTAAGAATGTAAGATCATTTACCAAATCGTATCGGAAGTTATTTATACCTTTTAAATATAAAATCCAAATTTAATTATCACCGGAAGTATTTTATTCATATGCAAATCCAAGCCCACGCCCACCATACACTTTTTTATTATTTCTTTTGATTTTTAAAAAAAATAAACACACCAATTTATTCCAATGCTGCACGCCTACAGCTGTTGGTTGACTCGTTGACACGTTGCGTTCGTAAGAACGCCGATGGTAGTTGCAAGAAGAGATCCACAAAGTGATAACTAGGGTGTAATCGAACCGAGCCGAGTCCGAATCTGACTAAGCTCGAGCTCGATTCGAGCTTTAAAATGAAGCTCGTGAACAATTCAGCGGGCTCGCGAGCCTAATCGAGCCTAAACGAGCATATATATATATATATATATATATATATATATATATATATATATATATATATATATATATATATATATATATATATATATATATATATATATATATATATATATATATATATATAGGCTCGTTTAAACTTGTTTAGGCTCGCGATCTCACTAATTGAAGCTCGGCTCGAGCTCGTTTAATAAATGAGCCTCATATTTAGGCTCGAGCTCGGCTCAGGCTCGTTTAATTCGATCTCGAGTCGAGCTTTTAACAAGTCGATCCCGAGTAGCTCACGAGTAGCTCGACTCACTTACACCCCTAGTGATAACCAAATTTCTAAAAGGTCCGTCATGTCATGGCTCCTGTATTCAGCGTAAACGGTGTAGGCAACGCTCACATCCGTTTTTATGACGTGACAAACCCAAAACGCTGTGGTTACGGCTAAACACCGCCCCTCCCCTCCATTTCTTTTTCGTCTATTACCAGCCATTTTGTTGCCCTCTATTGCCCGCATAACAATTGATAACATGATGTAATGGTCATTGTTTTTACCATTGGTGAATAGTCAATATCTAAAAAAAATTAACTTTTATTTTATTTTACATATAAATATACACACAAATATAATTTTTAAACACACAATCTTCTCTCATTTTCATACTACTTTCAACTTTAAAAAAAACACTATTCCTTTCAACCAAATATGGAGCCAAACTCAAACACCTCGACTTCAAACACAAACACATCCACACCGAGAGGGTTCGTACAATACGGAAGTTATATGAACCTACTCAACTTAAACTCACCCCAATGCAATTTCCTACATCCCTTGCATGCAACAAAACTCAAATCTTCAACAAAACATTTTTCAGTGCTTTCACTTCCATGCAACAAACAACCACACAACCACCACCCACATAACCACCACCCACACAAACCACCACTAGAAATTGTTCTTGAAACACAAACAGGAGGCAGTCGGAAAGGGATAGGAAAATGAAAAGGGAAAAAGAAAAGGAAGACAGTCGCAGATACGGAAGAAGATCCTCCACTATTTTTGGACACCGGAAGAGGAGTATGCATTGGTGGTGGTGTGGTGCGAGACTTTAAAGAGTTCAACCATCGGAAATGATATGCAAAGAATTGGGTTTTAGGAAGCCGTATTCGGCAAATTCCACGTGATTGTGAAGAAACAACCATATCGCAATATTGATATGCTTAGTAGCAAGTCGACTTTGATCAGTTGTCGGTGCACCAATTCTAATGAGATTTTCATGAGACTATAGTCGCAAAAGCAAAGTGGTGCAAATGATTTTGATGTGTACAAAGTTGCGCGGGAACAATATCAAGTAGAAATGGGACACGCTTTCGAGTTTTAAAAAATATAGGAGATTGTCAAGCAAGATCCAAAATGGATTAAGGCGATAACATCGTCGGAGGCACAATCAAAGATGTCTCGTAATTTTAGTTTGTTTGAGGTTTCCGACGCACGAACTAACATTGACCTCAACGTCAACGCGGATGACATCCCCGACGACATTGAAGAGATCCCCCCCCCCCCCCCCCCCCGGTCGACCAATCGTACGCGACAAAGCGAAACACGCTCAACGTCACGGTGACAAAACTGATAAAAGGGCACAATAGTTGGTAGAAAAGAAAACAAAGTTCGACCAACACAATCTGATCCCCCAACAAAAGGTTGATGTGCAATGTGAGCACTTAGAGTTTCTTCATAAGCAAGAGAAGAAAGATCAAATGTCGAAGAATTTAACAATTCTCCAGACAAGCGAAGAAAATATAGGACCACAAGAAGTGCAAGTGATCCGGAAGACGAAGGAGAAAATCGAAAAACAATATTTGGATGACTATTTGATCTTGTTTTTAGTTTTTAGGACAACATTTTTTTTGGTGTGTAATGTTCCTTTTTTTTTTTTATTATTTTTATTATTTTTATTTTTTTTAAGTTTTTAATGTTATGGTTAATCTATGATTTAATTAAATTGCATGTTTTGTTTTTTAATTAATCCAACGTGGTTACAAAAATAAATTGAAAAAAAAAAACAATAAAAAATAAATAAATTGAAAAAGGAAAAAAAACAATTTTTTTTAAAAAAAAATGATAACATAGAAATTTAAAGATGTTATAATTTATTATATTTTGTTTTATAACACCATTTTGACATGACATGTGAGATGATACATTTTAGATATCATAACTAGTTGTCTACACTCAATAGGTTTAAAGTTTGTACTTATACAATTCTGAAGGCAGTCGACGATTTAATGTGTCAGGAGTAATGTCAAACCCAAAATTTAACAGATTGTATATGCTAATTTATTTTTATTTTGTTTATATTATTTTTATTTATAACATATATATATATATATATATATATATATATATATATATATATATATATATGAGTAAATTACACGAATGGTCCCTGTGGTTTGGGGTAATTTACTCGTTTGGTCCCTAACTTTTTTTTTTAACTCGGACCATCCCTATAGTTTGATTTTGTTTCGCGCCTAGTCCCTACAAGACCTGAAATGACTATATTACCCTCACCTATTTCTTTTCTTATTATTTATTTTTATATATATCATTATTTATAATTTCTTTTTGATTTACTAATTTATGTATATATATTACAATAATGTGCCCACCCATTCAATCCCAATTCATCACCTCAACCACCATCATCGTCTTCTCCGTCTAGCAAGGCCGCCACCATCTTTTCCGGAAAAACCCAAATGTTCAATTTTAACCCTCATGCTACATCTTCGCCATTATGTAATTAAAGAAACGATACTCTGGCTACATCTCCTTCATTCGGTACGTCCCTAAACCCTCGTTTGTCGTGGTGGATTCATCAAAGAAGACTAGTTCAGTCACAGAACAATGAATCTGAATTTACAAAATATTTGACATACAAAAAACTCAAAAGTGTGAAATACATTGTACAAAAGCACTTCGTAACATCCATACACATACTGGTCGCCCAATTGCAAATTCCAAAATAGCATCTGCTTCAATAAAGTTAAAAATGGCAAGTGCTTAAGGGTACCACCTACCTGGAAGAAATAAAGCTAGTTCAATCCTTAAATTGACCCGAGAACCAAATGGATTCTTTAACTGGCTTGGGAACCAAATCGATCAAGAATCAAAGCCAAAAATAATTAGGAGCAATGAGTGTGGTGTTGACAGTGTAAGAGGTCGGAGGGTTTCTTGCGACTTTTTATTGGCAGCAATCACAACGTATGAAACTCCAATGAAGATGGTGGGTTCAATCTGGTGGGTTCTACAACTAGGGCGGCGACAACGATGGTAGGTTCTACGGCGGCAACAACGATGGTGTGTTCAAACCAACAGCAACATTGACGAGCTTAAGAATTGGGGCTTCAACACAATACGACGAAAATCATGGCGGCGACAAAATTGTTGGGTTCAAGAATGGAAGGAAGAGAGAGAGCTTTTCATTGGGGTTCAAGGAGTCGACGAGTACAGGGGAGATGGTCCTTAGGGTTCAAAGTTAGTTCTTGATGAAAGAGATATTTAGGTATATCACGATTGGAAAGGCCCTGGAAAACGGTGGGCCATTTGTTTTTTTTATTATAAACAATAAACAAATAACAAATAATAAATTAAATTAAAAAATAACCAAGGGCAATATAGTCATTTAAGGTCTGGGAGGGACTAAGCGCGAAACAAAATCAAACTATAGGGATGGTTCGAGTTAAAAAAAAAGTTAGGGACCAAACGTGCAAATTAACCCAAACCATAGGGACCATTCGTGTAATTTACTCTCTCTCTCTCTCTCTATATATATATATATATATATATATATATATATATATATATATATATGGGTGCCTTTTATCTTTATTTTTATATTAAAAAAGCTTTTTCAATTATGTAACATTAGTTATTTTTTGGTTTAATATTTTATTATATTGATGAAAAATATAATGTTGGTATTACATCAAATACGTTTTGATTTTACGGACATATATGTTATTTAATTATGTAGCTAAATATATATATATATATATATATATATATATATATATATATATATATATATAATTTGAACTACATGCATTTGAAACCTCTATGACTTTTCAATTGTTTTTTAATAATTATTAAAAATTTGTTAATAATGTTAAATTAATGCAAAAATTAAATTCTAGTCATAAATTAACTAAACTACATTTAAAAATGTCATATTTTATATCTATTTATAAAATTATAACTCTAATTTTTTAACATATTATAGCAAACTTATTAGTTTGGATATGTTGTGAGCAATTGTCATTTTAAAGTTACAACTTTTGTATAATTTATGATTTTATGCATAATAGTTAAATTATTAATTTCAATATAATGTTAAGTAGTTAACTTAAATCAAAATTTCAGTTAAACTTGAAAGATAATCAAGTGACTATTTTATAAATAGTTAAAAAAGTTATAAAGTATAGTGTTAAACTTAAATTGTAATCCTAAATTAACAAAAGAGTAAATTACACGAATGATCCCTATGGTTTGGGGTAATTTGCGTGTTTTGTCCCTAACTTATTTTTTTATCTCGGAAGGTCCCTACAATTTGTTTTTGTTACACATTTGGTCCATACTGTTTGTTTTTGTTATGCGTTTGGTCAATGTCTTACCTAAAACAACTATTATTTAAATAGGGAAAATAGTGGGATAGGTAAGGTAAGGTGAGTGAGTGTGGTTGGTGGTCTATTTATTTAAATAAATTAAAAAATCATGGACAAAATAGTCTTTTTAAGTAAGACAGGGACCAAACGCATAACAAAAACAAGCAGTAGGGATCTTCCGAGTTAAAAAAATAAGTTAGGGACCAAACACGTAAATTACCCTAAACCATATGGACCATTCGTGTAATTTACTCTTAACAAAAAAAAGCATGAAAGTATTTTTTATAATCATTAAGAATTTTCAGATAAGTAGCTTAAAAATAAATTACAATAAGAATAGTTAAAAGTAATATTATATAAAAAATTATAATGTTATCTTTAAAAACAAAAAGAATGTTGCTTTAAATAATTACAATAAAAGAAACTAACAATATTAATCAAATAAAATTTAAAAATGTTAAATTTCTAAAATCAAATTAAATTAATTAAGCGTTTCCAAATACGTTATTGTAAATATATTACAACAACAATAGTTAAAACTAACATTATATATAATAATTATATCGTTATGTTTAAAAACAAAAAATAATATTTCATGTTTTAAATTATTACAATGATAGAAATTAAAATCTCATGCAAATAAACTTTTTAAAATTAATTAATCATAACAACTATAAATATCCTTAAACCATAAATTATATTTAATTTTATTCATTAATAATCAACAGGTAGAGACAATTGAGACAATTGAGATGATATAATTTTAAAAGATGTTTACATTATTAGATAATTTAAAACAAACCATGTTTATACCAACTTATCAGAAGGTTTAGTATATAAGAGATAACAAAAATGTTATTGATATATTTAAAAAACATATATTTGTAAAAATTTTAAATATATTATTGTATTATATATAACGTGCGAGTATTTGCCTAGTTATGATATATTTAAGCGTCAAAAACCATATGAAATAAATGAACAAACATAAACATTCAAATTAAGAACCATAAACGTATAAATTTATTTTTATTAACTATCAAATAACACTCTTGAAATCTTACAATTAGTGCATGATGAATTTGAGAGTAGATGTATTTTTGGATTTTGGTTGTTACTATAGACATCTTTTGGATTGACATTATTTTTCAATAAATCTTCAAAAAAAATTTCTCAACCTTCATTTTCAGTCAACTGTCTTGGATAATAATTATATTCCAAAAATAATGACGATCGATGGTTACCGACAATCATTTGTATCTTTTAATTCTTATTTGGTGTGTAACATGTAACACGAATGATTATATAACATATATTATCGAACAATGCTTGCACATTAATTTTAATGGTTGTTTATCGTTAGTAGTATATCTTGTTAATTAACCGAAAATACTACATAAGCAAATCTTCACACAAAATCCAATCCATAAGCAGATCTTCAAAGTTCTAAACACGGAAACCAGCTAATAAGCAAATCATCCCATGGAGACAAAAAAATTTAGATTTGGAGAGGAAGAACAATGTTCAAAGCAACAATGTTCAAAGCTCCGAGAATTGAAAAAACATGAAACTAGATTGGAAGTAACTCAGATCTAGAATCACGAGCATGTACCATAAAAAACGATGCACATAACTGGAAGGGTGGCGTGGTGATGACGAATTTGAAGCTTGTAAGGGTCAGCGATAGTGGTGGTGGATTGACATCGTTGATGATATTGGTCCACCGGATTAATACATATAATAAAAAAATTTATAAAAAAACATATGAATAATTTAATCACATGTGATTAATACATATAATAAAAAATGTATTTGTTAAAAGAAGTATTATGTTGATATTAATGTTTATCTATATATAATTGAAAATTAAAATTTATAATATATTCGAAAAACAAAATCGAAAAAAATAGCATTCTAAAATGGTTTCCGCATTCTCAATTTCATAATTGTTTTAAGTTGAATATATATATATATATATATATATATATATATATATATATATATATATATATATATATATATATATATATATATATATATTTCTATGAAAACATATGCTTTGAATATATTATTTAAAAAAAAAACACAATTTTTAAGTACAAATATTTAAAAGGTAAATTGGTAATATAGATTATTGTTATAAGACATACTGTTTTAAATGAAAATATTTGACAAGTATAATGGATTGGACACATTGGATGTGAAGATAAGTAAAACAAAGGAATTTTATGCAATACACGAATTTATTCGTGCATATACAAAAACCTTTTAAGAAAATACCGTATTAAGTAAAAAAAACCTTTTTACCTTATAGTTAGCATTTGTTTGTAGGTTTTATCCAAATATTGAAAAATTAAAACCATGTAAAATGACCTTTTGACCTTTTCCTTGTTTAATATTATCAATAATTTTGTATCCATTCTATTAAAGAAAATACTAAAAGCAAGAAAAAAGATAAATAAAAGGAGATTGGTTCGCTCAACGACTTCATTCTTTGACGTTTAGTTCTTAAGTTTCAGCAAAGAAAAGAGAAGAAAGTAAGGTGAGAAAAGAAGATAAATGAAAGGAAAATAAAGTTGTCTTTTGCGTTTCCGAGTTGGAGATAAGTGAAAGAAAAATTAAACATTTTGTTATTTCTCTCTAAATCCGTCCAAATTTGAAGGAAAGTTAGGAGAGAAAGTGATCATTCTATTTTCTTCCACTTCCCTTAACTTCCTCTCTTTAATGAAACTTGGGAGCACCAATTTCTTTTACTTTCTTCTCACTTTCATCAATTTCATTTCTTTTCTCTTGTTAAGTTGAACTCAGGTGCTGCTTTGATATTTCAATTAATATGCTTTTGTGTCTTTAGGGTAGACGGTTTCATTTCTTTTGGTTTTTGAGAAAGATCACAAGATGAAATATCTTTCCATTTGCTAGATGTTGGAATTTGTGTTAGTTTAGTATTAGTTTTAAGAATGTCCTGAATGAGGGCGATCTCAATCTTGGGAGTTTTGAGTTCTTGCGTATCTTTATTGGAGAGTCTGGAGGACTTAGAGTAGGAGAAATGACTCTCTTACGAAGAGAAAGAGGTTCCGCATGTGGTTTCTTTTTCACATCTTTATTTTATTCTTAGTTGCTTGCTCGAGTTTCTTTGGTTCATTTTGAACTTGTTGTTTTTAGGGAGGAACATAATTTTTTGTTTTGATATCCATGCATTCATCGATCATACGAGATGGTTTTCTTTTGAAGTGGTGTGGTTTGCGAAAGAGTAGATTAAGGTAAAGGAAACACTATATTTTCAGGAGGAAGTTATGTCTCTTTAGGAAGTTCTTGTTCCATTTCTCCAATGTTGCAAGTGATTCATTAATTACAACATAACCCATGTCAAAATCTTGTGAGTAAGGGTCTTGAGAAATGTAATCTCATCTAATTTGGTTTTGATGGTTTTTTTAAGCTCAAATATCTTTTATTGTTGCACTTAGGTGTTCTTGGATCGGTTGAACTTGTTAAGAAAAGTTTTGACACTATCTGATAGAGATTTGTTACTACGAATAATTTGTTTGAATTGTTTGGTGGAATGGATACCATAGGTAGTGAGAGATTTGACTAAGGATTATTGGTATTTGCTTATTTTTCCCATTTCAACAACATGAGGATTCATCCGTGGATTTGTCATTTGATCCATCAGTGGAATCCATAGAGTTTGATAACATAGAGTTACATGGCATCCATGATGATGTCAAATGGAAAGAGTGAAAGTGATATTTGTTTGTTTGTTATGTTAGGATTCGATGGAGTTAAATCATAGTCATCAACATGGAAATTTATAAAAAGTTGGCTCTTACAACTTGGAATAATAGAAAGTGTTGTTCAAAAACTAAAACATCAATATTTGTTTATATTGGTTTATTGTTTCTACCACACACTTCAACCCCACATCCACAAATCTTTCCCAATCTTTGAGTTTGTTACTAAAAAAATACACATGTTATGGAGCTCCTACACCGAACCACATGTCATACTTTCTTATCTCATTTTTATTTCACAATTAAAGTTATGAATCATTTTATTTGATCAATTGCGACAACCTGAAATTTCTACTTGTACAAACCCTACAGTCAAGCACTTCAATTAAAAGTCAAACTCATTTATGCTAATTTTTAGCTCGGTTTAGAGTCCGTTTGAGTGATTTAATCTTAATTCTTCAAAATAACGAACGAGAGGAAGTACCTTTTAGAGTTTTAGGTGTAACAATCAAACATTAAACACCTTAACATGGTGTTTACGGCCAAACTTGGGAAGTTTGGGCCATAAAATCCCTTATGGCCGTGAACTCATGCTTAAGGCATGAGTTTACTCCTTTCCTTCCTCATTTCTCACTTCCAAGTTCAAGAACATCAACATTCTCTTTCAAGTATCATCACATCTTCCTTCCAATCTTCCAAAAATGTAAGTGTTTCTTCTCTTGATTTGTTGTTATAACACTTCATCTAGTAGTTATACATAATTTCATCCATGAAATCTTCCCTTTTTCATAGATCTTCAAGTGTTCTTCAAAACACCAAGAACACCAAGAACACACACTAGTGTTCTTGGACCTTAAACACTCTTACAACCTTTCTATAAGTAAGTACACTCCTCTTAACTAGCTATATGCTTGGATTACTTGTTAAACCATTGAAAAACACCAAGAATGCCCAAGAACACATGGGTTTACGGCCAAGGCAATCTCCTTGGGCCGTAAACACCATTAGGTGTTGCATATGTGCCACCATTGCTTCCTAAGGGCTTGGATATTGGACTAGAACGCTTCATACTTGAGCTATAGACCTTAAACTTCGAAATGGTAGGAGTTACCATGAGTTTACGGCCGTAAAACCACTAAGGCCGTAAGCCCTAGGCCATAAACTCCATGGGAGTTGGTCCTTGGTCCATGAACTCTAAAGCAATGCCTTACACCCCTTTTGATGCAACCCTATGACCCTCTAACACTTAAACCAAAGTGTTTTCCACATTTTCGGGTGTTTATACTTGCTTAAATGTGGTTATAATCACTAATTAGATACACATATATGTCTTTATATGTTAAATAGGATCATTGTGTGTGTTCAAGTCTTCACTTGACACCTAGCACATTGTCCAACACATTCATCCAAACCACTCACTGCAGGTGAGTTCATACCCCTTAATCAACCTTTTAAATGATTTTGAATGCTTTTATGGGGGAGGGGGGGGATACAAGTTGAACATCATAGTTATTATATCAATCACATGTGATTAATAACTATCAAACATATGGATTTACTATACTTTCAAACTGTTTTACTAAACAAATGACTTCAAATTGCTTACCAAATTATTTTACATGTTAAACTCGTTACTAAACTCACTTTTATGTATCAAACCTTTTCTATTACAACTTTCAAACTTATATATTGTTAAAACCATGTCTATTACATATATAGTTATATAGGTAAGGATTGAAGGACTTAGGACTGCGAACTCACTTTATTTCCTGTTCCTTGTTTGGTTGTGGACTTAGAGTACCCTATTGTTTGTCCGAGTGTTTTTGGATCCTTAGTTATATATTATGTATATGTGTATAGATATAAAGACTTTTATCTCAGTTCAATACATTCAGTCATACAAACGATTCTACTAGTAACTATAATAGGTATAGTTAGGGATATACTACCCATTACTTCTAGTTCAATGAAGCATACAAAGAGTCAGTTTATTCATGAGTCAATATTTACGATTATGAGAAACTATACAACGATACTATTATGAGATACTATACAACTATACTATGAAGAGAAATAGATAAAGAATACTATAACGAGAAACAATACCTTCACTACACTAGTACATACATAACATATACAAGTATACAATAAAATAAATGTGAACCACTGTTTCGGGGCACGGCATCACCTGCCATGGCTCGATTTGTATCTAGAATCTCCTGGAGGGAGAGCATGACTTTGCGTATAGATCTATACTAGATTGACTATCCTACACCTTGCTGCTAGCTACAGTGGGACCTGCAGGTCTTCGGGTGCAAATTGTCATTACTTCCGACGTCTTTCATGTCGTATTTATAGTCGATAGTATGGTACAATTAATCACATAATACCTTGATATAAATCCTGTTTAAGGTTTTTAGTACATCAGTAGTTACTATAATACAACACTACAACATTACGTTAATTTCCCCTTTGCATTCATTTTGTGATCATTTCACATAGACAATAATGTATAAACTATATTTTGATAATGATAGTTACACTTGGGAAAATTATACACTTTTACAAGAAAAAAACATACAAAACAGTTGTGCTTTGGTAGAAGGCTACTTTTAGTAGATAATATAAGATTTTCTAGGAGTTACAAACACTTACAAACATTTACAAACATTCACATGCTTTTACTACAAACATTTACAAACTCATAATTCAAACATTGTTACAAACATTTTGATTCAAACAATGACACTAAAATACTTTATGAACTCATTAGCTTTAAAGCTGATAAACTCTTTCAAAATAACTTATATTCTCAGGTCATCAGTAGACAGGTACCGATGCCAGCTTTTGAGAAGATGGAGCGCATTCAAGACTCATATTATATTTTGATTTACATTTTTGGTGTCATATGATATACAGAACACACTTGTATTAAATTATATTATTAATGCAATGGATGATGTTGTTTTCTTGTCTACTATTATTCTGTGTTGTGATACTGTACATGACGTCCTCCACCCCTCAACGTTTCCGCCGTTCCAGTTTTGGGGTGTGACAGATTGGTATCAGGGCATTGTTTATAGTGTATTGAGTATATCAACCCATAAAAGATATACAAACTAGAAACACAGCGGGATTAAAATACTCTGACCAAGAGTTTATACTTTTAAATAGTAAAATATTTAATTAAGTATACATACCTGCATTCATACTAAAATCAGTGTCACTAGGACAGAACAAAAGTATTACGATTGTTGAACAACACAATTAGGCTTAGAGACATATAGTCAAATCTGGGAGGATATAGCCTGATCAACTATATTTTCCGAGGAGTGACTAGAATGTGCCTAAGAATGGTTGTGGTGTTGCAACATGTCTAAATACTTACCAACACTACTACAATGATAACATTAGAACAAAACATGAACTTAAAATACTATAGGAGTATTTTGTGTTACTATAATTACTTATCTAAGAACTAAAAAGGTCTTTACTAGTAGGTCAATAGTTGTTAAGTGGATACGCTAAGGTTATATGAGATTAAGGTGTCATAGACTTAGAATATGTGATCTTTGCTTTATTTCCTGTTCCTTGTTTGGTTGTGGATTTAGAGTTAAGGTTACTTATTCGAAGGTCTGATTTCATATAACTAGTATGCACTGTACAAGTATTGAAGTAACTAGTAAGGATCATCTTCTAATTACTTAAGTAGTACGTCTATTCATAATTAGATTCTTATATCCCTTTTCTCGCGTATATATCATGGCTGGATTCCATCTTCACGACGACCCGTACTTCCCGAATGAAGGCAATGCTGGATGGCTTGAAGTTTAGCCAGAAGGTGAACATCTAATCCCTTTGGATGATCACCATGCAGAAGGCTTTTCTGATGGTTCTGACTCCGAGCCAGAAGTCAACAACCTACCCCCTGTGGCTCCGGTCCCAAATCCTAACCCCCTTTAGGCTTTTCAAGGCCTGACGCCTACTTGGGTGGAATGCATAGAAACATGGGGTGAAGAGAAAAATCAGCCCATGCCATTCAATGGAGACTGAAGCTTTTATGACACGAGTGAAGGAGGATCAGCAGAAAGAGACTTGCCAATCCTGGTCCGAAGGGTTGCCCGAAACGAAATCCAGGGTATGACGGTCAACTGGCAGACCTTAGGGTTCGCCCGAGGAATGTCCGCTGCCGTTAGAAGATGTCTAGCTCACCTTTTCTTTTGATTAAGGAATAGTCTTTTCTTATCTGTGCTCTATGAAGCACTTGTCTGTAAATTATTCCTGTCTTTCAGTACACTATCTAGTCTACTAAACTGTCAACATTTTCCCTCTTATGGTTTGATGTAAGACCTACCGTTAGGTCATTTTTTTCCTGAACTCATTTACATCAGTAATACTAGTAATATTGGCAGTTTCTAACCTATTGGAAAGTCTATATTGTTGTGTTTTCAAACTCTATTGTTGTATCTCTATTCAACTCATACACTGATTCTAATGTTTGGGCTATGGAGCGTTAGTCCATGGATCACTCTCATCATACTTTACAATTGATTCTTACTATCATCATCATCTCTATAAACTTGCAGTAAAAGATGCCTCCTCTCCCGCGCCCGAACAGAGGCAGGCCGGCAAATCAAACACCACCACCACCCCCTCCATTAACTGATACGGGAGCTCTTAATGTTGCAGTAGCTGCGGCTGTGGAAACAATCATGGCTCAATATCATTATACTGGTGCCAGCGGAGGTGGAACACCCGTTAATTATACCCAAGGTGAAATCCTCGTGCGCTCGAGAGAGTGCTCGTACAAGGACTTCACTAACTGCAAGCCAAAGTCCTTTAAAGAGACTGGCGGAGTCATTGCCCACTTGCAATGGTTCGAAGAGACAGAGTCGATCTTCAAGATCTGCTCCTGTCCAGCAGGGAGCAAGGTCAAGTTTGCTGCTTGCATCTTCGAGGAGAAAGCCTTAACATGGTGGAATAGCCATGTCAAGTCACTAACTCTCATAGTGGCAAATGATATAGGCTGGGAAACCCTGAAAGACCTTATGATTGTGGAGTACTGCTCATGGGGCGAAATCCAGAAGCTAGAACAGGAGCTATGGAGCCTAACCATGAAGGGCTCCGACATAGTTTCCTATACCGCCAAATTCAGTGAACTGGTGGCTCTATGTCCCAACATGATTCCCACGAAGGGGAAGAAGATAAAGAGGTATATCTGGGGGCTGTTGCCTCCAGTTCAGGGGAATGTATTAGCTTCAAACCCCGCTACTTTCGATAGTGCCAAGAGATTGGCACAACGGCTCATTGACCATGGAGTCCGTACCCCATCAACAACACCAACCCAAGCCATCTTAGAACCCTCCAAAGCTGCTGACATCAAGCAGGAATTCTAGGATGACAAGAAGAAGCAGAAAGCTGCTAAAAAGCAGAGGGTCGTGGCGGTTCATGCTGCGATAGTACCTGCCGCTGCTACTCCGATAAGGCAGTACGTTGAAAGTTTGTCAAAGTGCAACAAATGTAACTTCCACCACAACGGTCCTTGCCGGGAAATGCAGTGCTCTAATTGCAACAAGAAAGGACACACTGTCGGTTTCTGCAAGTCTCCGGCAAGGCCGATCACCCAAGTCCCTGGTGCTGGTGTGGGCCAGGCTTGCTACGGTTGGGGCGAGGTGGGCCACTACAAAAGGAACTACCCGAAGGCAGGGAATGCCGGTGGAGTGGGAAGAGTTTTGGCCATAGGCCATGAGGAAGCAGTTGCCGACCCTACAGTGGTCAATGGTACGTTTCTCCTCGATAACTCTTATGCATGTATACTATTTGATAGTGGAGCGGAGAGAAGCTTCGTGAATCATAAATTTGCTCGTCTACTTAAACAAAAACCACACACACTTAAGGAACCATTCACTGTAGAAATGCCTAACGGGAAAACTGAGAATACTAGTAGTATATTCATAGGATGCACCCTAACTCTAGATAGCCATACCTTCACAATCGACCTCATGCCACTCTCAATTAAAAGTTTTGACGTCATAATCGGCATGGATTGGTTAAGTCTCCATCGCGCCGACATCATGTGCTACGAGAAAGTTGTTCGCCTTAACCTTCCGTCTAATGAAACTCTTACTATCTATGGTGACAAACCCGACACGAATCTATGTATCGTATCAAGTATTCAAGCACAGAAGTACTTACATAAGGAATATCGTGCGTTCCTTGCTCACATTGTCGATACGAGCCTAGAAACGAAAGACCTAAAGAGCATCCCGGTAGTGAGCAACTTTCCAGACATCTTTCTAGAAGAACTACTAGGATTACCTCCACAACGACAAGTCGAGTTCAGAATCGACTTAGTCCCAGGAGCTACCCCAGTAGCCAAATCGCCCTACCGATTCGCACCAGCTGATATGCAGGAACTATCTGGTCAACTTAACGAATTGCTTAGCAAGGGCTTCATCATACCTAGCTTCTCGCCTTGGGGAGCACCGGTCTTGTTTGTTAAGAAGAAAGACAGATCATTCCATATGTGTATTGACTATAGAGAACTCAACAAACTCACGGTCAAGAATCGTTACCCTTTGCCTCGCATAGACGATTTATTTGACCAACTGCAAGGGACGAGTTACTTTTCCAAGATTGATCTAAGATCCGGATATCACTAGTTACGAGTGCTAGAGGAGGATGTTCCGAAGATAGCTTTCCGAACTCGTTACGGACACTACGAGTTCGTGGTGATGCAATTCGGATTGACCAATGCGCCCGTAGTGTTCATAGACTTAATGAATAGAGTATGTCTTCCTTACTTGGATCAGTTCATCATCGTCTTCCTTGACGACATACTGGTCTACTCTCGAAGTAAGGAGGAACATAGAGATCATCTGCGACAAGTCCTAGGAACCTTACGATCGGAGAAGCTCTATGCGAAGTTCTCTAAATGTGAATTTTGGATCCGAAGAGTCGAATTCTTAGGACACGTGGTCAGAAAAGAAGGAATCCACGTGGACCCTTCCAAAATTAAAGCCATTTAGGTCTCGCTGGCTACTACCGCAGATTCATACAGAACTTCTCTTAGATCGGGAAATCTCTGACAAAATTGACCCAGAAAGGCGTTGCCTTTGACTGGGAAGAGAAACAAGAAAAAGCGTTTCAAACGCTAAAGCGAGCCTTATGCACCGCACAGATACTATACCTCCCCGAAGGGATAGAAGAATTCGGTGTATACTACGATGCATCCAACCAGGGGGCTTAGATGTGTTCTGATGCAACGAGGTAAGGTCATCGCCTATGCCTTGAGATAGCTGAAGACACACGAAGTCAAATACACCACACATGATCTTGAGCTAGGAGCAGTTGTGTTTGCTCTGAAGATCTGGAGACACTATCTGTATGGTACGAAAAGCATTATCTTTATAGACCACAAGAGTTTACAACACATATTCGACCAGAAGGAGCTCAACATTAGGTGTTGCATATGTGCCACCATTGCTTCCTAAGGCTTGGATATTGGACAAGAACCCTTCATACTTGAGCTATAGACCTTAAACTTCGAAATGGTAGGAGTTACCATGAGTTTACGGCCGTAAACGCACTAAGGTCGTAAGGCCTAGGCCATAAACTCAATGGGAGTTGATCCTTGGGCCGTGAACTCTAAACCAATGCCTTATACCCCTTTGATGCAACCCTATGACCCTCTAACACTTAAACCAAAGTGTTTTCCACATTTTAGGGTGTTTATACTTGCTTAATTGTGGTTATAATCACTAATTAGATACACATATATGTCTTTATATGTTAAATAGGATCATTGTGTGTGTTCAAGTCCTCACTTGACACCTAGCACCTTGTCCAACACTTTCATCCAAACCACTCACTGCAGGTGAGTTCATACCCCTTAATCAACCTTTTAAATGATTTTAAATGCTTTTATCGGGGGGGGGGGGGGGGGGAATACAATTTGAACATCATAGTTATTATGTCAATCACATGTGATTAATAACTATCAAACAAATGGATTTACTATACTTTCAAACTGTTTTACTAAACAAATGACTTCAAACTGCTTACCAAATTATTTTACATGTTAAACTCGTTACTAAACTCACTTTTATGTATCAAACCTTTTCTATTACAACTTTCAAATTTATATATTGTTAAAACCATGTCTATTACATATATAGTTATATAGGTAAGGATTGAAGGACTTAGGACTGCCAACTCACTTTATTTCCTATTCCTTGTTTGGTTGTGGACTTAGAGTACCATGTTGTTTGTCCGAGTGTTGTTGGATCCTTAGTTATATATTATGTATATGTGTATATATATAAAGACTTTTATCTCAGTTCAGTACATTCAGTCATACAAACGATTCTACTAGTAACTATAATAAGTATAGTTAGGGATATACTACCCATTACTTCTAGTTCAATGAAGCATACAAAGAGTCAGTTCATTCATGAGTCAATATTTACGATTATGAGAAACTATACAACGATACTATTATGAGATACTATACAACTATACTATGAAGAAAAATAGATAAAGAATACTATAACGAGAAACAATACATTCACTACACTAGTACATACATAACATATACAAGTATACAATAAAATAAACGTGAACCACTGTTTCGGGGCACGGCATCACCTGCCATGGCTCGATTTGTATCTAGAATCTCCTGGAGGGAGAGCGTGACTTTGCGTATAGATCTATACTAGATTGACTATCCTACACCTTGCTGCTAGCTACAGTGGGACCTGCAGGTCTTCGGGTGCAAATTGTCATTACTTCCGACGTCTTTCATGTCGTATTTATAGTCGATAGTATGGTACAATTAATCACATAATACCTTGATATAAATCCTGTTTAAGGTTTTTAGTACATCAGTAGTTACTATAATACAACACTACAACATTACGTTAATTTCCCCTTTGCATTCATTTTGTGATCATTTCACATAGACAATAATGTATAAACTATATTTTGATAATGATAGTTACACTTGGGAAAAATATACACCTTTACAAGAAAAAAACATACAAAACAGTTGTGCCTTGGTAGAAGGCTACTTTTAGTAGAAAATATAGGATTTTCTAGGAGTTACAAACATTTACAAACGTTTACGAACATTTACAAACATTCACATGCTTTTACAACAAACGTTTACAAACTCATAATTCAAACACTGTTATAAATATTTTGATGCAAACAATGACACTAAAATACTTATGAACTCACCAGATTTAAAGTTGATAAACTCTTTCAAAATAACTTGTATTCTCAGATAATCAGTAGACAGGTATCGATGCCAGCTTTTGAGAAGATGGAGCGCATTCAAGACTCATCTTATATTTTGATTTACATTTTTTGTGTCATATGATATACAGAACACACTTGTATTAAATTATATTACTAATGTAATGGATGATGTTGTTTGCTTGTTTACTATTATTCTGTGTTGTGATACTGTACATGACGTCCTCCACCCCTGAACGTTTCAGCCGTTCCGGTTTTGGGGTGCGACATCAATCTACATTTTTACAATGTTCAAACAAATAAGAAAGTGCAATGTAAGAACTTGCGCTAGTCATCGAGTATGTCATGTGAAGAAACCGAAAGAGGCAAGAAGAAAAAAAATGTTATGGAGGGATAATGGGTCCACATTTCCTTATTTATTGATTTTTTATCTTTTAATAAATAAATTAAAAATAAAATATTTGCCAAATAACTTTTTAGGTTATCATTGATTTTGAAAAAAAACTTATTCAAAATGTCTTAAAGTTGTCAAAAAATCGAATTTACTGTATTATATATTAGTTACTCGAATTTTATTTATTTTCATAAATTTAGTGATTTTTTACAAATTCTTCCAAATTTAATTTTATTTACCAATTAACCTTTTTACATTTTTTTGAACTTGTTAATTAATTTACAACTTTTTGTTTTCAACTTTTTGTTTAACCTTTTTAAAATTATTTTATAATTTTTATGATGTTTTTTTCAATAGCATTTTTATAACCTTATTTACAATGTTTTTATAATATTTTTTACAACCATTTTTTCAATTGTCTTTTTATAAAAAAAAATCATTTAGTGTATTTTCTATTTTATTTTCTTTTTTGATTTGCATTTTGTATAGATTTTAATTCAAATGTTTGTGAATAAGACATTCAAATGATGGCAATACTATATTTAAAACTACTGCAAAAAAGTTTTGAAAAAAAATAAAACTGATGGTTTATTTTATAAGAACATCCTATGTGCTCATGTAAACCCTAATTTTTGGATCTCTATTGTACATGCAATGTATCTAAGACTTACAATCTTAGATCTAACATATTATAAACTGAAATTAGGGTTTAGAGAATTACCTTTGATTGTTATGTAGCAATAACAATCTCAAATCCTCCTTGTAATGACTTTAGAAAGCTTAGAGTCACAAGTGCCACTCCTCTAATGGCTCACAAACACCAAGAGCAAGAGGATGAAGAATAAAGAGAGATGAGGCTGCCCAAAAACGTCCAGAAACCCTAGTGGAACTCTTAGCCACGTTTTTGGGGTTTAAGGGTACTATATATACATGTAGGCTATTAGGGTTTTCAACTAGGAAACCCTAATTTAACTGCTTAAGCCCTAAGCAGCCCATAGACCCTTTTAAAATATCCCTTGGACGATTTCTAATGGGTTTCCCCATAGAATTCGTCCAACCTATTATTCCAAGGTGATCCATAGCCCAAATGCAATTATCTTATAATTACAGTTCCAGTCCCTTAAGTTTAATTAATCTCTTTTAGCCACAAAATTAATTATCAATTAATTCTTGACTAATATTAATTAAACAACATGATTTCTCCTTTAATATATTATTCTCATAATATATTAATAAATCATAATTAATCTTCTCTCTCCATAATTCATCCTATCAAGTTGCTCTGGTGAAGGCAACCCAAAAGGACCATGCACCATCGGGTCAAGTACATACCAAAATATTTATGGACTTAGACACTAATCCAACAGTCTCCCACTTGGATAAGTCTAATAACTATTCTGCGTATCACTTCAGATCCTGATTTGCAATCGTAGCTTTCAAAAGCCGCTGTCCACTCTGACCTTATCAGATACGCGTCATTTAGATAAGGGATCATATATTCCTCCATTCTAGATATTGTATAGACTGAGACATGGATTTAAATCATTCTCTCTATCTATGTGTTGTTTCTCGATTTCCGATTTATGACGATTGACAACAGACTACAATTGAACACATCAAATTAGTCCCGACTTGGCCAAGCACTTAGTGTCATCACTAAATCATCGAGGGCCCCACATATATCGCTTTCATCCTACTTTGGATAAAAGGAACAGATAAACGTTGATTCAATGCTTGCTTCCACTCACTCACCAAATTACACACAATAATATGCTTTATAACACCAAGTTACTGGTGCGTTTACATATTATCAATGTATAACCGACTCGCAAGATACAACTCACACATCTTGGTTTCAAGAATATAAGATATTATCGTCTCACCAATCACTCGTGATAAAATCCATGAAGTGATCCAAGTGAGCGTGGGTTTAATCCAATGCTCAAATCATATTCATAAGCACTCATGAACATTGCAGCAAACATTTTCTTATGTCTAATACACTTTAGACAATCCACACACCAATTCATGATAGTCTTCATTCATACCTACTTCCAACATATGAACAACTGTGGTCCGTTCGAATAATTTGATTGTTCTGAACCAATTAAATTATTCAGGAAGTCAAAACATGCAAAGTGAAACACAAGAATAATACTAATCCCATATGGCCCCAAACTTTGGGTATAAATAAAACATTTTATTTAATCACCATATTGATTACTCATTATTTTTTGTTTCGGGTAATCAACTTCTTACTTGAATTATTACTACACTTGTCCCATGCTCTCAGCATGCACATAATGTTTACCTACGGTCCTTACTTTTGTGAAATAGATCAAATGAACACATTTCCAATCATACTCATTTCACAACTCCCAATCCTTATCATAAGTATAAGAATATCAAATTCTTGTTACTTATGCTAGATTCTAACATTTTATGCAATGATTCTTTCATAAAGTCATAGCTCAAAATCATCAAGACTTGGCTAATCTCTATCAGAAACAATTCTATAGATATGATGTCTCTCACTCAAAGTACATTCCTTTGAACATCCTTCTTGCGTAAAAGTTTCTAATATAGATATAGATTCTCAATATCCAACTCCAAATATGGAAACATTTCCATATTTTCCATATGACAATTCATTCTTAATAGAATCTTATCTATTCATAATAATGTCGATATGGTCCATCCAATACCATACTTCTAACTACTCACAAGCGACCAATCCTCAGCGAGCTTTGGATTGTCCTTTGATAGTTGTTTAATTATCTTAGTCAAAACGATTCTTGTCCTTTTTCCCTCTTAATGTGCTAGACATTTGGAAAATTTTAGAATGGTCGAATATTATAGCACTTGCAATTGATCATTTACGTGAAGCGTATGGGACACGATGCATAATGTCTTACATAAAGATCTGATACTTTATCAATCTTTTGCCATAATATTTTATGTGTCACGTTCTCACAATTCAAACTATGAAGAAGGATGCCATAATCATAATAAAAAATTTGAGAACACACTATGTATCCTTGACTAAATTTATTAACATTCCACAACCTAAGCCTTTAGATTTGAAATGAAGCATAATATTCTCTCCCTTAATTATAGCAAAACAACTTTTCAACCCTTACGACTTTGCAAAGTATAACTCTTGTTTTCTAAAATTAATATTGCTAATATGCAATACTTGCCTTAATAATCATACAAGCACAACATTTATGCTCCCACTATCATGATGATTATTATCATATAGCATAACATTTATGCTCCCACTAGCTTTGACATGTATTTAGAAACCAACTTAACTTCCAGAAAAACAATACCTATTGAATTTCTATATTTCTAATACCTTATACACCTTTGTCTTAGATAGCTCATATGTGTGTCTAAACAATTCAGACTAATAGCCAAATCTCACAAATCGAATCATGGAAAGGGATACCGTAACCATAATCGAATTCAAGAATACAATTTTCACAATCAATATCTTCTTAGAATCTCTCTTAGTGAAAGCATTTCCTCACAATAATTTTCATGAAGGAGGGAATCTTATGAAACTTAGATTTTAATGGTGTATGTTTTCCTATCCATGCGAATTTTTCAAAACCAAAGTTTGCGACAAACCCAAACTCATATGGACCGAACCTTCTTAATCTTGATTTCTTGCCTTATGGTAACACGACTGCCCACCATGTCTTCCAAGTAGTTAAGCAACTCACCCTTTCCTATCAATGTACTTTTCATTGATCAAAGTGCTCTCATTTTATGCGTTCAAATGAGAACTCATAGAACTCACATGCATAATTAACTCAATTGGAACCGCACAGAAACAAGATAGTGTCAACACGATAGGTTGTAAACCTCAACTCGTGTGCTAGTGATGATCGATAAGGTTTATTCTTGATTATTTCTTGAAACTTTTCGAGACCATTAAGACTCCCACTGACTCCTTGACATATAAGATTCTCTTTTCAATAAAGATTTCTCGACAAACAAATATTCAAGAGCTAGTGTAGCTTTTATCAAGACAAAACACTTCACAAAATTGGTCCTAGTTAGTCTTTGTCTTATCCAAGACATCACAACTTTCCACATTTGATGAATGTTATAAGCCTTCTTAAGACTTGTCACTCAATGTCACAATCTTAACTCTAAGACTTGGTTTTGGAACGAAGTATGATTGACTTCTTGATTTAACCATTTCTTCAATTCTTGATTCCTCTTCTCAAACATACAATTGCACTAAGACTCACTTAGAGGATCAATTGAGATATGGTTCTTAATCATTAAGACCTATCATAAAACATAATAAAAGGTACTCTCCCTTCTTCTTAGAATAGAGAAACTTTTATCTTTCTGCCTACTTGATTCTTATTTATTCGTTCTGCTATTTATTGAAACTCTTTCAATCAACTGAGAATTACACATAATCTCACAAGTATAATCATATTTACTTAACCTTAGTAAATCATGACGAATATCTTTGTTACTCTTGTGGTGGACTTGATCAACACACAACCTTGTGTACTCGATCTCCTAGTCCTTCACTTGACACTTTGTCAACGAATTAGTCTAATTTCCAAATATGAAATTTCTCATTCATCATGCAACAAAGTTGTATGATTACAAGTTTTTGTCCAATTGAAACTTGGGCGATGAGAAACTTTCCCTATTTGGTAAATTCTTGACATTTCCACCAATAAGATAATCAAGAAACAAATCCATTATTGCTAATAACAGAGACATTCAAACATAAATTTTTCATACACGCCATTGCAAAGATAAATATAAAATCAAAATCTATTTTATTGCGGAAAAATTTGTCCTTACAATGCAATTCATTGAAAAAACTATGTCAATACATATTTCTTAGCAATCTATTCTAATTCTAAGTAGTAGCTCAAGAATCCAATCTTCAAGTAATGCGATCGAAATCCATTTCTTCACGATTAGATTCTGCTCACTTCTTCCCTTAAGTTTCCTTTCCTTTCTTCGATCTTACAAAACATCAATTGTAATCTTTTCACATCATGTATCAAGAATCTAGAATAGGAACTTAAAAGAGTTAGTTAATGGATTTTACCTAAAGCAGAGCCATACGTTTTGACTTTCCCATCTCTTAGATCTCTTAGGTAAATAGGATAGCTTTGTCTCCAGTGCCCCTTCTCTTGGCAATAAAAGCAAATTGACTCTTTTGGAACAGCGCATGGAACTACTTCAGACTTTACCTTTCTCTTATGATCAAACCCTTCGATCATGACATGCCTTTCATTGCCTATATCCACAGAGGTCTGGAAGGCAGATCCACCAATCAACTTTGCTTTTCCAATGCATCAAATCATTGCTGATTCAGCAGCAATAAGCATATAGGTGAGATCAATGAGGGTTACATCGTGGTTCATCATATAGTACTCTCTTACGAACTCACTATATGAGTCAGGAAGTGACTGAAGAACCCAGTCAACAGCCAGCTCCTCAAAGACAACAAATCCCAACATTCTTAACCTATCAATGTGTGACTTCATCTCTAGGATATGTGCACACACTGACTTTCCTTCATGTTTACTTGCCAAAAGGGCTTGAGTGAGTTTGAACTTTTCAATCTTTTGAACTTGTGGGTTAGGGAGAATAATAGGAGGAGGTGGAGGAAGTGAAGCATGATCTCGTGTTCCTCGATCGAATCGTGGAATATCATCTTCATGTGAAAAGCTTGTTCCACGGGATTTGGGAAGACCATAGTTGTCATACTTTGACATCTACAAAACGGGAGAAAAATTAAATTCAAGTTAGTTGATTGATTGAGTCCTTAATAAATCACCCAAATGAGATATTAAGGCTAGGACCCAACACAATACTCTACAACCTAGAAAAGGCATGCCGTAATCTAGTTGCAGAATATTTGAAGGTAAGTGAATGACGATTCACTAATTTCCACCATGGAAAACGAAAAAGAAATTTAAGTTTTAAATCTATTGAAAATTCCTAGATCTTTTGAGATTCATTGAACTTTTCAATGGCATGTTTAAATGTCGATATGCCCCTCTAGTTTGTGACTGGGATACCAAGGATCACAAAGCCGGTGTGAATAACCATGCAGACTTACATGGTGCCCCCACATGTTACAGTCACCTATTTGATGTGCCGGTTAACCATACACGCTCCACCGAACTATGACAAACATTGAGTCACCCTTTGCTACCTTTGCTTAGAACCATTTAGTGTGTCGGTTAACCACACACGCTCCACTAACGTCTTCGCAAGGGCACAAAGTGTAATTTCATGGAACTGCATCAATTCACTTTTGCCTCAAGTAACTAAGATTGGGAATTTGTAAAAGCATTTAGTTACTTTTGTACTTCATTATACTTATAATGGAAGGTTTCTGTCCTATCGTACCCGTTCGGCTAACGACCCTCCACTAGTCAAGAGTGCGGTGGGTAAGAGTGGTTACCCATTCAATCGCCATTTTATAGGCAATTTCCTTAAACACCCCTTATAGACCAGCTTCGTGAATGAGGCCTACTACGGTAAGACTGACTTTTACTCATACATATATATTAGGCTTTTAATGTTATATATAGTATAGGGTGTATTTTACACATTTAAAATACTAGGTGGTCAAATTTAATAATTATACATTTTAATTAATTAATAAAACCAAAAGAATGTGATTTGATTTTTTCAAAACAATACTAGGGTTTTAGAATTTAACATTTCTAAATTAAACTTTTAATCAACTTTTAAATTCCAAAACTTGAGGGCAAGTTTTGAAACATTTCAAAACATTAGGGTTTCAACTATTTAAATTTTAAAACAAAACCTTTAAGTTCAAATTTAAACCATAAAACTTACACGGGCACAAATGAAACTTTTTCACAACACAAGGATCAAATAACAAATAACAGAAATTAAACAATTAATTTTGTCATTATCTATATTTGACCTAATTTCAATTTCTTGCAAGATAAGTTACCCAATTAATACAAATAATCATATAAGGAAGTTAGTATCTAATCAATTGGTAATTATCTTGTGTTTTGGCAAGGATAATCTTTTAGACACATTAAAAATTGTATTTTATAAGTTTAAAATGAATATGGTAATTATTCTTAAGCAAAACAACAATAAAATCCGAAATTCCCTCTGTCTGACGCTCCGACTCGCCGAGTCACACATTGGAACTCGCCGAGTAGGGCAGACTCGTCGAGTCCATGTAGTGACTCGCCGAGTCAGTTCGAACAGAATGCCAGAATTCGATTTTCAGTTAATAATTCAACAAAGCATCACATACAACAGACACCAATCAAGGCTCTGATACCACTGATGGTTTATTCTATAAGAACATCCTATGTGCTCATGCAAACCCTAATTTTTGGATCTCTATTGTACATGCAATGTATCCAAGACTTACAGTCTTAGATCTAACATATTATAAACTGAAATTAAGGTTTAGAGAATTACCTTTGATTGTTATGTAGCAATAACAATCTCAAATCCTCCTTGTAATGACTTTAGAAAGCTTAGAGTCACAAGTGTCACTCCTCTAATGGCTCACAAACACCAAGAGCAAGAGGATGAAGAATATGGAGAGAGGAGGCTGCTCAAAAACGTCCATAAACCCTAGTGGAACTCTTAGCCACGTTTTTGGGGTTTAAGGGTACTATATATACATGTAGGCTATTAGGGTTTTCAACTAGGAAACCCTAATTTAACTGCTTAAGCCCTAAGCAGCCCATAGACCCTTTTAAAATATCCCTTGGACGATTTCTAATGGGTTTCCCCATAGAATTCGTCCAACCTATTATTCCAAGGTGATCCATAGCCCAAATGCAATTATCTTATAATTACAGTTCCAGTCCCTTAAGTTTAATTAATCTCTTTTAGCCACAAAATTAATTATCAATTAATTCTTGACTAATATTAATTAAACAACATGATTTCTCCTTTAATATATTATTCTCATAATATATTCATAAATCATAATTAATCTTCTCTCTCCATAATTCATCCTATCAAGTTGCTTTGGTGAAGGCAACCCAAAAGGACCATGCACCATCGGGTCAAGTACATACCAAAATATTTGTGGACTTAGACACTAATCCAACAAAAACAACCTATTTTAATTAATTTTTGTGTTATTTGAAACAATAACCTGTTTTAATTGATTGTTGCAAAATAATTATATTCTTTGGAATGGGTTAATTTCAGACTTGTTTTTTTGTGGGTCGGCCCATTACGTTTTCTTCGGAATGGACATTCCGGAGTAACTGTACGTATCCTGGACCTCAGACTAACATTTCAAATTCGAAAATATATTATGAAAAAAATCTGGATCTCGACTCCATTACAGATCTCGCTCCGACTTTTTTATTCCGATCTCTGAGACACGATTTTGATTTTGATTATGATTCCGATCTCCGACATCTCACCCTGACTCTCTGAGTATGATTCTGATTTTCGGCACACCACTCCGATATGGAAGACAATCACTATGACCCAATTGTTTTACGGTTTAGTTCTTTACTCCAACTTAATATTTTTGTATATATTTATATCCTCCAGACTGAACTGACAATGTTCCTGTTACGTCCCAGTTTTAAACATAAAATTTTTATTTTTATTTATTCAAATATATCAGAGTATAATTAATATATAACGTCTCGAAATTTTAAGGTAAAATTTTCATTTTTAAAACAATAATACATATAACAACGTGTTCTCAAAACCATTTAAGATGAAAATAATATTTAAACATCAGAGTAAAAATCATCGATGTGGAATAAACTCTGGGGAATGTTCTGTAGTCACACCGGACGTTTCCTTTTTGAACTAAAAGTACCTAAACCCATAAATATGAAATCGCAAGCACAAAGCTTAATGAGTTTCTTAAAATACCACATATCATACATATGATTGGGCCTATCCTGCAGATTGTTCCCAACTCATAATAATGGGCCTATACCTTCCTAATCAATGGGCCCAGCCCAACATACAAATAGGCCTAGTCTGAAATATAATAGGCTCGAACCATTTATGAAATTAGGCCTAGCCCTTCACGTATAATAATGAGCCTAACCCAACATATAATTCAAGAGTCACAAAGACAACTAGAAATCTACATATATATCCTAGTGGGCCGGCATTGGTACCTTTGACCCGCAGTTACAATGATGAGACTCACCTCTATCCCAGATAACTGAAACACACATGCGTTGCTGCTATCGATATCCTCACACTGAACATATCCAAAAATTATTCCTAATTAATAATTAAGACAATCATACATAATCCAAGGCCCAAATCATATATTATCATACGAAGGGGGTAAAAGTCTATTTTACCCTTCCCATACCTAGCCCATCAAAGTAAGGCCCAAGCCTAAAATGAACGAAGGCCCAAACATGGCCTAAGAGCGCATTTGGTGAGTACGGCCCGTGCACCATCTTAGTACGTTCAATGTACTTTACTGAAGCCTACTACACGCAGCATACCAGGAGGGTACGCCTAATTTACTACTCTACCGCCTAAACTCAACCCCAAGCTTCTTAATTCCTTAAGACAAAGCGTCTAACTCTTAGATCTAATTCATTTGGGATGTCCTAAGTCATAAAGTTCATGACTTTATGACTTTGCATGGCTTAATTTTGTCCAAACCAAAGCCCTAAATCTTTAACTTCATCAAAAGGCCACAAACTCATGCATGGTTTGTTCACAACCATCAAGATGCAAACTTTGTGAACAAGGGACCTTAAAACATCTAAATAAACAAGCTAAAACTTCTAATGTAGCATTTACTCTTAAGAATCAACTCATTGGACCAAAAAGCACAAGAACCCACTCACAAGCAAGATCTAACAAATGAACCATCAAGATTGAGACTTTTTACCTTCAGAAGACAAATCAAGGTGAACAAGGCCTAGATCTAAAAGCTATAAGACAACCAACACTTCTCCAAAGATTTCTTCTTCTTCCAAATGCACTAAAACCCTCGAAAATCTCTGAAAGGCTCGATAATACTTCATATGAGGCTAGATTTTTAAGACAACAACTTAAGAGGTAGAGGCTAAAGGTAAGGAGGGTTGGAAATGAGTTAAGGCCTTTAAATAGAGTATAAGACCCAGAATTAGGGTTTATGTCTAGGTTGGGTATGCCCAGGTTACATCTAGAACGCCAAGCGTACCAGAAAGGAACACCATGATCATCTTAAGATAGTACGCCCAGCGTACTCGGTGTAACCCCAAAATCCTAAACTTCTAATGATCAAAACTTTTGCGTCTCTAGTTTGTTTTCGGCGTTCTTTATATGCTCGGGAAGGTAATGAAAAGCCCTACAATCCTATCAACTCTCCTTAGGCTTGAAAGGGCTGAAGCATCACTTTTACCATTACACCCTTGGGCTCCAAAGCACAAACTGAAGTCTTGGATCACATAATATACATTACACACATCTACATAGGTCTAGACCTCTATTTCCTTAAAGCCTAAAGCCTTATGATAATTGATCCTCAGGTCATGACCCTGAATTAAGAAACGACTCGAAACAAGGTATTACAACTCTCCCTCACTTAAATTAAATTTATTTCTTAAAATCACCCCTCACTACTTCTTCTGCCACATTGGACGATCCAGATAGAGTTTTCTTGAAATCCTAATATGGCTGCAATATTACCTCATACCGATGAATGCTCTTCCCATAATGCAATTAAGACCCAAGCCTTAATAGAATTCTTAACGTTCAATGAAGAACATGCTTCATCAAACCAATTTTAACCAACGATAATTAACCATCACTACTCCTCCCCAAAATTCATAAATCCAATCACTTGCTTGACCTTCCAACCTATGAAACCATTCTGATACGCAGTGAAAAATAACACTATTTCGCAACTTAAACGAACAAAACTCTTCTAACCTTGAATTATCTTGTTGGGACCATTGGAAAAATAGAGTCCACAGGTCTCACCCACGGATCTCTCTCAATCCACATAATTGAACAGGCCTCGCCCATCCTAATATAACCAAATGGGCGTCGCCCATGGGTCTCACCCATATGAGGGCCATACAAGCCAAATACACTGTCACAACTCTGACAATCCTTATTCCCAACAAGTAATGATCATCCTAAAATAATGGTCCACCTCGATTGATGAAGTGATTATCAAGTAAAGAGAATCAAATCAGAGTAATATCAATATGAAATGAAAACGAGGAGTAAATATAATCTTGTTTCCGCTCAATTATACTTCCACAGTTTTACAGAGAGTAAAAAGACAAGTTCTATAAATACTCTCTTCTAACTATAAGTAAAGTCCCTATTTATAGGAGACATGAAAGTATACAAAAAATACTAAGGCATAGACATTAAACTTCGAATATTAGATGCCTTAGTAAATACATTACAAAATATATGAAAGATAAAGACTTCGACTCATTACAACATAATTTCGACCCTTACAATCTCCCCCTTTGTAATGAAGTCGACTTCTCTTAGTTCGTGAGAATACGTATTGCATACATCATTACCGTTCGGATTTTCGTGTACCATGAAATAATCTTCTTAAGCTCCTTCTTGTCCCCTTCATTATTTTTCTTGCAATTATTCATACGAACAATGAAGTTCGTATACTGTGACGTCGTATATCTTCAATTTCACAAGCTTGGGACAAAAATCTTTTAGCTTTTCCACCTTTATCCTTTCCAGCAAAAACCATTCCAAAAGGTTTTAAACAGATTTCCCCGTCTGCATACTTCTTTAATTCAGATTGGGACTTTGTAGGTTCCTTAAGAGCTTTAACTTCTAAACCCTTCACAGTTGCAAGTTCCACATCCGTAAGAGCCAAACACTCATAGTAATTCTCCAAAAAGATCTTGACATAAGCAATTCCCAGTCGAAAAACTTCAGGACCAGTTTCTCGAAGGTATGAAGAATTCTTCTTTTAAGAGTAATTCAACTTGTATAAGGTCATACAAGTTAATGAGTGGAAAATCAGCAACTGTAAAATCACAAATTTGACCTTTTGCCCTGGCTACAAAAAATTTAAGATTCTGCATCATATCTTCGAATAAAACATCCAACTTGATGCTAATCACTTTCTTTATTTTGATTAACGACCAAATTTCCTCTGGAGCTTTTGTAAGAACAACATGAAAACGAAGCTTAATGTAGTTGTAGTCATCTTCACTCTTGAATTTATCATAAATTTTGAACTGTGGCATCAGGAACATCTTTTCATTGATTGGGAAGTCAAGCTGGCTCATGTTTGCATTCAAAACCACATAAGTCTGTTTTGGTTTCTTCTCAAACACATACATGTGGTTATATTCCACCTTCGCTTCTATGGTCTCATAATTGTAATGTTTTGAAGGATCTCCCTTGTTCAATCCAGGAGGATCACTTGCTCTTTGGCTCATGATGCTTTGTACTACTCTCGAATTTTCAATCTCAGCTCCGACCTCAGATTTCTTCTCCCCCTTCGATTTTTCAACAACAATTAGCTTGCCTTTGTCTGTTGAACTTTCTGTAACATCTTTTGTTTTCAAAGCACCACCTTGACCAGTGGATGAACCAATTGTAATCCCCTTCGATATTGGGTTTGTAGTTGGCATTAACGTCACAACTATTGAAGTAACCGGCCTATCACTCGAAATTATTGGCTTAGTTGATGGAAGTTTCGAAGGGAATCTTTTTCCAACAACTTTAATCTCTCCATGAGAAGCTTCACCCCCAACCTTCGCATGAGAAGCTTCTCCAACTTTCTTCTCTCCCCCTTGCACCCTTGTACGAAAAGGTGGGGCACCAGTTGGCAGAAGATTCAATATTTGAGACAAAGGAGCCAATTGCTTATGCATAATAGTATCAAATTGTGAAAACTTTTGAGACAAGAACTTTGGTGTAATAATTGAAGATGAACCAGGCTTGAGCACTAAAGCTTTTAATTCTTTTAACAACGAAAGAATCTCTCCAAACTGTTGATTATCACTTGTAGAAAGTTGAGTAATTTGAGGACTCAAACTTTCGTACAACGTGACATACTTTGTTACTGCGTCACAAATAATATCAACCTTCTTATGTAGAGTTGCATAGTCTTGTTGAATAGTAGCAACTTCTTTGATCATATCCTCATGAAGCTCTTGAAGTTTAAAGTTGAGATCTTCTCTAACCATCTTCACATCCAGAACAAATAACATATGTCGTTCTTTTTGAACATTCGTTAATTCCTTTACAACCCCCACAAACTTTGAATTGAGATAATTCACCCTTAACTCAGAGGTTTGATCAGTGTGATCAACCTTCTCTAATATTCTGGAGTCTGTGTCTTTAATCATGCCCGAGACGTTGCTCACCATTCTGGCTTCAAATGCCTTCATCAAACCACCAAGTTCAAAACTAGAAACTGAACTACCGCCTCTATGTCTGCTTGAGTCTAAATAATAGAATTCATCTTCTTATGCAAAATTTTAAACTGCTTCATAGACATAAGCATATGATCAGGAAAATCTTCTTATTCATCATCAAATTCCAAGGCTTCGAATGTTCCTCCAAAACGTCATTCTTCATTCTCAAACTCATTTATAAGTTTTGGTGGATCAGTGGATTGTGATGAGAAAATAGATGTGAATGGTTGATTGATAATGTTTTCAAAAGTGGGTGATTCAATGGTGGAAGTGATAGGGATGATATATGGAGGTAAAGAAACAAAAGCAGTAGAAACAGGTTCGATAGGAATAACAACTGAAGTACCTTGTTGTGATGTTTCTTTAGATAAATCTCCTTCACCCATGGTGACATTTACATCCGTATTAGATACGTTTGTAGTGATGTCTGAAGTTCGTACCTCCTCATGTAATGATTTGGCAGACGAAACTTTGGGTGGTATGACAATAGCCTTCTCAGGAGATGAAGGTTCAATAATAGGAATAGCTTCGGGTGTTTCAGGCACATCTTCGTCTTCAGAAGATTGCGTTGGAATAACAAGATGCCTCTTCTTTGTCTTCTTCTTCTTCTTCTTCAAATTTCTATTTTCCATATCTTCAACTCTTCGTTTCTTTGATAAAGGAGAAACATGAGCTGAGACTTTGCGTATAAGAACTCTCTGAGGAGTAAGATGAGGCTTTCGGACCACACTTGAAGTTGGAGAACCGCCATACTTCTTCTTCAGTCTTTGAATAACTCCAGTATTTGATGGAATAGTAACTGAAGTTGGTTCATCAACAACAGGTTCAACGGGTTCAACTTGCTTGACCAAAACATTCGAAACTTGGTCATCTTGCTTCGTTGTTTTCTTAGGAGACTTCGTTTTCTTTGTTTCTTGAACTGTTGGCTCAAAAGTAATGATCACAGTCTTCTTTGATAACCTGGATTTCTTCGAAGAACCCGCATTTTATTTCGTCAATAACTTCCCGGTTTCATTTTGCGATCAATAGTCGTCATATATTCTATTAGCACAAAATTTTCCGGATCAACACGTTTCAACATTGCATCAGGAATTCGTGCAACGTGTCTGAAAATCACAGCATCATCAGAAACCTCCTTCGGAAAGTGATATTTCATGAACTCAGCAGTTTCCTCTTCATCAGACACCTGAATTCGTTCTTTATCATAGAGATACCTAAGAATAAGACTCCAATATCTTGCACATGATATACCTTGTACGACATTCGTGTTTTTGATACTTTTCTGAAATTCCTTCCACAACTGTGTAGAGTAGTCCACCGGGATATCATAATATACTCCTGCAACCATGGCGTAGACTTCCATTCTCCCTTTATCAAGACCCATACTGCGACTAGTTAAGCAGCGTAAAAAGATTCCAAATAGAAAGTTCCAGACAGTCGGAAGACCAGACTTCTTAAAGTCACTTATCTTGGTGAGTGGGGGTTGATGACCCATCTTAATGAATATATGATTGACTTGGGCAAAAGAAAGAGCAGTGAATGGTGGTGTGTTTAGAATTTCCAGAATTTGACAGAATAACTTCGTCATCAATCTAACCTTCTTGTCACTTACCAAATTAAAGGTAATGACATCTAGAGCTTCGTTGTAGGTTGCATTTGATCCTGCTATCGAGAGCCAGGATAGAGGAACAACAAAAGAGTTAAACTTTACGGTGGAAAGAACAGAACTCTTAAGAGCAACCACCAACATCTTCAAATCATCGGGATAGAGAGATACGTCTACTTCGACTTGATAATTGGGTCCTTGTATCTTCATGATTGGTTGAGATGTAATGTCTTCTGTGGTTTGTGATGGTGCATCAACATTAGCCTGAGTAGGGTTTTGAAATTTTCTTAAGAACAAATCAATTTTCCAGAGAGAATTTTGGGAATTTTTCTTTTGAAAGCATAAACTGATCAAGAACCCTTGAATCCCCTTTTATATGTATCATTGAAGTTTGAATTTGAAGCGGGATATGCATTTAACGAAATCCAACGTGGCACCTTGAAACTCGCACCACTATTCCGATAAAGTAGCCACGTGTGAAAAAGTAACTGTCACTTCTCCTTGAAAACCGGATAGAATACAAGACGTCACTTCTAACAGCTTGTTTATTTATCCCAATGGAATTTGAACCATCATGAACCTTTGGATGGAGGTTAGGGTCTTTCACTTTTGGGATTTAAAGCGAAGTCATGTGCCAGACATTCGAAATCATCAGCCTGAGTTGGTATTACTTAGAACCTCAAGGATTTCGTGAGTTCAGTGTTCCAAAGAAAAAGATAAGAATCAAACAAAAATAAACTTTGGATTTGTGATGTCAAAATCATTTTGAAACAAAAGCAGTTAAACCCCGGGCAAAAGTTACTTCATTAATTATCAAGAGAGATAATCAACTGCTTATGTGTTTTCTTGTGAATTACAATCGAAAACTTATTGAGAAGTTTCAAAGGACAGCTTTTTCAAGGCTTCATGGGTGGATACACGATTTCGTTACATATCATCCAAAACATAAGGTGAGTAATTGTAACAAATCACTTGTTTGATCAGTGTAATCAATGACATGTATGCTTTGGATTAATTTTGAAAGTGACTTAAAAATCAAATGAAACTCTCACGGAAATCATATTAAAAAAAAATTGTGTTGGATCCTGTTGGGTAACAAACATCGTGGGTTTCGATAGTTTGATCAAGATCACTCATACAGAATGAATATGATTTGGAGTTTTGAATCTATGTACAGAAACAAAAGTTTTGTTAAAAACTAGAACAAAATTCCCCGTTAATACCTTAAAAATTTAGAGAATTTGGTTTCACTTTCATCACGGTCTCATGATGTCAGATCATAAACACAGATTTTTGATATGTCTAAGTCTCGATGGGTTTCATCAGAGACCTCTTGGACATATGTCTTCGTGTGTGATCATGTAAGAATGTTTAGATGAAAAAGATTGGTTTAAGAAAGAATTTGTACCTCTGTTATGTCGGACAAAACAGTAAACTCTTAACTCATGTGAGAAGAGTTAGGTAGCTCATGTGACTAATGTGAATACGAGCCTGACTTGGGAAGAAATTTTCGTATGAACTATTTCATTAAGGATTTCGTTAAACACACATAGAGTCATTCGAGGCTTTGGTCAACATGCTGCAACATGCTTCTAGGGACACCTTAATTAGTATAAAAGTTTCGAAATTTTTACATGGCCCTAGAACTGCAAACATTAACCATTGAGAGTCATCTTTGTTATCTGAAACAAAACACTAAGACAAAACAATACAAAACAAAATATTTTTGTGATTTTTGATTTTTCGAAAATAAAGAGAAAACCAATAAAAATCTTTTTTTGTTGTTTTTGTGTTTTTCGAAAAAGAAATGACAAAACAAATGAAAAATATTTCTGTTGTTTTTGTGTTTTTCGAAAAGAAATGACAAAACAAATGAAAAATCTTTTTGTTGTTTTTGTGTTTTTCGAAAATGAAATCAACTTAACAAAAATATTTAGAATGTACTAGACACACGAATTTTTCAGCTCCTATTTACAAAGATGAAGTGTATTGAAACATTGACTATGAAAAGTAACCTTTGACTCTGACAGCTGTCCAATTTTCGCTGTTCTTTCGAAACAGAACCCCCTTCGACCATTCCAAGTCCTTCTAAAATTCTTACAAATGATTTTTCATCTAACGGTTTTGTGAAAATATCAGCCAATTGATCAGTGATTTTCATGAAATGCACTTCAATATTACCATCCTCTACATGATCTTTTATGAAATGGTAACGAAGAGCAATATGCTTAGTCTCTGAATGCTACACATGATTATGACAAATACAAATTGCACTTTGAGAATCACAATATAATGGAATTCTCTTCATGTTTATTTCATAAACACTCAATTGACTTTGAATCCAAATTATTTGTGATGTGCAAGCAGCAACAGCAACATATTCTGCTTCAACAGTCAAAACTGAAACACAAGTTTGCTTCTTTGATTGCCAGCTTACCAATTTACCATCAAGTAATTGACATCCTCCACTCGTGCTTTTTCGATCAAGATTGCAACCTCCCAAATCAGCATCTGAGAAAGCTTGAATAAAGAAACCTGTTTTCGAAGGATGCCATAATCCTAACGAAATCGAGCGTTTGAGATAATAAAAAATATTCTTGACTGTAGTGAGATGTGGTTCTCGTGCATTTGAATGGTACCTAGCACAATTACAACAGAAAACATGATATCAGGTCTACTTTCTATGAGATAAAGTAATGAACCTATCATGCTTCGATAGAGAGTTAAATCAACTGTTGGTTTATCTAACGAAGGTGTAAGCATTGTTCCAGTTGCCATTGGTAGTCGTAACTTTGTGCTATTTTTCAATCTTGATTGTTAAAAATTCCTTCCCTTCTTTGACGAATATTTAGACCAAGAAAATTATTAATTTTTCCCATCATGCTCATCTCAAATTTGCTTTTCATCAAATTTTCAAATTCATTAAACAAAGCAGGGTCTGTAGAGCCAAAAATAATATCATCGACATAAATTTGAACAAGCGTAAGATGATTCCCAACTTTCTTTCGAAATAATGTGGGGTCAACTGATCATTGTTTAAATTTCGATTGTTTTAAAAAAGAGGTAAGAGTTGTATACCAGGCTCTTGGTGCTTGTTTTAACCCATATACAACCTTACCTAATATATAACAATAATCAGGATGATCTTTATTAACAAAACCTAGGGGTTGTTCCACATATACAGTTTCTTCGAGTTCTCCATTCAAAAATGCACACTTCACGTCCATTTAATATACATCAAAATCTTTGTGAGCTGCATAAGCCAGAAATATACGAACAGCCTCGAGTCTTGCGATAGGGGCGAAAGTTTCTTTATAGTATATTCCTTCTTGTTGTGAGTAACCTTTTACAAAATGTCTGGCTTTGTTTCGAATAATGTTTCCACCTTTATCGGTTTTATTTTTGAAAATCCATTTTAACCCGACAATCGAAATATTTTCAGGTTTAGGAATTAATTTCCAAACCTTATTTCGTTCAAACTCAGCCAATTCAGATTCCATTGCAACAACCCAATCAGAATGTTCCATTGCATCATTAACTGTCTTTGGTTCGATTTTCAAAATAAAAACATTAAACAAGCAAAATTCTTGATGAGTATTTAGTACCTCATTCTTTGCACGAAGTTGAGCTCTTGTTAAAATTCCATCTTGTGGATTCCCAATTACCTGTTCTTTCGGATGATCTTTTGTCTATTTTTCAAGTGGTGGATATGCTGGATCAAAATCCAAATATGCATCTTTGTATAAGTCTTCATTTTCTGAATGTGCCACATAAAGATTATCATTAATTTCGTGAAATTCATCATTTAGATCAAGACTTATCACATCACTGTTATTTTGATTCTGTTGCTCCCCCTCAACTAGATGCTCCTCCTCAACATCTTCATTCATTCTCCCATTCCCCCCCCCTTGAAAGAATGCTCCCCCTCAATTTGAGTATTCGAATCCAAGTGCACCCCTTCCACTGGATTATGTAGCATACTTTCGCCAATTCTTGGAGAACTCGATGTTGAATAATTGTCATCAAGAATTTGGGTAAGATCCGTTCCATCAGTATGCTTCGAAGATTGAGATTGATGATTATCATTCACATGATCTTCAACATTCACAGCCCTGTTAGGAACACCAAAAAGTAAATAATAATGAAAATCAGATGAACTTACAATTTCAGATTCATCATTTGATTCATTAATAATCGACTTTTGTTCGAAGAGTTTGTCAACTTGTTTAACATAATGGTCATCAAAAGTAAGATTGAATGTTTCTTCGAATTTTTGTGTTCATTTATTTAACACTTTATATGCAATGGAATCGTGCGAATATCCCAAAAATACTCCTTCGTCAGCCTTAGCTTGAAACTTCGAAAGATAATCCTTGAGATTCATGATAAAGCACCTACAACCAAACACATGAAAAATTAACATTTGGTTTTCGTTTATTGATTATTTCAAATGGAGTGATATTGAAACGTCGATGAATAAAAGAACGATTCTGAGTAAAGCACGCTGTTGACACTGCTTCGACCCAAAAATATTGAGGAAGATTCGCATATGTCAGCATTGTTTTGTCTGCTTCACAAAGTGACCTATTTCTTCGTTCAATTACACCATTTGGTTGTGGTGTATATGGTGATGAAAAATTATGCGAAATTCCTTTTTCAATTAAGAACGAATCAAGCACTTATTCTTAAATTCTGATCCATGATCACTCTTAATCTTTTGAACACGTTTCTTCAAACTTTTATCAATTTGTTTGATAAATTCGATCATCGTTTGAGGAACTTCAGATTTTAACCTGAGAAAATACACCCTCATAAATCATGAAAAATCATCAACAATAACCAAAATGTACCGTTTCTTGTTGAGAGTTTCAACAGTTGATGGTCCACAAAGGTCAATATGAAGAAGTTCCAACGGTTACATAATTTTCGAATCTATCACAATAGGATGTCCTTTTCGATTCTGTTTCCTTTGTTCGCAAGCTGCACATAAAGTATCATTATCAAATTTTAACACTGGTAAGCATCGAACAAGATTTTCAGTTACCAACTTATTTAAATTTCGAAAATTTAAATGAGATAAACAATGATGCCATTACTAGCTAACATCAGATGTAGCTTTCGAAAGTAAACAAATTGATGTTTCCCAACAATCGGTTTGATATCAAGAGTAAACATATCGCCATATCGTTTTGTTTTCAGCAACACTTCGTTTGTTTCAATCTTTGAAATAATACTTCCTTCTTCATTAAACACAACTTGATTTCCAGTGCCCACAACTAGTTGCAAAACACTTATCAAATTATGTTTAAGGCCTTCGATATAAGTAGACCTAGCAATTTGTGTATTCGTGTCATGAAAACGTGTCAGCCACGAATTTGACATGATATGATTACACGATGAGAAATAAGCTTTATATTAGTTTTTAAGATGTATCTGTGTCGTGTATTCGTATCGTGTTGTGTCTCTCATAGATTCGTGTATTCGTGTATGAAATTGCCAGGTCTAGACATAAGCAACACAATTTACAGTGAATTGACCATTCGTTACTTTTCCGTATCCTTTGACTTGACATTTGTGATTGTTTCCAAACTGCACAACTCCAACATTATGTGAGATTCTCCTTTCGTCCAATCATGTGACCTGATCAACCACTATCGATATACCATTTCTCATCATACTGCTCGTCACTATGTACCTGCGATCATTGAAATAATTTAGGTACCCAAGGCTGTTTGGGTCCTTGGAAATAAGTTTTAAACACAAAATGAAATGCATTACTTATAACCCAATCACAAACTTTAGTTTTGAAACTATAAATTAAGTCCACATCACTAGGTAAAGGAATCGAATCATAAGTTTTGAATAGTTTGGGATTGTCACTGACATAGTCCTTCGCCCTCTTAGATTGTGGTTCAACATTCTTTTCTTTCACAACTGCTCTCCACTTCTTTACTGAAACATTCGAATCTTTTGAAGATGAGATTTCAGTTGACGAAGTATTCACATACTTCTCATAATCTTCTTTGATTTGTTGTCGAGAGTAATTCCTTGATTGATACATTCGTCATTTTCCTTCAAGCTAGTGATCAATGTTTTTCTCTCGAGACAACCGTTTTGTGTACGAAACTTTTGAAGGTTGTTTCACCAAAGGTTTTGGAAAATTTGATTTTTATGGAATAAAGTCAACATTGGATTTTGGAGAAAATACCTGAACATATCTATCATGAGCTTTATTTTCACTATTTATTTTTGGAATATATCTATTTTGAAAATTTTTCGATTGATTTGGAAAGGATTTTGGTTTTAGGTTCTTATTTTGAGAAAATCTTTGTTGTGGATGAGATAAAAAACGATTTCCAACGGTTTGATTTTGAAAGTTCTTTGACGAATCATTAACACCTGGAGAAAATGAGGTTTTCTGAACTTTTGAAAACTTGTTTTGTGGTTTGAATTCAGACATTGATTTATTTCTTTGAGCAAAAATTTTCCTTTTGTCTAAAGAAGATGATGAATACGAAGACTTGTTCTTAACAAATTAAGTCTTTGTGTTTTCAGATGATTTTAGTTTCAAACCATTTTGTGTCTTTCGAGACTCAATAGTTTGGCAGAAAATTTTCTGTCGTGCTTTTCTTTTTGAGATTTTATTATCTTTCGAAAATTTGTCTATTTGTTCTCTGAATTCTTTTGAATTTAATTTGACAACATTTTCATCTTCCACAACAACTTTTTTTAAAACCTCTTTCACAACTTTAGATTTCTCAACCCATTTTCATTGAGGTTTTTGTCTTTGGAAAACATATGAATTATTTGTTAGATTATATTTGATAGTGCTTTGGTTTGTAAAAAATCCTGTGTCTGTTGTTTTCTTGTTTTTTTCTTCAATTAATTTCTTTAATTATGGTATGACATTCTCAACATTCCCAGTGGTAACAAATACATGATTTGGGAATATAACATCATCAGTGCACTTAAAATTAAGATAAACCACGGTGTTGGTTTGCAAATAATGAGCACCTTTTTAGATAACACTTTGTTGAATTTTTCAGTGTCACCAAACACTTGATCAACTACAATTCGTGGAATTTCACTTTCTTTCGAACCTTTGTTGGATGTAAGTTCCTGTTGAACTTTTTTTATCGTTTTCATCATCAATGTCATCTGTTTGATTATCTCGAACATCAACCAATTCAGGATCACAAACTTTTGAAGTTGAAGGTTTGTCAGAGTCAATCTTAACATTCGAATCCTTACAAATTTCTTTTCCTTTAGATTTTGATGCAACATTAATGGCAGATAACTGAGAACAATCAACATCCACAAGCTCACTAATTTCACTAATATTATCAGAATTGTCTTCAATATCAGCAAAATTAGAATGAGAATCAGATGTCAAATTCTCAGTCTTTTCAAAATTTTTGAATTGTTCAGATTTAATTAAAGTTTTGTTCAGAATGTTAACCAATTCATTCGAATCAAGATATTCATCAATTTTCACCATACCATAACATATATATCATCTGGAATTTTATCAAACTCAACCATATTTTTCTCACAATCATACAAAATATTATCTACCTTCTCTCTTTCGTATGCTAGAACATGCAATAATTTTCTATGTCGTTCTTTGCTAATGTCACTCGAATGATGCAATGTAGTAAGTTTCCCATAAAGACGCTTCGCAGAGTTACAGTAAATGTTTCTTTGAGCAAATAAGAGTTTTACATCACTAAAAAGAGAATCTCTGTCACAAATGATGTTTGTAACTTGCATATCTAAACACTCTATTTTAGTTATTTTCGAATCTAGCTTCTTCTGTGTCTATAACAATTGTGTGCTTAGTTTCTTAGCTTCGTTACTAGCAGACACCACAGTTGAATCGAAGTAATAAACAATATCATCAAAAGCAACAATTTCAGAATTATATGCACTGAAAGGAATCTTAAAAGATTCAACAATAGAACGTACCTTGGTAGTCATCGGAGACTTATCAACTGATTTAGATACGAAGCATCGACCTGTGACCTCTTTGTCAGAAATGTCTTCAAACTTTGCATAAATGGCACCATGCATTGGATTACACATTTCATCATCATCTGAGCCCGAAGATCAGATCTGATAATTACCATCTTCTTTCTGTTCTCCTTTTGCGACCAAAGACATTCCCTTCGCCTTTGCTCTCACTTCCTCTAGCCTCTCCGTTTAATACGCCTCATCCTTCACCTTATTCTTCCTCTCATATTTCTTACGAAGCATGCAATCATTTGCAAGATGATTTGCTCCGTTGTAGTAATGACAATATACTCCTGAATTTCCTTTCAACGTCTTCTCACTTTTCTCCTTAGCAACTTTCCCTTCTTTCTTTTCAATCTTCTTCTTCTCCTCTCCAACAACCTTGTTCACAAAATTTCCTTTTCCTTCATTCTGCCTTACTTTCGGATTAAAAGGTTTCTTGAAGAACTTTTTGACCTTGTTGTTCGAATAAAAAGCTATTGCTTCATCATCTGAATTCATTAAAAGCCCCTCTTCAACATCCGAATCACCATTTTCAACTATTTCCTTTTCATTTACTTTCGAGACAAGTGCCAACGGACCACCTTGATTGAGCTTCTACTCTTCTGCCATCTCATTAACCTCGCTTTCATGAGTTTTCAGTTGATTATGCAAATCATTTAAAGAAGATGTGTCGAAACTTTGCTGATTCTTCACCATCATGCTCACACTCCTCCATTCTTTACGGAGTCCCATAACAAAAGTAAGATTGAACTCCATTGTAGACCTTGTGATTCCATATCGATTGCATCAATAAATCAACTCACTGAAGCGATCATAATAAAATTCAATTGATTTACTCTCCTTCTGTCTGAGTTCTTTTCGCTCCATAAGACATTGTTTCACAGAGTTGATTTTAGTCTTCTCGCTTCCCTGATACTTCTCCTTGAGAGTATTCTAGATTTCCTTTGCACTCTTTCAACCACAAACATAATTGTAAACCACTGGTGGTAGTGCACCTCTCAATTCCCTTAGACAACGTTTTTGATTTTTCTTCATTCTTGCAGATTGTTCATCAACAATAGTAGTGGAATTCGAAGATTCGATGTTTTGAACATTTGATGGAGGTTGAGCAGTTCTTGAGATGAAATTCCAAAGTTCTTAATCTAAACCATTTAGATAATCCTCCATGCGATCAGGCCATTGGTCGTAATATTTTGGAATCATCATAATAATCTTAGTGGAAGATCCTAACAGATGCGAGAAAGAAGTCATCGTGTTCATGTTGAAATTCGCCATTGTTGTATGGATATGAATTTTCAGAAAACTTGAAGAAATTTGAATTTGACCAAATGAATTGAATAGAAACTCAAAAACAAACACTCGATTAAGCAAATCCAATGCAGAATCAAATCAAAACTGATGACCAGAGATGATTTTCTGAATCTAACAATGCGGAAACTTTTGAACCAAATTTTACGATTCAAAAACAAAAGATTCAACTGAAAATCAAATCGTAGTAATGATTCATGCTTTGATACCAATTGATGAAGTGATTATCGAGTAAAGAGAATCAAATAAGAGTAATATCAATATGAAATGAACACGAGGAGTAAATATAATCTTGTTTCAGTTCAATTATACTTCCACAGTTTTATAGAGAGTAAAAAGACAAGTTTTGTAAAGACCCTTTTCTAACTCTAAGTAAAGTCCGTATTTATAGGAGACATGAAAGTATACAAAAAATACTAAGGCATAGACATTAATCTTCGAATATTAGACACCTTAGTAAATACATTACAAAATATACGAAGGGTACAAACTTCGACTCATTACAACATATTTTCGAACCCTTACATCGACCCATGTGTGCGGTACTATTCCTTCTAAAATCAACAATCACTCTTGCAATAGTCCACCAATATTGGTGAATGCTACAACTATATGCAATCCTACAACACCTCTATAACAACCTATCAACCTGGTGAATGCTACGACTGCCAGTAGTCTTACAACACTTCCATCACAACATATTTTCCATGTGAATGCTACGACTACCCGTAGTATTACAACACTTTAATAACAAACATCCATCTACCATACTAAGCCATGATCCATCATGAGTTAGAGCCTCTTCCGACTATTCGTAAATCAGGAGTTTGGACATGTTTCGAACCCTAAATCCTTTATCAGACAAGAATATGCAGAAGGGTTCTAGCACAACCCTCCACCCAGGGCTAGTCACAATAATATGTGTTACTACTAATACTTTTCTTATTCGACATGATAACCAGAATTCTCATTACTTGTGCAACCTTAGTCAATTCTGCAAATAGAACTTGATTTCTACTTGCCTGGGGTATGGATATCCTCCTTGTTTTGTTTCACGAATCATTTGCATTAATCCAAACGATTCTCCCCCACTTGGATTCAACTACCCTCTATCAGCCTTACTAATGCCAATAAATGTTGAACCCTTCACTGGAATGAAAAGATCACCAATTTAATAGCCCACTTACCAAAAGATCGATGCACCCCAATACTTCCCACAAATACAAGTTAATTTTGTTTGTCAATCCCAGCTCCTGGACATACCCATGTGACCAATTCCTCACCCACACTCTGTAATGATAGGTCATTACCGCTATTACCCTACTGGCGGTAGCGATTGGGTCAAAAGCCTAACAACAATCAGCTAACATCCACCTTGAGAGACATAAGCACCTCTAAACTCTAACTTCGTTGTCCCAAAAGGGGACATCTAACTTCCATGAGATCTCTTCCTGAAAGCTTCTGATGCGAGGACCCCATTTATAATCTTGAAGTCATGAACCTAGCAGTGACTCCCTTGTACTCACGTCTTGACCAGTCCCTTGCACCCCACAACTATCTTGAATTCTAATGAACAAACCAGTTTGTGCTGCAATTCCTCTGACCCATTGTGCTAATCCTACACATTGATCTGACTGTTGAATGTCCCGAAATTTCAAGGTAAAATTTTCATCTTTAAAACAATAATATATATAACAACTTGTTCTCAAAACCATTAAAGATGAAAATAGTATTTAAACATCAAAGTAAATATCATCAATGCAGAATAAACTTTGGGGGACCCTATACAGTCATGTCGGTCCCTTCCCTTTCGAATCGGAAGTACCTAAAACCATAAGCACAAAGCTTAGTGAGTTCTCCAAAATACCACATACCATACATATCATTGGGCCTAGCTCGCACATTAGGCCCAACGCATAATAATGGGCCTAGCCCATCCTATTCAATTGACCCAACCCAACATACAAATAGGCTTAGCCCGACATATAATAGGCCCAACCCACTTATGTAATTAGGCCCAGCCCTTCATGCATACCAATGTGCCCATCCCAACATACAATTCAAGAGTCAAAAATACAACTAGCATCCTACATACATATCCTAGTGGGTCGGAATTGGTGCCTTCGGCCTATGGATAGAGTGAGGAGACTCACTTCTATCCGAGATAACTAAAACACACACGCCCTTCTGCTACCAGGATCCTCACACTGAACATATACAAAAAATAATTCCTAATTAATAATAAAGACAATCATCTATAATCCAAGGCCCAAATTATATCTTATCATACAAAGGGTTAAAAATACTATTTTACCATTCCCATACCTGGCCCAACAAAGCAAGGCCCAAGCCCAAAATAATCGAAGGTCAAAATAGCCCAAGAGATCTTCTGGTGAGTATTCCTGTGTACCAACCGAGTACGCCTGAAGTAATTCACTGAAGCCTACTACGCGCAGCGTACCAGGAGGGTACATCCAACGTACTACTCTACTCCCCAAACTCAACCCAAGCTTCTTAATGCCTTGAGAAAAAATGTCTAACTCCTAGATCTGATTCATTTGGGATGTCCTAAGTCATATAGTTGCTGACTTTATGACTTTTCATGGCTTAATGATGTCCAAACCAAAGCCCTAAATCTCCAACTTCTTTTAAAGACCACCAACTCGTGCATGGTTTGTCCATAACCATCAAGATGCAAACTTTATGAACAAGGGATCTCAAAACATCAAAATAATCAACCTAAAACTTTGGAAGATCTAACAAATGAACCATCAAGTTTCAGAATTTTTACCTTTAGAAGATAGATCAAGGTGAACAAGGCTTGGATCTACAAGCTCCAAGACAACTAACACTTCTCCAAAGAGTTCTTCTTCTTCTTCCAAATGCACTAAAAACCCACCAAAATCACTCAAAGGCTCAATAAGCCTTCATACAAGGCTACGGTTTCAAGGAAACAACCTAAGAGGGTGGAGGCTGAAGGTAAGGATGGTTAGAAATGAGTTAAGGCCTTTAAATATGGTCCAAGACCTGAAATTAGGGTTCGAGTCTGTGGCATCCCAATTTCACGGCTAGAAAAGACTGATTTGTTTATTCCTAGTAAAAAACTAGAGTATCCTTTTTGAAAAATAAAACTACAAAATTTGTTCCCAGAAAACATGATAATGATATTATAAAAGAATTTCCAAGGAAATGTATTTTATTAATGAAATATTTGTAACACCCATAATCAGAAAGGCTAAGAAAGGAAAGGAAAAACCCTAAGTCAAAGGGTCAACTCGTCGAGTCCAGGGAGGAACTCGGCGAGTCGAAGCGGGATCCAGGGGATCGATTAAGTAGCCGACTCGGCGAGTTAGCAAAGAGGACTCGGCGAGTCCGGTCTGAAGAGGGAAACCCTAAATCCGGGACTTTGTGCACTATTTAAGCATCTCATTCTCTCCCTTAGGGTTCCTTACAGCTTCTCTCATCCAAAATACCGAACCCTAGCCACCATATCCGTTTTTGAGCAAAGATCTAGCCTTGGTGTTGTGATTTGAAGCTTGGAAGAGAAGGAAGTTCATAGTGGTGCAAGAGGAAGACTTGGATCTAGAGTTGGTGTGACTTTCACAGCATTTGGAGGTAAGAAGTCGTTACCTTCACTCTTTTGCACATAGTTTTCCCTTTGTTATGAGATTTCGGGCTTTTATGCCATGTCCTTGAACCATTTCGGGTTAGAGCCCAAATCTGAAGTTGCTACTTCAGATCTAAGTGTATTCTGGACTAGAGAGTCATAAACTATTAGCCTTGGTGGCGTAGGTGAAGCATGGTTGTCTTAAACCCAAGTTTGGAGTGTTTTGGGCCTAGATCTCCTTAGCTACACGTAAAGTTTGCACCTTTACGTGAGGGATAGGCTTTGAAGGAGTGGATCTACAGTTTGGAGTCCCTGCATGACTCAAACAGCCTCTGAATGTGCGAAGGACTGAATAGACTCGGCGAGTCCTTCGAGTGGACTCGGCGAGTAGTATGAAGATTAGGAGGAACTCGTCGAGTTGGATGAACAACTCGGTGAGTCTGTTGAAGATTAACTGGGACTCGGCGAGTCAAGTCGCGAAACCCCAAACCCTTCAAGTTAAGACTCGGACTAGTGAGTTGAGTGGGGAGTCAGTGAGTTGGACAGATCAGGACTCGGAAATCGGTAGGCTCGGCAAGTCAGGGGCTAACTCGGCGAGTCGAGTCACGAATGAAAGGATTCTGAGCTAATGAACTCGGCGAGTCAATAGGCGGACTCGGCGAGTAGGGTTGACCTGGAAGGTTGACTTTCACCAGAGTTGACTTAGTTGACTTTTGGAGAACAGTTAAGCTAAGTGATATATGTTTTGATATGGGTAGCTCGGGGAGCTAAGGGAGAAGCGGTTCAGGGAATTGTAGGTCAGCATCCGGAGGGGTTACCAGCAAGTTCAGCAGTACGAGGTGAGTTTCCCTTTGTGTGAATGGGTCTAAGGCCACAATGCTGGCGCATGTAGTTATGAGTAGGAAGACCCGGGGGTTAGCCCTAGGCGCAGTATGCTAGAATGATATTCAGGACCAAGGTGCAATGATAGCAGGCGGGTGCCCAAGGAATGTTTTATATGATAGTTTATACTTGTTGTCTGTGTCATACATGTATGTTCCTGGTAGGGAGGTGAGTGTGGGCGAGGTCCCGAATCTCACCAATAGCAGAGTGTGGACGGTGTTCCACATCTCATTAGCAGCAGAACAGGGGCGAGGCCCAAGTTAGGGAAATGTGTTGTGATATGCCTAAGTGTTAGTATATGTTAGCGGGCGAGGCCCAGTGACAGGCGAGGCCTAAGTGAAACAGATCTGTATCCGAGCGGGGCTCGAAGCCAGGCGGGGCCTGGAGCGGCGGGGCCGTTGTAGCGGGCGTGGACCAGTATATGTTGTATGTGTTTTTGCAGGGTATGTGGCAGGTTGGGGAACTCACTAAGCTTCGTGCATACGATTTTCAGTTTTGGTTTCAGGTACTCCCGGTAGCGGAGGGAAGAGCTCGGGGTGATCGCATGGCACACACCATTGATTAGTCAGCCTATGATGTTTTACTCTAATAATGAAAATATGTTTTGAAAATGATACTCTGAATTCATGTTATGAGTTATGATATGTTTGTATGGATATGGCTTTGGTAATGATTTAAAGAAAATTTTTGGTATGGATTTTGGGATGTTACAAGTTGGTATCGGAGCCTTGGTTTGAGGGATTTGGACATACTCTCGGGTGTGTCTGAACTCAAACTAAGGGATTGGTCTAAAAGTTTTCAAAATGAAAAGACAGTTTTGTAAAAAGAGTTTTTAGAATGAAACAGTTTTTGAAAAGCGAAAAGAATTCAGAAAGAAAAGAATTTTGATAAGAGAAAAGGGTGTAGTGCATGCAATTAGCCGAGCTCAAGTAAGTACCCCAAAATACCCATACAAGTTTATGTTATGATTATCAGTTAGTAGAAAAACATGCTAGATTAGGACTATGGATCTAGGGAGGATGCCTTATGTACCTTTAATATGTGTTTTCAACTGCATGATAGTGCTGATTAGACAGTAGTAGGATAACCTGTTTAGGTTATGCCTGAGTTTAAGAGCTTATGTCGCATGCTAGTGCAGATTCTTGTTATGAGGTTGTGATTGTTGGAGTATGTTATGGTTAGATTTCCCCTTGTCTGAATGCTGCTTTCTTTGTGCATCGTCAGATTCTGAGTGATGGGAGTTAGCCATTAGGTGAATACGTCACGTCACATGTGATCAGGGTTGAATAATCTCAGAGTGTTGGATTTGGCCCTATTGGGCAGCTCTTGTCTGAGTCCAACCACTGTAGGGACGAGTCTTTTACTCGAAGGATTATCTGAGCGTCATCACATGTGATGGTATTCAGGTGATGGCTAATTGGCATCACAAGGAGGCATTCAGCGGCTGAGGACTGGTTTGGTTGAAGTCAGAAGTTTCCTTAGGGTAAGCTTCAGATGAGATAGTGCTAGGAGCAGTAGTTGTAGAGAAAGGGACCTGGTGGAGTCGAAGCAGTTCTTGAGGAAAGTACGGGTAGATGTGGAAGGTAGTATGGGCCCGTACTACTGAAAGCAGAGGATCCGTACTCGATTCAGGAAAGACCGAGACAAGACCGGGATCCTGGTAGTGCGTGTGTTTGGTCTTGCAGTAGTTATAAGTATTCTGATAGTGGTTGTGGTATATTTCCAGAATGGTGACGTTGCGAGAAAGGTCAGTGGGCAGATCAGGCGCCAGAGAGGGATCATGCTCGAGTTCAGGAGCCGAGCAACTCGAGGAGCGAACGAGGGAGTTGATATTAGTGGAGGTTACGCGCAGTATTCTAGATCAGACTCCTGTGATCTATGGCACGGTCAAGGAGGGTATATTGGAGATTTTGGATGAGAGGCTGGGAGACTTCCGTACCGAGATGATGGCTTTGATGGGAGCGTGTACCTTGACATTTTGAGAGTTCAGGGCTTGCAGGGAACCAGATTATTATGGGGCTAGGGACCCCATCGCTAGCAGCATATGGTTGGCTGATGTTGCCAACGCATTCCGTACGAGCCGGTGTCCTGAGGAGGACAAGGTCAAACTCGCCTCTTGTCTTCTGAAGGACATAGCAAGGGATTGGTGGGAGGAGATGAGACCGGGGAACTTGTAGTGTATGTATGATCCCATAGCAGTGATGAGTTTTCTGATAGTTATTACGTTATGTTTTCTGCATGGTGACATTGCGAGAGAGACCAGTGGGCGGATCAGGCACCGGAGAGGGATCATGCTCGGGTTCAGGGGCCAAGCAGCTCGAGGAGCGGATGAGGGAGTTGATATCAACTGAGGTTACACGCGGTATCCTAGATCAGACTCCTGTGATCTTTGGCACGGTCAAGGAGGGTATACTGGAGATCTTGGATGAGAGGCTAGGAGCCTTTCGTACTGAGATAATGGATTTTATGGGAGCACGTACTATGACATTCCGAGAGTTTAGAGCTTGCGGAGCACCAGATTATCATGGGGCTAGGGACCCCATTGCTAGCAGCAGGTAGTTGGCCGATGTTGCCAACGCGTTCCATACGAGTCGGTGTCCTGAGGGGGACAAGGTTAGACTCGCCTCCTGTCTTCTGAAGGACAGAGCGAGCGATTGGTGGGAGGAGGTTGGTCACGTCATTGGTGATGATGCCGTGTTAGACGCGACGGTATGGAGTGATTTCTCGGCCAGGTTCAGGGCTGAGTTTTCGCCGATTATCGAGGTGCAACAGCTAGCACGAGAGTTTCAGTATTTGATGTAGACTACTGGGACTGTGGCAGAGATCACCGCCAAGTTTAGAGAGAGGGCCCTTCTTGTTCCGCAGTATGTCACAGATGAGGATATGAAGAAGGCCCGATACCACGAGATGTTGAGGGATGACATCAGGCAGTTTGTGAGCAAGTCCAACTGCAAAATGTTGGAGGATATGATCACACGAGCTAGAGAGAGAGAGAGAGAGAGAGAGAGAGAGAGATTGATTTGGAGCAGATCCGAAAGAGGAAGCCAGATGGGGTTAGGTAGCCACAGGTTCAGGCAAAAGGCCCAAGGGGTCAGATTTGAGATTGAGAGATTACCAAAGCCGCGGTCGCTACGGGAGGTGCGGTAGGACGCATGAGGGTGCATGTAGGAGTGGTAGTGGTGGAGATACAGGCTGCTTCAAGTGCGGCCGGACTGGTCATCTTAGTAGGGATTGTACTGCTACCACCACATAGGGATCAGACTTGATATGTTTCCACTACAGTCAGCCGGTCCACAAGAAGGCCCAGTGCCCCAGTTTGTTTTCGGCAGGACGGGTGATAGCACCTGCCCCTGCAACTTTGAGGATCACAGACGACCGTCAGGGCCTAGCAGAGGCGCCTGCAGTAGGAGGCCGGGCTTTTCAGATGACAACCATGGAGACACGAGCAGCTCCGGACGTTGCAGGTATGTGACTTCCGTTTTTTGCTTCTCTATTCATGATTATATTTTTATGGTTCTGCATCGTTTGTGGTATAAGTATTTTAGAATTGAGCGGCTTGCTTATGATTTTGTTATATGCCATATGCATACCTTAGATAACAAGGTGGTAATTAGGGGGTGGTGCCTTATGGACGTAGGTTACTTAGGGTGAAGTAACTATAACATGCTTGTATGGAACTCAGTAGTGACCCACTGGATTTGGAAAGGTATTATCGAGTGATGGATCGGTTAGGTCCCTAGCTATGGCATGCTTGGTTCATCAGCAGATTGTTTGCGGTATAGCTAGAGAAGATCAGGAATTCTTATCAAGCATTGAGAAGTGAGGTATAATCAGTATCAAAGTGGGAGAGAACCCTCCGAGTGTACAATGGTAAGAGCGCGTAGATCCAGGACGAGTACATGACCTCTGAGAAGGAAAAGAAGTAGCACAGCGATGGATGGGTTGATGAGTTCAGGGTTTGGAGTTTGAGAAACTTCCCAACAGTTAGATCATCTAATCAAGATGGTTGGTATATGGTTGGAATCTCAGGATAGTGGATCGCCTGCAGGACTCGAAAGAGTTGGAATGAGGATTTTGAGAACGCTAGCATGGGATGATTTCGTGTTATTATTCAGTGGCAGAGTCAACATGTAGACCATGGGAGAGTAGCGGGAGAGCCGCAACATTTCACGTCAGCAGTCAGTGAGTATGGAAGGAGTTGTAAGACTGCGGGTAAGCCATAGCATTCCCTAGCAGCTTAGTTAGCGGAGTATGGGCGGAGGCCCATATCTCCTAGTTCGCAGAGTTGGGGCAAGGCCCTTACCTCCTAGCGTTCCAGGTAGGAATCAGGAATGGGTAGTGGATGAGAATAGTATGGAGCTTGCCTGCATAGCCCTAGAGAGGTGAGACCTTGGGAGAGGCCGCTCTAGGATGTAGTTGGGTGAGACCCGTAGGCGAGGCCTGTATGAGAGTAGTAGTATATGGGAGACCTAAGAGTAGGGTTGCTCAATAGTATAGTCAGGTGAGACCCGTGGGCGAGGCCCATGAGTTTTAGTAGCACAGGTGGGACCTGGTAAGGACCTTAGGGACCTGATCCAAATTAATCTCTCTCTCCCTAGCTCGCGCGATCATATCCTCCAACGTTTTGCAACTGGACCTACTCACAAACTGCCTGATGTCATCCCTCAACATCTCATGGTATCGGGCCTTCTTCATCTCCTCATCCGCAACATACTGCGGTACAAGAAGAGCCCTCTCCCCTGAACTTGGCGGTGATCTCCGCCACAGTCTCAGTGGTCTGTGTCAAATCCTGAAACTCCCGTGCCAACTGCTGCACCTCAATAATTGGCGAAAACTCCGCCCTGAACCTGGCCGAGAAATCGCTCCATGTCATCGCATCCAACGCGGCATCATCCCGCAAATCATGACCGATCTCCTCCCACCAATCCCTTGCTATGTCCTTCAGAAGACAAGAGGCGAGTTTGACCTTGTCCTTCTCAGGACACCGGCTCGTACGGAATGCGTTGGCAACATCAGCCAACCATATACTGCTAGCGATGGGGTCCCTAGCCCCATAATAATCTGGTGCCCCACAAGCCCTGAACTCTCAAAATGTCAAGGTACACGCTCCCATCAAAGCCATCATCTCGGTATGGAAGTCTCCCAACCTCTCATCCAAAATCTCCAATATACCCTCCTTGACCATGCCATAGATCACAGGAGTCTGATCTAGAATACTGCGCGTAACCTCCACTGATATCAACTCCCTCGTTCGCTCCTCGAGTTGCTCGGCTCCTAAACTCGAACCTGATCCCTCTCCGGCGCCTGATTTGCCCACTGACCTTTCTCGCAACATCACCATGCTGGAAATATACCACAACCACTATCAGAATACTTATAACTACTGCAAGACCAAACACACGCACTACCAGGATCCCGGTCCTGTCTCGGTCTTTCCTGAATCGAGTACGGATCCTCTGCTTTCAGTAGTACGGGCCCATACTACCTTCCACATCTATCCTTACTTTCCTCAAGAATTGCTTCGACTCCACCAGGTCCCTTTTCCACTACTACTGTTCCCAGCACTATCTTATCCTAGGATTACCCTAGGGAACCTCCGACTCAACTCAAACCAGTCTTCAGCTGCTGAAGGCCTCCTTGTGATGCCAATTAGCCATCACCTGAATACCATCACATGTGACGAGGCTCAAATAATCCTTCGAGTAAAAGACTCGTCCCTACAATGGTTAAACTCAGACAAGAGCTGCGCAATAGGGCCAAATCCAGTACTCTGAGATCATTCAACCCTGATCACATGTGACGTGACGTATTCACCTAATGGCTAACTCCCATCACTTAGAATCCCATAATGCACAAAACATGCAGGATTCAGACAAGGGAAAATCTAACCATAACATTCTCAGGCAATCATATCCACATAGCAAGAACTTGTACTAGCATGCAACACAAACTCATAAACTCAGGCATAACCTAAACATGCTATCCTACTACTGTCTAATCAGCACTATCATGCAGCCCACAACACATATAACAGGCACGTAAGGCATCCTCCCTAGATCCTTAGTCCTAATCTAGCATGCTGTTCTACTAACTGATAATCATAACATAATCTTGTATGGGTATTTTGGGGTACTTACTTGAGCTCGGGGTATTACATGCACCACACCCTTTTCTCCTTTCAAAATTCTTTTCTTTCTGAGTTCTTTTGCTTTTCTAAAACTGTTTTCTTTCTCAAACTCTTTTTACAAAACTGATTTTTCATTTCGAAAACTTCCAAACCAATTCCTTAGTTTGAGTTCAGACACACCCGAGAGCACGTTCGAATCCCTAAAACCAAGGCTCTAATACCAACTTGTAACATCCCAAAATTCAAGACTAAAAATTTCTTTTAATAAAACATTACTTAAAGCAAAATCATCAATCCAAACATAATCAGAGTATTAATTTCCAAAACACATGTTCGTTATCATAGTAAAACATTCCCAGGCTATCTTATCTATGGTGTGTGCCATGCGATCACCACGAGCTCTTCCCTCCGCTACCGGAAGTACCTGCAACCAAAACTAAAAACCGTAAGCATGAAGCTTAGTGAGTTCTTCAACCTACCACATACCATGCATAACCACATACTGCACATACTGGGCCACGCCCGCTATTCTGGGCCTCGCTTTCTACAATGGCCTCGGCGTTCCAGGCCTCGCCTGGCTTCGAGCCCCGCTCGGATACAAATCGAAGCCAGGCGAGGCCTGGAGCGGTGAGGCCATTGTAGCGGGCGAGGCCCAGAATAGCGGGCGTGGCCCAGTATGTGCAGTATGTGGTTATGCATGATATGTGGTAGGTTGGGGAACTCACTAAGCTTCGTGCTTACGGTTTTCAGTTTTGGTTGCAGGTACTTCCGGTAGCGGAGGGAAGAGCTCGTGGTGATCGCATGGCACACACCATAGATAAGACAACCTGGGAATGTTTTACTCTGATAACGAACATGTGTTTTGGAAATTAATACTCTAATTATGTTTGGATTGATGATTTTGCTTTAAGTAATGTTTTATTAAAAGAAATTTTTAGTCTTGAATTTTGGGATGTTACAAGTTGGTATCAGAGCCTTGGTTTTAGGGATTCGAACGTGCTCTCGGGTGTGTCTGAACTCAAACTAAGGAATTGGTTTGGAAGTTTTCGAAATGAAAAATCAGTTTTGTAAAAAGAGTTTGAGAAAGAAAACAGTTTTAGAAAAGCAAAAGAACTCAGAAAGAAAAGAATTTTGAAAGGAGAAAAGGGTGTGGTGCATGTAATACCCCAAGCTCAAGTAAGTACCCCAAATACCCATACAAGATTATGTTATGATTATCAGTTAGTAGAACAGCATGCTAGATTAGGACTAAGGATCTAGGGAGGATGCCTTACGTGCTTGTTATATGTGTTGTGGGCTGCATGATAGTGCTGATTAGATAGTAGTAGGATAGCGTGTTTAGGTTATGCCTGAGTTTATGAGTTTGTGTTGCATGCTAGTACAAATTCTTGCTATGTGGATATGATTGCTTGAGAATGTTATGGTTAGATTTTCCCTTGTTTGAATCCTGCATGTTTTGTGCATTATGGGATTCTAAGTGATGGGAGTTAGCCATTAGGTGAATACGTCACGTCACATGTGATCAGGGTTGAATGATCTTAGAGTACTGGATTTGGCCCTATTGCGCAGCTCTTGTCTGAGTCCAACCATTGTAGGGACGAGTCTTTTACTCGAAGGATTATTTGAGCCTCGTCACATGTGATGGTATTCAGGTGATGGCTAATTGGCATCACAAGGAGGCCTTCAGCAGCTGAGGACTGGTTTGAGTTGAGTCGGAGGTTCCCTAGGGTAAGCCTAGGATAAGATAGTGCTGGGAACAGTAGTAGTGGAAAAGGGACCTGGTGGAGTCGAAGCAATTCTTGAGGAAAGTAAGGATAGATGTGGAAGGTAGTATGGGCCCGTACTACTGAAAGCAGAGGATCCGTACTCGATTCAGGAAAGACCGAGACAAGACTGGGATCCTGGTAGTGCGTGTGTTTGGTCTTGCAGTAGTTATAAGTATTCTGATAGTGGTTGTGGTATATTTCCAGCATGGTGACGTTGCGAGAAAGGTCAGTGGGCAGATCAGGCGCCAGAGAGGGATCATGCTCGAGTTCAGGAGCCAAGCAACTCGAGGAGCGAACGAGGGAGTTGATATCAGTGGAGGTTACGCGCAGTATTCTAGATCAGACTCCTGTGATCTATGGCACGGTCAAGGAGGGTATATTGGAGATTTTGGATGAGAGGCTGGGAGACTTCCGTACCGAGATGATGGCTTTGATGGGAGCATGTACCTTGACATTTTGAGAGTTCACGGCTTGCAGGGAACCAGATTATTATGGGGCTAGGGACCCCATCGCTAGCAGCATATGGTTGGCTGATGTTGCCAACGCATTCCGTACGAGCCGGTGTCCTGAGGAGGACAAGGTCAAACTCGCCTCTTGTCTTCTGAAGGACATAGCAAGGGATTGGTGGGAGGAGATCGGTCATGATTTGCGGGATGATGCCGCGTTGGATGCGATGACATGGAGCGATTTCTCGGCCAGGTTCAGGGCGGAGTTTTCGCCAATTATTGAGGTGCAGCAGTTGGCACGGGAGTTTCAGGATTTGACACAGACCACTGAGACTGTGGCGGAGATCACCGCCAAGTTCAGGGGAGAGGGCTCTTCTTGTACCGCAGTATGTTGTGGATGAGGAGATGAAGAAGGCCCGATACCATGAGATGTTGAGGGATGACATCAGGCAGTTTGTGAGTAGGTCCAGCTGCAAAACGTTGGAGGATATGATCGCGCGAGCTAGGGAGAGAGATTGATTTGGATAAGGTCCCTAAGGTTCTTAGGACATCTTTACAGACTTAGATCTGGCTTTTAGACGTAAAGGACTCGAGTTTTAAGCACTTAAAGGGGAAAGTGCTTAAACCGATGGTATGTTGGGTGTAACCCAGTGTACGCGGGGCGTAGGCCCATCTCCCAATACACTGCGCGTACCAGGATGGTACGCCGAGCGTACGCAATGCAGAAGGACCGAACCGGTTTTCGGCCCTTAGGCTATTTGGGCGTCATTTGATTATTAGGCCTGGTGTAATCTGGAAATTATGAGTGATATAATTGTTGTGGGCCATGGAATTAGTGTTGGGCCTTTATTGGGCCAAAAAGCCCATTAATGACTTTGGACTTGGGCTTTGGGCCCATTAGCAAAGGATGGATACTTGGGCCTTATGAAAGGGTTTTGGGAGCTAGGTTCCCTTGGTTAACCAAAGTTCTAACATTTATTAATATTATCATTCAGCTTGGGAGGTTTCAGACTGTTAAAATTGCAGCTATTGTATTCATCAGACAGAGGTGAGTCTTCTCACCATATGTAACGACATAATTTTTCAAATAAAATTTTTATTTTTAATTTCATAAAACACATGTCAGTTTACATAAAACACAATAATAGTCAACAAAGTTTTCAAAACATTATAACAACTCCAGGATCCACAAACAAAGCTCCAAGTCCAAAGTGTGTGTGTTCAATCATGCCGGTGCCTTCCCGCGATCCTCGGAAGTCTTGAAACACATAACACATAACACAGTAAGCACGAATGCTTGGTGAGTTCCCCAAAATACCACATGCATATAAATTAGCCACTCGAGGCTATAACTCTGTAAGACCTTCCGGTCAATGTGTCTCAGTGGGACCTTCCGGTCCCACAACTCTGCTAGACCTTTCGTCCCTTCCATGATTTGCCTTTTGGCCCAAACTCTGACTGCTTTCCAGCCATAACTATGATTGCCTTCTAGTTATAACTCTGATTGCCTTCCGTCCTTAACTCTGTTGACCTTTCGGTCCCAAACATACGACATATACATATCACATAAAGTCACATAATTCATATCAATACATAAGACCTTCCGGTCACATATAAATACCACTCTAGGTAACGTATAGTGAGAAGACTCACCTCGAACTATCTTGGAATAATCTCAGACTCAAATCTCCGGTCTAGCCTCTGTCTCCAAATGAAGCTTCTCACACTGCTAAGCTTGGATCTGAGTGCTTAGCCTCTTACAACTTCTTCTCCAAAGCTTCCTTTCCACTCTTAAGGCTCAAGAACACAACAACAAGCTCTCAAGGGTACTCTCTAGCTACAAGAACGAGGATTAGGGTTTTGGACGGACAAGTCTCTGAAAATGATGGCCAACAATGAGGCCATAACGTTCTTTAAATAGGGGGATCACTTAGAATTAGGGTTTCATTATGGGCCTGGTACACCCCGCGTACACCTTGGTATGCCCCGTGTACTAGGCAACCTCCGTGTCATGAATACGCTCACGAGTACGCGCGGCGTACCCCCTATTACGCCCAGCGTACTTGATTATCACAGAAACTACACAAGGGCTAAAACTGGAAACTTAAGGAAAGAAGAAGGACCAAGGAGATATACCTGATTTCAGGATGTTACAATTCTCCCCCACTAGAATCAGACTTCGCCCTTAAAGTCTTGCTCCGCAATTAACTCAGGGTACTGCTCCCGCATCTCCGATTCCGGTTCCTAAGTCAAATTGGATCCCCTCCGATGTCGCTACTGGACTTGAACCAGAGGCACTTCCTTTTTCCTCAAAACCTTCACTTTCCGATCTAGGATCGCGATCAGCCTATCGATGTAATTCAGGCTCGCATCCACCTGAATATCCTCTAATGGTACTACTGCTATCTCATCAGCCACACACTTCTGCAACTGGGACACGTGGAAGGTGCTATGGATCTGGCTCAACTCCTCAGGTAGCTCCAACTGATATGCTACCTTGCCTACCCTGGCAATTACCCTAAAACGTCCAATATATCGAGGCCCCAACTTGCCCCGCTTCTTAAACCAGATTACTCATTTCCATGGGGAAACTTTCAGAAGCACAAAATATCCGACCTGGAACTCAAGCACAGATCGTCGTCTGTCTGCGTAACTCTTCTGACGGCTCTGGGCCGTTTGCAACCTCTGTCGGACCTGCTGAATCTGCTCGGTCGTCTTCAACGCTATCTTAGTGTTGCCCATAACTCTCTGCCCCACCTCTCCCTAGCAAATGGGAGTACGACACCTCCTCCCATAAAGAAGCTCAAAGGGAGGCATAACGATGCTCGAGTGTTGGCTGTTGTTACTGGAAAACTCAGCCAAAGGTAGGTATGAGTCCCAACTCCTATCGAAATCCATAACGCATGCCCGAAGCATGTCCTCGAGCGTCTGAATCGTCCGTTCACTCTGTCCGTCTGTCTGTGGGTGGTAGGCGGTACTAAAATGCAATCGCGTTCCCAACTCCTCATGGAAATTCTTCCAAAATCTGGAAGTAAAACGCACATCCCGGTCCGAAGCTATGGACGTCGGCACTCCATGTCGAGCTACCACGTCCCGCACATAAATCTCTGCCAGCCTCTCAGCAGAAGAGCTCTCATTAATAGCAAGAAAGTGAGCACTCTTCGTCAACCGATCCACAATCACCCAGATCGTGTCAACTCCACGCGTCGTCCTCGGAAATTTGGTGATAAAGTCCATCGAGATCTGCTCCCACTTCCACTAGGAAATCTCCAAAGGCTACAATGGACCATGCGGATGCGGGTGGTCTGCCTTGAACCGGCAGCAGGTCAATCAGCTCTCTACTACCCACGCTACATCCCTCTTCATACAGGGCCACCAGTAGTCTCTTTTCATATCCAAATACATCTTAGTGGCCCCAGGATGGATTGAAAACCTCGACCTATGTGCCTCCTCCATCAAAGTGCTACAATCTCCGCCCGTATAAGGTACCCAAATTCGACCTCGAAAGGTCATAAGCCCCCGACTATCCAACACAAACTCAGATACCTGGTCGACCACCCACTCTTTCTTGCGGTTCTCCGGTCTCATGGCCTCCAACTGGGCCTCTCGAATGGTATCCAATACTGGAGTCATCACTGTCATCCTCATGCATATATCCCAAATCGGGGCACTCTCCGCCTTGCGACTTAAGGCATCGGCTACCACGTTAGCCTTGCCCGGGTGATACAGAATCTCACAATCGTAATCTTTTACGATGTCCAACCATCTCCTCTGGCACATATTCAGGTTAGGCTGATCCATCATATACTTTAAGCTCCTGTGGTCCGTGTAAATGGTACAACGAACCCCGTACAACTAATGGCACCAGATCTTGAGGGTGAACACCATTGCCCCCAACTCTAAATTGTTGTTGGGATACCTCATCTCATGAGGCTTTAGCTGCCTCGATGCATATGTTATCACGTGCCCCTCTGCATAAGCACTGCACCTAACCCCGATATATATGCATCACAGTAAACCATGAATTCCTCCATTCCTTTAGGAAGAGCTAACACTAGAGCTTCGCACAACCTCTGGTGAAGAGTCTCATACGAGGTTTGCTGATCAGGACCCCAAACAAAAGCAACACCCTTCTGGGCCAACATGGTGAGAGGAACAACAATCTTGGAGAAATCTCTGATAAACCTCCGGTAGTAACCGGCTAACCTCGGAAAACTCCTGATCTCGGTGGGGGATCTCGGTACCTCCAAACTCATAACAGCCTCAATATTGGATGGGTCGACCAAAATCCCATTCTGATTAATAAGGTGTCCCAAGAACTGGACCTCTCAAAACCAAAAATCACACTTGGAGAATTTGGCATAAAGCCTCTCCGATCTCAATACTTCGAGAACTCTCTCAAATGCTCCTCATAAATGCTCCTCATGCTGTTCAGTAGACCTCGAATACACTAAAATATCATCAATGAACACAATCATCGAACGATCCAGCATAGGTCTGCATACCCGGTTCATGAGATCCATGAACGCTGCTGGTGCATTGGTGAACCCGAAAGGCATCACCACGAACTCGTAATGCCCATAACGAGTCCTCAATGCTGTCTTTGGAATATCTTCCTCACGAACTCTCATCTGATGATAACCAGACTTCAAATCGTTCTTGGAGAACCAAGATGGACCTTGAAATTGATCGAACAGATCGTTGATCCTCGGCAATGGATAACGGTTCTTGACTGTCAACTTGTTCAACTCTCGGTAATCAATGCACATCCAGTGTGAACCATCCTTCTTCATAACAAAAAGGATCGGCGCTCCCCACGGTGAGCTACTTGGTTGGATTAATCCCATTCCTAACAGCTCCTGAAGCTGCGAGAATAACTCCTGCATCCCTGGCGGCGCAAGGCGATAGGGTGCCTTGGCGATAGGTGTCGCCCCTGGAAGCAATTCAATGCGAAACTCCACCTGCCTCTTAGGAGGCACACCCGGTAACTCCTCGGGGAATACATCCGGAAACTCTAAGTTGTCTAACTCTCTATTAGCATATGCAGAGGGAAACCAGGTTCAATAGCCGGATAGAGTAAGAAAACAACTGAATAGAAATGAGTACATTCTACGAGAGTAAAGAGTTTCAAGAAAAAATATCCTTAATGCGACTGCGGGAAGGCTGTTCCTGCTACATTTCGCTGGGGAAGAAAGAAGGAATTGATTCCATTCACATTATCACGCGTAATATCCCGTGCATCCGACACATATGCCAGAAAACCCATGCAACCCTGTTGCAAGATCCGTCTCCCTCTAGCAACCGAACAAAATGCTGACACAGATCTGGTACCCTCTCCATATATAGTAAGAAGTCCTCCATTGGGGTCTCGTATCATCACAATTTGACACTCGCAGTTGATCATAGCTCCAAATCGACTCAGCCAATCCATGCCCACAATAACACAGACATCACCCATCACAATCGGTATCAGATCTATCGGAAACTCAACTTCAAAAATCTCGAGCACACATCCCTGGATCACATCAGTCGCAAACACCGCATGGTCATCGGCTATAGAGACTCTCAGAGGCCGACTCAACGCCTCTCCTCACATACTAATGAGGCGACTAAATCCTAAAGATACGAAAGATCGACTCAAACCCGATTCAAACAACACCAAAGTAGGTACATAATTCACAAAAAAAGTACCTAAACATACCACAGATAAGCATCATATATAAGCAAAAGAATAAGAAAAAGATCACATACCAGCTACAACGTCAGGTGCTACGTGGACCACCTTCACGGTCAACTGAAAGGCTCTCCCATGAGCCTTCGATGCCTCGGCCTTCACTGTCCAGCTCTCAGTAGCTCGAATAGCAGCAGGTGCAGATCCCTACGCTAACACCTGTAACAGTTGCAGGCATTCGGCCTTCTGATGGTCGGTATGGTTACAGTGAAAATAGACAATGAACCTTTTGGGGCACTCCTTGGCTATGTCTCCCTCCTTTCCACACTTGTAGCAAGCACCTACTCGATAGGCTCCCTTGTCACACCCCAAAACCAAGAATGGCGGAAACGTTCTGGGGCGGAGGACGTCATGTACAGTATCACAACAATGTAAAGTAGTAAACAAGAAACAACATCATCTATTGCATTAATAATATAATTATTATACAAGTGTGTTCTATCAAATTTTGATAAACACTAAAGCATAAATCAAAATGAAAGATGAGTCTTGAACAAGCTCCATCTTCCCTAGTCCTAGCATCGGTACCTGTCTATGATGACCTGAGGATACAAGTAATTTTGAAAGCGAGTATCAGCTTTGAAGCTGGTGATATCATAAGTATTTTAGTGTCTTAATTTGTATGTAAGAATTTATATGTAAGAATTTGTATGTAAGAATTTGTAAGTATTGAAAATGTATGTAAATCATAAGTACTGAAAATATATGTAAAACAACTGTAAACGTTTGAAAAACTCTACAAATCCCTATGATTCCTACTATTATAACAGGGAGTCTTCTACCAAGACTTAACTGATCTTTATGTAGCCTTCTACCAAGGCATCTAGTGTCTGTGTGTGTGTCTCTAGTAAGAATGTGTATTTTCCCAAGTCTGACTAGCATTAACCAAAAATATAGTTTCTACATTACCGTGTGTCGTGTGAATGTTCACGAAGTGAATGTAATGGGAAAAGAAATAGTACTATGGTGTAGTGTCGAACTACAACCGTACCTATTACCTTAAATCTAGGGTAATACTTCCAAGTACTGTAGTATTTGATATAAATAACTACATCGGTACTCAACTGCCTTGTACGAGGGATAAGGTATAATGTGATGTGTAGATCCCAGACTATACGCTGCTTTATCAAATGGATTTTGGGACCTACCCACGACCACTGCATGTATGCAAGCCGTGAGCGTCCACATTACTATGATCATGTATACTCGATATAACTATCACAATTGTGTTGTGATTCATCAGTATAGTTAGATCCTGAACTGGTTCCGTGCTATAGCACCTAGTGACGTCTGTTCTATGTATATGTAAGCATACTCATGTAAGTGTGATCATGTAATTGTACTTATGTAAGTGTGATCATGTAATAGTATAGTAGTGTACTGTAATGTTCTACGTGTGCTAGCTGTAATGTGTGTTCTCTCTCTATCTAGCATGTATAGTAATGTACTGTACTGTTCTAGCTGTAATATATGCTCTCTCTATCTAGCAAGTATAGTAATGTATAGTAATGATCTAGAAAGTATTGACTCATTGTATGATATTGCGTTCTAGTAATAGATCTAGTATCTTCCTAAACTACCCATATGGTAGTTTACTAGTAATCTAACTGGTACGTATGGACATGGATGTATACCCTTGCTACCCAAGGGTATGGGATGAACTGGAAGGACCTTTTATGACTATATATGTACACATGATATATAACTAATATTTAAACGACCTTCAGACGAGTACCCAATATTCTATCAGCCCACATCCAAATCGAGAAAAAGGACACAAGATGGATAGCCTTCCTAAGTCTTTTAAACATTACTTATATAACCATACATATAGAGGCATGCAATTTATAATATAGAAGCATAAAATAAGTTTTGTAAAACCTTTGAACATAATTATTACCTAAGAAAAGATCGACTTGATGTCAATCTATAAAACAGTTTGAAGGCATGGGTTTGATAAAACAGTTTAGTATAAAGAAACATTTGTTTGAAACACAATTGTAAATTAGTTTTAAATGTAATATACAGAGTAAAATGTACAGTGTAATAAGGAGTTTTAAAATGTATAAAATGTTTATGAAAATCATTTGAAGGAAACTGTTTGGTAAAATGGCTAATGAGTATTAAATCATATAAATGCTGCTTATTAATCACATGTGATTGATATAATAAGTAGCATGATTCTACTTGTATCACCCCCATAAAACATTTAAAAATAGTTAAAACATTGATTAAGGGGTATGAACTCACCTGCAGTAAGTGGCTGGAATCGAACTGACTGTTATCGCAAGGAAGGATCGGACAAGTGCTTGGTGTCAAGTGAAGACTTTAGACACACACAATGATCCTAATTACATATGAGTACATATGTATATAAATAATTAGTGATTTAAAACACTAATTATACAACTATAAACATTTTAACGCGAGGAAAACACTTTTGGTCAAGTGCTAGGAGGCTAATGGGTTGCAACAAAGGAGTGCAAGACCTCTAATGGGAGTTTATGGTCAAATGACCATATGTTTTGGAGTTTACGGCCCAGGGGTGTAAACTCCTAGCCGTAAACTCTCAACTAGATCTCTAATTGAAGCTTAGAATTAATACAACTCAAGTGGTGAAGGGCTTCAAGTCTTAAACAAGTGTTTGGGCCTCCTTTTAACTCCATTTAGGAGTTCACGGCCTTGGGAACATATTCCCTTGGATTTTACGGCCGTAAACTCCCTTGGGAGGGTGTTTATGGTGTTTTCAAGCCTCATGCACAAGTGGTATAAGTTCTAGGCTTTTATTCCAAACATATGGAGACTCTTGACACACTTTGGTGCCCCTTTAATGAGTTTACGGCCCATGAACCATGTCATGGCCGTAAACTCACTTTGCAAGGTGATTTCTAGGTGTCTAAGGCCCTTGATTTAATGGGAACAAGTCTAGGTAAAAGTATAAGGCCTTAGGTGCCTTAAAAGCACCATTTTGAGCATGCTTTTTGGAGTTTACGGCCTAAGATACTTTTGGGCCGTGAACTCCTAAACTTGGGTGGTTCTTGCTTGATTTCATGTCCCTAATACACTCCTATACAAGTCCAAGGCAGTAGTATATCACGGGGGACAACCTAGGCTTGGTTTCGGGAGTTTACCGCCCAAGAACACCATGGGGAGTAAACTCCTAAATCGAATGATTTAGCTATGTAATCTATGTTATGAACACATTTAAAGCTTTCTAACACTACTAGAAAGAGTTACTCACAATTTGGGATAAAAACCCGAAGATCCGTGAGAGAAAATTTTGACTTTTCTCTAAATGGAAATGCAACTAATGAACCAATATGGTTCAGTTTTCTATATATAGTCCTGGGATTTTCGGTAGAAATTTTTTTTTATTCATGGAATGAACTCTACTATCCTAGAGTTTTGGAATAACAGTGTTGCACAAAACCCTAGTGCATCCACTCTCCTGATATCTCCTTAAGTGTAAATCCTGAAAAACTGCCAAACTTATACTCGAAGTCTGGAATTTCACTGTAACTGTTCTAACTTCTATTGGATTGATATGGTTTGTTCAGAATGGAAATTTCAGGTTGTCACATCATCCCCCTGTTGAAGGGAATTTCATCCCGAAATTAGAATTTAGGCAAGGAAGTAGGCACGAATGATCGAGTCGTGGGGAGGAAACTTCCTAATCGATTGGTTTTAGCGCTCCTAAGTGAAATCGGGTTCTCGGTTGGCATTCCAATGAACCTTCACTAACTGGCGATGACGTTGCTTCGTCCGCTTGACCTCTCGGTTGAGGGTCACTACGGTTCTAATACGAAGGCGAGGATCTCGACGAGTGGACTTACAAGAGTCCTAACGGAAAAGTATGGTTTCACGATCGAGACGCGAAGAGTAGAATGTACGTTACTGAGTTTGTGAAGTAGGTCTAGTTTGCGAGATACAGGACTGATTCTGGTAAGAATCTCAGAGGTCCTGTCTATCTTGGATTTAGCTTTCCACGCTTTACGAAGCGTATTAAGCCGTTCCCGAGTGAGACTTCCTAAAGAATTTGGTCTCTCACTTGGAATCTCTAAAGGTTCTTTCTCTTTCTTAACTTCCCAGTCAAGGGCCACTCCTTGCTGGGTCAAGGTCGTATGGTTTCCTGTGATTTGCGAGGGTTTCTGAATGAACTATGACGGTAGGTCTGTAAGACCTAGAATTTGACGAAAGACTGTCGGCGTCTCTGGTGTCGACAAATGCTCAACGGCTTCGACAAATTGAAAGAGTACTCAAAATTTCCCACATTACTAACAGTGTGTCATAGAAATTTGACTCTTCAATTTCAAAACTCGTGCCTAGAGAACTTCGCTAAAAGTTCCTCTGTAGGAAATGTTTCCATGGTTTTTCTTCTTACTACGAGGGTAGATAAGTAAGTCATTACATGGAGAAATGACGAACTGATCCAAGTAAGAAAGACGTACCCTATTCGTTTAGCTCATGAAAGCTATGGGCGTATTGGTCCTATCCGAAGGGTATCACTACGGACTTGAAGTGTCCGCATTGAATTTGGAAGATAGTCTTCCGGACATCCTTCCCTAACACTCGAACTGGTGATATTCGGATCTCATATCCATTTCTGAAAGTAATTCTTTCCTTGCGTTTGCTCAACCATTTCATCTATGCGAGGAAGAGATAATGATTTCTATGAAAATCTTGACGGAGTCCTTGATATCCAAGGCACATACGATGCAATCTGTCGATCTTTGGGAGAATAAGACTAGGGTTTCTCCAGGGTGAGAAGCCTAGTCTTCTTATTCTATCGTTGTGCAGTTCGTTAAGTTGTTTGTACTGTTTTGGTATCTCCGTAGGTGTTTAGACTATAGGGTGATCTGTTTACAAGGGTCCTACTGGGTTCTAAGTTTGTTCACATGAAGATGTGATTACTCGTAGACTTAGGCAGTTCTCCGTCCTGAAGTTCATATTAGAATTCATACATGGTTTCAAAATCACAATCTCGTGTATACGAGTCGTATATAATTGAGATTGAAAAGGTAGTCGAATAACTGATTCTTCTTTAATCTCACATCCCTTCGGGAAAAAAAAGTTAAAGTGGAATCATCAATTCTAAACCTGTAGAACCTTGATTATATATCACTCTTATGCATACATTCCTTAGTGATAGATCAATCGTATAAATCCTTGGATTGAACTTGACGTACTGCACGAGTGGTACTTCGGGGATTTCTTCGGAAAGAAAATAACTAAGAGGTACTCCTGGCATGATTACTTCGGTGTTCTGATATGACGGCTTCGTTGGAAAAGCGATCTAGAAGAAAGAGATGTGCATATGAAGCTATTTTTTTGAGGATCAAATTGAATCGAGTATGATAATGTCGGAATCATACTGAAACTTAAAGACATTAGATTTGAACATAAGACGTTTACAGACAAAACACAACCGTGCAAACATGAACAGAGTTACAGTACTTTAGATTTACCACAAGACTATTGCGGCGAATAAGATATACTACAAAAGACAAGTATACGCAGCACGAAAATCCCTATACAGACAGGATCTCGCAAAAGGTAAGACTCTAGTTGCACTAGTTATGGATAGTTTATAAGTCTGTTACAACAACACACCTACGTTACATTAACGAGGGTTCCGACGTAGGCACTGCTGCAGCTGTGATCCTAAGAATCTTCCCATCAGCACCCGAGTTCTTTGCTATCGGGCAATCTTTCTTGAAGTGTCCAATTTCACCACATTGGTGACATATCTGGACAGCACCAATATTGGTGGTGGAAGTGAGGTGTTTAGCCAGTGTTATGTGGACATGAGTGCCTTCCTCATTACTCCACTTTGGAAATTGCTTCCTAAATTGTTCGGCGTTATAACTACTCTTGTGTGTAGGGTTAGTCCCGATGAAAGGGACTTGAGTGATGGGTCGTGCCAGTGCTCCACAGCCACAAGGATGGTGCCCTATTTTTAGGCAATTGCAACACTACATCTCATGGCAAGCCCCATGATGATGGAAACTACACTTATCACACTTCAGGAGTTTTCCCTCATATGGCCTGCTCGTTACTGGAATGGCAGGTTTTTCCACTTGTTGCTGTTGTATAGCCAACCTTTGGGATATCTTGCGTTCTTTCCGGGCTTGACGCTTTCGTTTCTTATTCTCTGCTTTTCGGCTTTGCGAGCCTGTGACTGTTACTGCTTGGCAACTCCCTGGATGGATACCACGATTGGAAAATTCATTCCCATCAGCAACATTGACTGTGTTGATAGCGCTACGGTGCGCAAGGACCGTGGTTACGGAAACCACCACGGCAGCTGTAACAGCTGTTTGAAAGGTAGCGGCGTCCATAGGAAAGGCGGAGGTTTCGCCGTTCGACTGATTGCTTCCGGATGACGACATGATTCTGTAACACGAAAGATAAGGATTTTGTGAGCGATTCTGGTTGAACCTAGATGTACTTAGATTGTTCAAGTAAGGAGTAAGAGTATGTTCTCGAAAGGTTGACCTACATCCCTATGATGCAGTCCTAGTACAGAATGGAAGTGAGTTTGTAGAATAGTCTCAATACATTTGTCGTTCAAGCCGAGGTATCATGGGTTGGTGAATAACAAGATCCAACCACTGAAAGGGACTTGGAAATGTCTCTGGATCTAACTTGCTTTAGTCCAATGACTTGACTAAAGCAGGTTTCAGATAGACTCCAATGAGAGTATGATAAGAGTACTTGAATAAAGAATGACACAGAAGTTAGCCGGTTGTCAATATCTTTGATATTCACGACGTAAAGATTCGGGAAAATGACCTTGTAAAGGTCTTACATCATATCCAGAGAAGATATTTCTTGACAGCGTAAAGACCTAACCAAAAGTACTTACAGTACAAGATAATTTCATAGAAAATGCCACATCGGGCATAGACAGAAAACAATTCCTTTTAATAAGGAAAATAAAGTAAAGAATCTTCTACTGACGATAGTCATCCTTCAGGTGAACTTTCAGTTTAGCCAGTGCTTGCAGCATGGTTTGATGGTTTCTCTCTGATCTCTCGCGAGTATCTTCTAGACAAATGGTGTGGAGGGTATGCATTCTCGCTTCGGCGACGACTTCGGTAATCTGATATAGGGTTGTCTTGCCTTGAATCTCATTTCGGGCCACTCTGCGGACCAAGATTGGCAAGATTCTGTATGCTGAGCCCCCATTGTTCAGGTCGTAAAAGCTTCGGTCTCCATTAAATGGCATGGGCTGATCTTGTCCTTGGCTCCATGTTTCCAAGCATTCCACCCACTCAGGCGTCGGCCATGAAAAGCTGGACGAGGGTTAGGAATTGGAATGGGAGTTGCCTGGGGTAGGTTCTCAACCTCTGGTTCGGAGTTAGAATCGTCCGAAGGGTCTTAATCATGGTGATCATTCAAAGGGATAGGATGATCATTATCTGGTTCTTCTCTAAACCAACCATCTATGACTTCATTCAGAAGATACTGGTTGCCGAGGGGATGGAGTCCAGCTATGTTTTCTATGCGAGAATTTAGGGTAAGAGAATAATTATTAGACGAAATATCTAGATAATTATTTAGAAAACCTTCATTAGTTACATCGCTATTTGTAAAGTGCATACCAGCTATGTGTAATCTATACAGGATAGACCTTCGAATAAGTGATCTTAACTCCAAATTTACACATAATAGGGGTAAAGTAAAATTTTCACAGATTCTTAGTCTATAATATCCGAATTACATATAGCCTTAGTGTATCCACTTAGCAACTATCAACTTAGTAATGAAGATCCCGTTTTAGTTCTCAAGTATAAAGTACTTATAGTAACACCAAATACTCCTATAGTATTTTAATTTTAATGTTATGTTCTATTGTTATCATTATGGTAGGGTTGGTAAGATTTTAGCATTGTTGCAACCACACAATTAAACTTAGGCACATGCTAGTTAACCCTCGGATAATATAGGTGATCAGGCTATATCTTCCCAGTTTTGACCATATGTCTCTAAGCACACTTGTGTTGCCCAACAATCGTAATTCTTTTGTACTATCCTAGTGACACTGATTTTAGTATGAATGCAGGCACGTATACTTTATTAAATATTTTATTATTTAAAGTCTAACCTCTTGGTCAGAGTATTTTTAATCCCTTATGTATTTATAGTTAGTATATCTTTTATGGGTTGATATACTTAATTCACTATAAACAATGCTCTGATACCAATCTGTCACACCCCAAAACCAGGAACGGCTGAAACGTTCTGCGGCGGAGGACGTCATGTACAGTATCACAACAATGTAAAGTAGTAAACAAGCAACAACATCATCCATTGCATTAATAATATAATTATTATACAAGTGTGTTCTGTCAAATTTTGATAAACACTAAAGCATAAATCAAAATGAAAGATGAGTCTTGAACAAGCTCCATCTTCCCTAGTCCTTGCATTGGTACCTGTCTATGATGACCTGAGAATACAAGTAATTTTGAAAGCGAGTATCAGCTTTGAAGCTGGTGAGATCATAAGTATTTTAGTGTCTTAATTAGTATGTAAGAATTTATATGTAAGAATTTGTATGTAAGAATTTGTAAGTATTGAAAATGTATGTAAATCGTAAGTATTGAAAATGTATGTAAAACAACTGTAAACATTTGAAAAACTCTACAAATCCCTATGATTCCTACTATTATAACAGGGAGTCTTCTACCAAGACTTAACTGATCTTTATGTAGCCTTCTACCAAGGCATCTAGTGTCTGTGTGTGTCTCTATTAAGAATGTGTATTTTCCCAAGTCTGACTATCATTAACCAAAAATATAGTTTCTACACTACCATGCGTCGTGTGAATGTTCACGAAGTGAATGTAATGGGAAAAGAAATAGTACTATGGTGTAGTGTCGAACTACAACCGTACCTATTACCTTAAATCTAGGGTAATACTTCCAAGTACTGTAGTATTTGATATAATAAACTACATCGGTACTCAACTGCCTTATTTGAGGGATAAGGTATAATGTGATGTGTAGATCCCAAACTATACGCTGCCCTACCAAAGGGATTTTGTGACCTACCCACGACAACTGCATGTATGCAAGCCGTGAGCATCCACATTACTATGATCATGTATACACGATATAACTATCACAATTGCGTTGTGATTCATCAGTATAGTTAGATCCTGAACTGGTTCCGTGCTATAGCACCTAGTGACTTTCTGTTCTATGTATATGTAAGCGTACTCATGTAAGTGTGATCATGTAATTGTACTTATGTAAGTGTGATCATGTAATAGTATAGTAGTGTACCGTAATGTTCTACATGTGCTAGTTGTAATGTGTGTTCTCTCTCTATCTAGCATGTATAGTAATGTACTGTAATGCTCTAGCTGTAATGTATGCTCTCTCTATCTAGCAAGTATAGTAATGTATAGTAATGATCTAGAAAGTATTGACTCATGAATGAACTGACTCATTGTATAATATTGCGTTCTAGTAATAGTTCTAGTATCTTCCTAAACTACCCATATGGTAGTTTACTAGTAATCTAACGGGTACGTATGGACATGGATGTATACCCTTGCTACCCAAGGGCATGGGATGAACTGGAAGGACCTTTTATGACTATATATGTACACATGATATATAACTAATATTTAAACGACCTTGAGACGAGTACCCAATATTCTATCAGCCCACATCCAAATCGAGAAAAAGGACACAAGATGGATAGCCTTCCTAAGTCTTTTAAACATTAGTTATATAACCATACATATAGAGGCATGAAATTTATAATATAGAAGCATAAAATAAGTTTTGTAAAACCTTTGAACATAATTATTACCTAAGAAAAGATCGACTTGATGTCAATCTATAAAACAGTTTGAAGGCATGGGTTTGATAATACAGTTTAGTATAAAGAAACATTTTTTTGAAACACAATTGTAAATAAGTTTTAAATGTAATATACAGAGTAAAATGTACAGTGTAATAAGGAGTTTTAAAATGTATAAAATGTTTATGAAAATCATTTGAAGGAAACTGTTTGGTAAAACGGCTAATGAGTATTAAATCATATAAATGTTGCTTATTAATCACATGTGATTGATATAAAATAGTTAAAACATTGATTAAGGGGTATGAACTCACCTGCAGTAAGTGGCTGGAATCGAACGAACTGTTATCGCAAGGAAGGATCGGACAAGTGCTTGGTGTCAAGTGAAGACTTTAGACACACACAATGATCCTAATTACATATGAAGACATATGTATATAAATAATTAGTGATTTAAAACACTAATTATACAAGTATAAACATTTTAACGCGAGGAAAACACTTTTGGTCAAGTGCTAGGAGGCTAATGGGTTGCAACAAAGGAGTGCAAGACCTCTAATGGGAGTTTATGGTCAAATGACCATATGTTTTGGAGTTTACGGCCCAGGGGAGTAAACTCCTGGCCGTAAACTCTCAACTAGATCTCTAATTGAAGTTTAGAATTAATACAACTCAAGTGGTGAAGGGCTTGTAGTCTTAAACAAGTGTTTGGGCCTCTTTTTAACTCCATTTAGGAGTTCACGGCCTTAGGACCATATTCCCTTGGAGTTTACGCTCGTAAACTCCCTTGGGAGGGTGTTTATGGTGTTTTCAAGCCTCATGCACAAGTGGTATAAGTTCTAGGCTTTTATTCCAAACATATGGAGACTCTTGACACACTTTGGTGCCCCTTTAATGAGTTTACGGCCCATGAACCATGTCATGGCCGTAAACTCACTTTGCAAGGTGATTTCTAGGCGTTTAAGGCCCTTGATTTAATGGGAACAAGTCTAGGTAAAAGTCTAAGGCTTTAGGTGCCTTAAAAGCACCATTTTGAGCATGCTTTTTGGAGTTTACGGCCTAAGATACTCTTGGGCCGTGAACTCCTAAACTTGGGTGGTTCTTGCTTGATTTCATGTCCCTAATACACTCCTATACAAGTCCAAGGCAGTAGTATATCACGGGGGACAACCTAGGCTTTGTTTCGGGAGTTTACCGCCCAAGAACACCTTGGGGAGTAAACTCCTAAATCGAATGATTTAGCTATGTAATCTATGTTATGAACACATTTAAAGCTTTCTAACACTACTAGAAAGAGTTACTCACAACTTGGAATAAAAACCCGAAGATCCGTGAGAGAGAATTTGGACTTTTCTCTAAATGGAAATGCAACTAATGAACCAATATGGTTCAGTTTTCTATATATAGTCCTGAGATTTTTGGCAGAAAATATTTTTATTCTCGGAATGAACTCTATTATCCTAGAGTTTTGGAATAACAGTGTTGCACAAAACCCTAGTGCATCCACTCTCCTGATATCTCCTTAAGTGTAAATCCTGAAAAACTGCCAAACTTATACTCGAAGTCTGGAATTTCACTGTAAGTGTTCTAACTTCTATTGGATTGATATGGTTTGTTCAGAATGGAAATTTCGGGTTGTCACATCCCTCGTGACTGTTGACGCACTTCCCACAAGTGCGGCCCTTCTGTCCTCCCGATCTCGAATCAGCGGGCTTCGCCTGCTTAGCCGTCGGCTGAGACCATGTCGGCCGCCTCTCCCTCCTCTGAGACTCTGCCTCCTCCCTAGCCTAAGTCTCTAGCTCAATCTCCCTCTTCCGAGCATTTTCATGGAGCTCGGCAAAGTATCGATACGTCGAGTTCGTCACGAACTCACGAATGTCTCTCCACAGTATGCTCAGATATCGGCTTATACGAGCATGCCCGGTAGACACATGCTCAGGTCAAAACAACTTCCTCTCATGAAACATCTCCGTGATCATAGTCACAGATTCAGTCCCCTGCTTGAGGGACAAGAACTCCTGGGCCAACCATTCCCTCTCCACTGGAGGAATGTACTCGTCTCGAAACATAGCGCTGGACCTCTCCCAAGTCACCGTGGTAAGCTTTACAACAGAGAAATCAGCTGTCACAAACTTCCACCAGTCCTTCGCTCCCGATCGAAGCCGGTTCAATGTGAATCGTATCCTCAGATGCTCCGGACAAGAACATGTATAGAAGCATCCCTCAATGTCAGAAATCCATCTCATCGTTGTTATCAGATTCTGAGTCCCGTCAAACTTTGGTGGCTTCATGTTGCAGAACTCCCGGAACAGCAACGAGTTACCCCCTGTGGCCTAGCAGCAGCAACGGTTGCGGTGGCCGCAGCAACAGTAGCATCGGTAAGAGCAGCGTACTGTTCGTCAAAAGTCTCAATCAGTATGGTCTTGATAGACCCAAACATCTCTGGTATCTCAACTCAAATGGCTACAACCACCTCATCGTGAATCATCCTGCAAATCTCATCATCGCTAACAATTATGCTCTCTAGAGTGTGGCGCGTACCCACCATAATGTCTCTGAAACACAACATAAAAGAAATCAGAGACTCGCTCGAGTATTCTCGCACTCGACCACTCAACTCTACTTGTTCCTCGGTACCCTAAGGATTCTTACTTAGGCTACTTACTAACCCGGTGTTTCCAGTAGTACGGGCTTTATACTACCTTCCACACCACATAAATATTCACCCCAAGTCCTCCTCCTAGGATCCCAGATCACAAGGACTCTATATCTTGCCGAACGCAGGCTACCCTCCAGTAGACCTCTCATAAGCTCCTCCCTGCTACCTACTCACACTCGAAGTAATTCACCGTAGCAGTAACTCCTAGGCTAAGGCATCAGAAATCGGACTACTCTAGTCCTAAATATAAATACCTAGCCTATTCTAGCATGCATAACACATCTCATAATATCTCATAACACATAACATAAGGGTATTTGTGGAAATCATTGTTTCGGTGCTGGCTGATTGTACACACTGCTCCTTTCCGCACTTTTGAAATCTTTTACTCTTTTTAGAAAAATGGTTTTTTTTGTGAAAATTTTTCTCAAATCCTCAGTTTGAGTTCAGATATGCTCGAAGGTGTATCCGAATCCCTCAAACCAAGGCTCCGATACCAACTTGTAACGACATATTTTTCAAATAAAACTTTGATTTTTAATTTCATAAAACCCATGTCATTTTACATAAAACACCATAATAGTCAACAAACTTTTCAAAACATTATATGAAATCCAGGATCCACAAACATAGCTTCATGTCCAAAGTGTGTGTGTACAATCATGCCGATGCCTTCCCGTGATCCTCGGAAGTACCTGAAACACATAACACATAAGATGGTAAGCACGAATGCTTAGTGTGTTCCCCAAAATACCAGATGCATATAAATTAGCCACTCGAGGCTATAACTCTGTAACACCTTCCGGTCAATGTGTCTCAGTGGGACCTTTCGATCCCACAACTCTGATAGACCTCCCGGCCTTAGCATGATTTGCCTTCCGGTCCAAACTCTGACTGCCTTTCGGCCATAACTATGATTGCCTTCCGGCCATAACTCTGATTGCCTTCCGGCCTTAACTTTATTGAACTTCCGGACCCAAACATACGAGATATACATATCATATAAAGTCACGTAATTCATATCAATACATAAGACCTTTTGGTCACATATAAATACCACTCTAGGCAGCGTATAGTGAGAAGACTCTCCTCGAACCATCTCAGAATAATCTTAGACTCAAATCTCCGATCTAGCCTCCGTCTCCATATGAAGCTTCTCACACTGCTAAGCTCAGATCCGAGTGCTTGGGCTCTTACTAATTCTTCCCCTGTAACATCTAGAAATTTATGGTATGACCTGAAACCTTTAAATTAGAATTATTGCATAATTAGTCCCTTAGTACGTTGGGCTTACTGGGGTGTACGCTTAGCGTACTAGGTCCCTTCTTGATCGCGGATGTTTGGAGGTACACTGGGCGTACCACGAATTACGCGGGGCGTACGTGCCAGGGATCAAAAACCCTAATTTATGGACTTGAGGCCTATATAAACGACTTTAAGCCCTTTGGACTAAACCCTAGAGAGCCTCCACTGCCCTTGAGCATCATTTCACTTCTGAAAGCCTTGAGATACCATCTTTGAGCCTTAATAGAGTGCATTTGTGGTCTTTAGTGTTTATTTCAAGAAAAAGAGTTGGTCAAGCAAGCTTGCATCCAGTGGGTGCTTCGAGATCTTGCATCATAATCATCTTACAGAGCTCCTAGAGGTAAAAAGCTTTCATCTTTCCTCTTTGTTCTTTAGATCTAGCTAGGTTTTGTAGTTGGTCCGTTTAATGAATTATGGACCTCATTTTTTTTCTAGATTGTTCCCATTCGATAATAAGGTCAGATCTAATGTCCTTAAGCCATTTAGGAGCATAAAAATAGGTTCTTGGTGGAGGTCTTGACCTTATGAGTGAGTTAAATACTTTGGAAAGGTCTTAATGATGATTTTGGAGGTATAAGGGACATGCAAGGGCATAAAGTTAGCAACTTTATGCCTTAAAAGGTGTTAATGAACACAGATCTAGATTCTGGACATAAAAGAATGGAATAATAAGAACTTAATGGGGAAAGTGCTTAACTGGGACTTACGTTGGGCGTACTCTGTGTACGCTACATGTAGCCTTTGAAGACCCGGTACGCTGCGCGTACCTGAAGGGTACGCTAGGCGTACGCATGGCAGTTTGGGTCTGTAACAGCCCGGATTTCCAGGTATCTTTTATACTTATGATTTTGATGTTTTGAGAGGAGACTCGGCGAGTTGGAGCTCAGACTCGCCGAGTAGGATCGCGGTTCTGGACGCGGGTTCGCGCCTGGACTCGGCGAGTCCAAGGTATGGACTCGGTGAGTCTGTGCTGTTTAATGAAACCCAAATTTCTCGGGTTTGGGACCTATTTAAAGGGCCTTTAGGCCGTCATTTGTGCTCACCAGTCCCTTGAGTGAAACCCTAGCGAGTGTGAGCGTTTGGAGCAAAGTAGGAAGCCATTATTGACCTTGGAGGTGTCATCTTGCAAGGGAAAGTAAGAATTAGCTAAGGGAAAACAAGAGGAGCCACTTCCTAAAAGTTTGATGTCCAGAACATCACATTTGAGGTACTATCTTCGAGCTATTCTCTGTGATTTTGATGTTTATTTTGATTTAGGGCTTATTGAGCCCTTTTGTGGCTAGATCTAGTGCTCCCTTGGTCCCTTAAGCGATTTAGATTATAGATCTGGACCCTTGGAGGTCCAGAGTGTTCCTTTGCCCAAACTTTTTGAGAATCCATGGGGGTTTTGGATTGAGATCCTTATGCCTAAGGTCAAAACACCATTTATGAGTCATGAGGTGTGTTATGAGCACCAAGATAAGGACTTTACGTGATGAATAAGCTTAGGAAGGCCAGATCTATGAATTGTTGGAGCGGATCTGAACTTAGAAGCAAGTTTGAGTTGATGCATGGCATGGACTCGCCGAGTCCAACGAACAGACTCGGCAAGTAGCATGAAGATTGTCCCAAACCACTCAGTCAGTGGTCCTGCCGAGTTATAGGTTGACTCAGTGAGTCAGGGTGAGTTAGAAGTTGACAGGTGGACTGAGTCGAACTGGAACTCGCCGAGTTGTTCATGAGACTCGGGGAGTTGAGTCGGGGTGGCCCCGTGATTCTTACCAGGTGGAACTCGTCGAGCCAGGGGAATACTCGACGTGTCAAAAAGGGAATCCTAGAGAGTTGGTGAAAACGTCTAGACTCGCCGAGTCGCCCTAGTGCACTCGCCGAGTCCGGTCAAAGTTGACCGTTGACCGTTGACCAGAGCTGACTAGTGTTGACTTGACAGGGTAGTCAACCTTAGTGGTAAAAGTATTAGTTAGAGACATATGATTGTTATATGGGGTTTGTAGCTCGGAGGATCGAGCGAGTGATTCCAGGATTTGCGAGCTGTCGAGATTCACGAGGTGAGTCTTCTCACTATACTATACCCGGAAGGGTTTTTGACTGTGTGACCGGAAGGTCGGATATGGTATGAGGCATATGTGCTGTGTGTGATAAGTTAATTGTTATATGTGCTATGTATGATATGCTTGATATGGGCCGGAAGGCATTATGTTATGGTCCGGAAGGCGATTATGTTATGGGCCGGAAGGCGTTGTATTGTGGACTGTAAGGTTGGCGTGGGTTGGACCGGAAGTCCCCTGAGACACATGGACCAGAAGGTCAGGGCCTGGAAAGGTGTATGTGTGTAGGTTGTATTTTGGGGAACTCACTAACCATTTATGCTTACAGTGGTTGTGTATGTGTTTCAGGTACTAGCGAAGACCGTAGGAAGGCGCCGGCGTGATCTGTACACACTAATGGAGGATTTATGATCTTGGGATTTATATGATTTGTATTATTGCATGATACATTGGATCTTTTATGCCTATTTTTGGAGGGAAATACTTTTTATGAAATGAAAAAAAATTGTTTTAAAATTTCCGTTGTTACAAGTTTGTATCAGAGCCTTGGTTTGAGGGATTCGGGTACACCTTCGGGCGTAACTGAACTCAAACCGGGGATTTGAGGAATTTTTCAAAAAACAAGGGCATAAAATTTTTATAAAGGATTTTGTGGTAAACAAGGATGGAGCAGTGTGTACGATCAGCCAGCGCCCGAACGGTAAAAATCCCCAAAATACCCTTACAATATGTATTATGAAATATGATATGATGTGATATGATATGCATGCTAGAAGACTAGGTATTCATATTAGGACTAGAGTGGCCTGATTTATGATGTCTTAGTCTAGGGAAGTCTGTTACTTCGAGAGCGAGAGGGTAGCTAGTGCATGGCGAGAATAGAGTACTCAAGATGCGGGGTTTGGGGAGGAGGACTTGGGGTGAATGTTGATCCGGTGAAGTCGGTAGTATTGCTCCCGTACTACCGAAGGCACCGGGTCAGTGGGCGAGCCAAGTAAGAATCCCTGGGTATCGGAGACTGAGTAGGGTTGTGTTATCGAGTACAAATATGCTCGATAGAGTCTCTGATATTTCTATGTTGTATTTCAGAGGCATCATGGTTGGATCATGCCACAGACCTAGTATGAGCAGTGTGAGTGACGAGGAGATTCGTCAGATGATTCATGAGGAGGTGGCTGCAGCGATCCGGGCTGAGATTCCGGAGATGTTTGGGTCTACTAAGACCACTCTGATGGAGTCTTTTGATGAGCGGTACGCCGTGTTGACTGAGGCTGCAGCCGCTGCAGCTACCGCAGCTGTGGCCGCTGCCAGACCACAGGGGGGTGACTCATTGCTATTTCGGGAGTTCAGCAACACGAAGCCACCTGAGTTTGACGGGATGCAGGATCTGATCGCTGCGATGAGATGGATTGCTGATATCGAGGGATGCTTCTACACTTCTTCATGTCCGGAGCATCTGAGGGTACGGTTCGCCTTGAACCAGCTCCGCCTGGGAGCAAAGGATTGGTGGTAGTTCGTGACGGCGAACTTCACTCTGGCAGAGGTTTCAGCTGTGACATGGGAGAGGTTTATCACTATGTTCAGAGACGAGTACGTTCCCCCGGTGGAGAGGGAACGGTTGGTTCAGGAGTTCTTGACCCTCAAGCAGGGTAATGATTCTGTCACGGTGATCACACGGAAGTTTCATGAGAGGGCGATGTTCTGCCCCGAGCAGGTGTCCACGGAGCAGGCTCGGATGAGCCGGTATTTGGGTGTGTTGAGGAGGGATATCCGGGAGTTCGTATCGAACTCGACATATCATACTTTTGCTGAGCTTCAGGCGAATGCCAGGAAGCGCGAGATCGAGTTGGAGACCCAGGCCAGGGAGGAGGCCGAGTCTCAACGGGTGGATCGGCGGCCGGCTCAGTCTTAGCCGGCAGCCAAGCGGACTAAGTCCGCCGATTCGAGGACGGGAGGTCAGAAGGGCCGCACTTGCGGAAAGTGCGGCAAGGGTCACGAGGGGACATGTCGACCAGGTGCTTGCTACAAGTGTGGCAAGGAGGGGCACATTGCTAGGGATTGCCCCAAGGGGTTTATGGTCTGCTTCCGTTGCAACCAGACCGGCCATCAGAAGGCCGAGTGCCCTCAGCTTCTCCAGGGATCTGCACCTGCTGCTAGGGCTGCTGAGACTCGACCAGTGAAGGCCGAGGCCCCGAGAGCTCGTGGGAGAGCTTTCCAGTTGACCGCGGAGGAGGTCCGCGTGGCAACTGACGTTGTGGCTGGTATGTATTCTCTCATGTTATTATTATTCTTTATGGGATGTTATGCTTATTTCATGTTTATGCGTAGGTACTTTTCTTGTGACTTCTGTACCTGCTTTAGTATTATTTGACTCGGGTGCGAGTTGGTCTTTCATATCTCTGGCCTTTAGTCAGCATATCAGTGTTAGTCGTGAGGCGTTGAGTCGGCCTCTGAGGGTGTCCATAGCTAACGAGAGAGTGATTTGTGCCACGGAGATACTGCGGGGATGTGTGTTAGAGATTTTCGGGGTAGAGTTCCCGATTGATCTGGTTCCTATTGCGATGGGTGATGTCTGTGTCATTGTGGGCATGGACTGGTTGAGTAGATTCGGCGCAGTTATCGACTGCGAGCATCAGCTGGTGACCATACGAGACCCTAGTGGGGGAGTTCTTTCGGTGTACGACGAGGGTACACGTTCGGGATCAGCTTTTTGTTCGGCCGCTAGGGCGATGCAGTGTCTACAGCAGGGCTGTAAGGGTTTTGTGGCGTATGTGATGGATACGCGGGTGGCTTCCGAGAGGCCGAGTTCCGTTGAGGAGGTTCCGGTGGTGCGTGAGATTCCAGATGTTTTTCCCGAGGAGTTGCCGGGTGTGCCTCCTGTGAGGCAAGTAGAGTTCAGTATTGACTTGGTTCCGGGGGCCGCGCCTATTGCTAAGGTGCCTTATCGTCTTGCACCTCCAGAGATGCAAGAGTTATCCTCACAGCTTCAGGAGCTGCTGGGGAAGGGGTTTATTCGGCCGAGCAGCTCGCCGTGGGGAGCGCCTATCCTGTTCGTCAAGAAGAAGGATGGTTCACACCGGATGTGCATTGATTACCGGGAGTTGAACAAGCTGACGGTCAAGAACCATTACCCATTTTTGAGGATCGACGATTTGTTCGATCAGTTGCAGGGAGCATCTTGGTTCTCCAAGATCGATTTAAGGTCTGGGTATCATCAGGTGAGAGTGCGGGATGAGGACGTCCAGAAGACAGCGTTCAGGATGCATTATGGGCATTATGAGTTTGTGGCGATGCCTTTTGGGCTCACCAATGCCCCGGCTGTGTTCATGGATCTCATGAACCGAGTATGTAGGCCGATGTTGGATCGGTCGGTGATTGTATTTATCGATGACATTCTGATATATTCGAGATCTAGGGAGCAGCATGAAGAGCATTTGAGGGAGGTCCTTGGGGTTCTGAGATCGGAGAAGCTTTATGCAAAGTTCTCCAAATGTGATTTCTGGTTGCGGGATGTCCAGTTCTTAGGACATCTTGTTAACCAACAAGGGATACTGGTCGATCTGGCCAAGGTTGAGGCGGTGATGAGTTGGGAAGTGCCGAAGTCACCCTCTGAGATCAGGAGTTTCCTAGGGTTGGCAGGGTATTATCGGAGATTCATCAAGGATTTCTCCAAGATCGCAGTACCTCTCACCAGATTGACTCGGTAGGGTGTTGCTTTTTCGTGGGGACCGGAGCAGCAGTCCTCATTCATGACACTTCGCCAAAGGTTGTGCGAAGCCCCGGTATTGGCTCTCCCGGAAGCGATGGAGGACTTTGTGGTATATTGTGATGCATCGATTTTGGGGTTGGCAGCAGTGCTGATGCAGAGAGGACATGTGATAGCATATGTATCGAGGCAGCTGAAGCCTCATGAGACGAGATATCCCACCCATGATCTTGAGTTGGGGGCAGTAGTGTTCGCCCTCAAGATTTAGCGTCACTACTTGTATGGGGTTCGGTGTACGATTTACACGGAGCATAAGAGTTTGAGGTACTTGATGGATCAGCCCCACCTAAATATACGACAGAGAAGGTGGTTGGATGTGGTCAAGGATTATGATTGTGAGATCCTGTACCACCTAGGCAAGGCTAATGTGGTAGCCGATGCGTTGAGCCGCAGGGCGGAGAGCACTCCACTGCGGGATGTATGTTTGAGATTGACCGTGATGACTCCGGTATTGGATTCCATTCGTGGGGCACAGGCCGAGGCTGTGCAACCTGAGATGTAGAAGAGGGAACGGGTTGTTGGTTTGGTATCAGGATTCGTTACGGATGGTAGAGGGCTTATGACTTTTCAGGGGAGGATTTGGGTACCGTTTGTGGGCGGTACGCGTACTATTTTGATGGAGGAAGCGAATCGATCGAAATTCTCGATTCATCCCGGGGCTACGAAGATGTATTTGGGTTTGAGAAAGGAGTATTGGTGGCTCTGTATGAAGAGGGACGTCGCGTGGTTTGTTGAGAGGTGCTTGACCTGCTGTAAGGTTAAGGTCGAGCACCAGAGGCCGCATGGAAAGTTGCAGCCATTGGAGGTTCCCAAGTGGAAGTGGGAACAAATCACTATGGATTTCATCACCAAATTGCCGAGGACTACCAGAGGAGTTGATGCAATTTGGGTGATTGTAGACAGGTTGACGAAGAGCGCTCACTTCCTTGCCATCAGTGAGAGTTCTTCGGCAGAGAAATTGGCGGAGGTGTATGTGAGGGAAGTAGTATCTCGACACGGGGTGCCGATCTCGATTGTTTCAGACCGTGACGTGCGTTTCACTTCCAGATTTTGGAAGAAATTTCATGAGGAGTTGGGTACTAAACTACATTTTAGTACCGCATATCATCCCCAGACAGATGGTCAGAGTGAGCGGACGATTCAGACGCTTGAAGACATGCTCCGAGCGTGTGTATTGGATTTTGGGGGTAGTTGGGATGCGTATTTACCCTTGGCAGAGTTTTCCTACAAGAACAGCTATCATTTGAGTATTGGTATGCCACCCTTTGAGCTGTTGTACGGGAGGAGGTGTCGGACCCCCATTTGTTGGGGAGAGGTTGGGCAGAGAGTGATGGGCAGTACAGAGATCGTGCTTCAGACGTCAGAGCAGATTCAGCAGGTTAGACAGAGGTTGTTGACCGCTCAAAGCCGACAGAAGAGTTATGCAGACAGACGCCGGTCCAAGCTTGAGTTCCAGGTCAGCGACCTTGTTCTCCTGAAGGTCTCTCCTTGGAAGGGAGTGATTTGATTCAGGAAGAGGGGCAAGTTGGGGCCCCGATATATTGGTCTATTCCGTGTGATCGCGAGGGTAGGCCGGGTTGCCTATCGTTTGGATTTGCCAGCAGAGTTGGGGCAGATTCACGACACTTTTCATGTGTCGCAGCTGAGGAAGTATATAGCCGATGAGTCGGCAGTGGTTCCATTAGAGGATATTCGGGTGGATGCGAGCCTGAATTATGCCGACCTCATTTCAAGAAAAGGAGTTGGTCAAGCAAGCTTGCATCGAGTGGGTGCTTCGAGATCTTGCATCATAATCATCTTACAGAGCTCCTAGAGGTAAAAAGCTTTCATCTTTCCTCTTTGTTCTTTAGATCTAGCTAGGGTTTTGTAGTTGGTCCCTTTAATGAATTATGGACCTCATTTTTTTTGCTAGATCGTTCCCATTCGATAATAAGGTCAGATCTAATGTCCTTAAGACATTTAGGAGCATAAAAATAGGTTCTTGGTGGAGGTCTTGATCTTATGAGTGAGTTAAAGACTTTGGAAAGGTCTTAATGATGATTTTGGAGGTATAAGGGACATGCAAGGGCATAAAGTTAGCAACTTTATGCCTTAAAAGGTGTTAATGAACACAGATCTAGATTCTGGACGTAAAAGAATGGAATAATAAGAACTTAATGGGGAAAGTGCTTAACTGGGACTTACGTTGGGCGTACTCTATGTATGCTACACGTAGCCTTTGAAGACCCGGTATGTTGCGCGTACCTGAAGGGTATGCTAGGCGTATGCATGGCAGTTTGGGTCTGTAACAGCCCGGATTTCCAGGTATCTTTTATACTTATGATTTTGATGTTTTGAGAGGAGACTCGGCGAGTTGGAGCTCAGACTCACTGAGTAGGATCGCGGTTCTGGACACGGGTTCGCGCCTGGACTCGGGGAGTCCAAGGTATGGACTCGGCGAGTCCGCGCTGTTTAATGAAACCGTAATTTCTCGGGTTTGGGACCTATTTAAAGGGCCTTTAGGCCGTCATTTGTGCTCACCAGTCCCTTGAGTGAAACCCTAGCGAGTGTGAGCGTTTGGAGCAAAGTAGGAAGCCATTATTGACCTTGGAGGTGTCATCTTGCAAGGGAAAGGAAGAATTAGCTAAGGGAAAACAAGAGGAGCCACTTCCTGAAAGTTTGAGGTCCAGAACATCACATTTGAGGTACTATCTTCGAGCTATTCTCTGTGATTTTGATGTTTATTTTGATTTAGGGCTTATTGAGCCCTTTTGTGGCTAGATCTAGTGCTCCCTTGGTTCCTTAAGCGATTTAGATTATAGATCTGGACCCTTGGAGGTCCAGAGTGCTCCTTTGCCCAAACTTTTTGAGAATCCATGGGGATTTTGGATTGAGATCCTTATGCCTAAGGTCAAAACACCATTTATGAGTCATGAGGTGTGTTATGAGCACCAAGATAAGGACTTTACGTGATGAATAAGCTTAGGAAGGCCAGATCTATGAATTGTTGGAGCGGATCTGACCTTAGAAGCAAGTTTGAGTTGATGCATGGCATGGACTCGCCGAGTCCGACGAAAAGACTCGGCGAGTAGCATGAAGATTGTCCCAAACCACTCAGTCAGTGGTCCTGCCGAGTTATAGGTTGACTCAGTGAGTCAGGGTGAGTTAGAAGTTGACAGGTGGACTGAGTCGAACTGGAACTCGCCGAGTTGTTCTTGAGACTCGGGGAGTTGAGTTGGGGTGGCCCCGTGATTCTTACCAGGTGGAACTCATCGAGCCAGGGGAATACTCGACTTGTCAAAAAAGGAAACCTAGAGAGTTGGTGAAAACGTCTAGACTCGCCGAGTCGCCCTAGTGCACTCGCCGAGTCCGGTCAAAGTTGATTGTTGACCGTTGACCATTGACCGGAGCTGACTAGTGTTGACTTGACAGGGGTAGTCAACCTTAGTGGTAAAAGTATTAATTAGAGACATATGATTGTTATAGGGGGTTTGTAGCTCGGAGGATCGAGCGAGTGATTCCAGGATTTGCGAGCTATCGAGATTCACGAGGTGTGTCTTCTCACTATACTATACCCGGAAGGGTTTTTGACTGTGTGACCGGAAGGTCGGATATGGTATGAGGCATATGTGCTGTGTGTGATAAGTTAATTGTTATATGTGCTATGTATGATATGCTTGATATGGGCCGGAAGGCATTATGTTATGGGCCGTAAGGCGATTATGTTATGGGCCGGAAGGCGTTGTATTGTGGACCGTAAGGTTGGCGTGGGTAGGATCGGAAGGTTTACCCAGTCGGGACGGAAGTCCCCTGAGACACATGGACCGGAAGGTCAGGGCCTGGAAAGGTGTATGTGTGTAGGTTGTATTTTGGGGAACTCACTAAGCATTTATGCTTACAGTGGTTGTGTATGTGTTTCAGGTACTAGCGAGGACCGTGGAAAGGCGTCGGCGTGATCTGTACACACTGATGGAGGATTTATGATCTTGGGATTTATATGATTTGTATTATTGCATGATACATTTGATCTTTTATGCCTATTTTTGGAGGGAAATACTTTTTATGAAATGAAAAAAAATTGTTTTAAAATTTCCGTTGTTACAGGGTCGTTCCTGTTTTGGGCTGAAGAACGTCTGGGCCTCAATTGGGTTCTTGGGCTTGATTAGATTTTGTGGGTTAGAGGCCTTTCATCGGTTTCGGCCATGGACTTATCGGTTGGGCCTTATTGGTCCAAGGGGCCCATTAAGGATGTTGGACTTAGACTTTTGGGCCCATTTGCAAAGAAAGGTTGATTGGACCTTTGGGGCAGGGTTTAAAGGTTGGGCCCTTCGTTGGGATAAATTATGGAACATTCATTGATTATATTATTATTGTTATTATTCAGTTCGGGAGGTCGCGGATCATGAGAAGGACAGTATTTGTATTCTTCGGACGAAGGTGAGTCTTCTCACCGTACCCATGGGTCTACGGCACCAAGGCCAGCCCATTATGTGTTATGTATATGTGCAATCACTCTATGTTTTGATATGTTATGTGACCGTGTGTTTTGCATGAAGACCCCGGGGGGAGCCCGTGGCATTGGATGTAAGACCATGTGGGGTAGCCCAAGGCATTAGATATAAGACCATGTGGGGTAGCCCATGGTAGTCCTAGGTAAAGACCATGTGGGGTAGCCCATGGCATTCTTGCTGGTCTTATGTATGCATGGCTTATGTGATATATTTGTAGCTTGATTGGCTACTATGATATGTGTATTCGTGGTGTGTGGTATACTCTGGGGAACTCATTAAGTATTTCGCTTACAGGTTGTTGAATTGTTTCAGGTACATCAGAGCCAAATGGCAAGTGCAAGGAATGATGGCGCGGCGTGCACTCTATCTCTCTCTCTCTTACTAATATGTTGGAGGACACTCTGATGATTTATATAATGTAATGGATGATGTTTTTAAACTAAACGTCGGATTCATGGTTTTACGCCAATATGTTTATTAAATTAAATGAAAACTTTTCATGGAAATTTGGGTTGTTACAAGTTGGTATCAAAGCCTTGGTTTGAGGGATTCGGGCACACTCTCGAGTGTGTCGGGACTCAAACTAAGGAATGGTAGAAATGTTTTCAAAATAATAACATAAAAAAATGAATAGATGAGAGTGCAACGTGTGTGATCAGTCGAGCCAAGTAAGTAGTTGCCCAATATGTTAGCCATGTTATACCGATTTTGAACCATGTTGATTATGTGGAATTTGCTATGTGTGTGCTTTTAGAATTGTATACGGTTAGGAACTTATAGCCTCAGAATGATCAATTTGGCCTTATTTCCTGTTCCTTGTTTGGTTGTGGTCTTAGGGTAGAATCTTTTATTCGAAAGTCTATTTGATCCCTTCTGTGTGTATAATTTGCATGCATAAGAGCAACCTGTTATGACGAAAGTGATTGTTATGGGTAGAGGAAATCTTAGGATAGTCTGAGATTGAGATGTGCGGGAAATGCAGGATGTGGTTTGGTTATGGGACAAATTGGAGTTATCGGATTGAGCAGTGGAGAAAGGTACATGTAGGTGTGGAAGGTAGTATTGGACCTGTACTACTGGAAGCACAGGACCTGTACCCAAAGCACTGATGGATCCAACAACCCCAAGGAGGACCGGTGTGGAAATATCCCTTATATGGAAATCCTGATCTTTACTATTTATGAAATTTCAGTTAGCATGGTGGTGACACGATTTGGAGCAGGAGGGGAAGGATCGGGATCAGGATCCGGGGCTGGATCTGGAGACACTACTGATGTCATTGATGAGAGGTTACGAGAGCTCATTGCAGCTGAGGTTACCAGGGGCATCCTTGACATGACCCCAGTCATTTTTGGGACGGTCAAGGAAGGTATTATGGAGATTATGGAGGAGAGACTCAGATCTTTCAGGATGGAATTGGCAGCGAGACAGATTGGGACCTGAACTCCCTCCTTCCGGGAGTTCAAGACATGTAGGGCGCCGGAATTCTTCAGGGTCAGGGACCCCATTGTCAGCTGTCGTTGGGTAGCGGATATTGAGAACGCCTAGCGCACGAGTTCATGCCCGGAAGTGGCAAAGGTTGGGTTTGCTTCGTGTATGTTGAGAGACAGGGCTCGCAACTGGTGGGGCGAGGTTACTAGCTAGGTGGGGCCAGCCGAAGTGGCTGAGATTACATGGACTGAGTTTGTACGTCGGTTTGATTTGGAGTTTGCACCGCCTATTGAGGTCCAACGGTTAGTAAGGGATTTTCATGACTTGCAGCAGACCACCAAGACTGTGGCGGAGATCACCGCTAAGTTCCGGGAATGAGCTTTATTGATTTCGCAGTTTGCTCCCGATGAAGAAATGAGACGGACCCGATATCATTCCATGCTGAGGGGGGATATCCGGGAGTTTGTGAGTTTACAAGATACAAGATCCTAAACGAGATGGTAGAGAAGGCCCGCGAAAGGGAAATCGAGTTGGATACCCGCACGAAGCGGAAGACTGAATAGTCACAGGCAGCGGGCGGTCAGGCTAAGAAGCCTAAGACCTCTGATTCTTCGGGTAAGGGCCAGCAAGGCCGGGGCCGGTGTGCCAAGTTTAAGAGATTCCATAGTGGGGCGTAAAGGAGTCCATGGGCTGCTTAGGGCTTAAGCATCCAAATTAGGGTTTCCTTGTTAGATAACCCTAATAGCCTCACTATTTAAAGAACCCTTAAGCCCCAAAAACGTGGTGAACTGAATCCTTAGGGTTTCCACATGTCTTGGGCAGCCTCCTCTCTCCTTATTCTTCATCCTCTTGCTCTTGGTGTTTGTAAGCCATTAGAGGAGTGACACTTGTGACTCTAAGCTTTCTAAAGTCATTACAAGGAGGATTTGAGATTGTTATTGCTACATAACAATCAAGGTAATATTTTAAACCCATTGTTATGTTAATATTGATTATCATATGCTAGAACTAGGGTTTAAAGTCTTGGATGAATTGCATGTAAAATAGAGAAACCTAGATCCAAGCATTAGGGTTGCATGAGCACATAGGATGTTCTTATGGCTAAAACCCATCAGTGGTATCAGAGCCTTGATTGGTTTCTATTGTATTGATGCCTTATATGTTTGTTTAAGTTGCAAAATCGATTTTTAGCCAACCTGCCTGATGAACTCGGCGAGTCCCATTCTGGACTCGGCGAGTAGGCCCCTACTCGGCGAGTCCATAGGAGTACTCGGCGAGTTCGAGCGTCAGAAGGAAGGGATTTCGGGATTTCTTGCTGTTTTACTCATGGATACTTGCCTTGTCTGTTTTAGGTTATTAAAATCCGATTTTAAACATATTTATGAGTATATCCTTGATTAAACAAAAGATAATTACCAATTGATTAGATAATAACTTCCTTATATGATTAAAGTTGATTGTTTGTATTAATTGGGTAACTTATTTTGCAAGAAATTGAAACTAGGTCAAATATAGATAATGATAAAATTAATTATTTAATTTATATTATTTGTTATTTGATCCTTGTGTTATTAAAAGTTTCAATTTTTCCCCTTTAGCTTTTATAGTTTAAATTTGAACTCAAAAGTTTTGTTTTGAAATTTAAATAGTTGAAACCCTAATGTTTTGAAAAAGGTTTCAAAACTTGCCCTCAAGTTTTGGAATTTAAATTTTGATTGAAAAGTTTGATTTTGAAATATTTAAATTCTAAACCCTAATGTTTTTAAATGTTTCAAAACTTGCCCTCAAGTTTTGGAATTTAAAAGTTGATTAAAAGTTTAATTTAGGAATGTTAAATTCTAAAACCCTAGTATTGTTTTGAAAAGTTCAAATCACACCCTTATGGTTTTATTAATTAATTAAAGTGTATAATTAAAAGAGATTTAGTGAATCCATAAAGTTTTGGTGTACAATTAAATTAAATTAAAAGTATAATTATTAAATTAGACCACCTAGTATTTTAAAAGTGTAAAATACACCCTATACTATATATAACATTAAAAGTCTAACATTATATATATGTATGAGTAAAAGTCAGTCTTATTGTTAGTAGGTGTCATTCATGAAGCTGGTCTATAAGGGGTGTTTAAGGAAATTGCCTATAAAATGGCGATTGAATGGGTATCCACTCTTACCCACCGTACTCTTGACTAGTGGAGGGTCGTTATCCGAACGGGTAGGATAGGACAGAAACCTTCCATTATAAGTATAATGAAGTAAAAAGTAACTAAATGCTTTCATAAAATTCTCAATCTTAGTTACTTTAGGCAAAAGTGAATTGATGCAATTCCGTGAAATTACAGTTTGTGCCATTGCGAAGACATTAGTGGAGCGTGTGTGGTTAACCGGCACACTAAATGGTTTTAAGCAAAGGTAGCAAAGGGTGACTCAATGTTTGTCATAGTTCGGTGGAGTGTGTGTGGTTAACCGGCACATTGAATAGGTGACTGTAACATGTGAGGGCTCCATGTAGATTTGCATGGTTATTCACACCCGCTTTGTGATCCTCGGCATCCCAGTCGCAAACTAGAGGGGCATATCGAGATTTAAACATGCCATTGAAAAGGTTCAATGAATCTCAAAGCATCTAGGAGTTTTCAATACATTTAAGACTTAATCTATTTTTCGTTTTTCATGGTGGAAAATTAGTGAATCGTCATTCACTTACCTTCAAATGTTCTGCAATTTGGGTTACGGCATCCCTCTCCTGAGTTGTCGAATATTGTGTTGGGTCCTAGCCTTAATATCTCATTTGGGTGATTTATTAAGGACTCAATCGACTAACTAACTTGAATTTGTTTTCTCCCGTTTTGTAGATGTCAAAGTACGACAACTATGGTCTTCCCAAATCCCATGGAACAAGCATTCCACATGAAGATGATATTCCACGATTCGATCGAGGAACAAGAAATCATGCTTCACTTCCTCCACCTCCTCCCGTTATTCTCCCAAACCCACAAGATCGAAGAATTGAAAGGTTCAATGTCACTAAAGCCCTATTGGAAATGAAACATGAAGATGGTAAACCCGTGTGTGCCCACGTTCTAGGAATGAAATCACACATCGATAGGTTGATAATGTTGGGTGCGTCATTCCCGGATAAGTTGGCTGTGAATTGGTTTCTGTAGTCACTTCCCGAATCATATAATGAGTTCAAAAGAAAGTATTATATGATGGATCATGACGAAAACCTCATTGACCTAACTTACATGCTCATTGCTGTTGAATCAGAAATGATTTGGCAAAGCAATGGAGCGTATTTGTTGGGAAAGTCAACCAACCATGCTTCCGAGGACGTTCTAGGAGAACCGACCTGCGTTTGCTGCCAAGAGAAAGGGTATTGGATACAAGTCTGTCCTAAGAGCCTGAAGAGTCCAGAAGATGGGAGAGTCAAAGAGTATGGTTGTGCTTCAGGTAAAATCCACTATCTAACTCCATTAAGTTCCTATTCATTGATTCTTAATACATAATGTGATAAGATTGTGTTTGAATGTTTTGCAGGATCAATGAAAAGAGAGGAAGCTTGATGAAAGAGCAAGATGAGTCTAATAGCGAAGAAATGGATCCCGATCACATGGATTCGAAGATTAGATTTTGAGCTTAGAAAGTTATGATAGAGTTGTTAGGAATATTTGATTACATAGTCTTTCAGTTGATTTTGCATTGTAAGGACAAATGTTTTCCGCTGCTTTTATGAATAAAATAAATTTTGGTTTGACTCATGTATTTATTTCCTTGCAATGAAATCGTTATAAAAAATTGATGTTTGCATATTTCTACAACGAATGGATGTGATTCTTAATTAAGTTATTTGTGGAAAGGTCAAGAATTTACCAAATAGGGAAAGTTTCTCATCGTCCAAGTTTCAAGTGGACAGAAACATGGAATCATGCAACGAGTATTGTATGATGAATGGAAAAAATTCACATTTGGGAAAATTAGACTAATTCATTGACAAAGTGTCAAGTGAAGGACTAGGATATCGAGTACACAAGGTTGTGTGTTGATCAAGTCCACCACAAGCGTAACAAAGATATTCGTCATGATTTACTAAGGTTAAGTAAATATGATTACACTTATGATATTAAGTGTGATTCTTAGTTGATTGAAAAGAGTTTAAATCAATAGCAGAACGAATAAGAAGAATCAAGTAGGCAGAAAGATAAAAGTTTCTTTATTCTAAGAAGAAGGGAGAGTACCTTTTATGTTTTATAAAAAGTCTTAATGATTAAGAACCATATATCAATTGATCCTCTGTGTAAGTCTTAGTACAATTGTATGTCTGAGAAGAGGAATCAAGAATTGAAGAAATGGTTAAATCAAGAAGTCAATCATACTTCGTTCCAAAAAAGTCTTAGAGTTAAAATTGTGACATTGAGTGACAAGTCTTAAGAAGGTTTATAACATTCATCAAATGTAGAATTTGGAAAAAGGTTTTCTAATTCATGCACATTTGAAATTGGTAAGTTGTGATGTCTTGGATTAGACAAAGACCAACGAGGACCAATTTTGTGAAGTGTTTTGTCTTGATAAAAGCTACACTAACTCTTGAATATTTGTTTGTCAAGAAATGTTTATTGACAAGAGAATCTTATATGTCAAGGAGTCAGTGGGAGTCTTAATGGTCTTGAAAGGGTTCAAGAACAAATCAAAATAAACCTTATCGAACATCACTAGCACACGACTTGTGGTTTACAGCCTATCGTGTTGACACTATCTTGTTTCTGTGCCGTTCCAATCGAGTTAATTATGCATATGAATTCTATGAGTTCTCATTTGAACGCATAAAAGGCAAGCACCTTGATCAATGAAAAGTACATTGATAGGAAAGGGTGAGCTGCTTAACTACTTGGAAGACATGGTAGGCAGCCATGTTACCATAAGGCAAGAGATCAAGATTGAGAAGGTTCGATCCATATGAATTTGGATTTGTCGCAACTTTGGTTTTGACAATTCGCATGGATAGGAACACATACACCATTAAAATTTAAGTGTCACAAGATTTCCTCCTTCATGAAGATGACTGTGAGGAAATGCTTTCACTAAGAGAGATTTTAAGAAGATAGTGATTGTGAAATTGTATTCTCGAATTCGATTATGGTTACGGTATCCCTTTCCATAATTCGAATTGTGAGATTTGGCAATTAGTCTAAATTGTTTAGACACACATATGAGCTATCTAAGGCAAAGGTGTATAAGTTTAGAAGCTTAGATAAAGGATTATCATATCAAAGCTAGTGGGAGCATAAGTGTTATGCTTATATGATAATAATCATCATGATAGTGGAATCATAAATGTTGTGCTTGTATGATTATTAAGGAAAGTATTGCAAGTTAGCAATATTAATTATAGAAAACAAGAGTTATACTTTGCAAAGTCGTAAAGGTTGAATAGTTGTTTTGCTATAATTAAGGGAGAGGATATTGTACTTCGTTTCAAAATATAAAGCTTAGATTGAGAAATTTTAATAAATTTAGTCAAAGGATACATAGCGCCTTCTTAAATTTCGATTATGATTACGATATCCCTCTTCATAGTTTGAATTGTGAGAACGTGACACATAAAATATTATGGAAAAAGATTCATAAAGTATCGTATCTTTATGTAAGACATTATGCATCGTGTCCCATACGCTTCGGGTATAGGATCGATTGCAAATGCTATAATATTTGACCATTCTAAAATTTTCCAAATGTCTAGCGCATTTAGAGGGAAAAAGGACTAGAATCGGTTTTGACTAAGATAATTAAATAACTATCAAAGGACGATCCAAAGCTTGCTAAGGATTGGTCGCTTGTGAGTAGTTGGAAGTATGATATTGAATGGAGCATACCGACATTATTATGAATAGATAAGATTCTATTAAGAATAAGTTGTCATATGGTAAGTATGGAAAGGTTTCCATATTGGGAGTTGGATATTAAGAATCTATGTCTAGATTAGAAACTTATATGCAAGAAGGATGTTCAAAGGAATGTACTTTGAGTGAGAGACATCACATCTATGGAATTGTCTTGTAACAATTTCCGATAGAGAGCTTTGTATTTCATTGGCAATAGTCATTGTGACCTTAGTGCAGTGATATTACGAAAGGGTCATTGCATAAAATGTTAGAATCTAACATATTCTATAAGTGGAAAGAATTTGATATTCTTTCACTTGTGAAAAGGATTGGGAGTTGTGAAATGAGTAGAATTGGAAATGTGTTCATTTGATCTATTTCACAAAGTAAGAACCGTAGGTAAACATTGTGTGCATGCTAAGAGCATGGGACAAGTATTGGAATAATTCAAGTAAGAAGTTGATTACCCGAAACAACAAATAATGAGTAATCGATATGGTGATAAATAAAAGGTGTTTTATTTATACTCAAAGGTTGAGGCCATATGGGATTAGTATTATTCTTGTGTTTCACTTTGCATGTTTTGACTTCCTGAATAATTTAATTGGTTAAGAACAGTCAAATTATTCGAACGGGCCACAGTCGTTCATATGTTGGAAGTAGGTATGAATGAAGACTGTCGTGAATTGGTGTGTGGATTGTCTAAAGAGCATTAGACATAAACAAATGTTTGCTGCAACGTTCATGAGTGCTTATGAATATGATTTGAGCATTGGATTAAACCCACACTCACTTGGATCACTTCATGTATTTTATCACAAGTGATTGGTGAGACGATAACATCTTATATTCTTGAAACCGAGATGTGTGAGTTGTATCTTGCGAGTTGGTTGCACATTGATAATATGTAAACGCACCAGTAACTTGGTGTTATAAAACATATTGTTATGTGTGATTTGGTGAGTGAGTGCAAGCGAGCATTGAGTCAAAGTTTATCCGTTCCTTTTATCTAAAGTAGGATAAAAGCGATATTCGTGGGCCACTCGATGATTTAGTGATGACACCTAAGCGCTTGGCTAAGCCGAGACTAAATTGATGTGTTCAATTGTAGTCTGTTATCAGTCGTCATAAATCTGAATTCGGGAAACAGCACATAGACAGAGAGAATGATTTAGATCCATGTCTCAGTCTATATGTTATCTAGAATGGAGGAATATATGATCCCTTATCTGAAGGACACGTGTATCTGATAAGATCAGAGTTGATAGCGGCTTTAGAAAGCTACGATTGCAGATCAGGATCTGAAGTCATATGCGGAATAGTTATTAGACTTATCCAAGTGGGAGACTGTTGGATTAGTGTCTAAGTCCATAACTATTTTGGTATGTACTTGACTCGATGGTGCATGGTCCTTTTGGGTTGCCTTCACCAAAGCAACTTGATAGGATGAACTATGGAGAGAAAGGATTAATTATGATTTATTAATAAATTTTGAGAATAATATATTAAAGGAGAAATCATATTGTTTAATTAATATCAGTCAAGAATTAAGTTTGTGGCTAAAAGACATTAATTAAACTTATGGGACTAGAACTGTCAATTGTGTGATAGTTGAATATTGGGCTAATAGACTCCTTATTAGAGGGGTGGACGAATTCTATGGGGAAACCCATTAGAAATCGTCCTAGGCCTTTAAGGAAGGAGTCCATGGGTTGCTTAGGGCTTAAGCATCCAAATTAGGGTTTCCTTGTTAGATAACCCTAATAGCCTCACTATTTAAAGAACCCTTAAGCCCCAAAAATGTGGTGAAATGAATCCTTAGGGTTTCCACACGTCTTGGGCAGCCTCCTCTCTCCTTATTCTTCATCCTCATGCTCTTGGTGTTTGTAAGCCATTAGAGGAGTGACACTTGTTACTCTAAGCTTTCTAAAGTCATTACAAGGAGGATTTGAGATTGTTATTGCTACATAACAATCAAGGTAATATTTTAAACCCATTGTTATGTTAATATTGATTATCATATGCTAGAACTAGGGTTTAAAGTCTTGGATGAATTGCATGTACAATAGAGAAACCTAGATCCAACCATTAGGGTTGCATGAGCACATAGGATGTTCTTACGGCTAAAACCCATCATTAGGAAGGGTGAGAATGTGTGTAGCATCACAAAACCGGGCCAAACACACCCAACAAGGTGTGTGTGGCCAGCCAGCCGCATACAACCAACCGCACACCCCCCTAGCCTCACACTCCAGCCTATATAAAGGACCTAAGTCAACCTTACACCCTTTTTCACACTCCTTCAAGTTGGAACATTCTCTCTCAAGAGTTCTTCAAGTTTTCCTCTCCAACCATCAAAACAAGTAAGTAAACACCCTTCGATCTTTACTAAAACACGTTGGAAAGCCTTTGCCTCGAGTTTGATCCATGAAATCATCATTTTAGATGATCTTCATGTGTGTATGGCCGCACATACATCATGTGTGACCGCACACACATCTTTTGTCCCTAAAATGGGCTTATACACTCACCCAAGCTTAATATCGACCAAAACACCTTCTTAGAATCATCACAAAGCCTTGGAAAATTGATTTGGTCAATTTTGTAGGAGTGTGTACGGCCACACACACCATGTGCAACCGCACACACCCTTTATAGGGTCCAAAATGGCCCTAAACTCCCAATCCGGCCAAGCAATGGTCAAAACGCCTTCACTAGAACGTCCCAAAGGCTTGGAAAAACAATTTTGACACACTCCATAGTGAGTGTGCGGCCGCACAAATGCTTGGCCGCACACTCTGGCCACAAACACACAAAAGCTATGTTTTTGTGGCCTTACACTCCAATATAGGGCTATACAAAGCCATGTTTTTGTGGCCGCACACCTTCTTAGACTCCATTTGACACCCAACAATCCTATAGCGATCTTTCATTCGAGTTACTCACTGCATGTGAGTTCATACCCCTTAATCGACCCTTTTAAATGTTTTTAAATGTTTTTATGAGGGAGAACACAATTTGAATCAAACAAGTTATAGTATTAATCACATGCGATTTATAAGTTGCAACCAAGAGTATTTTCTATACTTTTAACTGCTTGCCAACAAAACTGCTTTAAATGTTTATCAAACTCATTTTATTTTCATGTTAAATTGTTATAAAACTATTTCCAAACTCTCTTAAACTTCTTTTGTTCCCAAACCATATCTACACCAATATATTTATATAAGTAAGACTTGAAGGACTTAGGACTAATAGCTCAGCTTACTTCCTGTTCTTGTTTGATGTGGACTTAGGGTATATTGTTATCTGTCCGACTGTCGTTGAATTCTTAGTTATATATTATATATATTTGCATTGGATATAAAAGTCTTCACTTCAGTTCAAAACCTTTGGGGTTGCAAAGGCATGCAACCAACATTTCTATCTAAGTATAATAGGTATAGTTATGGATTACCGCTCATTACTACTATTACCATGACACTTACTATAGTTAGTACAATTATGAGTCAATACATGTTAAATACTATGCAAAAGGGAATAGTATATACTATACAAGAGAACACTCTATACATTATACCAGAAAGTACATTATACACTAATACAAGAGAATATACTAAAACAGAATGTGGCATACTACTTCTCGATACGACACTTCACTGTGCTATCACCTTGTAACCAGAGTCTCCTTGAGGGAGAGCGGGCATTATGTGTATAGATCTATATACAGGATAGACACTCTCACATCCTGACTGCTAGCTACAGTCCGAGCCGACTAGGCCCAGGGGTGACAAAATGTCACCATACTACGTGTGACTTGGAGATTCATCGGTTATTCGATCGTCAATCAGCATGGTTACATACGAGTTCACATTCGGACCTTTTGTTATCACATTAAGAATTAAAGGCAAAATAGACTCCCCGAGGTGTATTGTACATTTAATACTACCTGGAGTCTGCATTTTTGTTACATTCAGACGGCAATGACACTGCTGGGGTAAGTCATTATTTTCCCAATTACTTTACATGAATGAAGTCTAAAACTATATTTTCATACTTATAGTTTCACTGGGAAAACTTTTACATTTTCAAAGGATCAAACATACAGTTAACCGGGTCTTGGTAGAAGACTACTTTTACTGGAAAATATAGGATTTTCTAGGGATCATACTATTTTCAAACATTGATGACAGCTATTATATTACATGATTGTAAACACTTTTATACAAGCAATGACACTAAATACTTATGAACTCACCAGCTTTATGCTGATACTCGTTTTCAAAATAACTTGTATTCTCAGGTCATCAATAGACAGGTACAGATGCAGCTTTTGAGAAGATAGAATTCATATAAGACTCATCTTTTATTTTTATTATACTTTTGGTGCCTAACAAACCGTACCGAACACATTTGTATTACAATTATTATATTAATGCAATGGATGTTGTTGCTTGTCTTTACTATTATGCATTGTTATGATACTGTACATGACGTCCTCCACCCCAAAACGTATTCCGCCATTCTCGGTTTTGGGGTGTGACATAATCCCTATATTAATAAAAGAGTAGTCATTTTGCCATGTGTAACTATATTAGACCTCTTAATTAATATGATGTCACTTGTCAATCTATTAGTTCTTCATTTTAAATTTATTAGACATTCTAATGAATGTGATGTTATTTGTTAATGTATTTATTCTCCGTTTTAAATTTTAAATTTTATATCATTGTTTTCATTAATTCACAAATAAAAAATGTCTAATATATATTAAAAATTAATTATATATATTTATTTGAATCAACGATTATAATTTCATAAAACTAATATAAATATATCGTAATTAATAATTTATTTAAAATAATTAATTATTAATTTTAAAATTTTACTATGAAATTTCACTTAATTTTATAACCATGGTTTTCACAGATTATAAAGTAGTTTTATTACGTATGAGACCGTTGATCTTTATATAAATCATAATATCTAAAACCCATTACTTTGTAACTTATGGGAACTTTCACACGTTACGAGTGTCACGAGTATTTCTTGTATTAAGAGTAACATATAATATTAGTTAATAGTTAATATGTAAGATCACTTATCAAATCGTATCAAAATTATTTTTTTCATATGTAGTGCCCAACCCATGCCCACCAACAACTTTTTAATATTTCTTTTGATTTTAAGATAGATTTGAGTTCAATAAATACACGAATATATTCCATTGCTACAAGTCTACAACTGTTGGTTGACTCGTTGACTCATTGACTCGTTGTATTTGTAAGAACGCGGAAGGAGGTTGCATCATGCATGAGGCTTATATGAGGAGCTCCATAACTCATCGCCCTATCAAGAATTTTACAGTAAATTACACGTTTAGTCTTTATGGTTGGTATTTTTTTTTTTTGTAGGTTTTGTCCAAATATTGAAAAATTAAGATGGTTAGTTCCAATCAATGTTTTAAAAACCAGTTTGAACCGGTCGGTCGAACCGGTTGGACCGGGAACCAGAGAAGGAAGCGGTTCAACTATCATTTGTTTTATATCTATTTTTGAACCGGAACGAATCGACCGGTTTCACAAAAATCTGGTTGAACCGGTTAAATTAAACCGATTGAACCGGTTATGTTGAATAAAAACATGTGAAATTGAAACATTTTGCATAATAAACTTTGGTGGTTTTGTCATATCTATTAAGATTTTTATGAATAAAAACACATAATAAATTTTATGAAGTTCTTTGATTCGTTTGTATTCATTTAAGACTTTATTTTCTTTTTTATTGCACGTGAATCGATATAAAACATATGGGTATATGTTATTTTAATGTATTTAGATTGATTTATCACTTGTTTTTATGTCTATTTTTAATTTTTGAACTTGTGGACATCAAATTATTGATTTATGTACATATGTATGTGTAGAAAAATACGAAAAAAATATGAAAATTATTGAAACCGCGTTGCGCCCTATAGAGGGTTGCACCGTGGCCATGAGTTAGAATAACCTTTTTTACGTACACACATGTTCGACGTGTGAAGTCAGATGCATTTAATAAAACGTGTCGCGACACATAGAGGTATGATGTGACTTCCACGTCACAATATTATCATGTCATTTATTGGTTAACGTGCTAGATTCATGGTAATCGGTTATTTTGTTGAAATTGCAACAAAACTATAAATATAGTGACATAATTGATAAAATAAAATACAATGTCAAAATCGCAATTTTGGTAAACACAATGATTTTATTACAATTAGGAAAAAGTGGTTACTAAGTAAATAGAGAGAATCGGTCATTTAGTTAATATTACAACAAAAATTTAAATATAATATTGATATAATTGCAGAAAAAAAAACTCAGTGTCAAAATCGAAACTTTATGATAATATAGTGATATTATTATTATTATTATTATTATTTATAATATAGTTTGACCTACTTAAACAAGAAAACTGATTTAAAAAAAAAAAGACAGAAGATTATTTTACATTGGAAATCATATAAAACTAGGAAAGAGTCCATGCTTCGCATGGGTTGTATATAATTTAAAGTTTTCTAAAAAAAATGACTCGAAGTGATAGTTTAAAAAAACATGTAACACCGACAAAATCCAAGACTTTATAATAGGGTCGACTACCCATTGACCAAGAATGACCATATGTGTAATAACCACAAAAAATTGTGAAAAAAAAAATATCGAAATAGAACAATGTTGGAAAAAGTATCGAAATATAACAATATTGGAAAAGGCAGGGACTAAACTGACAATTGAACATACTTTTGTGGATGAAGATTGCAAGTGTAAAAGTTGAAGGATGAAAACTGTGAAACCTCCTAAAGAGTGGTGGCAGAAACCAAAAGTCCTAAACTCCTATGACAAATCTGTGAAGGAAAGAAAACTATGGGGTCAAAATGTAAATGTTAAAAAGTTATTGTTCAAACATTAATGTTTGAATGTGTGGACATCAAATTATTGATTTATGTGCATATGTATGTGTAGAAAAATACGAAAAAAAATATGAAAATTATTGAAACCATGTTGCGCCCTATAGAGGGTTGCACCGTGGCTATGAGTTAGAATAAGCTTTTTTACGTACACACATGTTGGACGTGTGAAGTCAGATGCATTTAATAAAACGCGCCGCGACACATAGAGGTATGATGTGACTTCCACGTCACAATATTATCATGTCATTTATTGGTTAACATGCTAGATTCATGGTAATTGGTTATTTTGTTGATATTGCAATAAAACTATAAATATAGTGACATAATTGATAAAATAAAATATAATGTCAAAATCGCAATTTTTGTAAACACAGTGCCTTTATTACAATTAGGAAAAAGTGATTGCTAAGTAAATAGAGAGAATCGGTCATTTAGTTAATATTACAACAAAAATTTAAATATAATACTGACATAATTGCAGAGAAAAAAAACTCAGTGTCAAAATCGAAACTTTATGATAATATAATAGTATTATTATTATTATTATTATTATTACAATTTGACCTACTTAAACAAGAAAATTGATTTTAAAAAAAAAGGCAGAAGATTCTTTTACATTGGAAATCATATAAAACTAGGAAAGAGCCCATGTTTCGCATGGGTTGTATATAATTTAAAGTTTTCAAAAAAAAAATGACTCGAAGTGATAGTTTAAAAAAACATGTAACACCGACAAAATCCAAGACTTTATAATAGGGTCGACTACCCATTCACCAAGGAATGACCAAATGTGTAATAACCACAAAAAATTGTGCAAAAAAATATCGAAATAGAACAATGTTGGAAAAAGTATCGAAATATAACAATATTGGAAAAGGCAGGGACTAAACTGACAATTCAACATACTTTTGTGGATGGAGATTGCAAGTGTAAAAGTTGAAGGATGAAAAGTGTGAAACCCCTAAAGAGTGGCTGCAGAAACCAAAAGTCATAAACTCCTATGACAAATCAGTGAAGGAAAGAAAACTATGGGGTCAAAATGTAAATGTTAAAAAGTTATTGTTGAAACATTCTACCTCATTATATATATATATATATATATATATATATATATATATATATATATATATATATATATAAAAGTTCAATAGAGAACCATAATTATAGGTTCTTCAAAAAACCAAAATCTTTTTTTAATTTCTAGAGCTTATTTTTTATCGAAAAAAATATCTAAATTCTTATATTAACATTGTGAATGTAAAAAATATTTTTCAGATTCACGTTGTGAATTTTCGAAGATTTACATTGTGAATTTGACGTAAAAAAAATCGAATTTTATATCATTGGAAAAAAGATAAAAGGTTATGAATTTCTGTATTTTTAGTTTTTTTATAATAAAATAAGTTCTAAAAGTTGAAAAAAAGATTGGTTTTTTAGTTAATTATGATTCTCTATTAAACTCACCCTCTATATATATATATATATATATATATATATATATATATATATATATATATATATATATATATATATATATATATATATATATATATATATATATATATATAATTTGTCCATTGTAGCCTTGTACGCAACCAAATCTGGTGGTTTATGAAAGCAAAATGATAACATTATCAATTTTATTAAACTTGGATTACAAGTGTAATTGGCTCATAACTTCATCATTTCCATTTTTATATTAAAACTCGGCAACAAAGCTATAAATACTAATTGATTCCCTGACTCCGTTTCAAGATGGAAATGGAGCGATAATCAGTAGGTCCTGAAATTTCAAAAGCCTTGTGTAATTTAGTAAAAATAAATCTAAAAACTTAAAAATTATAAAAATAAAAAAAATAAAATTTTATTTTTCATTTAATGTGTAAATATACTTCAAAACCAAAATTTCATTAAAAAAATACATAATATATATTTGCTTCTTAAAAATATCATCCTTTTGAGACATACCTTTCAATGAAGTCTTCATAGAATATACATGCTTCTCTTGATAACCAAGTCAAATTTTGATAAATAAAAAATAAAAATATATATAAAAAATCTGAAATTAATGAAATGTAAATCAAAATCTAAAATGTATAAATGACAAATATAAAAATCTAAAAGTTGTATGACATCTGTAGGCTTGGAATGAATTGCTTTGATTAACCAAAAACAAAGTATAAGCTATTACATTATACATGGAGACAATCAGCTAATTATCTACCTCTTATTAGACTCGGCAATGGGGTGGGTTTGGAGCGAATCGACCTTGATCTAAACCTTTTAACAAATTTCAAAATCTGATCCAAACCCGCTCCATAACCCACGGGGTTTTGAATAATCAAAATCATACCCTTATCCACTGAATCCAAACCCGCCTCATAACCCGTAGGTTCTTTTAGTAATCAAACACAATTTACTTAAATCATAAAATCACATTTATTAAATAAAAAAAATGTGGATTTAGAAAACACATTATGTACTCGAAGACTTTCAATTGGAATTAAAATAATTATTGTAGTTACTTCGATTGGTTTTTGACCGTCGATTGCATTGATAGAGAATAGCAATTCCAAACTTTTTTTTCGGTTGATAAATGAATTTATTGATTTTTAAATGAAATTAGTGATTACATGATGAAATATAAATGAAATGACATCATGATTCTTGGGAGAAGACTGGAAGTCTAGAAGTTGAGTCATCGAGTCCTATGTAAAAACAATTTAGTTTTTGGCCTTTCCTCTTCGGACTATCGATTGGAATTTAAACTAAACTTTAGGTAGTATAAAATATAAATGTATAATTCTAAAATTTATATGGGGCGGCTTATAAATGGAGCGGATCGGTGATGATCCATAGCCGACCCTTTTAATAAAAGGGTTAGCAGGTATGGGTCATTAACAGGTAAACAAATCAAAAACTATGCTCCAAACCCATATAATTGTTAAGGGTTTGGATCGGATTAGGGTCAAAACCCGCTCCATTGTCGGGCCTACCTCTTATAATCTTTCAACTGATAAATACAAAAGACAAATGTACCCTTAATATAGAATTGATGAATATAACTCTTCAGGTTCAACTTGTTAAATAAGATTTATTTATATACATCTTAAAAATCTCTTCAGCAACAACTAAGAAGAATCTGAAACTGAACATAAAGGAATATCTTGAGCATCATTAAACTCTCCCACATCATTATAAGAGGAACACTCTAATGCAAACTTAAAATATAAAACCTCTAATACTGTGGAACAAAAGCAGGACGAAAAAAAGTAAACGTAGAAGACAATAACCTTGGAAAGTTGAAGAATCAAAAATGAAATCCAACTTGATGTTTTCGCTTCATCAAAATCTGAAAAAATGAAGCTCTAACATTAGAACATGTCTACTTTTTTGTTGAGATATCATAACTCATTTTACCTTGAGTAGTTCGGGAGTTGAGGATTTACAAACATAAAAATTGCTACTTTTTTTATAAAGTCCATGAAAAAAAATATAAAAGAAAAATTCTTTTGTTTTTTTTTTTTATAATTTTTTTCACCAAATGTGTTCAAAAACCTTGGATTTTTAGCCATATAAAGTCAAAAAAAAAAAGATTAGATATTTTAAAAGTATTTTTTTTCTATGTATTACAATTGATTTTTTATGTTTTAGGGTTTCCAAACCTTTATGCATTTTTTATTTGCCTATATATATATATATATATATATATATATATATATATATATATATATATATATATATATATATAGGGCTTAAGGAATATATGACTGTTATGTACCTAAGCTTATATATAGATCCCTCCAAACTATGTAGTTTTTATCAATTATATCCAAACTAATCATGATATATCGCTTATAATTCTTCTTTAATCATGTGACGTGCTAAATTGATTGAATTTATGTTTTTTTCTACATTGTATCTAAGAACTTAAAGCTTTAAAACTAATAACCATTTAATAAACCATACTAAACTTTAAATAAAATAATACAATAAAATATAAAAGACGAACATCCAGTAACTCAATCAAGGTTTTCATAAATCATTGGATATAGTTTTTCAATTGAAGAATAAAAAGTTTGAATTATATTCATTAAAAATATATTTATTTTTTATTTTTCCTATAAAATTCAATGATTATTTTGCAATAAAAAGATATATAATTGATCTTTTTCATTCTATAATTTAACTCAATTCAATAGTATTATATTAAAACAAAATTAAGAGAAAATAAAATTGGATTTGCTTTTTCTAAAACTCTATCATTTTAGAGGTTCTATACCTAAGCTTAGGTACATAACTGCCACATATTCACTTTTCTCATATATATATATATATATATATATATATATATATATATATAATGGCATCAAAGTGGGGATTGGGTGGGTTGGGGATTGATATACCCGATCGCGACCTCATCCCCAATTTTAGCCTAAGGAGGATCCCAGCCACATAGCCGATATTTGTTTTTGCGAAGAATACCACTCCCTCATTGGGGCTGGTCATCATGATCATCTTATCCTATTTGTATTGTACTCACATAAATTACCATGTCTACTGACAACCCTTGTGCAAATGACGCTGTAAAACACATATGTATCACGTGACAAGATAATATATGTAAGAATAGAGTTGAAAACATAACCAAATTGTTTAAGCAAACTATATAATTATGATTTGGACCATTTGATTAAGAAATTATTAAGATTAAAGGTGGTTTCAAGGAAGCTTTTCTTTTTATCATAGCCATGGAAGGCCTAAGTGTATGTTTAAAGGAAGCTTGTGATCGTCTTATCTTTCGAGGTATTTCAATTCCTAATAATGGTCCTATTTTGTCGCATCTTATGTATGTGGATGACGCTATGTTTGTGGGGGAGTGGTCAAAGCTTAATTTTATCAACTTTAATAGGATACTTAGATGTTTTAATCTTGCCCCCGATCTTAAAGTTAATCTTGGAAAGAGCAAAGCTTTTGGTATTGGGATTGATAATTTGGATATTGATCGTCTAGCTAGTATTTTGCATTGTGATCCCACTTTCTTTCCTTTTAAAGATCTTGGTCTTCCTATTAGGGCCAATATGAACCTTGCTAAAAATTGGAATCAATTATAGAGAAGTTCAAGAATAAGTTGTATATATGGAAGGCTAAAAATATTTAGTTTGGAGGTAGGCTTACTCTTGTCAAATCGATATTGGATAGTCTTCCTCTTTTATATTTTGCTCTTTTTAAAGAACCTAAGAAAGTTATTGGACTTTTAGAAGGCATTCGAAGGAGATTTCTTTGGGGAGGTGTTGATAACTGTAGGAAGATTCATTGGGTTGCTTGGGAGACGGTTACTCGACTAAAAAAGTTGGGTGTCTTTGGTGTTGGTGATTTTAGATCGATGAACATCACACTCCTTGCAAAATGGTGGTGGAGATTTAGAGTGGAGTAAAATTCGCTTTGGTCCTCTTGTATTAGGGCATTGCATAATACCAGAGGAATTTATGGGATTTTTTTTGCGAGATGTGGGATACCGGGGCCTTGGCTGAACATTTTTCCTGATAAAATGGGAGCTTGATGAATGGAATATTGGTCTTGATGATTTGTTTTGCAGGAAATTAGGAGATGGGAAACATACTCATTTTTTGAAAGATAAATGGTGTGGTGATATAATTTTAAGAATTTAATTCCTAGAGTTGTATAAGATTGAAAGTGAAAAGAATTGCAAGGTCTTAGATAGGATTAATATTGGTAAGGTGTTGTATTTCAAGGCACGTGGAAGAGATGTTCGAGAAATGGTAAGGAGTCGGCTGAGTTGGTGAAGCCGTCAAGTATGGTGGCAGGTAAAACTTTTTCAAGAAAGGCAGATTAATGGGATTTGAAGGCTGGCAAGTCCAACATTTCTCTGATAAGTCTCTTAGAGATTTAATGGGTAACAATTTGAATATCCATAATCATATGGTGAATTTTCATTAGGTGAAATGAGTTCCAATTAAAGTGAATTGTTTTGTTTGGTGGTTGCTTTGCAATACAATTCTGGGGGCTTGCAAGCTTGTGGAAAAAGGAATTTTGGTGGATTATGTTAGTTGTCACTTTTGCGGGGAAATAGAAGAACCAGTTGATCATATTTTTATGCAGTGCTCGTTGTCAATGAAGATAAGGTCTTGGTTTAGTAATTGGAGTGGTTTACTGCCTTGCATTCCTAATAATTGTGATGAGCTTAAAATTGTTTTGATTTCCTCGAGCATTGATAAGAAGAGATTGAAGCTCAGACCGATGTTAATATCCTGTGAGTTATGGAGTATTTGGAAAACTAGTAATGGCTTGTTTTTTAAGAAGAAGAGATGCTCACCTCTCAAGGCGGCAGATGATATTCAAATCATTGTGTTCAATTGGGTAAAGAACAGATCGAAGTTTAATTTTATCTTGTTGTTTAATTGGTGTATTTCTCTTTTATATGCTTGTAATGTGTAACTCTTTTTTGTCCTAGCGTCTTGCTAGTTTTTAATGCATTTTCCATTCAAAAAAAGGTGGTTATTAAACATTAAAGCGGTATAAAGTAACTTCATGTGATTTGGTTATGTTATAAGAGATTTTCTAATATGTGCCCTAAGGGCATATATAAGCAACATTAATTGAAGTATTAATTATAATAAATATAATAAATATTATCATAATTAAATTTGATAAACATTAATTATGTACAATATTACTATAATTAAATGTAAAATACATTAATATAAATAATATTATTTATGATTAATGTTTATCACATTTAACTATGATAATGTTCCTCATAATTAATACTTCAATTAATGCTTATTATATATGCACTAGGGCATATATTAAAAAATCTCATGTTATAAATGTTGGATTAGTGTCTCAGGCTATAACTATATTTGGTAAGTACTTGACCCGGTTGTGCATGGTCCTTTTGGGTTGCCTTCACCATAGCAACTTGACAGGGTGATTTGTTAAGAGAGAAGAGATATTATTGTTAATATATTATGAGAATAATATATTAAAGGAATAATAATGTTATTTGATTAATATAAGTCATATATTAATTGAGAATTAATTTGGTGACCTAAAGAGATTAATTGAACAAAGGGGCATAAACTGTCAAATGTGTGATAGTTGTGTTTTAGGCTATGTATCCTTATGGATATAAGGGTGGACAGATTTTAGGGTTTGGAGACCTTAAAATCATCCAAGCCTAATATCTAGGAGGATCTTGGATTGCTTAGGGCCTAATTTATTCAATTAGGGTTAAAGGTAAAACCCTAGTGGCTCATAGTATAAATAGATCCCTTGGATGAGGGAAATCGGCATTCATGCAAGGCAAGAAACCCTATAGCCGATTTCTCACCCTCCTCTCTCTCTCTCTCTCAAGATCATCCTCTTGCTAGTTGGTGTTTGTAAGCCATTAGAGGAGTGACAATTGTGACTCTAAGCTCCAAGAAGAAGAAGTATCAAGCAAGTAACTCAAGGTATTGTTCTAGATCCGATTTCATATGATAAAATTCAATTGTTTACATTAGATCTACAATTTTAAGTCTTGGATACAATGCATGTTCAATTAGAGAAACATAGATCCAAGCATTAGGGTTTGCATGTGCACATAGGAAAGTTCTCATGGCTCAAACCTATCAATAAAGCCACTTCATGCATGTAAAGTAAGTTACCGAGATGAAGTATATTACATACTTATGTTATATGTGTGTATACTAATCATTTCATTATATACTTATAAAGCTAACATTTTTCCTTACACCACATTCATTTGAAACTCCCATCTATTTTTCCTTTCACCACATTCATTTGAAACTCCCATGACTTTTCAATTTCTTTCTAATAATAATTATAATTTGGTTAATTAGGTTAAATAAATATCAAACCTAACACGTAATCATATATAAACTAAATTTCAATATTAAAATAATATATTTACTTATACTAATAAAGTTATGTTTTTTTAACATATAACATATTATACTTAATTTATTAGTTTTAATATATTGTTGGATGTAAACCATTATCATTTTAAAGATACAATTTTGGAACAATTTGTATAAAATACTTAAATTATTAATTTAAATATAACATTATAGGGTCAGCTTAAATATAAATTTTAGTTTAACTTAAAAAACCCAAAAAATATTTTGTAAATAGTTAAAAGTGATAAATTATAGTGTCTTTCTAATAATGATTATAAGTTGGTTAATAAGGTTAAATAAATATCAAACTTAAAGTGTAATCATAAATAAATAAATTTCAGTTTTAAAATAGTATATTTACTTCTAATTATAAAGTTATGTCTTTAACTTTTAACATATTATACTTAATTTATTACATTTAATTTGATGTTAAGTGTAAACCATTATCAGTTTAAAGCTACAACTTTTGAACAGTTTGGACAAAATACTTAAATTGTGAACATAAATATAACAATACAATGTCAACTTAAATATAAATTTCAGTTCCACTTAAAAAACTAAAGAATATTTTATAAATAGTTAAAAGTGATAAATTGTAGTTATAAATGCAAAAACTAAATTGTAATCTTAATTTAACTAAAATATTTACTAATGATATTTATATAATCATTAAAAGTTTTCAAATAAGTAGCTTAAAATAACTTACAATAACAATAGTGTAACATCCAGATACCCAGGTATCCTATTTTGTTCTTTTATTTTTGGGAATTGTGATGAGACTCGGCGAGTTGGCATCTAAACTCGCCGAGTATGGTCGCGGATTCGCATGCGAGTTCACAGCTGGACTCGGCGAGTTCATAAGTGGACTCGACGAGTCCACTCATGTTTAGTGAAACCCTAATTCCCGGGGTTTGAGACCTATTTAAAGGCCCTTAGGGCCGTCATTTGCGGCCACCAACCCCTAGAAAGAAACCCTAAGAGATCTAGAGCGTTTGTGAGGAAGGAGAGGCCATTCTTGATCCTTTTGTGGGTGTTTTTGCAACAAGGAGGTGACCAAGGCAAGAGGAGGCTGAAGGAGGTGCGATTTTGGGTGACTTTTGAGTTCGTAGAGACTGTATTGAGGTATTTTTCTCGGACCCTCTTCAGTTTTGGGATTGATTCTTAGTGTTAGGGTTTTCTAACCCTTTTAGAGGTTGAATAAGTGGAGCATTTGGTCCCTTCTCGAGTTTATGTCTTGGATCTAGACCCAAAGAGGTCCAGAGACCTTAACCCTTGGAGCTTTATGAGTCATTTTAGGAGCCATGAGCTTGGGATGTCATTTTTGGGGCTAAATCACCAAGTTAGACCATTTTGATGTTGTATGAGTGTCAAGGTCTGAACTTTACGTGATTATCATGCTTGGGAAGGCCAGATCTATGAATGTATGGGACAGATCTGACCTCAGGAGGCCTGTGGATTTTGTGCATGGCATGAACTCGCCGAGTCCGAAGAACAGACTCGGCGAGTAGGATGAGTGTTTCCCGTAAATCACTTAGTGAGTGGACTTGCCGAGTTGGAGAATAACTCGGTGAGTCAGGGAGAGTTAGGGGGACTGGAGTTCAAGGCGGAACTCGCCGAGTTGTTCTTGAGACTCGGCGAGTTGAGTCGGGGTGGCCTCGCGATTCATGCCATGTGGAACTCGTCGAGTCAGGGGAAATACTCGACGTGCTAAGAGAGGGACTAAGAGAGTTAGTCGACACGTGTAGACTCGCCGAGTCGCTCTAGTGCACTCGAAGAGTCGGGTCAAAGTTTGACCGTTGACCTTGTTGACTTTTAGGGTTGAGTACAGTTGTATTTATGAGAGTATTACTTTATGTGATTAGGCGGAGGCTAGATCACATTTGTTTCGAGTCAGATATTTACCGAGACACCGAGGTGAGTCTTCTCACTATACGTTACCTAGAGTGGTATTATGCGATGACCAGAGGGTCTTATGTGTTATGTATGGGATTATGTGCTATGTGATATATGTATGTTGTATGATGATATAGACTGGACCGGAGGGTCTAACGAGCTATGACCAGACCAGAGGGTCCAACGAGTAACGGGACTGGAGGGTCCCGCTGAGACACTTCGACCGGAGGGTCGTATTATAGCCTCAAGTGGCGTATGTGTTGTATGCGGTATTTTGGGGAACTCACTAAGCATTTATGCTTACAGTTGTTGTGTTATGTGTTTCAGGTACCAGTGACGAGCACTGGAAGGCGCCGGCATGATTCATACACACACATTAGAGTTTATATATGTTCTGATCTTGGGGTTTTGTACTGATACAATGTTGATACAATGTTTTTAAAATGAACGTGAATGATATTTTATGGTTTTCAAAAGTGAAAATTTGTTTCAAATTTTTACAGTGTTACAAGTTGGTATCAGAGCCTTGGTTTGAGGGATTCGGATGCATCTTCGGGCGCATCTGAACTCAAACTGAGGAATTGAGGAAAATTTTGATAATGAAGTAAATTTTTTTTTGAAAAGAGTAAAAAGAGAGTTTTGAGACAAACAGAGCAGAGTCGTGTGTACGATCAGCCAGCTCCCGAACGGTGAATCCCCCAAAAGTACCCTTACATTATGTGTTATGAGATATGTTATGTTACATTATGCATGCTAGACTAGGCTAGGTATACATATTAGGACTAGAGTGGCCTGATTTTTGATGCCTTAGCCTAGGAGATTTCTGCTGCTGAGATGCTTTGAGAGCGAGTAGATAGCAGTTAGGAGCTCATTAGAGTAGAGTACTCGTAATCCAGGATCCAAGGAGGAGGACTTGGAGTGAATGTTGATGCGGTGTAGTCAGTAGTATTGGGCCCGTACTACTGAAGACACCGGATCAATGGGAATTCCATGTAAGAATCTTTTGGACAACGGAGGATGAGTAGGGTTGCGTCATCAAGTATGAGTATGTTTGATCGAGTCTCTGATAATTATTGTTGTATTTCAGAGGCATCATGGTAGGGACTCGACACACACCTGAGAACAGTGGTGTCAGCGACGAGGAGATCCGTCGATTGATTCATGAGGAGGTGGCTGCTGCCATCCGGGCTGAGATTCCTGAGATGTTTGGGGACATCAAGACCACATTGATTGAGACTTTTGATGAGCGGTATGCCGCGCTGACTGAGGCTGCTGCAGCTGCAACTATTGTTGCTGTTGCTGCTGCCAGACCTCAGGGAGGTGACTCGTTGTTGTTTCGGGAGTTCAGCAACACGAAGCCACCAGAGTTCGACGGGACGCAGGACCCGATTGCCGCTATGAGATGGATCTCTGACATCAAGGGATGTTTCTATACGTGTTCTTGTCTAGAGCACTTCAGGGTTCGGTTCGCCCTGAACCAGCTCCGCTTGGGAGCGAATGATTGGTGGAAGTTCGTGACGGCGAACTTCACTTTGGCTGAGATTTCTGAGGTGACCTGGGAGAGGTTCACCGCTATGTTCAGAGAGGAGTATGTTCCCCCGGTGGAGAGGGAATATTTGATTCATGAGTTCTTGACCCTCAAGTAGGGTACTAATTCTGTGGCAGTGATCACTAGGAAGTTTCATGAGAGGGCGATGTTTTTCCCTGAGCAGGTGTCTTCTGAGCAGGCTCGTATGAGCCGTTATCTGAGTATTTTGAGGAGAAATATTCGAGAGTTCATGGCAAACTCGACTTACCGGACATTTGCTGAGCTCCAGGCAAATGCCCGGAAGAGGGAGATTGAGTTGGAGACTAAAGCCAGAGAGGAGGCCGAGTCACAGAGGGCGGATCGACGACCGACTCAGTCTCAGCCGGCAGCCAAGCGGGCTAGACTCGCTGATTCGAGATCTGGAGGCACGAAGGGCCGCACTTGTGGGAAGTGCGGCAAGAGTCACGAGGGGTCGTGTAGGGTTGGAGTATGTTACAAGTGCGGGAAGGAGGGGCATATCGCGAGGGATTGCCCCAAGGGATTTTCGGTTTGCTTTCATTGCAACCAGACTGGCCATCGGAAGGCCGAGTGCCATCAGCTGCTTTAGGGATCGGCGCAGGGATCTGCGCCTGCTGTTAGGGCTACCGAGGTTCGGCCGGTGAAGGCCGAGGCACCGAAGGCTCGTGGGAGAGCATTCAAGTTGACTGCAGAGGAGGTCTGCGCGGTGCCTGATGTGGTGGCTGCTATGTATTCTATATTCATCTTTTATTTGAGTTGATTTATTATGCTTATATGATGATGTGCGTAGGTACTTTTCTTGTGAGTTCTGTTCCTGCCCTAGTATTATTTGACTCGGGTGCGAGTCGGTCGTTTGTATCCGTAGCATTTAGTCAGCACATTAGTATCCGTCGAGAGGCATTGGATTGAACTCTGCGAGTTTCTATAGCTGATGAGCGAGCAGTGTATGCTTCAGATGTGATTCGAGGATGTGTCCTTGAGATCTTCGGTGTGGAGTTTCCGATAGATCTGGTTCTGATTGCGATGGGGGACGTGTGTGTTATAGTGGGTAAGGATTGGTTGAGCCGATATGGAGCCGTGATAAACTACGAGCGTCAATTGGTGACGATTCGAGACCATAGTGGGGGAGTTCTTACGGTGTATGGCGAGGGTACACGTACGGGTTCAGCTTTTTGCTCGGCCGCCAGAGCGAGAAAGAGTCTACAGCAGGGCTGTAAGGGATTTGTGGCATATGTGATGGATGCGAGGGTTGATTCAGTGAGACCGAAGTCAGTTGATGAGGTCCAGATAGTGCGTGAGTTTCCGGATGTGTTTCCATAGGAATTGTCGGCTGTGCCTCCGGAGAGGCAGGTAGAGTTCGGTATTGAATTGGTTCCGGGAGCTGCGCCTATCACCAAGGCGCCTTATCGCCTTGCGCCTCCGGAGATGCAGGAGTTATCCTCGCAGCTCCAGGAGCTGCTGGGGAAGGGGTTTATCAGGCTGAGCAGTTCGCCATGGGGGGCACCTATTCTTTTTGTCAAAAAGAAGGATGGTTCGCACCGGATGTGCATTGATTATCGGGAATTGAACAAGTTAACGGTCAAGAACCGTTACCCGTTGCCGAGGATCGATGATTTGTTCGATCAGTTGCAGGGAGCATCTTGGTTCTCCAATATCGATTTGAGGTCTGGGTACCATCAGGTGAGGGTGCGAGAGGAGGACGTCCAAAAGACAACATTCCGGACTCGTTATGGGCATTACGAGTTCGTGGTGATGCCTTTCGGACTCACCAACGCACCAGCGGTGTTCATGGATCTCATGAACAGGGTGTGAAGACCGATGTTGGATCGCTCAGTGATCGTGTTCATTGACGACATATTGGTGTATTCGAGATCTAGAGAGCAACATGAGGAGCATTTGAGGGAGATCCTCGGAGTTCTGAGAGCGGAGAGGCTTTATGCCAAGTTCTCCAAATGTGAGTTCTGGCTACGAGAGGTTCAATTTTTGGGGGATCTCGTTAACCATAATGGGATATTGGTTGATCCGGCCAAGATTGAGGCGATTATGAGGTGGGAGGTGCCGAGATCACCCACCGAGATCAGGAGCTTTCTGGGTTTGGCCGGCTATTATCGAAGATTTATTAAGGATTTCTCCAAGATCGTCGTGCCACTCACCAAGTTGACCCGGACGGGTGCTGCGTTTTCTTGGGGTCCGGAGCAGCAGACCTCGTTCGAGACACTTCGCCAGAAATTATGCGACGCCCCACTATTAGCCCTTTTGGAAGGGATGGAGGATTTTGCGGTATATTGTGATGCATCGATATCCGGATTGGGAGCGGTGCTTATGCAGAGGGGGCATGTGATAACATATGCATCGAGGCAACTTAAGCCTCACAAGTCGAGATATCCCACTCATGATTTGGAACTGGGAGTGGTAGTTGTCGCCCTCAAGATCTGGCGACACTATCTGTATTGGGTTCGGTGTACGATATACACAGACCACAAGAGTTTGAAGTATTTGATGGACCATCCATCTGAATATGCGCCAGAGGAGGTGGTTGGATGTGGTCAAGGATTATGATTGGAAGATCCTGTACCACCCAAGCAAGGCTATTGTTGTAGCCGATGCACTGAGCCGTAGGGCGGAGGGCGCCCCAATGCGAGATGTTTGTTTGAGATTGACAGTGATGACCCCGGTGTTGGATGCTATTCGTGGGGCCCAGGTTGAGGTTGTGGGGCCAGAAAGCCAGAAGAGAGAGCGAGTTGCCGGACTGGTATCGGAAGTCGTTACCGATAGCCGGGGGCTTATGACATTTTAGGGTCGGATATGGGTACCGTCCGTGGGCAGAACGCGGACCATTTTGATGGAAGAGGCTCATCGATCGAAATTCTCAATCCATCCCGGGGCCACAAAGATGTATTTGGACCTGAAAAAGGAATATTGGTGGCCCTGTATGAAGAGGGATGTCGCATAGTTTGTAGAGAGATGCTTGACATGTCGCAGGGTTAAGGCCGAGCACCAGCGTCCACATGGTAAACTGCAGCCATTAGAGATTACCGAGTGTAAATGGGAACAGATTACCATGGATTTCAACACCAAATTGCCAAGGATCGCGAGGGGTGTCGATGCAATTTGGGTGATTGTGGACAGGTTGACGAAGAGTTCTCACTTCCTGGCCATTAGTGAGAGCTCTTCCGCGGAGAGGTTGGCAAAATTGTATGTGAAAGAGGTGGTATCACGGCATGGAGTGTCGATCTCGATTGTCTCAGGTCGAGATGTACGTTTCACTTCCAGGTTCTGGAAGATGTTTCATTAGGAATTAGGTACGAAACTGCATTTTAGTACCGCATACCACCCACAAACTGATGGGCAGAGTGAGCGGACGATTCAGACGCTCGAGGACATGCTCCGAGCGTGTGTGTTGGACTTCGGCGGGAGTTGGGACATGTATTTGCCCTTGGTAGAGTTTTCTTATAACAACAACCATCATTCGAGCATTAGCATGCCGCCCTTTGAGCTGTTGTATGGGAGGAGATGTCGGAGCCCCATTTGTTGGGGAGAAGTAGAGCAGCGTGTGATGGGTAGTACCGAGATTGTGCTTCAGACGACAGAGCAGATCCAACAGGTAAGACAGAGGTTGTTGACCGCTCAGAGTCGTCAGAAGAGTTATGCGGACAGACACCAGTCTGAGCTCGAGTTTCAGGTCGGCGACTTCGTGCTCCTGAAGGTCTCTCCTTGGAAAGGAGTGATTCGCTTCAGGAAGAGGGGCAAGTTGGGGCCCCGATATATTGGTCCTTTCAGGGTGATCGCGAGGGTAGGCAGGGCAGCCTACCGTTTGGAGTTACCAGCAGAGTTGGGTCAGATTCATGACACTTTCCACGTATCGCAGCTGCGAAAGTGTATAGCCGACAAGTCGGCAATGGTGCCATTAGAAGATATTCAGGTGGATGCGAGCCTGAATTATTTTGAGAGACCGGTAGCGATTAGGGATCGGAGCGTCAAGGTTTTGAGGAACAAGGATGTGCCTCTGGTTCAGGTCCAGTGGCGACATCGAAAAGGGTCAGAGATGACTTGGGAACCGGAGCGTGAGATGCGGGAGCAGCATCCAGAGTTGTTTGCAGAGTGAGACTTCGAGGGCGAAGTCTGATTCTAGTAAGGGATAATTGTAATATCCGGATACCCAGGTATCCTATTTTGTTCTTTTATTTTTGGGAATTATGAGGAGACTCGGCAAGTTGGCATCTAAACTCGCCGAGTATGGTCGCGGATTCGCATGCGAGTTCACAGCTGGACTTGGCGATTTCATGAGTGGACTCGGCGAGTCCACGCTGTATAATGAAACCCTAATTCCCAGGGTTTGAGACCTATTTAAAGGCCCTTAGGGCCGTCATTTGCGGCCACCAACCCCGAGAAAGAAACCCTAAGAGATCTAGAGCGTTTGTGAGGAATGAGAGGCCATTCTTGATCCTTTTGTGGGTGTTTTTGCAAGAAAGAGGTGACCAAGGCAAGAGGAGGCTGAAGGAGGTGCGATTTTGGGTGACTTTTGAGTTCATAAAGACTGTATTGAGGTATTTTTCTCAGACCCTCTTCAGTTTTGGGATTGATTCTTAGTGTTAGGGTTTTCTAACCCTTTTAGAGGTTGAATAAGTGGAGCATTTGGTCCCTTCTCGAGTTTATGTCTTGGATCTGGACCCAAAGAGGTCCAAAGACCTTAACCCTTGGAGCTTTATGAGTCATTTTAGGAGCCATGAGCTTGGGATGTCATTTTTGGGGCTAAATCACCAAGTTAGACCATTTTGATGTTGTATGAGTGTCAAGGTCTAAACTTTACTAATTATCATGCTTGGGAAGGCCATATCTATGAATGTATGGGACAGATCTGACCTCAGGAGGCCTGTGGAGTTTGTGCATGGCATGAACTTGCCGAGTCCAAAGAACAGACTCGGCGAGTAGGATGAGGGTTTCCCGTAAATCACTTAGTGAGTGGACTTGCCGAGTTGGAGAATAACTCGGTGAGTCAGGGGAGAGTTAGTGGGACTGGAGTTCAAGGCGGAACTTGCCAAGTTGTTCTTGAGAATCGGCAAGTTGAGTTGGGGGTGGCCCCGCGATTCATGCCAGGTGGAACTCGTCGAGTCAGGGGAAGTACTCGACGTGCCAAGAGAGGGACTAAGAGAGTCAGTGGACACGTGTAGACTCGCCGAGTCGCTCTAGTGTACTCGACGAGTCGGGTCAAAGTTTGACCGTTGACCTTGTTGACTTTTAGGGTTGATTACAGTTGTATTTATGAAAGTATTACTTTATGTGATTAGGCGGAGGCTAGATCAAATTTTTTCCGAGTCAGATATTTACCGAGACACCGAGGTGAGTCTTCTCACTATACGTTACCTAGAGTGGTATTATGCGATGACCAGAGGGTCTTATGTGTTATGTATGGGATTATGTGCTATGTGATATATGTATGTTGTATGATGATTTATACTGGACCAGAGGGTCCAACAAGCTATGATCGGACCAGAATGTCCAACGAGTAACGAGACTGGAGGGTCCCGCTAAGACACATCGACCGGAGGGTCGTATTATAGCCTTGAGTGACGTATGTGTTGTATGTGGTATTTTGAGGAACTCACTAAGCATTTATGCTTACAGTTGTTGTGTTATGTGTTTCAGGTACCAGTGATGAGCGCAAGAAGGCGCCGTCATGATTCGTACACACACACATTGAAGTTTATATATGTTCTGATCTTGGGGTTTTGTACTGATACAATGTTGATACAATGTTTTTAAAATGAATGTGAATGATATTTTATGGTTTTCAAAAGTGAAAATTTGTTTCAAATTTTTACGGTGTTACAAATAGTTAAAAATAACTCTATATAAATGATTATATTGTTACATTTAAAATCAAAAAATAATGTTTGTTGTTTTAAATAATTATAATGATAGAAATTAAAACATTAATCGAATAATTTTAAAATTAGTTAACAATAACAACAACTATAAATAATATTAAATCATAAATTATATTTAATTTTATTCATGTGTAACTCGCGGGTAGAAGTTATTGAAACGATTGAGATTATAAAGTTATAATAGATGTATATATTATCATATAATTCAAAATAATCAATATATTATATCAGCTTAGTATACGAATTATTATATCAAATTTTAAAGCAACGTTATTGTTATATTTAAAAAAAAAACATATATTTGTAAAGACTTCAACTATATAGGTGTTTATACGCATTACAATGTCAACTTAAATATAAACTTCAATTCCACTAAAAAAACCGAAGAATATTTTGTAAATAGTTAAAAGTGATAAATTATAGTGATAAATAGATAAAAAAACTAAATTGTAATCTCAATTTGACTCAAAATATTTTCTATATGTATTTTTATAATCGTTAAAAGTTTCCAAATAAGTAGTTTAAGACAACTTACGATAGCAATTGTTAAAAATAACTCTATATAAATGATTATATTGTTACCTTTAAAATCAAAAAATAATGTTTGATGTTATAAATAATTATAACGGTAGAAATTAAAACATTAAGCAAATAAATTTAAAAAAAAATAATTAATAATAACAACAACTATAAACAACATTAAACCATATATTTTATTTAATTTTATTCATGTGTAACTTGTGGCTAGAAGTCATTCAAACGATTGAGATTATGAAGTTATAATAGATGTATATATTATCATATAATTCAAAATAATAAATAAATTATATCAATTTAGTATAAAAATTGTTATATAAAATTTAACAACAATGTTATTGTTATATTTTAAAAAAACATATATTTGTAAAAACTTCAACTATATCGATGTTTATGCGCAACGTACGGGCATTCGCCTAGTTTCTTTATAAATATGAATGATTGCATATTTACAAACAGAAGATACTAAAATATATCAACCAAATAAATAGAAACTGATTAGTTTCCCGAATTATGCTATTTAAAGTTGAGAAATTTGCAAATTCAATTCATAAAATGACGAATCCTCTTTTCACATTTGCAATCTTTTTATCACCACTTTCTACTATTTTTAGGTGATATATGCAATGCTTCTAATATCAAAATCGTTCAGGAAATTATAGCAACTCAAATAGCATTGAGTAGATAAAAAAAAAACACATCAAAACACCCTTTAGACAACCTATAAACATCTTTATCAAAAGTCAACCTATAAATAACCATTTGGACTAATTATAATCATGTTTGTGTCAACTTTTGACCTACTTTGTGCCATTACTTTTTCTTGGGGATGATCTTTATTTTGGTCCTTATAGCTGACGTGTAAGGTTGGCTTGAAGGTTAATGTCATAAAAACGTTTAAATTTTTAGAGTTTTGTTAGGTTTTGACTAAAGTTGAATTTTTCTCGTCTTTATCTTCACATTTTTCAAAAAATGTTCGGTTTTATCATTTTACCTGTGACAATAGGTTTTTTAGGTTATCATTCTATTAATTTTGCAAAAAAAAAAAAAAACCATTAAGTTTACATTTTTTTTTTTTTATGTTTTTACCCTTAAGTTTATAATTTTTTTTTATACGTTTACCCTAAATATATATATATATATATATATATATATATATATATATATATATATATATATATATATATATATCATTTTTTTTCTTGTATAAACCGTTTAAAATGTAAAAAAAACAAATTAATATGTTTTTAGAACTATAAATACGTGTTTTTATATATTTAAAAATATACATATCAATAAAAAAAACTTGTTCAATCATAAACGTGTTTATATATATATATATATATATATATATATATATATGTGTGTGTGTGTGTGTGTGTGTGTGTGTGTGTGTGTGTTTTGGAAATATTAATATGTATTTTAGAAGTACAAATATTTTTTTACGTTTTTATAAGTATATACATATATTTTAGAAGTATAGATACATATTATTATTTTTAAAAATATAAAACTATGTATTTATACCTCTAAGAACTATATCTATAAAGTACGTATTCATAATCTAAAAATATTTTCTTTTACTTTTTAAATGGTTTAACCTTGTGAAAACACACAGACACATACACGTATTCACAATTTCACATTTTTTCCATATTTATAAATACGATTTTTCTGCATGAATGCATATATTATGAAAAAAAAAATACTTAGGATAAACTTTTAAAAAAAATTATAAACTTAAAAGTAAAAAGGTAAAAAACTGTAAACTTAAGAGTTTTTTGATTCCGAATTTAATTGAAAGATCCAGAACTTTCTGAACTTTCATATTTCTGAAATATTATTACTCCAAGTTACTTCAAAACATGTTACATGCATATTCACAGATAATAATTTACATTGATAATTTTGTTTACAAACGACTGGATACAAACCGCCTATTATTGTATATTACATAACTACCCAAGATACTATAGTTTTATACACACATAAGTACAAAATACAATAGTTTCAAATTATTCAAATTCTTCTATCAATATATAACTATACTGGTTGCTTATCGCATGCAATTGTTAAACATTGAGAGGGCAAGCGGTGACGCTAAGTGAGTTCAACAATAGATACAATATAACGTTATGCCATATATATAATTCAATATGGCTGAATCAAAGAGGAATAGTGAACAACAAAGACATATGTGAATCATGCGACAAGCTTTCCATATCAATCAATGATTTGATTCAAATATATATACAATCAATGAGACATAACAATTTTTATACTTGATATACATCAATAACACTTCGGCCCAAATGGCACATAAGACATACACTTTCTAATTTAAACATTTTGATAGGTTTCAGGATTTCAACCCTATCTAACCTTCTGCCAATGTCATAGGGGTAGAAGTCATTCTCTTGCGAGACATGCTCTATACGGCCAGAGGCTACATACCTTTACCCAAGTGATGCTTATGTCATACACTTTGTGGCCAAAGGTACAACTTCTCTATCAAAATAGCGGAAATAATAACATGAGATGATAACACATAAAAACACATAACACATCTAACACATAACATACAATTGTTGTTATATATTGAACTCACCTTGAAATAACCGGGGGTTAACATATTAATTTAGGCAGCATTTCGGCTCTAAATATAACTTTCTATGATGAAACCGGGGATTTTAGTTGAAAAACCCGACCCTGCGAGGGTTGAGCTTCACCTTGAATGTAACGACCATAAAATTCCAACCAATTTAAACTCTTCAAAAACAACCCGATTTCATAAAATTATTACAAAAAGGTTTTCAATACAATTATTTTAGAGTATTCCCAGAATCACATCACAAAACATAATCATGAGGAGCGGTACGATCACGCCTTTGCCTTGCCACGGTCTCCTCAAGAACCCGAAAAACATTAAACCACAACTGTAAGCCCAAAAGCTTAGTGAGATATCCCCAAAATACCAACCACATATACCATACACGCATAACATGCCATATCATAACAGAACACAGAACAACCACGCACTTCAGGTCTACTGTGTGACTGGTCCACCGCACCGGGCTTCAGTCCACCTGGTCCACCCTCCGAGCCTAACCACATACATCGAGTCTACAGTGTGATTGGTCCGCCCGCACCGGGCCTTCAATCCACCTGGTCCACTCTCTGAGTCTACAGTATGACTGGTCTGCCCGCAATGGGCCTTCAGTCGGCCTGGTCCACTCTCCGAGCCTCGGCACATCTGGTCCGCCCTCTTGGGGCCTACAGCCTATCCGGACCGCTCGTTGGGCCTTCGGGATAACCGGTCCGCCCTGGGTATGTTGGCCTACAGCACAAAGTAGGTCTCGCCTCAACCCACCCCCAGTCCAACAACCATGTGCACATAAACATTCAATCATATAACATATCACATCCAATCAAACCGATCTAACAGATCACATAGCATAACATCATCCTAACTAGGATACCGACCTAACCGGTCACTAGCATAGCATCATCCTATATACCAGGATACCGACCTTAAACAGGTCTCTAACATATACCATCCTAACTACCAGAATGCAACACAACAAACAAAATATAACAGCGATACCCAGATCACAATCCAATAAAAGGGCCGGCCTTGGTGCCGTAGACCCTATCGATATAGTGAGGATAACTCACCTCGCAACTGCCAACTGAACAGATAAACTCAAGCTGCTCCGACCACTGATACGATCTCCAACACTGGTCAACACCAAAACTCTGAACTTAAAACAAAAGCCAACAATTACCAAAATGCCCCTGGAAATCAACTGGTCAACCCTTGGTCAAAGTCAAAGTCAAGTCAACCCCTGACTGACTCTACTCGCCGAGTCAACCCGATGACTCGCCGAGTCCCCATGCACAGAACTTCCCCAATCTGCGACTCAACTCGCCGAGTCACCCCAAGACTCGCCGAGTCCAACAACTCTGAGTCCTTTAACACTCCACTCACCGAGTCATCCCTTGACTCATCGATTCACAGCTCAACCAGAAGAAAGGTTAGGACCTCACGACCAGACTCGCCGAGTCCAAGGCTATCTGTAACCAACTCGCCGAGTTGTTCTTCCAACTCGTCGAGTTCCTGCCCATATTCAACCAACTCGCCGTGTTGTTCTTCCAACTCGTGGAGTTCCAGCCTATCTTCAAGCAACTCGCAGAGTACACCCTTGTGACTCGCCGAGTACCCCTAGATCTGAAACCATACAGAGGCTTTCCAAGCCATGCAGAAGCTCTAAACCATAGATCTACTCTTTTACAAGCCATCCATCACGTAAAGTGGCAAACTTTACGTGGATCCAAAGAGGTCTAGGCATTTTACACTCTAAGGCTAGGGTTTAGGACAAAAGGACTTCACCAACAACTCTTGAGCATAGACTTTATGGCTTTCTGGATCATTAACTACCTAGATCTGAGGTAGCAACCTTAGATCTTACACCAAACTTGAGCTGGACCTCATTTATGCCCCAAAACTGCCACAAATGATAGATCTAGATGCACAAAAGCTCAAACAGAAGATTATTACCTCAAATGAAGGCTCCCACTGATGAATGAACCAATTCTCTGCAAAGCCCCTTGCTCCACTCTTCTTTCTCTTCAATTTCCTTCCAAGATTACCTCCTCCAAGGCTCTAATCTCTCACCAAGGAAGGCTCACACGAATTTAGGGTTTCTGGAACTCAAAGGGAAGGTAAAGAGTCTAGGGAAGAAGTGTTATCTTCTTTATATAGGGGTCAACCTCCGAAATTAGGGTTTTCTCCATTCAGTACCAACTCGCCGAGTCCACCCATGCTACTCACCGAGTTGGTCACTTAACATGCGACCAGAGTCGCGAGCCTACTCACCGAGTCCACTCGTGGACTCGCCGAGTTGCCCATTCCCACTTACACTTTTAGCCCTTCAACTCTACTTCTGATATACTGGCATGTTATAATTCTCCCCCACTTAAATTAGGCTTCGTCCTCGAAGCCTGCGGCATCACAACTCTAAAACAAGTCTCGCACTGCACTACCTGGCATTAACCAGACCAGGTTCCTCAAAGCACAACCACCGAAACCCAAAAACACAATTTTCCTTCCCGCGGTGTTCTGACCACCGCTTCAAGCCAGCCTCTGGCCTCGCCCTGTGGCAACCACACTTATCAACTTATCAACTTAGTACCACTCCATGATACCTCACTTGCCCCAAATCACAACAATCACTCGACTCAAACGAGCTAGAAATAACCATGAACCACCGGAATTCCCAGTCTGAGCCCAACTTTATCCACTCCATGCTGACAAGATCACACGTCCTTCAGCCTCAGAACAACTCCCATGAGTTCTCCGCCGCAATCTCATACCCATGCTGAACTGGCTCTAGCATCTTTGGGCTGGGAGGACCCGATACACTGACGACACCTCCAATCATCCCCCAGGATGAATTTCCACCACATACAAAAATCCTTGATCAAAATCAAACTGGAAATCCAAGGTTCCATCCCTGTATTCCTTCCGAGCCCTTTGGCTCTACACCCACGAAAATTCCTTCCGTGACCTCAGCAAACATCCAACCCGGATGTGATTCCATACCACAGCCGCAGACACACTGCTCATCAACCATGATTGGAACACCCCCAATCATAACTCTGCACGACTGCTTTCACTTCCGTGAACTTACACTCCCTCTCAGAGCTACATTCCTTTCCCTTTCGTTACCAAAAAATCCACTTGGCCGTCTTTTCACTACAACAAGTGCCACGGTGCTCACCCAATAATATACCATTATCTTATAGCATAACCGTTATCCCAGCATCACACATGCTCTGGATCCGCTCGCAAGGACTCTCAAGTCCATGATCTACCTCCACTAATCATGATTAATATCCGGGGCCAGACCTTCTGACGCTAACACGTCGCGACATACTCAATTCATTTCCTCTTACCGATCTATCGACACATGCAGAGTCTTCAGCATGACTGGACCGCCTTTCCAGGACTTCAGCCCATCTGGACCACTCTCGGAACCTTTAGCAGGTCTGGACCGCCCTCCAGGGCCTTCAGCCTGTCTGGACCGTTCTCCGAGCCTTCGGCCTGACTGGTACGCCCACTGGCCTTCAGTTTATCCGGACCGCTTAACCAACATCCAACATCCCGAATTATCCCTCCAGGAAAACCCTCCCATGCATATTGTTCTAGCCCTCTAGGGGTTCCGAACTCTATCTCAACCCTACATACTCAATCCTGGCCCGATCCCAGGCCTTCCACAATCAATCACCCTTGGTCTGTATCCCGCCCTGCATACCTGTCACTTACTCATACCAGCCTATACTCTTGGCTGACAGAACCACTGCTGAATCCCAAGCAGCTAAGCAACCTCTCATGCCCATCGACCTTCCGGAGAATTTTCCAATTCTCCCCCCACTTAAAGCACAGACTATCAACCACCGGTCGCCATCACCGACCTCCCTCAACAACCCTACACAACACAAACACTTACACGCGAACTGATTCCTACTAGAACGAGCAACCTTCACAAAATCACATATCAACACAAATCATCTCGGCTCGAAAGAAACCCGACCTTCAGCAACCACTCCTCAGACTGCAGATGATACCCGACATTCGGACTAAAAGCCAAATTCCCACTAATAACCCTCATGAACGATAACCAACGAAATTCCCAACACCAAACCCTTAACCATACCATAACCCTCAAGGAACAACGAATACAATACTAGAAGCCACACAACGAGACTAGCAGATATACAATACTCCACAAAAGTCATAAGATAACAAGACATCAAGAAAGAAACATACCCGAAGCTGCACCCGACACTGCCCTGACCTCCTCTGCTGTGAGCTGAAAAGCACGACCCTGAGCCCTTAGGGGCTCCACTCCACCCTGACCTCTGCCCGTGATCCTCAATGTGGCCGGTGCTGGAGCCTGCACTGGTCCTGCAGCAAGTTGTACACAGTTGACCCTCAAGTGTCCATCCTGAAGACAATGATAACAAATCCTCAAATCCCGACCCGAGGCTGCCTGCCGACAATCCCTTGCATAGTACCCCTCCTTTCCGCACTTGCGGCATGCACCACCGGACCTACAAACCCCAGTGCGACCCTTCCCACATTTCCCACAAGTGTGGCTGCTCTGATCTCCTAATCTAGAATCAACGGTCTTGGACCGTTTCGGCGCCGACTGCGACTGCACCGGAGCCTGCCTCTGCTCTCGCAACTGTAACTCAATCTCCAACTCACGCCGCCTGGCGGCCTCCTGCAACTCTAACAAGGTCTCGCACCTCTGCGTAGACACAAACTGCCTGATATCCCTCTTGAGCATACTCAGATATCGGGTCATCTGAGCCTGCTCCGAAGCAAACTCGGGGCAAAACATCTCCCTCTCAGTGAACATCCTGGTGATCTCCGTCACCGACTCCGAATCCTGCTTCAGCTCCAGGAACTCCTAAGCCAACCTCTCTCTCTCAACCTGCGGCACATAACGAGTACTGAACACCTCCCGGAATTGATCCCATGAAACCGCAACTCTCTGCGCATCTGAATACGACCCCGTGGTCAATCTCCACCAATCCTTTGCCCCGAGCCTTAACATGTTCAGAGCACACCTCACCCTCTGATCAGCAGGGCACGAACACGTGAAGAAACACCCCTCCACATCCGACAACCATCTCATAGCAACAATCGGGTCCTGAACCCCGTCGGAGGTAGGAGGCTTCGTATTATTGAAGTCCCGATACTGAAAACCCCGACCAGCTCCTCCCCCTGCCGCTGCTACAGCCGTTGCAGCCGCCGCGGCAGCCATCTCTATGAGGGCCGCATAGCGCTCATCAAAATACTTAACCATGGCGGTCTTGATCGTCCCAAACAGTTCCGGCAACTCAGCCCAGAACAACGCAGCAACCTCATCATGCAGGATCTCACGAATCCTCGCATCCAACTCGCACGTGCTCATCTGACCAATAACCTCGGCCGGTACTGACCCGCCCTGAACTCTCTCTCCTGCTCCCGATCCTAACCCGAATCCACTCCCAGTATGCCTCGGAACCTCCATACTGAAAAATACCACAAGATCTCAGATACTTCCCACAAACCCGGGAACCAAGTCCCAGCCCAACCCTAGAGGTCATGGTTTCTTTGATACGCGTATGGGACCTGTGCTTTCAGTAGTACGAGCCCATACTACCTTCCACACCTACCCATATTTGTATCAATTATACCCCAACACCCTAGTGAAGAACATACATAACAAGAACTCAGCCCTCACTCCTAGAGGAACACTGGAAATCTCCCACAAAGGAAACCCTAGGCTAACAGGCATCATAAATCAGGCAACATTATCATGAAATCCTGAAGATCCCTTGCCTAGTACAAGCATGCTGTTCTATCAAAGCTCAAAACAAATATCATGTATCGTATTTTGGGGTTACTTACTGGCTCCGGCTGATCGTACCTCCGCGTCCTCCTTTACTCATTTTGAAAACCATTTTAAATTCTCTTTTGAAAACCCTCCTTGTCATACACCAAAACCGATAACGGCGGAATACGTTTCGGGGTGGAGGACGTCATGTACAGTATCATCACAATTATATAATAGTAAAAACAAGAAACATACAACCATTGCATTACATAGTGAGTTTAATTACAAGTGTGTTTTGTAATGTTCAACAAACACCAAAAGTAATACAAAAATAAGAGATGGATCTTGTATGCTCCACCTTCTCCAAAATGATGCACCGGTACCTGTCTATCTTTGACCTGAGGATACAAGTTATTTTGAAAACGAGTATCAGCATAAAGCTGGTGAGTTCATAAGAGTTTAGTGTGAGTTTTGTATAAAAGGCATTAGAACTGATAGTATGAAAAGCTGTAATTTACATTCATAAGTAGTAGAAAACCCTAGAAAATCCTATATTTTCCAGAAAATACATTGTAAGTGAAAACCTTTAAGAAAACATGTAATTTTCATCTTTGAAAATCATTTATTGTAAAAGTATATTAGTGAATCTCCAATAAGTAAGGTATTAAAATAGGTTATGCCTGTAGTCAGTAATAGAGGTGCAAACTTCCTTTAGTGTTAGATACTTGTTTACTTCGGGATGTTAACTTAGCCTTTAGTTTAGTATTTTAGTGTGGATATAATGTATTCCTTGTATGCTACCGATAGTGTAAATAGGACCCCATCACCTTCCCGGTCATGCACAGTGTAGTGAAGTAGCGGCATCCCTGGGCCTGCACGGCTCGGACTGAAATTAACAGTCGAGATGTAATAGTGTCTGCCCCGTATAGATCTATACATGTAGCGTCTTTCTCCTATCGTAAAACTCTGGGCGTAGTGTGTAGCGAATAGAGTATCTCATAGTGAGTTAGTGTGTTATCTTCGGATTAGTACTTTCTCTTGTATTATAGTGTAGTAGTCTTTTGTATAGCTCGTAGTGTGTTCTCTTATTAGTGTATAGTCTCATAATAGTGTGTATTATAGTGTGTAGAGTAGTAGCTATAGCGAGTAGTAGTGGCCTTAACTATACCTATTATAGTTAACTTAGTGTGTATGGTTCTTGTCAATTTAGTGGTTTAAGCATCGGATGAAATGAAAATACTCGTATCCAATACTAATATACATGATATATAACTAAGAAATCAACGACAGTCGGACGGATAACAACTACCCTAAGCGCACAATAAAACAAGAACAGGAAATAAGGCGAGCTATCGATCCTAAGTCCTTCAAGTCTTACTTATATAAATATATTAGTGTGGTTACATTTTTGTAAGAAAAATTTATTTAATAAAAATCTTGTCTAAAGGGAACATTTAGAAAATTGTTTATTTATCCAAAACAGTTTTGAAAACGTAAAATCCTTTTATAAAGCATAACTGTAAATCACATGTGATTTGATCTACGGATAGTGAATCACATGTGATTAATTTCCATAAACATGTATATTTGACTTGTATCCCCCCCCCCTAAAACATATAAAAACATTTGAAAGGTTCATTAAAGGGGTATGAACTCACCTGAAACCGAGTAAATCGGGTAAATCGGGTGAAAGTGTCGGTTGAGCGTTTGGTGCCAAATAAGGACTTGTACACCTTTTAGGACCCTATTAACATGTGGAATATGTGTTTTACCAAGAATTAATCATTCTATTCCTTTTATGAAAACATTTAGACATTCTAGCATTGATTCGGGGTCTTAGGGCTTAGAAGTGGTTCTCGGGAATTGTACAAGGCCAAATAGTGGTTACGGGGGAGTCCAAGCGTTTACTCCCTTGGAGTTTACGGCCCAAAGGCCACTCCTTGGGAGTTTACGGCCGTAAGCCCCTAGGCTTGGCCGTAAACTCTTGTTCTCCTCTCAAAAATGAAAGTTAAGGCCCTAAATCAATCCCCTAAATTTCTAGTGAATGTCTAGGACCAATTTGGGGGGTTTAAAACCTTCATTTGGTTGTGTTTGAGGGAGTTTACGGTCCTAGCTTGTGCTTGGGCAGTAAACTCCATTTTGTCCCTCAAAATATGTTGATTTATGGCCCTAAGCATTACCTATGATCATAATTAAATTCTAGCATGCCTTAGATGAGTTTTTGGGGCATTTAACATGGAAATTTGAGAGTTTACGGCCTAATCACAAGCTTGGGCCGTAAACCCTCTTTTAGGCTCTAGAAACTTATGTTTTGATGTCCAAACTCATCTAGGTAATTTCCTTAATTAGTATACAAGCCTAAGGGAAGGAAAAAATGGGACTTTTGGCCAAGTTTTCCCCTCATTCTTATGATTTCCTAGATATAAACACTTTGATGTATGATTAGAACAAGTTAGGGAAGAAAATCTTACGTTTGGAAGCCGGAATTCACGGTTTTGGAGTCGGGTTCGGGTCTAGAGAGAGAAAGTAGTGAGAGAGAGTGAATGAGTGGTAAAAAGTGTTCAAAGTGGTGTCCATTTCCTTTATAAATGCCTCGGGTATTGCACACGGTACACGGCTACCTGATGCTAAAGTTTAACGGGGTTAAAACTTTTTACCCGGGTGAAGTGGTTGAAAAGTAATATAACTTTATTTGGTTAAACGAGGTTAACACTTACAAGTTATATTTACTTATACTAAAATGATAATGTCAAGAAAATATAAATAAATAGATATTTATTTATTGACGACTCCAAATATTACGGAAATTTATATATAACGACGAATTTCCGTTAGTGAAAACGGGATTATGTAACGAAAATAAATTTGGGTTGTCACATCATCCCCCCGTTAGGGGAATTTCGTCCCGAAATTTAGAATTCATACAGATAAGTATTACAATACTACTAAGCGAAGAGATGGGGATATTTGAGTTTCATTTGATCTTCGCGCTCCCAAGTAAATTCCGGTCCCCGCTTGGCGTTCCACCGAACCTTCACAATTGGGATGCGACTTTGTTTCGTTCGCTTTACTTCCCGATCCATAATCTCCGCAGGCTCTTCCACGAAGTTGAGGCTCTCATTGACCTCGATCTCGTCGAGGGGAATCACGAGAGTCTCGTCGGATAGGCATTTCTTCAAGTTTGAGACGTGGAAGGTAGGATGTATGTTACTTAGCTCGTCGGGTAGGTTGAGTTTATAGGCTACAGGGCAGATTCTAGCAAGGATCTCAAAAGGCCCTATGTACCTCGGGTTCAGCTTTCCACGCTTTCCGAAGTGTATCGTGCCTTTCTAGGGTGAGACCTTCAAAAGGACTCGGTCTCCCACCTGGAATTCCAAGGGTTTTCTCCATTTGTCTGCGTAGCTTTTCTGTCGATCCCTAGCGGCTTTTAATCGTTCGCGAGTCTGTACAATCTTTTCGGTCATTTCTCGAATAATATTTGGACCAGTGAGAGCACTATCAGGAACTCGTCCTTTAGCTAACTGAGTGTCACCCACCTCAGCCCAGCACGGAGGGGATCTGCACTTCCGGCCGTAGAGGGCTTCGAATGGAGCTGCCTTGATGCTCGTATGATAACTGTTGTTGTAGGAAAACTCCACAAGAGGTAAGTGTGTATCCCACGATTTACCGAAGTCGATCACACAAGCTCGCAACATATCTTCTAGAGTTTGGATCGTCCTCTCACTTTGTCCGTCAGTCTGCGGATGGTAGGTTGTACTCATGTCCAGCCTCGTCCCTAGCGCCTTTTGTAGTGATTGCCAAAATCTAGAGGTAAATCTACTATCTCTGTCCGAGATAATAGATATAGGGACGCCATGTAGTCGTACTATTTCTTTAAGGTATGTTCTTGTGAGCTTCTCCATCTTGTCCGTTTCCTTGATGGGTAGGAAGTGTGCGGACTTGGTCAACCTGTCGACTATGACCCAAATGGTATCCAACCCACCTGCTGTCTTGGGTAGCTTGGTTATAAAGTCCATTGTAATTCGCTCCCACTTCCATTCCGGTATCTCTGGTTGTTGGAGGAATCCTGATGGCTTTTGATATTCGACCTTGACCTTCGCGCAAGTAAGGCACTTACTCACAAAGGTAGCGATTTCCGCTTTCATGTTAGGCCACCAGTATAGCTTTTTGAGATCCAGATACATCTTATCTGAACCTGGGTGGACGGAGTAGCGAGTGTTGTATGCTTCCCTCATGACCACGTCTCTGAAACCACCATGGCGCGGAGTCCAGATTTGGTCCATGAAGTAGTAGGCTCCGTCACCCTTGACCTCCAAACTTTTATCCATTCCTCGTAGGGACTCTCCCGTCACATTCTCAGGCTTTATGGCTTCCAGCTGAGCCTCCTTGATTTGTGCGGATACATTTGAATGGATAGTCATTGTTAATGACTTGGTTCTCCGACCAGAATACTCCTTCCTACTCAGAGCGTCTGCTACCACGTTAGCTTTCCCCGGGTGGTATCGGATTTCGCAATCATAATCGTTGAGTAGCTCGAGCCATCGGCGCTGCCTCATGTTGAGTTCCTTCTGGTTCAGTATGTGTTGGATGCTTTTGTGATCAGTGTATACCATGCTCTTCGTCCCATACAAGTAGTGTCTCCAGATTTTTAGTGCGAAGACGACCGCCCCTAACTCGAGGTCGTGAGTAGTGTAGTTCACCTCATGTGTCTTTAGCTGTCTTGAGGCATAGGCGATGGCCTTACCTCGTTGCATCAAGACACAACCGAGCCCCTGATTTGATGCATCACAGTATACAACAAAATCCTCTGTCCCTTCGGGAAGGGATAATACCTGTGCGGTGCATAAAGCTCGCTTCAGGGTCTGGAATGCCTTCTCCTGTTTCTCTTCCCAGTCAAATGATACACCCTTCTGTGTCAACATGGTGAGAGGCTTCGCAATCCGAGAGAAGTTTTGGATGAATCTGCGGTAGTAGCCAGCGAGGCCTAGAAATTGGCGAATTTCTGTAGGCGTCTTCGGTGCTGACCAGTTCTCAATAGCTTTAATTTTGGAGGGATCCACGTGGATTCCGTCTTCACTAACCACGTGTCCTAAGAATTCAACTCTTCGGATCCAAAATTCGCACTTAGAGAACTTCGCATATAACTTCTTTGATCGCAGCGTTTCCAGGACTCGTTGTAAATGATCCCTGTGGTCTTCCTCGCTCTGAGAGTAGACGAGTATATCATCAATAAAGACGATGACGAACTGATCTAGATATGGACGGCACACCCTATTCATCAAGTCCATGAATACTGCAGGGGCATTAGTCAGTCCAAAGGGCATCACTACGAACTCGAAGTGCCCGTAACGGGTTCGGAAGGTTGTCTTCAGAACATCTTCCTCAAGTACCCGTAACTGGTGATACCCGGATCTAAGATCAATCTTGGAGAAGTAACTTGCTCCTTGTAGTTGGTCGAATAGGTCGTCGATACGAGGGAGAGGGTAGCGATTTTTGACCGTGAGTTTATTGAGTTCCCTATAATTGATGCACATCCGAAACGATCCATCCTTCTTCTTCACGAACAAGACCGGAGCTCCCCAAGGTGAGAAGCTCGGTCTTATAAAACCCTTGTTGAGCAATTCGTTGAGTTGACCGGATAGTTCTTGCATTTCGGCAGGCGCTAGACGATAGGGAGACTTAGCTACGAGAGTAGCTCCTGAGAATAGGTCGATTCTGAACTCGACCTAACGTTTGGGAGGTAGACCTGGAAGATCCTCTGGGAAAACATCAGGGAATTCGCACACAATGGGAATGTCCTTTGGATCTTTCGATTTCTGGCTAGTGTCGACAACGTGAGCAAGAAAGGCGCGACATTACTTGCGCAAGTATTTCTGAGCCTGAATACTGGAGATAATACGAAGGCTTGTACCGGGTTTATCTCCATAGATCAGTAGGGTTTCGTGATTCGGAAGGTTCAGGCGAATGGCTTTATCGAAGCATAGTATATCAGCGCGATGGAGACTCAACCAGTCCATACCAACGATGACATCGAAAGTCTTGATTGAGACTGGTATAAGGTCGATTGGAAATGAGTGATCGTCTAATGTGAGGGTACAACCTATGTAGATTTCGTTAGAGCTTTCAGTCTTCCCGTTAGCCATTTCTACAACGAATGTTTCTTTTAGTGGTTGAGGAGTTTGTTTGAGTAAGTGTTTAAAGTTTGATTTATGAAGCTTCTTTCTGCACCACTATCAAATAAGACACAGGCATAAGAGTTGTTGAGAAGAAACGTACCCGTGACCACTGTGGGATCCGCTACCGCTTCATTGTGACCGATAGCGAGTAACCTTCCAGTTCCCCCAGCATTTGTAGCCTTCAGACAGTTCTTCTTAAAATCACCCGCTTCACCGCAACCATAACACGTCGGGGTCACTCCCGAACCGGGAACTTGTGAGATAGGTTTGGGAGGGGCCCTGCAAAATAGGACAGTGTGGCCCTTCCGACCGCAGTTGGAACACTGCAATTCACGAAAGGGGCCGTGGTGGTGGAAAGAACATTTGGGACACTTGGGCAGGTTCCCAACGTAAGCGCTTGTTGGTGCAGGTGCGGCTGGAGTGGTGGCAGCATGGACCGCCACGATTTGCTGGTCCTTGGAGGGGTTTTGAGTCTTTCTGCCTTTCTTCTTATCCAAACGCTTCCTTTTCCTGTCAGATGAACCGGGTGGTGTAGTGGTAGTTGTGGTTGCTGTCGCTGGAGTGGAAGAGATCTCATGGTTGATCAGACTCTGGGCCAATTCCTTGGCGCTGTCAAAGGTGGTAGGGCGTGAGGCCAGAACATTTCCTCGATACGGGGGCACTAAACCCCAGATGTATCGTTCAATCTTCTTGCTCTCTGATGGGATCATATTGGGACACATAGCCGCCAAGTCACAGAACCTGGCCGTGTACGCTATTATGTCGGTCCCCACCATCTTGAGGTTCCAGAGTTCCTCCTCAAGTTTCTGGATTTCGCCCCTAGGGCAGTATTCCTTCCTCATAAGATCCTTTAAAGTGTCCCAGCCCATGGCATTGGCTGAAACCAAGGAGAGTGCACTGACATGGCCGTTCCACCATGTCAGGGCCCTGTTGGTGAGGGTGGCAGTAGCGAACTTGATCTTGCTCTCTTCGGAGCAAGAGCACATTTCAAACATAGCTTCGGTTCTTTCGAACCATTGGGATAACGCTAGAATTCCTCCGGTACCATCGAAGAAGGTAGGTTTGCAGTTCATGAAGTCCTTATAAGTGCATCCCTGCACTCGTTGATGGACTTCACCAAACCTGGAGTTACCACCGCTTGCGTCTCCGGAGTTTATTTGGGCCATGGCTGCTGTCACAGCCGTGGTCACAACTGTTTGGAACAACACTGGATCGAACTACAGAGGAGGAGGTGGCGGAGGAGGGGTTTGAGTTGCTGGTCTTCCTCTGCTTGGACGCTTTCGTGGAGGCATCTTTCACTGGAAGATCATAGAAATGATAGCAATAGTAAGAGTCTAGTGCAAATGTGAATAGAGTGTTTCATGGATTAAATCAACATAACCCAAGATCAGAATGAGAGTCATAGTAATAGAGTAATCAACTGCCAATATACTGGTATTAATGATGTAACACAAGTTCATGAAAATTGACCTAACAGTAGGTCTTACATCAAACCATAAAGAAAATGTTGGCAGTTTAGAGGTCTAGTTAGAGTATTTTTAAGCTAGGAATGTTTATAGACAAGAGATCTACGGAACATTGAGAGGAAAGGCTAGTCCTTTAAACAAAAGAGTGAGGTAACTAGACGTCTTCTACTGGCGACGGTTACTTGTTGGGCGAATCCTCAGATCCGCTAGCTGACGCATAACTTCTTGAAGGTGTCGATCATGAGTCCTTTGGCGTGCTCGGAGTTCCCTAACTTCGGCTCGGGATGCAGCCAGCTGATGCTGCAGAGCCTTGTTGGTCCTCCTTGTCCTGTCCATGGCTTCTTCGAGTTGGCGGATGCGAACCGTGTTGAGATTCGAGTTGGCATCCAATTCTACAACTCGAACAATAGCAGCTTGAACCTGCTCGACATTCCTGGCAATCCTTCGGATCATGATGGGCAGAACCCGATCCGCTGATCCTCCTTCACTTATGTTGTAGAAGCTTTGGTCTCCATTGTAAGGTAAAGGCTGACCCTGCTCCTCGCTCCATCGGTGCAAGGATATGGCCCACATAGGAGTGGGACCCTGAAATGCCGGACGGGGTTTAGGGTTCGGAGCTTCAGGAGGTTGGTTGTTAACTTCTGGTTCGGAGTTCGAGCTATCCGAGAAGCCTTCAGCATGATGATCATCCAAAGGGATCGAGTGATCATCGTCTAACTCCTCATCGAGCCATCCTCCATTGCCCTGGTTTGGATAGTACGGATCACCGGGATGGTGGAAGCCAGCCATGCTATCTACGCGAGAAAGGGGAAAGGAAAGGTTAATAGACGTACTAATCTAAGATACTTATAAGATGAATCGTTATTAGTCGACCCAATACTAGCGTAGTGCATACCGATTACATGTAACCGAAGCAAGATAGTCCTTCGAATAAGCAACCCTAACTTTAGACCCCCAATCAAACAAGAACAGGGAATGAAGCAAAGGCTACAGATTCTGAGTCTATAGCGCCCTAGTCACATGTAGCTGTGGTGTATCCACTTAGCAACTATTGTCCTACCAGCAACGAGTCTTTTAGTTCTCACATATGTATATTTTAGATGCACAGAATACTCCTATAGTATTATTATTCTAATGTTATTGTGGTAGTGTTGGTAAGTTTTAGACTTGTTGCAACACCACAACCAAGCTTAGGCACATGCTAGTCACTCCCAGGAAAACGTAGTTGATCAGGCTACATCACCCCGAATGTGACTATATGTCTCTAAACCCAATTGTGTTGTCCAACAATCTTAATACTTTTGTTCTGTTCTAGTGTGATACTGACTTCTGTGTTTCATAGAGACGTGTGTGTATATATACTTAGTTAAATATTTTAAATACTTAACAGTACATATTCTTGGTCAGAGTGTTTTAGTCCTGAAGTGTTTGTAGTTCATATATCTTTTATAGGTTGATATACTTGATTCACTATAAACAATGCTCTGATACCACTCTGTCACACCCCAAAACCGATAACGGCAGAATACATTTCGGGGTGGAGGACGTCATGTACAGTATCATCACAATTGCATAATAGTAAAAACAAGAAACATACAACCGTTGCATTACATAGTGAGTTTAATTACAAGTGTGTTTTGTAATGTTCAACAAACACCAAAAGTAATACAAAAATAAGAGATGGATCTTGTATGCTCCACCTTCTCCAAAATGTTGCACCGGTACCTGTCTATCTTTGACCTGAGGATACAAGTTATTTTGAAAACGAGTATCAGCATAAAGTTGGTGAGTTCATAAGAGTTTAGTGTGAGTTTTGTATAAAAGTCATTAGAACTGATAGTATGAAAAGCTGCAATTTACATTCATAAGTAGTAGAAAACCCTAGAAAATCCTATATTTTCCAGAAAATACATTGTAAGTGAAAACCTTTAAGAAAACATGTAATTTTCATCTTTGAAAACCGTTTATTGTAAACGTCTATTAGTGAATCTCCAATAAGTAAGGTATTAAAATAGGTTATGCATGTAGTCAGTAATAGAGGTGCAAACTTTCTTTAGTGTTAGATACTTGTTTACTTCGGGATGTTAACTTAGCCTTTAGTTTAGTATTTTAGTGTGGATATAGTGTATTCCTTGCATGCTACCGATAGTGTGAATAATAGAGGACCCCATGACCATCCCGGTCATGCATAGTGTAGTGAAGTAGCGGCATCCCTGGGCCTGCACGGCTTGGACTGAAATTAACAGTCGGGATGTAATAGTGTCTGCCCCGTATAGATCTATACATGTAGCGTCATTCTCCTATCGGAAAACTCTGGGCGTAGTGTGTAGCGGATAGAGTATCTCATAGTGAGTTAGTGTGTTATCTTCGGATTAGTACTTTCTCTTGTATTATAGTGTAGTAGTCTTTTGTATAGCTCGTAGTGTGTTCTCTTATTAGTGTATAGTCTCGTAATAGTGTGTATTATAGTGTGTAGAGTAGTAGCTATAGCGAGTAGTAGTGGCCTTAACTATACCTATTATAGTTAACTTAGTGTGTATGGTTCTTGTCAATTTAGTGGTTTAAGAATCGGATGAAATGAAAATACTCGTATCCAACACTAATATACTTGATATATAACTAAGAAATCCACGACAGTCGGACGGATAACAACTACCCTAAGCGCACAATAAAACAAGAACAGGAAATAAGGCGAGCTATCGGTCCTAAGTCCTTCAAGTCTTACTTATATAAATATATTAGTGTGGTTACATTTTTGTAAGAAAAATTTATTTAATAAAAATCTTGTCCAAAGGGAACATTTAGAAAATTATTTATTTATCCAAAACAGTTTTGAAAACGTAAAATCCTTTTATAAAGCATAGCGGTAAATAACATGTGATTTGATCTACGGATAGTGAATCACATGTGATTAATTTCCATAAACATGTATATTTGACTTGTATCCCCCCCCCCCCTAAAACATATAAAAACATTTGAAAGGTTCATTAAAGGGGTATGAACTCACCTGAAACCGAGTAAATCGGGTAAATCGGGTGAAAGTGTCGGTTGAGCGTTTGGTGCCAAATAAGGACTTGTACACCTTTTAGGACCCTATTAACATGTGGAATATGTGTTTTACCAAGAATTAATCATTTTATGCCTTTTATGAAAACATTTATACATTCTAGCATTGATTCGGGGTCTTAGGGCTTAGAAGTGGTTCTCGGGAATTGTACAAGGCCAAATAGGGGTTACGGAGGAGTCCAAGAGTTTACTCTTTTGGAGTTTACGGCCCAAAGGCCACTCCTTGGGAGTTTACGGCCATAAGCCCCTAGGCTTGGCCGTAAACTCTTGTTCTCCTCTCAAAAATGAAAGTTAAGGCCCTAAATCAATCCCCGAAATTTCTAGTGAATGTCTAGGACCAATTTGGGGGTTTAAAACCTTCATTTGGTTGTGTTTGAGGGAGTTTATGGTCCTAGCGTGTGCTTGGGCCGTAAACTCCATTTTGTCCCTCAAAATGTGTTGCTTTATGGCCCTAAGCATTACCTATGATAATAATTAAATTCTAGCATGCCTTAGATGAGTTTTTGGGGCATTTAACATGGAAATTTGGGAGTTTACGGCCTAAGCACAAGCTTGGGCCGTATACCGTCTTTTAGGCTCTAGAAACTTATGTTTTGATGTCCAAACTCATCTAGGTAATTTCCTTAATTAGTATATAAGCCTAAGGGAAGGAAAAAATGGGACTTTTGGCCAAGTTTTGGGTGTTTACGGCCTAAGGAGATTCTTAGGCCGTAAACTCCTTGTTTACCCCTCATTCTTATGATTTCCTAGATATAAACACTTTGATGTATGATTAGAACAAGTTAGGGAAGAAAATCTTACGTTTGGAAGCCGGAATTCGCGGTTTTGGAGTCGGGTTCGGGTCTAGAGAGAGAAATAAGTGAGAGAGAGTGAATGAGTGGCAAAAAGTGTTCAAAGTGGTGTCCATTTCCTTTATAAATGCCTCGGGTATTGCACCCGGTACACGGCTACCCGATGCTAAAGTTTAACGGGGTTAAAACTTTTTACCCGGGTGAAGTAGTTGAAAAGTAATATAACTTTATTTGGTTAAACGGGGTTAACACTTACAAGTTATATTTACTTATACTAAAATGATAATGTCAAGAAAATATAAATAAATAGATATTTATTTATTGACGACTCCAAATATTACGGAAATTTATATATAACGACGAATTCCGTTAGTGAAAACGAGATTATGTAATGGAAATAAATTTGGGTTGTCACACTCCTCGATTTGAGACTGGATTCACACAAATGTTCCTCCAATTCACTCAGACCAAGGCTCTGATACCAACTTGTAACGACCATAAAATTCCAACCAATTTAAACTTTTCAAAAACAACCTGATTTCATAAAATTATTACAAAAACGTTTTCAATACAATTATTTCAGAGTATTCCCAGAATCACATCACAAAACATAATCATGAGGAGCGGTACGATCACGCCTTTGCCTTGCCACAGTCTCCTAAAGAACCTGAAAAACATTAAACCACAACTGTAAGCCCGAAAGCTTAGTGACATATCCCCAAAATACCAACCACATATACCATACACGCATAACATGCCATATCATAACAGAACACAGAACAACCATGCACTTCGGGTCTACTGTGTGACTGGTCCGCCGCACCGGCCTTCAGTCCACCTGGTCCACCCTCTGAGTCTAACCACATACATCGAGTCTACAGTGTGATTGGTCCGCTCGCACCGGGCCTTGAATCACCTAGTCCACTCTCTAAGTCTACAATATGAATGGTCCGCTCGCACCGGGCCTTCAATCACCTAGTCCACTCTCTGAGTCTACAGTATGAATGGTCCGCCCGCACTGGGCCTTCAGTCGGCTTGGTCGACTCTCCGAGCCTCGGCACGTCTAGTCCGCCCTCTTGGGGCCTACATCCTATCCGGACCGCTCGCTGGGCCTTCGGGATAACCGGTCCGCCCTGGGTATGTTGGCCTACAACACAAAGCAGGTCCCGCCTCAACCCAACCCCAGTCCAACAACCATGTGCACATAAACATTCAATCATATAACATATCACATCCAATCAAACTGATCTAACATATCACATAGCATAACATCATCCTAACCAGGATACCGACCTAACCGGTCACTAGCATAGCATCATCCTATAAACAGGATACCGACCTTAACCAGGTCTCTAACATATACCATCCTAACAACTAGGATGCAACACAACAAACAAAACATAACAACGATACCCGGATCGCAATCCGATAAAAGGCCGGCCTTGGTGCCGTAGACCCTGTCGATATAGTGAGGATAACTAACCTCGCAACTGCCGACTGAACAGATAAACCCAAGGTGCTCTGACCACTGATACGATCTCTGATATTGCTATATATATATACTTATTTTTAGGCAATATTTAAGTACATTTTTATTAATAAGTTGATAATATGTTTAGAATAATGGTACTTATGACTTTAAATTGTTATTTTCAGTTAATTAGAAGGATTTTCGAAGAGAGGGACCAAAAGTGAGAATATGTAGAACATGGGAGACTTGGAAGACAAGAAATGAATAAATCCACGAAAGATACTAAATCCACGATGTGGCAAAGTCGGCCATGACGTGGCATGGTAATTCTAGAAGATAAAGATCGCGTTTTGGAGGAATCCTTGCCCAGTACGGATAACTTGAAGCCCATGACGTGGCCTGGATAGCCACGACGTGGCCCGGGATTTTTGAGTCTATTTAAGTATTATTGATCATTACGAAAGAGCAACTTTTTGGCTGAAGAAAGGAGTTCCAAAAGATGATTTTGAGCGAAAGAAAGGTTATGGACAAAGGTTTTCAACACCAAAAAGAGTAAAGGTTTATATTTTAAGTTAATAAGAACATGTTTCCTTTCAATTCAATTTGTGTTAGTTTGTTAGTTGCTATGATGAGCAGCTGAATCTAGTTACTCTTGTTTAGCTAGATGAAGCTTCCAACTTATAAATAGCTCAATTTTTATGGATTAAGTTTAGTTGGTAAAAATTGCTTGTGTTTGATTTGCATTACCTAGCATGCTTATCTTTGTTTATCTAATTGCTTGATTGCATGTTCTGTGTAGCTTAGTGACCATTAACTGCATGAACTTGTTTACCTAATGATTTAGGGAACATTGAATTGTTAGAGCTAGGATTGACCAATCTTAGTTAGTAATTAGAGTGGATAAGCTTAGCTGTGCTAGAGAACGTGTATTGTGACTATAATTGCGTTTATATAACAAATCTTACATAGCATATTTACATTCATAATTAGTTCTGTGTTTAATTGTGTGTGAACATACATGGTTTGACATGAATTAGTTAATTATAGGTAAAATTAGAACTAAATTACTAATACAATTAAAACCAACTTGATAATCCATAAACATTAGCTAGCCATAAGAAAGAAGTGGATTCAAACTAAACAAGAGTGTGTTTTTACTTATTGAATTTTATTTAAGTTCGTCTAATCTTGTAAAATCAGATAAAACCCCTTTTAAACTTGTTAATAATTAGGTTAATTTAATAGTAAGTAAAGTAATTAGTAACACCGTTCCCTGTGATCGACACCCGACTTACCCAAGCTATACTGTAGTCTGACTAGGTACACTGCCTATAAGTGCATAGATAGTTTAAGTTTCTTAGGTTATAAATATTAAAATTAGTGGGTACTTTTGTGCACATCAAGTTTTTGGCGCCGTTGCCGGGGATCGGCTTAGTTTTTAGCTTATATTTTTGCATTAAATTAATTGATCCTTCTTGTGGAGTAAAAAAAACCTCAAAAAGTTAATTTTTCAGCAAAGTATAATTTTTCATTCAGTCACAGAGTCCATGTCGTGGCCAAATACGTGCCACGACGTGGACATCTAAAACACTAGATTTTTAGTTGTTAGTTAGTTTTTCTTATTTTAGTTCACTTTTACGTTTTTTTTTTAGTTTAGCAAGTTGCAGGAGTTCATGACCAGAGGCTCAAACACACCCTTGGTGCCACCACTTGAAGATCCCGAGTCTGCAATTCACAAGAAAAAGATGCCCTTACAAGAATTGAAGTCAGCTTTTTCAAGGAAGTCGGGAAAGAAGACTGGAGAGTCAAGTTCATCCGCGAGGCACAAGAACAATTTTGAGCATTTGGATCAAACACCCGTCCAAACCGAGTCTGAATACGATACCGAGCCAGAATGTGAAGATCACAAAAGCGAACCTGAGAACGAGCCAAGGAACGAGATGGCAGCAATTGAAGAGATGTCCATGGGAGCTTACAAAAAGCGGATCCGAGAAGATATGGGTCCCGGTTTAGTCCAACCCGCAATACCTGCCACTGCCACATTCGAGTTGAAGGGGCACATATTGACTGCACTGAAGGATATTCCATTTTTTGGGAAAGATCATGAGGATGCTTTTAAGCATCTAGATGAAGTCAACGACATTGCGGATTACTTCAATGTCCCAAATGTCAACAGAAACACAGTCTTGCTTAGGATGCTTCCCATCACTTTCAAAGGAGCTGCTAAGGAGTGGTTAAAGTCACTCCCACTGGGTACAATTACCACTTGGGCTCAAATGCGTGAGCAATTCCTGGACCAGTTTTGCCCACCGTCCAAGATAGCCAAACTTAAGAAGGCAATAGCCAACTTTGAGCAACAGCCGGGGGAGTCATTATACGAAGCATGGGAGCGGTACAAGGGCTTGCTCATAAATTGCCCTCAGCATGATCTAAATGTGCAACAAGAGATGTTAATCTTCTATGATGGGGTCAATGTTATGACAAGACAACTCCTTGATTCTCAAGGACCTTTGACAAAGAAAAATCCAAGGGAGGTTAAGGAGCTGATTGAAGAATTCGCAAAGCACTCTCGCGAGTACCACAACCCTAGGCAAGATGGAGTCAAAGGCGGTGGAGGGGCCCAAACTGAAGAAATAGCAGCTGTAATGGCCATGCTGAATAATTTGGATCGAAGGATAACACAAATGGACCAGTTAATTCATGCCATAAGAGTGAGTTGCGAAAGATGTAGTGGTCCACACTTGACCAAGGACTGCAAATTAGACGAGTTTAGGGACAGAAAAGATCAAGTGTGCTACTTTAGTGGGGATAAGTTTGATGAGGACTGGAGGAAACCGAAGAGGGAGTGGCTGCCATATGAAGAGTATAAGAAGAAAAAAGAAGAGAAGTTTAGGCAGACATGTCGAGGCTTTTTATCAAAAGGATCAGCCACCAGCCGAGAAGAAACCCGATCTAGAGACCATTTTGATGAAGTTTAGGAAGCTTCGGAAAAGAGACACGATGCCACTGATTCTGCTATTATGGAACAACAAACTTTAATAAAGGATCAGTAAGCCTCCATCCATAACCTTGAAGTACACTTTGGTCAACTAGCCACTCTGGTTCATGAAAAATTATCCCCGAAGAATCCCGAAGTAAAAACCCAATCTCATGTAATGGCCATTAATACTGAAGAAGAAGCAATCTTTGAGTTCCTGGAGGCATTGGATGAAGAACCACAGCAGCCCGATCCAAAACCAAAGAAGCCAAAGTTCAAAAGTGAAAGGGTTGCTGAAAAAGCTTCGCCACGACGTGGCACTCCTCTAGCCACGACGTGGCCCAAGTCTGATCAAAAAGTCTTTAAACCTGTTCCGGTTTATCAGCCGCCCTTGCCATATCCATCCCGAGCTGCACTTAGTCTACTGGAGAAGGAGCATATAGATTTTGTCAAGCATGTGAGGGGGATCCCGATTAATACTCCCTTTGTCGAGTTCTTATCCAAAATTCCCGAGCACCAGAAATTACAGCAAGATTTGATAGACACTCGCGAGCAATTAAAGAAGCAGTCTAAGGTGGTTCTAAGTGAACAAAGCTCAAAAGTCGTGTTGGGAGAGACACCAGAGAAGATGGGGGATCCTGGACGCCTCACTCTTCCGTGTGAGTTTGGTAATAAAATGAAGGTTAATGCTTTAGCCGATTCGGGGGCTAGCATTAATTTGATGCCTTTTTTATTTTAACAAAAATTGGAAATTCAGAAGATGAAGGCAGCAAAAATGACGATTCACATGGCGAACCGTTCAGTGACACAACCCCGGGGCATAGTGGAGGATATTTTGGTAAAAATTGGAAATTTTGTTTTTCCAATAGATTTTGTAGTGTTGGATATGAAGGAAGATCTCGATGTCCCAATTAACCTTGGTTGTCCATTGCTTAACACTGCTGGAGCTCTTGTTGATATTCGTGAGTCTAAACTCACTTTGAGGGTTGGAGATGAACAAGAAGTTTTTTGAATACAAGATAACTTCCAAGAGGATCATGTTCAAGAAGAGGTGTTCACAATTAACAATGACAATGAACTAGAAGAATTGGAAAAGCTTATGAAGAAGAGATCAAGGTACTTCATCAAGTCAAAAGAACAAAACTGAGGGCATCTGTTCCATTTTTGGTTGAAGTCATAGCTTACAAGAGTCCGCCTTCTTGGGTGAGCAAAGAGGATGAGGAAATGACAAGTGATGAAGAGGAGGTCACTTCAAGAGTGACAAAGTCGGTGGTGAAAGAAGAGCAGGATGCTATAGAGTGCAAGGAAGAAGCTAAGGGCACAAAACGCAAGCTTGAAGAAGAGGTCAAAGCTAAAAAGGAGAATTCAAAGAAGGCATATAAAAGGCGACTTCAAGCTTACAAGAGGCGATTCAAGGAACAAAAGATTTTAGTGGTGGACTCTTCAGAAGATTCAACGTAGAAGGCATGGAGTCCAGCTCAAGACTCCAAGAAAAAGAACGCTTCTCGGGAGGCAACCCGAGCTTGGTTTGCATTTTCTTTTCTTTTAATTTTTAAGTTTTTTTTAGGAAAGATATCAACTCATCATCTAATAACTGATACTTAGTAAAGAATTAGCTGTGGGGAGCTTTAATTAATAAATAAAATGCAAAGCAGTTAGTTAAAATGTGTTATTTTACAAAATCTTACGATCAGGCATATGCCACGTCGTAGTCTGATAGAGCCACGTCGTGGTAAAAAGTATAATCACGGGATCAGATGAAAATTTCAAAGTCCACGACGTGGCAAAGCCAGCCACGACGTGGCCTTTAAAAAGTCACGGGAGGACCATTTCTTTAAAACCCTTTGACCGCACACTCCCTATTCCCACTTGCTACTGCCGCACGAACGGGAACAAGTCCCCACAACCAATTTCTTAATTTTCTTCCAAATTCCTTGCAAGTTCTTGTCATTTAACTCTATTTGGTATGTGTTCTACCCATTAATTGTAGTTATTTCTTACAATTTTAAATTTTCATGGTTAGGGTTTATGTGAATAATGAGACTCACGAAATTGGTTAAGACTAGTTGTTGATTCTAGGTTGCATGTCCCTTAAATGTCCATAGGAAGAAACCCTAAGCAGGATTTTTGGTTGAAATCGCAGGTAGAGTAACCGATCGATACACAGGTTCCGACTGCGGTTCACGACGTGGCGAGCCTGGCCACGTCGTGATTCCTGGCAACTAGTTTTATTTTTTTATTTTTAATGTTTTGGGTGTTTGCTGCTTTGGTTTAATTTTGTATGCAGAAATGGGGCCTCGAAGAGCGATTCCGCAGGAGGAAAACCCGATTGATGTGGCGAGTATACATCCTTTATATCAGTTTCCTCAAAACATTCCTCGACCATTGTTAACTACATATGAAAATTGGTTGGGATGGTTGTATAATAGGGAATTTGTGATAGCCCTAATTATCGATTGGGGATGGCTCGGTGGTGTGGAGATGGTTGCTGAATTGGAACGCTATTGGACGAAAACATACGAAGGGGATCAATTTTCTTTCACTTGTCACGGGTGGAGGAATTTGTTTGCAATTGAAGAACCCGTATACCGGGAGTTATCGGTGGAGTTTTTCTCTACTGTATGCTTCGAGGAACGCACCATTGATTTTACTTACAACCGGGCACTTGTGTTTTGTTTGGGTGGTGTTTATAGAGAGTGTAGTCTTCGGGAATTCGCTTGGCGGATGGGGCTTTATACCGAAGTAGAGACTCAATCTCCATTTTTCATACCATTCCTACTTGGATGTGTTCGGGATTTTAATCCCGGTATTATGGATGTCCAGTTCTGGCGGGGTATTTCCAACCATGAGTATAACACTCGTGACTCGAGTGAGTCACAAATTCGGAATCCTGTTTTCCGATTTCTACATCGCCTGATTACTTTTTCTATAAATCACAAGCATCATGGCGATAAAGTCCCTATTCAGAATTTGTTTTATCTGTGGACTCTTATTACCCCCGGGGTTTGCTGTGATTTACCGTATATGTTGGCGAGGTTCATGGGGAAGAAAGCGGCTAATTCTAGGCCCGTGAGTCCGATTACAGGGGGATATTTGGTTACTCGCCTTGCTAGGTCGTATCATATTTTGACCCACGACTTTGTGAGGAATCTTACACGATTCCCGGACACTGATTTAACTATTCAAGTCTTGGGAGTTATGTGGGTAATGGTGAATATCGGGGGTCGTTTTGTTATACCGCCGATAGATGAGGAGCAAGAGGAGGCACAGCCAGGGCAGCAACCACCAGCCAGACCGCGGCGTCGAAATGTGCGAGCTAGAGGAGAGATGGAGAGAGAGCCTGCTACTTCACAGCATGTACAGGGAGTGCCCATCGACCCTTTTCAGAGTCGGGTGGGAACTTATTTGGATAACCGTTGGGGGCACGCCATTTATCATACCCAGCTTACTGAGGGTATTTATTCGCATTTGGGTGTGACCCGGCCGCCTTCTATGCCACCACAATATCCGTATTTTCCGACATGGGAGGAGCTTTGGCGTCCACAAAATGATGGGGCAGGACCAAGGAGATGACGATTGATTTTTTTTTTTGTTTTTTTTGTAATGTTTTCTTTTATGTTTGAGTTTGGTTTGTAAGACTTTCTTGAACTATGATGTTACTCTTTTATTTCTTTTGGGTTGTTCCGTTTTCAGATTAGCATTGGAATTCTTAGGAGCATATAAGGATAAGACTAGAGTCGTGTTTGTCTAGTCAAGTTAAGGAAGCTTAGAGTCGTGAGTTGGAACCCACAATTAAAGATAAGTGTGGGGTACGTTAGTAGGAGAGAGATTACAGTTGGGGAGTATGTTTACATAGAAGAATCTTAAACCATTTAGACATTGGTCAAGCTGCTAGGATGCATCAAGCAATAAGGCATTTTTGTTGATGTCCAGTTTCCACGACGTGGGCTCCTTACGCCACGTCGTGGCGCTCATGAAATTTGAAGATTTAAAGCATCCCGTTGTTCGCGTTTTCATCTTATATCACAACGTGGTGCTCTTTTCCACGACGTGTATCAGTTTATCCTTTCCCACATTCTTCTACTTACTAGCATCCACTTTGAAGAATTGAATTTTCAAGTCATGTTCGTGGTTTATTTACATATTCGTCCAGTTCTACACCAACTTTCTATTTTTTTTGGAGGTCCATCTTCAGGATGCACGTTTTCCACACTTTTGGAGATGTTTACAATGAGGGCATTGTATGAAATAAGTGTGGGGTAGGGGTAGAAAAAGTAAGTTGCTAGATAATGATAGAATTTGATAGCAAAAATTGAAAATTTTAAAAATTGAAATTTTTAATAATTGAATCTAGTAATAATAATAAACTGTAGTTGCTAGTGTTATATGGGATGATCCGATAAAAGCTCAAATGTTTAGTTGAGCCAATATACGTTATAATGCATTTGTAGCTTCCCTTATTTTAGTGAAATCATGGAACACAAACATAACCCCGCTCGGTTTGAGGGATGCAATATGTTTAGCAGCCTAAACCTGAAATGTATCCAGGAAAATTATTATCATTAACCAATAAAGGTTGAGGTTGAGCGCCTCTGCTTAAGCATGTAGGTTTTGAGTGAAAAAAGTGAGGTACATGTTAAAAAAGAGAGAGAATTGCAAGAAAAGTTTGAAGAGTTTTGTAGCAAATAAAGTGAAGATCAAAAGATCAAAATTCCAAGAAATTCCAAAAAGTTGAAGATACCAGAAATCAAACAACAAAGGTGGTGAATTCAAAGAAATCAAAGATCAAATTATCAAGGAAGTGAAGAATTCCAAAAGAGCTCTATAGTGGTATCATAGATTGTAATTCTAGATTATGTATGCTTAGGTTGCTCAACTAAAAATACCTTGAGGATAAGGAGGTTTTCTGCGGATGGATTCGGAGGGTTGCATAAAATGAGCATTGTTCGGAAAAAGTGGGCAAGTGTTTATGAATATTGTGAGTATTTAAAGCATGGAGGGTACTTTAGGAAAATTTTAGACACAAATGCATGTGTTGAGGTCTTGGCATAATGGTTGAGCTGGAGTCGGATTGTTTTGTGTGATGTTAGTAATTAAGGGTTAAGTTTAAATTTGCTTGAGGGCAAGCAAAGCCTAAGTGTGGGGTATTTTGATATTGCTATATTTATACTTATTTTTAGGCAATATTTAAGTACATTTTTATTAATAAGTTGATAATATGTTTAGAATAATGGTACTTATGACTTTAAATTGTTATTTTCAGTAAATTAAAAGGACTTTCGAAGAGAGGGACCAAAAGTTACAATATGTAGAACATAGGAGACTTGGAA